>NW_028232965.1:10005000-15005000 GCF_057557595.1 Rhyacophila brunnea
TATTTTCAGTTTTTCAGTTTATTTCATATATTATATTATAATATTATAGGAAAACATTTAATCAATCTACTTTATAATAAATAATATTATAAGAATAGGTACCTATACTGTTATAATGTAATATTAAAAGGAGATTCAAAATAAAATTATCAAATTGAAGCGTACGTGCCATCTTGTGGCAATAACGTGAAACTTCAATTTATTGTTTATGTCTTGGAGAAACAGATGGCGCATGAATGTCCGGAGAAGATATTTATTAATTTGAAAAACTATTTTATAAAGAACACTTTTCATACACGAAAAATGAAAATTCAAAAATGCCTGTTACCCGCTTTTAATATTTTTATTTCCCTGGTAAGTTCTTATAGAAGTCGTAGATGTATTTAATCAAAGTTTTTAATATCTTTTTATTTAGGTACATACTTAAAGGTACTTACGCCAATAAATCATTCAACGGAATGATACCGTAATTAAGAATAGCGTTCGTTATTAGAAGTAAACACACTTTAAAAATGTTTAGTGAATTATAATAACATGTCGTTCTATAAAGAATTAACAATGAACATAATTAATGATTAAACAATTTTTGGTGGATTGGAGGGAAAAGCAATCTACCACTTTTTAAAAATAAAAGGTTTCAACACATTATTAAATTTATGGATGAATTAGATTGAGTTGACATTGAAGTCAATTAATATAATGCACGCGTAGAAAAGGATATTCAGGGAAATAGTATAAGGGTATAGGTATTTTCTATAAATACATTATAACAGAATCAAAAAAAGTCTTGCTATTTACTCTGAAATATAAATAAATCATATTATTATATCACACGTATTTACGTGTGCATGAATTCAAATGATAAAGTTTAGATAGCTTTAAGTTCAGCTGCCCACGCAGCAGTGAACAGACAGTGAACTTGGAAGCTATGATTCGGATCGACTAATGAATGTCTTCTTCGCTCTTCACTTGTTATTGTTGTTGTTATTGGCATTAGGAATGCGACTAGGGATGCGATATCGAATGTGCAAGTATTGATTCGCTGTAACGAATACACGTTTTATTTATTTTTCAATTTTCAATTTATTTATTTTTTAACATATTGTGGCCATTACAAATTATAAGTTTAAGGCGTTCACAACATGACATTTAGAAACAAAGATATATAAAACAGTATTACATAAAAAAAGAGATAGATCAGTAGATAAATTACATAGGTACAAGGAAGTACAACGGATGAGTTAAGCAGACCCTATTTTAAGAATTTATAAAACAACGTCCACCTAAACTCATTCTCACGTAGGTGGAATATATCAACACCCGAAGCAATTTCGTTGAACATAGTATTACGCATAATAATGGAACCAAAAAACTGTATGGCAAACAGCTAATAAAATGAAAACTAACACAGCAATTTAATTTGTTCAGTGTACGTATTTATATAAATATGAGTAATGCGTCGGCTAGACGGCAGCGACTTGCCTGTGCGGTATAGTTTGTGTAAAAATATTTTCGGTTTGCGCGAGCTACAGTTTTCCCGTCCATACACACGGGCTTCCCGATACAAACCGGTTTGCGCAGGTAAACTTGTGGTAAAGCATGAGCGTCTAGCCGCCGTTTATGGTAATAATGGTGTGACAACGAAACAGACATAGAGCAAAAATCCGACCTGTAGATTTTAATATAATTTTTATTATCATGTTATCATATGAATTTATTATTTATTAACTAAACTGACTGTACACGTGGTATAACTTTAGTATACTTAACGGGTTTCAAAAAGAAGAAGTTATTTATGTTAACAACGATATAACGATAACTTAATAAAACATGTTAATTATTGATTTGAATATCGTGCAGGCGTGGAGTGGGGGTGTTTATGGAAATATATATGTTTCGTTTTTTGTACATAACAGTGGTGTAGTAAAATTTTATTTTAAGAGAGAATTTACAGATAACAGGTCATCTATAATGTTTTTGAAAGATATTTAGATAGAGATTTAAAGATGAAAGATACGTTACATGAATCAATTCAGTTTTGCGTATCATGTCTGCGAGGAGGTTTTTGGACTGTAATAGACATATTATGTATATATTGTGTTAATCAGTGGCGAAGGATGGAGGTAGGCTGTTAATATCCGACATAAATAATGCACACTAAGCTTTGTCAGTTAAACGTTTTAGTTTTTATTGAACTAAAACTACAATAATTTACAGATGGTGTTGGTTAGTTTTTAAAAATCAATGAAACCCTGCCTAAACCAAACCATAATAGTTTTGGTATATTTTGGACGATACGACAAAATTGTGCACACTTTTTCATATTTCGTTGAATTAAGAATACAGATTACACATATTTTTGATTAATTTTGACATTAGGCCCTGACTGAACCAAACTACATAATAGATAAAAATATTATTCTATCTATAAAATATCCAAAGTTATGTATGATTTAATTGCATAATTTTAGATATTTTATAGATATACGAGTATTTTTTGAGTAATATCTTTCATAGCTTGGTTTTCGCAGGGTTCAATTGAATTTTAAAAACTAACCAACACCATATGTAAATTATAGTCTTAGTCCAATGAAAAAAAATACGTATGACTGAAAAAGTTTAGTGTGCACTATTTATGGTAGATCTTAACAGGCTACCTCCACCCTTCGCCACAATATAGATAACGGGTCATCATTTTGAAAGATATTTACGGTTTTATTTGTAAGGTATTGCGTATCATGTCTACGATGAGGTTATTGGACTGGAACAGCCATAGTTATTGTATATAATATTGTGTTGACCACAATGAAGTATCGAAATATACAAGTAAAAGTATTGAGGTACCGTGGCATCCCTAGTCTCGGTCTCTGCGGCCGTCGGTTCGGAACATCGGAACGCCTCACCGTGAAGATGCGCCAGGTAGGAGACGGCGCGAGCGTCGCGTGACGGCTCATCATTTATTATTTCTCGCACCGGCGAGTCGCGACGTCCAACGCACCTTCGCTTACCTCTTCAACACGTGGTTCGATGATCCGCTTTAACACGTGGGTAATATTATAAATTATATGATATGATATGACACAACTAAAATGTCTTACATTATAGTCATCACGGAGGAATCTAGTTGGTAATGGAGTTTTCAAGGTGCTAGATCTGCGTCCATTTGTTGAATTATTTTAATTGCCATGATTAACATGATCATATATGTGACATAAAATCGTCTTCAATACGAAGTGATCAGTATTTCTCGCTATTTATATTCTATGTAGATTTAAAATGGCTGATTTTACTATAATGCCTTGTTCCACTGCCAAAGGAAATTAAACTAATTTTCATTGGGAAAAACATATTTCCAGATCATCGTGAATTAAAAACACGAACATTGTTGGTCCAATGTTAACTTCCTCTAATGTTAATAGAATCTGTTAAATTTATTATATATTGGTTATAAGTGATTTTACAACGTAATCGTAGATACTTATAGGTATATTAAAAAAATATATACTTAGAATATTGATGTGAAAGTAGGTAGCTCTCTAAAATGGTTCACGAAAAATAGATTGTCGTTGAAAATTCAGCACGATTAAGATAAGCATATGTTAAACTCCTGGATATAATTTTATTATTTATTCGTTTGCTTTATAATTGCTTTATTCAAAAATTTAAGAAAAATCCACTTGTGGAACTCATTCATCCATTCATTAACTTGCACCTAGCTACGGTGCAACAATGCTAACAATGAAAACTACCCATAAACAATAATTAAACTGTAAAAAAGGCATAAGTATAAAATATCACTGATTTCTACATATATGGAGATACTGATAAATTACCAGTAGGTGGATGTAGATCATCATAACGTAATATTATGTATATCCAACATTAAATATTTTATTTTATTACGATTATTAATGACGACACATTAATTACTAATTAGTAATACATTTAATAGGTATCTACTCAAAACACAATTAAAGTAATATTTTTATTGCTTGTTAATCGGCAAGTTAAATGAGCATTTTGTACTGCTCTTTCAACCGTGACTATGAATAAGTGTACACAATCAAATCAATCCATTATAATATTCATTGATTTAGAACCTACTAATTGTATTGTTTCACTTGCTTTCTAGCCTGTTTATAATGTACCTACCTAATGTGCGTGCCATAACTAAATAAATAAAGTAATACATTAGGTATGTAGGTACATAAAATATTTGAAAAAAAAACTCAACATAATACACTCACATGGTAGTTGGTAAATATAGTACCTACTTAAATAATGTTATTTAAAATATAAAGCAATTCCATTCTTGAGTAATAAATATAATATTATATTAACTTAAGGATGACTATTATTTACTTTGTATTTTTTATGTTACGGGGTAGAAACAATTGGGGAGAACATTTTTTTTTGAAACTTGCGAATTATGTCTATTATATTCACATGTCGTCGGCTTAACTCGCAAACTGCTTATCACAAAAGTAAATGTTGGCAGGAGAAAGAAAATAATTATTCGTATCAGAACTTTTTTGAGGTACGGTTAAAATTATTGTAAATTCTCGAATCAATAAATATTGTTATTTACATGTGAAATTTATTGATATTGCTTTCCTGAGCATTTTGCTAAAATGTAGCTAAGCAGTTTGCAAGTTAAGTAGACGATATTTAAGTTTGCAATACAAATTTTCCTTGAAACATTCTGTCCATTTTCCGGATTGACTAGCGCGGCCCGCCATTAGGAAACCGCAGAGCTTTAAAGTTATCAAAATTAATATTCTACGAAACTTTATTTACGCACCGCACTGTGTCCTGCTGTTTGGTGTTAGTCTATGTAGACGTGCTTCCTCGGCTTATTTTGTGGAAAATATTTTATAATAATATGGACTCATTTAGTTATTGATTGATTAATAAATACCAAGTGTTATATCGCACACCTTTATACAATCAGATCAGAGAGTACCTATAATGTCCATGTAACTGGTTGTGCTTGGCATAACTCTTGATTTTTTCGTAAAATCTCTACGAACCCTTACCTAACTAGCGGCTGACACATAATATTATAGTCCATTAATAGTAATAGATAATTACAACTTGGACGAGTAAAATGCTTTGACATAAGTGAACTAAACTATGCATAATATACGGGGACATTAATTAGTGACAACCGAATTACTTCCGAATACCTTCTACAAAAAGTTTCATCCCAAGTAAAATTATCTCTACTTTGATATGCGAAACTTCGTGGAATCCCTGACATAATTCTCAGATCCGGTTGGGATTCACTGGAGTAGTGAAATAATGATTAATGATAATGATATCAATGAGGTTAAGTCACATTACATGTCACACGTTCATAAAAGGTGCAGTACAGCTGAGTAACGATCGGTATTTGGTTCAATGTGCGATGTGGTAAAAAAAGCTTTAGGAATGTCAAAACATGTGAAGGAATACGTAGGCACTATTCATATATTTTCACTGCTGATTGCTGTGTTCAGTGTTGTGTCATTCGAAACGTAGATGCGAGTGAAAACGCTGAATCCATTTGTGAAATTAATGACAATTAAAATGCATTATGTGCTCCTCCATTGTGAAATTTTAAATACAAAAAAAACAGCACATTTTCAAGGTTAATGACTGAATAATTGAGGTTGTAGTTAATTTATGATTCCAAAGCTGCGAAGCGCAACAAAAACAAAACATTTAACCATTTACATACCTACACATCGGTTTAAAATCTCGACTGTGTTACTTACTACAGGCGAAAATAAGAATGTATTTAACATATTCCCAGAAACTATTAGTAATTACGTGTTAACCTAACTTGGAAAAGCCTGGGAAAGATCTCGGAAAAATCTCGGATTGAGTGGGATTTGAGCAGTGTTTTAATTATTTAAGCTAGCAACTCAAGTAGGCTCTTGTAGTGCAATATAGTGTACGTCACATGCTTTTCGCATCACGGGTTACGGGCGCAACTCCCGTTGAGGTCACAGTATAATATACTGATACCAAATCTACATCCCGAAATTCACATCGGTAACCTAAACATAATCAGAACCAGATACATATAAAAATAAAATCGTAACTTATTTTGACTCAAAAAAAAGTGCACACCGCGTAGCAGGTACCGTGTCACATCCCTTACACATTATTATGAAATAATTAGGGTACATTTTCACCATGTTATCTTTCATATATTCATGATAAATCTCTTTATACTTAGCCACAATTAATTATTGGGAGATAGATATTATAATTATAATAATCAATATTGACCCAATAAGATTGTAAGGAATCAAGTCAGAGTATGGGTATAAATAAAGCATATTATAACAGTTGCGTTCGTATCTGCTATTCATTTTTATTTCCTGAATCGAGAAACTAATTCCTATTTCAATCAGCGTTTGTTGCATTGTCTTATTATTCTAGAACGTGGAATCAAAAAAATAACCGTACAATATTATTTTTTAAGTATATGTTGCCAGGGAGTAACAATTATTTTCCACCTGTTTCCAATGGAATGTTTCACCAACTTGGTAACATTAAAAACTAACAATGGGCAATACAGTGCACGTATCTGAAACATGAGAAAATTCTCGCAATCAGCTCTTTGGAATTTCTCAGTCGATTTAAATTAAAAACAATTACCTACCCAACAATTAATTTTCATCGTGTTCATTACATTTTATTAATCTCTTTGAATTAATTGAAAATGTAGAACTATTTGTAAAATAAAGAAAGAAAAGAAATTGAATGTTCCAAGTCAATGGAATGTAGGTACTTACTTCCTACGATAGTTTTTTTTATTTCTACACTATGATACCATTTCTGTCGTAAATTTTCTGTATAAACTTCTCAAAAAGGAAATGAGTTTTATCTTCCAATTACACCGGATATTTCAATGGACCGTACTTAGACTGACCATCTGATGTTTTGGAGTAGAAGTAATCAGACGAATGATTTGATCAGGGCTATGTTTATATTAATTTATGACACAGGATAAAAGCCTTATTTTTAATAATATTACTATACCTAATGTAATTTATTGAAATTACCAAAAGTATATCTTCATAGTTTTTAATCATACATGTTGTTAGGTTGCATGTTGTAAATGGGTGTAATAATTAAAATAATGTAAATGTCACTGTATTACGTGGTGTATTAGGGGTAGCCACACTTTTTTTAGGATCGACTAGTTGATAAAATTATTTATGGCGATCGAGTGATATTGCTTATACGAAAACAATAAAAACCGTGATCCATACGTGATATGAAGTTACCGGTAGGCACAAGCATGCAGTCAAATTGTCATTAGTCAATCGTGAGCGATGCTTCGTTTTGATTGCATCCATATACTATATTAGCGAGTTCCAAACTAGAGGCGCGAAAAGTTTAACACAAATACATGTAGCCACACTACAGGTTTGCAGTTTGCAATTGCATAGTTTATAAAACGGCCGCTAGTTATAAACTACACAAAAAACAGTCCTATAAAAGGTTGTTTGGAAACCTGTCTGAAGATATGGAGACTAATTTTATAATAGCTCACTTCTATAATATTGTGAAGTGCGCTGGATATCTCGTGAAAAATGATATAAAAGGGTCAAATCATAATATTGAAATCTGAGGCAAATTTGTTTACGAACGATAACTCTGTTGTTAAACTTTCTGTCTATTTGGTTAAATTAAAAAAAATGAGTGAATAAATCAATGCATGGACCACTAATGCATTTACTGATTTTAAAAGACAAAGTGAAGGCATAGGTACATAAGAAATTGGAGCTTTGGAAATCAATATTACAAAAAAAATTCTCCATGTTTCCACTTTTAAACGATTTCTGCGCCAGATATATTGAAGTAAACAAAAATCTATTTACTGACCACTTGGATAGTTTGCTAATGCGCTTTTCACATTATTTATTTCACAAATTTACTCTAATAGTAAAAAAAAATCTGTTTGATGTGATACCTATAAATATGATGATTGATATACTTAAATGATAACTCCCGTGTATAATTTAGGAAACACTTCATTAGAGCACCACATTGCCCTTAACCTCAGAGATAAGTAGGTGGGCCCGCCAAATGTCCTGGCCTGTGGGCCCGCTTCAGGATATGGGGCCCATGTTAGAATCCATTAGTCAATGAACAATGATGAATTTGGATTGACTACTATTGAAATCTTTTTTAAATATCCATCGCATGAAACACAAATTAATTTAAAAATGAATATAAGTACATAGTAAAACCTTGTTTATTTATATACTTAATTAAGTTTTTTTCACTTTTGTATTAGTACCTACATTTTTGACTATTTAAAAAGGTGTCTGTATTATTTAATGAAATTAAGGGGGGAGGCGCCAAGATTAGATTTTTTTTAAAGGGAGGCGTAAAAAGTTTGGAAACCACTGTACTATATAATATATCAATTTAATGAATTGAACTAATGAATGAATGAATGGTTAAGAGCATACATAAAAGAAACGGCAAATAATTTTCAACAATAGGAGGGACGAAATTTCGCATAGTCGCCAATCGCTGAGCGGCGTTCGAGATGGGAGCACGTCGTTTTTTTTGTAATGGCGTCGTAATAATTTCTTATATTGTGAAACGATGACTAAAAAATGTTATGCCTGTACTCGAAAAAAACAAACATGGCAATGCATATATTATTATTACTAATATAACAATAAACATAACATTAAATGGACGCATGTTGAATTTTTATGACAAATTATGTTCCGTTCGGCACGCGTCATTAGCACAATCCGCGCGTCGCATAGTTACGATCTTTTTAGACCATGCCTCAGCTGAGGTATAGCCTTAAGAGGACGCTCTACAGAATCGGCCTTGAGAATTGAAAATATGATTTTTTTACATGTGGTCCATAATAACTGGTATACTAGTTAATATAAAAAGGTTGCCGCTAATGTTTGTCTCAATAAACTCCCTACAAGTGAAGCTTGTGAAGTGAAGCTATGGGGTGACCAAAAAATAGTACTTTCTAATAAAATTTATTTTCTAATAAATTTACTAATAACATTTAATGTTACTAAATTCAATATGTTTATCAGTTCTTTGGTGGGAAGTATTGCAACTGATATGATGGATATGATAACTTTTTTGATTATGTGTTGGCCACGATATAAACTTAATAATATATTAATAACTTTTTAACCTGAAATTGTCCGACAACTAAACATACGAAGGATGTTGACATACATATCAACCTACATTTTTATTTCATGTGCTATCCAAAAAACATTACTAATGAATAGTGCTTATTTGTAATGTTTAGGACCTACATATTAAAAATAATAGGTATTGTTTAATTCTAATGCATATTTTTTAAAACATAGAATTTACTGTCTGCCTATAAAAAGAAAGTGACTTTTTATTGCCTGCGCAACTTCACTTTTATACTAGTGAAACAAGTGGTAGGTAAAGCCAATGGGCGAAATTATATATTATATTAAGAGTGCCTAAAAATAATTATTAACATACAGTCACTAGACACATTATTTTTTTATTAATCCATCGGACTGGCGGGCATATAAAAAATGACTATAAAAAATGACTGTCGCTAGAAATAGTGTCTGACAGGGCTGCCGACGCAATTAATTATATTGTACTTTTTAAATTTAATTTATAATATATTTTATTTAAGTTTTGTGCATCTAATGCCGGATCCACAGTGGCGCAAAACAATGTCGCGCGACAACCTCGATAAATTTTACGATAATTATCATAATGGCTTAAAAATTTTTACGATAATTATCATACTTATCGTAAAATTTAACGAGGTTGCCGGCAACATGTTGGCAATTTGGACCCGGCATAATATCCACTGTGGTTCACGTAGTGGCATGTACCTGTTTTTCTGGGGTCAACTAATTCAAAAAGTAAACACCCATAATAGAATTTTTCCAGTTTTGGTTGCATTATATTCCAACTCATTTCCGATATTATTAATGGAAATTTCTCGGTGTACATAGTAAACAAACCTACGAATAAAAAAAGACAGTAAGGAACACAGTGATTCATCGCAGTAAAAACTGGCAACCAAAATGGATTATATAATATATTCCATCGTATTATTTTCTCGAAATCATAAAGATACTATAATAGTATTTGAGTATCAACCTATGTTCAATTTGAATTGGGTTATAATAATAATATACCCGTAGATATATCAATAGTATGTTTGCCACGATATCCACCCAAGTTATCAGTATGTACTTGCACAGGTTTGATTAAAAACTATGATGAAATTAACATTTTACAAATATTATATTATTTTGACAGCCCTGTTTTCTGATCAGCGGACACGTGCAGGTGGTGTTTATCAAATAATAATGTAAGATTGTCCACAATAATAATAATGTAGAAGGTCGACAATAGTAATAATACTAATAATAATGTTTTTTTTTTAAATAAAATCTCCGATGATTAGTGATTTTTGCCAAAAGATCGATTTAAATTAACGTGCGTACGACGCCGAGGTCGATTTCATACTAAATTATATTTGAATACGGAGCTCTTCAGCCGCCCCTTAAAACAACCATTCGTTATGATATAGAATAAAAAAATAACACTTTGTAGGTTACCATTAAGATTATTAATGATATATGGCGCTATCCACCAGCGGGTGGAAAAACTAAATCTACCGAATTGCGACGCCTTTAGCAGAGATGACAGCGATGTCACTAGTTTGCCAAACCACCCCACCGCCTTTTTTCCTAAACATGTCGCAGACTACGATATTGAAAAAGTTTATTTTGAGTGAACGCACTGGTAAAAGAAAGCTAATACCAAACGCATTCTTTGTTTTGATATGCAAACAAAGTTAGCCGCGACGATTAGATTACCTATTGAGTTTCGTGGTTTCGAAAAGTGAGAGTGAAAAAAGTGATGTGCATAATTTTATTAATAGGTACTTATTTGGTATTGCCGCATGCCGCGAGTCGCTAAGAGGCAGCCAATCGTCAAGTAAGTGAGAATAGGGATGTCAAAAAGTATTGATATAATATTTGTGTGATGATTTTTGTATCAATACTATAACGATCATGCTGTCGTCTCCCATGTGAATGACAGGTCGTGTCTCAGGTATGAAGGACACCCGACTACATACAAAAAAAAATCCCCTACAAACGAACTTCACGTAAGAAAGAAAAAAACGGAGGTTGAGACTATGATGGTTTAACTATTTAGAAAAATACGCAGTATTAATGAGGCTAAAAGCAGCGGAGGAAGTTTTTGTCGGACAGAGGAAAACGGAGACGCTTCCTAGGGATGACTAAGACCCAATTGGGTTATATTGCCGACCAGTGGAGGTTTTTTTTTTTTTTTTTTTTTTCTAGATGCCTTATAGATACCTCGCATTTACTATCGAGGTTTCTTAAGGACTTTGGCACGCTCTTAAGGACTTTTTGGATGCTAGTCAAATGAAAATTGTGCCGGCTGAGAGAATATGCCTTATTGAAAACTGTTCTTCTACCCGCATCGGGTATTGCTAATTTGAATTCGGCCAGGGCCTATGAAATCGCCTTGCAAAAACCCTGGAAAATTCTAAGGTGATTCTGATGAATATTTTGTCGTATTCATTGGGAACTGAGGACTGCGATTTGTAGTCGAGTTTTTTTCCCGTGGTAAAAGAAATGTCGCATAGGACTGATGTTCTAAGTATATACTTATCCTATCTTATATGATTGCAGTCACTGGATCTGAAAGGCATGAATCATCTTTACATGTCACCATTTATTATTTTTATTCTTTTTATTACATCAATACAGGAATTAAAAAGTGCATCTCTTCCGGCCTCGTTTGCCATGGTCTGAAACCCTCCACGATACAACAACAATAAATTTCAACTACAAATGTGCCTACTTGGTAAAAATATCAATTTTCTTAGAATCACACCTGGCAACTAAAAATATTGAATTTATAATAGGTATTATTAATTATAATAATATTACTCAGTGGTCTATTTTTTGTGTACAAGTAGGTACGTATCTGTTTGAGTGGTTATATTATACGCCAGGGATGGGCATACATGAGGTCAACGAAAGTCACATTCTGGATTTTCATATATATAAGAACGTCAGTGGCGCACTCGGGATTTAATATAGGGGCCCTGGCACCCTTGGGTGCGCCACTGAACCACATAGTATTAAATACAAAAAATCATATTTAATTAAATTAAAGGAAAATTATTGGTTATTGATTAATTAATTTGAAGGAAAACTCGCGAAAATACACGTATAATGAGGAAAGAAAATACCTATATTTTTATTAAGAGATATTGGGAGCCGCACTTAACTCAACGAAGAGCTGCATTTGCCCACGTCTGTTATAGGCCCTCTTGATGTTAGTTGCATGGACTTTGTTATGCTTTGGGGTGATGTTGTATTGGTACACTCAATTTGTGAGAAATATGCATCATTTAAAAGTTTTGAAATAATTTAATAATTGGATGACTAGTTAAACTGCTTCGAGGCCCATTTTAAATCTTCTGACGAATTGATCGCGTCATCTGCATCATAGGAAATCGCCGCTAGTGTCGGCAACGATGACTTGGTCAAGTGTTACATTTTTCGGCAGGTATTGGCTTCACAACTTTAAAGCAAAGTCTCGCGGTACTAATTCGTTCGACGTTGTTTCAATACCAAATGTCGCTACTTTGCTTTCGATACGCATCTCTAACGGCGGACTTGGATGGTGTGGAGGACGCGTGCCCAGCAGAGCGTAGACACGCGACACGTTACTAGGGAAAGTGATTTGCGCGCGATCGAATATCGCAAACTCTCCTAAGCGCGACGAGCATACCCACTAGGTCCGGCAAGGTGCGTCGCTCCCAACATTGACACATTCTTCTCTAAGTGGTTATGCATAACGTAACATTCCATATCGGTCTTGTAAATTAATACAACGCGAGCATTATAGAAAAAAAAAATATAACCTGCTCAATAACATTAAATTTCTCGCTATTAAATACACAGTAAATTATTAAGTTTTGTAATTAAAACTGGAAATAGATTATAATGGATTCAAGTTTTGTACTATTCCGTTTGAGTTGTTTTTTGCGACCCGGGTTTTGCATTTCAGCATCTTCAAGCACTGTGTACACTCACCAAAAGGCAAATAAACACTGACACCGAATACTATTAACTTTAATTTATACCTATAATAAATCAATACAATGAAGTAGGTAAAAACTTATCACCTACCTATTGTGTCAAGGGTCACAATAAAAAATATAAGTAACAAACAAATTATGAATAGTTGAAGTCTTTGCAAAAAAAACCTTACCTTATCAATAATAATACACTCGATTAGCTCAAGAGGGGTAAAATCGTCCATTCTGGGAACAATGGTAAATTGGAAAACTGGAAATGCTCAGGTTTAGTAGGTATATTTAGTTACACTAAAACAAGGAAAATATAATCGCGATGGAAATTTGACAATCAAAATTTAAATAATACCTATATATTATGTAGTTAGTAGATACCAGTGGGGTGCGGTCCATAGATGCTGTATATTCGGAGCATCCAAAAAAACGATAATGTACCTACTATGTAATGAAATTATTATGACATTCATTGTGCAATTGTTTTTTCAAAATTTTATTTACTTCTATCTACTTCTAAGGGTTATGTGTTAAAATACGTAAACATTTACCTATTAGAAGTATCAAATACCATAAACGATACTATTACATCAGCCACCCATTAGTAATAAAGCCTTCATTAAATAATGTTTTTTTCCAACAGAATCCTTACAAGCAAAAGTCACCACACATCAATAATATACGTATTTACGTAAAATAATATACTTAGGGCCGTCATATCGCAAGAAAAAGTATCTATAGGTACCTGTTACCAGTATCGCATCAGAAGTAAACTATCGATAGGTACCCTTTTGACGGCTCTACATATGAGTGAGCGGATATACATGTAATTGTATCCTCACATCTGACAGCCGTTTTAGAAAACGTCATATCTACACGTCTGGCATTAAAAAGGTCGTTCCCAATCCAATATCGCACGCGCATTCCATCGCCTCTTCCGATCGGCCGAGACGACAAACAACACAACGCGAATATAAAGTGGCATATTAATAAATTTTAATGGATGCATTGCTCCATGCAGCGGCAGGAAAATCCTCGCGGCTTCTCGTTATGTCAGAAGCGTGAGGGGCAGTTTGGAAGTGGACCGGCCCGCGGGCCGCCAGCCTCGACGCATTGCATTCCGATTGGCCAACAATGGCACCATCAATGACAATTGTTCATTTGCAATTCGAATCTCATAATCATTCATCTCTACTAATCCATAAACATACACACATACATATTATAAGTTATATAAGTATTGAGCATATTATCTACATCTACATTAATAGAAAAATAATAAAATGATACAAATGAAAAAAAAAATGGTATAGAGATTATGAGATTATGACACGACACATATCGTAAAAAAAATAATACATTATAGTATACAATAGTCATACCTACTGTATATAAATCTTGCAATGATCACGGAAGCACATGTGTACCTACTAGGGCAGGGATGGCGAACCTATGGCACGCGTGCCACTAGTGGTACGCGAGATGATTTTGCATGGCACGCACAAAAAAAATACAAGAGTTTTACAAATAAAAACTACATAATATTAAAAATAATGACATAGCTATGCGTATTTTCTTCGGTTTTCCCAATCGATGCGCAAACGGAAACGACGAAATGCATAAATGACATCGCATTGTATAAAAATTTAAATATATTTAAAAAAAATCAAGAATAAGCATTACGTTTGTACAATTAATGTAAATATATAATTTTATATGAGAGTCCTTGGGTTTTGTACGTCACACTATTGCACTTGACCTCATCAGACGGCGGCAGAAGCCACGACATCAATCTCTGATTTTGTTCGATTTACAATCCTTGAGACCAATCAGTCAATTACAAATAAAAATATTCAATCAACAAACCTGATGAAATTTATCGGCAGTCATTCAAATTTAATATAAACAGCTGATTGTTATTTTGCCTTAAACATAATCGCCAAAAATGGAAGAAGTAAAGAAGAATATATGAAGGAAGCGTGATTAAAATGCTTTCACTGTCTGATTGAACATCGAAAAAAATATGCAAAGAATTAAATATATAGAACGGGTAGAAACACGGCGAAAGATAGAATCTCAAGAACTCAATTGTAATTTCAAACTTTTTTAATAGAATTTAGAAAAATATTTTTTTTTCAGTTTTCCCAATGAAAAACTGCTCGGCACGTCAGCCGTCGAAAAATAATATTTGGGAAATTTTGGCACGCAGTACGCGCAACCCTGTACTAGGGATTGCAAATACGTACAGAATTTTCAAACCTGGAATGTCGAGATTAGTATTGTTTAAACAAAACTCTGCCCAATAAAATATATTTGTATTTGTACCATGATAAATATATATGTTAAGCAACAAAAATGGATACACAAATGACATTTACATAGTTATATTTTACGTAAATATTATTTAGAAATGATTGAACAGCGAAAACTATGTGCAAAAATTTGTCGATCCTATAATTTTATTTTGCTTTACAACATTTTTCGGAATAACTAAATGAAAAAAAATAATGTATTATTGTCAAGACAAAAAAATCTTTTGGAATAAGTATCAATCTAGGATCAGGTCAAGGAATCAAACAGGCTTCCAAGCTTGCATGCTTGCCGGGTGTCAAAAAGACGTAGGGTAACGATCTTTTTTTGACATTCTGCTGAACGCAACATTTTAATGTCGCTTAAAATAATTTGTATTTCATCAATTTTGTAGGTATCATCGCTGTTTAAAATTAAGAAACAAATTTGATGGACAGTGTTCAATACTCATAATGATTCATAATCTTACAATAATGAAAAAGTACTTGACTACATACTCCTATTAATAAATCAACTCCGGCTGGAAACACACTTGCGCTATCAACGTGAACAACTAATGAAATACAAAAAAAAAAATATTTTTTGAGGAATTTCATTACTATCATTGCGAAATTCCGCTGAGCCAGCTAATCGTCAAACTATTCAAATTTAAATCTCATTGAAATGAAATAATGTTGATATGCCAAGAATGCAGTAGATATGCTTGGCATTCACAATATGTAATTAGTTGGCACTAATCGCCTTCATATAAAATATTGCAACTCATTCAATTTTAATTTATATAGGTACGATGATAAAACAATTAGTACTAGGTATCTATTATTTACTTTGCAAAACATAAATAATGTATTAAATGTGGGTATCTACCGTACTTACATGATATTGATAAAATAATTTTAAAAGTATGGCGAAAGATTTTCTCATAATAATTAACCCAATGCAGTAGTTATCTACTGTAACGATTTTTATCGTACGGTAAAGAGAAAATATGTCAGTTTTGGAGAATATATTATGTACCTATTGATTGAATATTAATCAAGAATAATTGGTATTTTAGACATGTCCTTATGCAGCGGAAACATGGACCATAACAAGCAGCGGATCGAAAAAGGATCGATGCTTTTGAGATGTGGCGTTGGAGGCGTATCGGGATCAATTGGACTGCCACACGTACCAACAAAACCATTATTGAAGATCTAAGACCAATCAACAAGATAAACATTTCAGTTCTTTCACCGTGTGAATTGGGTGGGGGCAGTTTGAAGCCTTTGAGAGACTGGCCGTGATTGGCAGCGTAAACAGTAAAAGAGGAATGACCAATGGAATGATATTTGCATGCTGGAGTGATCAAATAAAAAATGTGACAAGATCTTCACTGATGTCGGAAATCCATTCTGCTGAGAATAATGATCAAAATAGTCTAAATAAGTCCACTAGTAATCAGACAATGACTGAGTAGAATTTATTGGATTACATAAAGGATTAATAAAAACTAACTTAACTAGATACATATCGTTGTTATGTTAAACATTATTTTATTTTATTGCTTGGAGTAGGTACCTACATATACAAATCAAATGATAATAAATGTAGATTGTAACTATTCGAGTTTTTTTAGGAAAATGAGAAATCGTAAAGACCATAATGACAGGCGAGTTTCGAAACATAGCAGTTTAAAACCGAATTCGGATTAAATAATGACAATAAAAACGACAATAATTATAAAAAAGGCGAAGTTATACTTATTTTAATTAAAAAAACCTTTAAAGTGGTTAAATTATGGCACTTATTTAACTTAGGACGAGCAATTGAGAAAGCAAAGCCATTCATTAATATTAAAGTTTACCAAATCGACTGTAAAATTAGACATAATTCAATGAAATAAATTTCTCAGACGATTACTGTCAGAACCTCGAATTCCTCGAGCATAGGATATTACATAATATGTCTGGTCACCTGCTTGGGGCGTAAATGAGGCAGATTAACGAATTAGAAGTCGAATGCCAGCGAAGGCCCAAATACACGTGAAGGTAATAAATTATCTTTGTAAATGTGTCTAATGGAAAACGCTATGCATCAAATGATTCAATTTGGAAGTATTTACACTTACAATGATCACTCCAAGTGGAGTCTAATGCCCAATTTTCATTCCAACGTATCTGTAGGCGGGTAAACGTTGACCGACGAAATCAGGTCTTGTAAACCTTTTTTATACAGTTTTATTATAATATCGTTACAGTCATATCCGTAGCTATATATATACCCATATATTATCCAATAGTACACTACCCTCTTAAGATAAATAAGGTTAAGTTTATATTAGGTGATTAAGAGATATATGGGTCTCATTTTTTGATATAAAAAAGGTGATATTCCTGCATATACAAGTAAAATTTAAAAAAAACTGAAGATATCAACTAAATTCTTAAACAGAAAACAAACAACTTTCCAAACTTAACTACTTTTTGACAAAAATATAACTTAGGAATATTCAAATTATGTGGGCAGTATAAATATATAATATATTAGGTAACAATATGTTGTCAAACAACCAACATACAATTGCATAATTATATTATACTCTCGTCATATTATTGCATTACTAACATTACTAATATTTCCACATGTTTGCCTTGAATTTGTCACCAGATCCAGTTATAGAAACTGAATAATAATTTGATGAAGTAAGTCGTGCCATCAATTTAAATGTAATGTATTATTTCCAAGAATTGATAACCTGCAAACCAACAAAATCGGACGATTTTAACGGAAACGTGAACACCTGGTTAGTTTGTCACACCCGCGATGGATGAGTGGCAGATATGTCACATGTTTTAACCCTGCGTCTGGAAAAGTACCCACAACTATATTCGCGTGTATTTATTTCGCTATATGATCTAAAAGTACGAACTGATTTTTTAAGAAATCGGCTTAATTATTATTATTAGTCACTGTATCGTAGTTGGTACTTACAGGCTGTCGAGCCGAAAAATAAGTATCGGAATAACAATCGTAGATAATATTTTATATTCAACGAATAATTCACAGAATTTACGAATGTAACATTCTTTGTTCATAAGAAACCAGCGCCAGGCGGAACCCAAAATATCATCAATCGGATTCCGGTCAATGTATACGTAATCTGAGGTGTTTTTTTTTAGATGCTTTTATGGATACCTCGCATTTACTATCGAGGTTTCATTAAGGACTTTGGCACGCAAACTAGAGTATATGCTTCATAACTTTGCTCTCCGGCTGTAGGATGAAAATGATGTAAGTAATGTATTCAAAAAATATCTTTTTTACATATTATATTATCTATTTTTTTTTTATGCTAGATATATTATTAATAGAAGTGAATACCATTTGATCTAATTTTATGCGAGGTAATCAGGCAAAGAGGCATATCAGTATAGTAAAAAGTGCAAAAAAGTGCAAAGTTATAAAACGTATAGGTACTATACTCTACTTGATGTTAAGTCACAGGAAATTTGTGCCGGCAGAGAAAAATGCCCTAATGAAAACAATTCGTCTACCCGTATCGGGTATTGCTACTTTGAATTTGGCCAGGGCATATGAAACCACTTTGCAAAAACCCTGGAAAATTTTTTGTTGTATTCATTGGGAACTGAGAACTACGGAGATGTATCGAAAGTATAGATATTTTTTTAAACTGATTATCAGAGTTCCCTAGAATAATTTTAACCGTAGGACGTAGGTGTGCAGGTAAGTACCTATTTTGAACTATTTTTTTTAAATAATAATTTGAGTAAGTATTGTACGTTCTTATTTTTTCCAAAATAATTACTATTAAAGAGAAAATTAATCGAAGTTTCAAATAGTGAGAGGCACGAGGTGTGTAGCCCCTGACAGATGTATTGCTGGCAGCACTGATGATGATGATGAAGATAAATTCTGACCGCAAGCGCTAAGTAGTATAAGAATGTCAACACAATGGAATTCCTCAAATAGCATTCTTCAATAATAATAGAACGAAAGCAATGTACGGATGTGTGATGAAGATGATCATTTTCAAAGAGACAATAATATATCTGAATTATACTGTAGACGGGTCTCAGAAAATCATTTTTGGTCGTACTGGTAGAAATTCCTACAGAATCGTATACACTGAATTTAAAAAAATGAATAAAACTTGGGGTCGCGCCCGAGGTATCACTTAATGCACCCACATAAATAAGTGGATTATCTTCTGGATGTGGCTGTAAGAGGGTACAGTACCTACTCAGTGTGGAGAAATGAGGGATATACTTAAACACGTATTAAATAATATTATTATTTTCAATACGTCTTTATCATAGCTTCTTCAGTCAACGAAACGTGCATTCACTATTGATAATATTTGAGGACAGGTTGCGGCCGTTGTATTCCATGATCTGATCGTCTTTACGTCATAAACCAAAACTGGCTTCATAGTTTAGGTCGATGGCGATTAAGGGGGGACATGCTCGTCGAAGGTGAAAATTGAGTTTTTATTGTATTTTCAAACCATGATCCTGGACACTCCTTAAACGTTGTAGATAATCTATTTATATAATTTTGAAGCCTTATTATCCTTTATAGTTATTTTAAACATTTGATGACTGCATAAAGTATTTTTGTTACATAAAATAGTATTCTTTTAAACCTCTCGCTCTAATGTTTTAGAATATAGTCATATTTCGGTACATAACTGTGCAGTGGTGTTAAGATTTTTTACATTTATTAATTTTTAGATGCATTTATAAAACCATTAGTATAATTTATTATGAGATAATTTTTGTAAAATATTCACGATAAAAAAATATATTGATAATCTCTGTGATCCCAAATTTGACAAGAATTGGGCATTTTATTATTCAAAAAATTGGCAAGATTAACACATTTGAAGATGATTCTAAAGATACTTATTATAAGCTATGTCTTTGACCATTCAAATGTGATAAAGATCTTATGAATAATGATTGCTTTATAATAATTATTGACCTAAGAATAAGGTAGTGTTTTTTTGAAATACGCCATTACTTTTATCATTCCCCAGTGGTTAAGCTACGAGTAAAATTATGTTAACGCGCGTGTTTGAACATGTACCTAAGCGAATTTTTTTTTATTTTTTTTTAAACGGTACATGTTCAAACACGCGCGTTAATATCATTTTACTCTCTACTTCAATTATAGTTTGTCAATTTATGGTTACGGCCGTATGTTGTAGCTTAACCGCTGGGGAATGACAAAAGAAATGGCGTATTTCAAAAAAACACTACCTTATTCTTAGGTCAATAATTATTATAAAGCAATCATTATTCATACGATCTTTATCACACTTGAATGGTCAAAGACATAGGTTATAATGAATATCTTTAGAATCGTCTTCAAATGTGTTAATCTTGCCGATTTTTTGAATAATAAAATGCCTAATTCTTGTCAAATTTGGGATCACAGAGAGTATCAATATATTTTTTTATCGTGAATATTTTACAAAAATTATCTCGTAATAAACTATCCTAATGGTTTTATAAATGCGTCTAAAAACTAATAAATGTAAAAGATCTTAACACCACTGCACAGTTATGTACCGAAATATGACTATATTCTAAAACATTAGAGCGAGAGGGTTAAAAGAATACTATTTTATGTAACAAAATTACTGTATGCAGTCATCAAATGTTTAAAATAATTATAAAGGATAATAAGGCTTCAAAATTATATAAATAGATTATCTACAACGTTTAAGGAGTGTCCAGGATCATGGTTTGAAAATACAATAAAAACTCAATTTTGACCTTCGACGAGCATGTCCCCCCTTAAGTTTCGAAGCAATAACAAACGTACATATTAGTGATAATATCAAACTAATGCCCTTTTCACACAATTTAAAAAAGTAAAAAATAATATAAGGTTTTCATGTTCATTCGTTATAAATAGAAACTTAAGCCTGCCTCAATGTTTGTTATTCTGTTTGATATAGGTACCTGTGGAAAAATCTTGATGCTTTTGAAGAAGAATAGAAAATTGGAAAAATACTTGGTTGCTTATCAGTGATATGATGGCCTTAATACTTAAAATGTATTCGAGCATTCTTTTTATATTAAAAAATATTACATGCATGCCTAATATTAATATGTAGTATCAAATTCCCCAAATTGGTCTGTTGGTCGATATTAGCTATTTTGTCTGTAATTGTCTATTGTTGGTCTTGGTAATGGCATCAAAAATATTGATACGGTGAACTGCATACATACAAGTTTGCGGACACGGTAACACTCACGAGATCTTTTACCAATCCGATTTAAATAAGAGTAGGCACCTGACCACTGGGTTAGAGTGATTGAATTTACGATAGTCAGTGATTATAATACATTAATAGTTTGCATAAAATACTTATTGGCGTGAAACACATTGTAGAAATAGAATTTTTATTTTGTAGGCGCGCATGCGGGGCGATTATCGTTTTGTATTGAAATAATTACAAAAGAATCCCACAAAATTGTATTCGCAAGCGTTAATTGACTATTAATATTCTTTCTTTGATGGCGATTGAGGACAATGGAATGTGAATATATTGCACATGAAATTTGAACCACATCTCATCCAAAGGTCAAGCGAAATTCCAAAGAAATCGTTCGTTGAAAGAAATTTTAGAAACTGTTTCAAAATTAATATAATAATAAACACATCCAATAAAATATTATTAATTCAGATCTCATAAAACATAACACAACAAAACGGTCAATTTGTATTGGAAACGGAACAAACTTTCATGTTTTGATGATTTATCTGAGTTTAATTTATTTTATACGATCGTTCAACTGAGAAAAATCTTCGCCCACTTTACGTGGTTGAGATTTATAGACTTAATATACATAATTCGTGTAATGCGGCATATTATAATATACTCGTATATATAAGTAATTACAGTTATCCACACAGTTGTTTAAATACCAACAAATGTAGGGTATAATACTATAATCATATATAAGTAGGTACCACGGGACGCTAGTATATACCCATGTACTGTCGAACAAAATCTTCTTGGCTACGTGTTAAAACTGTGAACTAACAAGCTCCTCTCATTTTTAACCGCACTTCATTATAAACTAAAAAGCTCCTCCCATTTAGTCGACGACAGCGCCTTCCGGCTATTGCCTAAATCTTCTTGTTGGACAGTATGAACATGATATAAATGTACTCGTACTTTCACAAACATAATATTTAGTACCTAAGCAAAATTACATGGAGCCACTATAAAGGGTATTCAAAATATATGTAATACCTTCAGACCCTACTACAGATTACACAGAGAATTATGAATTAGAAAAGAAGAAAATGTTCGTTGAAATAGCAAGTAGCAATCAATGATAGATATTAATTTTATTGGTGAACAAAAGGTAATGGATTTTTTACCCACTGTGGATGAATATAATGGACATATAGATTTTTTTTTAAATACGACTTCCGACACCTGTATCCACTGGATTCGCACCAATGGGCTTTACCAATTAAGCGTCCTATCTATTTACGACGAAATTAACAAGTAGTTTTTGTGTCATTCATGTTACATTCTCAAATCTTGTGAATTATTTGTTGAATAAAAGAATATTTAACTATAATATCAATTACTCTGCCCTCGTGAAATGAATAGTCGTAACTCACATTTCTGTAAAAATGGATTTATGGTTGCGAGATATCTGGAATTTTTTCTACATAGGGAGCTCAGAAATAATTTTCTACTGTTTAGTGGTAATGTCCCACTAGGAAAAGAAATCCATGTTGAAACATGGTTATACCTAATAGTCAGTACCTAGTAAAAACTTTGTATGAATGAAATCCTTGTAACATGTAATTGTAGTTAAGAGGTATTTGCTTTGAAATATTTCTTAAAAATAATATAGTTTTTAGATAAATGAATGGTCTATTTATATTGTAATATAACTAACAAATAACTTTCATAGAACAACGATACATTCTGTGAACGTCAAAACATCGCATTCCCGAGATCAAATTCTCGACCTCGCAGCTATTGGAAATAAGAAAATAACGTGACAGATGAACCAACAATTACTTTGTACAGGGTTGATAGAAAAGTGTTTTATTCAATTTGTACTCTATTTAATAATTTTCAATTCAGAAGTCCTTATTTTAGAATATCACACTATTTTGAAATATGTACTCGTACCTAATTATTAACGTACCTAATTAATTTTCTTTTCTGTTAATTTTGGTAATTAACTAAAATTATGGGTGAATGCATTCCATTCATTTATCGCTACCTACCTATGCAATCGTGGCCATTCAGCTGTAAGTATAGAAATATTATAGATGCATCGAATATTAAATATTATTTAATAAGTAGGTTCCTAATAATATTTTTCATATAACTATCCAGATAACTGGACAATAGAATTTAAATGGCACAACTAAAAAAATACGCTATGAATCCCCTAAGTAAAACTATTGACCGAAATATTTGGTTAGGGATTGGTGAAAACATTAAAGTTTCCCATTTTTTTCAGTGTATAAGCACTTCTTATACAATAATAATTATTATTTATTACAGCAATGTATATACATAATTATATTAGATATAACGTTCGTTAGTTAGTTGTTTTCCATATACCCACTTTTTGATGACAATATTTTAAAGTAAATCTCCCTACTTATATTATTATGGTGGAAGTGAACGATATTTATATATCTATCTATATATATTTATATATATATATCCGATTTAAAGATTTATATAATATGTTTATATAAATAATTTGATAATAAATGTAGGTACTTATATGAAATGAAATCTGAAATTTTATCTAATTGACATAAAAATAAACTATATTATATAAGTAATATGCCTGATCATTTTCTTTATGCTTTAGTTCACAAAGTTAAACCCGAAATTCCAGAACTACACCATTCTAAATCAAGGATTTTAGTATCAATAATTTTAACGGGATTTAAGGATTCCCGATTCTGGAATTGTAAGCCCTAGGATGGAATTGGGAAGATTGATAGACTCACCTTCGCGTAAACGTCGCATGTAATTAGATGGCGTATTGCATTCGTATGTACAATAAATTGACGACGCCCGTCGATATTGGTTGAAGAATAATATGAAACACATTATAAAGTATACTGGAACGAACCTAATTGCCTGACAAACATACATGGTTTATTAAAATTCGTATAAATGTTACAAAATGTGAGTAAAATTAATTATATAGAAATAATTGGGTTTGCATAATATTTTTTGTTCGAAAGTCAAAATAACTGAGAAGATAAATTCCGTAACAGTTTAAACATTAATAATTGTGTCCGTGAAGAGACCCTATAACATATTATTATCTATGCAACAGCTATGACCAACCAATACAATCACAAATAATCATACGATGCCAAATAAATTCAAAAAGCAATTAATACCTATCTCGATTACCGAAGCTACGGACTTCTTCACGTCGAATCCGTATTATTCTATTGGTAGGAAATGAATTTCTACTAAGGTTCTTACTAAGCTAACTTTAGGTATGTTCAACAACATTAAAATAGTAATAGGTAAATTATTATGTACGTACACTTCATGAGTGTGTACACTTGTACAGGGGGTTATTAATGAGTTTGGGGGTCCAAATTAGCTTAACTGATATAGGTCGGTAGGTACCTACGTGCGATTTTTTTTTTTAATTTGTAAGAAATATAAATATTTTTGTCAATTTTTAGACGATCAATTTGAAGGGCTCAGTAACATTTATTATTTAATCAGTCAAAAAAAATCTTTTACATGATTTAATTTATCATTTTGTAGTTATTTATATATTATCTAAAGTCAAATCTACACTAGGATGGTGTTCCCTTTGATCTTGTAAAACATAATATAGACATGTGGATAAATTTGTATGGAGACTCGTAGACTCTCATACATTCAAGGTCGTTATATTGGTGTGAAAACACTTAGTATGCAAATATTGTGGTCAAATACGCGCAATTGTTGAAAATAATGTTATGAATTGAGACAGAAAAGCGGTCACATACCCCGACGTCGTAATATACGTCCATTTATACATCCTGATCTCTTTTAAGGATCGTCTTTTTGGATATGCCTACGAATCAATACATCGTCTAGCCCTAGCTAGTCATGTCAAGATGAGTTAACAAAGTAGAGATAAGACTAGTTAGACGCGCTCAACACTCGTCAGTTGTGTTGCGGAATGCGCGACCTTCTCTCTAGGCCGCGGCCGGCGACTCGATCATTCGCAATCCAATATAAAGCACTGCTTCTCAAATTTATTGTCTTCGTTGCGAAGTAAAAAATATATTCATGGAACAATGAAAGCTGTCCACCGCGCCAAACCGTATTGTAACTAAAACACCGGTACCGATTACCAAACAAACTGTTTAAGTTACGATATACCTATTGTATTAATTTCGTCCCGGTAGCGTTGTGAATTGTTTGCTAATTTAGCATTTTCTTCTATGCCTATAGTAACCGTGGTTTTATTAATGCTATCGAAATTCCAATGTTAATAGTGGAATTAATCTTTCAGATGTTCAATTCGTTTTCAGATGACACGGAGTGTTAACCGACAGTTAGGCCCGTCTCAGATGGGACACCGGTGTCGCGCTCGATATAATGTAGTAGGCCTTTGTATTCGAATATAGAGGCCTTTGTATTATGTTTATGAACGCCCCAGAGCTAATGAGTCAAAGCGTGTTCGGTACACTTTTCCGTCGATCAGTACGTTCTCAAGCCGTCGATACACTTGATTTTATTACCACAGCCAGTTGTATGTTCTAATTTATAACGCGAAATTATGCGTTAACTCATTAGCTCTGGGGCGTTCATAAACATAATATAATGGCCCCTTTATTAGAATACAATGGCCTCCTATATTATATCCAGCGCGACATCGGTGTCCCGTCTGAAACGACCCTTAAAGCGACGGATGTCATAATACAGGGTAAAGTACCAATGAAGGTGTCAAATTAACACGTTTCACCTATGTCCTATATTAAATGTCGTGTAACGCACTAGTCATTCATAAATTATTGACTATTCCAGCTAGTACATTATTGAACGATGTACTTATCAACAAAATTATTTAAGTATGTCTTGTCCACATGGCGCGTGTCTCGCCGCGAGTGCACGTGGACACCTCAATGAGGTCACCTGTAACTGGAATGCGCGTGAGTCAAAACGCACCAAGTGGAGAAGCCCTTAGCTTCGTGCATGCGTAGAAAAATGTCAAATAGGCTGACATTGGTTTGAATTTTGTAGTGATAGCAAACCATATGTTGAACATTTTATTAAGATTAAAGATACCCAAAAAGAAATCCTATCCATAACAGTTATTAGCAAGTTAAAACCGCCAATTGTATCTGATGTGTCTATAATATTCGGCTATTTCGATAACGACAGAACTCGTAGAAAAAATGTCAGCTGATCAGTTGCAATTTGGATTATTTTATAAAATACCGAGGACTACATACATATTATAATTTGTTGTAACCGAATTTTGCGAAACTAGATACATAGTTAATAATGGGCTGACAGAGTTTTTGGGGAGTATTATTGTTAAGACGATACATCAGTGAAACGGCAAATAATTTTCAACTATAGGCGCGACGAAATTCGTCATTCGGCATTCGGAGAGCGAACGTCGAGGTGTCAATACGGCAATGTGTTTCGTGATGGCGACGGGGGTATTAATTCTTAAATCGTGTAAAGATGACTAAAAACGTTATCCATTTACTTGAAAAAGAAAACATGTCAATGAATATATTATTATTGTTACTAATAGAATATACGTTAAAGTGCCCATCACCACCCGTCATATATGCACGGCCGCTTTCTATGACGCTTTAAACGTGTCTGAAAGAAGTGATTTTAAGTGCTCATTCCGTCCCGAGACGGAGCCGCACGGGACTGATGCTGTAACCATGCACCGTAGTGCTTAAAGAAAAAAGTTAAGAAAGATTTTTTTTTGTTTTTTGGACTGGCTCTGCTGTCCGCTGACGTTAAGCGCTTTGTGTACCCGCATACTGAGTGTCACGAATTGAAATGGATGAGTCTACAGAAGAGTCGGGACTATCCCGCTCCCCATACGACGCTGCAAATTTCTCGAATGCCGTAAAGTTGGCCTCGGTTGCTATCAGATCTCCATGACCAATTGGGCCCGTGTCAGGACGGACCCTGGCAAACAGCTTCGCTCGTTCGAGTTCCATAAGCGGGCAATCCCAGAGGATGTGTTCAACATCTTGGTGGTCATGCCCGCAGGTACAACCCGGCCCATCTACTATCAAGCCAAACTCGTGGAGTCTGGCGGCGAAGTTGCCATGGCCGGTGAGGAACTGGCTAATCCAGTGCGAAGGTTGGAGTCTTCTAGTTTGGTGCCCGCAGAATACGTCTGGAAAAAAAACGGTAAGTGTGCCGCCCCTTGGGGGAGGCTGTCCACCTCGCCTGCCATGCCGCAAATGCGGTCTTGTACACAATGTCACTTACAGTCTTCCTGTAAGGAAAGTCCTCGGGTCTCTGCGGTGGTGCCAGATGGACACGGGCGAGTGTTGTGCTGATCGCCCTCAAGAGGAAAACAGAATATTAAATGGACGCATGTTGGATTTATATGACAAACTATATTTCGTTTGGCATGCGTCATTTGCACCCGCGACCCGCAATCCGCGCATCGCTCTAGCCACGATCTTTTTAGACCATGCCTCAACTGAGGTATAGCCTTAATAGTGAATTATTATAATTACAATTAACAAATAATAACGTTGCTGGTATAAAGGACAATCTTTCTACTTGGTGGTTAATTGACGGACGGTTTATAAAATGTATTATTGATATTACCCAAAGATGTTGAAGAACATCTTATTCTATGGAGATGGAGCCTAAACACATGAAAGTCAAGCGAAAAAAGGGTTTCGATTATACTAATTTTCATAAAAACTGTGAAGATATACCTAGATAGAAGAGCAGTTCGTTGAGCTTGGAGGAAATGGCACTTATAACAAACTAGTACTTTTGGAGGGGAAACCACAGAGGGAACCATCTGGTAGAACAAGGGTTTCTTCAGCATCTTTCGTATTATTACAAATACGAATTATTTGAAGACACGCGTTTCGTTCACAATATGAGCGAAATAGAAATACGTATCGTATGGAAGTATGTAGTATTTACCTACATTTATTTTGATAAACAATCTGAGGATGCGATAATATATAAATAATAAAGTAGGGGATTTTTTATAAGTGGAGTAGTTATATAGGTGTTCAAGTCCAAATTGAAGTTAATTCCTTCAAACCAAACCCGCCCCGCACTACACTCGGTCTTAATCGAGCGTATCACGGGACCCTACAGTGGCGATGAGATGCATATATCGAATGTATGACTGGGAATGTCCTGGGAGCAGATACCCAAGACTGAGGTTGCTACGCTCTAAGTGAGCTCTGACTGAGTTTAAAGAATTTAATGCGAAGTGCCGGGGAAAGAAGAGCACATGGAAATTACAAAAATAAAAAGTTTAAGGTATATGTAACAAACGAAGCTAATCATACGGACAGTAAAACTTATGTGAAGAGATCGTCACGTCTGCAGTAAGAAGCCGCAATTTTTTTTTTAATTGAAAGCCAATTAAAATTGGCCTTTGTAGCAACCAAGTCGGACGGCCCGATGGGACCGTCTAAGTCCAACAGTAAAACTAAAAAGATTATGAGTAAAAAATGAAAAAAAATAATACCTACACTAATCATATGTAGGATGTATTAATAACGTATTCACCAATCGTATAGAGATCGAAGTATGGTATATTTAAAAAAATATAATATAGTCTACGATTTACATACTTCGAAAAAGTTTGAGAACGACTATATTTGCGATCTACTACTTTTGTTGTCCTCTTGCCCAAATATATTTTCAACTGACCATTTTATGAATTTCACATAAAAAGATAATAATATGTATATTATGTACATTTATTTTAATGACTTAATATTATATACGTATTGATCTATTAATACATTATTTAAAAAAAACGGTACATATCTTTAAGAAAATAAATTCCAATATCTTGTTAAAAATGAACGGGCAGACAAAGTAAAGTGGTGGTTACGATGTTTTAAATGCAAAATCATAAGTAATAAGTGAAATAACGAAAGGTGAACGATTTTTGCATTTAAAAAAATATTATATACTATTTTACTGTATTACTATTAATACACATAGTATCTACGTGTTTAAGTAATTCAGAAAAATAATTGAATTTCTAATAATTGATAAATATAATGGTTGAGCTATTAACTTCGTACCTATGATGGTCATAGAATATCGAATTTACTGTGGCATTCTGTAAAATATTGGTCGTGTGAATGAATCTATTGAGGAGAAAAAAATATTTTGCATGTTACATATTTTCTGATAGTACGTATTCATCGAAACTTTTGAAATTTCTCAAATTAGGTAAAAAAAATATAACGAACATCTGGAAATTTTAAATTTCGAACACTCGTTCTCATTCAAACACCCACGCCGGTAAACATATGTACCTACATACATATTTTTATCACAAACAAGCACGACCTCTTCTTCCTGATACGAAAAAATGTCACCAAGCTTTTCCAGTTTGCTTTATTATTTTTCATACAATAATGTCTCCTTCGAAAGCTCGTGTCGAGCATGATTACCGAAGACGCGACTCGGACAAGGTGCTCGGTTATCTCAACGTAGGCGAATGCGCCCCGTGACCGCATACCTTTGCTCGGAATGCGGTCCTACTCGGCCAACTCCACAACGACTCAAACGCGAAACAGACAATACAAGAATAGACTTTATTGCGATTATTAATAAGAACTAAATCGGCCAAAGCATGATACAATTTATGACAATGTGACTTCGGCCCCGCAAGTGTACAATGAGCGTTCGCGTAAAAGTGCCAAGTGAAAACCGGCTCAATGCATTATTTTGATTAGATACTTTTCGGCTTGATGGAGATTTCGTTTACAACATTTTTCGATTCGCGTCTTTTCGTAAATGCAGTACTGTCGCAAAGGTGAAAAAACGTGGCATGCAATTGTAATTCCTACGCCGACAGGTAGTAAGGATGTTTTATGGTTAAATAATGATTTTATTTACGGCTAGGTGATTTGTCGATTTCGTAGGTCATTTAGATCGGCCGAAAAATGCGCGACCGACTTCGCAGAGTGGGTATGTTCTAAATCAAAATAAGTACAGCTGGTGTCACAGTCAGGAGTCAGATAGGCTAGTCAATCCGTCGGATAAAGATGATGATTAACAAACAATAACAACAAGGTAAGGAAATAATATACAACCAATTCTGCTTTGCGGAGTTTTTTTGTTATTGATTGAATTATATCCAATCCGGGAGATAAGAGAGTATAATTAATACAGTTCTTCGTTATGAGTCTCTATTTAAAGCTATGTAGGTACCTAAGCGATCATAATATTATTGAGCCTTGGCGAAATTCATCCGATGGCCGGCTACCCGAAAATGGAGAAAATACAACCGATAGGGTTTCATACAAATGTGTTAACGACGCATTGGTTACAAAAAGAATGTTTCAACGACATCAACGTATACGCATGTTGTCCTATTTTCGCTATAAGCGCAGTGCTCGAAATGGAAAATTTCACGAACAGGAACGCTCGACAATTTTCCAAAAATGTGTGATATTAGATATAATAATATCTGTAACATAAAAATAACTTTTAGTTTTACATGATGTATTTTTTTCATCATCATCTTCGCCCAATACGTTATCGGCTATAACAATTAGTGGTAACACACAAATATAGAGTCATTTTAGTTTACGAAATCGTTTTCTTAAAAATACATTAATAATTATACAAATATAAATAACTAAACGTATATGAATCTAATTGGAGTGGGAAACATTATTAAAATACATGAAATAATAGACAAACTAATCACAATTTCCCATTGGTTTCGTTAGCAGTTTGAATAAAAATATGCAACTAAGAGTGGATAGAAATATGAGTGAAGATACTTCGGCTTAAACAAAATACATGCGGCTTTTTTCAAAGCTCTGATTTTTCGTAAATTCGAAATATTTTGATTAAGGTAAACTATTTTTTAATCAAATTAAAATCCATCGTATATCAAAAAGCAAGGGCATGGTTTTTAATAAATTAATTAAAAAAATATGTAATACGCAAGATTTACAAATGTAGCATTCTTTATTAAATATGAATCATTTTAAACAACCTCAGAAGTGCAGGAACATATTATTAGAAAAAAAATATTTACATCATGTGGACATGTAGGATAATTTATTCTAATAGGCTTCCAATGTTATAGAAATTGTTATATATAGGGAAATTTTTCATATATTTATCCCATTGGATTCTGATTGATTTATTTAAATATTTAACCATCAAAGACACAGTTCATTCAACCCGAAAAATATCCATATAAAATTAAAACAATAAAAATATATGAGGTAATGACTTTTTTTTTGTCACTCAATGTAAAATATTATAATAGATTACGATAAATAATTATTATCTGGCGATTCCGTAACGTTGAGTAGGTAGGTAAAACAGCGAATACGTAGATTCTGGTCACAGTCACATTTACTATTTAATATGAAATATTTTACCCCCTAAGAAATTATTAAACAACAATTTAAGCTATTAAGTACCTACAAAGAGTTTTTAAACGATGTCAGAGCACAAGTTTTTCGGAAATTAAAAAATTTAGCAAAGCAGCTGCAATAGTTAGGTTTTTTCATGTATGCAATAATAATTATTTAGAACCCAACCCATCAACCTTGGTCGATCCAGTGCTGGATGAAGGCCTCCCTTATTTTATTCCATCTCTCTCGGTACCTACTTAGTTTTTCACTGCAAAGTATTTCCGCTGAACTTTATCAATTCATCAATAATGTAAGAAATATAAAAAAATAAATTAGTGTAGAGCAGCAAAGCATGGGGGTTACCGGTTAGGTAATGGGAAACCAAAAAAACACAACTTAAAATGATTAAATTTGGAAAAATAAGGAGTCTAATTTTGTCGCTTCCTCTGATGAAAACGCTTATCATTGGCTGCATACAACTTAACATTGATAAACGACCAATGAACGACCCCGATTGCATTATGAAATACAAAAACTATGAACGCGTCAAACCCATGTAAATTTCGTTAACATAATAATATGATAAATGGACAATTCGGTCAATTATGGTTGCCTCGATACAAAATTTAAAGTTTCATTACAAAAAACAATTGCCTACTACTGCCGTATTGATCATAAACGTGCTCAAGAATTTCAACCCTCGGTAGGACAGATATAGTATACCTATCTCGGTAGATACTTAGGTAGCGCACGTAGTTTTATTCACACTATTTTTACTATGTTCTTTTTGTGCAATATTTAACAAATTAATTATGTCATTTATACAGTAAAGATAATATATGTATTTAATGTGTTTCATTTAAAAATTTAAAAGTTCCAGTGTGCATTATATCTTTTACGTTATTAACTCACTATATTTAGGAATGTACCTTCACCTTAACTGTATTAAAATAATATGTATGAAATTGAAAAAAAATAGTTTCTCGTTTTATAAATTAATACTACAGTAAATCTACATTCCAATGTAAAATAGCTTCCACATTTCCTTACAATCATAAAAACCTTTTTTTCAAAATAATTATTGTCCCATACATGCGTGCGACAATGCAATAAATCTTACCCAGTGCATTTCTTTGTATACAATTTTATTGTTTTATCACCATTGACGCAAAAGGGTCTGTCTATTAGTGCATTCAATGCCAAATTCGTTGAAAACAGTATTGTCTTGAAAAAGGTTAGTTCTCAAATACGTTGTCTTACATTTACTCTATCACTATTTCAAAAAAACTTATGTACATTATGTACGGGTCATAGAAAATTCAGTGATTCTAAACCAGTAAAATTATTTTTTAATAAAAAAAAATATTTATGTTTTTGTACCTTTGTACCTATCAATTCATTTTCGTAAATTTTAAATCTAACCCGGAACGTAATATTAAGTATGACGCTTGAGGATTTTACTAGACGACTCGCTGTCCGTCGGATATTTTACGAACCGGTACGCCATTTTAGAGGTTTTAACGAACAGGAACGCCATCCTTGGAAATCCCACGAACAGGAACGGCGCTCCGGGGCGTTCCGCTCCATTCCGAGCGCTGTATAAGCGCAATAAGTAGACGTAAGCAAGACAAACGGCTGTTTCTCGTAGACGTTGTGCAATGCCTGTTGCCTCAGAAATGCACCAAAACACACAATCTTTCGTATCTGTGTTTGCACCAACTCTGCCTAAGAGACCTATAATCATGGCCCCCACAAGGGGAGGGCTGATAGGGTTCTAGCCTAGGGGCCCGGGCAGAAGGGGGGCCCGGCGTGACGGTCGACCAGATAAATGAGATAAACACACATCTTAAATTTGCTCTAATAAGTAGTAAAAAAGTCGCCTGCGGCGTTATTTTACTTCAGGTTTATTCAAATTTTAAAATATATGGTTGTGCGACGCAATTTTGGTTGTGTTAAAATATCTACACTGAATTTTATTTGACCTCGAAAACCATTTGGAAAACGCCACTGTAGAACATCAGACTGCCTTTAACCTTAGGGATAGGTAGGGGGGCCCGCCAATGATTCTGACCTGGGGGCCTGCTTTAGGATGTGGGGGCCATGCCTATAATACTTACACAAAGAGGAGGGATGACATATCAGGAAATCCTGAACACAAGGCATGGCAACCCCGATAATATAGTTAAATGTGTGTAATCATCATTTTTTGAAAACATTTCTATTAATTCATGTGAGTATGTTCGAGTTATATTGTAGGTCTACCGATAATGTATGATTTTATATTATATTATGTAGCATTTCATTTAATCTATCCTCTATAGCATTACAGAATTAAATAATCTCATTGTATTATTGAGGTAAGTAATTACACTGAATTCATGTATGTAGTTATAGATAATACCTATAGATCCTACGCTCGCACACGTACAGCAGAGTTTACCGTACTCATCTGCTGATCGGTGGGGATCAGGTTTAGATCCCGCGGCATTGTTGAAATTGGCATGATTTTTTCTTCAACAAAATGTGTAGAATGTGAATATACATACAATGTAACAAACAAAAGTCCCACAGGTAAACATACGAATGCGCTAAAAAATGTGCACTTCATACATTAAAATAAAAGTCACTAGATAATGAAAATCTGCGTTCATAATGACACATAATACATGGGTGACAACTGACAAATCATTTTAAATGCGATGTTTATGCATATACAAACATAAAATCACTTAACCACAGTGATTCACGTAAAGTGAAATTTTGAGAAAAACAATATAAATACGATGCTTTCCGAACCGAATTCATCCAAATTATAGTATTGTACTATACCTACTTATAGGTACTGAGGTAACTACTGAGATAATCCATTTAAATACAAAAGACGTGTGTAAACAAGCGAAGACATGTGCACACTTAAAAACATAGATTTAAATATAGGTAGAGGAAGGAAAGATTTCTCTGGAATTGACTGCCACTACGAACTACTTTGGAACGGTAATAGTATCGGTTGAAAGTAACGAAACTATCACTTAAACGAGTCACCTGCACTGTCACAAGAATCTGACACCATTCTAGATAACAAATCTGCGGAATCATAATTATTATTATGGTTACATTTTTTCACTGCATTTTAATGATTCTTCGCCTCTTATACACAAGTTGTTTACTTTAAGTCACAAAGAATCAAATTCTAGACAGTATGTAGTAGGTTTTGTAATACTTACCTACATAAAATAAGTCTAAGGACAGTCCTCTATAATAATGGATGTATGATCACAGGTAGACCTAACGTGACCATACGTCCCGTTTTTAGGTACCCTATCCCGTCGTCCCCAAGCGCAGCTTCCAGACGCCGAAATGTCCCGTTTTCAGAAAGAGAACAACCCATGGTAACAACTTACAAAAATGGCGCGAAAAATTAAAAAATCAATAGAAAAAACACAGTTGCAAGTCGCAGTTCAGAAAAGAAAATTTTAAGAAGTTCTGCTAAGAATTTCATTCTTATTTGAAATCAAAACCAAATATACTCGGTTCTTCAGAAAAATATAAGACCACACAAATAATTTATTTTCACGTGTTCATCCCTGTTATTTTCATTAATAGATAAACATTATGAAGAAATATGCGTTTTTTTGAATACACAATATAGGTACTGCATACTTTGTTCTTCAGAAAAATATAAGATTACTCAAAATACTTATTTTCATGTGTTCATCCGTTATTTTCATTAATTATGAAGAAATTTGCGTTTTCTTTAATACACATACTATTAACTAAAATTGGTAGATGTCCCGTTTTGAGGAAAAAATAATTGGTCACGTTAGGTACACGGTATACCACAACGGTTCGATGTACATAAATGTTGTAAACAGCGGTGATAATGAATTACCTTACATTTAACCTATGTGAGATGAGAAGTTCATCAATCACAACAATGTTCTTAACTCACACACAATGTTATGTAGTATTTTAGAATACAGTCTGTATCGAATACATTTTTGTGTTAGAATTCATGAAAATCGATCTTTCAGCAAAATTGAAATGCCCTTGGAATAGTGAAGAATTGATTCTGTCTCCGTATACGCTGAAAAAATCGGTCTATCAGACGGGCCAGGGTATGCGAGTGTGTGTGTGAGTGTAGGTATGCGACCATTCCATGACATTACGCCAACAAATAGCGTGGCGTCACGCGATAGTCTTTTTATATTTTGGGTCGAACGCGAGAAAACACGCGCCTCCGAAGACAATGCTAATTTGACGGATATGGCTTTCAATTAAATTCATTATCATCAAATATACTTTTTTTCGGTACGAGGTGAAGTTACGCAATTCAATGAATAGATAACAGTTAACTACCCATTGTTATCTACTTTTGGCAGGAAGTTGTGAAACAATAATAATGAGTAATGACATATCTGGACCCAGGAGGTAAACTGGATTGTTTTTCAGTAGTTTTCGTTTTTTTTCCGTTCCACAATTCGTTGTGCGATATGAAGATGTCGACGTGTCGAGTGATTCGAAACCTTTTTTGCTTGGCGGAACTCCTAAACCATATCGTCACCTGAATACTTAACGTGACCATTTATTTTTCCCCCCAAACCGGGACACCTAAAAAAAGGTAGGTACCTACTTATCCGTTTTAGTCGCCTCACACTTGGTATTGGTGTTGAGTACTGGATTTCACCGCCAGGATTTTGATTTTGCGCGTTTTTTTTAATTTCTACTGCGAGTTTCTCTCTTTTCGAAAACGGGACATTTCGGCGTCCCGAAGCTATGTTCGGGGACACCAGGACATGCCGCCTGAAAACGGGACTGTCCCGGTGAAAACGAGACGTCTGGTCACATTATGAATACTACAACTAGATTTTCACTGTTTTTGAGATAGTTATTGAATATGATTCTACATTTCCTTTTCTACACAGTGATAAGAATAGGTAAGTCAGAAAATAATGGGAACTGTATTAATTGTGTATTCGAAAATATTAGATAACTTTAAAACCTTAAATGGATTAAATAATTAAAATAATATATCTAGAATATTTTTTTTTATATAATTGAACATTATTAAATTGTTCCCAATTAGATAAGCACAATTTTCCATTTTTTTTTAAATAATAATTATAGCCTAGATTTATGCTAATCAAGTTAAGTTTAAATTTCATTTTTCCAGCAATGACCAAATCAGAGTTATCTAGTTGTAGTATTGAGGTGACTATATTTTAAAATCTCGGGAAACCCCTACCATTAGATACATTACAGTAGGAGTACAACCTCGATATAACGGACATCGGATATTACGGACAAAATATCCGGTCAAATGTGAAAGTTATTAAAAATATCCTGTCAATGATACATGTTTAAATCCAAATGTCTAATAACATTTATTGATTATTCCTCCGAAATTCAACTACTTATATTACGCGCATTTTCGTAATTTTAGATTTAGAGAGTTCATTATAAAAAAATAGCAGACTTCAAAAGTGCTAACTAAACTTGATTCTTTTTTTCAAAGCAGAATTGCCGAAAGCAAGCGCATCGACATGAACATTAATGTCACTCCACAACGGGTGTGTCTGGATATATTATCATCCGAAGACGAATAACCTGGATTTTGTTTTTGTTTATATATACTTAACGGATTTTCGGCTTTAACGGACACCCCATCACCTGCATTAGTCCGTTATAAATATGGATGTTACTGTATTAAGCTTCAACCGGGTGCATTTAAGGAAACGACATACCTTCGGAAAATTCGCCATATAATCATAATAATATAATATGTAAATACATTATGTTCCATATTGTATTATTTCTGTGTCAAATGGATTTTGGAATAGAAAATTTTCTTATAGTAATACATTTAAATTGGTAGCAATGTTTACAGGCGTGGGCATGCGTTGAGTCTCAAACAATTGCACTTATAGGTATATTGGCAAAACATTTATTGGCAAAATATATTTTGTATAAGTACCTAATATAATTTGCTTGCGGGATGCTGTATGTATATCAAGACGGTCTATATTAGGCTAAATCACTTTATCAAATGCTTGCTTATGTACCCATTCAGTGACGTCTCGTGAGAGTAGGCAGATCATCTGGCTCTCGTAGTCCAGTATTAAAGGCGTTGGCCTTTCATCCCGGGGCTCCGAGTTCGATGCCGGCGAGGTCACAATATATTTAGATAATATGTGTTTGTCTCAAAGACTGGGTGTTTTGTTGTTTCATTTCTACTTAGGTCCATAACTGTTTCTCTGCAATACTGGGATGTTGAAGTGATTAAAAAAATGAATATAATCACAAGCACAAGGGTGCCTCCAAACCTGTCAGCGCTATATACGCCCACTGTTTGAGAGTAGATTTCATAGATATTCTCTAATTCTCCGTGTGTACCTATGTCAATTTAAGATTTTTTTTGGTTTAAGTATTTGTCTGAAAATAAATAATAAGATGACCAAGTAGGTAACTTAACTGAACCTAACCTAATAACATACTTGCAGACAATTTGAAACTAAGATTAATGGAGCGTTATAAATCTGCTTAAGGGCGGCATTTTGCCTAGGGACGTTACTGAGAGAGAAACGACGGAGACACTATTTACGTTTGCGTCATTTATTTTCCACCAGCAAGTGACTTGGAGGTGTATAAGTGTTTTATTGAGAGTATGCTATCTAATATCAACTTAATTGGAGATAGAAAGATTATTGTAATGGGAGATTTTAATCTAAACTCAGCACGTAGTGGTAAAAGAGTCAGCGATGACCTTGAATTTCTATCTTCTGTTTTTGGATTTTCTCAGCACAATGATGTCTCTAACTCTAGCAATGGACTTTTGGATAGGGTATTTAGCAATATCGACTTATCGCTTTCACGATGCATATCTCCTCTTGTACGCGAAGATGTGTATCATCCAACTTTAGTTTTTCTGCTCAGGTTTCGGTCGACTCGTCCGCTTCAGACTCCAATTCCCTCTTACAAAACCAACCAATTCGGCGGGTGGAGGTTTGAAGGCGGAAACTTCAAGCTACTTTACTCATTGATGAGTGAAGTGGACTGGAGTGAGTTGCTCGAAATTTGTGATGTGAATGAGGCGGTACAATGTTTTTACAATATTGTGTATAATATTTTTGATCAATGTTTTTCGAGGAAGTCGCCATGTCGTGGTGGAAGGCGATACCCGAGGTGGTTTTCTCGGGAGATTATTGGGGACATTAAGGTCAAGCATAAATATCATACAGTATGGAAGGCTGGGCATGATCAGACTGACTATATCATGTTTAGCATCTATCGTTCGAAAGTGAGACAAGCTGTTCGACGGGCCTATCGAACATATATGGAAACGGTAGGAGATTCCATTCGCGAAAATCCTAAATTGTTTTGGAATTACGTAAAATCGTTAAGAAGAGATGGTGGGTTTACTGATAGGATGAGTTGGAAAGGCGAAGAGGTGACCCGACATGGAGTGGCAGAAGCATTTGCTGGTCATTTCAAGTCTGTCTACGCAAGTAGTATTCCAAATCTGGATGTTGCCTCAACGTCAGGAAAACCGTCATGTGGTGCCCAATCCGTCGATATTTTTTCAATTAATGAGGGCTATGTACTTCAGTTTATTAAAAAACTGAAGAATACTCGCTCTTTGGGACCTGATTATGTTCCTACATTTTTTTTAAAGGGTTGTATTGACTTCGTTAAAGGCCCGCTTTCATATATATTTAATCTCGCAATGGAGACAGGTATCTTCCCGGAAACGTGGAAGATGTCGAAGGTTACTCCAATCCATAAGAGTGGTACAGAGTCATCAGTGGAGAATTACAGGCCGGTAGCTGTTCTCTCTGCACCAGCAAAAGTTCTTGAGATGATTATGCACAACATGATTTATCCAAAAATTGAGTCATTCATAATAAATGAACAGCATGGATTTAGAGCAGGCCGATCAACGGAAACTAACCTGATGGTATTTACCGATTATGTGTCATCGGCTCTGGATAGAGGCCACCAGGTTGACTGTTCTTACAATGACTTCTCGAAAGCATTTGACAAGGTCGATCATGACATCCTGATGGAAAAACTCCAACTTATTGGATTGTCGGATCGATTTTTGAAACTATTCGGGAGTTATTTTAGGAACCGTCAACAATACGTATCGTACGGCCTTTATCAGTCACAGACCTTTTACACATTTTCTGGTGTCCCCCAGGGCTCAAACTTAGGGCCGTTGCTGTTCACGATTTTTATAAATGACATAGCATTGGTAATAAAAAATGCTATGTTTTTGTTGTTCGCTGATGACTTGAAACTCTTTTTGGAAGTTGTCACCTTGGACGATTGTCGTCAGCTCCAACTTGATATAGATAATGTATTAAATTGGGGCAGGCGTAACAAACTAGAATTCAATATTGATAAATGCAATCTTTTATCGTTTACCAGAGCCTCAAAAGTGTTGTTTTTCCAATACTCGATGCATGGCAGAGTTCTGTCACGAATATCATCTGTAAGGGATCTTGGCATTACGTTTGAGAGTAAACTGACATTTATTAGCCATATAGTTACCATTTGTAACAAAGCGCTTAAAATGTTGGGCTTCGTCATGCGTACTTCCCGGGTCTTTTCAGATGTTACGGTATTAAAACTTTTATTTAATTCTTTAGTTCGAAGCAGACTTGAGAGTGGGTCTATTGTTTGGGCACCGCACCAGTTGAAGTATGGCCTTATGGTGGAGAGGGTACAGAAGAAATTCTTGAGACTCCTTTACTTGAGGTTGTATGGATACTATCCGTGGCTTTATCCAACTGACTTTCTCTTAGGCATGCTTACATACTGCAGTCTGCAATTTAGAAGAAATCTTTATTTAGCTACGTATTTTTTTCGACTTATACAAGGTATAAATGAGAACTCTGCCATTCTGGGCAGTGTTGACCTGTGTGTCCCTGATAACTATCTTAGAAATAGAGACCACCAGTTGTTTATTCTCCCAAGGTGCAGAACCAACCTGCCACTGGTAATGCCAATTGGGAGAGTGATAACTATGTTCAACGAAATTGCTTCGGGTGTTGATATATTCCACCTACGTGAGAATGAGTTTAGGTGGATGTTGTTTTATAAAATCTTAAAATAGGGTCTGCTTAGCTCATCCGGTGTACTTCCTTGTACCTATCTAATTCATCTACTGATATATCTCTTTTTTTATGTAATACTGTTATATTTATATATCTTTGTTTCTAAATGTCATGTTGTGAACGTCTTAAACTTATAATTTGTAATGTCCACAATATGTTAAAAAATAAATGAATTGAATTGAATATGCCGTGGAAACCGCCAATTATTGCTTAATAAATAGATGTAGTCTTTAGCGAGATCTGAATCGTGACTGCGTCTCGAGCTTTGCTAATTTGCGCCGGTTGCATTGCAATTAAATCATTTATTATTGAATGGGGTCTGGCGAGTGGCGATCGACTTTGGCAAGAGGCCGGACACGGTCCATTCGCTTCCTGTCGACGCTTAGCAATCGTCTCAGCACTTCTCAGTGGCCGACAGATTATTCCAGGAATATTGCATGAAAGATATGCCCAATCGACTGGCTGCACTCTCAATCAACGAGCCAATGCTACACTGTTGTAGACGAGTGCAAAATCAGTGCAGACGATTTTAATATATTAATCTGAAAAGAAAGAAGTGCTAGTTATTGATTATTTTCGAATGACTGCCGTGACCTGTAAACAGTAAAATTTTTAATAATTAATAAAGATATTCAGTTGTATATTTCGTTCAAGTCAAATTATGTAGATATTACAATCAACAGTTTACCGTATCGCACTCGAAGTATGAGCAATAACTACCACTACGATCGAAATTTACGGATGTGTGTTAAATTTCCTCTCTAAAAAAATGTGGATACATTTTATACTGCGATTATTGACGAAGATGCGTGTACATATATATTTTAACCTCAGAGCAATATTAACTCTAAAGTCAGAGGGTATTGTCCGGCTGTATTAAGCCGCTTCCTCGAGCGTACGACGCACAGAAAAACCTTAATTTTATTAAAGCCAATTTAACTATGACTCTCAAATCAATTGGAATTTCAATTTCAATTCTATCAAGTAGGTACCCTCGGTCGATAGTGTTTTTTTATTATTAATTAACTATGCACTTGGCACCTTTTCCATCACTGCTTTCCAATATTTCGGTTCACAAAGTCACCAGTTATTGGGAAAACTGTTCCAATTTCCGTGGCTTATTGACATAAACTTTCAAATATGTACAGAAATAAATTTGGGGGTGGTAAATGAACTTGCTGGCCCGTGCATGTCGCCAAAACTTTCGACCAGGGATGTATTATCAATACAAAAAATATTATTATTGAATCCCAAAATTAATTAAACATTAATACACCTAAATCAACGTGTTTTTTCAGAATTTTAAAACAACATTCCTCAGGAGGACCAAGGAATTTTAGTATTAATTAATAATTATTTTATTTAAGATATGTACCTAATGTTGTAAGATAAGAATCACTGATCAGCCATTCTATGATCTTTCAATAACGAGCTGATTGTTTTGTCGTTGTTGCAACTACTATAACTTAATCACCATGGGAACTAAAATAAAATTGCTTTTATAACAATATAGTATTTCTTATACAATTGATCGGTATATACCTACCCGCAGCTATAAATGATTTATAAAATAGTTAAACTTACTAAAAAAAAAGAATATTATTATATAATATCATCAAAAGTGAGGTAAGTAAATCATTGTTTCAATACAAATTTAGATTTCCCATTAAAGATAACAGGAATTTCCAAGCTGGCATTCGTTTAACTTGAAATATAATTTATGTAGATAGGTATATACCTGCTAACAATGCATTAGATCCGTGCATAGTTTACAATATAAATAGCATATACATATTAGTGGTTCAGAAACTGATGGGTCGCGAAAAGTATTCAAACGATAAATAATCACAGAACTAATTATTTTTTAATGTAAAATATTGTAAATCCTATTATGTCTGATGACAATAGAATTCCACACGAGGAGGTTTTTCCGTTCGGTTTTTTCTTTTACAATTTCACCGCCGATGCATTGAAAATCCTGCCTCCTTTTACACCATTGTACTGCATGAGTAATTGATATTTCAAGGATCTCCAAACAAAATGCAATAGTCAAAAATCATTCCTTTGCTAAATAATAATATAAATTATATTAAATTCTTTATTAAGTATATTAAATTGTTATATTTTTATTTTTAGTCGGTAACTATTTCGGTTGTAACACCATTATCAGACCACAAAAATAAATAACTTGTCAACGCCTACGTATAAAACTCATAGAATCGGAAATTGTACAATTAATTTACTTTTGTAAATGTCATTTCATATTCTTTCCATGAAAACGTGCCATTAAATGCCCGAATATATTATAAATAATATAATTAAATCCATATTAGGTAGTTACAAGCAACTATCATCAAGGGTAGTGTGGACAATGTGCATTTTCATTCATTATGTTATTATTATTCCTGTATAAATCTTTATTAATTTTAAGCTAATTTAGTAAATTCAACTTGAGTCCCTTTAGTGCAGGATCCCATAGACTTTTCGTATACATAATATGCGGAACGCATTCTGACAATTGGAATAGGTTTTAGGGGTCACAAAGAAATATAATGTCGATGTTGCCAGGCGATATTAGTGGTCAATTTTTTTTTATTGAGGTTTTAATTTTTTTTCTTATAACCCACCAAAAATTGTTCTGTGTTCTTCAATAAAACCAAGACCGTATCAGGAATTAATTTAAAATGAAATAATTGTACCATGCCATCGGCATGGTCGTAGAACGGTTCGTCCCATTTGAAAAAATAAAAATAGCGGGTAGTGCAATGTGTTCAAAATTATCGATTCTTAGGATCCTCCTTGGCTTAAATTATTTTTTTTAGTAGCATTTTTGTATAGAATCACCCAGATTGCTTTCTTTACTATATCTATGCATATGACATTAGTTTTAGTATTATGGTTAATCCAGAAACAGTGTAGGTTGCACATATAGGTAGGTGAATAATTGAAATAACGATAACCACTAACCACAGTAAGTGCACTTTATTAAAAAAAAGAAACAAGTCAAGTGTTCAAACTGCTTTAAGTATCATGATCACAGTTTTTACAAACACTACTTACAGATTTGCACAATGGTACAGATGTCAAAGCCGATTTCTTATAACTACATGATAATGTACGGCAGTTAGAATTACATTTGCATGGTTTAACTAAATAATTTGGTAGAGGTTCATTCGTCATTTGTCTTGGATACAAATTATTTTCTCGTAACTCATAGCGAAGTTGTAGGAAATCAACAGGCTCAAATAGTGGATCAGATGAGCTTTTCCATAAATAAACTTGTGCTAAAGCCCTTAAACAATGTAAATACTTATATTTAAATTCTTAATAATATGTAGGCCATGGAGATTGTCTCTTAGATGTGGTGGATTAATTGCAAAGATTCTTTTGTGAGCCCTCAAAATAAATTAGAACTTGTTGAATTTATTTGCAAAAATGCTCCCACATTTGCAAAAATCAACGAAGAAAGTCAGCTGTACATATCATCTCTGTTCTGGCAGAACACACTAACTGGAGAATACTAGTTTTGAGTAATTTGACTTTGAAGTTGTTAAAATGTTTGAAATGGTCTATCATGTGAGTTTATTAATATTAATGTAATCGTAAAAAGGATGACTTTAAAATAAAGACTGTTTATTTATTAAGGTGACGCATCAGTGAAACGCCAAATAATTTTCAACTGTACGCGCGACTAAATTTTGGACTCGCTGCCATTCAGTGAGAGAATGTTGACCCAGGAACACGTCACTTTGCTGCGTGATGGTGACGGGTCAATTAATTCTAAAATCGTGTAAAGATGACTAAAAACGTTACCCATTTACTTTAAAAAGAAAACATGTCAATGAATATATTATTATTGTTACTAATAGAACAATAAACAGAACATAAAATGGACGTATGTTGGATTTATATGACAAATAATATTTCGTTTGACAGGCGTCATTTTCACCCGCCACCCGCAATCCGCGCATCGCCTAGCAACGATCTTTTTAGACCGTGCCTCAACTAATGCATGGCCTTAAGAAGGTTTCCAGACGGTAAAGTTTGAAATAAGGATTTGGTATAACTAACTCAATATATCTTTTTTTCGAATTAGTGTCTTCTGCCAGAACAGTGACGATATGTGGTGGATTTGACGACCCCACACAATGGTATAAATTGCAGGGTTCAATTTTCACTGACGCCATTGATTTAAAATCAAAATCATTTAGAAGCAGACTCTACATTCTAGAATGTTCTGTCATATATTTCAAGCTGTAAAAATGCAAAATTTGGAGATTATCACAGTCCCGATACAGATGTTTTAATCTTAGGCATTTATTTCTGGAATACGGTTGTAACGATTGGTTGCCGTGGATTATGGTTTGAGGGATCTCAGAAGAAATCCCGTGTTTTAGGATGCATTTGGCAGCTGAATCTCTAGGCGAAAATATTAAAGGTTAAAGAATGTTCTTTAACCGGCTGCGACACCACTCGTCGCATAGGTACAAAAAAACAAGCTTTAACCATCTCGTCAATGAGTTCTGTTCAGGATGCACTTTCAGCTTTAGGAAATGTATTGTTGGAGACTACAGCAGTTTCAAGACCTGGAAAAAGTTTGCACTTACTTATTATGTAAACTAAAACAACAGCGGATGAACTTCGATATAAATTTATTTCCCAAAATATTGGTTTACTTTAAATTTCTCAAGAGTGATATGAACATAAGATTCATTGTATTTACACTGTTTAAAGGCTTCAGCACAAGTTTATTTATGGAAAAGCTCATCTGATCCACTATTTGAGCCTGTTGATTTCCTACAACTTGGCTATGAGTTACGAGAAAATAATTTGTATCCAAGACAAATGACGAATGAACCTCTACCAAATTATTTAGTTAAACCATGCAAATGTAATTCTAACTGCCGTACATTATCATGTAGTTATAAGAAATCGGCTTTGACATCTATATGATTGTGCAAATCTGTAAGTAGTGTTTGTAAAAACTGTGATCATGATACTTAAAGCAGTTTGAACACTTGACTTGTTTTTTTTTTTTTTTTTTAATAAAGTGCACTTAGTTTGGTTAGTGGTTATCGTTATTTCATTTATTCACCTACCTATATGTGCAACCTACACTGTTTCTGGATTGACCATTATACTAAAACTAATGTGATATGCATATAATATGGTAAAGAAACCAATCTGGGTTATTCTATACAAAAATATTACTAAATAAAATAATTTAAGCCAAGGAGGATCCTAAGAATCGATAATTTTGAACACATTGCACTACCCGCTATTTTAATTTTTTTCAAATGGGACGAACCGTTCTACGACCATGCCGATGGCATGGTACAATTATTGCATTTTCAATCAATTCCTGATTCGGTCTTGGTTTTATTGAAGAACACAGAACAATTTTTGGTGGATTATAAGAAAAAAAATTAAAACCTCAATAAAAAAAAATTGACCACTAATATCGCCTGGCAACATCGACATTATATATCATTGTGACCCCAAAAACCCATTCCAATTGTCAGAATGCGTTCCGCATATTATGTATACGACAAGTCTATGGGATCCTGCACTATTATCAGAAGACTTCATTCCATTATTGTTATGACTAGACACCTGTACATCATAGCTTGTTGAGAGAACACAAATAAGAATATGATTGTTTTTTATGTGACCTCTTAATGTTTTCTGTTTGTTATAAGATTCTCATTTATGCTAAATTATACCCAATTTTGACTGGCACGCTCGTAAGAATATTTACAGATAATGCAATGCTACATACCGACATCTACTTATCTAGTTATCGTGTCTTTATTGACGATTGTTCAATATCCGAGAGTGCGGAGGCGTGGCCAAGTGCGATTAAAACCGAAATTCCTGACGTATTGTAAAATTGTAAGTATACAGACATTACTTTTTATTGTTATCCTTTATTTGGAAATATATTTACAAAAACGGGGTTATTGCACCATTAATCGGAGCTACACGACAAAGGCTTTTCACTTAATTCACTGTGAAAGAATGTGGATTTCTACAAGATAATCGAACTGCGTGTGGTATTTGTATTTTATTATTTACTATTGATAACGAACCGCGAAACGTGTCGCATACTGATATGGTGATAGATTACAAGGCAATGAAGACAATAATGTATTATACAAAAAACTATATTAAGTCCGACAGTAAAAATAAACATATAAGTGGGTAGAAAGCATAGATTTTCTTGGACAACACTCGAGCGAGCCTAAAGAAATTTTAGTGTTGCAGCATTTCATTTCATTTCATTTCTTGAACGTTACTATTAGTGTTGTGGTAAATTGGTAGTTACGGACAATTATTTCGTAAGATGGCACATTGAAACATGACAGAATTTGATATAGCCGTCCAATGACATTAATATGGACGAAGCATCTGGAAAAAAAATGACACTCACATTTTTGTCGGGTCTGCCGAATGGCATAATCTGTTCCAACGCCATTTACAATAAAGGTGATATTGCTATAAATCACCGATGCTTTTTGTCGGGTCTGCCGAATGGTTCGTTTCGATCGGGTTCGCTCAAATGAACATTGACACTAGAAACACTGTTCTAACAGCACTACAATAAAGGTGATATTGCTATAAATTCCCGATGCGTGATATCTCATAATGGAAATTGCGTGACGTCTTACCTATACATGTGCGAATGTCGCTATGCGCGAATTTACTTGCTAGCTACTGTACTGAGTACGTTGTCCATTAATAATGTCATTGTAGCCGCCATATGAAATGGGCTATATATAAAATATGCAATTTTTGTCACAACTGCGTACAATAATTGACGCGGCCTGTCCGGTCTCGCAGGGTACATTTGCAGTATTGCGGTACAAGTCATGTCGATATCCATATACAGATCGAAATGGTTACCACTATACGATTATTATGTAGTTGCCAAGTGAACCATCCCCGGGAAAGAAATTTCAGAAGTGAAAACTCCGAACATATAGGTGAACACGAGGAGTGCGTGGACCGGTAAAATTGCCAATACAACGCATACGGGCTGCATGGGCTATATGCATATTGGATAAGAAGAAGAATTTAAAGGGGTGTACCTACATTCAATAGTAGATAGATAGAATACAATGTTAAGTGAGTGATTCAGCTGGGCCGCACTGGTGCATAGGAACTGCTTGTAAAGATATTTGCATACATTACATATTATATTATAAAACCGTTTGCGATCTGAATCGGGGTGCACGGTGAAATTAATTGAAAAATATAATTATAGTGACACTATCTAAGCATCCTTCTGCTTTGTATATATCCGTCGATGGACGTAACTAGAGGCTGCATGGTCCACTCTTTTATCTCCTTGTTTCCAACAAAAAATCTAATAGGTATCCTATGTAGGTAAGTATCTGTTTTCAAAATTCAGTGTACGATTGCTTTAACGGCCCACGTGCTCGTCGTAGGTCAAAATTGAGTTTTTATTGTATTTTCAAACCATGATCCTGGACACTCCTTAAACGTTGTAGATAATCTATTTATATAATTTTGAAGCCTTATTATCCTTTATAGTTATTTTAAACATTTGATGACTGCATAAAGTATTTTTATTACATAAAATAGTATTCTTTTAAACCTCTCGCTCTAATGTTTTAGAATATAGTCATATTTCAGTACATAAATGTGCAGTGGTGTTAAGATTTTTTACATTTATTAATTTTTAAACGCATTTATAAAACCATCAGTATAATTTATATTGACATTATTATAGTGAAAGACTTACGATAAAAATTTATATTGATAATCTCTGTGATCCCAAATTTGACAAGAATTAGGCATTTTATTATTCAAAAAATCGGCAAGATTAACACATTTGAAGATGATTCTAAAGATATTTATTAGAAGCTATGTCTTTGACCATTCAAGTGTGATAAAGATCTTATGAATAATGATTGCTTTATAATAATTATTGACCTAAGAATAAGGTAGTGTTTTTTTGAAATACGCCATTTCTTTTGTCATTCCCCAGTGGTTAAGCTACAACATACGGCCGTAGCCATAAATTGACAAACTATAATTGAAGTTGAGAGTAAAATGATATTAACGCGCGTGTTTGAACATGTACCGTTTAAAAAAAAAATTAAAAAAATCGGTTAGGTAGATGTTCAAACACGCGCGTTAACATAATTTTACTCCCTACTTTAATTATAGTTTGTCAATTTATGGCTACGGCCGTATGTTGAAGATTAACTACTGGGGAATGACAAAAGAAATGGCGTATTTCAAAAAAACACTACCTTATTCTTAGGTCAATAATTATTATAAAGCAATCAATATTCATAAGATGTTTATCACACTTGAATGGTCAAAGACATAGCTTATAATAAATATCTTTAGAATCATCTTCAAATGTGTTAAGAGGACGCTCTACAGAATCGGCCTTGAGAATTGAAAATATGATTTTTTTACATGTGGTCCATAATAACTGGTATACTAGTTAATATAAAAAGGTTGCCGCTAATGTTTGTCTCAATAAACTCCCTACAAGTGAAGCTTGTGAAGTGAAGCTATGGGGTGACCAAAAAATAGTACTTTCTAATAAAATTTATTTTCTAATAAATTTACTAATAACATTTAATGTTACTAAATTCAATATGTTTATCAGTTCTTTGGTGGGAAGTATTGCAACTGATATGATGGATATGATAACTTTTTTGATTATGTGTTGGCCACGATATAAACTTAATAATATATTAATAACTTTTTAACCTGAAATTGTCCGACAACTAAACATACGAAGGATGTTGACATACATATCAACCTACATTTTTATTTCATGTGCTATCCAAAAAACATTACTAATGAATAGTGCTTATTTGTAATGTTTAGGACCTACATATTAAAAATAATAGGTATTGTTTAATTCTAATGCATATTTTTTAAAACATAGAATTTACTGTCTGCCTATAAAAAGAAAGTGACTTTTTATTGCCTGCGCAACTTCACTTTTATACTAGTGAAACAAGTGGTAGGTAAAGCCAATGGGCGAAATTATATATTATATTAAGAGTGCCTAAAAATAATTATTAACATACAGTCACTAGACACATTATTTTTTTATTAATCCATCGGACTGGCGGGCATATAAAAAATGACTATAAAAAATGACTGTCGCTAGAAATAGTGTCTGACAGGGCTGCCGACGCAATTAATTATATTGTACTTTTTAAATTTAATTTATAATATATTTTATTTAAGTTTTGTGCATCTAATGCCGGATCCACAGTGGCGCAAAACAATGTCGCGCGACAACCTCGATAAATTTTACGATAATTATCATAATGGCTTAAAAATTTTTACGATAATTATCATACTTATCGTAAAATTTAACGAGGTTGCCGGCAACATGTTGGCAATTTGGACCCGGCATAATATCCACTGTGGTTCACGTAGTGGCATGTACCTGTTTTTCTGGGGTCAACTAATTCAAAAAGTAAACACCCATAATAGAATTTTTCCAGTTTTGGTTGCATTATATTCCAACTCATTTCCGATATTATTAATGGAAATTTCTCGGTGTACATAGTAAACAAACCTACGAATAAAAAAAGACAGTAAGGAACACAGTGATTCATCGCAGTAAAAACTGGCAACCAAAATGGATTATATAATATATTCCATAGTATTATTTTCTCGAAATCATAAAGATACTATAATAGTATTTGAGTATCAACCTATGTTCAATTTGAATTGGGTTATAATAATAATATACCCGTAGATATATCAATAGTATGTTTGCCACGATATCCACCCAAGTTATCAGTATGTACTTGCACAGGTTTGATTAAAAACTATGATGAAATTAACATTTTACAAATATTATATTATTTTGACAGCCCTGTTTTCTGATCAGCGGACACGTGCAGGTGGTGTTTATCAAATAATAATGTAAGATTGTCCACAATAATAATAATGTAGAAGGTCGACAATAGTAATAATACTAATAATAATGTTTTTTTTTTTAAATAAAATCTCCGATGATTAGTGATTTTTGCCAAAAGATCGATTTAAATTAACGTGCGTACGACGCCGAGGTCGATTTCATACTAAATTATATTTGAATACGGAGCTCTTCAGCCGCCCCTTAATCTTGCCGATTTTTTGAATAATAAAATGCCTAATTCTTGTCAAATTTGGGATCACAGAGATTATCAATATAATTTTTTATCGTGAATATTTTACAAAAATTATCTCGTAATAAATTATACTAATGGTTTCATAAATGCGTTTAAAAATTAATAAATGTAAAAAATCTTAACACCACTGCACAGTTATGTACCGAAATATGACTATATTCTAAAACATTAGAGCGAGAGGTTTAAAAGAATACTATTTTATGTAACAAAAATACTTTATGCAGTCATCAAATGTTTAAAATAACTATAAAGGATAATAAGGCTTCAAAATTATATAAATAGATTATCTACAACGTTTAAGGAGTGTCCAGGATCATGGTTTGAAAATACAATAAAAACTCAATTTTGACCTTCGACGAGCATGTCCCCCCAGGCAGAAAACCCACAGGAGGCGACGCGGAAAGGTGTTTAATTTTAGAGGATTTATGAGCCATTGCTCATTGTACTGTCTACGTAAGTAACGAAGTAGGTAGGTATCTAGTATTTTTTTCCAATTTATTATCTCTGAAAGTAGATTGACGGCATGTTTTTTTTACATTTTTATTTGTAAACCGACCACGAGGTAGATAGGACCAACTCGCTATCGTAAAGCACCACCGCCAGAATGCAAGCCTTGGCCAGACAGCTATTTTCCGATGTATTTAATTATTATACAATAATATTGATGAGCAACTGATTTCAGTAGGTAGGTACACTGATCGAGTGAGTGATCACTGGATCACACATATTTTAACGTGTAAAACGAATGGTCTGGCGACAGTAATGTTTGATATAAGTACCTACCTACGTAGTCGAAAGTTTTCTCGAAATTTTGAGGAGGAATAATCGTCTGTTACTTGGATTAAACTTATAACGAGAGTCAGTCAGATTTTAATTAGACCACTGGACAGATACTTATTAAAAAAATATCGTGGTGAAATAAACGCAGATAAATCTCACATACTGATAAGAAAAATACACTACATAGATACACAAGTTGTATGTAAATAAATAAAATAAAAGTAGGTGAGTAGGTAGGTAGAATTACTAAGCTAAACGAGAGTAAACAGTATTAACCCGAAGTGTTACTATTTTTATCTACACAGAATGTGCAAGAACTGAGGAATTTTGTTTGCGATTGCTGCAATTGATAAACAACTGATGATAAAATAAGTACGATCTGTTTTAATAAATCAGTCATGTTTCAAATGTCGAGTTTATTAACCCAAAACATGATCAACACGAATAAAATTATGATGATCAAATAATATGATACGAAGCCAATGAACTCTGCACTATGAGTGACAAGAATGTTGTACTGTACTGGAATGCATTATTGTTTAAATAATTATTACATAGATCATAATGACAACGACAATATCTGAGGCGGCTCTCATGGTGCAGGCGTGAAGCGCTGGTTTTCCACCCAAGAATTCTGGGTTAGTTTCCCGGTGAGGACACACTATCTATGTGTTTTTCTCAAAGCCTGGGTGTTTGTGATTGTTCAAAAATTACTATCAACCACATTGTGCGAAAAAGCAAGGACATGGTTATTAAAAAAGACAATACCTATCTGCTAAAAACCAAGTTTATACAATTAAAATAAATATATTAGGTATAGCTAGTAAATAATCTATGTAAGTTAGTTACGATAATGACCGGTATCTTCCGTTTGGATTAACCTAGATGATTTTTCAACACACTTTTTTGCCATCCCGAGAAAATTCCATCTCTATCTTAGAATTTTAAAAAAGTTTAGCAGGGAAACTAAATAAAATACGTTACTAGTTTGAAGAATGAGCTACCTAAGTATTGTACGTACTACAAAAACTGTTTGTAATAAGGTCTATATATTTTATGAGGGATGGAGTCGATTTAGAATTTAGATAGACCTTCGCTAACATTATCGAGTACCTAATTATTATTACCTTAATTAGGTACTATCGACAGTTGCTTAGCGTAACCAAGGTAATACCAACTCAATAATCCCCTCGTGATACATTCCACTCACAGTAGAATAAAGCCGTGCTAAATTGGGGGATGCGGGTTTGAATAGACCTGGGTGGAAGCAGTTGCTGACGGAAGCCAAGACCCATATATGGCTGTAATGCCAGGAAGAAGTAGAAGAAACTGATATTTATGCAGGTACTAACTAGCAATTATTAGTAATACATTGCATTTTTAATTGCGAAATGACTTGTATATTAAATATAATATAAACATTGGCCTTTGTAACCATTTCACAGCTTAATATTATGTACAATTTAGACTCCGCCAATATGGTAATGGTTTTGCTCGACATTTTAGTTACTATATTATTATGCAATGTGCAATAAGGTTCATTTGCGGCAAAATTGTTATATCAAGCGCATGTCGAAAACACTTTTTAACAAATCCAATCAAAATCAGTCAATACCATGAAGATGTAGCTAGATAAACCCTGAAACTTGAATTTGTGTGGATGTTGTACTATTATTATTACCCCACGATAGACGAGGGGCTTACGCGTCGGCTTATGACGTTCTGGGTCTGGAAAATACGTAGATATACTGTTTTCAATTAGTGTTTGGAGTCAGAGTATAGATAATAGGTTGAGCAAGTGGCTAACATCAATTTCTCGTAAAAACAAAAAGAAGTTAATACTAACCTCCACACTGTGGAGGCCCATATGATCACATTAGGATCGGACACGGTCGGAAGAAAAAGAATTTATCTATAGATAAGCAATCACGTAATTTCGTAAAACAAAAACTGTAAATATATATAAATAATGGAAAAGCGTCAACACCAGATTTATTTGCCAGGGCTGCATTGAGATAAAAACGCATTGCATTATATAGTGTCACAAACTTATTTTTTTATAAGTACAGTGGTCAGTGGACCAACATTATTTCGGATATTATTTATATTATCAATCACAAACAATCGCAGACAACAGTATGTATACAATACAGTGCTCAATGATCAATCAGAATAGTATTCGGCGTTAAAATACCAAGGCTATGATGACACGGGTTGTCTAGAAAGGTATGCCGAGTACGCGGCCGATATAAAATACACGGAAGTGATTTTTCTTTCTAATTTCGTCACAATGCACTGTACCCGTGAGTCTACTAAGTTAATCGGTCAATTAGTGCGCATACAATTAACGCAATTTATCAAATACGACACTGATACCGTCGGAATTTATACCCGCACTTACGACCTTTAACTATGAGCTTGTTCATAATTTCAATATCTATAGTATTATAAATTATAACAATTTGGTTGGTTTACCTGCAAGAACTTTACTGTGATTATTTAAAAAAAATCCTCTACGCACAATAAACACAAAGGTGTAACCGACGGACAAAGGTGCGTAGTATTTAATGACACAGTGTATACGTAGTAAAGTAAATACACTAAAAGAATGTGAAACTGTTTCCGTTGGTAGGTATATAAATACTTTAAAGTTTTCATCGAATTTCCCGGGTCCAATATTCGCGGCATTTCCGACGCCAGTCGATTTTACGGTCGAAGTTACTAAAATTAATGACTATAATCATGTTGACTGTCAATTCTGTATAGAGATATTGGATTAATTAAAATATAGCACAGATACTATAATATACCTAATATACCTACATAATACTTATAATAATTAGCATATCGATACACTACGGAAACAACTCAAGGTTTTGAGTTATTTATTTATTAAATGAGCAGAGAAATCTATTTTTCTTAGCAAAAAAAAACAAGTCAAAAATTTCTCGAATGTGTCATTGAGCATTGCTAAATTCTATTAGATTACGTGAGAAAAGCGCATTCAGCTAAAAAAAATAATCAAAATTTTTGAATTGAAATGACAGTGAAATGTGTCATTAAAGATCAATAATTGATACAAAATTATTTTTTTCGGGGCTATACCTACTGCCAATTTAAAAGGCAACAATATATTTACTGTACGTATGTCTAGGTAGATACTAGATCTAAATGCAAGTTATTACAAAAAAACAATTAAAACTAATATGCAACATCATATAACTATTGACAATTCTTTGAGTAAAAAATGATATGTAATAAAGATTAATAAACACAGGTATTAACACACATAGGTAATCGTAATTTATTGAAATAACAAAATAGTGGCTGTTAAAAACTGAAATGTCTAACTACTCTAACTTGATTTAGATACCTACCTACATAGTAATTAGTAACTATGTACGTGGCAGAATGGCCTGGTGGGGCACCGAGAAAAATCCCAATAGGCCGACGAGTCTCAAAAACTGCAATTCCTGTTGATTCATCGTGTTATATTTATTACAGTTTTAGCGCCGTCCGAGTCACACAATAGTCGACAATAGGATTCATTTATTTTCATGTCGATATGTAATTCAATGTCATCGGGACTGATTAAACATTTCTTGGGTTGGTCTCAGGCCATCAATCCGCTGCTGTACACACTGTACATTGATTGTGACTTATGTGATCTATTATTTTTATAACTTACAGTTTTAATGCAGAAACGGTGAAACAATACAAGTGAGTAAGTAAGAAAATATTCGATTACAGTTAGTTGACTATTAACTAGGTACTATAGAATATTGACTTCTTTTAGGTTACACGTCGTTACTAACTTTGCGGTGATTGCAGTGTAAAAAATGTGGGTAATCGCGCCAGTGGTAAATTAACCATACCAGCCAATTAGAGAAACAGTCAAAGTAATTCAATTGTACCGAGTCATCAAGGCGTGGAGGTTTCCCATCCGGAGATTACTTATGGGAAGTCGAAGACCTATGTCGATTTACGTGTGACAATAGATTTCCTCTAATACTCCTGTACAGCAAATTAATCACAAAAAATGTTCTTTATCTTTTTAACAGTTTGTTCATCACAACTAGGGATTCCAATCAATCCCGAGCTATTTTCGATACCTATGAATCCCGGGATTGATAAACATAATCCCGAAACATTCGGGACTGATTTTTTATCATTTTTTTATGGAAAATAAAATAAAAACGAAAAAATAACAGAAACAATACTTTTAATGAAAAATAACTACATTAGAAATACACTGAGTTTGAATGAAATTTTATTTATACCCATGTGTTTGTTGCTGATTCGTTTTATTTTTTCACATAAATTAATAAAAATGAGAAAGATTGGAAAAAAACAATGCTTCGCACTTTTAACAAAGTAATTCCACCGTGATCTCATACGTTTTACGGCAGTTTCATATTTGGCTGACAAGTTAGATTTATGAAGCGGAAAGGCTATAAGTACACCATGATTATTTGCTTTACTGTTTTAAATCTCGCTAACACATTCATTAAGTGTTTACTATCAGAAACAGCAATCTCATATTAAATTCACATTATTATTTACTCCATAAACTTATATATTTCCAACTTATATATACAATATTAACAATAAATGTCTTAAATAGTATAAATTATACTAGATTTATTTTTGACCGATTTTATCGGTGTTATTTGTAAATATAAAAAAAATTAAGTATGTTAAAAATGGAAAAAAATGCCAATCTCGGGACCAGTCGATTGTCAAATTGTAATCACGAAATGGGATCAGGATTTTGGCTCGGGATTGGATTCCGTAATCACAACGATTCAATGAAAAAAGGGCATACAAGTTCATATGCTTCTAAAAAGTCGATATAAGATTCTTATAGATCTACCTATCTGTTAATTCAGATTTTTGCAAAGTTGAGTCGAGTTGATATGAGGATGACAGTCAGCAGGTCTTTCGTGCACCACGTGTAAACATATTCACAATGTAGGTGCAACTTACAACTGTGTAACTTAATTAAACGTTTACGATTGGGTATCAGATGATTTAAGTGTTGTTGGAAAACGAAATATTTGACAATATCAAAATAAGACGTATCTGTGGTTGTCTATAAAACAAGACCGAGAAATTAAGTAGGAGGTAGGTACAACAAATATTGCAATAGATGGGCTAAGTTTCCATTGAGACCACTAGTAATGTTGAGCGAATGACTTAGAATAAATCCACGTAAAATACTTGTGGAATTATTTATATACATTTACATAAATAAATAAATCCCTACCAACTAAGGAAATTACAAAGTATACGAAGTTTTATAATTATGCATTATGTTAGAAAACTGGTGGTATTTTTATGATTATTTTAATGTTTTGTATATTTACAAAATAGTAAAAACGCCAATTCTTTAGTTGACAAAGCACGGCTTAAGCGTTGGCCTATAACGTCGTGGGTCCCAGGTGCGAATCCTGGGTGTGGCAAGTACACATATTGTTTTTCAATTTGTGTAGTCAGAGGATGGACCTAATATATGGATCAAGTGGCTAACACCCGTCTCCTGTAAAAACAAAATAAAAAACTGTTAATACAAAAACCTCCACTCCGTGGAGGCCCATATGATCTTACTAGGATCGGGTATGGTCGATATACATTATATATTATCACAACTAATCCCAAAATCCCGAGACTAACATATCCAACCCCGAGATTTCGCGAACACGAGATCGAGAGAGATTGCAAAACCTACTGGTACTAACGCAAATGTCTGGAAACGGATGGAAACATAAATTATGTTTGCATATCGACGAGTTATTAAGAAGAAGATGAAATTATCGTATTTTTAGATAATTACTGCGCAGAAAACTTTAATAAATCAAAAATAACGGCAGATTTTTTAAAAAACATTTTAAGAATCATTGTCGGTAAGTATTCAAAAGTATGATAATCGCAATTTATTGTTCTGGTCTTCTGGATAATTCGCCACGGGCCACCTATTAGATAGCATCGACAGTGCTAATAAGCCAAAAAGAATTCTCAATGATACCGACGCATTATACTCCTAATAGTCAAGTCACTTGACCGAGTTACAGCCAAGATGCGAGCGCAGTAAAACTATTTTAATTGCACGTAAGCCGAGACAAGAATATTATAATGGCGGCTGTTTGGTGGGCAGACGAGAGAAGAAGTGGTGAGAACGATCTCAGGGATGATAGTATACTCAGGAGGTCAAATGAGGCATCGGATTGATGAGGTCACACGCGATGCCCTCCCTGACAGAGGTCTAGAGAGGTGACTAGGCTGGCATTAGGAAAAAAATGCAAATCAAAAAGAAACATTGAACCGACCTGCGAACAAAAAAAACTATTTATTTAACACACATAACTTGAAAACACCTCAGCGCATCTATTCTATACACAAGACTGCTTTCGGCCTTTACGGCAGCTAACTAGGGTAGGAAAGTATTGAAATATTAATACTTATTGTAACAATTACAATAAGTTAGCCGTCTGAAATGTCAAAACTGTCCATCTCACTCTAAAATTTGTCACAGCCGAGAGATGTGCTGTTCAAACATAGCACTTTGTAATAATTACAACTAACTTATTGTAATTGTTACAATAAGTGCTAATACTTCGATACTTTTCTACCCTAGGTAGCGCCCGAAAGCAGTATTGTGCATAGAATAGATGCGCACTAGAAAAAATCATATTTGAAAAAAAAATACGATGCTCGACGAGATTTGAACCCGTATAACCACTCGTATCGCGCCAACTGTGCAATTAACCAATTATGCTACGAGCCTCCTATCTAATTACGACAATTTAAACTAGTAGGTTCTGTATATTCAATACATGGAATGTTTCATTCTGAAAATCTTGTGAATTATTCGTTGAATAAAAGAAATGGTTTATCAAAAATATATATTTATTTTTATATTCGCTCATAAATTAAATAAAACACCTATTCACTACATAAACTTGTAAGTATAACGTAATAAATATGGCATAGGGTGGATTTCGGCGTCTGAATATGTTATTCTAAAGCTAAAGTGACCTCCTGTTGTTTCTAAAGCGTGAGTGTTTAATGTGTGCTACCAGTGCTAGCTTGTGCATTTGAATAGAGAAATTAAAAAATAATATTAGCACAACATGGCATAGAAAGAAGCATGTTAGGCATGATAAGAAAAACGATAGAAGAAACCAATGAATAATGAGACAAATGCTAGTACGCGATGTGATAGAGGTGAACTGATGAAATAGCAATTTGTCGGACATGTCATTCGGCGATTGATGCAGTTATAAAGAGGTACTCAATGGCCACTAAAAAGCCCATGGACCGCCATAAAAGCGGTTGGATTGAGACTCATTAAGTTCGGCAGAATAACGAGTCGGCCGAGTAAAGAAATATGGACCGATAAGAGTGGAAAGAGTTTGGGAAACCTTCATTCAACACTGAATCGTCTCCAGCTAACAACAGCGATGATATCTCATTGTATCCACTTTAACATAACAATGTTATACTTATTGGATAATTTTAATAAATGTAATTTGAATCATATTCACTATTCAAAAAGCATCGCATTACCGTTACAGTAAATACGAGTAAAGGATTTTAAAAGACTCTCAATGGCTATCCAAATCGAGGATTAAGTATATCTTGACCACATTTGCTTACGCACAGAGCCACTTTCAAAATGGTGAATACCTCGGACGTGGGACGTGGAATGTAATAGGAATGCATCTTAGAAGAGGAGGTGTTGGAACAAGTTTATAACGATTTCCCATAAGATCATCATACTATCCACATTGCGTTCGGATTATCTCGGTACTTTTATACTTGCCTAATACAAGCGCAAGCCGGATGTGATATGAACGAGTGGCTCGGTCATTTTCTTCTATGCACGAATGCCTCAAAGCTTATGTCATTTATTAAGAGTGGAGGAATTTCGCTGATAATAATTTATTATGTTTACAGATATTCGAGATGACTTGTCAATGACGTTACGACGATTTCAAAATGATTGGAACCATCAAATATTTTATTTCAGCGCACACGCCATATTTACCGGTGATTATTATAATTCAAATGACATTTGAACATAGATTTAACCGATATTAAGCAGATTATTGGGTACATACTCCAAATTTTAATCAACATCAATTTAATAATAATATGGTGATGTTTATAATCTGTATTTTATAAAGTATGCATACTAAGAAAATATACACTTGTTACATGATTCATTTATTACATAGGAATCGTAGGAATTGCGTAGGTATTTTTTATCAATACCTGAGTATAAACGACTTTTAACTGAACAAAAATAAAATAATCCAGTCCCTACATAGTTGGTGAATATTTTATTCATATACGTTCTTAATACAATACAAAGAAAGTATAGAGTTGGTACACCTGTATCGAACATATTTCAAACGTCAATTAGGTACCTATCTATCTACTCTGATTGGATCATTTTTTCTAAGTTAGTAAGTAAGGTTTATAAATTTAAATCTTGCATCGGCATTGCGGAATGCAAGCGTGATCGACTCTCACCAAATCTAAATCTGGAGAAGTTACGTTCTCTTCGATATCGTAGGTAATCTCTTTTAAAAGAGGTTATATTTATCAGGAAAGATCACGATAAATATGACAAAAATAATATGCGAATTACACCAATTCGTACTATTTATTAGGAATGAATTTAAATAATGTCTGTATAATTTTAATAATGTTGTACTTTTTTTGGGGTACCTAGAAAGTATACAAGAGCAATCTATGCTCATATATTGATGTTTAAAAAAACACTACAGTTATTGATAATAATAGGTCCGATGTGAAAACTAATCAAATACAAGTCATTAAGGCTACACTTCAGATGGGGAACGGTCTAAAACGATTGTGACTAGGTACGCAACGCGAAGATTGTGCAAACGACGCCTGCAGAACAAAACATAATTTGTCATAAAAATTCAACATGCGTCCATTTAATGTTATGTTTATTGTTCTATTAGGAAGAATAACAATATATTCATTGACATGTTTTCTTTTTCAAGTAAATGGGTAACGTTTTTTAGTCATCTTTACACGATTTAAGAATTAATACCCCCGTCGCCATCACGAATCAAATTGACGTGTTCACAGCTCGACTTTCGCTCTCCGATTGCCAGCGAGTCCAAAATTTTGTCGCACCTATAGTTGAAAATTATTTGCCGTTTCACTGAAGTATGCTCTTAATAATTTTATTATCTTGGATATTTGTTTGGTCAAAATAGCATCTCTTTCAATATTGTATGCAGGTGTAGACTCGAATTAAATATCTACACCTACTACATGCATACGTAGAAAACACACGAAGCTACCTTAGTTCCCTTTTTAGATAATTAAAATATTGTAAACAAAGGTCTGACAATAGTGAATATTTATCATATTATATGTATTGCGTATCTAGTTAAATAAATATTAAAAAATTAGGAAGCTAAAGTTTACATCGGTTGAGCTTTTTCATAAGTTCAAAATACGGAAGTCGTTGTAAGTGTTTTAATACAACTATCAAAGCACTGTTAACAATAATTAATAGTAGGTACCTGCAATTACTTGATAAGTGAGTAGATAATTAGTGTATGCATTAAATTCCATTAAATACCTATACTAAAATCTAAATCGTTAATACGATATCATTTACGAGCAGTTAAATATTAATGGTGCAAAGAATGTCGCCATTATTTTAATCGCCAAAAGATAATATAAACATACCAAATAAAAGCTCCATTGATCAAAGGCGTGTGTCAAAATAATGGTAATGTGCCATGCTAAATTATCAATTAATATCAGTTATAAATGTTATAATAAAAATGTAGTAATCCATGAATAAAGCTACTGGATATGAGATGGCAGTAAAATACGATCGTTTTCTATTGAATGTAATTTCCATATCATTAATAATATAATGTATGTTTTAAGTATTTATTACGATAGACTGCTGGTATTTGGTACCAAAAAATAAGATGTTGACAATTTTGTGAGCAAAGTGGTGTTACATAATCTCGTTGACAAAAATATGCTAAATATGGTACAGAAATAAGTTAGTTGATAGAAAATTTCAAAAAAACTTATACCTTCCTAATAATAATTCCAAACATTGTTTTCGTGGGAAAAAAAGATTCGAGTATGATTTTTATTGATTCGTAGCAAATAATTATCTTTCAACTAAAGGTAATAATTTTTACTATACGAAGTATAAAAGGACAGTATGTTGATTTTTAAACAACATTCTAGGCTTTTTTGGTATATTCTTAACTTTTTATTTCTTCTAATTTTATTCAACACCATGCACCTGATGCATATTTTGTAAACTGAATGCTAGAGATCTGGTAAGACAAACGGTTGATAACGGTGATTCGAGGTACCTATTTATTGCGTGGTCAAACTGATATTTCCATAAGCGCAGATATTTACTCAAAAACATGGTAGGTAGATCATTATCTATTTATAATGAGTATTATAGTAAGTATGTAATCATAAAATAGTGCTGTGTAAGTAAATTTACCACTGATGTCAGGGTCCGAAGAGTTGGAGTATGCTCGACAATGTTGCACCATGGTGGCTGCGCGGGAGAGCACTTCCAACGGGGACTCCACACTCTCCATATCGTGGAACACACACCTGATTAAAAAAATGTGATATTAAAAACACTGTCCGAAATAAATATTATGCTATAGTTGATCAAGGGCCCGAAAGTCTGCAAGTCCCATCATTTCGTGAACATTTAGGAAGGATTCGTTCTTCGTGACGCCATGCTTAGTAAAAAAGAAGGTAAAAATCCCAGAGGAATTGACACATACAACATATTATTAAGACAAATTTTAATACATTCTACAGTTTGTTTTATAAATCCATAGCTATTTCGGTTGCAACACCATTTTCAAGACTACATCACAGATGATGTTACAACTGAAATAGTTATACTCCTCTTCTATAAAATAGTTGTTACAGATTACCCATAGTATATATTTTATGTAGAGTTGTATAATATGTTGTACAAACATAGTTGACAACCACACAACAGATAATAATTTCTGAGTTCCCTGTTGACAACCCTAAATTTGTAAAATTTCTTTAATGGTTATTTACCGTAAATTTTTTGTGGAAAGAAATTGTGATAGTTAATATGCATATTCATTTTATGCAACTTAAGTACCTACTTAAACACGATTATAAATAGTAATGTTTTCTAAAAATATAAGTAGATATAATGAATTGATTTATTTATGACCTGATATTTTAATTTACATGTAAGTATATACCTATTATCCATATATTCAATAAATAATTTTGCCCGTTAAATTTGTCTATATGAATTGTAAGTATATTTTGAATCCATTGACAATGCCCCATTGAAGCAGACGAAACTGGTCAACATAATCGTAATTAGTTAGGGATAGGCCATCTACAATCAGGCCGTGATACGAAACTGTAATATTCGATGGTAGTGCTAGTTATTGGTCATACTTCGAATGTTATAATATGGTAAACTGTTACATTTTGAAATTTGAAGAAAATATTCAATTGAAAATTTTCATTCTATTCAACAGGTTATCGCATTGTATTTCAAGACAATCAATAACTAGCACTACCATAGTAATTCGCAATTTCGTGCTAAACCAGGGTTGGCGAACCTTTTTACGTACGCGTGCCAACCTTTCCCAAATGTGCCGACCAGTTTTTCATGGGGATAAAGTAGTTTTTAAGAATGTTACTAAAAAATTACAATTGAGTTCAAGACTATTTTATACTGTATTTCTAGCTGAACACATGATAATTAATGTTTTATTATTTGAATAATTTTTTCCTTGTTTTCAAATTTCAAGAGATCGTGGATGCATTTTAACAAGCAGCTGTTTATATCTGAATGACTGCCGATAAATTTCAGCAGGTGTGTTGGTTGAATATTTTTATTTATAATTGCCCGGTAGGTCTCAATCATTGTAAATCGATCAAAATCAGAGTTCCCCGTCGCCTGATAAGGTCAGTGCGATCATATTATGTGGTACATGAAGCCTAAGGACCGGCCTATACAATTATATATTTACATTAAACGTAATGATTATTGTTGTTTTTATTTAATAAAACGCAATTTTTTTATATAGTACTTATTCCACTTTAATTAATATATTAGGACTGGTTTCGTCCGCCTCAGTGGGACATTTTCAACGGACAGTTGAACGCGAACGACAGCGAACGTTTTATTAAATAAAAACAACAATACAATGCAGTTCCACCATGAATTGACAGTTAACAAAATAAAAGAAAAAAAAGTAATGATTATAAGAGTGTTTGCCTACTATTTTTATACAATGCGATCTTTTATTTATGCATGAATTTCGTCGATTTCATTTGCGCATCGATTGGTACCTAAATATTGTTGGTAAAAATAATATCAAAAACCGAAGAAAATACGTATAACTATGTAGTCATTATTTTTTTAATATTTCGTATACCTACATTTATTTGTAAAAGTTTTTTGTATTTTGTTTTAATTATTGTAGCTATTTACTTCTCTTCAAAATAAAACATTCGCGTGCTATGCAAAATCATCTCGCTTGCCATAGGTTCATCATCACTGTGCTACAGTACGAATATGGTCGGCCATGGGGTTAGGGTTAGACTTTCCATGTCGCATTATTTTACTAATTTCACCAGTATATTCGGCGGCGCATTACTGCGAGACAATCAAATAAAAAAAATAATCTGAATAACAATAGACACGATTCTAACAAATTTCGGTGAATCTTTACCGGTATCCTCGTTACGGCTCTGCGCGCGAGGAATTCTCAGACCGCTGCTGGTCGGTCTTTCCTCACCGCAAGCGGCCAACAGCAGTGCTACGAAAAATAATTTGGCAGTGGATCCATTGATATTATAATACGCGTCGGAATTCCCTCGGCGCGGCGCGGCGTCTCGTCGGGCATCGCGTTTTCGATCGGGTCTCGTCTAGCGAGCGACGGGACAATAATTTTGGGAACATATTTTCAATATTAGTTAAATTATTATTACAGATAACTAGGGTTGCCAAAAAACAATCATACTGAAACACTCGGTACTCTTGAAAGGTGTTTGATTGAAGTGGAATATAAAAAAAAACCGATATTTGTCTAAGACAGTGTTTCTAAAAGTGTGGTACGCGTACCCCCTGGGGTACGGGAAGAGTTTGAGGTAAGAGGTGCAACAAGCATTAATACAACATCATTACATGTTACAACACCCATGCTAGAAGGTTTATTGCTTGTGGAAGAAGAGCAATTGTTGGAATTAGCTTCAGACGGATTCTTGAAAAATAATTAAACTTACTTGTGCACTTTAACATCATTCTGGTTGCAAATGCATGTGTATCCAGTTTTAACAGAGAAAGTCCTGGAATAGGTACATCTTCCGTTTTCCAACATCATATCTTGTAAAAAAGGAACATGCTTTTGCATGTGGAACCGCATCTCAGATTAAAATTAATAACCAGGGATCCAAATTACGATGATCTGTCGTCTGAACATAAACAATTTTATCCTTCTCATTGATTATAATGAATGTTACTTATTTTATTTATATTTTATTATGAATGAATTTTATTTTTCGTTAATAATTATTTTGTTTATGTACCTACTGAATAAGGAAAAAAAATATTTTGATTGTTAAGTATATGCATTTTTTTGACGAGGGGTACCTACTCAGTGTGAAGGGGTACACATATGTCGAAAGTTTGGGTCGTAGGTACCCACTCGACTGAAAAATGAAGACATGGCTGTTACAAATGTGTAGGTATATTTTTAATCACACTATTCTCCACACCTTCTCAATTATTGTCACTCACTGACATTGTGTTTTGTTTGTGACATGGCCACTATAAATAGTGAAATAATTTAACCTTGAACAGGCACAGAAGTGATTTTTTCTAGTTCGCACGAATTACACAGGACGAATGTGATTATCGTTACGGTTGTAATTCTCGGGTGTTTTTACACCATGTAGGTATATTGGATCGGTTTCTCCCGCTAGGGGCCGCTCCGACAATGTCTTATTTTCTATCAAATCAAAACTGTCGAGCTTTACGCTATTGTGTCCTGTTAATAGGTACTGCTATATTATTCTCAAAGCTACATTGTGTAAAGAGCGATATGTAACTAAGTAGGTATTTAGTTTTCGAAATTTGGGAATTTACGCATAAACATCAGCCAGCATTGGTTTGCAGAAAGGGGGATAAATAATCATTAAACGTCCGCACAATTCAGACGTACCTAATCCAGATATAAGCCCATAGATAACATAAGCGATAACCTCTGAACGAGTGAACACCCAGAACAAGTATGTCAAATCACCTGCATTTCAAACAATTTCAGGAAAATATACAACATAATAGTGAAATGCCATGATACACCACCATGGTGATGGTTTTATGGCGTATATAACGAGATAAACAATCTTCGTAAGTATTTGATGTATGTACCTACCTATACATAATTATAGCCGCGATTATAGAACGAATCGCTAAACCAACACTGTATGTATATAATTTATGTAATACTAATGTTTTTCCATGGCAGTTTGTTTTTTTATACAAAGTTACAAATAAAAAAATAGCACGCATTGCAGTTGTTGAAAAATCTGAATAAAAAAATGAGTCGCCTTTGCCAAATTATACAGCGTGAAAAATTACATAGATACTCGAAGAGGTAAACAGTTAATAACAAAATATTACAATAAATTACAGTAGTACATTATATTATAAAGATATTATAAAGAATTGAAAGCTACCCGGGATACAAAAAAAACCTTGATGTACAAATCGTAAACTCAATACTAAGTATAACTAGATAACTTGATTTTTACTGTTTTTGAGATAGCTATTGAATATGATTCTACATTTCCTTCTCTACAAAATGATAAAACTAGGTAAGTCAGAAGTTTATGGGAAATGTATTAATTTTGTGTTTGAAAATATTATATAACTTTAAAACCGTAAATGCATTAAATAAATAAAATAATATAGGTACCTACCTACTTATCTACAATATTTTTTCATACAATTGAACATTATTTAATTGTTCCCAATTAGACGAGCACAATTTTCCATTTTTATTTTAAATAATTAAAGCCTAGATTTATGTTAATCAAGTAAAGTTTAAATTTCATTTTCCCAACAATGACAAAATCAGAGTTATCTGCTAGTTGTAGTATTGAGGTGACGAAATGAATACATATAGGTACTGATACCGAGAAGAATGGGTTGGAGAACTCACATGTATGCTGGCAGCGTTCTTCACGAGTATCACCTTGATTGAGGGTTGTGTGGACATCAGGACATATAATTCAAGATAAAACACGTCTTTGATTTGACGATTTCCCTGCGCAGGGACGTTTAATTGCATTAACTTTCCAGACATTGGTTGGGTTACATTATTAATTACACTTAAAGGAGTCTTAGATTTAGCTATGGCACAGTCACTATGTGGGAGCACTATGTGGGAGCACGTGTTTGAACACATTGGCCAAACGGGCGCGAAAACGTTTTGTCGGGGACGCGACGCGTGGTTTTGAGGTGGTTATAGGGATTATTGATAACACAATAACGGGGAAAGAGATTCACTAACTTATCATATTGAGACAAGCGTGGCCAGGCCACGCCGAGCACGTGGTCCTGGACACCTACCACTCTCCCGGGAGAATTTGTACTGCCCGCAATTATCTACGACGGATCTATGGGTGATGAGGCAAGAGGGAGGGGCAAAGGGATGAAACAAAAATTACGGTAAATTTTTGTTTGTCTCTCGGCAAGTTACCATTTCCTAGTAGCTGGGCTTAGGTTGTGGATATGTGATTTGAAACTGCGGACCGGGGGTTTTTTCCATCTGGGGTTGCCTATTCAGGGGTAGGCGGAGGGTTGCGGAGATCAGGTGTCGTTCGGCGGGAGGTGCAATTTGGACGTGTGCTGGGGTGTGGCGACTCCGTCGCAAGATTGACGCAGGGATGCGAAGACAGAGCTGAGTTCTCGTGCTAGGGGTCGTAGAGCAGGGGGGGGGGGGGGGCGGCCTAAGCTGCGAAGTTGTACCCTGGACTTTTCCAGGACCTCCAGCGTCGGTGGTCCCCGGCAGATGCTAGTAGACGGGGGGTGGCTGCAGCATCGTAGGAACGTCCGTTCTGTGAGAACCCACGTTCATGGCATTTTCGGGTTTCGTTGCACTCGATTTCTTTTCATGGTCGTTAACATCGTTTTAACTTTTGAAGGCTTGCGTTTATTTTTTTTTTAAACAGTGCGTATGAAGTTGAACACCCCTGGTTTTGATTTTTATCGTGTTAGGTTTACGCGCGAATTCGTTCTTACTGGGTTTGTCTCGTAATTTTCACTTTGTTTTAACGGTAGCGTGGGCGAAATATATTTTTGTTTAGGGTTTTTTTTTAATAGGGCGCCAGAGAATTTATTTTTATTTTTAAAATTCACAAAACTATGGGTTTGACGTCACACACTTGGGTTTCTCAGGGCCGTGGTTCCCGAAGTCGCATTGACTTCGTTCGCCCCACGTTGGGCGCCAGTATAATACCGGGGGTGGAAGACGAACTCACATGTCTTCGAGGTAGATGTCCCGATCCGGTATCAATTCGGGCTGCAGAGTAAGTGTGACGTCGGGACAAACAGGATAAATTATAACACCGATTCTAGATTTAAAATCCTGCGCAGGACAACAATTTATTTAAGTTAAAACATGGGCAAACATCGATAATTTTACAATATAGGCTAAAACGAGGGTCTTACATTAACACAACACTAGCGTTACATTTGGGATCGATTTATTATTGTCATCCCGCACACGAACACTGGTTTGCTTTGATGGCAACTATATGGATTATTATTCACACGACAACGATAAGGGGTGTCGATTTTTCTAAGATATGATAACTTTTGATCGATTATTTTTAACGCGAGGATCCTAACTGAAACACGTGTTAAAGGTATCCGCCCCTCCGAGGACGGCGGGGGAATGTTTCTGCCAGCTTCACTGCCAGATCGGAACTGACCCTGACTTTCAAAAAATATCGAAAAAAAATTAACGGCGAGGGGTACTCGATATCCCAGGGGTGCGGGCGGGTTGTTTGTCACAGCTTACTGTAAATTTTTGGGCGCGCATCGGCCGGAGAGGCTTTTCTTAGAAGTTATCGGTCGAGCCGGGACACTATCCCGCACGGCAGAAGAACCAAACTTTCGGTCGGGGTCCTCCTGACTTTGATTAAATTGCGGATTTGGAATTTGAAACTGTCGTGCTGGGTTATTTTCTTTTTTGTCTGGTAACAGTACCTACTTAAATAATTCGTTCTTTACAATATTAATAATATAGAATTGATAGACATACGAAAATATACAAATTCTAATAAATTAGCATATAAATTATAAATAATAGGTATACCATCTTAATTGTAAAGCTTTTATGTGTATTGTTGAATGCAGTCATTCTAATAATTATATTAATATTGAATGTTATTAACATTAAATGGTTAGCGCACTTGTACAATACATAAATAAGCACGATTAAATTCCTAGCAAGGATACATTATTTTTTTCTTTGACGTTTCACAAAAATGTCTTACTTAATACATTGGACGCTAAAGACGCACCTAGCGCGTAACGATTAAGTGGCCATTCGATATAATTAGCATGCTATTTCAATGTGGTAATTAAAAAGTAATTATTTAGTCAGCAGTCAATGTGTTACAAACTCGTAGATCAGACAATATTTATTATTTTAATGAAATAACAAGCCTTGTTGTTTACCTACCCTAGATATGGTAATATTGCAAATGGTGGATTCATTAAAAAAATATTTAAGAAGAGTGAAGCACAGTTTTATATAGATTTAATAAAGTAATGATTAATATTGTAGATTGACAATTTTCCAAGCAGTTCTTGTGTCCCCAACGCTATCGGTGATTAGGTACCTATATATTGTACAACAACAAAAGACAACATGCCTAGTGATTAATGACTCAATAAACCACAACATTTTCTTCCGATTCGAGTAATTTGAGGGAAAGCGACCTTTTTAATCATCGATCTACGTCCAATTTTCCATTAAAATAAACAAATGCCTACTTATAAAAGAAAATTACTCAAACTCGATAAAATCAATTAGAAAAAAATGGATTAACATCGTTATAAATTACATAAAAATAATTATTTTAATACATTGAGGGGTTAAAAAGACAATCGACCCTATTTCTTTGCAGTGTTTTGTCAATTAAATACATATTTTCAGCAGACTTTTAAAGTACAATTAAAGAAAAAAAACGCTACGTGAAAGCGTTAGGTATATAAAAAATTTGATACATTAGGTACCTACCTAAATATATTAGTCGGTCTTAAAATTGATTATTTCAATTGTGTACCTACATAATATATGAAAATTCAATTTATTTTTATAAGTACAATATTTAGTATGGGAGAGGTCAGCTGTTAAGACGAATCACGAAGTAGACGTAGAAGTATCCCGACTTGTTAGAGTGACCAGATGAAGAACGCCACGGGCTTTTCTATAAATTACGACTGAATAGCGACTACGAAGAATCATGTGGTTTAGCACTTTCATCATTTATGGGATATGATTACCATTTAGTAAAAGGTTGAGTTTCAATTTATGAATAATGGTTATTTGAGGTTCGAAATCTTACTTAGGATAACTATAAAAGCAAAAATTGCAGCTCGGGCCGATTGTCCTTCGATCTCCGTTATTGTGAAAAAAGATAATGGACACGATCTAAATATAAGATTTAATATAAATTATTATAACTGATAAGCATTGTAGGAAAACTCAAATGTTTAATAATTATGTCAGACGACCAGTGACGTTCCGTGGGGGCAGGCAAGTTGAGCGTCGCTTGGGGGCGGCAGTTACTCGAAGGGCGGCAAATCGAGGAGAATCATTTGGAATATATATAAATAGCTACCTACCTCAACTTAGTAGTAAAAAAAATAGATCCCTAATTTTGTCGGTTCGCGATGTCTAGTTTACTTCCGTTGCCCTTCGACGTCCTTAGTGACCAGAAACGACACGTGCAGATTTGTGAATAATTCCAGTTTGAGTTATTAGCCAATAAGCACGGAGTTGCGTTGGTCGTCGAAATTAAAGATGCACCCCCTTTTACAGACCTACCACTCCGGGTTCACGATTTTATTCAGTATCTATGCGTCACGCCGTCATCGATTATCGATTTAATAATGCCTAAACCATTGCAATCTCAGACTAAACATCTTACAGATGTTGAAAGTTTTGTGAATAAGAAAAGAGACACGGATGTATGTTTTAGTGGTAAGTATATATTTAATTAGTAATGTATCCTTATAACATATTTCTTAGATATTGTCATGAAAGGATGATAAAAAATACTGTATAAAAAATGGGGCGGCATTTTGTCTAGGGACGTCACTGCCGACGACTTATTAAAGTCAACGTAAAGAGAAGTATACATACTATGTATGTGGTTGCTGGTTAGGGGCTCAGTGGATACTTTTCATGGCAATTTTTGTATAGCAGTTATCTTTTAATTATACGACTGCCAGCGTTTAAAAATGTACTTATAGCAAGGCCTGAACAAAAACGATGCATGAGTGCGAGTGAGAAAGTATTCGGCACCCTTACAATCTCTGCGACACGCGCTAGAGTAAGATAAAAGGTCTACTAGCTACAAGCCAGTTTCCAAAAGTATCACCATTAAATCGGGGCGAAACGCTTCACATAGCGTCGATAACTTGCGAGCTTGTGTTGCTAAAATTGATATTTTTTGTGTAAAACATAAAGTCAGTGGTAAATATTTTTGGTAAATTAAGTAGAAAAGATGGTTATGTGTGTTGTCTTAAAATGTGGTAGCCGTACTGATAAGCAAGAAGATGGTATTACGTTTCATAAGTAAGTTGATACATGTTCATGATAATTTATTTGTATTTTATTATATATTTTAATATCAGTGACCTAGTGTTTCTTTAAAATAACTTAAATTATGGATATCTTTATCTAATGGTTGCATTTTGACCGCTTAAAAATACTATATAACGTAAAAAAATAGAAAATTATATTTTAATTCTGAGCGTCTAGTGCGAGCACCTTGGGAGAGCACTAGCGAAATGGTCTATGGTCTCGAACATTTGTAGACGAATGCGTTCGCTCGCTCACAAACCAAACGCAAGGCACGCGGCTTCATTTAGCAATGCAACGGGTGGCGTCTAGATGTATCTATAGTCTAAGACTTATAGGTATTTAACTGATACTACGAACTTATTCACTTCCTTAGTTCGTTAGTTCCGAAAACCTACACTAAATCAGCAATGGAGAACTTCAAATCACCAAATCAAATATTTAATTTGCGTATGTAGTATTACAATTATAACAATAATCCTAATTCCACGAAAACAAAATATTTCGATTAGTGGGAGATTATATTAAGTATTATTATTTAATAATATTTTTCAAAGTATCTGAAATTCATAGTAATTTGGTGTATTCTCTTACATAATATTCAGCAGTTGGTAAGTTGGGTTTTTTCAGGAGATTTAAAATAATTCATTGAATAAAAAATAATTGCGCTCAAGCATTTTTGTTTGCTAAATTTAATAGAATTTCATAGAATTGCTTAAATGTGCACGGCAGTGAATTCCATTAATTTAATAGTATACTTTCAATTATTATGTCTTCTACTGGTGTATTCTCAGTATGCACGTAGCTGTTAGGTACCTTAAAATTGTCACCCCGGCCACAAGTTTCACATCGCTGGGCCAAATAGATAATGATACTCATTTCCTGGCTTACAATGCAACAGTACCTACTATCGACAATCGCCTATCGTCACACCAATATTTTTTGTATTTGGTTTAACTTCTATATTATTATGCAATATCTACGTGTATAGTAACTACAGTAATAAATACGGGAATATAAAATATTTCTACCAGGGTCGTAGCAGGGGTACGGCTGTCTGCATGCCAAAAATGCCACCCTAAGTTAGAAATAGTATAAATACTAATAAAACAATATATTCATCAGTCTTATTAGTGATCCGATACAGAAGGAATAATCGTAAATTATCAACTACTAACGTTTCGCATTTCAATTCTTCATATTATCATATCATGCTTATGTACACGCCGGCCGTGTGATACGCGCGTGGCACGAGAGGCGTAAAAGCACTACGCTGTGCGCAATGCAAGTGCCGTTTAGGCATCGCACGGCTTCATGCAGTGTGCTCCGCCACTCAAGCACAAACACGGACCCCTCCAAACCAACCGACCCGCATTACACTCGGCCTGAATCAAACTTGTGTACAACAACAAACGTAAACGTACAGATACCGACCACCTTACTTTAGCCGTCCGTTTATGACGAAGTTACATGTAAAATGTATGAACACACTTGTACGAGTACAATGTGGCCGGAAACATTTCTACCAATTAACTACAGATGGCAGAAGAGAATTTATCTAAAGATATTCTGGTTATATTGAGATACATGAGTTACATACAATATTACTATGCTATTGTAGGTATTTTAATACTGTGTATTGTGTTCGAGCAAGTCGTGTTAAAAGCTCTGTATAAAAGTCGAAACGTCAGGATAGGAGGAAAAATATGTACTTAACTACATGTAGTCAGACTGATTCGTAGAAAATAATATAGGTACCTAAGTACATACTTACTACAACGCAAAAAAATCTTTGGATATAAGATTGTCTACGAATTAGTTAGTTTTCACGTGGTATAATAATACCTACCTACTGAGACTGTTGTTTCTACAAGTCTAGGCAGTATTCGCATACCTAACAGCGTATTCTCATGGGAACTAATCAACGTTGCACTTCTTTCGACTGAAGAATTTTAATTCGTTCTGCGAAAACATAGCCACCTCTTTACCGTTGAAAATATGCATACAAATATTATTATATTATTTTGAATGATAATAAGACGAAACGTAACGGTGTCAGAGCGTATTAAGTCGCATTGAAAGACATCGGAATGTGAGAATTTCAACAAACAAATAAATAAATTAGTGAAATGTAAAATATTTTTGCGACATTTTTGCGGCCGATTACGATTACTTTCGGTACTTAGTGCTTATTTTATTGCAACTGAATGGCCTTGATCACTTCGTATAGATCTGCAATCTATGAGATTATAAATTGTTTTGAAATTATTTGTCACCATCCAAGGCAGGACTACCAGGTTTCTCTTGTTTTTGTTAATAATTATTAGTTAGTAATGTGGAACGAGTGGTTTAAAAAAACATTTATTTCAAATGAAAATATTTCATTTGGTGGATGAGTAATTTGACATAATGAAATTAAATATTTTCTAGAGCTTATAATAATATAATTTGCCTAAACCACTATCAATAAATTAATATCACAATTTCCGGCACAACATAACTGAGAGATTTCCATTACATATTACGTACGTATTGGTACGTTTATTATCAAATGGAAATTTGAAGTCTACGAAATATGTATTTACTAAATTATATGGTTCATAAAGACTGATAAGTTACCTCCACACCATGCCTAGGAAAGAATCGGTATTTTATCTTTACCATAAACTATAAGGGTGTAAGTAAGTAGTACCTGTCAAGTAGTTTTTCTACATATGTTTCATATCGATTTAGGCCAATTTGTCATCATGACCATTATTTAGTTAAGGTAAGTGGACAAGACAGGTATATGGTAAATTTATTTATAATATGGATAATGATTTTCCAATAATGTCGAAAAGTTTTTGGCTACCTACTTAGGTACAAGTACCTATTATGAGTAACTATATTGAAAAAACCTTGGAGATGGCGCCTAAATGACGTATGATTGAAGAAAAAAGACTCATGGTCTACTGATTAAGTTACCTACAAGCTAATCTCATATATTTTCCAACAGGGCTGCATTCAGACATAAATGCCCATGTTTCAATGTTCTGCAAGCCCGAATGAAGCTTGAAAATTATGTACATGCATTGAATTGTTTTTCTCTCAATAATTTTGTGTATTAAAAAGAAAATTATTCAGTATGGGAAAACTAACTTTATATTATTATAGGAAATAACTAAACGCTTTTGAATAGCATTACAAATTATATCTACAGTACTTAATTAACCCATAGCTTACGGGCCGCACAAAATTGTGTTTTTGCTAATTACTTTTGAAATGCAAATTAACACGTTAATTACAAAATTAATTAAAAGGGCCCGTAAGCATTGTGTATGCCGTTCACAGGGAATGGGCGTATTATGAATAAAAAAGAAACCGATGACATACTATTAAAAATAATATAATAAAAAATAATATTTTAGTAGGTACTTAAGTAGTTCATTAATTATAAGCTATATTTTAATCTGAATTAGGTACCTAACCAGTTATATGTCATTTAAAACATAACTATTATATTTTTATGATGTTTACAGATTTAAATTGAAAAACATAAGTACCTAATACTTAATAATGTTACAATCTAAATTCTAAAGGTTTGATAAATAAGCAGAATTGGTTTTATTGAACCAGATTTGGTCTTAGGGTATCTTTGGACTTACGTGGTAAATAACCTCATAATTAAGTATTAAAGTGCCAATAGTTTTTCCTATTAAAAAAGTACGCCCTTGCCACTAATTTTCATTGTATATTTCCAATTTCATAATAACATAGTTTTTGTGTTGCATAGCAACTGGAAAATATGACAAACTGACATTTTTCCGCAATCTTGTAAAGGGAACCAAAGAAGGCTTTACCGTATATTTGCAAAATCTTTGGTAATATCAGAGCACAGCTAAAAATTTCAAATCTCCTTGATAATAAATAGCTTAAATATTTACTTATATATTTCGATTTTCCAATAAGTAATGTGTTAATAAATTTTGGTGGCATCAGGAATAGGGACCTACTATCATATAGGCAGATATTTAGTGCGATGCCATGTCTTTAATGTAAGTAAAAGCATATAATCGAAACCATAAATATTTTCCGACAAATTGACAAGAATTGAGCTTCCATGATGTTGTGTGTCGTGGAGTTTTTGTGCAACTACTTATGAAGAATTTTCATGGAATATTTAGGTATTACCTCCTGAGATCCAGCGGAAATCTGTAAGATGCCAATGTATTTGTTTTTCCCTTAGGACTAATCAGTTTTGAGTGTAACAGTGAAAATGTTATACTTTGTAATTAGTACTAAAATATTCACATGAAATATTCATTGAATACTTCTTTGTCGATGTGGTAATTTGTACAAATTTTAATAGCATTTATTTGAGATAAGAAATTTGTTTAAAAATAGTGCTTTTACATAAACTGATCGGCGAAAAGTAGGGAATCCAATCCCGAGCCAAAATTCTGATCCCGAGATTTCGGGATTACAATTTGATAATCCCGGGATTGGCATTTTTTTCCATTGTCAATATAATTTTTTTATATTTACAAATAAAATTGATAAAATCGGTCAAAAATAAATCTAGTATAATTTATACTATTTAAGACATTTATTGTTAATATTGTATACGTTCAATCATGGAAATACATAAGTTTAATGGAGTAAATAATATTGTAATATAAATAATAATGTGAATTTAATATGAGATTGCTGTTTCTGATAGTAAAGACTTAATGAATGGGTTAGCAAGATTTAAAATAGTAAAGCAAATCATGAAGTACTTATGGCCTTTCCGCTTCATAAATCTAATTAGTCAGCCAAATATGAAACTGCCGTAAAACGTATGAGACCATGGTGGAATTACTTTGTTAATAGTGCGAAGTGTTAATTTTGCAATCTTTCTCATTTTTATTAATTTATGTGAAAAAATAAAATGAATCGGCAACTTACACATGGATATAAATCAAACTTATTCAAACTCAGTTTATTTCTAATGTAGTCATTTGTTATTAAAAGTATTTTTTCTGTTATATTTTCGTTTTTATTTTATTTTCCATAAAAATTGATAAAAAAATCAATCCCGAAAGCTTCGGGATTGTGTGTAACAATCCCGGGATTCATAGGTATCGAAAATAGCTCGGGATCCCGGGATTGGAATCCCTAGCGAAAAGTATATTCGGTTTCAAGGCTTATCTATCATTTCTAAACTGACCAGCGCGTCTATTCTATACACAAGATTGCTTTTCGGCCCCTACGGTTAGCTATCTAGGGTAGGTTTCTATCGAAATATTAGAACTTATTGTAACAATTACAATAAATTAGTTGTAATTGTTACAATAAGTGCTATGTTTTAACAGTACCTCTCTTGGCTGTGTTAACTTTAGAGTGAGTTTTCACTGTTTAGACGGCTAACTTATTGTAACAATTATAATTTCTCAATACATAAATATGATAAAGTGATAATATTTGTCACTTTAGCGGTCGACAAGTGTAGAATAGACCCACTACGTTACCTACTAATTACGGTAAATTTTCCTACGTACAAATTACCGGATATGACTTGATGTTAGTTCAAAATTTTAAACTAGAGTAGTCTGCTAATACAGACGATTTAATGGTAAAGCCGAAAAGGCTGTCCGGATCAGAATTAACGGCGAGATGGTACAGCACTGAGCAGCGAGCACTGCTTTGTAACCTTCGCATTCCTCTGCCGGCTCCGTACTTCGTATATTATAATGGAATAAAATGCTCACGATCGAGCGGGCGGGCGCGCTGTATTGACGAGGAACTCTGATTTTTCCCACCGTACAGAGAAAAACACAAAATAATTCACTCTGAATGATAGCCGGCGGTTCTCGCGTCGACTCGTCTCTGCCCTCCTAGCGCATTCCAGCGTTTCGATAATGTGTCAATTCAACACTGACTGAAAGAAAAAATAACACACTACGTCGACTAGGGGATGTCAATACGACTGGAAAACTTTAATGCATGAACAGACCAACCGACATACATGAAAAAGAAGTTATGGATCGTGATTTATAGGTAGTCGAATCATTTATTAATAAATTAATTTATCCAGCGGCTGTTTTCCATTAAGCAGACGAGATAGTCGCTTCATCATAAAGTAACAAAATCTTTCTAATATGTTCCTATATCTTTAGTGGGCTAAATAACTGAAGCATAAAAAAAAACAATGAAAGTGTATAAAATCCTTATTGTGTTAATGGCGGTTTATCGTATATCCAACATTTTCACGAAGGGGTTCCCAAATCTGCCAGTGCATCGTGCCTACATGTACCTAAAATCGCCACTGTTTTAGCCACGTTACTTCCATAGAGGTTTTTGAGTTAACGATGTGCCCAGTCGCAGAAGATAAATAATTGTGAATTACCTGCCTTAGGACTCGATTGTCGGTTAAACTTTTGATAGGTACCTTTCAAGTATACGGAACTTGCTACGTTGTAGATACGGATTATTTGCAACATCTCATGTGGAAAACGTCTTGGATTAATAATTTGTCATGCCATCATCATCATCGGCCTGGGTCGATCCACTGTTGGACAAAGGCCTCCTCTAGCTCCCTCCACTTTTCTCGGTCCCTAGTTCAGTGCTGCCACGTACCTACCTAGATCTATCGAACATTATGAGTTCGTCTATCCAGCGGATTTTAGGGCGCCCCTGTGCGTGTTTAATGCTTCTTGGGTACCACTGTATGACATCAATTGTCCAGCAGTTGTCCTCTCGCCGAATGTCATGTCCAGCCGCTTAGCGACCTCTATCACATTGCGTACTTAAGTCTGCTTCCTTATCCGTTGGTTTATTTTGTGATCTTTACGTGTTATCCCCAACATGCACATTTCCATTCTACGTTGCGCTATTCGTAATTTTTGAATTTCCCTTTTTGTTATGTACCTACCAATACACAATAATATGTTTTACGCCGATAAGCCAAATGTGAGGCCAGTAATTTAAAGTAGGCATGTAATACTAATAACAATAATATTGTATGAATTTTATTAATTCTGGAGGAGTGCATTTTAAAAGTTCTCTATGTATGAAAGTAGGTATATATAAATTTGTAGTATTAAAACTAAAGTTTAGTACTTAGGTACCTACAGATTATTAAAAAAAAAATGATAAACGACGTCCACCTATTTCCATTGCTATTCATAAACAAACAAAAAATAATTAGGACGCTTGTCAGCAAAAAAAAATAGGTAGGTGTGACCATAAACATAAACTGATATAATAGAACACAATACGTTGTTACAATGCACTATGCAGGTGAAGTAGGTGCCTAACTAATCTTTTGAATGTAGTTTTCTAGCTAGTTCGTGGTATCTATCTACCAATATTCTTTACTTCTTACTACTTCTCGAGAATGGCGAAAATTATATTACAGTGAGTGTGCTATATTGTATTGTATCTATCTAATCTCAGGTAAAGTGGAGTGCTAAGCACCCGTCGAGTACACCTGAGTTGAGGAATTTATACAACATAATATTATTGTTATATTATATTTGGCAAACAATAGCTGTACACTCAATAGACTCGAGAGTTTTACGACTTGGGATTGCTAGACAGTGAGACTACCCCATATTTTGAGGCGGATTTTTCAGAAATATGTCACACAAAAGTCGCAGCCGGGCGAAAGAATTTTCTTGGAAATTTATTTTAGTAGAAAACAAAATATGTATGTATGAAGCTATGTACTTACATATTTTTATAATAATAGACGCAGTCATAATTTTAGAATTGTACTTACGGACAAATGGATGCAGTGTTTGATCATTTATTATGGCTCTATTCTTGACATTCCCTTAGAGTAGGTACCGCTTTTATTGATTTAATTAAACTAAGTATGCCAAAATATTGTAAGTAAGTAGGTAATAGGCGGGACCTAAAATATTAATCCACAAATTTAATAATGCTACAATTTCCAAACTAAGTACCTATAGCGTCAGAAACATGCATATCTAGTGGGATTCTGTATTACATGACAGAGAAAGTGTGCTTTACCAATTAAGCTAGCGTCTCGAGCAATATCCATGCCGTCTTTTCCGAACAACGACGCACCTGGAGTGTTTTAAATTCCATCAATAATGACATCTATAATATTTTTAAATCAAGATAATACTTAGGTAACATTGCTAACACGCAGGGCGTAGGCAGTGAAAGGGCAAGTTAAAAAAAATATGTTCAAATTATGAGTGTTTTGTTTTATCGGTTGTTTAATACCTACTGTCAAAATTTGTGCATTGATAATATTATACGATTGTTTTAGTATGAAAAAGTTAGGTATATATTATATGTCTATCAATGGCGTGCGGTCTATATATGCTGTGGATGAGGAGCATGCCAAAAAATGTATGCAATAATATTATGTGTATACCGGGCAATCAGATTGCTTATTTTATTTACTTAACTATATGTGACGTAACTAAATATAAGTAGGTACCTAGTTTTATTTGATAAATAAACGGGACCCACAAAGTTCAGGAGTGCTGATAATATTGTAAATACCTCATCGTACGACACTGAATAGTTTATCTATATTATACGTAAAACATTTCACCGTGGCACAGTTCGCTGTGAGCTTTCTTATCGGTATGCTATACATTCTCCGATTTTATTAGATTCAATATGAACATTAATTCAATTTTCATAGTTGATGTTGATAAAATTCATGAATTCAAGAATGAAAACCTAACCTTACCTAACAAAAATAATCCAGTGTATCGGCTATTTTCAAAATTTGTTTGCTGCTGGCTTCCTTCAAACAAGTGTAAACCGACAAGAACCGTGTTTTATTTAGACATGAATTTTATGTCAGTACTATACGACCCAAAGAGGTTGGACGGCCTTTGATATACGGTCATAATATATTTCCGATAAACATTTCACGGTGAAGTGTGATACGGCGAACTGCATACGTATAAGTTTCCGGACACGATATTATGCTATAAATATTGATATTATAATACATTAAGATGACAAAACGCCTCACTAAATAGTCAAATAAGGTTTTTCAATTCGTGGGGTAAAACAGGGTAAACTGGTGTATGGTATGCGAACATAATAATATTATGCAGACAGTACCTATTATACAAGATGGGAGAACTTTCTTCATTGGTGGATTGACGACGCATTTTAACCTAAGTAATTTAAACAACCCTTTCGAAGTTTCATTTAGAATTATTGTAGGTACTAAGTAGGTATAATATTTTATAATTATTTATTTATTTATTTAGACAAGAGTATTACGGCATTACAGCGATTGACCAATGCGCCATAATACATAATTAATAAAAAAAATATAAAAATTACTTACTTAATTACAAAATAATAACCAGTAAGTATAACAAGAAACTACAAAAGACAGTAGATAAGTATATACCTATGCTTATGTGGAGATATTAGAGTAAAATGATAAATACAGTTATAATTTCTTATTTAACACGTCCACAAACATGATTATGTAGTACTTATTCATTTATTGGCTAAAGTATAGGAATCAAGTAAGTACACATTCATTGTAGTTTGTAGTAAAGTTATGTACGTGAGTAGTTAGTAGATTTAACAAACAGAGTGATGGCTCGAATGAAATTGATATCACTTCCATCTCTACTTACAAAGATGATTGATGGATGATCTACAAATTTTACAAGATGAGTGTTATGAGTTATGAGCTGGGCTGTAATTATGTTGGTTTACTTCTTCGCAAGCAGTGGTGTTCTACTGTTAGATGTTTCTGAGTAATATTGTTTCACATGGAAAAAATAAATGCGCTTCAATAGAGGCGCGCATCTATATTTAGAGCGGAAGGAGAGTCCCCCTGTTCGCAAGCACGAGGGGTAACAGTGGAAGTGATGCATTATTGGGGACTTATCGGAGGGAAAAAATAAACGTGGGGCGCATTTACGGACGCGCGTATAATGTGGGGTGGCATCGCGAGCGCCGCGCGTAGTTGGTCTTTATGTTGAATTGAAATTAGTAAAACTTACAGTAAGAACATAGGATATTAGAAAACAATATTATGACGAGGAATGCATAATAACGCGATTTCGATCACCAACCAGGCACATACTAAACTTTGTATCTACCTACCGATATGATTTTAATAAAATGTAGGTAGGTACCTAGGCATCTAGCTTTAATTTTTTTTAAATTTACCCAATAATTTGTCGAAATAAACAACCAACAAGGACGAGCTAAAAAAAATTATCAAAGTGACTAAAATTCCACTATTAGGTACCCTTGTCTTCCTAATCTGTACATACTACCAGCTATAATCTGTATATATTAGAAGCATTTAATATGTGGTTCTAAAAGTGGATGTTGAGGGCTCGTAGACGGCCGAACGAGTTGACCGGTAGGTATATTGTAGCGATTAGGATTAGAGACAGACTCTCCTTAGTTTGTCTGCGCTGGGGTCTCCAGTTCTTCGGGCACATGGCTCGCATGAACCTGGGAAATATCTTTGGTGTTTGATCAATGAGAAGGTTCGATAGGACGAGGAAGCTCCCTACAGATGGATGGACCAAATCAAGATTTTCAAGGATTTTCAACTGGCAGACCCTGCTTGCTGCTAATGCTGCAACCCGACGGTCAAATATTGGGTGTGCGAACATCAGGACTCAACAAAAAAACATTATATAATAACGGAAAGAGTAGGTATATTCAACATAAGCTAACGAGACTATACCTATATAATTTTACATACTTATTATCTTATAAATTTTAAAATGAGTAGCTAGCAATATTCCAAACGTTTTCAACCCGAATTTGACCGGTCCTAATCGTTATTAAATTTTTTATGTTGATTACTTAAGTACTTACTTGTGAAGAAAATAAACCAATGGATATAGATGCAGACAAGAGTAGGTACCTACGCGATGCGATAGAAAGGACTCTAAGCATATGGAATGTGCAATGGGCGGAATGTCGCATGGCGAATGGACAAACGCTGGACAAATGCCGTCAATCAGTGGTATTTGTTTAAGGGTCACTTAACGACCATAAGGACGCCCTTAAATCCGTTGGATTATAAATATTTATTCTGCTATTTTCTAAGCAGTCTAAGCGCTGGGTAGGTGAACTTATAAAGTTCGGTGGGTGTACGTGGCGGTGTAGAACTAGGGACCGAGAAGAGTGGAGTGAGCTAGGGGTGACCTTAATTCAGCACTAGATCGACCCTGATGATGAAGTACTTAACATACTTGTTTTATTTTGATTACCTAATTTAGATATTTTAGTGTATCCGCCAACAATAAATTAACAGTTGTTAATGCCAATTAAGTACCCACAGTAGTCCCAGGTTCGAATACTTCTGGCAAACACATAATATATCGTCACTGTTCAGGCAGAAAACACTAATTCGAAAAAATGACATATTGAGATAGTTATACCAAAATGTTCCTTATTTCAAACTTTGCCGCCTGGAAACCTTCTTATATAAATAAACAGTCTTTATTTTAAAGTCTTCCTTTTTACGATTACTCAATAAACTCACATGATAGACCATATCAAACATTTTAACAACTTCAAAGTCAAATTACTCAAAACTAGTATTCTCCAGTTAAGGTGTTCTGCCAGAACAGAGACGATATTGTTTTTCATATAATGCTAATATCTATTTATCGTAAAAACAAAAATCTGTTAGTACAAAACCCCACTTTGTAGCAGCCATATCTTAGGATCGGACATGGTAAAAAAAAATGTACCTACAAACTTGTCAACTTTACATTAAATTAGAATATTATACCACTGCAAGTGCATGGTACCTACATTGTATTTTTTATGTTTTACTATTTCTAGGAATCAAACAATCAAACGGGTGACATTCGAGCTAGGAAACGTCTATCTCAGTTATATGGATATACAACAGCTGAATGATTACTTATATATTATATCCGCATTGACCCCATTAATAGTGTAGAATTGATAAAAGTAAGTCTTTTTACAAAAAAAATGTCAGCTCAATAAGTAAACAGAATGTTGAAATCGAGTTATGCGGTATCGCTGTGGAGAGGCGATGTGAAACCTTTGTAAGTTTGTGTGGAATGCGAGGCGACAGCTGCGCCAAAAACGAACGAACACATCGGACTCATATTATTACTTACCTATTTTACTTTCATAACAACCTTTTTGGAGCATTCATTATCTATCAATCAGAAAATTAAATACCTATATAATATACCTTTCAATATACAATACAAACCACCACGAGGCTAGTAGGTAGGTAGGTAAATAATATAATAAGACTCATCTATAAAAAAATACTGTATATTTGTCATTATTCTATAATGTGATTTTAAATATACAAGTAGGTATACGATTTACCTATAATAAAATAAATTCTATTTGAGCTTTTTACTCTATTAATTTCGGTTCTACGATACGAACTTATAATGTAACCATAGTCAATATTGTTATTATGCAGTGATACTTATTGCATTATCTTGGTAAGGTTGATATAGGTAGGTAAGTAATGTAGTGCCGATAATATTATTTTAGAGTATAAAATAATATGATTACTGGCAAATTCTTATGGAGAATGTTATGATTAGGTACACATTTTTTTCCTAAAATTTTGTTGGTACACGTACGAGTATTTCAAGTAGATTATTATAATATTAATAACATGATTTATTATTAAATTTAAACTTTGAACTGAATGATAATATGGAATGTTTACTTCGTAAATAATTACAGCGCTCAATCTGTCGGTATGTTGTACGATGTACACTACAATATCCAAAGGAATGTGTAAGTACAAATATAATAATAATATGGTAAGTAATAAGCTGTGATTTTATTTTGAACGGAATAATTTATGCTTACCTTGTAATTGTTAGACTTGTCAGTATTTTCAATCAGCGATGCACCATGACAATTTGTAATCGCAGATAAACAATTTATTGGCGGCACAAAATTATACGATAACAATCACAGTTCGGCCTTTATGATATTATTATCACTCGAGTGAACGAATGTTGGATTATCACTGGATGGAATGTGGTAAAGGTTTGAAGCAGAACCATTAACGTTTGTACACAATAGCACGAAATTCACGAATAATAACGGACAAAATGTATGCTCTGAAAAAAATCAATACACCGCGACGCGATGCGGGAACGACCGCATTCCGATAGACTTCGTTCCAAATTCAAAATATCAAAAGATACAGAACAGAAACGTTTCGCACTGGTCACGGAAATATTACGAACTACGATTGTTGTTTTAAATTGAATCAAAAATACCGACAATCACCTTAGCAGCGACCGTCCGCGATGAATATTGTTGATGAATTAATAGTATTTGACATTTGTGCCCAGCCTGCTGGCAATGGAATGCGAGGAATGTCAAATATTTTAGTGCTGCCATCTGCGAGTAAACATGTCAACTAGTGAGGCGGCGGGCTTACGCTGCACTGGCATGAACATTGTATGACCGCAATATTTGAATTCAATTAGCTGTTTAGCGATTAAATCGGTTATCAATTGAAAATTATATGTATTCAATAGATAATAAATGATTTCTGCTGTTAAAATTTATATTAGTTTATCTGGATAACGATAAATATTTATTTTATTTTCGTGTAAATCTTTACAACTCAGAATTGTACAGCTTAACCCGGCCTTATTTTCATACCATCGCACGGTAGAATTCTTCAGGGCTGTCAAGTAATCTTCCTTCACTTAGGTACTACGTGGTACCTACCTAATTGTTCACTTTGCGGTGTCCAAATTGTTTTTCTCATAGGTAGGTATACCAATTTTGTAAATTTGTCAACATTACTATTATTATAATATTATGTAGTATTAAAAAATCTCAAAAACTACCGACTGTAGGTACCTATGTGTTTTTATTAATTAAGATGAATTCTCTACCTACCTGAGGCACCTGCCGGAAAAATATGAAGCTTGCAATTTGAGATTTTTTTTTGATAATTTACAATTTTAACCACATTATTTTTTTTTTTATTATAAGTCAAAGTTAATAAAATAAAGAAAAAAGCATTTTATTTCTTACAAACAAAAAAAGTAAATGGCAGTGAATTGACTATAGGTATCTAATGTATATTATAACTTATAACCCACGATTAATTGTATTATTTAGTTTATATAATATTAATTATTATTATTTTTATATTTTTGTAAAATACACACATATATATATATATATATAGATTTTTATTTTGTATATAATACTACTTAATAAATAATGTTTATATATTAAACAGTGCTATGTAACGTTTATATTAGTATATATTTTTGTATTTGTAACTTAAATAATATTTGTAATGCTAAGATACTAGTTTGTTTGGTTTGTAAGAACCCCTCTTCGGGTGAAGGCCTCCTCCAAAGAAACAAATCCCACTGGACTCTATCTTTGGCTATTTGTAGCCAAATTGGGTCAAATATAAACTTATGTAAGTACAATTAACTTACAATTATACTTACAATTTTTAAAAAATGTTATAAAATGTGAATTTGTTAAAAGATCCCATCTTATTATTACATAATATTTTATGGTAATATCTATTATTAAAATTTAATTTATTAAGTTTTCTATAAGTATTGTAATGAAGCAATTTTTGAATAATTTATAGTTTTAATTATTTTATACCTATTTATTTAAAAAACGTCGATTTTTCTAAAAATAAAATAAATGTGTACTTTCTTAGATATAACTTGAAATCCTTTTTATTTATATCAAATCGAGCTTCAATGTTGGGAGTATTGGGACCATACCTAAATAAGATTTCGTATTTTTCGTATTTACCTACTCTTACACTAATAGATATTGTATTTCTTTGTTTTTTTAAATTTACCTACTTAATATTGTGAACTTCCTGAATTTGTAATTTGTAAAGATCACTATGTAATTGTAGGTAGGTACGTATCTAAGTAGGTATATATATATTTTTTTTAAATATTTTGAAAGTTGATGTTAACGCTTATTTTCCTACCTAACGTGACCAATAAACTGAACAAACTGCCTGGCTAGTGGCAACATGCATCTTCTTGAAGCCAATGATCGTCTGATTTTCCAGTAGGTAGGTACCTACTCACTTCAATTTTGTTGGTCATATAATAATATTATAAAACCATGTACCTATAATTAAATAAAAATAATAAAGGTATCTTAACACTTCATTGTTGTTACATATGTATTTCCGCTGTGTAGGTACCTATCATAATATTATTCTGGATCGTCAATACGTAGGTAGGTAATACTGGTAATAGGCTTCATAACTTAATATGTAGGTACATACTATTATAAATTAATGACAGGGCACTTAGGTATTTCCTACTTTTCATGAAAATTAGTAGGTAGATACTCAAAGCAATATGAATCGCGATTGACTTCCGACTACGAATTTTTTAGAAGTGAGAAATTTTCAGATTGCGACATGCGCGTCAGAAATTGCATTATGAATCACGTCAGTGTGTATTTATCTAATTTATTAAATCTGGTTGATATTGTAAAGAGTCTGGAACGTCAATATAAGAAACAATATTATTTTTAGTTTGATTGATTATCCACATTTTTTTAAATTAGAAAATAAGCCCAATACAATTCGTTTTATGCTTACAGTGAGAGAAGTCCGCAATCTTCTTAAAATGGAGATATTTTTTTGATCGCTTAGCTTAAAACTTATATTATGGGGTGTAAAGAAATTATAATTTCATTTTATCAAAGTTAATAAGATTTAAGGGGTATGAGATGGCATATTAATAAGGTTTGTTGTTCTCATTGACAGAGTTATTAATTTTACAAAGTTGGTAGTGAGCTTCATAAAAATTCTTCGCGAACAACGCGTTGCTGAGCTCTGTTCCGATCATTCAATTGAAAATTTTCAACTCGGATTTAGATTCGAGAGCTTTACTTGCTTTTCTGAATTGAATTGAAAAGATAAACGTGAGAATGTCAAAGAATGTAAAAGAAGAATGTCAACATTTTATCGTTTGAAGAAAGCCATCAAAGCTTACCTATGTATATATTGTTTTATGATCATGTATCACCGCATTCAATATTTTTTTTTGAATAATCTGCCCGTGGGATTTGCTCGTATAGCATACGATAAATAGGTATCATTACACAGTGGCGAAGGGTGGAGGTAGACTGCTAAGATCCGACATAAATACCATTAAAGTTTGTCAGTCAAACTATTTGTTTTTATTGAACTAAGACTACAGTGTGTAGAAAGACTTTGTTACTTTTTAAAATCTAATTCAACCCTGCCCAATCCAAGCCATAGAGATAATAATAGTCAAAACAATATTCGTTTATCGATAAAATATCTAAAATTATGCCACTAAACTATAAATAATTTTGTAGATAGAAGAATATTTTGTATCGATTATGGTTTTGTTAGGCAGAGTTTAATGCATTTAAAAAAAACTAACCAACAACATCTGTAATAATATGTATTCTTAATTTAACGAAAACCAATAAGTATGACTGAAAAGTATGTACCTACTATTTTTCGGATAGCCCATATCATAACTAAACTATTATGGTTTGGATTAGGCAGGGTTTAATTGAATTTTAAAAACTAACCAGTGTCAGCTGCAAATTGTATTCTCAGTTCAATTAAAACAAATACGTGTGACTAACAAAGTTTAGTTTGCACTATTTATGTTAAATTTTAACAGTTTACCGCCACCCCTCGCCGCTGCAATTGCAGTGTCTATGCGAGACATTACGTCAGTCGTCATCACAGCTTACGTCAAGAGGTTATAAATTTTCTAACAAAAATTACTACTTATTTTACTAAAAAATATAACAATATATGCACACACACATTCACAAAATAAAGGTATAGCGCAATTTAGGTCCATGGATGACTGCACAACTGTCTTCCAGGTTCTCTATCCCAAGCCCTACCTCTCTCCAGTATCCAGTCAGTCACACACATCGGTCACAGCGTCAAAGGTATCATAAAAGAAAATGTTATTTTCTCTATTTTGGAAAAAAATCTTACTTTTCGACTTTCCCCATTAATTTCGATAAAGATCGCAGAATGTAAGCGGTCTGTGAAATGAATACAGTCAAGGTTCGATGACGCAGAGGCCTTAGAAGCAAAGTGATGTTGGATTCATGCACTGTCGATCAAGCGTTGGTAATAACACTGCGCTCATCTGCCTCTACCATCTTCAGATATGCTCCTATGCCCTTATATCTACCAACTAACTACTCATTAAATTTTATTTTTATGCCATCATTAGTAAGTGTACGTACCTACCTATTTACTCGTCGTGAACAGTTTGCAGTGTTGTTATGATATAAGGCAGTTGGTGGCGCTTTTCGCAAGTGGACTGTATTATTGGAATGATGCTGGGAATTCCGGGTATAGGGGAGGGGGGTGATGTACAAGAATACCAGGCACTGACCTTTTGATGTAATGAGGGCTAGCGCGCACTGGCATGGGTCCCGGGTCATACACTCACGCACTTGGTACACAATTTATGGATGATAATGATTTGTATGTATGAATGTCTTACGGATATGTTTTGAGTTAGCTTTGAATGACTCTGTATAACGCGATGCGACAACACACACCGCTATTCTCTCGAGCTGATTGACGCGCAACGGCTGACTTGAAGTTACTCCTGAATTTTCTGTATTTTCAATTGAATTACTAGCGACGGTAAGCTATCAGAAGCCCGCTCACGTCCGCTATATCGATCGAACTGAATGTTCTTTGCAACACGGTCTCTCATGACCCGTAATTGCTATTTGATTGTCTGGTGACAATAACACTGGGATTTGAGAGAGGTGGGAAGTAAGGATGGACAATCGCTCACAATCGGCGCAACCAGCAGTAAAGGTGATTTTTTAAAAATTCTTGTTTCCTGCGGGTCTTCTGCTGATCTGTAATTTCAGCGTATTTTGACAAATAAATGCAGTGACTTCTAGTAGTTTATCTGTTTCTGCATTTAAATTAAGGGGGATCACATCAAAAGTTGCGATTTCATAGGGCCATCTGGTACCCGAAATACGAAGCATACCTATACGTCAAATTATATTATAATCTAATTCCCATTATATACCAATACAAATTAATCTTCGAGCCATCTTAACTAGACGTCACTGTAATTATAAAAAATCTAAAAACCGATGTTATAATTATAGTTATCATTTACAGGACATAGACCAGGGTTTCCCAAACTATGTTCCGCGGAACACCAGTGTTCCGCCGAACCTGAATAGGTGTTCCGCGACCATTTGGAAAGGTTTTATACACTGCAACACATTTAAAGATTTTTCACTAAGTAGAAGTAAAATAAGTAAAACTAAAATAATTAAAGAATCTACTTCATATTGAAAGGCGAGTGATGATCAATCTCCACTGATGTTTATGATGTCAAGTATCTAGATAGGTCATGGCTCCTACAAGGGGGGGGGGGGGGGGGGGGGGGGGGGGCTGACAGGCCTCTAGCCTGGGGGGCTGGGCTTACGGGGGGCCCGGCGTGAGAGATCGACCAGACAAGTGAGATAAACACACATCACAAACATGCACTAATAGTAAAAAAAGAAAATAATAAAAACATTTAATAATATATGGTTTTGCCACACTTTTCCATAATTGTGCATATCAACATAAAAGTGGGTGTATTAATACAAAAAATCGCTAAAAATACCCTTAATTTTACCTCGAACATCATTTGGGATATGCAACTGTAGATCATCACATTGCCTTTAACCTTAGCGATAAGTAGGGGGCCCGCCAAAGATCCTAACCTGGGGGCCCGCTTCGGGATGTGGGGTCCATGATCTAGGTATAGACGGAGGACCATCTTTTCTCGTGCGCATGAAAAAGATGGGGTGTATTGTTTTTAACTGACCGGCTGACAAGTCTTGTCAGTTTAACGACAGTTGCCAAAATTGGCATAACGGTTAGCTGCGCTAATAAATAACCTACAAAATAAACTAAGTGTTCCATTGCAGAAAAAGTTTGGGAAACCCGGATTTAGACAATGGTAGGTAAGTATATATTTTTTTTGCATTTAATTTTCTTTATATTTTGTAATATTATTATAAAAATGTACGTTGATCACAGATCTTATCTTTCCCGAACATTATTCCTAAATATCGACGAGTCATACCTGTCTTGGGTATTTCTCACAATATCAACTTACTGTGGGATTCCGCCTTTAGTATTCAGTTGACCCATTGTTAATATCCCATGATTGCTCATAACTTAAAGTCATGTAAATTCAGTCAAAGTACACTAGGCATGGCAGTAGCGAAGGGTGGAGGTAGGCTGCTATGATCCTACATAAAAATAGTGTATACTAAACTTTGTCAGTCGAACGTATTTGTTTTCATTGAACTAAGACTACAGTGTGTAGCTAGTGTTTGTTAGTTTTTAAAATTCAATTAAGCCATGCCTAAACCAAGTCACATTACATAATAGTCAAAGAATATTTTATAGACAGCAGAATATTTTTTATCGATTATGGTTTGGTCAAGATAGATAGAGCCTAATGAATTTTAAAAGTACTAACCAACAATATGTACTCTGAATTCAACAAAAACAAATAAGTAGGTATGACTGAAAAAGTTGCACTATTTTGTTGCACTATTTTGCCCATAGCATACCTAAACAATTGTTGGTTTAGGCAGGGCTTAAGTGAATTTTAAAAACTAACTAGCAACATCTGCAAATTTCATTATTAGTTCAATGAAAACAAATAAGTACGACTGACAAAGTTTAGTGTGCATTATTTATGCCTAATATTGATAGCCTACCTCCACCCCTCGCCGCTGGTGCATAGCAACCTTAGTCTGCGGTAATTGCTGCTGAAATATTTCCAGTCATAAAAAACACTGATGCTTCAAATCAAAACGTAGCGTCTTCGCGCTTCAGTGCTTCAGTGAGTATTAAAAGGCCAATAGTTAAAATTTGTCGTTATTAAGTATGGCTCCTTTAGCATAGGGGACTATGTGCGTGGGCGCGAAACCCGAGAGATGCAGGCTCGATTCCTGCGGGCTGTCTTATTGTTTTCAAAAAGTTTTTTTCTATTGGTTATAATATAAGTGTTTTCAAAATTATGTATGTGAAATAAAATACATTTATTATTTTAAAATATTTTTTAATTTGGTGCAGTTTACAATACATATAAGGTATAGTTAGTTGTTCACATCGTTAGGGTAGTACTTTTGTCTGACTACCATTAATACATTATTATTTATCTTTTCATTTATTTAGGTGCGTATGATTATACGTAGATGCATAGTGTACATGTAATTTTTTTAATATATTATTTATAAATACAACAAATTTATTCTCGGGTAATATATTCTCTTAAAATACATATAAAATGCTCTCAACCGACATTAAATGCATTACAATCATTAATAATATTATACCTAATAATAACGTATTGTTTAAGGTAAGTAGTAAACGCTAATTTTTATCTTTTCATCCAAAAATCGTCTTCACTAATTTCATAATAGTTACATAACCCCGGGATATCACATTTTCAAAATACTGTTCCTTTATCTAGTCATGGGAAAAAGAAGAAAAAACTGGTGTTCATTTTAATGATAGATATTGTTACAATCGAGTGTACGTAGTTAAGTACCCATCTAGAATGAATAATGTTAATTGTTTTTTTTAAGTACTATGCAAATATTTGGGTCTAATGATATCGTGAATATTGACACACCCTACACAGAATCATAAATTATATTTTAATTTTGAATCTGTTTAATAATATATTTTTACTTATTAAATACCTATGTATTGAATATTCACCACAAATAGACAAGTATTATCAATAAACATCGACTGACTGTGCAGGGGTGTGTTATTAAAATGCATGTGATTATTTTAAAGTGAAAACGTAAACAATAACTGAGGAGGTAGACAGAAGAGGCCTAGTTTTCTTTTTTATTTTCTCGATCCCTTCTTTACTGCGTCACCAAAAATAGTTTCAATTTGGTAGCTACAACAGGTGGCGCTAGTGTTCAAAGTGTACACATATTAATGCGTATTATTTTCGAGTTTTTAGTAAAAATTATGGTTCAATAATTAGGCCCCTATTCTATCCAGCTCTTCGATTATTAGATATATCTTACCTGGAAACTAGCGCTGTATTTAAATCTTGCAAAAAAATAACAGCTTGCAATAAACTATAAACTATAACATGTAAATATATAATATTTTACGTAATTATACATAATTTAAAGTTGCAACAAAAAGTTAGACTTTGCCCAACATTTTTTCGTAGCAAAAAAATAAATATTTTAAACATAACTTAAATAATCACAGATATATTATAGCCTATGGAAAATATTTTAGTTAAACAATTTTGTAGATATTAAATTAATTGTATTTTAAGGGGTAAGTAAGAACTTAATGGGTTTTGTTATATTTTAAAACGTTTCGCATAATTTATCGTTATAGGTGGACAATCAAAAATATTTTCTACTCAAAATTATAATAATTTATTAATGCAAGCCAATTTTAAATAACAAAATTTGCTGTGGTTGCCAACAAAATGAAATACTTTATGTCCAGAATACTTTTTTGCCTGACAATGGAGGAACCATAATCATCTTTCAAATATAATACATTTAGTTTGAAAAAATCAACAGCCATATTAAATATAATTTAAAATAACATTTATACATTAGAATAATTTTTATAAGCACCCTCGACCATTTTTTTTCATTCCAATATTAAAAGTAAACCTATATAAGTAAATACATAGTATCCATTAATCTATATAAAATATTCCATTGCAACAGAATGGCACTGTGATTTACAAAATAAGCTTTATTAATTTATTACTTTTACAATAGGTTGGAGATATGGCAAATGATCTTAATAATATATATAATAACTATTCACAATAAGACATGTTAATTAATAAAATTTTCCACGCAGCATGCATTTTTGATAGGGTGCAGTAGAAAGAAAACACAATAATTTGCAACTTTTGATGTGGACTCGTAGTGTAGGCACACAAAAAATTGTGTTTTGCATAATCTATTATAACATACAAAACGTATTTATATTATTTTACAAGGTGTTGAGAGGACGGATAAAAAGACTGTACCCAATATTATCAGCGAATGAGCAATACTTTTGCTTTTGGCGCCAAATTGGTATTCAATATATCGTAAAATAATTTTGATAATATAATTGTATTACAAGTACGGTAATATTAGAATATTTATCTTTATATTTTTAGTGGGGAGGGTTGATAGTAATACAATATTTTTAAAGGAGAACAATTTACCTATGACATTTTTAACCGTTTCATTAATGACGGTACCTAATATGTATATAAATATTACGAAGATGATAGAAAAAAATAACAAGGGATATTAATTGATCATTTTGTTACTGACATATATTTTACCATACATAATAATAATCCATTAAGTGAAATGCTTTATGGGGGATCTGTACAAATTGAACTTGCCACAAGAAATAATACAATTTCGGTGGTCTCGAATAAAAATAACTAAAGTTTACATTATGAATTAAAATATACACTATATAAAATAAGTCACCACACTATTGTTTATGAAGGAGATATCTTAGGAGAGTAGAAAAAACTACAGATTCTTTCGAAACGTTCTGTTCCTTGCTACGGTGATAAGAATACATAATTCAATTTAATGCTATTTTTATTCATCCTTTTTTTCTTGAATCTAGAATATCCACGATGTTAAGAGTCATTGTATTAGTTTGATAATACAAACGCTTCTTGCTCTAATTGTAATACATAGTAAATAACTACGAGAGATAGATTATTTTTGATACTTTTATGAGATTTCAAATTGATAAGAATTATTATTGAAATAATAAAACTGCGATTGACACATTAGACAGACAGAATTAAAAAGATATATTATAATCTGTAGCATTCATAGTTCTAAATTTCGGAATTAAGTAGATATTAATCCCGGATAGAATTTTTAATCATGACAAAATCTACTAATCCACACATTTAGAAGTACTCTCTTGAGTGATGATTTGGCTTTTAAGAAGCTTTATAATTATGTATCTATACTATTTTCGATACGCTCAAAAGATATGAGATGAATATAGTTTTTTTTTCTGAAATTTTAGGATTTTTTTAATAAACCACCTGCTTTCTTTAAAGTATACTTCTTTAGATGCCAAAATTATAGCAAAATTTATCCCGAAATCGATTGGGATCCCGGGATTGCCAACCCTAGTTATCAATACGATGAATTAAAAATAATATAAGTATTAAAATTTATAATATCATTTTAATTGCTGATTACTATTCTGACAATATTGTAAATATCGTCTAGATCAGGCCTGGGCAAACTTTTTTGGATGAAGGGCCACATTAGGAATATAAAATCAACGGCGGGCCGCAAGTCAAATACTATTTTTGGACATACATTATTTATTATCGTGAAAAAAGAATTTTGACATAAAAAATGATTGTCTAATAGCCAACAATTTAATGAGAAGAATAAAACTGTTTACATTTAAAAAAATTTAAAGTGATAATTTTGACGTGACGGGTGGTATGTGAGATGCAAGGGGGTCGTTGCATCATTCCGCACCCCTATCGCTTTCACATTGGATCGGTCCAGTTCGCGCGTAATTTCAAATTCTATAATAGTTTCAACAAAACCAGAGGTGATAAAACAATTTCAACAAGTTGACAAATTCTTCCAAATTTTATTTTTAAAAATGTAGAAAAAAGTAAACTTTTTTCAGAAATACGATTAAAGCTCGCGGGCCCCACAGAGATACTTGGTGGGCCGTTGTTTGCCCAGGTCTGGTCTAGATCGATAATAATATAAGAGTTATGCGTATTGAATATGACCATGTGTTTCTGGCCAGAATTACCTCAATGAGTAGGTATCTATTATAGGTATTGATATATATTTTTATATGTACCTATACCAATCTCAATATGATCGAATAGAGGAAAGCTTACATATAAATAAATGCGTTTAATATTATGTCTAAAATACGTATACATAGGTAAGTACTTAAATAATGTCAGCCAGTTATGAATTATAAGAATATTTCATAAGGTCATATGGTAGGCAATATTCGGTCCCGATATAGTATGTACTATATTACAATGATTCAAATAGACTATAACATAAAATACTCATGTATTATCGTAACTCCTTAACAATTATGTATTAGAACACCATTAATAATATATTTATAAGACAACACTTTATATACCTATTATTTTAAATAAAAAACAATGAAAAGGTTATTTAAAAAATTAATTTGCGATCATCGAGGCCATACACAAATCAAAATTTTGCGGTCGATATGAGCTGCAAAACGCAGTCACGTATCTGGTTGGTATAAAATATTATCTAATTCTCTATGGCATCTTATACGAGCTTTGCTCGAGCATCAGGCCTGTATGGAGACGACAGTAACGACCGTGTATTGTGGTCGATAATATGATATTGGGTATGATTTAAGAATGAAAAGTTAATAATATAATTTTTTATAGTCTTAGAAATATACCAATTGAAAAAATCTTTGACTCAGTGGGAATCGACCCCATATCTATCGCATTCTGAGCGAGAGCTTAAGAGAGAAAGAGAGCTAATATTATTGAAGTCTTACTTTTACGAATGCCTCGATCCAAGATCTTTTCAATGATATTCTAATAGGCATGTTTTTGTTGCTGTATAATATGAGAAAATTAATTATTGTAAAACTGAATTCTAGGAATGAGAAATTCCACTCAATACTACGGCTATGAGAAATGAATACAGTAATACGAGTAAATATATTTTATTTACTGATTATGAACACTAAATTAAATTTAAAGTGTTCTTCTTACAGGTGACTACACCAGCTTATCAAAATCATGGAAAACGGTAGTAAATGGTACTTTTTTTGATAAATTAAATACTGAACTGTCTCATAGTATTAACCTGAATGTGAGAAAGTATTTACATAAAGTATCTAATAGTAACAATTATTATATTTCTCATAATTCTATGCATAATAATAATATGAATAGGTAGATAACTAACTATTTTAGCTAAAAATATGTATTTTATATAATTATCCCGGTATAATTTTAAGATTGTTAACATTGATGTTTTGAAAAAATGAACATTAGGTAACTTTTATTACCTACTATTTTCTAGTTAATTAGTTCTACTATAGTTTAGATTATAGATCGTTCAGCGCTATGGGTATTTTACATATATTAATCCAAATAAAAAAAACAATATTTAATCTGTGGATGACTTAAAAATAATAAATATAATATTATAGCCTCTAACAATATATATTCCATTGTCGATTCAAAAATAAATCTATGATATCGAACGAACCATCTTATTAAAAATTCATCAACCGATCGTAGTACCTACTAATAGACTTTTTTAAAATAAAAAACTTACGCATTAGCCCAAAACAATGCCTTAAAGCCATTTAGGAATCACATTTCTATTTTTAAGTAAAAAATTCATATCAAAATTATCATGAATAAAATTCTTAATACGGAATAGAATATGTATTACTTATGTGTTAGTCATGTGATTCAAATAATTCATACCATTCTTTTAAATAACAATTAAAAATATGTTATAAAATTTATAATTAGGATATCCCAGTGTTATAAAATGGACAATATGTCATTTCAGGGAATTGGTATACCTACCTAATAGATAGCCATTAATTAATTAATTTCATTTCCAATTGGTAATAAATAATATTCATTTAATGAAAACATAGTTAAGTAGGTACAAAAGCTTGGATTTAATTTCATAATAAATATTTATATTGATCTGGAGTCTCCAATTATTCAATAAATAATATTATGTAGGTAGTACCTACATTTAATTTTAACGTGACACTCAAATTTAGCATTGCTGACTCTATTTCCCTCTATTTAATCAGACTTTATAAATTCCTTCACGGTAAATGCAGTCGTTAGATAAATCAGGTTTAAGCAAGAATTTCCACTTCAATGAACCATTCGATTAGAATAATGCAAAAGTACAGTTTATTCTTTGGCCGCATGAAGTCCGCGAATATCTACATTTGTAGTAATGTGCAATTACAAGTTAAAAACATATTAAGTAATGATAAACAGTGACTGAAATAATGATAAAATAATATAAAGTATTGCTTGACAAATTAAATCGACGCGACATGCATAGCTTGTGCATATTTATAGCTTTTCAGTCCTGTTTAAAATACGTTTTTCCAAAAATTCGAACACCTAAATAGATATTGGGTAAAAATCAGACACAGTAATGATATCAATGTCTCATAAAAAGTAGAGGTCTCTCGTGAGAGTTAACTTTAGATCTATTCACGTACTTTCTCGGGGTACCGCCGTACGCTCCGGGAGTATAAACCGGAGAAATTTTAAGTCCATTCTTATTTGGAATAATTTCGAAAGCAGCGCCCTGCTCGAAGTCATCGGGGTCGGTTTGATAACCCATGAGAAGCGGCCTCTCTTGGGAGTTTGATATTTTTCTATTTCCAATAAAATTAGCCATCCTTTTTGGAGTAGGGAAATTCAGTCCGAGGGGTCGTGCTGAAGAAAGCATGGGTAGTTTTTTCAAATTCTTTCGCCCTCTGCACCTGTCCAGAATATCTCGTGCGCTTGGGGAAATATGATCCGAGCTTTTGATGGATTCATTTCTGCTGACACTCGCGTTGGAGTGAGCCAACTCACGGTCATTATGGTTGGAGAGCATGTCACTTCGCATAGGAGTGTTTGATCCGAAATATGCTTTCAGAAGACCATCGGCTCCGCAGAAAGTGTTCAAGTTTCCTGAATTGAAAGCGTATGGTCTATGTAAGTTTACATTTTGAACGTACGTGAAATTTGTAACTCTTTGATAATTAAGGTAGCTCTTATTAGGGTTATATTTTTCTGGTGTATTCTGATGGTAGTGTTGCGATTGATATTTGTAAGTCTGCATCGAAGCGTGATGCGTAGCGATAGGGTTAGAATGTTTCAAGTTCCGGTATACGTTATCGGACATTTTGTAAGAAGAAGACGAATGCGAGGCTATCTCGGAAGTTGGAGTATGTTGGCACGAGATCTTGCAGTCGTCCGCATCGAAGGAGTTGCTGTCAATTGAAGCCGTTGCACGGAAGGGACTCGAGTCACGGTCAGTCGTAATAGAGTAGTCGTGATCTCCGTCGTGTCACACTTCCTGAAGAAATTTGAGCGGGCAGACTCCCTGGCGGTTGTCACCGGACCTGATCATCACCATTCCGTCGACTTCCTCGCCTACTTGGATCACGATTTGGTCTCTCAGCAACATGAGCCCGTTGTCCCCATCGGAAACCTTTAAAATCATGAACATAACATGAAATAAATATAGCATATAATATACGTGATTTAAACATATATGCAAAAGTTACAAAAATAAAATTAGAAACTATGGAAATAGAGTATTCATTTTAAAGAATAACTTCGTAAGTATATGACGTAATCAATAAAATAAATAATGAGTACGTTAATGGATAGGTACATAACAAGAGATGTACGCTTTTCTATGATGGTATAATTTGGTGGTTTGGTGAGGAAATACAATCCAAGTATTTTTCGTCTTGCTAAGGTCTCTTTCACACACACGTTTTTAGCAGCTCATTTACCTTTTCACTAAGGGACTAGGCATACGCGCTGCTGATGTTCGTTTGAAACTTCACTAAAAAGGCACGTCCACGAAATATAATAAACCCTCATACTCTGTCAGACAATACTCTATTAAGTTATGTATAATGTTTAGTGACCTGCAGATTGTGTGTGACTTGCAGAGGCCTTTCTCCAGCTTGCAGCTTGGTGCAATACTTGGAAGGGAAGTATCCTACTCTCCCGAGGCATTTCCCCTTCCACCAGTCCTGATCCGAGGTATCGATTACCGTCACCTTGTACCCTGCCTTCAGATCCAACTCATCTTGGTGACGGGAGTTGAAGTTGTATAGGATTACGTACAGGTTTGTTGGTAAAAGACGATGCGGTTTTTGCTGTAAGAATAATAGTGACAGTTTAGACAGTTAACTTATTGTAACAATTAACTGCCTAAATACATAAATAGATGTATCTATAGTCTATGCATAAATTTGATAAACTACCGTCGATAGCCGCATTGTGTATAGAATAGCTTCGCTGATGTGGAAGCTATTTGAATACTTCACTTATTACAAGAAATTAACGAGGGCATGTGATCATCAATTCTGGAAAACTATAATATAGGTAATTTGACCTATTTTACATCTGTTGATTACAAAAATAGAGAAAAATAAACAAAACGTATATTTTTATAGTCTTCGTGGTGTTACAATCAAAATGTTATTCACTAGATAACAAATGTTATTATGTGATTTAATGTAATGAATAGTATTCTGTTGTAAAATGGTATTCTATCAAAGATGTTAAGACAATATTTTTCTATAGAGATGGAGTCTAAATGTACGAAAATGAAGCAGGAAAAAGGAATTTTGTTCTACTGATTTATTTCTTTATGCAGAACAGTATATAGGTATTACATTAAAATGGCATCTATAAATTAATTTTCGGGCCAGCCAAAAACTTTCATGGAAAAGTTTAAAAATGTCATTCTGACATTTTCATATTGATTTCTATAGCAACTCGCGTATATAACAATTTAGTTGCTAGGACCTCAGCAATCAGCAGTTAGTAGTCTTTTGCGTCAATGTTTTTGATAATGCTGTGTAATACTGCTGGTTGCTAAGGAGGTCCTAGCAACTAAATTAATGTTATATGCGCGAGTTGCTATGGAAGTCATTCTGACATTTCAGTTTTTCTATGAGAGGTGGCTGGCCCGAAATTAAATTTATAGATGCCATTTTATAAACACTTATTATATCCAGTTTAATGTAATGCGTACCTACTGTTTTGCACAAACATTAAATTTGACATTGTCAATTTTAGTTATTCAAAATCGTTGTATTCTGTCAAGTATGTAAATGGTATTTCATTGTATAAAATGAATAAGTCTACAAACTTTTCACAAAATTTTCCAAAATGAATGTATTAAGTATGTATTTTATATAATATTTTTTATGCTTCTTGTTCATAGAAAACCATTTTAATATTATTTAGTGAATTTTTAAATTAATAATTTAATTTAATAAAGTAATTATTAAATTAACTATAGTTTTCAAAATATTATTGTTTATATTGTGCGAATGCATTACAAGCAAAGTAAAAAGCAGCTAAAAACATTTTTGACGCATATTAGTAGATACCATAAAGAGTTTGGCAGCCAGATTACCAAAGAGTTTGATGTCCAACCTCTTTGAAGATTACAGATTTATATCGATATGGGTACATATTCAACTTTACTCATAGATAAGTACCTATATTAGGTTATATTATTAGGACAATTATAATTGTAGGTATTATTGCTTCGTATATTTTAACGATACCTTGTTTTTATATACAAGAATTCATATTCTAACTGCAGTATGAAATCTGACAATTATTTCTTTATTCAAAACATGGAAAACTTACAGAAAATTCGTGCAATAGCAAAGCTTCTAACCAAAATCAAAGGTGCGACAGAAACCTGTTTTACCGGTGATGGACACGGGCTCGTACTGGCTGAAGATAAACTTTTATCATGGTCGTCCGGTAATTCCACACTGCTCATTCGCATATTGCGCGCACTTAGCAACCGCCTGTTGTGTACTGGGCTAGATGGCGCTGAAATCGGAAAAAATAAATTATTTTCCTCATAAAATACTTCTGCGAATGCTACGACTAAAAACACAACTATAAAAAGCTCATTGTGTTGAATTAGGGAAATATTGAAAACAGCTACTGTACAGTAGTGTAGGGGGTTAAAATGTGTTGAGATGAAAATATATTTTTATGACATACCCGCTATACATGTCGTGAGAAAAATATTATTTTTAGTAAATAATATTGCAACTAAAAAATAATAATAATTTTATGATATATTAAACGAAATATATTCAGCACGAATATATCAAATTGACAACATATTAATATGGTAGTGCATGTACCTTAATTTTATGACAAACTGAACTTTTATATATTATATCAAAAACAAAAGCAGTCAAAATTTATTACAAATACAATTTTATTAAATTCCATGCTGAATATAGTTTTGGAGGATTCTTCTAAAATCATTAAAAATGTGGAAGGTGCAAAGAATATAAATTTGTAATAAATTGATTATAAAATGTGTATAATTTTGTGAAAATTATGTAAACAGAAAATAAAATAAAATACAATCCATACTTGATTTCGATTTTGTGAGACTGTGGCGTAGTAGTGTTTGGCTACTTCTACCATGCAAGATCAATTCAGTGTTAGCACCTAGTAAAACAAGATGTAAATAGAAAATTAAATAAGTATGTAAAATAGACACAAGAGAGAAAAACATTAATAGCAAAAAAAATACATGCGCATATTAAAAAAAAAATTGAATTTAGAAAGAATAGTAATATAAAACTTTTTGATTTATTGTGAAAAAAATAGTTCAAACTAATTTTGAACTGAATTACACTAAATTTGCTAGATTTATACACACTTGATAAATTAAAAATCTTTAGAGTATAAAATAATATATTTTCAACATTTTAGAAAAGATTTGTTATAGATAATATCTGTATGGAAGAGGAATACTACGGTCTAAATTTGACCAAATTGTGTTACATCATGATACATAGCAGTAACTCATAATGTATTTAATAATATAATAAAATTAAAATTTCTATAGGGGTGAATTTTAAAAACCCAGTTTTGAACATTAAAAAAACTAAAAAAATATTTGAAAACTAGAAAATTATATAACAAAATAGAAAAAATATGGGCAGGTATCTTGATTTTTATCCCTTATAATACCGGATGTCTAATTCGCATAAAATAACTAATTAGGTCCTTTTGTAAAGTAATTGTTGTTGATATTGATTTAACTTTGTTTACCTCTCGCATATAGATATTATTCGTGGTATTGTATAAGTACTTGGGCAGGTATTACATAATATCATACAGAATTATGTTTGATTAAATCAATAATTAATTATTTGCATATAACTAAAATGCGACAGTAAGACTCCAAATTAAGAATTTTCCTTTGACAGTGGAATTAAAAATTTATTTGCGTGTAAAATAATATGAATAAAATATTATCCAAAATGTGAAAATATATTTAAAAATCTAAAACCAGAAGCATTTTGTTAATTTATAAGAAACGATAATAGAGTTTTTAGAATGTAGATAGTAATAATTGAAAAGCGCAGATTTTTTATTAGTATGAAAATATAATGTATTTGAGCAAATAAAAATATGTGGCATAGTTAATCAATGCAAGTGATACAGAAAATTATATAAGAATTCCAACTTAGGAAAGCCTAATAGAATAATTTCTTTAAAGATTTTTTTACTTACTAATGTTATTGTTTTAGAAAAATAATAAACATCAATTGCAAGAAAAGTTGAATTTCCAAAATTTATTATATTTCACGAAGATAAGACTTGTGCCAATAATTATTGAATCTAATTTAAAAATAATATATTAAAAATACTACTCAGCGAAAAATGTTTTATGTAATTATGTGTGTTTCGTGACTGACGAAGATTAGAATATGTATACCAAACTACAACAAAAAAATGATTCAATTTCGTTCAGTTATTTAATGAAAAATTCTTTTTATTTAGGCAGATAGATACCTACTGCTCTCGGATTGCAAAAATAGCACACTTGAAAAGGTATGAATAGTTTTAAATTATCAATATATTTTATAAAATGAAAAAAGCTTTTTGTATTAATGGTATGTCAACAATAAAAAGCGTTAAAATAGTGTATTATATAAAAATAACAAAATAATAGTATAGTGTTGGTATATATTTGATTCTGAAATATAAATATACTTATGCACTTTGTAAAAAAATGAAAAATAAAGTATTGATGTGTAGATAATAATAATATGTAGAATATGAGAGGTGAAATTTTATAAATAGCATAAATACGCAGTGAAGTAGGTAAGTTTTAAATGTAAGTATTAAAACTGCATAAGCCGAAGACCTGTAAAAAAGTCGATCAAACACTCAGGCAGGAGGAGAGTCAATAAAAGCCAGGAAGACTGACGTGGTAAGAGGTAACATCGATTTCAGGTGCATCCTAGATGTGGAAAACATGCAAAGATGGTGGTGATGACCATTTTTCGTTTTGTTGAGACGCTTGACCAACAATCTGTTTCTATGAAAGCCGCTATTCTTAACCAAAGGTCAATTGAGAGATAAAGATTATTAAGTTGTACAAGTAAATTACTAATATATTTTAAGAAATACAATTTGCATATTATAATTTATTGAAAAAGTGTAGTAGGCATATTAAAATATCTAGATATTATTTCTATACAATGTATTTATTTATATAGAAACTTATTATGGTTTATTCTTCTACGAAAGTTCAACGAATCGATACAGGTTTTATTAATAAATGAAAATTGCAATATTATAATATGTACCATCTTGTATCACTGCATGTACCTACATCTGTGTTTGGTGTAAGTAGGCCTAATTGTAGTCTGCAGTAATGGTAAATATGGTTGATAATGATGAACAAATAAGCTCTATCTCTCTTGCATCAGCCACAAAATGAAAAAAAAAAAGAAATACAAAAGTGGTAGAAAGCCTCGGGATAGACCCTTAGTTCTCGTCGGCACGCAGGGCAACAACAGAAAGCTAACATCGACAGTGAGTAGTAATAAAATTATTGGTTATGAAAGTTAGTCGTAGCGTTGTGTGTGATGGTTTGAGTCGTACAGTGAAGTCTGGCATGAGCTGTGGAGTGCGCGGTGACTTGGATGGACGCCGGCGCTGGACCGGCTGGCCTTCTCCTCTGCTCTGAGCTCTCTGGGGAGTCCAGCGAGAGGCTCTTCATCCTCAGGTTCAGCTTCTGCCGTCGCGGAGAATGAGGCGCTACAACCGCACACATGCCTTACATTAACACACCTTCCAACAAACTTTACACAGGTATACGATTGCGTTGGATTAGACACTTAATAAATTAATACAATATTAATTCTAGTACCACAATATACTTAATGACCATTATTTAAAAACTATTATTACTGGTCATATGGTAATATTTCTATTATAAGCGGACATGTATTTGATTATGCAATATTTTTTATTGTGGTTGGTGTCCAAATTATAATATGTTTTTAGGACTCCCTATCTATATAATTTAGTGTCGTCTCATTAAAATATTAATATTTAAAAAATGTAAAACACAAGGGAGAATACAAGTTACATAGTATTATTAAAACGAACTTCTGGATATCGATTGAGTCATCAAGTAGATATTAAGTAAATGGTATCCATTATGTATAATATATATAGCTGTAACGATTCTCTTCAACGATAAACATGCAAATGATTTTAAATATCTCAGATATTTGTTTCTTTATTGTCGTTTGTACGAATATACAATGGATATAAAATATCACAACGCAATCGCAGATACATAAAATATACACCAGATAATATTTCAAACATATTATGAAAATCAAACAAAAACGTTTATGTAAAACACACTAAAGAAATAAAAACAATCATAATTTTTACATAAATAAAGTGCAGTAGTGTATCAATAGGTACTTGGGAGACCAAAATTTGTGCACTTTATATAAATGTGCGTGTATAAATAATTATTGCAATCGCCTCGGAAAATCATGCGATGTTTTTGGGAATAATATATCGGTTTGGTTCGATAAAATTTAAATAAATAATATAACATAATTAGTTTTTTTTTGGTTTTCAGGATGAAAAGTTGTTTTAAAATATTTAAATGCATGTAGCAGATAACTGAAATATATTTTGTTGAAATAATATTAAGAAATAAATTGCAGGCTTAAGATAGAAATGTGAAAGAGAAAAACCAAACGGAATTCGTTTCAAAAGCAAATAAGGACTCGGATAAATAATATGGACTAAATCCTAATTTATGCCTTCGTCATTCATGGCGGATAGGTACAAAAAGTTTTATCGATCTCTTCATAATGGGTAAGTGATTGAACTACATAAAATAGCAATTTGTAGAGGGCGATAGAGTACCGGCGATTGGGCTGGAACTGTCAGACTGACGTAACATTAATGCGCTGACGGATGTCTTCATCGTCACACCAGCGCCTGCGGTGAAAAAGCGACAAATCGGAAGTCATCAATTTTATAATGTATTCAATGGGCACTGCTTTATTTCAATCTAAAAGATAAACTCGAAAAACTTCGGAAAAACGAACGTGGCTGTCACTTTTATGTGAATGTCGGTCATTAAAAATATTATAGGCATATACATTTTCTTAGAAATTGTTAGTTCAGTAGCTATTAAAAAAAATAATAGCACCCATAAAAGTATAGGACCAATAATAAAGAAAATTCTGTTATTATGTCCAAGTTGCGATGTTTCATAAAAATCAAAACACACTAGAAACAGATTATACAGAGAAAAATAGAATGTGTAATAATATGTATTATAAAATTGATAGAACAAACAAATGGAAAACTGTTATAAAGTCATCGTAATATTAGTTTTATAATTAATTATGATCAGTAAATATTGAGAGTATTATTTATGTCAATAAAATTTGCATAATAAAGTATTAGCGTCATGCATGTAACTTTTTCTAAAGCAGTTATGTCATAGAATAGTAAACAAACTACGAATTAAAAAAAAACTAAGTTTTAATCAGTAGATAAATCGTAAAATAGGAATTCACAAAAAACTAGTCCATGCGTAATTATTGTACTTACTTATTTTTATATTGTATTGTAAATTATTATAGACATGGTAGCACAGTGGTACAGAAAGTTAGTAAAGTCATTTTGTTTAATTAAAAATTTGGTTTAAATTTAAAATATATATTCTTTATTTAAGTCAATTTACAATTATCACAGATGACAGGACATGACACTTTCCGGCATATTAGTTTCACGATTTCAGCATTAAAATCGAGAGAAATGTACAAATAGAATATTAAGTAGATTATTATTGAGCAATTGTATACTATGTATTTAACTAACGATAGTTTTGATTAAACATTGTAAAATAACGCGGGGTATAGTAGTTTTTTTTTAAGTCTAGGGACGAATAAAATAAATTATTATAAATATGAAATTTTCCTATTTTTTTAAAACAGAATCCTATGTGGGCCAGCGGATTTATTTTTTTCGTTTGACATTCTTTTTACTTTTGACCGGCGAATAGGGCTCTTCAGTATCTTGTACGAAGCAAAGAGGCTGACCAAAAGGCCTCGTTCCTGTACCCCCCATTTCTGAAAAACAATATGTTAACAAAAAAATAAACAAAAAATAAAAATGATAATTTAAAAAAAAATAATATAACATATTCTATCGAACTCTTTTGAGGAGGGATGACAAGCTGGGATTAAGGGAGAATTGAATATCATGTCAAGCGGTCATTATTTTTAAATAGTGAAAACTTCAGGCACAAATCTATTTGAATGTTTGCCTTTACAAAATGCAAGCAACATATATTATTGGACGAGCTATGACTATGTATATTACATGATTATTGTAACAAGCATTGATTTTATGTATAGTGTGTAAGGAAAACATTTATGCAGTTCAAATTCGGTTGTTGCAATACTGATTTTTAATCACTGAAGCACACGACACCAATATAAATTTATACATATAACATTTATTACTTTTCTAGTTTTTTTAAAAAGCTGAATTATCTACGCGTAGGATTGCCATAGCCAGACTGGTATCAAAACGACGGTCATTGTAAAATAAATATAATTGAATACCTAACTATTTAATTATTTATTAAAATCAATGAACCTGCAGATTTGAATCAAAATATTTTCTATCTACTATTTATTACGTTTTACCGTAAAAGATAATTTATTTCTAATGAGTAAGTATAGTTTTATATAAGTAGTAATAATTATTTAATTAATTACTATATTGTAGAAATGGTTACTATGGGGAAGTCCGGACAAAACGAATTAAAGTCCCTGTCTCACATTTAAATTCGTCTCGTCTGGGATATAGAAATAAATCAAAATTGGGAGCACAATGTTTCAACTGTCTTCGGTGCGCATGGTCATGTCGGGACAGTGACGTCACGCGGCAGGCAGAAACGAATGAAAAAGCCACATCTGCAGATGTACCAGTGTGGCATTTTGGAATTATACCTACGTTCCATGTCGAGTGAAATTTCTTGCTTGCGACAAAAGTAGCTTTTTTTCAAATTAAAATGTCGCATTCGAGCAATGTGCGGAGCAATGTGAATATCAACAAAATCAAACCAACATATTCGACGTGCTGCAGTCGAGACGAGTTTATATGTGCGATCCGGCTAACTTAGCAAGCTTCTCAAAGTCTGAATACGGGTTGAAAGTTCGGGCAAAGCGGGCAATAACTTTCGATATAGTTTTTATTAATTAAGATGTTTTAATGGTTAAAATTTAACAATTTTATTTTTTGTAACCCATAGATATACAACGTTTAACTATAATATAATGTCTTATGATTCTATTACATTTTTTGCTTTTACACCTTCAGCTTATTAGATTTATCCATACAGTAGCGTTTGGCGTTTATTTGAGACTAATACGAAGTAATTTTTATTAACATAAAAGATGTTAGTACATAATGAACATGTAATGAATAGATAGTAATACATTGGTGCCTACATAAATTATTAAACATGTTACTTTTGTGTTAAGAAGTTATTGTTATATTGAAGAAAAATGTTAATGTATTTGAAAGATTTTTTTGAATCTATGGCAACCTATCGAAATTGTGTTAAATATTGAATTAAAATGTATTCCTTTCTAAACCATCTAGATGAGGTGAATTATGCGTTTTCAGATTGCGGTGTCCTGCTGACAGTGTATTCCTAAATAATATCGTTCACTGGTGCTCTGGTAAAATGATTTCCATCTAAATAGGTTGTCCACCCGGTGGCTAACACTCTAAACACAGAAAGCCCACACCTTTGGCGGAAGACGCACCACATTTGTTTGAATACACATTTAGAAAGGTGAGACTTTGTGATGTTGGTTCCGTACTTTCCGGCAGCGAGATGGATCTGTGCTGAGGAGAATTGTTCCTGGACCGGGATCCGAACACCGAGAAACTCTTCATCCCTGCGAACAACCTGCGGCGGACCCCGGAGTCGTGACTTGAGCGGGCTCCATCTGACCGTGCACAGACCAACAAAAACATCAACCTCACGCATCAACTGTCCCTCGACTGAACCACATAATTCATACTACGCCATTAACCTTTATCTTATTATCCTAAAAATTTCCGTTCCGTCCTGTGCCGTCAGATTGCGTTACCGTACTAATTTCAGGAATGACAGTATTTTATTATGAAAATGCCATTTTATGGCAACCAAATACACAGACTTATAAATAAATATATTGATTTTAGTAATAAATAATCTATAACGTTCACGAAGTTGCACATTAACTGATTTAAGAAGTTATGTAACGTGACTTGACATCACAGAACGGGCAAGATTAACGAATTACCATTCCGAGGTATGTATATAAAGTAAGAAAATTAGAACTTATTGCGCGATTTTTAATATTTCATCGGAAAACTAATTCTTATGTTCGCTTTAACTGTACCTACATGGCGTTAAAGTATATGCGTATCCACTGATAAATTTTATAATAATGTTGATAGAGACGGTAAGTGACGTACGCTTATGAATGATTATTGTGTTCAGTGTACAGTTAATGCGACTCATTGAACAATGTAGATACCCATTAATATGTCTGATTCATAGATTTCTTATTCAATTCAAAACATATTAAGCCAAGTGTGTTATAATTTGATGGTATGATACGTTAAAACTAACGATTCAGTATTGTAGAAATTGAATCCATAATATTATCCATTTGATTAAATTATTTCAGGAGTTGTTTAATTACTATATGTTAGCTTTTTTGTTTTTCATCATAGCCTGTTTGACAAACTATTTTAAATACAATTTAAAGCAACGAAAACAACAGTTATACTTAGGTATATTTTTAAATAATTATTATAATGTAGTAATATCCATTGTTAAAATATGGTTTATTATCGTTAGATAATATACCTACTATATTACGTACTGATTTGTCTATACTTTTGAAGTATTATTCCAAATCCTTAGAAATACTGTAGTTTATTTTACTGTCTTATAAAATTATTAAAAATAATAGACATATAAGTAACTGGGCGTGGGATGTGGGGATAAAATAATCTGAACAAAATCACAATAAACAATAAGTAAAGATAAAAAATAAGATGTGCCCTAAGTATCTGTAAATTTCAATTATCGTTTAGTGTCGGCGAATTCTTGTACACGATTAATATTTTTCCTTAATGTTGCCAGTTTTTTTGCTGTTATTATAATTAAAATGTCGTAAACAAAAGTCATGCATAATTATTTTTTTATGAAAAATGTCTAAGTAAACATAAACTACAATAGTATAATAGTAAATAACTACTAATTGTATGAAATACTTACTAAAATTAAAATATTGACTAAATTACTCAATTGTTTATATTTTGTGTCTACACGCATAGTTTTATTTTAACATGAAGAAACATTTTGTTTTTATTAAAATTAAAAAAAAAACAATAAAATAATTCTATCTTTCTAATAAAAATAAAATTATTGGTGAAATATATTTTTATTATTTTTAATTCTACTTCGTGCATCCGCAAAGCACAAAATATAAATTTTATTCAAATTTTAAGCGTTTATTTAAGTATTTGTTTATTAGAAAATATTAATTTTAATGTAATAATAAAATTTATTAAAATACATTTTGTCATATTTTCTATGCATTGTAAGCATCCTTTATTAAAGTAAAAATGTGTACTTAACTAAATTTTTGAAAAATAAAGAAATGTTTTAAGGTGAATTATTATTAGATACCTACTAAAATTATGCATTCATTTTTCGGGTTATTATGATTAAAGTAATCTATAAAGCGATATATATTTTAAAAAAAGCTTGAAATAATAACCACACCTGGTGTAAAATTATCTAACAACAAATTTGTGCTTAGTAAAAAATGTTTATTTAAAGAATAGAAAAAAAACACTACTACTGCACTAAGAGATATGAAAAATGATTATTCAATAGGTAATCAATAAATAAGCCTTATGATTATAAATTTGTGTGAAGTGCGTACCTACTAACTTAAATCAAATAAATTTCAACTCTACACTAAAACGAGCTAACTTCAAATTATGTTTACTTTGTTAAGCCCCACCGTTGAGTATAATTAAAAAAAGCATTATTTGCAACCCTTAATAGGATTGGTATTGAGAAACTAGGTCAGTCTAAATACCAAATTATACCACAATTATAATTAAGGCGTTTTTGGTGAGTAATACAAACAAAATGGGATTGAAATAATGTAAATGATTTTATTAAAAAAACGCAAAGATGGGGTATTAACTATTACATTATACAGTAATACCTCCCGTATATATTCAGTCGATGTTATATGTGAATATGTGTAACTAAATAATATCAATTAATTGAGTTAAATTAACGTGGTAAAATTCCATTGAACAAAAAGGTTAATTTAAATCATTAAATATTACATATTATTTGTTGTCGGTTCTCAAGCTACGTAAGATACTGTGACAACTGAATTATTATAGACTAACAAACCAATCTATAGAATTTATATTTATATTAATTGAATTCTAGAATACATCTACGATACGAGCTATCTTCATATTATTCAACATTTTTATTTAAATTAGCTAGGTGTCTACCCATTTGATTTTCAGGCCAGGAAACTAAACATTTTGTATTCGATTGACATAGTATAACCTAAAAGATTATTAAATTAATTTTGTTAATTCGAGATTATTCCAATACACAGAAATGAAGGTTTTTCAAAATAACTTTTATCTATGTTTGTTTCGTAAAATTGCATACTGCCCTCTTAAAATAAATAACCTCATCTCAATATTGAATGCTTAGAAGTTTTCTTATGTTTTAGACATACATATTTATATTGTCTGGGTATAAAACCACATAAGATATTTTTTAAAGTATAAATGTTTTTACGAACTCAGAAAAATCCCAGTACATCACAAGTATATGGACAGAATGAAACCAATTATTGTCATCCAGTAATACAATATTCCAATGAATATATTTTTTAAATATACATAAGTCTGGTTTGTGTGTTTTTCCACCCTTCTATTCAGATGTTGACTTACGTGATTAAGCTTGTTTGTAATATAACATTTTCAAAACAACATTTGGCTTAATTATATGTGCTTGTATACAAATATCTCGAATCTTATTGACATTTTGAATTAGTAATAAAACGAAAAATTCAATTCTATGATTTATGTGCTTTTTCACCCCGGCCACAGATTTATGTATCTACATTATTGAAGTGGTGGAATTAAATATAATTATAATATTTTATTAATTTAAATAAAGCATAATACTTATATTATAGTACTTAATTCGTATAATGGTCAGCTGGAATATCCCTAACAGCTATTTCTATAAATATTGACATATTAATATTTTTTGTAAACAGTATTATAATACTATAAACAATAAATAACTTCTCAACTGTAACTATATTCTGACAAAAGTTTGAGTTGAGGTATTTTATTAGGGCAGTATATGGAGTGTATTTTTTCGGTATTAATGAACGAAGAGGTATTACAGTACGATGGTTCTACAGAAATAAAAAACTGTTTCAATGTCAACTGTACTTGAAAAATACTGAACTATGCAACGAATTAAGATTTGTACGGCGTGTCGAAGGAAGTGTGACTGCTGTAGACAGACCTGAGCTAGAGGCAATATGGGGCGCTTGCACGGCGAGGCTCGCCGGTGCTCGGTTTAGATTCGCCGCGCGCGACTCGGCTCCTGGACGAGACATTTCGTTCGCGTGCTTCAGGACTTGATACGTGGCGTCTACTTCGGGAAGCTCTTTGTGTAGGGAATTTGTAGTGTTAGTTGAGGTTTAGTAGTCACATGTTAAACTATGTTATTAAACCTCTTTCCAGACGATACGTTAAATCGTAGGCATATGAAATGAATAAGTACTCTTCGAACACGAGTAATGTTAATTCCATATTGACACACGTCTCGATATTCATCCAATATAACATAGTCAATCAATTTACGATGTGACAGAATTACTGTACATTCAAACAAACTCCTTAATTGCTTTTAAATATATTATTTTTAGTATGTACACACACAGAAGTAATTGACAGCTTTGATATATCTACATAATTGTTTGCCATACGAATTTTCACTAGGTACTTATATATTTGCTTGAAAATGAATAATTAATTGTCTAGCACCAAATATTTATAAGATAGTGCTAGTATGTCATATTGAGTAAAAATATGTCAATTCTTACAATTAGTATCGAAAAAAATTGTCTGCTTGACCTTTTTGTATTATTTTTAAATTCACCAAAAACAATTTATCATTTTTTTAAAGCATGTATTACGTTAAGTGCTGTGTATGAATACGCTGAAGATACTCATGTGTCATTTTCAGAGAGTGTGGAAAAGTTAACGCAGCGTCTGGATACGGCTTAAATTGGATAGTATGGTTAGGAAACAGGATAACAGGGTTTGGTATTAAATATTTGTCTTTTGTGACATTTTATGTATAATAGTTAATATTAAAATATGTATGAAGCGTCTCACTGCAGACTTTTACATATATGTATATAAGCCACAAGCTGACGATTCGCATAACGTTGTTCTTATTCGGAAATTTTATTTTATGGGGAACTATTTTAAATTCAATGCACATGATAATGAGACATAGAAAAACGAGGAAAGTTATTATTATGTGGATAATATTATAAAATGGGGTAGTGTAAAATACTAAAGATTACTGATATTTCTATCACACACCATGAATAAAATTGTAATGTAATGATTACCGCAAACACATTTACATATCTAATAGTTTCTTATAAAATATATATGTTATTTTAGGACCATTATTTTAAGTGACCATCTTTTTGTTATATTCAGTAAGTAATAAAAAATTTGAAGTGACACGCACAACACATATTTAGGCGTATACGTTGAAACTACCTACTATGAATAGAACGTAATTTCTGTTGTATTATTTTAGACATTATGGTAAAGTTGCTTAATGTGTATCACTATAATACATTGTTTTCAGGCGGTACTTGAAAACTTTCAAACATATCAAGTGTTGAAATATGCTGAAAATATAGCTGTAACATATCGAATATTTCTATGTGTAAAAGGAAAAAAAGAGATATGTCTATATTCACTCATTTTTCAGGAAAGCTTAATGAGGATTCAGTTTTGAACAAATTTGTAAGAGAATTACTATATTTTTCTGTGACGAAATATTTTTCTGTGTGAAATTAAGTGATGTTGATAAGACTCATTCGTCCCTTTCATTGATTAATTTGGCATGTTCAACTATTTTTTCTCAGACATATCTTCTTTTTCTTTTTATATATATTTTGACGTTTAATTTAATTGAACCGAACCAGAAACGTTCAGAATAGTTTTAACGATAGGAATCAATAATAAATTAATATTAAGGTATTATTATATTGATGATTATCGCTCGGTTAACAATCACAGGTGAGGTGACAGGGGTGGTAACACAAAACAAAATAAATTTGCTCATGTTGGTACCGTCAATTAATTCATCTTGTTCGCCGAATGACAACTCTCTAACCAGCCTTTGTCCGGGAAGCCAACCGTCAGGGTCTATACAAACATTTATTTTCTAAATATCAGGGTATAATTTCAAAAAATCTTAACTAGGTATCTGTATTGGAATAAATACTAAGACGATTATAAAAATACGAATCTATGAGGGTTTTATTATATTTAGATCAATAAACATGCCAAAGGGGTACAAAAAAATTGGCCAAGATACTTATAAAACGATAAATTTAAAAAATATTTTTAATAATTAATTTAATTCGGGAGGAATTATTCAATTACTGAAATACACGAATACACTACTTAAATATTAGAATACATTCATTTTTTTAGTTTAAATAACGCCAATCATTGGAAACATAATAGTAATATATTTTAATAAAACTTTGTTGAAACAAGTGTTTTTATGCAATTATTTTTACACCTATAAAGGTCAAATTACACTCGTAGATTCTCATGCTGATCTTCTCCCACCTCCCCGATTGTATGCGCCGATTGTCACCGATCATGAAATGTCACTTTGGATCGTTCACTGGACTCGTGACCAAAATATAATAATTACTATTTTTCATTCTCGACTCAATTTAAGATCGGTGATAGTTGGATTTTTTGGACTATTACCGTCAACACACGTTACTTGTCGATACAACTATCACCGATCTTAGATTGAATCGTGAGCGAAAAATAGAACATATTTTAATTTGCCAACTACTCCAGTGAACAATCCAAAGATACATTTATTTTCATGATCGGGGGTGATCGTGGAGATGATCGTGGCAGATGATCGGCGTAAGAATCTGCCAGTGTAATTTGATCTTTAGTAAATAATACATATAAGTCGAAATTAATATCTTTTCGTATAACATAGACTTTCCAAAATTTATATTTTGAAATGAATGATGTTCAATACGATTAAATCATTGATTCTTAATTAATTATCTACAAAATGCGAAATACCTTAGAAGAGCTTTATTTTTTATTAAAATATTTGACTTAAACATTTTTTTGAGTATGATATAATTTTTGGATATTTGCATTATTAAAATTTATTTGGGATAATATTATTATGCTAGTTTTTACTTAGGCATTATTTTTTGGACTATTTTGTAAATCAAATTATTAGTATGCGTATATATACCAAAATAAAAATATCCGATATTATTAATAATGTGATGGGGATATTATTTGTCCTCGCTAAGACTTATGAACTAGCCTGTTTTTAACTACCTGCATTAAAATCAAATATTTATAATATATTTAAATAAAACTGTAAAATCTTAAAGTATTAAAAGGTATTGTGGATATATTACAGTATAAAACGATTAATACCATTGAAAAAAAAAATGGGCAAAAATAACTGGAATATAAAAAAATGGGGGAAATATGTATAAATTGGGTTACACTGAAAAGCAATTTTCATGATAGATTCTTTGGGTATAGCATTATTTTATTAGCGTAGTTATCGATTGCGGCTGATTTCCAATAGCAAAAATAGCAGTGTATAGCCATTATATTGGTATTAAAGTGCATTATGGAAAAATATTATTATCACGAATTCTTTATGATATAATATTATAAATAGTGTCTTAATTACATTGCCGGTAAAGTAATAATAATACATTTAAAAACCTACAACTAGTTAGACACTAAATTCTAAATGGTTATGATAGATATAATTATTATAAAACTTTAGTAAGAAAATCAATTAAATTACAATAATTACGAAATAGTTTTGACAATATAAAAATGTTATATTACGTTATATTTTTGCTAGCCTTTAAACATATAAATAAAGTTGTACTAACTGTAAAAAACTTTCAAAATTACACAATGAAATATGTATATTATGCTATTATTATTACAAAAGTTAATACAAAAAAATCCTATTAGTAGTAATATGCTACTTTCAAAATAATTATAATTAATTATCGACATGTATTGTCACTGCTTTAATAGCAAAGATTACATCTAGGCTACGTTTAAATCTGAATGAAATATTTTGAATTATAGATGCCTAATTCTGATGATGTGAAATCTAAGATGTAATAACATTTAAGAGTTAGCTATTATTATTTATTTTTATGGAGAATAAGTGCAATTAATGGTGATAGAAAGTTTCAAACTCACTCTCTTCGTCCAGTGTCTGGTCCTGTATCCTCGCCTCGATTTCTGAAGTGCTCTTCTGTCTTCGAAGAAGTCGAGATTTTGTTTGACATCTTCCTGCTGACCCTAAACAGTCTGAGTGAACGTTCATTTTGCACATCCTGCAGCGGAGACCTTGTCGAGTGTGGCCTGAAAAATCACGCATCACAGAAATATGTTTTAAACAAAGAGCTCCTCAAAGGCTCCAAAGAATCCAAAGAGGATTGGATAAGGCAAGGGTTTTGAAATGAAAATATGAAAAAATGAAATGAAATGAAAACAAATACGTTTGACTGACATTTAGTGTGCACTATTTATGTCGGATCTTAAGGGCCCACCTCCACCCTTCGCCACCGATATATATATATATATATCTGAGTACATCCATGTGGCTAACTATACCTTGAAAAGATGGAAACCTAGTTTTTACAACCATTTGAATTATATAAATGAATGCTTTCTGTATAGCCAAACTTAAGACACAAAAAGTATGTTATAATTTATTATATTGTTATATTATTAATTTAGAGACTTTTTATATGTCAAAAAAATATTTCACTACACCATGACATAACATATTGGTTCAATTAATGATCTAAAAAAAAACATATGTAGAAGCATCTGATATGGTTTTTACAAAAGTGCAAACGTTTTTATATTCCCTTCTAGCAGTAATAAAGATATGTCCAGGAAATAAAAGAATTACGATGTTATAAAATCGTCTCTTACCTCTTAGGACTTGCGAGCAGACGTCGCATGGTGTAATTTTCTTGTAGGTGTATTCTAGGAAATTATGTGATTCTAGTTCAGCTCCAGACCGACTCAAGTCCCGGCCGCCATTTTTCCTAAATAATAAACCAATATTAATTTTCTCATTGCGTCAAAACAATAAAAATTCTTCGGGTTTATGTTATCATTTTCTTTATGTATTTAGATGAATATTATTATTGCATGAAAATACACAAACCAATTGACCATAGTTTTATTTGTAGGTACTAAAAGAAACTGTGTATTTTTCATAAAAAAGTATTTAATACTTAAATTTGTTTTATTGTTAAAATGTGTAAAAAATGGCTATATATAATTATATAAAAACAATGATTTTGTTGATACATCATTAGAAAGGATAATTAGTTTAATAATGATGTTCCTTTTTTTATATTCGATGAAATTATTACAAAAATAAATGAAATGTCAATTTTTAAACACAAAAAGTGAACCGGTAGACTCAAAAAATGCATCAATAATTTCCAAAAATACTTTCAACTGAAAAACTACATAATTATTGGTTTTATTTTAAGTATTTGATAACAGCCAAGATTTGAATATAAATATAATATTTACCATTAAAATAATGAATATCTGGATTATAATAAACTATTTTTAGATAACGAATAAGTTACATGTTTTTTTAAAATTCTTTATGGAATAAGTATACCAAATCGACTGCTTAATATGTAAACCGGCCAACTCCATTTGGGAAAATTGTTCATAATAATTTAACTATCGAGAGGAATTTAACAATCCCAAAAATACACTTGGATTTTTTGTACAAATAAGCTGCACTATAAAATTATCTACTTACTATTTTAGTTTCTCTTTTATATATAAAGAAAATTTATATAAAGAGCGGAGTTGTTCCATTTACGATATTGGAAATTTAGCACCTCCAGTTGGGTATTTCATGTGAATAACGATCAGGCATATTTAGTTTATAAGTTTAGGAGTTTGAAATTTTGTGTGAGCATAGAAAACATGCTTTATAACAAAATGTCATCAAAATTTCATTTTTGGTCAAAAGTGTAGTTGGCTTGTTTTCAGATTAAGCAGTCGAAATTATATAATATGTCTGTATTATAATTGGATTGTACTGATGTATGACGTAATACTTTACCAAGTTTATGGCTTCCGAATCCTGAAATATTTTATTTTGTACAATATTGTTATTCACAGATCACGCCGAGTAAATGGTTTAAAATACATATTATACAATAGGTGTCTAAATAGTATAACATATTAACATAGTTTACAGGAAGAAGTCAACATTTTAATATATTTTACATACATCTAAAAGTCGTGCTAACACTGAAAATTTATTTTGGGTCGTGCACGCAAAAAATGCGTTTATTTGGTCGATATAATATAACCGAAAATAAACAATTTTGATACAAATCTTAAAGAAGTAAATCATAATTTGAAGGTAGGGTAAAGGTGGCTTATAAATAGATTATATTTAATGTTTCAAGTAGTAGAGAGCGTGCATATATTTTTACCTCTGAAATCTATTGGGATAAAACAATTGTTATTTCAAGGGAAAGAAATAATATAATTAATTACACACTCTGGTGGTACAGGGGTATTTATTGTGATTTTTAAATAATATTAATAATTATTATATTGCAAAAAAATATGTATATAAATTATTAGAATAAACTAAAATTAAATAAATAAAACATTTTCTTACAATGCGTGATTTGTGATACTGTGCATAAGCTGGATATATTGCAAAATAATATTGTTTTGAGCTTTTTTAAAAGCTGCAATAAATATCGTTATAACAATAATACAAATAGGTGACGTATATTTCGAAAGTGCTGTGACACTGAATATTAAACGGCGAATGTGCTTTACTGAAATAAATTAGTTATTCTGTCACTTTAACATGGTGATATTAAGTTTTTTTGTAAATGTAAAAAAGTAAATTGATTAAGTATTTTTTTCAATAAATAAAGTTACCCATTTGTTTTATTATTAAAACGATATGGCATAGCATTTAATTTTATTGACTGAATTGAATTAGTTCTTATTTGTAATAAAAACATGATACATTTTGAATATTACAAATCGGAATGAATGTAATTTTAATTGTATTTTGCGTTGGCAATTAAAAAAATAATTTGTTGCTGTGACATGAAGCAAAAAATAAATAAATTATATATTTCACGATGATATTGCTGGCATATTCGCATACGTCGGCAAAGTACCTGAAATGTGAAGGCTAAAATAGCTAAAAGGATCTGCAAATAAAATAAACTGGCTCTACGAAAACTAAAGGTGCAAACATTGCAGTAACATCCATTACCTCATTGCAATGATGGTCGACACTGCGTGGTACATTTGATTTTTTCTACGAATGGATTAGTTTGAAACAGAAAAAATTAAAATGATGAAATAAACTGCAATAACTGCGGCATAATAATTACTTGCTAAAATGCGTTCTGATAACAAATTAATCGGGCTAATTAAAAATAATTTTTAATGTGAGTAAGCTGGTAATTTTATCTCTGAAAAAATAAAGTATTATTAATAATTATTTGCTAATAAAAAAATGTATACGCAAATTAAGATATTATAATAGTTATAATATATTATGATAACTGCAATAATTTTGGTAACTGCTAGTACAATTAGGGATTGCAATACCGAATGAATATACTAATACCAGTATTCATCAAAACAAATTATAGAAAAAAAAGAAGATCCTATCAATAAACATGACTATTAATATCTATTTAAAACACTATTTTATGGCAACCTAAAGTATCTACCTACATACATAACATTTTAAAACCGTTATTTTTCCGGGTACAGTGAAATCTCTGAAATCTGAAATTCAACGTTTGTTGAATGTACTATCAACGTTGGATCAATAGTTATAGAATAATTGGAAATATTTGTAACGATTTTTTCAAAATATGTTATTTCATCGCGACAATTCTATAAGAATATTCTATAAGGATTTTTTTGTTGGTTACCGTGCATATATTTGCGTTTTGGCAGCATAACACTTATACAATAAATTTAATAACATACAATATAGTAGTTGGTAATGAAAAAATAACATTTAATTCGTATTTCAGTATCGACAAATAGTTGAATACCGGTGCTGCAATCCCTAAATACAATGTACATAATGCTAATTCTACTTCATTACATAATTATGTATAAACAAACATAATGAGACCCTTTGGTGAATATAATGGGATTTGTGTTAAATAATATTTATTCTTAATCAGTACCTATTTAATATTATTATTATACCTACTACCTAGTTGCTGAATATTAACAAACTTAGTAAGTACAGCAGAGAGTATAAGTGTTTTTCGTACGATATTATTTATTACTTAAATACAATGAGATACTATATTTGTGGTCTCCATAGTGTGAAAAAAAAGTAAACTTTATTAATTTTCACTATTCACTACTTCGTATTTACATGTTATCTGGAAAAAATCGTAACGCGTCATGTGAAATGCGTCTAAGTATAATTTTCCTAAAAACGAAAAATTTTTGATTTTACTAACAGACGGATGTGAAAAAAAATATACGGATATCAGTCATTAAAAAAATATACCTAAACATAATTATGAATCTATATCAGTTGTCTGGAAATAAGGTTGAAAAACTGTTTTACGGAAACAATTTACATACCTACATTAATTTGGTATTGATTTTGATATATTTATTTAGTTTGTGGTACTGAGAATATGTGCTAATTTGAAACTAATTTGTCATGTGATAATTCGTGTATACCAATACTACCTTTATTCATACTTTATGATACTATGGCTGTAATATATTATGTGCGCTGTTGTCTGGCATTGTTATAATAGTGATTAATGCATGAGCTTTGTGCTTTAGAACTGAGCTTTGATTTAAATCTTACACCTGCCCTCAGCTTCTCTGTATTGATCTAATGCAGTTTTACAGAGGTCAAAGCTCTCTGTAGCTCTACGAGGTAAAGCTTTCACACAACATTGTTTTATTTATTTAATGAAAATTTGAAAATTTTGTATAGAATTATGGTGGTAAAGTTTTTATTTAAAATTTTCTGCAAGAATATATTATATTTAGTTAATTTTGATTTTATTAGAGCATATTTACGACTAAAGATATTATCTATCATACATTATTATTTTTAGAATAATTATGATGCACCGAAACTACAGTGATAATAATTATGAATACAATAAAACCAAACACATTATATTACGATCAATTTTAAACTAGTTATATTTTAATGGTTTTTGAGAATTCTATGAGAATATCGAAGAATTAATATTATAAATGCAATATAAATAAATACATTATTAGTTCTATTTTATTAAGTATCTAACAGCGATTTCAAAAACTTAAAATTTTCTGACGATTTCATATCCCATTTTCAACAAAAAAACTACTTGTATAGTGTTATTCGAATACCGCAGAATTGACCGCTTGTTAACGATATTGTGTAATTACTATAGAAATTTAGTATTGCTATATTATATGTATAATAAAAACTTGCATATTCGTTTACATAATCTATTCTAACACATTGCGGAAAAATATTGATTTTTTAAAATATCGGTATAAATACGAGTATGTTAGTCAAATCGAGTTAAAGAATTTCACTTATATATACCAGCTACCTTAATATTAATGTTCCTCGGGTAAATTGAGCATTGATTTGCAGTGATTGTATAGGTAGTAAGTGCTGTGAAAATAGCAAAGGGGTAACTCACTTGTCTATGGGTTGGGTGGGCTGCGCCGGCTGTGAAGGTGGAGCGCTTTGGGCGGGCTTCAAGCTTTTGAAAGCTTTTAACCACTTGTTCTTCATACTTCCTGCGGAAGTCGAGGAAAGCTTCCGGTCAACGGTACCAGCGTCAGCTTTGGCCGCGAACAATTCTTTCTGTAATTGAAAAAAATAAAATCAATTTATATGAGCATTGTGAAACACATTTTCACGTCGTATTGTGAACAGCCAATTACGTGACATACAACCAAATTTCAAAATATAATTTTCACGTCGACATACCGAAGCCAAAGCAATTTCAATAGAAAAAAAACTAAGTACCTACTATGTTATAAGTGTTATAAGTTATAACCAATAATATTTTCTTACAGTTATTGCCATTATTTCAAATACCTACAATACGCTTTAGGTAGTACGTGTACTCATACAATTGGAGAGTAAAAATAAATAAAGCTTTATCACCAAATTTATAAAAAAAAGTTAATGACATTCGATATGGAAAATAATGTTATATGTGACTTGAGAAGAAAGGGCATCAGAACCAATAATGTTGATTTAACCCGTATCTGGAAATATGTACATAAACAGTTCACCGCAGGACACTTATTCGTGCGCCGCAGTACGTGAAACATGAGTTTGTGTAACATTTAATCAAATGAGGAGTTCTTCGTTGAACATTTTACCATGGAGTATATTTGTACGTATGCTACAACATGTGGCGAATTTTATGAGATGTCTTTACTAGGTTAGGTTAGATTAGGTTAGGTTATGTTAGGTTAGGATTAATCTAATCGGAACAGTACTATTTGCAAACTATCGCCGCATTTTGTAAGATACGTACAAATGTATTCCACGGTGAAATGTTTAACGAAGAACTCGTCATTTGATAAAATGTTATACGAACTCATGTTTCACGTACTGCGGCGCACGAATAAGTGTCCCACGATGAACTGCATACGTACAACTTACATGTAACCGATGTAACCCATTGACATTATATAAAAAAGAGTCTAACATAAAAGTATCGTTCGCCGTTAAGCATAAAGATCTCGCCGTGTGACACGCGTAGGCTTTTATTTATTAAAATAGTAAACATCATTAGAAATTAGAACCTATCAAATCTTACTTTGTGAACTTCCACAATGTTAATGATATTGGCATTGAAGTCTAGAATAAAACTTCATACTTAACCGTGGTTTGCATTTGGTGGCGTTTGGGTATTTTTATTAAATTCCAATCTTCAAATAATCGGTAGTCAACATTAAAAAACCTTATAATATTAAAGATATTTAATTCTGCTATTTGTCCAAGAATTTGAATACAACCGTTACTACAGCGAATGCAAACTGTAAAAAATCTGAAGCGATAATATATTATCGTTTGTAAATAATATACGTTTTACTATACCACTACTGACTATTTAATTAATTTTATATTACTGGTGTAAAATAATTTATACTAAACTAACCTAATTTTTCACAGTCACAATAATCATTTTTGATTAATTCAATTGGTTTGATTTTATTTTAAGTCTTTATAAATATACAGATAAAATATAAGCGCATATTAAAAGTCAGGCAAGACAACAATGTATTTTTAAAGTTATATTTCAAGCTTTGAATAAATATATATACGTACCTACCTATTGAAAGGGTGAATTGTGCTTGAATTTATAAAAAGCGAAAAATTCAATTACCGGATAGGTGAATACTTAATCTACTAGAGACATTTAGCCAAAAAGCTGGGAAATTGAGGATAATTAATATATAATTTACATTTTATAGTAGTACAATTTAGTCGATACATACCTAGTAGCATTAAAATGAAAAAATATTTGTTTAAGTTAACGATAAACTCACAATATGAAAACATCATTATGAAATGTGAGTTTGATACAATTTTATAGTCATGTTTACGAATAAAGTTTAGTTTATTAAGTTATCTATTATATAGCAAAAATATGTTTGAATACTTCATAGTTTTAGTTATTTAAGAAAAAAACATCTTTTATTCTATAAAATAAAAATGTACCTATATGAACATAAATTATTTTTATTTATATGAAATATAATATTGGTTCGGTCACCACAATATTGAAGATTCATTCAACAGTACCCTTTTTGTATTTTAATGTTGAAGTGCTGCCCGAATGTTACCAATAACTTCATTAACCAACGACTATAACCTAAATAAAATTAGCGAAATATGTACTATACAATAATTGAACTTAACTAAACTATTACTACTTCCTACTTTAAAATACTTTGCACAAAAACCACTCATATGACCGAACCATAAATAGTGTCTTCAACAATAATTACCAATGGAGCATTGAAAATCTAAATTTTCAGTATGGACAACTTAACTCATTATTAGAAAAGTTTACCATTGTATCAAAGCAAATTTTAATATATTTATACAATAATAGTATTAGTATTTTGTATTATCTAAGCATTAATAATAACTTGTGAATTGAACTACTATTTTCAGTGTGAAAGGTTCCTATGGTTTAATAGTTTCAAACCCCAAGGGGCAGAAAATATAATTTAAAAAAATTATAATATAAATAGCTTAAGTGTCTAGAGAATATAGTCTGCTTTGTGTTGGAATTTTCCAATTACTACGATCGTACTTGTATAGTGCTTGAGTATTCAATTAATTACCGAGAACCATTTAAATTGGGTACATAGCTTCATGACGTTACTCTGGCACTTAAAAGCGTCCTTGGGTGAGGTTTGCCGTTTTTGATTGTAAGATAAGAGAGGAATATTAAAATGGTTAAGTTCGATCGGGGTGGGGGTAAAGGAAAAGGTCGCTGATAACATCATGTTGTGTCTGTTTGAAAGGCAAATCGATAACGACAACACAAGCCTGTGGATGGTATTTGTAAGTATTTTCATGTCAAATTTTCCTACAACTTTTCAATGTCGCATTATTTATTCCGATATATATATTCTAAGTGAAATCGTGATGATATTTTTTATTTTTATGACTGAAGCTTACTAACTAATAAAAGTCTAATCGTAATACCAAAATAAACTTAAGGTCAGAACCATAAAGATTCTACAATATATTATACCTATGTCAAAAAAAATGATTGATTATATTGTATAATAATTCATTTCGGTAGCCACCATGTCATGATAATAATTATGTGAATTTATACATATTATTTTTTTGTACTCTTTACATTGATATTTATTGTAATTAGTTTTAGTGTTATAGTATCTCTTTCAAAATTATTATTATGTAGGTACAATATATTATAACAAATGAACATAATTATGTATGATCCATATTTTTTTGCGTTAATAAATTTTAAATAAAATTATTTTTTAGAGAAAGTATGACGAAACAGTTAGTGACTTCTCTTTACAACTTAAAAAAAAGACAAATTACTTTCTATTTTTAATAAAAGCGTAAATACCACAATAGCTATCATTTAAAAAAAATATTTTTCGTTGAAATCAATGTAATTAGTTATCAAACAAATATTGTCTAGTTCGACAAAAAAGTGAAAATTTAATACTCGTATTTAGACAACAATACGATAAACCAATCTGATATGAAAAAAAAATGTGGGAATAATTACAATCTATTTTGATATAAACATACATATAATATACGTTTTTAGATATTAAGCGATACACAATATAACTTATATGTACTTTCTTCATTACCTTGATTTATATTTAATATATTCGAAATTATTTTATAACCTACATGTTTTTTTCTTTATTAATTTTGTTACTTACGTCTTTACATTATGTTTTTTTTGCATAACTATAATTCATTTCCTTACATATTCCGCAAAATTTACATAAATCATTCTTTGAAAAAAAGGTGTTGCTTTGAAAAAAATACACTTACTTATTTGAATAATGCTTGATTATAATGGCTATACAGTGAAATATAGTATAAAGTGACAAAGTACCTGTTCAAATCACGGAACACACCACCTAGTTTAATGCTAAATAACGCGTCATTGCTTTAAAAGTAGCATGAGTCAGACGAACCCTCATTAAGGTCGTTCGGAACAGCGGTTTCGCGAAATTCGCCCGATTAAGTCAGCGGGACGACCAATTTTCCGATACTGAATCTTGTTACCTCTTGACAAAATGTATTTGGAATAGATGGGACAGTGATTGGTTGGCGGGGGGAGGCTTAATACATGGGGGCGGGCGGATATCCGGCGCGGGAAGCCGTTCCAGGTACGCTCCGTTCGCTGCTTACAACAAAGCTGCCTGCAGATTTATGCGACTATTATACTAATGTAATGCGCGGTACTTCGATATCAGAAGAAAATTTGCTAATATTGGCTTCATACAAACTAAAGTAATATTATGTTTAATCGGACTTATGACGTTCTATATTTAATTTAAATACTCTGAAAATTTATTTAAAGCCTAACAAATACTCGAATATAAATCAAAAAGAGCCAGTAACGTCCCTAGGCAAAGCGCCGTCCTTGGTTAATGATGCTATTTTCTTTAGATAAAATAATAATTTTAAATTAGTAAAACAACCCATTTTTTGATTTGTGTCATAACATCAAATAACCCTACAAGGATTGATCATTTATTCAGTTATATACAATAATATCTCGGTTGATTTCTTATTGAACAGTATTTTTAGAGCATTGCTAAATTCTCTAAATATAATTCAAAAATTCTAAATGAAACACATTTTCTTTTAATATCAATATGGGTTCAAATATCATTTGATTTGTACTAGATTTTTTTCCAAATATGTAAGAGAATATGTTTGATATTCTTACAAAGGGTTCTGCAGAACAGAGCACACTCCTAAAGAAAACCGTATTTTTTTCTATGAAACTATACTACGCCCAGTACCTATTAATATATGGATCAGAGGCTGTGTTGCCAAATATTGTCATTCACAAAAATATTCCAGATTGGTTGAGAAAATAACCCCGATGCTAGATTATCTCAAGATTTTAAGAAATTTCTTGAAACTAGCATTTCAAAAAACATGTCATAATGATCATCACTTTTAACAACAATAATTTCTTGTTTACCACTAATAAAATTAATACAAGAAGTTTAGTCATCATTCTGTATATATTTTTTTATTTTATTTATACGGTATGAGGTAGAAAAGACCAGCATGTCGATTTTCAAGCAAATTTGATTTTTAGCTTTATTGTGAGTAGTTTACGGTCTCGAAAAACGCGGATTTAAAGTCATACGTCAGATGCGAATTTTGCAAACAAGATTACTTAGCCTATTAAAAATGCTAAATATGCCAAGAAAAACTTGGTAACGAAGATCACAGTGCTGGGTATTCAGCAAACATAAATATGGATAACTTTGAGAGTTTTGAGAAGAATCTTTGGGGTTGTTAAAGTAAATGGGATTTAATAATCGGCAATAACGAGAAGCTATACCATACACACTTTACGATTACACTGAATTTACTAAGTGTAAAGAATACCGGAGAAATTACTAGCAAAGTGGTGTACATGCACATCTCCCGAGTGCAAAAGATGATATTATTATGGACGGGATAAACTGAGATAGCTGGACTGCGCCACGGGGGACTTTAGGATGTTTGAATAAATCAACTGGAAAGTGACGGTACTGGATCGTCTAGAATGAAAACAGTTTTGGAGGACGACAAGACCTGCCGACTCTTATAGTGTCAGAGGTAATAATAACGATTGTTCCAAATCATGAGCGTAACTGTTATTCGATCAAATTTAATTTGAATAAAAAATAAGGCAGATGAATAATTATTTTCCCTTTAATATTTATCGGTTTATCAGAAAAAAATGTTTTTCACAATACGACAGTGATCATTTTTTTGAGTATATATGAGATATGTTTATTTTCAATATAAGTACGAGATTGTTTGGAAACTTATTCAAGCAAAATATCAATTTCGATAAACACGAGAGATAGGAAATATGAGTAGGTGTTGTGAGAATTCCCGGGATATATTATCTATTTGTGAAACGTGAATATATATATTAATGAAAATGAATACCAAATGTCAAGAGGAATCAGTATTTCCCATATCTATATAATAACATAATATTATTATATAGGTATACACTTATGTATTTAACTATCACGACCAATAACAATTTTATTGTATTGGATGTATGTATGTATAAATATAAAAGAATCAGAAATGCTGTGAACCAAAATGAATGTCACATAGTACATAACCAAAGCATATGAGCGATCATTGTTACTTTTAGTTAGTATTAACGTTGTATGTATTTATAATTAGTTTATTGAAAGCGGAATATTACACAATTATCGGTCTTATACTTTGGCAAAATTTATTTTGCATTCTCTTATCAGTTATCACATTCGAAATTTGGACCAATACTCTTACTGAGTTGACCGTTATGTGGTGATACTGTATAGTGTATATCCGTATCAGACAAGATACTGATTGAATGGTTGTCTTCTAAATTTTTTAAATAGACTAAACTTTTTACTTTTTGTATTTACTGTTTATATTCTTTGTATACTGTTTATTTGATGCTGCTTCTATTTATTTGTTTTTAAATACTCTCTTTTTATTACCCCCCCCCCCTACGCAATATGTGCGAACGTCAAAATTCACTATATGTAAGTACATAAATTAACAAATTTAAAATTTGATAATTTGGAATTCTTTGAATTTGAATTTGGTGTGGGAAAAAACGACAGGTTCTAGGATATATGAAATCTAATTATTGGCTCAGTGTCAGAAAGACAGCACCGTTAAAATGATATAGCTGTGAAACCAAATCTTCTGGAATAATAAATTATAATTTTCCACAAGGTCTGAGAATCAACAATGTTCGTTAAAATAAAGGTACTCTCAATAAAAAAAATCAATATGTATGTTATTTCACCCCCACGACACAGTAGGTAGATAAATTAAACAGTCTCCCCTCTTCAAAAATGTTTTCAACAATTATACAATTTTAAAGTTTTCCCAATTCCAACAAAGCATAATTATATATTCAAAAGAACTTCTGCAAAATAACTTTTGTAAAAAAAAATTAACATGATATTACTTTCTAACTTGACTACGATTAAATAGGTTTCGAAAAAATCATAAAGTTTTTATTCTAAAAAATATTTTTCACAAAATAAAATGTCATTATAATAATATATTATATCTACTTAAATATACCGCTATAATAGAGTGAGTGCAGCCTACATACAGTGATATTTTGGATAACAAAATTTTTGTACCGCGTTTTGTAAAAAAATTGTATACCATCTCTTATAATTGGCAGGAAAAGATTTCTGTGTAAAAAGACCTCATTACAAGCCCCCAAAGCTTTAGAATAGACACATTATTTTGTAAGATCGTAAGAATAATAATAGGATTATATTATATTATAGTATTCTTCTTCGGCCATGTCCGATCCTAATAAGATCATATGGGGCTCCACAGAGTGGAGGTTTGCATTAACAGATTTTGTTTTTATGAGAAATGTATGTCAGCCACTTGCTCAACCTATTAGGTCCCTACTCTGACTCATACACAAATTGAAAAACAATATGTGTACTTGCCAGACCCAGGATTCGAACCTGGAACCCACGGCATTATAGGCCGACGCTTAAGCCGCACGGCCATCGTAGGGTAGTATATACCTATATATATATATATTATATATGCTATAATATTATAATAGCTGTTATAATAAATTAGGAATATATATAATATTTACTTCGTAGTCTGCATTAATTAATAAGCTTTTATTAATTAAAACTAAGTATTCCTACGTCCCAAAATGTAACAACCCTTTAGCAACGTTACATGGCTGTAAACATTCAAATATTGATGATGTCATGCTTTTTTGCGTTTTCGCGGGAAACTTGTGAAATGTTCGCGCGATCGAATTCTGTGAAGCACTCATTAGCAAAAAAGCATTTCTGTGAATATTACCACTACATAAGGTCGCGATAAATCACGGCGTATACCTATTTAAAATCATGAGTAAAGCCTGTATGAAAAGTTCAAATATTGACTGACAAAATAATAAATAGACTAGATATGATTTTTATGAGTCATAAATGAATAAAATAATATTTGAAATTTCGTACTAAAATTTGTATTAAAAATCAATACTATACATCAGTACTTTCAAACCTTTTTCATGACATGGCACTCTCTTTCAATTATAATTATTTCATGAAATACGGAAAAATGCTTGTGGATATAGTAACTTATCATTTTTTTAAAAATTCTAATTGGATTGAGATATACATAAAAGAGACCCAACCAAGGTTTTAAGGTATTTTGGGTTATGAATGGGAACTAGCCCTAAATATCCCAAATTTCAATTTGTTTTTGTTTAACGGACAGAAATTCTAAACGTCTAAATTTTTGTTATAAAAAAGAAACCAACTGAAAAGTATCTGTTGCCTTAAGTTATTTTGCTTAGGTTATTAGAGATATACAAATATTTATTTGTCGTTGGATATTTTATGAGAAATAAATAGTTTACGACTTTGCAAGTAATATGGAATAATAAAATAAAAGAATCACCTGTTGGTTCCTTTATGTAAAATAGTTTCTTGTAGTGATTGTTTGTATGAAAAATGTCATAAAGTAAAAAGGTACTAACTGTATTATTGATTAATATGAATAAAATATATATTACTGCATTTTATATTCTTTAATTATTGGTAATATATATATATATATATTAATACTATCCACAGTATTTAATAGTTTTTAAGTTTGCAACATTCAAATAAAGTATCTAATATCACGTACAGTCTTTGAAAGCTCAATTTATCTCTATTTAGATTTTTTTCAGTTGGGCCCTTTATGTTTATCTTAATCCAATTTATGCATATTTGCTCATTTTACTCATTAAAAATCTCCCTTTAAAATAAATACCACAGAAGTATAAGAAAATAGGTAATATTTTCTTATAATAATTAAAAGTGTAGTGTAATTTTCTGAGCACATAAAAATGCAGAAATGTTATGTTATGATTAAATTTCGTAGCAAAATCTTATTTCGTAGCAAACGTCTATCCGTGTAAAACACGTATTACCCGAATTTGAGACGTTTTAGAATAATTAACTTTACTTTTAAAAAAGTCTTCCTATTGTTACATTTGTTCCAGGTGATGTAAAATGCAACAAATTGCCCGACTTTGAGTAGAAGCTTAAATTTGACTGTAACAATATTTTACGTCACATTTCTCAATCGCGCTTGGCACACTGGTATACCACTAAACATAGCTTGGGAAGCTCTGTGATAGATAATATCTTTTGTGAGCAGGTATTGGAATTTAATATCCATTAAATATCTGAATACACAAAACTGGCTATATGTACTTATGTACATTTTTATAAACTTGTTAGCTTACCCATGTGATATTAAAAAAATCGTTTGGATTTTGATAGGATGTCTGATAAAAAATGACAGTCGGTTGACGCGCATTAATATATAATTATTTTTCCTTGTAGACCAATGAACTAAACTTTACCTGAATTTTGTAAATTTGTCGATAACTGTCATTAGACTATCAATGTAAACTTGAAACAAAGGCAAATTCTGACGGTTTATATGAACAACTACTCACAATAAGTACTTTATAATTTACATTGTCACGAAATACTGAACAAAAGACCTCTTCGATATAAACTATAAACTGACAGTATGTTTACAATTTCTGTCAATAATGGCGGCCATTTTTTATTTATAACTTCAATACAATTATTATCAGGTAGGTACCTATTTAAGACTATTTATATATAAAAAAACTAAAAGTTTAAAGTAGAATAATAATATTTCATTTAAAGTAGTTTAATTGGTAAAATATATTGGATATACTATCAGCTATGTTAATGACATTCAATTTTCAATAAAGGTTGAATGGTGTCAAATTCTTTTGGCAGTGCAGGGAACTCGTTTTAGTGTTGGTTTCGTTACTTTCAAAAGAAATTAACTCCATTCCAAAATGATTTTGCCGTGGTCATAATGCCAAAAGAATAATAATTTGTCCTTCCTCTACCAAGTACCTACGTAAGTATGATTTATGTCGAGTCTGAACAAGCTGTCAGCTTTTACAATTTAAAGAATGAAAGAATACTCTTTATAAACATTCTTTCAAATCTTTATAATACCATGCATGAAAACAGTAGCAGAAGAAAATGTGTAAAGGTATTTCACAAAATATATCTGTCAATAATACTATTTTAGCTATTTAACAATAAAAAAGTAGAATTTGAACAGTCAATCTTCATAAATTATACACATCCGTTCAAAACATCGTGAAAAAAAACAATGCTTTTACCTATCTAGATGTAGGTACGATGATTTATAACATGCCATTCCCGACAGACAAGTATGTCACATATATAAACACAGACAATGTTTGTCTCTGAATAACATTATTTATGCTGTCAGAATCGAGGGGCAATAATGCTATTTTGCATTGCATGTTTATGGATTCTCCCAAGACGGCATAAGCGCACAGCATGTAACGTGTTGTATCTGTCGTCATCTTCCAAGGCACTATAAATCCATCGATCGTCCTTCACGACGGTTCTCCGGCACGCGACGCTACTGAGTCCACCTCTAAATTCACGTTTCGCCCCAATTTCAAGCAGCGGCGGGCCGAACCAAAGCAAAATCGATAGGCAAAAGTTTAGTCCATGTGAGTAACGACCCGCTACGGAAGCTCTGGATTACACGCACCAGTGGCTCGGTCGATTTATCGTCCAGTCGCCCGACCATGGCTTGTAACTTTATAAACATTTTCCCAAATCGCCCGGTTGGCCTGAATATGTCAACGGTACATGAGACCCCCTGTAGTAACAATATACTTTCAACGCTTCGTAACATTTTTTATGTTAATTTATTCAATTAACATCTATACCTCCATAACACATAAAAAAATGTGTATTATTAAGTCGTCCCAAAAAACAAACTAATACCATATCGTCTCTGTTCTGGCAGAACACACTAACTGGAGAATACTAATTTTGAGTAATTTGACTTTGAAGTTGTTGAAATGTTTGAAAATAATGGTCTATCATGTGAGTTTATTAAGTAATCGTAAAAAGGATGACTTTAAAATAAAGACTGTTTATTTATTAAGAAGGTTTCCAGACGGTAAAGTTTGAAATAAGGAACATTTTGGTATAACTAACTCAATATATCATTTTTTCGAATTAGTGTCTTCTGCCAGAACAGTGACGATATGATGTTTAGGAACTGAAATATATGTCGTTAACTTAACTGAAATAATTTTATTCAATAAAATATAAAAGTTACGAAATTTAGAAAGCGTTGTAGAAAGTATTGTCAAAAGTATTATAAATTAGATAGATAGTAGAAATTATATAGGATACGTATAGCTTAGTGGTCAGGACACATGAGCACGAATCCCGGGGGGGGGGGGCAGTTTCGAAACCTACTGGGTGTTTTAATAATGTAGGGTTTTTTCATCAAGAATTGACAGTTAAAAAGTGCATTTTAAATTTGTTTGTGTTGGAAGAATACAATTTGAAAATTGTATTCTCTCCCACGTGTTGTTTTCTCATCAATTAAATGAAATTGCCTACCAACCAAACCCGCTACGTAAAACACTAGGTCTTAATCGGCCGCATTCAAAAGCTCTGTGATGCGTCGCATTTAATGTTTTTAAATGTGAAAATATCTCAGGAAGACTAAGGTTATCACGTAATCAAATATGATTAATATTTTTTTAAACGGTCGGTAGAGTAAAAGAAAAAAATGATAGAAAAGCACAAATAGAAAGAAAAGCTGTCAATCCAACATAGAGATGAAATCCTTTCGCTGACAATATGTTAAAGTACAGTAAAATTGGTCATACTGGCAACAATGTCCGATGGCCCTTTATTTTCTGATCAAAAACGATAGTTCGAATTTATAAATATTTTCCACTCCGTATTCCATGACACGCAAAGTATGTGTCAGTAGAAGACTTATAAATTGTTGCAATCATCTGGGAAATCCGATGTTTGTCTTAATATTCTGACTAAGCATGCCTAAAAGACATGGATGACACAAACGGACATTAACAGTCATCATATTAATAATTATAACCGTTATACCACAAAAATTAAATACCCACAATAACTATAACTATAAGGGCAGGTGTTCATCGTTGGAGTAATTGGGTGGTATGTATTTGAAAAAGCGCGAGGTAAATGCGAAAATCAGTGGCACTTTCTTCCTTAAAAAATCAATATCAAATTCTTATAGACAGTTTTTCGAAATGGACCCATTTATCTGTGTTGGCCTTCTGCAAGTAACTTTTAATACTATATTTTACTGTTACAATAAATTATTGCCTAAAATGTCAAAACCCTTATTATTATAATCATTATTATTCGAGTCCTTTTAGTTTCACCAACAAGAGAGTGAGTAAATAACAAATTACGAACAACATGTCAAAATCACCGAATGAAATGAAATTTTAATTAAGTAAACATGTATGTGTGTGTAGATTTTGTAAGCGCTTTTGTATCGTTGATAGAAAATAATAAAGCACTTATAGGTAGGTTGAATGATTTGGGCTAAAAATAACAATACTTTATTTTTTTAATGGTCAAAACGTATATTATAGTATTCCATTAGTTGGAGTCATACAACTCGGAGTTAGTAAATTATTGATTATTATTGCCAAGCTTTAAAATTTTATTTGATTGTATTATATGTCGTTTTTATTATTTAATTTAATTTATTAATTATTTTATTGACAATATCCCTATGAAATGACAAAATCGGTCCTGGCTAAGTACTAGTACGACATATTATTCTGTAGTATTTAAATTAATATTTTGTATGGTTTAAAGATATCTAATTTTAAATGAAATATTTACAAAAATTTACTATATATCTTTTACTGTTTAGCCAAATATTTTTTTATTAAGAATTTCGAAGGTATATGTTTAAACAGTAACTAAACTACGTGACATGAGGTCCTCTTAGCAGAATGAGTGAATTTTATTATTACCATATTATAATACTAAAATATGCGATATAACGTCCGGCTGAATATGGAAAACCGTTAAAATATTTTAAAATTATACATTAGAAGGAATCCTGGAATAAATTTATGGCAATTAATGAACAAGAGAATTCTATTTAATGATAAATGCATAATCTACACCAACATCCGCGACGTTAAATACATATTAAAATGCTCTGATTGATGTAGAAGGGAAAGTATGAATAAATCCCAAAATGCTTCATGGATGCCACTGAGGGGGAAAGACCTCATGTACGATAAAGAATTCACTAGGAAGATATTGCGGGGAAGAGTATCAAGGAGCTACTGCTGTTGATCGACTGGAGAGGAGCAACGGAGGCCATGACTCTATTTGGACTGTAGCACAATTTATGATGATTATGAAGATGAAATAAATAAAATAGTAGAATATTTTATATATATATATCTATATGTCATACGTATATTTATGTACATTTTAACAGAGCTCTACATTTGGTAACATACGTGGGTAAAGCTTTAAACAAAGGCAAATTACTTTTAATTCTATGGGTCGTGGCATACAATAAAATTGTAGTTAAATGTATTATAAGTACAACAACCATTAAATATTTTTTAATTGTCCCAGTCAACAAAACTATTAAATTATTTCAATCGGAAATACTATTTTAAACAATGAAAAACATAATTATTCTTATATCGTATTCCTTGTACCTAAAATATATATTTTTTAAATTGTATGGGTAGTGAGTTGGGTTGGTGTAAAAAATGGTATTTTAAAATATTACTATTTTTGGGTAACTACCAATTATTACCAGTCTTTACATATTACAGAACCTCCTAGTAAAATTAAAGTATCGATAAATGGGTAGTATCTAGTTATTGAAAATACAGAAAAAATATTGAGATATTACATTTGCTGGAATTATTATTTCTACTATATCAACTCACGCTGCCTGTCATGTTGTAGACGTTGGCTATTGCAGGACCTGTTCTCGAATCTCTGCGCTCAGGAAAGCTGCTGTGTCTTCGAAGCCTCTTGGAGCGATCCCCTCGACCTTGGTTCAGGAGATCAGTCTTTTGGGAGAGCATTAAGTAGTGCAGTTTATAAACTATATCCATGGCGGAGCGCCTGAACACTTCGTTGAGGTTTACTTTATTCGACGCAATGATGAATTCGTTAATGACTATCTTAAGACGTATAACAGTGACTTAACACTTTAATTTTATAATAAAATTATTATAAAAAATGTAAAAAACTATTGAAATGTTTTATAAAATGATTAAAAGTACAAAATTTGTAAATACGGTATAATATGAGCAGGACAATTTGTGGTAAAGTTGTAGGCACTTGATACCAAATTGACTGTTTGTTTTTTGAATTTTGTTAAGTTTTCACCTAGCAGTACCTGTAATTAAATTGATGTATTATATAACTAATAGTAAGCTTTAAATCCGTTATTATTAAAACTAAATTTCAAATAAGATTGATATATTATTTTTAGATGTAACTCAGTATTAAAATAAATCTGATTTAATCCTATCGACTATTCGTTGCTGTGTAAAGCACTTCAAATGATTCCAATACATTTCAATTCAAATAACATAACACATTCAAAAACAATGTGGTGCTGTGACAATATTAGTCAGTATTTAATGATAACAATTATTATGTATTCGAAATAAAATCGCTGTGTGTGATTAAAGTATTGTTGTAAAACTGAGCACTGAACTTAATTTAATGATGTAAAATTTGTTAGAATTAATTAATACTGATTTAAAAATAGTCTTATTTTTCTTGAAACTTATCAATAACTCCGATGTAAAATAAATGGAAAACTTTACACAAAGACTTGTTAGAAAAAACACTGTATATATTCAGACTATGTAGTGACTATTTGATAAACGTATCGCGACTGTGACGTAGAGCTTTTGAAAAGCTCTGTGCTTGGACGGATGTGTGAACTTTCCCCGGCAAGTGCCTCAGTGGACTAAGGACCGCATGTTCATCCACTCGGACTGTAGTTGACTGAGCTCACGGGGTTGGATCAGCTGTCCACGTGACCCGAGGAATGGAAGAGTCTGTAACCATGGCGACGTGGCCAAACAAAGTTGGACGGACCTTACGTAAAGCGATCGCACGCGTAGCAGAGTGAGGTCGGCCGGTGCAATAAAGGTGTGTTTCAATGTGGAAATTACTATTGAAATTTTTATTCCTTTGAAGTTTCCCCTTTTTTAATTAACGTGATTAATTGCGAAAAACAACGTTGGCTTTGTTTGATATCATTCTCAATTTCTTTACGCCTTTTCACGTTTTAAAACAGCTTGTACGCTGTAAAGCCTTATTAAATACTGACGCAAATCATTAGAATTCATACATATTTACCTAATATATTATGATAGCTATAAGTTTTAGAGTTTCATAGATAATAGCGTTTTTTTGTATTATTATGTAGGTATTATAAAGTAAACTGTAAGTATATGCGAGAGGTATACTTTACAGGAGAGCCAAATTGGTATGTTTTTACACATAGTAATTATATATTAAGGTAAGTATGTATTAATGTGCATGAACTTTTATATTTCAAAAACATATATTCATGTTCTATTCCAAGTGTTAGAATTAAGCACTAGAATGATAACAATTATTGCGAACATAATATTTAATCAGGGCTTCGATCCGTTATTTTTTTATCGTTTCGTTTTTCGTTCCGGTTCAAGTAAAAATATATATATCGGTTTGGTTCCGGTTCTTGTTCCGACAAAAATAACGGTTTGTCCGGTTTTCGGTTCAGCTCCGAGTGATTAATTTTTAAATGTTTTTATTTGTATTACAATTTATTTTGTACCATAATTTAGAACATTTTATGTATGATAGCCCGGTGCCATGCTCTGAAACCAATGGTTATGGTGCACCGTACTGCCATAGTCATGTATATATATATATATATTTTTTATAATATATTATAATTTATGAGAATTATGTCGAGATATGTCACACGATCATGAATGATTTCTTTGCGCCTTGAATTTGACGCACACATTTCAAATGAAAAACCGAACCGAAAAAACTGAAATTGTTTTTCGGTTCGCTTCCGGTTTTCTTTCCGACGAAAATAACGGTTTTTCTGGTTTTCAGTTCAGTGATGGTTCGAAGCCCTGATTTAAATTTAGGTAATATGTATGTAGATATATATATATATATATATTTAAACTTGTTTATTTAATTTTGTCGTCCATTGTAATTACAATATTTATTTTAGATGTATAAATTTGAAAAGCCTCGGAAACATACCTACCATACATTAGAAATATCTTGAATACAATTGGATTCATATATTTCGCTTACCGGGAATGTTTTTAAACCAAATAAGTCTAATTGATTGAGTCGAGACGGTAGATTAATTTAGGAGTATCCAAACTTTTTCATTCTTGGGCTACACACATTGACAATTTTTTGAAAGCGGACAGAGCCAAGGCGTTATTTTTAGTTTGTTTTATCTTAATTTTTTTAAAAATAATTTAAATACTGTTGTTTTCTTAAATGTACGTGTGTATGACCATTTAATTTTACCTTCCTTTGAGACTAATACATTAAAAAAAATGCTCCAATTTAAGTTTGGTTCGACGCGATATTTAAAGAAGCAGCTGAAAATCGTGTAAAGGTAAAAATAAAATATGAAGGTTGGGGGCCGGCTTTGTGCGCTCGTGGGACGCATTTGGCCTGCGGACCGTAGTTTGAGGATTCCTGGATTAATCCACTATTTCCTCAGTATCTATTAGCTTAATAGATTTGCATATTTAAATAAATTAATTAATACTGTTAGATGTTTGAAAAGATTACTACATTTTAGATTAACTTTACTATGTAAGTAATATGTTTTTGTCAGTTATAATAGATCTCGTTGAAATATAAAAAAAAACATTTGAAATAATAACTTGGTATAAAGTGTTTAAAAAAACAATAAAGCAAATCACTAACAGAAACGAAGATCAAAGTATTTTTTTACAAAGCGTCCTTGGTCGTGTGTAGTTTCATTGAATGTTTCCGACCCACATTCACAGCAAGGTTGCTTTTAATTTTATTATTGTGTCAAAGCGAATTATATTGTCGTAAAAATGCTATCTAGAAAGGAAAGGTTTGCGACAAAACAGGTCAAATTGTGATTGAAATATACACATTTGACATAAAAACAGGCTACGTATTATTTATGTGATACCTACGTACCAATTAATAAAAAAAGTGTCTAATTTATTATTAAATATTAAACATATTTAATTTTGTAAACACTTCTGAGAAAATATATTATACATTACCAATAGAAAAAATCTTTTTGAAAAAAGTAAGACACCCCGCAGGATCGAACCTGTATCACTTGGGTATCGCGCCCACGCACATATACAACTATGCTAAAGGAGTCATACTTAATTGCGACAAATTTTAAATAATGGCCTTTAATCAAATATTTCTTTTATTCAACGAATAATTCACAAGATTTTGAGAATGTTACATTTCATATATTGAACATAAATAAATTGAAAACACCTCAGATACATAGCCACTAGAAAAAATAATATTTGAAAACGAGGTTCGTATTTTTTTCAAATATGATTTTTTCTAGTGGGTAGGTATCTGAGGTGTTTTCGAGTTATGTGTGTTCAATAATGCATTTTAATATTCATTGAAGCGCTTTCCAAATTGAGGTACTATTGGCGATCGGTTTTTGTATTTTAAATCAAAGTAGGTATTACTTTAATAACTAACTGATGTCACGGATTACTCCAAGATTTTTTATTGTAACTTACTTGAACTTGGTAATAATTTTTAATTAACTATTTTTTTTTGAACAAAAAAATAGTTAATTAACAAATATTACTTTAGTACTATGAACTGTCAATATTAATAATGGTAAAACAGTCTAATAAAACAGTACAATATGTAGAAGGTTCTTATTTCACTAAGGTTAATAATAATCAGGAACGGCATCGTTCGCTTCAATTGTAATCGTAACCGGAACATCGTCAACTGATACAAAAAATACAATTTTATTTATACTAGAAAAATATTTATTAAAGATAACATCAGACGATGTCTCATTGAAGCGGTCGAAACCGGTCCTGATCATTATTAAATTGAATGAAATATATACTACATACAATAATGCTAAAAAATACTGACACAGGCTGCATTTGCAATAATCCAATTAAATTGGACGAAATATTTATAATAACGATCGGTTCAGGTTCGGTAATTCAGGATTAAATTGATAATTACAAATGTGTAAAATAAATAACTCTTCATATTTAAAAAAATAATAAAATAATATCAGGGCTAGCGAACTTTCTTATACAAATGTGTTAAATTATATCTTGAAAAAAATGTTCAGCCGTCACGGAAATAAAATAAAAAACTAAAATAGCTTTAACTAAGTTTTTCATCGCTGGTTTATTGTAAAAATTTACTAAAAAATAATATGTAGAACAATTATTTTCTAAATTTACAATTCAATCAGATATTTTTGTTGTTCGTGTGGTGTTAATTTATTTATTCACGGATTTCAATTGAAGATAATTGAAAACACAATTTATAAGAAAATGCTACACATATTTCAATCAAATCAATACATTGGCGATGTTTACTATCTATTTGTAATAATTTATCGATGAAAATAGTTGTTTACAGTCATATGTTTACTAAAACATAGTGAAAATAATGGTTTGCTATGAATTTTTCATAGAACTTTATTTATATATTAACTATAATATGGTGATATGTTACAATATTTTATACGTAATACAGTAATAGGTACTAATACTTTTATTACTAAAATATTGCTAAGGGTGTATAAAAAAATGAAAATTTAGCGTAATCTGTTAAATAAAAAATTGCAATGTGCACCAATCGTCCGTAGTGGTAATTTTTCCATTATTACCATATTATTACCATGACTGTAATATCAAGAAAACACAAACGGTTCACTATGAAACGGCGATTCCGAATATTAAAATTAAAATGGAGATTGTACCTACAACTGAAATAAGTATAATACACGTCTACTTTTCTGATGTGATAATTATACGATGCAATCCATTATGTATCTTTTATTCATTTCAGTCGTATAACTAAGAAAATACGTTAGCATATAAAAGCTTATCGATAAAATTCAAGGGCATCTGTACAACCTTGCCTTAAGACTGAAGAACCTTTATTTGCGTGCCAGGTGAGACATTTCCCATGTCATATTTCACCATAAAACTTTGTTGTATTTTATATACGTTAAATGAAATAGAGAAGCTAGTAAACTTAACACAGAACATAACTGAAAGGCGTAGATAACAAACATTATGTACCTACTAAACAATATTTTTTATTTTATGCATTCATTGTATTTTAATTATGATTTTGGAATGTATATACTTAACATTGAAATCCGTGATTATTATCGATCATATTAATTGTTATTTCGTTAGAAAAGCTGCATAATATACGGTCGCCTACCCACATATTTCTAAAAAGATGTTTTAAGATAGTCATGTAATAAAAATAAAATAGCTAGCGAGATAACTATTATATTTGTTAGGAATAAGTTTTTAGTAAATAATGAAAACAAAAATGCTTACCAAATGCGTTCGAAGTGACACCCAGCCCATAACGATTTTTGAAATATTTTGTTAGAATTAAAATGACTTTATTCGATAAACTGTTCAATGAAAATTGTTAAAAAATACCTCACTCTAAAAATCACAGATCCTTTTAATAGTTCACAATGTTTTTCAAAAGCACCAATGTCATATAAATGTTGGGAATATTGAACACAGCACGTATAATAATAATTTTATTAACTAGAGGTATTTATTTGTAATATTAAAATATGCTTTCACAGAAAATGATATTGATATTATTTGATATCGCTCACTTGATTATTTAATGATATATGGTTGTCTTATTCTAGAACGCATCCGAAAAGAATTGATATTATTTTGTACATCGACAACCGGTTAAAAGAGAACGAATCGCGTGATAAATGGTCGTTACCGAGCGCGATTTTGGTAATATTTTCGTTCGGCGAATGGTGTCATGGGATATGTAAACAAAGGATCTCGGTACATTTGAGGGAGATTTGTGAATGGGCTAGGAGGGCTGGTGAGGCCATCGGGAGACGATCGCGACGTAACGAGAGCTGCCTGCGTCACTGATGGGATCGTCTGCCTCCGCCGTTGCAGATAAACACAGGCGTCCGTGGAAGGGATTGATCTCGATTTTATATTATTACCATATAAATAAACGTCTATCTGTTATACTCCACACCGTCTTCCATAATTAAAAAAAAATATTAAATCACAAATTGTATACAATACAAGGTAATAATTATCCAATAAATTAGATTACACGAACTTATTAAAAATAATTACAAGATAAAAAGAACTTTTTATATAGCACGTTTTTAAATTTTCTGTTGAATCATATAAACTTGACAATTCATTTATTAATAAATAATTTTATTTGTACTTGATAGAAATACTGAATAAATATAGAATACTGAAATGTCATTATGACATTTCATATTGATTTCCATAGTAACGCACGTATATATTAATAATTTAGTTGATAGGACTCCCTTAGCAACCAATAATAGTATTTTACTTTTTACGATTTTTTTTTCCGAAATAACTTTCCATACAAAACATAATTAACTGAAAATAAATTCAATTTGCTTAAAGATGGCTAAAAGTATTAAAATAATGAATTTTCGTCGTGTTCTGATATATTCTAAAAGTTTCAAATGTATAGCTAGCCGGGAAGTTAGTTAAAAATCTTCAATCGTCCAATACGAATCTTGGACAAACAAGAATACGAGCTAATAAAAACGTGGTAATAATATGAATTAAAAGTTCCGTTCCACCGTCTAATATAATAGTATGAATAAATTGAATTCCGTCAGAATTTTCAAGTATGAGACAATCACCTAGGTCCTAGGTAAGTAATGCGTTGTGACCTCACGACAAATTGAGCATGGAGTCCTGGATGAAAAATTAGTGCCTACGTGTGTATCACGACAGAAAGCTTCTCACTATAAAGATAATGATCTCAGTATCACGATGAAAGGAACAATTTTTATCAGGATTTTAAATAATTAACAACAACGAACTGTCAAAATATGAAAGAGATTATAATTTTCACATAAAAACCAGGAAACGATATGATGTAGATATAAGGAGTTGAATGAAAATTCGTAGAAAACACCATTTTATTTAAGGTACATACCTATAGTTCACAAGGCTAAGTTAGTTCACATTAAAGTGATATGATAACTATTCTCAAAGCCTTGGAATTCCAGCATTTTAAATACAAAAATTAGAATTCCGGAAATGCAAACCATAAAATTTGTACTTATCTCAAAATTTTCTGAAAATTAATGATATACAGATTTTGTGCCGTAATTATTATATCTATTAGACCCAATTCACATGTACGTTAATTCATAACAGAAACCAAAATTATGATAACAACAGTAACGTAAGTACCTACATTAATAACGGCACAATAATATATTGCGTTCTCCCGTAAGACGTATCCTTTTTGGTCGAGGGCTTGATGCACTGGATACAAATACACACGTTGATTGAAGAAAATCAACATTATATGCATTTAATCAACGTTATGTATTTTCTGTTTGCGGTGTATTTTTTTTGAATACATTCAATTTATATATTTTTTGTTACTGCAGATTTGGTAAGTAGTTATTATAAGTCTTATTCACAAAGCAGATGACAAAAATATGAGTAGGTATATCATAAACAAATATATTTTATATTTAAAAAAAAAACAATATTTATGTAAACTATTACCAGTTTGCCAACTCGCATTTGGTTTACACTATATACCGATAGAACTCAAGTGTTTAATAGAAAGTCTGTCACATTCCTAAGCTTCGCACCCGCAAAGTAAAGTATTCTGTCATACAAAAATTGAGTAGGAAAATTTTTGATAGTATGAATGATAAAACATAGAGATTGATTATTGATATTGATTGATAACATGAATAATTAATTTGTATATATTATTATAGTGTCAACTGACATTTTGTTAAAATATTATATTTTGTATGACATTTCAATGCAAACAATTACGTCATGTGTTTGATGGAGTAAGTTTGAAAGTGTTGAAGTATTGGTATGTTCATTCACGTTATCGAAATTAAAATTTTTTTTTTAAAGGAATACTTAAATATGATATTTTTTTTGTAGTTTTTTTTATCTAGATATATATACAAAATTAAGCACTTAATATTTTTTATAAATTATTTTTTTTTTCCATTTTTATTGTATAATAATGTAAATTGTAAATGTTTGATAATGAACGATTAAATTCAATATACATATATGTCATATTTTTGCATAATGAATAATATTATTTTTTCTATTACATAACTTATTGAATTCAAATATATTATTTGAATTAAACCGTTAAAATGGATATTTGAAATAACATCTCAATAGTAAAATGTTCAAAAATTTCGGAAAAATGTGAAATTGTATCCACATCAGTAAAGCTCTCCGCTTCGACTGTGATACGTAGGTTCAAATCACATTTGGTATGAAAAATCTATATCTTTGAGGTAGTTATGTATGTGTGTTATAAGAAGGAGTGGGTTTAACTAACTGGGCCTCCATATATATTTTTTAAAACTTTTTATATACATTTTTTTAAATCTCAAAATAAAAAAGTATCTAATTTCACATACGTACATTACGATATTTTTTTGTTATATTATGAAATCTAATAAGTTGAAAATAAGGTAAAGTAACTAAGAATAATAGGCATATTATTTTGTGCTTCAACATACTTATAACCATTGAAAAAATATATCTGAAAGTATCTGCGGACAAGTAGTTTTTGAATCATGAAAGATTTTTTTATGATTTTTTATAAAACATGGTTTTGGGAAATTAAAATATATATGGACTGATTATTTTTGCCTAATATTTTAAGATTTTAGGGACCGCTTGCCTAGCATACAAACCATATAGAAAAAAAAGATATGCATTTGAATACTTAAATAAAATGATTTGTTAATTACGAACATAAAAAATAGCCATGAGACATCTTCGAGTCGCTACTGACTGCTTCTATCGATGTGTTCCGAGTGAGCGTGCTTCGCGCAGGCGCGGCGTCCATGTTGGCGGAGCGGTCCAACCGAAACCTCGTTTTCCGACGCCAACGCTGGAGTGCCGAGACGCCGCAGCGGCTACGTGAGCTTTGGCGCATCTTGCATCGCTAATGCATTCAGGCTTGCCTTGTCGCGCCCTGTTGCTGAATGGAACTTCCCACTCATTCACATTAATAATTAACTACCGATATATTTTCCGATATATCAGTGTTATCCCGATCTGGAAGTTTGTCGTATTACACCATCACTATACATAATTCATAAGAGAGCTTGTAATGATTTTAAATAAAGGAATACAAATATTATTCTGATATTCCAGATTGGTATACTAAATAATCGAAGAACATTTTTCTAATACTTACTAAAATAAATTTAACTACGTAATATGTTCTATAATCTATACTACGCATTCGAATTATTTTGATTAGGTATAACTAAGAGATTTGATTCATATTATTAGTTATAGCATGTCAACCGACATAACAATAGACTAAAAGAATTATGTAGAATTTAAAACTTACTACTAATATTACATTATTGTAATTAATTAAACGAATAATATAAAAATAGTTATAATATCTACTATTGCATACATAATTTTACTAAAACACAGTTTTTTTTGTACTGAATACACTTTTACCGGTTTCGTCTTTCTGAGGTAGAAGAAACCAGTAAAATTATTTAATATAAAAAGCGGATTTAATACAAAAAAATGTGTTTTATTAAAATTATTATTACAATGCATTTTCACCATGAATAAAATTGACTAAAGAAACTATTAAGTATATTATAAATAAATATGTAGATACTGCGTTCGAAAATAATGTTTTAATAATTTATGACACGTTATAATACAAATAATTAATTTTGGAATGCCAATTATAAACATATTTATTGTAAATAATAATTATTTTAATATGCAGTGAATTTGACATCATATTATATAATTAGGTAGGTACCTAATTATGTTTTTAAAAAAGTGTTATCACTATCAATTTTGATAAATATCAAAAGATTTAATGCAAACCAATATTATACCTATAATATATATTATATTATAAAATTGCAAAAGACTGAAAATCATAAATCTATCTGGCAAACAATGATGTTATAAAAAATACAGCTGTAGCAATGAGTATTCAAAGTACACCGTTAGATGACTTGCATTAGTCTAGACGCAAACCAATTTTCGGAGCGAAGTTTCCTCCAGAAAAGCAATTATATTCACGATAGATGTCACTGTAAGTTTATATGCCATAACAAAGAATATTACAAGATGCATTAATTTTGTTAAAATTTTTGATGCCAGATATTATCGTGTCAATATGTGAGTTAAAATTAAATATATTTTTGTATTATTTATTAAACACACATTTTGCATTGTGCGATTATTTGTGTTTATCACAGTCGTAGTAAAAATATTTATGTCATCTTTAACGTTATAATATTTTATACTAATTGTTTGACAGGTATTTAATCTTTATTCGATAATATATTGAATATATTCGTATATAAGAGAAAGGGCAACAGTGATGACAACTTTTCTATGGTGATAGAATATACGAAGATATAAAAATTATAGTATTTCTAAAAAGAATTATATAAAATGAAATGGATTTCGTTTAAATCATTCAAAGTTATCACATATACAGCGTATTGACTATTTTACATTTTCCACAAAATCATATAAGTAAGTAATAAAATTACAGTCGTAAATTAATATTTAGGATTTAGTATTTAAGTATTTTAATTAAATGAAGTAAAAGATTTTTTTTTTGTACCTATATATTTGACATAATGAGAATTTTTTTGCTATGCTCATGCTTGTTCTTACAGTGTTCGTTTCAGGACAAGTAAGCGTGGCGCCAAAATCTTTTCATTCTGACACGTTTATAGCGTCACGGAAGGCGGCCGTGCACAAATCGCGGCCTCATATACATGGCGGGTGGAGATGGGGTAACTCAAATAGTCAAATCATATCATATACGCCATACGGTAAATCAATGATTTGACCAATATAAAAAAAACTTGGCTGTAAAATAAAAAAAATAGTACCTACCTACTATAAATTCTGGTTGAATAATGAAATAGATTTTTTTGTTTTAGTACAGTATAGTTGTTTGGAATATTGTATGTAGACGCGTTTTTGACCAAAATATATTTTACTTTTGTGAAAACAACTCAACCCAAATGTTTGATTTATAAGTAGGTAATGTAAATTTTAAAAGCAACTCAACCAAAAACCTTCAAGGGGTGAAAGTAAACAAAAACAAAAGCTTATGGAAATTTTGAAAGAAGAAAAATTCAAATACTTTATGTGACTACATTGCCATTTACTATTGAAGTAAAGGTTGCTCGTTTAAATAGTCATCAAGCGAGTGTACTGTTCCAGTGACTTATGCTCTTAAATACAACTTTCACGTCTTGTCAGTAACCCTGTTACTGTTTGACTTTGTTTATACATGCAATTATTCAACATGGCCGGGGGTTTAAGGTCTACTCGGCCGAGTTACTGCCAGCGCCGTTACCCACGGTGCTTACTGCTCGGCGCTCACCTTCTGAACGTGTGCAGGATATGTATGTCAGCCCGAGCTCATTTTAAATTCATAGGATTTACTTTTCCACGGATGCCAGGCGGCGGTTTTTACTTTATTTATTTCGCGCGGTACTTAATTTATCGACAGCTCTAGTTGATACCTTCAATGTATCGTGTGATACAGAGCATTTTAATGAACGGGTGGAAAACAAAGCATTAGCAATTAATTCTAGTATCTATGCATATGTTATTTTAGTAAACAAATATCATTTCCCTTCTAAGCGAAACGCATGGGCCTCCACAGTGGAAATTAACACACTGTATTATTTTAGTACATAGTATTGTTTATAATATAGTATGTATACTTAATGTAGTAGGATAGAGGTCGTAACATTATCAAGAATGCGCAATGATCTCTCAAGGTGGTAAGGGATTGTTGAAAAAACCGGTAATTTTAGTGATCGCCATCATCAGCGACGAATGCATTACTAAATTTTCATTAATTATGTGATTCACACAATTAATCACATAATCACATAATTAATGAAAATTTGGTAATGCATTCGTCGCCACTATTAAATATAATTTAAACACACGATTAAGACAATTATACTAATAATATTTTAATTGATTAATAATGTCAATAAATAACCAATAGATATCCATTTAAAAAACACACTTACGGTTTTCAAAGTATTAATAATATTACAATTAATAATAAGTGTACAAATTCATAATATTGCTGGAACGAATAAGAAAATGTATTCTGTCTCTATATATACACGTATAGTATTTAAGCAAAGGCAAACGGCCTATCTGAATAGTCTTGATAATGGTGTTACAACCGAAATAACTATTGATAAACCTTTTTTAAAAACCTTGGAATTCTACCAAGTAAATGCTAACTCAATTAATAAATAGCGTCATAGTTAATTGCAACAATTTTTAACTAATGGCTTTGAATATTCTCTGAAGCGCTTTCCAAATTGAGCTACTATTGGCGATCGGCTTTTGTATTCAAAATTTCAAAAAGATTTTTTCTATAATATATTTTCTCAGAAGTGTTTTAAAAATCATGTATGTTCAATAATTAGAATGTTACATTCTTAAATATTTGTTGAATAAAAAAATATTTAATTTATAATATATGTTTGAGAGTGGGAATATTGTCTGCCACCCATCAGTTAATTTACGGCCTTCTGACAGTGAGGGACTACTTTGAGACTACTTTACTTGAGGCTATATGGAGGTATACTATTCGTGGCTATATTCGATTGAATTTCTCTTAGGAATGCTTACTAAAATTTAGAAGATATCTATATTTAGGCAACATAGTTTTTACGACTTGTACGCGGTGTAAATAGAAATTTCGCAATTCCTTGTAGTATAGACATGTGTCTCCCCCTTAGAAATTGGGAGCATCTATTATTTTCCCAAAGATACAGAACTAGCCTGCCATTGGTAATACCTATTGGGGAGAGCAATAACTGAGTTCAAATCGCTTTGGATATTGATATATCCTACTTACATGAGGGGGAGTTTAGGTCAATGTTGTTTGAAGTTTTTTTTAATAGGGCCTATATTCGTTCACTCGGTGTACTTCCATGTACACTTTTACTAATCGTATTAGCATTTTTAAAACTTAAATTAACACTAATATATATTTGAGTCACGTCGAATAACCGTTTAGTACTAAGTGGGTCATAATGCAACAGTAAAATATATTGATAAAGATTATTAGATATCATCATTGGCGTAGCTGAAAAACAACCAAATTGTTTTTTTTTAATAACTCACTTTAACTCTATATTTGTATAAATATGTATATCCTATAGATTCATAATATGTGTATGCTCTTGTTCTCAGTCTCCACAGCCTATCTTTTTCCAAAAACCACCCTTCGCCACTGCCACACATAATCTGGAAAATATCTTGGAGGCGGTCAAGGATTATGGATCTAATGATCATGATATTTTTTTTTATATAGGTGCGGTATTCGAATCTGAATTCACGGTTTTAGAGACAAGCGCTGTGAGAATTATTTATTCCACTGAAGGGCTCAAAATAAATCTCATTAAATTTCATGTTCACACAAAATAACGAACTTTATAATAACGTGTTTTCGCCGTTAAACGATTAAACAAATTAATTAATATGATGCTGTATTTTAATTAAAGTAATTTGCGGCTAACCTTTCTATCTAGAGGCTCAGTTTCGTTTGTGACCCATCAACGTGAAGTGTCTGATCGCTTGACATTTGGGAATCAATTTATCAATGTGGGCCTCGCTTCGAGTATGACGCTCTCGCATAATTATATATTATACTATCAACTTGCCGCAAACTTCGGGGTGGAAACTTTTGCAATGTGTGATGGAGAGTACTTTATATAATATAAATACAAAGGGTCTTCTCTCCCTAGGACATTTTACATGGGGTATAAATTCTTACCTCCATCAAAGATTGTGTAAGCCTAAAGTTTCTTTAAAAATGTAATACATGTCCCACTCGGTTCAATTTTTTTCTAGTCTAGTATTTTTCTAATATGTATGTTTATTGGGGTTTTTTTTTTAAAGATTATGTTTTTTTGAAATAAAAAGTCTAATATTTTGTATATTCAGTATTAAATTAAAAAAATATAAGTTGTCTATAAATTAACATAAAAAGTAAAAACACATTGCATTATTCTTGTCTCCTTTATCAGGCGACAGAGCTCCGAGTTATACCTTGTCCCCCTGACGCCATTTTCTTATATGACTCCAAAATTTTTTTTGGATGATAAAAAAATATTATTTCAAAAAAAATAATTTAATAGTAATTTAATCATAATAGTATAATTGATAAAATTATAAATGTAAGTTGTTTACTTTACAATGAGATTATGATATTTTAACAACTGAAAATATTGGCCCATATATTATCGGCTATATGTAGATCAGAAACTTCAGGTACGCAGTATGGATGGATGCATGGTGGGTATAATGTGTTAGAATAATGAACGGAACAAACAATGTTCTATACGATGTAATACAATTTACAAAAAACATCAAATTAACATTGGATAGATCGTTATATTGCTCGAATATGAGAAATTGCTGGACATGTCAAGTTATCCAGTGGTACCTTATCGGTAGAAAACGTTCGCAACGTAGATCTACATGCCATTGGATTGATGGGTTAAGTTCTGAAAAATAACGTAACAATGCAATAGACATGACTGAGAGGAATGTAATCAGCTTATGGATGTCTTTATCCAGTAATGGATAAATCCAGATTGATTATCGGCTGAGCTGGAGGAAACCGAATACTGTCCGACAACAAGAAATCAGCGATAACAGGAAGTTGCTGTATTCGCATATAGAAGACTTCTCAGTGACGTATCTGTCATGGAGGCAACGCGTGCTAGAGGCGTGTTTAAATAATGTATCGGCTCTCTTTTTAGATGCGACTCTTTTTCTTCTTCGCAATAAACCAAAAATTTACTAATATTAATTCTAACATCACTCCTGATCGTTTTAGACATATTTTTTTAATAAAAAAGCTTCACATTACGTAAATTGATAGATTCGTACACCACGGGAGCATACAATCGAATGATAAATTTGGAGGCGATCCTCATTTGAAAACGGAACTGCGATTAACTGCACTGAAGGGGATTGTTAGTTCACTGTTTTAACACGTGGACAAGAAGTTCTTGTTCGACAGTAGTCTCTTTTATTATAATAAGTTAGTGCTCATTGCATAGAAACTTACAGGAACTTATTAATTGAAGACATGTGTGTGTGTGTGTGTGAATTTATATATAGTATACTGTTTTTGTGATCTAGATTTTACTATGTAGCTTCTTTAACTGGAGTTTGCAAAAAGCATAAGACGGAATACAAAATTATAATAGGCATACATACGTTTTTGTTGTTGCTTTCATATTACGATTATACCAGTGATCTGCAAATTTTTAGTCTTCGTGATTACTAAAAATAAATTATTATTATCACCATGTGGTATAAATATCTTAAGCCTACTTAGTATAAAGACACTTATAAGGGAAAGCATCTAGCTGTTTTGAGTTATTATTTGACCTAGATACTCAGGAAATATTCTGAAGAGTCGTCACCTTGTCCATCTCTCGGAAAACTTGGAAATTTTTGAGCATGCATTTTTAAACGAATCAGTTGTTAGCAACCGGCCAAGAAAGCAATCAAATAATGCAAATAGTAAGTATACGTATGTTTTCTCGATTATAATATTACATTATTCAAACACCTGACTAGAAAATGAACATTTTCAAAAAAAAAAATGGTCATGGTTTCATTTGGATTAAAGTATAGGTACTATATGTAGGGGATATTAATATTATTAATGTGTCTTCCATTACACTGTAAATAATACTAATTTTATTTTTAAATGTAATAACACGTGTCACCGTTGGTGAAAAAGTCTCATTTGAATCCAGTAGATCGCAATAAGCTTATTTTGGTTGAAAAACTACTATATTTCATGTACGGTAGTGACGTGTTAGTGAAGTACATCGCAGCTACGAGTTAATGAATATCTTCTAATGAATTTAAGTTTTGTTCTGTTCCACTCAAATGCAAAACTTAAATTCATTAGAATTCAAATTTCATCAAGTACCTTCGGTTGATAGTATTAATATTAATGTATAACTGTCTAAAAAGGTTTTTGTAACATTGTTGTTTGAATGTAAAATATTTGCATAGATAATAATATAGTGACCACATGATAACTTATATATATATTTAAATTTATCAAACTGTATTGAAATCTCGTTTTACAAGTTTGGCAGAAGATAGGAAAATATTTCACAAGGAATAAAAATATCGTTGTTGACGCCTTTACAATTTGACATAATTTCTAGAACTACCAACGGGAATTAAATTGCATGCTTTTATAGGCCATCCATGGACTGAAACCGTATGCGGTTTCAAATCGTCTGCCATACTAAGCTTATATCTTTTCTGGTCACGGAAATATATTTTCACAAAGTATTTATTATAAGCATCTGATCGTATCCGTTTATACCATACACTTACTTACCTTACTGAAAATATATTTTCATGAACAGAAATCATAAGTTTAGTATGGCACACGGATCTAAACCGCATATGGTTTCAGTCCATGGATGGCCTCTTTTTTAGCTATAAAATCTACGTTTGTGAAGGCGTTGAGTTAATTTTTAGCTATCACCAATTAATTTTGAGATAAGGCTATGTAGGTTATTATTCTTTGACTGTCAATGTTGAAAGAAAATTGTTGACAATCTCTGTACTGAAGGAACTTTTGTATTTATACTTGGAGGCCGCCAGAGTGTTCCTGTAAGAGCTTTTGAGAAAGATGCTTGTAACAATTGTAACTTTCCCGCTTGTTACTGTCACACGTTCGTAACTCAAAAAACTACACTATTGAACCGTTGGAATGTTGGAAACCACTTCTTAATGGTACTACTGGGCATAAAAAGCAATATTTTAATATAAAGTCTCTGAATTGCAGCATGTTAGTGTTTAAGAAGATATGATAAACATACGTACTTACAGGATAAGTTTTTTTATCTTCTCAATAGCATTATCATAATTATATACAAAAATTTAGTCTACAGTAGACTCTACATACTACATTTTATTGACAAGGTTAATGCATTCAGTTTACTTAATATGGATTATAACTTAACATTGGTTATTTGTTATTTAGTAGGTATGTCTATTTAGTGACAATTTTAATTTTAATAAATTCCCAATACGTTACCTAGTTCCGCTGTTTCCGAGTAATGACAATTTATTGCGCTTATTAGTGATTATTTTATGTATCTACTACGGGATTTCACAAATATTTGAAATATTAGAAATCTTTTTATACGTTAGTAGGTTTTTATCTTATTTTATTGTATTCATTTATTTTATATAAACAAAAATTAACTGTATTCTTTGTCAGTGTGAATTTACCATTGGTGATTGCACATAGTGCCTGAAGATGCAGAAAGTTGAAATCCGTATTGCAAAAATGGAATAGTACAAAACTTAAGTCAATCGGAATGTTAAAATTATACTCACCATGCTTACCACAGAACAGATAATAAATAGAATTCCGATAGGCTATATACCAAACAGTAAATTTTGACGCAGGGTATTGAGTGTGAGTGTTCTACGAAAATGAACCACGCATTAATAGACGTCCAATAGTGTGTGTAATACACCAATAACAAATGAGCGTCAATGCATAAACCGAGAGTAGTTGTCAGTATTCGACGTATGCCGTATTCTTGTATGTGTTTAAATTTATCCCGTATTCTACCTTACTAGACATATGTTGCCTGCTTCTCCTTACCCGTTAGGTATTTCAGTTCCCTGATGCTTATAATAAATCTATATATATTTGGGCATATGGCATAATATTTACGTATTATTACATTATATTAGATATATTATTAAATACGAGTATTTAATCATGAGGCAAAGATGAAAATTTTTTATTTTATTTTATAGATACATCTAAAATCTATAATTACTTCAGTTAAAGAAAACTAAAACAAAGGTATTTAAAATTATTATCAGGCAGGAGTGCCGTTCCTTATAAAAAGATGAGAGGAAACTGAATAGTTTTGAAAGGAAAAAATTGAGTATGGTCTTCGGTGCAATATATGAAAATGGTATGTAGTCAAGAAGGTACATAAACGAAATGTAGGTATGCGTTGCACAACGATCTGTCTATTTTGACTGATCAAAAGGAAAGACACTTAATTATCAAGATACCTGCAGATAAGATGACGGTCAAGAAATAACCTGAAGATATGTTAGTAGAGACTATTTGTGACCAACAACGAGAAGTAATATACGTACACTTTCTCGAAGGCAGCAAATACTAACTTTGGACTGCATGGCCAATCTTGATGATATACTTGAATCAGTTATTGTTATGATTTTTTTTTATCTTAGTGGTAAACGCTATACTATAAGCTATTAAGAATTTTATTTAAGTTTAGGTATATTAAATAAAATAATCAAAAGACACTTCCACCGCGATCTATGAGCTTTATGAATACTTCGGATTGTATAAAGTAATATGGGTAACGTAGCCGTTTCGTAAATATTTGCAGGCTTAAAGTTTTCCTTACCACTTTTGCGGCATTTTCAGGGCTTACGGAAATTGTTTGGTTTGCAACATAATATATTTTTTTACATACAAAAAAATCAATAACGCCTTGCTTTGCTGTTGATTTTTTAATTAAAAAAAATATTTATTAAAATATATATTTTAAGCTTATACTATTGCCTATCATTGCATCATCAAATTCATATTATGTTGTTTTTTTATTCAATTTCTAAACGTGCATTCAATTATTGTTTATAAAAATACTATTTAGATATCTTAATACTCAGCCTAGATGCCCATTTTGATTTCTTATTCTTGAAATTTAATGTTAAAAAATATATTATGTGAATTTTCGTGGTAAAGAAAAATGTTAATATTATAAATGTGTAAAATATTTTATGAACTCACCTGTGCCTTTACTGCTGATAGATGTATTTGTGCTACTCTCAAATCGAATTTCTTCATTGATATATCCTCCTAAAAATATACAAAAAATATTATTTTTTTGTTATGTCATTTTTAGTAACCTGAAAAACATTTGTTAAACGTTGTAAGATAATCGAAAGTCATTATACAAATAGCAAAAGAATGTAGCACCGTTTAAGTTCCTGTACGGTTACATTTTGGATTAATTTTTAATTGATATTGAATTAGGCGAATACATCTGTACACAATAATAAATCTTTGAATATTTAAATTTTATCGTACCATTCTCTGTATACAAATATACATACAATATATTTAAAGTTTATAATAAACGTTTACAGTAAAAATTGTCCAATTAATAATTATCGTAATTTACGACAGATTTAGAATCCAGAACTCGTGTTGGAAAAATTTCAACTCTTACGATTTAAAAAAAACGTAGAAACGAATCACATTTATTGATATATTGTTTTTACAATTTATGAGACAACAGTTTTTATAGTTTTATACTATTCTGCATTCCGAAAAAAATAACATCAAAAATATGTTTTTTATCAGACAAAGACTATACATTATTAAACAATCGTCATAGTATTATGATACAACAAAATTGGTTGGGAAATTTATAGTCCCATTCCACTCCTCTTCTCTTCACCCACCTCCTAATCTCCAGTGTTATTGTTACAAGACATTCAATAAACAATTAGGGGTCATAAGAGACGATGCTACAAAGTTCAGTTGCATCTCGACAACGGACGCGTGCGGGCTTCGAATAGCTTTCCGTCACTTAAGTGATTGACTCAATATATACAGACTTATTCATAAATTATCATCATCATTCATACACCTTCACATATAATCCATAAAACTGTGTCACAAAGTGTGGGATTGTACAAACCGGGTGACCCAAAACAACTATATCGCGCGAGCGAAAGTTGAAACATACATCATCAAAAAGGTTAGTGTCTGCCACTCTGTTCTATCGCCCCCACCTCCGACCTTCTCATCATCCCTTAAAATAATGACAGTCCACTTAAAAGCTCAACCATAAATATATATTATTTACTGACTTGTATAGCATGTAAAATCGATGCCATTTTGCCAAACATAATCAGAAAATGCATATATAAAGAAATAAAATTTTAGATACATATTTTCACAGATTTATTTAGAAATATATAATTTGAATATAGAATTATACGACAACCAATTCCTACAAGTTAATCACGATCGTAAATAAATTACTTGTGCGAATTTTATTAATTACAACATATTACAATGTTTAATTTCATTTCATTGTGCGTATTCATTGGAAAATGTTTGAATATAATAAATAATGTATTGATTACACAATGGCGCTAAGGCTTTGGGATTGAATAAATCCAACAGCTATGCCAAGTACAAAAGATTTTTTCTCAGAAATTCCGGCTCAAGTTTAGGTATAAGGCGACAATATTAAACATCATCATGAATGCCGAGAATTTAATTTCCTTCAAATAAAATTTGTGTAAAAATTTGTATCTCGAGCGTTAAGGATTTTACATTACTTAGTCACAATGCCAGAAATTCACATAAAAAGTAAATTTTGAAAGTTTCCATTTTGTAACATGAACTATTTATGATTTATGTCATTGTCTCAGTTCTTTTTAAAGTAATGAATTCTTTATTGACAAAGTAAGTTTTAGGCTCTTAAGACTAAAATGAGAAAAGTTTGGAACCATATTTTATCGTTATTCAGATTATGTCAGTAAATAATATTGTAATTTCTGCTTCTTAACAAAGAAAATGAAAAAAAAAACTATGAAGTACCTTAATTCATATAATTTAATAATGATCAGGAGCAGATTTGTCCAAGTAAAGGCATAGTGTCAAAAAGTTAGAAAGTTAGAAAAGAAATACTATATTTTATGCAAAACAATAATTTTAATATTAAATACCATTGGCGTGCGGTGACTTTTTTAGTGGGCATGCTTTCAAAAAAAAATACATAACCTACTATTAAGATTATTGTCTACTTGAGCCAATAAGGGTTTGTAATTAATTGAATGTTGAAATAGGGTAACACTTTACATTATGTTTTTTTTTCTTACCACCCAACTGCACAATAAATATATAATATTATAAATTTAATTAGGTACATATTTTTGGACATGGATCGCATCGATACCACATAATATGGACGTATCATTGATAGATACTAAATTAAACTTTGTTTACGATATATTATATGGGATTATATATATGCGGATTGTAAGAGTAATATATAATTATTGTTTTTAAAGTCCATACGGTTGAGTAGTTCAAAATCGTGTTTTTCAATATGTCTTTTCAACATGTCTTTTATCTATACCATGAAAAATAGTTTGGCAAATAATAACCATTCCTCGTAAAAAAGTCGGTAAAAATAGCCTAGAAAAAGTAAAAATGGTAATTTACTTTGTCAATATAGATATAGCTGTTTTTATAATAATACTATTTTAAAATATATTCAATAATCCTTGTATTTAGAAAAACATTAAATGTTCAGTCCTTAAGTAAAAAACATTATCAAAATATTATCGAAAAATAATGTCAGTCGTGTTTTAAGGCAAATTAGTTTATATTTTGGGTATAATAATTTCGTTCTCTGCTTGCACAGTAATCACTTTTTACGAAAGCTTTTTAAAAGCTCTCAAACCGAAAAGCAGAGGAAAGCTTATGATTCGTTTTCTGCAAGATGAAAATTTCGCGTTTGAACGGTAATGAAAATTTATTGTCATCATGATGATATTCCAACATTCTCGTACAACTACCAATCAATGCCCAATAGTAACGATAATTTGTCTGTATCAATATTGGTGGTTTTAATCAAGCGATCCGTAATAAAATTTTCGTTAAAGTGCCAATAGCAACGGCAATAAAATGACTGTGGTTTAATGTTTGAACGATTGATTTATCGATGCTGAGTTATGAGGTTTATTTTTAATTAAATGAATTTAATCATTTAACTTTCTATATAACAAAAAAATACTCACCGAAAAAAATGTTATCCCCATTTTCGTCGTGGCTAATACCAGGGGTTTTAATCCCGGACAGAATATTCAATTCCGATTTTTCGTGATTAGTTTACACAATCCAGTGGGTCTATTCTATACTTATCGATTGGTAAAGTGCTAAATGCTATATTTTAACAGCACCTCTCTTGCTGCTGTTAAAATTTAGCACTTATTGCAACAATTACAAACATCCTATTGTAATTGTTACAATAAGTGCTAATACTTTAATACAAATCTCCCCTAAGTTTGATAATATTTATCACTTTATCACTTTAGCGGTCGATAAGTATAGAATAGACCCACTGGTCTTTTCAGTATTATGAAATATCTTTAAAAAATAGTTTATAAATAGTAAAACCTTTATTTTTCTTTTAAATTTATTTTCAAATGATAGTCCACCCGAAGACTAATTGCTCTTTTTAAGCATTTCTTTTTACTTCTTCGTGGGTTCATTTACAATACGTATATACTTGCAAATATTAATTTTTATGTTCCCAAAAATATCATTCGTAACTCTACGGTCTTCATGATACCCCATCGTACGACGGATGTTTCATGATGCTGTGTATCATGCGATTAACTTATTTGATGGCACCATAAAGGTTGATTTATTTTTCATTAACTATATCAATTGTTTGTGGACTTGTTATATAGGTTTTTTATCATTTTACTTTAATATTTACATTAGCACATACTTTCTTTTTTACTTTCTATTTATATTGGTTGTTATTTGTAATTAAGTCATTTTAATAATTTGTATTTATTATGTATTATGGCGCATTGGTCAATAGATGTAATGACATAATACTCTTTTCTATATAAATAAATAATGTTTTAAGTATTTATTACCTGTAATTCATTAACTTTATTGTAAAGATGACCCTCTAAGGATCGTTGCTGCATTCGAACCATGGCATCTAATGAATCCTAAAATAGAAAAAAATGTACGTTACTTTATCATAATCACTTTAAAATACATGTAAATAATTAGAAAATTATAATCATAATTAGCCAATATAAGAAATTAATGCTCTGAATTATATGATTTTTATTTTGCATTTTTATTTCGTTTTTTCTTGTACGAAAAAAAAACATACATAAACAAGCATCAAAATGGCATTGAAGAAGCATCAATCAACGTCAGCGCACTCCCTTGGCCTAGGTTCTGGTGGGAAGGAAAAATTCCTCGGAGGATTGAATACTTTCTAACGTGCACTGTAAATTTGGGATAAAGCAACTTCCATTATTGTCGAAAATCTAGCATCTACAGACGCCAAGTGGCGCATAAAATACAGCAGAAAGCATAAATACTAGTCAAATTATGCTTATAAAATATATTTTTAATTAACTATTTTTTTTATTCAACGAATAATTCACAAAGTAAGATCCAAATTATTTTACATACATAATTTTGAAAACACTAAAAGCCGATCGCCAATAGTAGCTCAACTTAGAAAACGCTTCAGTGAGTTTTGAAAAAGCCATTAGTTAAAATTTGTCGTCCTTTAGCATCGTGGTCAATGTGCGTGGGCACGATACCCGAGAGATGCAGGTTCGATTAAAAAAAGATTTTTTTCTATTGGTTATATTATATTTTCTCAGAAGTGTTATCAAAATTATGTATATAAAGTATATGTATTAATAAGTAGTAATTAATAACCAAGTAATATCTCGTAAATTAATACGAAAAAACATATTTTATAACCTTATATTTGTATGTATATTGAATTTAATATTATGTAGTCTTACCTGTAGTTGTTTAATTTGAATTTCTAAATCTAAGGCTTCTTTTCTGAGTGAGTCATGATTCGATCGAATTTGCATTGGTCCCAATCTTTCTAGTACTAGCTCATCTTTTAGTTGAGGGGGTTGATTTTCCTAAAACAAGAAACATACATTAATTTAAATTTTATTAAACTCAGTAAAATGTTTCGTATATCAAAAACATTATTTATTATAATATAGTCACATCAAATTTAGGTAAATTATAACATGGTATTTTGTCTTTTGTTTCCTCAATAATATTTTCTTAATAATATATTGTTCTTTAATAAGACAGAAATATTACTAATTAATCGTATTAAATTTTTATGTGTGCACCGTTTGTTTTTTCTTTCTTTGCTCGATATTTGAGCTAAAGGTAGAATATGCCCAATGCTTACGGGCCGCACAAAATTGTGTTTTTGCTAATTGCTTTTCAAATGCAAATTAACACGTTAACTAAAAAATTAATTAAAAGAGCCCGTAAACATTGGGTTAAGAATAGCTTCTACAAAGAGCCCTACACATCTTGAAAATGAGGAAGTGTACACGGTGACAAAAACTGAATATTATATTGATCGACTAATAATGTCAAATCAAATCAAATTTTATTTATTTTACATATAATGAACTTTACAAACTATTAATTTAAAATGTTCATAACCATTATAAACAAAGAAATAGTATTAAAACAGATATATATATTTATTTTATTATAATTCAATTAAACCCTGCCTAATCCAAGCTGTATTAGATAATAATCAAAAAATATTGAAACGAATAAACATATATAAAATATCTAAAATTATGCCATTAAACCATACATCATTTTAGATATTTTAATATAGGTATTATATAGTTTGCGTTAGGTAGGGCTTTAAAAAACTGAATTCAAAACAAAAACAAATAAGCATGATTGAAAAAGTTTGGACTATTTTTGTCGGTTCACCTATAGCACACTTAAATTATTATGGTTTGGTTTAGGCAGGGTTTAATTGAATTTTAAAATCTAATTCTAGCATCTGTTTATTGAATTATTAGTTAAACGAAAACAAATAAGTGTGACTGACAAAGTTGCGTGTGCATTATTTATCTCGAATCTTAACAGCCCACCTCCACCCTACCCCACTGATATATATATATATATAGTTAATATTAAACAATAGAAAGAGTAAGCACAAAAATTATTAAGTATATATAAAGAAATACACCGAAGAAGCTAAGTAGACCCTAATTTAAGAGTTCATAAAACAGCTCTATCGCTGTAGACATGTCAAGAATATCTTCGATGGATATCAAATGGTACAGAAAGTTCTGACTTAAATAAGATTCACAGGATAGCATGCATTAGTCGATCTCCAAAACGCATTTTTCACGATTTCCTTGACCTGAGGACATGAATTACAAATCATTGTCATCGACCTTTCGATATGTTCAGAGAATCTGTTTTTTCTTACAAGAGATATAGCATCGGCAGGGTCTACGTCAGCTCCGTCGTGATGATTTCTGGTAGGCGCTATGACGTTAGGCGGAGCAAAAGGTCTTCTTGGAGGACGACCGGCAGCAGGAGTCGGCAGGGCACGAGCGAGGTGCGCCAGGTCTGCGGTGCCGCTCAACGCTCTGCACTGCGCACTCAAACCGTCGTATCTTCGAGCTTGTTCTGATGCCTGAAGAAATAATGGAAAAACATAAAAAATACTAGTGATGAATTTAATAACCCTTTGAATATTTATTATTACAACATAACTTAACGCGTTATTATTTGTATGTGATAAAGAATCGTGTCCTTCAGCGCATCTATTCTATATACAATACTGCTTTCGGCAGCTACAACAGCTATCTAGGGTAGGAAAGTATTGACGTATTAGCACTTACTTAATACTTAGCTTAATACGTGCTATTTTTTAACAGCAGCTATCTTGGCTATGATAAATTTCAGAGCGAGATAGTCAGTTTTGACTGTTTAGACGGCTAACTTGGTGTAATTGTTCCGTGCTAATACTTTGATACTTTCCTACCCTAGATAGCTGCCATATCGAGCCGAAAACAGTCTTGTGTATAGAATAGATGAGCCGATATATGAATGGTGACAATAATCAAGTGAAATAAAATTATAGTTGCTAATATTGTGATTTGTTTAAATTAGTATTTGTAAAATAGGTATGCAAACATACAGAAAATTAGGAGCTACACGTATACACGTAGCTACAGTATTGTGAATGTGATTTTAGCATTGCATATTATTTTAGTATCTATTTTATATTTTTTAGCAAATTTATGAGTTAAGAAGATTGAATTAAAATATATTATGCGACGTTGCTATCTATGTACTTAAATACGTACGGTGACCATACTGCCCTGCTAAGTCAAAAGACAGTCTTTTTGGTTTTAGTGAAATGAGAACCCAAGCTTGAAACTATACTTTCTCTTATATAATGAAAAATCATAAGATTCTTTTGACAATTACATATTCTCTAAATATACACTGTCTATTTAGAGATAATATAAGAGAAAATGTAGTTTAAAACGTGGGTTCTCATTTCACAAAAACCAAAAAGACTGTCTTTTCACTTAACAAGGCAGCATATTCTATCGTTGTAAATAGACAGCAAAATTGTTTTTTTGTGTAGATCCGTAAATTAATAGTTTTTTTTATATTCCATCAAAATTTGCATTTATTACCAATCAAATTCTTTTAAGCTAGAATAAATACTGGACAAGGACCTTTTCCTGGGATGGTTGGCAATTCTACATCAGCCAATTTTTTGGCTCTTTGGTATCCGAAGGTAAATAGTATTTTATCCAAGTTTTAAAATAAAGTACGGTTTTCTAAATAAATGACAAAAGAGGAACATAAAATACAAAATATATCTTTAAGACACCGTGCTCAAATAAATGACTTCTTCTTCTTAAATACAGGATGTATGGTCACCATATATATACATAACAGTAGATTTCTGAGTAGTAAATACTTAAGCAGATTAATAAAATATGGTACTACACTGAAAAAGACAAAAAATATAGAAATCTGTAATAGGTACCTAATTGATGGAAACCCAAAAAATAATGAGAAAGCTAGAAACGGAGAAACGAAATGCTTTCATATATTATATTTATTTAATTAAATTTAGATAATTATATAATTAATATGTTTTACACCACAAATGTTTTTTTTAGTTTTTAGAGTTTCACCCATAGCGTAGTATTACAGTTAGTAGTGTAATATAAAAAGTTTTCTGGATTTAACGAATCACAAGATTTTTTTGCTTAAATAAATAACGCTGTAAAACTAACGAGCAGAGCTTACCGGAATACGCCTCTTAGAGCTTTAATATTGACATTCATATTATTTTCTTGTTCAGAAGCGCTTAATTGTATGCAAATTCGTTAAAAAGCCTCAAAAAGTGAGAGAACTTTCAAATTATACTGTGATAAATTGTGTAAGTATTTTTGTAACAATTATTCATACTCGTACTTTGTCATGAAAATATTCCTTATTCGTTATGATTTAAATAATTAACATGTATATAATATTCTCCTAATATAAAATAGTTACTTATTGGCATATATTAATAATAAAATACGCAGTATGTGCCAAGGAAAAGGGTGGTGCAAAACATGCAATATTTAATAAAACCTATATATATCTTATTATATTATATCTATATTTATCTATAATAAATATAATATTATAAAGAAAAAATATTTTGTTCAATATGAAATCTTTTATTTAATGAGACTTATTTGAAACGATTCAGTTTGTCATCACATATTATATATTTGAAAGTTATGAGAAGATTTTTGAATAATTCATAGTTAATTAAAACGAAACCAGAGAATCAAACAAACAATTATTGAATTCGACTTGTTTGAGAGTTTTCTGTTGTTGATTTTCAACAATAGAAAATAAATAAACTATAGAAGTGATATAAGTTTAATTATATTTTATACAAAACAACCAGTCTTTTTCTTTTGTTTGACAGCGCATATGAAAAATCGTTAATAATCATAAAAAGAAAGAAAATGTGATTAGAATGAAAAATTTGTATTATTATCCGATATAAATGGGTGGTTGTTATTTCTCTGAACCGCGGTCGTTATTTTATTTTGAAATATGGAAATTTGTACAACATGAAAAATCGTTAAAGGCTAAAAAAGGTTTCACGCTTTTGAATGTATTGGTTCTAAATGTATAAATAATGACAACAATACAATTCAAATTACTTACTCTCGATGAAACGACTTCTGCCCCCTGTAGTACGGCTTCTGAAAGTGTGTTGCATAGATCGCTGTAGATTTCTTCAAGCTCCTGTAAAAAATAAATAATAAAATTTATGAAAAATAATCAAAAGTTCCAAAACACTAAGTAGGTACCAAATGACAAATATATATTAATGTTGTGATTGAATCTGAACGATTATATAGACATTAATACTACTTCACCCTGTCACGCCCCAGTATTGGGACAAAGGGCAAGCATAACGTTGCGTCACTTCCCTCGGACCATAGCCACGTCATGCGCCTATCGCCATATGAGATCGCGCGTAGATCGCTTTTGTAGCATCGCTACAGGGTGAAGGAGGTTATGTAGACATTAATTTCAATTAAAAATGATTCAAATCAAATTTTAATTTTAAAGTTCAAAGTTATCTTATACACTGTATTAGAAAAATATCCTATAACAGATGTTATACCAAGTGGGATTTAAACGCACAATTTTCGATTGACAAGCAAGTGCTATATTGATCAAGCTACTTAATAAGACAAGTGGTAAGGTACAAATCTTGATTTAATATTGTACTGATAGGTATATTTCTAGGTATGTCACAAATAATAATATATTTTCAACAATACAATCCAACATTTACAATCGTCTTCTAAAAATGTCTTCAAATCCCCCTCAAAATGCAAAATAACACATGGTAGATAATATATTAAAAAATATATAAATATTATTTATAAATATCAGATTCAGAATGATTTCTGATAGCTTTTAATACCTTTAAGTTTACATTTATAATATTATATGAAGTAAACAATAAATACAAAATCATGAATATAAGATTATCACAATTTTAAATATTATACATTTTGTAATATCTCCCTTAAATATTTAAACTAATTTAGTTTAAACGTGATATAACCATATTTTATTTATTCAACTTTGATTACTAAGTTTTATAACAATGTTATTGTAAAGCCAGTGATATATTCGTGGTGCTACAAACATTCAATAAAACAGCTGGCATATTTATTACACGTTCATATTTTTCCCGCATGACTTTATGAGAGAAGTTTATCACACATCATGTAGGTACAAAAAGTGATAAACATAATAATTATTATTACATATCGTGTCTTATTTATTATCGTGTTGACTGTTGATACACACAAGTATACCTTGTATGCTTTAATCAGGTTTTTTACTTGTAATACAATTCTGGTTACTATTGCTGTATGAAGAATGATACATAAGTAAAAATATTATAAAGTATGCACACACTCAAAAAAAAAATTATAAAATATGAAGATAATTGTTTAGTAAGCTTGAAATACACATCTAAGTTATTTATAATTTGATTTTTTGATGTGAAATAGCATTTACTTGGTAGAATTCTATTTGACAGTTATGTAATATTAAATCCACAAAAAATGTTTTTTTTCAAAAAACAGCTATTTTGATAGTGATATATCAAGTAGGATTATAATACAGGAAGCATTGAGATCTTTCTTCATATAACAATGATGAGAAAGTTATAAGATTGAATACTGATTTAATATATTCCTGTAAATTATCTATATAAGCAATACCAAAATCATTCTTGTAGTCTTGATGATGGTGTTAAAAACGGAATATCTATCGACTTAAAACTATCTGTATGGAATTAAAATAACTTATTATATGATTTTTTATAGAATTTATTTCTGAAGTATTATGTATATATAACAGAACCTACATTCTCAAATATTATATAATTTTCAGTGAATTATATTATATAATTTTAATTTAATTATATATAAATTTGTACTCAATTATAATTCACTGATGTGAAAAATTTTATACTAACATGTATAAATGTAATAATACTGATATTGTTCATGCATATTATATTTATCATTAACCCAAAATAAAAATAATCAGCATTTAAAATAAGTAGTTAAATAGATTATTTCTATAATAACTGTAAGATAAAAAGAACTTTTTATATACAACGTTTTTTAATTTTCTGTTGAATTATTATGCTCAATATGCTCAAACTTGTAAAAAAGTAAATAAAAAACAAACAAACAAACTAATATAGAATACTGAAATGTCATTTTGATGACCATAGTAACGCACGTTTATAATAATAAATTACTTGCTAGGACCACCCACTTAGCAACCAATAATAGTGGATTGGATTACGGAATTCTTCAGAAATAACTTTTCATACAAAACAGAATTAACTGAAAATGAATTAATTCTACTTAAAGATAGCTAAATTTATTAAAAGAATACATTGGCATCGTGCTCTGATGTATTCTAAAAGTTTGAAATGTCTAGCTAGTCGGGAAGTTACTTAAAGATTTATTGCAAGATTTGTACTGGATAAACAACCACTGAAAAAATAAGAATACGAGCTAACAAAAACGTTGTGAAATCAATAAAGTTCTTCCAAAATGATTTTCCGTTAAAATTACTACGAAACTCGGTAAGTAAAAGGCCTTTCATTATTTAGTTGTTTTTTCAAGGCCCACTATAAATACAGTTTCAACAAGTTGTCAAATGTACACGTTCTTTTTAATAAATAATAATAAACATTTAAAATAATAATGCGTGTCTTTAGTATATTATTATAAAGTTTCAGGGTGCTCACAGAGACGTTACGATAAATTCCATGCGTTTGTAAACGCTTTTGGTGAGAGAATTTCTCCATTTTCCCCCGCGCGCGTAGCACTGCCACTAAATCACAGGCGTCAAATAAAAGCTTCTGGTTTTTCATGTTATAAAAGTAAACATGAGGCGGCGTTTGGTGACACCGCTAACGATAAAAAGCGGGCGGCAGACATATTGGATTTTTTGGCTCTACGTAAGAAAGCACGTACTGTCGATATGATATTATATTACGGAGTCTTCGTTTTGCATAAGCATAGCTGAATGCTGAAGTACCGGTGTTCCATTATGTCGAAAAACCTTTGATCCCACGGTAAAATACAAATCTGCAATCCGTAAACGCTACAAGAGGTAGGTGGCTTTAGTTGCCACAATACTACTACTTCTATTAGATCACGGGTTTCTAAACTTTTCATCAAAATACCAAAATGTTAATATATTTATTTTGTTGGACTCAATCTTCACTCTATATTTTAAGTACCTACATAATGTGTGCATTTCTAAAATTATTACACAGTTTACACCTACAATGATCTTGTTGATAGAGAGACCATCTTTCAAGCTGTGCATGTGGTTTTTTCAATGCGTATTTGATTCTGCTTTGGGTGAATGGTTATCATTTATCAACAATTTATTATAAGGAAAAAATGTAAAAATAATCTCTCCATATTCTAATATGAGACGCAAATATACATAGTTATATAAAATTTATTCAATCACTGTGGACTCTTTGTATCCGCATATATATTATATTATTTAACAGAATGTGAAACCTTAACAAAAGAGACATCCAGCAATATAGAGCAGTACACTGTAGTATGAAAAAGCTCATGCTGGAAAAAGTGCGTAAAAAAAAGAAAATAATCAAAGATACCGATTTTTCATTTACAATATATAAAATATAAAAACCTCAAAAACATACCATATTAGAAAAAATCTTGAATACAAATTTGATACAATACAAAGTCGCATTCGAACTTACATATTTTACGTTCACAGTGTTTTTACAAGTTTTTAGCCATTAAGCTACCGATTCAATTGTTTCTTTTGCGAATAATTGCTATTTAAGACGTTACGCTATCTGAAGTATTTAAAAGTGAATCAAGAAATGCCTTACCGTCTTTGTTATTTTAATTAAGGTAAATGATCTTATGACTAACATAATTTTATAACTAGAGTCAAGAATAATCAATTTTATGTTAATAGTATCTATCAGAACATGATAAATATGAGATTAATTATTTTACTTTTGGAGCTTCCATATACATGCACATAATAAAATACATTTGAAATTGGTGTTATTGATTGCTGTCGGTCTGTTTTAAAATATTAAAATATAACTACCCAGAAGTGTTCTCTGATATCATAATAAACACGAAGTAAATACGTATCGTATGTTATTTAAATATTTTTTTCAAACTCGATCGCCAACAATCCATAATTTCACTTTACTAACAGATTTTCGAAAGAGTGCACATTATTTTTTCCAATCAACTTCACAATAAAATGTGTGATTAAAATCAAGCGTGTTCATATTCCGTCGGTGGATAGATTGCAATCAAAATAAATATTGGATTTTAAATTGGAAAGTAAAAAAAATGTTCCTCTGCAATGCATTCCAATTATTTTCAGATGTGTGAATTTGAAGCAGATTTGATTAATATATTGTTATATTTTACTCCCTCAAAACGATAAAATTGTAATTAACGTCATTTCCACAGTAAAATATATTATGTATTTCTAATATAAACAAACTATAATGTTAAATATCACCAATGCTTAAGGAGAAGCTTTCCAAAAACTTTTATAATTTAATTTTGTCAAAATTAAAAACAGTCCATTTCAAACGTTTATTTCACTGATTGTAATGAATGTGATCATTTTTTTCTGAGGTATTTTCACTGGATATTCATAATGACAGTGCCAATACGGCAAAATTCTAAAATATTGATCTCACTATTTGGCAGAAATTTAAATAATGTGATCACCAAGTTTCCGTAATTAAATATACTTATATTTTTATTAATACTTTCGACCGAAGGTACTTGATGGAATTTGAATTTAAATTCTAATGGATTCAAGCTCTGTACTATTCCATTTAAGTCGTTTTTTGCGACCCGGGTTTCGCCTTTCGGCATCTTCAGGCGTCGTGTACACTCACCAAAGGCAAACACACACTGACAAATAACACCCTTAACTCTACCTTATATAGTAAAACAATACAATAAAGTAGGTAAAAACTCCATTACCTACCTATTTAGTCAGAAATTACAACAAAAAGTACACTAAACAAATTATGAATAGCTGAAGTGTCAGTAAAAAACCCAATTAGTAAAAACCCTATCTTATTAATAACAATACACTGGACAGCATATTATTATAATAAATCGTCAAACCTAATAATAGGTCAAAATTCTTTATAACAATAAAAAATACTACACTCAAGAGGTGTAAATCGTCAATTCTAAGAAAAATAATTAATCGAGTTAACTAATGAGATGTCTATAATAATACTACTTACAAGGTACCTAATTTTATTTTTATAACATTATTTTTTAACAAAAACAAAATTATACATATAAACTCGCTTAATATAATATAATATATAACTCACCTAATATAATATATATATATATATATATTATACAATTATGCATACCTAAATCCTCATCCCTAGACTCTCATACAAATATATATAATCTCATACAAACATATATAAATTGTGTGTCAATACAATTGACCATAATATAGTCTCATATGTAAAACATCATATTATAGGATATAACAAAGGGCTACTAGGAAAGCTGAGTTGATCGTTCAATATAGGTAAGCTCTGCAACTGTGCTCTATTTATTTCTAATATTTCTTGGTAGAATAATTTATAATCACCCGTATGACTGTGAAGTAGTTTTGCACCCTTTTCAATGTGAAACGTGTGTTTTTCATTTAATAAGTGGTTAGCAAACGTTGAAGTATCCTTCTCCAATCTTTGGGCTGCTAAATATAGAGATAGTAAAAAGATACTTCAACGTTTGCTAACCACTTATTAAATGAAAAACACACGTTTGACATTGAAAAGGGTGCAAAACTACTTCACAGTCATACGGGTGATTATAAATTATTCTACCAAGAAATATTAGAAATAAATAGAGCACAGTTGCAGAGCTTACCTATATTGAACGATCAACTCAGCTTTCCTAGTAGCCCTTTGTTATATCCTATAATATGATGTTTTACATATGAGACTATATTATGGTCAATTGTATTGACACACAATTTATATATGTTTGTATGAGATTATATATATTTGTATGAGAGTCTAGGGATGAGGATTTAGGTATGCATAATTGTATAATATATATATATATATTATATTAGGTGAGTTATATATTATATTATATTAAGCGAGTTTATATGTATAATTTTGTTTTTGTTAAAAAATAATGTTATAAAAATAAAAGAAGGTACCTTGTAAGTAGTATTATTATAGACATCTCATTAGTTAACTCGATTAATTATTTTTCTTAGAATTGACGATTTACACCTCTTGAGTGTAGTATTTTTTATTGTTATAAAGAATTTTGACCTATTATTAGGTTTGACGATTTATTATAATAATATGCTGTCCAGTGTATTGTTATTAATAAGATAGGGTTTTTACTAATTGGGTTTTTTACTGACACTTCAGCTATTCATAATTTGTTTAGTGTACTTTTTGTTGTAATTTCTGACTAAATAGGTAGGTAATGGAGTTTTTACCTACTTTATTGTATTGTTTTACTATATAAGGTAGAGTTAAGGGTGTTCGTTGTCAGTGTGTGTTTGCCTTTGGTGAGTGTACACGACGCCTGAAGATGCCGAAAGGCGAAACCCGGGTCGCAAAAAACGACTTAAATGGAATAGTACAGAGCTTGAATCCATTAGAATTTATATTTTTATGATATAAAGACTAAAGTAATATTTAAAATTTGATCATAAAAGCACATATCCGTATGTCACTAATTATTAACAAAAACAAATAAAATAATTTAGTGTTACAATCTAACCAATCTTGCAGTAAATACAAAAAAACAAATATAATTATTCTTCCTACGCGAAGAATATAAACTCCCACAGGATGGAGGTTATACTAATGGGTCCTTTTTAGTAGCAATGACCATTTTTTTAAGCGACAAAACTGCAGCGGATAAAACCACATTGAATTTTTAAAATATATTTTTTCCTATCTTGGGATCTCAGGCTTTAGAGACTGGCGCTATACCAACCATGCTATGATGGGCAGAAATTATACGAGATACCCACAACATTGTCGATAAGGCTTTAAATTTATAATTTGTTATGTTCATTATATGTAAAATAAATTAATTTGAATTTGAAAGGCGTGCACACAAGCACACGGCGCTGGACGTCCCGACAAAGGGAAAAATACAAATTGGTTAGTTAAACGGAATACTACTTATTCGTCGTCTTTATCAAGACTTCATGGCTGAGGATCGTGACCTGGATGATTTGGATATCGAACACACCATTTAAAAAAATAAATGCTAGTGATAAAAAAAAATCTTCTTAGAAATTAGTCTAGTAAAATAATCTTGTAATAACCTTGACTTGATTCAAACAAAGCCTTTAATAAGCAGAATAATCCTATAAGTGCGATATTTCCTTACCATGAAAATCCTTTGAGCCACTCTAGCCTCTTAGACATAGTTCGTCCTGAAGGGGTAGTATTAAAATCCGGCGGGTCGCAAGGTTGCGGTAATTTTACATATACTTAGATACATGCCGATTACAAAATGCAAAATTATATCAAACGTTTTGGGATTTGTAAATTATACATTTGTTTATTAATAATATATTTATCCGCAATTATTATCTACAGTTTGTAAGTTTGACACCGCAGTACCCAGATTGCCCTCCAAATATTCCTTCATGCATACATTAATTGTTTTTTTTGCTCCTAATTTCTCTCGTATTTTTCACTTTTATGTTCAGACACAAAATCACGATGTGAACTAATTAGTATATTCTGCCTATTTATGTATCTATTGAATTTTTTTATTTTTTTTGGACTATAGCACCCCCCCATAAAATCATTTAAAATTAATATTTTTAGTTAGAAGCAGACTTGATAGTGAGTCTATTGTCTGGGTCCCGCATTAGTAGACTGTACGGTTTTGTAGTGGAGAGGGTTCAGATTTTTTTTGAGACTTCGTTACTTTCGGCTATATTGATAATATTATCCATGGCTCTATCCGACTGCCTTTCCTTACCTATGCTTACATACTGTAGCTTAAAGTTTAGAAGGGATCTTTATTTAGCTATATATGTTTTCTTACTTATACCCGGAGTACATGGAAACTCTGCCATTCTTGGAAGCACTGACTTATGTGACTAATAATTATCTTATAAATCGGGAGCATCCGTTGTTTTATTCTATCAAGGCGCAGAACTAATCTGCCATTAGTATTGCCAACTATTGGGTCAATCAAATCGATTCATATAGTGATATATTCCAATAACGCGAGGGTGAGTATAGGTAGACGTTATTTTATGAGTTTTTAAGATAGGTTCTATCAACCTAGTTCACTCGATGTGCTTCCATGTACTTTTATTTTTATTATTTTATTCATAATATCCTGTATTTTTATTTCAATATTATTAACACTTTTTATGTCATATTGTAGTGAACGCTTTGAATTTATAATTTGTAATGCTAATTATATGTAAAATAAATGAATAATTTGAAATTGAAAATAAATTTAATTTTATTAAAAAAACAATTTGAAAATCTTTGTTTATATATAATCCGAATAAATCAGCCCTTCAAAATACATAATAAAATTACTGGTGTAAAAACATTTTTGAAATGCGTTAGGTTTTCCTAACAAATAATACTTACAAACATAATAAATGACAAATGCATACTAAACAAAAAATATTCTAACGTTATAATTTAAAATGTTTGAAGCGTCATTGCGTCATGGGCATGATTCATAAAATTGGAAAACCTGAGGTGTTCTTGTTTATTCTTTGTACCTTAAGAGACGCCTAGTGCTTCCTTATCTTTCAGCGTCTGCCATTGGGAATCACTGAATTCTATATGGTAATATAGAATTCACGATGTCGGTTGATATCATTTTATCCATCACCAAAGAAGAGTTGGAATTGACAGTTTTATTTCAAGCACCTACTTATATTATAAAGTACCTATAAAGGTTTTCGTATTTTGTTGTAGATTATTTCGCACCAAATCAAAATAATATATATGTGCGGGTATTAGGATTATTACGAATATTCAAGACATCACATCAAAATGTTTCTGTATAGACTTGAAATATGTTTTATTAACCAGCATGAGTAAAATTGTTTAGATAAAAATATAATGTGTTTCCACAAGAGATAGAAAATTTAATATTTAAAATGCCATAAAAGAAAATAAACAACGATTATTCATAAATGAGTTAAATTGTAAGAGGATTTACTTACATGAATAAATAATATGAATGATGACGCGACAGTAAAATACAAATTTGTATCTGTGAAACCGAATCTTTGTGACTGTTGTTCGCAGTATATTATTGTGTAATAATATTTAAGCCTGCTTTACAACATACAAAATGAAAATCTCTTTACAATCTCGATGTGACAGCTCCCGGATACAATAATAATTCTCTTCAGCATTTGCGCAAATAAATCATACAATGTCCCCATTATATGGCGAGGCTCCTTAGAAATCCTTTATCACCTTTATGAAATTTAACAGTTTCATTTTGGCATTTACTTACGAAAGAAGTGTTTACCTAAATTTTAAATCTAAATTTTAGCACATGATATTAATAATATTTATTATGGTCGGTTTTAAGGGAAGCAAAATAAAATAACATTTTAAAAATTTTCATACATTTTTCTTTCTATACATTTCAAAAACCGTTAGAAAAAAACTGAATGCAGTGGGATTCAAACTGGCATCTTTCATTATCTATGTGAGTGCGTTTATCGTTTTAACTACCAATTCATATATACGTGACACAAAGTAATCTTTAAAACTACTTTATTCGAGGTGTTTCAAATTAAATGACTGATCATTTAATTTATTTGCCTATTTATATAGGCAAATAAATATTATATTATGTTTATACAATATTATTTTCTTACGTGACCATCGTATATGGTGATATATATTATGGATAAAAAACAATTGGTATTTCTGTATTAGTCCAGTTATATTATGTAAAAATAATTCATTACCTAAGGATAATTCCTCTGAAGGGGATACTTAGCATATACATAGCAAGTATAACGATTATCCAGTAATAATATAGCAATAGCTATAGATAAAAACGAACGTTGAAAGTTGAACAACAAATATGCTTGAATAGTTTAGTATCTCCAATCTGTGTTATCAGAGTCAACGTAATGTGTATAATATTAACTATTGACTCATGGAAATGTAGATATTGGGATGTATGTATAAGCCACAATACTGAATAAATGTAGTCATAGAGCCTGCAATGACCACATACAAAAAAATATTCGAATAAATTAAAAGACGCTTTCATACAGCAGTTGATCCGCAGCTGACGATGTTGATAGCTACGTAAACATTTTCCTTTGAATTTAAAAGAAAATTTCGTTTATTACGATGCCACTAGAAGTTACATAAGTTTTCCCGGTAACTTGACGTTTATTTAAAAGATGTCTGTTTCTAAAATAAATAGGTCAATATTATCACGATATTGAATGCACTAACACGATGTGAAAAATGTCATGGCATCATATTTCAGTATTGAAGAATGTATTATTAGTTACGTAAAATGAATGTTGGAGTGTAGTTTTTATGTGAAGCCATTCATTTTTCAGGTTGGACGTGTATGCACTAAGCACACCCTTTTCGGTATTAAGTTGGTTTTATTAAAAAAAAAGCACTTTAGCTTTGAATTGAGAATTCAGATTGTATGATACGTTTCCCGGAACAGTGTTCACGAAAACCGTAATGCATTGAATAAATTATTTCTAATCGCAAGGGATGATTTAATATTTTCAAAGGTCTACGTTAAATATTGACAGGTTAGAAAATATTTGAAATATAATACGATTATGACGTAACAAAATAATCCGTTATTATATCATATTTTTTTTGAAACAGCAGTATCAAAAATTTACTTTTAATAAATTATTGTTAACTCACGAGATAGTACACTAATAATGTTAATTAAATAAATATCAGGTTTAGTTTAATATACTCGTTAACTGTTAACATTTTTATCGAAGACTTGGAAACTAATACCATTCTATATTCGAAATATGAATTAATTTTATTTGAAAAAAGAATATGTGAAAAATTTCTATATTCTTAAATATTGTATATATTCAGTTATTAAATAAAAATAATTACAAAAACTAGTATAATAGCTAGAATCACAAAACCGTCGCTGTTCTAATTAAAATTATGTAGAGTAAATGATAGATTTATTTTATTTTCATATAGATTATTGCTATCCCTTTAAGTATATGAAAATTAACTGAGTAAATTACACGAAATGGTATATAAAAAGTACCAATATTGAATGTGAGTTGGATAAAACATTAATAATGCAGTCAAGTGTGTTTTGATTTTCACAGTATGCATAATATATTTTCAGTAATACTATTAATTTATTTAACATACATTCCTAATTTGGAACTGCATTTATATTCGATATGAGTTAGTTGACGTTTACTTTGTTTTTAACGTGAATTTTTGTACGTGTTGTATAATAAAATCTACCTTAATGTGAATCCAGTTGTTGTGTAACTAAAAAGCATCTCAAGCGACCCGAAAAGCGAAAAACGACAAAACATCCATGGTTGAGTTCGAACCGCCGTCGATGTGTAGTTGAATACCTACTCTATTTTCAAATTGTCGAAAATATATCTTTATATACTTTGTTATTAAGTTAAGTTAAGTTAAGTTATAGAATATAAAAAAGTTGAAAAAATAACGCCCACGGTTGAGCTCGAACCAAAAACTACCCTATCAATTGCGCTTCTCACGTGGTAGCGAAAGCGACGATTTTAGGGAACACTAAGTACCTACGCGCTACTACTTTATACATTAGTTTGATTATTTAGTGACTTATTCAGGTGATGAAAGTCTTTTCTAAATCGAATGAAATATTATGTGAATTTTTTACAAAACCGCTACTTTGAAAATAATGCATTTTTTACATAATATAAAGTATATAAAAGTTTGTACTTCTCACATACAAGAATTCTTTAAAATAGTTACATATTGTAAGGAAAGTGTGGTTAATGAAACTATGAACTCAAGTACCAAAATTAATGTGTTTGGTTCGAAATAACAAATTCACTTTTTGATAGGATTGTCAGTATTGTAATTTTGATTTGAAAGATATTTTTTTATTATGTGAAATTCAAACAAAGGTGAATGTAAAACTTGAATTTGTTTTTTTATCAACAACAAGAAAGTCTAGTGGATTTTAACTTTGTACTATTCCATTTAAGTCGTTTTTTGAGACTCGAGTCGCAAAGACGACTCAAACGAAATAGTACAAAACTTAAATCCACTAGAATTAAATTCAAATTCCATCAAGTACCCAATGGTGAATATACACAAGGCTTAAAAATAATGTTAGATTCTAAAATATTGAGTACATTCAGTATTGAATAAAAAAAAGTTAGTAACTGTCAGAAAATTATAATAAAATAAATTTGGCTTACGACTAGAATTATCTATAAATCGTGTTAGTAATATCATTACCTGGATTCAATCACGAACCTGGTCGCTTTACCGTGAAGAAATCTGATACACTACCGATTTTACAAATAATACATTTAATTCAATTGAGTAATAGACCGAGGGATAGCTCAAATGATACTGGGACAAAGATGTGAGGTTTGAGATCTACTTGGTCTATCTTTTATTTCTAGGATTTTTCAAATAATATGTATATTTTTAAGGTGTTTAAAAAGATGTACTTACTACACGGTGTTGCCATATTTTTTTTAATATTTAGTATAAATATGTAGAAATTATAGTATTCTGAAAAATAAACTAAAGTGTACGGAATATTTTTGGTATAGAATCGTTTAAAGTTGTTATATAAATTTACTATTTAACATTCTTCAGCGAATGAAAATTGTTGTATTATTGTACAATTAACAACACTGACTCTACAAGAAAATGATATTGTTAGATGTTTGTTGGTAACCACAGTAATTTACAGAAGGATTTTAATTTGTATGCTGAAACTTGCAAGTTTTATGCGCTCACCTGAGCTTTGTTCAGTTTTATGTTTTGTGAGTGAAGGTGTTCGAGCAGAGACATTCGTTTGTTGGTTTGCACTCGGAATACTTGTGCCACGGACACACTTTAATTACACCATTAAACTTTTACTATTCATTTGACACAGATTCATAACATTAATGGCGAAATAGGAAAATGGAAAACAGCACTCGTGCGATTAAAAAATCTTCTTAGGAGTCTTCAAACTCTTCACGACACAAAAATGTAACGAAAATTTTTAATTACCCACTCACTGAAGTTTAAAAAATTCTTCTCGTTAATATAGAAAGATAAACAAAAAGTTGTTTTGTTTAAATACAAATTTTCTATCATGTTCAATTTTCATCTACTTTCCGTGTGCCCAGTGACTCATAATTTGGTACACAGGTGGTAATTAATGCTTTTAAATTTGGCAGACATCTGATAGAACAACCGTATCTTCTTCTTCCGACCATGTCTGATCCTAATAAAATCATAAGGGCCTCCACATAATGGAGGCTTGTATTAACAGATTTTGGTTTTACGAGAAATGGATGTCAGCTACTTGATCAACCTAGTATGTCCATATTCTGACTCATACACAAATTGAAAAACAATATGTGTACTTGGCAGACCCAGGATATGAACCTGGGATGCACGACGCTATAGGCTTACGCTTAAGTCGCGCGGCCATCGTATACTCGTTGTTTACTTGGAGTAAACTAAAGTCAATAGGTATAGCTAAAAGTATATTAGTCTATGGTTATAGCATAGAATGTAAAAAAGTAACGTATTCGATACGATGCCAGTATTGATATGTTTTGATATATTACCGATATCTAGTATTGATACTTTTATTTCAATATGGCATACCTAAGTATTGGTATTTATTAGGATCATACACCATTCAGCGAGAGAGCGAGATGTGATTTGTCACAACACTCCTCTATGAAATCAAAGATTCGTAAAATGCCTAATCTAGTAGTTGAAATGCCAATAATGCTACTTCTTTTTATAGATATTCCATGATGATTTAATTAACACAAAATTTCATGATACATATATTTCAATAAATTCATCCATACTACACCAAATTTGCTCCAACAGTGAGCAGTATTATATAATTAGCTATTATAGAATTAAAATAAGAATTAATCACAGAAAGGGTATTTGATTTCATGATACTTTGAAGATTATTTTGTTACTTAATTGAATTTAAAAAAAAAATATGTCGAATGGTATCATCATTCAAAACATTGATTTTTTGATTATCAAAATCCACTAGGGTATCGTTATGTAAATTATCTCCTCGAGATATCGTGATTTCTGGTAATAATGAAACGTGATATTTATACGTGATATCAATAGCAAAAGCTTTTGGAATCTAACAAAGCTTTTTCACTCTGCATGTAGTTTGAATTGAGTATACCTTCATTTTTGTTCATGAAAAAGCCTTAGTAATGAGGACTCTTCTAAACAGGTCAAGTGACCAACGAGAAGTAGCCACCTCTTATGATTCTCATGATAAGGGATTTTCAACTCGCGAAGAAGGGCGTTTGTTGTTAATAGTCATTAATTTGGAGTGGTCGATGCTTCGTTTATTTTTGTGCCAATTTAAGGAATTTTTATTCGGTGTTGACAAAAGTTACCGATATAAATTTTCTAGCCCCATCAGGCCGAGTGTAGTTTTACTCGAGGCATACAATATATTAATGACTTACATATTGTACATGTATGGTGTATTTATTAATTAGTACGTAGGTACCTATTTAACATGTTAAATAGAATAATATGCTAAAACAACAGTACTTCAAAATGAAAAATAATATCAGTTTTATACAAATTTTATTAAATAATTTATTATTGATAAGATAATAGCTGAATTAAAAAAAATATATGTTTAAAGTTTTTGGGTAAGTATTGATTAATAAAATAATTTAATAAGTATATAAATTATCAACAAATTGCATGAAATCAAATGTTACGTATTCTATCGCTGGATGTCTCTAATAAAAATAGTTATACTGCAATCTCGATAAAAAGTTGTTAGGTCGGAACAAAATATGATTTTTAAAATAATAATATGTAAAATATTATTTTAATTGTAATTGATGAAAGTGTGGACCCATTCCATATAAATCTGGTTGGCGATCCTGGCTTTACCTTTACGATGAAAATGCCGAAAAGCATAATCTGGATTGTAAAAACAGATTCCTATGGTAGGTATAGCAAAATACTTTCATCATTAAAATCATTAGAATTTCAGTTTTAATTAGGCTAACCTAAAAGTCTTAGGTCATCAAAATTCAAAGTAAAGTTAATCCAATCATTATAATCAGTATATCAAAAACAATCAACCTAGTTTAAAAACTTTTTGCTAGTATTAATTTAATTGGGTAACTTATTATAATAAAATCTAAATAATATTATTAAAATAAATGTTTCAAAAATTCAAGATTACATTTAGTAACAATAAAAAAATCTTTTCCAAGGAAGCGATATTGTAAAACTTTTCACTTAACGAAAACATAAAATTCTTTGTTGTCGTTTGTCACTGACAACTTTTAAAAAACATTTTAAAAGATTTTTTTTGATTGATAAATAATCGTAATCAAAATATTGGAAATATCATTAAAATTGTTGAAGTTTTTGAAATGGGTACTGGTTTTAAATTAACACGTTTTAAGAACATTATGAGATACAAATCTGAATATTGTAAAATTATATAAGAAAATCCAGATGTTAAATGTTATTATTTGGATTGATTTTTTTACGTTTTTAAAAATAATACACACAAAGTATTATAACGAACGTGTACGAAGCGTCTGAAAGTATTTTGAAATTTTATTTGTCATAAGTGAAGTTATACAGGTGTAGTAAATAAACTGTATAATTTGATTTGTTATGAGCTTACGTGCGCTGTGGAAACTTTGAGTCAAAGTTTACGACGAACTAACCGAAGTCGGAAATGCAAAAGGCGGAAGAGCTGCACGATCTTGTTCATTCAACTTATTTCAATTCAAGTTTCTTTTTTACTTTCCAGACTCTCTAGAGCACGTCGTATCTATATATTTTACTATAATAACTATTATATCTCATAATATCTGCTATATACATAATATTTGATAGTAATATGATTTTTACAACGTTACAAATTAATTTAATACATATAAAAAACCTTAAAGCAAGTAGTGTAAATATTTTTAATCTTTATAAAAACTAAACCATTTTCTTTCCTACCCGGAAAATTCGACCCAACAAGTGAATAGGTGGACACATTCGCAAACTTTTTACCATTATCTATAATCCATTATTGCAATATTACAGAAAATACAGGTTGTATTACTATGGCATTACAAAACAATTATAATCTATTGCGTATTAACAACAATAAATAAAGTTTCATAGTGAAATATTATTTCATATATTTTTTATTTAAATAAACAAATACAATGCATTTATAAAAAAAATTAAAAAATTGATTATTTTTGTATGTGCATAGATTAAGTAAAGTAACATTAGTTACTTCACCGAAGGCGATTTATTGTCTGAATATTTGCATCCCATTTAATCTCTTCTGTATGCAAAACGCATTGAAAAATGGTTTCAACTTTGAACGTCCTTCTGGGAATACCCTTTTTTAGATAATATACAACATTTTTCAGTATGGTTAAAAACAAAAAATGAGTGAATTATTGCATGACGTGTAATCAGCATAAATGTAAAAATCGACGTGATAATACAAGATAAATTATTAGGTTCAGCGCAGACGTAACTATGACTGTGACCACTTGTAGCCATCGGATGCTGAGAGTAAATACTGGTGGCTATAACAGATCTCATGTATATGTTTAGTCCATACGTCCCGCGTGACTACGATGGCTAGCCAGACGCCATGGACATCGGTGGTTGGTGGTGACGACTATCGCGTTTTCAAGTTTTCGATAGAGATATAGTTTCAACTAGGGAATCCAATCCCGAGCCAAATTTTCGATCCCGGGATTGGTCCCGAGATTCCCATTTTTTCGATAGTTAATATAATTTTTTTTATTTATATAAAAAACATTGATAAAATCAGTAAAAAATAATCTAGTATGTATAATTATTAAATGTATACTACATATTTAAGACATTTATTTTATTGTGAATGAACGTTCAATCTTGGAAATACATAGTTTTAATGAAGTAAATAATATTGTGAGAGTATAACAGTTTTATTTATTTATGAAAAGATAACAAATACAAGATCAATTAAAATAAAAAATAACATATTTAAGTAATTCAAATATTATTCTGAATAATATCCCCGAAGTAATACCAAAGTATGAAGTGTTGGTTTTTTTTAATTTTTTTCTGATGTTGTTACGATTACGTAAGGCAGCAAAAAATGGTTATTTATTATCCAGTGATTCCCCCTGTGACCAGTGGGTCTCCAGAATAGCATTTTCTGGTAGAAACGTCTAACTAAATATTTCTTGATTTATGTATTCTATTTGCCAAATTCATATCACGGATGTTACCAGAATCGTGAATATTATGTGGAATTTTTAATTTTCTAATTAATCTAATTAGTCAGTCAAATATGAAACTGTCGTAAAACGTATGAGATCATGGTGGAATCACTTCAAGAATTCACGTTAAGAATGCGAAGCATTTTTTTTCTCCAATCTTTCTCATTTTTATTAATTTATGCGAAAAAATAAAACGAATTGACAACACATGGGTAATAAATCAAACTTCATTTAAACTCAGTTTATTACTAATGTAGTTATAATATGTTATTAAAGTATTTTTCTGTTATATTTTCGTTTTTATTTTATTTTCCATAACAATTGATAAAAAAATCAATCCCGAAAGATTTAGGATTATGTTTACCAATCCCGGGATTCATAGGTATCAAAAATAGTTCGGGATCCCGGGATTGGAATCCCTAAGTTCAACCATACATCCAACCAAATCGGAAGCTTTAGAAAGGACCTTGTTGGTTTACAGTGAAATGTTTTCTTTGTTATTTTGTTTTTGTGATATTGTTGTCTAATATATTTTTGTTTTTCTTTTGAAAAAAAATATTTACTTATTATTTTTTTATTATTTCCATGTCTGATTATAATATAAGTACCTAGTCGATAGTATTAACATGACATTATTAGATTTATTTCCAATACACTAACACTAATCCAATGGCTTGAGCGAATAGCTAATGTACCATTATGACAGATTGGATCTAATTTAAGAATTATAAAAAAATATTTATTGAGATACCTCATAACTCCATACCAAGAAGGACTACGTCTTCTGTCTTGTATATAATATGGTTAGGCGAAGCTTATAAAAAATAATGACGTACTTTTCAAACTATCGTGTTTACGATATAAAATAGATTTTTAACGCGTTTTACTATTATTCAAAAATATGTTTGTATCCTTTTTTCATTTTTGAGTATATTTAAATTATTCATTGGGAAATTAAAAGCTTTCCCATTAAATACTCAACTCGTTATGATGACACTAATCACCTTTGATAGGGTAATAATTTTATACACTCTACTACCCCACAAAAACTTTGAATATTGTTATAATCTCATGGCCGTTAGGGATTGCTAACTTAAAAACTTAGATGGTTCAAAGAAAGCTTTGTGAGGCTATTAAAATCGAAGTGAGCAATAAAAAAAACTTTTTATTGTTTTAGTCTATCAATTCCACTGGATCGTGAGCTACTTCACTAAGCGAATAAATTATACTTAAATGTTTTTAAATAATAAAATTTGTTTGTCTATGTTTTTATCGTTTTATTAGGAATAATCTTGATTCATATATCGGTACGTAGTATCTCCTATCTACTTCCATTCCATTTCCCGGGTACTATTGAAAAGCAAGAAAGCTTATTAAAGCAAATTATATACATTCAATATAAAGAATGATACATTCTCAAATCTTGTGTGTTATTTGTTGAATTAAAAATATAGTTTATTAAATTATTAGCAATTACGTTATAAAAACTAAAAAATGGAGTAATCCGCGACTTCGGTTAGTAATTAAGGAATTAATTGATATATACCTAAAATTAATATACTTAAACCGATAGCCAACATTATAACGAAATTCGATAAGCATTTCCTGTAAAAACTACTAGTTAAAATCGTCGTAATTGTAAAATGCCCGTAGCTTAATTGGAAAAGCATACTGGCGCGAATCCAACAGATACAGGTTCAAGAGACATCGGATGTCGTATTTTTTTAGTGTATATTGCATGCATGAGATGTTTTCAAATTATGTATATTCAATATATATATTATTAAATTCTCAAATAATATGTATTATAGGTTGAATAAAAAAATAGTTTATTACAGTAACAGTTATACAAGTTACACGATATCATTGTTCTGTTTTGTTTTATGGCATGACGAGAATGTCTCAAAGAAGGTACCCGAGTACTATTACATAGCAAAGCTAACATAATACATTCAAAGTGCTAATAACGAAAGAAAATATAGTTACATGATAGAAAACAAATGCTATAGTTATAAAAGATTCTACAAATATATAATTACTAGATATCTATATACGTCATAATGAAATGTGTAAAAACATAATGAATAAGAATATGAATGAATCGTGGATATTTTTTAAAATTTATTTTAATTTTCCTATTAGGTATTTGGATTATTTATTGACAGAAAAATATTTAAGAAGGAAAATGTATACATTATATAATAAATTGAGAAAACTTAAAATATAACGACGTAAATAACTTTCCAACCAAAATTATCATGATTAAGGAGCGTTTCAATCACAAGAAGTTATTGGTATGCGGTTGGAAAGTTTGCCGAAAAGTTTACCCATATTGGTTTTCATGCTGGAAGACACTTTTGTAAACAGATATGAACGGTATAGAAATATTTTCTCGTATTTTATGAAAACGAATTTATTTACCAATATTTTCCATAGGAGATCTTTCCAATATATAGGTACATTTTAATTTTCATCCAATTACTTAAGATTTAATAATTTTTATTCATAGTTTTGCCTGGCACTGTTAATTACTTACATAAAGTCCGGTTTTATACCTTAGAGACTGGTCAATATAACATATATAGCCATATATAATGTCCCATGTCATGTACTATATTCTAAAAGAAGATTACATGCGATTGTTTCAATCTCTATGATGTGGTGTTTTAATGGTCTTTATGGTGTCTCTGAAAAATGATTTTATTCATTGCTCGAACCACTAATATAGATTACTTAGCCACGAAATGAATGGCTTCATTTTTCCATCTTCCTCTGAATGCTGAGATAAAGAATAAAATAAAATATAAATTTTTCTTTGCTTGTTATTTTCCAAAATTCGTAAATAAATAATTGTCAAAATTAGATTTTTATTAAATACGGTAATATTATTGTAAATCATTTAAAAATCAATTCACAAAAAATAGAAATTTCAGTCCACTTAACAGAAAAAATATTGAAACCTTGTAAACATGAGACATCTTTGTCATTTTGTATCGCGAGTGTGTACTTTTTTTCAATATAAAAATTCTATTTCAAATGAACATAAGAAGGTTATTATTCTCTCGTAAAAAAAGTTGTTTTAGATTTAGGTTTATTTTATTAAATGATAATTTAATAATAAATGTCACAGATTGTGTTATTAGTCGATAGCAATATCGGTTGTAACACCGTTATCAGAACTATGAAAATAAATTACTTGTCTATGAATGCCTAATTATACAACTCATATAAAGTGACAGTAGGACTATCTCTCTCCTTTACCTCGGAACTATTCAAGAATAATAACCACTAACTTGGAAATCGTCTTAATTTATTTTCAAACATTTATTAAATATGATTTTCGTGAATATGCCTTTCCACGATAGAAAGCATTATCATTATAAATAATTCAATAATTGACAGTAAGAATTATCGCGGCCATAATAAGAAAATGTATGGGTAAACATGTATTATCCTGTAGTTGGCAAGATTGCATGCATGAATCATAAAAGTTTGTGAAAAGGTTCTGAATTTTCATGCGACAATAAGATTTTTTTGATCTGCGCCTGCGCAGTAGAACGATAGTGGTGAACCTGCCAGCAAAAAAACGAACTACGGACAAGTTTTCAGGATGACCGATTTTCACAACCTGTCAAATAGTACGAAATAGTACCATAAAATGACAACATCGCGCCTCGCTCAATCTTAAAGAATGAATTGGAGAGATAGTCAGCACTTTTACGTGTAAATAGTTATTGTCACGATTGTTTAAAATACTCACGATTGCTGCCAGTAAAACCATGCATGTGTACAGGCGCTATAATAACACAATGATGTTCTCTAGTAATTTAATATTAATTGGTGTTGTTTTTACCTGTAGTAGATGTGGTAAAGTTTCCTGGTTGTATTCGTCGAGCATCCCATTGGTTGCATGCAATTGTTGTACGTAGGAGTTATGACCATCCATGAAACCTGCCATCGTGGCCTGTGACGGAGATTGGGAGTAGGCTTGGTGGGCTGCTTTATATTCTTGACGGCACTAGAAACAGAAGAAACAATAAACGTATTATATTTAGATTCTCAGTAAACAGATTTGTTTTCATTTTTTTGCTCTACAATTCAGTACGAATCTTAAAAGTTTTTCTACAATAAATACTTTTTTATCATTCGCTTAATGTATAATGTAAGTTTTTACTCTGGGTCGAAACGCATATTGGAAAAGCACGGCGAGAGATTCCATCACTAGACACACGGCTTCAGAAGTGAATATTCTTCCACCCTTTCACGATGGGCTAACAAATTAACAATATATTGTAAATATTTGAATAACCATATATAATATTATATTATAGTGTCTAGTCGAGATGATTTATTTTCAATGTCAACAATGCTAGAAAATTACACCATCAACCGACCCGACTCGCGCGCCATTTGACTTTCTGGAATCTGGATTACTGGGAAACTGGAAAAGTTTCTGGAATCACTCTATTCATTATCCTTAAAGTCTACAATCGCGTATCCTGATGAACAACTTGATTTTAGGTAAATAATTGGCATAGTATTTTTCATACTTATAACTACAAAAACTGTTTAATAAAGATATTTGGTGAATAATTCGTATGCGTGAGATTTATCTGACATAGTGAAATATTTTAGATTGAGTATTAAATTATAAAATTTAAAATTATAATTAATTATTCCATACAGTCCACATGCATTAATACAGTCCAAACGTTTATCAAAAACCAAATTCAATTTCCATCAAGCTCAGTCGACAGTAATACGTTAAAATTATTAATAAAGCATATATTATGTAAATCTTTTATTTGGAACAAGGCGCCATAAAGCTAGTGTTTTATAACTTTCTGAGTTTATTTTTTATTGATATGTTATGAGTGTTATTTGAATCTGATTATTAATTGATAATCAATAAATTTAATGCTGTTTCTTGTGTCTCAAATTTTATCCCAATATCGAAAGAAATACTTGCTAGCATAATGTATAAAAAAACTATTTCGACACCCAAAAAAACGTGGTGGACACTGTCGTTACTGATATCATGAATAAATGATACGTTTGGTTTTCTTATTTATTTGTTCCGCCAAGAAACTGGTATGGGATGAATAATTGATTACGGTGAAGCAGTGGGTCAAGAAGTAATTGGGATGGAGTAAAATAAAGATATAATAAATAAAAACAAATAATAAGAATAGTATTATAACTCTACCACTAAAATCTGGATGGCTATACTTTGTAACAAGTTATAATATATTTCGTAAGGATAGCAAATGGACGACAGCCGTCATTAAGACAGACATGGACCCTCCAAACCAACCCGCCCCGCACCACACTCGGTCTTAATCGAGCATATCACGAGACCCTACTTTTAAATGTGAAGGATCAGCAGTTGTTTACGCCTGGCAATGTCTCAGGAGCAGATAGCTAAGACTGATGTCACCATGTTCTCAAGTGAGCTTTGACTCAGTTTAATGAAAGACACAATTTTATAAAAAGTGCCATGGAACAGAAAGAATAAATTGATAAATGAATTTAATGCTCGTATTATATAAGATACAGAAAACAAAGCTAAACAATACGGACAAACAAAAATATGTGAGGAAGTCTTCACGTCCGCAATAAGAAGACGCCATCGACAAGCAAAATACTAATGAAACAAATATACATACATAATTTGTAAATACATTTTGAATGTGGCCCTTGGGCGCGAATGCCAGGGGTGCGGGTTTGAATCCCGCTGGGCGTCATATTTCTTCTAGTGTTATATAATTCCTTCAAGTTTTTTCAAATTATGTTTGTTCAATAAAGAATATTACATTCTTAAATCTTGTTTATTAATCGTTAAACAAATAGAATAGTTAATTAAAGAAACATACCGTCAGAATAACGGTCAGTAGACAACGGACGTCTAATATAGAATAAAAGTTTGTACTAAAAAGTATTAAGATTAAATATTGTTGAGGTATCGCAATTTCAAGTACCTAGGTATGTACCTACTTTATGAAACTTTTGGTATTAACATATTTAAAATTTTAATAATTAAAATAAAATTTATTTTATTGATGAATCTTAACTGCAGTGATGTTACGCAATAATATACACGAACGTACATATATTCAGAAAGTTTAGCAATATGTTTCAAGACAACCCTTGGTTGACACATATTATGCAAAAAAGATAAGCATTCAACAACACGCACAATATCAAATAATTGCTATATATTCGGTATTTCACGGAGTTGTATTTCGCGACTGGGTTCAATTCAAATGTATATTTAGATACAGGGCATAAACTTATTGGTTTGAGTAATGGCTAGCAACCGATTGTTGTACAAATTCTGTTAAGATATTCAAATTGAGGTATAAATGCACCGTCTTGGAACGGATATGGTAATTAACAGTTTGGAACAGCTTGTGTAGATTATTATTTAACGTTTACATAATGTGCGATACGAGTAAACAGAGTTTCAATCAAATTATTGCTGAAGAGAAAAAAAAGAGATACATAAACAGAACTTTAATTTTTCAATCAATACATTGCTTACTTGATCAAGACATTCTTGGAAAACAGTATGTTTACCACGATTATCGAATTTTTGATGAATATTGTGGTTTTTTATTGAATTAAAATGAAAATGTACATTGTTAAATGACATTAAAGGTTTAAATAATGATCATGTTATGTGCTGTTACATGCTGTCGCAGTAAGTAAATAGTGTGAAATGTAATTTTTCTTGGTATTTAAAATTTATCAGACTGTAGCACATTTTGAACCTTTAAATGAACATTGTCAGTTAGCAAAATCTTCCGAAATCACCAGAACAATGAGGTCACCTCACACGCACCGCGCTTCTTCGACACTCGCATAACTCAATGAAAGTTTTTTTAACATTTTCTACATGCCTATACATTTTCGGCTCATGTTAAAATTGCGGGTTCTTTGTTTTTAGTGGGTTTCTCTATGGATTTCTATGAAATTGTCATCTATTATCTATGGTCGTAGAAATTTAATTTTTTAAAGTAGAAACTGTAACAATTAATCATGAATAATAATTAAAAATACTAAGTAATACATCAGAGTTGGCACTCTCCGTTATTGAATTTATAGTGATCATTGATCCATGTGACGAATGATTTTGAAAATACTATCTGCAATAAAGTAACGATTATTTTTGAAAAACTAAGAAACGATTTCGCTACTTTACCAGATATGATTGTTATTTATGTTTTATTTTATAAAATTTTAGTAAGTAAATAAACAATCAATAAATATCAGCCTGTAATATTACTGTATGACTTAATGAAGTTAATAATATTCATATCACGATAAGATATGACATGACACGAGTTTGATATTTTATTTGTCTATTTATAGTGAAAGTGATTTCCAAGAAACTTTCTTTTAGAAGAAAAGATTTCTTTTTAAGATTTTTTTTTATCAAATAGATATTAAAAAGTTATATATAATGTATGAGTTTTTGACATGTATTTGTCTGAAAGGTAAACAGTCCATCAACGATAATCATTTGTTTATTTTAACAAAGAAGTTTTGAAAACGCAAAAAATAAAATGAACGTGCTAACGGAAGTCCCCAACCTTATTTAGTTAACATTATTGTTGGAACCCATAAAATTATTTTCTCAAATAAAAGGAAGTCGCTGCCGAAAGTGAGAATAATTGAATATGTTAACACGTTTTATCATATTACTTGGCACTTCCTTTGAGGAAATTTACATTTATATTGTTTGGGGTTAACTTTCAATTGCTTTCATTACATAATTAAAAATATATACTTAGATAAAATAGATGACTGAAGAAATTAATGTATTTAGAAAATAAACCGTCAAACTATTTAATTTTAAATCATTTGATATTTACTAAAATTGTTTAAAATAATGTTTAAAATAACGAGATTATATAGAATATTCGGCCACACATCTTTTCACTGATATAATATAACTATACAAAACGAATCTCGTGTACCATTATTCGATGGCTCAAAATTCTAGAGATATGAAATATTTTAAGGATACAGTAGACATATTATGTTCTTCTCTTGCCTCTCTCAAAAGAAGTTTCACAATGAGTAGGAATTTATAATTGTTTTTTTTTCTCATAAATTGCGTGTTCTATTTTATTTTTAATTCGCTGGCCATCAATTATTCAACAATTTAGTATCGCATACTGAACAATATTCTATACTTATCTGATTGATACTGTTGGTTGACTTTAATAATAATAAAAATATAATATTATTCCTCATTTCCTTATTTAAAGAGAAGAAAAAAACTTAATAACTATAAAAATACCAGTAGGTATATTTTTCTCAGCCTTTGCTTTATTAGTGAAAATAGTGGTCTTCACTAACAGTATCTATTGTCAGTATGTTTACAATTCTTTTACTGTTGTCACCGGAATCGGCTAACTATAAGAGTTTCTTGATTTGATCTGTATTTTTTTTATTTTATCGTTTACCAGCCAGTCTCTATAAGCTATTACTTCATTATGGCCAATGTACTGAGCGTGATGAAGAGTTAAACTTAAATAGATAATTGAAACTCAGTTTTAAATATTTTTTGTTGATAGATTATATTGAAATTGGATACTAAAAAATCTTGATAGAAGTTGTCGTGCAAAAAATACAGCACTATTTTAGCCTTAACAATCTACGCTATATTCATTATTTTACTATTCCGTATATATACTAGCAATATCGATTGAATATTAATTCAAATCGCTAAAATTTAAAAACTTCAGTTTACTCGTTGAAATCGTAATGTCAATGTTGTGACCCGCGTTGCTAGTTCAAACGATTCAACGTAATTTGATGGACAAACGGTAGTCGGCAAATATTTCGTTGATTTCGCGTGTATTTGACGTTACGTCAGCCCAAATTGATACGTCAGTTTGGGGAAAGCGGTCAAGATGCCGCAAGTTTATGGAAAACATCAAAGGCGAACGTCCGACGAAAGCCGGCTGACGAGAAAGTCAAAGAAACTACGGAAAAATATATTTCATTCATTTTTAAAAAAAGTTAAGTTATCCAGATATAAACAAGTAAGCGTAAATATCTTTTTATTTACAGAAAATAATTGGTTGTTGTAATTTACAATGTAAACATTCAATGAACCATGGAATGTTTTTATAATAAAATATACAACATACTTATATTTTGAAAAAAAATCCATTAAATTACATAGATGTTTGTTTAAAAATGTGTTTTCCGATAGAATGACTAAGCATTAAAAATCTGTATGTCTATTAGAAGCTGACAGATGTATTTTCAAATTTTGTTTATGAATTCAATAATCATTAAAAAAAGGAGGATCAATTTATTATGATAAAATAGGTTTTTTCATAACAAAAATGCCTATTTTGGTGTTAGAACCCATCTTCATAGAGATCTATCAATAACCATTTATAAAAAAAATCAATATAAATTTCAAAGATATTAATAGATTTCCTGAAGATGTATATATACATATATATATATATATATATAATACTTTTTTATATGTAGTATTTATTTATGTTATATAATCGTTCACCCACGTTGGATGCGCGATCTTATTTCGTCGTATTTATTAGTTCTTACAACGTCTGTTCAGACAAGTTTGTTAATATAACTGATTTTTTTACCTTTTTACCTGCGTGTGAGTCATCAAGACTAACGGATAGTTATTATATAGGGACCTATTTGATTTATGCGCAGTTATCGTGCATTCTATGTTCTCATTGATTCTTTAACGTTTCGTGTTCATGCCACGAGAATGGCTCCTGCAATTAGCTATGTGTATGGGGAAAAGAATGCCAAAAATAATACACGGTGAACAAGAACTAAAATCATACATTGGACTTATAACACGTATACTTTACTTCTTAACGATATATAATATTAAAGGTAATTAAATAGGTATTATTTGGATAGGGTACGAAGATATTGTGTGATGGATATCGTATGAAATGTTTTATGCGAATTTTTTATCGAAACCGCTCGACTCATTATGGCAAATGTACATTGTTAAAAAAAATACATAAGCCCTGCCCATTTCCCTACGAAAAATAATTTAAAACGTGCGAGCCAGCCCGCTTGATAAAGTACCAAACCGAGACGTGTAGCATCAAATAGCTATTTATTGGATATTTAATCCGTAAGCTACCGCGTAGGTATACAGCTTCGTAGTAGCCATTTATTATTGTCATGTTTATTTACATTATACGAATTTAAATGTATGTAGGTAGGTGTTGTTATTTACTAAGTATTTGTGAACGGTAGAAATCAATTAATCCATTAATGGTTACACTGTTTGTTAATATTAACATGTAAATAGGTATATTTTTTCCAGTATTTACGTCTAAATGCTTTGAAAGAAATAATACAGTATTTCGAGCTAAACCAAAACTGCTGGCATTTACAAAAAAATATAATGGTAAAGAAAATCATACGCACGGATAATTAATTTTGTATTTGAAAGTAATTTCAAAAAATCTGTACAATGCCCACCGTCGCTTAGAGTAGAGGTTTCATTACGTAACATTTGATTTTTCTATAGTATTAGTATACCGAATGTATCTTTAGCAATTTGATAAGCTGTTCATAAATCAATCAAACTCGGAGTTACATAAAAAAACTATTAAATCAGAATATACTTTACGCATACTATGTTAGGAAGGTATTAGGAGCTTGGTCCTGGGACACTTCCGAAATAATTTTGAAAGGAACTTAATGCTTGTCACGCCAAAATATATGCTCGACAATTGGATGTGGAGGGAGGAGAGGGAAATTCACAAATAATTAACTGTCCTTGACAAAGTTCTTGATTATATGTAACAAAACCAGGATTTTTTACTATTACTAATTGTAAAGGAGATAATCTCATTGGTATTATCAAATACTTATTTTTATTTAAAAAAGACACATTGAGCAAATAACAAATAACAAATTATTATAATTAACTATTTCTTTTATTCAATGAATAATTCACAAGATTTAAGAATATATCATTCTGATTATTGATATTTTTATTTTTATATATATTTTATATATATTTTCAATAATCAGAATGATATATTCTTAAATCTTGTGAATTATTCATTGAATAAAAGAAATAGTTAATTATAAATTATTAGCAAGTGCAAGTAGTTAAATCTAAAAAATATTGGAGAAATTCCACGACGTCGGTTAGTAATCAAAGTAATAAGTAAATAGTTACCTACTTTGATTTAAGAAACAAAAATCGATTGCCAAAGTAGCTTGATTTGGAATAACATTGATGAGTAGGTATTAATATTGACCAATAGTTAAAATTTGTCGCTATTAGTATGTCATCTCGTAGCATAATGGTAATGCAGCGGATCAGGGCGTATACCTGGGAGATACGGAGTTCGAATCCCCGTCGGGTTGGCTTACTTTTTTCAAAAAAGATTTTTTTCTATTGGTTATAATGTATGCTCTCAGAAAGTGTTTTTCTAAATTATATATGTTCAACAAATTATTAATTCAAGACGGTAAGAACATGACATTTAGAATAAAAAGTAGAGGTAAATAAACTTAGCAGAGAAAAAAAAACAAAGAAAAAAATTATTTTATTGCAAAAGAAATAAAAAAAAAAACAACAATAATGTTATTTATTGTAAATAATAATACAGTGGGCATATACGCAAGTAATATTAAGGCTATACCTCAGTTGAGGCATGGTCTAAAAGATCGTGGCTAGGCGATGCGCGGGTCGCGGGTCGCGGGTGCAAATAACGCATGCCGAACGAAATATAATTTGTCATATAAATCCAACATGCGTCCATTTAATGTTCTGTTTTCTTTCAGAGACGTTTAAAGCGTCATAGAAAGCGGCCGTGCATATCCTCGGCTGTGCATATATGACGGGTGGTGGTGGGACCTTTAACGTATGTTCTATTATTAACAATAATAATATATTCATTGACATGCTTTTTTTTTTAAAGTAAATGGGTAACGTTTTTAGTCATCTTTACAGGATTTAAAAATTAATACCCCCGTCGCCAGTCATCACAAAACAATTGGACGTATTCACATCTCGACTTTCGGTCTCCGAGTGCCAGCGAGTCCAAAATTTCGTCGCGCCTATAGTTGAAAACTATTTGCCGTTTCACTGAAGTATCGCCTTAATCTTTAATGTGAGAGTGAGGATGTAGTATTTTTTAAAAGTAGCTTGTGAATTTACGAGTGTGAAGTCATGGAAGGTGGTAGAGGGAAAAACAAGTACCTACATAATAACAGAATGATACCCTATGACAGTATTATAATACCTTACATTAAGGGGGATCTAGAATCTGGAATAGATCTAGATATAGGATTTAGGTATGGTCCCAATATTTAAGCTCGATTTGATATAAATAAAAAGGATTTCAACTTATACACATTTATATTTTTATAAAAATCGATAGTTTTTAAAATAAATATAAAAAATATTAAAACGATGAATTAGTCAAAAATCTATACAAGAAAAAATAGAAAACTTAATAAACTAAATTTTAATAATAAATATGACCATAAAAATAATGTAATAATAACGTAACTTTCACGTAATTCACATTTTATTTACAATAATTGTAAGTTTATCTTTAACTTAAAAAAAATCTTTTTAATGTTTTCAGATACATATTTATTAATTAATACTGTTATAATTTACAATTTCAACTGTATTATTTAATAAATATGTGTCCGAAAACATTAAAAAGATTTTTTATTTTTTTTTAAACTTAAAGATAAACTTACAATTGTAAAAAAATGTAATAAAATGTGAATTCGTTGCAGGGTCAAATCTTATTATTGAATTATATTTTATGGTCATAATTATCATTAAAATTTAGTTTATTAAATTTTAAATTTTATGTGGCTTAGATTTTTGACTAATTCATCGTTTTAATATTTTTTATATATATTTTAAAAAACATCGATTTTTATAAAAATATAAATGTGTATAACTTGAAATCCTTTTTATTTATATCAACTCAAACTTCAATATTGTGACCAAGCCTAAAATAAAATTTGATATAAATAAAAAGGATTTCAAGTTATACACATTTATATTTTTTTAAAAATCGATGTTTTTTAAAATATATATAAAAAATGTTAAAACGATGAATTAGTCAAAAATCTACACCACATAAAATTTAAAACTTCATAAACTAAATTTTAATAATAAAAATGGCCGTAAAATATAATGTAATAATAAGATTTGACCCTGCAACGAATTCACATTTTAATACATTTTTTTACAATTGCCAGTTTATCTTTAAATTTAAAAAAAAATAAAAAATCTTTTTAGTGTTTTCAAATACATATTTATTAATTACTACAGTTGAAATTGTAAATTATCAAAAAAAAATCTAAAATTGCAAGCTTCGTATTTTTCCGTTGGGTGCCTCTTTTCGCCTCTGATAGTATAAGCATCTCCCTTAAACAATGTTAAATGTACTAGTGGCTGACTATTTATACCCTTCTGAACCCGTGCGTCATTCAAATCCCGAATCTAGGAAATTCACATATTCATTTTTCATTGTATGTTTGGATCGAGAGTGAGTGTGTGAAACCATTTATTTTTAAAAGTCTGTTAACAAAACCTCCTCGTGAGGCGTCTGAGATCATTAATGGATTGTAAAGACATAAATACATGCTCACCATGTATATATAGAAATCTGCCTTTAAACACATCAGGTATTAAGTTAATTGGTTCGCTCACCTTAGTAAGCTTTTCCTCTGTTTTGGCGATGATTGTATCGCAGCCGTCCCTATGCGCGAAAACCTTTCTCGCCTGGAGCTTTCTGTGGAAGGTTCTTTCGATGAGTGGTCGCGCCACGTGTCTATCCAGCGCTGCAGCCACGTCGCTGTGCGCCTGCGAGTCCGCTTCCACTTCCTGAAGAAGTGTCTCCCACGTGTGAAAAAGTGAACTGGGACATGCTGGCCTGAAATAATAAAACGTATATATATATTATTAATTAATCTAGGTAGCCTTGATGAAACTCTATTAGAAATGTATCACATAATATATATATATATTATATATATATATATGTGTTTATTCATATTCCATGAAAAAAAAAATTCTGTAGTTTTTAATTAATTATCGCTTGTCCCTTGTTTTGCATAGAAACCATATGGTCACAAACCATCAGTTTAGATTAATTTTTTACACATCTATTATTAACGTAATATGTTATTGTATATATCAAATTGGATTCAACGACGATGATTGTCTATGGTGACTACTTTTAAAAAGAGGTCATCAGCATAGCATTTCAAGGACTATTGCTATGTCTTTTATAAAGATTGCAAACAATATTTGCTGCAAGTTTGAGCATACACAAGAAAATATGTTGAAAGTATATGACTAATAAAGTCCGCACGACATTCGTCGGTGTTTTGTAAAAAGGGCGAATTAACCAAAATGCTACTTTACAGGAGGAGGATTTTTAACTTTTGACATTTATTTGTTTTTTACTTGTAGCTGATTATAAATATGTAACAAGTTTATAATAAAGCTTAGAAATAATACTGTCATTATAATAGGTATTATTATATAATATTTCAAAAAGCCTAATATGTCACATTCGCTTTTTATTTCGTAATTTTAATTAATTTAATTAAAGCTAGTGGGGTATCTATTGTATTTTCATTAAAATCTCGATTTCGCCAAAATGGTTGATTTGCTCTTTTTACAAAACACCGACGAATTATGTTGTTGACGATTTTAAAAAAAATCCTTTTTAGTCGTTTTTAAGGTTATGTATTCCTCACACAACGTATAAATTCTACGATATTCATTTACACACTGTGAAAGCTCATGTAAATAATAATAAGTTATTTTTGGAGCAGAAATCGTGATATCTACTTCCAATTCGATATGTCATTTATTAAAAGTGTTTGATTTTTCAATTTCATTCAAAAATATAATATACGTATTTTCTTTTGTTTGATTAGCATTTTTCATTTCTACACCTTGCTATTTTTCAAAGAATACCGGAGTAAGTAAACACAAATTGTTTGCTTAAAAGCATCCAAACACCATTTCAACATTTCAAATAAACGAATGAAGCACCAAAGCATTTAAGACGTGTACGTTATTCAATTACTGGGCCATCTTTAGACTGAAAAAAAGACAGAGTTTACTTTTATTCATACTTAAATTTTTTTGGGGCATGGCCTGATAAAAATGTTATGTAATCAGATAATTCACCGCACGGATATATAAATAAGCGTGTTCAAGAAAATATTACCATATAATTGTAATATTGAATCAAATTAATATGTAATCATTATGCTATTAAATAATTGTATGTCCGCCACTTTATTTTTACACAAATATTGTTTTATTGATAATGTGGATTGAATTTTATTCCGATTTTTGAATTATTTTACCAATTAAATGAATTATATCTGTAGATATTTTTTTTTATCTAAAAATGTAAAACTATTTATATAAAAGTGTTGGTTAAAAGTGTTCTTACAATTAGAATTATCAGATGATATTAAAAGTCTGCCTACGACCAATTGTTTGTAGCAGTAAATATTTTCGGTGGACTAAATATTTTATTATAACATGATTTCTTTTGATAAATTTATGTTATCGGGAGAGAAGGAAGGGAGGTAAAGTGATTTATAAACGATTATTACCGTATTGGTAATGTCAATGTTAATTAAAATAATAATAATCATCATTATAATCAGACACGCGGCCATCAAAGCTGTATTATGGGTTTTTCTAGAAACTCTCAGTCAAAAGTGGCCACCTTATATTATTATTTGGTAGGTACGTCAAAAATAAGGTAGTAATCAATAAATAATTTTACACTTGTCTTTTATTCTCAAATTATTTTGTATTAATAGATATTTCTATGTGTTAATTCATTTTATTCCATATAGTATTCACATTATGTACTGCGCAGTTTCATAAAATTGATTGATTGAACTGTAATGAAACCGTTGCATAGATAGACTATACAGAATAAGCATTCTTGTACTCAAATTATTACTGATTAGTCCATAGATACGGGAGATGATCTTCATTTCAAAAATGTTTGGAATTCATTAATAACGACTGATTATCTCTATGTGCCACTTAAAATCAGAAAATAACAAAAATGTTGCCTTGACCTAGGCCAGTGGTGGTTTTCATTGAATCATAGGATGCGCTTGTTTAGTAAAGATTCACAAATAATTGAAGATAGAAGAAAGACAGATGGATTTTATTTATTTAAAACATCATTGAATAAAAACTCAATTATATATATATATGTATGTATACAAGCAAAGAGGCTCCAAAATTATCATAAAATACAAACAAATAAGACATACAGCAGATACAAATTCCATCGATCTCTTTACAAAAACATTTAAATGTCGAAACAGATGAAACTAACTATGTGAAATTTAAAATTTTATATCAAATATTATTGAAATGAAATTTACGTTGTTTATTTTAAGTTTATTAGCTTTATTTCAATCGCAGGGACGTCAAAATCAAGTAAAGTTTAGGTTTAGAACCTCCACGCACTTTCAGCTATCACTAATCTTTGTGGATGCGGTCTTTCGCTCTTGACAGCTACGAAAATGGCGTCATTCACCGTGTGCGCGATCTCACATCAATCGAATTCTTTTTTGATTGTACGATACGCTATCCGTGATTGTGAATAAAAAATATCACGTCAATTTGACCGTGACTTACGCAGGGTTAGGTTATGTTAGGTTAAACTAGGTTAAGCGAGTATGTTAACTTTTGCTTCTGGAAAAATAAGCGTTCTGTTTCTAAACTCCAGTCAGATAGCAAAATTGTAAAATTTACAATTTTACCACTAATATAATATTAAAGATTTAAATTAAATAAAAGGCAAAATGACACAAAATTAAAAACTAAGTAAGTATGAGGTATTATTCTTGAAATCAATGCAAATAACGTAAATTAAAGAATTTTGAAAAAAATTGTGGGAGTAGGCTACAAAATAAGGTTAGACGAGATCACGACTACAGTCATATTTAGTTAAAATATATAATGATTATTTTTTCATTTATTACGTTATGAATGATCTCAATAGACTAAACTATAAGTTTCAAACCGTTTCTGATTACAGTTATTTTTGGCAGAGAAATATGATAATCAAAAAAAATAACAGCATAATTAATAGTATTAATTAGATTTTGCATTGAAATTATATTTTTGATTTAAGTTTTACACTTTTCTATTTAATTCGCCTTTTGTGACCTGGTTTTTTATTAATTATTATTTTTTATTTGTATAATTTATTCACTGAAATAATAAACCAACATCGGTTTCGTCTTACAACATAATAACAACTAGTCTAGTTACCAATTGATTTCATCATTAGATGTTAATAGCCAAATACAAAAATAAATATATGGAAAAAACATATCTTCAACCGTGTTAATTTAACTTTAATGCTGTTATATTATGATATTGTATGTTGAATACCTTAATAACCATGAAATATTGTTACGTAATCGGGAATATGTGCATTTTGAATAGTGAATTTTCTTCTAATTAGTACATTTTTGAATTTTGTAGCGTTATTTATTTTAAATGTTAAATGGAATATTTTAAAATGAAAACGGTTACTTTAATTCACCTGTGCATTGAAATATAAGTATTCAATTATTATGGGCTTTTAGAATGTTAAAAGTTTATAATATTTTTGTAATATTATACGAACATACTGAAACTTTTTTGATGTAATTTAAACATTTCAGTGAATGGCTGTTGAGCTTTTCATATATGGAAAGAATACCACTTATATTAAGCCTTTCAATTGTAGATCCAATCAAAAGTGCGCATTATTATAATACTGATTTTAGAAATAAACGTAAAATCGGCTTCTACTGACCGCAAAAACTGGTTTGTACGCAATAGTTGTTTCATTTTGAGTAAACATATTGTGTGAAATAAAATTCACAAAATAATCATTGCTGTATGAATTATGCAATGGCAACCGCTGGGTATATAATAAAACACAGCGAGTCGTTTCTACTAACGAACCAGGTGAAAAGAAATCGCAAAAAATGTAAATATAATTAATACCGTGTTCCTTTTGATACAAAGACTTTTGGAGAGATAAAAAGTATAATAATATAGTCCATAAACAGATGGAATAGTACTAAAATTTTATTTTTAAATGGGTACTCTAAAAGATAATAAGCAATAAGCAAGAATCGCCAGTCAAACCACTCGTGTTTAATTTTATTATATACTGTTTTCTAGGTACGAGTTTCACGGTTGTTTGATATCGTATTTGGTTTTTGGGTTAAAATTATTTGTTTTTCTTTCTTTTTTTACGAGATGTTACGAGATTATTGCATAGGTCATTATTAAGAGATACTATATTCGTATACTGTTAGGTGTGCGAATGCAAACGGCACTCTTAAATTTGATCGAAAAGCATCGTGACCAAGGCCTAAACAAAAACGAACAATAAGTGCGAGTGAGAAAGTAGAAATTTCTACGGCTGTATTAAATATTTTGTGTACACGTCGCCGGAAAATATTGGTTTGAATGACAACATTCATTTAAAAACAGCGAGCACGTGATGCTGAAATTTATTGTTTTTGTGTTAAATATAAAATGAATTGTAATTATTTTTTAGTTAATTTAGTAGAAAAATGGTTACTTATGTTGTGTTTAAATTTGGTAGCCATACTGAGAAGCAACATGATGGTGTAATGTTTCATAGTTAAGTTAATACTAATAAAATTGAGGTTCTACTGTGGGTTATACGCAAGAACTACGGCCTCTTTTTGACGAACTATAATAGCCACTCTCTTTATATTATTACCCTGAGATCATGACATTTTTTGTTATAATATAGGTACCTTGGTATATAATATGAAGCACTATTGATTATTTTTTTTTTTTGTTCATTTAAATATTCTAAACAATGATGTTTAGTAGTCATTATATTAAAATCATGATCAATGTTTGTATCATTAATTGCATGAAATTTTAATTTCATAAAAAAACTCAGAGCACTATGTGTGAAGTTACCAAAAATCTGCAATGCTAAATGACTTAAAACTAATTTCATCAATAGTGTTAGTATATTTTTCACCTTCTATAATATACAGCTCTCCTCCATGCGGATTTAAAATAAAATGGATAAACAATGTAAATCGCTTCTTATAGAGGTTATTCGTGATTATTTTATAAAGATTCTTTACAACTTGGCCAACGTAAATTACTAAATTTAATTCTAGACACATCTAAAGTGTAGACTATATAAGTATCATCACATATATTAATGATTCATTCGGGTGAATGGTTAAATTAAATCAAAAGTACCTATTTAAAGTACCTAAAGCGTATACAAATATTATCATTAAAATATCAAAACAAATATTATAATCCCTCTTTTTAGGTGAAGCCCTTTTACAAGTATCTTCATTTTAATGGTCCTTATTTATATACAATGAGAATATTTCGTGTCTACGTTTTGTAAAAGCGTGGTGAAAAAAATGGTTAATTTGATTTAGGTAAGACTACGGCGGTAAAACCCATTCAGAAGTAGGTACATACTTTCAAACCATTTTCTATCAAAATTCTCGGATACATAATATAAAGCACAAAATAATTATGGGACCGCGCTTTGGAGTGGAAATAATTTTCAAAACCATACAAATTCATTCCTAGAAGGATTGACAGAAATACGAATTTCAGTATTATATTTTATTTTTGATTTTGCTGAATGAAATATTATTATAATGATTAATATTTTGCAATATTATATGGTTTACAATGACATATGGGGACGTAGTGTGATTTGTAAATTGAACTTGTGTTTGCGTTGTAGAACCCCATTTTGAAATAAAGTTATTAAATTAGTAAAAATAACAAACATAAATTTGTTTTAAAACCATAATTAGGTAATATGATGTTTTAGATCGTTTATTAATTAACAATTAATAGCTGGGTCAATATTTACTGCTGTACGAAGGAGTGTACAAAAAGATTGAAACATTCTCGATAATGTGCATTTATTGCCACGTAATTCTGCTGAGTGTAACTATATTGTCGATCCAATTCATTAGAATGGCATTTCCTTTTAGAAAGTTTTCTATATATTGGGTATTACAACAAATGCCTCGGTTGGTAAATATATATATTCTAATTAAATCCATGTATTCTAATCATTTTTGAAAACTATATTACATCGCATAAGTACTTTTATTTATTCTTTAATCAAATTATTTCTTTCCTTATCTTTACACATTATATCCAGCATGCACCTTTCAATACTACGTTATGCTATTTTAAGTTTTTGGGTCTTTATTTTACCGAGGATCCATGTTTTGAGACGTTAATAGTTGTTTGTTGCCTTCGAGGTGCAAGATATAGTTACTAAGCCAACGGTAAACGATAATCAAAAAATAAAAAATGTGTAGTCGATACCGAAAAAGTTAATAGTAAAAACGTTGTACAGCAGGCGATTTATTTACTATTCAAGGAATACTTTTTTAATTAAATAGGCTTTTAACGCTACGTTATTACATATATATATTATTTAAAATACAACAATATATTTTTAGAGCTATTTTGTCACCTTTTGAATTTCACTGTTCAAGTTGTATGCACTCCCAATGCTGACACTTGGCGTATCTCTATTTTATATACGTATATAATATAAACATAGTAAAACAACATAATCATGATTAATAAAATAATACTTACACGAAAACTTGATACAACTGACTTCAAATTGAGGTAAAATCTGTTTAGAGCTTTAAAGATTATACATAATATGAAATCAAACAAATATACAAACCAAGTGGCAAGTTATATGCTGAAAAGTAGATACAGTATGACATAATTCTAGATATTATATTATGTACTGTTTATTTATAGTGGAAATATAATCGTCGTGAGCCTTGAAACCAGTTCAAGTCGTAATCATCGCCATATTGAGTAAATATGACCTATGTTGACAGAGGATCGATTATTACCTAATAATATCGTCAATATGGATATTTCCATTACCGAAGTATGCCTCTGGGCTTAACGACACGTTGTCGACATGGCTGAACGTAGCTGAGTAATTCGGTGAAATTAGTATCCAAATTTAAAGCAAAATTCTTTAAAATACATTTATACCTAATTGTAATAAAATATACGTGTGAAAAACTACGCTGATTTCATGTTGTATAAATAGTAGTTATCGAAAATTGATGCAATGTAAATTATTTTCAGATATATTGCCCTCTTAACATGAAACAAGATTTCTAGATTTATATTTGATTTAATGTTATTTCTGCAAATACAATCACAATGTGACGAAATAGGATATAATAAAATATTTTATTAACTTAAATAAAACAAAATATATATTATCTATTTTATTCTCAGAATCATCGTCCTGTTTTATAAAACTTCGTAAATCCAAAGTAACTTTTTTATCAGGAGAAATTAAAAACATTTAATTGTTTATTTTAAATAGATGTTCCAAATTCGAAAAATTAAAATAGAACAAACTCTGTATAATTTGAAATGAAAACGTTTCCTGGTATTTCGGAGGTTTGAAAACATTCCATTGATTATGTGATTATATACGATAACGTCGGGATTTTCAAAAATATATTTTTTTAAATATTTTTTTTATATATTGTGCGAAACTCTAACATAAAAAATATATTTGTAATTATTAGGGTATAAATGTAGATGAACTCATAAGTTCGGTGGATGGACGTGGCAGCAAAGAATTAGGAACCGAGAAAAATGGATGAAGTCAGGGAAAGCATTTATCAAAGAGTTGACCCATGGCTGATGATGTTGATGATTCAATAAAAAAATATTATTTAGCCAAAACAGCATTTATGAGTTTTAAAAGTTATACCGACGATAATCTAATAATGATCAAGACCGGTTTTTTTCATTACAAAAAATCAATAATTATGTAACTATTTATTTAAAGTAATTTAAAAATCATGAAAAAATGTGTAATATTCATATTTTATGAGGATTTTGACAGCCTAGTGAGAAGATATCTTCACAGATTTGCTTACTAGAAATAGTTACCAAGAATTTGTTTAGCCTATGAGAATTATGCTCTAATCTAAACACATAATGAAAAAATATAATACCTATAAGGATTGTGACTTGCCACGGTATAAACGGACTATCTACCACTCATCCATCTCGGGTGCGCGAAGTATTTATCTTAAAAGGAATTCTAACATTTTCTTGAATTTATAGTAGATACACAATACAAAGTTTGATAGTTAATAATTACACTAAATATTGATATAAAATGGAAGATTTTTCTATCATGTTTCTAAAAAATCTATGTGTGTACAAAGGGATACTCGAGGGCGCCGGGTCACCCGTTGACATATAAATTAAGAAATTGTGTCGTGAACTATGCCCTTATCTGTCACACGTGACGCGTGCTGATAATCTCAGATTGTGTTCAAGTCTTCACCCCTCTCTTCTATCCGCCCCTTACACATGTAACAAGATAGATCAAATAATATACGGAACATGGAAAAAATTACGTTATTATGTAAACTGTATCAAGTAGAGTGGAAATGCCTTCTTAGTATATTTTTGATGGCATGTTAAGCGTTTCTGTTGAAAGGTTGAATATTCTGGATTTATTTTCATGTTCACTCTGTTAAAATTATTATTTTATAAATTATTATTATGTTCGATGAATTTTATGTAGTAGCGGATTATTGTAAAAGGCACGTTAGACACCATGTGGTTTTGGGAGGCCTTGAGCTCCTAGGAAAAAGGTATTTATTTTACCAAATATAATCTGATATAATTCATTGATAATAATTATAATTGGCATTGTAAAGAAATTAAAAGAAAAGAAAGAAAGAAAAAAAAAAGATAAAAAGAACTTTTTATAAACAACGTTTTTAAATTTTCTGTTGAATTATTATGCTCAATATGCTCAAACTTGTACTTGATATGAAGTAAATAAAGAAAAACAAACAAACAAAAAATATAGACTACTGAAATGTCATTTTGATTTCCACAGTAACGCACGTATATATTAATAATTTAGTTGCTAGGACCACCCACTTAGCAACCAATAATAGTGGATTGGAATACGGATTTCTTCCGAAATAACTTTTCATACAAAATGGAATTACTGAAAATAAATTCAATTCTACTTAAAGATGGCTAAAAGTATTAAAAGAATGCATTGGCATTGGGTTCTGATATATTCTAAAAGTTTTAAATGTCTAGTTAGTCGGGAAGTTAGTTAAAAATTGATTGCAAGATTTGTACTGGATAAACAACCACCGGACAAAAAATTAAGAATACGACCTAATAAAAACGTTGTAAAATAAGCCTGAAATATTCGACCTTTTAACGGAGACGCTCAACACGATATAACAAAATGTACCAGTAAACATTTCCTCTCTCAGTGATACAGTAACCGAAAGCATCCACCATAAGGTTTGCAGAGGATAAGAAAAACTGGAAAACGCTGATCGAAAATGTTACAGTACCAATTCACAATAATTACGATCCTCAGTTGTGAGGGTTAAGATATTTTATTGATGTAGTAACACATTATAATAATATACAATATTCTAATTTGCTGTTACATTATTTAAACTCACCAATATATTATATTCTGATTGGTCTGGTCTATCTAGTGAATATATTATACTTAACACCAAAACGTGTGTCCTAAAAAGGAATATACAATGTCGTTACATCGGAAAGTACAACGTAATCTATGGATAGATATTATGACAAAAAACTTAATTAATGAGAATAAGAACTAAATTAGGACTTAATGATTACTATAATAAAACGGCGCAAAATATTTTTTTTTGTGAGAACAAAACTATTATCCAGTGCATATCTTTGTAACTGATTCTAATACTGGGACTTCACAGTGGAGGTTTGTATTACTATATTTTTTTTACCAAAAATGGATGTTGGCCACTTGCTTAACCTATTCGAAACTGGAACCCACGACATTATAAGCCGACGCGTAAGCTACTTGGCTATAGAATTATTATCCAGTGCGTATTATTAAAATTAAAAAATAGTGACGCCAAGGGTAGATTCCAAATGTCCTTGTTGATAAACATCCGAAACAAGACTTTGCAATAATGTCGAGAATGCATCGTAATAACAATTATATGATGTTATATTCATAGTTTACTTTAGTTCAGGTAATTTGATAAAACGTTTGACTAGTGTTTTAAATATTTAAGGATTAATTCCCGACATGATGAAATGATTTAAATATTTATTGGTGGAGGTTTCAAATTTGTTATGATATTGTCTCATCTAACAAGAATATTTTTTCTTTGCCGGAAAATGGGTTAAATTATTAAAAACTAATCCATATATAAAACAATATTATCTAGTATGTCTGCAATTTTAATTTAAATATCCTAAAATCATACAAAATATTCTTTTTTTTAATATTATTTTGAAGTTTCTACTTTTGTTTTAAAGACGAATTAATCAATCATTAGTTCATATTATTCTATATCATATTTCCATTAATTCGGTGCGGAAAATTTTTCTTTTTACAACTATTCATTTTCCGAGTCGATATTTTATATAGTTCGTGTTCTTTTTATTTTTCCCATCACCGGATTAATCTTGTACTAAAAAGGCATCATTTTTGTTTATCGTACTGATAGTGAACTACATACACCTTTATGTAGATGTATGATTAAATTTCATTACTGATTATACGAGTAATATTATCCTTTAACTTAATCTAGAATTAGCAGAGTATCAGAGGCCTTGATATGGTATACTATATGTTATAATTAAATAATATACGTTAGGTAAAAGTAATTAATGATGAAAATTCTATCTTCATCATTATTTGTGGTATAAGTACTCACGTTATGAACTTCTACCACTTTCTTTATATGTGATCCAGCATCTTCAAGTATCTGTACCGAGTTCTCTACTATACTTATTGACAATTTTTAAAATTCCAAAGTTTTGGTCTGTCAGTTAACATACAACCATTTGACTTACTCTCCAAGATAGCCGTCGATAATTGAGAATTGTTTATTCTTGGTACACGGTTTGCCCATCAGTGTTTATGGACAAATATTAAAAAACTGCCGAGATATATTAATCTTGATGAAAGTTGTATAGGCCCTAGTTGTATCATATAAGCCATTCGTATCTTTATAGTATTGGGTTATAAACTTTTCTTGGATACATTGAGCGTGTGTTCGTCAGTTTTGGTGAAAGTCCAATACCACTTCAACCCGTAAGTTAAGTAAGAGTTCGATAAGCCTCATGTCCATCAGAAAATTTATAAAACGGTTTATAGGGAATTTGAAAATCTGCAAGATTTTTTCTCTCTCAGAAATCTTCAGTTTCTTTTTTGACATAGTCAATAGTTTTATTTTTCTTAGATCTCTCTAGAATCAAGTCAGTCTGCTCTGGCTAGAATATGTGCATTGTATTGTATGAACGACAACGAATCAACAATAAGAGTAATGTCTAGCAATCTAAAAAATGTAGTAAAAAAAGCATGTATATGATTTCCTAGTAGATATAGCTTTCAATAATTGCCGTTTACTTGGAATAATCAACTGATTCTTAGAGAAATCCAGTCGAATGCGATGATAAATTTTTGAGCCTGTGTTCTTTTGCAAATGCCTCCAGAGTAAATGCTATTCGTGAATGGGAAATGTGGGATAATCAATATAGGAAGCTATACTATAATATCAGCAAACAATAATTATATCATACCGCCACTTAGTCATTAAAGTTCCATTACGACAATTTAAGCATCGTTACTTAGGGAAATTAACCTCCATACTACAATGTCATAGGTACCTATTCATAGCTTCACACGCAAGGTTTGCCTTCTATAATAAAAATCATACAATAAGAACGAAAGAAAATAATATGACAATATTGTATTAATATAAACGTATTAAATTTTGATGACTGTCTTTCATCATAAGTCCATTAAACATGAGTTACTATATATTTTACTAATCCACTACTAGACTTAGTAAATAAACCGTACTATGGAAAGTAATTTAATGGATTTTGTAATGGGTTGGAAATTAGTTATTTAGCTACGTATTTTTTTCGACTTATAAATGAAAACTCTGCCATTCTGGGCAGAGTTTACCTGTGTGTCCCTGATAACTATCTTAGAAATAGGGAGCATCAGTTGTTTATTTTCCCAAGATGTAGAACCAACCTGCCACTAGTAATGGCAATTGGGAGGGCGATAACTATGTTCAACCAAATTGCTTAATTAGGCCCCTCTTCCATCCATATACTCAAGCATTAAAAGCGCGAGAGGTTATTGGTAGGTATTTATTATACAAAATACTCAAAGGAAAAAAAGTAACAGTCAAATTTAATTGTGTCGTATTTTTTTTTACAAAAATTTATGATATTTTTATAGTTATTGAAACATTTAAATTTTTAATTGGAGCCAAACTGACGCCAATTGTCCAGAATCATTTGGTCAACAGCGGCGTCAAATTGGCGCCGATTTTCTCCGATGTGTTAAACAGTTAAACGGTATGCAGCCAATGAGATGTCGGCTGATTGGTAAGGAACAATTTGCAGCCAATCATGTTTAAATATCGGCACAGTCGAGTCCAAGCTGTACGCAGATTGTACGATAGAGTCAAATATATCACCAGAAATGTATTATGTAGTATGTATATACTATATATACCGGCCATACTATAGTATAGTATGTATGCTTAGAGAAATATTGTAAGTATACTATACTGGGCATATGAAAAAGTAATAATAATTACGTTCCCGGTGACATATAACTTTGTCGTAAGAGTAAAACTGCGGCGCATACGGGTTTTGTTATTATATACGGGCTGCGAGATGAAAAATGCGACTTATGTTACCTTTCTTTTCTAAGTTCCCCATTCTTCTTTCTGTACGAAGCGACAAGCATTTGAAGTTCTCCCGCTTGCTGCTCGTACATCTGAGACAGCTGTGATGTGAAGTCGGAAACTGGAAATAAAATATTCAATATTACTTGTTTGATTACAATAATATGTCAGAATCTGACAGAAGTGTTAAAAAGGATAATCAGTAAGCGAATGAAATATTTCGGGCATATAGTACTACAGCTGTAAGGCTATCCGCTCACGCAGAAACTAAAATCTGACGAACTGGTTGGTGACTGATGCACCGCACACGGTGCTACTGAAACCTATTAATCTCATAACCTCAAACTGTCAAACCCATAGAGGTATTAAATAAAAAGAGGGGCAAGGAATCAGCTTTCTCATACAACTGAATGAATCAGACCAACAATAGCCGACAACTTACGAGAAATAGCGACGCGATAAAAAAAATGCTGGGCATCACAGAGGACTTACTTTGGTCTTTTGGCTGTCATTATAACGTACCCATATACGTGAAAGTTTTGCCGCAACTTGATTAACAGCCTGCCTCACCATACTTTGATAGGAACATGCCTGCTTCACCATACTTTGATAGGAATATGCCTACTTCACCATACTTTCATATAACCTGCCGCCCCTAGGTCAAACCCATTGTCTTTCCTACTTCATTCTAAGCTTTTTTTCCGTAATAACTTCACGGGAATATTCTGGCAGCCTGTAATTACACAGGAAGAAGTATTTATCAACATCTGCTATATATTACAAATTAAGAATCGGTTCGCCTATCTTTAACTTTTGACGTCTTAACTTGTTATTGCTTCTTTAGTTGAGTGCAGTGCTACCAATTTTGGTAAGAACATTATGATTTTTTCATCTAATTTACTGATATGGGTACCACTTTTTTATAGGTGACTGGAAACTAAAAGACTGGGAGACTAGCATGTCGCGTCTCTTTGGTTTCGGTCACGGACTTTTTGAAACTGAGAGATTACAGTCTTGCCGTCAGCGAGCCGGCATTGAAATACATTAGCTAGATACTGGAGTTCGGATGGTGAGATAAGTCTCAACGTAAAATTGGAGCCGCTCTCCCCGAAAAGTAGCGTTGTCCTTAAATCTTTAACGGATTATAATTTTAAGAAAAGATACATCAGTGTTCATAAATCATATTGTGATACGTGCTGTACGTATAATACTGTATTTTTCTCGACATTACGTAATGATTTTTAGCTAGTATGTACCTACGTACATCATGGCCCCCACAAAGGGGAGGCTGACAGGACTCTAGCCTAGGAGCCCGGCTTTAGGGGGGATCCCGGTGGGTGGGTCGACCAGTTAAGTGAGATAAACACACCACAAATTTACATGACTAGTAAAAAACGCTATTTAATGAGTGGCTTTTAATTTTATAATTATTTTTAGCGTGTCTCCTGATTAATAAAAATTACTGTTTATCCAATATGGCGAAGGCTCGCATGTTACTTGGCTCAGATCAGTGCTTTCCAATAGGTTGCCAAGTGCTGACAATTCAAGTGCATTTATTTAAAAATACCAAAAATTGCTAAAAACACGTAATCTGGAGTTCCATGGGGTACTATTTGGGGAAAACTGCTGTAGAACATTACACTGCCTTAAACCTTAGCGATAGGTAGGAGGCCCGCTGAACATCGTGGCCTGGGGGCTAGCTTAAGGATGTGGCAGCCATGATGTACATACTGTAGTCTAAAAGTCAGGAGATATCTATATTTGGTTACGTACTTTTCCGTTTTATACTTGGTGTAAATATGTAAACTCTGTCATTCTCGGTTGAAAAAGCGGCTAACATACATTTCTCGTAAAAACAAAATATATTAACGTAACCACCACTCTGTGGAGGATCATCTAAAGATCGAACATGGTGAAGTGGTAATAGTAGTAGTAATAGTAAATAAAATAAAATTACCCTTTTCTGTAGTATATCGAATATTACTAGAACATATATATATATATAAAAAACAAGATTAAAAGAACTTTTTAAATACAACGTTTTTAAATTTTCTGTTGAATCATATAAACTTGACTTGACTAGCTGAAACGATCAAAAACATTGCATTTGATAGAAATAATAAATGTCATTTTGACACTCATATTTATTTCCATAGTAATGCACTTATATATTAATAATTTAGTTGCTAGGACCCCAGACCCCTTGCAACCAATAATAGTGGATAGGATTACGGATTTCTTTCAAAATTACTTTTCATACTAAACAGAATCAACTGAAAATGAATTTAATTCTACTTAAAGATGGCTAAAAGTATTAAAAAATGCATTGGCATCGTGTTCTGATATATTATAAAAGTTTCGAATGTCTAGATAGTCGGGAAGTTAGTTAAAAATTGATTGCAAGATTTGTACCGGACAAATAAGAATACGAGCTAAGAAAAACGTTGTAATAAAATAGTCGCGTACCAGATAAATAAAATATAAAACCGAAATACTTATAGATATAAGTAGCATATTATTGTTTCTAACTTTATACACTTAATATAGAAAAAAATGTTTTTTTTTAGAATTCAGTGGGAATTTAGTAGAATTTTAATCTTACATAATATTATGTCATGTTTGCGAAATTTAACTTTGGATTTGAAAAAAGTCATCGACAAAAATAAGTGTTCCCAGTCATATGGTTAGGTACCTAAAGATGGTCAAATAGCGGTTTGCTAAGTACCGGACAAATAAGAATACGACCTAATAATAACATTGTAATAATAATAAAAAACGTTGTAAAAATGGGTTTTAATTGAATCAATTAGTATTTCAAGAGTTATAATTATCTGTTTTAGCAATAAATTTTTGTAGATTTTTAATCTAAAATAATAAAAACTCAATTCAAAAGGTTCAAATACAATAACAATATTTACATAAATCAGTCAGTTGGATAATTTATTACATCTATTATAAAATATCGGCGGGCTTAATAGATATTGTATTTCAACCATGACTATCACAGATTGAAATGTGAAGATAGACAGACATGCGATTAAGTATCTGTGGTTGACTGCCGGGTTCAAAATACTTTGATAGAGTTAGAACTATGTATTTGATGTGGTTTTGAAACTGAAGTCTTATAAACTTTTGGATATTCATTTGACTTTGATAATATTAAAGCTGATTTTCAAAAGACAATATCTATGAGATTTCCAATATTGTCTGATTCTGAAAAGGTCGTTGGGTAGATTTTGATTCATATCGCCCTATTTATAAAATAATAATTCTTATTTCTCTTGCGTTATCGATGTGAAAGTGGAAGATAGCAACCGATACAATAGGTCCAATTTAATATGTCGACAATCAAGACTCATACCGGTTCGTAAAGCCATGGTATGTAGGTAGGTAGGTACATACATACATAAAAACATACTAGTGAAGATGAGTAGATATATTTCCGTAACTGATTGCTCAATAATTATCTATTGTTTCTTTAAAACATATTCATAATTATTCAATTGAATTTAAATAATTACAAGATAAAAAGAACTTTTTATATACAACGTTTTTAAATTCAATTGAAATATATAATCTTGAATTGACTAGCTTAAACGATCAAAAAAAATAGTACTTGACATGTCATATTGATTTACATAGTAACGCATGTATATATTAATAATTTAGTTGCTAGGACCCCAGACCCCTAGCAACCAATAATGGTGTCGAAATAACTTTTCATACAAAACAGAATTAACTGAAAATGAATTCAATTCTACTTAAAGATGGCTAAAAGTGTTAAAAAAATGCATTGGCATCGTGTTCTGATATATTATAAAAGTTTTAAATGTCTAGATAGTCGGGAAGTTAGTTAAAAATCGATTGCAAGATTTGTACCAGACAAATAATAATACGAGCTTAAAAAAACGTTGTAATAAAATACGTATTTCGCAGTAGAATGAAGAAAATATTTTAAGTTTAAAGATTTATCAATACAAAAATATATTTGAAAATATGATATTAAATAACCACGATATATTAAATGCCATTGTAAATATATTTTTGAATTTGTAACCGTGTGAATTATAAAGTATTTATTATAATACAAATACCAACCTAAGAAAGGATTTTCTAAGACAAGATTTGAAAACTTTATGTAAAAAAATGGCTAGACTTATTCGGTAATAGTCTATCAAGATCAACAAAGATTAAAAGTTCACCACACGTAACTAGTAATTTTGGATAGTTTTCAGCAAGCTTTAAAGCTTATATTATATTACATTTGACCTTGAGTTCGAGATTATCAGCTGAATAGAATTTTATGAAACCACGTTGAATTACAATAATAGTGTTACTATGCCCGTTGTAGTACGCAATGTAAATAATTTATTAGATTTAAATATCCACAATGGCTATTAGACAATTTATATTAGACTTTATCAGTTGTATATATTGTCATAATATATATCGAGATATATACAGTCTGGTTGCAAAAACTATTTAACATAAATACATTTTAAGCAGAATTTATTACTTCTAAATTTTTCAAAAATATATACTTATCATAATGTATCTCTGCTACGTCAGTGCTGAAGGTTCGTTTAATTTTAAAAGTAGACTTGAACTTAATTTATTAATTTGATATACATTATGAAGTTTGAAAACACACAATATTAATTTAATGATGCTAAAATATTTATTTTAAAAACCATTTTAGAAGATTTAAAAAAATCTTTAAGTATATACCTACACTTAAGTACATATTTTAATTTTACATTGTTTCTCGTTGTTGTTTTGTATTATTATACTTTTTATTGTCATCATTATGTAAAATATGTTCATTCTCTATGTTCTCACATTATTATCCATACATACTACCAGCTATACAAACTTTATTATTTCAGTTAAATTAGGTGTTCACTGATAATATTACTATTGAATAATTTAAAGTATACCTTTTCATCTATCTAGTGATTTTAATGAAATAAATGTTTAGTCAAGGCAAAATAATTTATAAGATTTAAAAATGAAATGATTTGGGAATGCGCCATCTTTTGTAATTTCAATTCATGCGATTTAATATTACAAAATACGATCGCCAATATTTAGAGAATTTGAAATAACGCCTCAGGCGTCTAGCGCTAATTTCGGTGAGATTAGTATTGCACTGGTTGGTTATTTTGTAAGCGAATTGGCTGAAATCCGACGGTTGTAAGTCACGCTCAGTATAAATATTTTTTATGATAAGTTTGTTTATAAAACGTTCCAAATTTTGTATGTCCAACAAAAATAAATGGTAAATAATTATTATTATGAATTAATGATAATATTATATTCACTTAATGAAAAAATATCAATTTAAAAATACTTCAATTAAAATTGTTAGCAGTGCAAAGGCATCAAAGCTAAAATTTCGGAAAATCCTGACGTCATTTAAAAACTAAAATTAGTAATATTATTACGAAGGTAAATGTATAAAAATGGATGCCATTATAGACATAATCTGAAAACAGTAAATTTTACACCAAGTGTGTTTAACAATAATTTTTAATTTACATAATATTATTTACCGAATATTTGATAGATTTGTTCAAATCATGTTTATATAATCTTTGACATATTTTCATTTATTTATTTATTTAAGTAGATTTTATAACAGTCTAGCGATACGAAATATAAAATATCGACAGTTTAGTTTCGATTAAAAGGTTTGAAAATAATCTAGGATATTGATAGACAGTAGAAAAATAAATTAAGAAAATCAAGAGCGCTTTTTTTGAAGGGAAAAAAAACAACTTCGATATTATAAGGGAGCAGGAAAAGCTCGGTATAACCCAATCAGTGGCGTAGTCTTTTAGTTCAACCGTCTTTTGCAGGCGCGCCTGGGGCACGATTCCTGAAGAGGAGCTTTCTTGTCGCATAGCCTATCGATAAAGCTCTTGAGATAAGGCGAATTGATTTGGTGTCTCATCATGTTGGTTCTGTAGATATCATAACCCCTAAAGGGTTTAATTTAATCCACAGACATATCTTAACAGAATCACGTGAACTAAAGGCAAATTATTTGAACACCTATATATTATTAAAATGTACCGTTAATAAATATCATATATGTTTACATATTATCTTACAACAGTTTACAAATTAAACTATTATGTGTATAAACTAAATAAAATATTGTTTTACCCATGGCCCCCACAAAGGAAGGGCTGACAGGGCTCTAGCCTGTGGGCCCGGCGTGGTAGGTCAATCATTCGAGTGGGATAAACACAGATCTAAAATTTATTCTAATAGTAAAAAATCGCCTGCAGCGCTATTTCAATTGTAGAATATTAATATAAAATGTATTATGTAGCTGTGTGATGCAATTTGATATGATGTGTTGAGTGATATAATTAAATGAGAATGTGGGCGTAGAATTTTATTTTATACTTATTTTTATTGTGTTGTTTCCTGTCTAAGAAAAGTGTCCAGTATGGCGAAGGGTCACAAAATTGACGCGATCAGTGTTTCATAATATGATGCTTAATGCCAACAACTCAATAATTCAAATGAATTTATTAAAAATTACAAAGATCATTAAAAATACACGGAATACTCTTAATTTTACCGTAGAATACCATTTTGGAAACACTACTGTAGACTGTTGCTGTTTAACCATAGTGATATGTAGGGGGTCCGCCAAACATCCTGGCCCTGGGGGCCGCTTAAGGATGTGGGGGCCATGGTTTTACCTATATGACTTATAATAAATTATGTACCTATCTACAGTACTCTTTTTTTAATATTATTGTTTAAACGTCTTACTATAAATAAATATTTATCAATCATTGCTCATAAGAACATAATATAATGTTAAGATAACATTCACACGTTAAAACCCGTGCATTTCATTTAGGAGTAAAATGTATTTTCTTAAATTTAGTTACGTCATAAAGCTTAATGTTAGTTTTAAAAATAAACTAATATAAAATTAATTCAGTAGAAATTATTAAATAAATTAATAAGAAAGTGTATTAAAGCGATTAGTAATTAAATATTGTAAGTATGGTTTACTCTAGTTAAAATTTGAGGTTTTCTGTAAAATCGTTTATGCATAATAAAGTCGAAAGGTTTAAAGTTATCAATCATGTCATTATTAATTATTGTCTTACTTTTTTTTCATATTCAAACTTTTTATAGCGACAATAAAATTGTCTCAATACCTATAAAATAATATAATGCTTTAAAAACCAGATTTAAAAAAATCTAATGCTTAGAAATCTTTTTATTTTAAATATAGATAATCCTTACCTATTTAAAAATAATATATAATTTAACGCCTCTTCGCTAACACTATATTAACGAATTAATGCCATTCATATTTACTCTCACAATCTCAATGAAAAAATGTCCGAAGCATACAAAACCTAGCAAAATATATCACATTGTTGTATTTTTACACTCAATGGTGGTTGGTGGCATAGAAATTTTGCAACGGGCCTCCGAACCCGTTAATACCTCGAACCTAAAAGTACTTAGAACCATCACTGAGTGTTGAATCATAATATTAAAAAAATTACATGTATAAAAATATAAATGTTGGGCATAACGCGGAAACATAACAAAAGAAACCAAATGATAAGGTTACAGATAGTCGTTAAGCTGATGAAATGCTCAGTGACTTGACAACCGCTGGACGAATACCATCATATTGTGATACCCCTGGGGCACTAAACGACCATAGAGATACCCTAAAAATGTTAGATTAACGAACTTTCAAGTTTGGTAGATGTACGTACCAGTGAAAACTATGGACTGAGAAGAGTGCAGAGAGCAAGGTGAGGGCTTTATACAGCAGTGAAGCGACCCCGGTTGATGATGATAAAATATTTATGTAGGAGAGTAAGGTTCACATTTTTTTTCTCACGTGACCATTCATTAGGTAAATTTATTAAATTTAGCTTTTGACATGCAATTAATGTTTACATATCATTAACAATTAAATTCAAAATAATTATCTTGAAACGTGATAGTTGGATAGAATAACAATTAAGCGAGTGTTTATTTTAAATTATACTGGAGTTGTAGCTGTGCCCTTTGAACTTTTTCACGGTGAAACAATGACAATGGCGGGTCTCATTCAAAAAACGTCCAATTGAATTTATTTCAAGAATAACACAGTTACGAGTGTTACGACGTCCACCAAATAATGTAGGTTTTCAATACTAGCGGATGCAAAAAGTGGACTTATTCAATTTATTGTGGTAGAACGATGCCTGTCCGATCGATTCTCGGCACATAATTTCATTTTCCTTCCTGCTGCTATCCATTTCTGACATGTCAAATGTACGCCATTATACCCAGGCCATTATCTTATACGTTTTCTATTTGCGACACTGTCGATTGCACGTCAAATATACTCTGTAAATATAAAAATGTTACCTTTTCTCTTGATATTTTTGAAAGGTCGACACAACTACATTGTTTATGTATAAATTGCTCTTTTTAGTCATGATATTTATAAATGAAATATGTTTTTAAAAGAAAAAGTTTTTCCTCAGAGCATAATAGAAATTGAATATTTAACTAGTAATAGTTTATTGATGTGATATGTGATACATGTGAGTGAACACGAGAGGGCATACCGACTTAAACATTACACGATGTCAGCAATTGCCGAGCACTCGATGGATGCAGGACACAGATTTGACTTTGAAACCAAGATATTGGGTCGGAATAAAGGACATTTCGCACGATTGGTAAAAGAGGCCATTAAAATCCATAGAAACCCTGAAAATATTAATAGGGATGATGGATTATTGTTATAAACGTCATGGCTTCCGGCACTATCAGCAAAATCCAATATTCGAGCCAGTATCTCTGATTGTAACGATTGACAAATTACTCTGAGCATCGTTCGCTCTTAGTTAATCGGATTCCTTCTGACATTATTAGATCAACATTTACATTCATATACCTACATTACATTTTCATCACAAAACATATCATTTCTTGATAATGGCCTCTGCAACGAGCCCGAAACGTTGAGTAAAGAAGGAAGAAGGACACACGGTGGAAACCCAAAAATATACTACGATATACATACTATTTATAATAATGCCATCCTGTAGAGGATTGCTTGAGCTATATTGAGTTAACAACAATCATGGGATGATTATTTGGAAGGATAGTAAACAGCTAATATATTTTTTGTACCCATTTTTATTACTTCTTATAAAATCAGATTTAAATGATTCGAAATGTTTGAAAATCGAAAGCGAAATGGATATTATTATGTATTTGAATGAGACGCTATCTTCTCAAATTGAAATATCATATTTGGACGTACAATATCTTTACAGTATAAATAAAAAGTATGATGTAGAATGGCGTTTTCTGTATAATAAGTAAATTTTAATAGAAACTAGTCTTGTAATATTTGTGCTTATAATAATAATATAATCCATCTTTTTCTTGTCTACTAATATATAACATAATATTCAAGGAGCAATTTTTCCTTTACGAATTGTATAATTTTAATACTATAATAAATAATTATTCCCATATATCACTGACAGTTCTGATAAAATAGTATATTCGAGAATAATATTGGTACCTATTCAATTTTCTTTTCCATATTTCATCAGAACCAAAAAATAAACTTCAACGTTTGAGTAACTCTAAATGACAAAGCTGTGACTATATTATGAATTGAGATAGCATTTACTCAACGTCGATTTTTTTGACATATATGACATAATAATATATTCGTTGGACTATTAATCAAAAGAGGGTCTCTTGAAATCGTTTATTCCAGTTTTCATACAATCATTGAATTATATCAAAACCACTCGATCCGCGTCAGTATATTGATCGGCGATATTAAATAGCTGACTGCAATGATAATTACTGGATATCCGTTTTTCGCATAGTCAGGTATATCCAATGATGCAAACTCCATATAGAGTAGTAGCTGACTCAATTATAATAATTATTTCCTAAGTATTCTTTTCAAGATATTATTTGATTGTGAGTACGTCAATAAATAGCGGAACATAATTCATTCGACATGTCACTCGAATATAAGTTCCCGATTTGTTAGTATCTCAGTCTTTGTATCGCTCCGCACAACATGTCATTCTACCGAAGCTCGGACGTCGGAACAGTGTCATAAGTATTGTAACATAACTACATAATGTAACATACTCTTGTACTGACTGTTTTCGCTTAAAATAAAACTCGCTCCTCCATCCATCGGAGCAACCATCAAATCCCGACTTCTTCATCCATAACACCATCACTCCCACAGAACTAACTACAAATGGACCCAAAATAAAAACGCTCTAGCAGATACGTACTTTTACTAAATAAATGATTAAAAATATTATAATTTTTGATTAGACTGTCATTCAATAATAATTATATTTAGTTACAGGATTTGATTTTATAAAAAATGTAGGTACATTGATATTTTTACTAGGTGCATTGGTATTTGGATTTTATGATTTTTATTTTATTTTGTACTGGAGAATTTCTAAAAATCAGTCGGTGCTTCGGACTTCCAACTCTCTAAGCCTGCCACAACATTCAATTGGTTAAGATCATAATTACAGTATTACTACAGATCTATTTATCAATTAATAGCTATGTTCTAATGGATATAAGTTTTGTACTGTTCCATTTAGGTCGTTTTATGCGACCCGGGTTTCGCCTTTTGGCATCTTTAGGTGCCGTGTACACTCACCAAAGAACACACTGACAACGAACACTCTTTATATTCATTTATATTAGGTGAGTTTATATGTATGTATATATATATATATATATATATATTATATATTTGTGACCCTTGGCTTGATATGTAGGTAATGGAGTTTTTACCTACTTTATTGTATTGATTTATTATATAAACTAGAGTTAAAGAGTGTTCATTGTCAGTGTGTGTTTACCTTTGGTGAGTGTACACGGCGCCTGAAAATGCCGAAAGGCGAAACCCGGGTCGCAAAAAACGACCTAAATGGAATAGTATAAAATTTAAATCCATTAGAATTTAAATTCAAATTCCATCAAGTACCTTCGGTCGATAGTATTAATATAATAACTATCTCTATAAGGTTTGATAACGATGTAACAGCCAAAACTGCTATAAATTAATATACTAATAATACCTATATAGAATTTAATATATTTATTACTAATATCTTTTACATTATTTGTTTGTGGTTTTCATATATATAATTTGTCACATTATTTATAATATATAAATATACAGATAAACAAGAATAATCACGTACATTGTAAACCTAATGTCTTGCCAAAGTAATCTTTATCACTATTACAATACGACACGTTTTAATCAAGTGCTCAATTTCGCAATCCAAATATTCATGAAGTACAATTTATACGCCATTGTTAAGCATAGCAGACGCATAAATCTTTCTTAATATTATACAGTTTATGGAAATCCAATCCCAATAATAACTTAATCCTCAATTCCGTTGCAACAGCACAAATCAAGGGACAGCCCCGCGTCGCCTGACCTTTTTAAAAATTCTATTCCATCATATATTATTTTGTCGGCCAGTGTCTTTCTTCAATCCAAACTGGGTCTGCAATAATTGAAATTCAATATATTTGATTGAGATGCAAATCGGTTTTTTCATAAAAGGTTGCAGACTAAATGTTTAAATCAAAATTGCATTCCAATTTATTCTGAAGTATGTTGAGTTTTTACATTTTTTGTCAAATCAATATAAATTTTCGAAAGCAATTATTGAGTTACATAAATAATTCTATTCTTTACGTAACAAAACTTAAACAGCGTTAATATATTTACATTTTATTAGATGTATATTCTTACAAAAATGGGTTGTTTGGGCATAATCTGATAACTGCGTTTTTTAGTCAATTTATGTTAAGAGTAAAAATTGGTAATAACCCGATATCTATATTTCATTTAAAATACTTAAAACGCTATGGTAATAATTTGATGATATGTGAACAGACACAGTTATTAGTTTGGTCAAAACATGATCAAGGACCTTATTATAGTTTGATAGCTGATAAGTGACATTATTTTCCTAATTAGTGAAATAATTCACAATATAATTATTGTCCGATTCTTCTTCAGTTATTTATTTGAAAATGTTGTTCTCAACGTTAGACAAAAAAATGAACCGAAATTTATGTTCGCAATTCAAAGCTTAAAATTGCTTTCCTGTAAATTCAATATTTTGCAGTTAACAGGTTACGCCCAAACATAACCGAAATACAGGATTGTTTATTGCTTGAAAGTAGTTATTGGAATATAGGTAAATTTGAATTCTAATTGATATATTTTGGTGCTATTTTATTAAAATCGTTCTTTTCGACTCAATATGTGGGTAAAAAATACTTAAGCGTTGAGGTATAATATGTTCACTGTCGTGGTGTATATACGATATTGTGTGTGTGACAGTAGTATATTTGTCATTGATGAGTGTGCATAGTGCCTAAAGATGCTGAAAGGCAAAACAACGATTTCAAAAAACGTCCAAAACTCAAATCAATTAGAATACAGTATTTTAAATATATTGCTGATGTGTACTTAATTTTATTGTTTTCAAATATATCATTAGTAAATCCGTTTTTCCAAAACAATATGTTTTCTGTGTAACTAATATTTGTGAAGTACTTTAAATTATTTATATGCCTTACAAAATTGTTATGTTCCCAGAACACAACAATTGAGTCATAAATTTGTGAACGAAAAAGCAGAATATCGTTTAATATCAAAGCTTTTTTAGCAAGTGACCTAATTTCAGAACAATATCCTCTATCAAACGACTTTCCGTTGTCAAATATTCTACAAACAAGCAATAACAACAAAAATCAAGGCATATTTCGAAAAAAGCAATATAGTATTTTAAACTTTTTATAAATTGTCAACAGTATTAGGTACTCAAAACATTGTGGTTTTATAATTTATTTTGAGATAAATTCTAAAACTAAAAATGGAGGTAATTGTGTTTTTAATGAATTTCGGGAAATAATGGAGAAATATTTTGTTACAGATACATTATTTTTATAATTTTTTTTATATTAAAATAAAATAAAGTTTTAATATTATTTTAAATGTAAAATAATGTTGCTTAAAATATGTTAATTGGAAAATATTTGTGAAAACATAGGTAGTTAATTTTATGCGTATGCACCCAGAATGGCCACGCGGCTTAAGTATCAGCCTATAGCGTTGTGGGTCCCAGGTTCGAATCTTGGGTCTGGCAAGTACACATATTGTTTTTTAATGTGTGTATGAGTCAGAGTATGGACCTAATAGGTTGAGCTAGTGGCTGACATCCATTTCTCGTAAAAACAAAATATGGTAACACAAACCTCCACTATGTGGTCCATATTATAATATTATTAGAATCGGATATGGAAATATCCGTCAGGATGAAAATGATTTTAGGTATAATGTAATAATTTTATTGTAGATTAATAAGTTAAATTAAAAAAATATAGTAAAATATAGTGTTGATATTACTAATTTAATAATTATTAATTATACGATATTTGATACGCAGTTAATCAAATTAGTCGGCATTTTTCTCCATATAGGTACATTCAAATTTGCTGAATAATAAATAATTTGGTAAATACTTAAAACTGAATTTAAAATCTTTTAATTAATCCTCCATACGCGAGAGAGGCATGTTGATATATTTGAAATATTTAAAAACATGTAAAAGAAACATGATGGGCTCCTATAAATAATTGGTATTTCTTCGTACTTCGTATTGAATATTTATAAGTAAATCTGTGTATAAGTTCATGATTACATCCACTTAAGGCGCTAAAGTAACCATGAAAATGTAGAGTGGCGTTTCTTAACCAGCCGCCCAGCTGAGGAAAAATCTTACGCCAGAGTGAAGAGTGAATAAAAAAAAACACTTTGGGCTGGATTTGCGATATCCTCTCTAAGAGGTCTTTCACCCATCTCGCTCCATTGCGTTCGTCGTCGGCTCTTTGTCTGGCGCCTATACCCCCACCCATCCTCCCTATCATCTCGTATCGTCTTTCTTTACAATAGGAATTCGGTCAGAGAGTATGGAAAAGTATTTTGCTTCATAAATTCTCAAGTTCTATTATAGTGGAATTCCGTAACAGCGTAAAGTGAGAAGGTCCTCAATGAATTTGGTAAAAGGTTTAATTCTATTCAAGCTGATTAAAACATTTAAATCTTACATCATCATCAGTAAGTTTACTATTTTATATCTACAACAGTTTTTAATTTAATAGATCATGACCGGTTTCATCTGTTGCAATAAGACATAATCATATATCTGAAATCTTAGTTGAGAATATCATATTAAAGTGGACAAAACTGGACCTGACAGATATGAAATAGTAAGGATCCGTTATCGGGGCGCGTCCTTGTATTTTATGAACATTATATGGAAACCTCATGTTTGGAGTACCGGACCGCCGACAAATTTTAACAGAATGTATTGTCGCCGGCCATCAAATTAGAACCCACTTACAGATTTCAACTATTACCCATTCCATTAGAATTTATTACCCATTATATTATATGGAAATTGAGCGTATAAATTTTACACAAAATTCTGACTTATACAGAAACCTGACCGAAAAATATTGCAGATTTTAGCCTTATAGACTTTTTAGTTTATAGAGCAGATATATATTATACCTACGTTGTGTTTCGTTTTTTTTAATACAATGTTTTTTCATCAAGAATTTCACAGTAATTAACACCATCTCTCTATGAGTAGGTACTATTTTTTTAAGTTGTTGGGATGCATATTATAAATTACCAAAAAAAGTATTCGAAAAAATTATTATGTAGGTACCTGAGTTGTATTTACTTACTGGTTGGATATTGAGTATATATTGAATTCATTTTATTTGAATATTTTTCATTTTCGATTGGTGGAAAAATGAGGGTAATGTGTAGGTATAGAAAAACTTTATAAAAAAATATACTTTATAAAAAGTTATAATACCTATTCAGTACAAAAAAGTAGCAACGACCAAGAATTTATATATCGGCGGTATGTAAATACTTCCAACTCATACAAAAAAAACTATAGTAGCTCTAGACGATAAATAAACTGTAAAGAAAATACAATATTCAAAGAATATTACATTGGCAATACTTACTTTAAACTCATTTTCGTTTTATATTTTCAATTTATATAATATAAAATGTTTTTTTTTTATTATTATGTATTTAATATTAGAGAGAGTACATGAAAGAGGGTACAAAATCTGGCTTAAAAATTTCTTATTAGGTATATAATAATATATTGTTTTTGTGCTATCGCTGCGAGTACAGCCTATTCCTTCTAATCTCAGTATTTCGGGCTTATTGCAGAGTTCATTATCAAGAAACTATATGATTACCACTATTACTTTATTTTAAGCAAATATTTGTTTAAAATTATTACATACTCACTAAACACTATATATATTCAAGATTACTTCGTTTTCTCTTACATACTCCGGAATTATCTCCGCAACGAGCCCGAAATATTAGAAAAAGAAAGGGATGGATGTACATAAGGTAACTAGATTTTCTACGTATAAAATTGATTGCTATTAAATAAGTTTTTCCAAAGTGTTTTAATGAATATTTTTATGCTTATTCTATATCCTTGAAATAATATCAGCATCCTCTGATATGTATGCAATTACATGTCTAAATAAGAAATGAAACTAATTAATTTTATTTGTATAGTGTGAAATAATGTCTAAATATGAATAAATTGAATATAATTATAATATATTATATTAAAAAAATAAGAGATAATTTGAATATTGTGACATCATAATGTAACAGACGGATAAAATTAAGTAGAAGATGATCTAAATATTTTGTTAGAAGACAATGATACTTTACTGCTCGGCGTAGGCGGTTAGCATATAAGTCAATTGAAAATAAACTAATGTATGACTTTGTAAACGAATAAACATTTATAAAAAAATGGATCCAAAGAACAATTCACAAAAGAAGAAATTCATAAAACACTGTCGGCGCGTAACACGAAATACTGAAATAATTTTATACCGATTTATGCGTACCTATTCTTTTTAGCTGACATTTTGATGCGTATTCCGTGTTTGAAATATTTTTTCTTGGATTTTCATTTTGATTTTTATACGGGAATTCTGAATACACAGCAAAAAAAAACATTTTCCGTATTTACCAAAAGGTTTACATACTTGACGATATGATGAAACTCGATGTGACATACGTGTTGAGTTTTTCAGAGAGCTGTTCACAAAATGTAGTAATATATTTTATGTACATGTAGATATAAAAATGTAGAGAAAATACGATTGTAGGCCACTGCGATATATATTTTTTGATCATATTAATATTTTTATAGTTGATGATTTTGTTTACTCTGTAATCCGGTTAGGATCTTGGCCACCCCCCCTTTAATAGTTTTTTTAACAAGAAATGGGTGTTGGCCATTCAAAACCAACCCTTGAGTGCAAAGAAAATATGTAAATTTTCCAAGCCATGCATTAGAATCCATGACCCACGGAGTCAGAAGTGAATATTCTTCCACTGATCTACTGCATATTTACGCACAAATTGAGCAAGCTTATAAATCTCTATATATAACATACTTATTTTGACTAAGAAAACATTGTCAAAGACAGTTACTTATAGAATTCCAATTTTATTTTATTTGGTTATTAAGTGCATGAGTTACGTAAAATAAAATTTAACGTACAAAATGATTTACGATGTTGTGTTGTTATATCTGGTTATGCAAATTTTGAGATAAAATAACTATTTCTGCATTTTATTAATATCTCATAAAAAGTAATGTATTATTTCATCTTTACTATTTTCATTGTGGTTGAAATTAAGTGTCTTTTATTTGAGTGTCTTATATCGTTGAGCGTATTAGTTGGACCACGTTTTGTTTGTATTGAAATATCAAACGATATTTCCTAAGTAGTGAGTAGTTTGTCTGATAATAAAATGTGAAAAAAACTTCCATAAAATATAGATAAAATTACTATAATCAAAATATCAACCATTATATTGATGCATCTATGGTTTCTTAGAGTTGGAGAGTTAATAATATTTATATGCTAAAACTCTAGTTTTATACGAAAAACTATTGTGACATGGGAATGGTAAATGTTTTAAATTAGGTATAAGTAGCAACACTTGGATAAAAGTCCTTCTTAAGTAGATATCCAAACGTATTTTGGTAATTTATTCTGCGATGCCACGTTTTTACACCCCCTTTTTCGATCTATTTCCGAATAAATAATTCAAGTCTTTTCTCACACTAGCGTAAATAAATGTACCATTAACTCTAATAGATTGAAGCGTGTATTTGTGTCACGTTTTTTTATCCATTATTTGGTAAACTTTAGCAGAAGACACTTGTGTGATATATTTTAAAATACAGCTTTTATTAGCAGTCATTTCACATACGGAATACGTGTAATAAAAATTATATTCGAAGGAAGTGTCTCATATGAAAAACTATTTTAATTTAAAATTAATGTCTTATTAAGACGAATTTATATATTTTCTAAGATCATATTATGTCAGTTGAACATTGAAGAATTCAATTCCGGTTTATATATACACAGATCAGGATTCTGTTGTATGGGACCATACACATCCGTTATCAGGCATCAAGCCTAAACCTCTGAAAGAGGTATCTGAAAGATATTACAAAGTTTTCGAAGTTGTATTCAACAATTATAAAACATTCTGACAAAAGTATAATCACGAAATATACGTATTGTAGAGTAATCCCCCTGTCAACGCATAAGTGGGGTCGAACATTGAGAAAATAACATGTGATTTTTGCATGACGCGGGTTTAGAGACAAGTAGGTACTCTGGCACTACTTCACCGTAGGATCGATAACATAAAAAAAAGTACAAAACATCGATAAGATTATGACTAAAAAGTGAAAGTGGAAAGTGTTTGGTGGAGTATTAGAGTACCCGTCACGTAAAATTTGGAATAGATTTTTTAAATTATTTTAAATTATTTGAATTATTTTGAATACTCAAACGTGAGTTAAACCAATCAGGTGCCTGGAATTTACTAATACAATCATACAATTGCAAAGTTATGTAGATGATACTATACCTATATTGAACTCAGCACTAGATCGATCCCGATTGATAATGATATAATGTATGTGATCACATGGCATTCTTATTTTTCTTCCTTATTTTTAGCCCAAAATAACCCCCAATAAAATGTTGTTAAGAATAAATAATTACAAGATAAAAAGCACTTTTTATATACCACGTTTTTAAATTTTCTGTTGAATCATATAAAGTTGACAATTTATGTATTAATAAAAACTTTTTTTTGTACTTGAGAAATACTGAATAAATATAGAATACTGAAATGTCATTTTGACATTTCATATTGATTTCCATAGTAACGCACATATATATTAATAATTTATTTGCTAGGACTGGACACACAAGAAAAAATATGTACTGGACAAACAAGAATACGAGCTAATAAAAACGTGGTAAAAAATAGACAACTAGATGCGGAATTACGAAACATGCAATTAAATACAACTTGCTAAAACATACATTAGTTTTAATAATCTATTAATCTATACATATTTTTAATTTAAATATATTGATTCAAGCTGCTCTATTGTGATGACAATATATTTTTTTAATATTTAGGGTAGTTTTATAAATTATATTAAAATTATCGCAAAAAAAAAAATAGAATATTTTATTTCCTCGGGCTCTTCGAACAAAATGTGGATTACAATCTTTTTTAAATGAAACAATTTGGATTATTAACTATTTATTTAATTTTGAGTAAAATAAATATTTTAAAACCAATTTATTATAATTTTCTTTACAATCCTTTCCATATTGTTGATATTATACACCGTTTGAAGCAGAATAGTTGACTTGCCTCTTTATTGGAGTCCAAAATTATTTTAAGCTTAAAGTTGTGAATTCATAGGTAACTGATAATATTACATAAGAAATTAAAGTACTTTATGCAATGTTAGTTAATTTCATTCATGATTCACAATATTGCTAAGAGCTTCAATACCTTTGGGAGCTTTCAAAAGGCTAAACGGGGAACTCTATTTACTAGTTATGTTGCTTCAGCTTATTAGCAATGCAGTGAACTATATTATAGGTAAGCTTTATTTGTGTATAATGTATTATCCTATAACCCAGTAGACAAAATGTACTTAGCGAATTGATTCATGCTGTAAGATAAACACGTTAGTTGATAAAATTTATTACCGTTTGAGTAGGTATTCAAATATTAAAAGATACGTATAACAACAATCAAAGTGTAATACATGAAAAGCTTTTAGTATCATAACCAATATAATAACATATTATTATGGTGTCAGCCAAAGTACGGGTTTGCAATCCATGGGTCGCTGGCTGATACAGTAAATATAAAAAATATTGATTTTGAACCAAATCGCACCCTTAGCCAGCGCTCGAAATGGAAAAGTTTACGAACCGGAGTGCTCGACGAATTTTCTGAAGATAATTACAATTGTCATCAAATCGTATGTGTATTTTATGAAAATAAGTGTGTCAGATTTTCTATTCTATGGCCTATCTAGCTCAGACGGTCAACATATTTTTTTCACGAGACGGAGCAATAATTTTACAAATATCACGAGCCAGAACGGCGCTCCGGTGCGTTTTGTTCCATTTCGAGCCCTGCCCTTAGCATGACAAAGGTCTAACCAACAAGAATTCTTGGAACTTAAAAACAATTCCTCAGTACGTAACTTATTTCATGAATATCCAAAATGCCTTTCGAGTTTTACTACAGTTTGCTTCTACATATCTCTGCTAGAGTGGATTTTCAATGCTTCTTCATTTGAAAACCAAAACAAGAAAAAGATTAAATGTTGAGAATGACATGAGATTGACATTAATAAATACTCAACCGTGAATATTGAATCTGGTTATCGAGCTACAATTTCAAACATAGCATTATATATGTTCAATTATATAATTATACTAAAAAATCTATAGTAAATACGTTCTCTTTACCCTATTAAAAATGCTTTTTACAATAATTTATCTATAAAATGGGATCACGACTCAAATTCTAAAGCGTCTAAAATACTCTAAAATATAAACAGGGTATTATTTTTGACAAACTTAATGGAGGTTTCATATTATATGAAACTGTAAATATTAAAAAAAATATGGATAGAATTTAATTGCTAGCATGTTATTTTACAATATTATAATACTTACTAATTATTTGAAAATTAAATTTTCAGTAGATATTTAATTCTATATAAGGTATCTATATAGTAGCCATAAGCTTAATAACCGATAATTATTATCGGTTATATTATAACGCAGTACAATATGTATACACAAGCTTTTTAAAACTTATTTACTATGGGGAGTAAATAAAATACTTATCGCCTCTTTGTCCTTTGCATTCATGATGTATGTGTGCATGGACCAAGTAGGCAAAAAAATGCTAACAACTGATATTTATTTCATATACATACATATTAGTACCTTGGTATCAAAGTGGGACATAAGCCATTTACAAAATTTTACAGGAGACTGACAAACATGTGTGAAATGTGACCGTTTTTCATATAACATACCAACTTTAAACTCAAAAATCTCTATGAAAACTACCGTTTTTGATACTTTTAGTGAATTTTTTGAAAAGAACATCACTTGCACTACCATAATCAATTAAAACATGAATTTAGTGGGAGGTGGCGTATATAGTATAATATATAATTATTAGGATAATATGCATATATAAAAATAAAATAAAACACAATATAATATACTACTTATTTCACGTAAATGTATGGTCATGATCATAATTTGAAATACTAATTCTTGATCTATTATAAAATTATGTTGTTTTTTTATAATAAATACAAAAGTACCTATACTTATATTATTCGCCGTTGTATTCCAATGTGCAAGATACTGTGTTTTCATAACGGGAATTTCAGGTTCAATTCCCGGTAAAGTCTAAATACTTTAACGTGATTTTACGTAAAACGTAACGTTCTGAAAAAAATCTTATTTAAATTACTTTTCAAGGTAGGTAAAAGTTAAATTTAAAAGTCTGTAGTATCTAATCTCTGCTACTGTTATATGAAAATTCATTCATTGTATAAGAAGTACTTCAATGTTTTAATTTTGAAAGCTATATTTTCTACTCAATAATGTTTACTCACAATCGCGGTGTTTATTAAAGCAGCGGCGAGCAATATTGGACAAATAAACATAATAGATATGATCAAATATTTGCAATGCACTTCGGTTGCGGGAAATTTATATTATGAATTCCTCAGTAATAAATTATTATCTGCATATCCATATTATTATTATTATGGAAATACATGGCCGTACCAAATGGAATACTGGGAAAGCCGAGTATTTCTTTATTGAATTAACGCAATTCAATTACTTACTCAATAGTATTGAGTATATTTATTATTATGAATATTATACATAATATTATAATTTTTTTCCCCAGAGTGAGTGTGTTGTATGTTTGATTTTATATTTAAAAAAAATGGATTAAGGGGCCACATGCCCAACGAAGGTAACAATGGAGATTTTATGGTATTTTCAAAGCACTAGCTTGAACATTCCTTAAACGTTGTAGATAATCAATTTATATAATTTTGAAGTCTTATTATCCTTTATATTTATTTTAAACATTTGGTGATTGCATAAAGTGTTTTTATTACATAAAATAGTATTCTTTTAAACCTCTCGATCTAATGTTTTTGAATATAGTCATATTTCAGTATATTCATGTGCAGTGGTGTTAAGATTTTTTAGATTTATTAATTTTTAAACGCATTTATAAAACCATTAGTAAAATTTATTTTGACATTATTATAGTGAAATATTTACGATAAAAAAAATAAATTTCTAGTCTCTGTGATCCCAAATTTTAGAAGAATGAGGCATTTTATTATTCAAAAAATGGGCAAGATTGCCACATTTGAAGATAATTCTAAAGATACTGATTATGCTTTGCTTTTGACCATTCAAATGTGATAAAACATCCTACTAATAATGATTGTTTTATAATAATTATTGACCTAAGGAATAAGGTAGTATTTTCTTGAAATGCGCCATTTCTATTGGCATTTTCCAATGGTTAAACTAAAACATACGGCCGTAGCCATAAGTTGAAAAACGATAACTGAAGTAGGGTGTAAGATTATGTTAACGCGCGTGTTTGAACATGTACCTAACCGAAAAAAAACGATTTTTTTGACAACGGTCTTCATTTTTTTTGTGATTTTATGATTTATAAATATAACATGACCATGACCCCCACAAGGGGGGGCTGACAAAACTTTAGTCTGGAGGCCCCCTGTGTCTTTTCAACCAATTAACGCTTTCGCTGCTGAAGAGATAATGAGATTTTAATTGCCCCCTTTAAAATGCACGTTAATTACATCGATCGGCCGCCTGGTCATTACGCGCCGTGTGGGTCTTCCGCGTCCAAAGTATTAAGTAAGGAAAACACACATCACAAATTTGCTCTAATAGTAAAAAGTTGCCAGCAGCGCTATTTTTCTTAATGATTATTAACATATGTAACTGTGTGATCTGTTTTAATAGGATATGATGATTGATATAATTAAATGATAATTGACGTGTAGAAATTGATTTTATAATTATTTTAAGTGTATTTCCTAACTTAGAAAATGGCTTTTTATACAATATGGCGAAGGGTTGCATGTTACTTGACTAGGTACCACAATAGGAGGTCGTGATCAGTGTTTCATGCCAACAATTCAATAAATCAACTGGATGTATTTAAAAATCGCTAAAAATACACGAAATACCTTTAACCATAGGGTTCCATGGAAACCACTCGGGGAACACTACTGTAGAAAATTACACTGCCCTTAACCTTAGAGATAGGTAGGAAGCCTGGTCTAGGAGCCCGCTTCAGGATTTGGGGGTCATAAATATGAGCGTATTATAAATATATCCACAATATACATATTACAATAATATCCTTTCATTTCTCTTTTGAGTAAAGTATATGAATATGAACGCTGTTTTCATTGACATTGTGATTAAAAAATATGTCGGTTATATATTTTTTTTCATTATTTAGATTTGAAATTTAATCGTATTAAATGCATGTTTAACCTTTCCATTCAGTCGCTCGAAAAAAAATGAATCTCTTGGCATCCATAAAAATAACGTTAATCCGATTACAGGTAATCCCCTGTGATAGCATCCTATCGATGAATATTTAGAGCAGTGGTATTTTTTATGAAGTTGCGACCCGAGTCGAATACGATACGTACACCTCCATTATCGGGTGGTGCCTTCGGGCCACTCAACGTCATTTCCAGCCACTGGATGTCAAATATAGCCTCTAGCGAATGCTTAGTAGATATGAGAGCATATTATATGGATGTAGTCGGAAACAAAAATATCGAAGGTGAACACTGTTCACATAGGTAATAAAAGTATTATTTCAAAAAATGATTGCATGCCTTATTATAAATGCCTATTAAAAGTAACTGAAATTAAGGGCATCTGAAGAGAATAGTACATACTTTGAAAGTCATGTTTACGGAACTTTATATATAATACGCAATTAAGTTGGATCGATAGATTTCTTAGAATTTTTTACTTAAGGACATACGGATACTTTCCTTATGATGATGATAATAAAATGAATTTTCCGACTAGTTTACTTCTGGGTATGCTATCAATATCAATGCAATCCTTGTCCACCCGAAGAGTGATTGCTCTTTTTCTTTATACTTCTTCGTGGGTTCATTTTACAATCCGTATATACTGGCAAATATTAATTTTAATATTCCCACCAATAATATCACTCGTAACTCTACCGTTTTCATGATACCCCGTCGCAGGATGGGTGTGATGTTTCGTGCTATCGTGCGATTAACTTATTTGATGACACCATAAAGGTTGCTTTTTTTATTAACTATAATATCATGTTTGTGGACGTGTTAAATAGGTTAAATTAATATTAATTGTATTTATCATTTTACTTTAATATCTACAGACGCACATAGTTTCTTTTCTACTCTCTTGTTATTTGCAATTAAGTCATTTTTATAATTTGTATTTATTATGGATTATGGCGCATTGACCAATCGCTGTAATGCCATAATACTCTTTTCTAAATAAATAAATAAATGATAGTACCTATACTCGAACAACATCTTCTTGGCTACGTGTTAAAACTGTAAACTAACAAGCTCCTCCCATTTTTAACCGCCGACAATAGCGCCTTCCGGCTTTTGCCTAAATCTTGTTGTTGGAGAGTACTAGAAAAATTACAAGGTGACAGTGCCACCTGCCAACATTATTTGCTTAATTTTCTGTCTGTGAGTTGGTGCATCAGCCTGGCGGAATCTTTGTAGAGTCTTCTGACTTTGCCGAGCCTCGAAATTATGGAACTATTTGTATATTTATGATTAAATGATTTCACTATACACAATAATGACAACGACGTCATATGAAGACTATGAAATTTCAAAAGTTCAGCAACGATATAAAATTCAGTTATAAGTGATGTATTTTAGGAATAATTATAAGATAGTTTACTAATTTATGGCATATGATCTGTATACCTACAATAATAAATTGTCTTATTTCATCATTATTTTGGTTAAAAATTAGGTATTTATCCTGTTACCATTGTAATGTTAGAATCAATACTTACATTCATGCATTTGAATTGGTCGTATGTTACGATTATTTTCGCGACTATCTGACAGTCTTCGTTCATGGATTCGAACCGGAACTGAATCGAAAAGTGGAAAAACCATTATTTCTTCAGAACGAAAACCGAAACCGAACCGATATATAATATATATTTACTTCGTTCGAGTGTTTGAAGCCCTGGTTTTACCTAATAATAGTAAATGAAATGGAAGAATAATACGGCAATACTTCTTGTAGAATCCATATTTCAATAGCCTCTCGTACTGTACGTACGATATATTATGTATTTCTACAAGAGATTGCATGCTCCTGCTAATACCAGCTTAGTTATTATTGACAAAACAATAATCATAGGTAGGGACAGAGCATCAAACTATAATTAATTTCTGAACTGGTTATTCTGAGTAGGTAAACCTTTAGAAATTGTTACTCGATAATTAATGCTATTCACATACCTTGCCATAACAATACACTCGTAACTGTAATTAATTAGTATTGTCTTTTATATCTTTGTTGAGAAATTTGTTGTCAGTACCTTAAGTCATATGTATAAAGTTATGCTTTTGATATAATATGCCTTACAAAATTATTATATTACCTAAATTATTGTAAGAATGAAATTCAGTTCGTTAGACTAATAATTATATTTTAATAGTTAGTAAACTAACGATTACAAATTACTTAATTTGAAAATACTTCTGACAAAAAATATATAACCACGAGAAAAAAATCTTTTTTTTTTAATACGATATCCAGCAGGATTTGAATCTGCGCTCATCGGAAATGTTACATTCTTAAACTTTGTGAATTATTCGTTTAATTAAAAAAAAATGGTTTGTTATATTATAAATAAATGTTAGAAAAAATGTGCCGAATGAAACTTGAACCCATATTAATCACAACCCGTACGCCGTATTTACTACTTTTTAAAATATAACATTATAAAACAACAATACATCACACCGTTGTTTGGGATGGTGAATGTTAGGCATAATGCAAAAAGATGAAAAAACGAAACAATTGGAAAGAAGAATAAACATTTGATGAAATAAAGTTTATAAATTATGATTATAGAAATGGAAATAAACAACAAATATTATGCAAGTTCAAAACGTCTAAAAACTCCGTATCAACAAGACGGTTAAGTGCTGCAGAAATACATACAACATACTCGTACATAAGCGCAAGGAAATACATCAGCTTAGTGAGGCTTTCAACCAGCAATGGAGTGAATCAAGCTGACGTTGCAATAATATTTAATTATAATATATTATGAATAATAAGTACATAAATAAAATGCACCCATCGAAAATGATAAAGTACGTGGGTATATTATTTGGTTTGTAATTTGACTGCACATTGCAAAAAACTGAGCGCCGAAATTAATAGTTACAACGTTATTTGATCGTTTATTTGTATATATTATAATTATATAGTAATTAATATTGCGTAGTAACAATTTATTTTGCATTCCATATTAGCAGTATGGTGTTCAACGTAGTTAAATATGGTCGGTAATTATTTGTAATTTAATTATGGTTATCAATTACTTGTGAAGTGCATGATGTACATGATGTACGGAAGACCCGTTGGCTGTCATTATATTGGGCAGTCCATCGAAAAGATGGTAAAATAGTTGGGGCTAAAGCGGACCTGATAATCTATAGCTACTAAAAGAGATCTAGGATTGTTTACAATTAAATTTGTAAAACATTCTAAAAAATATATAATAAAGATAGTGATTTTAAAAGAATCTAGAATTATAGAGATGGAGTAATCATACTCAGCATTACAAGTGTGACACACTTCGATATTCATGTTTTGTTTTCAAAACAAATCGGAGTGGCGAAAGCGGTCGTCAGTAGTTTCCTCAATCATAACCTAGATCAACAGTGTATATTATAATTTATTTAATGGCGAATATGACTCTTGTAATGTATTATTGATTTCATGTGTATAAGTAGCGAGGACGATCCATAACTCGTCACTCCAGTCGCGTCCAGTCACTTGAATTTGTACCGTTACCTTACTTCTACAACTGTAACCCATTGTAACTCTTAATTGAGACAATAAACATCTAAATACATTTACACTGCTGTTGCCTCAATCAACTGACCTGCATATTATTATTTCCTCGTACTATCCCTGAAGAGATATAACCATAGTAGATTGGTATTGTTGTAGCTTTTACTCCACAATACTCGAATAAATATTAGGACAATATAGAGTAAATATTTTACATGAAACTAATTAGGCTCTGTCCCCTTGACAAATTTTGCCGACTTAATTCTTTATTAGGGAGATCCGCCCCACATTAGGTCGGTTCTCCCTTGGCTTTCAAAGCCACACACAAATATACGCGCAAAACATCAAGCGCACTAATGCAATATTATGTAAGATCCATTATCTCAAAAAGTAGTTCAACGATACTCATGTTTTTTAATTTTTGTTTATTAAGCTACGAAGTCTCGTCTGAGACTTATTTAGCTTTACGTTTACATACTTATATTTATTTGAGGATACCGTACATAAGGAATATATTTAGCGAAGTTTTAAGATCGATGGGATCAATGACAAATACAGTTAGTTTTTCAAAGAACGTTGTGTGAAAACCCCACTTTAAAGCACTGGACCGCCCCCAATTTTAATCAAGAGCATTATTGCCGCTTTAGCATCTGTGTACCAAAGTTAGTAGACAAAAATTTAACGTACAGGTGAGACACAAAATGTGACAAAAATGTTTTCTTCTTCTTCTTCGATGGCGCTACAGCTCAAGTCGAGCCCTGGCCTCCTACACCGCTGTCCTACAGCCGGAACGGTCCTCCGCACGTCTCTTCCAGTTCCTGATTTTTAGCAGCTGGTTGGCATCTTTTGTAACATTATCACCCCATCGTGCGCGTGGTTTTCCCACTGGTCTTTTCCCCCCTGGGTTTCCTTCGAGGATCTTCTTCGGTATCCGTGACTCAGGCATGCGCTGGACATGGCCTGCCCAGTTTAGCCTCTGGAGTTGTATGAAGTTGGAGAGTTTTGAATCTTGGTATAAGCGGTATAGTTCCGTATTGTACCTAATTCTCCACTCCCCACCATCATTCATGGGTCCGTATATCCGCCTAAGGATCTTTCTCTCAAAGCAATCCACCATTTCAGCTGCTTTCACATTTAGCGTCCATGACTCGACTAAAATGTTTTACGTGGATTTATTATATTTAGGGATTTTTAAAAAAATTTTGATAAAAAATAACATATTATATTACTAGGTATAGCCGATAGCGTAACATATTTTGAAAAGGAATGAAAAATATGATGAGCGGCGTGCTATGAACATTATGCAAAGATTAACATACTATCGTGAAAAATTCAAAATTACGGTGCGAAAGGTTTAAAAGGGATATGGCTGTAAACATGAGTTTTTTCATAAAAAAATAATCTTTATTATGTATTACATGTAAAAATATTTACATCGAGGTTTTTTCCCCATGCATAAATCAGTGAGTTAAGTACACACCTTAACTTTGGGTACCAAACAACTTACATTTAAAGAGTGTGTATAAGAGAAGAAAAATTTATATTGGACTTGTTCGTATTAGACCAAATGTAAACTCAGCCTTTATTATAACAGACGTGACTTTCGCAGGTCACGTTTCTGCAAAGAGTGTCCTTTTACTCCAATCTAGCCGGGAAGGTTAATCCCCAAAGCAAATATACATCCGAGCCAACTAATATCACAAAGTTTTGCGTAAAATCTACTCGCTATGAGAAACTTGAAGTAATTCTTTCAACACAACAAACGAGGTTTTGAATTACTTGATCATGAAAATGAATATCTCTAGTGTTACAGAAAATTTTAATATAATGTCTTTTAGTATTTAGGACCAATTTAAAAACAATAATGCGTTGTTTTTTATATTTTAAATTATTTAATCTACATACTTATCAGATTTTCACATTATTCACATTTCATCTGACCCTCAAGGTCAGATGAAATGGGAAAAATCAAAAATTATCGTAGATGATTGTGTTTTATTTATATACCTACAATTTATCATTTTTTACAAGTTTTTATTAGGTCGTGCTCTTACTTATCCGGTGGTTGTTTATCCAGTATACTCTTGCAATAGATTTTTAACTAACTTCCCGACTAGCTAGACATTTTAAACTTTTAGAATGTATCAGAACACGATGCCAATGTATTCTTTTAATACTTCTAGCCATCTTTAAGTAGAGTTGAATGTTTCATTTCATTTTCATTTTCAGTTAATTCTGTTTTGTATGAAAAGTTATTTCAGAAGAAATCCGTAATCCAATCCACTATTATTGGTTGCTAAGTGGGTGGTTCTAGCAACTAAATTATTAATATATACGTGCGTAACTATGGAAATCAATATGAAATGTCAAGATGACATTTCAGTATTATTTCGATCAAGTACAAAATTTTTTGATCGTTTAAGCTAGTCAAGTCAAGTTTATATGATTCAACAGAAAATTTAAAAAGGTTGTATATAAAAAGTTCTTTTTATCTTGTAATTATTTTTAAATGAAAGTTATCAATCTAATGGGGGTTCAAGACCAGAGTTTTTAGGTTACATATTTCTGTTATTAATTACGAGCTATTAATTATTATCAAAAAAGTGCTTAAAACACTCTTATTTTGATTCCGGGTAAACGAAATCAAATCGAATACTTTAAGTAGTTGATTAATTACTTACGAAATAAACTTACTTATTTTGGTACATGATTTCAACTCATATATCCTACTCTAATACACTTCTATTAGCTCAGAAAGATGAGAATTTATTTTAGATATAAAACCACGTGTAGATAATAAAAAAAGGATATTGATATTATATTGTACTTTGTGAAAAAATGAAAATAAGCAGAAAGAGACATTACTATCGAAAGTATTACTGTAAAAACATACGTTAATTATACTTATGTCCAAATCCAGAGATGTCGATGTTAAGTAAACCTTAATTAAATTATTCTTATAATAATAATAAATACGTCGCTTGTTATCCTCTCTTTCACTGAGTCATCGATGTCGATTGCGTAATGTTAAGCATTACTAACGGCCACTTAGGCACTTAGGTAAAACTATGTCAAAATAATCATCTTTCTGGATACATGCACTGCTGAATGAATCCCACTACTTTTTCTTGGCATTCAACTATCCCGCTGAATGATAATCCAGCTGCCTCTAAATATATCAATTGTTTTTACCTGTTAAGAACCACTGAATGCCAGTTCTCAGTATAGGTTTTTAGCACATGATATTGAAATGGTATAATATTGTTTGATTCCTTTTATACTAATTATTCCATGTCTTAACTTTTCACTGATGATTGAACATCATATAATTTAGAAAAACACTAACTGAGAGAGTATATCACAACCAATAGAAAAAACTTTTTTTGAAAAAAGTAAGCCAACCGGTCGGGAATCAACGGGTAAACGCCCCAAACTTGTCGCATTCAGCCATTATGCTACGGAAGACATACTAATGACGACAATATTTAAGCTATTGGCTATTAAATACCTACCACTCAGCGCTCTTCGAAATCATGTTACTTCGGCAATCGATTTTCGTTTATTAAATCAAAGTAGGTAGTTATGTTACTATTACAACGATTACTAACCGACGTCTAGGAATTTCTCCAATCGAATAATATATTCTTAAATCTTGTGAATTATTCGTTTGAATAAAAGAAATAGTTAATTTTCACTGATGTTTCATGTTTGACATGTGTAATAAAATGTAAAAATATAAGTTTACTATTAAATAGATTTTTAAATATTGTTCTAAATAATTTTATTTCAAATTTATTTAATATATTTAAGAAAATATGAAAAATATTCAAAGTTGTAATACTAATGATTTTTAAACCTAATAAAAATCGTCCATATTGTCAGAATTGGCATCAGCTGGGGTTTATCTATTGGTGAATAAAGGCCTTCCCTATCTCTTTCCATTCTTCTCAGATCCCAGTTCTTTGTTGCTACGTACATCTGCTCAACAGGATGAGTTCGTTGATCCAACGTCAGTTTTAAGTTTTACCTGTAGTCGTTTAGTTCACTTAGGTATCGGCTGCTTTTGTCCAGCGGCTGTCAATTTGCTGAGTGAAATGTCCTACCTTTTAATTATCATGCTACCAGTGATCTCTATCGTATTGGGTATACGTCTGATGCATTATCGATCAGTGTATTTTATAATTATTTGATATTAGTAGTTTTTGGATAATTTTATATTAAGTGTCAATGGTTTAAAGACACCCATGAGTACAGACAGCACGTATTGGTTAACCAAAAGAAAAGGAGAGACAACAATAATTAATATATTTTAGTCTAATAAATTCATTATTGCATGTATAGTTTATTTAATAGTATTTATTATTTAATAAATCACAATGGCAAAAAACCTATATCGACAGTAAAAATGATCGATAGTAATAATATTATCTTTGATAGAGTTTCCAGTTATGTATGGAGAAACTTTCCGATTGGTTACCTATATAAAGAAAATGCTATCGGGAGCAGTGTGGGCTTAAACGAAAAAGTTTGAGGTAAGCTTACCTAGAAAACAAGATCTTTTCAGATGTTATGCGGATTTTTATGATACGTGTATAAGATTCAACATAATAATGAAATATAAGAAGAAGCATTGGACGGAAAGAAAGCCTTAGCGGACGACTGATTTCGGGTCTATTCCCACAAGGAATATATACATGACACTAGCATATTATTACAGTTGTGGTCTATGAAGTTTATTCATTTACAGTATGACTTGCTTTTTCTTCTATTGTTCTTATAATAATTTCATTCACGAAATTACTAAGGGTACAATAAAGAAATATAACACAAGGTCGTGGTCCCCAGGTAATAAAATGTACTCATATATAAATGGTTCCCAGTAAGTAATTAAATAATTAATTTCATATAGCAGAATATTATTATTGTCGTCAAATATATAAAGTAATATTGTAATTAATATCTGTGGCAAATTACATAAAAAGGTTTCTGAATAAGATTGATATGTTATGTATATAATTTTATATACCAGTAGGAAGGTTATAATAGGTTATTTAATGATATAATATTATTACATGCGGATGTTATATGACTAATTTGATATGATATCTTTTTGTTAATGTATTGGTAATATGTATACAGATTGTGATAAATGGTAAGAAGTGAATTCTGGCCATCAATGAAGAACATAAATAGGAACTGAAGTACCTAGTAAAAAAGATATGCTTTGGTAGGTTAATAATATTGCTAATATCTTCTTAATTCCGCAGTTAAAACATATAACTTCTCATAAAAATTTATATGTAAAGTTATAAGATAGCAGTGGTGGAATGGTAAACATGCGCACGCCTTTGTCCAATCGTTACCGTATAACGTTTTTACAATAATTATTAATAGTTAATCACGAGTATGTAAATTAGTTAGGTTAGTAGCGACGGAGTAGTGAGGTAAAATACAGTTAAATAGACACGTCTCGTCTACATTCAGCCATTGTCTATCTTATTGATTTGGAAAAAAAATACAAACGATTCTGATTCGAGTCTCATCTGTCCATATTTTATGCGGATAAAGTCGTGGGTTACGGGTAGTTGAAAATATAACGAAGAAGTGTAGAATAAAACATAAACGGATAAACCCTTCTTACATGGATATTCTTTGACTTTGATAGCGGCAGAGTGGCAATATTTTGCAGTATAGTGGCAGTATTTTCTGCCAAACATTTTTCAACCATAAAAGAAAATTGATTCAAAGTTTCATCAAAAATTTCCCATGAAATATTACACATATTTAACATACAGGACATGGCAATATTAAATTTTAGTAATTAGCTAAAGTTAGATGCTTTTCGGTTTGTGGGCTTCATTTTGGATTCGCTTGTTTATTTTCAAACAGATGAAATTAGCTGCCGTGTAACAAATTTGCTGCTAGAAATTACAATTTCAAATACCTTTATCGAATCATGCGCACTTTTAATTTATTAATGGACAAAGTTGTCGCATATTAATCAAAATCACACAACACCATGTACAGATCAATCAAGTTACCTGCATTATTATGACGTTTTATAATTTATTACTGTAATATAAATATCTCGTGAAAAACTCATTGAAAATTGTCAATTAAGTGGAATATTCCACTTCACAGAGACACCGAGCGGAAAAATACGAGACTTGCAATTTGAGATTCTTTTTATAATTTATATTTTGAAGTATTTTAATTTAAAAAAAACGTGGTATCTAAAAACATTAAATATAAAAATATTTTACAAACTTATAATAAAAAACTACCCCATAAAATGTTAAAGGATCCCATCGTATTATTAAATATTATTTTGTGACGATGTTTATTGTTAAATCTTAGTTTATTAAGTGTTATCTAATGTAGAGAAAAGATTTATGACTAATTAATAGTTTTAAAGATTTTTTTAAATCATCATCATCATCATCAGCCTGAATCTATCCACTGCTGGATGAAGGCCTCTTCAAGTTGCTTCCACTTCTCTCGGTCCTGTGCATTGCGTTGCCACGTACTTCCGCAGAACTTTATCATTTCATCGATCCAGCGGCTTCTAGGTCTACCTTGTGGACGTTTTGTACTTCTTGGATACCACTGGATGACTAGATTTGTCCAACGATTGTCTCTTCTTCGAGCTATGTGTCCAGCCCATCTCCATTTAAGGCTTTTAATAAACTCTATTACATCGCAAACCCTTGTCTGCTTCCTTATCCACTCATTCCTCTTTTTGTCCTTTCGCGTTATGCCCAGCATGCACCTCTCCATACCACGTTGTGCTACTCTAAGTTTCTGGATCTCTCTTTTACTTAGGGTCCATGTTTCACACGCATATGTCATCACGGGAAGCACACACTGGTTGAACACTTTGCGCTTTAGGCACAGTGGAAGGTCACTTTTGAAGACATTATTCAGGCGGCCAAAAGCACTCCAGCCTAGCTTTACTCTGCGAACAATTTCATCAAATATACATCCATCTATAGATACTTGTTGTCCCAGATAGATGTAGCTTTCCACCTGTTCGAGCTGAGTGCCATTGATGAGGATCTCTTTTTGGCCTGCAAAGCAGTTGAACATGACTTTCGTCTTTGTTACATTTATTTTCAAACCTACTTTGTTGCTTACTTCAGCGAGTTCCTGCATTCTGCTTTGGAGGTCTTCTGAGTCTTGCGAGAAAATTACTATGTCATCGGCAAAGCGCAGATGATTCAGGTATTCTCCATTTATGGGGATCCCTTTGTCATTCCAGTCAAGTTGCCTGAATAAGTCTTCAAGGGTAGCTGTAAATAGTTTAGGTGAGATTGTATCACCTTGTCGGACTCCTTTGCTGATAGGAAATCTGCGCGATGGTTTATGGAGATTTACAGATGCTGTTGCGCTACTGTATATATTATTGAAAATATTTATATAGCGTCCAGGGATTCCTTGTTTTCTGAGTGCGTCGAGTATTGAACATTTCTTTATCGAATCAAACGCCTTCTCATAGTCTATAAAACCCATGCATAGTGGCAGTTTGTAGTTTGTTGTTTTTGTTTAAATATTGATTACTTATAAAACACATCGATTTTTATAATAAATATTTTTATTTAATAAAAATGTGTATAACTTACTAAATATTTTTCATGTATCAATTGACGAGAATCACAACATGGGCTCCTTTATATGTTGTAAGGTTTTTTTTTAATTGTGAAATTGTCCTTAACTTTTTTTAGTATTTTTACGTACGTATTTATCAATTAAAACACTTTAAAAGATGTCAATTATTACAAAGATTCTGATAGGTAGAGTATTTACTTTAATATATAGGTACTAAGTTTATTCAATTATTAGTCAATACTCTCATAACGTTCATAATAATATTGTTTTTAGCCTTAAGAAATTCACTCTTTTGTATACGTATTTGTATACGAAATGATACATTCAAAACAAATATTTTTTTGACAATAATGTCCTGTACAATGAAAAGAATAAAATGCGGTCATAATGAAAAGAATATTTATGTATTCACAAGAAAGATTATTATTAAGATCATTAAAAGGTTTTATGCTAATAATAAAATTATAGCTGTATTTTTTGTGTTTGTTGACATTATTTTTCTAAGCGGACAAAACTAGTCGACATTTAAAATAAATCATGTCAATCAAGGGTTCTAGGACGATTCGGCGCCGGTCCAACTGGACGCCACGCAATCAAATGAAATTGAAAAATAAATATACGCTCTGGTTCCTTTAAAATATATATTAAATATTATTATTTATATTTAAATTATTATACTATTATTTAATACTTGGTGAGAATTTAAATATGCACACATAAATAATGATTTAATTGTGCATATGTTTAAGTTACAACGAGAAGAGAGTTCTTTCATTTTTTATATAAAGCTTCAAACATGATAATTCTCAATCCGCAATAAAAACATTATGTTAAAAGCAAAATGAATTAAAATTATTAAGTAGTATATAGAAACTGATTAAAATTCCTCGTCTACTTTCTGTATAAAATCGTAACGAATGCCTATTTATTTCACTCGACAGTGCGGCGCCAAATTGTCCTCGCGGACAGTTGTCCCATTCCCCAATCAAGAAGGTTTAATATTTTTTAGTTTATTATTGACAGGTTACATAGTTAAAGCGAGAGAAAGTAATATTAATTGTAAAACTAATAATCGTCTTAAAATGATAGTTGAATTCTTTGACACTGTTTAAAAAGCATTCATCCCTTATATTTTATATGGTAAGTTTTTATTAAAAAATGTGACAATACATCAATAGCAGATAAAAAATTGATAAAAGTAATAAAAATGAGGAATTGACTGGTTGTTATTGAGGTAATTTTATATAATGGGTCCATATAAGTTTATTTACTTAACTCTTTGGTAGCGAAGTGCACACGATTTCACTTTTCATCAAATCACCTCTCACGAAGTATCTTAATTCTGTGACTGACCACTCACGCTATACTCTAGACATCAGATAAAATAAAATCGTGCATTAAAAACGCTTGTATACTTACTTTTTTTTCTATTACCCGTTCTATTTATTTTTTGTATTAAATTTATAATCTTTCACCAAATTTTATAATAACGTGAATAATGGTATTCCTGACTGCTGACAGAAACGTTAATTTGTGGGTGGTTCAAGGGTAGGTAATGTAAAGTCAGACATGTTCGTAAAATGGAAGTTGAAAATAAAATGCCACGATCTTACAGTATGTTAGGTGATGAAATGAAAAAAGTATTAAATATCTATGTTTAAACTTTATTTTAAAGGTATTATTTTATTTTCATTTATTTAGTATTTTTTTGATTAAGATATCATATTGATTTTGTGATCTAAGCAAAAATGAGGAAACTGAAGAATAAAACACAATTAAGAGCAGAACAACATAATAATAAAAATGTCTCCAGGTTCTTTATATAAAGTAAACTGCTGCGGTGCAGGTGGGCAGAGCATGACGTCTACATTATATCAAAGACATGGCTTCCAGAAATAATAAATTATAACCGAAGTTGGAAAGCAAAACGTGGAAAGACCATGGGTTAGATAGTTAAAGAGGGTGAAGAAGATCGTGTTAAAAACCTTGGCGTGCAGGATTCGCCAGAAATCAAAGATAGTGTAGAAAGCAAATTGTGGAGCCCATGTCTTGTTTTCGGCTGTATTGCCATTTGGAAAAAATGAAAATTATATTAAATAAATGAATTATTAATTATGAATAGACAAAATCAAAACAAATACTATCGTACATTGTGTATTCTTTTAAATATATAGAAACTATTTCTACACCGTAGAGGCTAGATTCATCCTTGCCCGTTCTGTAAAGTTACGTTAGACAGGTTGGTAAGTGTTTTATATTTCAAGTTATTGGTGCTTCATCTACTTTATATTAACTACGAAATATGTACACGTCTCATTAAACTTGTCAAACTAGATTAAGTACAAAATACTGATATGTCTAGACTGCTCTATAAGAGATTTGAAGATACTCGGCTGAAGTAATTAGAAAGTGGGGGCATTATATCGTCTAGGATAAAAGCTCCTGAAAAAACCAAACAACGTGTGATATATTAATTGACGGAACCTGTATTTTAATTTTAAAATACTGTCATATCGTGAAAGCACTGTAACATTACCCGATGTAATAGAATTTATTAGCACAGAAAGAGAAAGATTAAATACTTAAGAGTTACAATAATTAATTTCCTCGTCGGATGTGATATATATAGTAAGGCGCAAGACTATCAAAACTACAAAGCTCTTATAAACTTGAAGATTAATGTGGCGCAAAAGTTGAATGCGTCTGTTTTAGTTGTCCGCTTGCTCTCTCGGCAATATTCCTAGTCACTTCTCGACGCGTGTCAATAGAAACTTTTGCCTCAACATAACACAAAGGCATTCATTTGCGAGAGCTTTCACCACCACACATTTGCTGCATGTTACAAAAGAAAGTCAAATTATAAGGTTGATCTTAGCGCGAAAAACAACTTTTAAGTGGGTATTTTTTTAATTGGATAGGGAGCCGTGGGAATTTAATCAAATGCGGTGGGGTAGAGAATGTACTTGACATTTATATACCAGACACGTGTGGCGTGTTACCTTCAATTGCTGCATATGTATTTGAAATAAATTTGACAGCGGAAACGTGTACTTGTAGGTATTGTAATGAATATTTTGTTTTGTAAAATAAATACAAATAAACTTTAAACAAATCTGTTACCATATTACATTATCTGATATTTGAGATTCGTCCCTTTAGAACAGAACAAGCCTAACTGACATTTTTTTGACATTTTACAGGAGAACACTTTAAAACTTTTTCTTGTCATTAATTTGAAAACTGTAAATATAAGAATATTGATTTAAATATACGATAATGCATTAGCTAAAACATTGTTTATGTGAAAAAAAAATATTAAAAAGTATATTCTGTTACGTCAGATAAATAAATTTTATTCCAAAATGTTTTAAGATTGAAGTTGAGCTTGGAATGATCTTAACTGATAACCTTTTTATGTTAATATTTCAGATACGCTTATTCTGACTCCATTTAGACAACCAAAAAAGCATTTTTTTTTGTACAATAAAAGTATTTTCACAAAAATCACTTACGTTTTTTCTGTTCTATGGGGACGAATTCATGATGAGGGGATCTTATTATCATTAACATCTACTTATTTTTATCAGCACATAATATAAGTATACCAGTATTATTTAATTAAATTATCGCAGAAAAGTACATACGTCTTAAAGGCATACTCTTGTAAACTTACTAATCTCTATAGCTTTTGTCTCTCTCTATAGTTGGTCGAGTTTTACAAAAAATATATGGTCGTGTGGACCTTCACGGTAGGGAGGAAAATGTCACAAGAATATAGCCTTTAATTTTTTTATTGTCCAAAAATAAAATATTAGCGATCCGATTAGTACGAGGCCTTTTTTGGGGCGGTCCGTATCCTTATTTTAATGTTTGAGAAATCTTGAAAACCTAGCTTGTAATTACCCCACACTAACAATGTACATGAAGTTTTTAAAAACTCGTTTATTAAATATTAAAAAAATATAATTTACTTTCTATGATTTCACCTTTGAGTTTATTTTTATAGTCATAATAAATAAAAGATGTTTAGAAAAAAAACACTGCCACGCATTTACGCCCTACACGAATAGACACGTACAGTTTAATCAAAAATTCATATATACGGCACGTATCTAAAATTGGATACGTATGTAGTTTTTAGGCCGTTTTATCACAAAAAATAAGTATCCATTGATCTAAGTGGAGATAATTACAAGATAAAAAGAACTTTTTATATACAACGTTTTTAAATTTTCTGTTCAATTATTATGCTCAATATGATCAAACTTGTACTTGATATGAAGTAAATAAACAAACAAATATAGAATACTGAAATGTCAGTTCGATTTCCATAGTAACGCACGTATATATTAATAATTTAGTTGCTAGGACCACCCACTTTGCAACCAATAATAGTGGATTGGGTTACGGATTTCTTCCGAAATAACTTTTCATACAAAACAGAATTAACTGAAAATGAATTCAATTCTACATAAATATGGCTAAAAGTATTAAAAGAATGCATTGGCATCGTGTTCTGATATTATATTCTAAAAGTTTCAAATGTCTAGCTAGTCGGGAAGTTAGTTAAAATCGATTGCAAGATTTGTACCGGACGAACAACCATAGGGCAATTAAGAATACGACCTAAGGAAAATGGGATAGTTTTGTTCTAGCTTTTGGTGATTACGTCCGGCTTAATTTTTTATTATCCTAGAAGAACAATTGATTTTAAACAATTTGATAAAATATTGCAATGCCTGCTGAAGAGAAATCAAACTACACATATTTGTAATAATTCATTATAAAATATAGTTTTTTTCTTTCAACAAGCTAGAATCTGTTGAGAACTGACGAGATATGGATATTTTTTATTTATACAACACAGTGTTAATTTACAATACATTATGTATGCTTTATTATAATGATACAGTTTATAGTGTGAAGAACATATGTGTCGAATTAAAGTTAAATTTCACTAGTGATAGAAGACTGGTAGAGTGTCGTCTAATTATACCTAAAACAATGAATTGCAGGTTCAAACATAGCGTCTAAAAATAGTGATTTTATGTGTGTTTGAGTTTAAATCATAGAAATTATATGATGACCAAGTGACTAAAAATCATTTCATGTAAATAAAAAAAACCTCTTCAAGAGGCGGCCAAGATCCACAAACTGATTGTCATAGATAACTATAATACATAAATTTCATTTCAAACGTAATAAGTACATTCTTTTGATATATATTTAAAGTGAAAAAAAAATATGAAAATTTGAAACAAATTTCAATTACAATTTTTTCAAAGGAGTTTTCGATGACAAAAATACTATGCAAAAACAGTATAAAAAAACGACACTAAACAATATTTTTGAATTACCTAGGTCTACTTTTTTATACCCAATATCTAGTTATACGAAATCTATTCTGTCAGATTCATTCTGTGAGTGCTACATAAAAAAATGAATGTGATTTATCGAAAAGCCTGTGTTATCGCGATGCCGACAGATTTATTGAAATGTTTTTGTTTGTTCAGTTATTTCATTTGAAAACTTCTCCATTAGAGATAAGACGCAAAAAATGTAGACATAAAAATCTATGCAAAACAACAAGATGAAGAATAGAAAAAAATGCTAGGGATTCAATTTATTGCGATACAAAATCGCACACGTAACATATTTGATTGTGAATGTACATGTAATAAATATTAATTGTATAAATCCGCTGGATCGACGAGATAATCAAGTTTGGTAGAATTGGTTGGCAATAAAAGGCTAAGGATCAGAAATAGTGGATTCAGCAAGGAAGTGTTTTTCCGTAGTAGAATGAGAGCGACTTGGATGATACTTAAATAATCATTAATGATATTTTATCAGTTTATTAAAAGGAAAATCAACTTACGAGTACGTTACATTATATTATAATTTACAACAAATTGCATGAATATAATTTAAATTAAATTTAAATGTCATCAGTATACAATACAGAAGGTTTAAGAAAGTTATATTTAATTAACAATAAGTACATATTCATATGGCAATTGGGAATAGAATAAAAATGTAACAATGACTGTACTTAATAAATATTTTTCCGTCGGTTATCGGTAAATATTCAATATAAGTGAAAGAACGGCAAATAAGAATAAATGCTTCTTTACACGGTTTTAGTGCTAATAATTAGTAATCATAATTTATTCGCACTAATACCGCCACAATGCCCTAGTAAAAAGTATTCGACCTGTTACCACGTGGTTATATTAGTTTGAGTTGCGAGTACTAATGATTAGTACTAATACTAATACTAAAGTTAGGGCCTAAAACATGAATGTTTCCCAAATAAACAAAACATCGGAGTAGTTGTGCACTTTCATAACTAGGTTTACGAATGTAAAATTATTGATTCATTTGTCAAGTACAATTCCGCATATAATAAAATTATATTTATTTATTATAAACGAATTGATTAAAAATAATCATTGTTTATATATTTTAAAATACAGTATTTATCAAAGGTCATAATATCACGAAGTTTTATTTGATTTTTATTTAATGCTTTATAATAATTAAAATAAATCATTTTAATATTAACAAACTATTTCTTTTATTCAACGAATAATTAACAAGATTTGAGAATGTAGTATTCTTTGTATTGAACATACCTACATCATTTGAAAAAAATACGATGCCCGACGGGACTTGAATCTGTAACCACTGGATTCGTGCCAATGTCGTTTACCAATTAAGCTACGGGCATCATCTAATTACGATGAATTTAAGTAGTAGCTATTACAAGAAATGGCGAGGTGTTTCCAAATTATGTATATTTAATATTAATAATTATTATATAATATTTTTCATTTTAGTATACTAATTGTAAAATATTCAAGGAATTGTGACATAAATAGAAACATAAAAATGTATACACCGGTATAAAATCTGAATTTTATGTACAGAAAAAAGAGAAAAAAACACAGAAGTCCAATATATTCATCAATATCAAACTTACTCTAATGAATCTCCAACAAGATTAACAATTCTCTTTGGTGTGAAAACTTTTCGAAATTTGGAAAGTTAAGTAGGTACTGGTATTGAAAAGCTTTTACTAAGAAGAAACGGTGGTATATATTATTTTCGGGGTTATTTCCTTTGATGTCAACGACGTAATGAATCGTCTGTGGTTTTGATTAGTTAGTTGGGTATTAGTTTGATAAATTTTATTTAATCTCATTGAATTTAAGCACAGTATCATGACAACATTGTTATAAAAGGTATTATATATTTATAGAGTATTTGATTAAAGTGTACAAAGGTAGGTGTCATATTATAATATCACTCTAAAATAAAGTTAAATCATATATAACTTACTTAATTTAATAAAATCTTATTTAACATTAAACGATTTTTACATGGATAAGTACTACATTTAAATTATTTTTTTAAATTTAGCTGCTAATTATTAATAAACTCATTATTCAAATTAATTCCACTTTCTGAAGAATATAAAGTAAACTAATTCCACCATACTAAGAACAGATGCGCCGAAAAAGAGACCCACGGCATTGCCAATAGCACAGACGAAATCCAGGCCTGTCCTTACCACCTGCCTGTTATACCTGAGAGTCGGCAAACTTCGTAAAGAAAATCTTGCTGAACTGGCGTTTACATCATTGGGCATTTCTTGCGAGTACAGCTCTACCAAATTGTATTCCGGCTCATTGCACGCGGGTACGCAAGGACACTTGAGGCCGGGTGTATTGAAACCGGGAGCTTTTATCGAAGCCAGCGTTCCGTAGTTATCTGTTAAACAGGCCAGCCCCTCTATGTCGCATACGGTCGCGTTGTGAGCTTTTGGCATCAAATGATGAGTACATCCACACATTTTTACTTCAGCATCAATTCTGCATTGTACAACACACGTAGAGTAACTGTAAAATGAGTATGCAATTAAATCTTCAGGCGTTTCTCTTGTTAGTCTACAGCTTCTCGATTTGTGAGGAATGGCTTCAACTTCAGCATTATTTGTCACTTCTACAATCGAAAACATTATTGACGCATTGCGTCCAAGTAATACGGTCATTTTCATATCTAAATCGACGTTTATAAAAGGCACATCTTCGGGTGGATGAATAAATGCTTCGTAGTCTTCTATCGCCAGTATTTCCAAAGATCCCGGGCCGGTTTTTTGGTTAGAAACTAAATCCATATATGCATCTTTTGAATTCATGAAATCACTGTGAATTGAATTAATTGAATAACAGACTCCAAATTCTGTTTGTATTGGTCGGAAATGATTACAACATTTGAATGGTTTACCGTTCCATTTGCACATAGTCAATAAATTTTCACAAGTCGATCGAAATTTTTTAACAATGCTGTTTAGGTCTTCTGGACATTTTATATCTTTGTTGCACGAATGTTGACAGGAAAAGCACGTTCCATAAAAAAACGCAATGTCACCTACGAATTCATCAAGTTTTGGTGTTTTTTCTTCTCCATACGTTTTTAAACTAATTTCCCAAACTTTTTCACTGTTATACATTTCACAAACTGTTATTGCTGGAAAAGAAGTATTCCAACCGAGATAATTTGTTTCCATAGTGAAACTCACTGACATTTGTTCGTATGATTTGATGGATACCATAAGCAAGTATTGCATTCCTGCCAAGTAAATGGCTATGATTATAAACCAGAATAATTTGTCAAACCGATTATCAGACACGAGGTATCTTAGACCATGCAATGAACTGTTTTCAAGAATGAAAGAAACTCTTTTAATAATTTTAAGAGCTTTCTGTTTAATAGTTTTTTTACCCTTTGATTGAAACATTGCCATTTTTTATTTACTTCTTTAGAGATAAAAAAACAGTGTTGGTCGATCAGAATCAAAAGCTTTACTGACGCAAATTTTAGTGAAGTAAAGTGACTTACCCTCAATAGTATGTGGAAAATAATTGACTAAACGTATTATTGTATAGATTAACCTCTGGCATTGTTGGTAATTCCATTATTCTGACTAAAATGCGTTACACAGTGTTTTTATGTCATTTATTTGCTTTTAGTAGTAATGGATAAGTTAAAAGGGTCATCCACGTTGTTTCTAGATAGCTGATTTTTTGTTTACAATTAAAACAAATACCAAGAATATAATATGTATTAAGGTAAAATTGCTTGTAATAGGTAAACTATTTGACTTTATTGTTAATTATTACTATTTATTTAATAAAGATATTAAAGTTTCTTCCAGATGGAGCCTTCTAAGATTTTGTCTAAGGAGAGTAAGTTAGACGCAAGTGAAATTTTGTAAAAAAAAGGTCCCCTTTGGCCATAAATTTGTAATGTTTAATCTCCATATCTATAAAAGAAGGTTTTTTCAAAATTGTTGATAAAAATATCAAACCTAATTTAAGACCTTATTCTTATTTTCTATACTTACTAAAAATATGATATGAATATAAAATTTAAACTACCTATTTATTGCAAATAATTATATTTTTGATTACTATTATGGTATAAAATTATCACAGTAAGTAAGTATGTATATATATACATGTATTCTAAAAAGTGAATATAATTTTAAAATGAGATATCTTAAACTTTATGTAATTATTATTATTGTATATTACAATTGAATAATACAACAAACTAAGTGTTAACTTACCAATTTGTATAATATAGATAATTAATTGAGAGAACATTCAAATTTCCAATAGAATCAATGTGTCTATAATCTTATTTCAAATAAATATAACTATTAAATTTCACAGATTATTTTTTATAAGTTTAGCTATCGAATAAAAAACTATTAAAAAAACTATAGAAATCTGTAAAACAAACATAACTTGAAAATACAACACATATATAATTACTAGAAAAAATCACATTTGATAAAATACGACGCTTTATGGGGTATTGCGCCAATTTTCTTTAGCCAATTAAGCTACAGGTCCTATACATAATTACGATAATTTAAATTAGTAGGTCTTTTGACTATCGGTTTTTGTTTTCAAGTGTTCAATGTTCAAATCAAGGAATATTGATTGCCTTAATTACTAACAGACGCCCGGCTTTTACCAAATAATTAGTTATACCTATATATATATATATCTCTGAGGTGTTTTCATGTTATGTATGTTCAATATATTGAATGTTGCATAAAAGAAAAGGTTTATTATATATCTTAGGCAAGAGCCGGTATGTCTCATGTCCACTTTTGCCGCAAATTAGTTAAGCACAGATTTTGTACTAAAATTACCTAATTTACAAAGACCAATTCCCCTTTTCAGCCCATTTCTAACCGATACCAGAAATTATAAAAACCATAAAACCATAATTACATTAACATAAATTGTTAACAAAATCATAAATTACATTCTCTTGAGTGTTCTTTTCGGACAGAAACAGTATAGATCATGGTTATACTGCTATTAATATTTTTAGTCACCAGTAACCCCTGACTAATAAATCTTTACAATGTGTGTAAAATAAGTTACTTTCATAATTCTCCCCAGAAAAATTTATTTGGTTAATACATGTGTAGTTAATAATACGATATCAAGAATTTATGGACGCTCAATAGATCACGTTGTAATGTTACATAAAAAAAATGTTTTATATTACATTTAATGTAATTTAATAGTACATACAAACACAATTATTAGAAATAGTAAAGATGATTTTTTAACTCAGAACAACAAATACAGATCTGATTTAGAAAATATTTATTATATTACAAAAATGGACTCACATAAAATCATGTTATAACGTCGAGAATAAGGGTTTCGTTTAGTAATATAATTAACCAGCAGTAACTCTAGCATTGTCTGCTTCAACGAGCCTTAGCTTTCACATTAGGGATACTTGAGTGAGGGTCAAAATGCAAGCATGAACTTATCTTAAAGGCATTGAGGAAACTCAAAAGGTTTTAGCCTGAATAATGAATTATGCCGAAAGCTGCCACAACTCCTTCACAACTTGGTGAAATACATTTTTTATGAGAACCATTCCCCGGAGAATTTCATTCAATGAATTTTTGAAAGATTTTCAGTCCTCCGCATAATATATTATCTGCTCTTCATACATTTAAAAGAATGACTGAGGTGACTTTCACATTGAGTATTCATTCAACGTGCTAAACAATAAGCAAGATCTTATAATTTATATCCTGTTGCAGAAGGTTTTTAAAGAAACTGAATTATTATTTTTTTAACTGGATAGTTTTTTTCAATAATGAACTTTTAAAAGAATATAACTATATAAGTGTGTTGATATATTCCACTTGCGTAAGGGTGAGTTTAGGTGAAAGCTATTTTATAAATTCTTATAATAGGGTCTCCTCAAAAAATTCTGTGTACTTCTTTGAACTTCTATAGATGTATAATTGTATTTTCACTGCTTTTGTATGTTTATAATGTTCTCTTTTTATATTAAAATTTTCATCGTTTTTGTTATATTTTTTCCTTTATAATAATATTTCATGTCATGTAGTTTACGTCGTAAACTTATAATTTGTAATGTCCACAATATGTTAAAAAAATAAATTGAAAATTGAAGTAAACGAATACACAAAAGTCAAAATGTTTGATAGTTTTTCACACTTGGCCTCAACTGACGTTACATACCTATATTTATAAGATAAAAAAACTTTTTAGATACAACGTTTTTAAATTTTTTGTTGAATCATATAAACTTGACTTGACTAGCTTAAGCGATCAAAAAATGTGTAGGTAGGTACTTGATAGAAATAATACTGAAATGTCATTTTTAAATTCATATTGATTTCCATAGTAACGCACGTATAATATATTAATAATTTAGTTGCTAGGACTATCCGCTTAGCAACCAATAATGGTGTCAAAATAACTTTTTATACAATCAGAATTAAATGAAAATGAATTCAATTCTACTTAAAGATGGCTAAAAGTATTAAAAAATGCATTGGCATCGTGTTCTGATATATTATAAAAGTTTCAAATGTCTAGCTAGTCGGAAAGTTAGTTAAAAATCGATTGCAAGATTTGTACCGGACAAAGAATCACTGTAAAAACAAGAATACGAGCTAATAAAAACGTTGTAAATAAAAATACAGAGTTTTTTTATTCAAATTACCTTTACTGCCAATTATAATTTTGAATTTCATGAGAGATAAAGTTTGCATATTTTGTAATTGCTTTTAATTTATTTTGTTTGACTTAACTGTCAGAATGTTGTATGCCGAGATAAAGATATCTTAAATAGAATAATGTAATTAGCATTCTTTTGTTAAATGAGATCAATGAAACGACCTCGAGCAAAGTCGGGTATTTCAGCTAGTATGTGATAACATATCGTGATAAATAGTTAATAACCTTTATTATTCGGAAGCCGATATACTCAACTTGGAAGCAAAATAGTTATTTTAATTTTAATGGTTTTAAAAGCATGAATTATTTGTCAGTTATATTGATTATTGAATAGGCGTGAGAATCTGTTAACATGGAAAATAATTTATAGTGATAATTATTAGGTACGATTTTGAAGCTTTTTTTATTAATTCTACAGCATTTAAGCTATCTATGTTGACAGTTGTTTTGTGCTATAAAGCTATCCTCAGAACGGTCTACGGTAATTATTAGACCACAAAAACTTGTTGTCTAGATCTTTAGGATTTGATATTGTAAATGTAGATTATTCTGAGTATCGGTATAAAGCTCGAAACAGCTGTTAAGACTCAAATATCGCAGAATTAACAAAAAAGGTTTCAAAATCGCAGCCAATAATTTTATTTTTCACCATAAACAATTTTCTACGTAAATAGATTCTTACGCCTATTCAATAAACTATTACCTACCTATTGAGGTAGGTATTGAAAACTATTAATAAGCTCTGTGATATTTTAAAAGAATACTTGTAAATTAACCACTGTCTCATCAGAAATCATATTTAATAAAATGGGGTTGAAAGCCTTCTTTATAATTTTGAATAATTAAAGTGAATAGCCAGTTAATTTCAGTTAAGAGTTCAGACATTACTGGATTATTTTTTATTAATTTCAGTCAAATACAGTAAACTTACAGACACAAAAAGAAATGTTCATATAAATGGGATTTTAAAAAAAACATTGTTATCCTTACCATTTCGATTTTACGAGATTTACTTTGTTCTAAACAGAAAATAGATAGTAAATACACGGTTTAAATTACCACAATTTAAACCCGTGACCCATGATCTAAGGTGTGTATATTCTGAAATTTGTAAAAAAGAAAGTGAATTTTGTTTTCGCCTGAGCGATAAATTTTTTGTAAACAAAAAACACCTATTTTTACATAATGTAGAAAACTATTTATCTACGTAGAATGGCGACAAATCAACTAATTACAAAAAGACAACGAATTTGCATTGATGAGAGTTACAAAAGTAAAATTCATTGAAGCATTTATTTATTTGCGCATTTTAAATCAGTTAGCTTTCGTGTAACTTCCTAATAAGCGCGAGAAATGGTAAAATGGCGTTCGATCTGAATTTTGAATAATGCTTTTAACGACATCCAGCGGAAACGGAACGAAGTAATTTGATTTGATCGACGACTCTCGGTCGAGGTTCATTTCCTGTTTCCGACCAAACACGTCCAGCCCAATCAAGCAGCAAGTCAAATAAGTCAATAGATTCTATCTACTGTCGAACAACCAAGTTTATATTACTTTAAGAGGTTTTATTTTCTAAAGACATTTAATAATTTTGACTGAATCATCAATTTTAAAAATAAGAAAGAACATTCAAATGAAAATTCAGAAAATCAAAAGTGACAGATATAAAATGTAAATGAGTAGGCACTTGAAAACCAGATTATCGATAAATAAATCTCATCATCCAGTTGTAACCAAGAGTTATATTAAAAGAGCGAGTAAGAACCAATTGGATCGAGAGTGATGGAAATGATAATAATATATTATACTAATAATATTATATTATAAAAAATGTAATTTGAAGACAAGTAAACGTCACTGCGTAGTACGTCGACCGCAGTGGACAAAATGCAAATGGCTGAATCCTGTTAGTGACAGCATTGTTGTCAACAATTACCATGCCTTTGTAGATTTTGCAGAGCATCTAAAGAGATAATTCGTATGTTAACAAAACACGTACGTCAAAAATATGAGAATTTTGATTGAAATTTACATTAAATAAAGATGTGAAAAACGCAACCCTTCCTGTGATTAGGATGGATTTTCGGAAAGCTCTACAATATGTGCATCTATTCTATACACAAGACTGCTTTCGGTCGCTACGGCAGCTATCTAGGGTAAGTTTGTATCGATGTATTAGCACTTTTTGTAACAATTACAATAAGTTAGTTGTAATTGTTACAATCAGTGCTATGTTTTAATAGCACCTCTCTTGGCTATGCTAAATTTTAGAGCTAGATAGACAGTTTTGACTGTTTAGACGGCTGACTTATTGCAATTGTTACAATAAGTGCTAATATTATTTCATACCCTACCTAACCTACCCTAGATAGCTGCCGTAGTGGCCAAAATTGGTCTTGTGTATAGAATTGATACGGTCTGTGTATACTCTATAGCTTTAGAGATATTCTTCTAGCATCAAGATATTATGTAACTAAAAGTATTACAAACTATACCTACGTATATAACTATACAAACATTACCTACGTTTATATTATTGAGAGAGTTAAAAACATTATAAGGGAAATCTAATAATCAAGATAATAATCTAACTGGCTAATGTGCCAATAAGATTTGGTGTAAATGACTGAGTGGGATAAATAACAATAGATAAAACGATCCGATCTTTCAATGAATGTCATAATATCAATAAATATGAAGTAGTATGCGCACGAAGACCGTGTTGCCATTTGAACAATAAATACATATTTACTAGGAATACTGCACAACGCGTGTAATATTAATTAAAAAACTGATACAGTTATCATAATAAATGATTTAAAATTTAAAAAAAAATACCGGGAAACAAAATTTTGAGTTTGAGTTTTAAAAACTGTTTTGTATTTTAGTTTATGCATGAAATATTTGCGTTTAAGTCGCTTTAAGGTAATATTGTCGTTCTTTGCATACTCCTAAATAAATAAATCAACTTTATACGGTTCAAAGTATTTTTATATGAAAGTATTTTATGTCATTTTGTTATTGAAAATAAGATAACCCAGCAAGCGAGTACCTATATTTTCACATACACGTATGTATGAAAATGAATCTTTTTTGTTGGCTTTTAAATAAAACCAGCATTATTTTTATTGTTTACTGTGAAAAAATATTACGATCAAAACGATCAGCCGTCAATTTCTTTGCTTTGTTTGATCTTATAACGACTTTGATAATTCAATCACAAACAATCATTGAAAAAGAAAAATACAAAATCATAAGAAAGCCCAGTGAAAAACAAAATCAATCTAAACACCTCTTCATCTTCTGAAGCCATTACGTTGTAAACAGTTTCTCTTGTATACCCACCGAGCGTTTGTATTTTTATCTGGCATGTAAGCAAGAAATAATGGTGGTTTTATTGTAGACCTGCCCTGCAAACTTTATCTTTACAAATCGTATTTTACGTGTGATCCGTGGTTTATTGGGCACTTTATGGGACTCTTATAATGGCTCGTAAAACATGACGTACCGCGAGGCATACCTACTACATAAATAATATGTTATACAATACACTTTTCGATGGAGATAATAATATCTAAGCAGTAGTCCATCATAAATTAAAGACGTTTCATTTTTTTTAGTAATAGAAACTTATTTTAAAGACAATAAAATGTACCTGTCCAGAGATAATGCCCACTGATACCATATTTTACGAATAAAATTGTTTGAAATAAAATATGGGAATTTTATATCGGAAATCTGTAACTTAACTAAATCTTTAAATATTACCAATATTCGATGCGCGTTTTACCATAGCACAGTTTACGGTGAGCTATTTTACCGGAAAAAGATGGCCGTATAGCATTGAGATTTAAAAAATATTGCGGTGTTCATGGAGCGCAGAGAGTTTCAATTTTATACGATTCAATAATGGGGTTGTTAATAATTACTTGATAATAAAGCTTTTATTATTATCAGATATTTGGTAGATACGGCCTGATACCTACAAGCACCTATCAGAATGTTGTATAAACATAATATAATATGATTATATTTCTAAGTTACATAAACATATATGATATGATAATTTCTAATTTACTTATTTTATTCTGCTTTTCTTTAGTATTCCAGCGCGTTTTATTACGTCTTTATAATCTTTTTAGTTAGATATTATACTATACGGTCATATATTTCTAAAACAATAGCTCACGATGAACTGTGATATGATCAACTGCAAATATACAAATTGTAGGTAACGCCTGCTTACAACACCCAGCATGTAACACACTTCCCTCTATTTTTGTATTTACTGGTATGAATCGTTGCCAAATCAAGAGTCTCACCAATAAATCGAACAAGCACATATTCATGCTATTTTGAGATATAGCTGTTACCCATTCGCTTAATTATATGTAGGCAGATAATACAAGTAAAAACGAAAGTTTACATAGTTAAACCCATATTATGTATGTTAATTTAGATTTTTTTTCCATTATGTATCAATTATTTTTATAAAATAATAAAATATGAGTATACTTAATAAATTTATTATAAAAATATATCCATGTAAAATTTTAATATATAATTGAGATTCTCTATAGAAATAATTGGAATTTTATATAAAAAAAAAATACTTCTCGTGAATTCATACATACAAAATACAAAAACAGCAGTTTGTGGATGGTGACTTTTCATTCATTGTACCAAAAAAAGCACGGAGTCGCATACGCGATGTTAATATTAAATGAATCTCGGTAAATCGACTCACAGTATGGTTAGAGAAAAACCGAATGCTGACCTGTTTACAAGTACTCTATATACTTTGTAGTATGTCTTCGTATGTAGTAAATCGTGTGTATTTTCGAATATATTGTGGCTATAAAAGTATTGTAAATTAATACTATTAATGTTAGAATATTTTCTAAAATTGAATTAGAAAATTAATAGTGATACTTTTTAAGGGTTTCACGCTTTATCTTGTTGATTTGTAGATAATAAATAATATAAAGAATAAAGCTTCCTTTATTTTCCTTGTACTGACCAGGTGAAAAATGTTTATATTCTCAAACGAATTGAAAACAAATGAGAAATTCTGCATAGTATCAAAATTGGCCACATTTTGAAAGAACAAAACTACAGTATTCCCTAAAATTTTATCCAACGAATGATTAATGGTAAAAATTTCTTGAATTAAGCACCTATGTGATTGATATAAGTGCAATTTCACAGAACTACTATAAATAACAAATGATAGAGCAAAGATTATCCCTATATTTTAGGAGATGATACGAGAAAAAATGATTAATAAACAGGTGATTTCATTTATTATTTTTCAATACAATTTTTCTGTGACGTCCACGATGACCGAGCGGCTTACGCGTCGGTTTATAATATCGTGGATTCCAGGTTTGAACCCTGGGTCTGAAAAATATACAAATCGCTTTTCAATTTGTGTTTTGAGTCAGAGTATGTACCTAATAAATTGAGCAAGTGGCGAATATTCATTTCTTGAATAAAAATCTGTTAATACAAACATTCACTCTGCAGAGGCCCATGATCCTTTTAGGGTCGGATATGGTCAGAAAAAAAATTTATGTATTAGTTAATTAGACAACTAGTATTATTACCCATTTTTATTATAGATCTACTGCTAAAGTAAATTGAATTAAAAAAACAGACTACATAATAATATTGGAAAAGTTGTTATTTTATATTGTATAACCAAATAATAAGGATTTTCATTCTGATGGACGGTGACAAAATTGGTAGTGCTTGACGGTTAACCAAAGTGATATAATTATTGGCAAAATGTTTCAAAAGCTGCGGAATGATCTAGAGCAGTCAAGTGGAAAAGCTTTGCCAGTATATTTACGTCGCCAGAGGTTAAATTGCATCCACGACGATAATGACGCCATAGATTGTAAAAATTTCTCACTGATATTCAAAACATTTGCAAATCAAAAATTATAGCGACAACGTTTTGTATAACAAATGAAAATTCAAGTGTGTTTCTTATTATAATATAATATGCGAGATGGATAATTATTTTATACTGATATCACACTTACACGACATACTTTAATTCTTAGATGGTGATGTATAATTTAGATTAGGTATATCAATAATAGTTGTTTTTATAACCTTATGATGAAATACAAAGAAGGGACCTCAGTAACAGTAAGCAACAATAACGTAAATAATAATATATTATATTGATTGTATTGGTAATAACAGTCATATTTTTTGTGATATATGCATAAATTACTGGCTGCAAAATTAGAATAGAGATAAATAGTTATTTGGTGTACGATATAATTTGTACAAACGGTTTCAGACGTGACACACTACTACTTTTGGTGGTGAGGTATTAAAAATATCGTCTAATTAATTTTGTTGTGTATCAGTTGAATAATTTTTAATACCTGGGTCATGCCTTTCAGCATCTTCAGGCACTATGTAGGTACACTCACCAATGTTAAATTAATACATTAAAAGTTCGTAAAAAGTAGTAGACAATCTGAAGATGGTGAAAGGTGAAATCCGTCGCAAGAATAAATGTTATTACCAACAATACAAAACTTAAATCAATTAGATATTAGATATTAATTTAAAAAAAGGTATACATACATGTATTGATATTCCTAAATTATCACAATTAACATTGTGTAACATCATAATAAGAAGCTTTTTTATTATAAATCCATATTTTAATGAGTTATTTCCGATAACAATAATCAAATATTTACTTGTATATTTTGCAACGGAATTTAAAATATACCAGTTATTTGAGTTATTAATATTGACAGTAAAAATGTAGCGAGTAGGTAGTAAGTACGTGGGTATGTAACCAGCTAATTAATATGATTCTTCATAAAATATTTAAATTTTTAACTAGTACTAGTATAAGTAAATTATTAACATTCCTGATCCTAGTTTCAAGTATTTGTACACAAATACAATGTTTATTGATATTCTCGTATATCTAAATCTATATTATCACACACTTTGAGGGTAATAGTAATATTGACAACGCCTTTATGTATAAGATTGCTTGCTATATATAGAAAGATGCTTCTACGGATAGGTCTACGTCGTCTACGGTCTACACCGCTAAGTGCTACGATACCCGTAGAGGCAGCACCACTTTGCAGTCTATGTATAATGACGCTTTATAATAACATAATTTACAAAAAAATACTAATTTAAAAGCACTCACTATACGTATAGTTAAAGATATTCTACCGATAAAAGCCTTATATTTTAAGTAAGATTTTTAATACTTGAATAGAAAAATTATATTAAACTTAATACAAGGATTTTTGAAAAAGTACAAGAAAAAAGATATTTAACATCACGTAAAGACTAGGTACGTTTTAAAGACATTAAAACATTTTTTTGTATAAATAAATTCATCCACGTACTAATTATTATAAAATTGTAATGGCGATACTATTATATTAGATGTATGAATTTACCATCCACAAAATTTAACATTCCTTCGGTAATTAGACTGGAAATATATAATAAAATCAAAATTTAGTTATTTCATATTTCTGTACAATTGGCATTCTGTAGAATTATAAAATATAACCAAATACATGTTCAGCGGAATATATGCGTACTAAAATTCTTAGAAGGTCACATGAAACTTCAGTCAGCGATGGTTTTAGATGAAAAAGAACGCCATCGATGAGCGGGAGAGAGCGATTATTGTTAAGTTGTGGCTAATACGTTAATCAAATCGTGTCTAATATTTATGTTTTTTTTTTAAACAGTGTTTGTATTCAAATACTTATCTGTATACATAACTATCCACTTAAGAATGCCCAATACAATGAAGAAATCTAACCGAGAACAGGAAGAGTAGATAGTCAAAATGGCGAAATCCTACAAACAGAATGAATGAACAAGTAGTTATGTACCTACTGAGTTAAGAATTTAAAAATTATTGTGTATTTTAATAATTAGAGTAGTATTATTTAGTAAGTAGGTATTGATTTTAAAGAAATATTATGTATTAAACTTTTGCTTATGTGTAATATAAATTGTAGTTTTATAGTCGATTCCTGTGTGTTATATTTATTTATATTACTAAAATTATTACTCAGTGAAAATATATGAAAATGACTTAATGATGCCATTTTGGTGCATCATGCTTTGCGCATGTCCTGTATAAATTTGACAACTCCAAGAGATTTAAAAACATCGAAAAAACCTTCTAAGAAAACTTGGGCTGCAAAATCTACACTGCAAAATACATAACTCCACCATTTTGTATCCAGATCTATCAGAAGCGTGTCGTTCGTAAGCAGCTCTACATAAATCGTTTAAAAGGTAACAATGAGTGTAATTAACTTAAATAAAAGAAATGGCATGGAAGTACAAGTAGCGCAAACAAAGCACCATTAAATTGTTAAAGAAACCAGGAACTTGTAATTTTTTAAATTCTCTACCGAAGATGGAGTCTCATTATTGTAGAAAGATATATTTGTAATTAATTACGTACATATTCAATATACTTGATTATGTTGTTTAGAATTATAATAAAATTTAACAATAAAAGTGGATACATTATTTTTCTACCTAAAATTTTGGTAACTCCCAAATTCTACCATATAAAATAAACGAATGGTTACATTTTTATTTTTATGACTCAGTAATGTCCATTTTAATAAAATAAACAATCTGTCATTGGTTAAAAATAACAAAATAATAAGTATTTTATGTCTCCTGTAAAGTTGACAAAAGGGGAGTTACCAATATTGAATTTTAAGCCATCGATATGACGTATTAATTTTGTAACGTAGATACATTAATATTACGAAAGCTTCAGATATTAACGCATAATTAATATTAAAATGTTATATATAGTTCAGACGGTTGCGTCGTGTGTGTGACATGTGATGGGCAGCGTTGAAGTAAATACAAGTCTGTATTTGTATGGTTTATAATATGGCACTAATAGATTTTTTGTTATTACACGGCACTATGAAAAGACACTATATTAATTTAAGTTTTGAGTAATGGTTTATAATATTACTTTTACAATAGACATTGAAAGGGAACGGCGAGCTGCTTGGGTCGACTACATTTTAGGAGCGCTCTATGAGAACTGTCTCATTTCCGCTGCCTTCTTATCTATGCTCTAGAAATCAGAATAGACAAGAACATGTCAGTTGTACGGTTGTATAAAACCTCTACAAATGTCATCCAATGAAGGTACTGACATTCCAATTCATCGAAACTTTACTTATAAGACCGATTGTCATATTATATGGCAAGGAAACCTTGTGCATAATAAAAAGCATAGAAAGACTGCTGGGATCATAATGCTGCATGGTATATTCAGAACTGACAAAAATACTCAGTCTGGATGGAGACATAGCTACAACAATGAATCTTATATTATGAAAGGCCACACATCGTGCTGCTTATCAACGTAGATGGCTGAGACGAGTCACATGTAAAACGATATTGACTAGCTAGAAGCCGGATTTTTTAATTCATTACATTTCTTATATATAGATGTAAAAAGATAAAAATTTCACATGGAATAAAAAAAATATATTATGAAAGAAATGGCTATTATAAAATATTTTTTGAGGTATCGCTTCGTAGCAGCAGACCGATCATCCCTGTCATGGAGAGCCCTCCGTCAAAGTCTGTCCAGCAAAAGTAATTTGTCTGACATGGGTGGGGCTCGCATTTTATTTATTTTACAGCGAAACGGTAGTTGAGGTTAAATTAAAATTTATAATTTATTTTCAACACATTGATATACAAAAATTTTAGCGTAAAATAAAACTAGATTCCATAATATTTTAAGTATTATTTAAAAATTAATAACCGTGACTTTATAAATTAAAATTTAATCATATTAGGCCAAGTAGATGAACGTCTGTATTATTTAAAAAGCTTACACATTACAAGATATAATAACTACACGATAACAATAGTATTCGAAAATAAATGCAAAACGTTTTGATATTTTCAATGTCATTCGATTTCAGTTATCATCTTTGAAGGCATCCAATATTATAAGGCTCAATATAGCGTATTATTGGTATTAAAAATATATCACTAGGACTCCAGTGGGTCTATTTTGTACACAAGGCAGCTATCGGTGGTGGTTTACTATATTTATGTATTGACGTATTATAATTGTTACAATAAGTTAGCCCTCTAAACTGTCAAAACTGTCTATCTATTAATCACTAGGACTCCAGTGGGTCTATTTTGTACACAAGGCGGCTATCGGTGGTGGTTTATTATATTTATGTATTGACGTATTATAATTGTAACAATAAGTTAGCCCTCTAAACTGTCAAAACTGTCTATCTCGTTCTAAAACTTAACACAGCCAAGAGATGGGCTGTTATAACATAGCAATTTTGACAGTTTAGTTAGACGGTTAACTTATTGTAATAATTAACCGCCTTAACACATACATATGATAAACTATCGTTAATAGCCGCTGATACCATCTTGTGTGTAGAATATACCTACAGATCTAGTCTCTAGTAGTTTGTTAGTAGGCGGTTGAAGGATATAGGAAACGGGAGAAAGACAGTTATGTGGTATTATATGTACACTTATTGAGAATAATATTTCAAAGAAAACAATGTGTCATATTTTGAATTACTTACTATGAAAATTAAATGTATTGAAAGGATAAATAATTATTGTTAAAAATATACTTATTTTATATAGTTTTCATAGTCAAATAATAATTATATGCCGAAGATAACACAGTGTGAAAGAATGAATATCGAAAATATCGTAGTAAATATTTTGAGTTTCAGCAAGTTAATATTGTTTACTTTATATCTTAATTATGAAACACAAGCGATATAGTACTTGTAATATTATTATGATTAAATGATTTTAGCAGCGATTGGATTGTGGGTGGAAATAAAACATTGTGTTACTGTAAGAACACTTATTATTTGAGTTTAAGTTATGAATGGTACGGTAAATTCCGTATAAAACCAGAATGTTTATGATACTTGCTGAATTAAAATAATTGTTAAAATCCATTCTTTGCACCGCATTTAATTTATACATCAACAGTAACATTAAATGTATCCGATTGTATAATAAATGAAAATAACAAATTTATAATACATGCTGTAATAATATACATATTTATATAACATAGATATATTTGAAATTATAAATTTAATTAACGCTTTCGCTGCTGAATAGATAATGAGATTTTAATTGCCCCCTTTAAAATGCACGTTAATTACATCGATCGGCCGCCTGGTCATTACGCACCGTGTGCGTCTTCCGCGTCCAAAGTATTAAGGAAACCACTTTGTAAATTGAAATATATAGAATATTATTATCGCCATAACGAAGACTACGCATGAAAAAAATACATTTTATTTTACTTAAAAATACACAGCGTTTTTTTGTTTATTAAACGTAAACAATGAAAATGTTTTATCACAAAATTATATGAATGTAAATATCTATGGCTCTAATAATTGACTCTGGCTCACGATGGCTTAGTTGGTAGATCATCTGTCTATGAAACCATTGGTGTGGGTTCAAACTTGCGTCTGATATAGAATACACGTATATTTTCAATGTGATTAACATATTCAGCAAATCGGAATACATTTTTTCCATAGTCGATCTTAAGAATATCATAAAGAGGCTCGTAAACGAGCAACTTTTTACGGAAATTCGATACGGCAATTGTGTTGCTGTAAATAGTTCCCCAAAATACGAAAATAGTAGTCTACGTTGCCGAAACTTTCCATCTATTGCGTTTGATTTCTGGCAGCATGGTTGGTTGATATATTGAATTTCGAACGCAATCGAAAATACGGCTATAATTGCTAGATAAATCTATTTCATTCTCGCTCTGCTCCATATGTGCGTCTCTGTTTGACCTCACCCCTAGCAACAATAAAAACATTAGTGACAGCCGATTCAACAATACCTTGTTATAATTTTTCACCGTGTCGTTATTAATATTATTATGGTGTTATTTTATTACTAATCGTCAATTCACACTACGTATAATGAATAAATGGACAAACGACAGAAAATCTAGCTTATTAATGAGGTATATTGACGTCCGGAGAGCTATGGAATGTTGAAGCCAAATTATATAATGATCCTAATATGAAAAGGACAACTTATCATAAGAGCTGCACAAACGTCAAATTTCACTAAACATCAAATTTTGAAATTCTTTTAAAATTTTTAAATAAATAATTATCAAAACGTAACTAATTCCTGGTTTATATTACTTATTGTGTCATGTTTGTTTAAGTAGGACCCGATCGAAATCCTTCTTTCATTTTGGATTTGTTTATGTGATTATTTATATGGTGCAGAAATTTCATTGTCGGTCGTTGTTGCTTTATCTCAAATCATGTGTACGCACAAAATACATCGGCCTCAATTTTCCGACACTGATGTCGGGTCATACATTGTCCATAAACTGGGCAATAGTTGCACTATTTTTTAGGCAATTTTATCGGCAATCTGCAATTTTTGATGCTCGTTTACGCGACCCTTAATCTTTCACAGAGTCGAGGTTTGTATTTCCAGATTTTTGTTTTCACGAGAAATGGATGTTAGTCACTTAGTCTACCTATCAAGTCTATACTCTGACTACAAACACACATTGAATAACAACATGTGAATTTTTCAGTCCCGGAATTCGAACCTGGGACCCACAATATTTTACACTGACACGTTACCGCTCGGCCATTATTACTACACTATTATATAATATATACATCAATATGACAGGCTATTGAACACAAGTGTTGCATTTTATGTTTCATGTAAGAATATTGATTTACAATGCACTTTGTGGAAATTGCTTCCATTCAAACTCAAGTAGATATTGTCATTATAAATTACTTAGAGCTATTTGTAGTCGCTTCCCAGCAGATTTTTTTGAATTGAACTTTAAGGTTGAATTGAAATGTCAAAGTTTGCATATTGTATTGGTCTATTGGATTTATTTTTGCTGCCTCTATTTGCATTTTTAATAATGTTATTACCAATTGTTGACAATCAAGTTAAAGTTAAAGTAAAATATTAACTGGATTATTCTGATTTCACGTATAATAAAAAATTGTATTATATGACTGCTTTATATTATGCTGCTAATATTTTTAGAGAACCACTTGGTTGTTAAATTTAATACCTGAACTTAAGAAGAAACAAAATATTTATATCTTGTAATTAATACTATTGATTGCGGATATATTACCTGACGAAAATGGAATTTATATTCAAACTGATAAAGGTTTAATGATATTCCATTTGTATAGTTATTTTCTCTTGACAAAGCTTAAAGTTTATGTTCTAAATCGGATACTTAACCATATTTATGTTGTTTTATGAATCACATTAACGATGCTAAGTGTCAATAATTGTTTATTAATTAATGTCATTATTAGTTTGTATATTATTTCATTATCAATTGTTCCTTTTGGTGAAACATACCAAAATGACAAAGATATGCTAATAACGATTGTAATCATTATTAAATTATATCGAGTATGTACTATATGGATAGTGGATACTATAGTTAAACAACTGAAAAAATCTTGTTCTAAGATATATACGTTTGAATTGTTCATATAAATTCTAATTTCAATTGAAAACCCTGAATTTTTTAAAGTAAATGTGATTGTTTATGATTTAGCTACTCTAATAGAATTAAATAATAAACCATTTTCTTTATTCAACGAATAATTCACAAGATTTAAGAATGCAACATATATATTGAATATACATAATTTGAAAACACCTCAGATATATACTCACTAGAATTAGGGCACTTAATTGATACTTTGATTTTAAACACAAAAACTGGTAGCTAACATTAACGCAATTTGATAAGCATTTCATGTAAGAACTACTAGCTAAATCTGTTGTAATCAAGTAGGATGGCCGTACTAGGTAAAACATATTGGCGCAAATCTAGTGGTTACAGGTTAAAATCCCGTCAGGCGTCGTTTTTTTCTAGTGGGTATATCTGAGGTGTTTTCAAATTATGTATATTCAATAAATATAGATTTAAATAATTCTCAATACAATGTTATAGTTCAACAAGGAATCAACCCAGATATTACAGTGTAATGAAGAAAATATTGATTAATATCTGAAGCCTTTTATTTTAATCAATGCATTAAATTGCATAGATAATAATATTCTTGTATGTCCACCGCTTTATAAATGATTCTCCAAATTGAATTCATTCTCCTCAACCTTGTGCAATTGATTGCTACGTACTCGTAGTTTCAATAAATTTAACTATTTCATCGATTCAGCTACATCTTGGTGTACTTTTTAGACTTTGCCAATATGTAACTAGATTATTTTCTGTATATTTACATTTTTTCTTTACGTATTATGCCCAACAAGTACCTCTCTATACCTTGTTGTACTACTCGACATTTCTGGAATTCTCTTTTATTAATGGTTCATGGTTCGCATAATATATTACATATTCAGTTATAAACTTTGGTCATTGTCAGTTCTATACATATATACTAATGATGAAATTTTATGTTGTCTTTTTAGTCTGCCTGTTTGTGCATTCATTCGACTATAATTGAAAAACTGCTAGACGAATAAATATTGATGGAGTATAAATATATATAACATATTATAAGCTACATAGTTGGTCCCAACTTAAAAGACTTAAACCTTGATTCTCGATGTCTCCAATAAAATTTTTGAAAATAACGCACTTGAAACAATACAGGGTGAACTGTATGAGTTGAGAGCACGTGCCTAAAACTTGAACGAATTCTTTATCAATAATTTGCAAACATTATGAGATGAGATGAGGTGCGGGTAGAGAAACGTGCCCTTGGAAATTGAATACTTAATAATACGAATCAGTATGTTTCAGTAGTGTGTATATCTTTCTACTATTTTCTTTTCATATTTCACGCGTCAAAGTTGTAGATGATAGATATTTCTATGAAATAGTATAAAGGTATTAGAATTTACATTGCGTAAGTTAAGTTTAATTGTAATTTGAAAAAGTTTTTACTTAAATTTTACAAATAAACAATGAAAATTAATGATATTATTCAATGTTCATTCAGACACACAAAAATATGATAATAATACTGTTTTGGTAAAATATAATAAAACTTTACGATAATAAAACAAATTCAATATATACAAATAATATTTAATTTATTGTAGACTTTGGTAATAAATATTTATTTTAAATCTAATAATAGATTATTATTTATCATTAATCTGTTTTACTTATGAAAGTCGATTTTTTTAGAAATAGTTGTGATTTAAGCGGAATTTATACGTAAACATTCAACAAAAAATCCTTTATATATTTTTATAAGCCTGTTTTGCGTACGTGTTGCGTATTTTATTTAAAGCAAATTGTATGTTGCAAGCAAATGTATTATTACCCGGAATATTTTTGTATCACCAGTAAAAAAAAAATAATATTAAAATTTAATCATTTTTTTTTACTGATACCAAAGGTTTTTATATTTTATCATATCAATAAATTAAATAGGTGATTTAAAAAAAAGTTATTATATCTTTGATATAAAAATACAAGTTTACGTTTGACTACGATATATAGTCGAAAAAAATCTGGTGAAGTTAATCAACGAAGGGTATCAAAAACGTTGTGTGTACTTTCGTAGAAGCCTGTTTGTCTTCATGAAATTACCTGCCACTTTGGAGTTTCCCATTTTTCTTAATTAGCTCGAGCTATTTGTGCAGAAAATTGCGTCTAAAGCCTGTAAGGACTACTGACTTTACATACTAAACAACCCCTGGGCAACCTTTCACCCTGATAATTAGCTGCACCTCATTTACCGTGCATTTACGAAACCACATATTATAATATTGTTTTGGTCGACTAGTGGCTATTTTGACAATAACAATATCTCTTTTTAAATTAATTTTGATATAGTTCACTTAGCATTAATCGAATATCGGTTTTATATTAATACACAAAAAACATATGACATTTAAGAGCGAGAGCTACATATTATTTAGATGGATTGAATGTTGGTGTTATTTCATAACATTTTGCTACCCATATTTTTTTGTAAAACTACTTAAATTATATAAATGTCAATAACAGTAATAAAATATAATAAATATAATATGATAGTATAAAAATTTAACAATAATGATTTTTATGTATGTAATACAATGAATATTGTATTATGAAACAACCATGGCTTTTAAATATTAAAACGGATGACAAAGCCTAGATGTGGATCAATATGTCGCAACAAACTATACAACGTGGTTTCACGGAAGTTGCATACAAAATTAATTGGAGTATAACTTCATTACAGAGCGGAAAGCTTCATACTCATACATCGAGAGCTTGCTGACCGTAGAGAGTGAGAGCTTTTGTGGCGTCAAGCCTTTATTATGGCACCGAAGCCTTTGTGCGGTAAACTTTAACAAAAAGCTCACCTCAAATATTTAACGAGGAAACTTTGCAAAGTCAAACTTAGAAACATTTATCGTCAAATTATTTTCAGTGATTCTTCATGCTTTATACAAATCTTGACAAATAATTTTTTACCTTAATCCAAGTTATGTTTGTAAGGGTAAAAACAGAAAAAAAACAGATCAGTATTGGGTTGAAATGTGATCAGTCTACCGCGTAATATAAAAAAGATATTTTAAAATCTACAAGTTGGCTACCGGTATTGGAAAGCCGAATATGACCAATGAAGTGGTATCTCATTAGTAGTAGGTAGTAGAAAGTAACAATATATACAAGGTAAGAAAAATACATAAAACAAATACAGAGTGCTGAGTCTCATGGCCGGCTAAACGGACAAATGCATTCATCATTGGCAAACTTGACAGTCAACTCAATGTTCTTGGTTCACTTGCGACGGAATCTCCTGCAGTATTAACATACTTCGCAGGGTGGATGATAACCTTTTGGTATGCGGTTAAGTCAAAGACTGAGCTCACTCACGGAGTTTTTACTGACACAGTGTCTGTGTGTCGCTGAATGCCAGAGAGGTTGAACCAAGTCGTGGTGTATGCTGTTATCAAACAGAAAAATTAAAATAATTACCCATTTGTCGGGTTAATGACTTTTGGATACGATTTAAAATCGAGGATGTTACTCTCTGTTATATAATATCTGTTTTTTTTTTGTTTGTTGCCAAGAAGTCGATGTAAACTTAGCTTGATATAATATTATAATATAAATAATAAGAGATGAATATTATTTTAATAATATTGAGTATATTAAAGATGAACCTTCTAACAATATCGCTTTATATGTATCTGCAAACACAGTCTATATGATGAAGTATTTTTATTACTAGATAGAGTTTGACATAGATATTTGAGACTACAGAAAGTTTTTCAATTATAACAAACATCACTCGGAATTCATGCGGTTTATGCCATAAAACCAATAACATATCGGATGAAATATGATACTGTTGTCATACATGGCAAAAATAATATCAACTATTATATTTATGTATTAAACAATGGCAACAAAAACAAAATAATTACCTTAATAAACGCGTTGTTTTTATAATGTAATTATTATATGTTTTCTACCTATTTTACAACGTTTTTATTAGGTCGTATTCTTATTTGTCCAGTGGTTGTTTATCCAGTACAAATATTGCAATCGATTTTAACTAACTTCTCGACTAGCTAGACACTTGAAACTTTTAGAATATATCAGAACACGATGCCAATGCATTTTTAAAACACTTTTAGCCATCTTTAAGCAGAATTGAATTCATTTTCAGTGAATTCTGTTTTGCATGGAAAGTTATTTCAGAAAAATCCGTAAAAAGTAAAAGACTATTATTGGTTGCTAAGGGGGTGGTCCTAGCAACTAAATTATTAATATATACGTGCGTTACTATGGAAATCAAAATGAAATGTCAAAATGACATTTCAGTATTCTATATTTGTTTGTTTGTTTTTTATTTACTTCATATCAAGTACAAGTTTGAGCATATTGAGTTTAATAATTCAACAGAAAATTTAAAAACGTTGTAAATAAAAAGTTCTTTTTTATCTTGTAATTATTTATATAATAGTTTAACCTAGGATTTAGCATATTATTTATTGCTGAAATAATTATTTGTTACAATGTCATGCCTTAACCACTTTCCTGTACCATACATACTTTCGTATTTACATAAAGTATATTAAATTGTTACATAATAATATAGGTACCAAATTCATAAGTTTATTTCAATAAAAACGTCATATTTTTTTGCAATGGTATTATTATGTTAAGGCTGTATCCACAGTAGAACCAGTGACAGATAGCCATTTCTATGTTTGTAACTCGCGGATTGGAACAACATATCTGGTGTTTAAATGAACGTACAGTAAACGGCTATCAATGAATTCTGATAATTAAGACAACCTACGCAGATGGCAGCAAGATCTGCAATGGATTGTAATGTTAACGTCATAATTTACATTCATTCATAATTATTTGACTAAAAATATAACGTTTGTTTTTCTCTACTTTGACAGGGTATTTTCTACTTTTATGAGTAATCCGATTTTAATCGATTTAAAATATCTGTTTACGTGAAAAAAACATCAGATCTAATCGATATTAAATGATTTTAATTTAGTATCTATTATAATATTTTCTTATATTATTTGAATAGGTAAGATAATGTTATTTCTCTATGAATTATTGATTATTGTTTTACTGCGAATAATTTATAACAGAAGAAAAAGGAGATTTTGAAGGTGGAATATAAAAAGAATGTACCTAATTAGCTGTGACAAACGAAAATTCGAGATAAAGTTATCATACCAAAATAATTCAATTGAAAATGTGAATTTTCCGTCATTAATATATATGAAAGATGGAATAACAAGCGTGGGTAGCAGATTTCATAATGGTGACGTTGTTTGTACAGACGGGTGGAAAATATCTAACAATAGGCAGCTTGTCAATTGAATGAGCCTTACACTGAATGGACGGCTTAGCCTGCAAGGTATGCTGGGTCTATTGTATGCAACAAGGTACTCACACGGTGATTGTATGGCGTTCAGGTAGAATTATTATTATAATCTTTATTATCAAACTAAATATAGCTATAATATAGGATAATAAGAAAACAAAAGATTTATTAATAATTTTGAAAAGGGCGTCGTCATGTGACAAACATGTCATATTTACTAGTGATTTAAATGAGTTGTATCTAAATTAATAATTATTCTTAGCATTTACTTTATTGTAAATATATAAATTATCAGAAAAATCGTAGAAAAAAACTGCCATGTTCAATGGATAAATTATACTGGGTATAAGCCCTTTATGTAAAAGTTGTGTATCGAATCATGTTTTGAATAAGATTTTCTTTATGATTTCTTTAAAATATATATGTTTGTTAGACTACTACGAACTATGTATTTTCATTTTTTTTTATCTAGTCCAATCAAATAAAATACAGCTCATTAAATATGGTTTTGTAAAGTACATGCTAGTTGAGATTGAACCCGTGGCTGTCGTTCGACGTAAGGAGCTGAAATATGACAAGAATGTAGTCTTCAATATTTTTTATGACTTATAATAATTAATAACTGGACACTACTACTTAACAGTGGCAAAATTATTCATATTATAAATGTTCTTTCATCTTATATAAAAAAATCCCCAGTTCATGCGATTTTACGTAATATCATAATTTATTTATTTACAATAAAATTATATAATATAAATTTCAAGACATAGTTTTTCTTAAATTTGCCACACCATTATCATGACTATAGAATGGTTATAAATAAAACCAAAATATGCGTGGAAATATATATACTTGATTAGTATTATTAATTAATACTTATATAAATATAATGTCTATACAACTATTTCTTTTATTCAACGAATAATTCACAAGATTTAAGAATATATCATTCTGATTATTGAACATATATAATTTACAAAAACACTTTCTGAGAGCATATATTATAACCAATAGAAAAAATCTTTTTTGAAAAAAAGTAAGCCAACCTGACGGGGAATCGAACTCTGTATCTCCCAGGTTTACGCCCTGATCCGCTGCATTGCTATTATGCTACGAGCTGACATACTAATAGCGACAAATTTTAACTATTGGTCAATTTAATACCTACTCATCAGTGTTCTTCCAAATCAAGCTACTTTGGCAATCGATTTTTGTTTCTTAAATCAAAGTAGGTAACTATTTACTACTTTGATTGCTAACCGACGTCGTGGAATTTCTCCAATATTTTTTAGCAGTAACTACTTGCACTTGCTAATAATTTATTATTAACTATTTCTTTTATTCAACGAATAATTCACAAGATATAAAAATATATCATTCTGATTATTGAACATATATAATTTAGAAAAACACTTTCTGAGAGCATATATTATAACCAATAGAAAAAATCTTTTTTGAAAAAAAGTAAGCCAACCCGACGGGGAATCGAACTCCGTATCTCCCAGGTTTACGCCCTGATCCGCTGCATTACCTGATTTTTTCTATTGGTTATAATATATGCTCTCAAAAAGTGTTTTTCTAAATTATATATGTTCAATGTCTATTCAGTTTTAATTTAATTGTTTTAAAAAAATAGTCAAATTGTAGGAATATTTAGAAAAAAATAATCTAACGTGTATTAAATTAGATTCGATCTTCCTGAATAAAAGATAGACATAAGAACAAAGGCATGATATTCGATTAAACAAAGCAAGTAAATTTATCCTGTTTAATGTGTCATCTGTGTTTTAGCACAGTTTACCCCTAAAGCTGTATGGTATTTGTTTAATTGTGAAAATGTTGTCCAATAATTATTGACATACAGCCTAATGGAAATAAAGCAAAGGAGTGAAGGTGTGTCACTGAGTATTTGGAATTTTCATTTAAAAGATAACAAGTGATGTTATTAATTGAGTTGGTTGAAATGTGCACCCAAAACAGTCTTTATTGTATTTTTAATCTACAGAACAACCTACTTAGTTTTATATGATATATTGTATAATAAAATATATGCAATAAACAAATTAACACGAACAATTATTTTTCTTATGATAATATTGTAATTAGCTTACGATATGAATTATTCAAAATGGATGCTTTGGACTGAGATCTCTTGGGTATTAGAAACGTGACAATTATTCAGAATTATATAAACGAAAACGTGAAATCACCCCAACAGACAATTTCCGCAGTATCTGTGCGACAACCCAAACTAATTTAATCTCAAACGTGAATGCCAATAATAGATAATGATTCCGATAGGGGTTGATTTCAAGTAGGTGGGTACGTAATCATATTATTCCCATGGTGGACTCACCTGTAATGAACTACCGCGTAATACACATTCGATATTGACACCCATATAAGTTATATAATGTGATTAATTTTATATAAGTAATTCCGTTGCGTATTATAATATGGTATCTTATTTAATTCTCTTATTTGTAATACTAATACAATAGTCCACATATTATCAATTTCACTTTGAACTTACATTTTTCAATAATTAAGATTCAGAATTGAGTTAAAATATAAAATTATGATACTTGTAAATACCGTAGATTTAAATTTTGCATATCAAAGCTATTTGACAAAAATATACTAATGCATACTAAAGGAAAAATACAGACAATTATTGTTATAAATTGTGCTCATAAATAAAAGATCAATAATTTTGACTTAAAGTAAATAAGTATCCTTCTGCTTATTTATTTTGATGTCCTGCCCAGTGTTAATAACTTAGCGGGTTTCTTGCCAGCTATTTTGAATAGTCACATAGCTTGCAAAATACACATCAATGCATTTATTTTCGACTCCGCAAACAGCTTAAAATGTTTCAAAAAAGGTAGAAATATTTCACCAATTATTTTGAATATCGACAAGATATTGAACATTATAATATTTTACAAAAAAACATCCGATAGTAATGACTGAGTTTCGTAGCTGATTATTTTTTGGTTGCAGACTTAGGAATAAATTAATTGCTATACAATAAATTCTCCTTTATTTTGAAGTATTAGTCTCTAGAGACACTATTTGATTTTTTTTAAATCTAGCACCTAACTATCCTTTTCTTTCATCTGGCTTATTTTATTACCCTATCTGGCATATTTTTGTGAATAACAATTGGCAACACTGGTTATATCCGGTATGAACCTTTTCATAATCATATTGTACTATTATAAATGCATGCGATATATAGTTTGTTGAAATCCTAAATGGATGTGACCAAGACAAAAATTTTAATGAAAAAATAGTTGTAGCACAACTATTGGTATCCTGTGATGTATTAAACGTCCAAAGATAGACTATGGGGATACTGGATTGATTGAATATTCAAGTTATACTTAAATACATGAAAAAGTAATGCAATAAACCGAAAACAAGGAAATCAACTTGAAAAGACAGTAACCCAGGTTTATAATGGATGAGGATGATGAATATATTATATAACGTATCTGTTTGAAATATTCTGATTGCGAAAGAAAACTTGTTTTGTATTTACTGATTTTTTTTATTTCCTACATAAAATCGTATTATGCTTCGTACACTGTTCATATAATTGAAAAAGGTATCTATTCTAAGAAAATATCTTATCGTTAAGATCAATTTGTATGGCATTAGGATACCTGTAAAATACAAAAGGTCATTTAAGGATGTCCTCTACTCATAAAAAGACTCATGATCCATTGCTGACGTACATATAGATATATATTATTATCTAATAATGTCACAAATAATCATGCTCGAACTTATCGTAGTTTTTTATTAATAGTAAAATAAAAATATTTTCGAGTATTAATAATGGGCGTAAAAATCAGTATATCTATAGAACTTTCAATCATAACTCAATAAACCGATAACAATAATAATTACAAGATAAAAAGAACTTTTTATATATAACGTTTTTAAATTTTCTGTTGAATTATTATGCTCAATATGTTCAAACTTGTAATTGATATGAAGTAAATAAAAAACAAATAAATATAGAATACTGAAATGTCATTTTGATTTCCACAGTAAGGCACGTATAATATATTAATATTTTAGTTGCTAGGACTACCCCCTTAGCAACTAATAAAAGTCTTTTACTTTTTACGGATTTTTCTGAAATAAATTTCCATACAAAACAGAATTAACTGAAAATTAATTCAATTCTGCTTAAAGATGGCTAAAAGTATTAAAAAATGCATTGGCATCGTGTTCTGATATATTCTAAAAATTTAAAATGTCTGGCTAGTCGGTAAATTAGTTAAAAATCGATTGCAAGATTTGTAATGGACAAACAATCACCGGACAAACAAGAATACGAGCTAATAAAAACGCTGTAAATAAAAATACAGAGTTTGTTTATTCAAATTACCTTAACTGCCAATTCTCATTTTGATTTTTCATGACAGATAAAGTTTGCATATTTTATAATCGATTTTAATTGATTTTGTTTGACTTGACTGTCGGAATTATTTTCATTTTGACATGTTGTATGCCAAGATAAAGGTATCTTAAATAGAATAATGTAATTAGTATTCTTTTGTTAAATGAGATTAAATCAGGAAAATCGACTAAAGTAAGAAAGTTTCGCTGTAACTTTCGATTCTGAGTTTAGCTATTACTAAAAAAAGTTTTTTTATGACACCGAAAAAAATATATTATGATTGATCATAAATATATGTACATGCATAAATTTCAGTTGAAAAATTCCTTCTGAAGGTGAAAATAAGAGCAAAAAATCCGCTTAAAAGGCTCCTAACTAATCTTATCACGTATATAAGCCATTTAATGTAAGTACCAAGAAAATGCTCCTACACTCTTCGGCTATGGCATGTTTCTGTAATGGATCATAGGTTTTTTACAGCTCTGGTGATGGATCGCGCATACATTATTTTGAGTGGTGAGGTAAATTTTTACTCTGATTTTAAGAGATTTTTCGAAAGATGTTTGTCTCCATATACAGACTAATTGATTGATTTATTTTTTGTGAAATATTTACAAAGCCTTTGATTACCTGCGTATCATTTATTATTATACGTGCACGTACCATAATAAATGACAAAAACTACTATACTGTACATACTTAATTTAAAAACATCTCATGTATATACCCACTAGAAAAAAATACGACACCTGACGCGACGTGAACATCAATGTTATATAGAATGTTATATTATCATATCTTATTAATTATTCGTTGTATAAAAGAAATAGTTTACTTAAATATATTATCTTACAAATAATTTATTATTTTCCAAAAAAAATAAGCACGGAATACGCATGAGTATCTGCGGAATTCCAATATTAAAAATATTATTTTGAAGTCGATGACAGATGAAGAAAACAAATGAAAATAGTATTACTGCCATTTGCATTACGTACAGGAATAAAAAGTTATTATATATCCAATTAGTTCTTTCAACTGAGTCTAACAAAGCTAAACAATACGATTGTATTATTCATTTCATTCAGTCATTATATTGTCTGTCCCTTAGGTGTCTAAATTTGGATTCTAGGGACCGTCTACTTTGAAGACGGTGGCTGAAATCGGTCGTCGCTTAACTGATAAAATAAGTGAGACCCATTCAAATGACTACCTCAGATACCGAATAAACATATAAATCCAAATGGGTAATGCAGTCATTGTTTTAGGTAATCTTGTGGTATCCACGAGACTAGAAGAGGAGGTATTATATATACTTTGAGAGACCTAGTATATCAATAGTTTAATGTAATTTATATCTGTAAGTACATTATTAATATTTTTGTACTGCCATTTGATTTGCTTGTATATTATAATATATTGCTTCTGTGGTATTATTATTACACCCATTATATGTACCTATTATGTATTGTGTTGGTTCATAGCAATGGTGGAAAACATCTTGCAAACCATAAAAAAGATTAATTGGAAGGTTTTGGAAAATATTCTTACCATTTGGATGTCTTTAATAATTGTGGAAAGAATACTTTTACATACGCAAGACATTTTTATAGCAGGGCGTATGACAATCACTTTTAGTTATTTTACATGCGGCATATTCCTAATTAATTTATGCCAGCATAAAGTTAGTCATACTTAACATTTATTTATATATTTTCGTAATTTAAGAGCTTTCTATATAGTACGCAATATTATAGCAAACACGCATATTATTAATTTTCTAACCTGTTATTTCTTATTAGAGAGACATAATTTAAAATAAATGACGATATAATTATTATTACTAGTAAAAACTCCTGCGTTCATGGAGTTTTTCAGTTTAAATTAAATATAAAAAGAGTGTTTTTACTGCATATAAAATTAAGTATTAAGTACCTATAGAAGCTTATCGTTATAATAAATTTGTACAAAAGCTATTTTTGTATTTCTTGCTAATTACTTCGTTGAGCGAATACACTCTTTTAGTATAATTGAGCAAAGGTATTATTAATTGGCAATTACCGTTATGGATAGAAATCATTCCAGTGAATAAAGCGGACGGAAATAACCACCAGGAAAAATACGCCTGAAAGATATTCATTTCATATAACTTTTATTCATGACTTTTGACTTTATTGAATATTTAAAACGTTGAAATCGCCCGAAGGTATTGGAACATTATTGTTTTGAAATCTTAAAGGATAAAAGAACAATAAAAATTCAACATTTTTTTATGGTACTTATTTTTTAACAATGCTTTTGATATTTCTTGTTGATTATAAACATAACATTCAAGGACGAATAAATTTATCACAAAATATATTACGCAGGTATTAATAATAGTATTAAGCCTAGTAATATCAACAATAAATTATATGTTAGTAAGATATGTTTTGTCACATTTAAAAATTACTCAGCTAATAATATGTTAATATAATTTGCCCATTTAATTGTAATATGCTCTATTTGTAATTCAATCATATTAGTAATATAGTAATTTAAAATAGATCGGTTTAATGTCAAATCATGGTAGGTAAGAATATTGTTAAAATTACAATAAAAGACAATATAAATATTATTTGTTGTACTTATTTCACATAATTTAACTAAGATCAGGACATTATCAATGAATGATAGTTTAATTGACGCCCATACGGTAAACAACGATGTAGTTAATCAGTCGCTCGACAAAATATCTAGTATCCAAAAGATATAAAACCTCTAAAAACCAGAGCTAGAGGCCGCTGGATTGACGGAATAGCTAAGTTTGACAAAAATAAATGCAAAGCACATAATCAAAAGGTATAGAAACAAATTAGAGGCCTTATCTGGCAGTTGATATATCCATTTTATGATGATGATGATTGTGTTTTTTATTTTAATTAATTTAAGTTAATTCATAGGTTTACTGCGAGATTATGATATTTATATTTCCTTAATGAGAATGAAAAATATGAATTGTAGTTGTATTAAAAACCTGTGATACTTTTAATACATAAATTAAAATGACTTACAGACTTTGAATACTTAAGTTTGGTGAGGGTTGAAATTTTCATACCTGAAACAAAAGAGATATGTCATATTAGTATACACAGATTTAAAAAAACATATTTATTTATGTTATGATAAGCATAAATATTTTATTCTGTACAAATTTTGTATTGTGAAATAAAAATTTTCATTACATTCAGCGCTTTATGTTATTTTTAAATGTACCTACGTTACATTAAAAACATTAAAAACACTCTATTTTAAGACATTATTTCAGATAAATGTAAAATTTATGTTAACCTTCTCATGTAGCTAGGTTTATAAAAATATACAACGTTTACGCTTCAGGCTTTTTGTAGAAAAGTAAAAGTTATCAAAAGAAAAATCGGGCGGTTCCGTTTTCCGAGAATCAAATCCGTTATTTTTTGGTGCGCTCCCGCGAGAGAATCCAAACCCAATCTTTTTGATACTCCACAGAGAAATAAATAGACAGTAAGATTCTTTCAATTCAAAAAAAAACTGAGATGTGATTGTCCAGGATAAACGCATGAAGCACGTGATCGTATATACTATACTTGTTCATAACTGTAATGAAAGTTAATAAGGAAAACTTCTTGAATAGGTAGTCTTAGTTATCACCCAGGGGGACTACCCTCAGAAGGTTTGTTTATAAAATAATGTGTATGCTCTAAGAGCGGACTTGTCTTCAGACAGCTTGCATGTATATTAATGGCTTAAAATTATGAATAGACTTATTTAAATTTCAACTGTGAATATACGTATATAATTTGTATTATGCAAGGTAGTTGACTTCTTATTACGATTAGTATACGATGTAATAGATATTCAAAATAACGACATAATAATTTCAGTTCATATGCTAATCTTCCACTTACAATATTAAAATGTTGGTAACTAAATTATGATAAAAAATGAGGGAACTCGTGATGGATGTAAAACATCTTTAAAGTAGGTATATGTCTATATTAATTTTGTATATATGGCTGTTTTTTAAATTCTATATATATTGGGTATATTGTTGGTACTAATTTAGTAGAGATTTATATTAAAATGAAACCAAGGTTAAAGTTACAGTAGATAAAAGTTCCGAAGTTAAAATAAAACAACGCATTTGCAACAATTCTTCACAAGTAGGTAAAATGGTCAGATAGCAGCGGTCGAGAGGTAAAATAAGGTGCGGGTAGAGTGGCGCTTGCCTATGCCTAACCATTGCCGATCGTATGGGCTTAGCTAACAATACAAAGATTGAATCACGAGTAAGCATAGTGATCAAATAAAGCGGTGTAGCATATGTGATTAGATTTATCTGTTGTAGATAGATTTTTTTTCATTTAATCAAATCGCGTATCTATGTATTTTACGCGGATGAAAACGCGGGCGATTGCTAGTTGGAAATGAAATTCTCAAATATACGATTATTAGAGTACCTATTCTATACATTGTATTGTACGTTTGATCTATACATGGATATCTCTATGACAGAATAATTAACCAGGCTATAAGTTTCAAAGACGATAAAATCCATTTCTACTTTTTTATATTTTTCATAAGTCTAATTCTGTAGTCAAATGAAATATTTTTTCATCATTTCCAAGATAATAAATCTAGCTCCTTTTGGTAATTAAATATAATTAAACCAAAGGTTGATTTCAAAGTCATTTATACTTATCTGTCGCCATTTTTTTTGTATTGAACGACTAACTTTAAATACGATTTTATATTAATTTTAATTAGATTAGGGGTATGTGATTTCGATACTAGCTTTTTCTAATTGTTTACTAATCATATATTTGAAAAAATAAAATATTCTATTTACAGTTTTATAACATAATGTTTGACGATGCATTGCGATTATCTCAAAATGGTGGAATATGGAGATTACTAACTTTGAAACTACTTCATTAGGTATAAAAAATAGCAATACATATGTTTAATGATACAGAATGTAATATTGTGTAAATAGCTTTTGGCGACATAATGGGTGTGGAAAATGTAGCTTATGTGATGAAACGCTACTATTATAAGATGAAACAATACACTTTTGGCATTACGACCGCAAAAAAACAAAGAATATTTTCCGAATAACAACGATAGGCAGTCAGAAATTTGCAAAGGAAGACATGGGTGTTATTCTGAATGCGAATTCATAAATTTATTATTTTGGGTCAGACTCAGCGATGGTGAAAATTTTTGGCAATCTTCTTTATCAGCCAGACTGTCTGGAGACTACTTTTTATTATTTTATTCCTTCGAATATATCGCAATAGTTATTCAACGAAAACATTGTCTGAAACTGTTTACGTCAGCAGCCATTGTAATAATGTTCAAATAAAAATAAATATTTAGTTAGTGGTATAGTAATGTTTTAATATCACGTTCAATAAAAATTTATTGAAATCGTTCATTTATCATAGTAAAGAGCAGCCAATTGGCAATGATGATTTATTGCTACTTGAAATAATTTGTGGGAAAATATATTTAATGTCTTCGCATAAAAATAAATTGCGCTTACACGTTTAAGCATAATTTTGCTGAATACAAAAAAATATTCAAAAGTTAAAATGCTACATTAAAAACGTATAACAAACTATAATAAAATATGCATAAGCTAGTTGATAAAATATATGACACTTGTGTACTTAATTAATTTGAAAAAAACCTTCAAGTACATATTATTATTAAAGTTTTGTGTGCATTTACGAAAACGTACGCCTTATAAACGAACTAATACGTATTGCTCACTTTATTGTTATAGTCCATTGTCAATTATAATATCCTATATCTATAATTCATTAATAATGTTTTCAAATACACTGCAAACATATTATTATGCTATGACATATTATAACGTACGTTAAATGGTTCAACTAGTATAAAATAACAGTTAATGTATTTGTTTTTTTTATATTATAATGAATTACGAGAATGTAGAAATCGACAAACTTTGACTAAAATTTACTTAAATACACATATAATAATATACAACTCAATATAAAAATATATTTTTATTGTTACATCAGACTTTTTCAATGGCAAACATATTAATAATTATATTTTTTTTTTATAAACTATTTCATAAATCATTAAAAGATATTTTAAAGAATAATATAAGTTTTGGATATATATTTATGGATTTATATTTTTTTTTGTCAAAGTAGCTCTGTAAAGTGGCCTAGGCACTTTCCAAATACTACTCGTTGAAGAAACACTCCGCAAAGCAGCACGGATTTTGTCGCTGGGGGTGGAAATGGAGCGTGGTAAATGGCGCGATCGTGTGCCTTCCATGTGATCCAATGCTGCAGCGTGATTGAGTGAAGTATTTAAGTAATTCAAGTAATTAGGTTAAATTTTATTAAATTTCTCTCTTATTTAAATGCTATAATATTTTCATTCAAAACGCTCGATTAAGACCAAGTGTGGTGCGGGGCGAGTATGGTTTGAACGGATTAACTTCAATGTCGTTCAAAACTACTGAGTAAATTGTAATATATTTATGAGTGTAGTAAGGAACATTTTTCACATAATTTACTATTAATTATTTGAAAAACATATTGCGTAGAAAATATAAGTACATAAATATTCTTATCTTAAAAGCCGGCTACCACAACCTCGTTCAATCATTATTTTCTTTTGTTTATTTGGCTTTACGACACCAGTGAAATTTGTGAAAAAATTTCCCTCCTAAGTTATATAACTGATCAAATATATTTTAATAAAATTATTCACGTATGTCGTTACAAAAAATGATACACATACATATTATTATGTATAGTTACGTATTCATTTTCCAAATAACAGTTTTATCTATTTTCTGTACAAAGTAATCATTTTGGTTACATGTTTGCTGCAACTGTATAATTATCTAATTTATTTATTAAGCAGTTAGTTGATGTGTATGGTATTAGTATTTGTAAATGTAAATACAACCTGTATTATTATATTTTCCCAAAAAATATCCAAGAAATAATTAATATGAAAATATGAGTAGGTATCTAGAATACGTATTTATATTTAAGTGGGTAGTATCCTGTCTAAACAAACATATACAATATTATTTAGGGGTATCATAACAAGCTCATTTTCAGTTGATTCTTGGTATTAAGCTCTATTCAGAGATAAAACGTAATATAACGCACGGCATTGCGTGCGAGCAAGCTTCTAGGATTCGTCATGAGACAAGCCAAGCCATTCAAGAATCCATCTGTTTTACGTACACTCTATGTGTCGTTAGTATGGAGTATTCTTGAGTATGGGTCCATTATCTGGAGTCCTTATCAAACGAGTATTTTCCTACTAACTTTCTTCAAGGCATGCTCGCCTTTCATTCTCTTGAAGCTCGTAGATCACTTCTGCTCTTAAAGCATTTTCCTTGCTCTCACGTGGTATAGTTTCCATTCCTGATATTCTAGAAAATTTGATTTTTGGGCGCACCCATGACCAATTTTGGGTGAAAACTGTTTCTTCATGTCAGGCTCGCCAGGCACCAATAGCGAGGGCTGTGCGGCTGGTCAATGTACTCCCTAGAGATGTAGATATTTTTAGCGATGCATTATATATTCTGTTTTTAAAATTCTATTTAATCGTTTTGTATTTTTTTTGAATTATTGTTGTTTTTTTATTTTATTTCTTTTATATAAAGCTATTGTTTGCTTTGTTTTTTTCTCTACTTTGTTTTTTCTCTAACTGATTACTTATACTTTTTATTCTAAATGTCGTGTTGTGAACGTCCTGAATTAATAATTTGTTATGTACTCAACGTGTACCTATTTTTTAAATAAATAAATTCTTTTATTAACAATTTAAATTCTTTAATGATGTAAGTAAATGTCTATTTTTGATGAGAAATCAATATAATACAATATTACTATTTTACAGTTTATTCCATATCAGAATTGGCTATGTCCAGATAGAATGATGTGTTTTTCTAAAATGATTATTAGTGAGATGATTATGTAGTTAGGTAGACGAAATCAGTTTACCGAAACATAATTACTACATTGATAAAGTAGAATCATTGAATACATTGTATAGACAATTATAATTATAGTGAATAAATTTTGGATCTGTTTACGTATTTCTTACTTTTTCTCTAAACCCTAAGTATCACATCTATTATAGTAAATTATTATTCAGAAGTGGCATTTATAATTTGTTATTTCTGGAATTTAATAAATGAATTTAATTTTTATATAATCGGGTGATTGATTCGGTCCGCATCACCTTCACTCTGTGGGTGTAAATAATAAACTTCGTTTTTGAGTGAATATGGTAATCTATATTTTTTGCTAAAATATAAGTAATAAAATCAAAATTAAATACGAAAAACGTCAATAAATGTGAAATATGTTTAAAAATAACATTAATACATACATTTATTAGCCATTTAAATGATTGGGTATGTATCAAGAGATAAGATCGTTTGAATGTTAACCTTTGATGAAGTAATTATTTTTGGTGAAATATTGAACCTACATAATATATCATTTAATAAGCTTACCTCATGAATTTCTATTTAAAATAAACATAACGTCGGACAGATTCGTAGTAAAATGGCGGTTTGAAGCACATGGCCCGTCCCGCGGTGTGGTGTAATCTAAAATGTAAACATTTAGTATGCCTCCCGCTGACAGTTTTATTAACATTAAGCATTCGCGATCAAAATGGTTCACTAAATCACAAAAACGTATATCGGGCCATAAAAAATCTATAAATTTCATTTATGAAACAAAAATGCAAACTGACACGGCGACTGGAAAACAAGAGCAATTTGTTTGTTTTTGCTCCAAATAAAATTATAGCTTTCCAAAGCTTCAAGAGCTTTTCGATTGAATTGGTATTGGAAAAAATACATTAAAAGCATTCTATTAATTTGAAAAAGTTGTCATATTGTGTAAATTGTGATATCATTTTTATTTATTGCAATCTATTATCAATCCGTATTATATTGTTATTGAAATACAATATGTATATTATTACGTAAGTAAATTATAAGCTGGCTTATTTTCTAATGCACGAGTATAGGTTTGTAGTTGTTTTACTATTTGATGCATTTGCTATATTTGTATGTATATTATATAATATTTTTAATAATAATAATGTGTATTTAGATATAACAGATTGACTGAATATCTAACAATCAATATTCACGAAAAGAACCGCCAAAATAACTTTACACTGAGAAGGCACCAATTGCCTTCTGCTCCCTTGCCTTCTGGATCCATGAATTGACACCGTACAAGAATGTCATGTACTAATGAATAATAAAAAAACCTATTCTTTTTTAGAATAGGTTTTTATCATGTATGAGTAATTTTATTGATTCTGAGATATTCAACTACATAGTAACTAATTGAAACACGCACACCATAGCCACGCTGCGAGCTACGTCCTGTTAAAAGGATGTGAAGTCATAACGTGGGGTGGTGAGTATATCGATTAGAGTTACCTACTATATTCTTTGTTATATATGTGTATCCTATAGTTCACCTTACTTCAACTCAAAAGTAACGGGGATACATATTTTTTTTTATTCATTACTAACTTTACTCTAAAGATTGGCACGTTCAAACACACAAGGATGTTCGAATAAAGTAAACTATACAAGAAAATCAAAGTTGAAAAGTAGTTAATAAACTTTTCCTTCCAATGGGAATAAGGTCCTTAAGAAAATTCTAAGACACAGGACGTAATATAAGCTCCAAAAAATAACTGACTTTACTTGAGCACTTTTTTATTCTAAAAAAAATGCACTTGCTTGCTATTGATACATTATTATATAGGATATAAAATTCACTCGTCGTATGAATATATTTTGTAGTAAGCTCTTTTTATATTGATACATGTGATTTAGTAGATAATAAGAAGTATTTACTAACGTCAGGTGTAATACAATTTAGACTATGATTGTTTGAGTCTCTTAACTATTTTTCCACAGAACAAAATATAACTGGGTTCAGAATAAAAATTATTATAATTTTTTTAAATGATTGAGTTACTAAATTTAAGCTCAATAAATGGTTTTCATTTAGAATAATCCAGAAACATTCCTATAATAAAATATTTTTTAAATATAGCGTGTCTTGACGCATAGGATTGTAGTAAATGTATTTTTGCAAATAAGTTATCTGTGTCATACTTAATCAAATTAACTAACAACTATGCATCCAAGCTGTATATTAAAATTTGTTATTAATGGTCACCATTGAGATAGTAACAATTTATGCTTCTCATACTTCCTAAACAGCATAAAGATTGGTCTAATATACACGCACTTGCTGAATATTTTTTAATTCAATGAAAAACTCACAGTTTTATTTATTAAATGACTATTTGACAACTTAAAACTTGTTTATAAAAATACACAATTAATTATTGTGTATTAATAATATGTAGTAGTGCATATTCAATAAACGAATGCTATTTTCATAAATCTTATGAATTATTCATTGGATAAAAAAATGTGTACATATATATATATATATTAAAACTCAATCCCTCGATATGAAATAAAGATAAAATCTGTTAATCTTTAAATACTCGTATATTATAATGTTTAATCTAAAACTAATAAAGCTTTCAATATTAAGAAAAATATGGAATTTAAAGATGGACGCATTATATATTTATCGTGTTTAAGTTATCTAGCGGAAAAAGTGCTGTATAGGGTTGTCTCTATATTAATGCTTGCCCTAATTTTACATCGTACTATATTGATACTCGTATCTTCGAAATTAGATTGGAGAATGCCTTTCCTAAGGTAAAAATTATATTTAGCCCAATACAATTAAATTACACATTAAAATATAAATGCTACTAAAAACCTACGTTAAATATATTTTAGTAAGTTGTTTTCTCATCTTTATACTATGCGAACTGTGATTTCTTACTTAAGGATTTTTTACTTGAAAAACCAATAAATATAGTCTTCATGCGGAATATTTTGATTTTATTGTGTATCACCCTTAATTTTTAAATAATTATATATACCTAAATAAAAATGGATACATCAACTTATTGAATGTTTTTTATTCCCTTTTTCTCTGTTATAAAATATTATTGAATAAGTTAATACAAATCTGATAAAATTATTCGTATTTTTCAATAAGATGAACGATATTTCAAGAAAAGTGTTCAACAGGTGCGTTTAATGTATATCATATGAATTATTCCACCTATTTGATTTGGAAAGGTTTTTAAAAAACTCCAGCATATTGTAATACTAAATTCTACTCCTGTGTAAGGCATTATCAGCATACATTTAATATAAAAGTTCTAAGTGAAAATTTATTACTCTTTTGGTGCAGTGAAAGCTTTTATATTTTTTTGTTATGCCGTATAACTGCGTCAGTTGTATTTGTATTCCACGGCTTTAGAATTCCTTTTAATGCGTTTTGTGATATATAAAATGTTTTCAACGAATGTTAATTGAAAAAAAAATATATTAAACATAAATTATATACATATATATTTACCTACCTATCGAATTACATGTTTTTGAAATACTAAAGAATGCAGCTGAAACGGGTATTGTACTTATAAGGACAGGTTTAAAAATCCATTTGAGTTTCAGCCAACGACAACTAATTCCCTACATCCCAGTGGCAATTTAAACTAAACTTTAAAGGAGAAAAGGTAAAAGCAAAGATATTTATGTATGTCTAAACCTTCTTGTATTTATTTAAAACATAATCTTATAATTATATCTAAAATTTATTCTATTCTAATAAATATGTATAGTATACACATATTTATTAGAAAATATTTTTTTGTTAGAAGATAATTCTGAAATAACTTTTTTTACATGACACCTTAAATAGTATGTGATTTATGTCATTATGATATTTTGTTCTTGCATATTATAGAAATCAATAATTATTAATGATGACATAAAATATACTAATAGCATCGAAGTATTATTGCAACCTCGTCTTTTAAAATTAAAAATTCAGCCATATTTTATACGTATATTATGTCCTTGGTTTTTGGATTACTTTTGTCAACACATACATTTTACCCTTTATTTAATGATTAGTACAACAATATATTCGGTAAACTTTACATATTAAATATTATTTGTTTAATAAGTACTGCATAATATTTAAAAAAAAACTGTACTGTTTGCGCTTGGCAGGTTATATATTATATATAGTTTTTTCGACCATGTCCGATCCTAAAAAGATCACATGAGCCTCCACAGAGTAGAGGTTTGTATTAACAGATTTTGTTTTTACGAGTAATAGATGTCAGCCACTTGCTCAACCTATTAGGTCCGTACCCTGACTCAAAAACTATGTGTATTCGCCAGACCTAGAGTTTGAACCTGGGACCTACGACACTATAAGCCGACGCTTAAGCCGCGCGGTCATCGTGGGACTGTTATTATATTTGTGAAAATAATATCTAAAATGTACCACATAGTTTATATAAAATAACGGTTATAATATGAATAATCATGGCATGTATACGTTAAATAAACTGTTCATATTTGAAAAAATATGTATGAATATTCATAGAATATCATTCTTGTAATAAGACAAATCATTCGTACTATGAACGCATTTATTTATATGGCCAAAAATAAACTAGTATTTCATTATGTTCGACTGCTGTGGAAAGATTACTGTAATTTGTGAGTATGTGTTTTTCCAGTTGCAGCAAATGAAAGACAATATATAGTTGTGAATGTAAAATGCATTGAATTTAATGGCGCTGCCGTTATGGAGAAGCACCGCGACGCCTAGCTGGAGACGTCGTTGGCGACGCGTCATTACACCGGCTGCTGCCTCGCCGCTATGCTTCTTGACTGCCTGAAAACCTCCTCTCATGGTCCACGAAGCCAATAGCTTAAGTTAATTATAACGTTTAAATTCTACTCGAATAGTATGGGTGAAGAAATTTATATTTTACATCTGATTATGATTGCTCAAAGTAAATAAATAATTAATAATACTGTATTTATTAAACATTAGGTATAGCTAGGTAGCTTTTACAGAGCATTAGAGCGGAGCTCGGAGCAGGAGCACGGATCACTGGAGCAATGTGATTTTACTCGAAGCACCGAAAATTTGTAGTGCTCCACGGCTTCGGATAGTTTTTTTATTATTATTGAATTGTCTTAAAATCCAATGAAAATAGTATATTTTGATACTACAACACTGGAATTATTTGAAATATGGCAACACTGCCGAGTGATAAATAACCTCGCTTTTTTGACAAAAGAGGCAAATAATGAGAGACGATTTGCTGCCGAAGATTTTGTTTAATATAATTAATAATGCAAATGACGATTAATTTTTTTTTTTTCTTTATTTGGAAGCAATTGAGCTCTTCTCTGAATGGAAGGCTATTCTGCTTTACAATGGTTTACAAAAGTATACATACATTTTTTTTTAACGACAGGCATAAATAGTTACATTATTAATGATACAGAATTACATTTTTGTTACACTATACACTAGACATTTACGTTACATTTTTGGAGAAATTCATGTACAATTTTCATAACTGAAATATTTGGTTTTGCCAGGAACGAATTAATCGTAAAAGGAGGGTATAACCTGCATTTCCCCAACTTATTCAATAACACTTCTCTCTCCTGGTCATAGGCATCACATTGCCAGACAATGTGGTTAAGATCTTGAGTGGGATGTCCACACTGACACTGAGGGCTATCTACCACTTTAATTTTGTACAATGATTCGTTGAGACTGTGATGCCCTGTCCTGCTTCTAGCTATTGTCACTATTACATCTCGCTTTATTTTACAATGTTTACTAAACCAAGTTTTAGGAGATCTACCATAAAAGTTTTGATAGTAGTGTGTTCCCTTTTCTTTCCCAAGATTTTCTAAATATTTACCGTTATTTTCGCTCATTGTTTGTTTAAACTGGGCTTTAAAATCTGTGTATGGAATTCTTATATTTTCTGATGGGTATTTTACAGATTTTTTTGCCAATTGATCAGCAATTTCATTGCCATTAATTCCTTTATGTGCTGGAATCCAGTATATCTGTATATTTGTACCGTGTTCGTTACTATTGCTAAATTTGGAAATGTTGGTTCTAATATTAAGAATGAAGTCATTAGTTTTGATGCTGAAATTTGGATTTTCGAGCGAGTGAATCAGACTTAAGGAGTCAGTGAAAATGTTGATATTTTTATTTTTGTAATTAAGTGCAATTTTAGTGGCTTCGCATAAGGCTAAGCACTCTGCTGTATAGATGGAAGTGAATCTGTAGACACTTTTGGCAACCGACGTGTTGGATTGGGGGAAGAACACTGCTGCACCTACTGAAGGTGAATCGGGAATTTTGCTTCCATCCGTAAAAATTTGAACTACATTTTGATTGCTAAATTTGGACTTGAATAATAAGTCGGGAGAGTCGGAGTGCGATAGCTCCATTCCTATTTTTGTATTAGTTAAAACGTTATATATAATATCCTCATAGGTATAATTAAAAAAGTTGTAGAAGTCTCTTTTTAAAATCAGATGATCAATACAATTTACAGCTTGGATACTTTCTTTTAAAATTTGAAATCTCTTCGGAGTACGATCTCGCGTTATAGTTGTTTGTAGAAATCTGTTGACATTGTATCTCGTATTAGAAGTACGGTTTGACATACATTTTACCAAGTAGTTTTTACATAGAAATTTAGATCTTTCTTCTAGTAATGTTATCTTGGCTTCGGCAAGTAGTATGTTAGTAGGTGTACTTTTTCTTAGGCCAAGAGCCAATCTGATAGCTTGGTTCTGTAGTCGTTCTAACTGTAGCTTTACTCCTTTATTTTTTGGGAAGTAAATATAGCTTCCATAGTCCATTATGGATCTGATGTAGCTTTTATAGAAAGTTATTAGAGTGGAAGGGTGTGATCCCCACCAAGTACCTCTGAGGAACTTTATAATGTTGGTGGCTCTATTGACTTTCTGGGCAATGTAATTGACATGTTTATCAAAAGAAAGCTTGAAGTCGAAATAAATACCTAGAAATTTAGCTGAGTCAGTTGATTTAATCATCATATCATTCAATTTAATTTGAAATTCTCCCGGCAGTATTTTGTTTTTGTTGAAATGTACAAATACCGTTTTCTCCGGAGATAGATCCAAACCCAGTTTAAATAGATTATTTCTAATTGTTTCTAGTGCACATTCCATTATATTTTTATCCTGATTGGGGTCTTTAGTTTTAAGGAACAAAGATATATCGTCTGCAAATTGGGAGACTGTTATAGCTTTCGGTATATTGCGAACAATGTGGCTAACGTATATAATGTAAAACAGCGGACTTAAAGTTCCTCCTTGAGGAACGCCTTTATACAGTGTCCTCGGGAGATCTATGTTTGAATTAGTATAGATTAATCTCTCGTAGACAAGAAAAAAACAGAATTTAACGAGTTTAAAGAGGCACCCTATTTGTGCTAATATTTCAACGAGAATATCTGATTGAACGTTATTGAAGGCTCCAATCACGTCCAAAAAAATACCTAGCGTATGTTTTTTTTCATTAAAAGATTCTTCAATATACATTGCAACATTTGTTAGGTTATCCGCACAGGAAAAACCTTTCCTGAATCCGGTTTGTGTATCTGGGATAATTTTTTCTCTTTCCAGCCACCAGCGAAATCTATTTGCGACCATGATTTCTAAGATTTTGCAGACACATGAGGTCAGTGCAATAGGTCTTAAGCTATCCGAATTAGGTTTATTAATAAAATGTATAAATATGCTTTTCCATTCGTCAGGGAATTCCATGCTATGAAACATGAGGTTAAAAATGTCAAGGAATATATGTTTTATTGGAGTGGGAAGCATATTAATGACTTCATACGTTATCCCGTCCGTTCCAGGTGCGGAATTATGTTGACGAGAATTTAACGCTATGTTGAATTCTATGAAACTAAAGTGAGTGTCGAATAGCGTGTTATTTTTGGTAACAGGGAAAATGTTAGGGTTACTTGGAACCCACGGTGGGCATAGTTTTTCAAGAGCAGCTTCAATTTTCTCATTATTTTGCATATTTTGTTCAATACTATCGGGTCTAATTTTTATCCATTTGTTTTTAAAAATTTTTGCTTTTTCCCATGTATACTTAAGGTCTGTGCTAAAATTGATGGTCTCTGCAAATTTTCGAAAGCAGTCACTCTTTTTCTTTTTAAAAGTTTTTTTAGCCATGGCAGCATTCTTTTTGTATTCAATTAAGTCTTTAAAATCTAAGGTAAATTCCCATTTTTTTAATGCAGCTTTTCTTTTTCTCTTTACCTTATCACACTCTGAATCCCACCATTCTACTGGATTGCTATGGCGAAATTGGGGATTATTCCCTTTTTTTTGGGGTGCAGTCTATGACTGCTTGTGTGATTTTTTTAGTGAGGAATTTATACTGCGAGACTGAACTTAAACTGAGAAAAGAATATGTTTTGAATTCATTAATATTTTCCGCCATTGTATTTTTAAATTTAACCCAATTGGTTTTTTTGGTCTGCAACTTGAAAGTCTTTTTGAAATAAATTGCTTTTTGTACAGATAAAATACGCACTAGATAGTGATCCGATCCCCGGGGGTCTTCATCTATATTTAATACAATCTGTTGTAGAAGATTAGGAGAAAAAAAAACTAAATCAATATTTGATTTTGTACCTCGTCGCAGATCAATACGGGCTTTAGTATTATTGTTTATTAAAATTAAGTCGTAATCAGCTAAAGTATAGATGATTCTAGAACCATTTATATCATTTCTATTGCAATTCCACGCGACATTGTGGGCATTGAAGTCTCCCACCAATATGGTTTTATCATCTAATAGAGTATTACTAAAAACTTGATCCCATTCCTGAAGCGACAGATTTGTATTATTTCCGCTATTGCTCGGGGGCCTATAAACTGCAATGATATTAATTTTATCTTTAAGGTTAGTCAGTGTAATGCCCAAAACTTTAGTAGATATGTTCGGAATGATGAGGTTGTTAATAGCTTTGTAAGCTATAGTATTTCTAATAATGAAAATTATACCTCCTCCTCTGGCGTACGTCCTGTCTCGCCGAAGCACCATAAAACCTGGGAAGCTAATAACTATGTGAGAAATGGTGTCGTTTAACCATGTTTCCACGCCTATAAAAATATCAATTTCATCTAGCATCACTCTAAGCTCCTCTAGTCTATTAAGAATGCTTCTTGTATTCCAGAAAACAATACGTATATCAGATTGAATAAATTGGTTAACTTTGTTGCTGGAATTATGCATTATGTTATTGTTCCTCTTGTCCTTCCAACGAACTAATATCTTCACTGGAAACTTTTAATTGTGGATTACTGAGTCTTTTCTTGATCCTTGTTATGCGACTTTTAATGCTGCGTTCTTTTAAATGACTATAGATTTCTGTTAGCATGTTATTAAGAGCTTTTATATCAGTAGTAAATTCATTTGCAATAATTTCGGTATTGGGATTTCCATGTGTTTTCACAAGGAAACTGAGTAATGTTTCATAATCGATTGGAAATCTATGACGATTACTTTCAACATGTTCCTTGGCAGGTAACAAAAGTTCATTTGTATCCTCAGTGGATACTTTTTTCGATTTTTTTGGTTTTTTTGGTGTCTGTTGGAGTGCAGGAATGCGTGAGATTGCATTATTTTTCACTGTATCTTCAAATTCAAATTCTACGCTGCTGATATCAGTTGGACTGGTCAACGGCCTTTTTGAACCGATTGGCGTATCCTTGTTGATAATAGAGTTGTCCGACTCTATATCTGCGGCTAGTTCATCCTCCTGGAGTGTATTTTCTCTCTCTAACGAAAGAGAGGTTAACACCTTTGGTACATTGAGAGAGTCAGGCAATTGTACAGTGTGAGGTTCATTATTTCCAGTTGTTTTACAATATTTGGCCAGATGGCCCTCTTCTTTGCATATAAAGCATGTCAATTTTTTGGTGGAGAAGTAAATCCAGTACAGGGTATTATCAAAATTTATTTGCATTGACTCTGGCAGTTTAATTGTGTCTTCTGGGTTTACATAAACCTGTCTCCGGAAACTTAAAATATGTGCATAACCCGGTTCGTTAATACCAGCTCTGATGCTTGTAATACGTGAAGTAGTTTTTATGTTTAATTCGTTGAGTTTTGATTCCAGAACGCTGTGTGGGATTATAGGACACACGTTTGATATTATTATTCTCTATGATTTGGTGATCAGCGGCCTAATTTCTAGTATGTGGTTTCCAATTTTAACTGTTTCTTGATTTACTGTTAATTTATCTGCTTGTTCTTCACTACTCAAGTATATGCATATTCTTCCCTGGGAAATCCTAGATACATATCTTATATGACATGGACCTACCTTATTCCCGATTGACAGTGTATATTCTCGTATAGAGATGCCATCGATAGCATCTAGAACGATGGCTTGCTCCTTCTTCGGAAATTGCATTTTTTGAGCATTTGATGCATAAGACATTGTTTGTTGGGTTTCTTTTTGGTGATCCATTGCTGGCAACGTTGTATTTTTTGATTTTTAATAAGCGCCCCTGTAGTCAGAGACACTTAAATGTAAACAACTTTGTAACAATAATTTATTGTTACGCCGCACGCACAACTGGTTATTATTAATTTGTAAACACTCGCTATCTCGTTATTGGTGACGTCCGTCTGTCGTCGATCACACGGAACAACTGTGGACGATTAATTTAAAACTACTTATTTTTTATTTTTCTTGACATTTGTATACAAATAATACTTATTGAAACTTTTTACCCGAAGCGGAGCAGACTCTGGAGCGGAACCGGAGCAAGTATTAGGGAGCGGAGCAACTCAAAAAAGGGTCCTCTTGAACGTTCTGAACTTTTATATAAGAAAAAATATTAAATCAGCTAATATCAGCATTTTAACCATATAGTAAGCATATTGACAATTCATATTGTTTGAGGTATTATCATAAGAAATTATGGTAATTCGTTATATCATCATAACCACAAGCGTCGATTTATTAACTGCTAGATTCCCAAGTTGATAATACTCCCTTGGTTTTGTAAACTAACTTGCTACGTATGTATGCAAAACATAAATATTTTTCGATCTACCAGTGGACGTAAGTCAACGCGTTTTTGAAATTATGCTTCTTTTGGGGCGAGAGTGAAATTGCGAGCTGCGCGCGCACACCGTTACGACAGTATGAAAATATAGCTACGAATCAGTCAGCTGTATACAAACGCAAGTTTGATAGTAGAATTGTTCCCTTGCCTAGGCAACGAATCTATTATTGTCGGCCATTTGCAATTCCTTACGTAAACAAACGATTAAACGTCAGAGTGACAGTTGTTACTTTAAAAAGAAAAACAACGAGAAATAACGAAATAATTAAGAGCTAGTCGAAGAATCGAGGTTATCACAAGTTTTGTAGTGCCAAAGAAGTATAACTTCTAACGCGCGCACATAAGTACACGCACCGATTTTTTCTACCTGTCGGACACCTAATTCTGGATGACGAGATTTAACCAACGATGTTCCTATTTTATATTCCCAATATAAAAATTTGTATTGGATACTTGCTTGTTTATTCGTTTATTCAATCATTTAGATTCCACAAATTATGCTCAACATTCACTACTTTACATCACGTTGTGTTACTCTATGTATTTTGATCTCTTTTACCGAGGAATAATGTTTCCGTATTCGATAATAAGTAGAACATATGAGCCTCCACGACGTGGAGGTTTTATTAGCAGACTGTTTTATAAAAAAACAGTAGTTTGCTAGTCGCTTAATCCAAAAAATGTAAAAATGATTTTTTCACTAAACACAGGTTCATACTACGGCTTTGTATTTATACAAAAAAGCCATTCTATGAAATAGGCCATCGTTAGTGCAATAAGCCTAATTAACATTCTAGATATAATGTTAGTCGAAAATAATAAAATTTTCCCCACGCTGGGTGAGTGCAGGATTGCGTGTTTCAATGTATGTATGGGACAAATTGTATTTTTAAAATATCATTTTAATCTAGACGAAATATTCTATAAATTTGGCGAAGTTTAGCAACTATTTCCTATAAAAATTTGAACATATCATACATTCTTTGAAGACTCATATATTTCACTCAAGAACTGTGGTAATTTATAAAAAAAACTTGTTTCGAATCGCGTGGTTCAAAAAATTATATAACAAAAAATAATTTTAGGAGTTTCTGTTATTGATCAATTTAATAACATAATATTATTTTAAAATTTTATTTGTCAACAAGGAAATTAAACTGCCTTTTGAATCAAATTTTAAGTAAATATTTAATTCAAACCAAGATAATTTTCGTATTATAATAGCAATCTAGATGGGTTTAATAAATTTATAGAACAACGAAAATTCCGTCTGGCTGTTTATATGTGAGATATAGTCCGATTTTAGGATTATTTCAGAATTGGGTCAGAGTTCATTTCCTACAATTCCACAAATAGACACGAAAGATTCTTCAAATGATATATAAATTTTCAAACTCGTACATTTATATCGTAGTCCGCGGAATAAATATGTCTTATAATATAATACAATAAGAACGAGTGTTGTATGATGTTTTTAGAAGAAATTAAACAGAACATTTCAGTATAAGTTTTGATTTGTTGTAGACCTGTTGAAATAAATTAATATTTATCATTATTTAACAAGTAAAAAATATATAAATTCTGCTTTATTCTTTTATCATTATTATTGTTTCTCTATGTATAATGTTCAATATAATATAATTTGTAACCGTTTTTTTCAATAAATTGTCATTGGAGTTTTAAAAAACGTCTCATATTAAATCAATAATTGAAACTCATATATGTGGCGCCCATTTTAGTCCAATATTTTATGATCTGGCTTCTCATCCTAGGGTGGGGTATGTGGTCGAACCCGGTGGGAACACAATACATTTATATGATTTTTTCAAAGATTGAGTGCTTCTGTAATCCAGTACTAGAATACTCCCGTTGGGCTTCATAACCAGTTGTAGTGATGGGTGAGATAACATATAGGAAATACGCGACATTTATAGTATTTATTAGTATTATATAGTTCCACTAATAAAGTGGTAGTAAATTTAAATGATTAGAATTATATATTATTATTATAAGTTAATATATATTTATGAAAAGAGAGTTTGATCAAAAAGAAACAACTGCATACTCTACTTAATATAAAAGTGTTACTTAATGCAGCCTCTGTGGTTGAATAATATATACTTTCCCAGAAGTTAATTAATATCCAAATCGGTTGCATCAGCCTGGGAAAATATTTTAACCGAATAAAGATATAAAGCTACCCACGATGCCTGTTTATCAAGCCATGTGTATAGAATCGAATACCGCGTCTGACTGAAAATGTATGAAAACCAAATGGATAGGGTCGTTGGGCAGCGATTATATCTCATGAAAAAACATAATATATAAATAATATAGGGGATACTATATAAGGGATATAATAACCTCCAAAATATAGCGAAAATAGTAATATTATTATTATTAACATTACATATTTTGGATTAGCGTATGAAAGCATTGAAGATCTCTAGATAATCTTAGATAGATCTTAAAATAAAAATCTTACGACATTAGAGTTCAAATTATATACCGTGGCACATAGAGTTGCTATGACCAATAACCGAGTGTGATGCAAGATGTTGCAAACATAAATATAACAAAAATAAAACCACTGGCCTTGTAATATTCAACAAATATTAGTATAATGCAAAATATACAATAATATAATATTTATTAATCATTCCGATATATATCACATTGTACGATAGTGGTAATAACGGAAGCAAGTAACAGATAATCTTCTGTCAAATATCGAACAGTGTATATAAGTGTCAAGACAAGGCCGCGAAGAAAATTTTGGCTCGCAGCTAATCTTATTTATACCCTGCCATGTTGCACACATTCAACATTGACATGAAGGTCTGTAATAATATGAAAAGAATTCTCTCTGATTAAAAAAGACATGTTCTGTTTACGTAGACGACGACTTTTAATTCTGTTGGGAATTTCCAAGTTCAAAGACCGTAGACAGCTTATATGTCTTATATTTGGTAGATACTGACAAGCTTATACACGCGTAAGGTCATTGATTAAGATACTCAAAGACTTAAATATATAAACAAGGTAGAAAAACCATATTATTAGGATAATATTTTAAGCTTTTTGATTGAACTAGTTCCATACTATATACCACTCCAACTACGTCATTGATACAACAATAGCTAGCTGCATACAGTATACAGCATACATCTATAAATAGGACTAACAGTTTATCTTCAAAATCAGCACCAGTTCATCATCTATTACTCCACACTCAACCTATTCCTTTCCCAGCCATCGCAATAACCTCATTTGATAATACAGTCACTAGTTCTCATACAACTATTGCGATCGCATAATTTAATTAATTTAAAATGCCTAATTCATTTTTTACATGTTCAATGAACCAATGTATGCATATTTTATAATACAAATCGAATTATGTATACTTAGTAAGGGTTGTTTTTTTTTTTTACTGTAATGCTACTTCAAGTTCTAAAATGTCTACTTCTGAAACTTTCGATCGCGAATTTGAATCGCATGACAAATTCGCATTTTTTTTAATGTGTGTTTAGATTTGTTGCATGGAGATAATAATATGTTGAGTGAGTGCTTAATATCAATTTCACGTAAACAATGAAAAGATGTCATCGATGAACAATAGAAACATGTCTTTAAAAAGTGACCAAAATCTACAATGAGTTGTAGATATATATATATATATTATAAAACTACATAATACGTATTTAACAAGAATGTTTAAAACACCAACGATATCTTAAAGTAAATAAAATTAGTGTATATCGATTGAACTTTAATAGTTCTTTCTTTTAATATAATAATAATATTATCCACTATTTTATCTCGGAATTCATTCCCAAAGGAAAATGTTACGAACAGGAAACGTCAAGATAGGATGATAGTAATATACTGGATGATAATAGACCAATCTGTATATATTTATATTATTGCAGGTGCGCAAACATTGCAACAGTCTGGGATGATAATGCTTGCTTTAATATCCTGACGTGGCATGTTAAAAACACAAGATACGAACGGACACAAACGATCCTAATGATAATTTGTTATTGATATATCACGCGCATTCGATAACTACGCGATAGATCGCAATAACTCAAAGGTGAGCACGATAAATTAAAGCTGTAAAATAAGGGTACATAACTATACTCAAAATACGGAGTATCCGGCTATGGAAAATGTACACAGAAAAGTGCTGAGGTTGGCGTTTGATACGACGATAAGCCACAAACAGTAGACGGGATAAATACGAAAGTCAATGGAAACTGCTAGATTTTCTTAACCCAGCTCTTTCCAGTCGTATTAAAAATCAATAACAAAATATTGATTTGGATATTTTTTTAATGAACTCCCCAAATCTTTTTCTGTGTGCGCGACTGAGTTATTGTAATTTGAAGTTTTAAAGTTTTCTTAAAATCTTAATTGCATGGTATTGCTTTTCAGCATCAAACTATATTATTATTTATATTTTGTTGTGTGTATGAAATTTTATTTAAAAACTTGCAGTTTTCTGCAATGGAAAATATGTGCTGACAAAATAGTTATACTTTTTCTTCACAGGTGCCACTGTTAATTTATAATAATAATGTGATCGATTAGAAAAGTAATATGTATATATATGATTATGATAGTTTCATTAATTTTGGTAGGAAGGTAATGATATATTTTTTTAATATTAGTGTTATCTTATTTAAATATATTTTTTTCATTGAAAATAATGAAATATACCAGGTAAATGATATTATTATAGCTTGAATATTGCAGATTCTTAGTAATGTATTATTGTACAACAGGCCACTTTATGTGGCTTCTTGTTATTGCCAAGTCTATGTGCTTTTAGTAGCTGTGCAAGAGAATTTTTCATTGTACTCACAAGAACAGAAAGAAAACTAAAAAACAACAACACAATACAAAAGGTTGCGGTGTGTAAATGAAAGTATAACATGCTTTGTTGTCTGAAAACTTTAAATGAAAACACTAATGTGTTTCAAACTTTAGACAAGATTAGAAATAAAGATTTAGTTAGAGCGAACACATAATTTTATCCGTATGTTTATGAAGCATACCTAACTGTATTAAAATGACAATGAATTACAAATTAGTTAATTATTTCTATTTTCTCTGAAGTATCTTGTTAATTTGTATTATAATATTATCATTTTACTAATTTGTATAATATATATTTATAATTAGCTCTGCAATCCTATGCGGATCTGGGCTTCTTCACGAAGAGGATTCTTAACAAATTTTTATTGTACGAGAAGTGGATACTTGTCATTTGCTCAAGCTATTACGTCCATACTCTAGATCCAAACATTCAATGAAAAATTAAATGTAAATTTTTCGCCAGACTTGGGTTTCGAATCCGAGACCCATGACCTTATAAGCCCGACGCGTAGCCACTCGACCATTGTACTAAATATATCCAATGAATTTTGCACTAATATTATAAAAATAAATAATCTATATAATATATAGTAATTACCTATATATTAAAAATAAATTCGAATGAATGTTTGCCAATTCTTTTTTACTGTCATAACTAAAAATAATTACAAGATAAAAAGAACTTTTTACATACAACGTTTTCAAATTTTCTGTTGAATTATTATGCTCAATATGCTCAAACTTGTACTTGATATGAAGTAAATAAAAAACAAACAAACAAATATAGAATACTGGAATGTCATTTTGACATTTCATTTTGATCTCCATAGTAACGCACGTATATATTAATAATTTAGTAGTTAGGACCACCCGTTAGCAACCAATTAATAATAGTCTTTTACTTTTTACGGATTTTTCTGAAATAACTTTCCATACAAAACAGAATTAACTGAAAATGAATTCAATTCTTCTTAAAGATGGCTAAAAGTATTAAAAGAATGCATTGGCATCGTGTTCTGATATATTATAAAAGTTTCAAATATCTAGCTAGTCGGGAAGTTAGGTAAAAATTGATTGCAAGATTTGTACTGGACAAACAACCACCGGACAAACAAGAATACGAGCTAATAAAAACGTTGTAAAATAGAAGATCATTGACGACACTTTCGCAGTTTATAGCTTCTTACACTTTTGTAGCCTTTTTCAAAATAATTAGTAGAATTTCGACTCGATTCTTGATATCTAAAAAACAAACTACTCTATAATAACGCACTTGCAAGAAAATTGGGTGAGGTAGAGATCAAGAAGCGAGCCTAGAAATTAAACAATTTATAATGTCTATCAGTTCGTTGTAGGCAATCACTAACACAGTCATAGGCTAAGAAATAATACTTATCAATTTCGACTATATTGTCATGTTTCATTATAAATGTTCTTTGTTACCATAATTGAGTATACAAATATAATATAATAATTAGTATATTTATGATAACATAAAATTTAATTGCATCCACTACATATTAGTTATAATTATATCAAGATGAGCAACATGTATTCTAATTAGATATATAGACACTTTCCTCTGCGTGAGTAGTTTTCTTAGAGGTAAAATATGTTTTAGAGTGATATTTACCATGTGAAGTAAATTTGTCAACATTGTAAAGGCAAGTTTATGATTCTGGCCACGATAAGTAGAAGCGATGTATTACAGTGTTTAGTACGTTACATTCTTATCGTTTCACTTGATTTTTAGCGTAGGTTTTAATCTATGGTTAAATGTCTATGCTCGTTATATGTAATCGTAAGTGGTTAAAAAGTTAATACCATTAAAGAGTCGAGTAGAATAGTCTCGATAAACAAACACTTGGCCCAGGTTGGCTTAATTAGGTATGATTGTACGTTCTTCAATTAAATAAGTGATCTGGTTGGCTAGGGTGGTCTCAACTGCACGACTAAAGGGTAAATGGATTTGACAGAATGGAGTGAGTTGCGAAACTAGGTGACTAGTAATCGATCAGGGCTTTCATAAAATTCATCGAATAGAAAATATTGTTCGATGTCGACTAATTTTTCACATAATGTGTATGAACGACTTTATTAATATTACACCATATTGTTACTTTCACTGTAAGTTATAAGTAGTTGTTATTGGTTTAGTTAACTACCCCCGTTATTCTTTTATATTCAGACGGTTGCTTTTGTATGTGACATGTGATATTTTGGTTACATATAAATTGTACGTAAAGCATATCACCATAGCACAGTTTTCCGTGAGCTTCCTTATCGGAAAGAGATGCTCGTAATACGGTCTCAAATATTATTAGATTCATAATGAACATTAATTCAATTTTCATAGCTGATTTTGGCAATTCAAGATTCATGAATTCAAGAATTAAACCTTAACCCAACCTAACCTAACAAATAATCATTTATATCGGCTATTTTCAAAATTTGTTTACTGCTGGCTTCCTGTAAACCGACAAGAACCGTGTTTTATTTATACATGAATTTTGTGCCAGTAATATACGACCCAAAGAGGTTGGACGGTCTTTAATATATGGTAATACATTTCCGATATAACATTTCACGGTTAAGTGTGATACGGCGAACCGCATACGTACATGTTTCCGAAAACGGTGATATTGTATGAGCAGTGTTGAAGAAAAATATGCGTTGGTATTTTACATCGTTTATATGGCACAAATACATTAGTTGTAATACACGGCAGATAGCATGAATTTATATTAAACTTTATTTATATATATTATATTATTTTATCATCAATCTTTTAACTTGATAGTTTTGAAAAGTTCCCTTGTAACCTCTACATAATATATTGAATGTCTCTAGACATCTACTGTCATTTCCAACTCACCATTGTCTATGCTCTAAACATGAATATAGACAATAATGTGTCAGTTGTAAATCTAAACTATTCAAAAATAGCTTAAAATATATTTTCACCACCTGTAGAAAATGAATAGGTATGCATAGGAAATAAAAAAAATAATTTTAAGACATTATTAATTATCACAATGTTGCAATATTTTTGTCACATACCTTTTGCAAAAAACTATAGTAGTTCTACAAAAATTGTAATACGCACTATTTTCCGAACTTATTCAGAATATTTTTGTTTTTCCGAATTTCATAAACTGTCAGAACCAAAGTCGAGACATTTCTTTTTAAATGTGTTCCATTTAAATCCGGCAATATGTTGACGATTAAAATAAAAGCATACTTTTCTCATTATGTTTATTGAATAAGAAATACTACATTCGTGAATCTTGTGTATTATTTATTTGAATAAAACATGGTTATACTTTTTAACAAAAATGATTTTATTCTAAACGATTTAGAGATGTGAAATTATTCATTGAACTTGTAACAGCTTCAGTAATACATAATTTTCACGCGTTTGATGTGAGTTCACACCCCACTTGGTCCAAAAGAATCAGAGGTTTTTCATATAGTAGGCATGCTACCGAGACTATTTCAAGTATATTACATTATTTAAAGTTTCTTGGAAAATAATATGAACTTAAAAACCACATGATCGCGTAAAGATGAACTGGTATTGAACTTAAAAAAAATTAAACAATAGTACAAAAGACATAAAAAATATTTTTAATACTATGTATTTCTGTCATGAAATAATTGTAATTAATAATAAACGATTAAGTAATATTTTGTTCGTCTATTTATATATTTTGATAGTATTTTTTTTCATAAAAAATATTAGTTATAAAATATATAGTGGTCCATTTCCATGATATAATATACTTCAATAACGAATCTCCCAATGCTACTCGTTATATAACATATAAGTATGTTCGACTAATAATACAGCTCAGTTAAATACGGTGCCACTCTGGTCAAGCAATAGAACAGCGCTTAAAATCGACGTTGGATTGTGGACGTCGCGACGTTCCTAACAAATGAGAGGATCATTACCAATGACAGTTTTGATTAGTAGAATCAAAATGTGACGCCGATTTCAATAGTTAATCTATTGGATTGCGAGATCTGTGTAAGTACCTGTCTGTTTGATTATGGTACCAATATTAAAGTTATAAAAACCTTAATACGTACGTTTATTTAAAATTTAAAAAAAAAACTCGAGTCCCACTAGACACCAATACATTTTTTGTATGCGTATGTTTATGAGCAGCTCCGAATTAATGTATGTTAAAATGCTGTAATCTGAAATCATTATTTAAAGAAATTAAAAAAAAATTTGATTTAAACATTGTTTATACTTGAGTCCTTTTTGTGGATGCCATACTATAATAAATAAAAAGGAAGTAGTCGAAATTAAACAAATAATCCACTAACTAGAAGTACAACATGATAAATATTCCTTTAAAACATTTGGCAGATAAAAAATAAAACTTATTAGTACATTAAGAATGTAGGTTTTTTATTAAAGTAAATTCATTACAATGCCAATATAATGTAATATAACTAAGAAAAGAGGTACTTAAGTAAAGAGAGGAGAAATAGGTGGAAAAATCACCATGCTACTTTAATTATGCAGATAAAAGTGTAAATATGGCAAAATTCTAATATGAAATGAAAGCATTCTTTAAACATATGAGTATATAACTGGAGCGCAGAGTGGATATGGAAATGAACAAATCAAAACTAAAATCATGATAATATACCTAATTAGTCTATTATTGAATAATGATACATTTTTAGAACTAGAAATCATTGACGATTTTGTTTATTTTAGCTCTTACATTACAAATAACAAAAAAATGTTGCAAACATGAGAATAATCAAAAAGTGAGCAATAACAATCTTAAAAAATATATATGAAAAAAGTGCCGTAACAAAATTAGCCAAAGTTTCCCATGTCAAGATTCTGATCTTCCTAAATCGTAAAAAATGAGAGACATATGAAACTTTTGGAGAGCATACAAGGATTTTATAAGCGGCAACTAGGACGAATATCTGTGTTCTCAAAAAAGATCGTCAAAGTATTCTGAAGTTATTTGGTCACGTAGTCAAAAGCAAACACAATCATATGGCAAGCCTTATCGCCAACAAAAACATCGAGAAGAAGGTCACCTACACGGTGGTCTAACCACGTGAAGTGTCTTTTGAATACCTTCAGCAAAACATAATCAGTAATAAAAAATCACAAAATCAGCACCTATAGGACAAATAGATATTTAACAAAAAAAATCAATCTAAATATTTGATTACTTTATCAGATATTCGAAATAAAATATGCATGTCGAGTACGTAGCATGTAAATTCATCAAAATGAAATTTATTCTGCCATTAACTATCTCTAAAATAAATTTATTCACATATTATGTGCAAGGAATGGAGGGATGGCTAATTACTAAGAATGATTGATTGTTATAACTTGAGGGTTTGCGTTAGCTATTAGTGAAAATATATCTACTTGAGAATTTCAGGCACACTCGTTCATTAAATAATCAGTCAGACTAATTCAATTTTCAAATTGTGGTTGTGAGAAACGTTATTAGTTCATTAATTCAATTATCAATTATTATTGTTGAATTAGATAGTAATAACACATAATGAAAATATATTACGCGATATAGCCTTCGAAAGACAATGATATCTACTTACATATTATTTTAGTACATACATTACATATCGCCACCTTACTATTAAGACCTCGTAAGATATTATGGAAAAATGAAATGGGTTCAAATCTCGTCGAGCATCGTATGATTTTTTTCAAATATGATTTTTTCTAGTGGGTATATATATAAGGTGTGTATGTTCAATATTATAATATGTAATTACATTCGATTTTTTTTACAAATTAAGAGAGTTTAATAAAGCATTGGATTGCGAAATTATTTGATTTGATTTAAGTATAACTTAGTGTAAAATAACAGCAAAATGGTTCTTAAAATTGATTGTATATTTATAATAGATCCGTTTTTTTAATGTCACAGCACTTTTAGTGAATAAAGATTATTTTACGCCGGTTTAAATATATTTATCAAACAGAGTAGTAAACATAGTAATGATCATGAGGAAACGGAAGAAGTATTGTACCACACTGCTGAGGAATTTATTGATAAACCACTCTGCCTGAAGTAAGAAGAGCATTAAAAACGCTGAAAAACAATAAAGCACCTGGAACCGACAGGATAACAGCCGAGCTGATAAAGAGTGGTGGCCCAACACTGGAAGCAAATATTTACAAGATAATTTTCAATATTTGGGAAAAAGAAATTTTACCTGAGGAATGGAAGATGGGTATAATCGTGCCTATTCTGAAAAATGGAGACAAAACAATGTGCGATAACTACAGAGGGATCACAATTCTAAACGCAGCTTATAAAGTTTTCTCATCTTTACTGTATAGCAGGTTAATGATCTATGGTGAGGAAATCCTGGGAGAATACCAATGCGGCTTCCGACCAAATAGATCCACCATAGATCACATCCATCTCATGAGGCAAACTATGGAGAAAGCGCATTAATACAACCTGAAACTCCACCACCTGTTTATTGATTTTAAACAAGCTTTCGACAGCGTGAATAGGGATAAGATGGTGCAAAGCCTAAAAATACTGGGAATTCCCTTAAAACTAGTAAGGCTGATAAAGACCACACTGACGGATACTCAAGCAGTTGTCACTGTGAAAAATGAGCAAACTGAAAGCTTCAAAATTGAATCAGGTGTGAGACAAGGGGATGCGCTATCCACTATGGTATTTAACCTTGTGGTGGAATCCATAGCTCGTGAAACCAACATAAGAGGATGGGTAGATAACAGTACAACGCTGATGTGCGCTTATGCTGACGACATAGTAATTACAAGCAGATCCAAATAGAGGATGATCGACCATGGTGGCACTATGAAAATAAAAGCAGAAAACGCTGGGCTGTAAATAAACCAGTCAAAAACTAAGTATATGGTCAGCACACGCGATCAGGTACCGCTGCAAAATATAGACATAGGACAGCATGCATATGAAAGGGTGGACAAGTTCACGTATCTCGGATCCAGCTTAAATACCCAAAATAAGACAGCAGAGGAGATAAAAATCCGCCTTATCTCCGGGAATAAATGCTGGTATGCCTGCAAGCGACTGGTGGGGTTGAAAATTCTAGGCCGAAGAAGTAAACTTCTAATATATAAAACAGTTATAAGGCCAGTGGTCACTTATGGCTGTGAGACATGGTGCTTAACTCAAAACGAGGAAAACAAATTAGCTGTCTTCGAGCGCAAAATACTCCGCAAAATCTTTGGACCCACGTTGGAAAATGGGAATTACAGAATAAAAATGAACCACGAGTTGGAAGAGCTGATTGAACAGCAAACAATCATAAAATACTGTAAGTCCCAAAGACTACGATGGGCGGGACATGTGGAGAGAATGCCTGAAGTTAGAGCGCCAAGGATCATGACAAAGTGGCTACCCCAACGGAAGAGACCCAGAGGCCGTCCATGAAGGAGATAAGCTAACGCCATAGAAATGGACTGGCTTCACATAGGAAGAACCGGTAACTGGAGAACTGTGGCGAGGGACAGGAGTGAGTAGAGAGTGATTGTGGAGTAGTCCAAATTCCACCTCGGGATGTAGCGCCGTGGAAGAAGAAGACTAAACAGAGGAATGGGTGAATGATTTGTTATGTATTTTAAGTTTTGATGCTGTGTCTTATTATTGTGTACAACATCTGAAAGTTTGATAGAATGAGATTGCAGCAACGATGCATTGGCATCTCGCACATAAAATGGTAATTTTATTTTTTTAAAACTGTTTTTATTATGTTGAAAAATTAAGTTACATTAGATTTAGACTCGTTATCTATACTATGTCCAAGATAAGATATAAATAATATGTTGCGTTAAAATTTTGTTATTGCCTGAAAAAAATGACAGTAAAACATACAAATATATCACTGTGGCCGTGTATTGCCAAGTTTTTATTTGTTTTAATATCTTGCGAATCCCTTGAGAATTAACACTCCAAGATAAAATAGCTACCAATTCAAAAATATCTGGCATATAGGTAAGGCATAGTAGAAAGAAAGTAAATACATAAAATATCTTAAAAAATATTGTCGATAAACTTAGAAAAGGCTAGACAATCTCGAGATAATATTTTACGCCTTGATATTTTTATGTCTCTCCTCTCTAAGAAATATATTTTTATAAATTTTAGAATACAGTGCATATTTCTGGTTCTTATTAGTAATGGTATTTTATTTGATTGTGTTAACATTGGTATCGATGTTAACGTACGATATCTTCAAACACATACGATTTTATATTTACTTCTTTATTTATTAATTCTATTTTATTTGTTTCTTTCAATGTAATAATTTGATATATAACTTAATTCTGTGGATATTATGTATTTGACATTGGCGAGAGTGCATAGTACTTGACAATGTTGAAAAGTGAAACTACGGTCGCAAAAGATATCTCAAATAAATGAGTACAAAATTTAAATCAATTAAAATTTAAATTCAAATTCTATCGAAAAGTGTAGGTATATAATATATACTGTTAAAATAATATTGTCGATGAAGTCAGAGTTGAAATAATAGGCAAATATTTATTCAATAAAACATTTAAAGTAGTTTTACTAATACATATTTTACGATACGAATCTTGGGTGTGGATAAGTTGTTTTTTTAATTAATGTATATATTCGGCTGCTAATTCATACTGAAGCAGATCAAAAATTCAAACGTATGTAGGCTATTAATATTTTAATATTTTTCCTTTCAAGTTGTAGTATAAACAATAACATTTCATTTTATCAAAATAAGTTTTCGATAAGCTTTTGATTTCATTGCATATGATATTTTTCTGATATATTTTTATGCTCGTATTGTTTATAAAAAATATATATTCGTAGATATATTTGAAGATTCTACATTAAATAATATAGTTTAAAATTAATTATATACTAAATTTAGTTTTAATACGGTTTTATCAGGATTATGTTTATTACCAATTTTATTAGATAATAAATATTATAAAACTATTTAAAATAAAATAATCTAAAAAAGATTTAATTAACTGTTATATTTTTTTTTTGCAAACTGCAATTGTAAAGAAAATGGGAAAGTTTTTTTAAAAAATTTTTCTTTTTCAATAGTACAAATATATCACAAGCCACTACAAGTATATCAAACAATGTTGTATAATATGTTATAAATGTTTGTTATAGCTATAGCGTCGACATAGGGCGTAATGCTCAATTCGTACTTACCACAAACTTACAGTAAAATTGGTAAATAGCCGAAATCCATCTATTAACTATAGATTATAGAGATAAGGAATCCTTAACCATAGACTACTTTTGTTATGAACTCGCCCCCTTGCCCCCCTTCTGTATTTTCATTTACCACTGACAGCTGCTGTCAAAATACATTTACGTATCTTTAAAACGGCCAATACACTAAAATTCATTTAACAATTGATCTTAATATGGGTATTGAACAACCATTAAATATCCGTGACATTTAATACGACATATTTTCCTTTACTTTTTTGATTCTGTACATGTCTTAATTTAGTAAAACCGATTATCGAATTGAAATGTCAGTGTCAATGAATTATGAATTAACTTTTCCTATTCAGATTTAGATATTTATGTAATATTAAACCAATAGATAGGTAGTTGAAATATATAAGTACTTAGTTACCTACACACCAACATGGTAATATTAGTTTTAATCACTCTATATAATTATTCACATCATGGCATATTTGTATTAATTGTAAATGACAAAATCTGACATTTCAACGGCAAGTGTTACCGTATCGGGAAAAACATGGGTCAAAAAATAACTTATATTATTCACTAATTGCGGAGACATTTAATCATTTTAATTAGATATTAATTGTGTATTTATAGTTATTGAATTTATTTTGTATATTTTTCATATTTTTGTCATCGTTTAACAATTACAAAATAATTTACCTAAATTATGAAAAAGAGAATTTTTATATATGGTAATATTTTCAATAGAAAAACCGAACGAAGCTATTGCAGATTTGGTGGACCATAAACAACTCGATCATAACTATGAAAGGCTTTTTGGATAGTGTTTTGTTGTAATTTTGTTGTAATTATGACAGACGATTGAGCGATTGAACGATTGAGCGATTGAACAGGAAGTAATCATTTTTAGGTAGACTTGTATGGAAACTAGAGAAATGGCTGCCATGACTTGAATAGAGTAACAGCGCAAGAAGAAAATATTATGAACGCGCAATCAAACTCAATTAACCGGTTCTATGCCTTCAGCAAGTTATCTTGGTCTATAAAGCCGTGACCAACAAGCCGCATATACAAATTTCGCGAGTTATCTCGCCCGATATTAAGCTCAAATTATATTAGCCACTGTCAATTGATTTGCATAATCTAAAAAATAAACACACACTGACATCTGTAATTGAATAAAAACTGTTGAAAACTGTTGTGTGAAAAAGAATTGAAACTGAATAATTACGAAATAATAAGCCACAAATTATTGGTACGAGGGTGGGTCAATAAGTCCTTAGAAAAGCCGACAGGTGGCGCGACTAGTACTGCAAGCGGTTTGTTTTCATGCAGCGGCACTACCGATTCAGTATGCTGCGAAGTTTCAATCAGATTGGTCGGGTTGTTGTGTGTTTCTCGTACATTTAAAAAAAAAATTTGCTTGTGGAAAATGGAAAAATGGAAAATGGAGAAAATTGAGTTTAGAGTTGTTATTAAACATTTTAATATAAAAGGGTTAACAGCAAAGGAAATAAAAAATGAGTTGGATTTAGTTCACGGCATATCTGCTCCTTCACTTGCAACTATTTATAACTGGTTAAATGAATTTAAACGTGGTCGTACATCAACAAAGGATGAACCACGCTCAGGACGTCCTGTAGAGGTGACTACACCAGAAATGATCAATAAAATCCACGATATGGTATTAAGTGACCGAAGATTAAAGTTCAGTGAGATAATTGAGGTTACAGGGATCTCAAAAGGTAGCGTCATTTCTATTTTACATGACAAATTGGGCATGAAAAATATTTCTGCAAGATGGGTGCCGCGTTTGCTCACAGTCGACAATAAACGCAGTAGGGTGGTGGCCTCTAAAGCCCTGTTGTCGCTCATGCAACGCAATCCGGATGAATTTTTTCGTCGCTTTGTGACTGTAGATGAAACATGGATACACCACTATACTCCCGAGACGAAAGAACAGTCAAAGCAGTGGATTGCGAAGGCAAACCATGTCCAAAGAAGGCGAAAACCGTAAAATCAGCTGGTAAGGTTATGGCTACTGTATTTTGGGATGCACGTGAAATTATTTTCGTTGACTATTTGGAAAAAGGAAAAACAATAACAGGGGATTATTATGCATCTTTATTGGACCAGCTAAAAAACAAAATTGAAGAAAAACGGCCTCATTTAAACAGGAAAAAAATCCTCTTTCATCAGGACAATGCCCGTGTTCACACATGTTTACGATCAATGGCTAAAATTGAAGAATTGAAGTTCGAATTGGTCGACCACCCACCGTATTCGCCAGATTTAGCCCCCAGTGACTTTTTCCTTTTCCCAAACTTAAAAAAATGGCTAAGTGGACAACGTTTTTTTTCAAATGAAGAAGTCATCGATCGGAAAAATGCTTATTTTGAGGATCTTCCGAAAACTTATTTTTCTGACGGTTTAAAAAAAATTGAGAAACGTCTAACCAAGTGTATTGAGCTCCAAGGAGATTATGTTGAGAAATAAAAAAAAAATACAAAAATAAAAACTGTTTTAATGCTTTTTTCTAAGGAATTATTGACCCACCCTCGTATTACAGGGATTGTAGTAAGAGCTTCGCGTTGCATTCAACGTGTGTTGTTAAAACTATGCGGTCTGCGAGGTACTACCATAGCAATATCGTGAAGCAAAGAAAAGGTTAAGAGTTTAATTTATAAGACACAGTATAACATGAGAAACAACATTTTTATATAAAGTTAAAAAATGAATACAAAAATAATCATAAAGTTAAATAAAAAATAGAAAATTTAAAAGTACATCGCATTAAATAGTTATCATTTTTGAAAGTTGAAAAAATAAGCGATAATAATTTGAGAAGCTCTAATGCAACCCGCTTACTCTAAAAATATAGTAACATTAAATATTCTTCATCCATAAGTAACATTAAGTAGTAACATATAAGTAACATAACCCACAGTGGCCGCGCGGCCTAAACGTTCGACTATCACGCCGTGGGTCTCAGGTTCGAATCCAGGGACTGGCAAATACACATATTGTTTTTCAATTTGTGTGTGTCAGTGTATGGACCTGATAGGTTGAGTAAGTGGCTGACATCCATTTCTCGTAAAAAACAAAATATGTTAATACAAACCTCTACTTCGTGGAGGCCCATATGATCCTATTAGGATCGGACATGGTCAAAAAAAAGAAAAGTAATATTTTATATAAATATGTATGTCAATTTTCATCAGTCTACATCGTTCATGGAACCAAACAGTGGTTTTTTGTGGCATATAATTGAGCTAATAATTAACAATGGCTACTAATATAACCTTCACCACAGTGATAGTTAAATTAAATAATATTTGATTATAATATGGTAGAAAAAGTTAATGCTAACAGTTTTATTTAAGAACGTGTAGTAAATTCAGAAAATATCAAATTACTTCATTGCAAATAATGACTGCTGTTGGTTTGGTAAGACAAGACCTTCATCCAAATTATGTCTTCAGCGAAAGTTGTCGCGAGCAGCTAATGACTCTCAGAAATAGCTTTAATGGTTTTCTGTTGAACTTGATCCTATCTCGCTTGTAATGTTAGCGAATCTGAGCTAATTAATCAACCGGACACATTTGATCTCATACATACGAAGATTTAGTGTCAAAATAAAATAATATTGGATTATCAACTGAAAAATAAAATAAAATAAAAGGAAGTTATAAAAAAAAGTAGTAACGACTAATATTTTCACTTGATATATAAAAAAAAGCAACTCAAATATCGTAGAATTAATTATGATAATCACGTAATCGTCAGTTAAATTAATAAGTAGGTATGATTTTTTTTAAAATACTGAAACTCTTCTGGAAATTACCATAAATAAGAATCTACCAAGATTTCTTCTTGAAATTTTCTAGGGTTGGGAGTGTATAAGTTATATATTATTTTAAAAGTAAAGGAACATTTAAAACATAATTCAATGATCAAGTCATTTTCCGTCATCATCATCATAATATGAGAGTTGTTTCATGTTTTGCATCAAGTTTACGTTTGGGGCCAATATATTTAATTAAAAAGCTTAGTTACAATAACATTTATTACGTTGTTATTATTTATTAGGTTTATAGAAACCTGTTTCAGTATGTATACCATATGATTATATGTACCGATTATTATTATGAATATATGACATGGTATATTATTTATATGTCTAATAAATCTTATTTGTATTTGTATATATATCTGTTTACAATTATTGTATTTATTACTTTCACATCATCCAGTTTTTTCATATTATTTTGCTCATATTTTATTAGGAAGTAAGGCTATTTAATGATACATCTATTCGCTATACGTAGAATTTTTACTGACATTTGTTTTTATGTGGCTACTTGTACAATACTGTATAATATGTTTGTTTTTCTTAATAATATAATACTATGTACTAACTTATATTAACAGTTTAATACGAGATAAAGATACATATAATTTCAAGGTCAAAAAATATTTCTGTTTATAAAGAAAACTTCAATTGTTTTTTTAATATTATACCGGAGATAGAAATATTAAAATTAATATACAAGGTAGAGTACATTCTAATTGCGCACTGAGTAATGAAATTTTATTCGAAGGATGTATCGTTTTAATAGGTTGAAATTGAAGGAAAACCTTTTAAATTTAAATATCAGATGGTATTACGGAACATCCTTTGCCAATGGATAGTAAATTAAATTTCCTCCCCCGTATATTACTAAATGGTACCTAAAAAGTTTTCCATATAGACACGATCCCTAGAGTTAGCCAAAGGTTCGCCAGACAAACATAGGATGTTTGACAACTTTCTTTTACTTGGAGAATTTGATGCAATAATAGACAATATTTTATTTTATTTCGATCGAATTTTTGAAAGAGTTTTACCAAAGACTGGTTGTTAATTGATTGCTTAACTTTTTAAATCAATGTTTTGTAATATACATAATTGTGTTTCCAAATATATATAAAAACTTGCAAATTTTCAAGACGCGGGATTTAAATCCACGATCTACGTTTTCAGAACCGAACATTCCGCCACTTCACTATAAGAGGTTTTTATTATTTTTATTACATCTTGCACGTTTTTGTATGAATTAAAAACAATATTATAATAGATTTGTAATAAATTAATAAAATTTATAATAATTAAGTACCTACCTATATTATTCTGTATTATTAGGCATTAAACGAGATATATAGGTAATTGAAATAATCGTAGACATGCATTTTCATGTTAAATACCATATGTAACTTATATCTAGAGGTTGTTATTGAGCAATAATCAAAATGTAGAGAAATTAATTTTTCGAAATTCAAATACACATACATCGCAAGCCGGGAAGGTGCACTATCAATTAAGCTAACAGCTCCTACAAATATCACACGTCATAACTCTGTGGCCTACATGCTATTCCTTTGCATGATGAATGATTAACATAAATCTATATGATAGCATCATTAAGGTTGATCGATATATATATTATATAGGTAAATAAGGTAGTTACTTAATTGATACTTTAGTGATGGATAGTTTAAATAGGTTAATCACTTTATAGAAATGCAATGTTTAAAAGCAAAGTTTTATTAAGAGTATAAAATTATGCTCTGATCGAATTGACTATGTTCACCACCAGTGGCGAAGGGTGGAGGTAGGCTGTTAAGATCTGCCATAAACAGTGCACATTACACTTTTTCAGACATACATATTTGTTTTCATTGAAATAAGACTACAATTTAAAGATAGTGTTGGTTAGTTTTTTAAAATTCAATTAAACCAAAATACACAAATATACACTAATATATATAAATAAACAAAAAACCAAAAAAATACATGTCTATCTATAAAATATCTAAAATTATGCAATTAAATCATACATAACTTTGAATATTTTATAAATAGAATAATATTTTTTATTTATTATAGTTTGGTTTAGGCAGGGCTTAATGATTAAAAAAAAATAACCAAAAATATGTGTAATATGTATTTTTAATCCAACAAAAACAAATAACTATGAATGAAAAAGTGTGTACAATTTTGTCGTATTGCCCAAATTAGACCAAAACTATTATGGTTTCGTTTAGGCATGGTTTAATTGATTTTTAAAAACCAACTAACACCATCTGTAAATTGTAGTCTTAGTTCAATAAAAACAAATACATATGACTAAAAAAGTTTAGTATGCACTATTTATAGCGAATCTTAACAGCCTACCTCCACCCTTCGCCACTGATGTTCACACTACCTACTTTGAAATAAAAAAAAAAGTGTTCATGGTAATAAAGTGCTTAATATAATGAAAAAGACAGCCATCTTAAAAGCAGCCTGTTTTTTGACAGTAATACAATTTTATTACTCGCCAAAGCAATTAGTCTCTAATTAGATATATACAGGCTGGAGGTAAGTTGATTTCCCTTCGGAATATTCTTGCAGAGTGCAGATAGCTGATATAGAGTATACCTACTCTTTCTGTAAGGATATTATAAATAAAAATTTCATGAAAAATCTACTAATCGGTTTCTTTCGCATAAAATATATAAAGACGGAATTCTGTAGTAATTATATTATATAAATTATAAAAAAATATGAGAGATGCATTTTACAACGTTTTTCTTAGCTCGTATTCTTATTTGTCCGGTGGTTCTTTGTCCGGTACAAATCTTGCAATCGATTTTTAACTAACTTCCCCACTAGCTAGACATTTGAAACTTTTAGAATATATCAGAACACGATGCCAATGCATTCTTTTAAATACCTTTAGCCATCTTTATGTAGAATTGAATTCATTTTCAGTTAATTTTGTTTTGTATGAAAAGTTATTTCGACACCATTATTGGATGCTAGGGGTCTGGGGTCCTAGCAACTAAATTATTAATGTATACGTACGTTACTATGGAAATCAATATGACATGTCAAGTACAAATTTTTTTGATCGTTTAAGCTAGTCAAGTCAAGTTTATATGGTTCAACAGAAAATTTAAAAACGTTGTATATAAAAAGTTCTTTTTATCTTGTAATTATTTTAATATAACAATAAACGAAATTAATTACATTGAGTCATTTAATTTCTGATATTCGGGTAAAACTAAATAGTTGCTGATTTTTGATACCATTTTTTGTCCTTCTTAAATGTGGAAATTATCAGTATATTATTAAATTCTAACTATATATATATATAATATTATTTTACTATTATATTATATAGTATTATATAATATTATTATATAATACTATTTTCACGTTGAGAATTATTTGACTCATTGTTAGAAATGTTATCCATTACGATTTACTAAATGAATAAATAATATGCATTTAATTGTATATTATTTATTGTGATTATAGATAAGTTGATTTTATTATTACAAACAAACACTTACATAATATAATACATAAATAATTATCATATAAAGAATTAAAAAAAATATTTAGAGAAACAACAATAATAATAAAAGAGTAAAATAAAATAATTCACAAAAGGTGTAAAATTAAACGACATAAGTATATAATATAATATTAAACTAATAAAATAATAATTATAAAACTATTCACATACTTTAGGTTTACACAAGTTTATGAAATACCTCCTAGAGTCCCCTGGATTCCTTAAGTGAACATAAAATAGTGACTGCATTACCTTTTTGGATTTCTTTGCTTATTCGCTGTCTTGGGTACTCAGTTGAATGCGCTCACCTATTTTATCTTTATCAGTCAAGCCACGACCGATCTCAGCCACCATCTTAAAAGCAAGTGGTCCCCAGAGTTCAAATTTTTTTAAATCCAGGGGACAGACAATATAATTAGGTCACAGACAGTCATGTTTTTGGCTTTATTAGACTCAGCCAAAAGAGCTGCTAAACATAAAGATTGAACCGAATGTGGGATGCCGTGAGTATATCCATCGTAGTGGCATCCCAAACCATACATTTTCTTTCCCTACATGGAATCATCGTGATACCATCAGGTCACTTCTCATCTTGTCAACAGATACCAAGACGCTCCTGCTTTATTTTAATATTAAGTATTATTTTATATTAAATTTCATTTATAATACATTGAATTATTGCTTTGTTTTAAATACGTCTTGCAATGTGGTTATTTTTTTCGTTATACGTAGTTTTATCTGAAAACCACAGATATCGCTACACAGTGACGAAGCATTATTTATTTGATTATTATAAAAACATTTTATATTAGTATTTTTTTTAGCCAGACGAGAGTTTATAAAGTTTAATTAACCTTTTTTATACTGAGTTAGTTAGAAGCATGTCTCAAGAGATTCATAAAGATAATAATACTCATCGTTTATTAGCAATAATTAATTAGTTTTAAATTGAAAACGATTAAGTGTGTATTGTTATTATTTATTACGCCTATTCGAGTGAAGTGCGGACAAATGATTGAGGCGTACAAATATCGGTTGAAAATGTGAATCAGTAAGTTGAAATTTTAGTTTAAATTAGTAATAACGTTATTAATAGTATTTGATATATTTTATTCAATTATGTTTATTATAGATCAAAGCAGTCAGTTGCTCAATAACGAAGCACTTCAATGATTGAAGATGGTTGGCGATTTATACGTGGTGTTGCATTACAGACATCGAATGTTGTGAAAAAGAGATTGACTCGTTCAATGCGCTCACCGCGCCTGGCCCAAAGCCATTAGAGGTCATTAGCATGTTATCCAATTGGGGTAATTATTAGCTCAGCAGTGAATGTATTAATTGAAGAATAGACATCACAAAGAGTGCAATATAAGACTTGAAATATTATGTTAAAATAAACAGTTCCATTATAAAAGGAGCAAAGTCTGTCTGGTCAAGTTACTGCTCTTTGCCATCGTCCTTTATTGTATTGAGTCCAGTAACCACAAAACAATGGTAAAACTTAAGATTGATGTAGTGTGAGGATTTTAATATGAGAGTGTAAATTAAGAATAGTTTTCATTAAAATATGTGGTTAGAGAAATCTTCCATTTTTGATCACATAGCCAGATGGCAAACCAAAAATTTTAAAGAAGGAAGACATAAATATCGAATGTTGATGCGGCAGAGTTAGGTTGCTTAGTTTATGATATAACTAAGTAATAAATAGACAGTTTTCTCAATACCTTCAGCCATGCGGATAATACAGCGGAATTTTAAAAGATGTCACAATTCTCAAAAATGATAAAAACGAAATGGTAAATATTTTTACTTTTTATATCTTAAATCACAATTACGCGCATTATGTAAATGTTCAGTAAAAAACTCATGTATTATTTATGGAAACAATACAATGCAGTTGTATGTAATTATGTATGTAGATAATTTGTACATACTGATACATTTAATAACATTAATGTAAAATTAATTAACATTCTCGAACTCTTACAGGAAAAAGGCATTGATGCAAGAGACATTCAACTGATAGCTAACTTATATTGGAAACAAACAGCAAATATCAAGATCGAAAACGAAATCAGTGGAGAGGTAAATATTCGTCTTGGTGTACGACAGGGGTGTATATTGTCACCTTTGCTATTTAACATGTACTCAGAAGCTATTATAAAGGAAGTCTTACAAGGAGATGATGCGCCAAGAGATGTCACGGAGACTTGAAGCTTTCGAGTTGTAGCTGTATAGACGCATCCTCAAAATTACTTGGATTGACCGGGTGACAAATGTTGAAGTTCTCAACATGATGGGGAAGGTCCGAGAAGTTCTAAACCAGGAAACTACAGTATCTCGGCCACATTATGAGAGGACAAAAGTACAGTATTCCCCCACTTGTCATTCAAATCAATGGTAAGCGTAGCAGAGGACGGCGATGCATTTCGTGGCTTGAGAACCTCCGTGATTGGTACGAGTGCAGCTCCACTGAACTTTTCTGGGTAGCAGACGACAAAGCTAAGATCGTCTTGATGGTGGCCAACCTCCGCTAGGGGATGCCACAACAAGAAGAAGAATGGATACTAAAGTCACGTAGTGTAGAACGATACGATTATAAAGAAAAGAAAATAGTCTTGAATAGTATATTTAAACGAAATAAATAAGAACTATAAAATTAAATATGTATCAAGAAAACTTTTAATACTGTGGTCAGAAAATCTAAAAGAAATTCATTTTTACGTAGAGTTTGTTAATCTCATGAGACGCACAGCCTATTTTGATTAAAGTAAGTAGAGCTGGGAGTCGTACCTCAGAGGCAAATAATACATTTTATGGTACCCGAGCGACCACCCTTTCACTGAACATAGTCACATCGGATTATTTTCGATCACTCAACTTATTTAACCGCAGCTAGTCAAAGTTTTACACCGTAGAAAGACTTATCACAACAATGGGATAGTTTTACAAAGTTGATTAAACAGAATTAAAAAAATAATAATTTGAACACTGCACAGAAAATCATTGTCACACCAATTAATACTTCAGACGCTTTTTGTTTTTGGCAAACGTATTACAATAATAATCAATCTCACTCTATACTATTCAAGTAATATCAATACATTTATTTAACAAATGTTTTATCCAGATCAGACCCACGATGACCGAGCAGTTACGCATCGAGCATATAATGTAGTGGTTCTCGAGCTTGAATCCCAGGTCTAGCAAATTCACACGTTGTTTTTCAATGTATGTTTGGTCCCAAAGTATAGACCTAATGGGTTGAGAAAATGGCTAACATATATTTCTCGTAAAAAATAAAAAAAAAACTTCTACTTTATTTAGGCCCATATAATTATCTTTTTAGGATCGGACATGGTTAAAATAATTAAAGTTGCGGCGCTTATTTCGGTAGTATTTTTTTTTTACGAAAATCGCATATATTAATATAATATGTTTAATCCATGATGAAACCACAGCAAATGAATACCAAATGGGTATATTATTATATTTTTAAAATAAAATACGTTGAAAAAAAAATGTTATGTTAAATCCAACCATTTCCACTTAAACACAAAAACGTCATTACGTCACAGATACATTGTCGACATAGCCGTTTTCATAAATACGTCATATAATTTAGTTTAGACTATTCCCATGATATTTTTGTTTTACAACATTTGTTGGCGATTCTAATACGATTTTAATATCGTTTCATTAGTATATTTGGAAAAAATATTATGTGTGTTTGTAGAATCTAATACGATTTTAATATCGTTTCATTAGTATATATAGAAAAAATATTATGTGTGTTTGTAGAATCATAAAATTTGTAAACGAGATAAATAAAACGACAACATGTTTTGATGTTTAGTTTCAGTTACTTACTTACGTACTATTTATTTTGATATTATGTAATAAATAATAATGGTTCATTGTATAAAATACCAGTTTTCTTTTAACAGTGATATTAATCTGAGATGTATCTACATCTGGTAAATTAATCCTACACCACCTTGCAGTTAATTTAATCATTAATTATAATAACCGCTTTTTAAAATGCACTTTAATATATTTAAATAAATCGTTTTAAAAGTTTTTCTTCAATATCTTTGGTTTAATACATTGGTACACAACATATTAATTAAGAGGAAATTTAAAGGCATAACGTGTTAATTTGTACTTACAATTTATTTTGATAAAATCATCGAGTGAGAAAATTTAAAGGCATAACGTGTTAATTTGTACTTACAGTTTATTGTGATAAAATCACCGAGTGAGTTTAGTGAAAAGGGCATTAAGTACGTTATAGCAAAAGGAGTTATTTATAGGGTTAGATTGTTTGGTATTTCATTTTCAGCGTTTCATAAGTGTATCAATAAGAGTTGAGTCGTGATGAAGTTACAAATATTTTTTTGTCACGGCAGTTAGAGAAAAATATATGACCGCCATAAAAATCTTTTTTTAAATTACTCTTCTTTAACGTTGCAATTTGTCATTAACGCTTTCGCTGCTGAAAAGATAATGAGATGTTAATTGCCCCCTTTAAAACGCACGTTAATTACATCGATTGGCCGCCTGGCCATTACGCGCCGTGCGCGTCTTCCGCGTCCAAAGTATTAACGGATTTTTGGCCTTAAAAAGTCTATAAGTAATTATTAATTTAATAATATTTATGTAAATATACATGTATATTTATTCGTGTTCGGAAACTTGTACATAATAATATGCGGTTCCCCGTATCACACTTTACCGTGAAATGTTGTATCGAAAATTTATGGCCGTATATTAAAGACCGTCCAACCTCTTTGGGTTGTATAATACTGACATACAATTGTTATTGTCTGAATAAAACACGGTTCTTGTCGGTCAGCAGCAAACAAATTTTGAAATAGTCAATATACTGGATTATTTGTTAGGTTAGGTTAGGTTTTCTTATTCTTGAATTCATAAATTTTGCCAAAATCAGCTATGAAAATTGATTTAATTTTCATATTGAATCTATTAAAATTTAAGACCGTATAGTATACGGTCATCTCGTTCCAATAAGAAAGCTCACGGTGAACTGTGCCACGGTGAAATGTTTGACGTAAAATTTACATGCAACCATATTTATTGATAGTTATAATTTATATGTATATTGGTAACAGTGTTTATAGTAATGTAAAGATAAATTATTACTGAATTATTTTTTGGCTGTGTTCAAGTGGCGAGGAATTATAAAGCTGCACAGTACCAAACATCTGGACAATATCAAATACTCAATCGTGTGTTATTTGCAGAATCAGATTATTTCGAAACGTTACGTAAGTAGACACACGATGTTTGTGAATTTTATTGTTATAATAGGTAATTAATAACTAACATCAAATTATGAAAGATTACAAAAAATACATGACTAAAATTACGTTATAAAATCAACACCTTAAATAATTATAAATCTTGTGTAAATACTTAATAAAATGTAAAATATTAATGCGTAATTAACAGCATAAAATCTTCGATATGTAGCTGGATTGAATACTACGTGTGGAAAATTTTACAATTTGATTTTCTAATGATCTGAAGGTAGGACTCAATGGAAAGTGCAAACGGCCAACAGTCAATTTTATTATATATACAATTTTGATATATTATAATGTTTTTTTGACTGAACTATGTATGTTAATTAATGTATGTAGCATGTTTATTTTATATATATATATTTTTTCGCAACTCGTTCATCGCTATGTTTTTCATTAGAAACTAATGAAAAATATTTGCACCGAAGCCACAATTATTGCATTCCAAAAAATTACAGTGCCTGGAATGTTAGGGGTGTTGCGGAAAATTATATTTATTAAATTGTTAAGGTAACAAAATACGTGTACACGTAACTTAAAGTGACACTAATGCCGATCCATCCCAATCACCTAATTCTTTCTCTCTAAAGTGGTGATTTTAATGAAATGAGTAAAACCGAGTTCTTATATACATTACGATTAGGTTATTAAAGTCAATTATATGTAAATTTAAAATACTTAGCATGATAGAATTATCAATGAATGTAAGCAATTGCTTTCTTATTATTATTGTAACGATTTATCATACAAAATTTAACTCTTTAACTGTTAAATTGTGACTCAGTGAACCGTTACTGGATTTATATCATAACTATTAAGTATTATTAAAGTTATTTATTGAACTGTAAATAATAAGACATGAAAATTGGAGAATATAAAGTCTACTGTTTCCAAGAAGTCAAACAACATAGGTAAGTTTTAGAGACGTTTTGCAATTTAATAAACGCGGCTTAAATCTCTTGTAGTGGAAAGTTACTAACAAGTGCAGCTTTATTTACAACTTCCACTCGAGTTGCCTTCGCTGAGAGCCGTGTTAACCATCCAAAGTAGACGAGTCAGCAGGCCTGCATCAAGAGGCATTATACCCACGCGGCTTAGTCATTTTATGTTTAGTGTTTACCATTTTTTTTTAAATCTGCTATAAAAAATGATTAAAAGTAATTATAAAATGTTTACAAACCCGTTAATAGGCACTTAATTTGCAATATAGACAAACGATCCATGCTTTAAAAAGTTTTTGTTTTTAAAATGTATAAAAAGTCATGTTCTATTTAAAATATTAAAAAAATATATATATTTCGAGTAATAATAATTAATAAATGGTCATATTGTTAGTATATAAGACGTCTTGATAAAGCATTTTTTTCTGAAGCCGTAGGTGTAGGTTTAAATCCAGTGTAATGGTAAAAAACATGTGGTTTATAAGTTATTATATAAAATCCAAAGCAAGGAATGAATTGGGTGCTTGGCTAATAAATATTCCTCGTAAAAAATGTTTGTATATATAACGTTAACCATGTGGAGACGCATATGCTCGAACGAATTAGGAACGAAATTAATAATTAATTATAAAAAAAAAACATTTTTTATCAATATTGAATATTTAACATCGATAGCCAGAGAAGAAAGAGATCACCTACACGTACTACCTAGACGATGGTTCGTTCATATGGTTACATGTAAATTATATGTAAAATATTTCACCGTGGTATAGTTCGCCTGAGCTTTCTATCGGAAAGAGATGACCGTATACTGTACGGTTAGATTAGATTAAATATAAACATTAATTCAATTTTCTTAACTGATTTTGGCAAAATTCATGAATTATTCAAGAAAGAAAACCTAACCTAATAAATAATCCAGTATATCGGCTATTTTCAAAATTTATTTGCTGTTGGCATCCTGCAAAGTGTAAACCGACAAGAACTGTATTTTATTTAGACATGGATTTTATGTCAGTACTATACGACCGAAAGATTTTTTTTGGACGGTCTTTAATATACGGCCATATATTTCCGATACAACATTACACGGTGAAGTATGATACGGCGAACTGTATACGTACAAGTTTTCGGACACGGGTTCATACAGGTCTCTTTCTGTCTCAAGAAAAGTGGACAGCGGAATGCTGAGATTACCGGAGAGATATTTTAATAAAATATTTTAAAATATAGTCATTTCCTTTAACAGTGACAGATATATAAGATAAAGAAGAATATTATTAAAAACATCAACATTAGACGATTCATTATAAATATTCATAAAAAAAAATTTATATTTAAATTTAAGCATATTTACTTACGAAACTTTTTCTTGATCTAAAATATTTCGGTCCTATTATTAGAGCAAACAGCGCAAAGTTTTCATATAATGCGGTTGATTATCACTACAATGTATTGGCGAGGTACAAGCTAAAGTTTGCTATAGATAGAGGCACATGCAGTATGTAATAGTTAAAATAGTACTTTCCCATTTACGCTACGCTCACCGACCGATAGATAATATGTATACAACAGATTACAAGCAAACAATCATTTACATATAGCGTAAACTTTTGAATCAAAATATACCTTTGTAATGTTGGTTATAAGAATATTTGTTTGAAAATTTTTAACTATTGACGTTGATATTCTCAGAGAGATCTAACCATAAATAGTTTTTACTCACAAAAACGTATTAAATATACTTTTTTAAGTGATCCATATGTGCCTCCATAGAGTGTAGAGGTACATTGTGATTATTCACAAGATAATATCTTTTTACAAGATTTACTGCTTTTTAGATGGCCATTTTACCAATTCATCTGCAGGGTACAAAATATTAGAATTAACAAAAACTATTATATACTTGAGTTAAAAAAAAAAAAATAGAGGTTTGCCACGTTATACGTCAGATGAATTAATAATGACATTTTTAGAATTTAGATTTTTAACTATTCATAAGTATTTTTTATTTTTTCATTTTTTTAAACCTGTTGTAATATATTATATCTAATATTGTATATACATGATCACTTATTTGATATTAGGTGAATAAGTTTTATAAAATTTTACATATTTCTACTGACACGATAAAAATGATTTTTTTATTTCAATTATATTAAAGAAAAGTTCTTTCAAAAGATTATTCAAAACATTACGTCAATATCTTCGATTTTTTATATTTGTACCATTTTGTCGAAAGACAACAATATATTCAAATGAATTAATTAAATTAAATAATTCAACCTAAATAATATAGGTTCTTAAATCATTATTAGATTTTTTTTTGTTCAAAATTATTGACTATATTTATTGTATATTCCGCCAATATTAAAAATCACTTGTATATAAAATGAAATAGCGCAATCGATTCCAAAATAGTAAAGACGAAAAGAACGCGTTTCTTGAATCACATACCCACATAAGTTGATGGATTAACAGATTAGCATGGATAATTTTGTTCCAATTACCGACTATGGAAGTTGTAACATATTACATAATTGACGAAGATTGGCTGTAGCTGTTACAAGTAGAAATCTGCACTGCTTAAATTAAATTAACGTCATATTAAATGTAACAGATAGATAATTCAGTAAGCATAGTCATCATAATTATTAGATCTACAATCTTGAATAAATCTTGACAGTTCCCTGAATAGATTTCTTGTAACGAGAAACAAGATTGTTACTCATTTGCTCAACTTATCCTTTATAAACGGCAACCTGTCACTTTTAATCTTATATTACAATACAGATCGTTAATTAACTGTACACTATTTATATTACCATACCAATCACGAAAATATGTACCTATATTGAATTATTTTTCAGTTTCTTTAATTTCTATGTTCACAAATTAAATAAATTAATTGTAATACTGACGCGGTAATTGTAGTTAAAAAATATTAGTAATTATATAAAAACCCAGAATTGACTAAATAATTGTTATGCAAGTTATTTAATTAAATTAGATAAAATCAAGCCTTTGTATGTTTATTTTAAAGATTTTTAGAGCCACAACTATGTAGGTCTATTTTAAAGCTTTCTAGAATTTTACCAGCAACAGCTTTTGTAAATTAATATTCTTATATACTTAATTTATAGGTTAAAAGTTTATTTATTTTTTTGAAAACGTAATTACATATTATTTCTGCCAGAACTATTTACGTAAATATTATGAAAAAGGCATTCCAAGTTTCTTTTTTTTATTGGCTCTATATATAATCTGACGTAGATATTGAATACTTCGTGAAGAGATTTTTTAACAATTATTCTAATATGCATGTTCTCTAAGGTATGTGTATCAAAATTATACATTTTCAATGAGAAGAATCTAATTTAATTAAATCTTTATTCTGAAAAATAGGTATTGAATATATTTTTTCTTAATTAATAAAATGTGAATTTTCCAGACTGAGGGTTTGAACCCAAGATTAACGATAACATGAGCAGATATATAACTACTAGTCTATTGCGGAAAACTAAAACAGAACAAGAAAGACATCAGTCATAATATGCTGTATTTTTTTGACTTTGTAGAAAGAATCACAATATCCTTAAAGGAGCTTGCGGTAGGAGTGGAGACGTTTCCGTTACTAGGCTCCATATTAGGTTATTAAAATCTAAAAAACTATATTTTAATAAAAAAATCATATCATGTAAAGTAAAATTCTGTGAAATAAAAATTAAAGAAAAATATTGAAACCTTTTCATACGTTGTAACATTTTAGTGAGAAAGAATCACGAGTAAAATGAAAATTGCATGTCATGATTAAGAAGATACCTGGGAGAGTGCATTTGGCATGCGGAAAATGAAGGCAATGCACTCTGCTGACATTTAACTCCCACAAAGAGGTTTGGAAGGGGTAAATGAAAGAGGGAGGGGCTGTGAGGTTAGGGGTGGCTTTACCTGTTGCCTAGCCCGGATAGAGAAGTAGTGGGAAAACATATCGATTAGCAAGATGCGACAATTGCCGGAGTCGTGTGTAGCTATAGGACATATTAGGACGTTATAATAATAAAATAGGAATATTTTAATAATTCCATTTTTTCGTATTTTGCAATATAACATTTGTAAATTCCGTAATTTTTTTTTTGTTTTCTAACTATATAATGTTAGAAAATAATATTGTTAATGACATAATAGGTATAAACAAAATAGGTAGTAAATTAATTGCAATATTATAATAGACCTTTTTCTTCCTTATATTTATTTTAATATGAATATTTGTTTGAATATCATGGTGAATAACTCCACTTTGAAGAACTGTTACAAGTCACGAAATTTGTATTTTTTTCACTGTTTCTTTGTCCCTATATTCTTTATTTTAGTATGGTGAAATCCGATCCAATTGATAGTAAATTCAATAAAACACTTTTTTTCGTTGTAACTTAAGTATTTGGTGTATATTCCAGATTTAAAAGTGTTAATTTATGCTGCTTCTATTTAACTGAGGAACAACTGTCGTAATTTTTGCACTTCGGATGTGTCTGATTTAAATAGAGTCTCGAGAAGAAAGGTGATTTTATTACAATATCTCTATTTCCTTTCTCGTCATCATTACATACTTTAAGTATTCAAGCATTGTTTTCTTTATTTCTTCATTCGTTTAAAAATTTATTCATTTTGAGGGTTGTCCGCCTTGGGAATATTTACCAATGCTATACATTGCACTGTCTAAATGTCTAGTCTGGTTTATGACTACACAAAGAAGTACTGATAAAATAATGCAATATTTATTTATATTCTTCTGTAGTTAAATAACCCTGGACAGGATAAAGTTTCCCACAGTTTTCCCACAGCAAGTTTTCCATCTTCCCCTAACCTCGTCCAATAGTTTCCTGGTATATATTATGATATATATTAAGCATCCGCGTTACCATCGTACAAGCATCAAATTTTCGATCTGCCATTTGATCTACGACTATCCTGCATGCTATACAGGACGCTCCTTGGTACTATCTATTTTTGCTATATGACTCCATAAGAGTTTAACAGGTTTATCGAATCGTAGTTGTAGAGCTCTAAGTTAAGCTATATACTCCATTCGATTTCTTATAGTATATGACCATATACCATACACATGCACACAGATAAGAATCTAACACTCCGACTTGTACATCAATATTGGTGGAATCAACGAATAGTATATAGGTATATTAAAAAAAAATACTTATGGAGATTATACCAGACTTTAGTTGGTTTTGTATACAAACGTATTTACTGCATATTATATTACAATCTTGTACACTTTGCTTCTAATCACTAGAAAGTGTATTATATTATGTACATACTTATATCAACATCATTATTTTGTTTGCGCAGGCAACGTGCCATTATTGACAAAGGCATAAATTTAATTTAGTAAGAATTATTTTCGTACGGTAATTGTTCAATTTAAAACAACAAATAAATCTTTAGCGTGCGGATGTTAGTCCAGTAAATAAACAAATTCGCAATCTTTTAAGCAAACGGAAACTGAACCGTGCCGTTTTGAAGGAAAATAAGTTTTCGTAAGAATACTCTTACTTATAATATTTGCAGCAATCTTTAGGAAGTCAACTCACGGCTTGCTCTGTTTACCGTCAAACAAACTTCTGCGGAGAGTTAATTTTGTGTTTTTAATTAAGATAATTATGCTAAATTAAGTGGTAACATTTTTAAGATGATAATTTTTAGAATCTTCTGCAGGCTTTTCTTGGAGCTTAAAAAATAAATATAAAATGACGATAAAAGTTCCATCAAACAATCTAAATATTAATTGTAAAAATGCGTAACATACTATGGTGATTTTATTGTTCAACCAAAAAATCTATTGTTGAAGAAATAAGAACAAAATTCAAACTATATACCAAAAATCTGAAACGGCAGTCGTAGCCAAATACCTTAGACGCTCCGGGTGGTCTGGGTAGAATTCCTCGACAATACATTAATTTAGTTTTTTTTCCAAGTATCGGTGTTTTTATTATTGCTTAATTATTTTTTTTGACCATGTCTGATCCTAATAAGATCATATGGGCCCCCACAGAGTGGTTTGTATTACCAGATTTTTGTTTTTATGAGAAATATATGTTAGCAATTTTCTCAACCTACTAAATTCATACTCTGACTCCAACACAAATTGAAAAAATAATAAGTATCTGTATTTTTCAGACCCAGGATTTGAACCTGGATCAATGGAGCCTAGCAGTTTAGAGACTGGAAATTATTGGCATCATAATTGGAAATATAAAAAAAAATCGCAAACCCTAAACCGATCAAATCAAGAATGAAAAAGGATCTACAGTAAAAACAAAACAATCATTCGGTTCGTGAATTGTATGCGTACGAATACGTATACCAGTGTCAGTGCTTCGGGGACATCGCCCGCCAAGTAATTAGTACCACTAATAGGGTTATTATACCGAATCATTGTTTTGTTTTTACTGTACATTGATAGCGATACTTCAATCAACAGAATATAAATTGTTCACAGTAGTCACGATCATCATTATATTAAAATATAGTCAGTTTAATTTTCAACGTAGATTTACAAAAATTCTTGTGAAATATTCTGAGTGTATGTTTATGTACGTACATGGGAAGATGGATTTGTATTCTAATATACCTTTAAAATTATCAACCCAGGTATGTGCAATACACACGAGTAATTCATAATATGTTATAATAATATTGTAATATATATCGGAAAGTAAATGTATTTGTAGTATTTGGGATAATTCACTATATTATATTATATAATTATATATATATTTATATGTATATACAATAAGTAAAAATGTAAATTGTAAATTCAAAGGTTTTGTACGTATCTGAAAATAAATAGGAAAGTCATGATACCATTACTAATCATGCAGCAATTCCATAACAACCATGCATTAGACGTTTTATTTAAAATTCGTTTTCGTATTGGAAACTATTTTTTCTATCAAGGCATTAACATGAAGATCTTTCAGAAAGTTAGCTTTACTGTACTTGTACTTGCTACTAAGTTTTTAATTAAATTATTTTTCATTTTATGAACAATGTTAACGATTTAAAATTAAAATATTAATGTGTATAATTTAATTAAAATATAGTATGTATATGCTGTAGCAACATACATAATACAATAAAATTTTTGGCAGGGTGTATAGTGTAATAAAATTATAAGTAATTTTATTGTATGACTCCTTTTATTACAGCACAAACGACAAAGGTAAATATTACACGTGACGCATTTTCTACATGAATTTGTCTGCAGGTAGACGATCTCTAATGGTGAATAATGGCGGACTGTCGGTTTTAATAAAGCAACCAAAAAGATACGTTCCCTGGGATCATGATGCTTTCTGGCAGCGCTACATTTATTAACACTAAAAGAGGGAATTTAATCGCGTGATTTAACCATTTTTAATGAAGGCCGTAACCATATAAATTTCTCGACTCCACCATTTTGTAAATATTACTCGGGTAAATGAGAATTTATTAGGAAGGCATTGAAAATATTATACGGACCGAATAATTAGTTCCTATTGATATCGCATTACTTACGCTACTTCGAGAAAATTTTATATTATATGTGTATTAAATTAGATATATATTCCAGTTTCTATTACATATCGTAATTAAAAGTATATCGGAATAAAAAAAAATAGAAGAAAACATGATAATATCTAGATTCTAGAACAAACTTGTATTTATTCATTGATTTTTCATATTATTATCGTATGTGGCAAGAAAAGTCAAATTTACATGTTTAAGGTGAGTGGTGTACTACTGTGGATTCTCTGGAACAATGTAGTAATAAAACACATTTATTTGATAAATTATAATAACAAGTATTTTTATTAATTAATACTTATTTTAAAAACAACAAGAAATAAATTCAAATACACAATTACAACAAAAATATGTAAAATGAGAATCCGTTTTTATTAAAACATCTTATTTCATGAATATTTTTATTAATAAAATATTGTTAAATATATTCTTTTAAACATGATATACCTATATTTTTGAGATTAGTTTAATGTAATTCATATTTAATTTAAAAAAATCGATTTTTCTAATAAATAAAAATGTAAATAATATAAAATCTCTTTTGCTTATAAATATCAAATCGCTCTACGGATTGTTATCGTACTGAATATCGATTTGATTTATTAAAAAATCACTTCGTGGTATTAGAAAGAACTATATTTGAATTATAAATATAACCATAAAATAAAATGTAATAACAGTTTTTTAGTTGAATATCTTTTTTATTAGCTTTTATGGTGGTTGAATTAGTAGCCATATAAAATCAGTATAATTTGCTATGGAAGCACTAAAACGTGGTGATATAAACAAGATAGTGACCTGTTTTATTACATGCACGTATGATTAACGTACTACTATTTGCGATTCTAAATATTGACGGTGTATTGTAATAAATGGTTATAGTCCACTTGTGGTGATAATGGAAGGTTTTTTTTGTTAAAGTGCTGTTATAGAAAATTAATCTAACCACCAAAATTTAATATTTGATGTTTCTCATATTTCATAATACACCTACTTTTTTTAAACTCCGTCTATATAAGAAAGATATATTCAATCATTCTGTACAAAATTCATATTTTAAACATTTGATAATTATAAACAGCGTCAATTTTCATCGAAAACCATTTTATTATACTGTTACCAATGTAGTTTATATTTTCCTAAATAAATGCCCTAAGTATTTTTTTTATAAATCATTTGATTATATCAGAACTATTGATATATTTGAGGGGAAGATCCTGAAAAGTGTCTTAAGCCGCCGAAGAAAATGGCGTCGAGCGTACAAGGTATAATTTGTGGTTCTATTGCTTGTTTGCGAAGTTAAGAATAGAGCAATTTATTAAAGTGGGATGCAGTGATGGGGAAATCCAGCCGCAAAAAATATTTCTGTTAAAAAATCCGGAGTGAAAAGAAAAAACGGAGATTAAGTCATATTAATAATGAATTGAGACACTACAGTCGGGTTTTTTCAAAATTAAAAAATACAACTCAAAATAGCCAGGTGTAAAGAGATACCGTCTAGGTAGCTATCTTTCATACAGGATTGTATCGCAAATGATGATGATGTATTTCATAAAATCTGTTCAAACGGCATAATTCTTTAATATATTTTCTGAGTCTACTTAAAAAAACACCATGCTAGCACGCAAAAAATATGCGTTAAAAAATAAAGTCATTAATATTTTTACATAATTAATCAGCCTTCTATGTAATTTTATGCCACGCAACGAAGCAAATTATTGCAGGTGGCCGTAGCAGGTAGACTTGACGTAGATGCGAACAATGTAGAGCCGTCCAGCTCTACGCCCGACGTAAATCTACGCGTGCTTTGTTTGCTACTTGTTGCTACACAGATCAATAATATGGATGCCGCTACATTTTGGCTGCCAAACAAATTAAATTTGCATGTTTATATATTCAATTAAGATGTTGATTTTTATACTATATTCATACACATACAATCAAGCAAAATTACCTATTCTGGATTTCACGGTAATATTATACAATATAACAAATAAGTAAACACAATTGTAGGAAATGAATTACAATAAATTAATCGTGGGTAGAAAATTTTCACTTGCTTCAAGCTGAAACCAAATATATTAAGTTAAAAATTAACTTAAAGCTATACTTCAGCTGGGGCATGGTCTACAACGATCATGACAATGCGACGTGAAGATTGTGCAAACGACGTGTGCAGAAAAAAACATAATTTGTCATAAAAATTCAATATTCGTCCATTTAATGTTATGTTTTTTGTTCTATTAGTATTAATAATATATTCATTGACATGTTTTCTTTTTCAAGTAAATGGGTAATGTTTTTAGTCATCTTTACATGATTTAAGAATTAATTCCCCCGACGCCATCACAAAACAAATTGACGTGTTCACAGCTGGACTTTCGCTCTCCGATTGGCAGCGAGTCCGAAATTTTGTCGCACCTACAGTTTAAAATTATTTGCCGTTTCACTGGGCTCTTAAGGATAATAAAACATTATATTTTAATACAGAATTAATGTTTTATGACAAATTATTAGTAATGATTGCTTTTTATTCAATGAATAATGAACACGAATGATGTGATATTTTTAGTAGAACAACCTCAGAAGCATTATTTTTAGTTTTGAAATGACTTGAAGCAACAATTATCTCAATACAGGCGGTGAGTATTATGTACTGGTAGTAAGTTTAATCGATAAAGTAGACCACCCTGATTGTATTGGATATATGTTTAAGTTTTATTAGATACAAAAAAACCGGAACTTTTTATAAAATATAATGTTTTAGAGGCTGTGACGCGTTATTTGTCTGTAAATGGCGGAAATTTAATATATTAATGATGACAGAAGTTGTTAATTTATATATATATATCTCTATATATATAAAAATCTCGTGTCACGATGTTTGTGGTCGAACTCCTCCGAAATGGCTCGACCGATTTTTATGATTTTTTTTATGTATATTTTTTAGGTATGAGAATAGGTCAACAAGTATATTTCATATCGCTAGGTGATTAGGGTATCTCTATCCAGAAAATTTTTCTTTTATTTTTTTGACAATCTTTTTTTTGTATTTTTTTTATTATTTGGCAAAAAAAAATACCTATAACCTCAAATTTTCACCCTCCTACTCCCACCCTCCCATTTTTAAATCGCAATTTTATTATTTTTGTATGAACAAATTTAACCGTATTTCAAACAGAACGAAATTATTTATGTTGTTGAATGACAGATAGCGCTATGTCCGAGAAGAATTCAAGAGAAGCGTCGCGTCATTTTGACATTTCATTCGGCATATCACAACGCAGTGCGTGCAAAATTTGTACGATTTATTTTAATTTATCTATTTTTATGTGCGTGTATAACAGTGCACAATGCCAGCAAGAAGCAAGGGGGGCCATTTGGGCCGTCAAACTAATAAAGCAACAAACATGCAAAATAGTAGAGCAGAAAGAACAGACGAACAAATCCAACAAGATAACAAAAACTTGCGTGTAAGTATGTCGCAATTGCGTGCATATCAATCACAAGAGGCACGAGCTGAACGAAATCAACAACGACAATTGGAACGGAGCCAAGCGCGCTGTTTCGTAGTTAACACGTGCAGAGCAAATGACCGACAACGCCAACAAGTACATCGAACATTAACATCCGCTTCGTTCCTTCATCTCGCATTCGAGTACGAGCCAGATATTGAATATTCCGCTCATCCGAAAGTGCTGATTGGTGCTATGGACAAAGAATATCCCCACTGTCATGCGCTCGAATTCAAACATGAGTCAGCCGGGATGTGTTGCGCATCAGGAAAAGTGCAACTACCAGAAATTGAGATACCACCAGAACCATTGAACGGCTTGCTCATCGGCACGGTTCCAGATTCAAACCTGTTCCTGAAGTCCATTCGTACATTCAATTCATGCTTCCAAATGACTTTGTCCGGAACAACAGAAATGGTTCACAATACTGCGGCAAATGGTCAACAATTCCATTCTACGTTCAAAATCAAAGGCCAAGTATACCACAAAGTAGGCTCATTGCTGCCAATGCCAAACGAACCACATACATTTTTACAAATCTACTTCATGGGCGCGGCGAGGACATCAATCATGTGGATGTACGTTGCGGCTACAATAGCCTCAATTTGCCTAATGCCAGGCGCATCGTCGGCGAACTGGACGCCCTGTTGAATGAGCACAATGAATTATTGAAATTCTTCAAAGCACACATGCACGAATTGCAAAGTGACAATCACGCTATTGTCATCAATCCTGATAAAACACCAGCTGGAGAGCACGTATGTCGATTCAATGCGACTGTTGTTGACGACATTGCTGGAATCATGGTTGGCGACCGCACATCGACGCGAGAAATCGTGATTTGAAGAAGAAACAATATTTTGGAGTTAATCGCTGACACACACCGTTCATACGACGCTCTCCAATATCCGCTAATTTTCTGGAAGTCACAAGACGTATATTGCATAAACAGTAAACAACGAGATCCTGTCACAGGCAATTCATTTATTATGAACATCATTACTCATTTTGAATTGAGAAAATGAATGGTTGATATTTTTTGTTTTTATCGGCGGTCATCGTCTATAGCGCTCTATTCCTCTTTCTGTCATAGATCCAATCCCCACACACTTACGATACATTCGTTATTTTTTATTTAACAACCAAAATATTCACTAGAAATAATTTATATGGCAGAACAACGTTTGCCGAGTCAGCTAGTATTATATAAAATACTGTTATTTTTATTTTACACATAACATCTATATTTTGGAATAAACATGTTTTACACTTCTTAGTAAATAATATACACAATCTATTGCGCCTATATGTTAGTTTTCCAAGAAAATGGTAGATTAAAACATATTTATTTACGGTAAGTAAGTACATGTTTTTGATTGAAATTTGATGTTCACTCACTCATTATATTTATACTGAAAAGTTTTGAGCGGTATATGTAAATAAAATAAATAAAGTTTTATCTTCCAGGAATATATAATAAACTTTCTGTTTTATTTTCAAAATACCAAATAAACAATATTACGGCTGATGAATTAGTGAACAATATAAACGTTAATTATTATAAATATGTATATGGTAATACACATTCAAATGAAAATGTTTATGAAATAAATAAATAAAAACAATGTTTAAAAAAATAACTTTTACAATATGCAGAATTGAAAATCAAATCTTAAATATTTCTAAGCTATGGGTTAATGTTTGGTTATTGAGACTAATCTGTAAATTTATCCCAACATTGTCATAGATGCCGAGTTACATTTTGGTTTTATATTTATTAAGATCAGGAGTCGATGAATCGGTTTGAGATGATTTTAAATCGATTGAATTACAAACGAAAAATCATTTTATTGTTTGAAGACATTTTGATGATAATGGACTTATTGCATACTCTTACACGAACTGGCCAAGTATCATAAATCCCAAAAAATATTTCATATCAAAATAATTCAAAACTATTTTTTAAGCCATTTGTAACATGACAAAAAATATTCAGTCAAATGCTGTAACCCTCTCTAAATGTAAGCCACAGAATACGTACAGAGTAAGCCACTCAATTTGTAATGAAATAATATTATGTATAAAATAATAAATAAATATTATATAACATATTAAGTAAATCCAATGCCCACAGTTATTTTTCACTTCCTGAACAATTTGATATTTGAGGGTTACGCTACTTGGCCTGTACAGTGACGATGTAATACCTTGTGACCCCGTTGACACCACAGTTAACCAACATTAAATTCTTCGGTTACAAGAAAAATTGGCAGTTTAAAGGGTGGATGCGTATATATACTAATTGAAATAAACACAAGTCTATAAAATGTAAGAATAATAAAATATTATTCTTACATAATATGAGACCAACTGCAGACGAAGAAGGACTTTAAGTATGATACGATTTAAACCTTTATCTAAATAATTTTATAAATTCATGTATTATACTTAATATCGTACGTATTACAGTACGTAAGGTACTATTCTTTATACATAAACTAAACTATATTATAGGCATTATTAGATCATTGTTATCGGATGCTTTTATCTTTTATCTTTAAGAGTTTGTTGTCAATATAATTAAAACAAATAAACTCATTTGACCAGGGTCACATCAAGGGACTCTACCGCCTTTGTGTAAAATCCCAAAAAGCCACCCCAATCCACAATATAAAGAAATATGTAAAAGAGAACAGAACAACTTAATTTAATAAATTTAAATTTGTTTACCCATATAGTATTATTATGTAGTACCCATATAGTATTATATTACAAATTGCAAAAAGTGCGATGACACGCCTTACCACTATATGGAAGGATCGGGGAATTTCGATTGCCACAAAAATGATGCTTGTGCAAACATTAGTGTTCTCGATATTCCTATACGGAGTCGAGTCATGGACCCTGAAGGCAAGAGAACGGAAGGCAATTGATGCCTTTGAGATGTGGTGTTGGCGCCGAATGCTTTGCATTTCTTGGACGGAGCACAGGACGAACCAGTCAATCATCCAGGGACTGAAGATAAAGGAACGGCTCTCGACGATATGTCTGAGAAGAATTCTGCAGTTTTTTGGACATATTGTCAGGCGCAGACCGGACAACCTGGAGAGACTGGTAGTTTTGGGTAGCCTCCAGGGAAGGCGAAGCAGAGGAAGAGCGTCTGCGCGATGGAGCGACCAAGTGAAAGAGCTGAATGGGGGCACCATCCATTCTGCCCTGAGAGAAGCGGAAGATCGAGAAGGATGGAAAGTCTTAGTCGCTCAAAGGATGGCAAAATTTAAATGTGGTCACGATCCTCAGCCATGAGTGCACGACCAAGAAGAGATAGTATTATTATCGATATTAAATGCCTGCACTAAAAATATTATTAACAAAATTGTGAAGTATAGCTGCAAATTAAAGTAAGCACATGATTTAAAGGATACATGAGAAAAAGATGTTATGTGACACAAAAAATGTCAAACTGAGATATCGTTGATTAAAGACTTTAAAGTCAGTGCCACTACAAGGCGTCGGTTTTTGTCTGGCGTTGCTTATTATAGCGCTCTTATAGGGAGACTTTTGGTTTATGATTCCTATGTACTGTCAAGAGTGTCAGGTCTGACGTGAATGTAGACCATAGACAATACATGTTTTTACCCAGAACGAAATAGACATTTCTTTTTTTTTAGCCTGTATGATAATTTTCAATACTACTGTGAAATTCCTACTTACTGTGAAATTAAAATACCATATTGTAGTACTCTGTTCGATCTACGAGATTGCATTGCCAGTTTTAAAAAAATCACCTTTACCCTTCATTCGGTACAAACGGCGGTGAAAATTAGTGTAGTCGATATACCTACGTGAGAACTTATATTTTAAATATAATATAAGAAATATAATATTTACCTACTGGGATATGACTATAACAAACTGATGGTTTATGTTAGTTAGTTATGTAGTCTATTTGTTTCTCATATAGTGACAGTTTGATATAGGGTCACCTATTAAGATATTTTTAGAAACCTAATCATTATAAGTTTTAATATTTAATATAAACTAAAAATAATATGATTGATTTGTATTGGTCGCAATCGTGCAATGCATATTTCGCACGTGTGGACAGGGCGTGCCTGCACTTGGCATTCGATGCAAGAAAAAGATTGAGCAAGCACAGTAATGTCTTTATCATGGAAGAATACATCGCCAAGTTTTACCCACTTCATTGAATTTTATTATATGACACGTTTATTTATATAGCCAAAACTATGATGTCTATTTTAAAAATAAGAAAAGACAGCTGAAACGGTTAGCATGAGACGAGTGCAGGTAAATGTATCGGCAAATAAAACGTGGTCTTTTTATATTATTTAGTCAATATTTTAATGGTTACATAGATATTCAAATAATCTTGCAGTCATAAAATTATTTTATTGAAAACTTTTTCATACAAATATAAATTGAAATACCACAGGAAAATTTGCACCCTAATATTATCAAACAATGTATAAATTATAATATTTTTGATGCCATGTAATTCTAAAAATATCATAACAGAAATATCAGAAGCAGTATTGCCAACGAAGCAGTTTTATTGCGAGAACTAGCATTTTTGAATAGGCAAGCTTGCTAAATACGCATCTGGCATAATGGTGTTAAATGTTTCGTTTTTCAACAATATACACTTGTCATAGTAAAATTAGAATGATACACTAGATTTTCTTGAAATATCAATGTGGTGGCTTTTTGTACCAATAAATAAATACAGCATAAATAATTATATAAAATTTATCACCAGATTTCGTACATCCATTATTTTTTTCTTATTTATTAGTTATTGATTATAACAATTTTTTTACCGTGTCCGATTTTTGGAAAATCATAAGGGTCGCAACGGAGTAGAGGTTGTATTGATAGAACTTTATTTTCACAAGATATGGATGTTAGCCACTTGGTCAACCTATTAGGTCTATACTCTGGTCCAAAAACACATCGAAAAACAATATATAAATTTTCCCTGGAACCAAGAATATTAGGTCGATGCGAACAATTAATACATCTTCAATTTTATTTGTCGTAAAATCAATGTTCATAATTATGAGTTAATTTTTGAAATACTAGTTTCAAGACATTTTTTTCTCAGAAAAATTACCATGTTTCTAAGTTGCATGCCCTATCTAGCATAATAATATTTTGATGAATAAAAGTTGGCAACACTGAGTGACGACATGCTCGTATACTGCGCAAGCTGCCGATTATATCGTAATGAAATATGCACCTAAATATTTTAAAACGTAGTTGAAATGTTTTAAATAATATTTCTCAAAAGTGCGCTGTTTACTATCTAGTCATTTTATTATACAAGAAGAATTTTATTATTATATTGAAATATTTTGAAAACTGGTCATATAAGTTTACTAATGAATACGCGTTATTTGGAGATACTCATTATTATGGACAATGTCCACATTACGAATATTAGTTTTCCTAGAATTTATCTGTTGTTGATACATTAATATTCGAAATATAATAGTATTAAATACACTGTTTGTTTATGTTGAAAATATCTTGGGAAAATAAATACATAGGTTCCATTTATTTCCATAAGTATACTATGGTGAAATAATTAATATAAATATTATGGTATTTGGATTTTAAATGTGTTACTGGATATTTAGGTGGAAAGTCATTGTATTTTTTAATTATTATTTTTTGAGTAGTTGAGATACTGAATATTTAACAAATATAGGTGAACAGGTAGACTGGGCAGGTAGGAAAACAATATACTTAAAAGATAAATAATATGCAATTGTAAATTATACATACTTTACTGTTTTTAACATTTAAATTTCAATATTAATATAATTAATATATTCAAAATTATAATATATCGGAATCCTGCTTACCGCATTAATATTCTAAGTGGTAATGTCGAATTAGGTTCTTACTCATTTTTTATTGACACATGTCAATTTAAGTTACCATGTAAGATCCTAAGTGGAAAATATGGGCATCCATAGAATGGAGACTGAATTAACATTTTTATTATAAGAAGCCCATTGTGTCCTTACACTGGCTCAAATACGAATTAATAAAAGTAATATGCATTTTTTAATCAGCCACGAGTTTTGTGTACATATATTTGGTAATCGTACCAATACGAAGTGCATTGAGAACATAACTTAAAATTCATAATTCAAAAATCTCAGAAACACATTTCTTTCCTAAAAAACATAAAAAACGTGGGAATCCGATTTTATAAAAGTTTTTTTTTCTAACGGTACTGAATGTATCAAACGTAATTTTAGTAAACTAGGCATGCACTTTATAACATATATCGCATGATAAGTGTGTAGTATTTAATGGAAATCAGTTTGTTAGAAATATTTTGATATTCTCTTAATTTCAAATAATTTTATGAAATGAGACATAAATGAAAAATTATTTTCATTATTATTCTGAGAAACATAATAGCACAGACAATACTAATTAATACAAGAACAAATTAAAATAGATTTGACCTCTCGACGCTCTAACATAAATAATTGGGTTACGTCTTTAATAATTTAATTTAAACATGCAATTATAAAATGTCTGATTGTCACTGACAATAAAATTATTAATCAAGAACGTAAAATTGCTTTTTCATCTTCTTGAAAATATAAATTTATTATTGGTGTTATTCAAACCCATCGTAGAATGATTGTATATAAAGAAGATATAATTGAAATAACTCAAACGTCCCTTTCTTATGCACATTTTCAATAGATATGGAAATATGTAAAAAAAATCATTATCCATTATCGATTTTCTAATATTAGGTCAAACGCAAATATAATAAACGAATATTTTATTGTATACTTGATATTAAGTTTATTCTCCAATTATTTTTGGAGTACTCATGTGAAACTCCAAAGCGCTTTGATCTGTAATTTTTTTTTGTTTTTGGTGTGCTATCTGTTCCTTTTTTAAACAGCATATTTTAGTACAACCCTCAATGTTTTATATACCACCAAAACTAAAATATAATTAATAAAATCTATAAACCTCTGATTTCACACGTCTCATTTTATTATGACCATAATACTTCCAATGCACGTAGTCACATCAGAGCTCTTACCGATATCTAATTGATGATAGCCTACCACTAGGTATTTTTAAATAAAGTAAATTATTCATAGATTTATAAAAACAAACGAAAGACTACTTTGATTTTTGTGCTTATAAAGTTGTTTCTTATATCTTCTATAAACATAAAATTTGTTAGACCTGCTACAAAAATATGCAGAGGCTTGCAGTCACTTTTTTAAAAATAAATTTATATTCCAATGGAATTAAGATTTGTACCATTTTCGTCGTTTTTTTTGACCCGGGTATCGCCTTTTGGCATCTTCGGGCACTATGTGTATTCACCAAAAGGTAAATACACACTGACACCGAATACAATTAATTCTAACTTATATAACAAATTAATACAATAAAGTAGGTAAAAGCTTTATCACCTACCTATTAAGTTAAGGATTACAATAAAAATATGACCAAAAAATTATGAATAGTTGAAGTGTTTGTAAAAAACCCTTATCACTAATAATACTTCGTCAAGACCCTAATAATAGATCAATAAATAATAATCTATTCAATATATTAGAAATTAAATTCAAATTCCATCAAGTACCTTCGGTCGATAGTATTATTTTTAATAAATTTATAGTTTTACTGTTTTTTACAAAGAACATACAACCCTACATATAACGCTATTAGTATTTTTTTATCTAGAAAATTGGAATGGGTAAAAATTCAAGGTAAGGTAATCTCAAGGTGGAATTAGTTATATTTTTCTTTTGTTTTATAACAACTTAAAGTTTACTGATGACTCACGTACTTTGACTCAAAGCGTGATGCTTAATCAAATAGTTTCATAACTTTTAACAGAAAATGACTTACATAATTTTATATGAACACGACAGAATTATTTATGTAATATTGAAATTTTTCAACATAATTTAAATAATGTACATATTATTAATTCAATATTTTTTAATTGAATTGAAGAGCAGGTAAGTAATAACAATAAGTATTTATTTATTTTCTGAAATACTTTATAATTAAAAAAAAAACTACATATATTCTAAATAAAAATATATTTTATTATATAGCTAATATATAATATTAAGAAATATGAATATATTTTATTAAAAATATGCACGTTATTTTGAACAATCTCTGAAACTTAATATATAAGTATTAGAGAAATTTTTCTAGAAAAAAATCCTAATGGAACTTAAATAATATATTCATCGCATTTACCGATACAATTAATTGTTAATATCACGGATATTTCTTATCACCTATACTTTTGAAGAATTACATAAGTTGGTCATTAATATTATCGCCATGTAAACTAACGCTATAAATGCATAGTTGTTAAGGAATTTCCGCGTGATTAAGATAATTATATCGATAGCTTTATCGGTAAATTAATCCCCCAGAATGCTATTAATGTAGGTTATTAATATTATTCGGTACAAAAATAGTAGATACTTATTAATTGAGTTAACATTTACTTGGTACGTTAATTTTACAAAATGGTAATACGTAGATTATTAAATTTAATAAATTTTATATTACCATTTGTTAGATAATGTATGTATGAGGGTATTTCAAATTATGTATATCAACAATAGATTCTAATTTATACACAGTGAATATCCGTTAATATACATTACTAAAATTACAATAAACGATATATTATTGTGTAGGTTTGTATGTTGGCGAATCAATAATATTAAATTACCCAAAGGTACCTCTGAGTCCTTTACTATATAATTTACGAATATTTATTTGTACAGTTCAGTTATTTACGTATATTAAAAATTATAATCAAGAGCTGAAAGCTATGCAGATATGGTAGTTAACAGAACGAATGTTTCCAATATACCCACGATGACGTCATCGTATTATCAATTCTTTTTTCTAAACTCAAATGTATATTGTTTGTATAAATTCAGAAATAATCGAAAGAAAAACTTCCTCCATAGAAATATATTATGGAAGTGCTGCTGAAAATCAAGGAATTAGGACTAATGATTCAATTAGCTGCATTATATTTCACAAAGCAGGTTAATTTGAATATATCTTTACACGTCTTATAAAATAGTGTTCTACACTTGAAATAAGTTGTATTTAATAACTATTTCAATGAAAAATCACTTAAAATTGAAAGTAGCACATGGTACAAATATACGGCAGTAGCCAAAGATTCGTTTACAAACATACCGCCGTTTTTATTGTTATGTATAAAACATGTTGATAAAGGCAGAGAATATATTGCTTTCTCTATTTACATAAGATTATCAATTATATAATACTATTACTGTAAGCGTAAACGTAATATACAACTTTAAAGAAGGCAATTTTATTAGGTTCGTCATATATTTTACTAGATACTGTGAAAAAAATATTTTTAATTTGGTTACAGAAATATAATTTTTACTGTAGAAAATTTTGGAAAACTAAAAATATATTCTAAATAATCTAGCTAATTATATGAATGACTAATTTTCCCCATGGTTACTACATCAGTCCCGTGTAGCTTCATTTCGAGATAAGGAAGTGTGGCAATAAAATCTTTTAATTTCGACACGTTTATAGCATCATGGAAGGTGGCTTTGTACAAATTGCGGCTGCATATACATGGTGGGTGGAGATGGGGTTACTTAAATCTTCTTTCGTCTAGCAACTTATATGTTCAAATATGAATATTTCATATTATCTCTCTATAACATACCATTATTTACACAAGTATTGGTATACCTATTTATTTATGAATGACAGAGTTGTAAATAATTAATTTATAAGGCTACTAGGTTAAACTAATAATGAGTATTATGTAATGCATTCAGAAACATAATATAGATAAAGTAGTATCCGATTAAATTTATAGCCCCTAGATAAAGACACTACACAACAAACACATAAAATGGTCTGACTCTAATAATGATTATAATAATGCGGCATGACATGGTAACACAAAGCCGGCGCAGGTGAAAAATCAATAATTTTGTATGTGGAGAGGTAAATACATAACTAGGTACAGTTTTATTCCCTTCGCGACTTTACATATCGCTTACTTGCTCCATTATTAAATTTTAATGACTGAAACAAGTTTACTTACTACTTAATTAACATAGAAATTCGGAAGGTAGGTATACAATGTCAAAGCTATAAACATTTTTCACACTGAGTATTTTATTTTTCAATTAAATTAAAACGATTGTTTATTTTGAGGTTGAAAAAAGCAAAAAGTTGTTAGTGGTAGTATGTGGAAAAATAGTTATTAATGGATTTTTGAGTTAAAATTTTATCTTCTGCGTCCGAAAAGTGCATTCACAGTAAGCCGAATGGCAGATGAAAATTTGATATTAAAGAATGTATCTGTGATATACACAATTATGTGTCTAGCAAGACATCGATTTTGATTGTTAATAATGATGGTAATAATATATTATCCGAAAACGTAAGTAAGCTTATATTTTAGCTTAGCTTTTTGAGACTAGTAAAAATTAACATATCAAACTTATTATTTTTTGATAATATTATCTTCAATGTGGTTACTATTTGCTCAGAGCCCGTTAGATAAATAATAATATAATTGTTAAATGTATGAATTCAATTATATGGTCATTTTACATCATTACTACTGTAAATTATAAAATAAAAATATGAAAAGAGTTGAAAAACAATATCATACATACTATAAATATTATTTATCTTTAAAGTGATAATATAAAAAGGAAAATTAACATTAGTGTTTAATAATTTGTCTCTCATTGAGTTATTGGTCTTTAGAGGTTATTGCTCTGGTATTAGTCTAGGGATTGCAATACCGAATGAAAATATCAATACCGGAATTTCGGTATTTCTTATTGAATACTGGTATTAATACCGGTATTCGTCAAACTTATTATAGAAAAAATAAGTATCTATCAATAAATATAAATATTAAAATATTATATTTCAAATACTATTTTACAGTAACTTAAAGTACCTACCTATATTTATTATGTTGACCTTTATAAATATATATAGATCATAATATTTTAGAACTACTAAATTTTAAAAATTCTGAGTACAGAAAAACCTTTTTCTAAAATATTTTTTTTTCAAATATGTTTATTCATCGCAACAATTCTATAAATATATTTGAGAGATTTTGTTTTAATAGTATTTAACTTCTGTTGGTTTCAGTTAATATATTTACAGTTAGGCAGCAAGTAATGAAAAATAGCATTAAATTCAATTTAGAAAAACATATACGTGTGTGCTTTCGAAAATACCGGTATTTCAAATTTTTGAAACCGGTATTTCGGTATCGATAAATAATAATTGAATACCGGTTTTGAAATACCGGTATTGCAATCCCTAGGTACGACGTTATTAAAAGATACATTTAATACCTGTACATATAATAAAATACTTAAAAATAATACAATTATAAGCAAACACTCAAATACGACAAGTAATCTATAATACCTCGCAAAGTAATTACGTCCATAATTTCTGAAACCATAAATGTATCTCACTGTTGCCATTAATCATAAAAAATACCTGTAAGTTTACGAGAGATATTTTTGATAGGAAACTTTACTGAAATGATTTATTGCAAGAAAGAAATATTTTATATCTGAAAAGATTGCTAGGATCATGCTCAAAGTGCGCAGGGAAAAATATTTAGTCATTATTAACTGCCAATATTATTTTTAAATTGAAATTTAAAAAATATATACCTACATACCTAACATAAAGTAGATAAAAAATACAATATTTATTAAAATACGCTGTAAATTTGTCGAAAATTTCTTTGTTACAAAACGTTCAGCTACAATCTGAAGTATGTGGATCGGAAATTACGAAAACATATCGTCACATCAATATCTACTAAAACTAGATAACTTTGATTTGGTCATTGTTGGGAAAATGAAATTTAAACTTTATTTAATTGACATAAATTTAGGCTAAAATTATTATTTAAAATAAAAACGCAAACATTGTGATTGTCTAATTGGGAACAATTAAATAATATTCAATTTTATGAACAAATATTGTAGATATATTATTTTATTTATTTAATGCATTTAATGCATTTATGGTTTTAAATTTATCTAATATTACATACACATAATAAAACACAAAATTAATACAGTTCCCATTGACATCTGTCTTACCTAGTTGTGTCATTTTGTAGAGAAAGAAATGTAGAATCATATTCAATAACTATCTCAAAAACAGTGAAAATTAAGTTATCTTGATGTAGTATTGAGGTGACGATATATAAAATATTATAAATCTTTAAATATTGGGTGCTAAGTGATATTTTTGAATACTCCATCAATGTCAGCCAGTTATGGTGGAGAGATAGACACAATGGAGAGATAGACACAAGGACCCGAATATTGTTAAAATCATTAAGATGTACCTGAGTTTCAGGTGTTTGGACAATGATGGACAACTTACACACGGTAGCACAATTGAATTTTGAAAGCCGATGCATGTACGTGCTCGACGGGTCGATAATTATTATGAGACCGAGATACGAGGATAGAAATTGTGGAGAGACTTTGAAAGAGGCTAGGGGCTATAATGTAATGTACTGTCAAATGAAAAGGTTCGGTTAAAAGTAGGTTGAAGTAACCCTACAGTTACCATTATAATAATTTAAGCATATACCCTGCACTTGATTCTTTGATATACATTGTACGGAAAATAATTATTAGTTATCATCTTAAACTAGTAACCCATGTGTAAAACAGATATATTGAAAAAAAACAATATATCGGTTTTAATAATCGTTACGATTTTAAACCTTTCAATGAGTACGTCGGTGGAAAAGTTGCCTATTAAAACAAAAAAAACGATGCATACGTATATGTAAATGATTAAAATGATAATTTTGTTAAAATAAACACTAAAATATTAAAATAAATAAGAGATTTAACTATTTTGAAATCATGTAAATCATTTTTTTATGATCACATTAAACTTGACTATTCCTTTGTTAAAATTGCCAATTTATTTAATGCTTAAAAATGCCTTCTTTAACATCTATACTTTATTTAATAGTTCAACAGTTAATTGTCTTCTTTTCATGACCAAGCTAATTTGTAACTGTTTTACATTTAATTCGAAACGCATCGGAAATACATCCATTTTACAAATGCACCGTATCTTATTATGATAAAATTAACGAATAGCTTAAATACTAAAGTGTTAAATTTCAAAAATATTGGTGACCGGCTTTTGTGGTTTGATTAAAGATACCAATAATAGGTATTTAGTATTTAATTCAATCAAAATTATTCGATTTAAAATTAAGAATTGTGAAGTTTCCTGTTTCTGTTAGGTACATAATGATAGTTAGTTTTCATAGTAGTTGTTCACTAGGTGGTGTCATAATTTTCATACAAATTTTAAATCGAATTTATTGCCAATAAATTCAATCCACTTGTATTTTTTTTCGATTTATGTTAATGTCATAATACTGATGATACTAGTTTATCGCAATTATTTGTTACAGCCACATTGTACATAAAAAGTGCACTATTTGTAGCACTCGGATACTATTTGAAAAATTTACATGTTTTATATTAAACAATCATTTTATAACGAGTCTCCACTGGAGTATACATACTATGTGTGTTTTCACTGACTGACAGCGGTTCAGGTCTGTGGCGTTATGCCGTCAGTGTTACAAGCAGCTTTACCACTGTTAAGAATAATATTTAGTCAACAAAATCTAGTTTTGACTGCTGTGACATTTAAACGTGCCTTTATGTAACATTCTTAGACGTAATAAAAAATCTTACTTTACAATCCATGTCCTATGACCTATATTATAAAGATTTTATCTTTACCATAAGCAGATCATATGGACAATACGGACATCCATAAATTGCAAATTATATTAACGTATTTTTTAAAATGTAAAATGGATATAAGACAATCTTCCAATCCATTAGGCTCTAGAGGTAAAAAAAACATATTGTTATTGACAGATATTGTATCAAACGGATCTAGAGATGGGCGGTTTATCAACTATGCAACAAATATTATATGTTATTTATCTACTGCTTCGACATTTTGGTTAATTGACCAATTGAAAATGTTCATTAGAACAAAACCAGTCTTGTTTATAATATTATAAACAATTACGTAAATAAAATCTATATCTGAGACTACTTTATCTCCAAAAAATACTATTTCTATATAACAATCTACATTTAATCATAGGTTGATTCTCTTAACGTTACCGCTTTATTATTACAAAAATTTATGATTTTTGTTATACATATTACATACGTCTAAATTGAGCCCGACAGGTATGCTAATTAAGGTAAATTAATCTGTACTTAATAAATTTTCATAAAAAATTAACTAAAGGCTTTAAGGGTCTGATGTACAGAAATTTAAGTCAACATAAAACATGTTTGTTAATCATAATACATACAATGTCATTCTATCAAATGTTAGTAGTGCAAAAAATATATAATTATAATATTAGTGTTAGGATTCAAAGATAATACCTTCCGGAAAAAAAATTTGAGATATTTCAGAGCATTCATTTTTATAGATTTTCAGTTTTATATTATGAATAAGCGTAAAAGATAAATCGGCTCTGAAAAATATCATAATTTGGTTTGAAAAACTGTGTATATCATTAGAATGTTTTGATACATTGACTCTGAATAAAGTTATAGGTATTATTGTATAGTTCACAGCTTTTAAATTTTATTATGAAAGCAACTTTTTTGGGCCCCATATTAAGTAAATTTGTATACTCATATGAACACAGCAAAACAAAAAAAAACACATTAGAACTAGTCATACAAAAAGTCCAGCAATAGTTTCGGTGTGGTGTATCACTGAAACTCTTCCAGAGAAGGCATACGTATTGAAGAACTCCACATTATGCTCCATAATCTGTATCTCACCACACTCACAAAGTAAGGATTCTTTAGAGTATCATTTATGCATTACATATATAAACATACCTGGAATGCCCACGCCGCTTTCGGTACGTCTTTGTGTTGAGTAATTACATGACAATATTTAATGCATAACTTGTTGTTTAAATCAAAATGTATATTCTTTATTACGTAATGTGGCACTCAAACAGATAGTAGGTATATTAATAACAGTAATTAGTGCCTACGATGGAGTAATTATTATCTAGGAATTGCTACGACTAGTCATTATGGTGTAACAGTGTCTACTTCTTGCGTAGAAACAATAAATCATTACCTAACGTGACATCAAAGAAAATTTACCCATCCCTTTTAAACGGAAAGCGTATCCTACATAAATGTCTCAGTGTCATTTTATGTATGTAATTAGAAGCAAACAGAGGAGTGGGTAAGTATGGGAGCGATTAGTTTTGTATGATAATATATCACACTTATCCTTCGTATTCCACGGTATGTAGGTACGTACCGCGAAAAACCGTGTAAAAGAAAACTGGTTAAAAATTTATTTTTCTCAAACAATATTGGAGAATACATTTTTAAAACAGTGAAAAAGAAACCACAGTGAAAAGAATTTGCTCATGGAACTCATTCAAAGTCGTAGGATAAGCTGTTATAGGACAGAGATTTCAAACTTTTTTATGCAAGTGAGTCAAATTGTATGAAAATATATATAGAAATAATTACAAGATAAAAAGAACTTTTTATATACAACGTTTTTAAATTTTATGTTGAATCATATGAACTTAACTTGACTAGCTTAAACGATCAAAAAAATTTGTACTTGATATAAATAATACTGAAATGTCATTTTGACAAGTCATATTGATTTCCATAGTAACGTACGTATATATTAATAATTTAGTTGCTAGGACCCCAGACTTCTAGTAACCGATAATGGTGTCGAAATAACTTTTCATACCAAATAGAATTAACTGAAAATGAATTCAATTCTACTTAAAGATGGCTAAAAGTATTAAAAAATGCATTGGCATTGTGTTCTGATATATTCTAAAAGTTTCAAATGTCTAGCTAGTGGGGAAGTTAGTTAAAAATCGATTGCAAGATTTGTACCGGACAATACGAGCTAAGAAAAACGTTGTAATAAAATAGTCGCGTACCAGATAAATAAAATATAAAACCGAAATACTTTATAGATATAAGTACCATATTATATTTTCTAACTTTATACACTTAATAACACATTGACTACTGAGTAGATCGCGTCTTTAGCGTCCAATGTATCAATATAGAAAAAAATGTTTTTTTAAAATTCAGTTAGTAATTCATTAGTTATTCATTAGTAGAATTTTAATTTTACATAATATTATAGCATGCTTGCGAAATTTAACTTTGGATTTGAAAAAAGTCATTGACAAAAATAAATGTTCCCAGTCATATGGTTAGGTACCTAAAGATGAGCGGTTTAAATAGCGGTTTGCTAAATTTCTCATTAAGTTTAACGTATCGTTGAGTTTTTTTTTTTTTTTTTTTTTTTTAATACATTCTCAATAAAACTATTTTTTTATTCACAGATGTACAACTAAACGTATGTTGATAAAATAAGATTTAAATTGTCTTGCAAATAAAAGATGCCAAAAAATGAACTAGGTACATTTTAGATAAATTATATCTGAAAACAACAAAATTTTGTACACAAATCCGAATTTAACCCGCGTGTTATTGCTTCACCATCCCCTTCCTAGGATATAAAATACTGCGAGAACTGAGACACAATATAACTCCTACATAATTGAGGAATATGTTTCAGCAAACCGTGTCAAAAGTACATTGTATATTCAACGAAGAAATGATAATATATAATAAAAAATGTATATAATATATTTTACCCTACTGTACCTTTTTTAAAAACTGTGATTAATAATTGTCTTTTATTTTTGGTCTATATCTTTTGTTATCCAGTCTATTGTAATATGTATCACCAACTTTAACTTGGAAAAATACACTTAACAGAGAAAATGCATGCACCGATCAAAAATGTATTTTGCAAAACCGCGATAAATAATTCCGCGTATATCGAGGGATGATTGTGGAGTAACCTTGTTTCAATACCTTTGTAAAGTATGCAACATGGAATCGCCTCGCTGTAAAAAACGAAACGTTTATTGGAAAGGCGTTACGCATTTAAGTAGCCATTTCTGTTAGCGGATATTGGAAAACTGTTTTTCCGATTGCGATTTGTAAAACCAGCTTGAAAGTTAGCTGCGAAAACCTTGCTGCCATTTAATTGGGATATAAAAAGAAAAAATCTAAACTCTTACGCACATGACGTCTTTATACTCATGATTAGTTTTGGTAGACGTATATTAACGGACTACTTAGTAATTAGTGAAACGGTTTTTCTTGTTTTTACCAACAAGATGTACATTCTTTTAGCTCTCAACTTACAGCCAATCAAATATAAAAATACATAAAATATAAAATGTTATATTAAAAGTTTTATCACTTAAAGATATATAAAATTACACATGCTGGTAGACCCAAATTTAATTGTGATTATTGACCACGAATATAATATATATTACATGCCTTCAAATGGTTGCAAATTATATAAAATTGTGTAGTATAGTATAGTTTTTTTTAACATCCTAGCACCCCCTCTACCGTATTCCAATTCACTCCATTATCACCCAGGGGGAGGAAAGGATGAATGGCCTCCTTCGGAGTATAACTAATATGTTGTATACAGTGTATACTGTGACTTGGATGCCGACACTTGTGTAATACTATATATACTATTAACTGATATTAATTAATTGATATCGACAACAGTGCTACAACTTTTGCCTGTCATCAAAGAAATATAGTCCATGTATGCCTTGCAACTTATATCATTTTTTAGGGCCATTGATGCCTGTCCATATTTACGTAATATTATACCAACCTTTTCTACTATTTGCACTCGTATTAATTCAATGGCGCTTTACATTGGCAAGTATTATTTCATATATTTTATGTAAATATGTCATCTGATTAGATGAGGAGATTTGATTGTGTAGTCGTAATAATTTTAAGTTCTGTCAAGTAGATACACACGTTAATCCCAAACAATTCTCATTTATGAATATGACGTATTTGCATTTAAATGTAATATATACATTTAAAATATATATATTAAGTTGATTCTGTGATCGTAATAATTGTACCTATTAATTCAATGATGGATGATTGCCGAAAGGTAGATCTCTCTATTTTTGACGATTTCGTCTGCTTATAATATTAGTAATTTGAAAACTTTTAATTTTTTTTATGACAACTCATAATTCGGCCTGATATTGCCTTTCTCTCCACCATTCGCCACGTCTCCATACCCGTTATTCAGGTGCATACCGTGGCGTAATAAATGTTATGCGACCTTTGAGAGTGTCTTAGGGGCTACTTTCCAAGACCTTGGTTAGCGTGCACTAGAGTGTGCGTAATTTTAATATAATAAATTAGGTCAATTCTCGATGGAAAAAGATCTTATCGCTCGCCGTAAAATGCCGCAAACCTTTTGAAAGCTGAAAAATTTTTCCTCGTGGCCTGACTAGTGAATCTTAAGGGCTTCCGTAATTGGTACGCGAAAAATTCTACTGAATGGTTCCAAGTAGCGGGCGATGAACTTTTGCCCTGATAGTGACCGACCTATGATAAGGGACGGAATAAGAAGAATAGAGTCAAAGACGATTTGGCGCTGGGACAACTGGGCGCCACGCAATCGAATGAAATTCGAAAATCAATAGACGTTCGTGAATTATAGGTACTTTTAAAAAAATATATTTACTACTATTATTTATATTTAAATTATTATTTAATATTTGGTGAGAATTTAAATTTGCACATATAAATAATGATTTCATTGTACATAATATGTTTAAGTTCTAACGAAAAAAGACTTCTTTAATTTTATTAAAGTATTTGTTAAGAGAAAAATTATTAAAAACTACTAAATAGTAGATAGGAACTGATTAAAATTCCTCGTCTACTTACTGTATAAAATCGTAACGAACGCCTATTTATTTCATCAAACAGTACGGCGTCCAATTCTCCTGGCGCCCAATTGTCCCATTCGCGGAGAATATTAGTTAAAGCTTACTTTAGCATGCGAGATGGGTAGTACTTGTATAAACACTACAATCAACCAGCGACGTAAGAAAAACGTATCTTTAGTATTTGATCCATGTGTCGAAATGGCAAAAAAATATTGTCAAAAATTCTGTTAATGATGGACCTTGTTCTCGATTCTAAATGATCAGAATATATCACAAATATGAAACAGAATAATATTCTCATTACGGGCAAAGAGAAGTACCGCAGCAAATTTTAGTTTGTATGCGCATTGCTAATGAGCATAATCACGCGATGAAATCGCCTCTTTCTAACTTAACACAATTTTTCGTGAAAAGTTTCATTTTCTTTTCACAATCCACGAAAAAACCAAATGGCCTGCCTATTTAAGATAACTGGCCTCGCCATTAATATCCATTAAGCTTATATCGTGCAGATACATGACGTTAAAATGAATACTCCTTAATACTATGTCCAATCTCTATCTGGAAACAGAATACTATTACGTTCGTTTTTTATTATGTAGGTAATTTACAAAATACCTACACAAAATTTATTTCATCATTGTTTGTCTACTTATCAAAATATTATATTTTTATTTTAAGCATTTTATTTAGCATGTTAGTACATATTAATACAATACTATGCAATGTTTTTGAATTTATCTTTTACTGAGGTCCACTTTAAGCAAAGTTCATACATACTAGTCAGTAGGTATACACTAGATTACTAAAAAATCTGCAATACTAATGTACGTAAGTGCTAAAAACGAGCTAACTATATAACAAATTTAGTCCGAAAAGTGATACCAAAGGACAGTTATGCGTTTTTTTTAAATTTTAGCAGGTATTTTATTATTGCAAGCAAACAGTTCATATTATATTACATTACGAATTATATAGAGGATTAATAAATGATATAGAGAAACAATTATAATAAAAGAGTAAAAAAATAAGTGACAAAGGGTGTAAATTTGAACAAAGTAAGTACATATTATTATATATTTAGGGGTGAAGAGGTACAAATAAAAGTCATATCGGTGATTGCTCCGATAAATAGATCTGGTACAAGAGTTATAATACTGTTACGAGATCCAGTGGAAGAGGTGCTGTGCGGAGTGATACAGAGACTGAGATCTAATTGACATGAAGATTACTGATTGAGACTGACTAGCACATCAACTATAACCCGCTATTTATATACAAGAATATTCGGTAAATTGCGTGTGTCACTGTTGAAATAGTTTGCAACTGGTAAATCTGCTGACCTCTACATTATTGCAACTTCGAGGGTTTCTATGACCTAGCCCGAGGCAGTCAAACCCCGTAGAAGAATATCACGTATGTAAAATATGCTGACTGAAGATGAGACGATTGTGCCATAATTAAATAACTTGCTAATTCTTACATTGTCAAAATAATGCTGACAAGGCTCGAGGAAATTGACCGCTATATAGAAATCGATAAAATATTAATTATAAAACCATGATATACTAGGTTTCTTTAAATATATCTCCAGTACCCTGGATATTTCAAGAGTACATAAAACGATGACCATTATTTTTTTGGATTTCTATACTTATTCGCTATTTCAGGTACTCAGTTGAACGGTACACACCTGTTTTATCACTCAAGTAATGATCGACCTAAGCCTCTTCCCGCTGTCTTCAAAGCACACGGTCCCAAGCTTCTAAATGTCTTAAAACCCAGTGGACAGATAATATAATTAGGTGACAGTTAGTTGTCTTTATTGATTTTGTTAGATTCAACCAAAAGAGCTGCTGAAGCTGACGATTAAACTGATATATTCAGGTGAGTTGCTGCGAGTGTATTGACTACAGTATATTCTTTTTATTTAATTTAAATAAAAAATAGGTGATTATTTTGGAATTGAACAAGTTATTTGAAAAAGTGCAAACTCCCTATAGTTGTTGTACATCATTTCTCCCCCAACTACGTACACATGTATCATTCACTTTCAACTGTAAAAATAATTGTTTGCTGCATGTCGTGGGCGTCACTTAAATAATAGAATCATCAGCTTACCTAATAAAATAAAATATTACTAATCAATACGACGATGAATATGCACAGAATTAAAAAAAATATTTTGTGAAAATATTATTGATAAAATACTGCATTCTCAGGTACTATTACTCAATATAAATGGTATCTATCATTGTTTATATTATTAATACGTTGGCCTAAGCGATATATATACAATATGATATTAATAATGAATTAGTAATTGTGTAAAATACTTTCTATAAATGGGCGAATAAATATAGTTCCAAGTAGTGCAAAATTATAATGTAGTGAATCTTGGTTGGATAGCTATAATAGAAGTGATAATAAATAAAAACAGCCAGTTTCAGTTTTTTTTTGTGAAAAAAAAATTAAATATCTAAAATAAGCCTTTTATTTCAACACCACGCGAAATTAAATTAAACAACAAACTGTGTTAATATTCCATTAAAACGTATCATATTGTGTATATCATTAGTGAAAAACGCAAAAAGCTTTGATAATTATATAACTTTTAATTGTTTAACAAACATTGTGTAGAAGCTCACATCCTGTTTAACGAAAAGCCTGCCGGCGAAAACTTTTCCCACAATATTTAATAAGTGCCAGAAGTTTTCTCGTCACTTGTAATTTGTTCGCGAAAAAGTTTTTTACAAACATCCAAAAACACACGTCACAATCATGATTATGTTTATTATCACTATAAAAAAATGGTATATTTTCTCTTAACTATATATAGAATCTACTATATTATATTGTACAACCAGCGGTGGCATGGAGTACATTTGGACGCCTCACTAGTATCTTTAAAAGTGATCGCCCATTGTGTCTTAAGCATAAAATGTTTAATCAACGTCTAATTTAAATGCTCACGTTTGCGTGTGAAACATGGACTATTAATGTAAGAGAAATCCAATATGTAAGGAAGGAAGGATAGAGGAATGTACATGTCTTTCGGTGCGAGGACAATCGTTGGACAAATGCAGCCGTATAGTGGTACCCAAGGGGCAATCAACCCCTGGATAGACGAACTCATAAACTTATATGAATGTACATGGCAGATAATAACTATTTACCAAGGAAAGTGCAGGAAACTAGAGGAGGTCATCATTTAGTGGTGGATCGACCCCAACTGATGATGATGATATATTGAATATTGCGACAAATTTACACATATAAAGTATTATTTCCACCGAACAATAATTTTAAGGCAATACGATTAAAAATTTATTGAGTTTATGTCATTTCATTACGTTTATTGAGTATTCACCTATTGTTTATTATTCTATAATACCTACATTTAAAAGTATTGTTTATTTTAATTATGTATAATTTATAATTATTGATATTTTTATTTTTTCCTAATATTTCTTATCCTAAGTAATGAATTTTTTATCTATTTCATTTTATCAATTTTATTATGTATTATTATTAAATACCCATTTTGTACTTGTACTGTATATTACGATGTGCTAGCCAATCACGTGTATGTCATATTTTTTCATTCTGCCTTAATAAATATTGATAGTTTACACCGCGGTAAAGTAGTGTTGAAGTCGACGTGGCTAATAAAACCGTGAAAAAATACGCATTTTTAACGCGTATATTTTGATCCAGGGCATGGACCTAATGAGTTATTAATATAACAAGTATGTTCATGTTACGTCCACTTTATGATGACCCGTATAAATACATGTGGGTCTATTCTATGCTTATCGACCGCTAAAGTGATAAAGTGAAAAATATTATCAAACTTAGGGTAGGTTTGTATCAAAATATTAGCACGTATTGTAACAATTACACGAAGCCGGTTTTTATTGTTGCAATAAGTGCTATATTTTAACAGCACCTATCTTGCTGCTGTTAAAATATCGCACTTATTGCAACAATAAAAACCGGCTTCGTGTAATTGTTACAATAAGTGCTAATATTTTGATACAAACCTACCCTAAGTTTGATAATATTTATCAATTTAGTGTTCGATAAGTATAGAATAGACCCAATGGTAATTAACTTTTATTTATCAATTTGATATTCTTTTCTAAGATACAATAATTTAAGAAAGTACGTATAGCTACATTAACTACCTAATATAACTCAATTTATTTTGTATTTACTATTAACTGACAATATGGAATTTTGCAGATTCATATTAAACAAAAATCAACATATTATTACGAAGGAACCTATTTAAGTAATTTTTGAGTTACAAATAAATAGGTAATGTGACAAAACGTGCAATGACCTACTGATTTTTATTGTACAACACAATTAGTATGAATAACATTTAAACAGTAGTAACCAAAGAGTTTTGACTACAATAAAATGGGTAGTTTACAATTTGATAGCATTTTGACTGTTGAAACTGAAATATTAATACCGAAATTCATTAATCAAAATGCAAATATAGAAAAACGTTATTATAATGCCATTGAATAAAACGACATGTCGCATTTGAGATTAATTCGTTTGAAGCTTATTCAAACTTGTGATATGAGAGTTATTTTATGGGTTTGAATTGAAAACAAACATCTACCATTAGTATTATATGCCTATAAGTAGTTTTAGAGAAAATTTACCATTAAAATTTATATGGAAAATCAGGTACCTGAATAAAGAAACACGTCAAAAATATTCAAGCCAGGATTTATTTTATTATTCAGAAAATGCATTTAAACCTGAGAATTTAAATTTGTTCATTCTCTTCACATGAAAACATTATAAAACATGGTGAACTCTCGAACTGGGAACGAAAGCATTTGAAGAGAGCTTCACTTGAAAATATTCACTCACTTTTTTATTATTCATCAGCGCAAACAAGGCTATTCCGTACAATGAATGTGTTGACATTTTTCCATCTCTAAACCTTCAAATGAAAACATTTGTCTCCGAGCTTGAATATTAAAAAATGTAGTCAAACGGTTTCAATAAATACGACAATTTATTATAAAAAGAACACACCTACCTACCCTGTAATTATTTCGATAATCGGATTAGAATAACACGGCTTTATTTTAATTACGTATTTCTTTAAAAGATAATACGATTAAAGAAGATTATTACCGTTTTATTGCTGTATTTTTTTACATGTACAATCGAGTTTTTTTTTTAAATAAATAAATGGCTTAATATTATTGCCAACAAGTTAATTTGAAGAATAAAATATAATGAGATTTTTGCTTTGATCTTTGCTTCAAGAAATATTATTTTAAATAATCATTAAATCTTTTTTGACAAAAGAACAACAAAGGAAAAACTTTATTAAAAAATACACAACTTAAAGTCTATAAGAAGCCTCAGAAACATATCTTCTTGTAAAATTAAGCCACCTCGTAACCTTTAGAATCAGTATATAACTATACAATCTACCTTTTCTGTAATATTATACACAACGAACAATCTGCTTTTTATATTTGTAAACTTATTAGCTTAAAATTATTATAAAAGTAGAATATCTGTTAGTTTGTCAACTTGTTCGTCTATAACTAAAAAAACTATTCATGGTAATTTTTTGTACCGCTTATAGACCACATTATTGGTACCAACCTGATAATATTTTAATAGACTTTCATCTCGATTCACGACATATTAAAAAACCTCTTCGAAAATAATTTTCTTGAAATAACATAAGGTTCTACCCCGTTTAAACGTGTATGGATTTACTGCTGGCAGTACGTATTATCGCGGCCATAACACGAAAATGCACGTGTAAACATGTTTTATCATGCAAGTTGCAAGATTGCATGTATCAATCAAAAAAGTTCGAAAGCTTTTAAATTTTCACGTGACAGATTTCTGATTTTAATATCTACGCCTGCGCTGTCGATCGATAGTGGCGAATCTGCCAGTGAAAAACGAACTACACCACGCAGACTCATTTTGAGGTTAACCGATATTCACGACCTGTCAAATAGTACTATAAAATGACAAAATCGCTTCTCGCTTACTCTTGAAGTATGAGATTGGCGAGACAGTCAGCATTTTTACGTGTAGACAGTTATTCTCACGGTATTTTAAAATACACACTATTGCTATAAGTAAATCCATGCACGTATACAGGCACTACAAGGTTAGATACGGGTTAGTGAGCGCGTGTCTAAAAATCGAAAAATTCTGTATTAATAAATATCAACAATACGAAGTGAGGCGCTGGTAAAAAGCAAAATTGAATAATGAATAATAGAAAACAGTTATTTAAAATAATACGATTTTCAGAACGGTGATAGAATAGAATACCATGTTTTGTAAGTCGTACATGTATTACAGTTATATTGAAAATGTATAGGTATAATAAGTTTTTTTCTCTAACAACACGTAACCTACTACATCACCCCAAAACCCCTTTACTTTTAATAATCCAGTCACAATAGGTCATGTAGAGTTTTAGGGATAATAGTTTATTATACTACTGATTGGTATACCTGGCAAAAGAGGTTCACTTTCTCCAGATTGTACGAGGAGTAAGGGCAAAACGTGTTTTATCTCAATCTACCATAGCAAGTAGCAACCTGCTCGGAGTAGCTGCTACACTTTTGCGTGGAGCGGGTCCAATCCAAACAGGGTTGATTAAATTACCTCTTTGATGGAATATATTCAATACGAAATGTTTCTATCTCTACATTATTTTCTAAGAGGTATGTTTGTGTTCTTTTTTATATAAAAGAGAATATAACAAATAAGTAGCTGAATAAAAATCCATTTTGACATGTTAATGTAAATAAAACACCGTTTTAAATTTATTTTAAAACAGGTTACATCGTAGACCTTGGATTATAAGGAAACCTTGGAAAATGTTATTATTACTGCATCTGCGCATCTATTATATACACAAGACTGCTATTAGCAGCTATCGAGGGTAGTTTTTCATATGTTTGTATCGAAGTATTATAATTGTTACAATAAGTTAGTCGTCTAAACAGTCAAAACTGTCTATCTCGCTCTAAAATTTAGCACACCCAAGAGAGGTGCTGGTAAAACATAGCACTTATTGTAATAATTTAAACTAACTTATTGTAATTTTTACAATTAGTGCTAATACTTCGTTACAAAGTAATTTATGACATGAATTTAGTGTAGTTAAATTAATAGGGGCAGAAAAATAATATTTTATAAGTTGGCACATTGAAACATGGTGGCTTTATAAAGTGATATTTTTGTATCTAAGAGTTGAACATTTGATAATTAACTAATGAAAATTGAGTTTATGGTGATTAGCTTTCTATTATTAACACTCTAAAATATTAAAAATAAATATAATTATGTGTGTTGGGCTTAGTATTTTTATGCACATTAATTCATGCAGTCTGTCTTTTCACAAGATCCATTTCCATTATAATAACTGCCGTCTAATTTAAATATTTCTTCATGAATATTATTTTTCAACTTCTTTTCCACAATATTCTATCTAATAAAGATCATTTTCACCATACTACGCCTTTTTTTAGTCCATTTTCGTTATATATTACTAATTATTATCAGTACATTTTACAACGATAAACAAATTAGTTTTTAAACATCCTACAAATTTCATATTCTAATTTATCTCTCTCAAGATTAGTTTTCTAAATATAAACTTGTACGATTTCGTAATATAGATTCTAGGTTATTTCAGTTAAGGAAATTGCAAAAAGAATACTTTTTTACAAATTATTTTTTTTGAAAATTGATTATTAAAAAACTCCTCGACCATTTTTCTATAGAGTACAAATCTAGTAAAAGTGGAGAGAAGTCAGAAGAGAATATTAGAAACATATATTTATTGGTCTTATATGAATGAATGTTAGGTATTGAAAAACATATTTGAAAACATGACCTCGGCATAGAAATAAATTCCAAAGAAAAATTTGTAATACGACTTGTTGTAAACGTTAGAAATCACATTAACCGTTATTTGTATTTTAGAATACATGTGCGATGTAGCAACTGCTATAAACAACTAAAGGGTCATGAATATGCGCCCAGGAAAATGATTGGAGAACATTTGACAATTTTCGGGACGCGATCAATATCGGAGACAAATGATTGACGTGTTTTGACATTTTGAATAAACCTTTCATATTCATTATATTAATTTATTTTTAGTTATATTTTTGATGCCAGTAGGTACCTGAGATTGAAAGCAATAACAAATACCAATTGGGTTTAGATTTTTTAAATTTTAATTAATATTTAAAAATTAATACTATTTATTTAATAACTCTAAGACTGGTATCATGTTTTAATTTATAGCTTTTTATTATTTTACATAATTGCTTAGAAATAAATTCTTATTAGTATAAAAGTTCAGTCAAAAAAATATCACTAAGGCGAATAAATAAATTTGCTGCAATAATTTGTATTGCAGATAAATGTGTAATAAAATGCACAACTTTTGCCTAGAGATTATTTTGCAGGGCTCCATTAATATAATAATGAAGTTTTTTTACACAATGAAATTATTTAAATTATTAATCTTGTATAATCGAAAATAACAGTTGGTGCAACAATTAATATCAGAGCAAGATTAAAGCAAGATACTGACATACATAATTTTGAAAACACGTCTGAGAAAATATATCATAACCAATAGAAAAATATTTTTGAAAACAGTAAGAGGAAGAAGAAACCCCGCAGGAATCGAACCTGTGTCTCTCGGGTATCGCGACCATGCACATAGACCACTATGCTAAAGGCGTCATATTTAATTGCGACAAATTTAAACCAATAGCTTTTAATACTCTCTAAAGCACTTTCCAAATTGAGCTACTATTGGCGATCGGCTTTTGTATTTTAAATCGAAGTAGGTCAAATGACTTCAAGATTTTTTGTTATAACTTACTCGAACTTGCTAATAATTTGTAATTAACTATTTTTTTTATTCAACGAATTATATTTTCTCATAAGTATTTTAAAAAGTATGTATGTTCAATGATTAGAATGTTACATTCCTAAATCTTGTGAATTATTTGTTGATATTTGTTGTTATATAATATAAAAGATACTTACATAGGGCTTCTATTTATATTTTTTATTTAAAGATTCAATTCTTCTGATCTAGAGAATGCTAAGTTTTAATATTTACGAAAACATATTTTCAATTCGTTAAGGTTTATTAAGTAGGTATACGAAAACTTTGAATTATTTTCTCTATTAATATAGTTGTATTTATTTAGATAAAGACTTATTATTTACGCTATATAACATGAAATGAGAAAGAATTTTATTGTATTTACTTATATAATGAAATTTTCATTGGAGTCTGGAATGGTTTAGTCTGCTTACGACTGAAATTTTGGACTGATACAGTGATGCATTTAAAATATACCCAATCGCAATGTTAGTACGGGCCTAACATTTATGGTCCATGTAGGGTAAAAGGGAACGTGCCGAAACTGTAAGGTATCTCCTCAGACGCCTGCCCAGTTAATTACAAATATAGACTGAAGCTTTGATCAATATTGTAAGAGCGCTGGTAAATTAACGAGAGTATACTTTGGGACGAAGATTCCGCAATGATAGCGTTACTCAAAAATAATATACGAGTGCTTCACTGCCTAAACCAGAAACGTAAATTTTTATCACGTGCCTAATTAAATATGCAAATATCTTTGACATTCAATGAGCTTTCCAATATCTTTGAAATTCAATGAGCTTTCCAATAAGAAACCTTTTCAAGATACTCTCAATATACGTTTGTTTACAACTTACATACACCTATTACTATTACATCGCAATCTCTTGTCTGTTTCGATTGTGTCTGCGATTGTCTGTTTTTATTTGCGATGTAATAGAGTTCGCTAAAGGCCTCAAATGGAAATGGGCCGAACACATAACTCAAATCGTATCCGGAAATTTTTACGTAAACAGTTCAACGTAGAACACTTATTCGTGTGCCGCAGTACGTGAAACATGAGTTCGTGCAACATTTAATCAAATGACGAGTTCTTCGTTGAACATTTCACCGTGGAATACATTTCACCGTGGAATGCGTATTCTACAACATGTGGCGCTGGTTTGCAGTTCCAATTAGATTCAATACGAATTTTATGAGATGTCTTTATTATGACCTATAGATATTTAAAATGGGTACTGTTTAGTTATACGGAATACAGAGGAAAACATATTTTGAAAATAGCCGATAAACTGGATTATTTGTTAGGTTAACCTAACCTAACCTAACCTAACCCAACCTAACCTAACCCAAACTAACAAATACTCCAGTATATCGGGTATTTTTAAAATTTGTTTTCCGCTGTATTTCGTATAACCGAACAGTACCAAAAAAATATATTAAGTAAGTATATGAAAAATATTCTCTTAGGTATAAGTATAAATAAAACAAATCAAATGTTTCTCCTACACATAATTTTGCGTGCGGACAGTGGACTAATTGAATTAAAACTTATTGTAAGTAGGTATTATTGAAAATACAATACCTACTTTAATTTAAAAAAGTAAATGTTTTTACCTAGGTATATAAATAAATGCTGTTATTTAATTCATTTAGGATAATATCGATCTTTATATATGTAAAGTATGCAGTACCTACCAACATGTCCTAAATATAATTAAAAAATCAATAACTCATGTAGTGTTTTGAAATAAATCAATTACAAATCCGTTGTATTTTGGTGGAATTTTCTGAGACTGCATGTCATAAAAATGACAAAAGACGTATCCAGATGTTAATGATTTTGTATAGAAATTAGGGTCAGTTTATTGTGTAGGTATGTCCTTTAACTTTCACGTGCTTCTATTATTATGTGCACAAAAAATATTTGGCCACTGTAACATACCTAATATCCGGAGTTAGGGTTTATTAATAAATGTACCTACAGATATTTCACGGGCCCCCTACCTATCGCTAAAGATAAAGACAGTGTGATGTTCTTTTCCAAATGGTGTACGCGGTAAAATTAATGTGTATATTTAGTGTTTTTTGTATAATTGAATTCATCTATTTGTCTTTTTTTACTATTCGAGAGAATTTGTGATGTGTTTAAATCACTTATCTGGTCGATTCGCCACGCCGGGCCCTTCCTGAGCACGGGCCCCCAGGCTAGAGCCCTATCAGCTCTCCCTTTGTGGGAGCCATGTCCAGTGGTATCCAATAAGTACAAAACGTTCGCAAGGTAGACCTAGAGGCCGCTGGATCGATGAAATGATCAAGTTCTGCGGAAAAAGTACGTGGCAAAGCAACGCACAGGACCGAGAGAAGTGGAAACAGCTTGAAGAGGCTTTCATCCAGCATTGGATAGATTCAGGCTGATGATGATGATTATCGAACTTAGGGTAGGTTTGTATGCTATATTTTAACAGCACCTATCTTGCTGCTGTTAAAATATAGCATTTATTGCAACAATTACAAATATCTTATTGTAATTGTTACAATAAGTGTTTTTCTCACGTTGGATTAACACACATTAAAAAAACAACATATATTTTTTATCCAGTCACGTGATTGAACCCACTTTTTATATGAAACCGCTCTGCCAAGTCGGATACCATACCTGTATTATCAGGATATGCTAAAGTTAAAGTACCTATGTAGTAGTACCTATCTATAAAGTTGCAAAGATCAATCATATCCAAAATGAATTCAATAAATGCAGTCATCTATATAAGTAGGTATATTTATTTTTAAGTTCGTATATTCAATAATATCCATTTACAAAAAGTTTCAAACCAACATTGTCCATAATATTATTTTAAATAATAATAAGAACACACATTTTCTATAATACTATAATAAATTTTCAACATTTTTGGTAGTTAATTAAAATAAAACGCAATAAGCCACAATAGACACTTCAACATTTTTAAACATTTAAAACCAATAAAGACATCTCATAAAATTCGTATTGAATCTAATTGGAAGAGCAAACTAGCGCCACGTGTTGTAGAATACGTATTCCACGGTGAAATGTATTCCACGGTGAAATGTTCAACGAAGAACTAGTCATTTGATTAAATGTTGCACGAACTCATGTTTCACGTACTGCGGCACACGAATAAGTGTTCCACGAAGAACTGTATACGTACAACTTACATATAAGGGACATAAGGGACAATAAGGGACAATCGTTGGACAAATTTAGTTATCCACTAGTACAAAACGCTCGCAAGGTAGACCTAAAGGCTGCTGAATCGATGAAATGATAAAGTTCCGCGTAAGTACGTGGCAACGCAACGCATAGGACTGAGAGAAGTGGAATTAGTTTGGAGAGGCCATCATACAGCAGTGGATAGATTCAGGCTGATGGTGATGATGATATTATTATTGGTGTCGTTACGTTATTACGAAGCAGTATAAGCGAAGTATGTATACTATAATAGAAGCACCCAGTTTTAAAATCAGTTATGTATATAATAAGTTTAAGCATCGTGTTGTACACATAACCTAATACCATTAAAGATCAAAACCAATCTATAAATTTATTTTATTCGCAAAACCGTTAAAATGTATTGTTGATTTGTGTAAATGAACAAAATCAGAAAACTACAGTATCTCGACCAGATTAAGTACAACACTCCCCAACTTATTATCCAAGGAAATATTAATGATGAACGCAGCAGAGAACGATGCCGTATGTTGTGGCTTAAGAACCTCAACGATTGATACGAGTGCAGCTACGTCGAACTATTTTGGTTAGTTGATGATAAGGAAAAGAGTGCCCCGATGGTTCCCATGTAATATTAATACTATCACTGCTGAACTTTTAATTACCACATTTAAATAAGACGTTAATTATATTTAGCGGCCAAGTACTTCAAACGCGCCAGTCGAGGTGTTAGCACTAGGTGAGTTAAGGGATGGTACGATAATAAGAAGAAACGCGTTCTGTTTAAAATCTGCTATTTGCGTCACTATAATGATTCCAAAAATCGTTATTTGATTGTTATTTTAAAAAAAATACTATTTATTGTCATGATTTAAATCTTATTTAATAAATCATATTGTTTTATAATATTATATTTATTATCATTAAAAATAATTGTTTGATATATTATCTAAGTTCAAATTAAAATTACACTATTGATACAGTTTCAAAATCTGCCTTCTGATTATTGGAATTTAAGTCGTTTCCTATTTCATTAGGTTTATTTAAATTTTGTCTTTCAATTAGGTGATAATGATTTAATACAAGTTTCAGTGAATTAAAGTTGTCAAAACTAGTTTATGTGTTTTTATAAAAAAATTAACTAGACGCATGGAACACAAATCGATACCATAGTTCAATAGGGGAATAACTCATAAAACGTTGTTCCAAGATAATGGCGTTTGAATTTTTTGCAGTAATTCTCATTTTAATTTTAATGCCTTGATTTCGATGAAAGTGCATGTTTTTTATATTTAATTTAGTGGAATTCATCAATGCACAATGAAATTGTACATTTTAATAAGGAATTAACCAATAAATTTGATTATATAACGGAATTACTGATTAATCTCAGAAAGGGTTATTTGATTTTATGACACATTGAAGAAATTTTTGACTATTTTTTTTTGCTGAATTATAAAGAAAAGACCTTTCTACATCGAATGACATTATTAACTCAAAACCTTTAAATTTTGAGTTGTTCCCCTATTGAACTGTGGTATCGAAATATATTATTTTAATTACAATTTGGACATGACCTCATGTCAGGAATCAAAACCTAGAATAGGAAGATGTTACGAGTCCGCTCGCATGTCTTTTCAGTACTTCCTCTACGGAACGTAGAAAAGGTGTCCAACAGACAATGCTTAAAAACTTGGAGCTTTTGAAATGTAAATATATTATATTAGCTAGAAGGATAATGGTACAAATATAGTGTAAAAATCGCAAAGCAACAATGAAATTAACAAAATTTGAATTATGATGCTAATATGATTATTAGACATGATGTGACATCTCAAGAAGTATCAATCTATTATTTTTATTATCGGCTTAAGGGGGGACGTGCGCCGCGTAGGTCAAAATGGAGATTTTATGCTATTTTTAAAGCATGATCCTGGACATGCCTTAAGCGTTGTAGATAATTTATTTATATAATTTTGAAGCCTTATTATCCTTTATATTTATTTTAAACATTTGATGACTGCATAAAGTATTTTTAATACATAAAATGGTATTGTTTTAAACCTCTCGATCTAATGTTTTAGAATATTGTCATATTTCAGTACATCCGTGTGCAGTGGTGTTAAGATTTTTGATTTGATGACTGCATAAAGTATTTTTAATACATAAAATGGTATTGTTTTAAACCTCTCGATCTAATGTTTTAGAATATTGTCATATTTCAGTACATCCGTGTGCAGTGGTGTAGTGGTTGAATAATAAAATGCCTAATTCTTGTCTAATTTAGGATCACAGAGATTATCAATATATTTTTTTATCGTAAATATTTCAATATAATAATGTCGACATAAATTTTACTAATGGTTTTATAAATGCTTTTAAAAATTAATAAACATAAAAAATCTTAACACCATTGCACACAGATGTACTGAAATATGACTATATTCTAAAACATTAGATCGAGAGGTTTAAAAGAATACAATTGTATGTAATAAAAATACTTTATGCAGTCATAAAATGTTTAAAATAAATATAAAGGACAATAAGGCTCCAAAATTATATAAAAATATTATCTACAACAATAAAGGAATATCCAGGATCATGCTTGGAAAATAGCATAAAATCTCCATTTTGTCCCACGCTGAGCATGTGGGCCGTTGAGCAAAAAACAACTGTTTTAGAAGTTTCAAACAAATAATTTCAACTCAAAACTCTATCCATGGTAAGAGCAATATGAGACAAAGGAAATATTGCTAAAATCATTGCCGACGTTCGGTAATTGATATGATATAAAAATATTTGCATCAGGTATTTATATACCTACATAGATTCTCCTAAAAGTTTTCAACTAAAAAAATACATCTGTTGAATCATAACAAAGCCTTATTGTGCTGAACGATGACTTTTTAGGTTTATTGTAAAAATACGCTTTTTTCCAAGTATCACTTGATTCCTCATTCGAAATCGAAAGCCCTTACTTATACCCTAATGACTATTAAGAGTTTTTCCATCCTCTCAATTTAGTATTTTTTTCTTTTGAATTTTGTCTGCTAAACATTTATTATATATATTTTTACCACATCATTACATTATAGGTTTAGGCATATGTGCCTAAATAATTTATTAATCCTAATCGATTTAAATTTCTTGTGAAGATGTAGTTAATCGCCTGTTGGCATATTCTAGGCATTATGCACATTTTGTTGTGGTAAACATAAACTGATACTGAGTACAGCTGCTTATAGCTTATGTGTATACCAAATTAAAAATACTAACAGATCATCATAGACGTTATTGAATTTCCTGGCATTTGAGAAACCTAAGTATTAACCGTTGATATGTTTATATTTAAATATTGACTACATACTATATTAATTTACTATACATATTATATGCCGTAAGTTTATATAATATAGTCAGTGTCAAATATAATATAATTTACGACGGATATGCGAACGTGGAAGTGGAAGTTTTAATGATTTTTCATTTAAATGTATCATGTCATATCAATCCAGAAAATATTAATAGTTCAATATAAAAATGGATACTTTAAAATGTCGACTATTTAGAGATATTTTAAAATTTTAAATAAAATTTTCAATATGGCTGATAAATTCACAGTTTCAGAATATTTCATCGTGAATGTTATATTACGAGTATTTAAAAAAAATACAAATAAATTGTTGCTGAGAGTATGTGATTACAAGCATACATATTATTATATATAATTATTTTAAAACCACTATTAGTTGTTTTGACTTGAAATAACTACTATATAATAATATAAAATTATAAGAATACATATCTAAATTGTATTAATAAACTATACAAATATTACTTCCTGAAATGTTGTGTAAGAAACTACCATGCCTCAGATGATATTATATGTATATTAAACTTTGTATATACATTATATAAAACGCTCTTTATTATAAATACAAAAGTATTTCTTAGAAATATTTTTTCTTATTATACAAGTAAAGTAATTGCCATTTAATAAAATCTACTTGAAATATTATCAAGTTCAAGCAGACGTATAATTTCACACTTTCTGAAAATGTACCCGGTTTACTGAGGTGCTATTTCAATTATGACAGGTGTTTATTTTATCGTATTTATTTTTAATAATTTTATATACATTATAGTCATACTTTTTAATTAACTATATATGAGTAAAAATATTATGTACGATGGACACGATGAGCTTTAATAGTACCTACATAGGTACTAAACTACTTTATCTGTACTTTTATGCATACTAATTTTGGTTTTATCTAACTTTACCCTCTCTTGGACATACTAACATAATGTAGTTTAAAGTTTAAAAAGATATCTATCGGTCTGCTACGTATTTTTTTCGACATACTCATGGTATAAACAAAAACTGTGACATTTTTTCTAGTATTAGTTTGTATGTATTATACAATTATATTATATATATATATACAAAGTAAAATAGGTATAAAGTCACAAAATAAACTACTTCTGGTTATACCAATTGGTTGGGAGTGAAATAATTGTATTTACCAAAATCGTTTTATATATGGATAAATTCTACTTGCTTGGCAGTTTGTTTAGGTGGAGGTTGATTTATAAATTCTGACGATATTATAAATTAAACTCACTAACTGTAATTATTTTACGTGAAAAAATTTAGCTTATTATTTGTAATATTTGCACACGTAAGAAAATGAATTTGTATTTAAATTTGACTTTTTAAATAATTTAAGGTTTATAGATATCACTTTAGTACTTTTTACTATTTATTTTATTATTGAAAGAAAAGCAATATATTATTGTATATCTCTTTGTATCCTTCGCATTATTACTGAGAATCTCTGAACATACAAGTATTACGAACAATCCCATTTCATCTGATTAATATTATTCATATATATCTGTTTATAGTATAACAAAATTTTAGCATGTACCTATTATCTAAAATAAAATAAGTTTGAGTCAAAATCGGGTTTGTTAACTTTAAATATTTTCAGCTCTTATTAATTTTGTTGTATATCTACGCAAACATCTGCTGTGAATAATCACCAATATAAAGATAATAAAATTGGTCACAGTTTTATTATTATGTCGAATAATATAGAGTTGTATAATATTTTTTCTTAATTGATGAAATAAAATCTATTATTTCCTTAAAAAATAGTTTTGACTGCATTAATAAATATATTGTGTTAAGGTATTACACGTTCTTTAACCTTTAATGATAGATCAATAATTGAGTCTAAGGAATGTGTATTATACATCTTATTTGATTAATAAAAATATTAAAAGAATTTATTCATTCACATATTATTACTCTTTTACAAATGGTAGATGAAGAAATTTTGTTTTGATAATAAGTCTTTTAGAAAAAATATTACTCATAATATTTAAAAGAAACATAAGTAATATTAAAAATTATAACATAATTATAATATATAAATTTAAAATATAATGGTACCCACTCATCTGAGCAAGAAAAAAACCTTATTTTCATCTTAAATACTGTGATCTTTAAGTGAAATGTTTTTTTTTTGTTTCAAAGCAGTATAACGAGAAAAATTTTCATCAACTCAAAGCGTTCATTATTATTTATGTTTTGATATGAGAGGCCCATTTGACAAAGAAAACGAGCCTCTTTGTCGCAGTCTTTGACCGAAATGTTAATTTATCCTTATGTTTTATAATGGATACGTTGTATTTTTTAGGCTTTTAACTTTGCTTCACCTATTCCAGGCCGAGCGAAAATTTTATGTATTACTCGAAATTAATATAAGCTAAGAGGATGAAGGAAAACAAAACGACTTCAATAAAATGTCAGAAAACAAAAGGAAAACTGCTCAATTCATGACGACAAATCGAGGCCTTCTAAATTTGAGCTACGATATAAAAGTTCTGATAGTAGTGCTAGTTATATATTTAATGGGTAGTTTTCATTTGTATCTCGATACAATATGTTGTTATTAAAACTAAAACTTCATAATACGATACTATTAGAAAGTACTCGTAGTTTTATGCATTTGACTCTGGATTGTCATTCAAAGACCCCAGGTTTAATTTTTGGTGAGGTCACATTACATTAAATATACGAATTTATCAAAGCCAAGCCATTTAAATGAATATACAATGTCACTACTATTATAATAGTATCATTGGGTATCATGATTTGTTATAATAGTATTAAAAAGAAAATCATTTTGTTTGGATCAGTATTTAAACAAAAATATATTCACACAGTGAATGTATAATTGTATATCTATGTTACTTTAAATAAATGTAAGACTGTTACAGCTATTTAACATATGAAAAGCGATAGGTACAGTACCTGTTTACGTTAACTAATATACATAGTTTGTTTTTTCTATAATAATACGTAGCAAATATTTTTTTACGATTATCAAGGATTCAAAAGATAAAATACATTGAAGTTAATGGCCCCACCAAACCACACCCGGTATTAATTAGGCGTATCACGGAACCCTACATTTGGATGTGAAGCATCATTTTTTTTTATGACTGGGAATGTCTCAGGAGCAGTTACCCAAGACTAAGGTCGCAATGTACTCAAATGTGCTTTGACTGAATTTACATGACGTTAAGTTAAGACCTATGGGAGAGACGAGCACGTAGAGGTAATATTTAAAATTGTAGTGAGTAACGAATTACGTTGGCAGTATGACGCTGCAAATTTTCTAAATGCAATACAATTGGCCTTTGTGGCGACCAGGTTCGACGGTCCGATGGGTTTAACAGCTGGGTGGACCGACTCGAGTTAACTTTCCCCTCTCGGAGCACATTCTTGGATATTCTCAGAGGATGTGGTTTGCATCCTGTTTTTCCTCGCCACATGGACATGTCGGTCGGGTAACAAATCCAAGCTCAAAGAGCTTGGCAGCGGATCCACCGTGGCCTGTTAGTACCTTGCAGTATAATTCTATATTATAATTTTATTATAAGATTATTGTGTATTGACGTCGTCGCTGAGAAGTTTGCTTGTATCTAGGCTTAAATTTAGAGGACCTAAATGACAATTATTGATAGGAAAAAATACTCAAAAATACCGATGTTATGAACGCGAATGTATATTAGTCAACACTTCACATGCTGTAGATAAAATTTAATGTAACATGTAATCAGTTGTAATTTTATTTATAACTGTAATTAACTATTGACACGCTATAATACTATATTTTTTGGTACAAAAAATAAAGCTATTGTCTTTTACACATAGCCAGTACCAAATAGTAATAATATGTAGGTTTGTATTTTCTTGAATTATTGACACATAAAAAAGTCTATTCATATAAAACAATTTAAATGAATAGACCTTTGTTTGTATACTGTGTTGTAAAAATTGGTATATTAATCGTAAATTTATTATTACTTACTTAATCTGTATTTAGTAATAAATAACGTGATAGTAACGGGAATAAATTAAATTTGAGTGCTTTCTTAATGAAATTTACGTGATATGTAATAATATTTTTAGACTTCTATAAAGTATTTTTTGATGCCAATTTGTGTTTTGATAATATATCTATTTACATATCTAATGCATAGTTGAAAGAAAATAACAATAACAACGTATTTATTATGATTGTTAAATATATTTAATCATTTTTACCTATTTATAGTATACCAATACTGGTTTCGTTTTACAATATTATAAATTGGCCCAATTTATTGGTCTTGGTATTTTATAAATTTTATCAAGTGTCTTGAATTTTTTCATTTAACAATCGTAATAAATTCTTTTGTTATTTTCTATGTCAACTATCATGTTTTTCCGCTAAAGAATAACAATTGATAAAATGTGTAACATCTAACGAATGTTTTTTCCACTCAAATTACATATTTTAGTAATAATTAATGAGACAGTATTAATTGGAAAAATTTTATGGTCACTCTGATTTTAAATACTTCAGTTAATGTGCACTATGTTATCTTCATATTTTAGAATCATCAATATTATATTTAATTAAAATGTTATTATTTCCAAAATCGATGGCATTATCCATTAAATACATATTGATAGATATTCAGTTGGAATTATGACCGGCTTTCTTGTAGGCTGCAAGATTGTATGGAAATACTCGTATGATTATAATATTATTGATTGTTTTATAGATAAACCGAATAGCAAATGATGAAGAAGAAACCTTATTAGACTTGTGTATGTTGCCAATTCCCATTTACGCTATATAACTTTGCACTATTTTTACTCTTTTTATTACACTGATACGCTTCTTTGCCTGATTACCTCTCGTACAATTAGATCAAATGACATTCATATTTGTATTGATATAATGTAGTAATCAATAAATAAACAGATAATACTTGTAAAAATATTTAAAAAATATAATTACAACATTTTCACCCTAGAGCCGGAGTGCAAAGTTATGAAGTGGCAACTCTACCTACTGTAATATTGTCAATCTTTTACTGTAACTGATGGTGACATCACTGGAATGGACAGACTTTTAAATATCGTAAAGAAAAGGTTAAACTGAATAATATTCATTATATTATATTATATTCTATTACACACCATTATTAATAGCCATTCTTTTTAAAATGTACTACCTTTAATCTAAAATGTGTTGAAATAAGTAAAATTAGCTAATTTTCAGAAATTTATATATTATATTTACTTCATATTAATATAATACTGTTAAAAAATACGGTACCTACTTTGATAATAGACACACAAAGGTACGATCTGAGAACGGCTTCTTGTCAGAATACTCAGACTTATTTAAGGTAATATAATATTATATATAGTAAACATTTTAATGATATAAATATTTAAGATTTCTACCTGTTTTGACGAGTTTAAAGCTGACAGCATTGTGGTTTTTAAGATGCTCGTTGAGTGCTGGGTGGGTGATATCCCTGAGGACAGACTCCCCCTGCACCCCCCCAGACATCCTGCTCCGGCTGTCAGCTGATCGATGTCTGATGCGGGAGAAGAATCCAGCTCTCTTACGGTTTGGTTCTGCATCACGACAAATAAAAATACTATCAGCACGAGAAAGGAATTTTTGCTTTGCAGGATTAATATATTATGAAGTACAATACACGAAAATACGTAATTTTTTTTTATATAATAATGAGTATAAAAATATGAAAATAATTCTTTAATTAATATTTATAAATTGTGAAGTAATATACTAAATGTAATATATTATATATTATAGATATGATCGAATAATTTAACTACAAAACATGTTTATTTGTATGATAGAATTATACAAAAACAAATCTACCTGTTATTGGAAACATTACGTATTATTTTATTTTATATCTCATAGTGATCTTATTATATTATTTTGCAATTTTATTGATCCTGTTTAAACTAAAATAATTTGAAAAAAATAAATCAGCACAAATTTCAAACACCCATCATGAATGGATTTCGTAGTCGGTCAGACAAAAGTCACTATTAACAAAAATCACACTTTTGCAATGTATTGGATTCTACCAATAGATTCGGAACAAGATCTTCTTTAAAGAGAATTGTGTCATTAAAATGGACAACATATCAAACCTCGTAAATCAGAAAGCAAACGTGCTAATATTTGTTTTTTTTTTATATACACTTAATGCGTAAAAGATTATTATCTCATTATTTTATTTATAATAATTACTTTTACCTCAATAGCTAGAATATTACTACAATACTATGTTTTTTTGCCAATATGATCTTAATAATTTATGCTTAATAATAAGTACTAAAGCTAATATTTTTCATTAAAGCTATTCGAATCTTTGATTTATTCTTTTAAATCGAGAAAATAATTATATATGAAACTTTATTGGTCGCAACATTTTAAATCACTTTTTTATACATTATTATAATCCTAATGGATTTAAGTTATAAACTATTCTATTTAAGTCGATTTTGCGACCCGGGTTTTGCCTTTCAATATCTTCAGGTACTATGCGCACCAATGGTAAATGTGTGTAAGGCGCAACCCATGTCGCGAAATTACTGAAATGGAACGGTGCAAACTTTAATTCGTCGATAGTGTTAATAGTAATTATTATAAATCACTGTAACTGTATATTCTCTTTATTAAAAAGAATTTATAACATTTCAAATATTATAATTATTATTTATATATATTTCATTATAGCATTCGCAAAAGTAATACTGAAAAATAGGTAGGTATACAATATTTAAAAAAAATTATTTGATTTTATTTGATATGACCATCTTTAATATCTGTCGAAACTTTAAAAAATACGTAGTATAAAACGATGATATTTCTAAAACAGATATAAAAAAGGAGTATATAATTAAATATATCGCTAAGCAAAGACAAAAAAATAAAAATTAAAGTATTATTGTTGGGTTGTAACACCTGCCACGTTTCAATAATTATGACGACAACTTGGAAAAAATAAAACCATTTTTGCGAGAACCAGACCTTTATTCCACTGAAAGATAATAAACAGGAAGAAAAGCGGCGAAAGCTAAAAACAGGAAATGAAATTCAAAAATAAGCGGCGGGAAAAACAATATTTAAAAAATACGGAACAAAGGTTCAATTTTAATTACGTATTATTGAACATAATTAATTATTGCATCTGGATATTTTAAAGATTAACTTAATCTATTTTATAAAATTTCACCACAATATTATTTATTAACCTAATACTGTACATGGATAAGTGATAGCAAAAACAAAAGTTACTCATGCACAAAATACTGATTAGAAATAATAGAGTTTTTGTTTCAAATTTAAAGTGAAAATATTTCCAACATTATGTTTTATTTTTTGGTCTTTGCTAAAATGTACTTATTGTATGTTGAAAGAAAATATAACAAGCGAAATAATTGAGAGTATTAGTTCCAAATTTAGCTACCTTCATCAACTTTTATTTAGAGATATTAAAAAAAAAAACTTGTAAATGTTTGGTTCGAGAAATATATTATTCAATATTAAGAGATGCGAGATAGACAAAAGTAACCTAAAAATCCTAAAATTCATAAAATTATATTTTGTCATAAATGATTATGTGCTATAAATTTTAAGTAGTAAAATTAGTGGAATGATCACTGGATTTGGTAAATTTTGAAATGAAAAGTTTGGATAAATTTACCATAAAAAACACTACAATACGCTGTGAGGCCCAATCAAAGTAATGAATACATCACAGAAACACTCAAGGTTTGAGGTGATTATAACGTTACCAGGAATCAAAATTATAAAATAAAAATTAATGCTTCTTTGACCCAAATACTCTCAATTTTTCATTTTACTATAAATAATCTATCATCAAATGTACAGAAATAAGAATAAAAAATAGGTAAAATAAACTAATCATTCTCATGCAAATACAATAATGTTAAATAATTGATATAAACTAAATAAGCACACGTTTTTATGACAACACCATTAGACATGTATGAAATAAACTCACCTCCCAATGATTATAATATGAAGGCTGAAAAACAAATATTATATATTTAGAAAACGGAATAGTATTGTCTTATTAATTTTTTCATATCGGAAATAATAATTGATTTCAAACGTGTCATTATAAACACGTGTATTCGATTTCCTATCAATTAAGTGAAGTGTTGATAAAGTTTGAAAGCTTGTTTAATTATGATTGAATTTTTCATTGTGTTTTGAAATTTTCCGGTAATTTTTGAGACACGTAAAAAAATCGTTAAAACCGTTACCTGTTACTGAAAATTATTCAAAACGAAAGAATTTTCATCGATCCGCTCATTTCAACATGATAATTTGTATGAAATAAAAACAAATCTGGTATTTTAATGATTATATGTACCTATTGTCATATTTTCTAATTTCAATCCGAATTCTATTTAATAGCTGTCAAATAGCATTGTTTTAAAGTCAATGCGATATATTTTTAAAAAGTATACAAATCATCGCGTCGGCAAAGAATTGAACAAAGAAGATGACATTAGTTCTGATGATTTTCTGCATTTTGTGAATCAAACGGATGTTTCAGTTAATTCTGCTTTGGGAATTTGTACCTATAAATTACTTTTAACCTAGAAAGTAAAGTAATGAGTAAGAAATTTAATACTTGATACATAATAAACAATATGAAGTGAAATAATAAATAACCGCAATATTTTCTTTCCTCAGTTTTATGAAGTCTGTAAAAGTTATGCGATTCACGAATGAGCGGTGAGAAATATTAGTGCGGTTTTCAAACGGATGGATTAGTTTACCAAAATATTTTTTTCCTAAAATAATACTTCGAAGAAGAAAACCCAAAATCGTAAAACACACGTCGTAAAATCAAACCAAACAAAAAAATAAATAAATGAAACCTTCAAGGGAGGAGGATTTCGCAACCGGCAGGGGAGGCCTGGAGACGCGAGGGGGGATGATTTTTTTTTCTGGGCGCGGGGTCGAGGGGGCAGAGTGAGGGGGCACGCGTAAGAAATCCTTCCTCTCCAAATCCTCCACCGGAGAAGGCGTATCCCACAAGTCGGTTTCTTCTCCTTTCTGAAACTCCTCTTCGTGGATCTGCGCGGCCTCCTCCTCGGTTTCCCGACTCGGACATATTGGATCAGGGGTGATGACTCTTACGTGTTCAGCAAACTCCGGACAGTGTGACACCTCAAACAGTGCCTCAAAGTCACGGTCGAAGATGTTCTTCTTGGAGAAGGCTGGGGTGGGGAGGGGTGCCGGCCGCTCGCAGTCGAACGCGTTCGGACTGCGGAGGGTCCTGCCGAAGTCGGGGTCCTCCGATTTCTTCAGCCGGAGGAATCTTCTCTTCGGCTTCTTGTCGGGTCTCGCTCGGGAGGCGTCGACCCTCGGCGGCTTGGAGGAGGCCGCATGAGGACCGCCGTAGTCGAAGATATCGGCGGGGGGCGTTCCGGGCGACTCCACGGCGGAGGCGGTGGCGGTGGCGGTCGGGGCGGGGGCGCGGGACGGGAGCCTGAAGGGGACCTGCGGCTCGCACAGGTTGTCCAAGGTCGGGCGCGGCTTCACGCGGACTGGATTGACGGTGCCGTATGTCAGGTAGACTACTTCGTCCGCCGGATATATCACGTACATTCCTGGCGGAACATGATCGCACCGGTGCGGCCCTGCGGACCCCGCGACACCCTCCTCTCTCCCTCACTCGCTCTTTTGGAAAACTTTATTCGACAAACAGATTTCTTTTCAAGTATAATAAGCAATTTTAATAAACTTCACTTAATGTTATTGGCAATTTGTTGCGCGTTCAGATATGTGTTTTGAATCGTTTCATGATTCACAAAAATATTTATATAAAAAGTTCGTTTCGTTTCAAAAGTGTCAAGCTTCATAAATCTCGTACAAGAAAAAGTTTTTTTCACTCAGTTCGTTAACCATTTGTGTTTATTGATATCAATATCATAAACATTCTTATTGACCGTTGAGTATTTATAAATAACTACAGATATTGGAAGTTATATAAGTACTTATGAATGTTATGGTTACTGTTTCATCAATTAACCTAGAATATAAGCAATAATTGAAAATTTTAATTAAAGAGTGCATTTTGTATTATATTGAAATGTAGTTTATGAACAGAAAAGTTGTATTATGTTGGAGAATTGAAATAAGTAAGTGTCCTTGTATAATTAATATTCTAACACTATTTAATGAAGACAATACAGGATAGAAGGTTTTTGCGCGTTGGTATCTACTTGGTATTATGAAAATTCAGAGTTCATACCACCCGTAACCGATTAATCATACTAAATTTCAATAAACGTCGAAAAACGATTGATGATAATCTTCGAAGTGATAATTGATTGTTAGGGAATATTAAATCAAGACTGAAAATTTTGTTCATCCCATGTCATTCGATTGAAATGCTTTTCTGTAATCGTTTTGTCGTATTTTATATTGTCACTACGGAAATGTGAATTATTGAAACAAAATCGTTTTAAAATTCAATATAATTTTCAGCGGCCTGTTAATTTCAGTATGCAATAACTTATATTTCATTTGGCCTCACGGTTTCATGAATATTTACTAGAATTAAAAATCATCCAAAATAATACAGCTGCAGCATTTATTTACATAACTTAACTTGCATGAATAAATCATTATTACCTACCTATGTAGGTTCCACAACTAAGAATTGAGTAGGTATAGAAGCCACTATTTTATATCGAACTAGTGTAATTTCTCTCTCTGGCACCTTTTCAGTGGCGGGGTTAGAAGGGTTCTACTTTCTATCAAATGGTTTCACTCTTCCCATGTAAAGAATCTAGTAGTGAAGGCTTCAAACCGATAAGATCATAAAAAAATAAGACTATTGAAAAAGATTGTACGGAGAACTCATTTTTTGAGTACACGACGTTCCCCAAATTTTAATTGAATAAGTTTTTTTATCGAGTTATCCGAATTTAGTCTCTGTCTAATACGGGAAGTGAGCGATAATTGAGCGTCACAGTTAAAATGTTACAGATTTTAGTTTATGTTTCAATATTTATAGTATAAATTTAGTCAATACATAAAACCCTCATCTATGTGATGGCGCATTAATGATGTATTTATCATTATTTTACTATTACATTATATTAAACTATTTTTTAATTCAACGAATAATTTTATTATTTACCAGATTTAATAATGTAACATTCTTTCTTGAACACAAATTACCGTAGTAGATTTTTGGGTTGTTACCGCGTATTTTATCTTAATTCTTTCCTTGACCTTTCGGGCTCATTTCTTGAGAAAGGTCTCTGAAACAAATCCAAAACGTCGCAGATCGAAAGAGGAAGAACACGCAGTGACAGCAAAAAAAATATGATAACAAATAACCGTGAAGGCCTCAAATATTATTTTAAAACCCTCAGAAATATACATATTAGAAAATCCTATGCTGGCCCACATCACTTTAATTGCAAAGGTATTAGTTAATTTTGTCGTCATTATGTATGGTACACGTAACTATTTTGGTAAAGCACATTAACCGGATTATGATGGTTACGGGTTCGTGTCTCGCATAGAATTTTCTTACATGTCTTTCTGAGGTATTTTCCAATTATTTACGTTTTATTAAGTGTAGTATAATTATGATTTATTTTATTCTTTTATAGACTTTTAGTTTTTAGACTTGACTATTTAATAAAGATAAATAAAAAAAATAATCCAAAAAATCTATGCGACTTTTCCAATTATTTGAATTTGAAGGGATCGATAGAAGGAGCTTAATTAAAAAGATTTTTTTTTATTCTGAAATGTCAAAATATTTACCTTTATTGGTGATTTTCTTTGATCTCTTTTTGATGAAAAAACGAAACTGATTGAAAAATGGGGTTTCTTTTGTTCAAGTTAGTGGAAATGCCAACGTTTTTGTAAAAGAAGAATGAATTCGTGGCACAAACAACTGTTTTATTTATTTTTTATACCAGTCATATGGTCATTTCAAAACATCTATTCTCAATTTATTATATCTACCTGTAAAATGATTTTTCGATTATTAAGAATATGAGGTATTTGTGTGATAAACTTTCTGAAATCTATAAATTATTATAATTTAGATGAGCTATTTTACAATTTAATATAATGATGCTTAACATGACAGTCTTTAGTTTTAAACTGAGAAAAATAAAATTGATAGTTCAGCCTTACGTCGTAATTTAATTCACATATTGTTATTATATAAATAATAAGAACTTTTATTTGGATTAATATATTTAGTTATAATTTAAAATATACTCCCTTATTGTATAATATAAAACAATCATCTATCGTCACAATATTGAGTATATTCTCAGCTGTATAAGTACTTATTGATTATTGCTCTTTCAAAAATAAATGATGTCTGACTTTTAGTTTACCATTTGTGAAATAAAATTCCACTAAATTGTTAAGTTATTAAAATAATAATGACATTTGTATCGCAATTTTCATAAGATTTATATTTGACAAACTAACCAATATTAGGTTTATCCATTAGGATATTTTTAGAGGTTAAAATGTCCAATAAATAAATGTAAATAGTATTTTATTAGTTTGTCATTAGGCAACAGTATTTTTTCACCTGAACTAACTTTGATGCGAAAATAGTGACACTTAAACTTTATTTTGTACTGTATCTAACTATCTTGGAAATCTGTGTCAATATTCAATTTATTGTAATGATTATAATACATAATATACAGTATCGGGAGATAATTGAATAACTATTAAATATAAGTCTAAATAATCAATAAACGTATTAATAAGAATAATTATACGGTACACCATAGACTACAAAATATAGAGAATAATTAAAATGATTGTGCTAGGCAAAAGGTGTCACCATTCTGAAGAAGATGCTACTTTCCTAATAAGTTAACCGACACTTGCACTTAAAATATACTTTATACAACAAAACTAATGAAAGAAATATGATTCGGAAACGTGGTGTATTAGGAAAGACATAGAATGCGATGCGTGATGGTCTTATTTGACTGTGCGGTATCTTTTGACCCATCAATGACAGATAGTCTTAGAAAAAACAGAGATACAATCAGCTATACAGTATGTACAGGAGTTTTTACATCAAATTGTAACACCTTAGATACTTCGGTCATGTTTATAGGATTATCGAGTCGTGGATAGCAAACAAATACAATACGCATCAAGTAACAAGACAAAAAAAGATCGGGAAAATCTTTAAAAACATGGAAAGACAGTATTGAGTTAGATTTAAAGGCAATCAATGTCTAAAACTAAAAGAAAGTGGCGCTGGGTAGACGACCTACATGGAAACAGATGCTGGATGAGATCGAGAGACCACAGATAGGATTATAAAATCTGAAAGAAGAAGTGGTATTACTAGAAATTTATACAATATTGCATTATTTTGTATAAATGTATAGTTTGGTGAATGTTGGGAATACCGTGGAAAGACCACAAAACAAACCAACGAATAAGAAAGGCGACAAAAGTACGCGTGGTAATAGAGGTCGCAATGCTAATGAAATGGCAATTAGATAACCGTTGAACAAATGCCGCCATACATTAGTAACCAATTGACACTAAACGACCACAGTGACGCCTTCAAATCCGCTGGATAGACGAACTCATGAAATTCGACGTATGTATGTTGCAACAAAGAAATGGGGACCTAGAAGAGTGGAAGGAGCTAGAGAAAATTTTATCTAGTAGTGAATAGACCCCGGATAATGATGAGAATAAAATTTCTACTCGTAGTTCTACATAATTTCGAAATACAAATATACTAAATAAAATTGCAGACAAGTATTCCACAATTTAATTTATAAACACAGCTATTATGGAGTATAGTTTATACACGGAAATTATTTTTGTAAACACGTACCAATTCAATAAATGCTTACACCGTGATAAAAATAAATGTCCGTAGGCAATTTAAAGGAAAAGGTAACGGTCTCTACGGTAGAGATTCGGATATTGAAACCCGCCATTTTATCCGGTGTTGCAAAACACATAGATATAAACATAAGCTATAGAAAACTTGTCCAATATTTAAATTTAATCGAATATTGATAATACAGTTATAAGATAATATCATTCTTAAAAAAATCTAAATATTTACGAAAAATTTCCGTTGTCATCATTTTATACGAAATAATTTAACTGATGCTTACTTTCAAGATTAATAAGAAAATAATCGTGAAATTATGTGAAGTATTATTACTCAGGTCCATGCCGTTCCATACGTGTAAAATGTATTTTGTACCAGGGCGTTAAAGTTTAGTGGATAGCTAAAAAAAACTTGTCGTAGGTATATTTAATGTTAGGTATTAAAATGTTCACCTCATTTATTTGTCGAACGCTGCACCTTATAGAGATATTTTATTAGCGAAAGAGTTTTAAAGAACATCAAAAACTCTCATAAAACTATAATAAAGAAAAATAAACCAAACGTAAAACATCTGTCGTAGCTTTAGCAATTCATTACAATTATGATTTAATTTAATAAAACGCAGTGTTTTAATCCTTTCCACGCGGACGGTACACTTGTTGTACACTAATTAATTGGCCATTCGATAAAATTAGTATTTTATTTAAATGCGGTAATTAAATAGTAATTAAATGCTCCGCGATCAACAAGTTAAAACTTTTTCCACTTTTAATAAAGAAATCTGGACCAGTTTCGTCCGCCTTAGAGGGTTATTTTAAACTGAATACTCTTTACAAAATATGCATCTATCAAAACAAATTAAAAGGGCGACACAAATCATCTACCAATCAATACATTGAATTATCCGTCCAATAATACTTTGTCAATAACAATTAAATTAACATTAATGATCATGGATATTAAGATTTCATACTACATCATTAAGGATCTAAACAAAATATTGTAAATTATTAACATAAAACAAAATATGAAGCAATTAGTACCTACTTACAATAATAATTCAATATATCACCAAACAAATATTTATGATTCATATTTAGTCCAGATTTACTTATTAAAAGCGGAAAAAGTACTAAAAAATAATTGCGTTTTATTATTTTATATCAATAATACAATGCATTTTCACCAAGAATAATTATTGACAGTTAACAAGATAAAAGAAATTAAATTCTATACAAATTAATCTAATGGTTTATTTGTATATGACTGCGCTTTACAATATTTTTATTGATTAAGCGGTGAAAAAATCGTTGGAAGGCAAACTAAAAAAAACACTTAATTTTGAACCGGAACGGAGTTTTTTAAATTTCACACCATAAAAAAACTATAAGAAAAGCATACAAAAATAATGGTTTCGAATTTGATCTCAAAGGAATTAGGCAGGCAGAAAAATTGTACTTGATAATATATTACTCGGGAATCTAGAGAATTCTCGAGATATCAATAAGCCAATCTCGAATTATCGAGAAAATAATAATTTTAAATTCTTAAATTGTTGAATGTCATGAAACGAAAAGAGTCAAGTTTCAGTGAATATCCACATTAAGCAATTGTATCAATGATGATAAATAGTTATTTATGAAACCTTTTTACGATCCAAAAAATCGTGTTGTATGGTATATATAATTATTGTATTAATAGTATAGTAAGTATTGTTTTTATTATAGGCGATATAATATTTTTATTGTATAGAGATTAGCTTTTTGAAATTTCTATTTAATATCCATGATTATAGTTATTAAATTTATTTATTTCCATCTTTAATAAGCATGTATTTTTCAAGGATTATGCCGTGAAAAAAATGAGTTTTCACTAGTCTGGCTGACTACTTTGGGGTGGACCTGACGTTTAGTTGAAACGTTGGATCAATTATTACGTAAAATAAATTACAACACGCGATATTTCTGAAAACTACTTTCATTATTATTCTTCCGAAAGATAAATACCTACGCTAAAGAAGAATATTCCTTTGCGAAACTTTTCCCATTTGAAAAGCAATTGTTGTTATTTAATTAGTAATCGGATACTTTTATAATATCTAGTTTCTTTGCTTAAATTTAATATAGTTTTATCGTGTACATTTTAAATATTTATTTTAGCAGCTATATAGAGGTTAAGTCGAAAAGTCATACGGGACATTTTGGAGAAAATGAGTTATTTATGTGATTATATTTTTAAGAATATTATCACTAGTATCTCAAAAATTTGTCAGAAAGATTTTTTCTGTGACGATGTACTAATTTTTATGTGGTAGTTAGTGAAAAATATAGAATGAAACCAAATAAATTCATTTTTAAATTGCTCTTATGCTATGTTGAAAATTGTTACTGATACCCTTTAGCTTCAATGTTGATGTTGGTAGGTATATATTGTTTTATCTGACTGAAAACTAGATAAATACACAATATTCTGATAATATCTATGTCATACTGCATTGTTTGGAAATTTCTTTATTTCAATATGTACCTATTTCACTCCATAATATTGTTTATTATATTACAAGTATATAATATATTTTCTTTTTTATATATGGTATGGAATTCTAGATATTGCCAGTCAAGAAAAGTTGGTATTAGCAACGGTTGCTGATGGTGTCTTGGGAGGATTGCAGAACAAAGAGCTGCTTAAGTTGTGATTATATTGAGATACACGTCGCGTACTATCACGTGGCGTCACAGTAAGCTGCTGTAAGGTGTGTAGTTTCGTTTATCTTGGTGTTAAAAATATTATTAGACTGATGCTCTCATCACGTAACACATTTTTAACCTTTAAACGAACATTATCAGTTAGAAAAATCTGCCGAAATCACCAGAACATAAATAAGGCCACCCCACGTTGCACTGACACCTGCATTACTCAATGAACGTTTTTTTATCATTTTCATTCATATCGCGTGTTTTTTTTTGTTTTTAACGGTTGGCATTATGTATTTTCTATAAGAATATATCTATTATTTATGTTCCGTACATTGGGTTCTGTTAAAAATATTATCGTTGGATATATTATAGCAAGTAATTTTAACGTACGCACACGTAGAAACTATTAAAATTATTTGAAATTAGCATAAATAATGAATAATAATACATTAGAGTTGGCACTCTCCATCATTAAATTTACAGAGGTTGTGATTGTAAAATGAAATCTGCAAAATGACAAAATCATAAACTAAATTTTTCGCTGTGACACCATGATAGTACGCGACGTGCATCTCAATATAATCACAACTTTAGACTCAAAGACTTTATGTAACAGTTTATCATGGCGTCAAAGGTCAAAATCCGATATCGTGAAGTGGGTTTTTTTTTTTTTGAATTATTAATAACCATGTCCTTGCTTTTTCGTACAAGGTGGTTGTTGTTAGTAATTTTGAACAATCACGAACACCCAGGCTTTGAGAAAAACACATAAATGTTTTTGTCACGACCGGTAATTGAACCCAGGAACTCTCGGGTGGAAGGCGAGCGCCTTACCAACTTCACCACGAGAGCCGTCTATCGTGAAGTGGTTGGATGAAGTAGTTCACTGTAGTAAATGTGTATATTCTATTTCATCCGCCATAAGGCTTGAAGAGGATATAGAAAAATGTAAACAATTATGATCCACAATCAGGTGAAGACTTTTTAGAGTTTTTTTATATTTGAAATGATGCTAATTGAATAAACTATTTCTTTTATTAAGCGAATAAGACAGAAGTTTTAAGAATGTAACATTCTATATATTATTATAATTTGAAAACATCTCATGCATATACACACTAGAAAAAATCATGTTGTAGAAAAAAATACGACACCCAACGGGACCTAAACCTGTATCTGCTGCATTTGCACCAGTATGATTTTCAAATTAAACTACGGACATCTTACTAAACGACGACGTGTTCGACGTGAACGACACGTTAAACGCCCATTAGATGCAATAATCATGTTTTTTTAAATATGGTAATTAAAAATTAATTAAAAGGTACGCAGTGATTGTGTTAAACTAGTGGTTGTTGCATGAAATGTTTATCGAATTGCGTTATATAATTGATTAATAATAATTCGATAAGCAATTCATGTCACAACTACTAGTTTAAATCATCGTAATTTAGTAAGATGCCCGTAGCTTAATTGGAAAAGCATACTGGCGCGTATCCAGCAGATATAGGTTCAAGTCCTGTCGGGTATCGTATTTTTTCTAGTGTGTGTATGCATCAGATGTTTTCAAATTATGTATATCTGATGCTAATTAACGCCAATTAACACAATTAATATTTATGACAACAATTTATTTTTGCTATGAAAAATAGCGAAATATGGTTCCATATAAAAATAATACTAATGCGCTGCTTAAATAATTTGTATATAAAAAAAATTAAGTAAAAAGAAAAGTTTGCAAATTAAATATGTTAACAATAGAAGCGCTATTGCTACAATTCTATCTCTATACTATTTCATTGTACATAAAACTTTTTCTATATTAAAATAGCAAAGCAAAGCCGAAGCCAAAGAATAGGTCGTATATTAAAAGTTTATGTGTAATTAAGTCAACTAAAATTAACACGTACAGTAGTAACATATTATCTCGAACGAAGTGAAATAGCTTTGCATACCTACACTCTGTTGTTTTGATAATAAAAAATACTATGATTCTTCTATAAAATATTAGTGCTTATGAAAAATACACGAATAAAAAATACAGATTTATAAGGCACGTCAGGTTTAACTAACTTAGTCGCCTACTAAATCTCATGTCGTAATCGTAATCAGTAAGCTTCTGCTTCCATACTTGCTGTATACGTAAAATTAAAATGTTATTTTTATTCAATACATATATTATTTAGATCCTGGAAATAGACACTTCTTACATCTCTCCTTAGTTTTCCATGAATGTCTTAAATTGATAATTTGTTATGTGCACAATGTGTATTTTTTAAATAAATAAATAAATGTTTCCACAGTCATTTAAAAGTGTCCAGTGAATGATTAAAAACTGATTAAACAAATCTTGATCTGATAGTAAATATTATTAATATATGCTTTGTAAGTAAAAATAAATATTGAATTTAAAACTCATTCGCGACATTTATATACGCACATATACTGCCAAACAAACGATTATAAAACGAACATGGTGACATAAATAATATTCCTTTCTACCATTGAAAAATATGCTTTTTTCGCTTACGACCGTAGACCCCACATCCTGAAGCGGGTCCCCAGACCATGATGTTTAGTCCCCCCCCAACATATTGCTAAGGTTTATGGCAGTATAATGTTCTATAGTAGTGTTTCCCAAATTTTATTTCATAACGATACGAACATAATTTTTGGTATTTTAAAATAAATTCATTTGAATGTTGACTTTGACGACTACCTTGTGTGCCAAATAAATGCAACCCTTCACCATATTGGATAAATAGTAATATTTATTAGTCAGTAAACACACTAAAAATCATCATAAAATAATATTCTACTCGTGATTTTTTTGTTTTTTGTAGTGTGTGTTTATCTCACTTAACTGGTCGATCCGCCACGCCGGGCTCCCTTTAAGCCCGGGCCCATATGCTAGAGCCTTGTCAGCCACCCTTGTGGGGGTGCTTACGACACTTGCACCATTAGATCAATAAAAAAATATGCTAAAATTACTGTATAATGTATATCGTAGATCAGTGATACTCAACCGGGTTCCACGAAGAATACCAGGAGCTCAGTAAGAATTAGCATAACCTTTTCGGTAATAGAGTAAAGAAAGGTTTAACATGGCCTATTTCTGAACAATCAAGTAGGTATTTGGAAATATCTTGACTAGAGATATTGTGTCAAAGAAGTTCCTATCTAGCGATAGTTAGAAGACTTAGAAGAGAGATATAATTATTATGTTTTCCAAAAGTATTAAGCAGTTCATTATTATTTATTGATTACTGTCGGTGACGTCCAGTGGAGTTAATTAGATGATTATTTAGGGGCAGCTTATAATAAGAGGGCCACAGGAAGAAATTTCTTATAATATAACCTTCGTGAGTAGACTCCGAGGAGATCACAAAATTTTCGCCTGCGGCACCAACATTATTTAAAAATATTCGGATTGATTAATTTTTTTATGAATTCGTTTGCACGTACTTATCCCATGTGTAAATAAATTTGCTTATGAGTACTTTTATTTTACTTATTTGTGTTTTTTTTTTGTAGTTTACTCTTTTGAATCTGAATATTGTATCATCGAGATAGGGGTTTCTCGATTTTTTACAAAACGTTTCAAGAGTACCGCCAATCAAAAAGGATTGACAATCACTGTCTATATACATATGCGTTATCAAACGTAAATATGGTCGTATATCATTTTAAAACTTCTTTAGGATATGTAAAAAACTATTTGAGTAGTTGGCATTAACTTTTAGCTAAACATAAAACCTACGTTTGATTTTTACGATTACGTGCATAATAAAACTATCGATTTCTTATATTCCTTGCACTTTCAAAAGTCTCTTAATGGTGTAATAAGTGTGAGAGAACACTAATTTATCATCTTTATTATTGTATCATAGATCACACTATACCCCATCTTCTTATCAAGTCCCATATGACTCATATGGGTGAAATATGGGAGAAGATATGGAGGGAATAAAGTAATGATTTAATAAACATGGTACATATATTTTTTATGATAGTAATATTTCACTTTAACACTCTACTACGGGGTAATAGTATGTAATATTCTCGTGAGTGAAAAATAGTGGTCTATTTTTTGATATCAGATAACCGACGCGTCAGATAAAAAAGCTCTCTGCAAAAGCTCTGCGTCTGAGCTTTTGCAGAGAGCTTAGAATCAGTTGGGAGGAAGCCAGTGACCTTGTTTTGAAAAAATGTGTCATTAACATGCTGCGCAAGATTATTTTTGATCGTGGCCAGTCCTTCTGTCAACGGTCGATTATGCCACTAGAACAAATACAAATATCCATTCTAGACAAACGACATTTTTTATACATAGCATTTTCCCGACTTCAAGAATTCCGGCGAACGTCTATATAGATTAGTAAACTAGTAGACTTCTTTTGTTATGTCAATATTTATATTATTTATTCTTACTTATTGTATGTACAGTTATTTTTTTTTGCAATATACAATAGTAATTACCATAAATAAGAACAGATTTTTTTTCTTGCTATATTTTAAAATTTTTACACTTTCAATTTTAGGACACGGCCAGTAAAACTCACCGTCTGGAATACGGTGGATTCCGCATCTCACATGTTTCTTTAGTATATATTGTTGTTAGATTTTATGTAATGTTTGTTTCTGATGGTTTTCAAAACTATCTATAATCATTAAATGAATATTTCATGCCAAGTTTGGTATATTATTCAAAATAATTAAGTTAACACAATAACGTTGTTACTTATGTATCTTAACATGCTTTTGGCATGAGAGATGGATTTTGTCCATTTTTGCAACCCTTGAAATATATCTGATTTAAATTTTATCTTTCAAATATATTTATTTTCTCTATGATACTCAAATATTAACATAAAAGTCATTCGAATGTACCAAATATAATAATTTACTTTGTAGCGTTCCTTGTTTCACTAAGCAGACTTTATGGTATGAATTATCAAACTCGAGAAATGTTTTGCTAAAGTTCTATAATACTTGTATTATAAAAGTTTCATAATGAGAAACTATATTATACTAGGTTTCTATAATGCAAAACAGAGGTCGGCAACATCATTCCCACGAAGGGCATCATAATATGATGTGTATTATTTTTGATTTATTTTAATTATGAAAAATCTTAAAAATATAACAGTTGGCATATTGAGTCATGTATCCCAATGTAAAATTATTTATGTGTAGGAATTCACAATAAATCAAATACTGCATTTTGATATATATTTCGTTTTTTATGATATACGTCAGCATTCTGTGTGACGTATTACCTCGTTATTTATTGTTTATGTAAAAATTACAATAACGCGTAACTTCATCCATAAAATCTGATAGATATAAAGAATTTCAAATGATTTGATTGGGATTTTTCCAAATCAACGATTTAAATAGCAATCGAATAAAGGCACGCGCCCTTGTACCAGGACCTCAATTTACCACATCACCATAATATCTACTTATGATGAATTGTTGCAAGTGCGTTATTCGACAACGGTTAGATGTAGCTGCAAAGTCCATACTGCCTACCCCACACCTTACTACTTCACCCGCGTTATCTTACTACTTTACCTAGCGCCCTATTTTTGAAAATTTTTATCTTGTAGGTACCTTTGAAAACTTTTCAGATATTATGTAAACTGGTAACACTAATGTAGTATATAAGTTAGACAAGTCTTATCAATATTTGAGTTGTAACAGAATAAACGGGAATATATAGATAGTCCAATTTTATTAAGTTATATACTTATATAAAAATTATATTGTATATATAACTAGAAATAGACAATTATAGCATGAGGCCCGGCCATAGTGTCATAATGTGAGAACTGTCAGTATATTGAAAGATATTAGTTCTCCAAATCGCTGGTAGGTACTTTAACTTATAGTTATTAGACTCTAATATAAAATAAAGAAACCTTTGAGTTTCACAGCTTCAAGTTATTTTAGTATTAGCAAGTACTGAGAGCAAGACTTTATAAGACTTAGAAAACCTGTTTTTCTACAAATTGGTCATACGAGGACACAACCGCCATCAACCAAGGGCGTACTAGCACACCAGCGCTTGCGAGTGCCGCGTTGCGAACCTCTGATCTAGATAGATAATGTCTGGCTCGGAAAGCAGAACTTAGCCTACATACTTTATAATGCGGCGAAACTTGCGGACACTTAATCCAAATTGTTATAGGCAAGCCGTGCATTGTAAACTCATTAAATTTTGGCTACCCCGTCAAGGGTAAAAACGTCAAGTTCACAGATGTGAATCACGCCTTGAACTATTTATTTATTTTAAAAGGTTACTGCGCAATGAAAAGAAAAACATTAAATACAATAAGTATCAAAACTAAACAATATTTTTAGAATGTAAATGGCGCTGTAGGAAATTTATTTTTTAAATGTTTATATACAATAATTACAATAATTTCAAACTTAGCTGACATTATCAATTCTTATTGATCTGTATAGTAAGGTGAAACCTATCATGGTACTTTTTTGTTTTAATTTAAAACATATTATAAAATACTGATTTTGTAGTATTATGGAAACCCTCTATTAAAACTGTGACTAGAATACAATAGTTTAATAATTAGATATATTATACGTTTATGTTATATAAATCTGTTTTTCAAAACAAATTAATTAAATTGCATGTAATTATTAAAATAACAATCAAAAGTGAACTAAAAATAGTTTAATTGCATATATAAAAATAAAATAAAAGTTATGTCATTAAAAACAGTTTTACAATTATTAATAACATTCATGGTTTATCAGTTTATCACCATATATATTATGTGATATACAAACGAAATATAATGTATCCAATTGTGGACAATTTTCATGTTTTTTTTCTTTATACTTAGATATTAAGTTTATTATTTTGTACGTAGTACCTACTTATTTACTATTCGTCTTTTTTACTTTTGTTCTTATAGCTGGTATCATGAAAAATAAATATAACTTTTCGCTCACGTAGTAGATTTTGAAAAAAGAAGCTTCACGTCAAATACATCATGTATAACAACAGCTGTTACTTGAAACGTGTTGTTAATAAATACAATATATTTTAATCTTCCTTGTTTTTATAAGTCTTAAATTTACGACCTTCATAGATATTATAGTTCAGTATATTCTAGAATACACTGAACTATAATATCTTTCGAGATATAATAGCTATAATTTCTTTATAATATCGCCGTTATTGGCTAACGCGTGCGTGCTACCTGTTATACTGTATGAGATGTCATCTTAACAAGTTTCACTCGCCTTTTGGGCTTTGAGAATCGATGTATCCGCCGAATATTAGGGGTACATTGATACGACCGTGTTACAAACATACGAATTTGTGAGCGGCCACAGTAGCCGTCGGTGATTAAACTATTCACGTGGTTGGGACATATACCCCGGATGCCGCTAGAGAGAAGTAATGCGTAAAGTAATACATAGCGATCTACGCGCTGCAGGTCTCGAATGGTGTAATGCGCAAGATATGCCGATGGACCGAGGTAAGTGGCGTGACCTTGTGTTTGGACTAGGTCCCAACACTGAAGCGTAACAGGGTGAAATAGTAGTTGTAGTAGGAGTATTCTAGAATAATATAGTAACGCACTAAATATTATAAACCTGGTTTTATCTCTATGTATAAGTATTTTATATAAAATACAGATTAAATAAAAAAGGTACAGTTCTATTTTTTGTCATAATCTATTTAAATTAAGTTAATAAAATAACTACGAAATTTTTCGATATAAATGAACGAATATCTATTTCTAATTTTTTTTTTATGTATACTAATCTGTGAATTTGCAATACTTTTGTTATCATAGCTTGTTATAAAAAAATGCACGTTGGTCATAACGCATAAGAAGAATAAATAAAGAATAAGAATGTGTGATGTAATTGACTTTAGAGAAAGATTTGGTAGGAGTTGGAAATATACATAGTTGATAGAAGAGACAAATCTAGTCATCCTACGATATCCAAGACTTTTTAAAGGTCCGATAGGTAGACGTAGAAATGACTTGATTAACAAGATTATTAAGTCATATAGAAGTTCCTACAAATACAATGCATATAACCAAGAGGAATGAATCATTTAAAAAATACCATTATTCATGGAGATGATGATAACTAAGGTATCTGTATGAAGAAAAAAAAATCATACATCCGTGTTTTTAAATTGTGAAATGGCTTATTTTTTAAAACCATTTTAACAGTGCATACGTACTTACACAGGTAATTAAATTAAAAACTGTGCGTGGTAAAATTCTGAAACGATGACAAAGATTTAAATGTACATTATAAAAAATGCAAAACTGCATTTTGTTGGTTTCTTGAAGCACTGCTCGTAAATTTAATAATAATATATTATATCAATGTAATTACACTAATAAGTTAAGTAAGTTAGAAACCTGTACAATAATTATATTCTACAAAAGCTTTATAATATTATAATAAGACATCGGCATTTTTTTAGATATTACTAAGTGGTATGAATATTAACACTTATTATTTACATAATATAACTTCCACGATTGTATCATTGTAAATTTACTTCAAGCGCAATATCGCCGTCAATATTTTGACCATATTGGTTATTTACAATCATTATTGTATTCTATGTCATCATACATAATATAAGATAGCGTAGAACAGTATACTGTGGCTCTATCTTGTGCTGGCCTTTCTGCCGTTGGACATAATAATAATAAAAATATGTTATGACTTATGAGCAAGTTTATTTATTGTTTTATTTTTTATTGGCTCTCTAATGTAGATCTTAGCCGCTTTGTGAGTATATTATTACACTATAAATTTGTTAGCTATTAATTTAATAATATATTAGGTTCATATTATTCTAGTTTCTATCGTATATTAAAAACAATATAATATTAAATCTCCAGATGCTGACTTCGAGAACAACGGCAACAGACATTTTGACGCTCGGCGTTAATAAATAAACCGAGATATTAAAATCAACAAATTTATGTTTTAAAGACAATATTCCATAGTATTATATTATTATCTTGTATTATTTGTTTTGAAATAAATACAAATTTCGTCAAAGAGCTGCGGTGATCATGAAAATATGACTAATATTATTTCAATATCAAAACTAATGTTGTCTCCTAATAATATTGGCCGCAGCGGCTATTTTCGGGTGAACGTACTCATCACATCTCATAACAATAGTCTTGGTCGAGCTGGGCGCGATCGGTGAAAGCGCTCTTGACATGAGTCCAAGGCCTGCCGCTTCTGGCGTCGCCGGCGTCGGAACTGACCGCCAGCGCCGCGACGCTCAAATGCGTTGCCGAATTGTTCTAGACCGGCGTCGCGCCGTTACATTTTTGTATTGACACATATTATTTACTGGCACAGTGATATATCGATACATTGCCGTTTTATTGACCTATAAATTTTAATGGAATTGATTGTCGTAGTTAAAATTTTGTGTTTATTCTTTGCATACCTAGAAAATTTCTGCTATAAAATTTAATAATCTACTTAATCATGACATATTATGTTAATGCTTTGGTATATTTGTATATGCTAATCCATTATTTACCTTAGAGCGATAAATAGCGTGGTAAAAAAATATTTTTCTTATAGCAACAATAGGGACAAATTTTAAAATAATAATAAATGGATAATAGATAAATTGGGGTTTTTTCATAATTTTGCCGTAGTGATAATTGCCCATTTACCATATTCACTAAGCATTTTCTTTGGACCAAACATACATTAAAAAAGCAACATACAATTTTAGCTAAGCCATTTAAAAATAATAGCTTATAATGTTCCTAGCACGTAAAATTTAATTCCGAATAGAATAAATAAAGAAAAAAATGTAATCAACTGCTTGATTTTATTAAGTATTTTAGTAGCTTCCAATAAATTAGTGAATTATATAGTTGTTTTCTTTAGAAATTTCATGAAGAAGGGCCGATATTTTTGGTATGACAAATGATTTTTGATTTTTTTTTAATTAACATTTAATTGACGAAATAGTGTCGTGATATGTAGTAAAAATATGTAACAGTTATATTAGAGAGATTAAAATATATTTTTTTATAAATGGTTAATAATATTATATTTAAACTATTTTTTTATTCCAATATACAAAAGATTCAAGAATATAGCATTACTTGTTTAATTACATGTAAATACTTTTATACGACGAATCAGAAATATGCGTTTCATAAAAAAATATATAAATTATCATGAAAAGATCTTCAACCTATAACCATCGCATTCCTTGAATAAAATATTTTTTTCCCTAGTAGGTGTTTTTCTGAAGTGTACTAATGTACCTAGTTAATGGAAATTGTTTATAGTTATGTATTTTATTGTGAAAATTATTTGTTTATTCTGCACATTGATTAGAATTTTAAACATGTCCTAAAGTAAATGTTAAATAAATTAGAGTAGGTAATGTACGTATTTTATAGTATATAAATATAAAACGATAACATAAACAATATTAAAAAAAACATTCTAACGAATTATTAGCACACAAAATAATAGTGTTCATGGATTTCATCGTACATATTCACACAACAAATTATATCTCGCAAATAATTTGAGTTCGATATAAAGTAAAAGAAAGGATTTCTAGTTAATACGTATAGTAATGTAGCATTTCCATATATTATCTGTTGTAACTTACCTAAAACTTTCGCCGTGTTCTTTCTGACTCAGAGATAACATGCCTACTACAAAATTTATGAAATTTTACATTTAGTTAGACAGTTCTAATCATACGTAAATCAAACGTCAAAATAAAAGCTAAAAACATAAACACTGGTCGTTTATTTCACTAAAATGTTTTTCAGTTTACATACGTTTTTCGTGAAGTTAATTAATATACATACATAATGTTAAAATTATTATTTGAAAATTTGGAAAACTCTTTACTATGTATATTCATTGTAGTTTCTTAGAAAAAGCAAATTCAATACATACAATAAAATATATCCTTAAATTAGTTTTTATCAAGATATTCTCTTATATTTTTATTTACTTACGGTAATATCAAAATAAATATAATATATTACCTTCCCGCAGTGTAGTTGTGGGAAGTCAGTGTTTTTTTTTCAGAAAACAATACAATTAATCTGATAAGATAACTCTGTGGAGATGTTATGGAATATAGATGTATTTTTTAAAATACATTTTAATAATTAGATAGACTATAATGGATTTACTTGGTATTATCCAGTTTAATTGTAAGAACAAAATGTTGTCCGTGTTAAATTCTGTTAGTTTTGCCGTAAGAATATTTACATATATTCAATCAATTATCAATGCTTCTCGTATATTTTGTTCAAGTGAAAGCACACCAAAATTATCAGAAAACGGATATACAACAATTCAAGCCGAATGAAATTTAAATCAATCAATACTTTATCAAAGCGGTATTTTGCACGAATTTTAAATATAAGTAGCATTTTTTGGGATAGGTTCATTATTAATTTGAAAAGAATTATGTTTTATTTAGATTGAAATAGACAATTCAATAACTAACAATTCAAATTAAATGCTTCATAATAATTTATTGCTATGTGGTCTTGTATAGTGTTAAGTGATTCTGTGCATACATTTTAATATAATTTCATTGAAAGACATTCTTAAATAATATAAGGTACGTAAGCAGTATAAATATACAAACCATTTATTTCGAATATACTTATATCCAATGTACTTAATAGAATTAGAAACAATATTTTAATGTATATACAGTATAACCTCGTTTTTACGTGCCCGGAATTTACGTTTTCCCGGCAATTGCGTGTATTTTTTTCAGTCCCGATGTATTTCAGTACATTTAATACCCGCATTTACGTTTTTCTTTCCCGCGATTTACGTCGGAAATATTCAAAATATGCGAGTTACGCGTGCTTGACAATGATTGGGTCGTGACATTCGAACGGCGTAAGGTGAGAATTACATGACAAAAAAACAAAAATGCAACAAACTAATATAAATACATGATTTTTTTAATAAAAAATAAAAAAAAAATTCAATAAAAATTTAAATTGAATGTTGTTTTTTAACAAAACGTTATTTTTTTAGAATCATAAAATTTAAATGTTCTTTTTTTCAATACCCTTTTTTTATTTTACATTTTCCCCCCAATTAGGTTTTTTTTTCAGTCCCTTAAAAAACGTAAAATAGGGGTTATACTGTACATTAAATATATATATATAGTTGCTGAAAACCTGAAAAAGCTTACTAAGATGATGCAGATGAAATAATAAAACATCACTGTATAATTAACCATTTTGTATCTCAAACAAATGCTTACAAATTACCACTTTGATATAGAGCTGATTCGAATAAATAATTACATGTTACCCTAAGTTAAGCGTACTAATGCTAGTTTTAGAACCCTCAACAACTCAAAAATACCTCAATTTGAAACTGTAGAATCAACAAAATAGTTTATTGGCCACATAGTATCATTTCATTATTAGACAGGTGTCATCGATCTCATTTCGATTAACAATAAAAATAATGTTATCTCTTTCTTTTGTATAGTTATCCACCGATACAGAATGAAAGGTAAAATGGAATAATCACACAGTTCTGAATGCCAAGTGAATTGTGTTTAAATTATTAAAAAAAAATCAGTGTACACACTGACACACATTATTATAATGAGAATTATTTCATATTTTTTTTGCACAACGACGCTCTCCAAAATCCGGCGCCGGGCGTATAAAAAACCGCGCGAACAGATTTACTCTTTCATTGGGTGACGCTTCATTTGCTCACATCTTGTCAACTGTTATAGGCGTTGCGTAACGATTTTTATATAAATTTAAATCGCGCCACGAACCCGGTTTAAACATGAATCTCAAATATTTACACTTCAATAACTCTTACAGCTACGCTATCATAAGAGTACATAACGATGTTTTGTTAGGTGATATTTTTAATTTATACTGACCACACAATACTCATTATAAAAAGCTTAAATTTTACATGTATTTTTTGTAGTTAAGTTTAAGAAAGGAGTATCAAAATCATCAGAGCTATCAAAGGTAAAAGTTATCACGTTTTGAATATGAAAGGTTTTTAATCACATAAAATAATAATATTAAGATAATATTTTGCAGCATATTGTTATGTGATGTCATCATTATAAGCCGCGTGCCGTCATCTTTTTAAAACTTATGGGATGTATTCAACATTTACTCTTTTTCTATAATTATTGTCAATGGCAAAATTATTTTTGATTGTTTCAATAATTGACGGAATTAGTGAAGATAAATTGAGCACATCTTTCATAAATTATTAGTCATTGTATCCAGTATTGATAAAAAATGTAATTGTGGAAAACCTAAATTTAGTCACCTAATAACATTCATATTGATTAATTTACATATTAAATATAGTCTTACCTTAGATTCATGTAATTTGGTATCATTTGTATTTTGATATCAACGTATTGATAAATAATGAATGGTGAATTTTACTACATTTTAATTTAATTAGGGAAGCATATACCATTGCGTAAATAGATAATTTAAACGTAGATTTTCACTAGCATGAATTTATTCAAAAGACTATTAGCTACATACTAGCATTAAATAAAATTAATAATAACTATGTTTTTTATTAAATAATTATTATAATGAATTAAATATTTTGTTTCACTATTATTAATATGAATATCAGTGTTTCTTTTGGAATTCAGAAAACGTTCAAGCTTTAAATCAATTTATACCAATTATTTATTTTCGAATAACGCAAAAACCACAATAAAATCATAAGCAAAATCTGAAATTTAATTAAAAATCTGCAGTCAATCATCCATCCACAATGGTAAATTTTTCGTTAACTTTAATATTGCGGTCATTGAACTTTCCTGCATGGTAATTTAATATTAAATCATTCGACGTAGGTAATATAATACATATATATATATTGAATATATGCATATATAAAGAAATTATGATATAAAGTCTTAACTTAAATATTGGCATAAAAAGTAAAGTAATAAAAACAATAATGGGCGTTAAATAATGTAACAAGTGGCAATTTCAGCTCTAATATTTCGTCAAAGATGTACGAAATTGCGAAGACGGCAGGCAAAGCTTCTAAAATTTCCCGACAATCATCATAAACATAATCTGCAGAATGACATTAAAATTGTCGCTTCGCACGAACAATAAAACATAAAATTTTGGGATAAATTCCTAATTACGTTGAACGGAATCCGCTCACCAAATTTGTGTCACGCAAAATTGGCAAAAGCCCTTAACCTTTGGCAAATGATACCGACGAAATCTTGAAAGTGTGCCAAAATACCGGGACGTAGGGACTTTAGACCTATCTGTTGATCTCTCACCAATAGTAAGGTGATGATACTTGACCTTGATTGTCAATATGTATGGAGTGGACGGAATACACGCGGCAAAGCGGAAACATTGACCTAATTGTGGAACATAATAATGGAATTGGGTGGAAAACTTCTATAGAAGTGTGTTTGATGACTTACGAAACATCGAATTTGTTAGAGACACTTTTCGATATCCGATAACTTATCATTGTACTTATCGTATAATAAGTAGGTATGATATAAACACTAATGGATAAGTTTCATAAGATAAAATGTGTTTATTTAAATATAATGAAATTGACCATAGGTATACTTCAATGAGGTTATATTTACATTAATAACTGACGTTATACAAACACAATTTTATTTAAAACAACCTCAGAACGATAACTATTTGAAAAATTCTATTTTTTTTAAAACTAAGTGAGATTTAAATTCACTTTCATCGCAATCAGGGCAAAAATCTTTACCAATTAAGCCACCGGTTAAAATGCTATGCATGCAAAAGTTCCAAACAATTATTAGTTCCTAAGTCTTATTCGCTCAAGTTCGACGAAGTTTTCAGGAATTCTGGTATATTTATGAGGTTTTCCAAATTATATATGTCCAATGAAGAATGTTATATTTTATTTTCACATATGTTGTGAGTTATATATGTGAACTATTTTAAAATTAATAGTTGTTAGCCATCCGCAGTAAATCATCCACGAATTGAAATAAAAAATATTTGATTGTGAAGGTGCAAGATTCAATCCTAAATCCACGACTTCAGATGTGGATGTTCTACCACTATAGACTATACCGTCAAGCGTATTCTAATTTATTTTTATTACGTCGTAATTTAGCAATTTTTTTAACACAATCATACAAGAGTAATATAATGTTATATCTTAAAAATGTATATCATATTTAAATGTATAGCGCGGGAGCATATACGAATAAGTCAGTATAGTTTACAGATGCTCAGAAAGTTGCGAAAGTTTGATAGTTGGGTAGTATATCAATTTATTTGAGCAGAGACCTAATGTCGATTAGATGAAGAGACCGGGTGAAGGAATTCACTGGATAACTCAATGAATCCGATCATCAGTCACAATAGTATTATAGATAATATGTAAATATGTACGAATATAAAATAATTAGAAGGATTAATAAACTTATTATAATGAGTTAAAATAATTATAAGATAAAAAGAACTTTTTATATACCACGTTTTAAATTTTCTGTTGAATCATATAAACTTGACAATTCTACGTATTAATAATTTACCACAAATAAGGCAATTGTCAACAAACCATTTTTTTTTTTGCTATTTTGGAAGAAACAAACAAACAAATATAGAATACTGAAATGTCATTTTGATTTACATAGTAACGCACGTATATATTAATAATTTAGTTGCTAGGACCACCCGCTTAGCAACCAATAATAATGGATTGGATTACGGATTTCTTCCGAAATAACTTTTCATACAAAACAGAATTAACTGAAAATGGATTCAATTCTACTTAAAGATGGCTAAAAATATTAAAAGAATGCATTGGCATCGTGTTCTGATATATTCTACAAGTTTAAAATGTCTAAATAGTCGGTAAGTTAGTTAAAAATCGATTGCAAGATTTTTACTGGATAAACAACCACCGGACGAATAAGAATACGAGCTAATAAAAACGTTGTAAAATGATTTATTCAGTAATACTATTATTTTTATAGGTTTATTTACCTACACGAATTTTTTTAACAACCAGCTTGCAATATTAGGTAAGGTTTTTTACTATACCTACTGAATATATTTAAAAAAAATTACATATTAAAATAGCGAAATTGTTTTGTCCACTATGTTAGTACTTTCACACAATTTTGCGTCATTGCTCACTATTCGAATTCAATCTTTTTTATTAGTATCTATTTAAAAATAATTAAATATTTCACATACATAATTTTTAAACCACTTCTAAGAAAATTATTATAACCAATAGAAAAAATCTTTTTGAAAAAAGTAAGACACCCAGAAGGAATCGAACTTGCATCTTTATCATTATCAAAGTTCACTCTGTGTGCTTCCATCTACTTTTATTTTGTTACTTATTTAATTTATTTTCTTATTTTATTACTTTTTCTCTGTATTTTTTTTTTTTTTTTAATTATTAACACTTATTTTATGTCATGTCGTGAACGCTTTGAATTTATAATTTGTTATGTTCATTATATGTAAAATAAATAAATTTGATTTGATTTGATTTGATTTGATCTGTCGGATATCGCTCCCACGCACATATACCACTATGCTAAAGGACTCTTACTTAATTGCGACAAATTTTAAATAATGTTTTTTTTAATATTCACTGAAGCGTTTTCCAAATTAAGCTACTATTGGCGGTCGGCTTTTGTATTTTTAATCAATGTAGGTATTACATTAATTATTATCAGACGTCACTTTAGCATGATTATAATATATTTTCTCAGAAGTGTTTTCAAAATTAGGTATGTTCAATAATAATTAGAATGTCACATCAATAAATCTTGTTTTTATTAAATTTAATTATTCATTTAATAAAAAAAATAGTTAATTACATAATTATTATGTCAGTTGAAAAAATAAATAACTACATAATATATGCAATTTCTGATAAACGTAATAGCATAATATAATATATCAAATAATAATCATAGAAACGTAAGTCGACAAACATTGTCCATAACAATAATTTGTGGTAGATATTATTACATATAATTATATATAAATAATTCATTTAAAAATCAAATAAACACTTTATTTAAGTCATTGGGATAAGTACCTAATCAATTTTTGTAAAAAAATAAATACACATTTTTACATAAGCTGGAAATAGAAATTAATGCTAAAAATAATTTTAATGCACCGAATCACAAGCCATTTAGAATTATTTCACTGAATGCAACAATATATTGCGACACACTTGTCAACTGCTGGTGTGCCATAGCATATCGGTTGGCAACCGCTACACTATGCGTAAAAACGTATAAAATATTTAAAAACAATCTTACACCAATACGAACGTTTATTTTGAATTTATTCAACTGACGAATTCAAGTAAGGCTCCAATCAAAGAATATTTCTCATAATTATTGCAGAGGAATTTAATATCTTTACTATTTGTCATCTGTCCGGCAGTTTTCCAGTGAAGAAGCGGGTCCAAGTACTATTATAATATGCTCAATACCCAGAGAGGCGGAACTAAATAACAATCTCACGCATTCTTGCAAATAACACGCTCTGCCTACGTCTAAAAATGAAATTCCGTCATAGGTATCACAAATTCAAAGCTATCATCCCAGGGCGGACGGATTATTGGGCCCTTGCTGGCAGAGGACATACTTCATCTATTCAATAAAGCAACCGTCTTGAAAACCGTCGACAGTACTCGACACTCTTGAGGAAAATATAACGGTCAATATCAAGACTGTTATAAAAATGTATTATAATCAAAGACGTTAAAGAAAACCTTATTTTATGTAGACTAAGTCTAAATATATGAAAATGAAGTGTAAAAGAATATTAAAGCTAGTGATTAAATGAGTTACAAATAAAGCTCATAAACTAATCTAGAATAAGGCATGGTATTTTAAGATTGGTGTTTTCATATATTGGCGTTGCGTGGTTAAAAATATGTTTTATAATTAATTCTATATACTTATTACTAAAATTAAAATACAATCATTTTGACGCTAACAATAATTATGTCAAAGTTTGTTTTTAATTAATTTCGGGTAGGTATGTTTAATTATCCATCACTATAGTCGATTCGTTTCAAACCTCCGATATAATATGTCTCATTTCAGCAGCTCTTTTCCACCCGAGACTTCTGGGTTAGATTCCCGGTGAGGACACAATATTTATGTGTTCTAAAAAAAAATGTCTTATTTTATTAAGACCATAATACCTTAATAAATATACGTGACCATCACATCAAAGCAATTGCAAATATTCGATAATGAGCGCAAAACTATTAGGCGGCTATTCGATATAATTAGCATGCTATTTAAATGTGGTAATTAAAAAGTAATTCTCTAGTCAGCAGTCAATGTTTTGATATTCAGAGACAAAAAAAAATGTAGCAATAAAGCTTTTTCCTGTCTCTATTTACATATGAATAAAATAATTAATTTTATACTTCACTATCTGTTACCTTGATTAATATTTTCATACAGACAGAAATTTATGTGAAAAAATGTAAATGTGCCTCATATATAAAAATATATTCGAATATTTAGAAAAACGTAAAGGTCAGAATATTGACTTCTTTATGGATGAGTTCATATTTGCTACTCTCTTACATATTTCTGACATTACAAACAGACAGCACTTCTGCCATGTTATTTAAAACGAATTGACTCTCGCGTCGTGAAAAAATACCGCAAAGTAGTTTCAAGGTTCGAAGTGACGTGACATCTCAACTCGCACCAGGCATGTTTATTTAAATGAAAAATGTGTTTTTCAGGTGTTGTATGCTGGGGGGTTGTGACGTCACCACATCTTCTTAGTTGGCCACTCTCGCATCTGACAGTTACGTCACAAGACTTCTCACACGTGACAAGTTTAAAGTGAGGCAGTGAGGTCAGGCGTCACCACTTATACGAGAAGCTTTGGAAACGCGGGAAAGCTACATGAAAAAGCTCACGCACGAAAAAGTGTCCTAATGATCCGACAGTAATGGGATTTGCATTTACAGCTAACCAGTTTTACGATATTTCATGAAATAAAAACTTCTCTATTTTGGCAAAACTATTTTGGAAGTTTAGAATTCTTTTTGTATTTATACCTATTCTTTATTCGCATTAAATAGACGAGTGGCAGAATATACGGTTTCTAAACTACAAATCGCAGGTTTAAGTCTTGCGTCTAGTTTGTCTTTCTTTCTTCGATATTTTTTTGGATTTAGAAAATGGCATTAATCGGTTAGAATTTTTTAACGATATTTATTTAATAATCGACTTAACACTATGGCTAATTTTTACAATTTTAATAATTTCTTATTTGGACTAATATAATAATATGTCATATTTATATAATATATACTCACCATACACAATATATAATAACCAGTAACAATTATCTCGATGTAAATATAAGACTTACTATTTTAGCATACATTTATATATTATATATTATATACTAAGCTAAAACATTAAGTATTATTTTTACACCGAAATAACTGTATGTATATAATTAGTAGTAAATAGAATAAAGCTGCGTTAATAATTGTTTGTAAGCTACTAAAGTTTAGTGCATTAACTTGAGTCAAAGTTAAGTATTTATTCATGTGGTTAAACCAATTTGTAGTGCTCAGATAGTTGATATTTTGATAATATTATTATGATGGTTAAAGGTTCACTGTAATATAATACGAAACTAAATTAAACTACTGATTTTTTAATGTCATTAAAGCATTAGTGTTCCACCATACTGTTGCTTCTAGTTGCCTATTGATTTACGAAGTCTCTAATGATCTCCAAAAGTTTGTGACGGACACACGTGAAATGGTAATTTGGACTGTTTGATGTGAACAAATTATCATTCATATTAGATTCAAAGCGTGAACAAGGCAACAAAGGCGCCAATAATACCAAATCAATAGTGACGAAAGCCGAAGGGTAAATTAAGTTTCTTTAGAAACTCAATGTACTACCTAGGTACGACAAAATTTTAAATATCGATTTAAAAATTTACCATAAATGACTAAAAGAAGACAAAGAACAAAACCGTTTAATTGGCTAATTTACTATGCTACAAAATAAAAAAGTCACGTATCATAGTAGAGAAATAAATGCTCACAGTTGAATTTAGATATTTCCACGGGCGCATGGTGAAAAATATTTTTTAATATAGATGCACAATCCTATTTTTGAGTATTTATAATCTTCTTATTTCCATATTGTAATGGTCAGTTCTCTTAGTCTAGAATAACTATATTATCAGCTAATGCATGATAGAGTTTCTATTAATGTTAACTCAACTAAACGTACTTACCTATAATGGAATTATAGATTGTGATATTTAAAAAAAATATATATATATATCAGTACAAAGTGGTTAGGAAGGTTATTATTATTAATATTTTTTCTGTTCAGCTACGTGATATGGAACTTTACGAAGAACTGTAAACATGCGATGCAAGTATTCGAGAAAATAAATCTCCGAATATACTTGTCTTAAATATGAAAACAAAATCATCCAAACAAAGCTGATGTCCTTATTATTGAAGTTTAAGCCCAGCATTTCTAATATTATAAGTCCTGAAAACTTAAATGGGCGGATTACATAGTAAAACGCGATGTATCCAGGAACCATAATCCACGAGAAAACTTTGGTAAAATACTCTAGTTGTTCATATAAGATATGGGTGAACGGTGTTATAAAGATTCATAAAGAATACACGCATTTTGTTGCAGAGAAAAATCACAGATTTAGCTCTAGTTAAAAGAATTAGGCTCTTTAAAACATTTCAGTTCTTTTACCATATAGTCGACAGCAAAAATAATATTGAGATACTGCGTATTAGCAAAACATAGTCTTAAGCTCAATACTTTCAGATATACGAACGTCGAATTGGATGGGTTGTTAAGAAGATATATAACACAAATTATTGCGATCATCAAAAGTAAAGAATGTAAAGAAAAAACAGTATTGAAAATATGTTAATAAAGAATTGTGTATATTGCGTATAGAAGCAATATGTAAACTATCATATTATTTTATTTTTAAACCAAATCTCTACAGATTATTATTATAATTAACATGTTGCGAGAGCTTATGTATGGAATTGGGGTATTATTAACTACTCGAATAGAATGTTATCAGCTGCCAACAATAACATCTTTAATGAAACTAAAACGTTAATTTAAACGCCTTCGCGTATTCATAACTACTTGTTTTGTAACCTTATTATTAGATGTATAATTCTATTTACACTACATATCATTTAGCATTAATTGTAATCAAAAATTCTTTGTTCACGTTTTATAAAAACTTAAATCAACTATTATAATGAATATTTTTTTTTCATAATGTTTAATTTTACAAAGCACATATAACAAAATAATATTACGTTTCGTCAAAATTATTCATAATTAGAAAATAGAGAGTTTAAGTTTAAAATACGTAATTCAGGTAGTATTAATAAAAGCCATTGTCAAAAGAATATTCTTAATGATGGCTATAGATTTTTTTGCGTTTGGTATTATTATGTTCATTATTTTTAAAGATTAGCTCGTGAGTAGTTTTAGAAAATAAAATATGGGTAAAAACAAAATAGTGTTGTAATTTTTGAGACTTTCGCGGTTGTTTTTTTTATCGTCATAAATTTTTGGGTTTCCTACGCGTGTACTTCTTCCTCCTTTTCTCGACGTTTCGGGCTTGTTGCAGAGGCCATCATATCTCTTGATAATGGCCTCTGCAATAAGCTCAAAACGCCGAGGAAAGAAGGAAGAAGTACACGCGGTAGAAACCTAAAAATCTATTACGATAAAATGGTTTTGTACCGAAACTATCAATAAAATTATCGCACTATTGAGAATCAAAACTATATAAAACTTATACTCTTCTATATAGATTGGATGCAATCGAGGTTCAAATATTTTTCAGATATATTTGATTTACTAATCAAGAATCTTCGGTTGGTTTATTAGCTTTCTAATAAGATTTTGATACCAAGTTAGTTAATAGAAGAATATGTCAAAGAATATGATTAGAATATGATGTTTGTAATTAATTTATTGTGTATATATTATATATTTTATAAATTGAAACCTGATTAAGATTATAATAAATGCCGATTTATGCGGTATTGTTGTGGGTACTTCAAGCAAAATGGCTTTGAATCGTGTATATTCTACGTATTCAATATGGAAATAGAATGATCCCAAGCAGACCAGTAATGCTTCAATAAACTCAAGATCTCCAACGACAAAGAAAAGGGTCTTCTGAATAAAATAACAAAAAAACATTTCATTGCTTCGCAATTTCCCCTTTCACTAGAATAATCTTCCTAATAAATAATATTGAGATAATATTTTCTGACAATAATGCAGTACCTATTTATTAAAAAAAAAGATTTTGCCACCATAATATTACTTTGTTTGATGTCACAGATAATTTGGAGATATTGGTAATTTTGTGGTGATATTTAGCATGGAAAAATCGTAAACATGCCACTGAGTGAAAAACTGGAAGTGACTAGGGCTAGAAACAGATTTTATTACGCCACATGAACTTATTGGCTTGAACATTCAGAAAATTTAATACTAAAAACTGAAAAACTACAAATACATTGTATTAATAATAACTCCTGTCCGAACCATGAAAACCAAAGATAAGTGCGAATGAAATCACAACCTTTTTAATTAAAAAAAAACATTGATTTAGGAATATAAAAAATGTATATGACAATAATTATAACTTATGTTCCACTAGTAGGTGGAGGATTATTTTTGCATACATTATTGTAATACATCGTTTATATATTTTAAACTAATTGTGCGCGGCATAAGCGTTGGACTATAAAGCTGTAGGTCCCAGGTTCGAGTCCTGGGTCTGGCAAGTACACATATTGTTTTTCAATTTGTGTGTGTCAGGGTATGGACCTAATAGGTTGAGCAAGTGGCTGACATCCATTTCTCGTAAAAAACAAAATCTGTCAATACAAACCTCCACTCTGTGGAGGCCCATATGATCCTATCAGGATCGGACATGGTCAAAAAAAAAAAATGTTAAATATATGTTTTTAAAATATTAATAATTCTCTCAAAGCAGTGATCATAATATTATTAAAGCCTGCATTGAAATGTAATAAATGTGATTGTTATTGATTATTTATGACAGTAAATAATATAATTCATAATACTCCAATACATTTAAGTTTTGTAGAATTTAAATTCAAATTCTCTCGTCGATAGTTGGTATTAATATTATTTATTCATAGTATATTTAAGTTAATGGAAATATTTTTTCATATAATATGCATATAGAATTTGGATTCACATTGTGGATAGATAAGCCATATTAGTATTGGTTATAATATATTTTCTCAGAAGTGTTTTTCAAAATTATGTATGTTCAAAACTTAATTTGTAAATCATATTAAATTAATGTACCTAGCTACATAAATTAATTTGATCATGATGTATTTTTATTAAAATAAATAAATACTGCGTGTCACGATGGTAACGTATCCCAAGCACGGAAGAACGACCGGAAATGACACCAGTCATGTGGAATATACATTGATTCAGAAAAGTACCACTCAAAGATGTTCATGTAAAACCTTATGTATTCAGAGGTTGGCAATATTTTAAGATTGGAAGGCGCAAACAAAACTTTATAATCACCATGAACACATAATAGAAAGTACCTAAAGCAGCTTTCTTACATGTAGGTATATACCAAATAAACAAAATTGCACCCTGGGGAGATTTTTGCATTGTACATGGAACAAATTAATATGATACGTTTAAGGGAATATGAATTTTTGTCAACAATTAATTACAAAATTTAGAGAAAATAGGTTGAAACATCGAAAAAGTTTGATTTTCTCACCGATAAAAGTATATAAAAAAAGTATTGGCCACATTATTATATCAATTGATGCGAGTAATGCGTTGCCGATCTCTGTTATATGTTGTATAATAATGTATCATTTAATGTAATATATGAAGCAATATGGCAAAATATGATACTTATGCCCGTTTTTTGGTAAATTGAGATATGTATACTCGTCTCAGTGAGATCTACAAGATATTAAAAATATAATAAGTCTAGGTCTTATAGGCAGGGAAAAATAAGCTGCGTCAATAAGTGATTTGTTATTTTGTATAATATTTTTCAAAGTTTAAAATTTTTCTCCTGAGCAATTGGAAAACGGACATATTATCGTGTTTTACCATCTTACTACTGATATAATATTACATATTTAAATATATTGAAAAAAAAACAATATGTATACATGAAAATGAAATTTAAATAATGTCACTTAGGCTAATAATAAAAATAGTTGATTTTTTATTGTTTGTAAACAAATTTTATTTACCTACAGATAACCTTAAATTATTACTATGAGAGCTATTTTATAAAGCTCCATTAAGATAAAAGCTCGAGAATATTATATTACAACAAATGCGCCTAATTTTATTATTTTTAATTCGATTTTTTTCATCAACATTAAAATTGCGATAGTACTTATAATAAATTAATATTCATATTAAAGGTAAGCGTGTGGTCATTTTCCTTAATACGCATATTATATTCTAAGGTATGTTCAATTAAATATGAATTTTATTTTATCTTTTAGGTATATAAATCTAATCCGTTTACACGTGCATGTATTCACTGCTAACAGTACGTATTATCGCGGCCATAACAAAGAAATGCACGTGTAAACATGTATTATCGTGCAAATTGTAAGATTACATTCATAAATCAAAAAAGTTCAGAAGCTTCTACGCCGACAATTGGACCGGGCACTGGGCCTGCGCAGTAGAACGATAGTGGTGAACCTATCGGTAAAAAAAATGAACTACACTACGCAGAGACTTATTTTGAGGTTAACCAATTTTAACGACCTGTCAAATAGTACCAAATAATGATAATGATGACATCGCGTCTCGCTTACTCTTGAAGAATGATATAGGCAAAACTGTCAGCACTTTTACGTGTAAACAATTATTATCACGATAGTTTAAAATACACACTATTAGTGCAAGTAAATCCATGCACGTGAACAGGCGCTATAAGTAAATGATGAAATTAAAATAAATTATTTAGATTGATCATTATTATTGAATTAAAAGAAGTTCTACAAAAAACACAACCAGTTTACGTACCTAATATATATTTCAAATGTAGAGTGGATACTGGAGTTTAACCATTATAATATATTATGTGCACCTGATGTGACTAATTTGTCCACAGAGTAAGGTAAACTCGTCCCATAGTCGATGAGTGATGAAAGTTTAATTGGATGACTATTTTTAGTTGCGCAGTTTTAAAATGTCAAAGTTTATTATTTTTTAATTATTATTCGGTGTTTCAATTCAACATGCTCTAACACTACTTGTTTATTTTGCCATAAATTTAACCTATGATATATTATTTTCTACTAACGATTTATCTAAAAATAACTTTTCAATTTAACTTGAATGAGTTTTAATGTTCAAATGCTCAGATATATCAATCAGATAACATTTCGGATTAACGAACCAAATGACATATTATATAGAAATAAGAAGCTGAGTAGGAATTCTAAAATATAATTATGAGAAAAACGTGTTTAAATATTTTTATGTTCATATTATAAGTCTATATATTGTTTTTAGTGATATAGTAAAGAAGACATTGAGAATTATTAAAACACTGTCCAACACAACGATGTCAAAGAAAAACTTCATTTATTATAAATGGGGCATATAAAAGTGAAACAAAAAGGGACATCTGAAAGCTCCAAGTAACTTAGCATTCCATATTTATTTGAAGGGAACTAACAAATTTTACTATTAGATTTATTTTTCAGTTTGTAGAGCGTATAAAAAGACATTTAATTACGATGAATAGATAAGCAGCCAAAAATACAATACTTTGGCATTACTATTTAATTGACAGATCTTGTATAACTGCATACGACAAACAGCATAAATAAACTGAATATACAAAAGTGACAGTCATTGCTTGAGTTATACGATTGAAATTGCCACCTTAGCGATGTTATTATCACCAACTTAAGGGGGGACATGCTCAGCGTAGCTCAAAATAGAGCTTTTGTTATATTTTCAAAGCATGATCCTGGACATACCTTAAACGTTGTAGATAATCTATTTATATAATTTTGAAGCCTTATTATCCTCTATATTTATTTTAAACATTTGATGACTCCATAAAGTATTTTTATTACATGAAATAGTACTCTTTTAAACCTCTCGCTCCAATGTTTTAGAATATAGTCATATTTCAGTACATAATTGTGTAGTGGTGTTATGATTTTTTACATTAATTAATTTTTAAACGCATTTATAAAACCATCAGTATAATTTATATCGACATTATTATAGTAAAATATTTACGATAAAAAATTATATTGATAATCTCTGTGATCCCAAATTTGACAAGAATTGGGAATTTTATTATTCAAAAAATGGGCAAGATTAATACATTTGAAGACAATTCTAAAGATACTCAATTTAAGCTATGTCTTCGACCATTCAAGTGTGATAAACATTCTACAAATAATGATTGCTTTATAATAATTATTGACCTAAGAATAAGGTAGTGTTTTTTTGAAATACGCCATTTCTTTTGGCATTCTCCAGTGATTAAGCTACAACATACGGCCGTAGCCAAAAGAAATGGCGTATTTCAAATATGACTATATTCTATATTCTATATGTAGGTATTTAAAAACAATATTTAAACGTTAACAATTCACTAAATTCATTCAAACTATTATTAATGTTGGCGACTTTAATTATAACATTTTTTACCATATTATTTAATTAGATTATAATGATATTTTTATTCAAGTTCAGCTAAAAGCTGTCACGCGTTGAAAATAACTTTTGTTGTGATATCACCATCGACCCCCGTAAACCTACTTTTAAATGAAAAGCTAACCAAGTTTCATTTTTCCCACGAGGGATATTAGACGAAACCTTGTTCGCTATACGGGTTAGCGTACATGTAGGTATTATTTATTACCTAAGATTTTTTAAACTTATGTTATGTAGTGGATTAATAAATTTAATATTTAAATCTGTAGAGTTCTCATTTTAGGAATTGTCTTATGAACATAGTATCATTTAGTCAATAGTATATGATTTTAAATTTAAAAAAAGACTAACCAAAACACTAACCTCATAAACACTAACCTCATAAAGAAACATTTGAAAATATGAATATGTTAAAACCATTGATCATGGAATCAATAGGTGTGAATATAATAATATAATACATTAAAAATGTTGAGATATATCTTAAAAACAAACTAATAATAAATACGTTATCATAATAGATAAGAGGTTTTTCTTGGCTTTAATTCAGATTTAATTTTTAAAAACATTAAAATGCCACGTCCTCGATTTTAGAACAACTAATACAATATATCGGGCGCAATTCGAATAATACAAATCTAATTGAAAATCGTTCATATCTTTACTTTAAGTATATTAGTGATAATTAAATGTGATACACAGAAGACTGGTGCAGGCGATGCGTAGAAATCTCAATATATTTTCATACCAAACAGTAAAACTCAAATTCAATTCATCTAGAATGGGTTCAAAAATACTATAAAAGCCCTAAACTATGACCGGGTGTACAACTATTTTTCTTCTTCTATCAATTATTTTATTATGTTTAATATAATATCCAGGAGCTTTCAAAATAGTCGATGTAAACATTTCTTCTTTATTTTTTGTAATATTTAAATAAGCAAGTGTATTATTTATTCGATTATATTTCTTTCCTGAAAAATAAGCTTTTCGTTTCAATCACCTTGAATAGCAAATCAATTTGCACAGTTTAAGTAAAAGTGTCGTAACAAATTTTTCCGATAATTGCTAATTTATTATTTTTTTGGCTCCATGCCGCGGATACAAACATACACATTGTTTGAATACATAACATATTATAAATGTGACTAAAGTGCGGTATGTAAATCCGCAGTACGCGCTAGAATAACGATAAATGTAGTAGCAATGAAACACATAATCATATAGGAACTTATATAATAATAATATATACATATATTAAAAGAAAAAAAAACCAACCTACGATACAATATTAATACGCCAAGATTATGACACCACAATATCTAAATATAACAGAAAGACGCTCGAAAATTGGCCTTAGACTAATTATTAAAAAAATAATAATCGACTGAATTAAATATCCATTATAAAACTGAAGCTCTGAAAAATAATCTCCAACTCAATAAACAGACTAAAATTAGCTTTTTTAACTAAACAGCTGTTGGTGTAATGTCTTGCGGAAATTCTTGTAGGTTTTGAGACATGATGAATTGTTAACGCGAAATCTGTATGAAAAAAAATAACTCGCGAAGCGTTTAAGAAAATGTTTGACAATTTGCCAAAGCGTTTGATCAGGAGACACTGACTCATAATTTTGGAAACTGCCGTTCGATATATAAAATATCGGACGTTTTAGCGCTAATTAATTTCAAATCTGAGCCGTTTCCACGAGAGCGGTAAGTAGTGTGAAATTATTGTTCGTTTAACGATTTTAATAAATTGGCAATTTGTAACTTTAGGATTCATATTTTAAAACTTTAAACGGTTGATTAAAGATGATGAATTTTTCTTTAGAATGAGAGAATATTTAAAAATATTTTTATGGAATTCATTTAAAATGTTCAATAAAATTAAAAATCAAATTCTACATAAAGACATAAAATAATGATTTACATAAATATATATTTTTATGCTTATGAAGTCATGCGTCCGGAGCATGAACATAATAGGTTGAGCAAATGGCTAATATCCATTGTTCGTATTAATCTGTTAAGAAAAATTTCCATGAGGCGGCTAAAATCTATGTCGCATCATGAAATAAAAAAAATAGATTGAATGGTTCAAGATGCAATAACGAGCTGTATATACAATAAATGCAAGGTGTTGTCAACCGTACGGTATTGTACAACATTTTTGATTTTACTTAATATTTGAAACTACAATTTTGCGTGAAATATGCCAAACCACAATGTATTTTTAATAAAAAGAAAATGGAAACAATTAAGTATACCTTTTTAAAGTGAAAATGATATTTTGATACTTACTGAATTTTTTGTATGGAACATATTATACATATACGGAATTCAACATTACCTACGCAATTTCGCTCTTGATAATGTATCGCTAATCTCTCAGTGGTTGATTATTTGACAATTTTTTAACCAGGTCATAATATTATAAATATACATTTTTGTGGACTTCGAATGTATTAATATGTTATAATTAAAAATGTAAAAAGAGATTTCTTTTAAAAAAATCAACAAAAATTATACCTAGATTGAGAGTTGATATTTTTTTTTCAAAATATTTTACAAATGTGCCACTTTTTTCACATTAGCATTTCAAAAAAAATTAGTACCCACCGTCAAAAACTGTCTGACTTTTAAAAGAGCTTTTGCAATGCAGATGCATCTTATAAATCCCTACATAACATTTTTCTGCACCGAGAAATATTTGAAGTGCTGTGCTAACCGTTCAACGTTATCATATATAATAATATATACGAGTATATATAATAATATATACGAGTATATATATATATATATACACTTTTACAGGAGATTCAGTAAACACTTTAAAATACTAAACTGGAAAATTATTTAAAACAGCTACATAGAATTAATTCAAAAGAATATTTTATATATTTTTAGTAGTCGGAGTGCTCTCTAAGAGAAAATTGCTGTAAGAAAATTTTGAAATATAATACACGTAAGTAGTACCTTAATTTATACGATTAAATAACGATTGGGACTGGATTTTCCGCTTATGATAATACTTTTGACATATTCTAAAAACTCTATAGACCACTCATCAAGCATATAGTAATCTATTAACTGGAGTGCTTGATCATATTCAAAAGATGAAAGAAAGATTAATATTTTTGAAAGAAAGATATTGAGGAAGGTAGACGGAGCAGTATACAATAGCACACAATACTACGTCACTACGTAGTAATGATGACATGCGTTATACAATGATTCCCAGCATGTCATCTCATGCATAAAAGTAGACACCTAACTAAAGATTATGATCATGATCTGTCTCAAGAATTCTCGAGAAATAATAGAAATAGCAGATTCTTATTTTCTTGAAATTGTTTTCAAAAAATTTGTGATTTTCATTTCTTGAAGAATCATAAAATTAGAAACTTTTTCATCAGAAGTATATAAAAACCTCAATGCCAATCGAACTTATTATTCCCATAATTTTGGTACATGTACCTATGATTTAACAAGGTATAACAGGTACGTGTTTTTTTTGGCGGAAAATACCATAAAAAATGCTCTCGAGTTCTATTGAAAATAGAAAATCTTAAATCCTCCGATGAAAAATCTATTGACGAAAAAAAACTCCTTTGACTTGAATCTAGACTCTAGAGGATTATTATTATTCACCTTAAATAAAAATTCTCTCTTTTCTTCTTGAAAATCTTGTTAAAAATACGACGCCGGGCGGGACTTGAAACCATATCCATCGGTTTGTTTTACCAATTGAGCCACCTTTGTGATACAATTATAATGCAATTTAAGAGACGCTTCAGATGTTTGACCACTAGTTAATTTTGTCATAGCTTAATTGGTAAACAAAATAGATATGAGTTTGAGTCGCTCTCGGCGTCGTATTATTTTCAAGATTTTTTCTAGTAGGTATCTTTGTAAGGTGTTTTCAAATTATGTATATTCAATGAAGAGTATTACATTCTCAAACTTTGTGAACTATTCGCTGAATAAAAAAAATAGTTATTACATTACACTTTACAGTGTGTTAAATCTGATTATTTAACGATGCAATCGGTAGTTTATAACTTATACTTTGTGAGTAGTTGAACAGACTGTCTGATTACTATAAGTATAATGTCACCCTAGTTTTTATCTTCAATGCTGAGGCGAAAACTTACGACACCATGTATACTCGACGTGCATTCGTAGACATATTATATTTTACAAATTTTCCGAAAATATTTATAGTAATGAACTTATTTGACATCATATGGCTGCGTCAACATTGATATTTTTGAAAATATGTTAAAAGAAATACCATTTAAATCTATATTGATTAAATGCAGATCTAAAGGAGCATTTTTTTTAATTTTAAAATAAACTTTTATCGAAGAATCCCATAAAACACCACCCCGTGTCTAGTCCAATACGTAAGGCAGGATCAATTCTTGGTGATATTATAATACATTTATGTGATTTTCTTAAAGCCTGTATTTTTCCAAAATAATTTCACCACTACTACCACATAACCTGTTGCACTGTATAAATAAAGAAAGCATTAACCAATAATTAACGAAAATATATTTCTCAAGTAGATACATCAGTCTTGGTAATCTGATTTTAGAAAGGGTGTAATTACATCTGTTTATTATAATTTTTATGGTCCGTATAATCTCATCGCTTACATTAAGATAAGGTTTTTTGGCATGTAATATAATATTAGCTTGTGAATCGCATGGTACGAGTATAACAAGAAGTCATACCAGAATTAAAAAGGTTCGACACTCTTCACCTACATAAATTTTTCCGACTAAGCTGGGAAGACATTGTTGGAGACATAAGTGCGAGGGTCATCACAAGAAACCAAGAAGATAGAGAATACAAAGATAATGCCAAAAAATATTATGTGATTTTGGTAATTTTGCCGCAGATGTTGTCATGAGCTTTTATATATTTTTTAGGAAAATAGTTTATTCCATGTAGACAATAATTATAATAAATAACTTTTTCTGTCGGCGCATATGCTTTTCGATACAATAATAGTTAATTGAAAATTTGAAATTTTCATAAATTTTGATGCATCATTATCACAAACTAAGATTATAATAGGTAATATTTGGTTGGGGTAGGTTAGATAAGGTTAGGTTATGTAATGTTAGGTTAGGTTTTATTTGGTCTAAAAAGAAAGTTATAAAATCTCATGACATCGTCTGCGGCACATTTACCGTTATTTTATATAAATCAGTGTCTATATCTCTTATACAAAAGGTTATCGAAAGATTACATAGTTTCTCATTAAAAGTACCAGTAATTAAGGATTTATAGACTAAAGCATATATATTATAACATGTTATCATATAATATAGCGATTAAAATCTAAACTTTCATATATGCGTAGAACGAGTGTTTCATGACGTATCGATTGCGAAAATTTGTAAGTTCTAGTAGACACCTGTTTTATTATCTTTGTCGAAATGGGTAATTAAATTTACATATGTGCCATGACACAGATAACCAGGTATACGGATAGAAAATAAAAATGTAACATAAACTAACTAACAGGTAAGTATGAATAATTGATACCACAAAAATAGAACTTACAAAGAAACGGTTTCGGTTTAGAGTATATTATTGATTTGTAGTGAAACAATTAAAACCAACACGTAAATATTTATCGTAATATATTTATGGGTTGTTTGCGTGTTCCCTTTCCTTCTTACCTAGGCATCACAAACTACTGTCAAAGAATTAATGTATTGAAATGTACTGATAGATTAATAAATGCGAACGCTGCTCTAAGTGGGTCGAAATGGAGTTTGTTTACCTGAGATTAAATGTTTCTCAGAGTAAAAAATAGTGTACCATGTCAGTTGCGATGACCAGAGATACCAGATCAAATATTGAATTTTGTCGGAAACCATGAAATATAGAGGAAAAAGGATCGAGAACCATTACGATAACATGCAACCGTAAAAGTTTCACATATTATAATATAATGTCAATATTTTTTTCTACATTCTCGCATTGTGATAAAAATGTATTTTATATGTAACTACAGATAATTTATTACACACTTAATTCAAAATTAGACAAAATACGTTTAATTTGTACCTACATAGTTGCTCGTCTTAAGTAATATGCACGTATTTCAAACTGATCTAATTTCTGAGTAAATCAAAGAAAATCATATTAAAATAATATAGAAAGAAGGTAGCGTCTACCGCTTTCATTTATTCGATATTTCTTTCCAAACTATAGTTTCGAAACTAGGTTTAAGAAAAATTGATCGCACGAATAACTGACCACAGAAGATATAAATAAAATCCAGAATAATTTTTTACCATTTTTTTTTTAAATTAATCTTGAATCCGTATTGCGGTTCAAACAATGTAGTAAATAAACAAATCTGTTATTGTTTTGTGATATCATTGTGATTATATTATATTAAGTTGTATTTTATGATATTGGGTACGTACATAATAAAATGATAATTCAAAAAAATATCAAGGTCAATGTCCATAAAAACGTATGTTATTATAATTATCAGAATTTTCTTCATAGAAAGTGCTGTTTTAATGCCGAAATTTTTGGGATTCAGTGTAACGTTTTTTAGGATTCTTAAAAAACCAACCAATTTTTAATTAAGCTACGGGTATTGTAACAAATTAAGATAAAATTAACTAGTAGTTTTCACATATTGAAATATTTATCAAATTGCGTTAATTTTGGCTATCGATTTTTGTGTTTTAAATCAATGTATCAATTAAGTGCAATAATAACTAACCGATTTTTGGATGACTTCAAATTTTAGTTATAACGTATCTACATGAATTTGCTTTGTTTAATATAAAGAATGTTTTAATTATTCGTTGAATAAAAATAATAGTTATATAGATATATGTATATGTAACTGATTTAAACTGTAATATTTTTGAATACGTTTAATAAATAATAGACAGTTTCATCTTGCAACATTGACAGCAAAAATAAAAAGTAGTGCATTGGTTTTTTTTTGCAAAACTAAACATTAAAATACGGAAAGCGGGTGGCTTGAAAGCGAGATGCAGCTGCATTGAAATTAAATTATGAAAAATTTGTGTACAGCCAACAGTGCTTGCGACTTTAGGGTCGCAACGATCTCAGCTTACTCGTAACTAAGACTTGCGACTTGTACAAAGATTCTATTCATAACTTGCGATAATTTCGTGCGTGCAATATACTGCGGTTCGCCCACGCTCCCCGCTCGCTCTCCGGGTACTATGACTAGAATACAACATTAATACGAACGACATAGATCAACACTTTGAGACCAGCTGATTAAAACAATTTTTTCCCGATATTTACATACTAAACCAAATTAACATACTCGCTTTTTTGAGACACATTTATAGGCGTATTTATATAAGCCAACTATTTGCGATTAATGTTTTTCAGTCATTAACCTGACCCACTCTTCGTCACCTGCGGCACCTGGATAAAAAAACAAGAACACGTGTTTTCAAATACGGGCGCTGCACTAGACCTCTGTGGGTGCATATTTATATTGTTACACAATATACAGTCACATAATTGTTTCCTAATTAATATAAGATAAATTATTTCTAGCTGCCTGTGTAATAGTATATTTATCATTTTCATAAAATACTGATTTTGACAAATTATAGTATTTTTTTGTGTAGTTTTCACTATCAATTATTTGCGGAAAGTCATTATAATAATAAAAAATAGAATTAAGTACACAGTATTTATTCCGCATACTATATACATACTATATAATATAGTTAGAATTATTTTCGTCCGCGCAGCACGAAATTTTCAATATTGATGAATCAGTTGAGAATATCTCGTGAGGCGGACAAAACTAGTACTGATCTTATTAAATTAGTGTAATAATTATTATATATTATATTGAATTGACTTGAATAATAGGTAGGTATGTGTAATCTATTATGTTAGTAAGAACTATCAAAATTGCTATACAATAGTATAATATTATGTTGACATATACTGTTTTAAATGGTTATCTTGGAATTTTTATCAGTAAGGAAATTTAATTTAGTATCTTCGCCAATTTATCTACATTTTGAGGTTAAAAATTGTATATTTAAAAATAATACACATATTATTATAAAGAGACAAATAAGATGTGTAGCTCAAATTTATTCAATTTGATAATAAATTATCGTAATTAAAAAATGAATAAAAAACTAAATTTAGGTAATATATTATAATAAATGCAAATAGTCTAAAATTATGAGACAAAGCATCAACGCATCTACGCGTAGGTAATAATAATCGTTGAAAATTAATATCTGCTCAAAATAATTACAATATTCAGAGAGTTATTTGTGTTTAAGATAAGTAGTGAGAAAAAACACATTTTTACACAGCTGGGTCTCAAAGAGTTGCAGTAATAAAAAATAATACACATTACAATATCGGAATTAAACCAAACATGAGGTAATTTCTCACTTACTGCTTAAGTGTTACGACAGGCAATACGTCCCATACAATCGCCGTTATTTGTTAATTTTAATTATTAAACAGCCTTAGTCGAAACACTTGTAAAAACGCCTTTTTATTAGGGGTACTTTAACTTAATTACGTAGAATCACATTAAATTTTTGTGCAGAATTCATATATATTTTTATTTTAATAATATTATTTTGAGTGGGAGGGACAGTGTCAGTATTATAATAAGGGCCGCATTATTTTTATATTAAGCCAGCGTAAAAATGGCATTTAAATTCATATAAATAGTTATTCTCAGAATAAGTGTAATTATAATTTATGAATTATATTTATTTTTGTAAGTTGGTCCAGTAATAGGTAGATAGATAAGAAAAATGTGCAAAAAGATCCATATACAAATAAAACTGTTGTTTTTTTTATTTTTGTAAACTTGTTCATACAAAATTACATGATTTGACTTTATTTTTAAATACCTTGTTAAAAATCCAGGGTTCGTTTGATATTTTATTTATAAATTTCGTTTAACAAACTTGACACCACTTTTTTATGTTAATTAATTATATTTTTTTCGGGCGCTACCGGTTTAAAAGCACACTATATACATAACAGCCTAATAAGGTAGGATTAAAAAAAACAATTCGTTCGGAAGAGTGTTCTAAAATTTGAAAACATCGCGGGGCGGAAAAAACAATTGAGTGGATGACAGAAATAGATTTCCCGGGCAGCGTTACGCGGCCGAGCTCGGCTCTCTGCGAACTGACTGCCAAAGCCCAACTGAGTTTCCAAGGGTCGCGGAAAACAGGCGCCGCCAACGACATCTACCGGCGAAACAACCAACTTACAAATTTTCACATCCATCACTGGAAAATGGGAGAATACGGCAAACATGACCGCTGCATAATGACTTAAGCTACTCGTAATGCATTCTATTTAATATCGCCGCAATGCCGACATTTTGTATTTATTAAAGCACTCATAGTAGCTAGTTAAGATTAGTAGTGCGTATGTAATAAATATTAAAAAGAGATTTTTAAACAAAATCGATTAGAATATATATTTTACCGCACGTGTAAGTCGATGGGAAAGAATTTGGACTCTTGATACTTGAAGTAGTCTTATAAGGCAGTTAGATTTTCAAATCAAAATATTATACGTGTACCTATTAGCGTTGGCAACAAGTTCATTATTTTTTTCTTATATTGGCACCCCCAAAAATAAAATGGCTACTTGCGTTATTGCTTTATTTACATAACATATGTATGTATTTGAAGTATTTACGTAATTATTCATCATACAAATAATGATCAATACATTGTTTTTGGCTACTTATACAAAATTGACGAGGGATTATCTCTCCATAGGTCTCTAAAACTAAATTTTATATTAAAATGTTTTTTTAATACAGCAATACGATACAGCGAAGCGTTAAAAATGTCAAATTTGAGTCGGATTGAATTATACACTATCCAATCATATAACTTCAGTAGATATTTAAAGATTATTTAAGCAATATCTGCGCATAGAATCATAATATAATACGTAATTAACTAATCGGGTGAATCTGAAATTATAGCGGAAAGTCATTGTAAAGGGGTGAAGTCCTCTTAAAATGAGTCTGATATGCGAAGTCACTTGTACTTGTACTAGTAGACCAAAGGTAACTTTTTGTCAATATCACATATTTAGGATTTTTTCATCATCTTTAGTTGGTGGCATCTCTTATTTTAGTATGCTAACCTGGAAAAAATCACGGTATTAATCAGGTTATATGTTGGAAAAGATAAGCTCTTAAATTGTGATACCCGAGCCAAATTACGATTGCCAGGGGTTTTCAACTAACATAAGCTCTGCGTTTTACTGAATACTGCGTGGAGTGAAACCAAGTTGCAGAGAAGGCTGCCCGACTGCCAAATCACAAAGTGCTGTTGAAGAAATAGAAGATAGTTTAGTTTGTACTATAAACCTTCTAAATCATCGTTATACGTTGACCTTAAATACTATATAATATAATATATTACTCTTTCAAAAATAATAATATAGGTACTTTTCAATTAAATTGCAAAAAATATGACATCAAATATACTATAAATAAACATAACATGTTTATATTGTTATATTTTTGTAGTATAGTATAGTCTTCAAGGGTTTACGTATGATTGAATTGGTGACATTAGAAAATTTTATATTCTTAAAGATAGCATCTCGAATATACTTTTGCTTTTGGTTGACATCTTCGGCCTATTTTAACGTTTATTATTACATTAGCATTTTTTTGTAAACATTCATCTAAATAGGTATTATAAATTATTATGGCTATTCATGAATTCAGGTTTCCGGATTTGATTCGGACCAATATTAGGTTCTGGTACAAGTTGAACATAATATTTCACGTTCAAAATGGTAGAATTAATAAAATAATAACATTCCCATATTAAAAATTCAAGCTATTTATTTTGAAAATAATTATTTTTTGACTTATCAAGTCAATCTTAAGTTTGTATATCCGTACAGTGTGAAGTTTTGCTCCAAATGAATCTCCAATATGACATGACTCGCAGAAAATCTAAATATTAGTTCCAATAATATTTTTTTCATCTTTACTATAAGTAATATATTTTGGATCCATCTACGACCTAAGTAAAAAAAAAATTCAACGTCTATACAAATCTGTTATTTTTATATGAATTTATATTATTTTGTGCAATACTCATAAGTAAAAAATACTAGTTATATGCAAGGTAGATAATGCATAGACCACTGTATTATTGATGGAATATTTAAATGAACGATAAAATCATCGCTATTCCCATAAAATTTAGTGTCATATACTCAGTTTTAGTGCAGCACAAGGTTTAATTACAGTTATTATCCGCAACATACCGCCCAGTTTATTTATTTATCAATAGCACTAGATAATTATTACAATAAAGCCTAACAACGTTCATAGTAAATATTCTTCTTTTACTTCCGGTATATTTATACATACCTTTTCATCATCAAGTCCGAGACCAGTATTAAAATCAATTTATTATTGAAAACTTTCCCTCTAGAGTTTTTCATTCACAATCAGTTTTTAAACCGTATTTCTTTGCTTTTCTTACAAAAAAAAAAGATTCCATGATATTTTGTAAAGTTATTGTTCCGAAAGAAAAACTTTACTTCGAGAATCATGATTTGTGACTATTTATTGTATTACATACTATTGAATCGTTTCGACCTGCACATTAAAAATAATGTTATATTGATTGGTGGCTTCTAAAATTAAAATTTTGGTATATTTAATATCCAAAATGTGAACCTTATGTGAATTTTGAAAGCCTTCTAGGTAGGTTTCTTATTTGATTTTTAATTTCTAGTAATCTTTATCAACATAATATAAGATATGCTCTGGGTACAAAATATATATTTGAAAAAAAAATGTGAATTTTCCAGGTTCTGACATTACTTTACTGCGTATAAACATACTTACAGACTTTATTATTTCAATAAGTGGAGGCCCACGTGCTTTGTTTAGCTTGACACGTAGCGACTAGGATAGGAATATTGATAATTATTTGAAATTTAATAAAACGCAATTTTTTGCAGTACTTATTCCACTTTTAATCAATAAATTAGGACCGGTTTCGTCCGCCTCAGAGGGACATTTTCAACTGAATACATTTTTTTAATACAATATTTATCAAACGAAATCCCAAAATGAAAGTTACCCTTAAAGTATATAAAGCTATTGTTATCATAATATACTTCTATCAACTTGGAGAACGTATCGCAGGAATAACGTTTGTCTTTCCAGTGCTAGTATCATAAATATTTCTCTATCATCATCTCGCCGTTAGGCAAGATACCTTCATTCTGATTAATATGCTACTACTGGCTCTATATTTTCCTACTAGTCGTTTGTAATAAATCACATATTTTGTTGTTTCGTCATTTTGCAGGTCTTCATTTTTCATGTAAAGGATAGTTATTCATAATAGCAACATACTAAAAACCCTGGGGTTGAAATATTATACTTAATGTTAATTTAAAAACTGAAATATACAAATTTCATTGCAGTAATTAATATCAAACAAAACATCATTATATTCCATGGTTAATATATAGAATCTTTTATTTTCCGTATATTACGAATTTATTAGGTAAATTATCACTACACTGTAAGAAAATATTGTCTCGTAAGATACCTATATTATTTTCACATTAAATTAATGAATATATTTGTAATCTTATTATTATTATTATTATTATATTATTAAGCATACAGACGATACAATCCTAAATATTCTCCAAACATGATAGGTACCATAGGTAAATTTAATATAATAGTATTACCTTATGTTTAACCGGTGTCTACATTCTCACAAATTTATTATTTAATAAAAATAAACATCTATTCCAGACATTCACTACAGCCTAGTTCTAATATTAAATTATTTTCAAAGTAATACGTCACTTTAAAACCCAGCTGGTAATTAAACCAGTGAAAGACAAGAAGGTGATTAAATATATAATTATTTTAATTATAGATGAATAAACGAATCCATGTTAGATAAATATTTAAAACACAATAAACAATAATTGACATATCATTAATAGATAAATTCTACTTTAATTTATCTACCCTTGATTTATTAAAGTTATTTATTATCACGCTTATGAGATCAAATTTTAAACTTCACTTTTAAATTATTGATTTTACTCTAGTGCATAATACTGAATAATGACAAGATAAAAAGAACTTTTTATATACAACGTTTTTAAATTTTCTTTAGTTGAATCATATAAACTTGACTTGACTAGCTTAAACGATCAAAAAAAATGTACTTGATAGAAATAATACTGAAACGTCATTTTGACATGTCATGTTGATTTTCATAGTAACGCACGTATATATTAATAATTTAGTTTCTAGGACCCCAGACCCCTAGCAACCAATAATGGTGTCAAAATAACTTTTCATACAAAACAGAATTAACTGAAAATGAATTCAATTATACTTAAAGTATAATATCGTGTTATGATATATTCTAAAAGTTGCAAATGTCTAACTAGTCGAGAAGTTAGTTAAAAATTGATTGCAAGATTTGTACCGGACAAAAAACCACTGGACAAATAAGACTAGGAGCTAAAAAAAACGTTGTAAAATATACAAGAATCGCATATAGCATAGTACACTAAATATTGTTAATAAATCGGATCTATATTACACACATTGTGACATAGCAAGCGAAGAATCCATTAATGATAATAATGTTATCATTGAAGGGTACCATCAGACATGAATATATCTGATATATCTGATGATGAACAATTCTTGCATAATATATCGTCCATTGCATGGTTCTCAAGTAGTTGTGCGAAATGAGTCACTTAAACATGAACATAAGTTTTCACTCCAATTACGTTCATGACTCGTAATAATTGGTTAGGTCATTTGAACCACGAAGTAGAAAATTACTCTGATCCTTCATCGTACATGTCACTTCTCCATACTATAAATGTAATTACGGTGAATGAAATGTCTACTTCACCTCATAGTCCTGGGACATATTTAATTAAATAATAGTCCGTAGGGTTTTGAATGAAGAAATTGAATGACTACCTGAAATAAATTCCTTATATTATATAGGTTAGAGGTGGGAAAACTGGTCGATTTTGAAGACTAAGTATACTTACTACCAGTATAAAAAAAACTTGTTCCAAAATACTTACTAGTATTTGAAATATCAGCTTTAATAGAATCGTTAAAAATACGTCGGCTTTTTGAAATGTCCCATTTTCGAGACAGGTACAGCTGGAACTGTGGCGCTAGTCACTCATGTTTCAGTAGTTATCCATTTATACAATCACGCATATAATTTGAATTCAGTTTATGTTTACAAATTACAATTATAACACTAAAAAATCGAGAAACTTGACGTGACGAAACCAGATAAACGCGTAGTCAGTTAACATCTAATACGTTTCAAGTTTTTTGGAACAAGTTTATTGGGCAACAAATACTTAGTATGGGTAGTTTCATCCGAAACTTAAGTACACAAACTTGTGACAGTTTTTCCAACTCACCTCTAATATAGGTACTCTACAATCATGGAATACTAGGTGATTTGTTTGAAATTATGGCAGGTGGCTGTGTGACGTCTTGAATCCAAGATGGCAGACTGTTTTTTTTTACATTGACAAGAAAACTTAATTTTAAAGTTAGTCAGAAACTTTTATTGATAAAAAAAAATAAACAAAATAAAATAGGAATTAGGTACGTATTTGTAAATAAATTAATATCTATGGTCATTTAGAAGTTATAATAAAATGCGAAATTTTTGTTGAACACGTATAAAAGATTTTAAAAACGTAAGTAGGCTCATGGTCGAATGAAAAAATTCGGATATCTTTGGAAGTTAATAGCTAATGTTAATAGTTCACATAAATTATTTTTATAATATGATAGAATAGTATTGTTTTAAACACCATTGTTAGAAAATCTAAAATAAAGCCATATTTAGTCAATCAGACGACCGTTGCTGTAATACTTTTTCAAATTTTTCTTCCATCAACACGTACATTATACTTATTATATTGGGATAAATTTTCTATTAAAATTTTCAATTTGGGAGATATGTAGCGATCATGCTACTCTGCATTAAATTAGTGACACACTTTAATATGTATGTTTTGTTATTAAAACAAAACATTAGCAATAATAATTGTCAGATAGATCAGTAGTATTTGTTTTGATTGAGAATTACGACAATATCTATGAAAATAATATTTGTAGTGCATTAATATAAAATAAGAAGAATAATCGATGAACTAACACTCCACTCATCGAGTCCGTTACGGGTCGTAGACTACTATTGTCATGAGTTCTTCACTCAACGTAGTACATCCGTTATTCCACTAGAATCAAGTCTCTCAGTGCATTCTTATAATTAGTCTCTTGATCATATCGATCTTATCAATACATTATTAACTCGCGATTATAATCTCACGTCATCATGCTTATTATTATATTCAGTGTATTTTTGTATAAACCAATAAACTACCCTCTCAAAAACCAAGCAACAACAATGACCTTCTATCTACCACCACTTCATTATACCCCTGAACAGTGGTGCACCCAGGGGGGGGGGAGCAAGGGGCCCTGGCACCCCCCAAAAATGAAAATTATCAGAATGATTTTAAACATTGAAATTGAAAGCCAATAAACAATGCCTTTGGGCTTAGACAAATAAAAACACGACAAAAAAATGATTCGTAATAATTCTGCAGCAACCTTTTTAGAAAAATTTCTTAGATTTTAATTTCTAACACGAAAATTTCGAAACACTAATGTCTAAACACTAAGGTTTTTTTAGAAACCCAATCCCTAATGGAACTGTCAAAAAATTTTCGGTGTCCACCCGAATACCGGAGTGGTGTAGGTCATGGCTGAGGAGGGCTCACAAGGCTCTAGTCTGGGGGCCCGGGCTGTGGGGGGCCCGGCGTGTCGGGTTGACCAAATAAGTGAGATAAACACACATCATAAATTAGCTTTAAAGTAAAAAAAATGGGGCGCTATTATACTTCATGGCCATGAACATTTTCAATTACTTATATAATTGTGCAATATATTTTTTGATTATTATGTGTCAATACGTGACAGCTCCATTATTAAAGTAGATGTATTAAAAATCGCCAATAATTCACTGTATAAGTACCTATCATTAATTTGAACAAAACACAATTTGAAAAACGTTATTGTAGTGTTTCACAATGCCTTTAATCTTAGCGGTAGGTAGGGGGGCCCCAAATATCCTAGCATGGGGCCCGTTTCAGGATGTGGGGACCATGGTGTAGGTATACCGAGTGCAATAGACAAAAGACCGATAAACGAGAAATTAGGCTGTGAAGAAGAAAAAGAGCCTATAGGACAAATTTACATTCTCCTCCTTGCCCCCCCAATATTAAATCCTGGGTGTGCTACTATAAGATATTTTAACGTTCTGGATTTGACGGAAAAGGCTGAAAAATTTGTAGTAATTTAAAAAATGAAACATGCATAATATTTATTGATTTATTTAATTTAAGAAAACAAAACATTGTGGACATAACAAATCTAAATTCAAGACGTACACAACATGAGATTTACATTATAACAAATATTACCCTCACAAGAGAGGAGAAGAGAATATAGAAAATCATAATAATTGTTGAGAGTTAATAGAATAATATAACAATATAATAATTAAATAATATAATTAATAATATAAGAATAAATAAGTACGTGTTGACATCTAGCCGTCGCTGCGCGACGCTGCTAGATACCCCCTCTTACGTCGCACCTATTTGTGCGGCGTGATACTAATTAGTTCTCTTCGGTTAATTGTAACGCGCGCATTAAAAATGTAATCTGTTATATTATAATAATTCTGTATAATAATATTCATGCAGTTGAATATAAATAAAGTTAATCGTATATTAAAACTACGTGGCTTATTTACGATCCTCAAAACAATCCACTATTCCCAACAAAAATAATAATAATAACAAAAAAAATTGAAACATACTTAAGTTCCTATAATTTTATAAAGAAAAATAACATTTCGAATACAAAATTCAAAGCACGTCACCGAAAATATATATGTCTTTGGGGAGCGCATTAACTGGTCTTGCACCCCTCGCTAATGGTGCCTGATTGGCTTGACATGAGGAAACGGTTCCGATCCAGAAGAAATCATGGCTGCGACCACGTAGGTAATTGACAAGCGCATGTAAATTTAAATTCATTAGAACACCAGGATGAGGAAACCATCCCTCGCGATAACAGGCAAAAGTGTTTCAAGAGCAGAATAGACCTACGAGATTCAATAGAGTGAAAAGTAAGCATGCCTTTTAGAAAGGCAGTCGGAAAATAATCATTTGACGAATTATCGAAAGGAAAATAGTTATATGTCTTAAAATAAAGCCATCGAAGAAATTTCTTCTGGACGCGTACTAAAATAAACTTATAGGAAACCTCATAAGGACACCAGATAATCGACCCATATTCAAGAATGCTACGCACTAATGAGACTAAATTAATTAATGAATTTATTAGTATAGTCGCTTTTTATTTAGTGGGTACTTCATTTCAGTCATCATCAAGTTCAGTGGTACGTTTTAAAAGCATATAGGTATGTTGTAGTTATGTGCATATATAAAATTATCGGTTTTCATAATAATAATATTATATTTACGTGAACGGCGCGATAAAAAAACCTCATTTCCGACAACTATATTATAATGAAAGAACATCAGTGTATCATTTGTGGTACCGTCACGAGCGATCAATAAGCCCTTAATATGGAACCAATGAAACTCGCTTCAGCGTATCGCGAGGTGATTCCCCTATCAGACACGGCGGGTTATGATAAGAAAGCGGAACTTGAAAACAGGCCTTATCTATGAACGTTTATACCCTACTCTTACACAACAAAGGTAAGTGTGTGGGCATGGTTACACATTATGTATTTGATACACAATGATGTATCGTATGGTCAATATACAGATTTCACTACTATTCTAGTTTGTAGAAGGAATTATTAGTTGAGTAGGTGTTGATGCTCAATCAATATACTCATAGTCATATGAAGATCGTTGCCATTATTATAATATTATAGAGGTTTTTAATTCATTTATTTCTTGCTCAAGACTGATTTTAATTAACGTAAAAATACATGATTTGGAAAGCTTCAGAAACAAATCCATTACTTTTAAAATTATAGAAAAAAAACTAGGATCGATTGATATTTGAACACACGTCTTTTACTTTGACCAATTAAGCTACCAGCTCATGATCATTCGAGATATTTATAAATAACAATCCCAAATTAAGTACATTTCAAATTCCAAGAATAAACGGTGACAATCTTTTTATTTAAAACCATGGTATTAATAATAAATTAATATTACAATTTGGAGTAATCAATGTAATAATTGCATGTATCTATAGGCTATCCCAGATCGGGTAGTATTTATAAATATTATTAATATATAAGGATGATACGTGAGTCGTTACATGATTTGGTTAAAATCCTCGCTCGGAAAAAAAAAGTTCGAAAAAATGCTTGAATCTATTGAAATTCGAGCACATGTCTTTCACTGTCATCACGTGACTTCAAAACAGATTAATAAAATAGAAATTCAAAAGCTCATCGCCATAGACCAAGGATGTGCATCCATTTTTAGTGTTTGTTTTAATAATGGACAGACTATAACTTGCATAAAGATTATAGAGTTGCATAAAATGCAAGAAATATAAAGCCATTCACGCAGCCTAAAATATGACCCATATTAAATGTGTATTTTGTTTACATGACGACAGACGATACATATGAAAATATTGAAATTAACTTATTTTATTACGACAGTTGTTAAAGTTTATCATATAAATTTTTCCACACTTTTGAATCGTATCTTCTTATAGCTACACCTAGAAACATAAAGCAACCCACTTCTTGTATTTATTTATATCTCTATTTTTGCATTATATGGCTTTGACCAAAATTTGGTCAAAGCCGAACTACTCTAACTTACAATTGAAATTTTTGAGTTTTTTGAAACAACTTACTGAAATTATTTATTATCTTTATGGATAAATGTACGCAATGTAAGATTATTGATGAAAAAAATGGTGCAAACACCTGTCTATATAAATAATAAGTAACTGAAGTAGTTTGTTTCAAAAAACTCTTCTGCAAACATTTAAAATGTAGAATAGTTCTGCATTCGGCTGACAAAATGCCAATAATTAAAATCTCTTTCAATAACTACTCGTATGCTACATAAGGTGTTTTCCAAATTCCATAGCTAACTTTTGAGTGTGCTTCAGAGACTTTTCAAGTTATGTATTTCAACACGTGTATATATTACTTAATATGATAATGTTTCCTTATCGAAAGACGTGGCATCTATCTACACATACCCGTGAGCTTAAAGCATTTATGTATCAGTCGAATCCTCCTTTTAAGAAAACTCTTCCTGGACTTGGGCCTCATGTTTTTTATTTTATACAAATAATTTGAGTGTCTGGGATAATGCGTATACTTCTATCTCTCTACGGTATTTGTTAATTTTCTTTGTATACCAGGATGAGCGATGCCAATTAGTGGATAGTTTTTATTTATATAATTTGGCAGGCATCGTAAAAGTAATATGAGCCAAGATACTGAACTGAAGTGGAACATAAAATGTATACTGTAGCAAATATTGATAAGACCAGAATTGCCGGGCATTCTTTTTAAAGCTTAGTGTATGGTAAATAACGTAATATAAAGCATGCTGAGTTTACTTGAATTGTAAAAAAAATTGTGGTGTATTTAGACGTGTTAATGAATGACACACATTCACGATGTATAGTAAAGTACTATAACGATTTGTGTACTTTGTATGAGGCCTAATACATCGTGCAAACCATAAAATTGAGCTGCCTTATATGACTGGGTCATTTACATAGGATATGTGAGTCACGCAAGGGAAAATCCAGGAAGGAAAGAATTGTTCTACTTTGAATATTACTTTCTACACTATTTTTTTAAGTAGGTACTAACCTAAAAGATTTTTTAATAAATCTACGTTTCAACAGATGTCTCTGCAGTATTGTTTCTAAATTTAATATAGTCACGAAACCATTTAATTTTTTTACAATATAACCGAACTTCTCAAACATTTTTAGCGTAACAAATACAAAAGAAAAATGTGCCGCAAGTAAAAAAATCATGCTGCAAAATTATGACTTTTTACCAGGGTGTATGCCACTTCATGAATCGCCCGAGTAAGCAGTATGATAATTTAATTAAAATTTTGTGTTGACTGTAAGTACTGTCGACACAATTATTTCAAAATCTCAATCCGGAAATAAAATTGTTTTACTTTGTATGACTGGAGTTTGAGTTCAATCAATTTTCTTTGTAATACTGACCAATAATGGTACCTATGTAGGTACATTGTTATATTTGGGAAAGATTTAAAAAAAATATTCATAGTAGTGATCAAAAATTATAATATAGTATAACTTACAAAACTATATATTTATTAATATATTTTATTTTTCACACTACAAACCTGTAGTAAGATGGCAATTCCCAATATGTCCCTTTTTCTAAATTGTTCAGGAGAGCAATCTTAAACTTTGACGGGCTCGGAAAAATCAGAGTTTTAATTTTGAAAGCCTTACTTTATTGTTAAATGTGTATAAAATAGTTGTTTACAGAAAGATAATTTTTAAATTAAGGCATCTATAGAAAAAATGCTGAAATTTTCCCAATATCTCCAGGCTTTCATGACATATCATATTTTACCATCTAATCCAGGTGGCAAAACATGATAATGTCATGGCAATTGATCAAATTCCATAGTTGTTTATTGTATTTTTAAGTTGTTTTTAAGATTTTTTTTAAAAGAAAAAAGACTGCATGTTTTTGAAAACATAAATAATTTTATTGTAATAAAAAAATACACTGTATAACGCGAAAGACACAAAGTTTACAATTGTTTTACATTAAACATCACCACTGGTTGGATCTAAATCTTCTAACTTGTTAAATTCTGGAGCCTCTTCCATTGTGGGTAGCTTAACATGGTAGTGAGTACAGGCTTAGAGACATGTCGTATTCTGCCAAATTAAGAATTACAGAAATGGTTACCAAATAATATGATATATTATCATACATGTCAAAAATTTCCTTTTTATCTGTTATAAAATTGTAAACATGTAGGAAGCCAAAATAAGTCACGTCATGACATATCATAGTTTTCCATCGCAAGAATTAAAATAATGGACAAATCACATTTTGACAAAGCTTATTTCTCCGAACATATTATAAGACCTAGACATACCATATTTTGACAGCTTGTAGATCTTACCTAGATGAGTCTGGTGGTATACATAACTCAATTTGCCAAAAACGGACACATTGGGTATTGCCATTTTGCTACAGAAACTTACTTTACATTCATTTAAATTTCTGATTTTTTTGGGAAGATAATATGAAAATTTGAATAACCAAGAACGGTTTGTTCCATAAAATATTGCCGCAATTCAAAAGATATAATAAGGACCTTACCTTATGACAATCTCGTCATGGAACATTTAATTTGGTATCGTAGAACCCATTTGGGAAACGCTGTACTATAACCATTCCATCATAATCATATTATATAGCGGTACGATATGTAGGCGAGTACATAGTATGCCAAAGGGCAGTGACTAGCAATTAGTTTTCCTCTTAGTAGCACGTGCAGTCTCTTAGATCATAGCCGACCAAAGGTGCCTGGTGACCGTTGAATTAAATTAAAATTTGATTTAATATCGTTGATATCAAGAATTCTCAAAAAAGTAAAATCGTGAGATAATGATAATTAAATTAACAATAAATAATTTTAAACGCAATTTTCGTGTGATTCACTTTATTCCATTTATAGGTTGTAAGGACTCGTCCTTAAATAATGACGTCACAAGATTTTATTTATTGTTGGACCCCTTTCACTCTCCCTATAAAACAAAATTCTGGATCTTATTGCGGACGTAAAGATCTCTTCACATAGTTTAGTATGTCCGTATTGTTTTAGTTTAGGTTTTACATAAATATAAATTAATAAGAATCATTCATAGAAACATAGGGGATTTTTTACAAACACTTCAACTATCCATAATTTGTTTATTATATTTTTTATTGTGACCCTTGACTTGATAGGTAGGTAATAGTGTTTTTAGCACTGTTCTGTATTAAGTTATTATATAAGTTAGAGTTAATAGTATTTGTTGTCAGTGTCAGTATTTATTTGCCTTTTGTGAGTGTACACAGTGCCTGAAGATGCCGATAGGCAAAACCCGGGTCGCAAAAAACGACTCAAATAGAATAGTACAAAACTTAAATCCATTAGAATCATTTATTGTTGTTAATTATCCGGGATCCTCTCTCTCATGGGTATTTTTATTAAGAAGTTGTAAATTCAGTTAAAGCACATTTGAAGACTTGGGCATCTGCTCCTGAGACATTCCCAGGCATAAACAACTGGTGATACTTTACATCCAAACGTAGGACCTCGTGATACGCTAGATTAAGACCGAGTGTGGTGCCAAGTGGGTTGGTTTGGAGGAAACTATTGGGTAGTAGACCAATCCATATAATTTAACTTAAAATTAAATTATTATTAAATTATATTATGCTATTTTCATGATCGACCTTATACCCTTTGCAAGTTGTAAGTTTGTTTTCAAAAATAAATAATCGTAACAATGGTTGTTTACTAGTAATAAAAGTTTCTTAAAACTTATCAATAATAAATTATAATATTCATGTAAACAGGTAACGGGATCATAACCGGAATTAAGTTAAACAACTAACTAAATACGAAGTCAAATAACTAAATCAAATAACACGAACGCTAAGTAAGCACGCTGGGTAGAATAGAAAAGGAAACTGAAGACCCTGTTTTGCATACCAGTTGTAGAGCAAGTTCTCGTGTTTATTGGATCCCATTTATAATCTGGCCAACACTACCAAATATTTAATATAAGGGCTACTACTGTATTAACAGTTTACCGTAGAATCTTCGAATGTAGCATTAGTATCGTAAAAGACTTGGGAGGTAAGCCCAATAAACGAAAATTTTACGAAGAACGTTTTTTTGTAAAGGACAATTACAGCCTTATAATAATTATTAGTACCTATATAAATTATGAATGTCAATTTTCTGAAATTGAAATCAAGCGATTAGTAAAGGGCTGGTTCAACGGGCAGCTCGGCGTTATACCTTAATTTGCCTTCTCATAATTTTGGACCACTTATCATTCAGGTAAACGTATATTATTAAACTTTTAGCAAAATTTGACATTTGTAAAATAAAATATTAAAATTGCAAACAACTCATTACAATAAATTATGATATCGTCACATGCTGGCTTAATGATTAATGAGTCAAACAATGGGTACATTTTAATTAAATTTGTGATGTATTGAACATATTTTTCGTTAAACAAGTAGTACTTATGAACGCCACGGGTTGTTCTGAAAAAATAATTATACGAATTTGGCTAAATTTGGTGACTGTTCCCTCAGATGATAAGAAAAAAAATATCTGTTATTCTAGAATCGCTGGACAAAATGGCGCACGAATACACACTAGAGGTGGGAAAATTGGTCGATTTTGAAGACTAAGTATACTTACTACCAGTATAAAAAAATACTTAGTAATGAAACTTGTTCCAAAATACTTACTAGTATTTGGAATACAATATAGAGCGTTTGGCGTGCGTATGCAACACAAGTCTCATACTCAACCGGAACTAAAACCAACTCCATATAAGTAATTAAAATATCGGCTTCGGTAGAATCGCTAAAAATACACTGGGCTCCGCTTTTCGAAATGTCCCATTTATTATAAAATTTTAAACACGAGTTGAGTATGAGTTGTTTTTCCGTTAGGTTATAATATTCTTGTTAACAAAAATGAATAACAGTGATTTTTTTATATTTTAAACATGTTTTGAGCGGTCACATTATAACAAGCCTATGCGTCATCTCACCACTGTGCTGCGACACAAAATTTATGATCTATTGTTAATACATTCGAATGCAATAGACTAATAAAGTAAAACATACCTATAATCAAGTGCTATCTTGCTCGCGCGCATTTAATGTCAATAGTGTTAAAAGTCTTCCAACTGGCGAGGGACTCGCGATGATATCATCACAAGTTTTTTGGAACAAGTTTATTGGGCCACACATACTGAGTATGGGTAGTTTCATCCGATGCTTGAGTACACAAACTGGTGACAGTATTTCCAAGTCACCTCTAATACACACCGATAGACACATATCATAAAAGCTAAGAAATAAAAGTTGTCAAATGGGAAAATCGTTGCGCAGAACATAGTTACATTTTAAGAAAACGATGGCATTTCTTACTTTTCAGGATGTCGTAAATTAATTACGTTATTATAAAAAACACATTATTTTATTACCGGAATAGCAGGCCTTTCAATATTCATCATAAAGCTTTTAAATTATACAAGGGTACATACCATGACTGAATTAATTTAAAATTCTAATTTATGGAACTTGTATTGTTCCATCCGAAATAGTATAGCGACGTTCAAAACCAAACCACGTGTATATTTTTAATTCGCACGCAAATCTGCCAATTTTAAAAAGTTTTTTTTTGTATTTTAATCGTTAAAATTTTATTCTAAATGTAACTTAAAAGCATCAGAAAGCATACTGTGACACCTGTATATAGTAGTATAAAGCTGTATTCATAAGAAAAACTGAATCGTTTGGAAAATGCTCGCTAGATGTATCTGCTATAATTTATAATTAATGATAATAACTAAAAAGAAACCGAGATTTTACAAAATATTGTCAAATAAATTCAATAACTTGTATGGGAGAGGGGAAAAAATTTGTTAATGAAAAAGATTTATGAATAAAATTTTTTTAAAATTATAAATAAATTATTTAAAAAGTTTGTATAAGCGATTTCAACAGATGTCAGTAACATACCGATAATTTATAGCCCTCGCAGGACTATTTTGCTTTAATGTGGGTGTAGGCACAGTGGTAAAAGTAAAATGCGTGAATGAGAGAGCGCGGGTGTATTGAGGTCAATCCCGGAGGCTGTCGGAGGGCCAAGGGAAACGAAAAAATAGGTCAGCTCCCTCCCAGGTCACAAGCAGATATCTACCACAATATTATATTTATTCACGAGGCTTTCTTACTTAATTCTTTTCCTTTCGGTGTACTTAAGGAAATTAACAAAAGTTTTCCTACCCAAATGAAAGTAATGGAGATCTTCCATGAATTATGCAAGAGATATTAATTATAATGCCATATATTTAAATGTGCCATTCGGACAGTATTTACAAACAAAATTAATGGGTTTGTTTTATTTTGAATACCTGTTTAGTGTTATAATGAATAGTTTCATAATATAGGTTGAATAAAGTTAGTTTTTTTTAAATACAAAATATTAAAAAAAAGACAACCGCATGTAGGGGGTACATTTTTTTAGTATTTGTGGTATTTTAAATATTATAACTTTACCATATTTTTTTAATCTGTATTTATATAAACATTGTAATTGTAAAGGCTTGTACTTATGCGTAAGAGAAAAAACTGTCGATTAAACTAAATAAGTATTTTAGTACAGTTCGGTTATGAGGATTACAGCCGCAAACACATTTTGAAAATAGCCGATATACTGGATTATTTGTTAGGTTAGGTTAGGTTAGGTACCCAAACTAACAAATAATCCAGTATATCGGGTATTTTCAAAATGTGTTTTCCGCTTTATTCCTCATAACCGAACTGTACAAGTATTTTACTAATAGGTAGATATCATTGACCAAAGAAGTTGAAGAAATACATTTTCTGCTAGGTTGAGGCTCTAGTAGTTTTCCTCTCAAAAGCGATGAGGAAGTTCAATTTTTTTTGTACAACCTCAAAGAACTACTAATCTATCTTTTCACATTTTTTTATGAAAATTAATAGAGTATGGGGGGGTCCTTTTTTGCTTCACTTTCTTATTATTTAGGTTCAATATTTATAGCAGGTTTGCCTTAACATCGCATAAAACATTTTAATGGACTATTGAATTTTATATGTTAACAACTACGTGATGGTCATGAATAAAACGGCTTCATTTTTATTGCCTTTTCCGAGATGTAATAAGCGAATCGAGCAGTCTTCCTGGCACGATAGGTCGCAGGCTAAATGTTGATTGCTTGACTTTTGATATTCCTTAATGTTGTTAGGGCGCTCCGGCGTTCAGCCTCATCCCCTTCGTCTCTATTTTTTTGGTCGATGGTAAGGTTTCGCTTGATTCTACGTGGTGATGTTAGTTTTCGGTCCTTGATGAGGGCCGGGAGATGCAGCAGCCTCCAAGTCCAGGTGTTGTGCTTTGAATCCATTCTGTGGTGATGTTATTTTCCCGGTTCTTGATGAGGACCAGGAGAGGCTGCTGTCTTCAAGTCCAAGTGTTGGAGAATAATAACGATTTTTAAGATTTTGAAAATTTGCGAATTATTTTTCAAAATTAATAAGTATTAATAATGGCATTGCGCACTCTTCGTTCGGCCATCGCATCCTCTTCTTTGCTTCGCGACGTGATCTGTTGTATCGGCGTTCTTCATTCTTCTTAGCGTCGGCGATGGTGCGTCTTTCTTCTGAGTTTCCTTTTCTTCCACCCCTGTTGAGGGGTGACCTCTTGGTTTGGTTCCGGGAGTTCAGTGTCCGAATCGGGTATGTCGTTTGTTAGGTACTTGAGCTGGTGTGGGAGGTATTCCTTTATTATTTGGTGAAATTCTTGGGCTAGGCTTGTTGATATGTATAATTGGATATTATCGTTGTCGTGATAGTTAATCATGAACTTTGTTAGTTCACTGATTTGAGGTTGTCGGTTATTTCCTGAGGTATTGATACTCTCCAGTTCATGGCGAAGCTGTGCGAGTTGTGTTTCGGAGTATATCTCTAGTTTGGGGTCATCTCCTTTAAGGTCGTATTCGATTTTGTATTTGCTCGTTCTATTGTGGAGGTCTGTTATGATCCTTTTCGCTTTAGGCGTTGAGAAGAAGTTTTCCTCGAGTCCCATGAGTTCAAAACAGTCTGAGGCTGTTGTTGGTAGGGTGTTCTCGCCGTTCGCTACGTTGTTCGCCATGTTGATGATGCCATCAATGTATTGTTTGGCAATACTGTTGGTCTCTGCGATGTTAAGTGTTGTCATTACGTCTGCCGTGATGGATGCGGGTACTATGCTTGTATCGGGTTCCGGGTTGTCGTCAGCTTCCGGGTTGTCGTCTGTTTCTTGGGTATTTCCTGTCGGCGACATGTAAGGGGAGCCCGTTGGAGTGAACAGGCTCTCGTCGCTGTCACTGCTGAGGTCAGCATCCGGAGTGTCCAAGGTGTCTCTGTTTATTGCTGTTTTGATTTCCGGCGATTTTGTGATGATTTCCGGTGTCTCTGTTTTCGTTTCCGGTGTTTCGGTCGTTGCAGTTACCGAGGTGACTGCAATTTTGATTTCCGGAGTCTTGGGTCTTTCTTCGTCTGTCGGGCTGATGTCTGCTTCCACTTCTTGTGACTCAGAAGTACTGTGAGGTCTGGTCGGTGTATGTGGGGGAGCAGCGTGGGAAATGGTGAGGTCCATTTCCGTGTCTGTTGAGGCCTCCGTATGAAGTATAGGTATGTCTACGTTGGGATCTGTCTGCGTTGGTGTAGTTGACATCATGCTGCGGGTTGTCATCGTGTTGCAAGTTGAGCTGAGGTGTGTGTCTCTGGTTCTCCTCGGAGTTTCGACTTTGATTCTGCGGTGTAAGGCGAATTGCAGATTGTGTATGAGCCTCCCTCTGTCATTATCGAAGAGTTTGACCAGGACAAGAGGCATCGGATGCTAGCTCCTGCCCCGGGTCATTCTCTGGACGCTGACGATTGGGAAGCCTCTGCGCAGGAGATCATTAGTGATGTCCTCTGTGTTCATGCCGATCGGGAAGCCCCTGATGACTACGGAGATCCGGTCTTTTTCTTGTGTTGAATAGGTGACTGGGGCTGCTTCCTTGGTCGGCGAGTGAGATGATCGGCTGATGGTGCGGGTTGGTGATCTGTATTGTAGGTGGCGGCTCCTGTTGGTCCAAGTGTAAGATTTGATTGTAGCGTTGTTTGACCTCCAGGAGTGAGATCGGGCGGGTGTGTCGTTGTAGGTAACTGCTTCGGCTTCTTCTTGATAGGCAGTCAAAAGTAAGAAGTGGAGCGTTAGAAGGTCTCTAAGTCTGGTCGGTTTTCGAATAAACAAGTTATTAATTTCATTGTTTATTTTCTCCATGGTGAAGTAAAGTCGGTTGTCGGTATACTATCGCTGTAGGTAGCGAGTAGGTATATGTCTTGATTGTCTGGTCGCTTGTGCTGTAGGTAGCAAGTAGGTAATTTCTTGCTTGGTCGGCGGGTGATGATTGCGAGTAGGTCGACTGGTCACTTGCGGCGGTGAAAGTAGGTAATTTCTTGGACGGCTTGATTGTTGATTTGGTCTCGGCTGGAATTCTAGGCAGGAGTCGGAGCGCAGTGAAAGGCGACTGCTCGCGACGGGTGCTAGACCGCAAGTAATGAAATGTTGATTGCAAGAATGATCCGGATATAAGTACTTGATGATGAGGTTTCATGCGCACGTAATTAATCGATGTATACTAGGGATGTCAAGTCTTAGGCGCCAAGCATATACAATCGGGCGCGCGGGGTGCTTGCGCATTTTTGCAATTTAGGCGGTGAATTACTAGGAATACAATAGAGCGTACACAGCGTATGACGAACATAACGCCTCGCGCGCCTTATATTTCAACGCACACAGAGTTGAGCGCGGCATCCTTTGACATCATAACACGACAATAAAACAAAAATACATTGGATGTGACAGCGAAAATGGCGCGACGGTCTCTAATTTACTCGGCTGTCGGGAGCGTTGTCGTACAGGCGCGCGCTTATTCTGCATATTATAATTTATTCTACACCGTGTGCTTACATCGCTTATTGCAAATATTAAGTTACTACGCTAGCACAATGACATCATTGTGAAAATGAATTTAGAGCCGACCAATAAATTAATACATTTTATTGCTTTGCAAAGAAACACGAGGCAAAAATGTGATCGGCGCCGCTTTTTACATAGGTGAGAGGTAATGCGCGGCAAGAGTCGTGTGATTATGATTATGTATTTACGCTTCTTGTGCCGACTGCGCCGCGATCGCCGCACTCCGCCTCGTTTGATGGGCGTTTTCGCTTACAGCTTGTAGTCTATGACACCGCATATTTCCTTATACTTTCTTCTTACAAGAGTGACACACATGTGGAACATTGCATCTCCCCGCAACTAATTCTCATCTCTAGATCAGCCCTGCAATGAACGTATAGGAATCATACCACTCAAAATTATATGAGTGACACACTTATGTATGTTTTATTGTCAAAACAAAACAATGGAGTGAAAACGATTGCCAGCATTTCCTCAATCATAACTAAATCAGTAGGGTCTATTATGATATTTTATTATGATACGCACGACTCTCACATTGAGTCCCGTCACTCGACGTAGTCAACCATTGAAGTTAAAGTCCCTCCACCAAACCCGCCCCGTACCACCCTCGGTCTTAATCGAGAGTATCACGGGACCCATCAATTGGTGATGTGAAGCATCTAAGAATTGGCCTGGGAGTGTCCTGGGAGAAGATGCCCAAGACTTAGATTGCTACGCTCAAAGTGAGCTCTGACTGAGTTTACTGAGTTTACTCTAATGCAAAGTGCCAGGGAGAGAAAAAGCACATGGAAATTACTAAAAAGAAAATGAACCTACTTGTTTATTAAATTAAAGAACGAAGCTAATCATACAGGCAGCAAAATTTATGTGAAGAGATCTTCACGCCCGTAGTAAGACGCCGCAAATTTTTGAAAGCAAGATAATTGGCCTTAGTAGCAACCAGGTCGGACGGGCCGATGGGTCCAACAGCTGGTTGGACCGACCTGAGCATTTCCTCCCGTTCGGAGCACATACTCAGACACTCCCATAGGATGTGGTTGGCATCCTGTATTTCCCCTCCGCATGGACATGTCGGACGGCTTACAAGTCCAAGCTCGAAGAGCTTGCCAGCGAATCCACCATGACCAGTCACAAATTGACTGGTGTAATGGTCTGGAGTCAGATATTTGGTTATCTCCATTCGCCACTGTATGTTTGGAAAAAACGTATATGTGTGCCGGCCCTTGGTCGATTCGTCCCACTTTCGCTGCCAGGTCGTAATGGCCGCGTTAAGCGACATGAGTCTAATTCTGCGCCTCAATAATGCTACTCCTTCGCCAGCTAGCCGAGGGGGAGGGACGAGGTGAAAATCACCAACGTCGGCCTCCTCGCCCTTGAGGAGCAATATTGAAGCGCCGCTGACCTGAATATGCAGGTCAAGTGGGAGAATGCCGGCCAGGACCGGGAGCGCGTCAGTTGAGGTAGTACGGTAGGCCTTGGTAATGGACAGAAGCGCGATGCGCTGTCCTCTTAAAAGAGAGATTCTAAGTTTGACACTTTTGGGAATGCGCGGGCACCAAGCACTGGCGGCATAAGCCGCGATTCCCATAAAAATGGCGCCGTAGGCGATCTTGAGCGCCCTTACTTTTAAGCCCCATCCTTCACCAGCCATGCGGCCGATCCTCTGGAAGGCCACCCCAGCCTTGTGGACTTGGGTTTCGGCATGGTGTAGGAAATTTAACATTGTGTCCATTTTGACGCCTAGATAGGTGACGATCTTCGACACTTTCACTCTCGTGTCACCGAATCGGACTGTGGGTAGTCTCGAACAGCTAAGTCGTCTCGGTCCTTTAAGGACAATGGCTTCTGTCTTGGAAGGTGCGAATGATAGTCTAGTTAATCTACCCCAAGCCTCAATTGATGCTAAAGCTTCGCCACGTAGTCAACCGTCATTCCATTCGAGTCCAGTCTCTCAGTTCATTACCATAATCAATCTCTCGATCACAACGATCTCAACAGTACACCCGTACCCGCGATTATAACCTCACATTGTCTTGACATCTTTATTATTGTATTTATTAATTTATACTTGTAACGATAAATAAACTCTCTCCTCCCAAGATCCAAGCGACAACGATTGTATCTTCTTCACACACCTCATCATCCCCAAGAACACTTAGCTTGCGACCTTTCGCATAGATAAGTAGTTGCCGTATGCGACGAGCCGTAAGTTGTGATTATATTTAGATGCACGTCGCGTACTGTCACGGCGACAAATTTAGTCTATGGTTTCGTCATTTTGCAGAATATTTTAAGCGATCACCATCCCTGTAAATTCTATGATGGAGAGTGCCAACTCTAATGTATTAGCATTTTGAATTATTATTCATTATTCATGATAATTTCTATTCATCTTATCAGTTTCCACGTGTGCGTACGTTAAGATTACATGCGAGATTACATCCATTGATAATATTATTTTGAACAGAACTTAACCTGCAGATCATAGATAAAAGACAACATTCTTATAGAAAATACATAGTGCCAACCGCTAAAAGGTAAAAAATCACACGATTTTGACATGAGTCGAAAATGTGTAGGCATGTAAAACATGATAAAAAAACGTTTATTGGGTCATGCAGGTGTCGACATGATGTGACCTCATTGTTGTTCTAGTGATTTCGGCAGATTTTGCTAACAGACAATATTCATTTAAACGTTCAAACTATCCTACGGAATGGGAGCATCAGTCTGATAACATTTTTAACACCAAGAAAAACTAAATTACTTACATACTTTTTTCTCATAGCAGCAGCTTACTGTGATGTCACGTCATAGTACGCGACGTGCATCTCAATATAATCACAACTTCATTGTTAAATATGCATTCTTAGTGTATATTATTACTACTTAAAGGAATGATTTCAGGAATTTATGTCATCTACCTATTATTGATCAATTGATATTATGTGACTAGCGGATCTATTCTATACAGTATACACAAGGCTACTTTCGGCCGCTACGACGGCTAAGCTAGAATAGGTTTGTATGAAAGTATTAGCACTTATTGTAACAATTACAATACGTTGGTTGTAATTGTTGCAATAAGTGCTATAGTTTATCAGCACCTCTCTTGGCTGTGATACAATTTAGAGCGAGATAGACAGTTTTGTCTGTTTAGACGGCTAACTTATTATAACAATTATAATACCTCGAAACAAATACGTAACAAATCCTACTATCACTTTATCACTTTAGCGGTTAAAAGTCACCTTGTGTATAGAATAGACCTGCATGTTAGAATACCGATAGACAATGTGACTCATATACTGTACTTATACATAGTTGGTAGGTATCGTTTTATAAAAAAAATATTACACTTTTTATCTATAGTAAACGATACTATGTTTGATAAAAATTTACTGTAAAGTAAACATAATATTTGTCTGATAATAGTGAAAGCGTGTCTCATAATCATGTTTATGTAAATGTAATCTGAGATTTTCGGATTGTTGTCAGTCATTGAATCGCGCTAAAGCCTCAAATTGCGACAATACAGCGACCGAGAAATTGAGACGGTGTCAATAAATTATTCGATTTTGAATGTTTTATTTTAAGCGGGGGCGTTTTGAGGGGGATGCTCCCGCCAAAAAAAGCTTCTCGCGAAATCAGGAAACCCGCGGAATTAATGTGCCCCGTCATTACGGAGTGAAATTTGTAATTTACCCGGGAAAAACTTTACAACGTTTTCTAAAGTCAATTTCGTGTCGAAAATAAATTATTTATCTCAGCAAAATAAGATTTAAATTACATCAACCGAACAATATAAAACTTATAATATTTAACATACATAACTTGAAAATATCTCAGATATATATCCACTAGAAAAAAATCATATTTGAAAAAAATACAAAGCAAAGATATTTTCAAGTTATGTATGTTCAATATATGGAATGTTACATTCTCAAAATCTTGTGAATTATACGTTGAATAAAAGAAATCCTTTATGATAATATTTACCTAGATACGATTTCTTGATTTTCCATGATTGTCAGTCGCCGTTTATTGGTAGATAAATTTTCCTACATCTGCTTTTAGTTTCTTCAACTCATAGCTCTTTTTGATATTATGTTACCTTATTATGAAATCGACAGCCTTTAGATCTTGTCCAGATGACGAGTGTCTCGCCGCGGTACGGCGCGAATGCATGCGAACAACTCAATGAGGTCACCGCGCGAGAAGTGACATGTGGCGATTACATGTTAACGGCTCAATGAGATCACACGTACCTGGAATGCGCGCGAGTGTTTACACGTGAGTCAAATCGCGCCATCTAGATAAGACGTTAGGCATCTGAGGCGCATGTTTTAGCAGCGCGTTTGTTTATTCCCATACAATTTCATGCCGGCGTTTTCATGAAGCGCTTCTTGCTGGCATAATATGAAAGTCCACGTGTAATCTATCATTTAATAATTTTGAATCGATACTGCTGACGCGGGTTTTAATCGCCCCCCAACAAACGTGTATTGTAATAGAAATAGACGTAGCGGCTGATGGAATTTCATACCAATAAGAAAATCGTCAAAAATACTTTGCAGCAAAGAACTAAGAGGTGAGAAAAAGCTAGTTTAATAAGCAGTATTAAACAAAACTGAATTCGTCTTTATATTATTTTCCCAAAAATATGTAGGTATATCTCAGGTTGGAAGTAGGCTGTTGAAATCCGATATACCTACATAGTGCATGTTAAACTGTGTCAGCCATAGTATTTATTTTTTTCATTGAACTAAGCATACAAATTGCAAACGAAGCTCGTTGATTGTTTAAAATTCAATTTAATCCCCATAAAAACCAAACCGTCATAGTAAAGGCAGGCTGTAGGTAGTATACTATAGTATTGTGTATTATAAAATACTGCACACTTTGTCAATCATACTTATTCGTTTTCATTTATTAAGATTGGTTATTTTTTTAAATTCATGTTATCACTGCTTAAACCAAATTATAATAGATATACATACGAATATTTTTTGACTATCATCTATTCAACACTCGTATATCATATTAGTAAAGGGTGGAAGACCACATGAAGTTAACTGTAACATATTGAGGCTGCATTAAAAAATAATTAGATCTGTGTTAAAGCCGGGATGGTGGGAACAATAAACAAGAGCTGTTTATAGTTTCCAGATCATTACAGACAGTGATGTAATTTTTTGAGAATTCAAATCTAACTACTCGGCCGTAGGTGTGAGGTTCAACTGCCATCATTCGCTATTCCCGCGAAAACGTGTAACGTATTTTTTTGTTAATTTTATAGTTTTAAAACCTTATAGTGATTCTGGCGTAGAATTTCTTTTGAATATTTGATTAATTTTAAATTAAAATGAACATAGTACAATATAGAAGAAAATATTATAAAAATAAAAGGATTTTCTCTAAATTTAAATTACTTGTAGAGGTCACACCTGGTCTAACACAATCAATATCTGATATTTTTTATTCCCATATTAAATCAATAAGTAATAATAATTCACACATTTTAAAGCTATTTTCTATGACCTATATCTGCAAGCAATGCAATTTATTCATTATTGATTGATGTATTTACTACTAGCTACCTCTGTGTATAAAAAATCGTCACATATAAAACGACGAAAAAAACGGGACATAAAAGGGAAAGAATGATTGCTCTACAAATCATTGGGTAGGAAGGTAATGAAAGAGTAGATATGTACAATAACAATTTATTTCTGTCGCTTGTCGTAATATTATCAAATCAATTGCAAACGAGAGATGCCAATAAAATATATGTGAGAATTAATGGACAATATCATAATTATCATGGTTTTGAAACATACTTATTATTGTAAATTGTACATTGTTGTGTTGGGTTATAAACAAAAATAGCTTTGGATATGGCGTTCTACCAGTTAATCATCATTATTATCAAAATTCATATTTATTTACATAAGTAAGCGAATACTACACATTAAAAGTTCAAGAAGTCTACCATATTATGACATAAAAATATATTTCATTATCATTCATAGCGACACTCCAGCATGAGTATCGATTTCTTCTCTATGCCATCCCCGTTCCGATCTATCCTTTATGATCTTCTTCAAATTTTAGATGACGATAGCCTGCAGATTCTGGGTTATACTATACTAACTATACACATCTAACTTATGTATAATAATAAATAAACATTTTTTTTTAAATTAACCGACCAATTCGAATTGAGAATGTAACATGCTTTATTACGTATACATAATTTTAAAACACTGATTTTTACTGATTTATTTATCGATTATTTACTTATAAACTTGAGTTATTTCAATACAATCACAAAACTAGCATCAAAGTGTATACGTGATAAAACGGGGACATAGGTATTCTAAACACATCGAACATTAAGAAGTTAGGAGCCCACACCCAAGAGAATTCATAATCTTTCTAAAACTAATATTTAAGCCTTACTATGCCATATTGTTTTTGTTATATAACAAACAATGATCAATAATTATTTCTATCATTTGAGAATACTTGATGTCATTTAAATTTATAGTCTAATTCATTTACGTTTTGTACTTTTTTATGTTAGTCATATCTTGCAGACCAGGTTTTTCCTTCCAATTATGGCTACTCACTAGTGCCAAATACGAAAAAATAAGTTCTAAGCATAAATCAATTTGAATATTAAACAAAATTATCATTTGTTCAGGAATGTGGAACACAGTTTCATAATAATACGTTCGTGAATACTAGGTATTTTGAAATAGTATTCTTTTGTTAATACGCGCATTTACATTTTCACTAAACATTATTTTAGTCAAATATATTCGCCAATATGTACTATCGGAATTTTAGATAAATGGCTACGTTTTGACATATATATTCAACGATGCTTACATAATTATTATCCCAATATATGTCATTATTTACAATACTCAATATTTTTAAGTGATAATAGAAATATTAATTTTACAGTAGAAAATTTGTATATGACGGTCTGTAATTTTTTATATTTATTATTGAAATTAGATTGTCCAATCACCGACGAAAATCACGTGCTATTTAGGCAGTTTTAAATCTTATCAAAATTACAAACAATTGAACAAAAAAATAATAAAATTATATTAGTCTCTGACCATATTAATTGATAAATGATAATAATCACTAGATCAAATTATTATTTATATGACGTGATTGAACGCAAAGATTTTTTTCTTTTTTAATAACGCATTATTAATTATTATTTGAATAAAGCGGCAGTCATCGACACTAAATATATGCAGATATTTTAAGCTTCGCCTTTTAAGCTTATAGATTCGTATGAAAAAAGCTAGACTACCCCGATGTCACGCAGTTCATACAAAAAGCACGCCAAAAATCATTTCGAATGAATCTATATTTCAATACTCGCTAGAGAACACGTGGCGCTGCGTCACTCTTATTTTTTATTTATTATAAATTCTGACTATAGATGGCTCTCATTTTTATTTTTTAAATATTAATTAATTAATTTGTTCCCGCTCATTTTTTTATTTATTTACATTTAAATACTTTCTATGTATTTTTCTTAGAAGGTAGGCTTCAAATAATCACTTACTGTGGAGCCTTCGCCACTGGTAGGTAGGTACTTATCTATTTTATAGGAGTATTAGAATTATAACGAAATTCCTTCATTGCTTCAGAGGTATTTTCCATTGAGAGGGTTTGAAGGTATTTTGCAAGTTTTTCATTTCCTGTCATTAAAATTTGTCTGCGCCGTGATCTCTTGAGATTTACTGTTGAAAAGTTTTAGATAATGATAATTATTTTACAGGTAAAGTATATTTCTACTCCTAAAGGATCTTCACCTTGAGCCACGAGCTTTTATCAGAAAATAAAATCAGACTGTATTGTCACGTAGACCTCTGAAAATTCTGTTAATGAAAGAGAGTTTTGAATTGAGATTTTAAAAAAGCCAGGAAAGGCGACTATTAATTATTATTAGAGGGTTTTAGGCAATTATTTTTATAATAAAGCATATTTTTATAAATGAATATAATAAACTTTCTAGAGAAAGCCTTATCCCCCTAAATTTTCTCACCTTTAAGTAAGTTTTATATATATATATATAAATTTTCATTTAAAAAACATAAACCTCAAATATGTACAGGTCTTCTACGTAATTCCAATTTTTTAAACATTATTTTAAAGTCGATGACTGATGAATAGATCAAATGAAAGTAGCGTCGCTGTTAATCGGAATATGTACTGAAAAATTAGTTATTCATTAAATTTTATTATACGTGCGTATTATATTATAATAATTATTATGTCGGTGGTTCTAATAATGGGAAATATTTTTCAAAGCATGAAAACGCTTTTATTGGTAGGTTTTTTGAGAAAGTTCTTTGACCATTTGAATTATTCATTATTAATTTTGGAAATAATACTTTCATATACGCAAGACATATTTCCCTGGTAGCGGTAAAAATTATAATGATCGGATAAAGTACAAAAAATTATAGGGGGACTTTTCTGTTATTTTACGTGAAGCATGTTCTTGAATTTTATAAGCCAGAATAAAAATTTAACAAGAATTTAGATATTATATTCCATACATTCTTGGATTGCTTTTTATTTAGTAGATAATATATCATCATCACTGGGTCGGCCCCTCGCAGCCTCAAACACTACCCTTCACCTATATTTTACGTGAATCACCAATTATTGAAGATACCCATAGTCTGTAGGAACTTTACTACTTCATCCAGTTATCAGAGTTATAGTCTCCCTACTGTAATCTGCTGGGTGCTGCGATGTCCAGCCAGAATAATCTTTAGATTTGTAAGATTTTTTAGATATATAGCTCCAATATTACAGTTTGTGTTACTTTATTTCTACAAGTTCGATGAAGAATGCGTGTCAATACCCTGCGCTCAAACACCGTTGGTAGGAACCAAAGGACAATTGGTGGAGCAGATACATATATTACATTTAATTCAATAAATGAATTTTTTTTAAATACGACATGTACCTAACGATAGGTACATATATACTTATAATATACTATACTATAAATACTTATAAATAAATATATAAATATACTTATAAAAACATTTTAATATATTTTTATAAGTAGTAATAACTCATATTTAAAAATGGAGACAATATCCTGTATGAGAAAAATGTAGATTAATATAAAATCAATTCAAACTTCAGGTCCAAAAGACGATAAAATTTTTGACGTTTTATACTTCCGATTAGGGATTCCAATCCCGGGAACTATTTTCGATACCTATGAAACCCGGGATTGGTAAACATAATCTCGAAACCTTCGGGATTGATTTTTTTTATCAATTTTGGAAAATAAAATAAAATCAAAAATATAACAGAAAAAAAATCCAGAAAAAAATCCAGCCATTTATGGCGAAACACTTGATGCTTTGGTATTACTTCGGGCATATTATTCAGTGGGTTCATTTACAATCCGTATATACTGGCAAATATTAATTTTCATGTTCCCACCATTATCACTCGTAGTTCCACGGTCTTCAAGATACCTCGTCGCAGGACAGATGTTATGTTTCATGATGCTGTGTATCGTGCAATTAGCTTATTTGATGGCACCATAAAGGTTGATTTGTTTTTTTATTAACTATATAATGTTTGTCGACGTATTAAATAGGTTAAATTTATAATTGTATAAATTATCATATTTCATTGATGTCTTTTTATTGTTATTTGTAATTAAGATATTTTTATAAATTTGTATTTATTAAGTATTATGGCGCATTGGCCAATAGCTGTAATGCCGTAATTCTCTTTTTATAAATTAATAAATAAAAATAAAATAAAATAAATATTGTTTTAATTACTTAAATATTTAATTTTTTTATATTGTGTTTATTGTCAACACAATAGGTTATTTGTTTTATTTCAATTGAACTTGTATTTGTATTTGTTATAAAATAAAATAAAAAAGCCTTTTTATTTCTTAGAAACAAAGGTAAATGACAGTTAATTAAGTATATCTAATGAATATATATATGTATATATAACCTATGAATATATATATTATGTATATATATATCTATTGATGATTGTATTATCTACTTATTTTCTAGTTTATGTAATATTAATTATTATTAATTTTTTATATTTTTGTGTAATACATATATATATTAGGATTTTTTTTATTTTGTATATAATACTATTAGATAATGTTTATAAATTAAACAGTGATATGTAATTAGTTTGTTTGGTTTGTAAAAACCCCTCTTTGGGTGAAAGCCTCCTCCAAAGAGTCCCACTGGACTTTTTTGGGGTTTGGGGACTGGGGTTTTTAGCTATTTGTAGCCAATTTGGGCCCGCTGTCTTTATGATGTCGTCTTGCCATCTCGCATGGGGTCTTCCTCTATAGCGTTTCCCTTTTGAGCCGTTCCATGAAGTAATTATTTTTGTCCATCTCTCATCTTGTAGTCGCGCTATATGATCCACCCATTTTCATTTAAGTCTTTGAGCATGGATTAGAGCGTCTGTGGCTTTTGAAATATTTCTTATTTTTGTGTGTCTTATTTTTTGTCTTTTGTTGATATTTAGCATACAACGTTCCATACCGCGTTGGCAGCTGGTGATTTTGTTCTTTACTATGCTAGAGTATCTTCAGGTCTAACAGACATATGTAAAGCATGGTAGGAGACATGAGTTCATCACTCGTTTTTATCTTTGCTGTCATATCGCCTTTAAATATTTCCTTTAAGCTCCAGTATTTATTCCAAGAACTTTGTCTTCTTCTTTTTAATTCCAGCTCATTGTTTTTCCTGCAAAACAAATTTGTTTCCCCAATTAGGTGTTATTTTCTCTGTAGGTAAGTACATCGTTGTCGACTGAAATTTTTGATTCTGTGCTGTTCGTCATTAGCATTGTTTTTGATTTCTAAACCGAATTGTTTGCTGACTTCGTTCAGTGAATGGATCATGAGTTGTAGTTGTGTAGTTTGTATTTATTATCTTTTCATAAATAAATAAAACTGTTTTACTTTCACATTATTATTAATAATATTACCCAATTATTTACTCCATTAAACCTTGTATTTCCTAGATTGAACCTACACAATATTAACAATAAATGTCTTACATAGTATCAATTATGCTATATTTATTTTTGACCGATTTTATCAACGTTATTTGTATATATAAAAAAATAATATTGGCTATTGAAAAAAATGCCAATCCTGGGACTAGTCCCAGGATCCCGGATCGTTAAATTGTATTCCCGAAATCCCGGGATTAAAATTTTGGCTCGGGATTAGATTCCCAACTTCGGATGGGTTGTTTAGACTACATATTCTCTTTTCTCATTTAGGTATAATAAACTGCGGTTGATTTAGATATTGTTTAAGTAATTTTGTTATTCGTAAGACTAATCTCGCTTTTCCTTTCGTACACAGAAGTATTTTCTTTCGACTGACTTATCAATCTCATATCGTCTGTATCCCTCTTGGCAGGCATTTATCACGAAACAGCTTTCTAATACTACGTGATATGAATATTATTTGCTTTGGAAACATCTTATGTAACACATATATCATTATACCGTGTGTTTTGACTTCTTTCTATACCAACTAACTTACCAAACATACATACGGTGACCAATCGTTTATTATATAAGAATAAATTACTTTATCTGCATGCATGCATGGTGTATTCTCATGTAGTTTACTTAAAAAAAACTTCAAAAAACAATCAAAATCATTTGTTACCTTCAATTAGTAAAAAAATGTATAAAAAGGAAAGGAAAAAGGTCGAAACTGATAAAAAAAAAATGCCGTGATATACATATTATAATTACTTATATTGAAAATACTTTTTATTCTCGTCATTCTAAAGAATATTGCAGTCAGTGCAATGAGAAATCTCAATTTTTTAAATCTTGCAACAAAATTACACACACCCATTTTGATTAAAAAAAAAACTCTTAGAGAAATGCACGTTATATTAGTGTTATTAAAAAACCCCCTTTCTGTGTAACAATTATTGTTTTTGTTTTGTGATCAGCGATTCTACAGAGAGGGAAGGTAATTGATTTCATCAGCATTTAATTGAAATCGTATTTCATATGTATAATGTATGTTGCTTTAAATTAAGTATTGAAATGAATTCAAATTTTGAACCTGGAATCAGACACTGTTAGAGTATATATTATAATATATGTAATTTGCTACAAGGATTTAAAGAATACACTTTTTTTAGAGTTCATAATATTTAAGAATTAAAATTTATAACTGACTAATAAATGCTAATCAATAAACCTATGCAGAACTTTTATAAAGGTATACGTGTATTATATTAAAAAATACTTTCTTTAGGAAACAGAAATTTCAGGTCTATGACAATAAATTATGCACAATTGGTCGATAAAATGCTTATATTATTATTATGTGCAGTTTCTAAAAAAAGTTGAATTTTATTTTTCTGAAAATATTAACAAAAATAACGTAAAAATGATAATAATATATTTTGCAAACTAAATATTTAATTATAAAATTTTTGTGATATTTAACTACTAACTGTTGGTAATTTATAATTATAACATAACCATCACTGAGTTATCTCTTTAAGTAAAACTATAATACATCGAGAAGTATATATATATATCTACCTAATCTGTTTTTCATACTGAATATAAATAATATATTATACTTCGATGGCTACCAGAAATATAAAAACAGCATATTATTTACAGTCGATATTTTGTTATGTGATATAGTTTTCTTTCGTTTTATTATTTTGTTTTCACAAAAACTATCTGAAGTTTTGAGGAAAACCATAAAAATGTGTTTTCCCTCGAGATATTGCAACCGAATACTCGAAATAGCTTTTCAAGCAAAGCCAAAAAAAAAAACTTCGGCCAGGGAACTTTTCACGTTTTTACTTCAATTCAAAGATCGATGGATACTTTTGGATTGAGGTAAATTACTTGACATATTATTTTGTCTTCTTCTCTATATTTTTTCCTTATCGCATTGGGCACTAGATTTTTTTGCTAACCTTATAGTAACTTGGATTGTATAATATACATATATATTATATATATCGAGAAAGACTGCTAAAGGTACAGTAACTTACCTGAAAAAAAATACTCTAAGTAGTCAGACACAGTCTACTAATAATGAATGTTTTATTTATCAGCGACAGATTTAATTACATCTCGCATGCGATACATGCGTCTTATATATAAATAATAATCGTAGAATTAACGTCGCACACTTCAATAATTCAAGTATTAGTATTTATTAACATTCATACTGACACCAATATAATATGCTGAAGTAACAATAACACCTATGTATTTGATATAGGTATATTGATTTTAAATGTGTGCTCAGAGTATGTACCTAATAGGTTGAGAGAATGTCTAATATCCATTTCTCGTTAGATATATGTTAATAAAAACCTACACTGCATGGACACTTGAAACAATTAAGATAAATATATCAATAGATTCGTTTTTTAAATCTCTACACGAAAATTTTATCGCCTCTTTCAAAATCCGCTACGATTGACTGTCATTTATAAAACAAAATCAATGCGTCTATCAATTCCCGCTTACACACTACGTGTAACATCCAAAAACCTTTTTGGTTCAAAAAGTTTTTAATAATTTTCTCAAAATAATGAAAAAGTGTTATAGCGCGTTTTGAAATTTAGCGACACATTATGATCTTATTAGGATCGGACATCGTCAAAAAATATATGATGTATATAATATTATAGTGTATAAAGGTGTATTGATTAGTTAGTTATGTATGAAAATCAAATTAATTTATAAATCGCTCACGACGGCCGCAAAATCAAGGGGCGGCCGGTGAAGGGGGAGAAAAAAACATAAAGACATAAAGCCACCCCTTAACTCTGCCGTCGCACACGATGCGTATAAGGACGCGGCGCCCCTGTATAATTCTTTAAGCTGTGTAATTAGGGTGTTGAATAAAATTACATATTATAATAACAATGACAATATTGGGTCCCCATAGAACATTTCATCTGATTTCTTCACCACTTTGTGACATTTTCATGGTAAATCCAGACTAACCTTATATCATATTAATTACTTGAAATTGATCCGATGACTAAAAGGAAGTCTTTACTTATAACGACGATGTCGTAATATATTGTTTTGCATTTAAAATATTAATAAGAAAATTGTAATAATACAATATATCGTTTCATTGAGTAAAATGATTTATCTTCATAGTATTAAGGTTGGTTGTTTGAAAATTTGTTTTAGTTTTTGAAGTTATACTTCTTTATGCGCGTTTGGTAAAACAGATCAGATTGTATTTTTGGCGTGTGACGCGCACAAATGTAACACATTAATTTGGCATGAGACGTGGGACGGAAGTTTTGCCCGGCGATGCAACATAATTTATTTTGCGCGGCGACGTTCCGGTGTTCCAAATAATGTTGCAACTTTTATTATGATTTTACTATGATTATTCGTTATGATTTGAGGCTTTAATTATGTAAGTATTATTTATAAGTAAAATTATATATCAATAAATAAATAAATTTAGTGAATGTTGAGTTCGTTAATAATTCAAACAATGGTATGTTGTAAATTTACAATATTTAGACACTTCATACACAAAAATACATCTTTTTACAGTTAAGGATAATATTTGTCGCATATCCCATGTAAATTTATTTATTAGCGGTTTATAATAATTGAAGAAAATAATACTTATTATGTTTCATCACAAAAGCCAATAACACGTTTCATTCAAACCATTAAATAGGCTATGTTTTACTTTTGATTTGCAAATAAATTATTATTGTTAACAAAAATAGTTGTACAGTCATCTGTTTAAGCAAAGATGATCGAAATAGCGGTTTCCTATTTTTTTCAAACACAGATTTTGAGATTTTTTTCTTCCAAAGTAGGTACTTTATGCAATAATATTATTTATTCGCATACATAATCTTATTGCTGACGGTACCTTTATCGATAAAATACCCTTGAGACCGAAATGAATATAATCATATATAACACGCCAATAAAATTTGTTTTTTTATTACTTCATCATGGGCACTTCTGAATCGATTATAACCGCTCTATGGCGAAGATGAGTTTTTTGTTTTGTTATGCCAAAGAAGTATAACTTCTAACGCGCGGTTATCTTTCTGCGTTTTATAATACTACTTCATTTTGTGTTTTTTAGGTGCCGTATGACACTCAATATCCGGAATTTGGTGACTTATATCACAATATTATGTATTTTTATCCACCTCAATAAACAATGGTTAATTTTATGACCTTTCCGTGTTATGACCAACGCGCACTTTTCCATACCACCTTGCGTCACAATTGTTCACGTGTGATTTATCTTAAGTAAATTTAGATCATATAAGCTAATTTTGACTATAATGTTAACATGAAAAATTAAATCAGTAATTTTCCAAATGTATTTATACTACTGATATACTATTATAGGACATATTTATTAAATCATAGCGTACATATTTAAAGTACCTGTGACAGTTGCTGCCCAAATAAAGTCATCCAGTAGTATGAAAGTAGTAAAAGTAGAAAGGCCAATTATACATAAATAATGTCTTGCAATTAGCCGACAAATTGTATGTTGTTTCATCATTGTGATTTTATTCCTGTGCAAGGATTTAATGCGTTGAGCGAATTGCTATTAACTATTCATTAAAAAAACTGTTAATATAATTTCAACTTTATGCAGATCAATATGAACTGATTAGAATAAAAAATGGTAATCCCTTTTAATACGTTTTCTCCCTATCTTGATCTCTCCTACACATTTAGAAATGTTTTCTCGCATGGTAATCGCAAACAAATTATATCATAAAACACTTAGAAAATGCCTATTATCAATGGCTTCATACTACGCGATTATTTAAAGCCTACCTTATAAACACTTAAATACAAATTAAAATTACCTAGACAATTTAAAAAAAAGTTCTTGTCTTGTCTTTTATTAGTATAAATATATAATATCATCGTATATTCTGTACCAGTAATGATTTCCCTCTGTAGTTGATGAAACTGACCCTGATTATTATTAAAATCATTGGAATAAGTACAACATAATATTTTGTTTTATTTTAATTAATACAGTGTGTTTCCTCCAAGAATTTACAGTTAATGCCAAAATTAAATATTATATTATAAATTAACCACAAAACAAAAAAAAAATCAGCTACAATCGACAAAGTATAATGTAATATGTAATTTAAATTCTTAAAAGAATTAAATGTTATTTTTTCGATTTAGGGTTTCTTAAATTGCTTTGACATTGAGACACATTAGTGTACGTTATCAAATGGTGTTTTTCTTCACAAGTCGTTTACAATGACGAGTGAATACGCAACAAACAAAATAGGTATAGAGCGGCGCCAGTGTAAATCGAAGCGACGAATGTCCCACAGAATATATCCTCCCACGATTTGCGCTCAAATCGAAAATAACTCACGAACAAAAACCTCCCTAGGTGGAAATTTCTGTTCTCTTTCCCGCGTGCTTAGATAACCACCCGAGGGGTCTGTTAGAGGAGATCGGTGCGATGTCAGCGGAAGCCGACCTTCGTTGTTTCATTGTCATTTATACCCAAAGCACCGATACTCCAAATTTAAATTATCATACCAAATATTATTAATATGTTAACTAGTATTAATACATCTCATCAGAGCCTTTTACATAAAACTGATGCCGAGGGCAACAAGTATTTTGATTCATCCCCCCTCAAAATTCAAAATACTTAACAAAAGATTTTCACAGTTTCTCATCAGAAATTTGTAATTATTGAAAATAAATGCAATTTCACCACTGTAAAATTTAGTTGTTAGCCTATAAAATTTTAAAACTATTTTAGTAGGTGTTCCCTGGTACCAATAAATAATAGCAAATGGATTGACTTCTGGATAAGGCTGTTCATAGGTTTACGAAAGAAAATCTGTCCTTTTCCTTATGCACATCTTGGTTATTTGTATTTTTCCGTCAAATATCGGTAAATATTAACATAAGTTAAATGACGGCGAATAATTTTATCGTTTGAACACGAACATTTATTAAACACATCAGTCATGTGATTAATTCTACAAGTTTAGTGTTCAATTTTTGGCCACAGTATTGATTGATAAGATAATCTCTAATCTACATTTTTTTATAAATAGACTGCAAATATGTCTATATGCATATATGACCATAGAATTGCAGATATTTTTTTTATTTCTTTCGTCGAAGTGTAGTATTCAACATTTTTTGATAAAACATCTGCTAGAATAACTTATTTAATTACATTTTACAAATTATTTTAAATTTTAAACGAAACACTGCAAAATATATTACATAAATAAATATAAACAGTATTCGAGATGAAGTATTCAATAGATAATACTTATGCTATTGTTATATCGTAGTGGTAATTTAATTTAATATATTATTGCATATGGTAATTAATATTATTTTTTAAATATTGAATCTAATGGTTATTTTTCAGATAATCTTCGACATAGATCCAAATCCCGCATCTAGGCTAAATTAATATGTGATTTTAATCAATAGATATTTGGGTTCAGGATGTCGACATAATAACTTTACCAAATACCCAACAACAAAATACTTGTAAAAAAGTATGATTTTGAGGTATTTCAAAATATGTTTATAGCAATTAATTAAAACGTGTATTTTACTCGACATGTCATACTCTATTATATGGTACTTCAAAAAAAGTATTAGTCCAATATAATTAAATACGAATATGATGTTTTATTATGGTGTTTATGATTTTTATATGTGATTGTCGTTGTACAGTTTAAAAATACATGGAATTATGTTTTAATCTATAGTAATTGGAGTGATACGATAAAGAAGCAGTGAAAGGGAATATAAATCGATTTAATTTGTGCAAAAGCCGTTTTCCGATAAACGTGAAAAATGTTGTGAATCATTGGTAAAGAAAAGTATACGTTAAGGCATCTGCGCATGTCCTGTGGCCGCCATATTGGTTTTCCCAGCGAGGCACACACAATTTGGATACAAATACACTACAACACGAGCCCAAAGCCTCGGATACTGGCCGTCGTGCTCGCAAATTTACTCGATTTTCTACAAGACAAGGAAAAAATAAGCAAACAGTTTTATACCGTTGTGAAAAACAGTGAATATCCATACTTAAGTTGGCAACAGTTTCATAGCAAAGTTCGTTCAAATCCGTGATTCGAATTTCGAAATACGAGCACACATTTTTATTAACGTCAATCAGCTGAGCTTGAAAAATAGTGTTATTTATTTTCGACGAGTATAATAAAAAAATTTCAAAAATTTCTTTAGTAAATTATACGTTTGTTTAGAGAACGTATCGTTTTAAATTTAATTTCAAATTAATACATAATATTTAAATGTGATATAAGGACGCACGTAACAGATTTTGACGCGAAGAGAAACGTACATGAAAATCGATATCTGCCGAGTGGTGTCGGCGTCTTTTTCCCGCGTGGGCGATCTTCATTGTGTGGAAACGAGACAAAGCTAGACTGACTGGCCTGTACTGGAGCAAGTCTTTCGAAAGGACGACAGTGGTGTAATTTGGAAAGGAACACTCAAGAATATTAACTAAAAGGCAAGTTATAATTTCATTAATGATAACGGCTAACTGTGGCATGTCAACAATGCGAAACTTGTTTAAATAGAACGCCTTTGCAAACAGGTTTTAGATAAACTGCGACATGTAGTTTATCGGTTTATGTTAAATGTCTGTCAAAACGATCGTAATTTTGTCGGCTGATAAATTTATAATGAAATTCACATGTGTTTCAAATAAACAACAATTAAAATACGACATTGCATTGCAGTAGAATTTAAAGGTTTTCCACATCAACATGAAGAAATAAACAACATCAGAAATATGATAAATATCGTGTAAAAAGAAAACTGTTTTCAAATTTACCTTTGATTAATACCTTACAAATCTATTTTAAGAACTTCTACGCACAAAAATATAAGGCAAGATATTATCTTGAAACTGCTACTGAATCCGTAGATCCTCTACGCTGTGATTTATAGCAAATTTTGTGTGACGTAGTAAAGGTATATGCGTATTTGTAAGTATGAAATATTAAATAAGTAGATGTATTTCTTTAAACACAACACTTAAATAAAATATACAATACCTTAATTGCAATTTTGCGGAAAATGATTTAAGTAAGTAAGATTCTTACTTGTCAGACCCAATTCACACTTTCAGTATATTCATAACAGAAACCAAAAATTATTAAAACAATAAAGCTATACTTACAATAATATGATAATTTTTAAGCTTCCTTTCCACGATAGTATTATTTTTGTAGTCTGGCTTTCAGGTTTGTACATATGTTATATAATATCATAAAATACAGTTAAAAATATTGTATACTGAATTAATTGATTATTGTAATATTTCATTTAATATACTCTACAACAGGGATGGCGAACCTATGGCACGCGAGATGATTTTTCATGGCACGCGAATGTTTCATTGTGAAGAGAAAAATATGACTATTTTATATATATTTAAAAAACATCTTTTTTATAAAAAAGTTTTACAAATAAATGTATAAGTACTTAGATAAGTACTTACTTATAAGATGAAAAAATAATGATGACATAGCTATGCGTATTAGTTTTCTTCGGTTTGTCCTATACGTTTAGGTACCAATCGATGCGCAAACGGAAACGATGAAATTCATGCATAAATAATGACAAATCGCATTGTATAAAAAATTACAGGCTAATCGTTACGTGTAATGTAATCAAAACATAAAAATATACTATCAACAAGCCTTATGAAATTAATTATCGGCAGTCATTCAAATAGAATAACTGTTTGTTATTTTACCTCAAACATAATCTCTAAAAATAGAAAACCGCTCAGTGATGGAGAATTAATAGGTATAATTATAATATAAAGAAGAGTGGTTTAAAATGCTTCTACAATTACTTTGAGTAATTTGAAAACAAGGACAAAAACATTCAATGAATAAAAGATATGCCTTCGGTAATAATTACGGTGAAAGATAGGATAACAATAATTAAATTGTAATTTTTAAACCTTCTTAATAGAATTATTAACTAATTTGTTATAAAACTTAAAAAAAAAAATTTTCGCCATAAAAAAACTGCTGGCACATTGGTTAGTTGAAAAATATTATTTGTAAAACTTTGGCACGCATACCTAAAAAGGTTCGCCATCCCTGCTCTACAACCATTCGATCGTCATTATATTATTGTAATTAATAAATGTATGTTTTATCATTTAAAATATGAGCCTCAGAACGAGTTTAGAGATTAGAGGGCCACTTTTAAAATTCAAAATTGTGTAAATCGAAAATAAAAAAATCCTGATTTTATTCATGCAAAATATTTAGTTATGTAAATACATTTTTCAAGAACAAAATTTACGTGTCATAACTAGCAATATATATTTATTTTAATATACATATTTTAGAGTAATCTAAATTACTGCTATTCAAAATATTTCGGTTGATTTAGTCTCGCTTAGTTGATTGTTGATTGTATAATCCTTAATTTATTTAGTAAACTATAATTTTAATTAACAGGAGTATACGTTGATCAATATTTGTGAAGAATATGGGTGTTATTTTTCAATTTTGCACTTCGTATAAGATATGTATTTTTTTTAACGGAATAGGATATTACGCCGCTTAATTAATGTTTATGGGCCATGCCAGTTGCCTCTTCTGCTCACTCTTATAATACAACGTGAATATAGCTACTCGTAAAATAAAAATGGGTTTAATTAGTTTGGTTAAAAGTGAATACTTTTCCTTAAATAACCACTTTTCATTTGAAATTAAAAACCTTATTTATATTATGAATACTTTCAGGTTTTATTTTGTCATGTGTAGGTATTTTGTAACCATTTATTTTAAGCAAATAATGATTGTTTTATTATAACATCTTAGTCTACATTTTTACATTCGTTTTATTACTCTAACGTAGAAGTCAGTAATGCATTGCTCGCGGGCGCTTAAGTATTTGCGAGGTATATTTTTTTTAAGTCTCCGTTATTAAACTATGTAAAATATTTTTCGATAAGGAAAGAATGAAAAAAGAAAGAAAATAAAGACAAACAATATCGAAAATTTTTAAACATAATGAAAAAAAAATAAGACAAAAGTAATACCGATTCAATAGGATTCGATAGAATGCGGATATTTTTCATCATATTTTCCTAAAACTTGTAAATTATTGCTTGCGGTTCAATTTTGTTTAGTAATTATTAATTAATAATATAATAATTAAGTATACGTTTAACAAATTTTGTGTTTACGCGGTACTATTTGATTTTAAGGTTTCACAGCAGCTAAAAAATACTATATTATTGTGCGCCCTAGTTTAAACGCAATTCGATAAGCATTTCATGTAACAACTACTACTTGTTAAAATCGTCGTAATTATCTAAGGCGCCCGTAGTTTAATGGTAAAACATACTGGCGTGACTCCAGCAGATACAGGTTCAAGTCACATCGGGGGTCGTATTTTTTTCTACATAAACGATTTTTTTGTTGTGTATATGCATGCGATGTTTTCAAACAAGTTGTCAATCTCTGCTTTAATGTTTATATTTTTATAATCGATGAGAAGCTTTCAAGGGTAAAAAGACGAAATTTTATTAAACTAAAAAATACATAGCGTGCCAGTGCAGCGTAGAGGCTAGCAATCGCACAGTCGCATGTTACCGTCAAATTAATAAAGCAAAACCATTCAAAGGCTACCAAAAGTGGTTATTTACCACAATCCCCCCGAGAAATCTGACGTGGGAACTTTTCTGAAGGAATACGGCGAATCTTTTTGTTTTGCCAGCAGGCGCAATAAGTAACTAACGACACACTTATTTCCATTCATTTTTCAATGATTAAATGTGTATTATTTATTTACTTCATTCAATGAATACAAGATATTAAATTTAAGAATATTTGTTTATATTTGTTTATATAAATAATTTGGAACAATGTGAAAGATATTAGAAGCAATTGTAGAAAAAAAATGTTCCAACCCATAGTATTCATTACAATCCTTCAACGCATTTTTTTTTTTTTTAATATTATTAATAACCATGTCCTTGCTTTTTTGTAGAAGGTGGTTGTTAGTAATTTTGAACAATGATTTGAGTTTCCCCATCTCCACCCGTCATGTATATGCAGCCGCGGTTTATGCACGGCCGCCTTCCATGACGCTATGAACGTGTCAAAATGAAAAGATTATAAAGCCACACTGCCTTGTCCCGAAGCGATGCTGCACGGAACTGATGTAGCAACCATGCACCTTAGTGCTTAAAGAAATGGTTATAATAGAAAATAAAAAGAATCTTGGCTCTGCCGTCATTTATCTTTAATGACATGAAGTGTCCTCTATACCTGTGTACTGAAACTCTGCTGAAACAGAGGAGTCAGGAGTTGAAAGTGATGAATCTAAGGAAGGATCGGAATTATTCCGTCCTCCATATGACGCAGCAAATTTTTCAAATGCCTCAAAGTTGGCCTTAGTTAATATCAAGTCGGCGTAGCCAATCGGGCCCGTGTGGATTGGACCCTGGCAAACAGCTCCGCTCGGTCGAATCCCATCAGCGGGCAGTCCCAGTGGACGTGTTCAGCGTCTTGATAGTCGTGCCCGCATGTGCGTTCCGGCCCATGTCCTATCAAACGAAAACCATATCACAAACACCCAGGCTTTGATAAAATCACATAAATATATTGTGTCCTCAGTCGAACCCAGAGCTCCCGGCTGGAAGGCCAGCGCCTTACACACTGCACCACGAAAGCCGCCTCCTTCAACGCATTGCTAATAATCATACAGAACGATTAATTATTCATAATATTATTAATTTTTAACGTGTTATCAATGTTTTATTATAATAATTGTCAATTTTTATACATTCAATAATCTTAAATTAATGATAAAACGTTTTTTGAGATGGCTTATTTAATATTTTTTGTACACTATGCCAGTAGACATAAAAATACTATAAGTATTTTTTTCTTTTTTATAAAAAGTTCTAATCATATAAGATTATATTTGTTTTTTATGTTCTATATGGTCTCATTCTTTGGGTCAAGAACCAGGAATTCACGACATTATAACCTGACGTACTGTTACTGCTCGGCCATCATGGTTGTATAGCCAAAGCAAAAAATATGATTTTAAATTTATTTACAGATATGGACGGTACAAAGAAATTTTACTTGGCTATAATATATCTTTTACTTATATAAATATATACGCTATAGATATTATTTAAAAATGATAATATTGTGTTAATAACAAACAAAAGGATCTAGTAGCTTGATTAATCCACTGCTGAATAAAACCCTCATCTACCTCCTCTTGTTTTTTATATGAACACAATACAATGGTTTCATTTTAGGGACTATATTTTTAATATTATTCATAAAATACATTATTTATAGTAAGTGGATATGTGTAATTGCCTATTAAATATTTTGTTACCTTCTCACTTGTTGTAGCGTAATTTTGTCAGTATCAGGGTTTAAAGCTAGGTAATTATACCTACATAATGTAGGTATTTATGCTAGACAGGGAATTAATAAAACATGACAGTAGTACTAAAGACAGACCAAAACTGTACGAATTAAATAAAATTTATGTTACATAACTGAAAGCGATTACAAAATACTATATTAAAAATGCGATGATGAATTATGAATAATATTATATAATATTTGATTTTTATACAATATAAATTTGAATTGAAAATTGAAATGTGAATAAAAATAATAATAATTTCCGAAGAATAAATTCTGTAAGATATCCTTGCTTATGATAATTTTATGAATTTAAAAATGGAGGGGTATAAAAATACAGCGTTTTGTTTATTGGAGGTTTTTTGAAATTCGTGTTTAATTTTACATCGCTCTTATAAAAGTAACAAAGTTGAGATGGAAATTCAACAACAGTGGCTTTGCAAATAATGTTATGAATTCTGTTTTTAGATGTTATTATTTGTGAAAGAAAAATAAAAGAGAGTTTTTAAAGATAAATAAATCATTAAAATGATAAATAATCGGTACCAACGTTAGGTTTTCCGTTAATGTTTTTTTTTCGCCCTCGACTTCGTGATTGGCTACATTATGATATTGTTATGTTCTTGTCAGGCGTAGGTATGGTATTATATGGTTGAATAAAATACTGAGTAAAAACAAGCTTTCTGTTGTTTGCCTAAAAATATCTTTGATGAAAAAATAATATTTTTGATATACCTACTTACATATTTTTTAGTAACTCACCAGCAAAATGTTTTGGAATAAATTAAAATTATTTTTACTACCAATTTCAACACATAACCATTACATTACGGGTGCTGTGATTTGTATAAGCTACCGATTCACTCAATAATTACAACGGAATTTTCTAATAATATGCAACTGAGGTTTAAGTTAAAATTTCGTCAATGATATTAACGACTATCTTTCAAAAATTTGAATCGAGATGATATTGTATTCAACGTTTATTTGGTGGTATGTACCTAAATAAATCATGATATTTCAAAATAATTTTGAAACAATGTTTTTTATTTCTACAACAATGGTTTTGTAGATAACCTACACTGAATAACCTATCTTCTACAGTTGTATTTTTGATCAGCCAATATTTGTTTTCTTCTTTCAGAATAACATACAAAATATTTTTTCTCGTATCATTCAATTCGCAACATCGTGAAAATGGTACCAACATCATGATAGTTATTCTTTTTTATAATTCTTAAACTTATTACTTAATATCGAAAAAATATTAACCGATAACGAAATGGGGAAATAATACATTTCAAAGTGAAATGAAAACAGTATATTTAAATTAGATAAGTATTTAATATAATATAATATGGTATGATACGAACGACAGTAAGTAATACGATTTTTTTATAACTAATTCAAAACCATCATTCATTTTTAAATGCTCCTTATTAATGTAAAATTCAACATGTAAAAATTTCTCGAATTATATTAAATTGTATTAACTAATTCTTATAAAATGAGAAAATCACATATTCTTCATATAAATACTCGAGAAACAAGAATAATATTATTTAGTGAATCACAAAAGAAATTATCCAAATCATATTTTATTATTTGTGTTTTTTTATATTATCGGTAATGTATCTGTCAGATTGAAACAAATTTGTCAAAATTACGAAAAATAATATTATTCTTTCTTGTAGGCATAATAACGAGTTCGATTCATGTCATTTCAAGTTACGTCACCCCTCCTCCACCAGTACGTCATGTAGAGAAGTGACGTAGACATCGAGTAGGTATTTTATTGACGTGTTTATAGCACGCAAAAGCCATGCAAAACGACGATAAAGACCCATCACTTGTGTTTGGATATAATTCAAGAGAATATGGAAGATTTTCGTTTCAATTGAAATATAATATTTTTGTTAAAGGAATACTTGAATGAATGATATAAATAATTATTATTATATGTTGAACGTTATTTTGGGTCTAAATATGTAAACTATTTCCCTCAGTAAATCTACTCAATTTACCTAGGTCGTCTTAACCGGGCGGAAGAAAAAGTTTTAATGTAGTCATTGAAATTCTCAGATGAGAAAATACGTCTTGTTACGTATTTGAATTGAATTTGGAGAACTGGAAAGTGCTAAGTGATCCAATTTAGTATTATTGTTATGAATGATTCATTTGCTGTCGGCGTTAGTGTAATCTTCTATCGTTCAACACGTGCAATTAAATTGGATAAGAATATTATGACAGTTGCGTTGTTTTGAATACTTTTTGATCAGGAAATCGATTGCATATACTAATACATTATTTTCTATTTTCCCCGTTTTATGTTGTTGTTGATAATATGTTTGTTTCTAGTTAACATTTTGTAAAACAGCTTGCTATTTAGAACAATTTTGTACTGATTATTTGTAACACACATCAATTATACTTTTAATTTATATGACATTTTTTTTAATACGGATATTTGTACAGAATATTATAATAATTGTCTATTATAATTATTATTATTTTTAATTAAAATAAAATAAGTATTAACAATCTAACTATATAAAAAATAACATATTTTGATGTCTTTTCTCAAATTTTTTCACGTACTCATTCCAGAAAGTAAATCAACGTCACTTATTATTTAATCTCTCTCTGATACCTAATCACGAGTTATTAATTTACAAAGATCCAGTTGCAAAATAGTATCAATTCCGTATCTTGTTTAGAATAAGTACCGACAAAATAGCACTATAAATTTAAATAATAATGTATTATCAATTTTAGCACATGTGTTCACCACATATTCACCTGAGTGTGTCAAGTTTCTGCGTATTCGAAAATAGGCGAAAAGCCGTTGTCAGATTGAATACAGATATATATTCACTTGGGCTCTATTTAATATATTGTATACTCGTGTATATCATATACCTACTATATATATATATAAGCCTAAATAAAGGTAATATTCGTGCCTGAGATCCAGTGTATCATTTAGACACAATCCTTTTTAACTAGCTATTTTTGACAAAATTTGACTTAAGATATACTGGCTGTGAGGTACGTACAGATATAACATAATTAGAAAAGCTGAACAGGTTCTTTAATAAAATCTGTAAGTATATCGTTAACCTTGTTAATCTTTCTAGATTAACGGCAATTTATATACTTGTACATTTTTCGCAGGCTGTAAGCATATTTTCTCTTATCACTTTCGCTAATAGCGATCACACCACCCCCATCTGTTTGCGCAAAATTAACTTATGTTTACGTTTCATTATTACGCCAAATTTTGCTCGGCCGTATAAACAACGTTCGTTTTAGTTTCGAAAAACTAAATTACTTACAAAAGAAATATGTTTAAACAGGTTATCGAAATGAAAAATGTAATTAATTTTAGTTTACAAACTGAATGTCCTCATTTTTCTTTCATAATATAATTAATATTATTTGAAGATATTAGTTTATCTCATAAGGTAAAATGTATTGGACTCTATAGTTTCAAATTACGAGAATTGGCTGATTTCCTCACAATTATGTCTAAAGTGTATGCCTTTAATCCAAATATGTCATATTATATTGATTTGATAATAAAGTCAAGTCAATCATGACCAATGACTTATCATTCGTGAATACATGAACATATTGATAGGTAATACATATAACATTTTGACATATTTAATGCCAGTCGATGACGTATCTAATTTATTTATAATTCAATAAACATAAAATGAACAACTTTACTATACAATTTTAATAGGCATTGTGTGAAATTTAAATAAAATAAAAATTCTCTGAAATGTTAATATTTTTAATATGAAAAAAAAATACATTTTAATGTGTTTCTTTAATGCACTGAGATACCAATATCTATGTATTCGAATTTATCAAGCTCCAGCCTCGGTGCATGGAGCAAGCACTAGATATTGTTAAGTTCACTGCTGTGTGCATCGGTTTTTTTCCATGTCAGCTCTGCAGCACGTACTCATAGATCGTTCATTTTAACATCGCTACAGGGTGTGGTATAATCATCCATAACTTGCGAATTTGTTACATTATTACACTTATTTTTATAATGTACTAGCTGAAGTACCCGGCTTCGCACGGGGTCGCTTCGTGGTTATATTTATCTTAGATATTTGAAAAATAATAAGAGGTAATTATTTCTTTAATATTAAAATATCTGTGTAATACAATATGGCAATATGAAAATAATTATAATAGTAGTAAAGGTCAAACATAAGAACACTAAATTAAAATCGAATCCAAAATATGAAAACGTTATTAATGTTATAAATATGTAGTAAAAAAAAAATCAAAATTGGATGGAACAAACAAACAACAAACTTTGTATGTTATATAATAATAATTTAGAAACCGCACACAACTGACAAAAGTTACATCGCAATCGGATGAATGGTATAGGAACGCATACGAATAGTAGAAGAAGATGATTTTCTAATTCAGAAACCTTCGTGGGCATGCGCATGACAACTCACCAAAGTTTCATTGCAATCGGATTAATGGTATAGGAACGCATACGAATAGAAGAAGAAGAAGATAGTTGTACTAATTCAAAAACCTTCGCGGGCTTGCGCACAACAACTGGTCAAAATTTCATCACAATCGGATGAATGGCATAAGAACGCATACAAATAGAAGAAGAAAAAGATGATTGTAGTAATTCAGAAACCTTTGCGGGCAAGGGCACAACAACTCACCAAAGTTTCATTGCAATCGGATGAATGGTATAGGAACGCATACGAATAGAAGAAGAAGAAGATGGTTGTACTAATTCAGAACTCTTCGCGGGCGTGCTCACAACAACTGGTCAAAATTTCATCGCAATCGGATGAATGGTATAAGAACGCATACAAATAGAAGAAGATAGAATAGAAGAAAAAGAAAATAGTTGTAACAATTCAGAGACCTTTGCGGCGTGAGCACAACAGTTGATCAAAATTTCATTGCAATCGGATGAATGGTATAGGAACGCATACGAATAGAAGATAGAATAGAAAAAGAAGATGGTTGTACCAATTCAGAAACCTTCGCGGGTGTTGGCACAATTACTGACAAAAAATTTGTTGCAATCGGATGAATGGAATAAAAACGCATACGAATAGAAGAATATAGAATAGAAGAAGAAGAAGATAGTTGTACTAATTCAAAAACCATTGCGGGTGTTACCACAACAACTGACGAAGGTTTCATCGCAATCGGATAAATGGTATAGGGACCATACGAATAAAAGAAGATAGAATGAAGAAGAAGAAGAAGATGGTTGTACTAATTCAGAAACCTTCGCGGGTGTAGGCACAATTACTAACGAAAATTTTATTGCAATCGGATGAATGGAATAGGAACGCATACGAATAGAAGAATATAGAATAGAAGAAGAAGAAGAAGAAGAAGAAGATGGTTGTACTAATTAAAAAACCATTGCGGGTGTTACCACAACAACTGATGAAGGTTTCATTGAAATCGGATGAATGGTATAGGGACCATACGAATAAAAGAAGATAGAATGAAGAAGAAGAAGAAGATGGTTGTACTAATTCAGAAACCTTCACGGGTGTAGGCACAATTACTAACGAAAATTTTATTGCAATCGGATGAATGGAATAGGAACGCATACAAAAGAAGAATATAGAATAGAAGAAGAAGAAGAAGAAGAAGAAGATGGTTGTACTAATTAAAAAACCATTGCGGGTGTTACCACAACAACTGATGAAGGTTTCATTGCAATCGGATGAATGGTATAGGGACCATACGAATAAAAGAAGATAGAATGAAGAAGAAGAAGAAGAAGAAGATAGTTGTACTAATTCAGAAACCTTTGCGGGTGTTGGCACAATTACTGACGAAAATTTTATTGCAATCGGATGAATGGAATAGGAACGCATACGAATAGAAGAATATAGAATAGAAGAAGAAGAAGAAGATGGTTATACTAATTCAAAAACCATTGCGGGTGTTACCACAACAACTGATGAAGGTTTCATCGCAATCGGATGAATGGTATAGGGACCATACGAATAAAAGAAGATAGAATGAAGAAGAAGAAAAAGATGATGATTTTTCTAATTTAGAAACCTTTATGGGTGTGCATACAACCACTTACCAAAATTTCATTGCAATCGGATGAATGGTATAGGAACCATACGAATAAAAGAAAATATAATGAAGAAGAAGAAGAAGATGATGATTTTTCTAATTCAGAAACCTTTATGGGTATGCATACAACCACTTACCAAAATTTCATTGCAATCGGATGAATGGTATAGGAACGCATACGGGACAGACACACAGACAGACAGACATACAGACAGACAGACATTCATTTTTATATATTAGTATAGCCTATACTCTTCCCGCAAGTGCAAGCAATAAGTTTACAAAGTTTTATTGCAATCGGATGAACGGTATGGCTGCGCATTAAATACGAACAAACAAACACACAAATATTAATTTTTATATATTAGATACTATATTGTATTGGAATCAAATCATATTTCATAATAAAAAGTTTTAATTTCTCTAATTATTTTATCATTAAATCGAAGCATTAAATGGGAAACATAATAATTGAAGGCAAATACCGAATGCAAAATATATTAATTTCTTCAAAATTAAAGCATGTCCAATAAAAGTATTACCGAATATATTTTACTGAATAATATCAGATAGGGCGTTTGGTAACAAGTTATTAAGCTAGGGGAGTGAGGTTCAAGTCCCATGAAATCTATGTGTTTAGATCCATGAATTGGTGTAGTCAGTGGCTAACATAGATTTCTCTTAAAATAAAGCATTAGATAATCTCTTTGTACGGCAGCTAAGATCTACATCATATCGTAGAACCAATGGAAAATAATTATTTTACCATTTTGTGATAGAATTGAATTGAAAAAATATTAAAGTTTTATTGAAATTAAATCACTAGTTATTCACTGTATACAGAGTGGACAAATTTCATAAATTGTAACTGATCTGCATAAATGCAAGTAATTCAGATACAGATCTCGCTGTGTACCTACAATCCGTAAATATCTTATAATAAGTATAGCTCTAACATGTAGTTCGTGTACGAGCGGCCAAAGTTCACAGACTGATGCGATTCAGGCTTTTTTTATCGCCCCTCTGCGCCCCCCGAGCTTTAGGCGCTATTTCTTGTTAAATTTGGATATATGTGAGATAATTATTGCTAATTGTTACAGTCCACTGATTATTTGATGAGTAATAGCTGTAAAAATTGCTTATATTTGCTAACACTCTATATAGGATTGATTTAAAAATATATACAACTTCAAAAAGGGAAAAAAAAATTATACTTGAATAATAATTGTTTTCACACTCTGAACATTGTAATTTCCCTTGTTGACTGTAAAATACTTTTTATATATTTGAATTACATTTTGTGCTTGTTGTAGCCCTACTGCGAAGTGATAAGTGATCCACTATTTAGTATTATTATATTTTTATGGTTGAATTCTGTCGACGCGGTTTTAGTCTATATACCTACATTCAGTGAAATTGGGTAAAAATATTTTGATAATTGCGTAGTTTTACATAATATTTCCATTAATTGATCGGGGTAAATCGATTATAGAAGGAACAGATTTTCACATCTACTCCAGTAAACCGAGATATGATTATTTATTATTAACAATTATCGATGTTGAAATTTTATAAATTTACACCCTGATTAAATATTACGATACCTATCTAGATACATTTTTTCTTCTTTGTGACCTCAGAAATTAAAACTGAGGATCTTGATTTGGATAATTTGGCCAGTTCTCAGCTTTTATTACCGCTGGGATTCAATATTATATTGTAAAAAATTATTGGCAAGAATGTAAATTGATATTGTTATACAATATTATAACAATATAAATTAAATAGGTTCGTAAACTTATGCATAACGTTGTATACTACATTGATAACATCGTCTTAGCTATTTTTTTATCTTTGAAAAAATGTTATTTATAGATAATGTTAGCTGTTAAAAAATAATAAATGTATTTACACATTGTACGAAATTTTATTTGAAACGGTTTGAAATTGATAACCATTGCCGAATTTATAAATTCTCCAAAAAAACTCCAAATTGTAGGTACAAATCGATTATCTTGGTTTTGATAAGAAGTCATGCAGAGATAACCGGAAACTAAGAAGCAGAAAAAATACGGTAAATAATTCACAACAAACAAAGTACATCCAATTTACACCCCTAAGTTACGCAAAAAAATAAGAAGACAAAATAGAGCCATGGAATATCAGATATACAACATCCGCCACAGAATAAATATCACGGAAATTTATTCCAAACATAATCTCTGCCACCACCCTTGCCAGCAATATAAAAATAGTACACGAGCTCACTAAAAATATGTGTGTTAGTATATTATACGAACATGCTACAAACTACTGAGATCCTATCTAAACAGATTAAAACTGAGGAACGATTGCTGACATCCATGTGATGGCTACACGTCTCAAATAGTGTAGCATATCATTAACGACTGCCTAATACTAGAAAAGAAGCAAGGACGAGTATCAAGAAATTGTTGTCCAAAAACCTCACAAAATACTAAACAACAATACGATACAAGGATTCTACAGAAAATATCTAATTTTGGTCATAAAAAATAAATAAATGGAGGAACTTAACTAACTACAATTACATACTTTATATTACACTCTAATCTTTAAACAATTTAATAACTTAACCTCTTAAAATGCGAATATGTAATTATAGGGTCGACTATTTTTGGCCAGTACGGAAGCGACTAAGAAGACTAATATTAAGACTCACACGTTACAAATCGTCAAAGTTACTTTCAATATGTGGGTCTTTTCTATGCTTATCGACCGCTAAAGTGATAAAGTGAAAAATATTATCAAATTTAGGGTAGGTTTGTATCAAAATATTAGCACTTATTGTAACAATTACACGAAGTTGGTTTTTATTGTTGCAATAAGTGCCATATTTTAACAGCACCTATCTTGCTGCTGTTAAAATATCGCACTTATTGCAACAATAAAAACCGGCTTCGTGTAATTGTTACAATAAGTGCTAATATTTTGATACAAACCTACCCTAAGTTTGATACTATTTATCAATTTAGTGTTCGATAAGTATAGAATAGACCCAATGCATTATTATTAAACAACTGGCCACAATAAGATCTCGGCGATAACAGAAAATCGCTGTAGTATAGCATAGAAGATTTCTGTGTTGTCATTTTTTGAGAAAACAATCCGGCGTAATTAGGTTTTTAATAATTCATAACAATTCTATTATCAGTAATTATACACTTAAAAGTCCAATTATTATTCGATAATACTAACAATAGAAAAATAAATAAAATTAATTTCACCTATTAATTATTATTATTATGCTACTTAGGTTAATTAATACTGGATAATTATTGAGTTTGGAAGAAAATAAATTATTAAACCCACATTAACTGATTATATTATTACTGTAGGTATTTGGAGCGTCTAGTTTTAAAAGCCCCTAAAATGACTATTGACAGTTCTGAGAAAAATGAGAAAAAGTCAGAAAGAGTATAATATTTAGTATCCCTTACTCACTTTTTGCATATTTTACTGAAAGAATATATTAAAAATCGAATGATTTTCATTTTAGGGGACTTTGAAAAGTTTCATCGCAATCGGATGAATGGTATAGGAATCATACGAATAAAATAAGAAATAAGAAATCCGTATCACATGACCATCAGAGTTGCCCCTGATTGGCTTATTCATTTTAGAGGGATTTGAAATTCACACGCCAACTGTTTTAGGGGGTTTTGAAATAAAGCCTAATTTTTGATAATAAATATTGACGGATTTAAGCCTTTTTTGAAACTATAACTTTGTCCAACATATAGTGGACAAAACATATCTCTAAATGTATATCTAACTCAAAATTTTATGAAAACCGTTTTAGGGGCTTTTGAAACTAGGCACTTCATTTATTAATTAAATAATTAGGAGAACACAAATTATCACTTAATAATAAGAAGTGAACAGTATACATATTATTAAATATATCGATGACTCAATCACATTTTTTTTACAATTTACAAATTAGTAATCTCTTTTAATTGGTATTTTAATGGTAATAGGTACTTACGTTAAAGTGCCCACCACCCCCCGTCATATATGCACAGCCGTGGATATGCACGGCCGCTTTCTATGACGCTTTAAACGTGTCTGAAAGAAGTGGTTTGGTACTGTGAAAATCATTTTTTATAAAAATATATGTTATATACCTCTTATTATAATTGTACTATGTGCACGAAAGTAAGTGTGCGTCTGCGCAGAGCTATAACTTTATGCGTTTATCTTTATAAACCACCTTGTACGAAAAACAAGAGAATTATTTGTAATACATTTTAAAAAACAACTACCTTCTGAAAACATGCGATACCCTGAATAAACGAAGGGAGAACAGTATAATATAATATGTTAGTTCTGCACAGTCCTATTGCATATTTTCCTGCCACATGATAATAGTTATTATCGGTCGTTGGCGGCAATGCTTTTGAAACTCTCGAATAATTTGTTTACCTCGTGTCCCTTATCACAAATACTAATAAAATAAGCGATGGAATAGATCGTTGAATTTACTTGTCTACAAATACTATTTTTGACCCTAAAAGTTTCTAAAGCTTCTGAAAGCCATTTTTAAGATAATTTAAATGAAAAATATTTGAAAGGGGAGTCATAAGATTTTTTTATGGGGCTGTTAAACAAAATGCCACTTGGATGTTGCTTTAAATACGTGAATTTATCACTCTGTATTCGTACGACGTTCGATTTTTATTGGCTTTGTAAATGGAATGCCGAAGGAGTTACTAATAGCAAAGATATGTGAGGATTCCTTGAGGAGAAAAATTGACCTGAAAGGGCCAGATGCCCTACAACAAGACAACGCATTGTCTAGGTTAGGGATTGCAATACCAAATAAAAATATCAATACTGGTATTTCGGTAATTCCAATTGAATACCGGTATTCGTGAAAAATATAGAAAACAGAAATCAATAGATATAGAAATAAAAATCTCTTTAAAATACTAATATTTTATGGCAAAAATATGTAAATAAGTACATATATGTATGTATCTTTTAAAATAAGTTAAGGCAAGATATGGTAGAGATAGATACTTATGTTTACAAATACCTTTATAGTATGTAGTTCAACTATTGGCATTTTATTCTTTGAATGATCTTTCAATAAATTTATTTTATGAAGTGTTCTTGGATGTGTATGTGCCCCACTGGTAATTATTCCACCTAATGTTTTATTATACTTTTTACACTTAGCTACTTTTATACTTTTATCCCATAACAAGTAAAACCAAACACAATATTGCTCACTTTTTTGTGCAAACAAATTATATTTTGCTATTATTTCATATTATAAGCTACTATTGAGTAGGTTAACATCAAACAATTAGGCACAGACATGTCCATTACAGTAGACTTACCATTTTTATTATATTATAATATAACTATTCGCCACTCGGGCCAAGGTTTCTCATGATTATACAAACAAACAGTAGGTATTGAAGCGCAATTTCAGATACATCTAAAAATAGACCTGAAAACTTATAAGCCCGCGGGCGACTGGCAAACATATTTGGATAAATTTTAAATCAGGAAGTAGATACCGGTTTTGAAATACCGGTATTGTAATCACCAGTCCAGGTTGAAGAGTATATATTCTGAAGTATTCCAACGCCAGGCAATGAATGTCGAGTCAAGAGTGATGTAGATGATGATGATCCAATGTGGAAACTATTATGCAATCACCTCGGTTGAAATGATAAAAATATCACTTTTCTAGATTACTTTTAAAATATAAATTGTATTTAATACATAACTAAAAAACAATGTTCAATATGGTGAAAATTGTAGCTTGAAACAGTTTTCAATATCCAGTGTTTATCCACTATCCAACCAGAGCTGTCTCATTTGCAAGTTAATGTATGTCGTAGCGAGTCTGGCAGTGGGTAGTTATATATGAGAAATATCTAGGCATACCAACTTTAATTTGAAGGCGCCGCATTTTGAATGGCCGTAGACAAATTTTCTACAATTATTAATAGCGACAAATTACGACATCTGAATGGGCTAATTTTAATGCAGAGGCTTTGAAATTTTCTCTTGAAATAGGTGTAATTATTTTAAAATAATGCGGTTATTTCTAAAAACTCCAATTGATATTTTTGTACTGCTATTGTTTTGTACCTAATAATATTAATGTTTTTAGATTTTTCTTACCAAATACTTTTATTGAATAATATTATGTAATTTAAATTTAATATTTTTTATGTTTTCAAAAACTGTTACTGTGAAAATATTTTTAGCATGCATAATATATAAATTAGAATTATTGTTATTCGTATTTTCATAAAATTTGTATAATGTTTTTGTAAGCCGGGTATTTTTTTTTGGGCAGACAATTGAGGTCAGGTCACAAAATCTTATACAATATCTGAAAGTGTTCCTTTTCTTTGTATGTCATATCCGTTTCCATGCGTTTGCGATGAGCTTTCTCGTGAAATAAGAATTAAGTGCTGAACTTAAAACAGTGTCTGATTCTTAATCTAAGACGTCCTTCTTTTGTCAGCGCCTTACTTACTGAAAATTCTCCTTTGAGTGCTAAGATGCAGAGGTACAAACTCTTGGCATGCCGCATGACGTGACCAATATATGATAATTTTCTATACTTAAAACATAAAATATTTTTTTCTTCTGAATAACTTGGTAGTATTGCGATAATATTACAAAAGATACATTTTTGATTTTTTTTCCGAAAATATATTGTATTTATTGCGATAACCAATATATTATTATTATAGCAATTTTTTATGTTAAGTTATAGTATATTATATTTTTCAATGTAAAAAATATCCAAACTATGCTCTTTTGATTATATTAGAACCCGTTGAGATCAAGGTCTCCAGAAAGATTATTGGCTCAATCTGTGATGATGCAGTGTGGTAGCGGATATTTAATCATGAGCTTCACAGCATTTGTGGTAAGCTAGATATCGAAAAATGTATGAAGCTATAAAGAGGTGCCTTACGTTGACAATAATTCAGGGATGACAACGCGCTTTGAGATCGTGAATGTAGTGACTGTATAGACTAAATATCACACTGGCGATGCAAGGTAAATAAAAAGCGTTGGCAGAGAATATTTTTATAGGGGACTAAAGCCAACCGGGGGCTGTAGTATAATTTAATAAGTATTATAAAAAATTGTCCATAATTATTGATCAACTAATATTTTCTTCTTTAGAGATAAATCAAGTCCAAAACTATTACACTTTCTACAGTTTATAGTTGGTGATATATATACAGTTTTTTTAGACTTCTAGACATACTTGATGATAACTTACATCTACCTCTTTTTTGTGGTGGTACAAACCTCTGTCGGACTTGGCCTCCTTCAGCATATGCATCCATCCATGTCTATCCAAATCCAATTCCCTACAGTTTAGGACGCCCAAGGATTTTCAATCCAACTCGACACTATTCATCCATCTTAGATGAGATCGATCAGGTATTCGTTTTCCTTCCGGCTTCTCAAATGTTAGTTACATCGTCATACGTGACTTGTTCATTCTATGTAGGTACACGGTCTTGCCATCTAAGGCGGCCCAATTTGATGGACTTTACAGTGTGCGGGCCCACGTGCAAAGCGTACTGCTCATAATTATATCTTCGTCTATATCCAAACTGTGTGTCTATGATGGGTACAAAGATACGACGCAGCACCCTCCACTCAAATGAGCCCAACACTATTTCCATGATATTAGTCATACACTAGGTCTCCAAGCCATATATGACAACAGCTTTACTTCTCACTATTATAAAAGAATACAATCACTTTAGGTAATAGGAAAATTAATAATACGTAGTACTTTTCTACTTATAATATAATAAAAAATAACTGTAGTAAAACTAATCGTCGTCCCTTTCTAAATCAATATAAAAAATATTTTGAATAATATTATAAGTGGTTGTATAGATATAGTATTAATTTATTATACTCTGATATGCTGATGATACCTCAATTAGATTCAGTGAAATATTTAAATTACAATTTTTGAATTGTTGTTAAGAATATAAATAATAAAATGGATCAATTTTATTTTAGTATTGTTAATTTGTCACACTTCGTATACGTTTTTATATGTTTTATGAGTATTTAAAAACAAGAGATTTTTCTGGTAATTGTGAAAATTTTCCCATGTATTATATGAATTGTTTTTATTGTAAAAATAAAATCAAGCAACATCCTCTCCCTTGACTATATTAATAGAAATATTTTCATAGCAATCAATAGGTACCGATTTCATCTATTTAATTAGATATTGTAAACTGTCTATAAAGACAGAATACATACAATTATTAAAATGAATATATACCAACCTATTAAGAATGCAGTATTAAGAAAAACCTAGAAAAGATTCTAGTTATAGTGAGTACGAACATATATATATTGTTTACATAAATATATGAAAGATGCGTACCTATTCAAATTGCTTAATATTTTTTCTAGTTTTATTCTAGTTCCAATTTCAATTAAGCATTTTAATTATAGGATTAATAATAATAAATTTAGCGACAACTAGCTCGAACTATAATATTATATAAATATTATTTAATAATATAATAAAATCTATAGTCACATATATATTTTTGAAAGACTTGGAAATTAGAAACTGAGGATTCGTCGTATATAATAATATAATGTAATTATCTAAAAGTTGGCTGAAAGCTATTTTCTTAAAACGTGGGCTATTTAACAACTGTGCGGCATCATTAAAGAACAATTAACATCCGCAGTAAAGCAGCATATCACCGGAATTCTTTCTTCTTCGCCCTTTGTTAAAGTGGCCAATTTCATTCTCTTTCCCACTAAGCCTTCGTTTTAATCTTCAAAATTGTTTTCAACGTTTTATACTCTTTTTTTATGACTATTGTTTCAATTTTTTCAAAAATCATTTTATGTTTAATGTTATAATACAAGTAGTAAATACTATTGTAATAGCATTTTAGAATGTTTTTTCATTAATTAATTAGATTAAAGATTATTCAAATTAATCACATACTCGTAGAAGAATTACAGTTTACAAAAATAATAATTTAGTATATTAAATTATACAGATTCGTTTATAAGGGTCCGATGCATAGTAAATTAAGTGGCCTTTTGTATTATTGTAGTCAAAGCGCATAACAAAGAACACATGATGAGCGAAACAATTGGCTGCCGTATGATTTATAAACATACATCAAACATTTCATCATTTACATAATGTCGCTTACTAGTTTTGGATACAATACAACACTTTTATTGAGTATCGATTATATATACACACACTATTGTAATTGAACATACTTACCACTAGAAAAAATCACATTTGTAAAAAATGTGATGTTCGACGGGGTTTTAATATGTCTGGTATCGCGCCATTATGCTTTAACCAATTAAGCTACTTGCCTCATATCTAATTGCAATAATAATTTACTTGTAGGTCCTACATGAAACGTTTATCAAATTGAATTATTATTGACCATCGGTTTTTGTGTTTTAATTCAATGATTTTTTTTAGTCGGTATATATTTGAGGTATTCAAGTTATTTAAGTATGTTCAATATATGGAATAATACATTCTCAAATCTTCTAAATTATTTGTTGAATAAAAGAAATGGTTTGTTAACTATTGTAATCAATAATTTAAATGCATTTAGTATGTTCGTACTGTCGGAAATTGTCTCGGGTCCGTTTAATTATGATTTTCTAATATAGGTGTAGAAAAATATTGTAAACTGTACGTTATCTATTCTGATTTGCAAAATAAAGACGGTTCTCTACCAATGTTGTTTATTATTCAATTCGTCATCCCCCATAATACGTAACACAATATGTCTCAATTTTACAACTAAAATCTACCAATCAATTATTAAATATAACGCTTATGACATTTTTTAAATTAAGAGTCATAAGTATAAACGAAAAAATCAGTAAGTGAAAATAAAATCAACAGATTGTATAAAATAACTTGTATGATATCGCCATACTTGTGTGTAGGACAAAGCAGGAGATTTATTAAACCACGTTTGAGGAATAGACATTTAAAAAACGGAACAATATTTAATACCGATTCTCAGTTTGCCAAGGATTTAAACTGGAAATTCACACACCATAGCATCCTCCATCACCATACTCGAAGAACTCAAACAGTTTGAAATTAATAAAGAATTATACAGATTGAAAATAAGAAAATTTGTTACAATTATAAAAGTACATAATTGATTTAACTGTAATTAAATAATTATAAAATAACATATATTATGAGGATCACAAGATGAATATCTCCAAGACTCGATAACAACGACACAGATAGCAATGTCGGTATTTAAATACGGGTATTAAATTATTTACCTATCCCAAAATATTGATTTACAAAATCCAAAATACCGGCATTTTTGGTATTAAGAAAGCATACACGTTTAAGTTTTTCGAAAATTAATTTAATGCTATTTTTCATTACTTATTACTATATTGTATATTTAATGTAGTGTGTTATATGCTGCCAAAACGCAGCCTGAAACTGAAACCTGACTGAAACCAACAAAGGTTAAATAGTATTAAAACAAAATCTGTTACATATACTTATAGAATTGTCGCGATGAATTAACATATTTCGAAAAATAAACGTTCGTGGCAAATAAGATAAATTATTAAGAGAAATAAGAGAAATTTTTCTGTACCCGGACTTATAGTATTTTTTGTAGAAATTAGTAGCTCTGAAATATTATGATCTATCCATATTTGCAAAGGTCAACATAATCAATGTAGGTACTTTTTTATAATATGTTTTGACGAAATCGTTATTCAATAAGAAATACCGAAATACCGGTATTGATATATTCATTCGGTATTGCAACCCTATCCCCAATCCAGTCGAATTACAAAGATTGTTCTAGATATGAGAACACATTTAGCTTTAAAAGTTTATTTTTTATAGAACATTTAAGGCACTGGATAATATATTTTGTTGTGAATGCTTTACATTAATCCCGGGAATTTCAATTTTAAAAATAGAAATTTCATTATTGTAAACAAGCTTTCAAAATAATGTGAAGGCGTCTAAGACTCAAGCACTTCGCAGAGATGTAACAACCTTGTACCCTTGAGCTTATTCAGACTCGCGAATTTTCTTTTAGGGTGGAACACGATTTTTCAAGACATCTTTCATGTCGACTCCACCCCAACTTTGGTATGGCCGTGAAAAATACCTTTTTATTAATATTCGCTTCGAAGTCGTTCGTAATAATAATACTTATATGTCAGCATATTCTGTGTTTACGACGTATGATTTTTCGCAAATTATTTTGTTTATGATGTATTTTATTTATGTCTTTTTTTGTGAACATTTATGAAAATGTTTGTGTGCCTATTTATTTGTTATTTTATTTTTTATAAATAGATGTTATTGACAACCCAAGATGTTTTGAATTCTAAATACTAACATAATAATATAATTCAATAGAGATCCACGAGATGGTATATCCATTCGGTTTTGGGTGAGTACGCGGTAAATAATTAAGTCGAGGAGTCGCAAAATCAGCTTTAAATATTTTTAAAACTCCTTTTTTATAAATTGCGTATCATATCTCTTCAATTGAGTGTACTTGCCATAATTTTTTTATGTCAGTTAATATAATGAAAAAATAAAATTATATATTATATTGATATAGAACGTGTGATATAAGAACCATTTTATGTATTTTTTTATGTAGACAAGTTGCCAGAGCGGATTTGTGACTCGACGACTCAATGTATTTATACCAAGAATATTATATTTAGAATAAAACATTCAAAAGTACAAATTCACAAAGTTTGCTATAATAATTTGACATATTATATAACGGGAACGCCGAGAAGCCAGACTCGTTGTGACTCGATGAGAATAGACGTTCTATTTTCGATAAAATAATTTTAGGTAAGTACTGCTTGGTCCGATGACAGATAAATAAAGGCTTGTTCATTTATAATATCATGTATTTTAAATATCATAAAGCAATTTTTTACGAGCTTCAAATAATACAACTTTCTCACAATGTTTGTACATACTGAATAATACATTAAGGCCATGCATTAGTTGAGGCACGGTCTAAAAAGATCGTTGCTAGGCGATGCGCGGATTGCGGGTGGCGGGTGAAAATGACGCCTGTCAAACGAAATATTATTTGTCATATAAATCCAACATACCTCCATTTTATGTTCTGTTTATTGTTTTATTAGTAACAATAATAATATATTCAATGACATGTTTTCTTTTTTAAGTAAATGGGTAACGTTTTTAGTCATCTTTACACGATTTTAGAATTAATTGACCCGTCGCCATCACGCAGCAAAGTGACGTGTTTCTGGGTCAACATTCTCTCACTGAATGGCAGCTAGTCCAAAATTTCGTCGCGCGTACAGTTGAAAATTATTTGGCGTTTCACTGATGCGTCACCTTAATATAATCAAAATAAATACACATACATATTATGTAAGTAATTAGAGCTCGCGATAGACGAGTAGTAAACAGTGCATTTATGAAATCAGAGGCAGAGTTGTCATCATGGCGTCCACATACTAAAACGGACCCTCAGACCAGGATGTTTGACGGCCCCCTACAGTAGTGTTCCCTAAATGGTATAAAATAAGGGCATTCCGTGTATTTTTAGTTTTTTTTTGTATTTTTAAATAAATCCTCCTGAATAACTAAGTTGTTGGCAATCGGCATCATTTAGTATGAAACACTGATGGTGATCCCTTTTTATGGTAACCAAGTAACGTGCAACCCATCGCGATATTTAACAAATCGTGTTCGGAGATTTGTACGTAATATGCAGTTCGCCGTTTTACCATGAAATTTTGTATTGAAAATATATTATAATCGTATATTAATGACCGCCCTACCTCCTTGGGTCGTATAGTACTGAGATAAAATGTATGTCTAAATAATATAATAAATAACTAAACATGGTTTTTGTCGGTTTACGGGAAACCAGCGGAAAACAAATTTTGAAAATAACCGATATACTGGATTATTTGTTAGAATAGGTTAGGTTAGGTAAAATTGGAACACTATTTTCTGCAATGCCTCACAAACAAAGTGTATTTTTTTCATCTCGGTCCTATAGAGATGACCGTATACTATACGGTCATCTCTTTCCGATAAGAAAGCTCACGGCGAGCTATGCTGTGAGTACGGTGAAATGTAATATGTAAAATTTACATGTTACCTTGATAAATAACTATTTAACATAAAAATATTTATAAAATAAAATTCTACACGTAAATTATCATTTAATTATATGAATCATTGTATCACATAAAATTTCATCGAACAGCCACATATTTTTGAATGTTAAAATTCCGGAAAATAGCGCAGCAGGCAACTTTTTAAACCATTAAAGCAGATTTGTGTTGTATGTATTTCACTTTGGTTGACCCGCCACGGCTAGATGCTAGAGTTTTGTCAGCCCTCCCTTTTTTGGGGGTCATGGTCGTCATATAAAAGGTATCAAAGTATCAATCAAAATGTATCGTTATAAAATGATGATGTTCGAGGGGATTTTTTTCTGAAAAATAAATTGCAATGTCATTATTGCCATCGAAAAAATGTTTCGATACCGGTACAGATATCGAAAGAAACATATTCATAGATACCTTATTAAAATGATTATTAATTATTTATCGAAACATGTTTTGAATAAACCAAATAATAGAGCATATCAGTAAATTATTTCAATAACTATATCAAAACATAATATTTAATTTATGAACGTTATCGATTTTAAGATAATACTGAATTGATTAATTGATAATAATGAAACATAACTTCAATGTGAGTTTAAATTGTAAAATTTACAACTAATATTCAATTAAACAAAACCAATTAAGTTCTGAAAAATATTTTGCTAAAAACAATACGTATTATCCAACGATGTTATAATATTATAAAATATATTATAAACTATGGCTTACTGAAGTTATAAATATAATCTTTGTATAACCATTCCAATTTGTCAAAAACCTTACTCAGTTTGAATGAAAATTAGCAGACAATATTATGTATTTTTTTGCTTCCTTTTTATGATTAAATTTTTACCTCAATATAAGAAGGTTCTTATCAAAATTTTCGGTACATATTGTCATGGTTATGCTTATTCCTGAATACACGTGTCTCCAAATATATGTTATTTAAATCTAACGTTCGCTGTTTCATATTATGTATTTTCGCCAAACCTAAATAAACCTCCAATGAAGTGACTTGGTTATTATTGTGTCTTTTATTAACACTAAAATACTACTAAAATATAAATTCTATTTTTTTTAATTCTCGTTTTTACGTATATTTCGACTTATACACCCAAACATTATAGTTTGAGTTCGTATTTGTATGCATCTATCTAAACATGATAAATTTCACATGATAAATTTCACATGAAATTATCAATTACTACGTAAATGCTACTCAAACAATCATATCTGTAGCAGATTTTCAATTAACAACCATAGATAAAAGGTTGCGTAGATAATATCAACTGTGATAGCATTAATAATATCAGATTTACACCTACTCATTTACCATAGTATTTCTAGTATTTAAGCAAATCAATAGTGCTTATGTACATTTATTTAATATATTAGGATTAAGATTTTAACTCGCAACAGATTCGCTTGCTATGACATATAGATTATTAATGAAGTACCTAAATGTAACTTCGTATTAATTTAGTCATCGAATATATTATACATTATATCAGAACTCATATTTCATATCTAATATAATATACTTAATATTATCATAGATACCTAATATCTCTGCTAATCAATACATTTTGCATGATTAAATATGTATGTACATTATACTCGTATGATAATGTTTAATTTACTGTTTAACTAAATAATACTGAATTGTCATTTTGACATGTCATATTGATTTCCATAGTAACGCACGTATATATGAATAATTTAGTTGCTAGGACCCCAGACCCCTAGCAACCAATAATGGTGTCGAAATAACTTTTTATACAAAACAGAATTAACTGAAAATGAATTCAATTCTACTTAAAGATGGTAAAAAATAGTAAAAAAATGCATTGGCATCGTGTTCTGATATATTCTAAAAGTTTCAAATGTCTAGCTAGTCGGGAAGTTAGTTAAAAATCGATTGCAAGATTTGTACCGGACAAAGAACCACCGGACAAATAAGAATACGAGCTAAGAAAAACGTTGTAAAAAATACTTACTGGAGTAGTATTCAGTTTATTTATTTTATTCAACGAAAAACATCTTCGAATATAACATTCTATATTGAATATATATAATTCGGAAACAACTCAGAAAACGTATTACATGCCCTCACTGTAAAATCATCCAATTACTGCAGGTTCAAGTCCCGCTTTGCACAATGTTTTTTTTAAGATTTTTTAAAAATATATTTATGTATGTTTTCGAGGTGTTTTAGAATTTTTAATGAACTCAATTTTTTTTCTAAAATCCAACATTATGGCATGTTAACCACTTATTTATGTGATGTCCAATTTGTGAAATTAAAAAAGTCAAAACAATCAAACACCAATAAATCTTCAGATGTTTATTGCTCAGCCAAACATCAAAACAATTTTCTGTATCTTAATGTATCTAAAAGAATGGAAATTTCAACTATACATATTTTTATTACCAATTGGTTAAAGTTAACACGTTGTATTACTCGTATGTACCTACCCGTTGTTAATAACACATAATATCTTTGGAATGTAACAACAGTGTTAGTACATAATATGTACTTATATTATAAGTAATATTCAAGAAAATGTATATTCTTATACAGTACCTATATTCTACATTTTTAAATGAGTATATATTCTTAATAATAAAATATGTTATTATTACAGAATATACTCACTAGATATAAGATCGGTGAAAATGCCTAGAATAAAAAACCGCAAAAGAGATAAACAGATTATCTAACCTAGTAATTTAGCTGAAAGCACCTGACATTGTTTCCTACAGAAACCACTGTACAAACAAACAAAAATGAATACACGAATTAAAGTAGTCTTTGAAAAGGGTCTCTGCTAAAATATGGCAATCACGGAGTGAGAGTGAGTCCGCGCTTTTCTCATGCGGGCGGCATAAACATGTCATTACTCAGCGGAATTGGTTTCCTTCGAAACTCGCCTGGTTCACAAAGTGGTCAATTCACTGCCATTTGGGCTGTGTTTTGCGGTCTATGTAGAACCACCGACAAGAAAATACGTTCTCAACCATCAACCATTCATGGGATTCGAGTGATAGATTGTTCGCTCTTCTCTCATATGGTATTAAAAATTGATTTCGTTTTATATATAACTAGTACATTACAAAGCAAAGTTAAATATAAAATACCAACTTCAAACATATATTATAATATATAAGATATAACGTTTTAAGACAAAATATGTGAAAAATTACCGGTGGACTTTTTTATAAAAAATAACATCGTATACCAAATCATTTATTGCCAGTAGTGTGCAAATACTATAAATCTAAGTAAAAGCTTAGATATAACATTTTTAGAAAACTAAAAGCATACATATTCAGGTAATATATTGATATCCACATTTTGGACGGCCTTCAAAAACAACCCCGGCTATATAGGCTAGTTAGATAGATGTATCGTACATACAATTCGGGAAAATATAGTGTTGTAAGTATATTGTGTGAATTTTAATAAAAATTCAGATTAATTCTATCTTACGCATAAATAAATGACATAGACATGATATGCGTACTCAAATCCTCTACGCGATACGTTTGCCTGTCTTTACAGATGCCACGTGCGTTTCTCAAATCTGCCAACATTATTTAGTGACGTCATCATGGATGTTAGTTAGGTTAATTTAATGACAAAATTTATGCACCTAGGCCTAATTACTTAGCAAACTATCTTTTCTACAAACAATATTCACAAACCACAATTATTTTGATCATTATCACTCTAATAAATCATTTTATACGTCTTTCAAATGTAAAAGTGGCCAAATTACTGAACTAATTTAATTCAGTACGTAAGGGTTTTTATGTATTTTAGTTGGTTTTAGCCGAATATTTTGTTTTTTGTGTCTCTATTGTAGGTAGGTATTGAAAACTTTACATGACCGCACTTAGGTAGAGTTATAAAGTCGGCGAATTGTGTACTTAAGCCATTTATCACGAGCTCGATCTGAATTACTGTAATTTGAAACTAAGAACATTTAACACCGCTGAATTACAAAGAAAATAAGTCCTAAGCTACGAAATGTGCGTGTTAATAAAAAACTGTTTTATTTAATAACAAAAAATGTCAGAGTTGCCATTTAAATTTACATTTCATTTATACGTATGGATTTAAAGTTATGTCAAAATGTTCCCTCACTTATCCATGTTATAAAAAATATTATATTTTCAAATGTTACCGCAAGCAATATAGATAACATTATCAATGTATAGCATGTTTACAACTTTAACATGAATTATTATTTAAATTTTCTAAAAAAATACATTCATCTTATCGTGTATTGATGTATTATTACATAAATTAAATAGTATTTTTTTTCACATTATTTACATTATAATTGTATTATATATTATGTTTATCTTCTGTTTCTTTTTGTAAATTATTCTATAGTGGCACTATAGGTGATTTGAAAGACGTGTATTAACATTGTTTGATACAATGCCTCTTTCAATGCTAGCAAACAACACGACTACAATGCAAATCGCTTTTGTGGTATACATTAGAGGTGGGAAAACTGGTCAAATTTGAAGACTAAGTATACTTACTACCAGTATTAAAAAATACTAAGTATTGAAACTTGTTCCAAAATACTTACTAGTATTTGAAATATCGGCTATAATAGAATCGTTAAAAATACATCCGCTTTTCGAAAAGTCCCATTTTCGAGACAGGTACAGCTGGAATTATGGCACTAGTCACTCCTGTTTCAGTAGAAAATACTGAAGCATTAAAAGCACTGGTTTCATTTATCTGTAAAGCATTTTCATTTACAGGTGGAGCTATATTTTGCCTGGCAAATTCAATATGAATAGTTGGGTGCTTGCGCTGTAAAAGTTTCTTCAAATTTGACATTGACTTGTATGAATTTTTTATTTTACAAACATTACAGATGGCATAATTTGTAACTATTTCTTTGGAACGATTCCACACGAAACTTAACCTTTAGTAGCCATTTTTACAATAATTGTTTATTAAGTATAATATAATTATTATCCATTTATACAATCACGCATACAATTTGAATTCAGTTTATGTTTATAAGTTCCAATTATAACACTAAAAATCAAGAAACTCGACGTGACAAAACCAGATAAACGCGTAGTCACTTCAGTTATTCATTTTCAGTTATCAGAACTCCGCTATTCCGGCTTGCGACTGACGTCAACTCGATGTAAATGTCTTACTCAACTGAAACTAAAACTAAAACCCGTCGCATACTAAACATACGCGAGTCGCGACGCCGAGGCGATGATTTCATACGTAGCAAGACTACAAACTAGCCAGCGGACGACGAGATCTCATACCATGCGTCGAACTCCTGTACTCGATAAAGTTTCATACTCAACTGAAACCAAAACTCTTAAACTAAAACCCTAAGGTGAACTCAAAAGTATACTATAAAACGAACATGACGTGACCATTTCTGTCCTTCACTATACCAACTTTACAACAGATGAGAAAGGAGGAACAATGACAGTTGAGTATAATATCACGGCTAGACATACGCGTATCATGATATCTCGCTCGCGCGCATTTAATATCAATAGCGTTGAAAGTCAACCAGCATCACGGAATAGCGAGTCACGGCGATGATATTATTATCGAATGCGTTCTAATTCGAACATCTAATACGTTTCAAGTTTCTTGAAACAAGTTTATTGGGCAACAAATACTTAGTATGGGTAGTTTCATCCGAAACTTAAGTACACAAACTGGTGACAGTATTTCCAACTCACCTCTAGTATACATGCTGCCTAACGTAACATAAACTGATGTACGAGTAACATAAGCAATATTTCGGGCTTTTCACATATATATAAATCGACTTGTTAAGATTTTAATTGGTACTCGAACATTTTAATATCGTTATATTTCAAGTTGTACTACAATATATTATATTGATAATAACAAAGCTATATTCATATTATATATACAGTATTATGTTTAATACTATACTAATTGCTTGCATACAAATGTGTAAAAGAAAATGTATTACGGCGAATTTAGGTTACCTACTGGCTTTGTAGATAAATAATGATCGCTTGTGTATAATTCGAATGAAATGTTTGTACGTGAGGTTTTAACCAATTAAGTTGGTGAACCTAATTGAAACTAACAAACGGGAAAGACCCGAATAGAAAATTGGTTTGTGAAGCAACAAAATTAAATCAAATTAAAATCTATTTCGCTCACACGTCTTTGATGATTAATTTGCTACCATGTTAGATGATATAAAGTAGTTTATCAAATAACAACTAAATAATAGAAACAGAGTATGAAATTTGAGTATTAAATTTGAGTATTAAATTTATCTCAATTAATAGCACGAAGCTTATTACATAAAATTACGTTTGAAATTATGCTATACAATATACATTTTACCAATATATGAATTATATGAAATACAAAAACATTTAACATTAAACAAAGACATTTTAATTTTATTTAATTAGTTGGATACAATATAATTTGATTATACAAAATCGAATAAAATAAATAGCATTTTGTCCACATTCAATACTGGATTTGTGTTTAAGGTATTAAATATTTTACACATATTAGAAAACTTCTTAACAATTTTTTGAAAAAAATATTTGTATTTGTTTGGTTTTGAACGTCAAATCATCGCAATTTCTTCTTTCTTCGTGTTAATTCACGATGCTATAAAAATATCAATTAGCTGTTTTGGTGGGTCCGTTTTTTCCCTTGTAGTTTTTTTTTTTTAAATTTTGGAATATGGCTAGATACACATACAAGAAATGCCGCCCTTACAGTAAAAATGCCGTCTAATAATTTATTAAAAAAGTCACATTGAGCACATAACGAATTATTGTTAATTCAAGATGTTCACAACATGACATTTAGAATAAAAAGTACAGAAAAATCAACTTCGTAGAGAAAAAAAACAAAGCAAAAAATAATCTTATCTAAAAGAAATAAAATAAAAAACAATAATTTAAAAAATACAAATTAAACAATAAAATAGAATTTTAAAAACAAAATACATAATGCATCACTAAAAATGTCTACATCTCTAGGGAGTACATTGGCCAGCCGCATAGCCCTCGCTATTGGTGCCTTGTGAGCCTGACATGAAGAAACAGCTTTCACCCAAAATAGGTCATGGCTGCAACCACGCATGTAATAAACGGGTGCATAAAAATTCAAATTTTCCCGAATATCGGGATTGGAAATTATACCACATGATACAGTACATACAGAAGTGACCTATAAGCTTCAAGAGAATGCGAAGAGTTTTAAATATTTTGTATTTTATTTATCTATACCAAATTATTTCGCTATGTATTTTAAATGAATATACAGGGAGTTTTTTTTTAAATTCTGACATACCTATGTAAACGTCGCAAGTGAAAAAAGTTGTCAATTCTACGAAATCAACTCTCAAATGCTGTATTATTTGCATTAATTTCTTAATTTACTGCCCCCAAGCATCGCTTTACCTCCAAACCCTATGGGACGTCGCTTACCTCCATTTCTCTTACAACTTCTATCCACGTGAAGTTTTACGTACTTATCTATATATTATTATTTCTTTTTATGCCAATTTTATATTGTGAGACAAAGCACTGAAATTCTCAAACTGGAACAATGATGAGATTAATGGACCACGGCACAAAGTTTAAATATCGATGCGATCACTAATCACGCCAATTTTCCTAATAGCATACAACTGAGTGTTAATTAAAAATTCGTTCATACTGGCGAGTATCGTAATTTTTAATAATGTTGAATTTATAATTAAAGCGTAATGAAAGCGTAGCGTTTCAATGTGTATTTGGGTCCAAACTAAGAAGCTTATGAATTGAGTGAGTGGCCGATACTAATTTCTTGCTAAAAAATGTGTTCGGGAGGTAGATTTTAAAGCCAATGAAAACTGTTAATTAATAATTATATATTATTTAAAATTATTTGTAGACATTCTTTAGTTTCAGTGTTTCCCAAACTTTCGATATATGTATACCCCTTCTATAATTTTCGTAACACTGAGTACCCCTCGTCAAAAAAAATGGTTACATGTAAGTTGTGCGTATGCAGTTCATCGTGGGACACTTATTCGTGCGCCGCAGTACGTGCAACATGAGTTCATATAACATTTTATGAAATGATGAGTTCTTCGTTGAACATTTCACCGTGGAATACATTTGTACGTATCTTACAAAATGCAGCGATAGTTTGCAAATAGTACTGCTCCAATTAAATTAACCCTAACCTAACCTAACTTAACCTAGTAAAGACATCTCATAAAATTTGCCACATGTTGTAGCATACGTACAAATATACTCGACGGTGAAATGTTCAACGAAGAACTCATCATTTGATGAAATGTTAGACGAACTCATGTTTTACGTACTGCGGCGCACGTATAAGTGTCCTGGGGTGAACTGTTTACGTACGAATTTCCGTATACGAAAACAAAATGCATATACTTTGAAAACAATCGAAATATATTTATTTTTTCCTTTTTAGTACATAAACAAATTAATAATAAACGAAAAATAAAATTCATGCATAATACAATATAAAGAAAATAAATAAAAGTTATATTATTATAAATAACATTCGTTATAATCAATGAGAAGGATAAAATAGTTTATGTTGAGATGAAGATCATCATAATTTGGTTCCCAGGTTGTTAATTTTAATCTGAGATGAGGTCCCACATCCAAAAGTCTGTTCCTTTTTTTGGCTTAATGTCTGCAAATGCTGAAAAAGCAATTTCTCATAGATATGAAGTTAGAAAAGGCAAGATGTATTTCAGGACTTTATCTGTTAAAACTGGATACACATATTGCATTTGCAACCAGAATGATGTTAAAGGACACTCCCTGTATTTATTTTTCAAGAATCTATATGAAGCTATTCAAAAAATAACTGCTCTTCTTCCGCATGCGATATATCTTCTAGCATGGATGTTGTATCAATGTTGAATGGATATCTTATCTATTCAATATTTTTGTTTAAATCAGGGAAATAGTTTTACAGGCCCACTTGTAAATTATCTAAATGCTGTGTTATACGTTTCAGAGTAACCACAAATACGCAATACTAACAAGTAACGAAGTTTTTATTATTATTTTTCTATGTTTGTAATCGAAAATACTTATATACGCGTGTTAGAACTTATACTTCTTTGGCGTAAAAAAATAAAATAAGCCGTTACCTGAGTCTATTAATATTACAGTGGATTAGGTTGATGAAAACGTACACGATTCATCTGTGTCTCACAGTGGCGAAGGGTGACTTTTGGAAAGAGGTAAGATGTGGAGATCAGAGAAAAAGAGCACACTTGTCAGGTAACTTACGGGAAATAAGAAGATAATACTTACGATATTACTACTGATGAATAGGTGCACACTAATGATAACGACACACTGGTCATAGGTTTCACCGCTGAATTTGTCAAATTATTTAAATCACATATGGCAGTAGAATTTCACGCATACTTTTCTTTACCAAACAATACGCATCGCCAACAAAAAAGTTTGTTTAATGTATAACTGCCAGTTAAAAACAAATATGTATTATATAAATTGTTGTGAAAATGTCTAATATAAGTTTTTTTGCTGTATTCAAATTTAAATGAACCCTTGAAAGGTCAAGCTTTGATAATTTTTAATTTTTGAAGAAACGTCAAGCTCGGGAATGATTTTTTTTAAATGCAATCGTTCGCACATTTTCTATCGGGACACTAGACAATTTAATAAATACTTATATATTTAACTCATTAGTGGCACAGGTGTCCACATGGACACATGAATTTTGTTGATGGTGTGACATGAATTTTTATTTGTTTTAAAAATTGTTTATTTACATTTTTATGTATCTGTAATATAACAGAGAATGAATAGTGAAAATAAAATTTTCATATCATTTTTAAGTTTTGAGATAATAGCCGTGTCCATATGGACACGCGTGACACTTATGTTATCATTTTTTTTTTGATTCTATGGTTTATTAGTAGAATTATTATAAAGTATGATAGTTTTCAATACACATTACACACAAGCTAATATTGCATTTTCTTCACTGCGTTCTGATTTCCGATGTTTCTTTTTCTTTAAAAAAAATCGGTCACAGCGTCGATTTTTTCTATTTTTTTGAATAAAATAATTTAACCCATTAAATCGTATATCTGCTAGACTCATTGATTTTTATGTACATAGTTTTAAATATCCATCCTATCAAGATCCATCAGCATTCTTATTTTCCACATTTTTCCCGTAAATTGATATTTTGTGCAGCTAGGTGTAATTGCGTGTAGAATCTCAAGTTGCAGTATAAAATATCATTTTGGTCTATCTATGTTCTTGCATTCCTAGATGTCACTTCGTCGCTGTAGGATTGGTTTCCCGAATAGACCAAATGTTCAGAAGACGAAAAACAAATTTCATAATCCTATATTTAAATACATGGAGATATTTAAATTGTTATTTTTACAGCATATGAATGATGTATTCATTACCATTACAAAGTAATTTAAAGAAAGGGATGGTTCTAGTCCAATTAGATACAAAAACACATTCTGCATTAAAAGGTCGATTTCGACAAAAACGGATATTCGGGAAACCAATCCTATAGCGACGACTTGTGTATGTGCTTTTAATCGTCTATGATTTAAATTATCGATTGTTCCACCACCATCCTCATCTTTTAAAACCACAGGATTTGGTCGGTGGTGAGATAAATAATAATATTATATTCGTCGACATTATCATCATCACTAGCTTCATAAAGTGCATCCAATGCATTGTTTACCAGCATTTCTCTTTCTTCAATATTGGACATATCCCAGAAACTAAATAATTTGACAAAATGAGAATAATATATTTTATAAGAAATATAGTGATAACAAATCATACTTTAAATTTGTAGCGTTAAGTGGCACGCGTGTCCATATGTACATGCATTAATTGATTATGCAATAACACCACATAAACAAAAATAGTGCCATTTATAATTACATATAATGAAACTGCACACGTTTATAATGCATTCAATGACAGAAATATTATTCTTTGAAACAATATAATCAGAAAACCATGGCTACCTTTAACATAAGTCCATCTTTTTATGATTACAAAATAAATGGCCACTTTGACACTTGATATTAATTTTATTATGTCAGCTAGATCATTCAAATGACGAACAATTGAAGCAGTGTACTTATTTCAACTGACTAACGTTTATAAACCAAATTGTTATTTTAAAATAACAACTAGGCAAAGTAAACTGTACTACAATAATTGCGTGTCCATATCGACACGGGTGACACTAACGTGAGCAATTGGGTCTGGCACTAAAGAGTTAAAGCACTGGCGAATGATTTCGGTACAATATGAGATAATTTATCCACATTCAAAACACAGTAACACACTGAATTTTGTATTATAAAATAAACCTTTATCACCGCTTTGAAATGTCAAAATGACATGAACTGTGAATAGCATGTTATGTTTGTCTATGACTGAAGTAACTTAAATAATAATCGCGAATTAATACAATATTTATTTTTAATAACAATTTATAAATTATATGTGATCGAACACAATAGTTATCTTTTTAATCATCCTTATTATTTATTATTTGCCTAAAAAGATAATCATAGACAATAAACAAATCAACATAGCGCATAAGCTTTTCCTGTTTACGCTTCCAAGTCGGGAACAAAAACGCAGAAATGCATGAAGTTGGCAACTGAATTGCGGTAGAAAATTCGGCTTGGATTATGTCGACATAATTATAAAAATAGCACTCACGTTGTGACGTTCCGTCATTTATTTTTGATTCGAAACTTGACTAAATTAAACGTTCTACTTATAAATAACGACGATAGATGACAATCGATATTTTTAATATAACCTAGTCCTATACAATATAGATATTTATTTATTTATATTAAATACTTGAAAATATAAGGTAAGCTTTAAATAATCGGTTAGTATGGAGCCTTCGCCACTGGTGTCTCATATAGCACACATGATAATTTTAATTTAATTATTGTATTGGACCAAAACTCATCTCTGCCATATAGCGGTTATAATCGATTCAGAAGTGCCGATGATGAATTAATAAAAAATCAAATTTAATTTTTTTTCGAATTATTTACCAACTCAACATTCACAAAATTTATTTATTTATTGATATATAATTTTACTTATAAATAATACTTACATAAATATAGCATCAAATCTCGATACACAATCTTTACAATGAAAAATAAATACACACTCCAATATAAATACAGTTTTATGAATATAAATAAATTAACAGTGTAGAATGTTAGTCTCCAGAAATTTGTTTATAAACATATACCTATATTTATTATGGCACAATATTGGTTATGTTTACAATACGTGTTGTTTACTTGGCTGTATTGAGCGACTAACTAAATGACACTATGCGCATGGGCATGTACCCCTGAGACCGAAATGAATATAATCATAATAATAAATTGTGTTGCATCGGCGCGCGCAACTTCCATCACACGCCAAAAATACACTATGATCTGTTTTTCCAAACGCGCCAAAAAAAGTATAACTTCAAAAAGTAAGCTGTTTGTTGCACGAGGCCCAGCCAAAGACCGGTGCAGCGCGTACCCCCACCAAACTCTTCCTGTACCCCAGGGGTTACGCGTATCAAACTTTGAGAAACACTGCTTTAGTTCTATATTATTTATATTTTAATTGAATAAATAATATCCCGTTATTTATTTCATAGGATTATTAGATATTGTGAGTTGGAATTTATGTTTTCATTATTTATTTTCAGATGGCAGGCGGCGCTGATCCAAAATGGCAGAAGGATGCGGCGGACCAAAATTTCGATTACATGTTCAAATTACTCATAATTGGAAACAGTTCCGTAGGAAAAACAAGGTATGTTTAATATACCATATGCTTTGTCCAGAATTAAGCTACACATGTGCGTTAATAAATGAACATTGTATAAAACCTGTTTTAAATTTGTATGAAAACTGAAACTGTCTCGTGAAATATTGTTTTGATTAAAGCTCCCGAATGTTCACCACGTAAATTGTTCAAACTACATTTATTTTAATATTGTGTGTGGAAATTTTTTCTGTGACAGATGCATACAGATCATTTGTATAATTTGTTCATGCACTGATTATGTTGGTCTGGACTAGGCAGTACTAATTTTATTTTTCAAAATATTTCTTTTAGATTTTAGATATATATATTTTTTTTACGTTTGTTATGGAGACATTTATTTTTAAACCTACTTAGAGGCCTTCATTTGCAAGTTCCTGTATCATGTTCTGAAGGTTTATAATTAAACTGTTATTATGAGCTAATTTTATGATATGAGCTAATATTATGAGCTGTTATTATGAGCTAACACTATACAAGTGCAAAATAGTTCTATACACGTAGACAATGTATTTCATTAGGTACCCCGATTGCAGATTCTTTACATTACATAATATAATAAAATACTAGTAGACAGACTTATCTACAACGCTAAGGGGGTTCCTCTCGTTTGTTCACTGTATTGACAATAACCTAAAAAAGTCCATCTTTCATCCATAAGTTACATTATTACAATGAATTTATTCATATTAGTCATTCTATTTTTATATTACTTATATTTCATTTTCTAACGATGATTTTTATTGTATATAATGTAACTTTTTCTGGTAGACGGTTCACAGTCACCACTGTTGACGGATTTGGCTAAAAATTCTTTTATGCAACCTGCAATGTTTGTAGGGATCATATTTTGATGATACATGGAATGTACACGATTTTTTAATGACTCAAAAAAACAAGCGAATGGCCTTGAAGAATTGGTGTTGACGTCTATAATATAAAATATGCATGACAAATTTTATTTTATTTTTATTTTAGAATACTTATAACAATAAAAACAATTTTTCATCAAAGTTCAGGGAAAACTCTATTGTATTTATTAGAAGTAATAATGAAAGCTTATCTTGATATTTTCAAGAATCGTTCACCGCCTTCCGTTTAAGCGAAGGTAGCAGAGGGCAAAGTTTACCGTTTGAGTGTGGAAGCATTATCTTTAATCACTTCTGCCTGTAGATACTACCAGAACGTGAATGATTTAGTAGGCTGCCATTTGCTTAAAAGACACTCGTTTATTGATCCTTTGTTCATTAATTCTTCAAATAAATTCGTGGCATCGCGAATAGTTTGCTTAGAATGGGACTTCTTTTTACCATCAATCCCACAAAAATAATTACATAAATACTTACTAATGCTACTAATCAATATTTTCCCCACTTGATTCATTTTTACCTAAAGTAACCGTTCCATGTACAAAATAATATTCAGTAGTTGAAACAATATAACATGCATTTATTAAAATATTTGCACTAATACACCGATGTACTACCCTAGACTAAAAATATCATCAACCAGGATCAATCACTACTTAATAAAAGCTTATCCAAACTGATTTTATTATTCTCGGTTCTGTGCACTGATTTATTGATTTCGCAGAAGTTAGCTATAGTATTTCTTACAAGTAGCCTGTATAATATATTATTTTTTTTTTCTTTTCTATATATCAGTGAATAACTAGATGTTTCTAGCGATTGTATCTTAAGTATGTGTTCTGCCAATTTTAATTTAAGATCTAAAAAAACACTATAACGTCACCAAGCTTTGTTTGTTACCTTATTCAACGTATTTCTAATATGTGAGTCGCGATTTTCGAGGGTTGCCAAATAATAAAAACAGTGACCCGTAAAGAATATTGATGATGATGCAACATTCAATATAAAAAATAAATTGAAAACAAATAATATTACCCTTCTTCAGAGGAAATTTCATCAATTTCTTTATTGTATTAAGTAAACAAAATTCAGTGCAAAACAGTGTGATTGATGACTATTGATAATTCACCTCTAGACATCAATATAATTACGAGGTAACATTAAATCATAAGTAAAGTGACAAGAATTTTATTTATACTTAACCTACTTATAAAGTTTAATTTTATGTTATTTTTAATATGTTTTTTCTCTCTTTTGAAACGCCACTGTAATGACGTAGCGGGGACGGCAAATTATCTGGAGATAATTATAAAATGGGATCACGATTCGAAAAATGTTGGGAAACCTTGCCTTAAAATATTTTTTGTCATTTACCTAGCACGCACCTCTTGATACAAATGATACCATATTTATATTATATCGATGTAGATGTAATATACGTAAGTGTATTCACGGTGTAAAGTAATAATGGTTCTTTTATAGTAGAATTTGACATTATATATTCATATTTTAATAGAACATATATTTTGACGCAATATGTATCGTTATTGCTGTTATTTTATACATTGAAAGTTTTTCTCTGAAAATGTGGTCATAAGTTGTTTTTACTTTTTATTTACATATATTTTGTTTACATCGGCGAAATGTTTTGGATACTTTTACTCGGGTGAAAATATCGAAAAGCAATTTACATTTTAATGATTTCATAATATTATTTTGTAAGTAGGTAGCAATAAAAATACGTTTTTTTTTAAACTTACCTATTTGTACAGTATTAATAAAATGGAATTACGTATAAGGTTATGATGTATTAAACTGGAAATAAAACAAAATACAAAATTTATGTATTTTGAAAAATAGAATCAATACAACTTAGGTACCTAGTTTTTAATAATACCAAATGGGTGGTATTATCTTTGATACAAGTTATATATTTTGGATTCGTACAAAATAATTTCAATAGTCGACAAGCTCTACAAGTTACTCCGTAATTTATTCTACACAAGCCCGTTATATCTATATTCAATATATATGCAAAAATGTGTACTCACTGCATAGTAGGAGTGAAATTTGAAGAGCGGTCAAAATAATTAGTTTTTGATTTTTATATGATAATTAATGTTTCAAAAATATATTGTTGAATATTTTCAACATAAAATTCTATACAACTGTAATTGAAAGGAATGCTCCAAATGATGTATTATTAGTTTGCTGGTAAAAGAATAATATTAGGTTATATTTATAAACGAAAAGAATGTTAACACCCAGAAACCTAGTAGCTTCTGAAATATGAGTGAAGATACATACTCTATCGTCTATATCAACTGGAATGGAAAAATACAAATGTGGAGGTTGAAAAAAGCCAAACAATCAATGTAGTAAAAACTATAAAGTAGACATACTGTCGTTAAATCAAGCAGCATCCCGAGAGATTCATTTTTTGCACCTTGTTATTCAAGGAAAGATATCTGATAAGCAAGACTCTGGCAAAAGTAAACAAGCTGGCTTACCAGTTTCAGATACTGGTTTGAATTATCGCCAGCGTTTGGTTACGAATATTGCATCAAAAAAAATATATTATAAAATAAAAAAACCTTTTAAAAATTTAGTTTATACTTATGCATTTTTTGTATAGTGATCGCAGACGACATCGACTTTTTGAAAACTCTTTCACAAGGGCAGCTAAGTCCCCAGGGGCAAGCCTGGTCTTCCAGAGTTCTAAATCCTATCACACACGTAAATTAATTTAAGTGCTCTACGCTTCGCATCAACAAGCGGGAACTATATCATATCAAAAGGTTTAATATATCCCACAGGTAAAATTTATACGGGCTAAAAGACAAGTTTATAGACAATAAAATGTCAGTGTTTGGACTTGCAAGGATTTCCTTCAAAGTTTTCATCGATGTGTGCGAACAAAAGATATATTTTCTAAAATATATTATTAACTACATACTAACTCGCGTATCTTCATGGAATGAGTAATCACGTTAATATTTTAAGTTTTATTAGGTTGATTTAAAATTATAGTAATATATTTTAATTATTAACTTTTCGACGGCTCTCGTGGTGCAGTGGGGAAGGCGCTGGCCTTCCACCCGAGATTTCTGGGTTCGATTCCCGGTCATGACAAAGACACATAAGTGTTTTTCTCAAAGCCTGGGTGTTTGCGATTGTTCAAAATTACTACCTTGTATGAAAAAGCAAGGACATGGCTATAAATTATTCTAAAAAAAAAAATTATCAACTTTTAACGTTGAATGTACTTATATAACTTACCTACCTGTTGTATTATTATATTCTAGCTATGTATACTATGCTTGACTATCCTATGACTACATTATATAAAAGAAATTTACATACACCAACAATATGATGCAATATAAAAAAATTGCACTACAGAATTTATGAGATTTCGCAAAGAATATCATTAATACTACATACATCTGTTCAAATATTCAGATGTACAATACGTAGATCCAACCAATACTGACTTACAAGTCAGGGTGTTGGATTTTTATCAAGGCCGATGAGTGTGCGCTCGATATATTAGAGATGACGGTGCTGCGTAGAATATATTATATTCCCATACTATAAGGAAAATAATGTCGTATTCAGAATAATCTGATGCTTTACAACTTCTTCCAAGAAGACTGTACCTCCGCATTCTCCGACAATCGATCAACTGCCAAAGGGAATCTTGAATACCAGACCAGATCATCGGAAATCAATTGGCATGTCCAGGCGCCGGTGATTGGATGGTGTCAAGATCTTACCTCTATTATTAGGCTACGATAATGACGTCTGTTAAATAGTTTATAATACAATTATTTTTTATAGTATAAATATACTATAAGAAAATTGTAGAAGTAAAAAAGTATACAGTTAGGTGTTTATTTTAGAGACCTAAAACCCTTATCTTAAATATGCATTTTTTTGTAGATTGTAGAAAATCAATCATTTGAAAGGACAATTAAAGTTTTTAAAATCCTTACAAAGTATTGTTCGAAATTCAAATTGGTGAGAATTTCTTACTATTATATAAAATTCATTTTCAGTTACCCGAATTTTGCCTTTTTATTTTCAAGTTGTATGTAAATATATGGTAAATATATAAATGACAAAGCTTAGAATCTTTTACTGTTGATATGCTAAACTTATTAAAATTAAAATAATTTTTCAGACAGTACATAAAAATGAGATTATTCACGGGTAAAGAAAGCAAAAAGCTTCACATTAACTTAGATAAGAACTTAATTTTTGACATGTTACTAATATGAAGTGAAGTTTAGCAATAATAAGTCCATCACAAATTGTTATAATTTACCGAATAGATAATTATATTAATAAATATATATTATGAGGAATCTGAATAATATGCCAATATATGAAAACCAAATCAATATAAGTGATTCCTATGACATAGTATAAAACTCTCACCAATTATAATTTATATTCAATAATTTCCATCAAGTACTCAAATTCAGAATATTATGTAAGTTATGCGACTTATGGAATATGATAGCAAAGTGCTATAATTTTTACTGATTTTTAGCAATTCATCCTGGAGTAGATTTAATAAAAAATAAATTTACAGTAATATTTAACCACTCCAAAATAAAAATAATGTTTTACGTAATAATTTTATTTTATTTGACTCCCGGCACTTAAGTTTTAATTTTCCCTTTTACAAGTGGCTGCCGGTTCCTCGCAATAAGATACTTCTGACATTAAAACCTCGAGTGGTTACCATGGAGTGGATTTATAATACCCACTTTTCAGTTTGCACAGAGATATCATAAGTTTTATCTCAGCTTTTATGAGCAATAGTCTACAAGTTTCATGGAAGGTTATACAAACTTAACAGCTATCTTTATACGCCCATATATAAATATAATATTATACTATTATAAGTATAGTTATCGATATAATATACAATTTAGATAATGTTGATAGGACTCAATATATTCGCCTTTGATCAACCTCTATAATATGGAATTGACCATGAAGTACGTTGCATATTTTCGATGGTTTACTAAAATCAGATTTAATCGGTCATTGTCAAAATGATAGAAACTACACTATTGCCATATAAAATCTACCTTTACCCACGCCATAGCCAGCCTTTATATTCCTCTGCATATAGTTTTTCATCATTCAATTCAAGACGGCTCTCGTGGTGCAGTGCGTAAGTCGCTGGCCTTCCATCCCGGAGCTCTGGGTTTGATCTTAGTGAGGTCAAAATATATTTACATAATCTAATATATAAATTATTCAAGCCTGAGAGTTTTACCACTGTTATTTGGCTTCACGGCTTGTTGTGATGTTTAATAAAGAAACAAATAAAATAGATTTAATATGTTATAAGGTATAATAGTGCGAATAGATACTCTGCGTTAGCTTTTTAGGTTACATAATTTGTATTCTTATTATTATTGTGTCAATTATTTGAAAGACACTACGTTAATATTCCAGAAAAATATAAATTTCGGATAACTTTTATTACATAGGCTAAAAAATATTTTAAAAATATACTACTTTTGGCTATGTATCTGCAAGTGGTCGGTTAGATGCCCCACCGCTGGGGTAAGAATAAATTGCCTCCGTATTTCTCCGCTTGCATGTATTCAAAAAATATAATTAATATATTGGTGGTACATTGTGGCGTCGGTAATTAATAGTACACCCGTATCAAAAGCTCTAGATGCGGGTTTGTGCACGAAAAAAATGCTTTTTCAATGTATGTTTGATTGAGAGAAAATATATAATAGTGTTTGAGACATTTACTGTTGTTTGCTATTGTAATAGATTTTTGATTTTTCACCGCGTGTTCTTACTCCATGTCTTGTAAATGGCCTCCAACGTCGAGAAAATAAGAAGGAAGAACACGGGTGAAAACCGAAAAACCTATTACGTACACAATAGATTAGGGAAAATTTTAAAACAAGATGTGTGTAATAAAACCTTCACGATGTATAGTAAGCGTCAATGCTCTGCTTACTGAAGGTATCTAATTTACTTAACTACGTCTTATTATACCCATCAATGGTTGTCAGAAGTTGGCAGCAAGTTGGCCTTTTGCTCAGTAGGCTACTTCTTAAAAAGCAGATGTTTTCTTTTCAATTAATTTGTGTATTTAGAAGCAGAAGATGATTCTCATAAGTAGGAAGAGTTGGGTGAATAGATAACAACCAAGCTTAATAATAGAAGAATGTAATAATGCGTAGAGGCTCATTTTTGCCGTCTTCTGTGGGATCAAGAGACTCACTGTATTTTGCTTGTATCAGGGTAGAGTGAAGGTTGCCTTTCTTTCCCTGATTCGCCTTCTTTGAAGGTAACCCATAACTATTAATCTCTCCGGTTATCCGGTCTGCGATAAAAATAATGTGTTCAATTTTTTTTATTGCATCTCAGTCATTTTGTTGACAATAGTTTCTTTATTCCGAGTGTCTGGATGGTTTAATGGTTCTGTATGTGCTCTGTCCAAGAAATATGATGCATTCGGTTCCACCACGGTAACACCACATTCTGAAGGAATAGGCCAAGAATATTGTTTTAGTGGCTATTGAGATTCTTTAATCCGTCCATAAAGGTAATTAGAGTTGGGTTTCGAGAATTTTTCGAGATTTTCTATCCCGAATCTCGAGAATTGAAATTTTTAACATTTCGAGAAATCCCGGATCTCAAGAATTTTTCCTCGGGATTCGGGGTTTCTTTATTATCAAATATTAATTGAAAAAAACGATTTTCTATATGAAAAAAGTGGACATAAAACACAAAACGTTCAGAGACTGATCGGGGCATTTAACACAATTAAGCCAACGTCGACTCAGAATGAACGCAATTTGTAAGTAATGTTTTGAATTATTTTTATTTTATTTGTCTTCTTACATAAATAAATTTAAAAAAATCATATTTTTTGAAATTTGTCTGTTATACACTGATTTAAGGATTTTTATATGTTTTTTTTTTAATTTCCCGATATCTCGAGAATTGTTTTCTGGAAATCCCGAATCTCGAGATTGAGATTTTCTCGGGAAATACCCAACTCTAATGGTAATAAGTGTCATCGCAATTTTCACTTCTGTTTTATCCCGATGTTCAATCTATATACACAAACTCGTGCGCTGATTCTAGATTTCGCAGTGTATTTGTTATGGGTAGGAGGTCGTTGGGATCAATAACCATTAACTTCGTCTTATTCCTATTAATAAAAGGCCATATGTATGGCTTTTTTCCTCTGAAAGAAGTATTAACTCCGTGAGTTTCATTTCCTTAGCAACGATTAATATATTATTATCACCTGCGAATCTCAAATTATTTATTTTTTGACTACCAAAAAATATTATTCCGCTACGCCAATGATACAGGGCTCTCCGCATTATATATTTCCTATATAATAATATGTCGAACTTTTCGAAGTTTGGAAACTTTGTGAAAGTATTAATGTGATATTTATGAGTGTTGATGAGACATATTATAAAGTAATACTAAAACATAAATTTACAAAAGTACTTTCAACATCCAGTTTCATCTTATATAATGGAATGTTTTGGAAGTCTATGTACAGCATTGAATATCCTCCATTTTCAATCAGTTTCCCAACAAAATTTGTTCCTGAGTTTCCTCGCCCATTACAAAACCAGCTTGTTCTTTCGGTATTTTCCAATCAATGTAATGTTTCAAATACTTGTTGATTACGTGTAATAGGATCTTGTTTGTATGCGAAATGAGGGACATATAATTTTTTCAACAATTATAGGTAGAACATTTCTAGTTATGGGAAATCAAAATGTACTTTGATAAATCTTTAGGCCATATACCGCTTTTCTAATCATATTGCATAGAAGATAATATCTGACATTTTCGCAGTCATACTTCAGCTTTTATACGATGGCTTACGGATGTGTCGTCTTCCCTGGTAACTTATGAGTTTACCTCTATTATTTCAATAAATATTATTATATCATTTACCTCATACATAGACCAGCTCATGCCCTTAAACCACCCTGTGATTTTTTTTTATTTTTTTTCAAACAATTCCATGTTTCTACTCTAACAGCATGAATTGTGATGTGTCTAAATATTTTTCATGTTCTAATTTTAAATGAAGTCCATTCAAAATAAGATTAAATCTTATTTGAATAGCATCCCAGACTTCATCAAATATCCAAGTCTTCAAGTGTTTCGGGTTTTCCTGTTATTGAAGTTTCTCCGTTGCAATTAAGGTATTAATCTTTCAATCTGATCCATGCTACGTTGATATTATCACGGGCTCTACGCATAGCCATGTCATTTTATGATTCATATCATCTCTAAACTGCAATATAGGATCATTCAACAGCATCGGTCGTATAATCTAAACTATTTGATTACCTAATATCACATTTTAGCTATCCATAATGTCTGTTCCAGAACAATATACATCGGATGGTGACCAACTTAATGAACATTGTATATACTTAACTGTTCTAAGCTGTTCAAATATTTACGCACATTTATATGTTACTAGCAGAGGCAACTGCCTTGCTAGACCTTGCAGGTCGCTTGGCATCCTAATCTAATAGAAATAAGTCTAGAATTTTAATAAAATGATATAAAAAGTCTATTAACCATAAAATCATAATGAACCATAAAATGGTTTGCGAAAGAAAAAAATGACGATCAGTCTATTAGTTTGACAGCTGATAGTAACAGTGTTATATTTTTAGTTCATATTTTCGTAGTAAATAGTGAGTAAAAATGCATTTATTTCTTGTTAAAACTCACAGTGCACCAATGTGGCGATTTAAGATTTAAATAGCTTTATAGAATAATAATTGTGATGTATGATATATCGATTACCTATATAGAAAGTTGTGGTAGGTGGACTGAAAGACGCAAAAAAGTATGGCGACGGATAGAAAACGCGTTTTTAAAAGTGATATTATCTATAATTATGTCTGTGAGTTTTATAAGATTTTGCTGGATTAAAATCGAAATAAGATCGGAACTCGAAAAAATGAAGTGAATTCGTTTAAAAATCAACAAAATGGTATTTAAATAAAAAAAAATGGTGCGACTGCCCACATATCTTAGGATAATAATATAAAGGGGGTGATAAAAATGTCCATGTATTCTTTATTTCCCACAGTGGATGGAAAGTATTGTTGATGTACAGCTGATGTTCTTGATCTGGACTAAGCTTAATGTAGGTATAAGTCGTTTTTTGTCATTTGTGCTAAATTATTTATAAGATTATTATTACTAAATAATACTTGAGAATCCGTGACACTACATACGAAACGATTTATAGTGAAAGTTGATGGTAAAGAATACAGAAGCGGGATTTACACCGCTCTCAGTTATCCTACATAAACACCCGATCCGGCTAATAATTCCGAATGAACAAATATGACGTAGCGCTTATCATACAAAAAAGGTTGGCACGTTTTTTTGAATTCTAAAAGATTACCACGTTGAGCAAGCGTTGGTCGATAAAAAACCGTGAGCGAAAGGAAAGTGAGGCCCAAAAAAATATTGAATTTGGACAACTTTATAGTGGAACTTCTTATGTAAACTTTACTGTTTCAGCGACGATGATTTCACTCGTCCATCTCATACTTTCTGCATATATTATTAATTTGACATATTTTTTAACCCATTTTTATAATTCTTGATTAGGGAATCCAATCCCGAGCCAAAATTCTGATCCCGGGATTTCGGGATTACAATTTGACAATCCCGGGATCCCGGGACTGGTCCCAGGATTGGCATTTTTTCCATTGTTAATATAATTTTTTTATATTTACAAATAAAATTGATAAAATCGGTCAAAAATAAATCTAGTATAATTTATACTATTTAAGACATTTATTGTTTACGTTCAATCTTGGAAATACACAAGTTTTATGGAGTAAATAATATTTTAATATAAATAATAATGTGAATTTAATAGGAGATTGCTGTTTCTGATAGTAAAGACTTAATGAATGGATTAGCGAGATTTAAAATAGTAAAGCAAATAATCATGGCGTACTTATGGCCTTTCCGCTTCATAAATCTAATTAGTCAGCCAAATATGAAACTGCCGTAAAACCTATGATATTATGGTGGAATTACTTTGTTAAAAGTGCGAAGCATTGTTTTTTTCCAATCTTGCCATTTTTAATAATTTATGTGAAAAAAATAAAATGAATCGGCAACCTACACATGGGTATAAATCAAACTTCATTCAAACTCAGTTTATTTCTAATGTAGTTATTTTTTATTAAATGTATTTTTTCTGTTATATTTTCGCTTTTATTTTATTTTCCATAAAAATTGATAAAAAAATCAATCCCGAAATCCCGGGATTATTTTTATCAATCCCGGGATTCATAGGTATCGAAAATAGCACGGGATCCCGGGATTGGAATCCCTATTCTTGATATATCTCGCTATTTTCAGTACATAGTTGTTTACTATCTAATATTTACATTGGTTCTAAATACTTTTCTGCCTTCTGTGAATAAAACAATTTTCCTTCGTATAAATTACTGGACAACCTTTATGTTCGGGTTATTTTAGTTTTAAAACTGAATTCCCATATTAGTAACATAATCCTTATATAGTTTTTATATGACAGTTTATGTACATTTTATATCCTTTTGTCAACGATTTAATATTTGACTTCTTTGACTTCACATGATCATACTCCAGCCTGTCTAATGCCACGTTCTAAGCCACCATGGCAAATTTGCAGCGCGTAGATCCTTCTTATTACACAGTATGATAAATTATGATCTATAACATCGAAATCTGTACAGTCATTTCAAAATAAAGTGTCGGGTGGCATTCAGAGTATAACATATTTCTTAACACTTGAAGCGCACTTTCATGATAATATTTTCCAACAAGGATCGATGCATTTCATTTATTTTCTATTAACACAAGTTAAATGTACTGCTACAATATTGGAATATTTATTTATATACCTTGTGTGGTTGCCAATATTAGAAATAACAAATACTTCAATATGTTTAGTTATATGTACTTGTTTCCATAACAATTATATTATCAAAAAAACTTCTTTTTTCCCAATAGACATTTTCTATTTTTAGTAATAGAAAATATCTGTTATCAAAAAATCAGTCAAAAATGTAATATGATAGTTTGTTGTGAAAACATGTATTAATAAATAATAAAATCATCAGATGGTGTCCTAGCCTCCATCAAGAATGTCCTTCATCTCCCCTTATCCTGGGCCAGTTTCCTACACGTATCTGTGTCGGCCGCTTTAGCATCTCTGTTGACACCGTCCAACCACCGGAGCTTGTGCCTGCCAATCGACCTTCAACCTTCCGGTCTGGTATTCAGAATTCCCCGCAGTGGTTGAGCACTGCAAATTATTACTACATAGTCCGTCCATCGGAGCCTATCAATTTTAACGAATGTGGAGATACATTCTTCTTAAAAGAGATTATAGAGCTCCTTGTTATGCTAAATTCGCCATTCTTCTCCTTCTCGTACAGGCCGATATATCTTACGTAGCATTTTCCTCTCGAATATATCGAGCGCACACTCATTGGTCTTAGTGAGAGTCCAACACTACTCCTATCCGTAGGTTAAGTATTGGCCATATCAGCGTCTTGTATATCTAAATTTGTGTACTACGGGAGAGGATGCGAGACTTAAGCTGATTTTATAGACCGGATGCTGTGTAGCTATGACTCTCCGTTTTATTTCCTCGCTTAGGTACAACATTTTGGTTGGTTACCAAGGAACCTAGGTAGTAAACGAAACTATTGACACACTCAAAGAGATAGTCATTGATTCGGATAACTTAACATATTGAAGTGTGTATTATTGCTAATAGGCACCATGCCACCCTTTAATAGACTCTTATTTGAATTATTACTGAACTTAAAGGACTCGATCATTTTTAAAATAGATAGGTAATAATTATTTTCTTGTATTGATATGTTTATGCCAAATATTGTCGACCTTTATCGACTTGCTTGCTTGGGATAATCCTAGTTTATACCTTTATCGATCTTGTGAGTGGCAGTTTTGTCAAAATATTAATAAAACTTTTCTCAACCATTCTCTGATATTTCTATACTAGTATTGGTATTTATATCGGATTGGAATTGAACACCGACTAAACATTGAAATTTAACTATTATAAAGTTTATTTTTTTAGATTAAATTAATTAATTTTATCAACACCGTACTAGATAGTATATTTACTCTTTAAAAAGCACACATTTTACAGTATATTAAACTACGTGATTTTAGCTGACTAAGTTATGTAAGTATATAAATATGTCGATAAGTACTGATTTGGTCAATTGTTATAATGTGGAGAGATATTGTTGTGTCGGATTTCAAAACATTAAGGGTTGAAAACTGGAACGAAGCGATTGCTGATAGATCTAGATGCAGACGGATGCTACAGTAGGCCAATGGCCGCGTAGAGTAAGTTATTGCATTAGAAAGATAAATTCAAAAAACATGTTTGATAAATATTTTGATTGCATTTTTTTATGTAATTAATTTGTATGTCAACGTTATCGCACCAAATTCAATAAATTACCTGTCGTTAGAATTTTACGCTACGTAATAATATCTTGTGACACTCCAAAAGACCGTTTCAAAAGCTCCGATACAAATATTGAAGTTTTTGAGCGAGTGTAAATAATAAGTTGGTGTTATTTTGACAGCTTCCTGTTCCGCTACGCCGATGATTCCTTCACGTCAGCCTTCGTCTCAACCGTTGGAATAGACTTCAAAGTGAAAACAGTTTTCCGGCATGACAAGAGAGTGAAGCTTCAAATATGGGTAAGTTCATAAATTATTTCATAGCACTAACAGGACGGCGTTAAAAATGTAAGAACAAGAATTTTCCCGGGTATCTTTTACCGTTGTTTATGTATTGTCCAACAAATTATTTTTTAATGTTGTTTCTGTAAGCTCAGTGTTGTAGATTTATTTTTATCCACGTTATTCAATAATATATTATTTTATCTTACTTTTGCAACGATGAGCTTTAAACACGTTTTATTTATTTATTAAAACAAAAAAATATTGATTTGATAATCTTTAATTTATATACAATAAACTAATGTCATAAATAAAATAATTTGAACATTTATTTGTATATAGCTCTATTAAAGTTACCCCTAAAATTTGACTGTACACGACCGGTACAAATTTCTTTTTTTTTTCAACAAAATAATTATATTGGTTTTGTAATAAGTATATTGTTCACCAGTATTGATATTAGGTACTATAGATAATATGGAAACAAAAATAAGAGAAAGATGTTTATCGTTTCCTAGCCTTTTTTTACCTACTTTCTACGATCAACTCGTCTATTTTAAAATAAAGGTGCTAAAATTATAACCATAATGCCTTTGAATGATTATTCATTTCGACCGATGGTAAATGAACGCAGACTAATACATTTACTGATTTTGCTGCCAAGATGCAGCCAGATGAAATTTATATATTAAAACCAAATATCAGTAAAATTGAATAAACTTGACGAAATATATTTTTATAAATCTCACAGTGTTAACTGTGTTAGTAAAAACATGTTAAACGTGATATTTATCAAATATAAATAATATAAATGAACACTGTTGATATATTTCCGATACATTATTTTATATGTTCTGTGATTATTGCCGTCAGTAATATTGACCATGTAGGTTTGCTTAATGATATTATTCTTTCTTTAATTCTTTGTTTTTTTGTCATTTGCCCTTGAAGATTGTGACTTTTTTCAAATGGCCTATTTATATTGATTCTTGCATTCCACCGTCAGTAGGTATTTATAGGGCGGTAGTGTCTTTCACTTGATTGAACTATCATGTAAGCAACATCTTTCTTCCGTGCCATCCAAGGAGATTTTCACTGACGATGGTAATAAGAATAAAAAGAAAGATAATCACCACATAGTTAATATAGTTGTAGTCATAGTTAATAATCGTTCATAGTTAATAAAGATTAATTTAAAAAGTAAGCCTTTTATTCACCTAAAATATCCACTCTGTAAACTAATTTCTCATAATTCATAATATTAATTACCACAAAATACTTTTTTATATCATGAAATTTTTCATCAACCCAACAGATACACAACTTTTAAAAAAAGTTTTGTAATTAACCGCAAAGTAAGGCACAGACGGAGTCGCATTATGTATGTCATTCCAGTATGAATACGACCTTATTCAGATTTTTTAATAATATGACAATATTATTATCATTCAAAGTGGTTTCATTGCTTTTCTAGTTTGACCTACTTATTTTAAAGATGTTCCCTCTAGGCATGCCATCCCGGCTTTTATAATACCTGAATAATCAAGCGCTTTTAGCAGTGGACTGTAATTTTAAGGTGCTGGTGGATTACGGATCTAAAGGGGTGGGTTTACATAGGATGCCACACACTGACCTTTATGTTGAGAGGGCTGGCACGCGTTGGAGCCGGTTTGGTGTTCACACAGATACATGCACTGGTAAACGGACGGTTCGGAATGTCACTTGGTTTTAAGATGAATGATGATGACAAGTTCAGGGTAATGATAGACGCGACGTTCGCTCAAACCGTATCAGATTTTCAAACATATGCGTTTTGAGTCACTCTGTAGTTAACATGGCCTCGTTCCTGTAGTAATAGATAGATCGCGATATCTTTAACAACCCTACGCTCTCGATTGTCTTGAAGTAACTCTAGCTAACTTTTGAATCAGTCTGTATAATTCAATTAATCAATAAACGGTGGTTTAGCAGTAACAGGCCTACACACACCCGTTTTCTTGAGCTAAATGAATGTTATTCGCAATCACGGTCGTCTCATGACCCGTAATTTCTGGTTGCCTGGTTCTGTGACAATAATAAATAAGAGTGTGAGGTAGGTGGGGAAATAAGTAATGATGGCCACAATATCTTTCCCAACCTATTCTTCAGATTTATAAGAAAAACAAAAAAACGGTACTGTTCGGTTATGAGGAATACAGCGGAAAACACATTTTGAAAATACCCGATATACTGGATTATTTGTTAGTTTAGGTAAGGTTAGGTAGGGTTAGTTTAGGTTAGGTTTGGTTAGGTTAACCTAACAAATAATCCAGTTTATCGGCTATTTTCAAAATGTATTTGCCGCTGTATTCCTGATAACCGAACAGTGCCAAAAAAACTATTAATGAAACCAGAACGATATAAGTAAGTATTATTTTTACGTGATTTCATTACAATAGGCACGTATGGATTTTTATAATGTATATGTTTCAAACGGTCTGAAATTGGGTCGTAGGATAATTAAGATCACCGATAGGCTTCATTTTATTGTCATCAATCTTCGTTGAGAAAACATACAGCGTTGTATAGGCTATTTTCAGACAATGAATCATCTCTCATCTCGTATTATACCGCTTATTATCTGCACACTATAAATAATATGGAAATTGCGTTTTATCGTCAAACACTTTCAATCATTGTGATGAAAATAATCTCCTCTTTTTACTATTACGTTAGGGTTGAAAACGGGGACAAACTTATCCAATAACAACGGTAAATACTAAATGTATTTGAATCAATATACATTTAATAAATGGCTATAATAATATGAAAGTTATTAAGGTCAATATAAATCTAAATTAATTTTCAAACCAACTTCCTCGACTGATATTACGTCGTAAGTTTGCAGTAAACAAGAATTTATTATTTGTTATTTTCACACAAATTAATGATAAATACGGGACATCATTTGACTTTTTGGCATTGCGTTATTGTGTTGGTTGTTTTAAAGAAATTATTTTACAACATTCGAAACCATTCCTCGTTATTAGTTAATTAATTTCCTTTATTTTGTTAACTGTAATTCATGGTGGAACTGCATTGTATTGTTGTTTTTATTTAATAAAACGCAATTTTTTATAGTACTTATTCCACTTTTAATTAATATATTAGGACCGGTTTCGTCCGCTTCAGTGGGACATTTTCGACTGAATACATTTTTTTTAAAACAATATTTATCAAACAAAATTCAAAGCGATAGAAATAATATAACAATAGGTACATAATAATTATCCGTCCAATAATACCTTCCCAATAACAGACTAATTTAAAACTAATGAGGTTGGACATTAATATTTCATACTACGTCAGGGGCATTAAACAAATTATTTAAAATATTAACAAACCACAAAATATGAAACAATCTACACTTACAATAACATTAATATCAACAAATAATTATAATTAGTCAAAATTAACAATAATTTTTTTTTTTTTTATAAAAAAATTAAATAAAATTATCAATTGAAGTGAGATGGAATAAAAAACAAATACAACCAAAATATGAGTCAGAATTCAATAAAAATAATAAATAATGTACAATATATAAAGTTATGTTATGACAATCCCAAATATTAAATAGGGTACAATAATGGAGAAGACACAAAATATATTTGATCATTTAACAAATTAGAATTGGGCAAAAATTTATACCTATTAATTTCTAGGATTTCCTGTTTATCCAATTTTATAGATTTCTCATTCAAATGCAGGATTTTAAAATTTTTACTGATATTAAAAGAGTGATTATTTAAACTTAAATGATTTCCAAAAGCTGAAGATTCATTACCATTTTTGGCACAGGCTAAATGTTCTTTGATCCTAGTATTAAAGGATCGTCCCGTTTGTCCAACATATTTGGCATCACAAGAGTCACAACTTAATAGATAAATTCCACTTTGGTTAAGTTTATCTAATCTATCTTTAGTATTCACCAGTATTGAATTCAAATTTTGTGTGTTGTAAAATGTTACATTGAAAAGTTTTTTATCTATTTTTCTTGAAATATTTTCAGACACTCTTCCTAGGAAACATAATTTAACCCAGCGTTTATTAACACTGGCTTCATCTATCACTAAGCCAGAAGTCACATTTAATAAAGCTAATTTTTTAGATTTGTTGGCCAGAATGCGATCAATCAAACGTGAGTCATAACCGTTATTAAAAGCGATTTGTTTAATCGTCTTTAACTCCAAAGCAAAACTATTTTCGGACATAGGAACCATTAATAAACGATGTATAAAAGCATGGAAAACTGATAATTTATGTGAAATATAGTGTCTAGAAGAGTTATTAATAATGTTATCACTGAAGGTATCCTTTCTAAAAATGCTAAATGTATGTTTGTTATTTGTAATATTGATTGTTAAATCCAAGAAGTTAATTGTACTGTTCCCTAGTTCCATTGTGAATTGAATTGACTTATTAATACTATTTATGTCTTTTAAAAAAATATCTAATTGTCTTTCCGTGCCTGACCACAAAGCTAAGATATCATCTACATATCTATACCAGTAAATGATATTTCTAAATGAATTTAAATTGCTTATCTTAGATTCGACTATATCCATGAAGAAATCTGCCAAAATAGGAGATAAGGGACTACCCATTGCCAAGCCATTAATTTGTCGATATATGCTTCCATTGAATTTAAAGTAATTCTGATCTATGCAACATTCAATCACAGACTTTATGTCTTTAGTCAACAATGGAATAAAATTCTTCATGTCTATAAAGTCCAAGATTGCTGATTTCAAATCCACTATTGGGACACTTGTGAATAAACTCACGACATCAAATGACACGAGTTTCGCATTCACAGGTACCACAACATTTTTGATTTTATCAACTAAATCTAAAGAATTCTTTATTGTAAATTTTGGTATAAAATCTAATTTATGTTTGAATAAATTATTACCCAATTTAGCTAATTTGTATGAAGGCGCAGAATTAAAAGAAACGACTGGTCTCAGTGGTAAATTTACTTTATGGATTTTTGGTAAACCATACAATCTAGGACACTGCGGATTCATTTGTTTATATGCTCTTTTCAACCTTTCAGTTGGTAGGCATGCATTACAATCATTTATTAATGATTTTACTGTTTCTGCACTAACCATAGTGGGATCACGTTTCAAGACAACAAATGATGGGCCCGACAAAAGATCTTCCATTTTTTCCACATAAGTACTCTTATTCATAATCACTGTGGCGTTGCCTTTATCTGCTTTTGAAATCACTAAATCACTAAATTACAAGATTTAATTTTATTTTTAATCGATTTTACAGCACTAATTTCTGGATGATTATAATTATTATTATTATTTAATTCCTTCTTTAAAACAGTAGAACACAAGTATCGCGTCGCCATGTCCGACTTTAAAGAGATGTCAACATCAATGGCCAAGTTTTCTAAATCTTTATTGGTTACCTGAAGATTAGGACAATATTTAAGACCTTTTTCCAATAAAGTCGTTTCATCTTCATTAAAATCCACAGTTGTTGTGTTCACCAATCGTTCAGAAAATTTTATTTTTTCCTCAATTATATTAACATTCACCTTTAACGTAGTTTTTACATTCACCAATCGGTCAATTTTACTCTTTTGAGCTATAAAGGTTTTATGTACTACATTTTTAATATGTGATCTAATTTTATAATCCAGGGTATCAAATTCGATTGGATGTAATTGGCTAGTCAATAAATTATGAATAAAGAACACATAGACGCTCGACGAATCTCTGGTGTTGTACCATTTCTTCATTTCCGATTTGATCCAAGCGAGCTGCGCAAGTTTGAGGACTTTCAACGCAATCGGAGATCCAGATTTTGTTTTTATATTCACGTACTTTGGCACAACCTTAAGGCGAAGACATTAGCGATTGAACCAGATGTGTTGTGATGATAAACTCTGTTTTAATTTGTATTTCTTATACAAGACAGTAAGTTTTGCCGTACTGGCTTCTTTAATTTCCTTTATTTTGTTAACTGTCAATTCATGGTGGAACTGCATTGTATTGTTGTTTTTATTTAATAAAACGCAATTTTTTTATAGTACTTATTCCACTTTTAATTAATATATTAGGACCGGTTTCGTCCGCTTCAGTGGGACATTTTCGACTGAATACATTTTTTTTTAAAACAATATTTATCAAACAAAATTCAAAGCGATAGAAATAATATAACAATAGGTACATAATAATTATCCGTCCAATAATACCTTCCCAATAACAGACTAATTTAAAACTAATGAGGTTGGACATTAATATTTCATACTACGTCAGGGGCATTAAACAAATTATTTAAAATATTAACAAACCACAAAATATGAAACAATCTACACTTACAATAACATTAATATCAACAAATAATTATAATTAGTCAAAATTAACAATAATTTTTTTTTTTTTTATAAAAAAATAAAATAAAATTATCAATTGAAGTGAGATGGAATAAAAAACAAATACAACCAAAATATGAGTCAGAATTCAATAAAAATAATAAATAATGTACAATATATAAAGTTATGTTATGACAATCCCAAATATTAAATAGGGTACAATAATGGAGAAGACACAAAATATAATTGATCATTTAACAAATTAGAATTGGGCAAAAATTTATACCTATTAATTTCTTGGATTTCCTGTTTATCCAATTTTATAGATTTCTCATTCAAATGCAGGATTTTAAAATTTTTACTGATATTAAAAGAGTGATTATTTAAACTAAAATGATTTCCAAAAGCTGAAGATTCATTACCATTTTTGGCACAGGCTAAATGTTCTTTGATCCTAGTATTAAAGGATCGTCCCGTTTGTCCAACATATTTGGCATCACAAGAGTCACAACTTAATAGATAAATTCCACTTTGGTTAAGTTTATCTAATCTATCTTTATTATTCACCAGTATTGAATTCAAATTTTGTGTGTTGTAAAATGTTACATTGAAAAGTTTTTTATCTATTTTTCTTGAAATATTTTCAGACACTCTTCCTAGGAAACATAATTTAACCCAGCGTTTATTAACACTGGCTTCACCTATCACTAAGCCAGAAGTCACATTTAATAAAGCTATTTTTTTAGATTTGTTGGCCAGAATGCGATCAATCAAACGTGAGTCATAACCGTTATTAAAAGCGATTTGTTTAATCGTCTTTAACTCCAAAGCAAAACTATTTTCGGACATAGGAACCATTAATAAACGATGTATAAAAGCATGGAAAACTGATAATTTATGTGAGATATGGTGTCTAGAAGAGTTATTAATAATGTTATCAATGAAGGTATCCTTTCTAAAAATGCTAAATGTATGTTTGTTATTTGTAATATTGATTGTTAAATCCAAGAAGTTAATTGTACTGTTCCCTAGTTCCATTGTGAATTGAATTGACTTATTAATACTATTTATGTCTTTTAAAAAAATATCTAATTGTCTTTCCGTGCCTGACCACAAAGCTAAGATATCATCTACATATCTATACCAGTAAATGATATTTCTAAATGAATTTAAATTGCTTATCTTAGATTCGACTATATCCATGAAGAAATCTGCCAAAATAGGAGATAAGGGACTACCCATTGCCAAGCCATTAATTTGTCGATATATGCTTCCATTGAATTTAAAGTAATTCTGATCTATGCAACGTTCAATCACAGACTTTATGTCTTTAGTCAACAATGGATTAAGATTCTTCATGTCTATAAAGTCCAAGACTGCTGATTTCAAATCCACTATTGGGACACTTCTGAATAAACTCACGACATCAAATGACACGAGTTTCGCATTCACAGGTACCACTGGTAGCCAATGATATATTAATATTTTGTAGTTGTGATCCTTATCGTCACAACTACAAAATAAAGGAGAAAAAGCTGAGTCTCTCTAGATGGGATGGAATAGAGTACAAAGTTAAAGAGCTGAGCATGAGACAAAGGCAAGAGCCATGGGTTGCGTGCATCCTTTTCAAGCTGAACAATAAATACTTCCGTAACCTCGCAACTGACAACTGGAAAAAAAAAAATTAGAATATAAAAAGGAATTGCACGGCTGAAGGCACGTGCAATCTATGGTTAAAAGATGTAGTTATTAAAGTCCTGGACGCCACACGGTCTTGATACCGTGAAAGAATATAATTATATTACAGTGTGGAAGAAAGGGGAAATAATAAATGAAAGAGCGATTTATGTACCGAATATATGAATTTAATATTCTAATTATATATTAATTGAATTGATATTTATCTGATAGAATGCCGTTTAACATTTAATAGAATGACAGCTATTTTGGGTTACAGTCACATCGAAATATAACTTACAAATTACAAAAACCGTTACCTTCCCAGACAAAATTCAACATAAAAAACTCTAATATTGTAGAATTAATAAAAACTTTGTTCCAGAATCATCCCTGAAACTAATATACAATTATTATGTGTGCACTACTGACTACGTAAAATATTAAAATAAAATACTGTAGGGTGATGTGTACATGTTTTCTACGAATACAATGGCTCTTGTAACAATATTTGCTTACCGGGATGCGTAAGTAGGTATAAAGCTCGGTATTGTGTTGAGTATCTAGTTAGGGATTTCGGGACTATTTTTTATGAAAAAAACCGATTTTTTGAAGCGTGATAATGTGGTATCTTATTACTATCCTCCAGTTAGTACTCTTTATTTGTTAATTTAATCTATGTACAGCAAAGAACTATATTTTTTTAATTTCTGTTATTCTAAATGGTAATAATTGTTAAGAATAGTATCGAGATATTAAGTAACTGAACAATTTTGAATTTTTGACGCATAATATCAATTTTATAAAGCCTAGATTAAGGCCGATATAATATAGCTTTCAGCAAAAAAAATCTGCAAATTAAATGTAGTTTGGATAGTCTACATCGTAAAAAATTGCACGTTTTAATCAAATCAAGACTCCACAAGACCACGAGATGCTACTTACGACATATAAAAAAACAACACAAATACAACTGCTTCTTTGTTAGATCATTTTAACATGTTTTAAATATTTTATAAAAAATATGTTAATTAAATGAATGTAATATACTTAAGTGCCTAAATTTTTTTCTCTACAAGCCATTTGAATACAATATTAATAATTTGTTGCGAGCTGATGACAATATATCTGTACTGGGATTTAGTAGATAGAGCATTAAAAAAACAATGTAGCAAAATTACGTTTTAATTTTCATTAGCTACCTAAAATTATAAAACATTTTTTTATTAAGATAAAATAAAAAAATACCTCAGTACATTTAGTTATTTATTATACAAAAAATTGTGTTTGAAAAGGTATTTTATAAATTTCGTAATGAAAATAAATGTACAAAAATGGACGAAAAAATGTTTTAAGCATTATTATAAAATAACAAATAAGTATTTTTGAGACATAGGGTGTTTATGCTTGAGTAAAGTTGATTAAAATTGTCCAAGAAATTTGAATCTGATCTCTTTGATAAATGCGAAGAATCTGATAAGTATTGCAACTTCATTTGGTAATTAAATCAATAATACAGTTTTTAATAGAATAATATACTTAGCTAAAATATCATTAAACACGTTTTTTGATATTAATGATAATATTATATTAACGACATTATTTTATCATAAAAATATGCATAGATTTTTTTAACCATGGTTGATCAAGAAAATGATATAGACCTCCATAGAGTAAAGGTTGTATAACCAGATTTTTGTTTTTACGAGAAATGGATGATAGCCACTTGCTACCATTAGCTACATACTCTGGGTTCAAACACACACTGTAAAATAATATGTAATTTTTTTCCAGACCCCGAATTCGAGCCCGAAACCCATGACTAACCATAAGCCTAAATCATAACTGCAGGACGTAAATATTGAAATATGATATTGTAATTTATATAATATAATCGTTTTTAACATTCTGTAAATGAGGTCTCATTTACTAGTCCTATTTTATTACAATTTTGCAAAAATATTTTGTATTTTTTTCTCGTTTATTTATGTTCTTAGTAGTTAACGGAGGACATGCCAAGCTAAAACTCTCAAATTATATACGGTTGCTGTGAAAATTATATACACGAAATCCTTGGGATATACATGGGTACTCCAATGTAGGAAATAAAATGAAATTAGGTCGGAATATTCAAATTTTGTCCAATTTATTTTTTGACATAGTGAGAAAATGCGATATTTTCATTCCTCTTTTGTAAAAGCGTTGTGTGTACTAGCAACAAAACAAACACGTCGTTTCTTTTATCACCTTCATAATGTTTGGCGTTCAGCAAGATGGCGTCTGCCTTAGCGATTACGTGATTAGTTGAAATGGATTTAACGCTTTTGAAAATAAGCTTACGTGATTGGTTCACTATTACTACCCATACTAGTAGGTTTTTGCAAGATTTAATGTTGAATTTGATTATTATAAAAAAATGGACTTGATCACCTTCTGTGTAATGTTTGAATTCTGTTCTGTATGTGTGTGGTGGTGTGAAAACTAATACTATTTTTTAGTTATCTGCTACTTTTATTAATTTTTTCCTCATCATCTCAATCAATTTATTCACTTCAGTTATTCATAAAGAAGAGCTTAAAATATTTTTATATATTATACAGTCTACAGAACAACCCTCTTAATATGATTATCCGTTTATTAAGTAGCGAATATTAAATGATGTGATGATCATTCTGTATATCAGCAAAATACTCCGCCTAAATAAAACGTGAAATCAAAATGTAATTAGCAAGGGGAAGATTCGGCCTACCGTGCTTTCATAATGAGTAAATACTGAGACGAAAATAGAAGCTTCATTAAAGCTCGCACGAGTATGAGGCTGTATTTCAAAAAGGCTAAACCCTATAAACAGTCTGCTACAGGTAGATAAATTTATTCATCTGTTTACTAACAGCAGACGCATATACGCTGCTTTACATGTCAATGCCTTGTTTAATATAATATGCAATAAATAAGCGAAAAATAATCAATATTGTAAAAATATTATGTATTAAGTCATTACATTAACAATTATTCATTCATTTATAAAAAAATATATTGGAACTTTATAAACAAAATCAAGTTTTTATTTAAACAATAAAATAGCAAATTATATAATATCTACATAAACAATAATCATTTAATGATAATGTATAAACAATAAAAAAATAATGTTGGAAAAGAACAAATAACAATATGATAACATATATTATATTACATGTAAATAAGCAACACAATTATAAAAAAAGGAAGAAAAATACATGTTGAATATATATTCAATACACAAAATTCATTTACCATAATATTACGTAATGCTTTAAGGCTTTATACAAAATACGCCAATGAACGGAGTTTTTCAAATAAATGATGAATCTTTGGAATTGGAGAAGGTATAAAATAGTTTGATTTATTCAATAAAAAAAAAACAACACGATAATATGTGGATCAATTTTTTGTACGCCGTCTAGAGATTCGGGATTATAACCATGAGGTCCAGTAATTATATTATTGAACACACTTCAGATATATACCTATAAGAAGAAATCTTATTTGAAAAAAATACAACCCTCGACGGGTTTGAACCTGTAACCACTAGATTCGCATTGATGTACTTTATAAAGTGTAATGTTAATAATATTTATTGTGCAAATCCAGTGGTTACAGGTTCAAGTCCCGTCGGGCATCGGTTTTTTTTATCAAATATTTATTTTCCTATATTACATCTTTTGAATTATTCGTCGATTAAAACAAATATTTAATTAATAATAATATTATGTTAATTCACAGAATATTGTTAAAATGTTATAATATAATATGATGCCAGTTATCAGTGGCAAAGACTTTAACTCTTTTTCAAGGCTTTTTAGGTACCTACACAAGATGTAAGAATGTGATGAAAATATTCTATTTGTTTATAAATTTTTGGATTAAGGCTATACCTCAGTTGAGGCACGGTCTAAAAGGATCGTGGCTAGGCGATGCGCAGATTGCGGGTCGCGGATGCAAATGACGCATGCCGAATGAAATATAATTTGTCATATATAAATCCAACATGCGTCCATTTAATGTTCTATTTATTGTTCTATTAGTAACAATAATAATAATATATTCATTGACATGTTTTCTTTTTCAAGTAAATGGGTAACGTTTTTAGTCATCTTTACACGATTTAAGAATTAATGCCCCCGTCGCCATCAATAAACAAATTGACGTATTCACACCTCGACGTTCGCTCTCTGAATGCCAGCGAGTCCAAAATTTCGTCGCGCCTATAGTTGAAAATTATTTGCCGTTTCACTGAAGTGTCGTTTTAAGCCAAATACACCTGAAAAAAATATTTTGCGTTACTATTATTGTATTTATATTATAACACATGCCTAAGTGTGTATTGTTGTTTTTTATTTATTATATTCGTTTATGTACTCCCATTCAACAGGAAGTCCTTCGCCACTGGCAGTTATAAAATACATATTGTGTACGATATGAGTAATAGATGCTAAGGCTTTCATCGGCATAGCCTATAATAGTGAGAAATTACATATTTAGTGTGGGACTGAATGCTCTGAATTCCGATGTGGGGTTAGTCGGTCAATATACCCAACCCAACACGGTGCGCATAGGTGAAAAATATTTCTTACTATTGAGGGAGAGTGTAGTGCTACCATATAATTAAATTTTTAACGTGTTTTAAATAATCAATATTATGTAGATGTCTAAAATATTAAAAAAAGTAATATCTATTTTAATACACACTAATAAAACATGTGTCCAAGAATTTCGTGCTATTGTGATAGATTACATTATGGTTATATTATCATTGACAATAATTGGTTTAATAAGTTCTCTCCGCATGTTTTTTTTTGTAAACATTATAGATCTAATGTATTTTTTATTCAATTAAAAAAACACCAATCTAAGAAATAAAATAATGTGCTTAACTTGAAATCCTTTTTATTTATGTTAAATCGAGCTTTGGTACAGTAACGGTGAGTCATTGTGAATTATAAATAACACATTAAACTACATAATATTATAATGATAAAATTAAACACATACATCATGTGCAATAATACATTACAAGTGTCCCATTGGACGCATATGTTAAAACAACAACGCATATATATTTTTTTTAATAATTGTAAAGTTTGGTTAAGGATTATGCTACATACCATTCAGGCCTATGGCCGATTGCACAACCGTCCTCCAGGAATCTCTATCCCGAGATCTCTATCTCCGGTTGGTCACACTCAGGCATCCCTTTTTACGATATCCACCCATCCTCTCCAAGAGCAGATAAATTGCACCTATCGTGCTTTGTCACTAGAATATAATTCCAGTAGTACTGCACATGTCCTTAAGATAGTAACCTATCATTCAAATCCAGTCAAAATAATGGAAAATTTTATAGCATTATAGTAAATATATTATTAACATATAATTTATGAGCAGAATGCTTATTAAATCTATGATAATAATAGTACCTATATACTTAGATAAGTACTTCAAATAAGTAATTTTTTGATAGCTCATTCGATACACTAGTAGGAAAGAATCTGGTGCTGTTCGGTTAAAGCGGATACAGCGGAAAACGCATTTTGAAAATAGCCGATAAACTGGATTATTTGTTAGGTTAACCTAACCAAACCTCACCTAACCTAACCGAACCTAACCTAACCCAACCTAACCTAACCTAAACTAACCCAAACTAACAAATAATCCAGTTTATCGGCTATTTTCAAAATGGTTTTCCGCTGTATCCGCTTTAACCGAACAGTACCAAGAATCTTTGTTGTGTATTTTACTATTCAGATAATCACAAGGCTGATTCAAATTATGGAATACAAATGAGTCGTTTTTTATGACGATAACCATTATTGATAACGATTCGTTGAAAGTAATTACAGAATATTAGTTTCAAAAGGTACCAATAGATATATTTCTAATTTGTTATGTACGTTACCAGTAAACCTACAAACTTACTGATGTCATATTGTGTGTAGTATTATTTCGTATTAAGTGATCGCGTTGATAGGAATCGCGATGAACAACATCATTATTAAAATAACGATTGTAATTTTATAATATATTTCCTCATTTTTTTGACAAACGATCAATACCATTTTGGTTAAGTTACAATAGTAAAAAAAGTAAATAGCATATTAGTAAATATAGTAAATAGGTATTATATATAGAAATAAATAAATGCTGCATCATATTGAGACACTTGTCTGGATCAAACACACACTGGAAACACAACATGTACTTTTTGCCCGAGACTAGATTGCGCTCACGCCTACGACTCCAGTAATAGACCTTCTACAACAAGGATGGCGAAACCTTTTACGTACGCGTGTTAAAAATTCCCAAATAGTATTTTTTGACTGTAGTTTTTCATAGTGAACAAAATAGTTAGAATAATTCTATTCAAGAAGTTCAAAAATTATAATTGAGTTCTTGAGTATTTCTGTATTACTTAGTTTGTTTCTTTCTTCTTCTTGGTCGTACACTCATAGCTGAGGATCGTGACCACATTTGAATTTCGCCATTCGTCTCAGACATATTATCGAGAGCCGTTCCTTTATCTTCAGTCTCTGGATGATTGACTGGTTCGTTCTGTGCTCCGTCCAAGAAATACGAAGCATTCGGCGCCAACACCACATATCAAAGGCATCAATTGCCTTCCGTTCCCTTGCCTTCGGGGTTCACGACTTGACTCCGTATATAAATATCGAGAACACTAATGTTTCGTTTGGTTCCTTAAACAAATTGATGGCAGAATTTCTTAGGTCAGATGAGGCATTCTCTCGGTACAGTGGTCTCAAGAATTGTAAAATGATTCTAATGGATTTCAGTTTTATACTATTCCAATTAAGTCGTTTTTTGCGACCCGGGTTTTGCCTTTTGGCATCTTCAGGCGCCGTGTACACTCATCAAAAGTAAACACACACTGACAACGAACACTCTTTACTCTAGCTTATATAGTAAATCAATACAGTAAAGTAGGTAAAGACTCCATTACCTACCTATCAAGTCGAAGGTCACAAAAAAACAACAAACAAATTATGAATTGTTGAAGTGTCAGTAAAAAACCTAATTAGTAAAAACCATATCTTATAATAACACTTGATAGCATATTATAATAAATCATCAAAGCCTAATAATATATCATTATTCAATTTTATTAAAACACGGTTCTTCTCGGTTTACAGGAAACCAGCGGCAAACAGGTTTTGTAAATAACCGATATACTGGATTATTTATTGGGTGAGGTTAGATTTTTAATCTTGAATTCATAAATTTTGCCAAAATCAGCTATGAAAATGCTCCACGAACAACGCCTATTTTTTTCATCTCGGTGCTATAGACATGACCGTATGGTAAACGTTCATCTCTTTCCGATAAAACAGCTCACGGTGAAATGTAATACGTACAATTTACATGTAACCACAAAAACCATATTATGTAGGTATAGGTACTACATAACTATTATGATGATCGACCACTTTTTTATTGCCAATATAGCAAATAAATTTCCTTTTGGTACTACTCAACCGTGGGTGTTTGGTGATTCAACGGCCTAGTACTGGAATATTAGTTATATATAATAATAATAAAATATCTAAGCAGGCGATGATCCAAAGACTATAGAAAGCCTGCGATATTTAGGCATGATAGGGTTTATTTTAAAACTATTTTGATTGAATCCTGGTTGCCTGTGTTTTAATTATGCAAAAATCGTCTAGGCACTAGACCGTGAAACGTTTTATTTAGGTTTATAGACAACCTACATACTACGCAACCTTCCATAAAAGCAACATAGCCTTCGATTTAACGAGGGGGTTTCATTGATAACGCAGCCATGCAAAATGTTGTATTGATTGTATTTTTAACGAACATCGTTCATTATTAAAAGAAAAAAATATAAAATGACTAACAATTAAATAACCGTTTTATTTACTGTAAAGTTGGCTAATAATTATTAACATATATCTATATTATTCAAGTAAAACTGAAGGGCTATATTTGCCAAGGATGAGCTTCAAAACCATTTCTAAACTTATTCTCTACCTTATGTTTGTAAGTCATCAGTTAGGTTTAAGCAAAAATCTATATGAAATACTTTATACCTATGTAAAATATAACTTATTTGTCATTGATTTGTAATATAAAAATATTGGGAATAGCGTTTTATGTATGTGTGTGTGTATCAGTGGCGATGGGTGGAGGTAGGCTGTTAAGATCCGACATAAATAGTGCTGACTAAACTTTGTCAGTCAATTGTATTATTTTATTTTCATTGAAATAAGATTACGATATTATGAACCTTTTAAAATTCAATTAAACTTTGCCTAATCCAAGCTATATTAGATACTAGTCAAAAAAATCGTTTACTTAATATAAAATATCTAATATTATACCGTTGAACACTACATAGTTTTAGATATTTTATAGGTAGAAGATAAAAAATTATCAAGTATGGTTTGGTTTAGGCAGGGTTTAATGAAATTTAAAAATAAACTTACCACCACAATCTGTAATATGCATTCTTAATTCAACGAATACAATTAATAAGTGTGAGTGAAAAAGTGGACACTATTTTATTGGATCGTCCATATCATACCTAAACTATTATGGTTTGGATTAGGAAGGGTTTAATTGAAATTTAAAAACTAACTAGCACAATCTGCAAGTTTCATTCTTATTTTAATGAAAACAATTGAATATGACTGACAAAGTTTAGTGTGGACTATTTATGCCAAATCTTAACAGCCTACCTCCATCATTCGCCACTGGTGTGTATAAATGCATTTAATTTAGTGTCATTTATATGAAAATGCATCTAACATAAACATATTTTTTTTAATTTCATCTATTGTGGAGTTAATATTTTCGACGAGCATAGTTTTATGCATCACAGATATTACGACATATATCATTATAGGTACAAGTAAATATTAATTTTATCGTACTACTTGTACCAGCATCCAATTTAATTAAGTCTTAACACGTTGCTTTAATTCATTAAATTCCTGTGCGAAGCTTAAATCTACAATATTATTTATAATTCAAATAGCTGGAGATATTAATATAGTTTTAAGTTTTTATTTAATATTAATGATTATAAGATTGAAGTATGTATTGGTCATCTATATATATAAAAGAAAGTCGGGTTAGTTACACCATTTATAACTCGAGAACGGCTCGACCGATTTTTATGATCTTTGATTTGTTGGATTTGTCTCAGCCCCGAATAGCAGAATAACTATTAAAACATCGGAAAAATTTACGGAAAAGAAAATTAAGAATAAAATTAATTTTCTCATACATGTTGACATTTTGAACAATGAACCATTCGCACATTCGAAAATAAAAGAAAATCACAAAAAAATTAAATCCGTATACAACGCCATCTCTAATACATGACAGAAACAATAAACAAGAAACAAACAAACAAAAGAAAGAATGATAGTCGATAAACGATACTCATTGCGATATGACAATCGCTGAAGCAATTGTTTCTGCATCTCTAAGTCAGATACGCACTTTATTTACTATCATTATTTCGACATGCTTCCCATCGAATCCACCTGAACTGTAAAACAAATACAAGGATGACATGTCAGAAGACATTTTACATCGAATTCGTGCCAGTTCAGGGAATCCCGATCTCGAGATGAATGAGGAAATACATAACCAGGCTTTGCTTTTGATTGAATACATGTATTACCTCATGTGCGACAGTTTTTTAGTCAAGTTAGGAATGCCAACGCTACATCGTGGAATGAACGACGCTTTCAATCGAGAATTGGAACGTGATCGTGAATATGATCGAGATGCATTGAACCAATCAGTTCGAACGAATGTACCACTGTTGAACCCTCAACAGAAGGAAGTGTACGATACGTTAATGAAGGCAATTGATGATGGAAATGGTGGCTTATTTTTCCTCGACGCGCCCGTTGGAACTGGGAAGACATTCCTCATGTCATTGATTTTGGTTACTGTTCGTACGAGATCCGAAAATGTTGTAGCAGTTGCTTCTTCTGGGATAGCGACCACGTTGTTAGAAGGATGCCGAACGCCTCATTCAACGTTGAAATTTCCGACTGAAAAACCGACATGCAATATTGCGAAATACTCAGCAATGGCCAAAGTTTTGTTAGCAAGTAAAATTATCACCTGAGATGAATGCACAATGGCGCACAAACGCGCATTGAAAACACTCAATCGAACTATGAAAGATCTGCGCAATGACTCAAGAAGTTTTGGAGGCGCAATGATTCTACTATCTGGCGATTTTTGCCAAACACTACCAGTCATTCCAAGATCGACCGATGCTGATGAAATAAATGCTTACCTCAAATCATCAACTCTGTGGTACTATGTGAAGACACTTCAGCTGACGACAAACATGCGAGTTGCATTGCTAAACGATCCATCTGCAAGCAATTGCTGACTATCGGTAACGGCCGTGTTCCTGTCGATGAATCGAGTGGATTGATTTCGTTTCCGCTGAATTTTTCTAAATTTAACTAAGGACAAACTCATGAACAAAGTGTTACCAAACATCATTGCTAATCACAAACATGACAATTGGTTGAGTGAACGAGCATTCTTGCGGTAAAGAACAAAGATGTGGATCACTTAAACTTCACAATTCAAAATCAAATCGTTGGTCCACTGCATTCCTTCAAATGTATCGACTGTGTAACAAACGTAGACGAAGCAACCAACTATCCAACTGAATTTTTAAACTCATTGGATCTGCCTGGCTTGCCACCGTACAATTGATGACTGAAGGTTGGCTCGGTAATCATCATTGAATTGAAATTGAATTACAATATGTGAACTTACCAGACCCAGGATTCGAACCTGGGACCCTCGACACTATAGACCGGCGCTTAATCCACGCGGTCATCGTGTGTGTACAGTTCAATATAATTAAAATACTTTTCATTTTGATTTGATTTTTGCACATTTATTGAACTTATTCATTTTGAGTATTCATTTTAACTTAATAAAAAACTGAATTTAATTCAGCTAATAAGTTAACACAAGATTATTGATTCTGAGGCGGTACGAAGTTTGCCGGGTCAGCTAGTTTATAATAAATTATGAATGGTATAAAATTATTATTTGAATATGAGAAATGATTTAATACTTAATAAAACCTTCCTTCTAGCAAATACCATACACGTGTATTAGTGGTAGAGTCAACGAAATACTTAGTAAAATATTTCCACATTCAGTAATATAACAAAAAAAAACCATCCGTAATACATTTAAACAATATTGACCTTTGATAGTTATATACAATATTCGACATTTTTTTCTCGTAATATGAAATATGTCGCAAAACCTCTTCGGCACGTGTCTAATGAAAACGGAAATAGAAAACTAGCTCGTTAATATTTTATAGTTTACGTATGTAATCAAACTTATGTTGTTTACTTGCTGTTTCGAGTCTTATTGTAAAAGTATTTATTCACACATTGTATTAATCTTTAGCAGCACCAAGATAGCCGTCCTCGAGTTTTCCTGACGGCCAGATTGCATCGTTTAGTCCATGGTGCCAAATCGTTATATTCCCTGATAACACATTAGGTATACCCCGTTTACACGTCGAGCATGGATTTACTACTATTATCGCGGCCGTAACAAGAAATGCACGTGTAAACACGTATTATCGTGCAAGTTGCAAGATTGCATGCATGCAAAAAAGTTCGGCAGCTTCTGAATTGTCATGCAATAATTGAAACTTACATTATGTATGCGCATGCGTTGTAGAACGATAGTAGCAAATCTGTCAGAAAAAAATACAAACTACACCGCGCAGCGCATTTTGACGTTTACCAATTTTCACAACCTATAAAAAGTCACCATACAATGACAACAACGCGTCTCGCTTACTTGAAGAATGAGATTGGTGAGACAGTCAGCATTATTACGTGCAAACAGTTATTATCGTGATAGTTTAATTTATACACAATTGATGCCAGTCCATGCATGTATACAGGCGATATTTTAGCTAACGGCCATTATTGATTATGTTGCAATGTTATGTCGGTGATAATAGGGTCATTTTAGATGGCACATAAATGCATAGTGATATGGTTAAATATAATTATAGTATTTTGTGAAGTTATTGATATTTTCCACATTGCCTTCAACATTAGGAGTAGAATAAAAATAATCAATATTATGATGTAACCAAAATATGGACAAAAAATAATATTGCAATCTTCAGCCACAAAAAACGATAAAAAAATCACGATAAAGAATGCAAACAGTATACGTTGCTAAACATTTAATTTGTTTTAATTAATATTTCAGGATACCGCCGGGCAAGAGCGCTACCGCACTATCACGACGGCTTACTACCGAGGCGCCATGGGATTCATTTTAATGTACGACATCACTAATGAAGAGAGTTTTAATAGCGTTCAAGATTGGTAAGTACCTATCCGGCAATTATCTACCCGCTACATTCGTTCGACAATCTACCTGGCCAAGCTTTTAACGTTCCTATAAGTTGGGATATCACTTTATTCTAATGATGGCAACACCGACATTACTATGACTCTACACAAATGTAAACATTTTTGGTAGAAAATTATCATTAAAATCTCATAGTGCTTGATTTCGAGTAAAAATTGTACTTAATATAAAGCTCAATTGCTTTGCATGTTGCTTGCAAGCTCGGTGTTACTGTAAATCGATCGATTGGGCAAAATCAGAATAAAAAAGTTGATTCTTAAAGAATATATAACATAATTAAGAACAAATTCTATATAAAAAATAATGTATGTATGTATGTAATTCAAAAACAACATCTAAAAATACATTTTAAATGAATTCTTGTGTATCATGAGCATTGCATTATAAAACAATATTATTGCCAGGCGGATAAAATCGTCGTAATATGAAATAAATTTTACTGTAAAATTTGACGACAGACCTGATTCCGGTTTCAACTACCAGTACTTTATTTATAGCTGTTGCCACAATATCTAGTAAATTGTAATAAATATGTAATTAAAAAAAATATAATACAGTAATCAATAGTGGAAGGGCGGACGTGCTCATCGTGGGTCAAAATGGAGCTTTTGTTCTATTTTCAAAGCATGATCTTGGACATACCTTAAACGTTGTAGATAATCAATTTATATGTTTTTGAAGCCTTATTATCCTTTATATTTATTTTAAACATTTGATGACTGCATAAAGTATTTGTATTACATAAAATAGTGTTCTTTTAAACCTTTCGCTCTAATGTTTTAGAATATAGTTATATTTCAGTACATAAATGTGCAGTGGTGTTAAGATTTTTTACATTTATAAATTTTTAAACGCATTTATAAAACTATCAGTATAATAATTTATATCGACATTATTATAGTGAAATATTTACGATAAAAAACCTACCTAACTTAATTTTTTTTAAGCGGTACATGTTCAAACACGCGCGTTAACATCATTTTACTCCCTAATTCAATTATAAGTTTGTCAATTTATGGCTACGGCCGTATGTTGTAGCTTACCTACTGGGGAATGCCAAAAGAAAAGGCGTATTTCAAAAATATGACTATATTATAAAACATTAAAGCGAGAGGTTTTAAAAAATACTATTTTATGTAATAAATAATAAGGCTTCAAAATTATATAAATAGATAATCTACAACGTTTAAGGTATCTCCAGGATCATGCTTTGAAAATAGAACAAAAGCTCCATTTTGACCTACGCTGAGCATGTCCCCCCTTAACTCCCTTCACCTCTTTGTTGACAATTATGACGCCGTACAGGATTTCAATCTATGTCGATTGAATTCTGACAAAAATGCTTTACCAACTTAGCCACAGACGCAGTGACGTCTCGTGGGGGTAGGCAGATTGAGCGTCGCTTGGGGGCGGCAGTTACTCGGAGGGCGGCAAATCGAGGAGAATCATTTGGAATATATATAAATAGCTACATAAACTCAGTAATAACGAAAATATCTATCCATCAAAAAAATCAGCTCACTGGTTATATCGGGTTTGCGATATCTAGTTTACTTCCATAACCGATACGATACATCAGAACTGATACGTGCAGATTTGCGAATAATTAGTCTGATATTTTGTTAGTAATGTATCCATACAACACATTTGTTAGATATTGGACTCGTGTAAGGATGATACAAATACTGTATAAAAAATGAGGTGGCATTTTGGCGCTGGCTAGGGGCGGCATTTTATTTAAGGACGCCACTGCACAGTCGTTCCACCTAATTACGATGAAATTAACTTGTAGTCATGCAATTGAAGCGCTTTACAAATTTTGCCAAAATTGACGACTGGCTTTTGTGGTTTGAATCAAGGTGTCAGTAATAGGTAAGTTTGTGATTATCTTGATTACTAGCTAGCGTCAAAAATCTCTCCAAATTTAATGTATTATATTATAAATCATTTAACAGAATATATTGACTGAAATTTGATGGATTACATCGTATTTTTTTTTTAATATTTTTCTAAGAGCTTCAAATTGAGTTTTTACATGTGTTGAATAGCACTGATAAAAATTTAAACCAATAAGTAAACATTTCTAATCAAGATATTATTTTAGTTTGGTGTTGAAAGTGAGATATAAAGATCACGCACGCGGAAAAGCGACTGTATATTGTATGGGACTTCGCATTATGCGCTGCGTGCATAATTGAAAACCACTCAATATGAATGATGAATATAGCTACGTTCCCAGATTTATAATTTAAATCTGATGAATTATTTCCATGCAACCCCAAAAGGTTCTAACGTTTTCCAATACCTTATTTACCCACTAAAAGAAAAGTGCATTTTGTCATAGATACAATAAAATTATATGGGCAACATTTCTGTAAGAAAATAGACAATAGGAGATATTCGCCCTATATATTTATTTATTAACCAAATTCAGTAATTATTATTAATTTTTTGATTATAACAATCTACATCATTAATGACATAGTGATATTTATGAATTAAAGAAAAAATATAAAAACACACTAACCACTATTGGGAGGAATTCGACGCTTTGAACCCTTTTGTCTTAGGTATAAACTACCCTGTAAGCGATTATAATTTAATATTTAAGGGAGCAAGACTATTACTTGTTGACATATTGAATCACATGTGGGCACATGATTAAGGCACTAAACATTTAATCTGATTTTCAGGGTTACCCAAATAAAGACATATTCATGGGACAACGCGCAAGTGATCCTGGTAGGCAACAAGTGCGACATGGAAGAAGAGAGGGTGATCAGTTTTGAGAGAGGAAAGCAGCTTGCTGATCAGCTGGGCGTCGAGTTCTTCGAGACTAGTGCCAAAGAAAATGTCAATGTCAAGGTAAAATATTCGTAACCAATTTACTTACGCCATTCTAACACGTTCTAGAATCGGAGAACCCATAGTTACGGCATTTTTCTTTTGGTCCATTGGCACGTACCGAGTTTTCTCACATTATAGACCTGCAGAGCGTAGATCTCTGTCATTCCAGGTTGAGTGATGATCAGCCATGGTGACAAAAATCCATGAGGCTGACACAAAGATTAGGAATCTCGCACCTATGCCTGGTTTCTTAAATACCTGCCATGGATATTTTGCAGTGGCGAAGGGTGGAGGTAGGCTGTTAGATCCACCATAAATAGTGCACACTAAACTTTGTCAGTCATCGTATTTGTTTGCATTGAAATAAGACTAAAATTTACAGATGGTGTTAGTTAGTTTTTGAATCTCAATTAAACACCAAAACACGAAAACCAAGCCATAATAGATAATAGTCAAAAAAATTCTTGTCTATCTATAAAATATCTAAAATTATGCAATGAAACCATACATAAATTTAAATATTTTATAGATAGGATAATATTTTTATCTATTATAGTTTGGCTTAGGCAGGGCTTAATAAATTTAAAAGAAATGAACCAACAATATGTGTAATTGTCATATGTATTCGTAATCCAACGTATCCAAAGAATGAATGAAAAAGTGTGCATAATGTTGTATCACCCAAAATATACCAAAACTATTATTGTTTGATTTAGGCAGGATTTAATTGATTTTTAAAAATTTACCATTACCATCTGTAAATTTATTGTAGGCTTAGTTCAATGAAAACACATACGGATGACTAACAAAGTTTGATGTGCACTATGTATGGCGGATCTTAACAGCCTACCTCCACCCTTTGCTACTGATATTTTGTACATTTTATAATATAATATAAATGGATAATTATTTTTATATAGGATTTTTTTTTCAAATTTTAAGTGTTTTTGTGTAATAAATGAAAACCATATACTTAATATATAACTTAAATATTATTATTATGAGATTTTATTTTGATCCGATGGAATATTCAATAAATAAGTTACATCAAAGTCTTGCCTTGTATGGGTAGACAGATATGTATATGTTAAGCATTATTATATTTCTTTTATTTTGTTAACTGTGAATTCATGGTGGAACTGCATTGTATAGTTGTTTAATTTAATAAAACGCATTTTTTTGTAGTACTTATTAATAATATATTAAAAGTGGAATAAGTACTACAAAAATTGCGTTTTATTAAATTAAACAACAATCCATTATTATATTAGTGAAATAATAAGGCTGTAGGCATTAAAATACCTTAGCAAAAGATAATATTATGAAACTGAATAGAATAATATTATAATGATATCACTAGTTATTATAATACTATGTCAAAATATCAAGATGATATTGGATAAAACGTCTCTGTCTTGTGCTGATCCCTTTATGTTATAATCTTTTACAGGCTGTCTTCGAAAGGTTAGTCGATATAATTTGCGACAAGATGTCGGAAAGCCTGGACTCGGACCCAAACCTAATGGCTGGCGGAGCAAAGGGCCAGCGCCTCACGGAACCACCGCAAGGGCCGCAAAACGCCAACTGCAACTGCTAATATTGAAGCCTCAAACTTCATGGAAATCCCTACACTGAAGATGGCTTTATCTTTCAGCTTTTACCGAGGTATTTGAGTAAATATTTTTTGATGAAAACTAAAAAAAAACCTTTACCAAAGCACGTCGTCATTTTTGTTTCAAATCACCACACGGAGATGGTGCTGTTCATGTTTTAATGAAAAATTCTTATAATATTATCATAACCCTTGATACAGTGAAAATATTATTGTATTTTAAATGCAGATGCTTTTCAGGAATAGATTTAACTGTTTCAATGTAGAATATTATTACTAACATTATAATGTGGATGATTATTTGCCAACTTATGAGGCTGGCGACTAATATACCATGTTATTTTATCTGAGTTGTCTTGTCATTTAAAATAATATTTGGCAGATACGTGAGAATTGTTTTATTTTTTGTCTTAGTCGTGATTCTGAAGAGATGCTACATTGGAAGTAAACGTTTCAAAAATATTAATTCAAAACAAATTCCCTTTTTATACATTACTAATATTATATCTGATATTATTAATATAACATTAAAACTAACAATGAAAGTTTTGAATAGATGAAATGGGAATTTATTGAACAAGGTGTTGCCACTTCAGTTTTATTGAATTACTATGACCAAGTCTCACAAAAACTTGGTGTTGTATAATTAGAATAAATTAACCCAATCAAAATTGGGGAGGTAATATTATAGCTTCAATCTGTTATATTTATAATAGTATATCGATCATTGTAAATTTCTCTGCCAAAAATGAAAGCGCAAAAAATAAAATTTTAAAAAATCTCTTCAAAAATCTTCCCCTGTATTAACAAGCCTGCAATTGAACAATTAGTTTTATTTTCAACTAAAGGACTGTCATTTAATTTCAATAGACTAGTCTAATAGTTCAAAATGATAGTTTTGTTTAAGCACTGTACAATACTTAGAATATTAGCAACCTTTAAAATGTTCTGATCTTATATTTTATAATTATTTATTTGAAACACCTACTAAGGTACTTATCTAATGGTTTATATACCTTTGTAAAGTAAAATAATATATGTACCTAATCAATATACAGATAGGTCTCTGCTTTACTAATGTGTAGTTAAAAATGGTAATGTCATTTTCTACGTCATATAATGGGGTGATAAGAAATAATTTATCTCTACAAAGCTCATCTAATAATCTTTTTATTAACCCTAATTCATCGTCGATTAAAACTATTTTAACAACCCTTTGTCGCTATAAAATTATATTTAAAAATAATTTGGTATGTATTGGATGAGTTGGACGGAAAATAAAATAATCATTAAATATTAATTAACTATTACAATCCTTAATAATTAATTGTTATTTAATTAACAATGAATACCGTACAACTCCTCTTATGGATGCTGTATAGAGTGATTTTGATTTTTAATAAAATCAAACTTTATATTACGATAATTTTGTTATATCTGAATAGGTATTATTTTACTAATAAAGCAAGGTTTTAATTTAAAATCAATGCATGGTTGAGTCATGTGAGTTTAAACTAGGTAAGCCCCAAAGTATGTTTCTAGTACCTGTGTTTTTTTTCATAAGAGAAAAAATGAAAAAAAAATGAATAGGTACTTATATTTTTTTTATACATTGCATATTAACTTTTTAATTCAAATTATTTAGTTAAATACTTTCTTTATTATATTATTGTGATGTATTGTAATTATTAAAATTACAATACTATTCAACTACTTAAGTGTATTTAATTCACGGATAAATTATTAATATTTAATCAAACTAAATGTGAAGCATCCTAAAAGTATATCTGCATAGATTTTGTCGAAAATGTAAGTACACCATGTACAACTCAATGTTACTCACATAAAATATTTTTTTAATAATCATAAATACGGTAAGTTTTGATGCACAGCAGTTTTGTTTTCTATAAAGGTGCTTATTTGCTTAACTGTTGAAATAATATTAAATTGAAAATGTTATATTATCTACGTTATATGTTTGTATGGGATATAAAATGTATTCCTTCATGAGAATACAGAGTGTCCGATAAATGTATGTCTTATACATTTCATGTTACACAGCGAATGTAAAGCTGTCTGTATCCATGACAATTAATTATTATTAATGGAATAAATTGATTGAACCGTAGTCTAATTTGAAAAATAAAAAAAAAGTTGAGTGTGAATAATTTGTAAATAAAAATGATAACATAATAAGAAAAATTATGTAAATGTATTGTATATTTTGTTACATTTTCATTTTCCTTGCTTGCATGTTGACTAATGTAGAAACTTTCACTTATGGACTTAGACAATATTTGAATAAAATACATATATGTGCGTTTCTTGCCAGACCTCATATTTCATGCATCATCGAAATGTTATATTAATAAAAAATATTATTTCACATAAGATATTTCTATATTATTATATCTAAACTGATTTCAAAAGACTATCGAACTTTTAAAATTTAAATAAGTATTGCTTTTCGACCAAAATCAAACACCTTTATATTTGATTGCTATTCCCTATCTTATAAAAATAATTTCTTTGGTACCTTTGATGACATCACTACTAATTAATTTGATAAATTATGGTTTATTTTCAATAATAAATATCTTCAAATTACTAACGCAATTATGAAAAACCAAACACGATAAAATGAAAATAATACCGAGTAATGACAGTATGTTAGAGAACACAATATGAATAAGAACCAACATGTTTTCATAGTTTTGATTGAATTCTAGTCAATAAAATTAATATTTATAAATATCTGAAATTGATATACACTATTTGATTTCAAAATTACAGAAAAAAGCTCTAAAATTACAAAAGTTAAGCCATGTGACTATTTTTTGAAACAGTGCAAATTATTTTTTGGTTTATTTATCAGCATAACACTGAAATGTACATTCAATTAAAGTCCAAGTCAATTCAATTTTTTTTTTGAAAAACTATTATAATTTTTGAATATTTTTTTACTATACACCTAAATTACGTTTTGAATACGACTATATAACAGTTTAAATATATGTATATTAATTATTTCAAACAGAAATAATACAATTTATAATAAAATTGTCATTCAAATTAATAAAGAAAATTTATTTACTATATGCTCAACTATGAAATTAGATATGATTTGGTATTGTTAAAACGCCTAACTAACCTTCAGCTTGTACAAAATGATATCTATCCAATTTTACATATTATATTAAAATACTTATTCTTAAAGCTGTTATAAATTTTACTATAAGCAAAAATAGTAAACTCAATCAATTACAATAAAAAGTAAATTAATTTATAGTAAAAATATAGCTTCCAGTTATCAGGGATACCTATACATAGGAATGGTAAATTGTTACTAGATGTGAAACAATTTAGATGCATTGTCAGAGTAAAATTATTGTAAGTGTTATAATAAAAAAAAATGATTATGGGATTGGCATATCGATTACATCAGTTAAGAAAATGTATAGGAACTTATTGTAGGATATTAGAAGTCGGTCATTGAAACAATGTTTGTATCCTTTCAATTTATTTACCAAATACATGTTCATTTATTTAACTGATTAATTTAATCAAATAAGTAATTAGTTTTAGCTGCAATTATTTATTTACGTCTGTACCTATATTCATTTATATTATAATAATATCAAAATAATTTTGTCTATACTTCTACCAAACTGTTTATTAGAATTTATCGTAATATTATATTATATTATATCGTATAACAGTACTATTTGATCATATTTTCACATGAGTTGGAAAAGCCTTTAAAACATATTTCCTATATATATATATATATATATATATATACAAATAACCACTCTGCCGATGGCTGAGATAGCAAAATAGATGCGCGTGTGCTTGGTAATCAGAAGGTCTTGAGTTCAAAACCGCCGACTGTCTGATTTCTTTCATTTGTTTCGTTTATCTAGTAAAAATCATGCTAAATATAAAAATATCTAAAAATCATTTAGTAAAATTACATTTTCCAACGAAATTTGAACCTGCAATATTATACGATGACATCAAAGTATAGAGTGCTAACCATTATGTCATCAAACGTAAACGTTGATTCGTCACGGACTAACGATTTACGAGAGATTTTAGATATGCGCACGTAAGTAAAAAAGATTTCGGACCTAGTGGGATTTGAATACACGGCTTTTACTTATAAGGAGAGGGCTATTACGAATAAGCTACCAAACAATGTGTTAACCTAGGCTTTTCTAAGTTTATGTATTTTCAACTAATAGTGTTATATTCTTAAATCTTGTGTATATTCAGTCATGAATAAAAAATAATTAAATTAATATTTTTCCACATTTATAGTTCCATCGATCAATAGTTTTAAATTTTCCTTGTAATACTTATTATGTGTATCTATAGTATGTACTGGTGAGTCAGTGAAGATCCTATCGATTACTTTTTATAATATTTAAGTTTCTAATATTTACAGATATTAATTTATATATTATTTACGCACATTTAAGAGGTATTATTTCTATAGAGGCTCTTCAATTTCGTAAGCAAGCACTTAATATTATATTAATATTGTATTAAATATAAATCATTCAGTTATATTGTTGAAATTAACTTTATATTATTATACAGTAACAATAATTCATCTCATTGAATTAATAATTCATTATATTATTACGCTGAATAAGCGGTTATTTAATAAATGTTCAATTATTTCACATTCCACCAAAGTGTAAAGTACTTAACAAAAATAAGTTTTAATTTATCAAGTATTATAGATTATGTATACTGTCAAAAATATCTGTAATAAATTAATCAATATTTATTTGTGTTTTATTTTAGAGTTGCTCGTCAATAATGATGTCTAAAGACCAAAGCACACTGCGAGTGGCCGTGCAATACGCAAGAGGCGTAAAAAGCAATGCCAGTTTAGACCCCTGCCCCGTGCACGCATCACACAGCCTCTTGCAGTGTGCTCCGCCACTAAAAATGCGATATACATTGCACTCAATGGTTTACCTACTTAATAAATGCAGAATAATTAAGCCTCTCGTAAACAACTCTGCTCACATTCATCTGATCATAAAAAATCATCATTATTATCGATCCACTGCTGGATAAAGGCCAAAGCTTCTTCTACCCTTCTGGGTCCCTAGTTTTTTGTTGCCATGTGCATTCACCAAACTTTATGAGTTTCTTCTATTCAACAGGTTTTAAAGCGTCCTTGTGGTCATTTAGTGCCTCTCAGAGAGACATGTCCAGCACATTGGAATATCATCTGCTTAGCGACCTCTATCATAACGCGTACTCTTGACTGCTTCATTATTAAAAAGTTTATGGTGCGGTCTTTCCACGTTACCTAACCTAACCTAACCTAACATGCACCTTTATATGCCACGTTGTGTGACTCGTACTTTTTGTATTTTTATTACAAATGAGTGTGGTTGAAAAAATGATTTTATTAAATGTAAGGTCGTTAAATCAAATCCGCATTCGTGTATTCACAAAATTGTGGTTTTACATCACAAACCACATATTGTATTCGACAATTATTATTGTGAGGTTTTGTATGGGAGAGTTTTCTTCAGCATGTTGTATAGCCATATGGTGTCGCTTTAGAAGTTGGAAGAGCAATACAATGTTCGTAATACCTCATAAAAATTGTATTTTAGTGGCCAGACATCTAATTAAAATATATGTTTTGCATTTCACCAACGGTGCACTGATTTTATCATATTGTCTCGAGTATGCCCTATCAAGGTTTTCAGTCTATTGAGGCATTTTCATGTTCGATACTCAAACTGACTCCACGGAGGGAGATTACACATCCTTCGAGGCAATAGATTTACAGTTTGGCGGTAATCGGTAACGTAAACACAATCCATATTAGTGAAACTTAAAATACGTACTTCACAGATTTTTATAAAACAGGGACATCACATTTTGTTTCTATATAGGTACCTAATATGAAGCTTCTTCTATGGATACTACTAGGTAGAAAATCTTTCTAAAGATGTATAATAATATACATCTGATTTTTTTCTATTATAAGAAACTCTATACTGACAAGAGTGACAACTACAATTTTGGAATGTATTCATCTAAAATAACAAAAAAAATTATTTTTAAAAGTCCCTAACTTAACCTAATTGAATCCCATCATTATTTTTAGGACTGTCAAGGAAATTTTTCCCGATTAATAATTAATGAAGTCATGTAAATAATTTTCCTACACTTTTCAATAAATCATTTTCGCGGTTCACAAGATGTCCCGCACTATTTTAAGGAACTACCTTAATATATATTATGCGCTATATTTTATTATTTAATAACTATGTTTCGTATATTATAATAAATCAATGACATAAACGTAATTTTCATTTAATTTGTTTATCTTTTATCAATTTCAAAGTAATGTTTTTAATATCGGAACTGCGCAGGAGACCCTTGCGTAGTTAAAAAAAATATTACATTATATATTATAAGATAATATTTGATTATAATTATTGTTCCAATATTTCAAATTACTTATAGTTGACGTGTTGAAATCCTTGATATTAATGCATTTCTTGTCGTATATTTATTATACATTAACGAATATCATTTTCAGTGGATGCGTGTCAGTGTTTTAACGATTTTAATTTCAATTTTTTAATTTAATTTATTATAATTTCTTCGTAGAAAGACAAGATAGGTGAAAGAATTAATAAACTTATTAATGTTTGTATGTTATTATATCGAGGTGTAATTAGGAGACTTACTCTGTATATGGTGACAAAATTCATGTCATAAAAATTCTGCTACCGCAGTCAATCGGCCAGGAATGCCGTAGTCCATTAAGGCGAGTTATGTAACCATAAGATGAGGAAAAAGAATACACGACAAGACAAAACTGAGCTGAGTGGAGTGCACTATAATAATATTATGTCAGATTTAAAGAGGGAATGGGACGACTGGACTCCGGACAATTGGACGCCGCACTCTCGTAGACACGTATACAGAACGTAGACGAGGTATTTTAATCAGTTTCTATCTACCACTTAGTAGTTTTAATTCATTTTACTCTTAACATAATGTATTCTTTATTGCGGATTGAAAATTACCATGCCTGGTTTTATATAAAATAAAAAACTCTTTTTTCGTTGGAACTTAAACATATGCACGATTAAATCATTGTTTACGTCTGCATATTTACATTCTCACCAACTATTAAATCATAACATAATCATTTAAATATAAATAATAATATTAAATATATTTTATTAAAGTACCTATAAGTACCTAACGTCTATTTATTTTCCAATTCCGTGGCGTCCAGTTGTCCGGTGCCAAATCATCCTAGACCCGTTAAAGCAATGACATTATTAATGTCATTGCGTTAAAGACGCTCCATCATAGAATTTGGCAGGCAAAGGCGCTAAACTATCAGCGATTGAAAGGCCGCAGGATTGTTTTGATAGTACTTTTAATTTGTATTATATCTACTCTACCATTTATAGTCTGTGTATGAATGAGCTTTCTTCAGTTAAGTACCAATTCAGATTACCTATTTAGTTTTAGCGAAGGTGAAGGTACACAAAGTAAAGCAAATTAAACAAAAATGTTTTTCTATTGCTTTTATTTCCTCTTCTTTGTTTCGTTTCAACAAACACATATAACTTTTATACAGTATATACGGTGAATAATATTAATTTGAAATATAGTCTATATTGTCTACTTCATTTAACGTTGTCTCCCCGTGTGAGACTTTTTAAAATTTTACATCATTTTGCAGCTGCTTCTCTTCAATGTCCATTTTAAATCAATTTATCTTTATTTACATAAAATATTTCGATTAATATTTCTCTGCGATAAATGTTTTGAATGAAAATATTATCTGCATAAAATTTCAATGGGTCAACAATATTTAGCACTTTATCAAAAACATATTTTTTATAAGACTACATTTCAATGTTTGTAATTAATTATACAATTTTGTATTCATGTCTCTTCTAAAAATGTGCTGTATTTGCAGCTTTTAGTATGTTTAAGACAGCACAATATTTCTATTTTTTTGAAGGACATTGAATAAAAAATAAAAACATAATATATGGAACGTTGATATGATAAAATGGTTTATTTTTAATAAATTTTCATTTTTATAAACGGAAATAAGTAAATTTTCAATAGTTAGTTCCTTGTTTTTTTATAAAAAAAACAACGTAATTATAGATACTGATTTATAATATTTATCTTAAAAATGAAATCTTATGAAACTCTTCATAGTTTTGTTACAATAAATATATTCCAATAGATACATTATAAATTTATCAAAATCATAAAATTGTGTCATTGGATAATTAATATAATATAAATATTAACATTTCAGTGCAAATAATAAAAATTTTACTCTTGTGTTATAATCTCCTATTATTATGTATCGCAGAAGAGCTAATTTTTATATTTTGGCACACATAAATAATGATTAGGTTACACATTATGATATTAAACAACGTATAATACAATGTGTGAGGTAATTACATGTTTGTAATTATGTCGGATATACGTTTATTAATACTATATTATTTTATGTTTCTAACTCAAATGGCAATAAAACATATCTTAATAATTTTGTAATATAATTATTTTAAGAATCTGTCAGTATTTTCGATTATAATAAATAACCAATAAGTACGTAAGAAAAGTGAAATACATAGTCCAAAATAATAAGTATTAAACATTGACATAGGTATTGGACTTATAAGTATTTTTCATTAATAATATAATATTTGACTAAATAAACATTTAATATCAAATTCGAAGATAAAAAATATTTGAAGCTTACCTAGATAATATTGAAGGCAGGACATCTATTTATTATGCTATAAAAGATTTTATACACATTTCAATGAGTACCTAAGAGATTTTAAATTTTAATTGTCATAAAATTACAATTCGATGGTTTACGAGTAAATATCGAACCGCTTAAATATAATATATTATAAATAAAGAAAACTGAGTATAGGTATAGTCCTGTACTAAATAATATAATCAATTAATAATGAATATTCATTTTATAATAGACATTTCAGATTATTCCATTATACTAATATAAGTTTTACTTGCAAACCATCGATTGTTTATTGTTGATTAGATTTTTTTTAATTAATAAGCTTTTAAGTTTAATTCCAGAAACTCAACCTTATTTATTGAATGTGTTTATTCTGATATAATTAACCAAAAATCGTGTACAATAAATATAATGTTAAAACACTTTCAGTAGATAGAAAAAGCATTTCCTAAGTATTCTTACAAAGATGAACAGACAACATGATTGAGACCAGCTCCTAACATATCAATATTCTAAATATAGTAATAAGAGCACCATCAAGCCTTTATAAGCCTCATAAAAGTAAATTTTGCCTTGAAACATCTACTTTCAAATATTGATAACTAACTTGTACGGGATCACCTTTAATGGGTTACACATTAGGCAGACACATGGAAAAACTTAATGCTTTAAAATGATCAAATTTAATTGCATGTGCGTATTATACGATTATGTGTAAATATAATATTTTGCAACACATACAACAACAATCATTACTCGGATTATATATTTTCAAAATATTAACAGTTTCTAAATAACAGAAATTCTAAATAGTAACTGCTGTAACTAGTGGAAAATTAGTCTACATTGAAATATTGTTTTTATTATCTTCATATTATGATATTAATTGTACCTACGTAAAATGATATCGTTAGTGTAATGTAAAACGTATAAAAATTGCAGATTCACAAAAACAACTAAATATAAACGGTAACTATAATAAAATTATAGGTTATAATGCACATAAATAAATACAAGATACAAATTAACTCTGACGATAAAAATAATCAAGTTAAACAATATTTAGTAGGTACCAATAATAGCAAAGATGAGCAGTCTAAGTAACAGGTTTAAATAATAATTATAAATGTTGGGATTAGCAATTTGTCACTGTGGGAGTAATTTTGTTTTATTCAACATAACGCTTCTTATTTTTACTAAGCTATAAGAACATCTTTCACTCATAATTATTAATATTTGTAAGTATATACTATCAATTATTAGATTCTCAATAAAATCATTTCATTGAGAATATGGGATCTATAGCAAATTACATTACAATAAGTACAACTATTTATTGTATTTGCCTAAAAGAAAAGAAACACATTTTGCCTATCTGTATGTTTCTAATATAATAAGCGAATTATTTTTCCCATACACTAATGGTTAAATATTACATGAAATTGATTTAATAATTTATACAATATCTCTTAGGGTCCCATAAAAATATTGTAAATATGAGGCTTGAAATTGAAAAAAATAAAACAATCAAAAATTATGCCCAAGACACTTTGTATAATAATTCTTAATATTCTATTTGCCATTTTGAATTTGCCAAGAGGGGTTTATTTAAAATATATTGATACGGATTAAGAAATATTATTTCTTATTGATTATATTATCTAATCTTTGCATTCCTTTACTAAATAGGAACAAATCACCTACTCAGATCTTAACGTATGATGTTTTTTTTAATTAATTAATAGCACTCTGCTAGTCTACGGATTTTTAAAACATTCTGAAATACTAGCTACGTTAAAAAGAGAGAAAGGGTGCATAAGACTTCAAGTATCACTAGACAATTTTATTTCTTACTTTCCCAAAAAACGCGATTGTTTATATTTTTATATCGCGCATACATTTTGTGTATGATTTGGTCCAATATTCGCGTAATTTTGGACATTAAATTGTCTACTATAATAATTTACATTAGGTAGATTATCGATTTTTATTTCGTAAAAATAGTGTTCATTCCACGAAAACACTGAAATGATAGCTTTAAAATGGCAGTTTTAAATTTTCATTAGCGTAAAGAATATTTTTATATAATTGTAATTTAATTATTTTCAATTTAAACTAACAGCGATTTTACATAATAATATCTAAAACACTATTAGATCGCTACAGTCGTAGCAAAGTATTATTTTCTTTACATTAAAGATTCCAAAAAGCACTTCTAGAATAGTCTATGCAATTCATATAAACGAAGCCTAAACGATCGATTTTAAATACGAAAAAACAAGTTGATTTCGAAAACCTGACGACGAATCGAGAGGCCCTTCGAATTTCCATTAAAAATCATTAGCAAATATTCAAACACAGTTTTGGACCGTCATTGAAGTTGCTTCGTAAAGTTATTTCAAAATAGTGCTAGTGAAAAAAATCGTTAAAAATTTATCTACATTAAGTTATAAAATAATTAACACTTTGCATATCTATTCCAATAACGTCTTCTATATTTATATTCCGACAAGCTTCCTGACATCTCTATGAATTAGCATTTAAAGCATGCACTAGTTGATGGCAAAATATTATGAAAAACCATCCGACCTACTGGCGCAGGCAGCCGACTCTAGCCAACCTCAAAAATGCCATTCTTGAGGCAAAAGTTTTCTCAATCATGTTCCAGGGAGCGTGAAGTATTTTTCAAGGCGGTTCCGAGTTTTCTTTTTCTCTCAAAGCCGTCAAAAGGTGACTTCTCAGCTCTGACTCAGAACTTCTCCACAGCAAAACGAGCTCTTCCCTGGACAGTCGTTCCAATGGCGATTTACCGTCCGAATTACGTGGCGCAACATTCGGATACGGGGGTGCCGGAGGTAAATTGTCATCGAAAACTGATCGACAGCTTTGATCCGTATTAGATCCACTTCTTGACCTACTACTGGGGACGGGTAAATCTCTATTAGTCTCCGATGATTCTAAATAAGAACGATCAGAACTCCTCCTGCTCCCGTCTTTAGGAAAGCATTCTGGAGTCCGAGGTCTAATTATTATTCTCTTATCATCTTTGTTCTCTTCCGACTCTAAGCTTCGATGACGTTGTCTGAGATGTTTTTCTTTAGCTGAAGGTGACGAGTGATCTTCGATTTGTATTTTTATTTGATGTCCTCTGGCATTATGACCTTCTGTCTGTTGACTGAAACACCTTCGTACTGGAGTTTTTCCCGCTTTCTTTGACTCCAATTTTGAATTAAGATGCTCCTGCAGCTCTTCAAAAGTTTTTTTGTGTTTCTTTTGAAGATCAGACTGCGGGAATTCTGGTTTCGAATGCAAATCGCCGACGCTCGTTGAAGTTTCAGGATCAGGATCAATATTGTCTTGCTCTCTCTCTGAAACATTTTGGAAGGAACGAGCTTCCAGCGGATATCCCCCATCATCGTTGTTCTGTCCGAAGACGCCACCTAAACCCGGTCTACTCCGTGAAATCTTCCCGTAACTATGCATAGACGAATCCAAAAACTGTTTACCTTTATATTTTGGAATTGTAGCTAATTTTTTGCCTATTTCAAGACTGTCACTCGATACGTTCGGACTGCGTGAGCCAAAATGAGAGAAATCCATGTAACTAGACCGTCTGCTATTGATGTCGGGAGGACTATTGGTCAATCCAGTCGTGTCTTTGCTAAGCCTTCTTCCGATAGCGACGCTCGTCGTTTCGAACCTCAACATTGAATGAGAACTGAACACACTGTCCGTACTAAATCGTCTGACGTTGAGTCCGGCCGCACTTTGTTTTCGCTTTTTATTTTTCGCTCGCGGACTCTTAAAGATATCTTTGCTGAATATTTTAGATTTCAGCGGAGATTTTATTTTATTATCCACGCTGGCCAAGGAGAGAAAGTTCAGTTTTTTGGGAGGCGACAGCAAAGAATTCGCTTGCGTTGGAGAGGTCGTTTCTGAATCAATTTCAGTGACAGCTTCTAGCGGTTGATCCCTTTCTTCTTGTTGAACCCTGAAATCATTTTATTTTTATGCATTAGTAAATAGTAATACGTTTTCATGACATTGACATCGTACTGCGCTACAAGGAGCCACCAGGTTGTATATATATTGAAGCTGCATTTTAAGGTAATATAATAAATTATGAAACCTCAACATACTTAATTACCAGTGGCATGCGGTGACTTTTGTTTATAGGGATGCTGTTGAAAAAAAATCTACTTTTTGATACATAAAGACTACTTATAATTTTGGAACTAAATGAATTTTAATAGGCAATAATTGATGTGGTGCATAGTATGAATGGTGTATGATATTGTCAAGTAAAATATTTACTAATTATTTCATGGGATAATTAGTATATACAGCACCTAAGGACCACATGCCGTTGTATTTATACCTGAGAGCCAGACTGCTTTATCTCTAAAAAAGAATATTTTTGGGAAACGAAATATAATTTTTTTATACCAAGTTAATATGTACAATAAAATTACAGCTGTATTGTTTTAATAATGTCGGGTTTCTATTATTTTAGACTCAAAATGGACCTCCGAGATAAATTATGATTATTTAAATTCAAAATCTCATTTTCGGTAAAATTGGACTTTCTGGCTATGATGTAGACAATTATCATTATTTAGTTGTATGGCGATTCTGTATTTATTGAAAAAGATTTTTATTGGACTATATTTTAGTACAATATACATTTACTTCTAAGTTAATAATAATATTTTCAATAGAAGGGTCTCACTTCAATCAATATTTATTTTATAACTACATTAAATCAAATTCTTTAACAAAGCAAACGTGGTAATTTATTATTTTTATTGTTATTTAAAATATACAAAAATGTAGGTAGCCAGGCGCCATCATTGTTCTGGAGCAAATTCTGAATATTATTCTGCGACCTTCTTTCTACTGTTCTACTGCAGGTGTGTGAAATTATTTTTATGCAGTCTTAAGTTACTCATCTTTGATTCGAAATAATCATAAATAAATCAAGGTACTTTAAATTACTTGAGAAACTTAAAATTCAACTATCGACGACCCTACACAATCTAGTCATCAAACTACATAAATATGACTCGAATATTATATTTTATTGACTTCAATAAATTGGGTCGATAAGAAGACGTCATGCGTATTAATGTTATAAATAAATAACCTTGTACGTAATCAATGCTTACCTCCTAATTTCTTGAATCATTTCAAAGAACTGTGCTTTGCTTTTTCTCCGTCTTCGTTGTTCATGTTCCTTCTGAAACAAAGGTAGTACATTGCAGTAATTTGCCAACACTAGTATTTTGTGATAAATTTTACAACAAATTTAGATTCTTAATAACAAAAATATATCTATTTTTTTTTATTGATATACCAAAAATTAATCTTCTATGTATTGTTGATTCGTAGTTTATTGGGTTAAAATAAAAATATTATTATTTATCATGGGCATACTAATTGTATTAGCATAATACCTGGTGCTAGCATATTTAGTCGAAACCACCAGGTCGATTTACAGATGGTAGAAAATCATTAAATCAGAATTTAAAAAATAATCGATTAGCTCTAAACCAAAGTTGTCATTAAATTTGTACGATTCTTGAACCCAATTGGCAATTTAGTCCGAGACAGGTTTTTTTTGAAAATGTTCCATTTATCAAACAAAGTTAAAGAATTGAATGTTAATATTCGATAATATCACATTGTTAGTTTTCCTTGTACATTATAGTACAAAAGTTTCTCAATCCATTTTGCCCATGGCCTAGATGCAAATGCACATAATTATGTATATTTAATAAATTGATAGTGATATTTAAAATCAGCAAGTCTATTCTAACATAACACTTAACTCTAAAATCACACAAAATTGTGAAACGTAAAAAATAATACTTGTAACGACGGTTCCGTCGGACGAGATTATTAGATAACTCTCGAGCTGTCATTTATTGTGACGTTAGTAATACGAGGTAGCGCACTACAACGAAACGGTGTTATTGGGTGTTATGGTGTTACGTAGTCGAGATAGACATGTGGATGTCTTAAGCTCAAGTTGTAATGTCAATCGTAGGCAATTATTAGGAATACGAGTCCCTACCCTTTTAACGCTCTTCTGGAAGAGTGAAGTGATCTGTCCTTGCCGCAAAGTGTGAACCAATTCCCGAGCAGCATGATGCGGTGAAACCAACTCAACGCAGTTTATGAAACGATATAGTTTCTGAAAATAATAACATTACATTTTGTCAATATTGAATTACAATTTAGTATAACTGAACAAATTTAATCACCTAAGTACATTCATTTTTTTTTCAACAATGGACTATTTCCTTTATTCGGTTAATTAGGGCTTATTAATTATAATGTCGAAAATAGTTCGATCATCAAAATCAAGATATTGGGTGACTTTGGGGCTGGGGGAAAGATATTTATATACAATTATAATGCCAAAGAATTTATTATATACACATTGATCATTATATAAATATTTGTAATATAAAATCACAGTAGGTATCTATTTCGGATTTTAGACGCCTTTAAAAGCCACGATTTTTTGATACCTAAGCCATCGGTATTTTGTTATTGCACCTTTCGATTTATTATGTTAAAAACAGACACACAGTATAAATACATGTACTTAATACATGTGGACTGAACTGTAAGAAATTATGTATTCGGTAAATCTTTCTATTAGAGTTTTTAATTCACTCGTAATTTGGAAGAAATTACAATTTACCTTTTCCACGATAGCTATAATTATGTTCTATGATATTTTAGTAGGAATTATTTATATATTATTATTAATTGAACTGGCGTTTGTATGGTATATTCCATTGTTTTGAAACAGAGTTATTTTTGTTAATTCTACTTTAATTCAGTCATTTACGTTGACAGCTGTTTTGAGCTAACCCATATTCTATTAAAATAGAATTACCAAAATAATTTTGTTTTAAAACCATTAGGTATGTACTATATTATCGTAATGTATTCTTTTCGGCATTAAAAAAATTATAGAAATAATACATCTTATCGTTTTAAAGTTTCCTTAAATAATAATATTATGTTATAATAATAATATGTAATAATTATATCTAATTAAAGATAATATTTGAGTTAAAAATAATTATTATATAAAGGTAAGATTAATTATATTATTATACTTGGTACAACTGACCAAGATGCCTATATTATGAGGACAATAGTGTAGGTAGTAATACAATCGGATAAACTACCAGGGCTTGAATATAACACGTCATAAATTAAAGTATTGTGACCTCACCGGATCGAACCTGGTAACCCTGGTTGAAAAGTCAGTGTCATATGCACTGGACTACGAAGAATGGGAGTATAGTCGTACTAGATACATCTAGCGACAGAATACTAAATATGCAATTAAATTTAACTGATAGTTAATTATTTACGTTTTAAAGTATAATTAATTAATTAATTCGTGTCTATAAACATCACAAAATAATATATTTTTCAAATTTACACATATAAAAACAATTATTGTTAAATGTGCAATTTTCAAAGTGTTTCGTCAAAATACCATTTTATCATTGAAATAATGTTGGTATTATAGTTAATAGTTGTGATGTATTAATTATTTATTGTTTTTCTTTTTTTTTATGACAAATGTTATTTTTCAGACATTTAAATTGAGTTCGTTATAACTAGTGATAACTAATCTATAGATTGATTACTTGGTAAATAATATTATAATATCCAACCTGGCTGAAAAACATAATATTTCTGCTCCTCCAAATTGTTCCTTTTGGTTTGTGTCTGAGGAGCGGCAAGGTATATCGATAAAATAGGTGTTCCACTAATAAGATAAGGCAGCCCACTGCCATACCGACTCCCAAAAGAGCGAACACTCCTGCGACAGCAGCGACACCTATGAACAAAACATAGACACAATACGTATAGGTATTATAAATTATTCACACTATCGATAGATGGCAGGATTCTATGAGTTTTTAAATTTCAATAATGTAGTTATAAATCTAAAATAGTAAACATGCAGAAGAATCCAAATATCGTTGGTCGTTTTTGAAAGTAATGTTATTATAAAATGTTGTCTAATCATAATGTGTTAAATGTGAAAATCTCCCTCTGAGGCGGACGAAACCGGTTCAGTTATCTTATATAAAGTTGAAGCAGTTCGATAAAATTTGCGTTTTTATTAAAATTAATAATACAATGCATATCCATCGTGAAAAACAAAATTCAGGGGTTTCTTTCTAATCAGTTTATAACATTATAATTTCTAATCATCATTATTGTAATAATAAAAACATGAAAACGATTTTGGTTTAGATAACTAACTCAATTTACTTATAAGTTTTTAATAGCAACAATCATAATCTACAAATTTATTATCATTGGGAGTAGGTATGTGTATTTTGTTATAAATTATTATAAAACTGATAATATTTTTATTGCACACTTGATAGCTCAAATATATTAAAAAATTATCTATCATAAACAATCGATAGAATTTTATGCTAAATGCAGGATGATAATTAAAATAATAATATTATTATTACGTCCCTACCTATGTACTCATTTAAAATATCGTGGCAGGTGTAAATTTCACATGACTTACAACAGTTACCTAACAGTACCTAAGCTTGTAAAATGCTAGTAACTAACTACCCAGTAATTGAAATATAAATTTTACCGATGTACCCCACTTTTCCAATTGACAGAGTCAGATTTAAGACGTTTTTTTCGTCAATATTTTTTGGGCTGCCAATTAAGATTCCATAAAACATCAAGCGTACCCCCATTGGACACATAAACCAGAGTATTTTACCATAAATATAGCTATGTTTTTTTGTAAATAAAACCTTGTAATAAAAAAATGCTTGTTGTATTATAATGATTGTTGCGAATATTTCTACTGAAGATTTTAATTAAGTACGTGCCAAACAAAGCACTATGGCAGATTTTCTCAGTTAAATCCTTAAATAAGTATTTTATTCGAGAGAAAAGTAATTTCCAAAACACAATTCGAGAGAGAACTCCCAACGAAAGATGATTGAATTTAGCAACTTTTGTTTTTGTTATTATCAGACTTTTTTGACACTCATTCAGTCTAATTATATTCACAACTCATTACATAAATTTGTTCGCTCATAATTTTCGATCACACTAATTATTAAGACAATGGATTACTGTCAATTAAAGAAGAACCTCCAGACATTTATTTGTGTGAAATTTAGTTAGAGACAAAATATTGTTCCAAATCAGTGAAATATTAATTACACAGGTAATTAATTGTTCAATTTAAAGTATATTTTATAACAATAATATAAATTTGGTTATTTTCTACTGCTTTACAAGCTTTCTAAGATTTATAAGAGGTACACATAGACAACAAAATACCATAATTAGATTATTGAAGTCATTACCTAAAGGTCTCGGTTGCATTCCATAGTCAGTCGCCAATTTGAAACATGGTAGACCGCCATACCATTTCTCTTGTAAGATGTCCATGTACCCGTTCGATGAATATTTTGATATCAGCGCGGATATGCTATCCTGAAAATGAAATGGAGTCATTAAATTTTCGTTGGTATTTAATCAATAATTATGCAATAACTTTATGCCCTTTGGAATGTAAAGCTCCGTGTATGAGAATGGGACAACCGGATGCCACGACAATTGCGCGTCACACTGTTTAATGAAATAAATAGACGTTTGTTACAATTTTATACATAAAATAGACGAGGAATTTTAACCAGTGTCTACCACTACAAGAGTGGAGGTAGGCTTTTCATATCCGACATTATTACCCAGTGCTAAATTAAAATCAATTTGCCAATGTACTATCTAGTAGTTTTAATTCATTTTGCTCTTAACCATAGACTATAGATACATCTCTTAACATATTTTTTTTTATTGCGGATTGACAATTATCATGCCTGAGGCTTTATCTAAAAATAAAAGAACTCTCTTTTAGTTGGAGTCTAAACACTATGCACAATCAAATCATTATTTACGTGTGCATATTTGAATTCTCACCCCGTATTAAATAATAATATAATAGTATAAATAAAAATATTAAATAAATATTTTAAAAGAACCATTTTTCACGAACGTCTATTTAATTTCGAATTTCATTAGATTGCGTGGCGCACAGTTATACCGGCGCCGAATCGTCCTAGATCCCGAGTATAGGCTCCCGTGTAATGATTATGTACATCACAATAAATATGTACAACCCCATTATTAATTATTATGCGTATTTGTAGTAAACTTATTGATTAAAATAATTCATTGAAAAAAAATATTTTTGTTAATAACTGAGTCATTCATTTATGTTGACAGCTGTTTCTGGATATAATCCCACCTTCGGATCGGTCAACAATGACCGTATAGTCGGCCGTTCCGAAGTCGAGTTTATAGCCATAAATAACTGTCAATGTAAATGATTCAATTAAAGTAGAATTAATAAAAAAAATACTATTATTTGATTAATTATTTGTAATTAAATAATTAATCAAATAATACAATGCAGTTCCACCATGAATTGACAGTTAACACTATAAAAGGAAAAAAATAACTATGTTTAATAAATGTCATAATGGTCTTCTACCACGTAAACAGTTGAATAGTTTTTACGCCATTCCACAAAGTATAAAAAACAGTTGTACTAGGTCCGTTCTAACCAACATATGAATAAAAATCTAAACTGCTAAACAAGTGGTTTGAAAATTGACGAAAAGTCTTGCTAAACTTTATACTTATTGTATTAATAAAATTTTTATAGGTAAAGCATAAACAAAAAAATAGTGAAGGTAAAAAGAGATTTAAATAAAAAAAAAATCAAGTAGGTAAGTGGGTACCTAAAAACTTAAAAAAACGTATACCATAATAAGCAATCGGGTCCAATGATTCATGTCAAGTATATGTAAGAATTATTATACATATAAATATATAATTGTGTGGTAGCATTTAATCGAGGTTTACTAATTATCATCATGTTGCATATTCGGATATATTCAAAAATATTCCAAATAGTAAAAAAAAATATACTTATAAATTAAGTAGGTAACTCTAATTTAATTCAGGATAAATAATCGATGGCATTGCTACATTATAAGAGTAAATAAATCGGAATATGTAGAAATTATTCCTTCGCAATATGTAATTAGAAAACACATAATTTTACGATTACATAATATTATTTAACCTATTTACGTTTATACTAATAATAATTTAGTTAATCGTGTCATTTATTTTAAACGAAGTTTATTGAAACATTTCAGATTTTCTTAGAGATTTTCGTGGAGATTTCCTAATGGAAAAAATGAGTCAGCCTGTCAAAACAGTTTCATAATTATATCATCTCAAATTTAATGATCGAACGATGTTACATATTCAACCCGATTTATTGACAGGCAATGATTTCAGCATTTTTCAAAGCAAATATCGTTGAATATAAAAATCATCTCGTAAAAGATAGATAGATACTCGCCTACTAATTTGCAAAATTATTATTACTACCAAAAAAGTATGATTTCATATTATTGAAAATAATTTTTTTTATCATAAAATTTGATCATAGCATAATGTCAATTTATAAATATGTACTCAAATCTTATATTACTTTTATTCCGTGTCAGATGTTTTAATTTACTGAATTCAAAAATCCATAAAACTGGAGTTCAATACACTGAGAGACCTGACCACAGAGTGGTTGTCGAATAATCTGATAGCTCTCGGAATTATCACAAAACCCGCTCTGCCGACTTTTTATACTTCACAAAAAACTGTTTTTATTTCAGATATATACGTCAATATAATATATATTATATATACCTATATATATTATTTTCTTATCATATTAACTGACGATGCTGACAAGTGCGCCAATTTTTAAGAAAATTTCATGCAATTTATATAAAGGGGGTTTTAAAAATATCCAAAACAAGTTTTGCAAAATAATCCAAGCGGTTTTTGCAACTCGACAACTCATATTATTGTAGTATCGTCGATGAACCATTGATAACTCCGATATGACAGGATTAATATTTTACAAGATAGACAGAAAACTGCTTTTGGCTGCACAAAAATGAAGGCAGATTTTAGATCTGAATAGAATACTATATCTAATAAACAAGTAATAGGAAGCTCGTCACAATCGAGTGTTTCTAGTAGTTTCGATAACTACGTACGGTGTATGTATTTAATAAAATAATAATTTTATTATTAGATAAATACTTATAGTCAATACGGATCAATCGAAAAATAAATAATTTTGATGAATTTTTGATATCGTACCTACCTAATAGATATGCTTCGTTCATGTACAACTGACTTGAAACATGTAAGTCAGAAGCTGCCCGTAAAATAGACGTACATACCTACAAACTTATCTAAAGAATGGATGGAGAACCACTGTCGAAAACTACCCAATCAAGACTCGTAACTGGACAGAATCTGATATTCGAATGACGTTTTCAAAATGGCCTCCATATGGTACGATAGTTCGTAGTTCCATTTTTTACCATTCTTTAGAGAAGTTTGTAGGACTGTACACCGGGTTTTATGCTAATGGGTTTTATGACTGACTCAGAATGCCATGGCTAAAAACTACGTTTCCACCCAGTCAACGCCTTTTACAAGCGCTGTGAAAGCTGGAGCGAGTCCGACGGTACAGAACCTACATAGTGAACGGTCTGAAGACAGAAGAAAGTCTAAGGGCCATTTCAGACCGGACACCGGTGTCGCACTCGTATATAATAAGGAGGCCTTTGTATTCGAATAAAGGGGCCTTTGTATTATGTTTATGAACACCCCAGAACTAATGAGTCAACGCGTGCCCGGTACACTTTTCCGTCGGCCGCTACATTCTCAAGCTGCGGATACACTTGTTTTTATTACCGCAGCCAGTTTTATATTCTAGTTTATAACGCGAAATTATGCATTGACTCATTAGCTCTGGGGAGTTCATAAACATAATACAAAGTCCCCTTTATTCGAATACAAAGGCCTCCTATATTATATACCGGAGCGACACCAGTGTCTCGTCTGAAACGTCTGTAAGTGTTTTCTGTGAATGCGTTCGATGAACATTTTTGTTATTCTTCGTGACTCGAATGGCTTAATCAGTAAGAACGAGATATGACATGTAATTGACACGAACACTTACATGTTAAAATTTAAGTGACTACTCTCTAATAGTAATAGGTACTGTCAATATTTATACATTTATTTGATATTATTTCAGATAAATTTGCTGACACATAAAAAGGGTTCGCAATATTATTATATTACGCAAATTTCTATTCTGGGTTATATCTACAAGTAGTTGAGTGATTTTCGGGTTCAGAATTGGCGCGAGACATTGAGACGAGAGAAGGCTTTGCTGGATTTTAAGTGTGTGTGCGGAAATGTCGCCGTTATTAATTTTCCGTCCCGCCGTGACGCGGTCCACGCCCCGACTCTACAAACTCGTGATTGATGACAGCAACGTCCATTAGCCATTTATACTGCGGACGATTTTACGCGGGAACTTTCAAAATTTTTCCCGCCACAAAACATAACATCGGCGGGTAGCATTATTAATTGAGATTGCTTTCACGATTAATATTATGCAGTGTTGCCAACTGCCACTGACAATAATATCAAGAAAATAAACAGTATGGAAAAAAGAACTTTAGATAATCTAAAATAAAAATACAAAGAAACTAGTATTAAAAGAATGATTACTAATATTTCGAACGTTGTTTTGACAAGAACAAGTAAGAATTTGAAGAAACGTTTAATTACTTTTAATTAACAAAAATGTCATACACTTGTTATTTGCTTAATAGCAGTGAAACTTGAAGCATATGAAGCATTAACTTTGGCAGAATATCCAGAAATCTTAAAATTAAATGTGAAATTTCCTACAAAAACGACTTTATCATTGTGTTGTAACACTCAGTGATAGTTTGTCACATATATCATAAAAATTGTGCAATTATTTATATTTATTGGTTTAATTACAGTCGTAATGGAGCTTAAATAATAAGGTAACTTCTGTACCTACTGAGACTGCACATTTACATGTATTTTATTATTAAATATATGTAGAAGAACGCCAATGATTTTATAAGAAGTTTAATTTTCAAGAAAACCCTCAAATATCAAATTGTTCAGGAAAATAGTGAAAAAAACTGTGTGCATTATTTTATATCATATTTATTTATTATTTTATTATAAATTGAGTGGCTTACTCTGTACGTACCCTGTGGCTTACGTTTAGATAATAGAGTTTAAAAAATAGTTTTAAATTATTTTGATATGAAATATTTTTTGTGATTCATGATACTTGGCCAGTTCGTGTACGAGTATGCAATAAGTCCATTACCATCAAAATGTCACTTTGGTGAAAAGTGAGGGTAACGGAAATTGACCTGTACAGTGACGATATTCTAGTATTTTGTGACAAACTTTAAGCTGTTTGTGGTTTTGGAAAACACTAACTTTAACCAGATGCAAACCAATTCAAAAAATGATAAATCTGGCAAAAGAAGCAATACTTTGGCAACATTCAGTTTTTTATATATATCTAGATCTGTATAATGAGTGTTTGTGATATTCACCTCTTTTTCATGCTCTGTAGATAGGAGGCTTTAAGTAATCACTGTCCCAAACAGTCTTCCAAATCTGTGAATGTACCTCTATGTATGAGAGTATCTATACTTTGCCTGAAGCGGAAAATACCGTAATAAACGGTCACGTACAGTATATAAATAAAGATATCTAATATTTTTGATGTAGTAAAGCTATTATAACTATAGTCAATGTACCCAATTTAAACCTTTCGGCTTAGGCATTCACTTAAATCTTGTAAACCATCCATTCTATGTGACCAGCCATTATAGTTATTCGATAAAATAAATTTATTTATATGTACCTACAGGGTGACTGGCACTTACATAGTATATATTTAAAGATACCTATATTATAATATATAATTTTTCAACATGATTTTTATCGGCAATAACTATTGTCCATAAAATGAAAATAAGATTTTAATAAAAATTTGCACATATAATGTTTACATAGCCACCGAAATTCATGCTTGTGATGCGTGATTTAGAACACTGACAACCTCCACGGTAAGTGTTTGAAAATAATATAATGTTGATTGTAAATTTCAAATGTATTAAAATATCCTACGTTAATAAAAAAATAGTCACACCGGGGAAAAAATGATTCTTACGTTTTGTGCTAAAATAAATATTATTTTTAAATACTTTTTTTTATTTAGAACAGTGTTCTATTTAAGATTTTTTGATACATGTTATCTTATATCATCAACAATGTGGCATTAAAATATGCATTCGTAAAAACCCGTGAATTGAACACAGTCGATATGAAATGGTTCAAAAAGCGCGTCAAACATAATATTCAATATGTTTATTTATATTTTTTATAATAACGTATATACGGAATATTGCTTATTAAATAATTATTATTAGATTATATTTATTATATTGTTATAATTATTATAATATTGTTTATTTATTATTATTAGGTCACCAAATGTTTCGTCTGTTTGTGGTTATTTTTGCAGCGTAGATAAAACGTATTTTGCGAAGGACGTTTTTCCGGATTTAGGAGGACATTTTCACGTAACTGCGACTCTCGGCTTAAACTACACAATTACTTAAATGTCTCTCTCGCAAAATGTTATCATTATGTTTTTTTTACATTATTTAGTAGTTATGTGACAGTATACAAAAAAAAACTTCTAATTTAATATTGTAGACATTAATGAAAAAAGTTGTTTTAATATCGTACTAATGCCCTTAAATACATATTTGCAATTTGATGTATTTTATTAAATCAGATAATATAATTTTAATTAATATTGTTAAAATATATGATTTATTAAATAATGACTGTTCATTTAATTTCGATTTTTAATAATTATTTTTATTTTAGGATAAAATTATCTATTCAAAATCTTTCGTTGGTATCGAGTTCAAACAACGTATTTAGTCACTTTTTATTGTATTTTACAAATATAATTATAATTAACAGCTTAAAGAAATGTGATGTATTGTCTCTAAGCTGGATGCAGCTCGACTTAAGCAACAGACAACTGACAAAATCAACATAAACCAATCCTTCTCATTTAAAACCATACGGATAAATGGTAATAAGTAATATAATAACGTGAATCGAAAATCGAAATAATTTCATAAATAGTTTTGTAATATTGAATATACATAGTTTGGAAATAACCTAGATATATTATAAGTACAAGAAAATATCTTTTTTTAAATATGACGCGTCCCACGGGACTTGAACGACTACAGTATTTTTGTCAATGTGCTTAATTCTGGCGCGAATCCAGTAGTTACTAGTTTAGTTTAGTTAAAAAGATTTTTTTAGTAGATACATATATATTATCTGAGTTACTACAACGTTTTATTAGGTCGTATTATTATTTGTCTGGTGGTTGTTTATCTGGTACAAATCTTGCATTCGATTTTTAACTAACTTCCCGACTAGCTAGACATTTAAAACTTTTAGAATATATCAGAACACGATGCCAATGCATTTTTTTTAAATACTTTTAGCCATCTTTAAGTAGAATTGAATTCATTTTCAGTTAATTCTGTCTTGTATGAAAAGTTATTTCGAAAGAAATCCGTAATCCAATCCACTATTATTGGTTGCTAGGGGCTGGGGTTCTAGCAACTAAATTATTAACATATACGTGTGTTACTATGGAAATCAATTGAGTGTCAAAATGACATTTCAGTATTATTTCTATCAAGTACAATTTTTTTTGATCGTCAAGTTTATACGATTCAACAGAAAATTTAAAAACGTTGTAAATAAAAAGTTCTTTTTATCTTGTAATTATTTTTAAATTATGTACACTCAATATATAGAATGTAAACTTTTTGAAACTTGTGAGTTATTCGATGAATAAAATAAATGGTATAGTTTATAATACTATTACAAAATTGTAAGTATAATAATTTTTTCTTAATATAGACGTAAGAAAATATTTTTTTACAAATGTATACAATTACTATTAGGTACTACAAGATATCTAAAAACGATGTATTGTGTATTAATAAAAATAGTTATAAATGGTTATAAGTGTAGACAGGAAGTAAGAACCTAAGTATAAAAGATAACTTTTCGTGAACAACGAAGATAAGCGGTGTCCTTTTTTATTATTGCCCAATAGTGAATTTCTTTCAGAGTTAAAGTTTTTTCTGGTAGGTTAATATAAAAAGTTTGAATGAAAAGCCCCTAGATAATCTTTGAGAAAGGCACACGATGGTGTAAATAGCTTGGGCCAACCTTTTTTGTAATCAAGATTGTCCTTTTGTCAAAAAAAAGTAAATAGAATTTCGGTAATGATCGGAGTTTTAATGAAGTACTACCCTTTTCGTTTATTTTCTCCGCATTATATTCGGGTGTGATTGGCAAAACATTATGAAAAGTTGAAAGAAAATTACGGTCTCAATTATAAAAAAAATCAAAAAAATCTTTCAACGTAGGTGTGCACCCCTTATCAAAATTTGTCAGTCACTTTTTAATTGCATACCTACTTATTTTTTTTTTTTAAAGAAGATAGATAAGCGCTTTTAAATTATATTTCAATTAAATATTATTATAAGATTTTCTCTTGGTAATATTTAATCCTAATAATAATAAAATATTTAAATATTTTTTTATTCAATACTGAATACACACAAAATTTAAGAATATTGTAGTAAGTAATCTTTTTATTGAAAATATAACTATAAACTCGATTTAAATTATAAAGTTGATCACGATATTGATAAATCTTAAAATATCCTTAGTTACGTTAGTATTACAAAAAGAAAATCTGTCTCGCTACCATAATTAATAAAGAACTAGGCGGGTGGAACGTAAGTGATGTATTTGAATCCTACTTACTCCAAGATTTTTCCTTGGATATTTCTATTTGAAATACCTATAAGAATATTATGAGCATATATTTAAACCTTCATAAATCTTTGAATGATATTATATTAAAATTTTACAACTCTTTCCAATGACAATTTCTAATTAATTAGAATAGAATTATAATTATTATACACTTCGTCCTAACAATATTTTAATAACGATCAGCGCAGCTATTCTATACACAAGACTACTATCGGCTGCTATCAGTGGCTATCGAGTGTAGTTTTTCATATTTTTGTATTGATGTATTATAATTTTCACAATAAGTTACATGTAATTGTTACAATAAGTGCTATGTTTTAACAGCACCTCTCCTGTATGTGCTAACTTTGAGAGCGAGATAAACAGTTTTGACTGTTTGAACGAATAACTTATTGAAACAATAATTATAATATGTATCACAATACAAAAATATGATAAACTACCCTCAATAGCGGCCGATAGCAGACCTGTGTATAGAATAGATGCGCAGAACTAATTTTGTTTGCTAAGAGGCACATTAAATACATGCATTTTTACAGCAGGTAGTTTTTATAATAAAAGAAATAAAGATACATATTAGTGTTTAACAAGACATGGAAATTATTGAATTTACATATGCAACGTTCGTGTCCTGTTTTTAAATAATATAGCACTTGCTTAGCATGAGATATATTATAATGCATTAATATTATATCATATAAGTACCTACTAACGAATAATTTTTGAATTACTGTAAGTGGGAAATAATTATATAATAATAATATGATTATCATAAATTATTTTTAAAATACTTTTATTTTAATTTCACTTATATAATAATATTATATTTTCACGATAATTATTATTTTGTTTACTTGCTCATTATGGTTAATTAGCGTAGGGTTGTAGCTGTAATTAAAACTTTAACGTGAGAGTTTGTATAGTATGTTGATATGGAAATACTAAGGTTGTATTTACCTTCAAAGGAAACCCCTTTGCCATTCCAACTGCATAGGTATCTTCATTGAGCACGTCTCCGATTCGCTGGAGCTTGCAGCCATGATCAGTCGCTCGGTAATAATCGAGGATAGGTGTATCTGCGATCAGTAAATCCAACGATCCGTTTCTGAAATCAACAAAGTATTATTTTATAATTTACGACAGTATAGTACTTACATTATATAGTTTTATGCGAATTTAATGCGAAGGCCGCCAGGACAAATAAATAGACATTCGTTACGATTTTATACAGAAACTAAATGAGAAATTTTAATCAGTTTCTATCTACTATTTAGTAGTTTAATTCATTTCGCTCATAACATATAGTTTTTTTTATTGCGGATTGACAATTATCATGTCTAAGGCTCTATATATAAATAATATAACTCTTTTCTCGTTTATTCATATGCACTTATATTTTAAATTCTCTGTATTAAAGTATTAAATAATAATTTAATAATATAAATAATAATATTACTTACATATTATATATTTTTAAGTACCTATAATTCAAGAATTATTTATTTTCGAATTTAATTCGATTGCGTGGCGCCTAGTTGTCCCGGCGCCGAATCGTCCCAGACCCATTTCTATACACTGGTATTGTGTGTAGAAAGATAACTATTTTCATTTTTAACACTTAATGAATAGTTCTGTTAATTAATTACCTAGTCAAGTAGATTAGGTTGGAGGCCATGTGTCCTATATATTAAAATAATATTATCAAAACACAATCACTGCTGACCTGTTATTTATATTTAATTATCACATTTAAATATGATGTTAATAATTGAATTATCTAATGGCCAGGTAATGCAAACGCGCCAGTCGCGTTGTCAACACTAAATGAGTTAAAATAGAGACCATAGTCTTGGGTGTATTATTTATAATAAGTGAAAAAAATATATTTTATGATAACAGTTTATAAAACTAACCATCAACTGTAATACTGTCATTGTTTTAATAGTTTATAGTGGCCAAACGATAATATAGTTAACAAAAAAAGTATACCTTTATAATACCTGTCGCTAAGTAATGTTACCAATTTAACATCTATCATAAATTATTAACCAAATGCGAATACCATCATAGATATTGTATACTGAAAAAAATACTGAAGTATATTATTATGATCATGTTTATCGGAGATCCGAAAAGTTTTCTTAAAAGATAACACTTTATCGTAGAAAATACGATATCTTTCGCATAATCGGCCACTGTGGATGCAAATAGGGCACATTCATACGTATACAATACACTTTTGTGCGAGTATTTTGTCGGAATCCTCCACCCCCACTTACCCCGGCTTTGCTAAAAGTGTTTCCTGAAGTCTCGTCCCAGCAGGCGTGCCCTACCAGTGTTGTCAACAAATAAATAATATAAATGTTGACGCTGTAAAGCCCTCTTGTATTCGAATCCCTTTGTTCGTTAGTAAATATTAATCAATTTCTGGTTTTTCGGAATGGCGATACAACCATATGAGTTTTGCAATTACACTCTGGATTATTTAATTAATAACAGCGGAATGCTTGTACATTCATCCAAGTGCTTTTATGTGTGTTTTTGTTTATATGATACTAATTGCTGAATAAATTGTGTGGCGACCCATATAAAAAATATTATTCATTTCAATATGTTTTTATTGATTATTATTAAAAGAAATAAAAGGTGTTTACGTCTGGAAAGGAGTTATAGAGTGTGTATTCTTTCATGTTTTACTTAATTAGTATAAATAAATTAATATATTATACTACTTGCAGGTATAAATAGCAGATACTCATAAAACACAAAATGATATTATGATATTGAATAACAATTAAAATAATTTAATTTGTATTTTAAATAACCGTGTATATATAATACATACTATGTTATTATTCTATTATCATGGTACACGTTTCGCTTATACGGTAGATATAAAAAAAATCATTTGCACTGAATCAATTTAAAATATTGCATAATAGTAGGTACCTGCGCAATGAAAATATTTACTACATCGAACGATATATTCCAACATTTAAAATTACGAAATCATAGCAGTTATTATATTATAAAATTGGTATTCCTTTATTCGATACTGAATATACATAAGGTTTAAGAATCTTAGATTTTTTATTAGAGAAAAAAATATAATTTTGAAAATCCTCAGAAACACACATGGTAGATAAAATTCTAGAAAAACTTGGGCCAGGTGGCCTCACTCTAAAGTCACGTCTTTCATTTTTTTTTTTTTTATTAACTGTCAATTCATGGTGGAACTGCATTGTTTTGTTGTTTTTATTTAATAAAACGCAATTTTTTATAGTACTTATTCCACTTTAATTAATATATTAGGACCGGTTTCGTCCGCCTCAGTGGGACATTTTCAACTGTCCCACTGAGGCGGACGAAACCGGTCCTAATATATTAGTTAAAGTGGAATAAGTACTATAAAAAAATGGCGTTTTATTAAATAAAAACAACAATATCACGTCTTTCACTTTCCGGTTGAGTACTTTGCCCCTCAAATATCAATCCATCATGTGAATTATTTCTTATAACTACGTTTTTATCTGAGGTATTTCAGTTTCCACAAGAGAGCAATCTGCTTTGTATGTTATATTGCAAAATTATATTTTATCTATAATATAGATCTTAATTCTTAATCCTTAAGTTTATTCAGTATTGTATAAGTACAAGAATATAAATAATAAAAGTATGACTGGCTTCGGACATCTGTTGCGATCAAGTTAGTTACATTAATTGACCATAAAGCAGATTATTTCGTGATTGGTGGAATATTGAAGTACCTTAGTAAAAACGTAGTTATAAGAAATAATTCTAATGAATCATAGACGGATCGATAGCTTAGAAGTGAAAAAATTCATGCGGAAAGTCACAGACGTGAGTTCAAGTCCCACTTGGTATAACTTCTTATAGATGTTTTTACTAATATTACGTATGTTACGAAGGTTTTTGTAAGTCATTTCTATGTGTGCGGTTGTGAAAATACCCCATCGTAATACGGGTGTGATGTTTCATGATTCTGTATACCGTCTAGATATTAATTTTTGTCAGAATGTGTACTGCGGGCTTGGCATGGAGTAAGTGTAGGATCTTGCATTGGCCCTTGAGAAGTCGATTTAATGTTTTTTAGGGTCTAAAAGGGTGCATTAAATAAATTGTATTATATTCACCTTAATCGTCGTATGCCATCTGCTACATCAGCTAATGCGTATCTTTTCATGTGGTCCCAAAGAATGTGATTGGTCCGTTGGACGTAGTACTCTGATACTGAAGCTCGCGGTGCACCTACTCGCTGAGATAAAAGCTGCAACAAAAAATAACAATAAAGCTTTACATAAAAATCAAATAAAATACTTGTCAAATGAACATATTTTATTAAATTTTATTTACTACGCATGATATAACATCACTGTCGATGCCTGTAGTGTTATATATTTATTTTATTATTTATCACCATACTAGATTTAATATTAATATAAAATTAATTATTAACCAACTTATAATGTAGTTTACTATTAATCTGGCTTCTCACACCGGGGTTTCAGGTTCGATTCAAAGTGTTATCATAATGTATGATGGGTAATTTTTTCAAGTAGCGACGATTTTGTGACGTTTTTCACTACCTACTGCCCTCGTGCCACTTTATAGTGTTAAAAAGAAACTATAACTTTGGATTATTTATAATTTAGACGATTGGTATTTCGGTCATCATGCTGGTAATAAACGGAATGTAACATGAACCAAAATAGTTATCGACTTAACTTTAAAGAATAATATGTAAAATTATAATAATGTCTAAACATCTAGCTGTTATATAATGGAACTATATTATAATTTTAATTATATTTTAATGAAACATCTTATTAGAAAATTATTATTATTTTCCAATAATCATACTACCTACCCGTAACTGCTCCCTAGTGGTTCGGTGTTGCTAGTATATTCTACAGTTACTCATATTTTTAAGGAAGCAACATCAACTATACACACGTGTAATTTAATAAGGAATTAATGAAAGAAACACAAAATTAATTTATTTTATTTAAAATTTGTTATTGACTATTTAGTAGAAATTCTGTAATTTTCAAATTGGAATATTCGGCGCGACAAAAAATGTATGTATAAACATCCATCTCCCTTATCGTTTTAATGTGGTTTTAGAGAATATAATCTTAAAAGGTATCCACTACATAATAATAATATATTGTCATCAATTTCATCACTGTACCTACTAGTTTTATCATGATTATTTTAAAATGAAAATGCCAGTATTGTGAAACATAATACTTACAATAATTAAATGCTAAATATTTATAATAAAAATCATATTTGTTTTATTAGCAATTCTAACAATAGCTACCTAAAATATTAAATAGATGAATTACCCAATTGATATCTGAAATATTTAAGAATGTATCTAACGTAACTTTCATCACAGAACGGACATGGTTAAATCAACAGTATTGTTTTTATGCATATACGTTAAAAGGTTAAGAGAAAATATGTAGTTTATTGAAAGAATATTCATGACTTTTCAGACGTCATAGTTAGTATTCAACTATCTTTTATTCTTTATTAAAAATTTAAACTATCTTTGAGATCTGCAAAATAACAGCTAAAAAGCTTAAACGGAATCTTTGTAACAAGGTTTCTATAGATAAACTGGTACATTATATTAGCGATAACAAAGTTCGTCGCAAGCTCGGAAAGTCATGCGAAAAGTTTAGTACCAGTGGAACAAGATTAGAGGAGCCTGTTTGTTCACTTCTCAGTTTGTTAAATGGACGTCGCTTCACGAAGATCGCCATCTACATGCGAGCCACCGTATTAGAAATACACCCTCATCAAATAATTATTTGCCCGGTGATAATATTTGCAGATTATTAAGATTCCCGTCAATGCTGATTCGGCTGAATATTTTTTAATTATTGACACTGGAAAACTCACTTAAATATATTGAGAATAATTATTGCTGGTCTGCAATTTTATACCTATTCACGTTTTAAATCTTTTTTTAAGTATAAGTAATTTTGAAGTATTTGGAATATAGTAGGTATTATTATTACGTACTTACCTAAAAATTTAATTATCCTATTCTATCCTAAGTGGAGCATTATAATATTTGCCCAGAGACGATCAAAGAGGAGCATATGTGACCGATACTTTTCTTTTGATATGACGTCTCTCTATGAGTTGCCTAGATATTTTTCAATAAATAATAACCTAACCTAATCTAACCAAACAGAGAGCTACATTATCATAGTGTGCCGTGTGTCTGCGGCCTTAGGAGTATTATATATTTATAATATATATATATATATATATATATATATTTAAATATAAATCGACTCACTCGCTCATTAATATTCAAGGGAGTACAATACTTTTCTTCTAATTACAGAAAACAGTGCTCTGGTATCTCATAACTCGATTTTTTTAACATGTGAGTTATGACACTAGGCAACTCATATATGCCTTCACAGAGTGGAAGTTGTATTAACAGATTTTTGTTTTTACGAGAAACGGATTTAAGTAAGCCATTTCATAAACCTATTTGTTGTATATGCTCTGGCTTAAAATAAATATTGAAAAATCGACATGCGAATTCACCAGACCGGGGATTTGAACCCGAGATCACGACTTTATAATCCGACACGTTACCTATCAGCTATCGTGGTACTTAGTTACTTCCCTAATATAATTCATGATTTATAAATGTAATGATGCAAGAATAATAATTCTAGTATTATAGTACCTTTAAAAATCGTATTTACACAGTCATGATTGATTCAAAAATGTTGATTCTCTTGACCGGAGTGTAAAAGCACATAAGTCTAGTCATGATATTGCATTTTTCATTTTATTATCGATTCAATAAATCAATAAAATTCTATACATTTGTATATAAGCACATAAGTCAAAAGTTGAATGGAAAATGTTATATTACGAACAAGTTTAATCACATAAGTTATCTAGCTCCTAAAAGAAGTGTGCAAAAACACACAAACTTATAATTAACTTAAAAAATATATATTATATAATAAATATTAGTAAGTGGATGACAATTGATTTTGTTTCATTCTGTTTAATTTTTGGTGTCTAGTTACACTATTTTTCGGTGTTCACAAAAACGCTTATACCGAAAAAGAAGAAATATGACTTATGTGGTTTTCCACCCCGGCCATGGCTATATTCTGTTTTTAACGGTTTTTTAGCGGTGGGTAAGACGGAAGAGCTAGGCAAAATTGTAAAGTTATTTAACAGAATAGGAGTGAGGACCTGATCGACGGATCCCCTTCTAGAAGAAAAGAGGCGATATGACAGCGAGTCGCAGTCAAAGCCTCGGTAAAATCACAAAAAAACGGTTTTTTATGAGAATTAGTGATTGGTTATTTACATACCATAATTTCTCTATGTGATGAATCAACTACGCATAACAACATGATAAAAAAACATCAATATTTTCAAGACGAAACTATCCTACTATCCACAGTATCAGAAGCGAATATTCAGCCACCCATTCACCATAGACGTGGCCTATGTGTGTAATAAAAACTAAATCATAGCGGCTTAGCCATCATTAACCCCATTATATATATACAAAAATGTTGGCCTAGTTGGTAAGTTGCCGTATCTGAAGACATGTCATGGGTTCAATTCCGTGACTTGTCGAAAATGCTTGTTGTTTTTAGATGTTTATTTGATCCAGCGCAAAAACCTTGTAAAAAATAGTGTCTAGAAATATAATCTTCAAATTATGAAATGAGCATGTAAATTTACTTTTTTTTTAACTTTTGACTTCTATAAACTTTCCTGTTGTAGTGATATCAAGTCACGTTATTATAATACGAGTAGTATCTTTTTTAATATTTTATTTCTATTCATTGCAATACAAGAGTACATCAACTTTCATATTTGAGCTATTATTTAGCTAGTAGGTACCTACTTAAGAAATATTTGTATATCTATACTTATAATATGTTGATAAAAAGGAATTTTTTATTTTAAAATGCTGTCTTATCGTGAAACTAGTATGGAAACAAAATGTGACGACACAAGATAAGACAGATTATATAAGCACAGTAAGACAAAGTTTAATATTAATATATAGGCAATAGCCGTGTACTCACTGAGCGTGCAGCCTCGCCAGCTCTCAAAAATATTAACGTCACGCGAGGCAGCCGCGCGCAGCACCTTTGAGCATCGATAAACCGACAACGATTGGATCGGTCGCGTACTGACTGACTGAGCATTTTGCCTTGCGAGGCTTTCACGTATATTATCAATGGCGAAGCTGCCTCGCTACCACACAAAGCTGCTTGCTCAGTCAGTACGCGCCTATCACCTACCAAAATAATACTGTAAGGTTTATTTTAAAAAAATATATTATAATTTTTACTCACACTTCGTTCTTCAAAGTTCTCCTTGGCGTTGTGGAAAAAATGTCCCGCGATTAGAGCGGCAATGTTGGCAGTATAGCTGGCCACAAATATCACAGAGAACCCGCCCCAAACATTGATGAGAAATTTATTCGGCCAACTCTTCGGCGCTTTGAACGCCACCAAGTGACCGCATAGCAGACCCCACATCACCCAAAGAGCGCTCGACATGCTAAAGTTTTTTGACCTCTGCCGGCCCCACGGGTTCAAACCGAACGGAGAGAGCCACTCGTAAATGGCGACCGCTATCGCTGTCACATTCAGCGACGTGAATATCGCGATCCAAAGCTCCGGGGAAAACGGGAGGAGAAACGCAAGCAAGGGTATCTCAGATTTCTGCTGCGGCGCCGCTAAAAATGATACCCCGCTGAAGAAATATGGCGCGCTGTAGTCTATCACTTCAGATCTTGCCGTTGACACGCTGAGCGCTGCAAATGACATGTGCGCCGCTCCTGACACTAAATCCCCCACAATCCCGTTCCACTTTAACTCATCGTCCCGATATATTACCTCTTTTAATGCACCATTTGGTGTATCTGTAGTAGTAGTTGGATTATAAAATCCGCGGAATTCTGCACGGTAATCTAATTTTCCGCCGTTCGTATGATCTTTGATGATTACTTTATGTTCTCGATGTTTCATATATTTTCTTGTCATTTTTCTAGTTCCGAATAATCCATCACTTACTATGTATAAATGAAAATCAAACTCTAATTCTTGCGCTATATTTTCTAATAAGTCCATCGTGAGACCGTAACAGCAGTTTGTCTTGTATTTGTACTTGTTTTGAAACGGCAGAAACTTTTCATTGAACGGGTCGTACTGGGATTGATATTTGAGGTGTGGGAAAAAGGATCCTTGATGCTCTTGCATTTCTTCTTCGGCTTCCTCTTCGAGTCTTTCCTGGGTCTCCATCTCATTGAAAACTAACGTAAGGTTATCTTTATCAGATGTGAGGACTCTGTGGCAAGGTAGTCCTCTCAGGCACTGACCGTCTTCATCGAGTTCGCTTTCCATGACGAAAGGAGGAGCGAGCGCTGTTACCACTCTGAACACGCTCCTGGCTTGAGCTGACAGGCCTGATACGACGATGTCACCTCCAGGCCAAACGATTGTGTCCAACTGCACGCTTCTCCCAGTCACGTGACCGACGGATCTCCATTTAAGTTTGTCTTGCTCTCCGAACTGAACGTTGTCTTTGATTGATTCCTTTAATTTATCAGAATCAGGCACTAAGTTGAGTATTTCGAAATTGGACACGAGAGCTTTGTCTAATTTCTCAGTTCCGTCTTGAGACGCCTTCTTGCCAGCCAATGAATCTTCAACGAGATCTTTCAGCTCCCTGCAAAAAAAAAACATATTGTAATGATATTTGTTACGGTTGGTCAAAAAACATTGGATACAAATGACACTGAGTTATACAATTGGCAACACTACTCTACATAATACGACGCTCTTTTGTTATGTTTTTAAAGTTTGATTTATTTTCTTATTGTATACGTATCATTTGTTTTCTTCAGCTGTCACTATTTTGATTATCATCGTATTCAAATCTTCAAGCATCTCAGCACAATAAAAGCATATTATTTCAATCTTAAAACCTTCAATATGTATGTATAGGTATACTAGATAGCAGTTAATACTACCAAAACCAGCGGTGTTGTTATTACCTTGGTTACGATAGACAATACTCCCGGCGTGGTGTATTCTACTGGCGGTGGGCACAATTGAATAAAAGCGCTGGAGATTTAAATACCTATCTCTGGTTCCATTATTGTCAGGATTATCTAAAGCGTCAATGACATTGAGCTACTTTACAAGCTGCTTGTTGGAGAATTTAAAAACTCTCGATTCAGCTATTGCGATTGTGACGATGATACACAAAACTTTCCACTCGCTCAGAAGCCAACAAGCTGGCGAGTTAAAACCCCCATTTTTGGTACTAATACTAACAATTTGACAGGACGTATTGAGTAGTTCGTTTTTTTACTGGGAGGTCGTTACCATCGCTCTACTGCGCAGACGCAGTAGGCCCACACGCCAGTGTGTAGCTCGTACAGTTGACCGGCTTTCATCTTTTCTCGGTAGATTGTTTATAATCTGCTTGTTAGCTTGTTCGATGATGACACTGGGCAAGGTTACAAGCAGATTGTTAATTTGCCGGCTTGTAGCTTGTAAAGTAGCTCAATGTCATCGACGCTTTATGCGTCAATAACATTGAGCTACTTTATAATAAAAATAAATATAATAAAAACGATATCATTATGTAAATAATTTCAAACTAATATATAGGTACTTATTATAAAGCTAACAAAACCCATACCAGTTAGCACTGAGGAATTCTATTTTGCTACAATATTTTAAACAGTTGAATCGTAAAATTATTATTCATAAGACATAGAGAAGCATTTCCCAAATGTGCCTTTGCCCGTATTAACAATCCCCGCTGCAGGCAATAATGCAATTTAATATGCGCAATTTAGTGTACAACTACCGCACTTTATTACCATTCCTCCAGTAAACATTTTCGAGATGGAGTAAATAGTATAGAACACTTATTTTTGTATGAGTAAGTAAAATTTTAATTGTCTGTCAACAACCACTTGGACATTACAAATTAATATTTCACTTCAATCAAAAAAGATTTTTACCTACGTGCTTTTTAATAGTAATATTTTTTTATTAATTTGACGGACTATAAAAATAAAATATTCTAAAGCTTATTTCAATAACAGACGTTAAAAGAAAATTAAATTTGAGAAAAAAACTAGCTTCATTCGGGGATAAAGAAATAAATAAAATTTCTTATTTGGTATCTTTGCTCCTAATTTAATCTTCTTTAATTAATTTAATAAATACGTTGTAGTTTATAGATGGCGAATTTTGTTTGAGAATTGCACCAGTGTTAATAATAAATCATGATACAGAAACACTTTTGGAATTTATATTAAAGTCTAAATTATCAAAAATTGACAATGAGAACTCGATTAGTGAAAGTTTTAGATCGATAGCACCACTAAAAAAGTTCTGATTATTAAAAGAAAGTATTGAATTGTTTCCCAAACTTTAATGGTCTGTATAGTCACTGAATCTGTCTACCGAATGTCAAGTTTTCAAATATTCGGGAAAACGAAATAAAAAAAAATGTCAACAGTATAAAATTATATAAGTCAAGTTACGTTAATAACAAATTAGTAATATTTTTTAATTTGTAAGATGCCAGAATATGAGACCAATTTTAATTTTTAACTAATATAAAGTCATCAAATTGTATGATTTAAATATAATAATATCCAAGATAACCTTGCTTAAAAATATAATAAAATCGTAGAAAAAATTCTTGGATTTTTATCATATTCACATATTTCTAATTCTCCCTTTCCATTGCACTAAAATTGTAAAATAGTGACTTAAATCTACCAACTCAAAACATAAATATAATATTGTATTCAATGTAAAAATAAAACTTCCGTGACTATGTAACGTAATTAGAAATGAACAAAAAATTTAATTAACAATTTTAAATCGTTCTTTTTGAAACTCATAGCGTAGCAAATATTAACAAAGTAGTCTTCAAACAAAACCAATAGAGATGGCATGGAAGCATATTTATTTTTTACCCATTTGAAATTTATGTAGACATAATTATCGCAAAATATAAAAGCTTTGTCAGAAAAACTATGCAGATTCAAAGAGTTGACAATAATAATAATTTACTCATTTCTTGTATAGAACAGCCCCGCTTGGCAATAAAACTTTGCTAATTATCGCATGAGAGCTTTTCACAACATTGTCAAATACATTCGCTCTCTAACAAGGTTCAAGAGTATAACGTCACTTTTCTAAAATAAGTTTTCATTATAAAAGGTTGAAATAATGATTTAAAGGAGCATATATAATGCATTTATACTCATAATTTGATGTAGAACTAACTACACTTATTATAACTGTGATTTTATCAGTAATTAAATAAATCTAGTCAAAGGAGTGGTAATGTTGCATATAAATAAATCACTCAAAATATATGTGGAAAAATTTAATGAATTCATTAATCTGAGATCATAAAACTTTCATATAAGTTATTAGTAGTACTTATATCTATATATTTCTATATCTATATAGTATATACTTCAGGTCTTGATTTCAACTAAATGAAACTAAAAGAATAATCTAAAAAAATCACATGAGGTCCATACTGATCTACATATTGGATTAGAGGCAATATCAGAAAAAATAGGGATACGCTGAATGTAGTTAATATAATGATAATGAAGGTTATTTGGTAAATATGGTATGTGACGTGGAAAGGATCATTCATTGGGCAGGTCATGTCTCAAGAATGGTAGACAACATTCAATAAATAATGGGAATTATCTTTCTAATTTTAATCAAGGTATAGGATTACTCCATATCTACTATTAATTAATTCAATTAAAACAATTGCAATTTTTATTCTACGAATAAACAATACTCACATGCATCAGGATAATAATGTAGCAATTTTTGGTTATCGTAATATAACCTATCGAAAATAATATTGAAACTAATGATATTTAAAACCAGTGAGACTACTCTCACTTCATCATTCCGAATTAGGTCATACATCAACGAATAAACAAATGAGTAACAAATCCATCAAAGTTAAAATAAAACTAAAAAAAACCCAGCATGTGTATCTTGACTATGCTAAGGCAGAAATTTATTAGAATTTAACCAATTGGATTTTACTATCGATCAAAGGGGTTTAAATAAACCCCAGAATGGTCATTGGTTCGGCCACCTATAAAAGCGACATCAAAATGATAGATGATTTCGGATTATTCCAAGGAAAATGAAATTCCTCGTACTTCCGACGTAAAAAGAACATCTCCTTTGCATATAAAGAAATTGCCTGTTCACTTGAGTATTTTATAAAACAGTATGTTCAGAGGTTGTAACACCGACTATTATTATATTTAAATTAAGTATGAGGTAGGTAACAGAATAATTATTTATAGTATACAAAAATGAGAAAAACCTTCTCTATATAATAAATTAATATCGATATTGAGGATTCTAAATCAAAATTCATAAGAAAAAGTTTACGGAAAATTCACAAAACAGTCCAGCCAGCAAGAGTTATTTCGTGATGAAGTTGCATTTTTTGTATAGCCTTAGGGAAACATATAATAATAGTGAGATTAATTTTATGTTCAACAGAACAACATATTATATCAATACTCCCAATTTAATTTCCACTATAAATAATAAGTCGAAAATGATGAAACCGATTCTGATCATTAATATTTTTTTATTTGTTAATTATGCGTAGGTGTACCATAATTTGTGGCATAAATAAAATATAATAGTGCGTTGCATTCGTCAGGCATGGTGAATACCGAAAGATCTACCAGCTAGGTGAAGTAAATTTGTATACCTTGAGAGTAATAATGAAAACCTGAACAGCCGATACTGAAATGGCTGAATTGCGCCGCAGGAGGTTTATAGATGTTTGATGAAAATAATTGCATAATGAAATAATGAAAAAAAAAAGATGAAAATAAGTGGCAGCACTGGATCATCCAATATGGAGATAGTTTCTAGATTTCTGTGTTTCAAGGAGTATTTGTACATACTACATGTAGTCAAGAATAATAATGTCAATAAATCAAAATTGATTTAGATTTAAAATGAGAATTAAACATACTGTATCGCTTTTATTGCAAATGGTCGGGTGTCATTTTATGAAGATGGATAATTATGCATACTGCATGCATATTATTTTTATGCATAAACTGTTTTGTCGTCATTCTTAACTCTTTTTGTTTACAGAAGGCCTACAATGAAAAGTGATTAGGTAAATTAAAACATCGTATAAAGTCGGGTGTCTTAAAGATTTTTATAATTTAAGTTTTTAACTTATTTCGATAAATCCAAATAGGCATCTAAAATTAGTATTTTGTAAGTGACAAGAAAATTACAAGATAAAAAAAACTTTTTATATACAACGTTTTTAAATTCTCTGTTGAATCATATAAACTTGACTTGACTAGCTTAAACGATCAAAAAAAATTGTACTTGATAGAAATAATACCGAAATGTCATTTTGGCATGTCATATTGATTCATAGTAACGCACGTATATTTTAATTTAGTTGCTAAGACCCAATCAGCCAATAATGGTGTCGAAATAACTTTTCATACAAAACAGAACAGAACTGAAAACTAGCTAGTCGGGAAGTTAGTTAAAAATCGATTGCAAGATTTGTACCGGACAAATAAGAATACGAGCTAAGAAAAACGTTGCAAAATAGATTGATATACATTTAATCATTGAGTATGGACAAACACGGTTTTATTATTTTATATGTTGCTGTCTTCTGAACAAATTCTAACGTAAACACCGACTTTTTATTTTTGATATGCGAAAAAAAATAGTTCGGGGAAGGCAAGAAAAAACATTAAAGTAGAAAATATAATAATAAAATTTACAATAGACGACATAATTTAAAAAAAAAAAAGTAAGAACGGAAAAAAGTGAACGAAGCTTTTATATTTTTCAGTATACCTACTTAATCAGTTATCAAAATTTATATATCAAATGCTTTATTTAAGTGAAGATTGTTTTATTTACGCATAAAAACACAATGTTTCCAATGTAGCAGCAGTGCGTGGATTTTGGAAACTCCTCTTCAGAACAAGCAACGCGCTAAATTCGCTTCGTTGATAACGAAACAATGAAACAATATGTTTCAGTTTCATCCATGTAATAAATTTATTGTAAAACTGTTTCCAGTCGAAGCAAAATTGTAAAACTTTGATACATTTGGCTTTACAAAGTTATATTATGATAATACAGTACGTATTTTATAGATAAGCATATTTTATATTTATATTTAAAGTATTATTCAGACAATACAACAAAATGTAGGGTAAGAGAGAATAGTCTAAATAAAAAAAGACATATTCCATATATCATATCGATTGTAGTTTAAGTTTTGTCAATGTATTTTTTTTTCTTCTATCTGATTCTGTAACCGTGTAAGGATCTTGGATTTCTCCAGAACTTGCTTCCACTCAGGACATATTCAAAGTCGCTTCCTTCTTATTTTGGACTAAATTTCTTCCAACTCGACACTATCCTTTAACTTTGTACAATTTCAATTAAGTCATCGTTAGCCTACCGGTTTTCTAAATATTAACAGCTTTATAATGCATGAGTATGATACACGGAGATTTGTATAAAGTATAATGTTCACCATATGTATCTTCATTGGAAGATACCACACAACATGTCCAGGACAAATAACCGAAGTACTCTTTTCATTGTTAACAGGTTTTCGAGTTACTTAGTTATTTAGTTTTTTTTATAAAATATTTTAAGTGTCGGTTCTTTGGAACATTGCACCTAAGTGATACCAAAAATGCTTTTCAATCAAAGCCTTTAGCTATCTAAATAAGCCAAAGTATTTTAAACTGATAAAAACCTTTAAATCATCGCATACGTAGAAAATGGTGTGTCATATTGCACCTCTTTACCAGTGTCAGTGTCGTCCGATAGGATATTGTGAACAATTGTTGTGTTTTAAAAAAGTCGCAACATGGTTACAGGTGCTGTACACACACTTATTTAAAATTTGTCGGTATTTTATCAATCTGTGCATTGGATATTATTTAATTTATATAACAAGAAAGAGTACGAAACATGAAGTTGCCTTTAGATTGAAATAAATGTAACTTCAAATTTAAGTTTTTAACTTTAAAGCAATAATTAACTATTTCTTTTATTCAAACGAATAATTCACAAGATTTAAGAATATAGTGGTAGGTATTTAACAGCCAATAGCTTAAATATTGTCGTCATTAGTATGTCTTCCGTAGCATAATGGTTGAATGCGACGAGTTTGGGGCGTTTACCCGTTGGAAATGCCGGGTTCGATTCCCGACCGGTTGGCTTACTTTTTTCAAAAAAAAGTTTTTTCTATTGTTTGTGATATACTCTCTCAGTTAGTGTTTTTCTAAATTATATAATGTTTAAAGCAATAATTTTTTTCGTATATGACTTATTGAGAAATTTTGCTATAAGTGATTAGTTGGACGATGTTTATGTGGTTCTAGCTTCTTTCTGGTTCTACCAATTTATTGGCTTTGAAACCTAGTTTTATATTAATTTAACAACTTTGGAATAATGATTAACTTTGTTTCAAAACCTTAATGTATGTGTATAAATATCAAAATAATTAACAGAATATTACGATAATCCATCTTTTAATCCAAAAAATATATAATATATAATCTACTCATATTACTTTAAATAGGCTGTCTCAAATTATGTTTGAATTTTTCCAACAGTTTTCCGCCTAATTACTAAGATATATTATGTCATGTGATCTACGGATACGGTAAGTAGAAAACAGTTAGCTGATTCTCTCGGTAAAAAATTGCTAGCCCCGAGGTATGCTTGGCCCTTATGCGAGTTTCATAAATTGCTCCGCTGAAATTAATGACGCGTAATAAATTGTCGAAAGAACACCTTGTATTTAGTTACACAAATGTATTGGTGAGAATAATATACGAGACGAAACATTCCACAAGGCTATAAAGCGATGCCGTACGTATGTGTGAAAGTTATTACTTTCCTACTGAATTATTACTTAACTGCTAAAAGCTAGAATAATATTTGAATACTTAGTTATACTCGTATATGACTAAACTAGCGTTCAAAAGATTTTTGCACATGTTATTAATATCATATTATTTTGCTATTATTTAAATTAAGCAGTATATCATCCGAGGTTGTTAAACTAAAGAGGCGTAATGTAATTTTTTGGACATAACATTTAATAAGTTTCATTGATATATTTTGCACTAACCTCCTGTGATTAAATGGGAATGGGACAACTGGACGCCAGGACAATTGGACGCCGCACTGTCGTAGACACGTAAACAGAACGTAGACGGGGAATTTTAATGAGTTTCTATCTACTAATTAGTAGTTTTAATTCATTTTACTCTTAATATAATGTTTTTTGAGAATTTTCGAATTGAGAATTACCATGCCTAAGGCTTTATATAAAAATAAATAACTCTTTTTTCGTTGGAATTTAAACATATGCACGATTAAATCATTATTTACGTGTGCATATTTAAATTCTCACTAACTATTAAATTATAATATAATAAATTTAATATAAATTATAATATTAAATATATTTTTTTTAAAGTGCCTATAAATACCTAACGTCTATTTATTTTCGAATTGCGTGGCGTCTAGTTGTCCCGGCGCAAAATCGTCTTAGACCCGATTAAATGTGGTAATAAAATAACTCCTACTGAGTCCTATAGGTTCAAAAATGAATATCCAAGAAATCTAACTCCACAAATAACTCATTATTCTCCAAGATACTACACGCTTTTTGGCTCAAAAATACTAATAATAATCAAAATAATATATGTTTAATTAAACAATTGAATTCTTCAGCTAAATATTAGGAAAAAATACTTTAATAATTATTTTAAAATGCCAGAATTGTTAACATATCAGATTGACTCTATCTATGAGAGCCGTCGTAGTCCAACGCGTAAGCTACTGGTTTTGTACCAGGGAATTTAGATTCGATGAGATCATAAAAGTTCAACTATTTCTCTGATTGTTTCACTACTGTTACTTTTTTTTTAATTAGCTCGACAATCCAGTGTAGAAGTTGGCCGCATCATAAAAAGGTTTCGTAACATTGTTTTTACGAGAAATAGATGCTACCTACTTGCTCAACCTATTAAGTCCATTCGTACACACATTAAAAAATAATGTGTAAATTTTGCCAGACCGGGTATTTGAACCCGATACTCTCGGCTTACATAGCGGATACGTTACCACTCGGCGATCGCAGGCGCTGTTGCTGCTACTATACTAATGTTTTCTTACTCTCATTGTCTTTAAGCATCCTGACCTGTTATAATGTAAACAAAAAAAATAAAGAAGATGTAGTGTATGTAGAAAAGGTTTAAAAATGTTAAATTCTTATATAATATTATTTTTTTTAAATCTAGTAATAAAATTGTATTTAAACGGACTCTAACTCACGTCTTTCACATTCACCTCTAAGCGATTGATCCATCTATGATTCATGCGAAATAATTATTATAACTGTTTTAACTAAGGCCTTTTAAATTTAATCCATCGGGAGATAATCTGCTTTGAGGTAAATTATAGATAACAATTTTCTTAAATTATATTTTTTTCTATTAAAAAAATAACACGTAAATAAATACAAGAAAAAACAATATTATATAATATTTTTCAGCAAATATGAACTGAGAAGGAACCAAAGGTTTTTGATAAAATTATATTTATACATAGTACTAGGTTTTTTTAGAATTATTAATAACCATGCCCTTGCTTTTTCGTACAATGTGGTTGTTAGTTATTTTGAACATCACATAAATATTGTGTCCTCAACGGTAATCGAACCCAGAACTCTCGCCTTACGTACTGCACCACGATAGCCGCCACACACATACTATGTATACATACAAATTATATCTTGAAATATTGATTTCAGACGGACTTAAGTAGTTACGAAGTAATTTGTATAAGTTATGTTTGATAACAATGATAACAAGTAATGTTATAGAGGTAGCTGATCATTGTTGCTCGACAGTTTACCGACAGTAATGACAACACGCAATCTTTGGAAGACGTTTAAACTGTAGCGATAAAACTTTTAGTCGTAAGTTAAAGAGAGACACACGTCGAGTCACACCGTAAACATCGAAACTTCTTCATAATGTGTAAGTAAGTTACGCCTTTTTGGTGTTTCATAAATATAATTGAATTATTGAAATAATTCGCCCTCTTGATGGTAAAAACATATTTCGTCAACAGAAAATATATCAATTTGCTACCTATATCGAACCTGTAGTGACATTAATTGGCGAAAATAATAAATTAAAGCTCGAGCGGTAATAAAGTTTACTGCATTTTCATAAGTTTTGGTACATATAAATCACTTTTTTACTATTGTTCGTTCCTTTTGATGCCATCATTAATAATTACAAGATAAAAAGAACTTTTTATAAACAACGTTTTTAAATTTTCTGTTGAATCATATAAACTTGACTTAACTTGACTAGCTTAAAATATCAAAAAAAATTGTACTTGAGAGAAATAATACTAAAATGTCATTTTGACATGACATATTGATTTCCATAGTAACGCACGTATATATTAATAATTTAGTGGCTAGGACCCCAGATAGCAACCAATAATGGTGTCGAAATAACTTTTCATACAAAACAAAATTAACTGAAAATGAATTTTTCTTCTTCTTCTTCTTTCACCCTGTCACGTCCCAACATTGGGGCATAGGGCAAGCACAAGTTGGCGCCACTTCCCTCGGTCCATCGCCAACTCCTGTGCCTCCCGCCATGTCAGACCTGCAGCACGTAGGTCGCTTTTGTAGCATCGCTGCAGGGTGAGGGAGGGCCGGCCACAGCGACGGAACCCTTGAGGCTGTGCCACAAGGGTACGAAGTGCCGCACTCTTTGGCGGCATCCGGAATACATGTCCCAGCCACGTAATTCGTCTCTTCGTGATAACTTCAATCACCGAAGGCTGTTGTGTCTGCTCACGAACTCGGATGTTTGTAACGCGGTCGTACCAATGTACCCCTAAGATTCTGCGGAGACATCGATTTTCAAAGCTCAAAAGCCGAGACTCTTGAAGCTTAGTAAGATGCCATGTCTCACAGCCATACAGGAGCACAAGTAGCACGCACGCGTTAAACAAACGACATTTGGTCCTCACAGAATACAGCCTTGACCTCCATGCGACTCCAAGTTGGTTGAACGCAGAGCCCGCCACACCCATGCGGATTCCAAGCTCACTAGAAATACCACCATCATCGGCAACCGTGGCACCCAAGTATTTGAATCTGGACACCAGCTCGACGGGCAGACCAGAAACCCGCAGAGGAGTGTCAGCGTCGATGCAAGCAGCACTGCACATGGATTTGGTCTTAGCGGCATTCAGATGAAGACCCACACGCATCGAGTTCGTGGCTAGCCTGTTCACGGTCACGTCCAACCTTTCGATCGTCGAGTCAAACACGACTGCGTCGTCTGCATACTCCAAGTCGCACAGTCTTTCTTCGCATAGATCGCTTGTGTCATCATGATGTAGGCGTATCCCACTGTCGGGGCAAACCGTCTTACGCATTATGAAATCCATCATGATGATAAAAAGAAAGGGCGCAAGTACACACCCTTGCTTGACTCCTGACGTGATTTTAAAAAGGTCAGATGATGTTCCGGCTGCTCTCACGCGACACTCTGTATTGGTGTAGAGAGCACTTATCACGGCGACCAGTTTCCGTGGGACACCATAGCCTAGCAGAATTTGCCACAGAGATTCACGCTGAGGACTGTCAAATGCCTTTTCATAGTCCACGAAGCAGCAGGCGACAGGTATATTCATCTCTTGGTACTGTTGTAGGAGGCATCGGAGAGTTGAAATATGCTCTGAGCAGGACTTCCCCGGGACAAATCCACTCTGCTGCGCACGCAAAACATCCAGCATGGGACTTCTAATCCTGTACAGGAGAATCTGCGCCAACACCTTCCCAGGAACGCTGAGGAGAGTGATTCCTCTGTAATTATTACAGTCTTGTGGGTTACCCTTTTTGTGCAGAGTAACAACGGTACCATCCCTCCAGGCTTTGAGGCACTGCTCCCTTTCCCACACCTCGCGCAGAAGGTCACACAAGGACGGCAATACAGCGCTCAGTCCGCAGAGCAGAAATTCTGCATGGATGCCATCATCTCCAAGAGCTTTCCTGCGCTTCAGTCTTTTGACAGCCTCTTTAACTTCAGCAGTTGTTGGAGGATCTTCGCAGAATCCCGATGCAGTAGTGATTCCGAGGGCGGTGATCTCCGACGGAATATTGAAGGGATGCAATGGAGGTGGGCGATTCATAACATCACTGAAATGTTGGCGCCATAGCTCCTGGACCTTTGCAGGTTCAGTGACTGTCACTCTGTCAGAGTTGCGTAATGCAGTAACCACTGGACGTTTCCTACCGCAAATTGCTCTGGTGATGCGGAAGAGAGCACTTGGATTATTCTTGCAGGCAGCAGATTCCGCATCCCGAATGAGGTCATCCAGGCGTCGGCGCTAATCGCGGCGGGCAGAACGCTTTACCACGCGGTCCGTTGTCTGGTATTCCGCGCTGCGCTGTAGGTCGTATGTACCATTGTCTCGCAATTCTTTCAGGAGCTTCCTCTTCTCAATCATTTCCCATGTATGAGGTGACATCCAGTCCGGCCTGTGCGTATGCTGCTCTAAATGAATTCAATTCTACTTAAAGATGGCTAAAAATATTAAAAAGTTGCATTGGCATCGTGTTCTGATATATTCTAAAAGTTTCAAATGTATAACTAGACGGGGAGCTAGTTAAAAATCGATTGCAAGATTTGTACCGGACAAATAAAGGCTTAATTACATTGGCAGACGCACAGACCCAACCCGATCCAACGATCGACGCCGACCATCGTCGCCAGCTATTTGCAATTACACGCAACGATTCAATCTCGTTGGTCCTTGATTTGATTGGTTTAAAATAATAACAGTGTTGCAATTATTAAAAATATAGGTTCAGTGAAAACTAGATATTTCTTAGATCAGTGGCTACACTGAACGCATTCCCGCGCAATTTTACGTCAAAAAAACTGAGCTGTCAGCTGTCAAGCCTAGCGAGCATCAGATCTGTTAAAATTTACGCGGCCGTTTGACATTTATAGAAAGTTTGTATACTTATTGTTAATTTACATCATGAATAACTGGGCGAGCTTGAATCTCCAAACCAATTGAGTAATTCGAATATCGAAATCGAATAATCCAAAGACTAATTTATTGTAGCGAGTATGGCTAGGTATATTTCAACTGGCTCAGGCGGTCAGGACTCGCCGTAAACGAAAACATTGGGTGAAAAGTTGGCTAACTGAAGAACAGCGTGATCGCCATTGAATATGGCGGGTTTTTTTACGTTCCATACTATATCTTTGGCGTGTATTAATTCGACGAGGACTGTGTCCTCGGTGATACTCCATATATATTTTTTGAGTTTTCACCATCTTGTAGTTGTTCAGTTGAAATCGACCAGTAGAATGAAATGAACGAACGTTTGCATGACTCGCGAGCAGGGGCATATTCGGCTATTTTCGTACGCTTTCGCCAATCTTCGCTTGATAATGAATGGATCGCACGACGGATAATAGAAAATTTTCCACTTTCGTCCCGATCGCTCACGATCCTTGAAAACCATAGAGAATAGAGTTTGACAGTCGTGGCAGACGATCGGGCCAGACGCAATCTGCCAATGGAATATGGGCTTAAGAATACGAGCAAAGAAAACGTTGTAAAAATGAATAATTAATTGTTCTATGACGTGTTTATCATTTACAAAAATATCTTCCACATAATAAAAGTTTTAACTAGTAGTAACTAAAGAACACTACAAATCTTCACTTTATTAGTGGTAAGTAGTCATAACGTAAAAAATATTGATAACTAATATCGATGTCGTATTGATACCGAAGAGTCAATATTAAACGCAACTCTATCAAAAATCGTGATATCCTACCAAATTAATAAAAACGTACCCTATTATCTGACAAGAAATCGGTGATAACAGGAAGTCACTGTAAACGCATGTAGAAGACTTCTCAGTGACGTACCTAACACGGCGGCAACGCATGCTAAAGGAGTTAGATAATGTATCGGCACTTATTTTAGATGCGACTCCTTTTCTTCTTCATAGAAAACGAAAAGTTTACTAATAATAATTCTAACATCACTCTTGATCGTTTTTTACATATTTTTATTATAAAAAGCTCCAAATTATGTGAATAATTGACAGAACCGTCCACCGCGGGAGCGTAAAATGAAATGATAAATTTTGGGGCGTTCTTCATTTCAATTAGCTGCACTAGATCAAATTTTTAACACGTGGACAAGACGTTCTTATTCGACAGTATCTAATAATATGTGAGGCAAAAAATATTAATTGGTTGAGGAATGTTTTGAAAATAATTTTGATCTGATCTAATCACCCTAATTCAAGGTACCTACATATTATTTCGTTTATTATGCACTACAAAATAGTTTGTTTCACTGATCACACTGCGGGTTGGATTTTTATCAATACACATCAGAACACATCGACAGTAATTATTGTGTCTTATTATATGAATCACTGGAAAATAACAAATAAAATAATAATATGAAAACAAAATACGTTATATTTCAATGAAAATAATGCCCCGTTTACACGTACACGGATTTACTGCTGACAAGACGTATTATCGTGGCCATAACAAAAAACGCACGTGTAAACACGTATTATAGTGCAAATTGCAAGATTGCATGCATGGATCAAAAAAGTTCAGAAGCTTCTGATTTCCCCGTTATAATTAGACTGTGCGATAGGTATCTGCGCTTGCGCAGTAGAACGATAGTGGCGAACCTGCCGGTAAAAAAACTAACTATAGCGCGCAGAGACTCATTTTGAGATTAACCAATTTTCACGACCTGACAAATATTACCATATAATGACAACATCTCGTCTAGCTAAAACTATTGGTGCTAATAAATTCATGCACGTGTATAGGCGCCATAATGGTTAAATTATCGCAAATATTTTATTGCACTGTCATCCTCAATTCTTAGTATATAAATATTAAATACTGACAAAAAATATAGATACCGGTATCACATTGATGCCAATGTATCGAAATATTTATCAAAAAGTATCCATACTTTTAAATATTAATAAAAATAGTTTTCAGATCTGGTGCGTTTTTCTAATAGAGGTTGGCGAACATATGGTTGGTCAATTAATAATATTTACCAACTTTTATTAGCTAAATAAATTATGGTAAATTTTACATAACGTTGCTAAAAATGCTAAAATATAATACTTATGTGTTGCATGCGAGCATGGTGTACTATGATTCCTTTAAAACCATTAGAATTTAAATTCAAATTTCATCAAATACCTATCCTCAGTTGATAGTATTAATATTATGATTCCTTTGTTAGCTTTTCTGAAATGTTATTTAAAAAAAATTCTCCAGTCAGATTTGAGACCCTTTTTTATATCTGCCGAATTGCCATTTGGAAAATCTTCGTCTCAGAATCACGTGTGAGAGCTTTTCTTACATTTTTCGCGGTGACAAACAAATTTTTTCTTCTTAGAATCAAATATCAGGGCTTTTTTTTAGTCCTTTCAAACTGCCAATCAAAATATTTTCTTTTGAGATTCAGATTTTCACTTTTTTATCTCATGTAGTATGAATTCTCTACTCGATATCATTTATGTCATATTTTTTTCATTTTTAAAATTACAGTATTTTGCCACGTTATACATACCTGTATTATCGTATATAGAACCTGTACTCAAATTTAATAATTATTGTATACATAATAAAAAATAATATAGTACTGTTAGCAGCACTGTGAAAAAATAATCATTTTCATAATGGATAGCCAATCACAATGCGAAATGTCAACTAACTAATGGCGAAATTATGCATGTTTCAATATTACTGCAAGGTATTGTTTTTAATTAGAATACAGTGCAATAAACTGTATACGATAATTGGAAAATATCAATTGAATATTTTGTATGTATTAATTGGGGTGTTATCATTTCTTTCATTACGAAATAATCATGTGGAGTTTCTTTTTTTGGCGATATTTAATCCTAATAAGATCATATATAGGCCTCTACAGAGTGGAGGTTTGTATTAATTGATTTTGTTTTTACGAGGAATAGATGTCAGCCACTTGCTCAACCTATTATCCATTCTCTGACTCATACACAATTTGAAAATAATATGTGAATTTTAAGACCCAGGATTCGAACCTGGGCCCCACGATGCTATAGGCCGACACTTGAGTCGTGCGAACACCGTGGGTGACCATGAAAAAAAACTGCTTGCTATATTCAAAGTATAAGCACAAGCTACAATTTATATCAAAATTTGTGAATTTACACCACAGATTAAAGACGGTCTTTGTAGCTAACTTTAAATGCATATAAGCTTTATACTGCATGTGTATTATTTGTTGTAATGAGATACATTATGATATTTAACCCTTAGTGTAAGGAAAGGTAAAGAGTAGCAAATGCATAAGAAGGTAAAAAAGGATTACATTGGCGAGCAACCTTCTTAAATGTCTTAATCTATAAATGGTTGGCAATCTGATACGCGTAGCCCATGTTAGGAAAATGTAGGTAATATTTTAATAATATAATTTGTTATCTCTCATGCAAAAGCAATTAGCTCTCAAATTTTGAGATGTTTATAATGTTAATATAATGTTCTACAACTTTTCATATATACGGAATATATGTTATATTCAACGAGCAATTTATTGTTTTCACTTCGCAAACAAAGACAGTAGGGATACAAAAAAATCTAATAACTATATGAAATTTTGCCAAAATGAGCATGCAGGAAATTTTATGATAAAATCATCTTTCGTTTATATTATTTTTTTTACAGGAAAGCCATTTTTTGAATTTTATGTTTTAATACTAAGTTTTCTTAAATTGGCCTTTTAGCGACCAACCAAAACTGAAGTGCCACATAAATATTTTTTACACCGCGTACATCCCTTCCCCTACCACATACATTAACATAAAAAGGTATTTTTTAATGGAGTGAGAAAATACATTAAAACTTATCATAGAACACAATTTTACGCGTGGATTAATATTTATCAATCAACACATTTTTTCAATGGTTTATAAACAAAGTTTTTAGTAATTCTATAATATTTAGATATTTACATCGATAACTGTTTTGGGCTATGAACTCATCGTGAAAATACAAGAAGATACAATAAAAAAATACAGGACATAATATAATCATGCTTTTCAAGTTTCTATTAACGATAAGATAGTGGACTTATTACCTGATGAAGACCTCTACTAGTTTGATGGGTTGAGTGGAAAATATAACGTGGAAAAAGGAAGCATGCAAAAAAGATTGAATGATAATAGATATCGTCAAATCATTTTTTTTTCAGATAAAATTGATAGAATTAATTGCCAAACAGATACCTAAAAATTCCAATTTAGACCTTGTCCAGATGGCGCGTGTTCCACCGCACTTTACGCTCGAGTACCAAAAATGTGCTGCGCCCATATAGCGCGTTTCATTTGGCAGTGAACAAGCTAGGTGATGTAATTCATTTTGAATAGGTATAAAAAAACCAAACGCGAGTGCAAGGAGCCTGATAACTCAAGTTTATTATGATACACGGTTCTTTTGAGATTTTGTTTTTCGCGATAACTTGTAAGATTTATTCTCGGCAGTTTACAAACTAGGTGATTTAATTTATTTTGCCTCGAGCGCAAGGCGATCGTAATTCATTTTGGAATAGCTCTAAACGTCGCGTTGTCGAGAGTCTCGCGGTAACGTGCGAGTCTTAATACCCCGCGAGTGCATGTGGACAGCTCAATTAGGTCATTATCTGGAGAATGTGCGACTTGTAATAGTTATCTGAACAAGGCTTTAGACAGAGAGTGACGGTATTTCAGAATTATCGTATTTGTTCAGCATAATAAATTGGCCCTTTTTTCCTCAAGTTATCGATTCGTGATTGATTAAACAACACCGAAAAAAAATGTAATACTAGTCGCATAATCACGTATTTTTTAATGGCAACGTAATAAATATGTGCCGCTGGGAACTTTTTCTACTATTTATGAAACAAGAATTTAAAAGAAGTTAGCGACCAGACCAAAAAACTTTCCCCTTGCCATAGGTTGTTGACTGCTGGTTTAGACAATTATGGTGATAATAATGACAATGATGACATCCTTGTACTTTTGAAGTTATTCTTCTTTTGGTGCGTTTAGTAAAGGGTAAAATTGAGAGCCGCGCGCTCACACCGTTACAAAAGTACGACATGATGGAGTTAGCCGTGAACGTAATTGGGGTATAACCAACGCGCATGTGCAAATCAGCCAGCTGTATACAAACGCAAGGTACTCAGTATAACACATGGTTATTGTTAAAATCCATAGAGAAGCAGATCATGTATTCCATTTTATTTATTGTCAATAATTATCTATATACTCAGATATATATATATTTAATTAATTTTTCCCACATTGTGTAGTGAAAAATTTATCAGTGACATAGGTGTAAATAATAAATAAGTTTTTAAGTATTTGAGGCTATTTTTTTATTTTGTTACGCCAAAGAAGTATAACTTCTAACGCGCGTACATAAGTACATGGACCGATTTTTTAAATGTAGATACAATATTCAATTTGAATATTATGTTTAAAAAATACTATATTTAAGATAATGGAAACGGAAAGGCTATAAATTTGGAATGGTCGACCACATCGATACTTCCGAACTAGTGATAGACATTACATAATAGGCTTTAAGGGCATGTCTAAGCCATAAAATGTGCCTAAGTGATACGAAGGTTTTCCATGGTAATTGTAAAGCACTGCTTGACATGCCCGTGCGTCACGCTGGGCGTATTTCGCAGGCTCCGTGACCGGGCGCTTTTCGTCAGACGCCTACAGAATATCCGCTTAAAAAGGCTCCAACCTTTTGCTCCGATCTCATTGTCGGCTCATTGTGAATAATGATTCGCAATCATGTGAAATCGTAACTGCGGCCTCACCTGACGTGAGAGAAAAATATCTCACGCTACTCCGTGCTCATCGATTGGATTAGTTACAATAAGTATCAACTGCGATAGAACCACATATTATGTTTTCTATAATACATGTAATATATATGTTATGCTTGTACACATAGACTTTACAGAAAAGTTTAAGCTTGAATACATGAAAAACATACTTTAAAACTCTATTGAAAGAATTATCAACCAACGTGATTTTTAATAGTTATATGTAAATGGCGATAAAAAACTCATTACCTGTGTCAGCAGATTGATCGGCGAAATCAAATACTGTAACTCAATTGCAAATTCTTTAATATGCATTTTCGCAGTGACAAATTATAGTACAATAGGTAAATAGCTTACCGCAAAGGTTATTTCCGCGATATCTATATTTTATACAATATTCAGCTACTCTTATGTCCATTGACGCAAATAACAGTAGTAGCTGACTCGATTAATATGGTTATTTCCTAAATTATAATGGCTAAATATTATTTTGATTGTATAAATAGCGAATAATAATTCATCGGACATGTCACTCGAATTTAAGTACCTGGTCCGTTACTATCTCAGTCTATGTACTGTCAGCTTATTTATATTATTGTACCGATTGTACCCTTGTACTTGTGTAACCATAAATAAACTCTCACTCCTCCATCATCACAAATAACCAAGATCGTCTTTCATCTACAACATCATCGACGACTCCAACAAATATATTCATATTTATTAAAAAGTGCACTATTTTTCGATTTTCTACAGCTTAATCGTAAAGTATTATTGTTATCACGGCAATATTCTATTTGTAGGGAAACATGTGAAAATGTAAGACTATTTTTTAAACTTTTCTATAAAATATCTATGTAGCAGTTAAACCTTGTAACATCTTACCATTCAATGCATTAATAAATATTTTATTGAACATAGATTATTCAGAAAACACTCATGAGAAAATATAGCCAATAGAAAAAAGACACCCGGCTGGAATCGAAGCTGCGTCTCTTGGGTATCGCGCCCTGTGCATTACCACTATACTACGATTGCCATGCTTAATTGCAACACATTTTAACTATTGGTCTTTTTTTAATACCTGCTCAAATCTTGTGAATTATTCGTTGAATAAAAGAAATGGTTAATTAAAATTATTAGCAAGTTCAAGAAAGGACAACAGAAAATAATATTAGAGTGATCCGTGACGTCGGTTAGTTATTAAAGTAATAAATACTTTAATTTAGAATACAACGCATGCCTTTTCTTCAAGCCAACTGGATTTCTTCGTTCCTGAAGGCCATTAAATACTGTCTACAAAGTCTACATGGCGGAGTTGTGGGATGCTAGTTTGACCTAAAATGACACAAGAAGATTTGTGAGCGACAGGGATTGTTGTATACGCCATGGGGTGCCCATATGCTCCAACTAAGGGGCGGGCATAGTTAAAGAAGAATAATTTATAATACCCGCTTGATTAAGTTATATTATATTAATTAAGACATACGTGGCTGTAGTTTAGTGATAATGTACGTTTTAGCATTGCTACGTGCAGAAAGGTCTGGGCTAAAACCTTAGCTGGATCAACTCACTTTTCTACTCTACAGATGTAGACTATAGACGCAGAAAAAAAGACGCCTGCTAAACCTCTAGATGAAATAAAATGTTTAGAATATTTATGAAAACAAAATGCAATATAATATAATATTATTTACTTGTACTTAAAAAGTATGACTAATAATTGATACACTAACACTATAGATACCTATTTTTCCGTTATGTAAGTGCAATTAATTTCTTGGGTAATTATTTATGTTAGTAGAAATAACAGAATAACTTTTTAAATATGTCTGTTATTTTTAATCATACGCCGTTCAATTAAAAATTAACAGTTAAATCAATTATTAATAATATTTATGTTAGATTTTTAGAATTTTACCTTCAGCGTTCCAAAAGACCATCAGCGAGAGTTGTCACAAAATATAGTTACAACTATTGTTTGACAAGATTGTTAGTGAAATTGCTTTCCGGTTAAATAAAAAATTGAGAGTAACTTTCGTTTGGCTTAGCACTATCACTATAAATACTGGAATTTAAAAAAATGCGAATCCCGGGAGTGCAATCTTTTTTCTTTTGTTACACCTGCATTACTTTAAGCAACGAGGAGATAAGAAAACGCACCAAGCAGCCTCTCATCACGCTGAAAGTGAAGAGGCGACGTTGGACCTGGCTCGGCCACATGCTGCGAATGCCAGAAGAGAACCTCAACCTGGCTTGCCTGTTCTTCAAGTTGACCGGATTTCGGCGTCCTCGAAGGCCGCTAAATATTATCTACAGAGTGTATACGGCGGAGCTACGGGATGCTGGTCTGACCTGGAACGAAGCAAGAAGACTGGCGAGCTACAGGGATTCTTGGAGGCGCCGCGTGGTGTCCATATGCAACAATTAAGGGGTGGATATGGCCAAAGAAGAAAGAAGACATTACTTAAATGATTACTAAAAATACCGATTAATTTGGCATACAAAAACCTAAAAGCTTCATTTAAATTTTACAAATCGTTTAATTTCAATAGATCCTTCTAACACTTTTCATTATACCATACAATCATACCATACAATCATACCATATACATATGGTCATACCATAAAATGAACCGGATTACTTACGCGAGTTTCAAAATTAATCCATCTAATCTGATCAGAGCTTTCAATACGATACCGAGCGTTATAACCAGGTATTAAAATTTAAGTTAATCTCAGTTTTCAATCTCGTTTCCCTGGGTGGTGACTAATGCGAGAATTTCAAGGATTAAAGTATGTACATTTCTTTCAAACCGGTTCGGAAAGTTTCTCCTTAAACCGCCGGAATATTTTATAAAAGTTTTCGTATACTTTTAGCCAGCCACGGCGAGGGAGTTATATCCCGTAATTTGTATTTCGAATTCCACCGAGAGAACTTAGTTAGGTTGACTTAAAATTGTAATTGATAATTTGCGTCTTAGATACTGTTTGATGATTGAAAAAACCATCTCACTATTACTAAACATTGTATGCATACAATTATTCTTTAACATATTCTATAAATACTGTTTTTTTAGAGATACCTACAGCATCTTTGGGGTAATGCATAATAATATTAATAAAATTTGTGATATTTTTTTTACGTTCTTGGTGGAAAGAAATTGTAGATATTAATTAAACATAACAACGAAATATTTAGTATTTACACCACATATTATTTCAATTATCACCAGGACCAGTTTTATCCGCTTCAGTGACAACCGATACAAACTATTTATCTAACTACTATATTATACGAGTAATATGGCATGCATTTTAACTGTCCATTAATTGACATGCCCTACTCATTTAGTGCTAACACCGTGACTGGCGCGTTTGAAGTCGTTGGCTATTAGATATAATTAACGTGTTATTTAAATGTGGTAATTAAAAGGTTAGCAGTGATTGTGTTAAAGTTAACAAAACTGGTACTGACAATAATTAATTATGTGTAATAAGTAGTAGGTACATTGGGTTTAATTTTAATTAATAAATTAATTTAATAATAAACTTTATTTAACTTCGTGATTCAACTGCCATATACGAATAATTCACAAGATTTAAAAATTAATTTTATTGAACATAAACAATTTGAAAATACTTCCGAGAAATTTATAACAAATAGGTTTTATGTTTTGTTATTGTAAGAACCATCAGTTAAAATTCGTCGCAGTTAGATAAGATGCTTATACCATTGTGGTCAAAAAGCGTGGGCGCGAATTCTGCTGCGTGTCGTATTTTTTTTAAAGAGTTTTTTATGGGTTATATATTTCTAAAAAGTATTTTAAAATTATGTATGTTATATTATAAACAAACCTTTTTATTATCATAATTTTAATTTTATTTCCCACTAATTCCTACACTTCTTTGTGGTATATTGTGTAAGGCGCTGGCCTTTCATTCGAATGCTCCGAATTTTATTCTCGGTGAGGCGATAATATATTACATTTGTGTGATTTTCTCAAATCCTGGGTGTTTGTGATTGTTGTAGTATTAAAATATAAATATTTATATATATATAATATATACTATTCGTATAATTCTACATAAGATACAAAACTAATCTGTTTGAAAGACTATCTGCTCTCCATTCTGAAATAATATTCAATCAAAGAATATACAACAGGTCCAAACACTCATCTGTCAACAATAATAACTCAAACTTTTCGGAATTAACAAAAACTTTAGTTTTTACATGTTTAAATAATTTAAACGTAAACATTTGACAAGTACTCATTCGTACTATTCGAATTATAAAAAATATTTGTATGTATCTTGGTGAATACAAAGTGATTGATAACTGAAATAACCAAATAAGGAAGAAACTATATTACGAAGAATCAAAAAAGTTAATCTAATGAGTATTATCTGATTTAAAAGTAAATAACGTTATTAAGATCACTTATATACCGGATATAATATTATTATTTCCGACTACTACCTAGTAAAGATAATTGGAGTGCACTTTTATGAAATGTACGTTGCTTAATTTGTCAAATTCATATATTATTTTTGGAAATGTGTATATTTGAACTATATTTGGAAAGAGATTTAGAAAATTCATTGTACCTTCAAGTTTCGAGGATTTATATTAAATATTGTTAGTATTTAAAAGTAGAAAAAAATACCTCAACATCGCGACTAACTAGTGTGTAGATACACAGAAATATTGTATTCAACTCCCGACTGTAGAAAACTGATATGCTGAATTTTTTAAACTAATTATTATATTTTAGTGGGTACTTCTTACTATTTATATACTTCTTACTATAGTGGGCACTATACTTAGTAAGTATAATTACTGCATGATACTTGAGCGAAAGGATCTACAATAGCATTATAAATTATTAGTATCTGTTAAGGGCCCACATACCTTTCAAATTTTAATATAAGAATTTAGTCTGAACAATGTATACTTTATGGGAATGATAATATTTATATATTATGTTATTATTAGGGCCTCTCTTTTTTATTTTAAATATTATTGGAAGCATCATCATTTAAAATAAAGCCCTATTTTGGTACATTAATACACTTATTGTTCGTGGTTATCACATCCACTGAGTTTATTCTTTTTTTTTCAATATTGCTTTCATTTTAATGATATATTATAACATTATACAGTAAAATATATTCCGTATACTTTACATTGAAGTTTGCAATTGACTTAATGGTTTAATCTATTGCTATAAGTGGATATTATTAGTTTAGTAAAAAAAAAAACAATTATATTAGGTAAACCATTGGAAATATATTATGCAGTGGGTGTATTGTATTCTTAATAATAATTTTAAAATTCAATGTTTATTTGAATAGGATGCTGGTAAATATTTTGCAATCAACTTGAATGCATATCACTTACACCTGCCGTGCTTGGAGCTATAAATTACTCTCACACTGAACAAGTATTTACAAGATAAAAAGAACTTATTATATACAACGTTTTTAAATTTCCTGTTGAATTATTATGCTCAATATGCTCAAACTTGTACTTGATATGAAGTAAATAAAAAACAAACAAACAAACAAATATAGAATACTGAAACGTCATTTTGATTTCCATAGTAACGCGAGTATATATTGATAATTTAGTTGCTAGGACCACCCACTTAGCAACCAATAATAGTGGATTGGATTACGGATTTCTTCCAAAATAACTTTTCATACAAAACAGAATTAACTGAAAATTAATTCAATTATACTTAAAGATGGCGAAGAAAAGTATTAAAAGAATGCATTGGCATCGTGTTCTGATATTATATTCTAATAGTTACAAATGTCTAGCTAGTCGGTAAGTTAGTTAACAAGAAATTGCAAGATTTGTACCGGATAAACAACCACCAGACAAATAAGAATACGACCTAATAAAAACGTTGTAAAATACTGCTTAATTATACGTTTATTTATTTATTTTGTTAAGTTAAATTTTATTTAACAACGATAATGAATAGGGGGAAAATGATTCAGCACCCAGGCCCTTAATACAAATCATAAGAAATCAATACCTTTTAAACTAACGAATAATAATTAATCATAATTTCCAATCATATGGCGTACAAAACACCGTTTCGCGCTACGGTTTCAAGCCTTAATTACATTATTTGATTTTAATTCGCAAATATTCCTAGTGTAACGAACTTTGCGTACATATTATATCAAAAGTTAGGTGAAGGTAATAAATAATTATTCGAAGCACGTAAAAGTTCTCAGTTTAACGTAGTAACGTCGCCGTACAGTCGTATTTTCGTAGCGCCGTAGAAGCGTAGAGCCATAGACACGGGAATGGGAATAATTTCTCTCGGCGTAGAAAGGGCTATAATTTGTCTCATGAAATGAGTATTAGTAATTCTAGCTATTTAAGTTTTTGAGTTGGCTGAGATGTAGACATTACTTTGGATAGAATTAATCCTAGTGGCTGCTAAAAGCAAAGCAGTGAATTTCTTAGCTTTTCCATTTTATTAGTTCGAAACATACTACATTCATATCATTATCAATATCAAATATTAATTATAAAATAAATCTATTATATATTTTACAATGTTTTTATTAGGTCGTATTCTTATTTGTCCGGAGGTTGTTTATCCAGTACAAATCTTGTAATCAATTTTTAACTAACTTCCCGACTAGCTAGACATTTGAAATGTTTAGAATATATCAGAACACGATGCCAACGCATTTTTTTTATACTTTTAGCCATCCTTAAGTAGAATTGAATTCATTTTCAGTTAATTCTGTTTTGTATGAAAAGTTATTTCGGAAGAAATCCGTTAAAAGTAAAAACAATACTATTGGTTGCTAGGAGTCTGGGGTCCTAGCAACTAAATTATTAATATATACTTACGTTACTATGGAAATAAATATGTAATGTCAAAATGACATTTCAGTATTTTATATTTATTCAGTATTTCTATCAAGTACATTTTTTTTTGATCGTTTAAAGCTAGTCAAGTCAAGTTTATATGATTCAACAGAAAATTTAAAAACGTTGTATAATATAAAAAGTTCTTATCTTGTAATTATATCGCAATTTATTGTAATGATGTTTGTCGAAAAAGTCATTGATACTGATAATACGTAGTACCACTATAAAATATGCTTAACAAAATAACTTTTATTGACAGAATGTAATAATTGTCGGAAAGTTGTATCTTAAAAATACTTTTACATAATAATAATTATATACAAAAAACATGTAAGCTATATATTTTTTTACGTAATTTGTATTGTAATACCACATTTTTAAATCAAACTATTGATTCGTATTGTGATAGCCGTTACCATGGTGATTCAAAATTATTTTATACATTATTACAAATTAGTATACTCAGTTGCCACTGGCCAGCTACAACTATAAATATAATGCCGTATTCTAGCTACAATTGACGACCAATACATTTCCATCTGCTTGTTCAATAGTATTATAGCATCGGGCATTTTTTCACTTTCAATTTCCTTATCCAAGATAATATTATTATTTTAGGATAATTTATGTCCATTATAAAAGAATAAAATTAGCCTCATATTTATTGAATAATATTAAAATGAACACAATTGATTATCTCTTTTATTAAAAGATTAATATGTCAGTATAAATATCCATTATCCGAATTATTCAAATCTGTTGCATTAATAAATAAATTTAATTATAAAAAAACATGTAATATTGTTTCGTCGGTAGTATCAGCAATAAAACCGAAGAATACTTGTTCACATCAATGAGATTTACTTAACATTTTGTATTAACCTTTGGCATTTACAAACAAATAAAGTAGTAGAACTTTTCGGGTTACACATTTCATCATGGTCACGCGATACGATGACTCCCTCTTTGTATTTAAATTTTTTCCTCTGTTGTAGAACCGACTCGGCTTTCATCCAAATCTTTATTTAGCTTTCAATACTTTCTCCTGGAAGCTCTTTTTCAAAAATAATAAAAGGGGTCCCCCGTATATCTTTCTCGGAAAATATGCGAACAACCCTTGAGCAGCGAACGCAAACAATGATTGTGATCAAACTTTTACATTTCGAAAACAGGGGCCCGCTCAAAGGGAGCATATATATTAAATGCTAATCTAATATTAACTTTTACATTGCATAAATAGGTTTCCTCATTTATATGAAAACTTTTAACAGATTTCTAATTCTATGAATATAAAAATGACAAGGTGTGGTGGTTGAATTTCAGCTTCTTTAAAAATGTATTTTGATTAAACCTTTTTTACGTATTTATATAAATCTTATATTATAAATAAATTTATCTTAGTTAAATACTTTATACTTTGCTAATTAAACTATTTTAACCAAATGACAAAACATATTAATTAGGTTAATGAATTCATATTTTTATGACAAAAAAAATCGAAGCTTGCATTCTGACGGTTCTGTTTTATGGTAGTAAATCATGGCACCATATAAAGCTCAAAGCAACCGTATACTGAGCTTCAAGAATAAATGCTTGCGATGGATAATCGGTATGCGGGGCTTATGAGTAGCGATTAGATGAGGGACCATAGGCGTGTATACGGCCAAGCTACAGTATGATGGTATGACATGGAATAACGCAAGAAGACTGGCGAGCGGCAAGGATTCTTGGAGGCGCCTTATGGTGTCCATATGCTCCAACTTAAAGGTGGACATGACCGAAAAAGAAGAAAATTAATCACATTGTATAGTAGTGGCCTTCAAATAAGTGTATAGAGAATTAGTTAGAAAAACACTGTGACATAATAGTATCATATTACATATTATTATAATATGGCAAAACACATGTAATGTTTTTTTTTAATGTAACAACGTGATGAGTTTCAAATTAGGAATTGAATATAGCTTATTATTCAAATAACTATTTGGACGTTGAGTGACGATCGCTGACAAGTCCATAAAATATATGCACACAAATATTTATCAGAAGTGACGGAAGGTCACCACCAAACCGATATCCGTTATCCCGAAGCAGTTTTTACGCCTAAAATGTCCCATAAATGGAAATCTCGCGTTATTTCCCGCCCAAATGGTAAACAGTGCATTGCATCCCGCGCGTAACGTTCGAATTTTAAATTCCTTCTACGTTCCGCCGTGTTCGTAAATCTTGTAACACGGGCTATCGCAATTGCCGAACATTGCTAAATTTTAAACGCGGATTTTTTTCACGATTTTTCACAACGCGCTATCAGAGTTCTATCGCATAAATATTTAAAACGTTAAAACCCTTTTTCTCTTTTAATATATATATAAAAAAAATACCCTAATAAAATCATCTCGCATTTGTAGAATTTACACTGCCATTTTGAAAAAAACGCTCAATGGATTTTATTTTACTACACAAAAGTTCTTAAATAAACAGTTAAATAAATGTTATTTTTATCATGTTAAAATCTATAAATATACAAAATATAAGTAGCTATGTAGTGACGACGTATTGTAAAATTCAACTCGCTACAGGAGCAGGGCTTCCGTTTGAACTTAAACCGGGTTCTGACCATGAGCTGGATGCGGGGTTTTTTTATAATCCCGTAAAGCACTCTCATTTGCGGCGTGAATGAGATAAAATCCAAACCCACTTTTTCTCTTGCGACTCTCACAGTTTTTTGACACCAATACTGTTTTATCACACAATATAAAATTAAAAAAAATATTATTATATTATGAAGTCATATAGGTATAGTAAATATACAGAAATTATTATAGAATCAAATACAATATCCAGAAATGTTCTTTATTTTGAAACTAACACTATAAAATTTTACTAAAAATAATGATTTAGTTATCTGAAAATTTGTATGCATTGCCGTACTTTCTATAATTCTAAAAAAAAGTCTTTAACAAAATATATTCTAATTATTTATATAAAAAAATCTCATAAAATCATAAACTAAGTTAATAAGTAACCAATACTAGTATATACATATAATTTGAATAGTTGTCATTTTTATAGGAGTTTTATTATATATAGTTTGTTAAATACCTATCTCCTTTACCAACCGTACTTATTTCAAACAAATTATATGAACCCATATTTAAATAATAATAAATGGGGATTATTGATAGTTTTTGTAAAACTTATCGAGAAGATTTTTGTGAATTATATATAATCCGTACAGATTGACTTATCCGCGTTTATATTTGAAAACTCTAATATCTCAATTTTATTATAGTAATATGTAGGTACAATATTTAAATACAAAGTATATTTTTTCAGAATTGCATGTCACTTCATCAAAATAACGATAAAGTCATTCTATAATTCAGCGTCATTGCTAATAAAGTAGACATTATAATAATTTAGACTTTTTGGAACTAAGTATAAATGCGTAATATTACTATTAATAACACATTATTTTAAAATATTTTAAATCCTAATTGGTTTCCATCTTCACGGAATTTCTATTAAAATTCCCACACCCTCCTGAATTATAATTTATATTATTATCAGCTGTCCTTTTTTCAAATTATAGGTAGGTATAGCCTCTTTTTTCCATCCCTTCCACCTCATAGTATTGTTAATATTATAATATAGCAGAAGTCGCAAATTAATATGCTGTCGATTTTTATATGAAAACAATAGTCGCGTGCTATCTACCAAATTTGCATAATAAAAGCGCAAACAAAGCTTTGATAAAGATATTTTACCAATTCAATATGGAAAAAGTCAGTATTTATACGCAACATTTTTAAAATTAAAATAGCTTTAAACAGAAACATAATAATGTATAGATAATGAGAGATATCTATTTGAATGATTTTAATTTCTATAGTATATTACTATAGAAACTATTAGTAACTAATTAAATTAATTAATTAATTAAATAACTATTACTATTAGTAAATTAAAATTTGAATATTTTTGTTATTATTTTATTCATTAAATATTTAAACGATTTTTACAAGCTTTAAAGTGAATAATTATTATCTTGTATTTGCGTCGTTCAGATTATGTAAAAACTATTATAAATCTATTAGAAACTTCTCATGAAGCATACAAAAATGCGATGTTGTAAATTTATGAATACAGCCGCAATCGACCAACGATTAATTTATCGAACATTCATACTTTGAAAACACCCCAGAGAAATATATAGTCACCAGAAAAAATCTTTTAAAAAAAAAAATCGATGCTCAGCGGGAATTGAACCCATACTACTGGGAATCGTTCATATGAGCTCTATCAACCAAGCTATGTGCGATTCTACAACTCTCTCTGTAGTGCTTTTTATTTTTTGTGTGATTACTTTGAGGTGTTTTAAAACTATCTATGTTCAATTAAGAATACAACATTCTTGAATTTTGTGAATTATTCATTGAATAACAAAAATAATTTATTAAATTGTTTTATCATTAACATAATATGTAATAATTTATCATTCCTATATTATGGCAATACTTGCCACGTGAACGAATGCTATTTCGTTTTTTGAAGTAGTGAATACCGAGTGATTTATTAAACCTATTTTCATTTTATAATTTGAGTGAAAATAAATCGTGTATTATAGTGAATTCACAGAAAAATTGTATTCAATGCACAGATGTACTAGATTGTTGGTATCTATCGTTTTTTCATTGCTTGCATTAATACCTACCATATTGTACTGAATGGTAATTACGAAAAACAATAATTAGGTAAGGAATTTTATTTTTAATAAATACCTAATGTCATATTAATCGCATTTCTAATTTACTCAGAGCTCACAACCAAGATTATATATAAAATAAGTGCCATTCTCCATAACATCATTTTAAAATTGTCTACCGTATATTAAAATGTTTTCTGCCAAGCTTTCCAGGAGAACAAAAAATAAACATACCGTCAAAATGCCACATCGTGCGCCCCGGACGCCATCGTTGTAAATAAATGACCCCGCCACTTATGGCGGGAATCCATCAGCCGAGATCACGTGACGTCCGCCATTTTCTACACTGCTCAACGGATCTTTATTCGGTCGTCAACGGTTAGCTACATGTATCTTTTTTCCTGCAACCGTTTTATCCCAGCGAGACTACCGATTATCTTTCGACTCTCAGAGTGCATGGACACAAAGCTTATTGTGTGATTTGCCTCTGACAAAGTTTAGTGGTCATATCATAAAAGTGTATGCGAATCACGAGTTTATTTTTACCCACAATATACAAGACGTATTTGGTAGATAAGAGAGCATTGCATTATCTTGGGTCAATTTTTATGAATGTTGACGTAAAGCCTTAAGAAAATTGGGATTTTGTTTATTATGGGGAAAGAACAATGCATTTAATCAATAGTGAATACATACGGTAATATATAAACTTTATACTAAGCTACTAAACTACTTTATACGTACCTATATCAAAAATACTACAAATATGCAAGCAAATTTCTATATATTTTCTTATTTTTTTTTTCATAATTTCATAATTTCTTATAATCATAATATAACTATATATTGCAACATCCCTTTCTCACGTTATCTTCCACTATAGCAGCGAAAGATCGATTAAATAAACTTTCAATTACATGTTGGGTATATTTAATAATAACAAAAAATCCACAAAGTCAATCATGCATATAAAACAGAAATTTAATAATTACTTAAAATAAAGCATAACATTCAATTGACAAATAATTATTATAAGAAAACTTAATCGGACGCTTTCTCAAAGCTAAGAAATTCATTCATAGATATTGTGTAAATCGTATGTAAGCGAATGCTTTAGTCTTAGCCACCGAGTTGAAAAATCAAACTTTTACTTATGGAGGTTTACCAAAACAGGGAAGAAGAATTAGGAGGTTTTAATAGAAAAATATTGATTGAAATCTTTACGCAAACACACAAGAAAATATATGTTACATGTGGTAAAAACGTTTAACTGGAAACATTGTGGAATAGCAAACCATGGCGCAAATATTGCAATGGACCTTATTGCAAGAATGCCTGAAGACACTAAAGTCCTAACCAAGTAGATTTTCCAACGGAATCGACCTAGTGGAATACCGCTGAATAAATGACATTACTGTCCTGAAAAAGATTGAAACAGTATGGAATGGTCGAGAAACTGGTAAAGATTCACGAGGAATAGGACCCAGCAAAAAACATTACATTTATTTAGGAGACCAAATCTAACGTAAAAAAGTTAGAATAAATCATACTCTTGTTATATAAAATCAGCTTCTAGGTATTTATTAAAGTAAAGTTAAATTTAGTACCCACTATGATACGTCATAAAACGTTTTAACATTTTTATTTAAAGTCACAGTTATGGCAATGTTATATTTTTTCATATCATATCGCGACTTAAATAATCAGTTACACAAATTTCTCAAAGAACTATTTTTAACTTTTATTTCCTGCAGCAAACGAGAAACTGCAATTTTTCACGACGCCTCCGCGATTATATGCAAATTAACACCTGCCAAGTTTTTCCAGCACCAAGTTTTTAAATTACATCATGCTGGGGGAAAAGGTTTTTCTAAGAAACCACCAAATAAAGAACTTTAAAACAGTCTATTTTAGATGTTTTCAATTATAAAAAATCTACAAGTGTAGATGCAGACAGCATGGTTTCACAATTCACAATTTAAAATTTAAGAAATGTTATTTTAAAAACGAGTCAATATTTTACTATTCTAAAAATCAAATCAAGGTAGATAATTATATAAACAGGTAATTTACAATAAAAGATATATTTTTAAATTTAATAAAACTTCTCTATTTTGCTTATCCATGACTTGTGTGTCATTGATAACTTTACTAACTGTCTCTAAAATAATAAGCAATTATGTATTATTACCTATTAGCACCTGGTATTAGCAACTGGCGCGTAATGACCAGACGGCCGATTGATGTAATTAACGTGCATTTTAAAGGTGGTAAATAAAAAATCATGATCTAGTCAGCAGCAAATGAGTTCGAGAATGAGAGCGAGTGAGTAAGTATTTGTCTACAATTGCGGAGCAGGTAACGTGTCGATCTATAATCTCGTGGTCATGGGTCTTTTTCAATGTGTTCAATGTGTTCAGAAAGCCCATTAATATCCAATTCTTGTAAAAACAAAAAGTAGTTAACATAATCTTTACCCTATGGAGGCATAAATAATCTTCTTAGGGTCGGACATCGTAAATAAAGATGTATTTTTATTAATGTGTCTCACAAAAACTTATAAAAATGATCAAAAATATATTTAAGATTAGTCCAAAATCCATTTAATTTTAGTTCCACTCTGATTAATATATTATGAGAATCTATACCAACTAACTACTCATTAAAGTTTGCTTGTAGGTAAGTGGTTTATAATAATTTACGAGTAGCTAAAAAATACAGAAATAAATATCATGGTAAAGAAAAGAAAAAAAATGTCGCTTTTGTTATATAAATTCACACTATAGTTTATTGTCACATAATATTTTATATATATATGTGGAATAATATAAAAACAAACACTGTTTTCGTATGCAGTAGAGGATTATGTATAGCATTTTTCTTCTTGCAATATCCTATGTCCTCACACTTCGTAAAATACGCCCAACTTTTTCAGACTCTTTTGCCGTTGAAAGAAAATGAAAAAAGTGCGAAAAAAAACGAAAGCTCAAGCATCTTGAAATAATAATCGGCAGAATGCTCTCGAAGAAAACTCTTCCTGAATAATAATTGAGCTTCACTATGGAGTGCAAGACTATTACTGAGGCGTATCTACTGGAGAGTGGAACATTATTTTTATCATTTCGCATACCTTCAGTGTGATATCGATGTAAATAGTTTTGGAAGTAATTTTACATAATATGAAATGACTCGATTGCAAAGAGTTGAGCATTCAGAATAATTCTTTTTCTTAAAATCGTTATTATACTATTTTATATAATTACTAGTGGATAAATAATATACCCACCGCTGTTAAAGTGAGATGCTTGTACAGGTAGTTTTTGAAGTTATACTTATTTCGGCGCGTTTGAAAAATCAGATCAGAGTGTATTTTTGGCGTGTGACATGTAACACATAATTTATTGTTTCACACGAAAAAAAACGCACTCGATTGGATTCGAATCACCGATTGTTCGGTTATCAGCCGAACGCACTACCATTACGCCACAGTATGATACTCCAATCGTAATGATTGTACAGTATAATATTATAGTGTAGAATTGTTCCGTTGCCTAGGTACCGAATTTATTATTGTCGGCCATTTGCAATTCCTTACGTAAACAAAACGTCATAGTGGCAGTTGTTACTTTAAAAATAAAAACAACGATAAATAATCATATAATTTAGTAATATAAGTTAAAGTGTAAAGAAATAAGCCAACGGCGTTGCAGTAATCGGTCCTTTTTCTTGAGTGTGTAATTTAACAAGATAATTAAGAGCTAGTCAAAGAATCTAGGTTATCACAAGTTTTGTTTTTGTTTTGTTACGCCAAAGAAGAATAACTTCTAACGCTCGTACATAAGTACCTACACACACCGATTTTTTTATTGATTGTAATGTACTCGTATATACTTGGGATTACTATCATTCCTGTATGTCTTCCTTTATTTAAATATATACTAAGTTCTAATATTTTTTTTATACACTTATCGAGTGTATTATTATTGATAAGGTAAGAAGTTTTTTACAAACACTTCTCTTTTACAACTCTTCATAATTTGTTTGTTATATTTTTTTTATTGTGACCCTTGACTTAATAGGTAGGTGATAAGTTTTTACCTACTTTATTATATTGATTTGTTATATAAGTTAGAGTTGATAGTGTTCGGTATCAGTGTTTATTTGCCTTTTGGTGAGTGTACACAGTGCCTGAAGATGCCGAAAGGCGAAACCCGGGTCTCAAAAAACGACTCTAATGGAATAGTACAAAACTTAATTCCATTAGAATTTAAATTCAAATTCCATCAAGTACCTTCGGTCGATAGCAATAATAATATATACTAAGTATAATCGATACCAATCAAGAGTTTCTACAAAAAAACAATATTAATTATTTAGCACATCTTATTTATATTATTTAAATATATATTTTAAATAAAAAACGCACTTAATAATACACTTTAAAGATGCGCTCTAGCAAAAATATGAATTCTAGATAAATAATGGTTCTTACAAGCATTACCCATTAGGAAATTCGAAAGCAGTTTGATTTTCAAGTCGAACCACTGTGCGGTTAGTTACGAGATATTGGTAACAAGTTCATTATTTTTTCTACCATCGGCAGCGCTGAAAACAAAATGGTGGCTTTGGGTCTAGTTGTTTGTTGTAAGTATGTTGATTGTTGATTTGTTTATATACAAACGCATTTCTCAGTGTTTTACGTAATTATTCACCTTTAAAATAATTTTCAACTAAAATATTGATTTTGACCACCTTAATGAAGTCAACTATTGTTGTTTTCATTTAATAAAACGCATTTTTTTGTAGTACTTATTCCACTTTTAATCAATAGATTTGCACCAGTTTCGTCCGCCTCAGAACCGAAGCCTCGAAACCGGTCCTAATATATTGATTGAAAGTGGAATAAGTACTACAAAAAAATTGCGTTTTATTAAATAAAAACAACAATACAATGCAGTTCCACCATGAATTAACAGTTAACAAAATAAAAGAAATTAACTAGGTTTCCACATAACTAAATAGTATACCAATCAAACATCTGCTTTGATATTGCAATGTGTAAGATATATGAATTTAATAATTTACAGTACAATCATATGAATTTAAAGATTCAAGCTTATTTTGGTAAAATCTGCATATGGAATAATGTATGTAATTAAATAATTGCATGAATCTGAAAGTTTATTAAAATATCATGGTAAAAGTGAGAAGTTCTCTTCAAATGAACCTGAAATTTTGACACACTTGTAGGTAACATAATTAGTAGATTGAAGGTTCTTTTTATTACAACGTTTTTATTAGGTCGTATTCTTATTTGTCCGGTGGTTGTTTATCCAGTAAAAAATTTGCAATCGATTTTAAACTAACTTCCCGGCTAGCTAGACATTTGAAACTTTTAGAATAATCAGAACACGATGCCAATGCATTTTAAGTAGAATTGAATTATTTTCAGTTTATTCTGTTTTGTATGAAAAGTTATTTCGGAAGAAATCCGTAATCCAATCCACTATTATTGGTTGCTAGGGGTCTGGGGTCCTAGCAACTAAATTATTAATATAAACTTGTGTTACTATGGAAATCAAAATGAATGTCAAAATGACATTTCAGTATTATTTCTATCAAGTACAAATTTTTTGATCGTTTAAGCTAGTCAAGTCAAGTTTATATGATTCAACAGAAAATTTAAAAACGTTGTATATAAAAAGTTCTTTTTATCTTGTAATTATTTTATTTCAATTTCACACATTTAGGTTGCATCTCTACAGAAAAGGTTTTGCTATAAGTATTTATTGTTATGCTAAAGGAAAACAATCTTTCAACCAAATCAATAATAATCTTATAAAAAATGTAAGAGTTAAATAAAAATAAATAAATGATAATATTATAAAGATTATTAATCGAAAATCAAAACACTCTTGATACCTATCCTTACATTATTTCCGCTCGGTTATTATTATAGTCACGTAAGTATCCGGTTTCAGTTAATTGCTTCACGGAGCTTATGACGGTATCCACGTAAGGACGTCGGACGCCCTAACGGCCCGTTATAGAATGATAGTTATAATCATGTCGTGTCGCCACATCCTTCATAGCCCGTTACACGAAAAGCGGATTACGTTAACTGACCGTTCAACTTACGATCACTTTCTGAGAAAATCCATTAAGCTGCATGCATATTAGCATTATTGTCAAGGCAAAGAAGCTTTGCTTGAGGCGTGTTTATTTTCCGGATGGAAGCTTTAATAAATGTGTTCCTTTGAGAACTTCTAAAGCCATTTATATTTATTTGTATTCTGTATGCAATGTAATAAATATTTGCATAAAGGGATTTTTTTTCAGCAGCTTTCAGTGTTATTGTAATAAAATTTCCACTTTTTCCTAATGAATCTTTTCAACATGTTCATATTTGTAATTCCAAGTGATAGTTACATTATAATAATTATTTTAACCGGTGAATTAAATTTATATATTATAACATATTGTACTGCAAATGTATCTGCAAATCCTTAAGTGATATACTGGTACGATCACATTAGAAAGACTCGAGTTCACGAGCTGAAGCGTCATTTTTTTGGTGTAGGATATAATTGAGAAGAAGCGCAGGGACATATGGAGAATGTGACACGCAACGTTCCTGTAGTAGGGTCATATATAATCTGTCTCGTGAAAATAATACATGACGCTAAATCAAGAGATCAGTTTATGCTTGTTTCCTACTCCAAATATTTTGGGATATTTACGATAAATCTGATATTGCTAAAATTATTACAAGCTTATATTATAATAATTACCCACAAGTCAAATATGTATATTGACAAGAAGCTGGAGTCAAGCAAGGCTGTATATTTGCGCCCTGTCTTTTTATCATTGTGGTGGATTTCATAATGCGCAAGACGGTTTGCTCCGACGGTGGGATATCCCTACATCATGATGACGCACCCGACGCATGCGAAGAAAGACAGATGCAAGACAATATGAATTTTTCATATGTATGCTTTCCTTTTAATATTCGTTACCATCAAGAAACAAGTTAAGAGGTTTTTTTTTAATTTTTCCAATACGTGTACGCAAAAATGGTTCCACAAAAGAACATAATCGTCCAAAGTCAAAAAGTTATTTTTTATGAGTTTTTCCCATTCCATCAGCTTTTTCACTCAAAACATATGCGCCCAGAATACATGTCAATTTCCAACTTATGTCAAGTGCTATTAATGATGGACTTTAAAATTATTATTTTAAAAAGTTCTAAAACATTTTGGCATACCAGCAGAATTTCGTACTTCCTAGCGTGCCTTAGGTTTGCCACCAACGCATTTGGATTAATTTGGTATGTTCAACTAATTTTTATTATTTTCACTATTATCTCGTTAATCATTTGTTCCATAATGATATTACATTTTTACAGTATTTTCGGTCTCTTCATAAAGTTTGTTTTATTTTTGTTTATAAAATATGGACTTAATTAAAAATTGAATTGAATATACATAATTTGAAAATATCTCATGCACCACCACTGAATTTACGCCAGTGTACTTTTATAATTAAGCTACGGGCATTCTACTTAATTACGACAATTTTAACTAGTATTTATTACATTAAAATTCGTTACAATGTTATTTTGTAATGTTGTTAATTGGAAAACCACACTGACGCAAATATATAGATGGAACAATATTTTTTATCGATTATGGCTTGGCTTAGGCAAGGCTTCGTGAATTTAAAAAAAATCTAACCAATTACATTTATAATATGTATCTATTCTTAATTCAACATAAACAAATAAGTATGACTGAAAAAGTGCGCACCATTTTTGTCACCCATTGCATTCCTACACTATTATGCTTTGGTTTAGGAAGGTTTAATTTTATTTAAAAAAAATAACCAGCACCATCTATAAATTGTATTCTTAGTTCAATAAAAATAGATAAGTATGACTGAGAAAGTTTAGTGTGCACTATTTATGTCGTATCTTAATATACCTCTACCCCTCACCACTGTTAAAATATTGTTTCTACAATATTACTAAATAATACGTAAGCAGAAATCACATTGTATAAAATCATGATTCATTCATCTCTAAACATACGAAATAATGGATAGAAATGATTGTAATAACTCACACTAAGACCCTGAGAAAATATTGGTGTGTGGCAACGCACCAAACAAAATCTACGAACATATAATAATTAATTATACAGTCTCTTTATCATAGAACAAGAGTAAACTATAATACATAAGACGAAAACTATTCCCTTAATATGAAAGCAAGATTTAATGGATAAATAAGTAATAATAATAATCTAGTAAGCAGTAATAGCTGTGTCTGAGATAGAGAGATAATAAACGTGCGCAAACTAATTGACAGTCCTCTCTCTATATCTCCCCGTGTGTACGTATTTCCATATGTGTGTGTTTGTTCATATGTCTTAGCATTAAATTCACTATATTATTATAATATTTCCTTGTAGACTCCTACTACACCTGTGTTACTTCATACAATTTTGTCGCCTCTGGCTAAACTAGTTAAGTGGAATGCGTAATAATTCATGCTTATGCCCAGGATCAAGTTGCGGCTCGTATTGGAATCACTTATCTATTTAAAAATAATATACATTTCTACTGTAAAACAATGACAAAAACGCCCAATATAGCCCATCATAGATGGAAAAAAAATCTTGTTGCATCAGTGACATTTTGGCATTTATAGTTACTTCATTATTTATCAAATTTAAATATTTCGTTTTATTTCGCAATGCTATACCTTTAGTTATCTCATAAAGTATATCGAATGTACGTCTTATTTTTGTTTACATTTTTATATCATGTCTGCTTAAATCATTAAATGTGAATTTGCAGGGAAACACTAAATGAAATCTTAGTTTTTTAAAAGATCTTTGTATGGGTATCTAATATTTGTAGTACTACAGAGTCTGAAAATTATAATAGACTAAATTAGTGAATCACCATTTTATGTATTATTAAAGAATTTTCTTTTTTTTTGTCAATTTTCTCAATTAATTAAGCATGTACCGGATACAAACAAATCTGACTGTAGCCTAGCCACGGGAGTAAAATCTACAATTAATTTTAAATGTAGAGTTAAATCAGTAGATGTAGTTACTGATGATATACCAATTTCCAAGAAAAACTCTTGTAAAGTATAGAAAAAGTTTAAGAAACTTGATACGAAAGTTATTCTTAAACTATTTATTCAATTCAAGCAATGTACAAACCTGAAACTTATCTGAAGAATGGATGAGAGAGCCACCGTTGAAACCTACCAAATCAAAATTCGCAACTGGACAGAGTCTGACATTCGAATGACGTTTTCAAAATGGCGTCCATATGGTAGTTTATAGTTCCATTTTTGACCAAGTTCCAAGTTTGCAGTACTGTATCCAAATACATTTTTGTTTTATTAACTTGAATGGAACTAAATAAATTCGCAAATTATTATACTGTTGAAATAAATTAAATTTATTCATTCAGCAGAAGGTCCATAGTTTCTGGTGATATGGTAAACTGTAAGTTTAGTTTAGGTATGCAAGAATTAATTAATTAATGCATAATATACACTTAAGTTATTGTAAAAAAAAAGAATTTTCAAATAACAAAAAATAGGAGATTTTTATTATCAAAGCTTTTAAGTTTATTTGTATGTAGACGAAAAAAATATCAACCACCATCAAATCCTACAAATACGCTATGAAGTCGTATTGATGGCAATACTTAGCCAAATTAAAAACAGCAAAGACGTCCTACACTCAGCTACGTGTTTTTATTTTTTCATTAAACAATTTAATTTAAATACATATATAAATCTTTCCTCAGAGATTATTAAAACACTTCTAAATTTAAGAGAATTTTTATTAATTATACTCAAAAGATGTCAAATTAGATGCTTTGAATAAAATGTTTTATTTTCAGTGGCGGGCCTAATTCACCAGTCTGCGTCAAATCTACCGAAAACAAAATAAACTACTCAGCCGGATTTCAGAGCAGTGTGTATTTAATGAATATTGTATAAATGAAAACGGATCTGGATTAACTTTTATGCACGGCCCGTCCCTGTCAAAAGTCGGGCTGAGCTTTCGGTAAAAGCACGCGCTAAATTCAGTTTGGTTTGTAGCTTCCTAGCAGAGCCTTCTACGTCCAACTTTGTTCACAGTATTTGCTGCGAGTTTTGACATTTATATATTTTATAATTAATGGGAGTTATGATAGTTTCTATGCGAAAAGTATGTGACTTTAAAGCTATCTTTGAACACAAGATATAACGACTGAAAGCTAATTTATTCAAAAGAAGTAAGCTTTCGTAAGACACTAAAATGAAGGCATTTAATGTCATGCTCACAAGCATAATAACTAAAATAAATTCATCTCATTTAATTTATTATTTAATTGATGTTAAGTTTTCATTCTATCTTACTCATATCAATTTAATTATTATTGAAACATGGCATTTAATCAAATTATTGTCCTAAATTTAGACAATAAGATGTTGGTTAGTCTTTAAATAAAACTTATTTAACGTAGGAGAAGTTTTTACATTATAAACTTGCTATTTAAGCTTTTTTAGTTTTTGAATTTTTTGTGGTTTTTTGAAATATTTTTTTTTTATAAAGATAAAAAAAAAACATTTAAGCTTTGTCAAATCACGCTTAAATTCAATTGCCTTAGCAATTTGTATGATATTAAAAGGAAAAAAAAATAACCATCTATCCAAAACTACTATTTCAAAAATTCTAAAAGACTTTTGATTGAAGAGAAATTTAATTCATGTGCATTGTGCATAATATACGAAAACAGATTCAAAAGTCAAAACGTGTATTTGAAAAATTGACATTTGTAAGTAATTTTAAATACTAAAACGCAGTGCAGGTGACTGCTATATTTATTACATAATATCATACATATCAGGGACATAGTACATGATAGAAAAACACTGCAAATTGTACCCTATACTTTTATATTGTAGAGTAGATAGAATAGATTTATATAAATAGGTATATTGATTCTAATAAATGTCCACATAAACTAACGACCCAACTTTTATTTCACTCTTCACATATAAAACATGCAGTCTAAAAAGTTCTCATATGAAACGTCAAAAAGACCACCGCACACTTTGATCCACTCGCGTGGTAAGTCATGATGAGCTTTGGTTTGGTTTGCATGCCGCTTTAGTTTCATGCATATTCATTTTATTAGTAGCGACTAGTGCTTACCAGCCTCTCACCGCTCATAGCTATCGAAGTTTGTCAACTCTCTGGATAACTAATCGGTGTCCACAGTTTACTAGTGAAGTAGTTATAGGTCATAGTTTAGTTTATTACCCAATCGTTAATTTTATTAAATACATTTTATTATTACCTTTCATTGGAATAAGCCCCGCATAAAATAAGTACCTGATTAAATCCAATAACAAAACAGATCAGATTTTTGTAAAAAAAAAATACTAATAATTTAAATTTCATCAAGTACCTTCGGTCGATAGTATTAATACTAATAAATGAGTTGATATGCTTGAGAGAAACTCATTTAAAGAAATGATAATATAAAAAAAATATATAGGCTAGTTTTTTAGTCGATAACTAATTCGGTTATCACAATATTATTGTCCGTCTATGTTCGATCTTAATAAGATCATATGTACCTCCACGGAGTGGAGGTTTGAATTAACAGATTTTATTTATATGATAAATGGGTGTCTAGTAAGCTACTTAAAATTAAGATTAAAAAGTTTTTTCTCTACTTAAAACCAAATCTTTATTTTTCTATAGATACCTCTAGGTTTTAGAATTGACAGCAACGAGAAGTATGACTGATTTGCATTTTTTGTTTTACTTATTTATCTACCTTGCTGTGTTGTGTAATATTTGGTTTTAGGTATTAGATGTCGACAATCTGAACAACTGTGCAACTAAATTAGCTGACCCCACTGTATATTTTATAGTTTTTTTTTTAATTTATAAGCAAGCCGAATTCTATGGCAGCCGATTGGAAAGGGTTGAATATTTTCTCGAGATCATGTAGGCATATTTTTATAACGTCGCGATTCCACATATAGACTTGTCTCAACTGTAACATGTCGAATTTGTCGATATGATTTTGTTTTCAATCACAAAACACATAGTACTTAAATTACTGACGGTGCGACGTTTGTGGTAAGAAAACACATCTGCTTGTGAGCTGAAATACATTTTACTCGAATAGCAAATTGTTGTTTAGGTGCATGCGGAGATACTGCTTTTCGCATCAGTCATTCGTTCAGGCTAGTCATCTGAATTCTCTACCCCAGCATGATCCCGCCTGTTTGATTGTGAAGAGATTTGCGACATTGCCGGTAGTTTTAATTTACGGCTATGTCGCAATCAAGACGATTTCGTATGTGCGGCTGAGTTAAGAAACTTGAAACTATTCAGAAATATTACCTAGTATTTTTAAAACCGTATTAACTTAAACGACTTTACTTTAAAATATTTTATTAAATATTTAATTCAATCAAATTTGATGTAGCCACTAGATATTTTCAAATGATTCTGAGAAATATCTCAAATATCTTAGCTTGAACGTCCTACAACTGGGGGATAAGTCGGTACCGAGGCTTTTATGAAACACTTTCATTAAATATTAAAAAAATAAATGTAGGTTCTATGCATCGTTTGGGAGAAAAATGGGAGTTAAAAATATTCCACGATATTTTTATATTTTATGTCACTAAATCTCTATCAGTTGATAAACGTGTAGAAAACGTACTAATATGAAAATCAGTTCCTTCCAAAAACGATTATTTTAACATACTTAAATATTATTAGCAAAACATTTATTTGCAGATCAAAAATTAGAAAGAAAATATTTTTTAAGTCGACGGATATAATTTTAAATGGAAAAAATGTCCGAAAAATATGTAAATTGGGTTTTAGAACACCAATTTTTTCTCTTGGTAAAACGATATCAGTATCTTCTAATAGATTCTACTAGCCAACTTATATCTTCAATTATAACAAAATCTAATAATTTAAAATTAAAATATAAGAACGTACCTAAATATAAAAGATATACATAAATCTAAAATACGTATACGTATTTACATGTGAGTGTTGTCTTATTGTCCAAAAAAATATGTGAATTCAGTCATAATATATACTTACAATTATTAATACTAATTTTAGAATTCAGTATGATGACATTATCTTGAAAAGTTATAGCTTTAAATGAAATAGCTAGCCTCCTGGCTATTAAGCTATGGCCATTTAGGCTAGCGTACTAAATGGGTCAGCCACTGCACTAAATAAATAAGTTTTCCCCATTATACAGTGACACTTCTGCACGTAGGGGGTATTTAAAGAAATTTATATAATTTATTAATTATAATTTATTTCATAAAAATTTATAGGAATTTTCATAATGATATCGAAAACAACTCTACTTTGCTTTTTTACAACCACTTTACAGTATATAAATAAATATCGCTTGTGTAAGATTTGTTTGATTATTAAATATTATTTTTATAATCCATCAAAATATAAGAAAACAACATTTTAAAATTTTAAACAATCGATATAATTAAACGATTCAAAATTAATTCAAAATGAAAGTAATTCAGTTATATTATTATGTATATTAGCATAAAGTTGTTTTTTTTACCAAATAATAAGTATAATGATTAATGAATGTTCCACAGGGGATAGTAAGACAAAATAATTATAAATGAATTCTAATGGATTTAAGTTATGTACTATTACATTTAAGTCGTTTTTGCGACCGGGGTTTTGCCTTTCGGCATCTTCAGGCACTATGTGCACTCACTAAAAGGTAAATATACAATGACAACGAATACAATTAATTCTAACTTATATAATAAATTAACACAACAAAGTAGGTAAAAACTACCTATTAATTCAACAAATTATGAATAATTGAAGTGTTTGTAAAAAACTCCCATCACTAATAATACTATCAATAGGCGTATATATTGTGAAACCCTAATAAGAGATCATTAAAAAATGATTAATAAAACTACATTCAAGAGGTCTGAAATCGTCAGTACTAGGAAATTAATAAAGTTAACTTATGAGATATATCAATAATACCGGGTCGCAAAAAATTACTAAAATGGAATAGTACAAAACTAAAATCCATTAGAATTTAAATTCAAAATCCTTTAAATAGCTTTGGTCGATAATATTAATATTAATTATAAATGATTTATAATTAATGACCGAGCGGTAACGTGTTGGCTTATAATTTCGTGGATCCTGGGTTTAAATTCCGGGTCTGTAAACAAATCAAATGCTGTTTTTCAATGTGTGTTTGAGCCCAGAGTATGGCCCTAATATGTTAAGCAAGTAGTTTACGTCCATTATCGTAAGAACAAATATCTGTTAATACAATATCTACTCTGTAGAGGTCCATATGATGAATCTTGGGATCGAACATGGTGTTGTAATGTAATTATTAATAATTTGATACAAATGACCCTTCAAGAGCGATATACTAAATATCATAATATGTATGATGTGACACTGAACCAAAGGAAGCGACACAACTATGTGCTTAGTCTATACGATATGACTGGAGTGTGAAAACATTTTTTTATAGTAAATCAATATTAAATATTATATTTTAAATAATATTTTGATATATTAAAGCGGCGATTTTATTCTTATGAATATATGTTGATTGTTGACTATTCTCCCAATTGAAGATATCTGTAATTTTCTTATAAAAATGCTGAAACACATTCCATTCTGGTATTAGTCCAAATTTTACTATATGCAAAAACGAGATAGGTAAGTAAATTATCAGGGTTTATATGACATTTAACGATCCAAGTAGCTGTATAGTGTTATCATTTACATAATAATTTTGGGCGCAAACAAACAAAATTTTCTTGTAAATGGGGATTTCTAATAATAAAAAATAGGTTAGAGATATTAGCTTAATAAAAATGCAAATATTGTCTTTTTAATTAATTTGAAATATTGTTAATTTATATTTTTCATTCTATTAAGCTGTAATATCATTATTATTATAATATGTTTACGTAATATTATTATATTGACTTTATAAAATAAAAATATGACAACTGATTAATTATTGAATATACATTATTTTGAAAACACTTCTGAGAAAATATATTATAACCAATATAAAAAATCTTTTTGAGTAAGTAAGTAAGTTAAAATAAGCAAGAATCGCACCTACATCTCTCGGGTATCGCGCCCGCGCACATAGTGATTAATTTTTATTGTATATTTTATAACAGTGCACACAGTAGTTGAAATTCATAATATACGGTTTGATTACGATATCTGGAAAAAAACAATTAATATTTATATTACATATTTGAATCTAAATTATAGATTTATTGTAGATAAATATTGTAAATGACCAACAAACGATAAATTTGTCGCAAAAACTGTTATATTAAAATAAAATTAACTGAGAGGTAGTTTTGAACTATAATACTAGATTGAAGAAATAATGATGATGATGATGATGATATTTTACGTAACTAAAAATCAGTAGTAATAAATCATTTTCTGTATATTTTTTTTCTAAGAATGTAATCAGATTAAATTCTTGTATAGCGAAACGTCTTCTTTTGTTGAAAAATAAAGGAATTCAAGGCAGGCAAGAGTTAATTGAAGGCGATTGTTTGAAAATGCGGGTCGCAAGAGCTTGTAGCAATATTTTATACAATAATAATTGGAATGCTTTATTAACCGGGTAATTAATCAACGCTCCGTCGGGATGGTAGCATCTATCTATGTATTTATTTACTACTACAACTGTCTCAATTGTATTACAGTTTACACATTCAGCAACTATTCTTGTAATATATCATTTACCAACATAATATATAATATTACAACATAAAAGAATTTTTAAGAATATTTTAAGGTTTCTATAGCTTTGTATTTAGAAACTATATAAATCTTGTACTTTTACACAATTACTTAAGTAAATCTTTACTTAATAGTCAGTATTATTTAGTTCCAAAAGTGAATACACAATATTATAATAGTTTTTTTCATTCCTGCGTTGAGTTTAAAAAAAATTTATTTCGAATATATTGAAAAGGTTGATACTGAAAGATATGAAGATTCATGTACAAAATCTGTAGATTCTAAACTCAATTCAAAACTTAATAGTTTGAATATCACAATTTTCAATCCTTTTAATTGACATAGTTTGATGATGCAGTTTTTTTTAAATGAAAGTTCAGTGTAATAGCATAATAACCTACAATAATCTCATAATAAATAATTTGAAAACACATGTGAGAAATATAAAAAATCTTTTTGAAAAAGATACGACACCCAGCGAAGTTTGAACCCGTGCCCCCTAGTATTCGTAACTATATGCTCTGGCCACTAAAATGTGTGTGTCGTATCTAATTTGAACGAAGTTAATTGATGGTTTTTACAATTCTCACTAAAAAGTTTTCTAAATTTTGTTATTACTTGGCAGTCAGTTTTTGTATTTGAAATCTAAGTATTAATAATTACTTTGATTACTAGACAAACCATAATATATTATAGCGATGCGGTTTTATAGCACTGTATGCAGTGTTATGGATGTTAGTGGGTGTCGGGGGAATAGATATATTCATGAAAATGCGGGCTAGTCCGTAGCTCCCCAGATCATAGCTACAACGTTCCTAGCCAAGGTATAATTGTGAGGTTATAACCGATGAAAGAGTCTCTTCAAATTTGTATTATAATGTACTTGCAATCGCTAATAATTTGAAAAACTATTTTTTTATTCAACGAAAAATTTACAAGATTTTAGAATATAACATTCTTTATTGAACATACTCGAACATAATTCGAAAAAATCGTTTTTTCTACTGAGTGTATATTTCTCACATGTGTTTTTAAATTATATATTATATTTAATTCTTAAATTTTGGGAATAAAAGTGTTGGTTGAATAAAAAAAGTTTATTTTTTTTTAAATTAAAAGTGTGCGCGAATGATTAAATTTGGTATTAAATAATAGTAAATAATCACCTTAAATGTAAATACTAAAAATAGATTTAGTATCTCTGTACGATTTTCTGCAATCTGTTCAGCTATATGACGTTATCTGAACAAAGATGGCGGATCACAGTGTGGTCGAGTAACCGGAACTTGGCCAGAGGAAGAGGAGCTTTCGCGCCAGGAAATGAATGCAACCGGAAGTGGCCAGCATATAAATTGTATACGTAAAAGTTATCTGCTATTCTCTACCACTGATTTAAATATTATAATTTTATTTGTATCACACATTGTTGGTGATATTGTATTTTGTACATATAAAGTGAAAAAAAATGGTAAAACAGTATTTCCGTAGTGAATAGATTTAAATATTTGGTGATATATTTTAATATTAATCATTGGAACTTGGGACTGACCTTTAATCTTTGTTCATATTTTCAATGCACCCATAAAATGGAAGGAGGCAATCTATATTTTTGTGGATACCAAATTTTTAAATACATATTTTCCACCTCATAAACATAAAAAAATATTAGAAAAAGTATGGTACCGGACGGGACTCGAATCCACATTAATCGGATTCCGACCAATCTGATTTACCAATTTAGGTACCCGGTAATCTAATTACGACAAACTTAACTAATAGTTATGCGGCTAAAGCGTCTCTCAAATTATGTTAATACTGACAACCGTTTTCTGTAGTTTGAATGAAAGTACCAATAATTTGAAATTGATTCATAGTCGATCACGGGATCTTTCCAATTTTTAGTCTTAATGTATTTGCACTTTCCAATAGTTTGTGATGAAAGTAAATATGAAAAACATTCAATTTAATATGATTTACTTATACGAGTACGACTAAATCAATTTAATATTCAGTATTAAATATTATAGTAGGTATAACAATTTTGGTAGTTATTCAAAGTAATCTACAAAAAAATCGTCACGCAAAAAAATTGAAAACATTAAACTTTAGAAAAAATCTAATAAATTTCGTTACAAATTTATCAAACCATTTAAATACAACAAAAAAATCTAAATAATTATTTGAATATTAAAAATTTAACACTCCTATGATAATATTATGATACGCGATAGACAGGAATATCTAACTAGATAAGATAAACTACATTGTTTTAAAAGTTTGATTAAATAGACAAAATCCTTTACAAACTTTTAGCGCCGTTATCAAATGGCTTTACGTACCTATATTTTGCAAGTCTATACAAGTTTAGTCTACTTTGCTTGCGCGCAATATTGAAAATTTGAATGAACATAATAGATAAAAGCTTACGATATTGCGCCAGCTCATGTCGAGATAGATACTTACATTCATGATAAACATGGTTTTATATTTTATATGCTAAAATTTTAATAACGTCATGTTTAGTTTTTGTCGATTTTCAAACATTAGAGATTTTTTATGTAAGTAGATATTTATACTATAGTAGACATTGTCAAAAACGTTGTGTGTGTCGATTTATTAAAAAATATTGATACAAAATTACATAAAGTTAGTTATAAGGAACAACACTTAATATACAATGATGTTATTATTGAGCAGATAATATTATATTATTATAGTATGCGAGGAAACCAAAATTTACTTAATTATTAATTTATTAATAGCGCTACTGCCCGTTATGGGTCCCGGCTTCCTCGAACATTGCTCTCCACTATATTCTTCCCCTTTCCTTGGAATACCAGTAAGACATGCTGTAAAGTTTGGAAGTCCTTTTCTTAATCCGTCTAGACACCGGTGTATTAATCTCTCATCTAGCTTTATCAACGTTACGTGCTTCAGTAGCAATGTGTGATTCATTTTTTCTATAATGTTTTTCCAAGTGGAATATTTGGATCTTTATAAATATTACAATGTTACAGATACTATACAGTTCGTGATACCGATACTAATTTTAAATTTTCTTCCGAATTTCATTATAGTAAAATTTGTTCACATACACATACAGAAGAAGAAAATACAGATATAGATGAGAAGAAAAATTTTACATTTCTTTGAATAAGATATAATATGAATTAATTTCTGATTTGAATTCAAAGATAAAAGAAGATCAATTACACATCATAAACAATCACAGAATAGTCTAAGCTAAATAAAATTCACTAGGTACATTATACAGTATCGTAATCGTCCCTATTTCCTCACAAAAGTATATAACAAAAATAATGAAATTACTAATTGATATTAGCAAATAATTTATTACTCTAGAGATTTACAATCAAGTTCAATTTTTCAGAGGTATTTAATACCATTAATTTGACTGCGTTATGCATTAAATTTGTTTATTCAATGATAGTTTGCCAACGGAGCGTTGCACTTGACCGGGATGCTACCCGAGAGTGCATGCCACATTCTCCACCCTTATGGCACAGTCTCACACATTCCGTTGTTGTATACAACCCACTAATAATTATATTAGAGTGATCTATGTGCTGCAGGATTGACATTGTATGAGGTGCTTGATGTGACCTTACCGTATTCTTCAAAGCCAGAGAGCGAGAGAGTCAAGTAAGTTTGTTAAAATAAAATTTAAGATCACATTTCTTTTGTATGCAATGAGTGGAATATTTTTGAAGACAAGCACATATTATTAAAATGAAATTTTTTATATTAAGTTGATCGTTACAAGCCTAGAAATAAATTATGATTTTTGCCCCTAAGCAAAGCATATATTATGAGCTAACAAAGAGTTGAGTTTAAATTGATATACTCGTACTTCACAAAAAATTTTTTTTAGAAATTTGATTACTTTTTTCAAATACATATTGAAAAGATGTTATTTTTTTCAGACAACGGATTCGTACCCGGACATATGATTCCAAAAGTGTCATGGGCTTATGGGTTGGGTCTATACCAACTACTTTGCTATGGGGATTGACTGGCGTGCTTTTACTAAAGTACAAATACCGTCGACATCCTTATCATTTGAAATCTCGGTGGATTTACTCAAACGCTGATTGCTTGTGCATGAATACGACTTAGATTATGATTTTGCTGTTGTATGCAGATTTCAAATATTTCTATTTCATCGTTCCCTGCTGACTGCTTCAACTTATTCGGTATAAGTTTATTTTGTATCTTATTGTTGAAAGCTTTGCCTGATATGTATCTAGGGAACACCATTTGTTAACATACCAGAGTGCTTTCAGTGTTATATACATATTATATTTTACATACCCTTTATATTGCAGTGGATAATATTATAATAGTGTATTATCATCATAAAAAACAATTAGAATATGTATCTACTGTATACATAGCGAGTTTAACGGTCATTATGATTATTGCTAATTATTTCCACTATAATTACTTATATAAAATAATCAATACAATTGTTGTGAGATTTGCATTATAGCCGATAAGTGTATTTTATGTAGGTACCAATAGATAACGGCATCTGTCCAAAATATATTGATCTGTTGCATTACATGCCAATAGCAATGTAATTTATACAACTTAATCGTAAATATACATTGCATTTAGAAGCAATGACTTAATAGCACTGCAGTTGGAATTCGCAATTTCTAACCATGGCCTGATTATAAACGGCCTTGTTTTGGTGAGGATGCTCAACCGCAGAGATCAGCCATGCATCCCATTTAATTGTTGTTTATTTTACTTGTGCGCAGGTCGTTAACTGGGTATGAGAACAGGTAGGATTATATGAGACTGTTATTTTCATAGTCGGTAAACTCCATATTCCACCATTTTGAAATATTCGCATAAAATAACTAAGTACCTACTTACATTTAGAACAGCGAATAAAATATTTAATTTTTGTAAACATACCAGTAAAAAAGCAAATAACAATATAAAATGTCCATAGCGTCATCAAAATTAATTAAAAATTCCTTAAATTTTAAATTTTTCCTAAAAATTTAACTTGGATAAACAGGAAATCCTAGAAATTAACCGGTATAAATTTATGCCCAATTCTAATTTGTTAAATGATCAATTATATTTTGTGTCTTCTCCATTATTATACCCTATTTAATATTTGGGATTGTTATAACATAACTTTATATATTGTACATTATCTATTATTTTAATTTTCATTTAATTTTGACGCATATTTTGGTTGTATTTGTTTTTGTATTCAATCTCACTTCAATTGATAATATTGTTTATTTTAATCATAATTATTTGTTGATATTAATGTTATTGTAAGTGTTGATTGTTTCATATTTTTTGGTTTGTTAATATTTAAAATAATTTGTTTAATGCCAAAACAGAAAAAAACAAAACAATAAACAAATATAATAATAGATTTAATAAATAAATCTCATTTAGTTCTAACACCGCGGCTGGCGCGTTTGGAGTAGTTAGCCATTAGATATAATTAACATGTTATTTAAATGTGGTAATTGAAAGGTAAGCAGTAATTGTGTTATTAACGGTATGATAAAATTAGCTAAAAACCATGAATGAAAATGCATGTCTCTAAAAAATAATGACAAAAATTAGACCTAGTGTTTTGACAAGAGAAACGCCCACGGTGGCCGCGCGGTTTAAGCATTGGACTATCATGCCGTGGGTCCTAGGTTCGAATCCTGGGTCTGGGAAGTACACATAATGTTTTTCAATTTGTGTGTGAGTCAGGGTATGGACCTAATAGGTTGACATCCATTTTTCGTAAAAACAAAATTTGTTAATACAAACCTCAACTCTGTGGAGGCCCATATCATCCTATTAGGATCGGACATGGTCGGAAAATTTGACAAGAGAGTTATTTTTATGTTCAGCGGAGGTGCATGACAACGCAAAGTTTAAAAAAACTAAAAGGAATATAATCAGGTTGTTGAGGGTTTCATCGAGCAGTGGATTGATCTAGATTGATGATGAAGACATAGTAATAAGAAGCGCTTTACATGACATGAAATTTTATGATCCTCTTATAAACCCATCCATTTTAATCTCCCGGTGTAATTCGCAAGATCAATAAATAATGTGTTTTGCCGATAAATATTCCCGGGTGATTGATCTTGAATACCGCTCCATATCTCAAGTATGATCGCATAAAACGCAAACCAAAAATATTTACACTCGCCTCCTTTTAGGCGCTCGGAAAAAAATGTGAAAACATCATCAATATTTTTGCTCGGCTTCATATTTTTACGACGGCGGAAAATCCACAGGGAAAGTATTCGCTTAAGAAAACGGTGTGGTTTTTTTTAAAGATGTAGTTTATTGGAAAAGGGAGGGCAGCCAGTGACTCTGGGAATTTTTCATTCTTGAAATGAAAAACTATTTAATCTAAAAAGAAATATTGTACAATTCAAGCAGTTGTTGTAAACATTGTATGATAAGTATTATTCAAAATACATTAAGAAAATTGGCAATTTCTTTATCATATAATTTTTTTTAATTGGTAGCTACTCAAACTTAAGAAGCATCTTTAATTTTTCTTTAAATTCAGTATTGAGTAAAAAATAATTATTGGCGTCGTTACTAAAAAAATAAATACTTCTGACGCAAGAAATAAATCGACTAAAATTACAAAACAGGTACTTACTTAACCACTTCTTGATAGAATTCATTTGCAAGAATGACAGTTGAATCGGTAGCTTCACTAGGCGATTGAAAGATATGAATTCAAATCCCAGTAGGTCCAAATTTTTTTCCACGAATTTTGTAGTGGGTATATTTTTAAGGATATTCGAAATGATTTATTTTTCAGACTATAAATTATACTCAATATAGAGAAAAATATTTTTTTTAAATAAATATTATTTTTTGATACATGAGTTCATTTTCTGACTAGAAATACTTACTAATAATTAATGTGGTTTTTTGAATATTTTCGTATTCTATATTTATGATGAATATTTTTTGATACCTTAATGATTCAATTTGTGTTTATTTAAAGAAAAATACAAGTATTAAAGTTTTGTCACATTATAATCTAATATATAAAAATCAATATTTGTTTGTTTGTTTGTTTGTTCGTATTTTATGCGCTGCCATACCGTTCATCCGATTGCGATAAAACTTTGTGAACTTATTGCTTGCACTTTCGCAAAGAGTATAGGCTATGTCTTATATATAAAAATGAATGTCTGCCTATCTGTTTGTCTGTCTCTGTCTGTCTGTCTGTCTGCCTGCCTGTCCCGTATGCGTTCCTATACCATTCATCCGATTGCGATGAAATTTTGGTAAGTGGTTGTATGCACACCTGCGAAGGTTTCTAAATTAGAAAAATCATCATGTCCTTCTTCTTCTTCATTATATTTTCTTTTATTCGTATGGTTCCTATACCATTCATCCGATTGCAATGAAACCTTCGTAAGTTGTTGTGGTAACACAGACAAAGGTTTCTAAATTAGTACAACCATCTTCTTCTTCTTCATTATATCTTCTTTTATTCGTATGATCCCTATACCATTCTTCCGATTGCGATGAAACTTTCGTCAGTGGTTGTGCCAACATCCGCGAAGGTTTCCGAATTAATACAACCATTTTCTTCTTCTTCTTCATTATATCTTCTTTTATTTGTATGGTTCCTATACCATTCATCCGATTGCGATGAAACCTTTGTCAGTTGTTGTGGTGACACCCGCAAAGGTTTTTGAATTAGTACAACCATCTTCTTCTCCCATTCAATATTCTTCTATTCGTATGGTTCCTATTCCATTCATCGGATTGCAATAAAACTTTCGTTAGTAATTGTGCCAACACCCACAAAGGTTCCTGAATTGGTACAACCATCTTCTTCTTCTTCTTCTCCTATGCTATCTTCTTCTATTCGTATGCGGTCCTATACCATTCATCCGATTGCAATGAAATTTTGATCAAGTATTGTGCTCACGCCCGCAAAGGTATGTGAATTGATACAACTATTTTCTTCTTCTTTTTCTTCTTTTCTATCTTCTTCTATTCGTATGCGTTTTTATACTATTCATCCGATTGCGATGGAATTTTGACCAGTTATTGTGCGCACGCTCGCAAAGGTTTCTGAATTAGTACAACCATCTTCTTCTTCTTCTATTCGTATGCATTCCTATACCATTCATCCGATTGCAATAAAACTTTCGCCAGTAATTGTGCCAACACCCATGAAGGTTTCTGAATTGATACAACCATTTCTTCTTCTTTTTCTTCTATTTGTATGCGTTCTTATACCATTCATCTGATTGCAATGAAAATTTTACCAGTTGTTGTGTGTACGCCCGCGAAGGTTTTTGAATTAGTACAACCATCTTTTTCTTCTTCTATTCGTATGCGTTCCTATACCATTAATCCGATTGCAATGAAACTTTGGTAAGTTGTCGTGCGCATGCCCACAAAGATTTCTGAATTAGAAAATCATCTTCTTCTTCTATTCGTATGCGTTCCTGCACCATTCATCCGATTGCGATGAAGCTTTTGTCAGTTGTTGTGGGCACACCTGCGAAGGTTTCTAAATTGGTATTATATAAAATACAAAGTTTGTTGTTTGTTTGTTCCATCCAATTTTGATTTTTTTACTACATATTAATAACAATAATAACGTTTGCACATTTTGGATTCGATTTTAATTTAGTGTCTTTTGTTTGACCTTTACTCCTATTAAAATTATTTACATATTGCCATAATATATTACGATATTTTAATATTAAAAAAATATTTACCCCTTATTATTTTTTAAATATCTAAGATAAATATAGCCACGAAGTGACCCTGTGCGAAGCCGGGTACTTCAGCTAGTATATAATAAAAACCTAGGTTGAAAAGTATACTCTCTTTTATGGTACACATTGACGCCAATATGATGCATTAAAAAATGATCAATTATGAACAAATATAGATATCTACATACATAGTATTATTATCATATACCTACATCACTCATATTATAAAAATATTTTTTAATTAAATGACAGTAATTCGATAAGACACTAAATTTGTGTTCTGTATCACATCTGGTTTTGTATTGTAATGTATTTTTTCAAAATGTCTAGACAGACTTAACCGCTTCTGATAAACAGATAAGTTGAGAAAGCTTTACGAAGAAATCTTTATTATTATTTAGTTATGATGGGTTTGTTTCAAAATTCCGAAGGCCGGAATCGAGAAGGCCGAAATCCCGAAAGCCTAAATCCCGAATACCGAAATCCCGAATGCTGAAATCCCGAATGGCCGAAATCCCGAAGGCCTAAATCCCGAAAAATAAAAAAATACAAACAGTACCTAATAATTGCGTAATCGTTACACTTATCTTGAATTGCGCAAATTTTACAAGAGACAAAAAGAACATTTTTTGTGGAAATTATTACTGTTTGTATTTTTTTATTTTTCGGGATTTCAACCTTCGGGATTCCGGCCATTCGGGATTTCGACCATTCGGGATTTCAGCATTCGGGTTTTCAGTATTCGGGATTTTGGCCTTCGGGATTTCGGCCATTCGGGATTTCAGCATTCGAGATTTCGGCCTTGGGATTATGATATCTTTCTCTTAATAAATAACTGTAATTACAATTGATTTTATAACGGCAACAAAACAGTTATTAGCATCGTGTAGGTGTATAAAATAAACTAAATAAATAGGGTAAGAGGTACAATGATGGGCCAGTTAAGCGAATGGCTTGCTTTGATTGGTCAGAACAAGCTTATTAATGCGGTTTTATTGAAATGCATTTTTTTTCGTGTTTACATATGTGTACATATTTTATAATACCAAACACGGTTATTACGAAAAATACAACAGAGAAAAAAATCGCAAAAAGTACAGTGATTGGCCACACTCAGATAGTGATAGGCCACTTTCCAGACAGTGATGGGCCACCCGTCTTTTTCTGCATAAATAAAACAACTAAGGCTTACTTTTCAATAAAATATTGAATCAACGTGTCTAATTTTATGATATAATCAACAAACATACTCCTTTATCTCACCGTTGATGTAATAAAAGAGGATAGAGTGACAGAGAGTGGATTTTAAGGTCTTAGAAAATTATTGACCTGTATGTTAAATACTTCCATCACCTGAGTCACTAAATAAAACATCAATCTCAATTGGGACATGGGCTGCTGAGATTTTGGAACGCAATTTGAATGAAAGCTATCTTTATACACTGAAAATTCTAATTAATTATGATGTTTTATTATTATTTCACAAATCGCACAACGATTTTGGCCGCCATTTTTTAAACTTTATTATTTTTGATTGCATCTACTTTCAATGGCCTCATTAAAATGTGCTGTTTTTGCCTTTATTTTCTTTATCTTACTCTCCACTTTTCTTGTTTTCCATTTTTTGGTCTTAAATATCTCTATATTTTTGTAAAGTGATGGCAAATGGAACTCTTTGTAAAAAATGTTTATTTTTGGTATCTGAGGCCATGATAATGTTTGAATTAGAACTGTAGATATTATATTTACCATATTTTTATTTATTTCTTCCATGCGTTCAGTATCTATTGCCAGGTTGCATTCTCTCTAGGCACTGACACATTTATTAGATACATTTAATTGGGTTATATTTTCTATGCTCTAGCTGTTGTCAGATAATGACTTAATTTGATTAAGTTTTTCCGTTATCAGTAGGTATGGTATAAAAAATGTTTTATCTGTTTACCTCCGATAGTAGTTTGAATATTTTTAAGGTTTTCTTCTGTTTAATTACCCACTACATTCGTAAAATCTTTAAGGATGAAAACAGCATTTTGCGATATTTTGCAGCTTTAACTGGAGGGAAAACAGTTATATATATAGGCTGAATAATCCTAGGTGCATTAGGATAATAGTGCTTTAAGATGTATTTCAAATACATTTTTAGACAAAGCTCACTAACTTGGTAGATAAGATGTGACATATGCCTTTCGATAAATAATATAGGAAACTTTATACCCACAGTAACCAGATTCGGATAGAAAATATTTCCAATGTGTTGACATCGATCGTGGCACTCCGATTTTTTTTTTTTGCAACTTCACATAGTGTTCCCCTATTTTTATAAAAGTATGCAACATCATAATCTATAGTTTTAACATCATATTTTAAACTAAAATTATTCAATATTTTGATATTCTGAAAGAAATGGGAAGTTAAATGTTTCTAAATACAGTGATCGGCCAGTACAAATTCAGTGATCGGCCACGTGGCCAACGACTGTTTAATATTAAAATAAGATAGAAATAAAAACGGCAGGTACCATAGTGCATTATAAATATTATATTTAGCATAAAAAAGTTAATTAAAAGTAAAAAACCATTTTTTCAGTCATGGGCCAGCCCGGCCCATCATACAACTGCTCCGTATATTTAGTGCAGTAAATGGCCACCCAGCTAGATGTGTCATTTTAATTTAAAATAGTCGTAGACTTAACATAATTATATGTTTGAATATCCAGCATAACGATTATTAAATAAAAAGTATAATTAGTAATATAGTTAAAGAGATCTTACCTTCCAAAGTATGTTATTTTCTTAACAAAAAGTTAAGCAATTGTCAGACAAAATGCAAAACGTGTGACTTGGTATACAAAATGTATACCAAGTCACCGTCACAAGTCACCGAAGTATATGATGTTGTGAGTCACATATAGGAACAAATACCCATAACTTAAGTTTTTAAATACCTTTTTTTTGTGTTTTACTGCTGAGTGGCCCACGATTGTACCTCTTACCCTAAATCGATTTATTAAATGTAAACTTTCCCATAATGTTATAATATACAAATGTTTTATCAAGGACGGTAACCTGGCTTCCTCCACCAACTTTATTCACTTATCACTATTCAAAATGCACACACCTATGCCAACCCATTGTCATTCCTATGATATACATGGCCCAGCCATACTAGTTTTCCAATCTAATCTAATTAAACTTTTGTGTAATATTTGTACAAACAGTATGTTTAGCAATATACTAGCAGTTTAAAATACAAATCTATCACTATTATTTATTTTAAATTATTAAAATTGAAATTGAGGTTAAAATTAACATTATCTGGTATGACTTTAAATTATCTCATATTAATGTCAAGCATCGATAAAGATTTCCAGGTGATTTTTAATTTATTTGAATTCATTCTGTTTTTAATTTCTAGTAGAATTATATTATTTATGATATTAAAATATGTAACTATTTTCGTTCGTAAAAAGCTCTTAAGTTGTAATTAAACGAGATCTTCAACCGATTTTATTACCAAAAAGTTGACGCAGTAAATAAAACAGTAATTAAAAACTTTTTCCCTCCTTTGCTTGAAATGTGCGAACTGACAAAAAGATATTTTCATTTTTAAATACGCCATCTGTAATTAAAATATGTTTTCTGCGGAGAAAGTTTTACGTTGAGGTACCTACTTAGATAATATGTTTTATAATGTTCTTAGTTAATACTAGCTTAATGTATTAAAAGAATAATGGATTAATAATATTATTTTTATCTTTGAAACCCTTTATTTACTAGTAATTTGTTGAATAAAATAAAACATAAAAAATATAATCTGAATATATCGTCTTCAAAATTATATTATATTATATTATATGTTTAGATTTAGATCTATCTGGTATATAGGATTCTTTTTCAGGTGGTTACGAATTATACTTAGGCCATAATCTACATCGCATAATATTTTATTACCATGCATAGTAAAATTAATAGACATACACATAGTTTAATTTTAAAACTAACAACAGAAAATCTGTAGATACACAATATTATTTTATGGAAAATAAATGAATACTTTAAGATTCCAAAAAATATAATATTATTCTAATGGATTTAAGGTTTGGACTATTCCATTTGAGTCGTTTTTTGCGACCCGAATTTAGCCTTTCGGCGTCTTCAGGCATTATGTACACTCACCAAAAGGCAAATTACATACTGACCACGAATACAATTAACCCTAACTTATATAACAAATCAATACAATAAAATAGGTAAAAACTCTAATTCCTACCTATTAAGTCAAGGGTCACAATACAAAATATAACAAACAAAATAAATAATGAATAGTTGAAATGTTTGTAAAAAACCCCATATCTTTTTAATATAATTTTATGTAATTTTTGAGTTTTTACCTACTTTATTGTATTGATTGATTATATAAGTTAGAGTATTCATTGTCAGTGTTTATTTGCCTTTTGGTGAGTGTACAGTGCCTGAAGATGCCGAAAGGCGAAACCTGGATCGCAAGAAAACGACTCAAATGGAATAGTTCAAAACTTAAATCTATTAGAACTTAGAATTGTATTACCATTATTATTGTATAACCATCTCCTTGCTTTTTCGTACAAGGTGGTTGTTAGTAATTTTTGAACAATCACAAACACCCAGGCTTTGAGACAAACACATAAATATTGTGTATCCTGACCGGGAATCGAACCCAAGAACTCTCGGGTGGAGGGCAAGCGCCTTACGCACTGCACCTCGAGAGCCGCCGAATTGTATTATTTGATAGTATATACAAAATAGCCAACTAATCTTTAAATTGGAAAACTCAAATGGAATAGTAAAAACCAAAATAATATTATGTAGGTACTATTTGAAAATTTCATACTAATTTTGACCAGCTATGCAAATAATTTTGCATATGTTCAATGTGGTTCACGAAATCTTTTTCTACTATCAAAAACAGTTTATAAAATGCTTAAAGGTAATAAAAGAAAAAAAAAACATGAGAAAATATCTTCTCTTAACAGAAAGCTCCGAGCTAGTAGTTGACCTCTTCATAATATATTCTGTGTTCTAGCATTAAGTGGTACCCAAAACATCGCCCGCGGTCCTGACTTCAAAAGGTTTGAATAGTACCAACACATGAATAATATACACATTTCAATGTTTCTAGAAAATTAAATACTTTTACTTTTACATACAAAAATTGTTCAAAAATTCTACAGAATAAGAAAAAATAACAAATTTAAAATAAAAATATTACGGTATACTGAATAAGAGTTCACCCTACAACCATCGTAATCAGTACAATGGCTACCAGTTAATAGTTTGGACGCTGAATACGCACCTGGCGCGTAATGACCAGGCGGCCGATCGATGTAATTAACGTGCATTTTAAAGTTGGAAATTAAAAAATCATTATCTAGTCAGCAATTTCACCCTTAACTCTACGGTCTTTATGATACCCCGTCGCAGGACGGATGTGATGTTTCATGATGCTGTGTATCGTGCGATTAACTTATTTGATGGCACCATAAAGGTTTATTTATTTTTTTATTAACTATATTATGCTTGTATACGTGTTAAATAGGTTAAGTTTATAATTGTATGTATCATTTTACTTTAATATTTACATAAGCACATACTTTCTTGTTATATTGGTTGTTATTTGTAATTAGGTCATTTTTGTAATTTGTATTTATTATCTATTATGGCGCATTGGCCAATCGCTGTAAATATATAAATTTAAATAAATAAATATACATACTGATACTCTACCGGCGCCTGTCCAGTGATAATTATTTCCAAGTCCAACGGTATGATTTTGAATGGTAACTACGAATTTTTCTGTATTATCGTCTATAATAGTAAAAATATACTCAACACTTTATATACAACTATATTATTATTATTTAAATGCACTTATTTTCTTTTCTTATTTTTAAGCCATGTCAGATTCTAATAAGATTATATGGGCCTCTACAGAGTGAAGGTTTGTATTAAAAGATTTTTGTTTTCATAATAAATGTGTATTAACCACTTGCTCAACCTATTATGGGACCCGTAAACGAGCATCAAAAAATGCAGATTGCCGATACAATTGTCAAAAAAATGTTGCTGGACATCGTCACCAGTGTCGGGCAAGTGAGGCTGATGTATTTTGTGCGTACACGTGACAACAATGGCCGGTAATGAAGTTTCTGCACCATATAAAAAATAATCACACACCTAAACAAATTAATCCAAAATGAAGGAAGGATTTGGATCGGGTCCTACTTTTAAACAAACGTGAAACAATAAGTAATATAAACCACGAATTAGTTATTGATAATTATGTATTTAAAAACTTTAAAAGAATGTCAAAATTTTACGTTTGCGCAGCTTTGTAGTTGGCCTTTTCATATTAGGATCATTATAATTTGGATTCGATGTTCCATAGCTCCGGACGTAAATAAAGCACAGTAATAAGCTCCAATACACTGTTGTATATCCATTTATTCATTGTACGTAGGGTGAATTGACGATTAGTAATAACGCCATAATAATATTAATTACGACACGGCGAAAAATTATAACAATGTATTGTCGGATCGGCTGTCACAAATGTTTTTATTGTTGCTAGGGCTAAGGTCAAACAGAGACGCACATATGGGGCAGAGCGAGAATGAAATATAATTAACTAGTAATTATTGTCGTATTTTCGATTAAGTTTTATATATCGACAAACTATGCTGCCAAAGGCAATGGATGGAAAGTTTCGGCAACTTAGACTACTACTTTCGTATTTTGGGAAACTTTTAACAGCAACACAATTGACGTATCAAATTGCCGTCAAAAGTTGCTCGTTTACGAGTCCCTATGTCCATACTCTTACTCCAAACGAAAATTGAAATATATTATGTGTATTTGACAGATCTAGGGTTTGAACCTGGGACTGACGATATTATAAACCGACGTATAAGCCGCTCGGCCAATACGGGTATAATAGTTATACAACGTTGAATATATTAAAAAAATGAAGTACTATTCTTGAAGTATTTATATACCCCTGGTCTGTGAGTATAAGCATTACGGCTGGTACTCAAAAGTGAAGTAGTAGGTTGAAGGTCATTTCGGGAGATTAAAGGAGCCTTTTCAGCTTCTATCATTGCCTCATAAGAGGTGGCTTTTACGCTGGACATACAAGAACATTATGCTACGCTACGCTCCTACTTTGTAGCGTACATAATGTAAGAAAGAAACGTAGCGTTTACCTTGTTCGTTTATTTAGCTAACAACTTCAGTGTTTTTTGCCGTTCGCAAATTTGAGCGCGGAAAAAAATTGGGTTACTTTTTCAGACTAAGACTTTCATGTAGGTATAATTAATTACTAAAGAAAACATTCTGCCTCTGTAGCCTGTATTTGTATAGCAATGTAAATAAGGGTTCAAATTGCTTTATTTTATATTTTAATATAATTAAAATCTTCTGTTATAATGTTTTGTATAAATAATAATATACAAATAATGACATGATGAAATAAAGATATTAGACGTTTTCAAAAATTTTCACATATTTATTCCGGTAATAAAATCTTCATTGCCAAATTTCTACATTAATAATTATAATGTTATCATGTTAATCACTTTTTTTAAATAGTGAACTTATTTTTAAACTAATAATGAAAATATTTGGGTATTTTTAGACCTTTTTTACAAATATTTTAAATACATAATTTTGAAAACACTTCTGAGAAAAATTTTTATAACCAATAGTAAAAATCTTTTTGAAATAAGTAAGACACTCATTAAAAAGCCATTAGTTAAAATTTTTCGCAATGAAGTATGGCTCCATTAGCATAGGGGGCTATGTGCGTGGGTGCGATACCCGAGAGATGCATGTTCGATTCTTAATTTTTTCAAAAAGATTTCTTCTATTAGTTATAATATATTTCCTCAGAAGTGTTTTCAAAATTATGTAGGTATGTTCAATAATTAGAATGTTACATTCTTAAATCTTGTGAATTATTCGTTGAATAAAAAAATAGTAAATTAAAAATATTAAAAAAACAAATAACTGGTTTTATAATATACCTAAATACCGGTCAACTTTTAGTGACTAGAGCGTGTCACTCGGGTAAATATTTAATTAATTTACAGGAATTTGCATGGAAATTTAAATAGTTACACTTGCTTTTCCCTCCACCACCCGCCACGTCTCCACACCCGCTATGCAGGCGTATACCGTGGCGTAACGAACGATAGGCGCTGTTCAAATTTGTGCCGAAAGTGTCCCAGAAGCAACTTCCCAAGACCTTGGTTGGCGTGCACTAGAGTGTGCGTGATCCCTACTTCCATATAATGTATTACGGTCAATTCTCGATGAGAAAAGACCTTCTCGATCGCCGTATAATGCCGCAAACTTTTTAAAAGCTGAGAAATTTTCCCTCGTAGATACCAAGTCGCAATGGCCGACCGGTTCAACTGAGGGTCGGACCGACTTGAGAAGCTCTTTCCTTTCAACCGACATATGGGGACACTCACAGAGGATGTGATCGGCGTTACACTATTGATATTATTATGATTGTAGCCTGTTATACAATTATTTTTCAATTTGGGCGCTCTACACGCATGATGGCCGAGCGGTAACGTGTCAGCCTATAATGTTGTGACTAGTCTAGCAAAAAGTTCACATGTTATTTTTCGATGTTTGTTTGTACACGCAGTATGGACCTACCAGATTGAGAGAGTGGCTAATATCCATTAATTAGCCTTAAAAATAAAAAATAAATGTACTCTTTGGATCGAACATGGTATATATACAAATTTTGATTTTCAACGACCACACCGTGTATTACAATGGCTTGAAATATCATGTATAATCTATTATCTACTTTAAAATATAATATTATATATACATATAATTTTATGATATGAATATACATTATATGACAATAATAATTATATTATGCTACTTATAAATCGTTATGAAATGGTTTTGTTTTTATTAAAATAATATACTATCTCTCATTTTCCTACATAAATTTGTCTCGTTATTTACTTCTCGTGTAGCCGTTTCTAAGAACATCTATTTTTGTAAACTCAAGGTCTCAATAGACATTATTTATTTTCATCCTAAAAACTGTGGATATAGTTATATTTATGCCAAATTAATATATGTACTTACTATTATTACTTTACTGTTTCTTTAAAAAATGAGATTTGAATAGCTTGGTTATTTGATTCCAGTAATTTTATGTAAATATAGATTATATCTATAGATACTAACATAATATAACCACAAATTTTCTAGTATAGTAGGTAACTAAATAATAAGTTAATTATTATCTAAAGTACCAACTGATAGTGCATAAAAATAGTGTTTAAATATATTTAATAAAATAAAAATAATAAGTGACTTTTAGGGCAAAGTACAGTTCTACTACAATAGCTAAAGAAGGCACATAACTAAGAGACTACGAAAAATACAATTAAATAATTTTAACGATAATTTATATTTTAACGTGTATTAAATAATCACTACATATTATGAACCTAAAATGTTAAACAATTATTTATGATTTATAAATAAATTTACAATTAATAAAACTTGTTCATTTCACTGTCGTTTTAATGACGTAGGAGGTTTAATTATAATGTAAACCAGATAATTTTAATGTTTTTTTTTTTTGCTAAATTATGTATCATCGATTTTCAAAAAATAAAAACGTGTTTAACTTGAAATCTTTTTTATTTATATCGAAGCGATCTACAGTATTGTCGCAATATTAAACGGAGAGCTAAGTTACGATTTAATTTAGTAATACAAGATCACGTAGTCATAACAGTGGATAGTTTTAAAAAAAGATATGGCTAGGTATGAAATATATTTGTTGAAAACTTTCTTCTATAGAGTTGGTGATAAAACTTATGAAATGTCAATCAATGACTAATTACAACGATTTTCTTAGCTCGTATTCTTATTTGTCCGGTACAAAACTTGCAATCGATTTTTAGCTAACTTCCCGACTAGCTAGACATTTGAAACATTTAGAATATATCAGAACACGATGTCAATTCATTTTTTAATACCTTTATCTATCTTTAAGCAGAATTGAATTCATCTTCATTTAATTCTGTTTTGTATGAAAAGTTATTTCGACACCATTATTGGTTGCTTGGGGTCTGGGGTCCTAGCAACTAAATTATTAATATATACGTGCGTTACTATGAAAATTGATATGACATGTCAAGTACAAATTTTTTTGATCGTTTAAGCTAGTGAAGTCAAGTTTATATGGTTCAACAGAATTTAAAAATGATGTATATTAAAGTTCTTTTTATCTTGTAATTATTTTCATACTAACTGTCAAATTAGGAAGTATTCTAATATATTTTGCATTAAAAAATAGCACTAACGTGAAATTGGATCATATTTCAGTGATTTTTATAACAAAACCACAAAAAAAATGTTCAACATCTTTGGTGTAAAACTTATATTCAGATAAAGTAGCCTTTCGTATCTTCATAGAATATTCTGTACTTAATTTCCGCACGTTCACAATTCACTGTACGAGTTTGGATATAACATTTAATTAAAGTTATGGTAATAATTTAATAGCATATGTATATGAATTATTCTAACGACTACCTGGTTTGATTAATTATGCAAATCACTCACCGGATTGAATTATCGTTAATCATTTATATTGCCTGTTCCCGCGTCTGAAATTGTTCGTTCAACTGCAGGCTTACTCGGTAATTTTATTTTGTGATAGGAGCTTTTTTTGCTGAATAGAGGTAGAAATACAACGGAAAATTCTGTTTAAATATTTAATCTAAAATATTCAATTTATTTTGAACGCTTTTACGGTGGTTGTACGTTGAATCAAAATATTGATTTAGATACATTACGCGTTTAATAATTATATTAATTGACGATGATAATAAATTGTATACCTATAGTAATGTAATCATATTAAAAACATATATTATATTCCGCTAACATAGTGGAATAACTGAAATCGAAAAACTTGTGTACATACATATAAACATATTATTTAAACCAAAAATATGATGACAAAATTTATTTTTATTTATTATTTTTAAAATAAAGCTTCCTTTTTGTAGCACTAATTAAATATTTTTATTTACATTGTAATTATAAATATCAGTACAATGTAACTGTAAAAGCTCTCTATTTCTGTCCAATGTTATTGGTCTTAATTTTTTTAACTACTATACTCTTTCACTACACTCAGTAAACATCTACTTGATTTTAGCAACATGTCATTAGCATAAAATTAACATTATTTTACTATTCAAAATATCGATTATTAAACCACTTGAATATAATATTTCATTTCCCAGTTTAAAAAATATTTAAACATTTATAACATCAGTAAGGTATCTCTAAAAATATAATAATAAGAGTGGATCACTTAGCACTTTTTCAGCATTCAAAATGCTTAAATTAAAATGTGGATTACTCCCGTTACTCTAATGTCTCCTAAGTTACCAATCCCATTAAACAGCAAACATTTCAGTTAATATTATGCACTTCGTCATCTCCATATTTTGGTTATTTCTAGAATCATCAATATTATATTATTATCTAATTATTATAGTCATACGATATAAATGTTAATCATCAGTATATTATTCATAAATTCGAGTGCTTAAAGTCAGACAACGTTATCTACAAAAAAGTGTTTTTTTTTTTTTTAGATAACGTTATTTTACATTTACGGCTACATGATAGTCAAACAACGTTATGTCAATCTTTTCTAATTTCTTATTAAATCGTCAGTAAAGTTTAACGCTAACTACATAAGTTACCGTTGTTTTCATATTTTTTTAAAACTATCCCTATAAATTTTAACATCATCATAAGCATCAAATACGACATGTATCATAAAATTACTATACTAATTGTCGAACACGATCGTTGCTATAAATCACGTTGAAATTAAATACATGTTAAATGATATAAATGCATCAGTAGCCTGATGCTGAGTACCTCCGCTACACGGAAGTACACTAGAATATGTATATGTCTGAGAGCGATTGTTTCTCCACCTCGAAAAAAATCGAACGTTCGCAGTTAATATTTATACCGTAAAATTGTCGCTATTCCCGCAGCGACCATTGGTGAAAAGGCAGGGCGTTTGACTGCTAACCAAAAGGTCGGTGGTTTGAACCCAGCCGAGCGCGTTATTCTTTCATGTGACAAAATATCTAAAATTATGCCATAAATAAACCATACCATAACCATACACAATTTTAGATATTTTATAGATAGAAGAATATTTTTTATTGTCCATTATTATTTAGTCTAAGCAGGTCTTGATATATTATATCATTAACATATTAATAATAAAATGTCAAAATGTTATTTTTCATATTACAAAAGCGGTCACCCATCCAAGTAATATCCGCGCGCAATGTCGCTTAACTTCTGTGATCGCACGTGAACCGTCAGCTGCTCGGCTGGTAACATTTTGCGTCACATTTAAATTTTGTGCACATAATTTTATTTTAATGCCAATGTCACGGCGAGCGATAAAACGTATACATGTTAAAAACCGTCATTTCTTTCACAATCAAGAAAAATCGACTATATGTATTACTTTCAACATGGAGTAGCCCATAACTACTATTGTATCCTTTTTATTCCTGCCTTCTTAATAGCCGGTGGCGATATATTTAAACGGATGGCCTGGGAAAGTTTTCACTAAAGCTTTTAGATGGGCCGCAAGCGACTTCCTACCGGAACGGCCCTCGACGCCGATGGGAAATAAGCTTTGTGGATTTGACGTCCCGCTCCAATTTGCCTTTAATGGTTGCGCTTAATTTGCGGAAATGATACTTTATAATGGACCCCTTTTGCCGGCCCCACTTTGCAAGCGGCAGCCGACAATTTTTGCTGTGTATTCAATACCAACCCACCAGACCGGGATCCTTCATAATTTGTATGGTGTGAATTTGACGATTAAATATCATTTGCAGGGTTTAATAAAATTATCTAGTTATATAAACGATAACATTACTCTGTGCGCTTAGATAAGCAAATTCTACGTTACAATATTTTATTAGATGATTATTCAGAAGCTATCATACAATATAAAAATGGTTAAATATTATTTTTCAAATATGGAAACAAAATATTGAAGAAAATAAATTACTTTAAAGATAGAGTGTCAATGATTTGAAAGCAATAACCACAAATATATATATATATATCTACCTCTTTAGTAGAGCAAAAACAATGAATTCGTTATGCAATCTGAATTTCAAATCATGCCTAATACAACAAAACATGAAAAAAGGTACACAGGAAAGTTTTTCAGTGTACTGATTCAGTAAACCACATAAGCAAACAAATTCCAACTAAAATACTGTACGTTCATGACGTTTAACCAATTAAAACGTTACTGAGACTTATTATAAAATTAGACATTAGACATAATTCATATTTATTTTTTTCAATTTATTCTGATTACTAGAAATCGGTTGGTAAAAATTTCAGATCGAAAGTACGAAACAAAACCTTGTCTTTTAATTTATAAAAATGTTATATTAGGTATAAGAAAATATAATAATGTGTGAAGTATTTTATCGCCTTCAAATTTTAATAAAATATATTAAAACCTTATAAACTATGTCAAGATGTTTAAGATATCGATAAAAGATGAAAATATCGTTGGCAGCATAGAAATAGATACTATATAGATATATATATATATATACTATAACCCTGCTACCTTAGACTACAATAGTGAAAGAGAAATGATTATATTGTAGGTACTTAAAAAATAATGTTATTTGAAAACCAATCAGGAAGACAACTTGCTCGGATGTGAAATGATCAGAGAAGTATAACACCGTGTATGTAAATAATATATACGATCATATAAGTTACCTCTTAGTAATAAAAACTAAATTCTCATCATGTTGATGGATTTTTTATAACACGAATTCGTAATACATACATAATATAGAGTCCAACTGAATCTATTATACTAATTAGATAGGGTTGGTAAAAAATTATTTATTATCCCCATAAATAAAAATCTTGAACGGTGCTTAAACTTTAAGATTCAATCAAAAAAGATCTTAAAAAATCTTTGCTAATATCTGCATAAAAATGGTTATAAAAATCGGTCATGGATATTAACGAAATGTCAAAGTTTTGTTGGCAAGCCGTAAGAATTTTTCGAGTTGAGTGAACTTTTTGTTGGTAGTAAGTGATCCATCACAAAAGTTTTAAGCCATCATCGCCTGCCAGCGCCTCCTGACAATCTTATTGGAGTGTTGAAAAAGTAATTCGCAAAATCAGATTTTTTTATTCAATATGAAAGCCACCTATAAGCACACACTTTCATAGAAATATACCTTCAATAAGTTCTCAACTTAGTGTGACAATGGAATGTTCGTCAAATGAATATCGGTTTACGCGGAGGATATAATATTACTCAATGAAAAAAAGATATTTGATTGACACTATTATTGACAACGCAAGAATAGTAAGTAAAAACTAGAACTATCAACATTTGGTTAAATCAGGGCTTCTTAACAATCGAGTTGACTAAAATATTACAATAATAGGTCGAAAAATATTTTCTACAATAATCAGAAAATTTTTCATATAAATACCACACAAATATATTGTTTTCATAAAAAAAAACACCATACGTACAGAGCTTTCTATTTGTAATTTAATTGGAAAATTGAGTCAAATGGCAATGTTTGTGATGTTAAGAAACCAACCCGTCAAAAACGTAAATGTACTGCTGAAAATATCGATATTGTGAATCAAAGTGTGAATAAAAATCCAGAACAATTTTCAGATCGATTGGATGTTGTTCTCAATAACTTGGACTTTCTTATGACACTACATGGAATATTCTTCATAAAGAATTGCATTTGAAGGCATATAAAATACAGATAATACAAGAAGTTAAAATGAATGACCATTTGGTTCGTCTAAATTTTACTAATTGGGCTTTAGAGCAATTTAAAACAGATCCATTATTTCATGTAAAAATATCTTCAGAGATGAAGCTCATTTTTTGTTAAATGAATTAGTAAATAAGCACAATTGTCGCATTTGGAGTACTGAAAACCCTATTCTGCTATTCTTGAAATATCTATACTTCCAAAAAAATATACAGTTTAGTGTAGTTTATTGTCTGGATATGCAATTGGACCGTATTTTTTTGAAAACGAAAATGGTAATGCAGTTACTTTCAATAGAGAACGCTACAGGAACATGTTTTCTGATTTTTCTGGCATGACTTATATGGCATATATGGTTCCAACAAGATGGTGCAACATATCATACAGCTCATGACATAACCAACTTATTGAGAGAAAAATTCAATATTTATTTCGTATTTGATAACCCTTCATAATTTACCCGACAAATATTTTTTATTTAATATTATAATATTATTCAGTTATTTAGCATAATGAATTAATTTCCTAATTAATTATATTCCCTAAAAGGCGTAAACGGTGCACCTATTATAACCCGAATTAGATAAAAATGTAAATTTATCAACAAGTGCCGCTCAAGTGTAAGTATAGAGTTTTGTCCTTATAATTGGGAAGTCTCTTGAGAATTGTTATTATACAACCATTTCCATTTATATTATTAATAATTAAGTCATTCGCTCCATTACTTAATTCACTAGCGTACCACATATTATGAAACATTATGGCTAAAAGCAACCTATCAACATGACTAATAAATGACTGCCTAAAAATAAACAAAGCTACATTATCTACATTTACGTACACGATGTAAAAATATACCATTTTTTATATAAATTTATTAGATAGGTATTAAAAGAGAATTTTTCATAAGTTTCTTAAGTTTCATGTTTTATTTATTCATCACAGTGTATACAAGATTTTTAAAATTTTGTTTCTTATTATTGAACAAAATAATATTCGCAAGTGGGCGTTATAAATAAATTGAGTAATACTTGACGTCATCTTGATTTAACCAAAAGGTTGGTTTCCATTATTTGGCATAGTTTGAAACAGTCCGATTACCCAGTTATTAGAATGTGTGTATTGATAGCTCAAACGATCTATGCGGGCTAATGATTAAAATGTTGATTTTATTGCCGTAAACTAGAAAGATATTATTAGGACTTTCTCAAAATTTGAGAAAAATACCACGTAAATCCTCATTATTTATCTTAACTCTATATTTTAAAAAATACCTCCACTATAAAATAATGTAATGAAGTTCTTATTTTGTTAGTGTTAAATCTAATGCCTGAAGAAAATAAACGTGTAAATGTCATAAATAAAGCTTGTCCACATAACGCGTTTTGACACGGGCTTTAAAACTCGCGGGCATTTACATGTGACCTCATTAAGCCGTCCACGTGTAATCGCCGCGCGCCACTGCTCGCGCGCAGTCGAGTTAAAGGTGACCTCATTGAGCTATTCACATACAGATATGGCGTATCGAAGAGAGACACGCCACGTGGACAAGGCCTTAGTAAAAAAATATGATTTAGATTAAAATGCGTTATATTGCAATGTTAACCGCTGAATCTATGGTCGATTTATAAATTATATATTAAGTTAAACATCCCTTAATGAACGATTTATAATCAGTTTGGTAAAATATAGAATAAAAAGATAAAATATCGTGTTAAAGCTGTGTTGATATGTAGTTGCACATCGATTTCTACAAAGATTTTGATTATTATAATATACCTAATTAAGTCAACTAATCATCAATTATGCACATTAAAAATAAATTTGAATTTTTTTTTTTAAATATTTTATGACCAAAATTAATACAGAAAGTAAGATTTTTTTTATTCATACTCTATCTTAAAATAGTTTTGATGGCGATGTTCGACGACAGATTTTTATAGTAATTTAATCGCATTCAGCCGCATAAAAACCGGTCATATACAGTCAAACAATGTGTTATCTCTCTATGATTATTAATCTAAGGTTGACAATATACATAACGTTTCTAATTTATTAGTACTTCTATCTATAATATTATAATGACATTGTATTGCGACGATTACAATTTCATGATATCTATATCTGATGCAATTCATAGTGTAAGAATTTCAACAGTTATAGAATATATTATTTAGGTTGTTTGGCTCATGTCTATCGAACTTTACGTTTTTTACTTCGTTCCAAGTTTCCAATACAAAAATACCGACGTAATCAAAAGTAAGTATTACACGACAAAATCCTTTGGCAAAGAAAGACTCACCGAACAAACTCCGTGGAGAAGAGGTCGAAGTCGTCTGGGGGCTCGTTCCAGCAGCTCGCGCCAGGGTTGTCTTTGAGTAACGCCCTCGTCGGTGTTCCGCCCTCCGACAAGACGCGCCTCAGGGCGCTTGTTAGAGACTTTACCGCCCCTCGGACCATCTGGCGATCTAAATTTACGACACCAGACACATTTTATATTAGAACATTTGATATGACGGACTTTAAAAAGGTGTTTAGAATCTATTATACTTTTATAAAACTATTGAGCAGGTACTATAATTTGTAGATTATATTCTAATAGTATCTGTTTATATTACCAAAAAATCAATAAATGGTGTTTTAGTTGTGCAACGTCATTAATTGAACATCAATAGAATAAGAAATCAAATATATATTTTAACTGCAATATTGCAACATAATAATATATTGGAAAGTTAAGGGGGATCCTTATGACAACAGAGAACCTAGTGGAAAAATACTAAGCTTGCAATTTGAGATTTTTTTTTGATAATTTACAATTTCACCTATATTAATTAATAAATATGTACATATCTGAAAACATTTGTAAAAAAAAAGTGAATTTGTTACATATTTATGTCATAAGTTACGTTATTATTATATTATTTTTATGGTCACATTTATTATTAAAATTTAGTTTAATAAGTTAAAAAATAAAAAGGATTTCAACTTATACACATTTATATTTTTATAAAAATCGATGTTTTTTAAATAAATATAAAAAATATTAAAACGATGAATTAGTCAAATATCTAAACGGTCAAAAATTAAAAATTTAATAAACTAAATTTCAATAATAAATATGACTATAAAAATATTGTAATAATAACGTAACTTATAACATAAATAATATGTCAGTTGAAATTGTAAATTATCAAAAAAAAATCTCAAATTGCAAGCTTCGTATTTTTCCGCTAGGTTCTCTATTGGCATTAGGGTCTCCCTTAAATAATTATGTCTAAATTAATTATGACAGCAAGAATATAATATATGGTGAAGAAAGATTTGTTATTTTTTTTTTTTTTTTCCTTGCAGCTTAGTTCCGGTAGGAGTATGTCTTTGGCTCGCATGCATAGAATAATCGACATTAAAATGATAATACAAAAATAAAGCAATGTTGCTTTCCCCAATTTGACTTGTTGCATTTTTTTTTCATTTCAATTAAATCAAAATATATTTAATTTGACAAAATATATAAATTGAATGATTATACATAATATAGTATTTTCACCATTCTTATATTTTTGTATTGAAATGTCAATAAAAATTGGTGTTTGCGTAAATAATCGTTACCTACACATGATAATTTTGCTTTGTCGGAGTGAAATACATGATTCATGAACTATATTTATTTTATTTATGATTAAAATCGTCAATATATGTAAACTGTCAGATTTATTTAATGCTTTCGGCGTTCCACACACGCACATCCGTTGTACACTAATCACTAGTTAACCGAATTACATTCTATGCATCAGGGCCATAAAAGCATGTTCTAGTATTTTAATTAGTTATAGAGGTAAATAAGGCATAATAATATTATAATCTTAAAAAATGTATGATATAAGTAACATAAGTATTTACCAGCTTTCATTGGGAGAGGTCGCAAGGCCAGAAGTCCAACAGGAAACGCATCGAAGCCCGTGATGTTGACTGGATCTTGCGACGCTGATCCAGCTTGCCTGCTGTAAGACCACAACCTTTCCGTCCTCTTCTCCACGATGTGAGTATTCCTCGGAAGCGCCCTATCCTCACCAAGCAAACTTAACTTATTGAACACACTCAGGCTGCGCGCGGTAGGCTTCAAATTTAAATTACTATCGATAAACTTAACACCGTAACCAGAACGCTCCAGTCTACTATTAAAGTAATCATCTTCCTTACTGCTAAGTGATTCAGAATCTTTTATATACAAGTCATAATCGTTATTGTGCTCCTCGAGATTATATATAAGCTTATTTTTACTCTCGGGTGGTTTCGAATTTGTTTTATGCTGCAATGCAATTTTAGAACTTTCAACGCCTTCTTTTGTAATATTACTAGTATTAGAACTATTTATAAAATCGTTTTCATTTACAATATCTTTAAGATTATGATTTTTAATATCACTATGAGCGGAGTCGTGATTATCCGAGTCGACGCCATCCGTCGAGACGTTACGAAAAAATTCAGTCCTTATATTAACATCTTTTTTATTATTAATATTAGCAGAGGTCGAATTTTCTGTGTCATCATTTAGAAAACCAGAAGACTCAACACGCAAGGTCGCACTTGTGGTATACTTATATGAGTCATTAAAAATAATTGTAGTTTGTTTGTCATTTCTATCAAAATTGTTCCTATCACCCTTAGCATTGTTCTGTCCGATGATTGCACGGTCGCGTAAATCGGAACTTTTTTCAACATTATCACTTATATTAAGATTATCATTCTTTACTGTAGAATCCTCAGTATTGACATTCGGAAGCGTGATATTTTCTACGTCTCTTTTTAATCTGTCAAGTGGGTCATCTTTTTTTCCTGGGGAGTGTCTTTCTCTGTGATCAGCGGCATGTCGGTCTCCCTTCGCTCGCCTTTCTATCTCCATCTCTGCCAGGGGGTCAGGTCCTTGGTAGGATTGCTGTAATGTTCCGTTCGCCTGTTGAGCGGCGTGCCTGACGCGGTGCATGGTAGAAGCTGTGTCGATCCAGAGCCACACAAAATGGCCGTCCAACATGTTGAGTCTCTTCGCCTGCTGCAGGACTCGTTGGGCGATGTTGGCGTCGCTGATGAGAACTATCACCCCGCGCGTGGACCGCGACACGTCTGCGAGGCGTCTGTATAACAAAATAATAATATATCATTTATATTTTGTTCCGAAAATAAAATTTATGATGATTTCATTAAAATATGGTTGATGTTTAATGGTGTCCGTAATGTTTTTCGCCCACAACTCTTCGTCCACACATTTCTCTACCACAATTATTCGCCTTGATTTTTTTATGTAAAAATTTTATACTTATATTGATTTTAGGACTATGGTTTATAAATAGTTAATCATTTACAGTATCAACTTATTTTGTATATAATTTTCCAGATCTCAAAATTGTAATATCTACTATACAAAAAAATAATATATTATGCTTTTTAAATTTGCTATAGGTATCAATTACTTCGATATCAATATCAACATCGATTCATTTATTTTAATTTGATTTTTTTATTTATATATTAGTAAGTAAGTAGGTAAGTATGTAAATTTAAATTTTAAATGATCATAGTAATAATAAAATTTAAAATTGTAAATTTAAAATCCAAAGAGGTAATGCAGTTGCTTTTTTATGTACTCTTGAGGTAGGTATCCAGAGGACTGGCGAAGATATTTTATATACTTGGGAAAAACTAGCATATTAGTGGTTTAATAATTATTGTTTTGTTGGTTTATATAACAAATGTGGCTACTTTTTGTCGTTTATTTTGTTTCACTATTTTATTGTTATTATTATTTCTCTATATAATTTATTACTTCTGTATTTATAATTCTAAATGTAATGTAGTATGTACCTAACTGTTTCTTTACAATTCAAATTAAAATATGAATAAAAATTTAATAACTGTAATTTTTAAGTAAAACTATATTTTTTTCAAAATGTGTGGTGAAGAATTCTGGATACAACAAACCATGGTTGGATTATGTACATATATTATATTCCTTTTTACTTACTTATATAAGTATTTATAATAATATTGTCATAACATATCAAAATATAAGGTCTTTGTTTTCATTATGTTATATATTATACTCGTATTTCAACGTGTGAACAGAAATTTCATGTTAAACCTTTTTCATTTCATTGTTTCTTATGCCACGAGTCTTATAATAATAAATGAACGATCAATAATTATTTACATCTCTTTTTTGTATTCATTGCCCCTCAAAAATTTCCGAGATAAAAATTAGTATGCAATACGAGTGCTTATTTCATTCGGTCAAAGATTCTAGTGCTATTAAATTGCATTGAACAACTTAAGGTCTTTCGAAAAATATTATCGCAAAAATGTTTTGTTAAAGAGAACCGAATCGTTTTTATTGCGGGGAATTGCATGAATCAAATCGGTTCCCTTTACAAGCATTTTTAACAAGTATAAGAGTTTGTGCTTTTTTCATTCCCGTTCTATTTATTCTGCTGGAAACTTTATTTTCCACAGAATTCGTTTTGTTAAGACTAAAACGTGATTCGCTTCGTGTTTTCATAAGGAAAATAAGTGATTAAATTTATCGCCTTTTATTTTTTTATTTAGTGTATACGCAAATACTTACATAAAAAAAAATTGAGTTATGTATTCTTTAGTTTAGTAATTATTTTGATAAAAAGTAACATATTTTTGCATGTTTATTACTATAATATCCATGATTTTGGGGTGATATTTTTAAAATCAAAAATACACAGCAACACTTTTAAATATTTATTATTTTAAATCTTCTTATTAGATTGAAATATACCTACACAAATAAAACTAATCTATATACAATATATTTATACAGTTTCATGAATGGCTATCCCCAATTTAAAATGTGTAAAATGACAATGTATGACCAAAACTTATGCAATTTTAAACAAATTAACTCAATTAATAGAATGTGCATATATTTAAATATCTTATACCAATCCTATCCGTAAATCATACCGCAGATTTTTATTGGATAGCAAGCTGTTAAAATTCCTTTATTCTTATAGAAAATGATAATCTGTAGCTGACTTGCAAAACTAACCAAACCAGAAACAATTTCTGTTTAAAAATTGTATTCTTTTTTTTTACTTTATAAATTTACTATGTAATTATCTTATGTTATTAACTATTGGATTAAAATAATGTATGAAATTTAATATATACGGATATTGTTTTAATATCCGCAAATCCATTATACAATTACTATACTACAAGTAAACCTGTAAATTACAAAAATCATATTTTTGCACAGATAAGTAACTACCACAGTTAAATATAAAAATGCAAAAAAAAATATAGTTTAAATATTAGTCATTAATGTAAGGTATAATTTTACCTAAATAAGGCATGCTCAGATGTGTTTTCCGGTAGAGCGAGAATAGTCGGCGACAGAGGGGGAGCATTGAGAATGGCAGCCAAGTCTTTCCTCAAGTTCATGCTGGAAGACACTTGAGAGTCAGCGAGAATCGTGAACGAATGCCAATGCGTGTGAAGTAAGAGCGCCCTGAAACACAATATTTAAAATAAAAAAAATGTTTATTTATTCACAGGTAATCTATTTAGGTAGTTTGTAATAAAGTGTATTTTTTTCATAAACCATTATTATTATTATTATTATTTATTAGTTATTATTGACTGTAGGTTTTGGTGTATTAAAATTTTCAAGGTATGTATGTTCAATATAATATGGAGTGTTACATTATCAAAATCTTGTGAATTATTCATTGAACAAAAGAAATGGTTTATTAAAAATTGTTATCAAGTTCAAATAGACGATATATAAAATATTTAGCGAGAGCCGGGCGTCGATTAGTAATTAAGGTAATTAATATTATTGATTTAATACACAAAAAGCGATAGTCAATAATAATGCAATTTGATAAGCATTTCATGTATGACCTACTAGTTTAAATTGTCATAATTGTATAGGCGGCTCGTAGCATAATTGGTCAATGCACAGATTGGCGCGACACAAATGATTATACGGGTTCAAATACCGTCGAGTTTCGTATTTTTTTTCAAATATGATTTTTTCTAGTGGGTGTATGTCTGAGGTGTTTTCAAGTTATTTATGTTCAATATATAGAATGTATTTTTTTCTATAAACTATATATTATAATCCAGAGCGGATCTTCGCCGCCTCACGAAGTGGATTTTTAATTATTTTTGAAGTTATACTTCTTTTGGCGCCTTTGGGAAAATAGATCAGAGTATATTTTTGGCGTGCGACGAAGTTGCGGGCGCCGATGTAACACGTTTGCCGTGTGACGGAAGTTGCGTGCGTCGATGCAACACATAATTTACTATTATAAGTATATTCATTTCGGTCTCAGGGGTACATGCGCATGCGCATAGTGTCATTTAGTTAGTCGTTCAATAAAACCAAGTAAACAGCACGTGTTGTAAACATAACGAATATTGTGTTATAATAAATATATTTGTTTATAAACAAATTTCTGGAGACTAACATTCTAAACTGTTAATTTATATTCATGAAACTTTATTTATATAGGAGTGTATATTTATTTTTCATTATAAAGATTGTGTATCAAGATTTGAGGCTATATTTATGTAAGTATTATTCATAAGTAAAATTATATATCAATAAATAAATATATTTTGTGAATGTTGACTTGGCTAATAATTCAAAAAATATATTAAAATTTGATTTTTTATTAATTCATCATGGGGACTTCTAAATCTCTGAATCGATTATAACCGATGTATGGCAAAGATGAGTGTTGGTCCAATACAATAATTAAATTAAAATTATGAGATACAGATGAATCGCGTACGTTTTCATCGACCTAATCCACTGTAATATTAATAGACTCAGGTAACGATTTATTTTGTTTTTCTACACCAAAAAAGTATAACTTCTAACGCGCGTACACAAGTACACACACCGATTTTTTTTTACGAGAAACAGATATAAGTCATTTATTATTAGGGATATAAACCCAAGATCATTACCGAAGGGATACGTTACCACTTGGCCATAGATATTGATTGAGTAAAAAAATAGTTCACCATTTTATTAAAATTATCTCAATTTACTAACTGGTTTACGAATAATTTACCGCACATAATATTGATTGATAAAATTTATTTTAATTATTTGTTCATATTATTATGGTTGCTAAATTATTCAACAAAAAAATATATTCCGCTGGTGCAGTAATTTAATTAGCTGCAAATACATGCTGCATTGTTTGAGACGTGTAACCGGTCACAATATGGACAACAATCATCGTTTAAAAATTGTAATATGTTTGGATATACTCTCAATGTTCCGTGGCTTGTTAATCTATATAAAAGTTTGTATGATAATATTATGTTCCTGGCAAGAGTGACAATTACAAATGTCCATTTCTAGATTATTTATCTTGTATGAATTATAAACTTTTGTGAGTTATTTTTATAATTATAACTAAGAAATGATTATCCAAACAGTTTTCAGTTTTACTCATTAGACTAAATAATTATAATGACATTTATAGAGAAGGTAGTTCAATATATAATTCTGTAGTCAATAAATGTTACGCAAAAATTCTGAAACTCTACACAAAAACATTGGTTTTTAATTTAAAAGTTTACTTTCGTTTAAAATATTTCGCAAAATAATTTGTTCTTTTTTCTTCAAATGGTGGAAAGCAGTTGAGTATAATTTAAAATGTTTCTTTAGGGAATCTTTATCTGGAAATGAAAATAACTGTAGTTGGGTAAGTTTATAATTTAATTCAAACACATATAAGTGCATACTTATAGTCACGATATAAGAATGGTTTTATTATTAAACCCAAACAAACAGATTCATTAGATATTATAATAAATACGAGTGCTTAATATTATTGTATTAAAATTTGAATCCAAATCTATGAAGAAATTTGTGATAGAAGTTGCTTTTTATTTGTTTGTTTAAGTATGCTTAACAATTTTTTTTAATCATATTATCCGATTCTAATAGAATCATAATATGGGCCTCCACAAGTGGAGGTTTTATATTACTTATCTGATTTTGTTTTTTACAAGAAAAGGATATCAGCCACTTCCTCAAGCTTTTAGGTTCATACTCTGACTCATACACAAATTGAAAAACAATATGTGTACTTGCCAGGATTCGAAACTGGGACCGACGACGCTATAGGCAGATGCTTAAGCCGCGCGGTCAACATGGGCGTAACAAATAACAATGGTATTATAAACTTATAAAATAATATAGTTACTTAATATTCATTGTGCTACATAATCACAATATAAAATGTGTTTTTATGTACCTCCGTAAAATATAATATTTTATTTGTATTCTTTTTAAAAATAATTGCTTATTCTTTATACCTATATTTTGGACTAATATGCTATTTTATTTAATACTCCCGTGTTATTTTATTATTACATTAGTTTACCTAGCGCATTAAACACCAAATATTTCAGCTAATATGCACTTAATCATCTTCATATTTAGGTTATTTCTAGAATCATCAATATTTCATCGAATTAGAATGTTATTATTTTCAAAAACAATAGTATTTTCCAGTAAATACATATAATTCCTTGATATCCGTCCAATTGATTTAACAGTTATAAACATACATAATTTTGAAATACACTTCTGAGAAAATACATTATAAATCTTTTTGAAAAAAGTAAGACACCAATTATTCGTTGAAGAAAAGAAATAGTTAATTATAAATTATTGGCAAGTTCAAGTAAGTTACATCATAAAAAATATTGGAGATATCCATGACGACAGTTAGTAATTGAAGTAATATGTATCTGCTTACAAAAACCGATTGCTAAAGTAGCTTGATTTGTAAGAGCGCTGATGAGTGGGTATTAAAAAGACCAATAGTTAAAGTTTGTCGCAATTAGTATGTCACCTTGTAGCATAGAGGTAATGCACGGACAGGGAGCCAACCCAGGAGATGCAGGGCTCGATTCCTTGCCGGGGTGTCTTACTTTTTTCAAAAAGATTTTTTCAATTGGTTATATAATTAATATTCTAAATTTCTTAGAATTGTTTTTCAAAATTATGTATGTTCAATAATTAGAATGATACATTCTTAAAATCTTCTGAATTATTCGTTGAATAAAATAAATAGTTAATTACTAGTTATAAATTATAAATGCACATTGCAAACAGGGCGTCGTATTATATTACGAACAAAAAAGATAGTTCAGTAAATGGGACAAAATATATACACTACTCAATTGTGAGAAAGAGAATATGAAAGTAAAGGGTGAAAATAAGATAGTATTATGACTTGTAAACTATACGAATATATTATAATTATATGAATATAATTATTGTTACAAAGTTTTTATGCTTTTTTGATATTTTTATAGATAAAACAAATAGCAAATAATGATAATGAAACCTTTCTGAAAGACTTTTTTACTTACTGCTATAATTCCAATCTCGTAACCCAAGGTAACGAACCAAATTTATTTGCATCGTAAAGGGAAAATTAAGTTGTAAATTAGTTACGCTACTTACTTCCTGTATTTTCCAGTTCCCTACTCCGTTGATATGTAACAATAACTTTCCAAAAAACCATAAAAAGTTCAGTTTTAACAGTACGGATATTGCAGTACGATCAACATTAGATAGGTATATACTTTTTAAAGATTACTGTTTACTTGTATGGATATTGGTTAAACGTTACCATTTACATGCAAAACTAATAGATTAGCTACAATTTAAAGACAATCAGCATTACAAGTGACGTTAGTATACTATGTATCTACCTTAATAAAGTTATAGAGATAGTTCCTACCAGATTTATACGGTCATTGAAATTTGATTTCGTGGCATTATTATCCATATCCAATTTCTATCATTCCTGTATGGTTGCATTGTTTTTTTACATGTTTCTTATATACACTCTACTCTCCATATTTCAAAATTTTGACCATTATACAAATACGTCATATAGCTATATATCTGTGCAATGAAAATACTATATACTTCAGTAAGTAGTATAATACTTTTATTAATATAAATTACATAAAATTACTTAAGTCATACCCCGTTTACATGCGCATTTATTTAATGCTGATAGTAGGTACTATCGCGGCCATAATAAGAAAATGCACGCGTAAACACGTATTAATGTGCAAGTTGCAAGATTGCATGCTTGGTAAAAAAAAGTTCGAAAGCTTCTGAATTTTCACACAATAATTGGTTGGTATGCATGCGCAGTAGAACGATAGTGGCTAACCTACCGGAAGAAATACGAACTACACTGCACAAAATATTTTGACGTTTACCGATTATCTATGAACTTGTCCCGAACCTCTTCGAACCTGTCTGAATCTGTTAATAATTACTATAAGTTGACAACATTGCGTCTCGCTTACGCTTGAAAAATGAGATTGGAGATACAGTCAGCACCTTATGTGTAAACAGTTATAATCGCGATAGTTTAAAATACACACTATTGGTGCAAGTAAATCCCGTTTAGTATCGTTTAATTTTGTTTTATAAAAGATAAATAGGTAGTATTCATGTTATGTTATTCTATCCATTCATTAGACTTCACAATTCTTACAGGAAGCTGTAGCGAAGTAGAATCGAAAACTTTTTGTTAAGTAATATTTGACAAAAAAATATAAAGCCTGTATCAAATTAAACGAGAAGTCCTTACCGTAAAGCATGAAGTGTTTCTCTTGCCGTCGTTTCTAGGCGAACTTCCAGCGGATGAATATTCTGAAACAAAAAGAAAATTCACATTACATTTAAATAAGTCACAATAAAGAAAACGGGGAACATAATTGGAAAGATGCCTTTCTTGTAAGTTTATTTTTAAGTTGACGCGGAGTCGTTTAACAAAATTAGTTTTGCAAGTCCAGTGAAATGAGTCGGACGGGGTGATTTATTATAAGTGTTTTTGTAAATTATACCGAATAAACAACACGGCAATGTATCAAAATGTTTAAGGCTATTTTTCAACCGGATGCTTACTTTATTTGTTTGTTCAGTGGACAGGTAGCGAGGAACGCGTCGCTTATCCTTGGATTACAATGTATTATGCCGTGAGATTTTTCTTTTATGTCTCTTTTTACTAAACGCCCGGGTCTTGTCGCCGCCTAATTAATTAGGTAGATAAAACATTCATCACTGGCTTTTTGTCACGGTCTTTCACGTGGATCAACACAGATTGATACGGTCTGTAAACATAAGTTATAAAAACAGAATTTTTTAACTATTCAGAAAAAAATAATCATACCTTTTTCATCAATATAATTGGTATTTTTTACACTTTAAGCTTTAACTAGATTTGATAAATACCCAATTCAAGACATTATGTTACGTTCGATTTATTCTAAATAGGCGCAGTTTTTGTATAAATACAAAGCCATTGGTTGCGGAATCAAACTCGCAATTGGTTAAAAAATGCATGATGTTTATTTTTTCAATTTGAATTTGATTGGAAGATTGGCAAAAAAAGATTCCACGTAAAAACTGGTGTTAATAAAAACTCCACTCTGTGGAGGTCTATATACCTACTTCACTTAGGATCAAACATGGTAATTTACTTACGTTAAAAATTATTGTAAATCCAATACTTTGATACAAAGTTAATGTGAATAGTTATTATTTTTAATGCGAGCACTTTGGTGGAATAATAATTAGAACTGTTAAAGAACTTTTTTCAGGATTTTTTGTAACATCTATCTATATTTCGGAGGTTTTCCAAAATTATTTTATTAATTTAATAAAGATTCTAATATTCTTAAAACCTTGTAAATATTTAATATTTCATATAAAATAATAAATGTATTGAAGAAAGAATTTTTGGGACTTGTAAGGAAACAATACAATATTATCTAACTATTTAAGGATAAAATTCTCCAAACAATACGCGGACCTGTTGGAAGAAGTTCAAGGTTGGTGTATTCGTATTGACGTCCGTATTCGTATTGATTTTCGAACAATTTTTACATTTTAACATATTCAATATAGTTAACACCCTAAAAGGATAAAGTTAGCCAAAAATAGCTCAAAAAATCATGTGGTTAGGTACAATGAATCTAGTGGTATCCACAAGGTTTATAAAGTAACCCCAGTAGACATTCGAATCTGGGGCATTCATTCATGAACGAGATAGGTAGCCATCTTAAGAGATATAGGTAAATTCAAAAGTCACGTGGTTACAATGAATCTAGCAGTATCCATAAGGTTTATGAAGAAATCCTAGTAGGCCACCCTGAAGGAGAGGTCATCATCATTTAGAGCAGGGGAGGGCAAACTGCGGCCCGCCGGGTATTTTTTTGCGGCCCGCCATCATTAATTGTACTTCTGATTACGAATAACTTTTTTATATTTTTTTAAAAAATATTGACAATAGATTAAAATTTTAAGAATTTGTTGTTTCGTTAATGTATTATCTCAGTACGTCTTCCTTGCGTCTCGTCTCACACTATGTAACCACTATTTTCTATGTTGAACATCGTGACACATTTAAATACTTTTAACTCTGCGTCGCAAGGAAAAAAAATATATGCCCACGATATGGTGAACAGTTTGAGTGGATTTCAATTAAAACCAATGACATTAATATGGACGAATCATCTGGAAAAGAAAATGACACTCACTTTATTGTCGGGTCTGCCGAATGGCATAATCTGTTCTAACGCCATTACAATAAAGGTGATATTGCTATAAATTCCTGATGCTTTTTGTTGGTCTGCCAAATGGTTTGGTTCGAACGGGTTCGCTCAAATGAACATTGACATTAGAAACACTGCTCTAACGCCATTACAATAAAGGTCATATTGCTATAAATTCCCGATGCGTGATATCGCATAATGGAAATTGCGTGACGTCTACCTATACATGCGAATTTACTTGCTAGCTACTGTATTGAGTGCGTCGTCCATTAATAATGTCATTGATTAAAACTCAAGTTGTTTCTTCAACAAATATCGAATAAGAACGTGGACCACTTTCCAACTATGAAGTTGCTGAATATACCAGAATATAAATTTGAAGAATATGGTAAAATTATTAAAGCTCTGAATGACGATTTTTTACAAAGATTTGGTGACTTCCGAAAAATTGAGACAAGTTTAGCAACAGTACGCGATCCATTTTCAATAGATATTGATAGTGTACTGACAGAGCTACAACTTGAGATTATTGGTCTGCAGTGTGACACTGATTTAAGAGAATTGCATCGTCTTGAAGATATATCCAAATTTTACAATGCCCTTAATTCAGACAAATTCGAACAACTTAAAGATTATGCAAGAAAAATGTTCGTTGTTTTTGGATCAACCTATATATGTGAACAAACATTTTCGATCATGATCCTCAATAAAAATTCTTTACGATCAAATATCTCCGATGCCCATTTACAAGCAGTTTTGAAAATATCAACCACAAAATTAACACCTGAATTTGAAAAAATGTACAACACTTTCATTCTTCTCATTAATTTTTTTGTAATGTTTATTTTTCGTGATAATAAATAGTGTATATCTAAAAATGGTATTTTACTTGCGGCCCGCCGCTCATTTTGAATTCTTGAATTTGGCCCTCCATCCAAAAAGTTTGCCCGCCCCTGATTTAGAGGTATGTAAATATATTGTGAATGATGGAATAGAGAGAAAATGAGAGCTCGGGACGCTGATCCTGGAGTATGGTGAACTGCTTATATTGATTTGCTATTGATTAAATAAATAATTGACAATAATTATAGTTAATATAAGATTTGTAGTGTCCTAATAATGAAACATAAATGAATCCATCAAAAATGAGTGTGTTTTATAAATATAAATTAGTATAAGTATACATATTGTAGGTAATTATAAAAAATATTTTGGAAGAATTCATGTCCTAAAACATAAAGACAAAAATATATCATAAAGATTTTGAAATTGAACACCTAGATTCTAAATATTCATCAAAAGAGTAAAAGTGTCTGTTATTTTATCAGCTAAAAATTTCACAAAGTGTTTTCACAAAGGGACCAGTAACAATGCAGCATTTTGACGAACGGTTTGCTAAGGATACCAAGGGCATCCTTGTCAATTAATCTTACAGATAACCGCCTCACACCTTTTTAGGCAGTGTCTTCTTTCTCGCGAAAAAACACATCGAGCCTTTGCACCCCTATAGGGAGATATACCCGTCAAGATAAAAACGGGTAGTGTTTTTTTCAGATCCAAACCGAACATAAGTACACACAGATGTAGTTTTGAAGATATATATTTGTAAGTAAGAAAAAGTTTCCCGACATACAAAGCATTGCTTGTTCTTTCGCCGCTAGACAGATATGGTTACAGCTCACACGGTTTACTGTGTCGGACAAAGTTTGATGTATTGAAAAATCCGATATCTTCTGTATTATATTATTGTTTTGTAAAGAAAAGATTCTTTTCAAACTACTGAGAGTTGTGTTTTGTATTTCTAATAGTTTATTTGGGAAATGAAGTATACATATTAAATAATTGTATTACTCAATTTTCTGATACGAACTTTTCCTTTTCAGTTAACCGTATATTTCAGTCACATCTATTAGTAGTCATAATCATAATAATTACCGAATAATATTACATCGGTTTGTCTAGACTTAAATGAAATTATTATATTATTTAACGTTGACTATTTGTTTTAAAAATAGACACAATTTAAAATATAGTAGGTACCTATAATAATGGAAATCGAAAACAATGTCCAACATTTTCAAAATTATAAAACATCGATGGAATTGGCAGCATAATAATATTTATAAACAACGAAGAAAAATGTAAATGAGAAAAATTTCCATTTTACTTTAATTATGTAAAATACTGAGATAATAATATAATATTGAAAATAAATGCTCTCTGGCATAGGACCCATGTATATCATTATTGTGCGTATTACATATTAGTATATTATATAACTTAATCCAGCTATAAAAAATACAATATCAGATAAATCGAATGACTGATAATATACAATAAGTCACAAACTCTATAGATATATATATATATTGTTTTGTTGATTGTTTTTGTTAATATATTATTTAAATGGTGTCTGTAATATTACATTTATTATGACATTTTATACTTGGAGTAGAATTTATATCTTCTATTGCTTTGGTACCGTCTTCTATCAAATGTGAGTACTTAACCATGTTTAAGTAAATCGCCACCAAAGCTTAAGTGTAAGGCAGCGTTGAGCGCTATGCGCAACTCAAACGTATAACCGTATAAATGTATAACCAAAAAAAGACATTGTCTACGAACATTTTCGCACACGGTTATACGTTTGAGTTGCGCAAAACGCTCAACGCTGCGCCGAACGCTGCCACTCAGGACGTACACTAAGCCTCAATGGCAGCGTTTTGCGGGGCAGAACGTGCAGAGTGCATGTTGCGTGAACTTGTTAAAGATACACGCCGCACACCCCGCCTCGCAAAACGCTACCGCTGTTACCTTACGCATGGACATTAAGGCCCGTTTCAGATAGGACACCGGTGTCGCGCTCGATATAATATAGTAGGCCTTTGTATTAGAATAAGGGGACCTTTGTATTATGTTTATGAACGCCCCAGAGCTAGCTATATTCTCAAGCCGCCGATACACTTGTTTTTATTACCGCAGCCAGTTTTATGTTCTAATTTATAACGCGACATTATGCGTTGACTCATTAGCTCTGGGACGTTCATAAACATAGTACAAAAGCCTCTTTATTCGAATACAAATGCCTCCTATATTATATCGAGCGCAATACCGGTGTCCCGTCTGAAACGGGCCTAAGGCGCTTATAGTGCTTGCGGAGTCGTGAAAATGTAAATAGCGTGTATATTCAATGGTAATATAATATAATTTCATTAAGATTTTGAAGGAAAAGTATTAAGTATTCCTATTTTTATACATAAAAGTCGTTTTAAAATGAACCATGAGCAAATGCTCGGAACCTCATCGTATCATTATTTTAATTCATATCAATCCAGTCTTAGCCTGCCACATGAGTGAGAGAAAGAGACGATTTGTATCCTGTGCTTTAAACTAATGCTTAGTTTTCTCTTACTTTTTGCATAATAGGATAATAGTTCGACAATGAAAGCATGAAGTGCCCAGAAACCAAAACTTTATAATTTTCATGACGAATGGGAAATTAAGTATTTCTTTATAGTAGAATTTGTAAAGTCCTAGTATCCCCAGCCAATGTACATTGTTACATTGAAAAATGACATTTTATATAAGTACCTAGAATTACTAGATTTAAATATTATACATTTTTAAATGAAACTGATTAAGCCATCATTTTGATTAATATTATATAGCACAATAGCAACAGGAGAGATAAAAAGATAAGCTTGGCAATTTTGAGCAAAGCGATATAATAAGTGACCGGTTTTCTCATTTCTTTGTGCCGAGATTTCGATTCTGCGAGAGCCGACAAAATCCCACACTACAAAGAAACATTACGATGTCCCAACCGCAGCGTCTATTTTCCTTTATTTTGGTTTATTCTTTTCCGTTCTGTTCTAGGCTGACCGAGATCTTTTTTCGTTTTCACTAGCTGAACATTTTGTACAATCAACGAGAGGCTGTGCTAAAAAATATTATTAACTATCTTGGTGTATAAAATGGTTAGGAAACACAACGGAACTAAAATTGGATGAAGATAAAGGCCTTTGTGTTTTGATCCTTTTGTTTAAGTGAGGTGATTTTAAAATTTATTACCCAAATGAAATGTTTTTCATATTCTGCTAGTCTAGTAAACAATGTTAACACAGACATTCTACATTAATTGTGTAAGAAGTTGGGTAATTTTAAACAGCTAGTATTTATTTTGAATTATATAAAACAACGTTAATAATAAATCACAGTTTTTTTGATGATGTGTTTATAGATTTTTGGTATATTCTGCCGATAATAGAGTGTATACACTTTTTTAAATGTATACCTAGGTGATAATTGTTTATTGGCTAGAACAATAATCATGAATCGATATCGAGAAGGACTTTTTATCGCTTTACACTTCCCTTAAAAACGTCCTCCAAACTTCAGATTGTGCTGATGATTATGATAATATGAAACAATATGGAAAAATTAGAATATACTTATTCTAAACTTTTTTGCTTTATGATAACCGCTAAAAAGTTTCAAGTCTTTAGATAAAACGAAGAAAATGAAATTGTAGTTTTTAGTCATTATAATAAGTTTAAAATTAATATTTTTCATTAGAAAAATAATTAAAACATTTAAGTTCTTTGTATAGGCCGAAAAAAGAAACAGCAATTATAAAATATATAAAATTAATCTTTACATAATGTTCATTACCAATATTTCAATAGTTTTATATTTAACAAACAAGAATCAATAACAAGAACAATATAAACAAGATTAAAGAATGTAACATTCTTTATTGAACTTACATAATTTGAAAAAACCCCAGAAACATAACTATTAGAAAAAGACCTTGAAATAAATATGGTGCCGAGGATTGAGTGGTTTAGTGACAGACTCATAATTTATTTCGTCGTAATTAGGGATTGTATAGGTTGGTAAATTGGTAAATCATATCAGTCGTAAGTTGGCTGGCACCATATATTTTTATATGTATGTTCCGAAATTATCTACCCTAGATTTATATGGCTTCCATATTAGATATACATATCTAATAATAAACATTTTTCAAAAAAATATTTGTACGGATCGGAATTCATGATTTTATTGTAAGTATAAAATATTAATAATAAATATTAAAATAACTTACTTATAAATAATGCATGGAAATATATGTAAAGATGCTATTATATTTATGTACATGTAGGTATGTTTTTATTTAGTCAGTTTACATTTTAATAAAAGTCTGCTGATATTTTTTCCCGTGAATATTCTGGGGAAAAAGTTTTCATAAATCTGCACACGCGAGTGTATCGTCATTTTTTCGATATTCAAAAAATACCAGGAGCATTATTATTTGATACTATTGTGTTGCCATATTGAAAGCAATGCATGTAAAAACTCGCCTGGAAATTGTGAGAAAATCGTTTCAGTGGCTATCGGTAGAAGATGTGTCTCGCGAGACTGGCTGGTCGGAAAAAAAGTGAGAGGAAAAGGCACGAAGCTACCAGAGATAATCAGTTGACATGGCGGGAGAATGAACGTAACGTATCGTAACCAATGACGTCAGCACGAAGGAGGCGCCATTTTTTATTGACAAACGAAAAAATTGCGAATTCAAACTGGAATGCGAAATTTTACTAGGTTTTGGTTAATATTCTAGTAATGGCGGAATAACGATTGACCATGACCTCGTTATCTTTTAATCATTTTAATGCTATTGTATAGATTCATTTTAATAATAATGTAAGTAATGTAAGTATAAGTAATTATATTAATATTAGTGATTTATTTCCAAAATACAAATGATTATTTTACTAGCGAGTACCTGGCATGCGTTTCAATGCCAGTCAAAGAAAGAAAGTGTTTATGTTTTAATTTAACGAATAAATCAGAATGTTTTCCAACGCGTGAGCAGGCCACATACAGCTGTACATGTGAGAAGCATGGATTTGGTATAGGAACGCATACGAATAGAAGAAGAAGAAGAAGATAGTTGTACTAATTCAGAAACCTTTGCGGGCGTGCATACAATAACTGACCAAAGTTTCATTACGATCGGATGAATGGTATAGGAACGTATACGAATAGAAGAAGATGGTTGTACTAATTCAGAAACCTCCGCGGGCGTGCGCACAAAAACTCGCAAAAGTTTTATTGCAATCGGATGAATGATATAGGAACGCACACGAATAGAAGAAGATATAATAGAAGAAGAAGGAGAATAAGATGGTTGTACCTACTAATTAAGAAACTTTCGCGGGTGAGCGCACAACAACTGACGAAAGTTTCATCGCAATCGGATGAATGGTATAGGAACCATACGAATAGAAGAAGATAGAATGAAGAAGAAGAAGATGAATAAGGTGATGATTTTTCTAATTCAAAAACCTTTGCCGATGTGCATACAATAACTCACCAAAGTTTCATCGCAATCGGATGAATTTTATAGGAACGCATACGGGACAAACAAGCATTAATTTATATATAAATATAGATTGTAAAAACCCGCTAATATGTCATATTGAAGTACGAATTTTAATGCAATATTTCGATTCAATATAAATAAAAACACTTTCTAGTTAAACGTATTTTAATTCGCTAATAATTCTGATGGTTAGTAGAAAATTAAATAAAGAACATAAAATATCACCAATTCTTTAAAAAAAAAAATAGTAATCTACATTTTCATAAATTTATAAATGATATTAAAATCTACATTAATTTCTTAGTTGATAGCTATTTCAGTTGTTACACCATCATCAATACTATAACTTAAAAAAAGAGAAGGGATCCTCACACACATTCTCTCTCTCTCTGTTTGCCAAAGGTATGCATAGTTAATAATAAGCTGTATGTCTGTCTCTTCCGCAAATTTTCATCTGAATAAGTTTTCGTCTTTGTTGCGCGATCGTACAAAGAAAACACCCTCGTTTCATCGCTCTCATGCGCGCTTCGTTTAATCGCTTGTAGACTAATGCTGACAGGTGACACTGCCACCTGGTGTTTTTTCTAGTTATACAATAAATTACTTCCTTATTAATGCAAATGGTTCTCTAAACTGGAGTGTTGGTCGGCATTGTTTATTTTCAATTGGTTTTCACTATGACTGACCAAAAAAGCCCATTTTTATATTTTTAAGAAAACACTTGAGCGATAATTAGTTCCCACCACCACCCGTCATATTTGCACAGCCGTGGATATGCACCGCCGCTTTCCATGACGCTTTAAACGTGTCAAACGTGTCTGAAAGAAGTGATTTTAAGTGCTTATTCCGTCCCGAGACGGAGCCGCACGGGACTGATGCTCTTATGCGATATATGCATCTGCGCAGTAAAACAATAGTGGAAAACCTGCCGGAAAAAATACTAACTACACTGCGCAGAGTATTTCGACGTTTACCGATTTTCACAACCTATCAAATAACACCATACAATGATAACAACGCGATTCACTTACACTACTTGTGGAATGAGATTGCTGAGACAGTCACAACGTTTACGTATAAACAGTTATTATTGCAATAGTTTAATTTACACACTATTGGTGCCAGTAAATCCATGCACGTGTACAGGCGCTATACTTCTCAAGTATGCAGTTACGTTTACGGCTTAAGGCGGTGGAGACTTAGAAGGGAATGGAGATATTTACTGTATGCAATTTGGACCCATATTGGATTATAGTACCGATGATGATATGATGAGATCTTATTGTTTTTACATAGATATAAAAAAAAAATCAATACATTTTGTAAATTTATATTCCAACCATAAGAGCGCTGGCACTTTAGTTAAATATTTTAAGAGGTCAGTATTAATATCAACCGCGATGACCGAGTGATAATGTGTCGTGAAGTCATAGGTCTCGAGCTTGAACTCAGAGCATGAACCTATTAGATTAAGCAAATGGCTAACATATTTTTCTCGTAAAACTTTCAAAAATCTTCAGATCCCTCTTCACCAGGCGGCCAAGATCGACATCGAAGTATAGAATCAACGAAAAAAATGTGGTATTATCGACGTAATACAATATGCACTATGAAAACAGTCGTAAAATGAACATTCTAGATGTAGATATATACTTAAAAATATCATTATACACTGGTTTGAATATGAGAGCATTATATTACTATAATCTTATTACAGAAGTAGAGATGTGAATATCAATTTTCTATAGGAATCTCAAGTTAAAAGACATCTCTGGAATACCTATTCTTCAGATGCAAAATTCATTCCTGCACGTCGTATCGAATTACGCAGAAATATTTACCCGTAGCAAGATTTTCGCTTCGACATTCCACAAATCAACATCCATTGTCACCTGATTCCGTTTGTTTCCTCTGGATTTTCTGACTCTAGGAATTTCTGACTTGGCGATATTCTGACTGTGACGTATGGTTTTTTTCAATCCGACGCCACAATGATTGAAAGGGTTCATTTCGACGAATCAATAATGTTACACCTGACAGACAAAAGGTGAATTCAATTCGTGGATTCAATTGTAGAGAGAAGTGTTATTTTACTCGGACGGTTTGTTTGTATACAAACGAAGTTTTTAATTAATTAATTACTTTTTTGAAAGAATTCGCTGATTAATTTATATAAATCTACTATAAAATATTAACTTTGAAGTAGTTATATAATACTTTTAGCAACGAAGCCCAGTATTGCATAATACGTGTTAAAAATTTTGAAACTAGGTACTGTTGGAAGAATTTATCTAGTTTCATGTACTTGTAAGTAGTAAAATCAAACAAAATATACCAAAATGGTGTTTAGGAGTAAATTCAAGTAAGAATTTCATTTCATGAGCGTTTCTATTTAACGCCTACAAAAACCGAACGGCAGCGTGTCGACCTAAAATGTTATAAAGATTTTTTTTTCTTTTAACCATGTCCGAACCTAATAGGATCATATGAGCCTCCACAGAGTAGAGGTTTGTATGAACAGATTTTTTTTTTTACGAGAAATGGATGTCAGCCTCATGCTCAACCTATTAGGTCGATACCCTGACACACACAAATTTAAAAACAATATGTGTACTTGCCAGCCCCAGGATTCCAACCTGGGACCCAGGGCGTTATAGTCCAACGCTTCAGCCGCGCGGCCACCGTGGGTGTCATAAAGCATAGGTCAAGCAAAATAAAACATGCTGTTTTTCAATGGTCTTGTATGGATACATTAGGTTGAGCAAGTGGCTAACCATTTTTCCTAAAAAAATCTTAGTGGGGTAACCACGGTCTTCATCAAATTGTAGAGCTAATGATAAAAAAGTTTATTTAAAGCAGTGTATCTCAAACTGTGTTGTTAAATGAAAAATGTCAAGTGGTACATGGTTAAATCCTTGTTGATAAACATATTAGACTAAATAATTGCACATTTGATTCGAATCACAAAAACCGAGAAATCACACATATATACAAAATTAATGAAACAATACGTACATTTACTATGTACGATTTCAATAAATATGTAATGATCTATAACTTTTCTTAAGCGCCAAAATCATAAGAAATAATATGAAAGAAAAAAGAGATTAGTACCTAGGTACCTACCAGTGGCGAGGGGTGGAGGTAGGCATTTAAGATTCGACATAAATAGTGCATACTAAACTTTATCGGTCAGACTTATTTGTTTTCATTGAACTAATAATATAATTTGCAGATAGTGCCGGTTAGTTTTTAAAATTTAGTTTAATCCTGCCTAACTAAACCATAACTGTTCAGATATGCTATGAGCGATCCGACAAAATAGTGCACACTTTTTCAGTCATACTTATATATTTTCGTTGAATTATGAATATATAATATTACAGATGATGTTAGATAGTATTTAAAATTTTAATAAAGTAAACCAAACCCTAATCGATTTAAAATATTTTTCTATCTATAAAATATTTTTTTACTAGTATCTAATATGGCTTGGATTAGTCAAGGCTTAATTGAATTTTAAAAACTAAAAAACACTATCTATACATTGTAGTCTTCACACATTTGACTGACAAAGTATAGTGTGCACTATTTTTTTTTCGTATCTTAACAGCCTACTTCCACTATTCGCCACTGGTACCTACTAATATTGGATTTTACACTTATCGGTTTTTTTAAATTTAATGAAGTTAATACAATAGTTTATTAAACTTTTCATACACAAGTGTAGCATTTCAAGTGCTTGGAAAAGATTTAGTCTAGACATCTAGATACTACTTACAATTTCCTATATTGTCATGTGCAATATCCTATCATCTTTAAAGACTGCGCGGTGTTTATCCTTGTATGTAAATTTGATTGTATGGGATTGTCTGTAACGCAAAACCGAGACCAGAAAATACGTTGTTCTACGAGTGGGAAATTTTAAAACGGCGTGTGTTCAAATAATTCGTGATACCCTTTCAGATAACATAATAATATATCTGAGTAAATGTGACATGCAAAAAGGGCGTGACAAAGTTGCCGCGGTACGGCGACGATAACTATGCAAATGGGGACATATATCATTTTGTGATGGCTTTATAAACGAATACGATTCCGGATATGGAGTGACTGAGTGCCTGGTTGAAATACCAAAATACAATTTCTTCATAAATGATAGCCTAGAGCAGTGTCTGCCAAACTTTTTAACCTGACGGCACATCGGGGCAGGACATAAGTTTCGTGGTACACCACATAAAGATTCTCCCCAAAAATTAATTACACTTTTATAATATTATGTATTATAAAAAAAATCATTATAGGTAATAATTCGTAATAATATTTTATCAATATTCTACCTAATATTTATATAATTAGTGAGAAGGGTACAATTATTTTTGAGAAAGAATTATGTTAAAACGCCGCACTAAGTTAGATAAACAAACACCACTCCTTATCTACCACCTAAGTAAAGGAAGGCAAATAAAGGAATTAATACAAATGTCATAACCTTTTCTAGTAGTGGCGATTTTTAATGAAGTACCTAAATGATGTGGTCGCTTCATTAGAAATTATTGACTTAGTTTGAAATAAAAATAAACAAATCATAACTATTATTGTATTGTAATACCCATTTCGTTACATATTGTAATGGCAGTTTATTGCACGAGGATTTTTTTTACAAGAGTGCCTCCGAACAGTGCTACAGATATACACGTACCTTAAACCACCACCGTTTGAGAGTAGGTTTCATGTAAATTCTCTACTTTTTAGTAGATTACGTGTACTTCAATTTTTTTTTTGTATATTTATCTGTTTAAGAGTGCCAAAAATGAATAATAAAATGTGTAGGTACCTACCTAACAAATTGGCAGAAAATATCAAACTAAAATGAAAACGAACGGCATTTAAAGTTTTCACGAAAGCGGTAGCTTTTCTATGGATTTCTCACAAGGTACGACGATATAAATGGCAATGTAGATTAAATAGTCCCAGTAGCTAATTGAAAATATTGATTTCAATCGAAATCCAAAACTCTTACTCAAAAAATAGGGCTTTTTGCACAGGATGGTTTTTTATGTATATTATTTTTTCTTTCACTGTAGGTGCATACCGTCGTAACTTACAAAAGGATTGATGGCCCAAAAAAAGTAGTGAAAACTACTCATAAAATAAGGCAGAGAAACTTTCTACAGTTTTCTGCATTTTTGACAAAATTTTCGCGGTAGGTGGTACACCTAGAATTGGCTACGGCACACAGTTTGGCAGACATGCCAACACAGTGTTGTTCAACTTTTATAAATGAATTGTCTCTGTATAAGTAATGCATATTATAATATTGAATGGATAAATATATTTTTTGGTAACACATCTGAAATATACATATTATAAAAATATTTGCGATGAATGGGACACGAATCCTTGAAACATTATTGATTTCCAGTATAATCAATTTAATAGTAAAATTTAGGGAGATGATGCTTGGGAATTAAGGTAACTAGCTATCACTTGATTATTTGAATGAATACTTTTATTTTATATTTTTTAGAAATTGACGTGATTATTAAGTGTATCGGTAGAACAATCGCCAACGCATAGCACCGGATTTCAATGGTTCTATTTGGTGCAAAATATATTCTTGATATATTACGAAAATTATTAAAATTAAAAAAATGCTACAATAATGTTAGTTTAATTAAAAATGATTTATAATACTAAGAAAACAATCGTGCATTCATTTTCTGATCATATAACGATGGTGTAGGTACTCCAGGATTTTTTATTCTGAGCCTTTCGAATTTAGTATGACACATTAACCTTTAATGGACAGCCAATGGGTCGAGTGTTCGCTATAATGTTCTCAACTCGATACTATTGAGAGCTTTGGATTTTTTGCAACTTGCCTATTCAACTGAATCTTCGTTGCCTTATGAAATTTATAACACAGAGCCTTAAAATCTTTTGAAATTCAGAATTTTTATGAATGCGCTTGTTTGTTTTTCTTACAACAATTTTGTTTTTGAATATTAGGTGGTCTACACGTAGACGTAACTATGAGCTTTACAATCACAATTCAGATGCAAGACAGTATTATTTTGACACGAATAACATGAATTTTTCACAAAGAAACTTTTTTACTTTTCAGTTCCAAGCTCAAAGAAAAGCTCAAAAATAAAGTATATTTTTAAATTAGTCAAAATAATATATCTTTATTGACTGTTATTAAAGACCAAATTAATCAATAAAATAATTTATTAACGAATACGATAAATAAAAAAAACTTAGGATATATTTGTCGTACCATAGGGCCTTTTAAATAACCTCGATGCATTGAAAGAATAATTAATATCGATATAACATAATTATAATTGTGGAGCTCATAATTATATCGGGTAGCATTTATGTTATAGAGCAGGGATAGCGAACCTATGGCACGCGAGAAGATTTTGCATGGTACGCTAATGTTTCATTTTGAAAAGAAAAGAAATCACTATTTTATATAATACTAGCTGACCCGGCAAACGTTGTTCTGCCATATAAATTATTTCTAGTGAATATTTTGGTTGTTAAATAAAAAATAACGAATGTATCGTAAGTGTGTGGTGATGGGATCTATGACAGAAAGAGGAATAGAGCGCTGTAGACGATGACCGCCGATAAAAACAAAAAAACATCAACCATTCATTTTCTCAATTCAAAATGAGTAATGATGTTCATAATGAATGAATTACCTGTGACAGGATCTCGTTGTTTAATGTTTATGCAATATCCGTCTTGTCCCTTCCAGAAAATTAGCGGATATTGGAGAGCGTCATATGAACGGTGTGTGTCAGCGATGAACTCCAGATTATTGTTTCTTCTTCGAATCACGATTTCTCGCGTCGATGTGCGGTCGCCAACCATGATTTCAGCAATGTCATCAACAACAGTTGCATTGAATCGACGTACGTGCTCTCCAGCTGGTATTTTATCAGGATTGATGACAATAGCATGATTGTCACTTTGCAATTCGTGCATGTGTGCTTTGAAGAATTTCAATAATTCATTGTGCTCATTCAACAGGGCGTCCAGTTCGCCGACGATGCGCCTGGCATTAGGCGAATTGAGGCTATTGTAGCCGCAACGTGCATTCACATGATTGATGTCCTCACCGCCGCGCCCATAGTAGATTTGTAAAAATGTATGTGGTTCGTTTGGCATTGGCAGCAATGAGCCTACTTTGTGGTATACTTGGCCTTTGATTTTGAACGTAGAATGGAATTGTTGACCATTTGCCGCAGTATTGTGAACTATTTCTGTTGCTCCGGACGAAGTCATTTGGAAGCATGAATCGAATGTGCGAATGGACTTCAGGAACAGGTTTGAATCTGGAACCGTGCCGATGAGCAAGCCGTTCAATGGTTCTGGTGGTATCTGAATTTCTGGTAGTTGCACTTTTCCTGATGCGCAACACATCCCGGCTGACTCATGTTTGAATTTGAGCGCATGACAATGGGGACATTCTTTGTCTATAGCACCAATCAGCACTTTCGGATGAGCGGAATATTCAATATCTGGCTAGTACTCGAATGCAAGACGAAGGAACGAAGCGGATGTAAATGTTCGATGTACTTGTTAGCGTTGTCGGTCATTTGCACTGCGTGTGTTAACTACGAACCGGCGCGCTTGGCTCCGTTCCAATTGTCGTTGTTGATTTTGTTCAGCTCGTGCCTCTTGTGATGGAAATGCACGCAATTGCGACATGCTTACACGCAAGTTTTTGTTATCTTGTTGGATTTGTTCTTCTGTTCTTTCTGCTCTACTATTTTGCATGTTTGTTGCTTTATTCGTTCGACGGCCCAAATGGCCCCCCTTGCGTCTTGCTGGTATTGTGCACTGTAATACACACACATAAAAATAGATAAATAAAATAAATCGTACAAAATTTTGCACGCACTGTGTTGTGGCATGCCGAATGAAATGTCAAAATGACGGGACGCTTCTCTTGAATTCTTCTCGGACGTAGCGCCATCTGTCATTCAACAACATAAATAATTTCGTTCTGTTTGAAATACGAACGACGGTTAAATTTGTTCATACAAAAATAATAAAATCGCGATTAAAAAATGGGAGGGTGGGGGTAGGAAGGTGAAAATTTGGGGTTATAGGTATTTTTTATGCCAAATAATAAAAAAAATACAAAAAAAAATTGTCAAAAAGATAAAAGAAAATTTTTCTGGATAGAGATACCCTAATCACGTAGCGATATGAAATATACTTGTTAACCTATTCTCATACCTAACAAATATACATAAAAAAATTCATAACAATTGGTCGAGCCATTTCGGAGGAGTTCGACCACAAACATCGTGACACGAGATTTTTTTATATATAGAGATTATTATACCTATTTGAAATGTTTTTTTATAAAAAAGTTTTAGAAATAAATATAATATACTTACTTAAGTACTTATATAATATTTAAAAATAATGACGACATAGCCATGCGTATTTTCTTCAGTTTTTCATATTATGTTTACCAATCGATTCGCAAACGTAAACGACGAAATTCATGCATAAATGAGAAATCGCATTGTATAAAAAATAGCAGGCAAATCCTTTTCAAGATAATCATTACGTTTAACGTAAATATACAATTGTATACGTCGGCCCTAAGGATCGAGCAATTAAAAATACAAATATTCAATTAACAAACCTTATGAAATTAATTATCGGCAGTCATTAAAATATAATAACGGCTTGTTAGTTTGACTCAAACATAATCTCTAAAAATGAAAAACCGTTCAGTGATGGAGAATATAATATGAAAGTTCAAATACTTCCACGATCTATTTAAGAATTTTGAAAACAAGACAACAATAATATTCAAATAACAAAAGATATGCCTTCGGCTAGAAATACGGTCAAAGATAGATCATTATCAAGAACTCAATTGTAATTTTTAAACTTTTTAATCGAATTCTTAAAAACTACTTTTTAGAACACTTTTAAAAACTTCTTTTTCGCCATGAAAAACTGCTTGGCACGTCGCGACAGTCTAAAATATTATTTGGGAAATTTTGGCACGCGTTCGTAAAAAGGTTTGCCATCCCTGTAGACTCCCATAGAGTCAATCCTGAATATGGTAAAAACAGTTAGTTTTTTCAATGTCTCTACAGTAAGGACCCAACAGTTTGAAAAAGTTGCCAACAACAATTCCACAACAAAAAAATTCCGTTAAAGTATCGTAAATTACAATGCCCATAATAATATGTTTCAGTTAGGATTGAAAGAGTATAATTTAATCTAACCGTAACTGTTTTTCCAGATGTACATTAATTATTGATTTAAAATAGATTTAATAACTTATTTATCCGAAATGATGGTTATTATTATATATTTGATTTCAAGAAACACTTCAATATTGGTTAATAGTAGGAATTCTCCAGAAGGTATTGAATGAATTATTATGTAAATTTTAGTACATTGCTGTTACTTTATGTTAACCCATTCCATAAGGGATCAGAAGGCTTTGGGGTCAAGCCAAGTATCAGAAATTTCTCTAAAGTGTACTTATAGTACCTATATACACAGAAACTGATCTCTATGAGATAATACAGCTTTATTGTATAACATGAACTATTGTCATGTAGATGCAAATTGTTTTCTATACATTATTATAGTATCAGAAGCTTTTTTCACATATTCAAAAAATTGCTATGTGTATAAATATAATAAATATATGTTTATATGTGTTAAGAAACTATAAAAAAAATCGAAAATTATCAGAAAGAATCGTTAAAACACTGATATTAATAAGTGAGTCAGCATTGACTTGGTAGAATTTCATTTTTAAAATAATAATATAATTAATCATAATATTAACAACATTATGTATAATTTAATATCTCTATATATATAAAAATCTCGTGTCACGATGTTTGTGGTCGAACTCCTCCGAAATGGCTCGACCGATTGTTATGATTTTTTTTTATGTATATTCGTTAGGTATGAGAATAATTTTCAGAAAAATTTTCTTTTATTTTTTTGACAATTTTTTTTTTTGTATTTTTTTATTACTTGGCATAAAAAAATACCTATAACCCCAAATTTTCACCCTCCTACCCCCACCCTCCCATTTTTTAATCGCGATTTTATTATTTTTGTATGAACATATTTAACCGTCGTTCGTATTTCAAACAGAACGAAATTATTTATGTTGTTGAATGACATATGGCGCTACGTCCGAGCAGAATTCAAGAGAAGCGTCGCGTCATTTTGACATTTCATTCGGCATACCATAACGCAGTGCGTGCAAAATTTTGTACGATTTATTTTATTTATCTATTTTTATGTGTGTGTATTACAGTGCACAATACCAGCAAGACGCAAGGGGGGCCATTTGGGCCGTCGAACGAATAAAGCAACAAACATGCGAAATAGTAGAGCAGAAAGAACAGAAGAACAAATCCAACAAGATAACAAAAACTTGCGTGTAAGCATGTCGCAATTGCGTGCATTTCAATCACAAGAGGCACGAGCTGAACAAAATCAACAACGACAATTGGAACGGAGCCAAGCGCGCCGGTTCGTAGTTAACACACGCAGAGCAAATGACCGACAACGCGCATCAGGAAAAGTGCAACTACCAGAAATTCAGATACCATCAGAACCATTGAACGGTTTGCTCATCGGCACGGTTCCAGATTCAAACCTGTTCCTGAAGTCCATTCGCACATTCAATTCATGCTTCCAAATGACTTCGTCCGGAGCAACAGAAATAGTTCACAATACTGCGGCAAATGGTCAACAATTCCATTCTACGTTCAAAATCAAAGGCCAAGTATACCACAAAGTAGGCTCATTGCTGCCAATGCCAAACGAACCACATACATTTTTACAAATCTACTATGGGCGCGGCGGTGAGGACATCAATCATGTGGATGCACGTTGCGGCTACAATAGCCTCAATTCGCCTAATGCCAGGCGCATCGTCGGCGAACTGGACGCCCTGTTGAATGAGCACAATGAATTATTGAAATTCTTCAAAGCACACATGCACGAATTGCAAAGTGACAATCATGCTATTGTCATCAATCCTGATAAAATACCAGCTGGAGAGCACGTACGTCGATTCAATGCAACTGTTGTTGATGACATTGCTGGAATCATGGTTGGCGACCGCACATCGACGCGAGAAATCGTGATTCGAAGAAGAAACAATAATCTGGAGTTCATCGCTGACACACACCGTTCATATGACGCTCTCCAATATCCGCTAATTTTCTGGAAGGGACAAGACGGATATTGCATAAACATTAAACAACGAGATCCTGTCACAGGTAATTCATTCATTATGAACATCATTACTCATTTTGAATTGAGAAAATGAATGATTGATGTTTTTTGTTTTTATCGGCGGTCATCGTCTACAGCGCTCTATTCCTCTTTCTGTCATAGATCCCATCCCCACACACTTACGATACATTCGTTATTTTTTATTTAACAACCAAAATATTTACTAGAAATAATTTAAATGGCAGAACAACGTTTGCCGGGTCAGCTAGTATTTTATATTATTATCATTTTGTAAAATACTAATATTTTCAATCTCGTTTTACGGTGTTGAATTTTTGAATCTCAAAGAAACTGATTGGAAGAATATTATAATAATAAAGCATCAAATAACCTGATTATAGAGCTTTCGGGTCCTCGTAAGCGTGTATTTTTTCTATATGTGGCATTGAACCCATACTCATGACTTTAGAGATGAATGCTCTAGAAAGTTTTATAATTAATACTTATATATGTTTTTTAGATATTTCAAATTATGTATATTCAATAACAAATAATGGTAAATTGATTAATTCATTGAATTTCCATTGACTTCTTTATTAAATAAAAATAATATAAGAATTATTACACAAACGAAAATAATTGATGTTGTTTATTATTTAGACTAATAATACATAAAATACATTAAGTGTAAAACAATCAGCAATTTATTAATATCATCTGATTTTCCCGGGAATACTTTGTGAAATATCAAAGACATCCATTATCCATATTTTGCTTTCTCCGATTCTTTTACCAAGCAAAATAATAGAGTTAGTGCTTACCTAAATGCATTATAATTTTCTTTTGCGTCTGTTTTTGGGACGATAAAGTGCTTATAAAATAATTCCAAAAGTGATCACAATTATTATTCCCGTCTCAATAAAATTCAACTCCCGTCTGGCAGATGACTGGCAGTGACGTGTATTTTATTTTCAAATTTTAAGAATAAATCGGAAATTTATTTTATTAAAATAAATGTAAAAGTAGACGATATTAAATTTCAATGTTGATCGAAAAGGCACATTTCAAATAGGTACATGAGATAAATATCAAATTTAGCATTTCAATGATATGCAAGACGGCAACAAAACATCATCAATTTGGGAACACATTCATTCACCTTTCTAGTAGTTAAGAGTTCCTTTTGAAGAGATGTAATTATTCCATAAAAAAAAATACAACCATCCTTCGATAATTGCATACAAAAAAAAAAACAATTAGCGTTATTTTGTCAACAGTAGCTAACTAATATATTATTATAGGTTTTGCACCTAATTAAAAATAAGGAAACTAATAAGCAAGATTTTCGAGTCACATTTTAATAAAATAAAAGAATTTTTGAATGTTTGAGTTGGCTAGATATTAGTTTTACACTAATAATTAATAATATTTGTCATGTAGATTTCCACGAGATTCATGTACTAATAGGATTTTGCGATGCGTCAATAGAGACATCTATTAGTGAAGGTTTTAGTTAGGAGATAAAATGTTTTTTGTGAATATTATATGGAGCAACAGTCTGCCCCCAAATAATAAAATGAATGATTATTACATGAGCACTTGTGTACCGAATTTCAAGTATCTGGGGATACGAAAATTGAGCATCACAAAATAATTTTACAGAAAAACATTGTAGATTTTGAGTTATATTTCTCTAACCGAATATGTTTAAAAATCACTGAAAAATAGTATAATATTTCTAGACTGCCCTGGTAAATAAAAAGACAGTATTTTTGGTTGTTGTGAATTTTTTGTTGTAGGTGAAGCCAAGTTTTCAACTACGGTTTCTCTTATATTATATAAAATTATTGGATTGTTTTGACATAATATAAGAGAAAATGTAGTTTAAAACTTGGGTTCTCCTACAACAATTTCACAACAACCGAAAACACTGTCTTTTTACTTAGCAATGCAGTATAACGTTAATATTGATTTAATGGCCTCCGTAAAAATGTAGTAACGTATTATCATTTGATCTTCTAAAAATACTAATTATAAAAATCATGTTATACCAATGACGAAAAAATCAATTATATAGAAGGCAGTACAGTTAAATCAAATTTATCGCTATTTTGAGTCTTCGAAAATGAACGAGTTATACGCTTTTATTGCATTATTCTTTGATTACGTAAGATATCAATGAAACGTAAATAATCCGTTTATATCTTCTATTAATTATAGCAACCGAAATTGATTCTTATTCAGAAATTAGTGAACCGTAAGGCCGTAAGACTTTGAGCTCAGACAGGGTTAAATCAATATGTCACACTTATATGCAGAGAATACTCTTGGATTAGTTTTGATCTAGAACTTGACTGGCGGATTAAAGTTGTGCCAAGCAATTTATAAAGACAAATAATGCCCAAAAGCGGCGAAAAATATATTATAGTATTAACTTAATTAATGATTACACGTACACTTTTCTTCACCTAACATAGTGGTTTTTCATTATATCATCATCAGCCGGGGTCAATCCACTGCTGTATGAAGGCCTCCCCAAGCTTTTTCCAACTCTCTCAGTCCTGTGTCGTTCGCTACCACGTATTTCCGCCGAACTTTACCAGTTCGTTAATCCAGCGGCTTTTAGGGCGGCCCTGTGGCCGTTTCATGCCCCTTGGGTACCACTGGATGACGGCATTTGTCCAGCGGCCGTCCTTTCGGCGAGCAATGTGCCCCGCCCATCTCCATTTCAGCTGTTTGGCAACGTCTATTACATCGCGTACTCCCTCTGCTTCCTAACCCATTCGTTTCTCTTACGGTCCTTTCGCGTGATGCCCAACATACGCCTCTCCATGCCTTGCTGTGTGACTCTTAGCCTTTGGACATCTCTCGTGTTGAAGGTCCACGTCTCGCAGCCATACGTGAGCACGGGTAGCACACATTGGTTGAACACCGTACGCTTAAGACATAATGGTAGGTCACTCTTGAAGATACTATTCAGACGTCCGAAAGCACTCCATCCCAGCTTTGTTCTTCGAACAATTTCATCGTGCATGCTTCTGTCTATGGACACCTGCTGTCCGAGATAGACGTAGCTGCTGACTTGCTCGAGTTGGGTGCCATAAATACAGATAATCGCAGGGTCTGAAAAACAGTTTCTCATCACTTTTGTCTTTGAGACATTTATCTTTAGACCGACCGTTTGACTGACATCCGCGAGTTCTTGCATTCTACCTTGGAGGTCTTTCGGGTTTTGTGAGAGTATAATAATATCATCTGCAAAGCGCAGGTGATTGAGGTGCTCCCCATTAATTGGAACACCTTTTTCCTCTCAATCAAGTTTCCTAAATTGTCTTTGTCCTTGTCCTTGTCCTCAAGAGTAGCGGTGAATAGTTAGGTGAAATGGTATCACCTTGCCGGACACCTTTGTTAATGGGGAATTTACACGACCGTTTGTGGAGTTTCAGGCATGCTGTGGCATCACTGTATATACTGTTCAATATGTTTATATAGTGTCTGGAAATTCCTTGTTTGCTAAGGGCCTCTATAATTGAGAATTTTTTGACGGAATCAAACGCCTTTTCATAGTCTTAATATTATATAATTATCACCTTGGCTACTCTAGATCCACTACTGGATGATGGATCTTATACGCTGTCTTATCTCTTTCAGATTATTATTTTTTTTTATTTAACTCTCTTTTCCGTATGTAATCTTACTTTGGCAAATAGTTTTGTTAATCTTTAATAATTAACGGTTTCGTGATCGTTCTTTATAATATATTTGAATACATTTTGTGTAGGTGTAACTACTAACAATATTATAAAATTTATCCAGTATCTAATGAATTTTTTCATTCAAGCAACGTTGTCTGTCTATTTCCATCTCCAGGCCTTTACGGTTGTATTATGTTCAATACTTTGGTATGCTCCTTTACTAACGTATTTATTATCGGATCCTTACACGCTATGTCAAATATGCATCTCTCCATACCGCATTGTTTTACTTGTAGTATTTAAACATCACAAATGATATAAAATAAATTAGTAAATCAATAGTTTGTTTTTTAAATTAAATTTTATAAAATATATGTTATTAATTCAATGTTTAAATGTACTCAAAAATTCCATGAATATAATTATTTACATAAATATAACAGGATATGTACCATTCGTAAATGGATGTTCAAATAATATATTATTTTACTGCGTTAATTCTTTACGTCCTATATTTTATATAAATAGTAGAAACGATTTTTATTTTTGCTAATTTTACATAACGTATGATGTGGGTCAAATATACCGTATTATGCAGTGAATAATTTTATTAATTGATATGCTATCCACTTGGTAGAATCCCATTTTATAAGGATCTAATCTGTAACTGTCTACTATCTAATCTGTACATCTGTGATGGAAAAAGTTGTTGAAGGAACCCATCACCCGCTAAGGAGTATAGTATCATAATGATGATGATATTCTGTGAATTATATTATGTAAGTGAAATGAATTATACAATATGATATTGATAGAAGTGTTACAACCGAAATACCTATCATCTAAAAAAAACTTAACCACTGAAAAATATTATTATAATATTGTGATTGATTATAGGTCATTTTCAATTAAGTAAAATCAATTTTAATCAAGTAGTTATTAGATGTGTAATGTTGATGTTTTTTTGTATTTAAATGAGTACCTATTTTTCAGATTTTTTTGGTACAAAAATATAATCTTTTAGTCTGGAATCAAGACAAGATTAACGATAAATTTTGAAAGTGCTGAATAAAATGCATACCACACAGTTCTTTCAGACCTGCATATTGCATTAAATAACGATTAAAGTTTTTAATTAAAAGTAAAGTTTCAGCTCTAGATGGCGGAAACGTTTTCAGACAAATTAACCCATTTTAATTCAAATGTATCCATTAAAATTCATTAATATGACTGAAAACCTGCCATTTTATGCAGTTGGATTAAAGGATAATCATAATATTTGTAAATCATTTAAGTAGGTATTGCCTGCGAGCAAAATATGAAAGAATAGTTGTTGGAAATCATCTTGGGCATATAATGTTAAAAGCGAAATTCAATTGTATTTTTTATTATTCTACGGTAGAAAACTTCTGTAAATTGTAGCTGTCAGGAGGTTTGTAGTGGAATAACAAGCCAGAGTGTGGAAAGTGAACAATGTGCAAACAAACCACGTGTTTAACATCGTGACAGGCAACGTTGAAAGAAACTGATAAAATAAACAAATCAATGTAATATCGTTACCTCAGATATAATATGGTGATACCGAGTTCTACTTTTAAAGGTAATTAATGAAAACAAAAAAGTAAAGTCGACAAATTTACGACGTGAAAATGAAGGAAATATTTTTAAGAATTGCGAAAACTTGCTGATGTCAATTATTATTACATCGTAGAATCGCAGTGTCATTATGTGTAAATAGAATAATTCAGTAAAAACGTAGTTATAAAAAATAATCGGATACATCATACAGGCCAGGGACAGCGAACCTTTTTACGTACACGGACCAAAATTTCCCAAATATTATTTTTCGACTGTCGTGGCAAGCAGTTTTTCATGGAGGAAAAAATAGTTTTAGAGGAATCTATTAAAAATTATGATATTATAAATATCGTTCATAGAACATACATATTACTTTATCACTTTTTCAATTACGCCATACATTTTGGTCCACCAATTTTGAAACGGTCTGCCATAATTATTACTACAAGCTCTTGTTTCTTATTCGCTATAGCCTTTTTTTTGGGTAGAAATAAAATTGTCTGTTACTGTATTAATAAGTATGTGTCTTTACATACAAATTGACAGTAAAATTTCTTCGATCAGATGAGGCATTCTCTCGCTACAGTGATCTTACGCACTGTAAATCGATCAAAATCAGATATTCGTGGCGCGGCTTCTCCTGATGCCTGATGAGGTTAGTGCAATCATATTATATGTAGCATAGCATACCATAAAGCATAGAGACCGACTTATTTAATTATATATTTACATTAAACGTCATGCTTATTCTTGAAGAGTATTTACTGCTATTTTTTATACAATGCAATCTGTCATTTATTATTATTATAAGTATATTTTCTCTCTTCAAAATAAAACATTCGCGTGCCATTGGTTCTCCATCACTGATATAGTCAAAAGCACTCACCGGAAAGTGTAAGATAGGAGTTCGAGTCCCACTCAGTTAGACATCTAATATGCTTCAAAATTGTATTTTTTCCTACATTAAAGAATCTAGCATCCTTTAACCTTGTGTATATTCAGTATTAAATTAAAAAAATGTTCAACGTTTTAAATTAGATAATTAATAAAAGCTTAAATGATCAAAAGCTTACAATGCAGAATTGTCCTTTCACTATATTGATATTTACTTGCAGTAGCAACGGGATTGATTACTGGTTATATCAATATGTGCAAAAGCTTCGCGATTAAATGGGGTAGCAATTATTGCGCTGGCTTAACAATGCATCGCGTCTCTTTGTGAGGGATCGTTTGTCAATCGCTCGGCACAGCGTGCCCTCTCTCGTTGGTTTACTTAACCGACTCCTGACAGATGTACCTATAATAGACAAAGCTATTCTATTGACTGCGCTAAATAACAGTGTACGATTTCTCACACGTCTTTCAATGACGCAGTGTTACATTACAGTGGGTTCTAAAAGTGTGACTACTGCACGTTGTAGAGCTTGGCGTAGAACACGTCGTAGAACTTGTGTTACGCTTTGTGTTACAGCTACGAGAGAGTCAACATAAGTATTTAATAATAATTAATACTCACATGATTGCATACTATCCTATACTCATTCCGTGTTAGGAATTTTAAAAGCAGTTCGATTTTCAAATCGAACGATTGTACGTATGGTTATATCGGTAACAATTCTATTTTATTCTTCTTCTATCGGTTGCTCTGAAAATAAAATGGTGATTAGTTGATTTGTTTAAATAACCTCCGTTAACGTATTTCAGTATTTTATATGATTATTTATCTTAATAATAATGATAAATATATTGCTTTTAGCTGCCCGCATAAAATTGATGAGATAGATCTTTGTCTGCTTTGATACGACAATATATGAAATGCATGAATTATGGTCAAATTCAAGTCTAATTTAATTAAATACTGTCGAATATTATGAATTTAAGTATTCAAAGCTTATTTTCGTAATATTTTGATATATAAGTGTGTATGTAATTAACTAATTGTGTGAATTAAAAGTGAAACATAATTGTTGAATGTCATAGTAGAAGTTTAGTGTGGAATTCTCTTCAAATGACCCTACTGTCAAACAGTCACTTGTAGTTTACTTAATTAGCTGATCAGAGGTTTTTGCTTAAATTATATACAATACATTGACTGCTGACTAGATAATTACTTTTTAATTACCACATTTAAATAGCATGCTAATTATATCGAATGGCCACCTAATTGTTACGCGTTGGGCGCGTCTTTACCGTCCAATGTATTAATAAAATTAAGGCATAATCTCTATAGAAGAAGGTTTTTACAATATCCATTATATTATAAAAGGTTAAATCTAAAGTAAACCTGCAAAAATCAAACTGTTTTCACTCATCAAACCAATAATTTTACTATATGGTAACCTTAGGCTTAGACTAAACAACGAATGCATTGAAAAATTTGATAAACTTTTCTACTTTAGATCACTGATGAATAGCAATAATATCAGTAAAAATAAATATTACAATTAGGTACCAATACATCATAAAATGGTCTTTATTTGTATCTCAAATCTTCCAGATTATCAATAGATATTAAAAGCTGACTAAGTATATAAAACACTGCTGAGGCTAGTATTTTGCTACCGTTCAGAGAGTACCAGTCGAAGTTACATCCTCTGCTTAAAAGCAAAAATTGTACTTTAAACTTTGAATTAATTTGATAAATCAAAAAAATATTGACGTTCAATTTAAATATATTTAAAATAAAAATGGCAAAATATTCAGCAAATCACTAATATAGGTACTTTTAGAAAACTACGAACTATAGAATACGTCTATCTTTATGGCAATTTTATTTTCACAGACTACTCAAAATTTAAAAATAGCATGGTATGCACATTATTAAAAATATCCTTCATAAGCAATGCTAATGTAATATTTTACTAGTTAGGTAGTATATTTATGTCCAGAGACATTCAGAACCTTCTCAAATTATCTTATTTAAAATGATACAGAACTTGCTGAAATGTCAGTTAAGAGAATGCCCACCGGCACGGCAGGGAATCAACAAAAAGATTTTTTCACAGTGCGAAGCAGCGATGCCGCGAAAAAATGTGACACGACAAAATACTCTCACACCTGAGACAATTACACCCGACACTCAACACACCTGTTTACGTTGAATACACAATCGCAATTATTATTAGCCAAGAAAGCTCAAGATAAAGTCGCTCGAAAACAGACGTTTATTTGTCCCGCTTGTTATTTTTAATATATTTTTTTATTACACTTAATATTATTAAATTATTTGAATCCTCTTTAAAACATTAGTACCTATACATTTTGATAATGCTTTTATTTAATAATGATACTACCTATGTAATGAACTAAACTAGTTTTTTTTCAATCTCTATTCGGCTGGAATATATGGTTTCTTGGAGTTAGGTGAGGCTACGCTATCATGTCATGTAAAAACATATTCGTCATGTAAATGAGAATTCCGCCATGCTTATAAAATAATGTTAAGGTATATATGTAATTATGTTTGTTAACTATGTAGGAAAGAATCAGCATTTCAACATATATGATTGCTGATACCTACTGCCATTGGTGGTGCCAACAATAATTACTGTATTCAATCAAATTGCTTCGTATATATATTTCACTTCGTCTTTTATTTTATTTTTATTATTTTTTCTTGATTTTGATTATGTAAAGACTTTCCAATCGAATTTATATCCATAAAATACCAAATCCAGACTAGTTTTTAAGTTAAATATAATTAAACCACAGGTTTTAATTTAATTATTAATTAGCCGCCATTTTTTATATTTTACGACTAACTTTAAATATGTTGTCTTTATTAATTTAATGGCTTTAAAGAGGTTTTTATTCGCTAATTTCTTATTTTAATTATTTACTAACAAATAAAATATTCTTTTTGCTATTCAGAATGAGGTTAAATTCGTCAATTTATAAAACCCCAACTATTTAATTGTGTTATTGATTTAAAAGCGTATTTACATCTAAACAAAATTTCATGATGGAAATTTATTTAGATAATGATTTGCAAAATCTCTAATGTGTTAATAAAAATAAATATAATATCTCTGAGACATAAACTCTACAGATATGTTTGCTATTAATTAATAACCACCGTTAACTGATTTATAAATAGAATAGACAAATTAACAACCATTTTGTGGTATCGTTTGGTATTATATGAATTTTCTTCTTCCAAACTACTTACGTGTACTTATTGCGTCCTCTATTCGTCAATTTAATAGTTTGGTTTTTCCCCGCTAGAAGTTACGAGAAATAAATTGGGTGGTGAGTATTCTGCCGGTGATGATTTTTTACGATCTCAATTACTCTTTATTGTATTCGTTATATTATTCACTTATATTTATTGTCTAAATAATTACGGAAAAAGTGATAAATACCCAATTTATTTTAGCTTAAATTTAGCATTTGGATAAATAACCGTAAATAAAAAATACATTATTTTTATGTACATGTTTGGAAAGGTGTAGTAAGTATACTCAACATTCCATCTTATTATCAACAACTTATTTTAAGGGTTGTCGAAAAAGTGGATATTTTGAGTTAATTACTTTATCAATTAAAGAAGATTTTTATTTAAACACTTCAATAATTTTAGCTAAAAAATATATTAGTAAGGTATACACAAAAATATATTCCAAATATATCCACACTAACGTTGAAAAACAAGAGAAAGAACAACGAGATGGCCACCGTTAGATATTCTTTGGAGCATTACAAGAATTCAAATTTCAATATTGAAGAAATCCAGTTGATTTTGGTGGAGAAAATAGTGACAATCCAATCTGGTGAACCTCAACATTGTGTTGAAAGTGTTAATATTCTATTGAATACATTCGCCGATGAAGCAAGCAGTCCCTTCAAGTTGTGTTTTATGTTGATTATCCAGTTTTTTACTATTATGTGTGTTTGAGAATTATTTAAAAAAAAAACCAAAAAACTTTAAAAAAAATTATTTAATGAATTTTAGATAAAACTATTGATCATTGAGCATTAATAATAAATTAAGTAAAACTAACATGTAAAATAATAATACTGTAATACTATCTAAATCCATACATTTTCATATGTTGAAAAACTGGATAAGCCACATTAAAAACTCTAATTTATAATAAAAATGTATTACAATTTAATAAATGTGGGTTATTTATATAAAAACATAATACACCTTTGATTTTAGCAAAACTTTACTAATTATATTGAAGACATTTTTTTTAAAACTTTGATGTTAATTCCAAAAAACATTTTTGTAGGTTATCCAGTTATTCGACCATGGATAATTATCACGTTGAAAATGATTATTTCAACATTTTTTTTGTGAATGACATCAAATTTCTTATCGTTTATTATGTATTGTGGGTTAAGTTAAGTTTAGTAACAAACTATCACTATTTTAGATGCTTAGGGGTGCACATCACTGGTAGTGGTATTTTGGAAAGAGAATTCGAAATTCAAATGGAAATTTCTGGGATTCCCGGTAATATTCAGTTAAAACCAAATGTTGCTCCTTTACTATGACAGCGTTGCTCTAAAATAGTGAGTAATCGCACGTTACAAAGGCAAAGATACTTGCAGCGGATACAAATTGTGCCTGGATTATAGCTTACGAAAAGATAATAAAACGGACCATGCACTCTATATCACATCTAAGTTGAAGATTTGACATTAAATCTGGCTCTACCCTATGTAATAGATGCCTTAAGTGAATATTAACATGGCGAGAGTTTTCTTTAAACTAATTGGATTCTAGTGAAACACTATCTACGCCCTACGGGATGTTGGCTTACTCTGATAAAATTCAAGAGAACTAGCAATTAACAGGGATTCTTAGAAGTGCCATGAAATGGTAATGGACTAAGAAGGTTTAGCGCTAATTATTTAAGTTAGCAATCTAATTATTAACATTAAATAAAAAGTTGAATAAAAACTCAGTTATAGTGTTTTTATAACTACTTAAATAAAATATCTTTGTAATATGTTTTAATAATAATCTGTGAATGTTTAAAATAGCCTTTTCAATGTGCATTGAATTCCCATATTTAAAAAATATATAAATATATTAAAACTTGTATCGCCTGCTTTTCTTTTGTAATGAAGTAAGCAATTCCTACTGTGACTGGCCGTATTTTGGAAGAATTGAGCTGCCTGAACCTTTTTTTATTAATTCATATACAAAATAAACACTTACTATTTAATTCTGATCCAGGTTCGAATACCCCTGGTTGAGTAAAATACTATTGTCCTTGTTCAATGTGTATCTCCTTCGATCCATATATTATACGGCTTGGGTGTTGTGTGTAAATGTATGACAACAAAATTTTGTATATTTACATATCATCCTATCAGCTTTGTATGGATTGGATATGTTCTTATTTAAAATTACAATTAAATTATTAATTAAAATTACAGAGTATATCAGTAAAATATTATTTAATCAAGTACTATTTCAACGTTTTGCTTTTTTAATTACCACTTTATTTTCCCTCTACCACCCACCACGTCTCCATACCCATTATGCAGGCGTATACCGTGGCGTAACGAATGTTAAACGCTCTTCAAAGTGTCCCAGGACCAACTTTTTAATACCTTGGTTGGCGTGCACTAAAGTTTGCGTGATTCTTACTTCAATATAATTAATGTATTACGGTCAAATCTCGGTGAGAAAAGACCTTTTCGTTTGCTGTAAAATTCCGCAAAGTTTTTAATGGCTGAAAAATTTTCCCTCGTATGCACCAATTTGTAATGGGCGACCGGTCCAACTGAGGTTAGAACCGACTTGAAAAGCTTTTCCCTTTCAACTGACATATGGGGACTCTTCCAGAGAATGTGATAGGCATCCTGCAATTCGCCACAATAAGCAATTTAGAGATTTTATTAGGCCAAGCTGACAGACCTTGGAGGCAAAACAGCCGTCTCCGGTTAAGAACTGATATGTCCAAACGTCTGGAGTCAATCTCTTTAATTAAATTTGTATCAATATCTATCAATTTAATTACCACTTAACACTAAGAAAGTGTATTTTTGAAAGTATAATTTTTATTTTACAGTTTGTAAATTTTTGTTTTTTACAGTTTGTAAAGAGGTGTTTTACAACTACTTCTTTTTATATGCAAGCATACATTTAATTAATTATAGTATTCTAAAAAATATTTTTTTTTCACTCATTCGAAAATTGTTTGCATATTTTTATTATTATAACAGTACTTGCATATTTTCAATTCTTCCTATTAAAATATAAATTCACTATATGCGGGCCACCCGTCATAAAATATCTGTAATATAGTTATGAATTTATGACAATAACCATTGTTCCAAAGAGAAAATTTTCCAGCATTCGAATTGGACATATTGATAGAGTTATGGCAACAATGGCAACTTAATTAATTGTGTTCCACATGAATAAATCATAACAATATCGAAACAAACCGAGTGTAATCCCAATCACCGCAATTCGAAAATAGTTCGAAAGGTACGAGTGATCTACTTACCTGTCTAAAATTGAAATGTATAATATCTTGATTCAAGTTTAATTTTATACTTTTAAATTAACAATAAATATTTATCAATATTTTGACAAAAATAATAAGTTGATTGATTGAAAAAATTTAAATGCATTTCTAAATATATATAATAAATAAATATTATGTATAAAATTAGTAATTATGGATTACCAAAATATGCGCCGCGGAATATTTCATTAATTTTTCAATTTGATATTATTATGTTAGTTAGGGTAAAATAAAACTTGATAGAGAGCAAGGAAGTGAATGTTATTACTGAATGTGACAAGGTTGTACATGCTTGGAGACTATGAACTACCATGAATTTTTCACGGCGCTACATCCCGGGGTGGGATTTGGCCTCCTCCACAACCGCTCTTCACTCACTCCGGTCTCTCGCCATACTTCTCCAGTTGCCAGTTATATGAAGCCAGTCTTCTACGGCGTGAACTGCCATGAATACTACCATGAAAATGATTAAAATCTTTACACAAACATGGATAACTTACAAATTTCTAATATTTAATGAATTTGAACTTGATATTCCCAGATCCGAACATAAATATGTTACTCTAACATAAATAAATTAGAACGGATGAAGTATTAGCAAAAGTATAAAAATACTTAGACGACAATGACATAAATGTGTATCTATATCACATAATATCTGCAAACAGCCAAAGATTTGATACTATCATAGTAAATAATTTGTATTATTGCAATCCACAAAAGATGAGATAATTGTCGAACTTTTTCACTCATCTGTCACACTGATAAAATTATCTGATTGAATTGAGTTCCAAAAAAGAGTCGGCTTTGGTTTAGAATAACGTGGAAAAATCCTAAAGAACCAAGGGTGCTATGTACGAAGAAAGTTTGATAATCTCTATTGTATACTATTATGAGACGCCAGAATGTATTTTATTTTTATTAATTAGTTTTGTAAAAAAATCGTATTTATATTTAGATATTATGATATTTCGTACATATATATATTTCGACAATATTAAATGTAGAGGAAACAACGACACATTAACAGAGGAAATGTCACCCAACATAGCTTTCAATTGCAGTTAAGCAGCTTTACATGCCTAACCACAGAGTAATGCAATGAACTGAAGTATTTTGATACAATGCCGGAACTTTACTGTAGTTAGTTTACACTTAAAACTAATGAGGTCACACGTACTTGTGCTTCGGCAATGCTCGCTATGGTTATTTACAACCGAATCGACATATTAGAGCATGTGTGGCCAATCCGAGGCCCGCGGGCCGCATGCGGTTCGCTGGATGTTAACTTGTGGCCCTTGGAGCAGTGAGAAAATAAAAATAATATCAAATGCTGTCGCTAGATGTGCTAATTTTGCAAATTGAGATTCGATTTTGGCTCAAGATTTTAAAAAACACCGTGTACTTTTTGCTGAATTTGCAACGCCATTCTCCGTAGAGGTGAATTTATTACCGGGAAATTTACAAATGGACATTGTGAAATATGTTGCGATGAACAGTTAAAGGAGAAATTCCATCAGGTTGGTTTGGAAGAGTTTTACAAAACATATTTGGACAAGGAGAAATATCCTGCATTTTAAAAACATGCTCTAATGATGACTTTGCAACATTGAACAGCTTTTTAGTCGGATGAATCATATCAAATCCCGAGTGAGAACACGAATCACTGATGTGCATTTGAAAAAGTGATGTAGGAACAACCTCACTCGATATCAATATTGATGCACTCAGTTCTGCCACACAAAATCAAACTTCTCACTAAAATATATTATTTTGTTTATTTTTTATTATTTAAAAAAGTTTAATCTAATAAATATGTTGAATTCTCATTTTTGTTTTATTTTATTAATATAAAATATATATTTCTTTTTTGTTTTGCCTAATAAAAAAATCGGTTGTGCGGCCCGGTAGGAAATCTCATTTTTAGAATCTGCCCCGGCTGCTGAAAAGGTTGGCCACCCATGTATTAGAGCAATACAATATAAGTATAGTATTACCTTTTATTCCATATAGTAATTACACAATAAAAACTGAATTATCATAAATCACTCAAATTATGGATAGGTACAATAACTTTATTATTAAATCTACGCTATAAATACTATAAAAAAGATAAGCTAAAACTGCATTCATCTTTATTGTAGGTCGAGATTTTGTGTGGAAGTTTTTATGACACATTTATATGTTCGATTTTTGCCGTATTCTCCTATAACCAGGGACTTTAAACATGGGACACAGGTTCTAATGCGATACACTATTTTAAAATTAAGAGGGGGCCCATTAATAAGGAATGGGATCTCCATACAATCGCATTAAAAAACATTATGTTAATATTCCTCCCGATCTAAGAGGTTTACTAATAGATTACTGATGTATATAAATGGAGGAAAAAACAAATTGGTAACGTCAATTTATTTTTAGAGATAATGGAAATAAAAAAAATGCATAAGTTTGGTGTGAGTTGCCGTTACCGCGTAATAGTACAATGCGGATAGGGGTTATGATACAGAGTCGGGGAGTATGGAATTTATATCGTCTAGGAGAGGTGGACCCCCCATTAGTATACTTAATATATTTTTATATTACTGTAGTATTTATAGTAAATATCAATAGATACTAATATTTGGGTTTTTGTTTTATTTTACAATCAAAATATAAAATTTAAATATTGCTAACAAAAAAAAAAGTCTTAAAATAGAAATAAATCAAACCTTAGATAAATGATTGCTCAATGTTGCAAATTGCTCAATGTTGCAAATTGCTCAATGTGAATAAGTGAAACTAATAATTTATTACATTAATCTGTCACAGATAATATATCATATTCGTAGACATTCACTGTTTCTTTTTAAATTGCATGTTTGAAGTATGTCGATTTGACTTAATAATATCACCAACCACAAGTTGAGGGCCTCTCTTTAGTTTATTTTCGCAGTCCTTAGTCTTTCGTAGTGCATACTTCCACTACACTAGATATTCACATCCACTCAACGCATTAATGGTCGCCTTTTTACCCAGGTATAATCTCTTTGATTACACATTTGTCCAACGATGCAGGCACTTCGATCGATGTAACCTGACGCATCTTAAGGGGGGACATGCTCGTCGAACGCCAAAATTGAGTTTTTATTGTATTTTCAAACCATGATCCTGGACACTCCTTAAACGTCGTAGATAATCTATTTATATAATTTTGAAGCCTTATTATCCTTTATAGTTATTTTACACATTTGATGACTGTATAAAGTATTTTTGTTACATAAAATATTATTCTTTTAAACCTCTCGCTCTAATGTTTTAGAATATAGTCATATTTCGGTACATAACTGTGCAGTGGTGTTAAGATTTTTTACATTTATTAATTTTTAAACGCATTTATAAAACCATTAGCATAATTTATTACGAGATAATTTTTGTAAAATATTCACGATAAAAAACTATACTGATAATCTCTGTGATCCCAAATTTGACAAGAATTAGGCATTTTATTATTCAAAAAATCGGCAAGATTAACACATTTGAAGATGATTCTAAAGATATTTATTATAAGCTATGTCCTTGACCATTCAAGTGTGATAAACATTTTATGAATAATGATTGCTTTATAATAATTATTGACCTAAGAATAAGGTAGTGTTTTTTTGAAATACGCTATTTCTTTTGTCATTCCCCAGTAGTTAAGCTACAACATACGGCCGTAGCCATAAATTGACAAACTATAATTAAAGTAGGGAGTAAAATGATATTGACGCGCGTGTTTGAACATGTACCGTTTAAAAAAAAATAAAAAAAATTCGGTTAGGTACATGTTCAAACACGCGCGTCAATATCATTTTACTCCCTACTTCAATTATAGTTTGTCAATTTATGGCTACGGCCGTATGTTGTAGCTTAACCACTGGGGAATGACAAAAGAAATGGCGTATTTCAAAAAAACACTACCTTATTCTTAGGTCAATAATTATTATAAAACAATCATTATTCATAAGATGTTTATCACACTTGAATGGTCAAGGACATAGCTTATAATAAATATCTTTAGAATCATCTTCAAATGTGTTAATCTTGCCGATTTTTTGAATAATAAAATGCCTAATTCTTGTCAAATTTGGGATCACAGAGATTATCAATATAATTTTTTATCGTGAATATTTTACAAAAATTATCTCGTAATAAATTATGCTAATGGTTTTATAAATGCGTTTAAAAATTAATACATGTAAAAAATCTTAACACCACTGCACAGTTATGTACCGAAATATGACTATATTCTAAAACATTAGAGCGAGAGGTTTAAAAGAATACTATTTTATGTAACAAAAATACTTTATGCAGTCATCAAATGTTTAAAATAAGTATAAATGATAATAAGGCTTTAAAATTATATAAATAGATTATCTACAACGTTTAAGGAGTGTCCAGGATCATGGTTTGAAAATACAATAAAAACTCAATTTTGACCTTCGACGAGCATGTCCCCCCTTAACGTGTATTAAAAATTTCCGTTAAATTCGTTTGTTCCTTTTACCACTACTCCAAAGTGTTTTGTAGTAGGTTTTTGAACCTTTTTCGAATTGAAGTCCCATATTTCGTACCCATACTTTTATACTGAAAGAACACATTTGTTAAACAATTTACGATGCTTCAGGGATAGTAGGAGGTCACTTTTGAATATCTTATTCAGGCGTCCAAATGTTCTTTATCCTAGCATAGATCTCCGGACATTTTCGTCTGAAATTTTCTATCTAATATAAATTGTGTCCTCCAAGTAGGTATACGTAATTTCCGACTTGTTCAAGCTGAGTTCAATTTACATGGATCGTTTTGAACATAGTATACGATTGTCGTATTCTTGATAAAATCAGAGTTGAATAAAAATGCCACAACGTTATATGATGTTATGTTCACACTGACACACATATTATAAAACAGCGTATATAACTTTTATAACTACTTACTGAACATAATAAAAATGTGGTATTTTGTTCTAATAGTTCAATAGTAAAAGTTCAAAAATAAAATAAATCGGACAGTAACAATGGCCGAACCCGTTATAATTGGACTGAAATCTAAATTTATTTTTAGAGATATTCTCAATGAACTAAAAGATGTAGCTGGTCCAACCCTTGTTTTTTTTTTAATTATCTTGTATGGGGTGGAACCCTGACATTTTACAAATTAAGAGAAAAAATGCTATACGTTTACGAGATGTAGCGCTGGTGACAATTGCTAAGCATATCTTCGACCGAACACGCAACCAATGCCTCGATACTGCGATAGTTTGCATATCAGTGAGAGATGATGTTTCTCTGTATGTCTGTGTTGTGTTTTGTGATTATTTGATATACTGTTCGCCGTGGTCAAGAAAGCCTCAAAATATTAATTGTTATGGGTGCCTGGAAAAAGATATAGACAGCAAACACGGATATGAATAGGAAATATCTTACTTTAGATTTACGTTAGGAGTATAGGAAAAACTGTAGAGGGCTGATCCAGAATATTACATTACCAATTCCGGAGTGATTAAAATCCTCAGTCGTGAAGATTACAACGAGAAAGAAAAATAATAGTAAAATCGTCTTCAATTATCTCATTAAATTAATTGACTAGCAATACATGTTATCACTAAGCATTACGCAAGAAATGTAAAACTGTTGATTTTTTTTAAATGTTCTTAAAGAATCAGTTTTCAACACAAAGAGAGTTGGTAGAATTGCTTAATCTCTCATGAAGATAAAAAAAATTCCAAATAATGTAACCGACAATCCATTTCTGAAAGAAATGAGCCAAAATTTTTACCAAAGCTCACGACATTAACAATTTATGTGTTTACTTTCCACGTTTTGTTCTCGCGACACAAGTCGGCCGTTAATGTCCCCGGTAGCTTACAAAAAATATCTTTCGCGACATTAAACATGGGACACAAATACATTGTTTAGATAGGTGCCGCTAAAATACTCATAACTACAACAACAGTATATTATATAATATGCGATATGACGTTGCATAAGATATTAAAACACATTATTTGTTAAAAGGACCACCTATAAGTAATACATTAATTGCTGTTTCGAATTCAGTGTTTGGACTAAATTGATATGTGTGTACTAGAATTTGAAGCCATAGAGATACATAGAGAAAAGATTTTTTTTATTGTTATTTTAAAACTGCTTAATTTGTTTTACTTTTATCTTAGATTTAATAGACGAGTGAAACTGAGTTTCCATGTGCACGATGTTGTTAACTTGTGTAGGTATATAAATTATCTTTTAAGATGGAATGCATTTTTTTAATTTAATGGACGACATTTACACTTTGCAAAAACGTCATTTAACATTCATACTTAGCGGCTTAGATTCACGCCGGATTGTATACATATTTTGAAATACCTACATATTACATATTCTGAAAATAAATAATATCATATTATTACTATTAATGTCTTTGAAGTTGTAACATTTTTTTTAAATTACCTTCGTGAACCAACGAACAATCTAGAAATTTTAATTAACTGTTAATTAAAATTAAAATATTTTATTTATAATCAAAATGTATTTTATCATGTACCTATATATATTATATATTACAGTAATATAATGTAATGAGTGTTAATACAAACAAAGATTAACTATAATAATATACTTATAAAGTTGCACACTTTTTAAACAATAGTTGACAGTGATTAAAGATGAAAATGTTATATCTGTGTTGGCTACATGAATTACCTAATGCATATTGATTGATAATAATGTACGTTTTAAAGCTATTTGAATTTGAATTTAAGTAAGTTCACAAATTAGATTTCATAAAAAATAACATTTAAGTACTTAATATTGTCGTTGTAATATATAATTATTTTGCTTTTTCCACTTTGTATTATCAACGTTTAACCACAAACAGTCTGTTAAAAAAAAATCAACTGATTTCAATGGTATTGATACTGAAATGCTGAATAATATACTTATATAATATGTATACTGTAGTAGTAGGAAAAATGTATACCTACACAACATTTTATTATGAATAACCTGGCACGTTTACTTTTATGCATGCAACCGCTTTTATCAGGTCACTAAAATTTATTACCAAGTATAAGTACGTGTATTTATGGTATTTCGAGTAATAAAAATATGAGAGCATAGAATTTACCTACATTGTTTACATTATTTTTTGCTATTATATATAAATCTCGCATTCATTGAATTGTCAATTGAAATAATTGTTTGTGTCAATTCGATTTGTTTTTACCACGTTTTTCTTAGCTTGTATTCTTGTTTGTCCGGTGGTTGTTTATCCAGTACATATCTTGCAATTGATTTTTCACTAACTTCCAGACTAGCTAGACATTTGAAACTTTTAGAATATATCAGTACACGATGCCAATGCATTCGTTTAATACTTTTAGCCATCTTTAAGCAGAATTGAATTCATTTTTAGTTAATTCTGTTTGTTATGAAAAGTTATTTCGGAAGAAATCCATAATCCAATCCACTATTATTGGTTGCTAAGGAGGTGGTCCTAGCAACTAAATTATTAATATATGCGTGCGTTACTATGGAAATCAAAATGACATTTCAGTATTCTTTATTTGTTTGTATGTTGCATAATAGCAAAAAAATGATTTGTTGACAATTGCTTTAATTGTCCTAAATTATTAATACATAGCAAGTTTATATAATTTAACAGAAAATTTTAACACGTGGTATATAAAAAGTTATTTTTATCTTGTAATAATTATTGATTAAAATGTAATTTATTTATTTTCGGTTACAATGATTGATCACTCAAATGGTACTCGAACATTTGACAAATTAATTTATTATTGTTAAATATCAGTCAGTATTAAATACATACTTATTTTTCTAAATATTTGTAAAATAATAGTCGATAATAAAACTTTCATAAATTAAATTATATTTGCAGTTCAAAATTGTCTCGAAGAAAAACGAAGCTCCAGCAATAAATTGGACGAAAACAAAAATGCAATCTAATAAAATACATTTGCGAGGTAGAGAGTTTTCTTTAAAAGCGGAAAACCCTGTCCACTTACAGAAGCATAAAGTAGTCTTCGATATCGCTGGCAAAGAAAACCCTCTTTCGAGCGCAATACAATATTGATGTAATTTGTGTCGACACTCTTATCAGGTAAGATCTACAATTGCTTGCGCGGTTATTTTTCTAATAGTACCTTTAACAAAATGGTAGTTTAACCGACTTGGTACAGTTGTGTATCTTAACAATAAATCTCTCTTTCCCCTTTTGTGGGGAGCAGGTGATTTGATTTTTGTAAGAGCGCTGCCAATTTAATAAAGCGCGTAAATAAATGTCACAATTGGCATTTTGACAGAATACCTATCACCCAATATTATTTAATATATTACTGTTTTGCATTTGTGTAATTGTTTTTGTTGTCATGCAGTGCAAAAGCTAGGTGCCAGAGACCTTACAGCTTGTCGGAAATTAATAAATACACCTATAGGTATTATATTATATTCAGTCATCTTGTGGTTATTTAATTTGAATAAATAATTATATATAATTAATTAACCCTGTGAATGTACAACCTTACACAAAAAATTGATTTGAAGTTATACTTCTTTAGGCGCGATCGCAAAAAGAGATCAGAGTGTATTTTTGGCGTGTGACGCGCGCAAATGTAACGCATTAATTTGGTTTGGGACGTGGGACGGAAGTTATGCCCGGCGATGAAACATAATTTAATAAATTAATACTGTTGCAACTTTTATTATGATTTTACTATGATAATTTATTAAGATTTGAGGCTATATTTATGAAGTATTATTTATGAGTAAATCAATAAATAAATATTTTTTGTGAATGTTGAGTTGGTAAATAATTCAAACAATCGTATGTTGTAAATTTACAATATTATGACACTTCATACACAAAAATACATATTTTTACAGTTTAGGATAATATTTGTCGCATATCTCATATTACTTTATTTATTAGTGGTTTATAATAATAAAATTGAAGACAATAATAATTATTATGTTTCATCACAAAAGCCAATATTACGTTTCAGTTAAACCATTAAATAGGCTATATTTTACTTTTGATATGTAATAAATTATTATTGTTACCCAACAAAAATATTTGTACAGTCATCTGTTTAAGCAAAGTTGGTCGAAATAGCGATTTGCTAAATTTTTCAAACACAGGTTTTGAGATTTTTTTTCTTCCAAAGTAGGTACATTCTGCAATATTATTATTTATTCACATACATAATATTATTGCTGACAGTACCTATATTGATAAAATATTCTTGAGACCGAAATGAATATAATCATAATAACACGCCAATAAAATTTGATTTTTTATTAATTCACCATGGGCATTTCTGAGTCGATTATAACCGCTGTATGGCAAAGATGAGTTTTTTTGTTTTGTTACGCCAAATAAGTATAACTTCTAACGCGTGTACATAAGTACACACACCGACGAATACTAAAATTAACCAGTGGCGCGAGGTTTATAAATTCTGTAGATGCGGAGCATCCCCAGATATAATCGATAAAGTACCACGTATTTATTGTACAATAATAAAATAATTATAGTAAATCTAACTTAATTATACTTCGTCCATTGGTTGAATAATAGTAATATTACGTTATTATTTTCAGAATATCGCAGAGCATATAAAGTATATAATATTACAATAACGCTAATCTTAAGAGAAAAAATCTTTCTTTATAGGTATACCAATTATTATTGGATAATAAACTTCCGTAGTTTCAATTATTTTTTACTAATTTAGTTATTTTCATTTGTTTACATATACCTACGTAGTTAGATTTTACTGCCAATTTTCTATTAAAGAATATTATTATATTTTTTAACATGTATATAACATTTTTGTTACAATATTACAAAAAATTAACACCGATAAATAATAAAAGTATGCATTTTTATTAAATTATAATAATATTCATTTGTATTTTACTACGTTTTCACGTCATGACAACATTAATACATCACCAAATAAGTATGGCCACGTATTTTTTCCGACTTATACGCGGTATTCAAGATTCTTGGTATTATTGACCTGATAACTATTTTAGAGATCGGAAGCATCAGTTGTTTGTTTTTCCAAGGTACATAACTAACCTGTCATTGGTAATGCCAATTGGGAGGGCAATAACTGTTCAACCAAATCACTTCGAATATTAACATATTTTACCTGCGTGAGGATGAGTATAGGTGGGTATTGTTTTATAAATTCTTAAAATAGTACCTACTTAGCTCATTCGGTGTACTTCCTAGTATCTAATTTATATGTTTTTTACCTATTTACACTTTTCTACCGTTTAATAACGTTTATATAATAAAATTTCTTTATTTCTAAATATCATATCGTGGACGTCTTAAATTAATAATAATTTGTAATGTTCACTATGTTAAAATCACTAAATTTAATGTTTTTATTGTCTCAGAAAAATAAGTACTTATATTAATAAAAATCAAAGATCATTACACCATCATCACCATTCGTGATGAAATACCTCGGGCTGGGCCAAGCCCTCATAAAGTCATATTTTCTTGTCCTCGTATCCTCCTCAATCCTCATCTAATCCGGGATTCTAATCGTTCAAAAATCCTGGGCCACGCTGTCTACCCACCAAAATGTGAGTCTCCCAATACTCCTCTTCCCTAATAAGTCTTTGCTGAAAAACTTTCTGGATTGGTCAGGTAAAGATCCATTCGTTGAACATGACCACTCCATTTTAGACCAGATATTTTGATTGGTTGGGATATGTCGGGTTACATAAATTCTTTGGTAGACTTCGTAACTTATTCCGGACGTGAAGATCTCTTCACATAGTTTTCTTTGTCTTGTTTTAGCTTTGTTTTTAGTTTTTTTTTTATATTTCATATAACATTAAATTTTATTTATTTCTGTTAAGTCTCCGTGCTTTTCTTTCCAATGGCACTTTTTATTAAACGTCTTTCAGTAAACGCAGTCAATGCTCACTTGATAGCGTGGTGACCTCAGTATTGGGTATCTGCACTTGAGACATTCTCAGGCGTAAACAACTGCTGATGCTTCACTTCCAAATATAGGGCCTCATGATACGCTCGAGGGTAGGTACACCAATGCGTGTTGGTTTGGAAAAGTCTATGTTTCGTGGACCAGACTTCGTGATTATAGATCACCATACTCCATCTTCATTATTTACACTCAGAATTTTTCGTTCGAAAATCAAAAGACTGTTTTCAGACTTGTTGCGGATGACTCAAAATTATGTCATATGTGAGGACTGATAACAGCTGTGTTTTGTATGTCTGAGTTTTTGTGTTCTAAGATAATACGACAAGTTGGTAATAAAATAAAGTAAATTAAAAGCTTTTCTATTAACTCACCTGTCTAGCACAATTATTATAATAAAAAAATCTGGGGGGAAATCTTTCACAAAGAATTTCAAAATACCTGCCTAAAATGTAATTTGAGTTGAAAACACATTATACCATGCGAACGTTAAATATAAAGTAATATTATACATTTACATTCAAAAAACAATTACCATATAAAAACAAAGAAAACATTTTTCGGCTGTAAAAATAAATAAAGGATAAGAGGCTCCGCAAAAATATCTCTTACAGTTCATTTGACGATCGAGAGATTTCTATGTAAGTTATATAATTATAGACCGGTTCTTTGTGGTTCTTTATACTTGGCCCAAAATTCGCTGTAGAATGATTTTCTTAGATTCATTGATGGCCGTCTTTTCAATAAACATATCAACGCAATTAATATTATTACTTAAAAGGGATTATGGAACTAAGCCATTTCCACTTTAAACTTCTGTGGAGGTAATAATTAAATTACTCTCTCCTCTCGCAATTAATTTCTGTAGCGTATTATAAAATTAGTGAATTTATCTGTTATTAATTTATCAGATCTGTTTCATTATTAGTCAAAATTCAGCTAATTTTTAACGGAAAACAAGATAATAATAAATATGTGTACGAAAGAGATGCCTACTTATTTTACCACGTTTCTATTAGCTCGTATTCTTGTTTGTCCGGTATAGATTTTTTCTTGTGCAGTACAATTTTTTTCTTGTTTGTCCAAGATTTTTAACTAACTTCCCAACTAGCTAGACATTTGAAACTTTTAGAATATATCAGAACACGACGACAATGCATTCTTTTAATATTTTTAGCCATCTTTAAGTAGAATTGAATTCATTTTCAGTTAATTCTGTTTTGTATGTTTCTGGAAAAATCGTTGAAAGTAATATTAAATTAACTACTCACTATTATTGGTTGCTAAGTGGGTCCTAGCAACTAAGTTATTAATATACACTTGCGTTACTATGGAAATCAACATGAAATGTCAAAATGACATTTATGTATTCTATAATATTTATTCAGTATAGGTATCTATCAAGTACAATAAAATGTTTTTATTAATACATAGAATTTTCAAGTTTATATGATTCAACAGAAAATTTAAAAACATAGTAAGTATATAAAAAGTTCTTTTTATCTTGTAATTATTTAAAATCACTACGTTTTATGTTAGTCAAAAATTAAGTTTTACACCACTTTGTAATATTATAATAATAATATGATCTTATAAATATATTTATTTAATTTGTATACTTTATTTATTCAGCAATATATTTCAAAGATATATTGCATGCCTGTTGATTAATTTAGTATATTTAATATTTATTTCAGTATTTAGACTAATCTCCCATTTTCTTTCTCATATCAAATTAGTCTGTAAGTTTAACTTATTATTAGAATAATAGCATATTTTTATAATATAATCATATTTTCGTTAAAATGAGTAAATGACCATTTTTGCATCTAAACGCAGCATTATCTGCCTTCACAGAATGCATATAATATCTAAATCTAAAATGTATTGATAGATAATGGCCCACATGCCCAACAATGGTCAAAATGGGGATTTTTGGTATTTTCAAATCATTAGCCTGAATATTCCTTAAACGTTGTAGATAAATCTATTTATATAATTTTAATGTGATAAAAGATCCTACGAATAATATTTATAACAATTATTGACATAAGAATGAGTTAGTATTTTTTTGAAATACCCCATTTCTATTGTTATTTCCCAGTGGTCAAGCTACAACATACGGCTACAACATATATTTTATGTAATAAAAATATTTTATACAGACATCAAATATTTAAAATAAATATAAAAGATAATAAGGCTTCAAAATTTTATAAATAAATTATCTATAACGTTTAAGGAATGTTCAGGCTTATGCTTTAAAAATACCATAAAATCTCCATTTTTACCTTTGTTGGGCATGTGGGCCCTTAACACAAAGTTATATTGCAGATTTGTTAAGACTCTTAAAATTATAACAACTAATTGTTTAATATCATGTACCTCTACTACAAATTCAACCCCAAAACATCTTCGAATATATTATTTCTTTGTTGGCTAGCCATTACAAGTTTATGTTTTATCATCTTCCATCGTCTAAATTTATAATTTTTTTATTAAATAAGTATCTACTTTATCGCGTGATTCTCTTTTATTTTGATGTATGTAATATAACTATTTTAGTTGTTATTTTGTCAAAGCACGCTAGAATGATGATAATATGCAGAACGTTGGTCATCACTGACCAGATAATGTGGGATAAAATCAATGGACTATCCAATCCTTAGCAAGGCCATAGCCTCATGCTACGCTGCCTGTCTCACTACATCCATAATACTTTCATCAATCAACGTTATAAAGAATTAATGACGCTTCATTACTCTTTGCCTAAAGCTTTCATGAAAATTCTTTTGCGGCGGAGCTTTAGCGCGAATGTTACAAACTGCAAGTAAGTAAGGGGGAAGCTCTTTTAAAATAGATTACGCCTATATATTTGAAAAAAAAAAACGATTGAAAAATGTGCCCTAAATATTTTTATCTTCTATAAATGGGTGAAAATCAATTTCTGATTTTACTTTGAACAATTAAAACTTCGGTCGCAAAAAATATTAAATGCCACTTTTCTTATCTTTTTCTGAATATTTCTCTGGTGTTGTACGCATTTCTAATACCTACTTAACTTATATACAATTTAAGCTGAAAAGGAAGGACAAAAGAGAAACAGTAGAAAAGGATTAATAAAAAGCCTGACAAAATTCATTGTTTTATCACAACGCTTAATATTTTAACTTTCACAACTTTTTATGGTGATTTTAAGATAACATTTTTAATTCACTGTTATATTTTTTTTTTGTACCTACATAATAAAATTCAAACTTATAAATTTTTTGAAACATTAAAAAAATAATATACTTAACATCTACCTAATTATTAAGGATGAAAATAAAATTGATATATTTTATACAACATATTGTGCTACTTGCCAAACATTAAGAAACATTTATGGGTAAGACATTCTAGTTATCCAGTACTACCCAAAAGGTAAAAAACAGCAGAAATGTGTATAGAACCAGAGACCAAACCATTGCGCGCTGGCTTGATAAAACAGTTCTGCGAAAGTTCGCGACCTTGCAACGAACATTACTGAGAAGAATGGACTCATTTATTTAGAAGTCTTTATTTTTATCAATGTACTGAACCACACTGAATGATGATGATATTCATAAATAGTATTACATATACAATAATAAAATATGTTACCTATTAATTGTACAATACATAAAATAATTAATTGTTGAGAGTTTTTTTCTATTACTTTTATAGTAATGTCAAAAGTTTGGCTATTTTTCGTCTTTTTGTATATATAAAAAATATATAAAGATATTAAAAGACGGTTCTCAAGTTAAAAAAACATTTCCTATGAAAAAATAGAAGCTTTACATTGTATTACTTACATCAATAATTCTGAAAAAATCTTGTTTCAATAGTAGTTAAATTTTTTATCAAGATTTAAGAATTTTCATTCCTTTATTTAAGTAATAATATATATCTCTACATACATTGAGACAGCGAAGAATATTTTTGAAAGTATTCCGCAGTATGTAGAATAGTTATTATAATTTTCATATAGTAAGTACCTACCCTCAGAGTACTGTTGTAGCTATCAGCTTATATTCATATTATATAACAAATGCTTTAAATTAGTAAGATACAGGTTTGAGTACAGAAATCATATTAATATGTAGATATTTGGACCCAAAGTATAGATTCATATTTAAGTGATTGAAAATATAGTTTTATAACCATTTCGTTTAATGAATAACTATATTGAAACAACCTTCGCTATGTGGAAGTCCTTATTATTATTGTCTACTGTAGAGTACCAATTTTATATTATATTGTCAATAGTAAAGTATAATATAAAATCCGTTGTGGTAAATTATAATTCCTATTCTAAAATTTTAAGTACTCAGTTATATTGAATTTAATAGTAGGGAAGCGCCTATTTTGCAATTTCTCTAATGACATTGTTTATGGTACTCTACAAATAAATAACAAACAAGCAATTAAAACATCGCTAATGTATCACTATAGGTAACGAAAGCTCATAAATTGAGATATAAATTTATACCTATTGTACATAATAGCTCTGGGCTGATAAATTATAACGACATGACGTCATGATTGGTGGCGCCAATTCTCCTGAAATAATGCCATATTACTAATTTCAGTAAAAGGTTGGCTCTGTTTCAAATATTTACTTTCAAAATTGTCCTAATTTTTAGCCTTGTGACCGTTTCATTATGGCAAGCCGTATGAAAAATTATACAACGTAGACACTCATTTAAAAAGATTAAAAATTTACTTCATAGTAATTCCAACGATTTTATATTGTTGATTGCAATATGTATTAATATTATCATCTAAAAAAATATGTTATGAATATCCACTGAATTTATGCTTATGTGTTTTACCAATTGAGCCATTACGTCTTATCTGATTGCGACGATATTAACTGCATAAACAATAGTTACCAATAGAAACCAAAAAATTAAGTGAAATGTGGACGGGTCTTTTGCGCAGTTCCTATTTTAAAAACATTAATTTGAATTAATGACAGATGATAATAATTTTACATAATCATTTGACAGTAGAAAAAAGTTATTTATGGGATTATGTTCCGACCAACTTAAGAGTAAGGGTAGTAGAATTTGACTTTTGACAGTAACATGTGTCACCTTCCTAGATGCCAGCATAAAGTTCCTAATAATGAACAATAATAAAATTAAGATATTTTTTTGTAGATCCTTGCATGGGTTTTTCACCGAGTATAATATATTTTACAAATAGCTGTTAAAGATCGAGAGGCTAGTAGTAGCTAGTAGTAACATAATATTTGTTTTACTACTTGCTGCAATTGTAATGATATGATTAATTTGTAGGTTACGTTGATATTATGTTTGTCGTTTCTATACAAAACTTTTGGGCTCGGGTGGATACGAACAAACCCGAATTAGACCAACATATCTACCAACCTTACTTTTTGCCATATTACTAATTTACGAATTAATTGAGTTGCCTAGAGTCATAACTCACATATTCTAAAAATAGAGTTTTGAAATAATCACAAAAAACCATCAGAGCACTGTTTTTTGTAATTAGAAGAAACGTATTGAACTTGTCGATTTACATTATATTATTTTTAAAATGCATATAATACTCATAAGGCTGCGGACACACATCGCACTATGAGAAATATAGTTGTCTGATTGGTTAGAAAGGCCTTGATGACAGAACTCACATTATTCATTGAAAAATGTGAGTCATACAACGGTCAACTTTTTCAACGATTTTCACATCATGATGACAAAATTACAAAATGTAAATTATGACTCTAGGAGACTCAATTATTGTTAATAACCACCAATAGCCGTCGATAACCGCCTTATGTATGGAATGTATTAATTTGGACCAATGAAAATAACGGACACGTGCTAAAGTGCTAACTGTTAAGAATAGCTTCGCTGGTATTATTAGTGATTAAAATTAAGATACTTACTTTTTTCCCCTTATTATTGGGTATTATTCATTGGTTTGTATTATTTATAGACTTTAATGCTCAAATTGGGGTTTTTACCGTATACCTACCTCCAAAGTGATTCTATATTTTTTTCTTTATTTTCAGATACATTATGCCGTGATACTGCAATGTATCATGTTATAGTTAGAGTACGAAAAATAAAATTGTATCATGATAATTTTATTGATAATTACTAATATTTACCAAATTTGGACTTAATACCTTATTTATTACATACATATTATTTTTTATTTAGTAAGGTCATTGTTTGATTAATTTAATTGATCTTAAATCACATTGGCCTAAAATATTACTTAACTTCTTTTCGAAAAACTTCAGTAATTCATAACCGATATCGTCGAGCAACTTTTCCCGGCAGAATTGATTAAGTAAAACAGGACGTGGCCAAAATTAGCGATGTAATCTATAACGATACACAAGTGAGCGGAAATCTCAGACATAAATTAGGCTCATGTCGTATTTGGCCGCCATACAAATGGGGAAACATTCTAGAAGGGGGGTGGCATCTCCCACGCAGCTTCCAGCCTTTAAATAAAGCTCTCCGGATCATGCTGGGGAAAGGATCAACGAAAATGATCAACACTATAGAGAAACTTAGTGTAAGAAATGTTCTAATGGACTTATTATTAATGAAGGATCAATCTCTAAAATCAATGGACAGATGAGATCGAGACATCATAAGATATTTTTATTTAAATATCTTAATAAAATTTAACATTCTGATTTATTATTCTATTTGCCGATAATATAATATTTTTATTTTATTATATTCATTTGATGGTATTTTAACATAGTAAATAATGGCAACCACGTTGATCCAGTGTATAGAGCCACCGTCTTTGTATGAATTTGAAACCTTAGATTATGGAATTTAACTTGCAATTGGTTATTAATTATTATTTTGTTCAATATGTGTTTAATTCACTACAGTGTGTAATGCATTGGAAAAATGGTCAATAAAGGATTATTAAATTAGTATGTACTGTAGGTTTTTAAAACATCTTAGCAATCATTTTTCCCACCAAAATTGACATATGTGTTCAGTATTGTTTGGTAAATCATCACTAAAAGTTGTATGGAGTATATAAATAGTAAAATTTAAGCAACAATAATGTATATATTTGACTTACGTTTCTATAAATGTAAATATTATGTAAAATCAGACCTACATAATATTATGTTTTATTTTCATTAATGCAATATCTGTCCACATGAATTGAAGATTAATACTATTAAACAAATTTTATACCTGTCATAAATTTTTTATCACAAGCTCGAACACATAATGGATAAATTTCTCGCCCTGCATAACGAATGTTGTGTATTCGATTATTAATTGACCTTAGATATATTTAGGTATATTTCTGAGGCTGTAAAAGATATAATATTTAAAATAAAATATAAAAAAACATTTTTAAGGCGTAATGCGTATATTCAGTATTGATTATATAGGTCTATCGATAGAGCGTTACTAGTTCAAAAAACTTTCGAAGTTTTTAAAAAGAATATATATATATTAAAGGTTTCAAAGTTTAGGTAGGTATATAAATAATCAGTTTGTGTATTAACCCAACGTTTATAAAAAAAATCGGTACTGTTCGGTTATCAGGAATACAGCGGAAAACACATTTTGAAAATAGCCGATAAACTGGATTATTTGTTAGGTTAACCTAACCAAACCTAACCTAACTTAACCTAACCTAACCTAAACTAACCCAAACTAACAAATAATCGAGTATATCGGGTATTTTCTAAATGTGTTTTCCGCTGTATTCCTGATAACCGAACAGTACCAAAAAAATCTTTTTATAGTAAGCACTCGCTCTCTCTTTATAAAAAGAGTTTACTTGATAATGAATTAAAAGAGTGTTCAATTTACATAAAATTACGTCAACACGAGTACGCACAATTGAAAAGTTTCTTTCAAAGTGAACCATCCAAAATAACGAGAATAATAAATAATGAACAATCTACGTAGTCTTGGCCTTACTTATATTTTTCGTTGCGTCGGTGTATTTTTTTTCACGTAATCAATAGGCTTGTCTTTCATCAATCTATGTCACAGCGAAATACTCCTTTGGGGAGAACTTTTATCGGTTTCATTAAAATTTAGGTCAAAAGTTAGTGCCGAGCCGAACGCCGCGCCGTTAGACCGGGTTACGGTCGTGTGGCCAAATGCGAGCATAGACATTGGGCTTCTTTCTCTTGTCCGTATGATTAACAGACAATTCGTAATCAGCTGTTTCTTTTTTTCTTTATAGAAATTGTTGGATTTTTACTATTCCTTCTGTGGCCTAATTCACAACCATGTCTTGCGGATTAAAATAAACATAATATGATAACTGACAGAATGCTTATCGGTCACGGATTTTTCAAAATGTTTAATTTGTTTTTCTCAAATATGTGTTTGATCCAGTGCACTGACCAAAATGACCATCCGTCGTTTCCTAAAAGATTATTTTACAATAAATTGTTATACTCATAAAATTTGAAAACATCTCATGCATATAGGTACATACTAAAAAAAATCGTTTTTGTAGAAAAAAATACGACGCCCGACGGAACTTGAACGTATATTTTCTGGATTCGCGCCAGTATGTTTTACCAAAGTCGTCGTAATTATCTAAGGCGCCCGTAGTTTAATTGGTAAAACATACTGGCGCGAATCCAGCAGATACAGGTTCAAGTCCCGTCGGGTGTCGTATTGTTTTCTACAAAAACATTAGTTTCTAATGTGTATATGCATGAGATGTTTTTTCAAATTATGTATATTCAGTATATAGAATGTTACATTCTGAAATCTTGTGTCTTATCCGTTGAATAAAAGAAATAGTTTATTAAAAATAAATTGTTACTTGATACAGCTCCATTGAACTGTTCCGGGTAGCAGATGATAGAATAAAATTCTTCATATGGTAGCCGATCTTTGTTAGGGGATGGTGCGATAAGAAGAATCATTTACTAAACATATTAAGTCCATGATTTGGATGTAAACATATATTCACAAATATTACGTATTATTTTTCCAGACACTGGATTTGAGCCTGCGACCTGCAGTTTCAGAGACGAACAGGCACTCATACCTTCATTAGTAGCTATACAATCCTTGATGAGTATTTGCCGCCTCCAGGAATTTTCTCATTCCCGAGCGATCCAGTGTCGACGTTGATTAATTATTTTGATTGAGAATCTTAAAAACCATCATAACACATTCCATCCATCTTAGTTTCAGCCGGCCTGATTTTCTCTTACACACAGGAAATGACGTGTTACACAACCTGCTTTCCTGGTAGATTTTCTGTCATTCCATGTATATACTTTAGCAATCTAGCGGTGTATTTTCTTCATTTTCATGTACCATGCGTTGTTTTTGCCCATAAAGTGAGTATAACTCTTCATTATATCTCGACAACTAAATGTTTTTTTTATTATTCTAAACTATCTTCATAAAAATATTTATGTGCCTATGTCAAATAATATGTATTGTAATCTAATCCGTAGGTTAATACTATGTGCCATACGTACTGTAATCAAATGTTTGAAAACACAAAGGGTTTACACTTTGTAGTTTCTAAGTATGTGGTGAAGTGAAATCTATTCCTATCTTATTTATAGATATATTATAATGTATATCATATTAATCTTCAACCCTTAAATCATAACACTTACAACTAATTTTGCATTGTAGTATCAGCGAGTTTCTGAAAATATACATATCATACTCAAAACAGTTGAAGTACATCATAAAAGTATTACAATATATAAATGTAGCCTAAATATATCAAATCATAACTGAAAAAGGTTCCTAAAACTAACGTTTAAACTAGCTGTAATTATTAGTCATTTTGCATTGAAAATTCAATTGTTAAAAAACTTCACACTATCGCTTTACTGGTTAAAAACCGCAAGCATTTGAACAATTTTTGGGTTTACTCTATTAGTCAATTAAATACATTATTATATATTTACACTCCATGAAACTTCAATGAAACGAAAAGTCACAAAAAAGTGTTTATCATATATCAGAAAACGTCAAAAGGTTAAATGCAAAAACATACAGCATATTATTCAATTAAACGAAAAACGTTGGAAAATTAAAATCAACCATTGAAAAATAAATAGTTTACATAACTCTTTCTAGGCATAATCCAAACTCTGTGTCTACACGTACCTATCTCAAACTGTAAAAGATGACATATATTGTAGCATAGTATCTCTAGAAGAATGGAAGAAACTATCAAAGGAAAAATCTGCGTGCCTGCTGACTACAATAGAAAGTCGATTAGCAGGATCATTAATATGGAGAACTGTCGATAGAGCGTATTATATCACCTTCCCACCGAGCTTATAGTAAATACGTGACTGTTTACCGTGAATCTCTGAGTGTTTCTTTTTCTCGCGAGGCGCGTGAGCTTTTTACGCTCCTGGTCACATTAAAATAAGTAAATCTAGCTTTTTTCTCTCTGTAAATGCTTTTATATTAAATAATATCCAATGTCAATTTACAAATAATGTGAATTTCAATTTTTATTTTACACGTTTCCAAATTGAATAATATCTGTCGTATGACACGTGCTTCACTCAATTGGATAAATAATATTATCATATCGTATCCAACACTTGCTTATCTCACAATGTGAAGACTACCTTACGAGACGTACTAATCGTAGAAAATAAATTTCTTTTCATGACATTTAGCTCTCATGCTAGAAGCTATTCTCAAGAGATAATATTTGTAAGTGTACTGTTAGGTTTGCAAATGCCGCTATAGGCGTATCAAAAAGAAAGGTGTTTAACTAAAAACCTAATAACTGAAATTTAAATTTATAACGTGGGATCCGTTGAAATTTTTATATTTAAAAAATATATATGTAGCAATCATACCACTCAGCATTACAGGGTGACACACTTCAATATTTATGTTTTGTTGTCAAAACAAAACATAGTAGAGGAAGAAATTGTCAGCATTTCCTGAATCATAATCTAGAGTAACAGTGTATATTATAATTTATTTAATTGCAACAATGATTCTTGTAATGTATTGATTTCATTTGTATAAATAGCAACGATGATCCATAACTCGTCACCATTCGACTCACTACTCAACTCAAGTCCCGTCACTCGACACAGTAAACCGTCATTCGACATTCGTCTCTCAAGCACAGACTCCCGATTTCGTCGTCCGTTTATCATCACAACGGATCGCGGCTCGGTCTGAGCACCCAAGCTCACCGCAATGCTCTGTACCGTTATCTTTCTCTGACCATTGTAATTTTCTCTACATCAAGACAATACATATCCACATCCATCCCCTCCGCCGCTGCCTCAATCAACTAATCTGCCTACCCCCTCGTCAAACCCTTCATATTATATGTATTTATTAACTGAGACAGATTTACTAAGCCAAAATACACATATAGAACTGTATACTAAATAATGCTAAGAGGATCGTAGCCAAACCTGTCACATTTGGTGGTCATTTGGATGTCGATGATAATGAATATACACAGCTCTTCATTATATCTATGATGAAATAATCACGAAGCATATAAAAATTTAAAGGTTACCACCTACCACGGATCAGAAATATTCATAGAATAACAGAGAACTTACCACATATACGGGTTATGTACGCATCTCCTAATGGTACATAGCCAATACTGAAGTAGCTGGACTGCACCATAATAAATTTGAAGATATTAGATAAAATAATTACAAAGGGTGGTACTGGGTGTTCAGGGTGGAAAAAGTTTTTTGAGGTGGCCAGCAGCCACCATTAGTTTCCAAAAATAATTGTGATACTGATTTCAATAATACCTTCAATAAACGATGCCCACGATGGTCAAGCGCCAACGTGCTGTCTTATAAAGTCGTGGGTCTTGAGTTTTAACCCTGGATATGGCAAATTCACATGTTCTTTTTCAATGTATGCTCGAACCCATAGTATGGGCATAATAAGTTGAGCATGCTAAAATCCATTTCTCGTGGGAAAAAAATTAATACAACTTACATACAGATTTTATTATAGGTAGACTATCGGTTGTTACACTATCATCAAAAAATGAATTAATCACCAAACTATTTATTGAATAGTAATTGTAATTAATAAAGATATCGTAGTATGTATTTTCCTGTTTAACCAATCCAAATTTATTTATTTTATCATTTATTTATTTCAGAAATCGAAACATTGTAGATGTAACAGATTTAAATTCAAGTCGTTCACAACATGAGATATTCATTATAACAAAAAATATTACCCTCATAAGAGAGAAGAAGAAAAAAATAAAAAAACATACTTACAATATTTTATAGCAAAATAAAGTTTCAAAAACAAAATGCACAGCACCTCATTGAAAATGTGTTTATCTTTGGGGAGTGCATTGACTAGTCTTGCACCCCCCGCTAATGGTGCCTGATAGGTGTAACTCAAGAAAATAGTTCTGACCCATAATAGGTCATGGCTGGAACCACGTAGGTAATTGACAGACGCATATAAATTAAAATTCTTTACGACACCGGGATTGGAAACCAACTTTTGTGATAGCTGGCAAAAATGTCTCAAGGGCAGAAGTGACCTACAATTTCAAGACAGTGAAAATTGTGCGTGAGAGCGTAAAAAGAAGAAGAAGAATTATTGAAAGTAAAATAATTATATGTCCTAAAATAAAAACATCAAAGGAGGACTCCAGATATTAGACCTATATCCAAGAATACTACGCACTAACGAGACGCAAAATGTACGAATGACTTGAATGGTTTAGCTTGTCGCTTCATGAATCCTAGAAGTTTACTTGCACGTAGAGCTGGTGGAGTTATATGCGAAAGAAAAGATAACTATGGATCAATTTATTTCATAATATCATAATTATTTGCCCATATTAAATCCACAAGTAAATTAATTAGAAGAAAAATATACTTAATATATAATAATTAATAATTTAAAATAGCATGTTACGATTTTCTCTAATTTTGCATTAAATACTTGACGGTTATACTAGGTGCTATTTGATTCGTTTACTTGCTTAACACGACCCGGCACTTTAATGCTTTAATAAATATTATTGATCTACTGATTAATTTTATCCTTCCCTTATATTTTAACGTTGCAAATCGGATTATATTCCCCTTGTTTTCAATTTCGCTTCATATTACAGTCCGAATTTACACAACCCCCCGAGATGATTTAGACGGGTGGCTATCGGATAGGCACAATTGTTTCATGATGTTGTTTTTACTAAGGGATATTATTATTACAGTAAGATAGTAGTTGTTTATATCTGTTATAGTTTTCTGAATCAATTTCCCTAAGTGAGAAATGATATTGATACAATTTAAAATATTAACGATGGGGTTTCCAATGAGACTTAAACGCGATTAAACGAAATAATTATTTACCAATTATGTCAAATTTTTCAATAAAACTCAATACTTTATCATCCTTATCACCAATAGCCATATATTATATATGTATTTTTTTATCAATAAACTTTTTTATTCAACGAATAATTCACAAGATGTGAGAATATAACATGATTTATTTAAATTATTCAGAAACAGACCTTTTAGTAAAAATCTTCAAAAAAAAAAATGGTGCCGGGTGAAACTCGAAGATGCATCCATCAGATTTTCTGTAACGCAGAAGACGAAATTGATTCGTTAGATGATTTAAAAAGGAGACTCGAAATAATTCAATCCAGTCACAAAAGTATGCAAATATTTAAAAAATAATTTCACAAAATGTATTTAGCACAATTATTTGTGTGTGTAATATTTTCCAGCGGATAACAATACAACTGCAATATAACATTAACGAGGGTTTCTAACCTAACCACTCAACCCAATTTATTTTTAATGTTTATTCAAGAATGATGTTAATTAAATAAATGGTTAAAATTTTCAAATTCCGATGTTCGTGGAGGTATTTTAATATGTAAAATTTTATACAAATAAAACATACCTACCCTTAGTCGAATTTAAGATTTTTATTTTATTTTTCATCGTGGGGAGCTTTAAAATCACCCAGTGTGTCGCGCCTTCACGTCATTAAATCCGCCACTGGCTAATCGCTTACTTATATAATGTGTATATTCTTTCGAGATATGTTTCACGCAAGAAAATGTAGGGGTGATAATTTCCTTTTTAATATTTTTCAAAAAAATACTATAAATAGTCTGGACTGAGCGAATAAAATAAATTAAAAATTAGGTTTATCTCCATAATATCTCGAACACGTTCTTCCTTTGCTTGAAATTCTTCCAAGAGCGTAAAGTTTGCGAACTATTAATTTTATGCGAGATAGAAGGAAGCATTTATCATTCTCTCAAAGGAAAAAAGAACAACTTTGGCGCGGTTTTCTCACAGAACACTAATTTTATTTTGAATCTTTTGAATTATTGCAATGTTTACAGACATCTTTTGTTCATTGTAGTCATTGAAAAATATGTAAGTATATCGTTTGCGTAGGCATATAAATGTTATATTAATATTACAAAAGATTCAACAGACAACATTTTATAAGAAAGTATTTATTTCTACATATTTTTAACCCTATCTATACAAATCTAGCTCAAGTTTTTTTTAATGTTTGCTAGGTCATTATTTGACAATTTTATATTTTATAATAGTCTAATATTAATATCCACGGTAAACCATAAACACCCACGGTGGCTACGCGGCATAAGCGTTGGACTATCACGCTGTGGGTCTCAGGTTCGAATCCTGGGTCTGGCAAGTACACATATTGTTTTTCAGTTTGTGTGTGAGTCAGGGTATGGACCTAATAGATTGAGCAAGTGGCTGATATCCATTTTTCGTAGAAACCTCTACTCTGTGGAGGCCCATATGATCCTATTAGGATTGGACATGGTCAAAAAAAAAATATTAATAATAAATTTTACAAAAAAATGGTTTTTAGTCAACATATAACATACAATTATTAAACAATATTAATATAATAATATGTTTAACCTTGCGTATATAATTATGTCACTTCCAGCATAAGATGAGATCGTATTTTTTCTTCACTTAAGTTAATATCTCAACAAACAAAAATCGTGCTAATATACATTATTTTCAGGGAACTCTTATGGGAACTGAAATACCTACCGGGTAAGGAGTAGCAGGTAACTGATCTCCAGTAAGGAAGAATCTGGGATTAAATTAAATACGTGTCAAGAATACGTCATACGACGAACACTTAAAACTACTCTTGGTTTATGCATTTACGCTCATTACACACACTATTGCACGTTCATTTTCGTAGGATACTCACACATTCAAAACCCTGCATCAAAATGTAGCGTATTGAATATAGCCTATCGGAATTCTATTTATTATCCGTTCTGTGATTATTTTATTTGAAACACCTCAGAAATATAGAAATATACATTTTAGAAAAATATTTTTGAAAAAAATCGTAGATTTAAAAAAATGTTTCATTAAGAACTTGTTAATAATATTAAAAATAATACGGTCTCTAATTAAGAAAGTACTGTTCTTGAATGATATCAACGTAAGGGAGTGAGAACACCCCGTCTCATTCGATGTGTTTTATACTTAAGCGTAGACAAGTCATTTATCTCTATTATAGTCTTACAGGGGAAATAGCTATCTACCTAAAATACATTCTGTATTTATAATATTATCATTTTGTAATATTAAAAACCTTATTTAAAACTAAATTCAATTTAAATACTTCACATTGGACAAAATTTTAAGGATACAATCCCGAGTCCTGCTTGGAATAATATTTTTTTATTATGTATGTTTCAGAGATGTTCAAATTATATGAATTAATTTTAATTACGCACTTATGTATAAAAGTGATCAATTTATTTATATTCACTCTCAATTAAAATATCCAATTACTCAATACTCTATAAACAACCGTCGTGTAAATTTATAATTGCTTCTGGAAAGGTTACTTGTGTACTCTATAAATATTTAAATACATTTGCGGGAATCACAATCCTGTGCCAATCAATTGCAACACGTAAAGAACACGGGGAGATTTTGTTCACTCTCGATACAACGAAAAGGTGTTTGGAACCACAGAAGTAATCAGGATCCGACGTTCCTATTTCCTTCAAACATGGAATCCATCAGGAAACTTGTTACTGGAACCTACGTAAGCCGGCTTCGATTTAAGTGTCAATTTTGGCGCAGCGTCCTGTAAGCTGTGCTTAATCACGTCAAATTTGTTTTGGAAACTTTAGCGTCAGAATGAGGCTACATATGGGTGGATATAATTATGAATATTTATTATATTGAAATTTTGTATATAATTTTACTAGGCATAGACATTTTATAAACATACTCTCTGCTTGAAAATTATAGAATACTAATAACCGATAGCAAAATGGATCATATATTATTAATATGAGAAGCATTAGAATTACAATATGTAGGTACACCATAATATACAATCCTAACATATCATAATTGGGCCTCCACAAAGTTAACGTTGTATTGACAGATTTTTGTTTTTACGTAGAATGGAAAAACCGTTGAGCTAATTTGTGACAATTTTGTTGATTTTTTTTTCAATATTTCCTATTTTTCGTTTATATAATGGTTTCGCCAAACCCTTAATGTTCTAAATACCATATCAAAAACAAATTGTAATGAATTATGAAAACTTTCTATTTACCATGTCTCATTCCTTAATACCCTCCCTTTAACTAAAAACCAGATTTTTCAATATAGTACGTTTAAATTTAAGTCTACCTTTTTTGTGCTTATAAAGCAGTTTTTTGTATCTACCTTAATATTTAAATTTTATCACATCGAAAGTTTTCACAACTCAACAACGACCAACTATGTCAGGCATGTCTAATGCGTCGATTTGGCTATGGATTATAATAGTTGATCTCACCATGACCCATAGGAATTAAATATAAGTACAAAATTTTAAATGCATATACATTCAGTTGTAATGCAACTATGTATGCATTAAGACCCATATTTCATTACCAGCGTGACCTGTCGTATCACTATTTACTTGATTCTTACTAAATTTGTACACTTACGACCTGCCGCAGGTGTGAGATAATGAAGAGACGTGAATTCTCTGGCACTAAATAGAAGCATGGTTTCCTCCTACCGTCACCCAGTAAGCTTTTCATACCATAAAATAATAGTTTGATGATGGATGCAATGAATACGTAAAAGAAGGCAAAAACGAGAGTTTTCAGTCAAACATATTACGGTTGTTTAAGTTGAAGAATGGCCATAGAAAGGTGCGGTATGTAGATGAACAATCACAATATAACATCGCAAATAGCATTACATTTTGAAATTATCAGAACTTAACATCAATAGTTTTATTTTTATAATTTACGAACAAAGTAGTGAATGCTGCTAATATAGCGAATATTTTATAACCGATCCACCCATACCTACAAACTAAAAATGTTCTAGCTAGAGTAGCAATCAATAAAATTATTGTAATACACAGTGTTCGATCGACTTGTTCATTATTGAGTACTCCAAACGATATGGATATTAGTAAGATCCATGATATAACATATATTTAAATTATTATGTAAAATTGAAATTGGAATTGTCAACAGGAAGATGACATCAGGTCGTGAGGTGTGACATGGCGACCGGTGCGTACCTGCCAACGACTAATGGAGCTCACGAATCAGTAATGGATATCTTTGCGTCGGTTTTATTAGAGAAACACTTGGAAAGGCCTACCATAAAAAATGGCCTATATTTCGTTTGTAATTCAATCCCGCACATACACTTTCCTCCCATTAATTTCCGTTATACTTTTTCGGCGTAGCTGCTTACATAGCGCTTTAGTAAATTAAAAATAAACAGAGGATAAATGAAACATCTACTAGCTATTTATTTTGTTCAACGCTGTAACGTAAAATGTATAATTTTTTTTTTGTTTTTTTTTTTTATATTCCGGGACAGTCTGAACGGAAGTGCCTGTCCAGGACCCCGCTTCAATCATATCCGGCACAATGTCCCGAAATTTTTGAGCTAACGACCAATATTTAAAATATCTTATTCTATCTTTGTAAATATAAGGGAAATCGGAAATCAAATTAAATATTACTGATTCGCGTACAGTATTTACTGATGAGGAAGAAATTATTGGTGAAAGCAGCAAGGTAGAAAAGACATTATTAAAAACCCCAACACATTATAACCGAAAGGGTCTGATTTTCTACATTATACTATTATTTTATACAATTATCAATGTAATATTATATAGTGGCTTATTGATACAATGACGCAAATCTATTGATAGTTATTATGAAATTATAAGACCTTGCTCACTCTCTTATCTTTTAGCTTTTTTTGGAATAAATTATATTTTTGCAACCAACTTTCATTTAACCTGACAAACACTGAAATAATCTTAGTTAATTACACGCAATTTTAAGTAAAATACGGATTGATATAATATATTATTATATAATAATTTCATTCATGATTTCATCAATTATATTTACAAAAACGTTACTAATGCAAAGTCATTATAATTATAGTGTAATTTTACCGCATGTGCTAGTCCAATATAAAAATACATCCCTTCTTATAAAGTTACATTAAGTGAATTTTAATGAAATATAGTTCACTATTTCATCACGTTTACTTAAAATACAACAGGTTTAAAGTGTCGTATAGTACATACATGTATATAATATAATATAACCATTTAATGCTAAGTATGTTAAATATTATATGTCGCTATTTTAGGAGCGAAAATGTAAATATCTTAAGAAGAAGACATGCCGAAAACCTTCAACGCGTGTTTATCATTAATAAAACGCGGGATCCTTAGGAGAGAAAATGTTGCGTTTGCCCCTTTATTGCAAATAACTTAATAAAGCTGTAATATTTCATCGTGGAACTGCGAGGGGTGTCACTCTAGAACTTGGAGTAAGTATATTATACGGAGGAAATGTTTGACTGCTTTATAAATGTCGCACGATTTTCGGCGGTAACTCCTTGATAAACAAACACATTTATGTTTAACTGTGATAAACAAACATACACAAAACATAAAGTTTCAATACAAAAAACATCAGCTGCAAAATACCTGAGCTTTCATAAAAAGCTCGCAGCACAAAATTAATACCTCTCATTCTATTCGAAACTGTTGAACTAACATTTTTTAAATTAAATATATATTAATCAATATTGAATTACACACGATTGAATAATATTGGATTATTTTTAATAATAACAGATACATACCTAATTAAAAAAAAAAAAACCTCAAAAATATAGCGACACAGCATGTAGTCGGCTATACTAGGCACCGTATGCTTGACTGAATGCATGTAATAATCACGTACAACCACACAATTGATCACCATGCCCAAACAATCCCTACGATGAACATCAAACTTGTGATCCTATAACCAACGTACTGTGCAGAGAGCTTTAGATATCTTGTGATATTCTAAATATCCCCATAAAAATACGATGACTAGAAGAAAATACAAAAATAACCATGCACTGAAAAGCACACATTTAATTAAATGTATGTATATCTATGTAAGAACCCACCCCATTTTAATTGTATTACAGATAGTTTTATAATACAGTTTTCAGTAAAAATTTTGACCAAGTCATCTCAGTCACTCACTCCGAAACACAGAAGCTGTATAAAATTCACAAGAAGTTTCTAAAAACTGTAAGTAGTATAAAACTTGCGGCTTGTATTTTACACTTATAAATATTTATATTGAGTCAAGTACGATGTAGGCCATGGATATATTGTTATTACGAATATATACAGCACGTCTTGTCTTATAGATAGTAGTGTATTTTAGTAAACTTTAATTTTATTATAAAAGAAACATAAATACGAAAGTTATGAAAATAGTACAATACAAAATTATAAATATAAATGTCCATTTTCAATCAAATTACTTTTATCATTATTGCATACCACTAAATTGCTGTACGATCCATTTTTTGAGGCATTTATCTGGACAATAAATTTAATACCTGAAATAAAATCTGACAAATACATCCAGTATATATACACATACTGTATTCTATGTTTCTGTTTGAATCATAATATGGATTTGAGTCGTCTCGCGAATAGGTTCTTAACAGATTTTTGTTTTACGATAAATGAATGTTAGCCACCTTTTCAACTCTGATTCCAAATATATACAAGCAAAAGAACATGTGAATTTGTCTGAGCCGGGACGGGAACCCAAGACTCACGATGTTATAAGTCGATACGTTATCGTAGACACTGTTATACTATATTGCTTTCGCAAATAGTTAACATTGTGATACATATTATCCGTAATATACCCTGAGAAATGAAACTACTGTTCCAAAATAAATTAATAGTAATATTTTAAAAACATTGTTTTTATTAATCCAATTATTTTAATTGCGTATATCTGTGTTAAAAATACTTATTTGCATCGCTCTCCTGCGATTAAACCACTACTTGGCAATACATTTTGAGAGGCACACTTTAGAAAAGCGAGTAGGTACACAATAGACTTTGTACTGGGGTGAAATGTTACCTTCAAAGCAGAAAATTCGATCGTCATAGAGAAAAATCTACAATACAACCTTATGCGATAATAGTTCAGTGTTTTGGAAAATGCAAGCCGCTCGACTATGGATAAATGACATATTTTAACTTGTATATGTGTCGCTAAGTTTCAAAACCTGCTATAACACTTTTTTGAAATAATTAAGATATATAATATATATCGTTGGATTCGTTATTAAAATCTAGACATGAAAATTTTATCGCCTCTTTCAAAAGCCGCTACGATTAACTGTCATTCATGAAACAACATCAATGTGTCTATGAAATCCCGTTATAACACTACTGAAACATTCAAAAACCTTTTTAGTTCAAAAAAATTTTGTTGATTTTCTCAACATAATGAAAAGTGTTATAGCGGGTTTTGAAACTCAGCGACACATATGTATAGTGATATTACGAGTATTTATAATATTTTAGAAGCAGTTAGCATTTTGACTTGTTATATTATGTAGGTATCTAAAAAAATCACTTATCTACCTGGATTAGGTTAAACAGGCTTCTGACGGTTTAATTTGGTCGCAATGCAGACCAAATGTAACATTTTATTTAAATAGTGTTATAAATGTCCATAATTCGCTATAAGATGCTACAATTTTTTTTATCTAGTCCAATAGTAAGTAATGAAAGTTCAGGTAACACTGTACACAAATTGATAGAAAATGAGAACATTTGAATCTCGCCCCTTACCGGGACGAGTCGTTTGGTAGTGTCTGAAATTAACATCATCAGTAAGATAGATATAATATTATAAACTGGACGCTCCGTGTCTTGTTCTGTAAAATATACACCATTCTCCACCCAATTTATTAGTTATTACATCCGTTACCTCAATTTTTAGTAGTAGACGTAGGTACAAAGTGGTTTAATGTATTTTTGGCAAATGTGGATATCTACCTGTACCTGATAGTCATACTACGTTATCTTTAAAAATAACTCTTTTAAAAAAACGTATTACGATATGATATTAAGATATTTCGTTCCCTTAATGTTAATGAAAATTTATGGTTTTATTGTTGTTATGATTAGGTAAGTAGTGACTTTATAGTACTTTACAGAATTAAAATTAACTCTTTAGAGGTGGATAAATTTTCCTCTAAATTATATATATAGTACTAAGGTAGGTAACTATCTGTTGTTATGGTTAAAATTGTTATATATAAGTGGTATTTTTAGCAACAATCACAACTTTGTTGATACTTTCAGTAGCTGTAAAATGTATAACTATGTGAAACCAAGCTATCTCTAAAAAATTACATTTCTTACACAAACTTACTATATTATTAAATTACATGGCATACATTTGGAAATAGGTTAGAACTTAGTTTAATCAGATTATTTTCAATACTTTCAAAATTAGTGTCAAATGTAGTCTGCTACGGAAAGCCAAGTTTTTCTTCTATCGGAGAACTTTTCTCTTTCAAGCTTTTCCGAAGAAAGAATGCGGAAAGAATGGAAAAGAAAATCCGAAGAGTTTATTTGATATATTTCTTTCCCATGGTTGATTTAGCTTTTATCGTCAGTTCTCGTGCGACTGAAATGCAATTCTGTAAGCATTTCACATAAAATAAAGAATTGCTTTTATCTCCTTTACGCCGAAATAAAATACGTTCCGCTACATAAAAATATAAATAATTGACAGTCACGAGCATTTTCATAATGCCCGTAAAAGCCTATTTTAAATATATTTTACATCTGCGCAAATAAAAAAAAAAATCTCTGGCAAGTGTATATTTTCCCGGCTGTTTTAATGGTTACGAAAAACGATTGTTAAATCTACAGTTTCTATAATACAAAACATATTGTAAGCTTTTGTAATAAATTTAATATTTGATCGACTGTATCGAGATTGTTAAATCAAAAGAGTGTAAGTAAGAATTTGCAATAAGAATTTATTGGTTTGTCATATATTCTTTTACAATATATTATTTAGTTGAAAAATATTCATTCTAAATTATGATCGAACCCGATACACAACATTTACAAAAATGTCCCTTACCCTCTTTTGATTTTGTAAACCAAACTCTACAATCAAACATAAATACAGACATACTTATAGCTTTCAGTGGCTAAGGGTGGATGTAGGCTGTTGAATTTTTGCGTGAATTTTGCCATGCAAACGACGTTCATGGCAAAATTGTTTGAATTGAAGTATTAATTGTTTCTCCATTCATCATATTCTTAAGATTTAGCCCCCTGCGACTATTTTCTATTTCCAGATCCAAAGAAATGGCTCGGCGGAAAAAGGTTTGGCACTAACGACGAGGTTATCAATGAAAAATTATTTAGAAGTGATCACAAATTGGAAAATCGATTTTAAAGGGGTCAACATTGAAAAAATGATTTTTTGCTTTCCCTGTTTTATTTTTACCATACTTATCATACTGCCCCCGTGCAAAGTTTGATATATAAGAAAAATAGTTAACGGACTTGTTCAAATTCAGGTCGCAGCTGGTATATACTTTCTGAAATTGACAATCCAATATCTGCTGTGGATTTAAGGTCAGTTCAATATAACGCAGCATCGCCGCGTTACATATTAAGTATATTATACATACTATTATATTCCATTATCAAACTCTGTTATTTTTATAAGTTGTAACTTCTTGTGTAATATTTACAGGACACGATATTTTTTACCATATATACAATAATTTTAAGAGTGCCGAAATATTATTTATCAGATTATTACCATTCTTTGTATTCTAGTTACACCAGTATAATTTCCAAAAATGTCATGGACTCGATATCAATAACTAAGTTGCATATATTCACAAAGTTTTACAGGGCTTAATTAATTAGTTTTAACCACGTAAATAACACAACGGTGAACATATTTTTGTAACAAAATACAATGTTGGTTCTATGGATATCAATAGCTGGATTTCGGTATAAACATTTCTGAATTATATCTAGATTTTAATGAAAACGAATAACTATTTTAAAAAAATGAGTAGGTAAGAAGCTAAAAACGGACTTTTCTTCTTCTTCTCTATTTTTGAATCGCACAATTAATAGTCACTCGTTCAAGTATTCGAATTAGATCAATTAACTATATTATTTATATTTTAAACAATGATTAACGTACCTCAGTCAGTATATTGTATTAAAATAATATAACAAAACTAATAATGTACATATAATGTAAACTAGAACCCTTCAAAACTGTGTTAGCATTTTTATGCGCATATCTCAATGTGTAAATGATAGAGAAAAGCCTTCTTATTTAGTGACGTAAGTAGGTACTTACCTACAAAATTTATAACTATATTATTTGAATAAAAAAATAGTTATTTAAAAATTATTAGAAAGTTCAAGTAAGTTACGGCAAAAAATCTTGGAGTGATTCATGACGTCGGTTAGTAATTAAAGTAGTACCTACTTTGATTTAAAATACAAAATCCATTCGCCAATAATAGTAGCTCAATCTGGAAGCGCTTCAGTGAATATTAAAAGCCATTAAAGCCGTTAAAATTTGTCGCAATTAAGTATGACTCCTTTGGCATAGTGGTCTATGTGCGTGGGCACGATACCCGAGAGATACAGATTCGATTCCTACGGAGTGTCTTACTTTTTTCAAAAAGATGTTTTCTATTGGTTATTATATATATTTTCTCCGAAGTATTTTCAAAATTATGTAAGTACTTATGTTATATAAAAAAAATGTTTTTTATTTCTAATAAAATGACGGTACATCAAGAATTAACAGTAAAAATAATCAGTAAAGAAGGATCTAACTAAACTTTTTAAAGATAATCTTTAAGATATTTTCTCTGTATTAAGAAGTCCTAAAGAAAATTATGTACGTACAGCTGCGAATTGCAGATATCTATGAGAATGTCGACGAATTGAAGGGTGTCCTGGCGGTGGGTAAGACGGAAGAGCTAGGCAAAATTGTAAAGTTATTTAACAGAATAGGAGTGAGGACCTGATCGACGGATCCCCTTCTAGAAGAGAAGAGGCGATATGACAGCGAGTCGCAGTCAAAGCCTCGGTAAAATCACAAAAAAAAAAAAAATTATGTACTTTCACAATTTTAAAAACAGTGTTCGTTTATATTATGTATTGAGAACCTAGCTTTTTTGCTAATATTCCTTTTATTCAAAAAATAATTTAATTCATATGAAAGTCAATTTTAAATACCGGGATTCCACCATTTTCAATCACGAAATTTCGGGATAAATAAATTGAGTGGAATCTCGGGATTCAGGATTCTAATATTTCGAACTCTACTTGGTACTTGGTAGTATACAAATCACGTAGTTTGACTGAACTTATATTATTTTTAGCGTCCCAAAAAACGTGAGCAAGAATGAGTTAGAATTTATTATTTTAGTAGTTAGTGAAAAATATTTGAGGCAACCATTGAAATGTTTGTATCAAATTAATCTTAGATGCTTTTTTGGCGTAATAATGTTGAAATACTAATGCCATTGCCAGAAATTATGTGCAAAGAAGACAAACTCGTAAGTAAGTGAATTCTATCTGGAACAATTAATAAACACAACGATGGACTTTTGGTTGACTCTGTTTTAGTATTCACGACACACTCGATGCCGTTGCGGTTGTGTTGTAATAGAAAACTGGTGACCCAATTAGCGACAGAGTATATGACTCGGCGCCGAGCAAGAAAAGTCACGAAAACGACGACATAACAAGAGGAAAATTCTGTGGGAAAGCAGCGCATCTGTGAACACTTCGACGTCTAAACTTTTTACTGGCAAAAACAATTTCGTTTTTGTTGTAATGTGATTATTCAAAAATCGTTCGTTAATGAGAGACATTTTTTTAGAATATTGAAATTTCTTTAATAAGATGTGTTAAAATGATATTAGTAATATTTTCTACGGCTTTATTTACCTCATTAAAAAAAAAAAGTAAATTTACAAAAGATAATATTTATCTTGCTAATGACCGTGTTCGTTCCGAAATGAAGCATTTATGACCTTTGACAGAGTGTAAGTTATATTATAAAACTTTCTTAAGAAAAATAATTTATTGCCAACTATTCACACAGCCGATTATATCACTGTATTGCATCATATAATAAAAAAATATTTAGTATACGGAGTACTTGAATTAATGATTCAAACCAGATCATTAGTTTTATTTTTATTCAGATGTTTGCTTATGTATTGTATGTATTTCGGGAGCAACAGTCATTGGGTTTTTTGTTCATTACTATGTGTGGGATCCCAACCCATACTTTTACGTATGCATTCCAAATATTATTTATTGTCTTACCCATTTGACCATATCTTCGCGTTTTTATTTCATGAATCTGTTTATTTATTGTATGATCTCTGAGGGCTTACTTGCCTGCGAGTCATCTATGTTCGCATTTCTAGACTTTGCAACATACATTAATCGTCAGCCCAGTATCAAACGTATTATAAATTCTATGTATTTTTTGAGTTCCTCACATTTGGTAGAATTACGGTTATCATTGATAACCGTAACTCACTATATACTTTAATTGATCAATATTTACTATAACTATATACTATAACTTATCTATATACTATAACTTATCTATATACTATAACTCATATATACTATCACTATATAGCCACTGGATTTGCGCCAATATGCTTTAGTGGATACTGTTTCAAGTCCTGCCGGGCGTTTTTTTTCCAAATTTTTTTTCTTGAAGACTATAATATGCATGTATCTGCGCATCTATTTGATACATAAGACTGCTATCGGTGGCTATTGAGGATAGTTTATCATATTTATAGATACATAATTTTGATAAAACTTTTGACTGAGAAAATAATTATATTATAACCAATTGAAAAAATCTTTTTTGCAAAAAGTAAGGACACCCCGCAGGAATCGAACCTGCATCTCTCGGGTATCGCTCCCACGCACATAGACCACTGTGCTAAAGGAGCTACTATTGGCGATCGGTTTTTTTTATTTAAAATCAAAGTAGGTATTACTGTAATTACTAACCGACGTCACGTTCAGACGGTAAACGTATTGTAACAGTTAACCGCCTCAATACATAAACATGATAAACTATCCTCGATAGTCGCCGATAGCAGCCTTGTGTATAGAATAGATGCACTGAGGTGTTTAAATTAATGAATGTTATTTGTTTCCGACCATATCTGATCCTGATAGAATCATATGGGCCTCCACAGAGTGTATGTATTAACAGATTTTGTTTTTTATGAGAAATGGGTGTCAGCCACTTGCTCAACCTATTAGGTCCATACCCTGACTCACACATAAATTAAAAAACAATATGTGTACTTGCCAGACCCAGGATTCAAACCTGGGACCCCAGGCGTAATAGTCCAACGCTTAAGCCGCGCGGCCACCGTGGGTGTGAATGTTATATTCTCTCTGAAATCTTATAAATTATTCGTTGAATAAAAAATAGTTTATTGATAAATATAATATACTTTGATATAGGTAGGTAGGTACTTATACTAACTAAATACTAGTTAATAGGAATTTAATAATGAAACCACGAGCAAAAGCTAGTGAACCGAGTTAATACATATTAAATTTAGATTTAGTCAACGTTGGAAAAGCGCCTGTTCAGAATTGTGTATTTGTTCAAAATAAATTTGGGTTCATACCCGTTAAATGGACCACAGTTGCAGTGGCCTAACCCTTTTGAATAATGACTGATTTAATGATTTCCGTGTAATAAATTGATACAGTCTAAAACTTTTTGCATGGTTGGTCATTTGTCAGATTAAGGGTTCACCTAGTGGTCGGTTACAAAAACAACCCACCTCAGTAAATTCAAAATGATTGAAGTCCGATACCGAAGTTAGATAAATAAATTATACACTAACGCACATTATCGTACTGGAAAATAGAATAATTATATATAATATATTCAAAGATGAAAGTTAATTTCTTGAGAAATTTCAGTTTATATTTTGAAGTTAGACGATTCATATTATGTACAGGTCACATTGTTAGACATAATATTAATATATATCGGGACATAATTTCCAAATATAGTCGAGTTCATTTTTTTGACAATGTGAGAAAATGTGATACTATTTTCATTCCTCCTTTCTAAAATGTTTATGTTTACTAACAACAAAACAAACACGCCGTCTCTATGATCAGCTTCATAATGTATGGCATTCAGCAAGATAGCGTCTGTCTTTACAATGACATGATTGGTTGAAATGGAATATTGACATGCTAGATTTATCAACTATCTATCGAAAAATAGTCCCATATTTAGTAGGTTTTTCAAGCATGTTGAATTTGGCGAGTTTTTTAAATCATATAATATCAAACACTCTCAAGAAATTGACCGAGAAATGTTAGTAAAAAAATCTTTCTGGACACAGGCAGTTTTTTAAATACTATATCCATAATGTCAGGCTCACCAGGCACCAATAGCGAGGGCTGTGCGGCTGGTCAATGGACTCCCTAGAGATGTGGACATTTTTAGCGGTGCAATAATATGTATTCTGTATTTTAAATTATATTTTATTGTTTAATTTATATTTTTCTTAAATTATCATTGTTTTTTTTTATTTTATTTCTTTTGCTTAAATATTTTTTTTGGTTTGTTTTTTCTCTTCTAATTTGATTTAGCTGTATTTTTTATTCTAAATGTAACGTGAACGTCTTGAATTAATAATTTGCTATGTTCTCAATGTGTCTTTTTATAATAGCATTTTTTTTAATAATTATTTTGTAAATATGTTATATTATAATATTAGATATAATAATATAATATATATTAGTTATAATATTAGATAGGTAGTTATAAATATTCAGTAAACTTTGCATCAGAGTTTTCAATATGAAAAATAATAGGGTTCTTAGAATAAGAAAAGACATGGCACCATAATGAGATATAGATATTTCCAATGAAGTCTATAAATTATTCATATTCATAATCAAAATTCTACAATTCTATTACGTATAGCAACAAAAAAAACATAAGACTCCCTTTTAAGTATAGTCCAAACTCTTCGGTTTCATCTATATACGAGTATAAAGGTACCTACTACATAAAATAACGATCAATCGTAAAGCACAATTTTTGACATTGTAATTTGAAAAGGGCAATAAAAAAATAATACAAAATATCATTTTCTACCTAACATCTATAAATATTCGTTATTTATCCGTAATGTTTACCATTTCAGTGTTATTGTGGCGGAGATTTCTCGTTTTGAAAATGCCGCGCTTTTTGAGCTACCATTCCCGCCAAATTTATTTCTTTCATATTGCCTACTTAAATTTATAAACGCTTTTCATTCAAAGCCATATTTACTCAATTTAAAAGTTACGATAACCCTCGAGTACTTTTTTCTTACAAAAAAATGCGCTCGGTAAAGACGCAGTTTTCAAAGAAAAGTTTACTGTCAACGTACTGTTTCAAATTTTATTTTATGAAACATTTTTTCATGAAAAGTGTAGGAAAAGTAATATTTTTTCATTTAATTAAAACTTCTAAAACAACACATTATTATATAATATATTGCAAGTCGCTGACTACTTTCAAAGTAATGAACGACATTCAATTTTTGTTCGCATTAACTAAAAAAATACAAAAAAATCATTGTAGACAGTAAAAATATATAAATTCAAATACAGTTTTGTAGGTTTTTATTTGAGTCATTTTGTACGACTCGGGTTTTTCCCTTTCGGCAACTTGATGCACTAGCCATACTCACCAAAGTTAAAAATGCAAAACTTACGAAGAATAAATTTAATTACTAACGTTTAAATACCAAATTCATATATTACATAATCGTCACAACATAATTATGTAGAAAATCTGAGGGGTTAGAAATTTTGGAGTGTTTATGTGTGTAGTGTCAATTTTCTAAATATATAAACTTACAAGTGAGTATATTAAAATATATTTTCTGTTATATTTGATCAAATTATGATATTTATAAAGTTGGAAATACAATTTTAGTATTTTCGCTTACCCCTTCAATTTATTCAATCGAACTATTAAAATAATGTTAATAATAATGAAAAGGGTGAGTTTAATGATCTCCTTTAAATTACTATATTCCTTAAAGAAACATCGGAGTTCCCATACAAAACGATCCACAAAAAAATTCTTTTGGTTCTCCTGTAAAGTAGTGATTGTAGACATAACGCCTTCTTCCTTTCGCACATAATATGTTGTATCAAGAGTTTTATCAAATTGACCATACTTTCTAGATACAATATGAATAATTCAAATAAAATCAATACATATTTCGAAATTATTCTAACAATAACTAGAATATGCTTAAAAATAACACGGATATTAAAAAAAGAGACTAAGAAAATAAGTAAATATAATTATTAATGGTTCACTTCATTTTTAAACAACTCTCTATTAACAAATCATCACCCATTTATAATTTATTCTAAAGAGAAAAAGACCTTTAGAATCAATTATAATTTATTGCGATCCATGATACAACTCTGCCGCTTATATCAATATCACACAATAGTTGGATTCAATCTTCAAACAAGATTAACACTCAAAACCAATACTAGTTATAATTGCGCTGGTTTACCTTGAAAAAATGGTTTTTTGGCTCTTGTTAAATATAATACTATGCCACTACGTCAATATAATTTAGTACATACCTCCAGTAAAATGATGTCTTTCAACTTACATAGCACTTTATACTTTAGACTTTGAGAATTTATATTATTTCATCAAAGAAAAATTATTGCCAGTGTACCTAATAATAATATATTATGTAGGTATTATGATAAAATTCACTACGTGGTCGTCTTCTCTGAAAACAAAACACCTACTCATTTCTGCCTCCCACGTAGCATTTTATTAGAACATCTCAAAGAACTTTTTGTTGCCAGGTTAAGATAACATTTATCTTAATTATTTTTTACATAAGATTTCAAAGTGTATGATTATTTTTATTGAAAATAAACAATTTTATAAAAAAAATGGACTGACTGGAAATTATCAAATTACTAACTGGCTATATAGTATTTTACATCGTTTTTATTAGCTCTACTCTGTAAATATCTATATAAGGGGGGACATGCTCAGCGTAGGTCAAAATGGCGATTTTATTGAATTTTCAAATCATGATCCTGGACATTCCTTAAACGTTGTAGATAATCTGTTTATATAATTTTGAAGCCTTGTTATCCTTTATATTTATTTTAAACATTTGATGACTGCATAAAGTATTTTTATTATATAAAATAGTATTATTTTAAACCTCTCGCTCTAATGTTTTAGAATATAGTCATATTTCAGTACATGTATGTGCAGTGGTGTTAAGATTTTTTAAATTTATTAATTTTTAAACGCATTTATAAAACCATCAATATAATTTATGTTGAAATTATTTTAGTGAAATATTTACGATAAAAATTTATATTGATAATCTCTGTGATCCCAAATTTGACAAGAATTAGGGATTTTATTATTCAAAAAATGGGCAAGATTAACACATTTGAAGATAATTCTAAAGATATTACTTATAAGCTATGTCTTTGACCATTTAAGTGTGATAAACATCCTACGAATAATGATTGCTTTATAATAATTATTGACCTAAAAATGAGGTAGTATTTTTTTGAAATACGCCATTTCTTTTGGCATTTTCCCAGTGGTTAAACTACAACATACGGCCGTAGCCATACATTGACAAACTAAAACTGAAGTAGGGAGTAAGATCATGATAACGCGCGTGTTTGAACATGTACTTAACCGATTTTTTTTAAACGGTAGGTACATCTTCAAACACGCGCATAGTAGTAACGTCGACCCATTTTATAACGTTTTTATTAGCTTGTATTCTTGTTTGTCCGGTGGTTGTTTGACCAGTACAAATCTTGCAATCGATTTTTAACTAACTTCCCGACTAGCTAGACATTTGAAACTTTTAGTTGTTAAAGAAAAATCTGTAAAAAGTAAAAAACTATTATTGGTTGTTAAGGGGGTCCTAGCAACTAAATTAATAATATTTACGTGCATTACTATGGAAATCAAAATGAGATGTCAAAATGACATTTCAGTATTCTATATTTGTTTGTTTTTTATTTACTTCATATCAAGTACAAGTTTGAACAAGGTAAACAGAAAATTTAAAAACATTGTATATGAAAAGTTTCTTTTTTCTTGAAATTATTTAAAGTTATATTATCCTTTCTTTTTCTTCCTAATTATTTTTTTAATGAATAATGAATACATCCAATATATAAATACAACAATATTTATTTATTTATTAAGACGAATACTCTACCTACTGGTAGAATATAAAGCATGTAATCTAATATAATGTATTGGTGATTTTCATTTTAAATTATTGTAATAAATCCATACGTAGTTATTTATCTACAAACACATATTTTTTTAATTCAAAGATGAACTTTAAATAATATTTTTTAATATAATACACTATAAGTTCGTTAAAGGCCCTTATCTTCATATTGCATATTATAATTGTATGTTTAGATTTTCACAGTATGATATGTTTTCTTTAATGTTTTCGCATTACTCATAGTTTTAATGTCCTATTTTATATTTTATTCTAAAAACCGTCAAATTTTCAAAAAAAATATAATGTGTACAACATACATAATTTTTGAAAACACTTCTGAGAAAATATATTAAAACAAATAGAAAATATCTTTTTGAAAAAAGTAAGACACCTCACCCCGTAGTAATCGAACCTGCATTTCTCGGGTTTTGCGCCCACGTACATAGACCACTAAGCTAAAGGTACCATACTTAATTATGACAAATTTTAACTAATGGCTCTTATTATAATATACTGTTTGAATCGTTTTCTAAATTGAGCTACTAATAGTTATCGGCTTCATTTTAAATCAAAGTAGGTATTACATTAATTACTAACCAACGTCACGGATCACTCCAGGATATTTTAGTGTTGTAGCTTCCTTGAACTCGCTTATCATTTTTAATTAATTACTTTTTTTATTCAACGAATAATTCACAAGATTTAGGAATGTAATAGTTTTAATATATTTTCTCAGAAGTATTTTAAAAAAATATGTATGTTCAATAATTAGAATGTTCCATTCTTAAATCTTATGAATTATTCGTTGAATAAAAAAAGTAATTAATTAGTCATGTGTATAGTTGAAATATTTTTATTTATATCGAATAAAATGTCGGTATGGTCAAAATATTTAAGTTCGATTTGATAAGGATTTCAAGATGTTAGTAGGTACTCATTTATATAAAAAAATATCCTACATGATCTTGTCGCCATGCTCACAATGTTAAGGCTTGTATCAATAAAAAGGCTTTTATGATAGTAAAGATCTATCTAATATAAGTAAAAAGATCTCTTAACATAGAAACTTATTTGGATGCTTGTTCCCCATATAAAGTACATATTAATTAAAACATGTTTTTTATCAAAATATTCGTTTTTAATGTTTATCATTCACTAAGTATTATGGAGTATAACCTTCTGTATTGGTGTCATATACTCGTACATGGTACCTAGCAGTATTCAAAATGAAAAGCAGACTTGTAAAGTATAGCATACGTCCTTACTCAAATATTACAATCTCCATATGGAGCGGACAGCCGTACCCTTGCTTAGACAATGCCCTACGAAGTAAATCGTCCATCACATAAAACGACAAAAAATCCCAAAAACACGGCCATAATTCAAAGCGGATCCGAGGCCAGCACACTGGCTGTGACAGTCGCCGGGGTCGGCGGTCGTCGAACACAAAGCTCGCCGACTTGATGACGTCACGCGCGACTGAAAACCTCCGAGGAGGCTTTGTCCGAAAGCTTAGCTAAATCATAAAAGGGTAGCATCACTCACAATGGCTATCGTCACCGGAGAATAATAATATGTCGTGTTCGACTGGAGAAAAATTATTATCCGGACAATAGGCGAGGTTTTATGAGTCGCATTTAGTCTCCGCCTTGCAATGAATCTAATCAAGTGGAATTTGTGACTTTTTATGTCTGCAGTTTACTTCCCATTATCGTATAATAAAACACATTTGTTCGTATAATGTGTGATAGTTAATGACAATTTTCTTCTGATTTACTTTACAGTAGATCTCCGTCAAACATGATAAAGAAACGCATTGTACATGACATACAAGTAAGCCAGTAAAATAATACGTAAAATACATTATATATTATAATAATAGAAGTTTTTGTAGAATGAATATAATTGCAAAATTTATCATTCCCAGGAAATTAAAAAAACATATCCCTTCTCAACAAACAAGAATACCTTTTCAGCGACATCACGTAACAAAAGTACAACTTATTTTGGTGTTTGACTCAGATTTTATTTTCTATACTAAAATATAATGGATTTAGCAAATAATTTTTTTTTAACACTAACACAAATTCTCCTCAATTAATTAAATTAAATTAAATTACTATTTTAACTGTGACATAAAGAATGTCACAGACATTTAAGTTATAATATCACTAACAACTTTTTCAGAAAAATAATTGTTATCTGTTCGCACAACCCATATTAATAGTCCTTGCTCTGGAGAAAAAGCGCATTGGAAAAATATCATCAAACTATTAAATAAACAGTAGTAAACTAAAGTGTTTCATGTAAAATTATCTTTAAATATCAAACAATGAAATTAGTACGCCATTCACAATTATCAAAATAAATATAATAATCAACGATGAAAAAATTTAACAAACTTATCTGTCAGGAATTTAAAAGTAAATAATTTTTAAGCCTACGTAATTTGTGCGATGAAGAAATTTTAAAAATACTACCTTATGATTATTTTCAATTATAGTTTGTGATGTGTGTTTATCTCTCTTGGCTGGTCGATTTCTCACGCCGAGCCCCCCAGGCCCCCAGGCTAGAAGCCTGTTAGCCCCCACCCTCTTGTGGGAGCCATGACCTATCTAGATACTTGACGTCATACACATCAGTGGAGATTGATCATCACTCAAAATAGATTTTTAATTATTTTAGTTTTACTTATTTTACTTCTACTTAGTAGAAGATTTTTAAATGCGTTGCAGTGTATAAAATGTTTCCAAATGGTCGCGGAATACCTATTCAGGTTCGGCGAAACACTGGTGTTCCGCGGAACATAGTTTGGGAAACCCTGGTCTACAGTATCTATACATATTAATACGTAATATAGCAGGTATTAAATCTACAGAAATAAGACAGTGTCCTGAAATGAAACCGTTTAAAAAACAGTCAAGAAACGCCTAAGTGTAGCTAAATTATATGTATTAAATTATCAACTCTAGATGGTGTTTTGGTAGTTTTGCAATGTTCTCTTAATCTCTTGGGAACATTAAATTATCCATAATATGTACTGCTTTGTTTTTAGATATATAGTAAACATTTATATTCTAAGCTCAATTCTAATCGTAAATATTAACTAATAAAAGTTGTTACTCTATTAATAAATAAAAACATCTACAAGGAATCTAAATAATACTGGCGTCTAGAGTTGTATGATAATAATAATAAATATCAGACAAGCTCATGATGCGTTGAACAAAGTTAACAAAATCCACCCTTAATTAATATGTTTTGCTTAATACTAAGCTAATATTGTTATCTAACTATATGAATATCATAATTCCTCATAATATGTCATTCCTAAATCAATAGCAAATATCATAAATCTAATATAAAGAATATCAATACATACATATTATTTAGTAAGCAAGTAGAACAACAGAGGTTGTAGAGCTTATAGCTGATTGCATCTTCTGGAAGTGTCCCAATATGTCGGTTTAAAGGGAAGAATTTCTCAACTCGGAGTTCCGATAAATTATAAGTGTGCAGCATTTTACGGCGAGCGAAGACTTTTCTCATTGACAGTAATCATTATCAGACTAGGAATCAGGCTTACTTTAGTACTCGCCGACTAAGGTCTTTGAAACTGGCTCCTCAGACACTCTCATCGCAAGTTTTAAGGGCGCATAATCTTCATTACGCCACGGTATACACCCAATAAAGGTTGTATATCTCCACGTTATGCCGTATACGCAATTCGTCCCTTTATTTATAGTATGGGCTCATTATTTTTTTGTACCGTGTTCGATCCTAAGAAGATCGATCATATTGGTCTCCACAGAGTGGAGGTTGTATGTTTTAATAAATGTTTTGTTTTTATGAGTTTTTAACCGCCACATATCACCATATATCACCAAACACACATTGAAAAACAACATGTGATTTTTGCCAGACCCGGGATTCAAACCCGGGACCCATGACGTTAGGCGCTGATCTTTCATCCAAGGGTTCCGGGTTAGATTTCCGGTGAGGTGACAATATATTTATGTGATTTTCTCAAAGTCTGGGTCTTTATGATTGTTTCACTTCTAATAATGACTATACTGCTGTTTTACTACACTACTGTCATTGGGCCGAAAGCAGACGTGGTAGCCGCTCGGCCATCGTGGGTTAACTATTCATTATTATAACTGTTATTTCTTGCTGAAAAGTCAAGTAATGAAAATGCACAGTACAGCTTTTCCCCATCATATATATGACATATAACTCATTTCCCATATTGTCGAACAAGCTTATGTTCGGTTGTGTCATATATTTTTTACAAAGCGGTATTAAATAATATATAGAATGTTAGATTCTCAAATCTTGTAAATTGTTCGTTGAATAAAAGAAATGGTTTATTAAAACGGCATAACTTTAATAATGGATACGATATAATAAACTAAAAGGAGGCAGATAAAAATACGCGATGCTATAAAGATCTCTAACGGATAAAATTACAATGGGCAGAATATGTTCCTCAGCGAGCGGACAACCTCTGAAAAAATATAGTGGTACCCAAGAGACATTAAACGAGGACTGTAGTGTCAGTAAACATATAAACCGAAAAGAATAGATGGACCTAAAGAAGACCTTTATCTAACAGTACACCGACCCCGAATATATTTATTTAAGAAAACAAAACATCCTGGATATAAAAAATCAAAATTCCGGATGTTCACCACATGGAAACATTATACGTAGCAAATATTACTGTCTCAAAAGAGAAGAAGATCAAAAATTAAAAAATAAATATTTTTATACAGTAAAATAAACTTTCAAAAACAAAATGCACAGCACATCACTGAAAATGTCAATGCCTTTAGGGAGCGCATTGACTAGTCTTACATCAATCGTTATTGGTGCCTGATAGGCTTGACTCGAGGAAACAGTTCTGACCCAAAATAAGTCGTGGCTGCGTCCAAATAGGTAACTGACAGACGCATATAAATTTAAATTCTTTATGACGCCAGGATTGTAAACCATACCTCTTGATAGCAGGCAAGAATGTCTCAATAACTGAAGTTAGCTACGAGATTCAAGAGAGTGAAAAGTGAGCATACCATGTATAAAAGACAGTCGGAAAGTGATCGCTTAACGAATTAATAAAAGAAAATTATATATTAAATTATTATATATTGTATTTTAGTAGGTAGATAATGATATTTGCTATTTATATTTTTGAAAAATATTACTAATCCTCTATAACCGTCGGTGTGAAAGTCTTCTTAAATAATTTTCCAATATCCATTACTTAGTATCAGTAGGTATTTTTGGCAGAGAAAGTTTGCTCGTTCGTTTAAATGTGATATCTTTTTTTTAGTCCTGAGGAGAGGATTCGGCTCAGACCTCATAAGCCCTAACAATAAATTTGGATTACATTGCAATCGGGACGCGAGAAAATGTTTTCATACAGCCAGATACGAGAAAATGTTTTTGCTAACCTTATTTTTATATTATATCTTTTATATCGGCAAAGAAAATCACAACATTTTCCCTGCAAGATGTCAAGGTGCAGTGCTGAATTTATTACTCACTCGTTCAATAATATAACATAGGAAATATATTTTTAAGACAAATGTACTATTATTTTTCTATTCTAAGCTTTGAAGATTTGTATTAATTATTATATTTAACTGATTTCTATTTAAACAACCTAGTTTGCCGATGTATATATAGGTACACCCATCATAAAGATTATAGTTGTTATTTTTATACTAACCAAATTAATTTTTCTTACTAGTTATAGTAAAAAAAATTAAGAAAAGTTAAAAACTTCTTAAAAATACAATATACAACGGACTGCCAAGATATTGACAATTCTGCTAAATTATGCAGTATGTCTTAGCGATGGTGCCCATAGAACGCGTCGAGCGGGCGAAGTCCGCGTATGCAGCGTTTATTCATAACCATAATCACACGTCTCGTGCCGCGCATTACCCTTTACCTATGTAATAAGCGGCCCAAGCAGCACAAAATAATTATTATTACAGTGCCTCTCATAACAAAGCAATAAAAATATTATATTATTTCGGGGCTTGTAATTAATATTTACGACGACATTATTCAACCAGCGATAAACTTGACACGCAATAAAATTAAACAATGATTCTCTGTTATTAAATAATTGCTTTTCGCCCGTCGATCGACGAGGCCTCGAGCAGCGTAATTTTGGTAGCCGTGTTCAATGAATGGACTCCATTGTATTTTCTTTCATTCGTATCGCCGAGAAGCGGTGATTCGCGAAAAAATGATGATTCATGCGGCGGGTGCGCATAATGCGTCGTGAAATCCAGTGGGCGCTGGCGTATTTGATTACGTTGTATTTTCGTTGATTTACGCGCCACTTGTAGAAATTTTGCGCGAGCGCCGCACTCGCTGCGTCAATGGGCTTTATGCCTTAAGATTTCGATAGGTGAAAATTTATATAAAATAATAATCTAATTTAAGTTAAATAATCTATGTTTTTAATCTAGTCAACCAATTTCACATAACTGTTCATGGAGTAGCAGTAGTTGTCTCCCATGTACCGCAGGGCTATACGAATACCACAGCGTGAGAAAATTTGATTTAGGCGATTATAAATAGGAGTGTATATAATTTTAAGTTGATTACAATATTATAATGTAATATGTAACTAAAAAACATCGTCGCTTAATTTTAAAAAAGATCATTTACAAACTAAATCGGTTTAGATTACAGTTTTTCTAGATTTTCAATTAAAAAAGCTTTCCGGAAAATTCGGTCATTGAATTTCCAGTTCACCCAAATAATCCTTAAAGTAATCAACGGGATTTTCTCGGGCGTTTTCATACCAGCAACCAAAACACGAGATTAGGCCATTGTATTTACAGCTGCCCGGAATTTTGCTACGACGGCGTAGCACTTACTTTATAATGGGTCAGAATAATAATACGTATGGTAATGGTAGAAAACAAATTTACAGTCGTTATTATTGTAACCATAAGCATCCATGCTAGGGTGGAGTACATTTGAAAGTCTGAATGAAATATTAAAGGGTGTCCCCCACTATTTATAGGCGTAAAGTATTTAATCAATGTATTCTTCCAGTAATAACGATGGATAGTAAACATGGACCTTAGAACATACATAATTTTGAAAACACTTGTAAGGAAATATATTTTAACCAATAGAAATAACCTTTTTTGAAAAAGTAAGACACCCGCAAGATCGAACCTGCATCTCTCGGGTTTCGCACATATACCAATATGCTAAAGACGATATATTTAATTGCAACTATTTTTAACTAATGGCTCTTAATACTCTCTAAAGCACTCTCCAAATTGAGCTACTATTGTCGATCGGCTTTTGTATTTTAAATCAAAGTAGGTATTTCTTTAATTACTAACCGACGTCACAGATCACTCCAAGATTTTTGTTGTAACTCACTTGAACTTGCTAATAATTTTTAATTAACTATTTTTTATATTCAATGAATAATTCACTAGATTTAAGAATATAACATTCTAATTATTGAACATACATAATTTTGAAAACACTTCTGATAAAATATATTAAAACTGACAAATTAAAGATTTCTGCTATTTGTTATAATATATTTTCTCAGAAGTGTTTTCAAAATTATGTATGTTCAATAATTAGAATGTTATATTCTTAATTCATGTGAATTATACGTTAAAAAAATAGTAATGGACTTTAGAATTTACCGAATGCAAATGATTGGTTCGTGAGATCATAATAATATAATATAAGTATAATAAATCATAAAATACGTATATCATAACAAAAGCTACAATTTCTCCAAAATTAACTCCGATAAAAAGTTTACTAAATATTTGTGGCTGTCAATGAATTCTTGTGACCCAGATCTCTAATATTATTTATTAAATATTCATTTTCACGTAGAATATGATTTGGTAATATTGATTTAACGATAGTCATCGAGGTGTCCAATTGACGCACACTCAATGAGATAGCGGATCCGCAATTTAATTCATAATCATTTTGACATATTATTATTTAATAGTCAATATAATATTAAGTTTCCGTTAAAAACATATCGCACCAAATTTTCATTATATTTATTATATTGTATCGATTGTACCCTTGTAATTAATTATTGACACAGTAAATAAACTCTCGCCTTCTCCATCATCAGGGACAACTACTACCGTTTTTTATCTGGAACACCTATCCACCTCTGAAGTGGAATACCTACGTATATTTTACTATATAATGTTAAGTGAACATTATAATCCATTTATAATTTATAAAACAAATATATTTTAAAAGTGCTTTTCCCACGGATATCACATGTACCAAAATATGTATTATTTTTAATAGTCCCAAGGTAACGGAGAGAAATCATGCTGGTACCTCATTTTTACAACGTTTTTCTTAGCTCGTATTCTTATTTGTCCAGTGGTTCTTTGTCCAGTACAAATATTGCAATCGATTTTTAACTAACTTCCCTACTAGCTAGACATTTGAAACTTTTAGAATATATGAGAACACGATGCCAATGCATTTTTTAAATACTTTTAGCCATCTTTAAGTAGAATTGAATTCATTTTCAGTTAATTTTGTTTTTTATGAAAAGTTATTTTGACAACATTATTGGTTGCTAGTCCTAGCAACTAAATTATTAATATATACGTGCGTTACTATTTAAATCAATATGACATGTCAAAATGACATTTCAGTATTATTTCTATGAAGTACAATTTTTTTTGATCGTTTAAGCTAGTCAAGTCAAGTTTATAGAATTAAACAGAAAATTTAAAAAAGGTGTAAGTATATAAAAAGTTCGTTTTATCTTGTAATTATTTTAATATTTAAGCATAAACAAGGCATAAACATTTATTTTAGTAGTCTTTATTTATAACAGCATTCCAACCGAAATAGTTATCGACTTAAAAACATGATTTAGTATTTAATATAATTTAGGTTATATTATCATTATGTAAAATGGTACCCCAATTCATAAGCTAGGTTGGGTTAGATATAATGACTGAAAGATAAAGATTTTTTTAAGTCATACTTAATTTTTTCAGATGAATAATTTATGTTGTTTTTACTGAATACCTGCTTATATGATTACCACTATGTTGACCATTTTTAAAACTATTCACTAGAGTTTAATTAGACAAATTATGGAATTAATCATCACTTCTTAATTAATTTTGATAATTGGTAAATATAGCAATTAGACTTTCCTGTCGACAGACTAATTACCAAAATAACCCTCACTATTTATACAGACTCTTATCCATCCATCTTATTTGTACGAGCGATTCACTCAGCCAGTTAAACAGCAATCAATATCTTCGTGAAATGTACATCAATTTATTTCAAAAGGCATTCTGAGCTTATCTAAATACGGGTTCAACTTAAACTTGGTATAAATTGACGATTGCGAGAATCCGATAATGCCATGTGCATATATATCATAATATATATATTGTATTACAACACTTGTATATCTAACTGATTACAATTATCAAATAACTCAATAATTACTTAGTATAAATGAGAAATATTAACCGAATAATAACTATAATATAGGTACAAACCATATTATCATACACATTTTTACATTTTCTCAAATATTAATTCGTAATATTAATACTATCGACCGAAAGTTATAAATATAAAGATAAGTAGTAAATAGTTATAATAGAGAATCAAAGCCATTGACCATCTTAAAAGTATAAGAGGCTAATCTCTGATGAGTACTAAAATCATTACCCTCCATCCTATATCCTATGGTGAAAAAACAGTATAAATAACATAATTGATGGTATTATGTGGTATCCAATCTAAATATACTGATAACAAAAACATTTTACATATCGACATAGAAAAACTCCTCTGATATTTCTAAATTTCTATCAACATAATATTATTATACTGGCTTTAAACACTTAATATATTGAAAGGGTGTAGGTATTATATATTATAAATATTTATGTTGAGTAGAATATTATGTTCTTTCCTGGTTGGTATATGTAATAAGCGACACTATATCCCTGGGGCTAATGTAATGAAGGATAATGAATCCCGTTGGTATCTAATACTTATAGGCTGTAGTACCGATTAAAATGATATTTTCTATGTTATATTTTTAAGTAATATATTATAAGACACACCTTGAACTAAAATGCAATGCAATCACAAGTACTTAAATACATTTAATTAAATTAATTGTAATAGCTATTTTAAACATCGTATATTGAGCAAGTATTTTTAGCAAGTAAAGAATGTTCAAAAGAAAAAATAAAAGAAGAAGAAATATGATCAGCAATCATAGTGGCAAGACATTTAAAAGTTTTTATTCGAAAGAATCTCGATTTTATTAGTTTTCAAATAAATTTCGGATCGCCGTGTTTACCGCCGGCTGAAAATAAAAACCTTTCGGCATTTATTTTTCAGACACGGCTTCGTCGATTGTCTCAAAGAAAATAAAACGCCTCGGCCCATACGAAGTGTTATAACTAAACGCCTACAAAGTGCCGTGCTGCAATATTAGATGGAGCGATCACACTTGATCGAACCCCACTTGACGATGCCAGAACTGACCGTTTTATCTTCAGTTTTAATGACACGTAGATCTCAAAGGCTAAAATTAATAGTAATCGATATAATTACAATGTGACCCATATAATAAATTGCATAAAATGAGTAATTGGAAGTTTTTTCATACTATCATTATCAGCCTATCTTTACCAATAAAAAACTAGGTGAAGACCAAAAGTTCAAGCTGATTTCTTTTAGCACGTTTGCATTGCGTTTCTAGTTACTTCCGCAGAACCTCTCTATCTCGTCAATCCAAGTGATCTTAGTTAAGTTAAGTTAATTTAAGCTTACTAATCTATTAATAATGTTTCTACCTCATAGATATTACGAGATATTATATCGAGTGATAGTCTATTGCTTATGTCATATATCGCAAATTCCTTTTTACCAATACCGATTTTCTTGCAATAACTTTTACATATCACCTACTTAATTATATACAATAAACATCAAATAAAATATAGTATGTATCATCAAAAATTATAAATTATTTCTATCGCATTTTGTCTTGCACCTTAAAGTCGTTAAAAAAAGTATAAATACTAGGCTGGAAACCACTCCATAGTAATGGCCTGACATAACGTTGCCTGAAAACCGCCTAATACTAATAGGCCAGTCAATTGCTCCTTAATATTAAAAACTATGTACGCGTCAAACACATACAAATTTAGCTAAACTTTTATCATATAGGTAAATCAATGAGTAGCAACAACTAGTCTTTGAAAAACGATTAATACGACTCAACACTGCAGGAGTTCATAATATGTCTTACCTTAAAATCATAGTTCTGTTTTTATATTATAAACATTGTGGTGATACAGGAATATTTAATTTTAACGTCGGCAATACTACAATATTGTAATGTTTTATCATTGTAATGTTGTATCGAAATTCCAGAACTAATATCTCCATTGTTTTTTTAAGCTTTGGGTCACGTATTTCTGATTTCGCTACATTTGATCATTTTTTGCTCGTGTTTATACTTCATATACTTCAATTTTAACACTTAAGTATTTAAGATGGTGCAAACAATAAACTCTTGTCAAAGTACGCAGTGGCAGTTGCGAAGGGTAGAGGTGGGCTGTTAAGATCCGTTATAAATAGTTCACACTAAACGTTGTCAGTCAAACTATTACGGTTTGGTTTAGGCATGGTTTAATAACATTTTAAAAACTAACCAGCACCATTTGCAAATTGCATTCTTAGTTCAATAAACAAAATAAGTATGACTGGCTATGTTTAGATAAATAGTGCACTATTTATGTCAAATCTTAACAGCCTACCTCCACCCCTTGCTACTGCGCAGTTGGTATAATTGTCTCCATACATAACCGCTCCAAATCATAAACATCGTTATCACGTATATTTTGTTGTAATATTTCGAAAACTCTACCGCATCGTCTTGTCTAATGCAGTCACGAAGCTGTAAGCTCTTGTTTCTCGAGACACGTTTTTCTCAGGTAGAAATTTGCTTAGTGGGATACATCTTGGGGATACCCAAGATGCGACAGCTGGCTAGACAAGATGACATCGGCAATCTGTCGCGCGAACTACCTCACTTTTAGCAACGACCTGAAAGAACACGCCTGATGGCTTTCCCTCTCCCTTCACAACACGACTTTTCTCAGTGTCAACGTTGTAGTTAGTTTAAAACATAACGCATTTTATTCGGATTAATATAAAAACTTCGGCCTGAATTGAATTTATCTCTGACGTATTCACATAAACCATTTACAATTTTATAAACAGTAGTAAGTATATATAATATTATATTAATATATAAGTCAAAAAGAGTCCTTATTTGTTATCACTGAAAAGCTATTAACGTTAACATAATTTTCTTGACTTTAAGATAATGATTAATAATTTAACTATTTTTGTCGGAATTGGACATCCTACTATCCAGCATGACCTACTATCCAGTAGACATGAGGCAGAAAACCATTCCATCGCAAAAAAATTAATTGCTTAAAATCGCAAAACAACACTTATGGTGAAACAAGCTATTTTTGGAAGTCAATTAAATTTCAAAAGACAGCTGACTCAGCGAAAGTGATATTAATAATTATTTACAATTTACGAAACAAAAACACACAACTGACCAAGCAACTAGGAATCAAACAAGCATTTCATTGTGATTTCAAAATAGTAACACGATGCAGTTTTTTCAATTTATAAATTAATATGCTATACATATTGTACTTTTAGACACTCTCTCAATAGCATTTTTATTAACATCGCGTCACATATGTTACGTCTCTCATCGTCATTTTACTACGACTATCATATTTCTGTTGTTTATTAATTGTAATTTGATTTGCAGTCGTAGTTTATTGTGAATTTAATTTTTTTAATTCTATTATGTATATATTATTTATGGGGGAATAAGGTGGGTAGTTTTCTTAATCACACGCATCCTATCTTATTCTAGCCATTTCAACCTCACTACCCTCGTCCTTATTCTTACCATATATTTTTATTCAGCAAACAATATCGAAATTTAAGTATGACAGGCATTTCTTATTGAATTTAAATATAATTTGGAATACCTACCTACAAAATAAATTAATATCCCATAAACAAAAAAATTAAAATTGAACCCATTTTTTTTTAATATATCCTCGCTTTATCTAGGAATCGAAGATTTTTAATATTTCCAAGATAATCTTTACTATGGTCTCCAATATTAAAATTTGTGATAATACTCCGGACGCATATTTGTAGTACACGTGGCTGTCATCGGATTCCTGTAACCCAGATCTCAATTATAATATTATTTATTAAATATTCATTTTTCACATACAATCAGTTAGTAACTATATATAATACGAATTCGTAATATTATGAGAGAACGGATCTGCGTTTACATAACATTACGAATTAATATGATTTCATAATAATTTCAACATATTATTTCATAGTACGCCGATCAATAAATGGCGAGTCAGAATCGATTGGACATCTCACTCGATTACAAGTTTCCGTTAAAGACACATCGCATCGAATTACTGTTATATTTATTATATTGCATAGATTGTACCCTTGTAGTTATTTAACAGTAAATTAATTCCCACCTCCTCCATCATCACGAATAATTACTACCGTCTTTCATCTGTAATACTTATCCTCCACTGAACCAGAATACTACAGTATAGTTGATAAATTTTGGCGTGATTAGTATTATACGGTTGCTTAATATTAATTGGTAAAGCACATTTCCCGGAAGTAAGAAAGACTATTATTCAAAAATATTAATTATAATATGTATATTTTTGAGGTGTTCCGAATTATGTAATTAAATTAAAAATATAATAATTCTATTAAGAGTTATGTATGACTATCATCATTAAAAAACTGCAATTGTATTCGAAGTGTATCATTGCCCCCTTCTTTTAATTATTGATCATTTTATAAATTCATAGATTATCTTCGTTCTTTATTTTGCAAATTGCTTTTTAAGTATTCTCTATAAACTATGTATGAAATACATTGTATCATATTCAAGTTTGGTTCTTGACTGTTGTTATTATTATCACATTATTGAAGAGAGTCTTCACGTCTGTCAGGCTTTGAATATAATCTACCATCTATGTGATCGTAGGCGTATACTCTACTTTACGTGTATCCGGTCTATTACGTACCGTAGCTAGAATTTTCTTTTACTTTGTAAACTCTGTTTCACTCACGAATAAAAGTTTTCCATCAAGCTATATTGGCTACAGAGTAGATGCATTGCATAAGTTCAATGTTAATAAAAACAAATATAGTGTTATATCAAGATGGCCCGAAACCTTGTGATACTTTTAGGATGAATAACAGCGCATTTGAGAGGGTCGATGATTTTGCCTACCTGGAGCATGAATAACCCATAAATCAAAATGAAAAGGAAAATTAATTGTTCTAGGTAACAAATGTGGCTTCGGTCTAATGAAAGTGTTACATTCCAAGGCATCGATCCGACACTTAAAATGCATCTTGTACAAAAAAACTTATAAGAAAAGTTCGCATTTATAACTCGGAAACCTGGTCCAAAAAGGTATTCAGCTCATTTAAACAAAGCGTGATGCATGGTACCTTCGAAACTATCAATGACATACAGTGGGGTGGAGATGAAGATACAATTACAAGCTTTGTATGGTCCATCTAATTGGGCCATATACACAGGATAGACGAGAAACGCTTGACATTGTCACTTACATATGGGAAACCAAAAGGTAAATGAATACCTGATCGACTCTGTACAAGATGGATGGATAGTGTCGAGTTGGATTTAAATACCTTGCGCATCTTAAAATGGAGAAAACCGGCTTTGAATAGATCTGGATGGAATCAAATACTGGAGGAGGTCAAGACCCACACAAGGTCGTAGCTTCAAAAAATAAGATATTTTCAATTCATAGTTTTTTTCTCATATCAAGTTATTTTTGATGATGTTCATTCTCTATAAAGATTTCACCTAAATATTTGAAAGCAAAGAAGAAGAAAAGGTTACGGGGAATGATGATTAACTTATTTACAAGACATTTACCACTGCATGTTCATTTGTAGCTAAATTCACACTTATGTACATTATGGACGTTATTATTTGCCATGGACGTAATGGTATAAAAACGTTGTAATATTAAATAGACACCAAACGAAATTTATATACTATGGACTATCATTATTTAGATAAACTTATTACGTACCCAAAAATACATACATAATCAGTTAATTAAAATTTAAAAACATGATATTATTTCTGTTGCTCAACAATGCTGGGAATGTAGATACCTATTTTTAAATAGTGACAAATTATATGTAATTCAACGATACTTCGCTATCAACAACTAACAATATACAAAAATTCTTCCTCTATAGTCATAACTATTTACTTGCATTTTTTAAATTTATATTTTACTATTCATACGGAAATTGTAAACACGTATTGCAATAATATGTTCACTAATTCAATTTCTACACATTCTAATTAAAAATTCATATGTAGTATTATTTCACTGAAATATTCTTTTAAATGCAAACCGATATGTGAGTAATATATTTACACCACAATTATTGATACAAACAACATAAGTCAATAATTCTATTATGATGTTTTCACTACAATTGTATTTTGTGGGATGCTTAAAATCAAATTAACGCAATCGAGCTTAACGCTTTCGCTGCTGAATAGATAATGAGATTTTAATTGCTTCCTTTAAAACGCACGTTAATTACATCGATCGGCCGCCTGGTCATTACGCACCGTGTGCGTCTTCCGCGTCCAAAGTATTAATCAATTATTTACATTTAAAACAAAATGGTAGAGTCAATAATATTCATCCACCTTTCAATAATTATTGTATCATATTTGTTAATTTATATACCTAGTAAAACTACCTATTACATATAACTATTTTCTTCGTAGAGTTATTCACGAGAATAAATAGAAAAAATAAACGTAGGGGTCCTCTACGTCGTAGCTAAATAACGTCTCATTGATTAGTATTAATATTTATATAACCAGATTGAGAATAGTTTATCAAAATTATTTTAATATTAATAACACTATTTTTTTAAATTTGAATAGGGGGCAGCCGCCATCTTGTATCACCCATTCTTCAGTTGTTGCATACCCAAAATATGATTCCATATAAAATACCTGGTAATAATAATTACATGTTGGACGGGAAATATATTATGGATAAATCAAATACACCCTAATAAAACAATATTGCGGTCAAGATTTCTCAGATTACATATTATTTTTTTTTAAATTAAGAGCATTAACTTAGATAATAAAAAACTAATTCATATCAGAGCTTGGCTAACCCTTTGTAAGTGCATAACGCGTTCAATTGCATACGTATTAAATTTTATACTGCTCATAAGTAAAATTGTTCGCCGTAAAATTGTCATGGCAAAAGTTAAGATAAGCACGTGACCAGACCAAGTCTGCGGTTGACGCTACGTGTGTCGTTATCCAGTTATGACATTAAAACCTTATACCACCTTATGATAAGTTTACTTTAAAGTCCAATTAAATTGTACGCTATTGCAACTTTTCACACTAAGGTGACTATTTATGTAAGTCTAATTTATTTTATAGTCTTTAAACTGAATACTTACATGATTATATAATTAATGAGTTTTTAGGTTCTCAAGATTTTTTTATAATATTCTTTTAGTAGGTATTCTAACTCAAAAATGCATTATTTACGTTTTTACGAATATTATGTCATTCAATTATTTAGAATATTATCTTCAGAATTCTAAACGAAATTAACTTAAATTAACTAAAAGAGTTATTCCGTTACGAAATTATTTTTTAGCACTTGACGAAATGAATAGAAGTTTTATTTCAAATAACTCGTAAAGTACTAAATTGTCGCTATTGGTCCCTCGATTAATTAGAAACGATTTCATAATATTAGTTCTTTTGATATATTTAGATATATAACTACATTGACTATATTATATAACGAGAATAACATATTATTATTTACTTGCACAATATCGTTAAATTGAAATTATTAAGGGGGGACATGCTCAACGTAGGTCAAAATGGAGCTTTTGTTCTATTTTCAAAGCATGATCCTGGATATACCTTAAACGTTATAGATAATCTATTTATATAATTTTGAAGCCTTATTTTCCTTTATATTTATTTTAAACATTTGATGACTGCATAAATGTGCAGTGGTGTTAAGATTTTTTACATTTATTAATTTTTAAACGCATTTATAAAACTATCAGTATAATTTATATCGACATTATTATAGTGAAATATTTACGACAAAAAATTATATTGATAATCTCTGTGATCCCAAATTTGACAAGAATTAGGCATTTTATTATTCAAAAAATGGGCAAGATTAACACATTTGAAGATAATTATAAAAATACTCATTATAAGCTATGTTTTTGACCATTCAAGTGTGATAAACATCCTACGAATAATGATTGCTTTATAATAATTATTGACCTAAGAATAAGGTAGTGTTTTTTTGAAATACGCCATTTCTTTTGGCATTCCCCAGTGGTTAAGCTACAACATACGGCCGTAGCCATAAATTGAAAAACTATAATTGAAATAGGGAGTAAAATTATGTTAATGCGCGTGTTTGAACATGTACCTAACCGATTTTTTTTAAACGGTACATGTTCAAATACTAAATATATTAATTGTATAGGTACCTTTTGTTTTATTTTATTACCGTCAGATGGAGAAACTTCGTTTATTTGTACTACAATGTGTTATTAATTTGTATTTTTTTGTATAACGAATCGATTGTAAAATAGTTCTATTGGTTATAACTATCATTGATCATAAGAAATACTATTAATTTATACTCCAGTATATTGATATTACTAAAAAATGTTTACGCAGAATTAGCGATGTTGTCTGTATTTACAAAAATATAAATAAAACATTATAAGTATCAATCTTTTATAATAGCGATTAAGTAAAATGGTTTTCAACATAAATGCTGTAAGCTTATTAAGTAAATAAGTATATTACTATGTTCAACGCTAAGCGTAGCACATGGACCTCCATAGAGTGGACGTTTCATCATCAGTCTGTATCTATCAACTGCTGGATGAAGGCCTCTCCGAGCTGATTCCACTTTTCTCGGTCCTGTGCGTTACGTTGCCATGTACTTCCGCAGAACTTTATCATTTCATCGATCCAGCGACCTCTAGGTCGATCTTGCGAGCATTTTGTACCTCTTGGGTACCACTGGATGACTAGATTTGTCCAATGATTGTCCCTTCTTCGACCGATATGCCCAGCCTATTTCTATTTGAGGCTTTTAGTGAACTGTATTACATTGCAAACCCTTGTCTGGCTCCTTATCCTTATGGACGTTTACGGAAAATAATAGTTTACCATTCGCCAAAATAATATTGGGTTCTTGCACTGAATCAAATACACGTTGAAAAGATTTGTTGAATTTTTTGACCAGTCGCGTACTCTAACCACGACCCGCGCATTCGTATTTATATAGTCAGTCACCGCTCTACAACAAACTAGGCTATCGTGGGTGCAAACTTTTTAAAATGTAGTGTATTATTCATTGAATATAGGCTAGTTTAGACAAATATATCATTAAAAATGTGTAAAATTGTATCATAATGAGGTTTGCTACGTAAATTTATTTAAAAATTATTTTCTGTTTTATTTCTTCATGGTACTGAGACATCCATTTTGTGTTGTACTCGAGGCACGTTGCAGAGAGAAAAATAATTATTTGTGATAGCTCTGAGGTAAATTTATGGCTTTATCAAAACCCGCCCTGACTAACAACAAAAGAAGATGATCCTTGCAGGGGACGGGAGAGGCTTCTGGCCACGAAATAATATTCTGAAGGCTCGTTACAAAGATACAGCGAAATAAAATAAGAAACATCGCAACCAAAATTCTCGTCCTGCGAGGAGACGTTTCGAGTTAAGTGCCTTTACAAGGTTTTTTCTTGTCTTGATTAATGTCAGTCGCTTACGTTAGTGAATTAAAAATTTCACCCGGTTAATTTCGGCCTGGCTCGCATTACAACGTTAAAAGTAATGTTGATTTTAATTATTTTGAGTGGTCTATGTAATTAATTTTTGCTTTTTGAAAAAGAATAATTTCTGTTTTATAATATCAGCTAATCAAATATTTAACAATTAACTAAATTTGTCATTTTACTGTTGATGCAATTTATTAGCGTTGTTTTTTTAATCTACCTCTGAGTATATAATAATAATACATTTTTTAAATTCAAAATGCTAAGGTATATTGTAACAATAGCATGCAAGAAAAGTAATGATATCTAAATATAATCAACCAAAAAAAGCAATATCAGAAGTAAAATGTTCATTTCATCCAACTCATTTTATATATAACTCTGGAAAGGTACCTATAACACATATTTGAAAAAAAACAACACATCATTGTTACCAGATCCGGCATTCAACCCGTGTTCCCAGTCTCGGAGACGTGTACTTACCTTTAATAATTAAGCTGGCGCTAAAGCCCTTTCAAGTTAATGGCCGATATCCTGAGGAAAGCTTTCCATCAATTGCACCTCGTACTTTCGCATCTTCAAAATATTAACTATATTTTACCAATATATCACCGTGTGGTTAAATCTAAGAGTAAATGTAATCGAGTTATTTAAACATAAATATTTTGAAAACACCTCAGATATATTATACCTACTAGAAAAAAATCTTTTTTTTTAATACGAGACGCCATTATCACCATTAGTTTTGAGCGTCGATCACCGTGATACAAGGTGACTTATCCAGAATTTATCGTTTGACCTCCGTTGTGCTAAATATTATATAGAGTAAACGTCGCGCCTACCATCTTTTGTAGATTCATCATCTTAATCCCAAGACCAAAGTGTAACCGCGAGAGTGATAATCGAACGTCAGCATACTAGCGTATAAGTGCGTGAACCTAGGAGCTAATTAACACATAGGTTAGTGCCTGGAATGAATACCGTATAAACTTCTCTTGTCCAGCATCTAAAATTCAACCCCAAATACAGTCTACATAAAAAGTCTTACCAAGTATCCTAATTATTACTAACCGTCGTCCAGATCGCTTCAACTGTTAGTTATAACGTTATTGCACTTCCTAATAATCTAAATAACTTTTTTAAATGTTCGATATAAACAATTTTGCATTTTAAAATCTTGTGAATTATTCGTTGAATAAAAATATATTTAATTGACTAATTAAAGGTCAGCAATAATGTTAATTTTAGTTTCCAGACTAAATTTGTACATACCGTAACACTTATATTTAAAACACGCTTTAGTAAACAGATTAGTAGATATACTTCAAAGTTCAATTGATGTGTTGGTTGAAATTTTATCGGTCGTTTTATTTTTCCTTTCAAAAAGTGGCATATGAAGAAATAGATAGTTTCCTAGACAGGTGCAAAAAGTAACTCAGCAGGTGGAGTGGAATGATTTTCTCACCTTGAATAAACCCATGTCAATAAAATTCATTTTTCAGCTTGACGGAATTTTGTGCCCACCGCTGCATGACGCCAATAAAAATCAGTTGCACTCTTTCAGCGTGGAAAATCTCATATTGAAAGCGTATAATAACATCAAATCGAATAAAAAATTGCTTTATAAAACGTAATACTTTATCAAACGTGCGCCAGTACAGAGAGATTCAAATGAATTTTAACACACAGTTATAAAAACATATTGTATCGAAATAATTTAATTGACATTATTGAAATTACAATTTTGTATATAATTTAAAATAAAACACACTTCGTAGCACTTATTTTGCATAGTTTGCACCAGCACTGGTTTCATCCACTCAATGAAGCATCGTCAACTGACATTTCAAATTATACGATATTACAAATTTTAACCTCAAAATTATTTATTGAAGATATTGACAGTACTTAATTAAAATTCTAAAAAGATCTTTATTCAAAAATAAATCTAATAAAATTATCCAGATTTTTAGAAAACGTTAGTATAATAATTGTATTTAGGTACCTACATTTTTTAAAACCATTTCCAACCCTAAGAAGATCAATGATATAGGCCTCCATACAGATTGTATTAACAGATTTTTTTACCAGAAATGGATGTTAGCCACTTGCTTGACCTATTAAATTCAAACACACATTAAAAAATAACCTTTGAATTTATCAGACCTGGGACTACTCGACCATTGTGGGGGAAGGGGGGGTTAGGGACATATGCTTCATAAAAAAATATTAATATTTTCATAATGGAATTTATGATGAATTCAATAAATCATCACGTATTATAAAAATAAAAGTCATTAACAAAAGAAACCATTGATTATTAAAAAAAAATTAGACAAATGGGCAATTTATAATAATATTAAAAAAAATGATAAAGTAAGGGTTTTTAATTTACCTTAGAATTAATTGACATATTATCGAAATTTATCGCATAGTTAATACGGATGATTAACATTACTGTAGTTTTATATTGGGCCTTGTAGTGTTGGACGTTTCTTCATAGAGTTTTTCTTAATCCCAATTTAAGTGAGAAATGGAAAAATATTATCGCCCATTGAAACATTTCACTGCCAGGAATTTTTTACTAGGTAAATTTTTCATGAAGGCCATATATTTTTGAAAAAATAAATCAGTTAAAAAATATTAAATTCGCATGAATGATAAAACCAAAAAAATAAATATGTAAACTTACCAAATCAACATGCAACATTTTCACATTAAAATTTTAAATAAACTACTGAAAATGCTGAAAAATCTAATTGATTAAGTTTACACTACTTCATTTGAATATAATACCCAATGTTCAGAAGATATTCAATACTTAATATTTCAATACCTGGGTAGTTCTTGTAGATTTTTTACAACATTATAATGTACATAATTTGAAAACACCTCAGCTAAATATACCTACTAGAAAAACACTACGACGCCCTGAGAGACTCGAACCTGCATCCACTGGATTCACACTAATGTGCTTTACCAATTGAGCCATGTGCGTCCTATCTAATTCGAACAAAATAAATTAGTAGCATTTATACCTTAAAGCGCTCAAAAAATTACGTTTACTTGTGTTAATTAAAACAAAGTCTGGAGTATAGAGCGATTAAAAATGAAGATTCTTTATGCCATTACCACTAACTGATAAGAGTTGTAAGACGCTACGCTTGTTTGTTATGAAAAAATACAATATAATGTATAACCATAAATGGCTCGAAGGTCGAGCTGTGAGAATTTAATTTAGATGAACTTCTTTGGCAAACTATTTTGTAGTATTTTTGTATATAAACTACATATATATGTTTTACTTAATCTGATATTAATGCTATTCAATTTATGAATAAATTATAAAAATGTGGTCCAGTTAAATAAAATTAATAAATCGGCAGCATTATGATCGCATTCCGTGCTGCTAATTATTGGTAGGAACATAATTTTCGTTGAAATACGACCACATGTATGTAACCGAATTACGAGAACTATCACGGGTGTGGTTGGACGTAATTAACCACCTAAGGCTTAGCGCGCTCGGTCACTGTGGAGATTCGCATTCATCCCGCGTCAATACCTAATTCAATTCCGAATTCGTCCAATGGGAATTAGAAGTATATGCCTTACGCAGATTGACCATAGAGTACGACAGTCATTTTGAACAAACGCCTTTAAAATTTCTTATTATTGCAGATAAATTATTCGAAGTTAAGATTCATGCACATGATCTGGTACTTGCTAATATTATTTAATATATTTTTTGAAGTTATACTTCTTTTAGCGCGTTTGGTAAAACAGATCAGAGTGTATTTTTAGCGTGTGACGAAGTTGTGCGTGTCGATGTAACACATAATTTATTATTATGATTATATTCATTTTGGTCTCAAGGGTACATGCGCATGCGCATGCGCATAGTGTTATTTAGTTAGTCGTTCAATACAACCAAGTAAAGAGCACGTGTTGTAAACATAACCAATATTGTGTCATAATAAAATACTTATATATATGTTTATTAACAAATTTCTGGATACTAACATTCTATACTGTTAACTTATATTCATAAAACTTTATTTATATTGATGTGTATATTTATTCTTCATTGTAAAGATGGTGTATCAAAATTTGTGGCTATATTTATGTAAGTATTATTTATGAGTAAAATTATATATCAATAAATAAATAAATTTTGTGAATGTTGAGTTGGTAAATAATTTTAAATCATCATGGGCACTTCTTAATCGATTATAACCGCTGTATGGCAAAGATGAGTTTTGGTCTAACATAATGATTAAAATACAATTATCATGTGCTATATGAGACACAGATGAATTACGCACGCTTTCATCAACCGAATCTACTGTAATATTAATAGAATTAGGTAACGCTTAATTCTGTTTTATTACGCCAAAGAAGTATAACTTCTAACGCGCATACATAAGTACACACACCGATTTTTTTCAATACTGTTTATCTGTACGTACACATCAAAAATTATATTAGAGCATTTTAATTTAGAAGAGTCTCCGTAAAAAAATATATGTGTTCTCATCGTAAACCTTTCTTAATATACAACTCTAAAAATTTTCATCCGTTCCGGCGATGTCACCTCCAGTTATCGTACAAGATTGACATTATTACTGTAGATGAGAGAGAAATGTTGTAGAAAATTATTAACTGGATAATGACATGCTAATATTATTAAATATGTATAATGTTCAAGATTGCTTATCTGTACGTACACAACAAGAATTTTATTAGAATATTTTAATTTGAAAGAGCCTTCGAAAAAATCTTTTTTTTATGTTTCTCGTCATTAACCTTTCCTTTGCGATCCTAAAAATATCCACCCATTCCGGTGATGTCACCTTTAGTTACCGTACGAGATAAACAAAATTACTCTAAATTTTAATAAGAGAAAAGTGCAGTAAAAAGTATTTACTGGATAATGACATCGATTTTGAAAATTATTGATATTTCTAGGAATAGCTAAATTATAAAGACGACGGATTGCATATTTTATGAAATATTTTCAATCAAAATGGCTGCGTCACCTAAAGTAACATTTCAGCAACAGCAGGGTTAAAAAAGAAAATATATGTATTTGAAATTTACAATTAAATACATATTTAATTGTGTACTTAAAATCGATAGTTAAAATATATACTTAGAGCTCTTTACCTTTCGTACTATCAATACTAATAACAAATTTAATAGAGACGCAATATAGAATGACCGGTGATGACATAACAGTATCTTTTTACATTGTTCCACGTCTCGCATACATTTGAAAACTTCAATTTATTGCATGGTTCAATTTTACGATCACACGTAAATTTCACTATAAAAATTTAACTTTAATATAAATACACTTATAAAAAACCAATAAAATACCATAATCAATAATACAGTAAAATGTTTTCCGAGATTATTTTTATTCATAGGAAATTGATAAGATAATAATACGAGTATAATAGTATGTGCATAAGTAAAACTTTGTATGAGAAACTCGTTTTAAAATATTTCTAGATATATTATGTATATAATTTGAAAACACATTAGAGATATTTATAGTCACTAGAAAAAATCTTTCTGAAAAAAATGTGTATGTTCTGTTCAATAAGGAATGTTACATTCTTAAATCTTGTGAATTATTCGTTGAATAAGAGAATAGTTTATTTCTAAATATCTTCGAATACGGTCGTTTACTGGATGGATGTTAAATTATGGTTTTATAACGATAAAATTATTATTAGTTATTCATTCAATCGATTGAGTCGATCCTCGGAATGTAAATAATACAGTTTAAAAAACAATTTATAGGATATCAATTAATAATGTTGCGGTCATAGATTAAGTAAATACACGGTATTCGAACCCAACATCATCAGATTTTTAAGCTACCGTTTATTCTACTACACTATTCATGTAAATATATATCTAAGTATGTTTGGATCTTACAAGGATAGTAAAATAATAACGCACGATAATTCCTAAAATTCTTAAAACTTTGATGTGGACCCAAGTTTTCAGGATCTTACGTAATAGATATTTATAGATTACTCAAGTTAACCCTTTTCAACCAACAAGCATATCGCAGGTCGAGACAAGTGACTAATTAGGAATGCCTTGTATCATATCCATGCACAACATCTACCCCTTGTTTACCATGACATTCAGAGAAAATTTATGGTATGTAACTAGGCATCGTTAAAGGGGTTTAAAGCGACCCCCATCAAAAGTTTTAACGTTTATTATTTTTATAACGTAATATAGGTCTGTTAAATTATGAATTAGAATAGTATGACATAACAGTTTGTTAAGACAAGTAATACGTATAATATAATATATTATTATAAAATCGAATAAGACATCGAAAATTAAATTTACATCACGTTTTTATGCTGTAATAACAGCTTTACGAATAAATTGAATTGAAACTACAAATAACCATAATAGTTTTGAATTTATTGTGTTTTTAAATATTAATAATAACCAAATAATATATGGAATTTGGGCAATAAATCACTAAAAATTGTCATCTCCCGTCTTTATTTACAATAATATTAATATAATAATTATAATCTCTCTTATAGCTGCAAATCGATTTAAAAATGCTTTTCAATATATAAAATAAATACACGAAATAATATGCACCAAGTGCCCGAAAATCGGAAAAAAAGTTCAGTGAATACACATGCGAAAAAAATGTATTACAGCTTATATGGATATTAAAAGATAGCTTTGGGTGTAAGAGGCAGCATGATTGTTTTAAAAATAACATGTGTTATGAATGATACTTAGTTCTTTGTTTACGACATAAAGCGTGGCACTTAGTCTTTTTTTAAGAAATTAGTGGTGCGACGTAGTGCTATCGTTCTTAAAATGTGTTTTTCTTAAAATGTTTAATTTTTTTTTCTTTTAATGACATTAAGACTGTATGTTAAATCTATTGAGAAGCTACCAAATAGTGCTTTTATGAAAAATAAACGTATTATTCATTAAAACCCTTATATCTCAGGTTTAACTTTTTGGTACCTAGTGCCTATTTTATTTCGTGTATTTAAATATGAAAAAAATGTAAACTTACCTACATGACTATTTTTATACTTTTAACTAATCTAAATTTAACTATAATAATATCCAATCTATTTATTAAAATAACAGTCTTTTCTAAATTTGAATGTTTATATTTTATACTTGATAAAATTTTTATAATACTTATAAAAATATTTCACATATATATTATTAAATAAGAAATGATAATAAATATATATATATCAGTTTTCATTATACTGTGACTATTGATTAGACTTTGGTTTTGTTTCTTTGACGTTATTATACAAAACTTGCATAGGTACTACATATAGACTTCACTGAAAGTCAATCGCAAAATATATTTTATAAGCCTTTTTAATGGATTCTACTCGCTTATGTTTAATAAATGAATGCTAATGGTATGACTGAAATTAACATTGAAATTTATTTTTATTAAAAATTATATTTTTAGAATTAAAGAGAAAACGTATCAATAACTAATATCACTGCATATCGAAATTTATAGTTAGATTTAAAATATTATTTTTTAACATGTGCATCAAATCAATTCCACTGCCAACTTTAACAATAATAACACAATTACGCATGTAAATACAAAGGAAATTTAAATCGTAATAATACAGCAACAAATTTTCAATAAAAAGAGGTTAGACAATTAATGTATAATTACTTCTTGTTTGTGTTCATTTAAATAATTCTCTTAGTATCACTAATCACTAAAGTTAATAATTAGTAAGCATTCAACCATCGATGAAAATTCATCCCAAGTAAGTAACGTTGAATAGCGACAAAGTAATCCACGTTGAGTTATTTACTAAAGTCCAGATAAAGACGGTCTGATTTACGAGAGGCTAGCGCTGACCAAATTAATTTTGTCGTTAATTTTTGTACACGAAAAGGAAACCGTATAACGTGAGTAGATATATAAGTAAAATCCAAGACTTAACAGAAGAAGCCGACTAATGGCCGAGTTTCTTTACGCCACTACAAAGTATGGAATATTTCATCAGAGTAATAACGCCTATGTACATATTAAATGTCACACAGTAATTAAAGTTAGTCGAATACGTGATGAATAAATAAATTACTTATAATAGGTATTTCATAAATGTAATATATATATAATGCAATGTATAATGTTTTCTCATATTATCTCAATATAACAATATAATATCATTATTCCAGTTGTAATGTTATATAAGTACGATTTATTAATTTTGAATTAATCGAGTTTGAAAACTCCATTTTAGCAAATTGTTGCAGAGAAAAAACATAATAACTTAACTATCGAGCGGAATTTAACAATTCCAAAAATAGACTTGGAAAATTATTTTGTTTTACAAATAATTTGCACTATGAATTATTAATAAGTACACTATTTAGCTCCCCTTTATATAAAAAAACGAAGTTGTTCCATTTACGATATTGAAAATTTGGCACCTCTAGTTGGGTGTTTTGTGTAAAGAACGATAATGCATTTATTTAGAGGTTTATGAATTTGAAATTTAGTGTGAGCAGAGAAAACATGCTGTATAATAAAATGCCATTAAAATCTCATTTTTGGTTAAAAGTCCAGTTAGCTTATTTCCAGAGTAAGCAGTCAAAATGGAATCTAAATATATGCGATATTGGTTTATACTTTATACGGTAATTAATTAATAAAAGTGAATAAAATACTATAAAAATTTGCATTTTATTAAATTAAATTAATAATACAATGTATTTCTACCATTAATTGACAGTTAACACAATAAAAGAACTAATTTAATTAAATAAATATTCACGTAAAAATCTATGCAATACAACGTACCTAATAATTGTTTACCATACCAACTGACGGGTATATTAATATTTACTAAATCCTCCATGTTAACTACTCAAAGAGAGTATACATATGTGTGAATAAGTGCCTACACATATCATCATATGAAACACAACCCCAATGCATACACGTTCATAATATATTCAAAGGCTGCTTTAGACCTTCCAAACAAACCTTTAACAAAAAATATAAAGACGTGAGGCGTATTTAATGAATATTTATTACATCTGAGCTTAAAACGCTATGATTACGACTTTTTAATGAGGTCCCCGCGTATTTCATTTCGTTTAATGTACAGTATTCCGTTTAAAAAAATCTAAATATTTGCACTTTATATATTGTGTAATTTACTTAACCACCATGTTCATATATCAATATATCCCCCTTTATTCCAACAAAAATGTTGATGTTATGATTATTGATAATAGGCTATATTTATATAATACCAAAATGATTATTTCACGTCATTTAACTAAGAACTCCTCACTATATATTATTCCATCTAAAATGCATTATGTAAATATACTAATCTAGCTATGTTTAATTTAATTAACCTTATAATCATTTTGCTTTATAATAATTATAAGCTCGATACCACATATTAGTATATAGCCACTTCAATCGATGCTCTCATGTTGGAGGTCATGTATATACGCTCGTCGAAAATTAGTAATAATACTGTTGTTTAAAATGTATTTTTAAGAATATAATTTATAATCAAAACATAATAATTTCAAGGTCAAAACTTTTATAGTATTAAATATAAATAATTTAATCATGGTCGTGATAATGAACATGCCTGAAAAGTTGTGACCCCAAAACTTGTGCAAATGAACACTTTAATATATTATTATAAAACCTGCGCATCTATTCTATACACAAGGTTGCTATCGGTAACTATGGAGGGTAGTTTATCATATTTATGTATTGAGGCTGTTAATTGTTACAATAAGTTAACCGTCTGAACTGTCAAAAGGTCCTATGTTTTAACAGCATCTCTCTTGTCTGTGTTAAATTTTAGAGCAAGATAGACAGTATTGACAGTTTTGACAGTTTAGACGGCTAACTTATTGTAACAATTATAATACCTCAATACATAAATATAAACGTATACAATACATATAAATACAAACGTAACAATATAAACGATAACTATGTTCAACGAAATTGCTTCGGGTGTTGATATATTCCACCTAAGTGAAGATGAGTATAAGGTGGAAGTTGTTTTATAAATTCTTAAAATAGGGTCTGCTTAACTCATCTGGTGTACTTCCTTGTACCTATCTAATTTATATTTACACACACACATTTCTACTGTTTAATAATTTACTATCTATCTATATACTGATCTATCTCTTTTTTATGTAATACTGTTTTATATTTCTTTGTTTCATATTGTGAACGTCTTAAACTTATAATTTCTAATGTCCACAATATGTTGACACAAAATTGAAATAAAAATAAATAATGAATATGATAAACTACACTCGATAGCTTCCGATAGCAGCCTTGTATACAGAATAGATGGGCTGGACAATTAATATACACAATAATAGATCTAGGTTATAGTTTGACATTAATAATTATTAAGTATCATTTTGTTGATTTACCTGTCAATTCCTGTAATTTTTTTTAGAAAATCTTAATTAATACATGAACTTAATCAAAAGTGCAATAATACTTTAATTTTTTTAATAAATATATATGGTTAACTATCTACTGAGTCTGTTTAAACATTACAATGGATAATTTTGGTGGCAGCAGTGGGATTATTATGAGCAATCATAATCAAAAGAATACTTAGGAATACTCGAAAGTACACGCTGTCAAACGACAACAAGTACACTCTCAATGGATCCGGTTAGGTGTCAAGAAACCAACGTTCAGCGCTCTTAGAAGAGGAACGATAATCCATTAAACGCAAGAATATAAAATGTTTGATAAATGTTGAAAGGTACGCATTTTGCTGGTTTTTCAAGATCAATTGCGAGTCAATTAAAAGAAAATGCATACCTATATAGTAATATGTTGCTTAGGGATATTTTATTTAGATATTTTCAAAAGAAAGAGTGAATTAAAATTCAGAATGCTATAAGATTTTAGTCTAATTGTTATGCAATTTAAACGATATCTGCTGCGATTATAATTCCAAATAAATTAACGAATACCTAATACGATAGATTTTACATTATGATGATAAACATATTATTTATATAATTGTAAATACGTCATCTTGTATATTAAGTTCTTTTTTCTCATTAGGAATATTGTAATATGAAATATAGTTTTGGAATTAATATTTGATTTTGAATGTATCAAATCAAATTTAAATTGAATTAATGATCTCAGCATTAGCACATGTGTACCAAATTTCAAGTCTCTGGGAATACCAATTAGATAACCGTAATTGCCAGACCAAAACGGCGTACTTGACAATTTTCCACTTTTCGCTAAAATGTCCCTTACGTCTCATTTGCTTAGCTCACTCGATTCGGCTAGTAAAAATCCATTGAATTGAAATGTTCTTAATGAAGCTTGTATCAGAGAAATGTCACCTCAACCGCAGATCTAAATACTAACCCGACTAAGTCTTACCACTTTAAAATCATCGCGAAACTAAAACAAAAGACATTATTAAATAAAACTTTCACTAAAGACGGGGGTGTACTCGCATAATGCTGCGAAACCTCAAACTTAATTATACAAATGGAAGAACATTCCTGAAAATCCAAAATGCTAATGGGGGTAGGAACTGACAGACACATTGAAAATACCACTAGTGTCAAATAAATGTATTTAAAACACTAAAAAGGTAGTCACCTCATATACGATGGACGAGTGGCAATGCATCTGATTATGAATACGTAAATCTCGAGTTTGAATCACGGGTCTGTAATATTCACATGCTGTAGATGTAAGTATACATATGTTTTCAAAAACAAGAATTCACATTGGTACGATACCTGTTAGACAGTCAATGAGACCGATCGATTCTGCTTGAGGCTTTCGTGGTTATTTGTTATCGTATTTTGTTTTGGCCTGTCAACTTGTGTACTTTTCCGAGATATTTCGTTCTCGTTGCAAATGCTTAGTGAACCCTAACATTTTTCGACATATAAATATATATATATCTCTCAGAGCAGCGTTCTTGATTTATACCTTACCAGTATACTTTAACAAACTAAACCTATAAATCAGCACATAGCTAGTTTACATTAGTATGATATATTAATGGATCGTAGTAATAATATAGAAGGCTGGTTTTAATATCGTATACATACTAGTTCATACTGGGTGGTTGGGTAGGTATCAAAAAATAGAATTATCATAATCCTGATTAATAAAATAGTACAGTTTAATAACTTTAGTGAAATGAATATGTCGAGTAATACGATATAAGAGAAAGAGGGAACAATATAAAAAATATAAATTAACTCAAATAAGTCACAAGATTTTTTTTAAATTTTATGAGATTTCACCGGGCTATTATTGAAGATGCCCACAATGGCCGAGTGATTACTGCGTTCAAATCACGGGTCTGTAAAAATTCACATGTTGTTTTTAACGTATGTTTGGATCCAGATTATGGATCTAATTGGTTTATCAAGTGGCTAACGTCCATTATAAAAATTTGTTGATACAAGTTGCACTATATAGACGTTCATATTATGATCTTATTAAGATGGAAGTTACAATATCACTTATATTGTAGATAACATGTAATATAGAAGATTATATGACTATTTCTATTTCTATTTCTAGTTTAAGTGTTGTTTATCAAAATATATTGAACAAACTCTATAATATAGTGTATTCCTACTCATGCTTGGTAAGGTTTATATTGTCAGAAAAGCATATTGTTATGGTATAAAATTTAATTAAGTTCTAAAAATATTATGTATATGATAAATATAAGTGATAAAAAAAGTAAAATTCTATTTCAATTTATTTTTAAGTGAATTGTTTCACGTAGGTACCTAAAAGTTAAAAATAGTGACTTAATTAAATATGAAGCAAATATTTCCTATATACATAAACTTTATATTATAATAGGTACATATCTCTAATCCCCATATTGTTTACATGCCTGCAAAATATGTTAATTTTATTTCACTCCAATGAACAAAAAATCAAGACTAAAATGTATTGACACGTTCGAAAATCATTATATAAACATATCTCTGTCCATCCTTTACGAGGCGAGGTAATTTTCGTTAACAAAAATCGGATGAAATATGTAGCTAGCTATATTTAATTGGGATATAAATAAAAAAAATACATAAATTGCATTTTATATGTCTAATTTCGAAATAATAACAACAACAAAATTTCAATTGTTAATTATTTATTATTATTGTACAAAAAACTGAACACCAAAATAAGAATTTTTGGTTTGTTACTTTTAAATAGATACTTACCAATATTTATAATTACAAATGCAATTAAAATTTTCTGTAAAGATTTAAATAAAAAAATCTACTAACAATATATTTCTAATAATATTACATTAGTTTAAAAATAATAAAGCATTCAATAATAATTACTTTAAAAATGTTAGTCTTGAAATTGTATTTTATGTTCAAATCCCAGTTTTTTGGATGACAAGGGTAAAGTTGTGGCGCTTTATAAGAAAAAGAAAAATTCGTCAAGGGATTCAAAACTTTTAATATTACTGGAATGTTTTTTTTTTATTAAAACTCGTTTCATTGTGAGAAAAAACGTACGACTTACTTGAGTCATAAATCATATTTCACGCTTATAATATAATATAAAAGGAATTGGGCATGTTTAATTTAAATAAATTTCTAGCGGATCAGCATATTAGACGATGTTAATGATATCATTAAACAGGTTATTATTACTAACCAATTTCACATAAGGTCACAGACTTACATAGTATAATGCATATTAACATAATAATTATATACATACAAATATTAATATAATATGATGCCACTATATAGCCACGTGGTGTCCTTTGAGTATTACTACATAGCAACGGTTATCGACTTACCAATGAACGTATTTTTAACTTATTACCATTTTACAGATTGATGACATCTATCACGTAGTGTAAATAGATACCCGGGGCGAAGGGTGGAGGTAGGCTGTTAAGATCCGCCATAAATAGTGCACAATAAACTTGGTCAGTCATACGTATTTGTTTTCATTGAACTAAGACTACAATTTACAAGTTTTTATAGTACAATTAAACCCTGCGAAAATCAAGCCATAACAGATAATGGTAAAAAAAAATACTCGTCTATCTATAAATATCTAAAATTATGCAATTAAGTCATATATAACGTTGGATATTTGATAGATAGAATAATATTGTTTAATAATTATAGTTTGGTTTAGGCAGGGCTTTGAATTTAAACAAATTTACTAACAGCATGCGTAATATGTATTCTTAAATCAACGAAAACAAATAAGTATGAATGGAAAACTGTGCAAAATTTTGTCGGATACCCCAAAGTGTACCAAAACTATTATGGTTTGGTTAAGGCAGTATTTAATTGATTTATAAAAAACTAACCAATAACATCTGTAAATAATTGTAGTTTTAGTTAAATGAAAACAAATACGTATGACTAACTAAGTTTACTAAGTTCACTATTTATGTCAGATCTTAACAGCCTACCTCTACCCTTCGCCACTGATAGATACTCTACTTATGCATTGGCTTATTTCATAATTTTTCGGCGTTTTCCCTGCACGTACCTTTTCATACAACCTTACGTTATATTTTTATTTTTTATCCAGTATCTTTTATTTTTATCTAGTATCTATTAAAGTACAGTTTGACGTGGATCTTGGCCGCCTCAATAGTTTTTATAACATTTTTTTACTTAAAAGGATGTTAACCACTTACACAACCTATTAGGTAATGACTTTGGATGCAAACGTATATAGAAAAATAACTTATGAATTTTCCGAACACAAATTTTGAACCCGATAATTACGTAAAATCGGACATGGTACCGCTGGGTCATCGCACATAATATGAAAACCTATATACGAGCTCTGTATTCACCTTACAAATTTTTGACTAAAATGGACTTAATACACACTGAATTAGAGCCCAAAGGTAATATAGGTAATATATATTACAAAGATACCTAATTAGATAGGCACCTGTATACACTTTGATATCATATTAAGTGGCTTATTGTTACGATTTCTATCACGGGAGTATGTGAAAAGAAGCAAAGAGGTGCTACTCAGGGATCAATTAGCTGAAGCGAGAGGATAGAGTAGCTTGTGCGGTCTTACCGAAACGGGGGCAAGTGCCAATAAAGAGGTTTGCTATTAATAAAACGGACGAGCTATATCGGACGAGCTATATCGGACGACATTCGATAAATGTGCTTTGTAAATGCATTAACCCTTCTCCACTCTCACGGCGACGTCTATTGTTTGAAAGGGGGTCGAATAAAATATTTATTAACGTTAATAAAAACACCCCAAAGCAATCTATTTATGCAAATAAAAACCCGTGTGTGAAAGCATTTTATGTTTATTTTTATTTTTTAATAACCATCATAATTTTCATTGACATTTTTGCAATAAACCAAATATGTTGAAGAAAATCTTATATATAATATAGAGAAAGCCTGAAAATTTTTATTAAATATATAGCTATTATGACTGAGACTGAGACTGGGACCCTTTGTAGGGCGCACTCGAGACAACATGGTGAAGTGGAGGTTCTCCGATGACCAAACCTGCGAGTGCAGTGAAATACAAAGCATGGAGCAACTTTTTTCATGCAACTATTGCCCACTAAGCTGCAATTTCGACGAGATCCTACAAGCGAGGAAAATGGTGTTGCCTTGCCAACTTCTGGAGCAACACAGTGTAGCTATTGAAGATGACGAAGAAGAAGAAGCTCCACGATCATGAATAGTCTTCAATTTATTCACACAAAAACGGTGATGGAATCACCATCAAATATTATAATTCAAAATTACAGACATTAACGTAGATTAATTTAGGTTTTTTTTATATATATTTACGAAGCTTTAACATGATTTAAATCATTTACCATTACTTAGACCAGGTAAAATATCACGTGATTTTATCGTGTAACTGAGATAATTTTACATACCTATACGTTTATTTTACCATTTTAAATTAATAATTGGTACCAAAAACCATTCAAGTTGTATTAAGTATTTGGATATTATTGTCTGAATGCAAAACGCAGTTCATTATCAGTTTAATCAATCTTATATAATTTCAAACTAATTTTGTCATTTTTTAAATTATATGGATAAATATAATATTGACATTTTCTTTTCCCGCCTTTAACGAACGTTAATACCCTTCATGTTGCACCGTGACCTCCCACGAGGGTTCACAAGTAAGTGATGAATGTCTTTATTTATCCTGATACATGCTGTTCAAGCATGGATAAAAATAAAAAAAAATCTGGAATTATACATTCAATTAGCTTAAAATTATTTTTTATTTAAAATATAAAGTAGACCTTTCGATAGAAACGAAAATTAAGTAATCAATATAAATTTTAATGTGTTATAATGAAATATTGATAATTAATTTTCTTCAATACAATTGCAATTGTCCAGTACGTTCCAGGAGAACATCTCAATTTTTTTTAACGTACTGTAGGATGTGTCTGATTCACAATCTAAGTATATATATTATTGCCAAACACCTGGTGAGAAGAGACCTTCTCTTTGAAAAATTAAATTGTTTCATCTGTAGAAACCAAGCTGACCAAGCTGACCGGCCTACCCAAGATCAGTCATTTCTTCCCGTTCAACAGATATTCACGAACACTTTCACTACAATTCAGCCATTAAGACCTATATAATAGTATCCACAGTAATATGTTTGATACCTACATCAATTTGTTAGAACAACACCTATTTCATAAAATCTTGGTCGGGTAATAATTTGATTACCCATTTTTCTCTTTAGTATAATGTAGTAACTATAATAATATTTTTAATAATGAGCATTGGAAAAAATATATTTGTAATGATATTATTGTTATTTATTTTCATTCAATTATGAATGTTATATATCAATATTATCAGCCTGAATCTAGCCACCATAGGATGAAAGCCTCTTCAAGCTAATTTCCGCGCTATCCTGTCCATTATGTTGCTACGTACTACTTCTACAAAATTTTATATTATGCATGTCCAAAGAAATGAGAACTGATTTTCCCATTCGTAGTGAAAATGATAAGTTTTTGACTTATTTTGAGCACTCATCATCAAACTATTTTTTTGGTGTGTAAAAGCCTACTGCAAGAATATGCCTTATTTTAAAGCGCGGGGATTTATATTCTTCTGCCTCTCACTCCTGCTGCAGAAGGTGTAGTGATTCCATATGAATAATTTAATACGATTAAATTACGCGGCTTCTTTATTGTTAATTTGAAGACAACTTTCATGTAAGCTGGTTAAGCAAATAAAAATAGCAAAAGTTATTGCTTCCTTTTCAAAATCTCAATGAGATCATATTTTATTACAACTGAATGAACACGCTTTTTAGATTATCCCGACTCAATTCCTCTGAACCTATGGTACAACCAACCAAAATTCAATTCCCGATCGATTCGTCTGACATGCCTGATATATATACGATTCATAAATAGTTATGTATACAATCAGTTTATTAGGATCGTATTTATGTAATAATTTAAATCGTTACATCTTTTTTATAATGACATCGTACTAAATATATTAATATCCTATAATTATTTCAAAAAATAATGTATTTAAAATATACAGGGAAATAGTGACAGATGCGTATGTCAATTCCTCTTTATTACCAAGCCATTCAGAATGCCGTGGAGATAATAGCAATGAAATGCGGAACATTTTCAGAAATATCGTACTATAAAAATGAAAAAAAATCCTGTTCGAGGGTTCGTATAATAATGTATGCGCAGAAGGTGGCATTAAGCGTTTATTTCAAATGGATTTGCTTTTGAAAATTTATCACTATCCACCCATAAAATGGATTTTGAAATCGCGATTGAAGCGTGAATGATGCCTCTACAAAATACATTTTCAATTTTACTGCGCACTCATAAGCATGCAGCTTTTTTCTGTTAAAAAGTTTTCTCCTGTAGTTACGACATTTCAAACATAAAATTGTGATATAGGGTGACTTCATTTTTTTAAATTACTTCTGCAATCTGATCTAATAGATTTATTGACTTGAATTATCAAATATAATGTTCATTAAAATCTAATTGACAACTACAATTTAATCCAGTAATAACTGATAAAAATTGATACTTTATATTTAAAAAAAAAATCATAATTATAATTATTAGGTACCTAGTTATTCTATTAATACTCAACATAATCTAAATATATTCATTATTCAATTGAACGCATTATGAGAGTAAATTTTGTGAATTTGCTTCGAAAAAAAATATCCTTCCAGATTCCGAGATACGAGAGATTTTTTAAGCTCTTCCGAGAAAAAAATAATGAAGCTGTAAGATTTTCTCGAATTCTCAAGATTTTCATTAATGATTTCTCGAGAAATGAAATTATCGAAATTTATGTAAATAATCTCGAGAGACAATTATAAACTCTTCTCATAATTTATCAAGAGTTCTTGAGATGAGTAATATTAATCAGAAGAGCTATATACAACTCAGTATCTTACACCCAATGCGTCGTATATACTATTTTTCGGGCGATGAATTAAGTAAAAACGTTGTAGATACCTAATGTAGTATCATATTTTTTTTCAGACCCAATTCACCGTAAGAAAAACTCGATGTTCTTGAAATCATTAAGCCTTATTACAAATTTTAAATTTATGCTAATTATATGCTTTCTTTTTTATCAACTTGGAGAAGTATATATATATAATAAATTGTGATATTTTGTTAAAATTATATACACATACATAGGTATTATGTTTGATATTTTGCGGATAATACTTTATTATTTTTTACATATGATTTTCTCGTGATTTATGATTTCCAGTTAGACTTTAAAATATTGCCACAATATGCAAATAAAAGGATACTCCTTACCATTTTTATGTGATGAAAATTTTCAATATGAGCTGGAACAATCTGTACCTTCCACTAACCTTGGGACCGCAAGGGAAATCAGAAATCTTCCAGCACTGATGTGAAACGATATCACCAAACGAATATCGGAGAAGTTTTTTTAACATGTTCAACTTTTTTCATTCGCTCGTGTTTCTAGATATATCTCGAAAGGATAAGAATAGAGAAAACTCTGACTCAAACTAAATGTGTTATGCAGCCGACATAACAAACTCACATCGAATACTATTATAATATTTCGTTTCTAATAATTGCAATCCTATATTATAATATTTTTATTGTAGTGCACATTTCTTATAATATTACTTCTAGTGATCCTGCATAGGTAATGAATAAACTTGATGTAATATATTAGAATGTGACAGGCGTAACAAACTAGACTTCATAAATGCTATATTTGTATGCGGGTATTGTTTGTTCAATATTCGATGCATGGTAGAATTTTCTCGCAAATATCATCTGCAAGGGATCTTGGCATTACGTTTAACAATAATCTTACATTTACCAACCATATGATTACATACCATATTTTGTAACAAGACGTTACAAATGTTGGGCTTCGTCTTCCGTACTTCCCTGGTCTTTACGGATGTTACTGTATTGTTGTATAAATCCTTACTCTATCTGACTGATTTTCTCTGAGTATGCCTACATACTGTAGTTTAAAGTTTAGAATAGATCTATATTTATTGTCATATTTTTTTCGACTTATACGCGATGTAAATGTTAACTCTGCCATTCTTGGTTGTATTGACATGTGTGTCCCTGATAATTAATTATATTTGAAATCGGAAGCATCCACTGTTTGTTCGTCTAAGGTGCAAAACTAACCTGTCATTGATTTTGCCAAATGGGAGGTTATGAGGGAGGATAGGTAGGTGTATCTAATCAAATCGCTTTAGATATTGATATATTCCACTTACGTAAGATGAGTTGACGTAGGCATTGTTTTATAAATTTTTAAGATATTGTTAATTGGTGTGTGCCCATGTACATTTTTATTCTTGTATTTTTATTTATATATTGTTAAGACTTAATTTTTATATCATGTCGTCAACGCTTTAAATTTGAAATCTGTCATGTTTATAATAATAATATGTAAAGTAAAATAAATAAATTTTATAATAAACATTGAAATGTTATTTTTTTATATTTTCTAAGTAATGTTGATTACTTGTCTTAATGCATGTATGAATTATCCTATTTGAAGATATCAATTCAACAAGAAGCGATTCCACTTGTTATTAATTTTTAATAATAAAAATGAAAACATGAGTATATTGAAGTATGTTTCTCATCATAAATATGTTATCCTCTGATTCAGCTATTTAAACATTTGTATGCTATTTATAATGAAAATATATTATTCTGTAGAAGTACGTAATAGTTTTTCAAGATGTAAGATAAATAATTAAGTCTGTATTCAGAACAGACGAAAATTTTTATTTGAATTTCTATATTAAATATGTAAATATATAAATACATTACATAACTACCTATGGATAATTTTATCTTACTTATCTTAGCTTATCTCCTTTTTTCATATCTATAGTTATGTACAATTTACAGTTTTATGACATAGTTGATATTATGTACCTACCTATTTAATGTCTAAGTAAGAAACTTGAGTATTGGTTCCAGTTGAAATTAGAAAAGCCTTATTAAATAAACATTTACTACTAATATAAACAAATTATGAAATAGACAGTTCTTTATTCAATTTCAATTTATTTTAAAGTTATTGTTGACATTACAAATTATAAGTGTAAGACATTCACAACGTGACATGAAACATTAGTATAAAGAAAAAAGTAATAAAAACGATAAAAATTACATAAAATATAATAATAACAAGATAAAAATAACTTTTTATATACAACGTTATTAAATTTTCTGTTCAATTATTATACTCAATATGCTCAAACTTTTACTTGATAGAAGTAAATAATAAACAAACAAATAATATAGAATACTGAAATGTTATTTTGATTTCCATAGTAACGCACGTATATATTAATAATTTAGTTTCTATGACCACCCACATAGCAACTAATAATAGTGGATTGGATTACGGATTTCTTCAGAAATAACTTTTCATACAAAACAGAATTAACTGAAAATGAATTCAATTCTACTTAAAGATGGTTAAAAGTATTAAAAGAATGCATTGGCATCGTGTTCTGATATATTCAAAAAGTTTAAAATGTCTAGCTAGTCGGTTGCAAATCGATTGCAAGATTTATACTGGATAAACAACCACCGAACAAATAAGAATACGAGCTAATAAAAACGTTGGAAAAATGAAACACAATTTATTATAAACATACAAAATCAGTGGAAATACAATTATACATCTATAGAAGTTTAAAGAAGTACACCGAGTTTGCTAAGGAGACTCTATTTTAAGAATTTATAAAATAGCGTCTACCTAAACGCAAGCGGAATACATCAACACCCGAAGCAATTTGGTTCAACATAGTTATCGCCTTCCCAATTGGCATTACCAGTTGCAGGTTGGCTCTGCACCCTGAGAGAATAAACAACTGATAACATTAAGTTAACCGGATCTCAACAATTAAATAATGAAGCGCTTTTATAATTCTGTTAGACATTTAACGATTATATTATGTTAACAATATGTTAATATTATTGGCGTGAACCAGTGATTTTCGTGAATAAATAAATACAAGTTTAGTTTTAGTATGCTCTCTTTGGCGTAGCACTTATCCGAGTAAATATCGTAAAATGTACTGCGCAAATGTAAACATATCCAGTTCCCGATAAGTGTATGTATTCGCTTGCGATCGGATCGACCTTGCGAGACATTTGAATTCCTGGGAAGATGTTTCGCACATGTCTCGGATTACTTCATCGACTAAATGTCAAAATAAACCGAATGATTCGCACATATATTATAGTTTACATTGGCGTGCGAACAGAATGGGCTGTCTATTCTCTATATCACCTCTATACCGCCTCTAGACATAATTCCGTTGACTCTAGAGCAGTGGTTCTCATGTGCGGCCACCAGAAGATTTTGCTTTTGGCCACCAATATCATTTTCAGTAAGTACTATATTTAATTAACTGGGCAAACGGTAAATATGCATTATTGAAAATGAGTCATGACCATTACTTAAAAACCATTTTAATAATACCACGGTTCAAAAATTTTGGTTGAAGCTATACAATGACCAATAATCAAGTCAATTCAAATTGTCGATTTTTCCTAATACTATATACTGTGAAGGATCGTTCAGTGTAATGCACCTCATAAAAAAACAAAGTTGACGAAGCCAGTTGACAGATGTAAACTTAGAAGCAGCTATGCGGCTCGCATTGGAAAAAAGGAGTACTTATTGAGAAATTTACGTTTGCATCATTTTTAAATAAATAGATATGTATTAAAATGATCAAATGTCTTTTTATTTAATGAACTTGTCTCTAAATAAATTGTTCCATTTTTTTAGTAAATAAAATTGAGCTTTAATCTTTTCAATCACAACATAAGTGAAATTTGGTGCAGCCACCAGACGTTTCCATAGAACTGTCAATGTCAATATTGTGCGGCCACATTTAAATTTTCACGTGATAACCACTGCTCTAGAGTATTAGGGAGGTTGCTCTTTTTGTTTGCTATCCCGAAGAAAACGTGTAGATTTAAAGAATGATGAAAAAAAACAGATACATATTAGATACAAAAAAATTAAAACCCATTTTGTTCATAGTTTTTTCTTAAATTAAATATTTATAATCCATAAGATATAACTTTACCAATTACACACAGAAAACAGTCGAAACTGATGTTATACTTGATAAAATATATGTAGGTATATATTTTAAATTGTCAAAACAAGCATAAACGAGCATCATTTATAACGTATTTAAAAGCAAAGTAACTAATTGCAATCATTTCACTTTAATCATGCTTGCAAAAGTCTTAAGAATTATCAATTGAATGCAAAACATTAGGCTCATATTCCATAAAGCAAAATACATTTCGTAGTGAGTAAAACATACTGTTTATAATAATATGTATTAACACTACCTTCGTATTCCTGTGCATTAGAGACTGGCCTTTTATCCGGGGGCTCCGAGTTCGATCCCAGTGAGGTCACATTACATGGTTTTCTAAAAGCCTAGGTATTTGTAATTGTTTCATTTCTATTACTAATTACGCTACTATTTCACTACAAAACTTTTATCGGGCCTAATTTTCTATTATACTGTTAAAATAAATATATATGTATATTCTAATTGTCAGAATTAAATATTTGTCACATTTAGATACTCGTAATTTCTTTAATTTATATTTTACTTATTGACGTATTATCAAATTAAATATTATATATAAATATATATGTAATAATGTGGTTTTATGCCTTATATATTATATTAAATGAAGGCAGTAACCATATTATTTTTTTGCATCTATGATATCCTCATATTCGTTGAATATAAATTACTATTTTTTTACTACCATGAAAATTATTTCTCAAAATATTATTGAAACTCGTATGTTTGCAAATTACTTACAATATATTATTTGCATGCACAAATATGTTAATTTGATTGGGTACGTCTCAAAGATCGCCGGAGACTATGTATTCATTCTGAATATTAAATAACGAATATTGAGATAACCCGGTTGACTCCAGACTATTAAGCTTTTCATATTATTACCAGTCATGGTTGATACATTAGCTTTGAATAGTCCACTTGCCTACTATATAAGTATACATTTTATGTCGAATCGTAGAATGACAATCATAAACTACGAGAGTTCTGCCAGTACGTAAGTTAAAAGGAAAGAGTTACGCAAATCTCTCCGATCTTGAGTTGGGCTGATTAGCTATCTGGTTTACGCTCGTATGTCCATGGGGGACTAAGTATTTAATTAACTCAATATACTTACTTATAAACTTATAATTATTATAATTAAATATACTTATAAACAAAAATGGTTCACAATAATATTATGACAATTAATTGCTTGTACGTTTCCTTGATAATTAACAACAACTTTTTATTCACTTAATTAATTTACTATGAACACTATCGGTGTAATACGATATATTAATAATATCGTTTTTTTTAATTTAAAAACAATAAAATGATTTTTTTTTCTTGTAAGTAGAGCAACCAAAGAATCGAAGTTATATTTACATTTGACGAGGAATGAAAGTTAGCCATTCGTCCAACTTACTAGGTCGTAACACCGGATCAAACATACATTAAAATATAATTACATTTTTTTGTCCAGCCGCGAGATCCAGCAACCCATGGCTTTATTTCGTAAGTATATATTTTTATGAGAAACCTTGCTAATTAATATTGATGAATCAATACCTGGATACTTTAGTATAATTGATAGTCTTTCGAGAGTATATAAAACAAAAACTGGGTAAAAAAAATATTCTTTCATTTAATATATGTATTGTAGCGCATTTATACACATTTTACTAATAGGGTCCATTGAAGTATTCGTATATTTGGAGTAGTTTTACGTATTTATTCCAAAATTGCTAAAAAAAGAAGAATTCGACTAATATTTACATAATTGTATGAGATAGAAAAAAATGATTGAGACTTGCTGTTCCCACCACCACCCGCCACGTCTCCATACCCGTTATGCAAGCGTATATCGTGGCGTAACGAACGTTAGGTCAATGCTATACTGAGAGTGTACCATAGTCGGCGTACACTAGTGACTAGAATATGCGTGACTGATTGAGACTATCTCAAAATTAATAGATAAAAATAATAATATAAATAACATGAAATCTTATTAAATTATTTTGCAATTATAACCTCACTATGCACGCCTATGGTAATGTAAAGTTAACGTCAAATTTTAATGAAATAAGTCTACATGCTTAGTTTATGTTATTATTATTACGAAGTGTGGTGAATATCAAATAATGTTATTTCAAGTTTGTTCAGTCCATTCCATAAATTATCTCATAAGATTCCATCAATTTCCCAACTCAATATTTGTATAGACTTCACATTTATTTCAGTTGTGGGAAATTAATAGTATCAGTATTATCACTAATTGAGTTAAAATTTACAAGATAGACTTACACTTTATAATAAGTTAAATAATAGCATCAACTATCACCAAACTCTATAATTTTGTTTTGATTCGGTATCCTCCTAGATATTTTGTCTAAATACCACCACTTAGTCTATAAAATTAAGGCCATGCATTAGTTGAGGCACGGTCTAAAAAGATCGTTGCTGGGCGATGTGCGGATTGCGGGTCGCGGGTGAAAATGACGCCTGTCAAACGAAATATTATTTCTCATATAAATCCAACATACGTCCATTTTATGTTCTGTTTATTATTCTATTAGTATCAATAATAATATATTCATTGACATGTTTGCTTTTTAAAGTAAATGGGTAAAGTTTTTAGTCATCTTTACACGATTTTAGAATTAATTGGCCCATCGCCATCACGCAGCAAAGTGACGTGCGTCCGACTCCACGTTCTCTCAAAGAATGCGAAGCAAGTACAAATTTTCGTCGCGCGTACAGTTGAACATTATTTGGCGTTTCACTGATGCGTCACCTTAATCCAATTTTCAAAGTTTTTCACACAGGATAGAAATATCGCAAAATCATTATACATAGAAATATAAAAATAAAGTATGTGTGTTACCACCTGAGTGCAGTTCTAAGAAAGTACTTACTTGAAGATTCTCGATTGAAAAATTAATATACATTTTCTCACGGTAAGAAAATGCGCAATTAATATATATATATATATATAAAAGATAGTCGGGTTAGTTACACCATTTATAATTCGAGAACGGCTGGACCGACTTTTACGATCTTTGCATTGTTGGATTTGTCTCAGCCCCGAATAGCAGAATAACTAATAAAACATCGGAAGATTTCACGGGAAAAAAAATATGAAGAAAATTAATTTTCTCATACATTTTACATTTTGAACAATGAACGCGCAATCGAAAATAAAAGAAAATCACAAAAAATTTAAATCCATATACAACGATACATGACAGAAAGAATAAACAAGAAACAAACAAACAAATGAAAGGCGTTGTGTCCATTATCTATCCTTTGACAGTTGATTCAGTTCAGCCTCAGATAATCCCGAAAGACTTTGTTGTATACTCCGGCGAATTTTGGAGGAAGTTGTCCTGCCTGAATCTATTTTACTTCTTCGACAGCGTCCAAAAATAAAGCCAAGGATAAAATTACATGATCTCATTGCTGGTATTGCTCATTATTTACCTACCAATTTCAAAAACCATCATTCGAACTTCATTCGACGATCGATCTACGTGAATAATCGAGCCGATTACCAGCTAGGTGCGCAAATAGCTATTTCGATCGTGATTTTCAAACGGTAAGTTGCCTTCGAAGATGTTCACTTTGTGAGGTTATCAAATTTGTGATTGTGTGTGCATCAATAACTGCTTCATTATGTAATTTTGAATTATGTGATTAATTTTCCAGTGTTTATCATTTGATGATTCGTCAAAATGCTGACAACTATTTGCTGCGATTTCGTCGATTGCTTAAAATCAAGACGGAGCGCCTCACTTTCATTCGGTTGAACCAAGCCAAACTGCTATCGGAGGAGTATATTCATTTACGCGATACAATCAGCACCATAGGAGATGCAGCTAATGTTGGTCGATTGACTATTCTATCGGCGATGTACATTGGCAGCCCACGTCATATGCATGAATATGCGCAAGATGCAATGACATATGTTCGTCATTACGGTCTTCCAGATCTATTCATCACCTTTACATGAAATCCGAAATGAATAGAAATTGTTCAACTGCTACTCCCCGGACAAACATCAAGTGATCGGCACGACATCACCGCACGTGTGTTTAAACAAAAAATCCTGTCGCTGATGAACTACGAGATCATCGCGTCTTTGGGGATACTTAATGCTGGATGTATTCGATTGAATGACAAAAACGAAGCTTGCCGCATGCACACATTCTTATTTGGTGAGTCGAAAGAATTCGACCAGACCAAAAAGATGGCATCATATGTGCCGAGATTCCTGATCCCGAAACCGATCCAGACCTGCATGATGTTGTAATTACTTACATGATTCATGGACAGTGTGGCACCATCAACCCCCAATCACCGTGCATGGTCGACAGCAAGTGTTCCAAGCGTTATCCATGAAGTTTAACGGCGGAGACTATTACTGCCAATGATGGTTATCCACTGTATCGGCGTCGATCACCCAATGATAACGGTAGAACTATCACAACGAAAATGAAGTGAAACGATATCGTGGTCGACAACACTTGGATTGTTCCGTATTCGCCACTTTTTTCCAAAACATTCAAGGCGCATTGCAACGTGGAGTTTTGCAATTCAGTGAAGTCCATCAAATATGTCACCAAAGGCAGCGATATTGTAGTTTTTGGCGTTCAAACTCCCAATACCAACGATGAAATCACGCACTATCAAGTTGGTCGATATGTGAGCTGCAATGAAGCAATTTGGCGTATTCTCTCATTCCCCATTCGTGAACGTCATCCCACTGCTGTACATTTGGCGGTGCATCTGGAGAATGGTCAACAAGTTTATTTCAACGCATCGAATGTTGCTCAACGTGCTGAAATATCTTCAGCGCCAACATTGACCAGTTTCTTTTCAATTTGCCAAAGCGATCCGTTTGCACGAACGTTGTTCTACTCTTAGATGCCACGTTATTACACTTGGAACGCTTCATCGAAGAAATTTCAACGTCGGAAGCAAGGCGATGTGGTTCCTGATCATCCGGATGTGCATTCTACTGATGTTCTTGGTCGCATTTACACAGTTCATCCGAAGAATGGCGAATGATTCTACTTGCGGTTGTTGCTGGTACATGTTCGTGGGCCGACATCATTTGAATCACTTCGAACTGTCAATGGTGTAGTGTGCCCAACATTTCGTACTGCATGTCAAAAGCTCAATTTGCTTGAAAATGATACTCATTGGGACATGACAATCGCTAAAGCATTTGTTTCTGCATCTCCAAGTCAGATACGCACATTATTTGCTATCATTATTTCGACATGCTTCCCATCAAATCCACCTGAGCTGTGGAACAACTACAAGGATGACATGTCAGAAGACATTTTTTACATCGAATTCGTGTCAGTTCAGAGAATCCCGATCTCGAAGGAATGAGGAAATACATAACTAGGCTTTGCTTTTGATCGAAGGCATGTGTTATCTCATGTGCGGCAGTTTATTAGTCAAGTTAGGAATGCCAACGCCTGATCGTAGAATGAATGACGCTTTTAATCGAGAATTGGAACGTGATCAAGATGCATTGAACCTATCGGTTTGATCGAATATACCAATGTTGAACCCCAAACAGAAGGAAGTGTACGATACGTTAATGAAGGCAATTGATGATGGAAATGGTGGTTTATTTTTCCTCGATGAGATCCGAAATTTCTGTAGCAGTTGCTTCTTCTGGGATAGCGGCCACGTTGTTAGAAGGATGCCGAACGGCTTATTCAGCGTTGAAATTGCCGTTAAACCTTCAAATGACTGAAACACCGACAAGCAGTATTGCGAAACACTCAGCAATTGCCAAAGTTTTGGTAGCAAGTAAAATCATCACCTGGGATGAATGCACAATGGCGCACAGATGCGTATTGGCAGCACTCAATCGAACTATGAAAGATCTGCGCAATTACTCAAGATGTTTTGGTGGCGCAATGATTCTGCTATCTGGCAATTTCTGCCAAACACTATCAGTCATTCCAAGATCGACCGCTGCCGATGAAATGAACGCTTGCCTCAAATCATAGACTCTGTGGCGCTATGTGAAGAAACTTCGGCTGACGACGAACATGCGAGTTGCATTGCTAAACGATCCATCTGCCGACGATTTCTCTAAGAAATTGCTGACTATCGGTAACTGCCGTGTTCCTGTCGATGAATCGAACGGATTGATTTCGTTTCCGCCGATTTTTTGAAATTTCGTCTCAGCGAAGGACGACCTCATCAACAAAGTGTTCCCGAACGTCATTGCTAACCACAAAAATCACAATTGGTTGAGTGAACGAGCAATTTTTGCGGCAAAGAACAAAGATGTGGATCACTTAAACTCCACAATTTAAAATCAAATCGTTGGTCCAATGCATTCCTTCAAATCTATCGACAGTATAAGAAGAAGCAACCAACTATCCAACTGAATTTTTAAACTTATTGGATCTGCCTGGCTTGCCACCGCACAATTTACAACTGAAGATTAACTTGGTAGTTATCATGCTTCGAAATCTGAACCAACCAAAACTATGTAATCTATTTCATTTTGAATTGATTTTTGCACATTTATTGAACTTAATTCATTTTGAGTAATTTAATTCAGCTAATAAGTTAACACAAGATTATTGATTCTGAGGCGGTACGAAGTTCGCCGGGTGAGCTAGTTGTTAACAAAGGACAATTAGTGGCGTTTTTATTTCTTGGATTTACTGATCCGACCGTTGTTACACAATTAAACAAAACTGCCTTCAAAGTCTTGGGTCTATGAAGATTGGCTTTCGTATTTTTATTTTTTTAATAATCTGTTCTGACTGCAATTTATATAATTCTGTGTATTTTTATCGTGACATATAATTTTGTTTTTGTGTCTAGTAAATGTTGCCAGCTACACAATGCCTCAATATAAATAAATACATGGATGTTTAAATCACTGATTACAACCTGAATGCCTTATCCAGAGAAATTTCATCAATATATCAAGCCGAACTGAAAGATGTTGCATAGATTAATGTCATACCAGTCCAACTGTGATTTTTTATGTGACTAGTTTAATGATTTGGTTTCCGGTGTATTTTTAAATTTTGTTGTCTTGCTATCGCAATATGCTTATGTAATGCTGTCAATAAATGTCGTGAAATTCAACAAAGTATTCAACGCCCTAGTTAACATTGATAATTAGCAGTCAAAATAAAATGTCAGATATGTAAGAAGAAAAAGATTGTTTACCTGTGCAAGGGTATCTCTGAAGGCGGCGGCCGCTGGAGCGACTCTTAGCACGGGCAGTCCAGCCCTGGCAGCTGCGAGGGCGGCGGTCGCAGCGGCTGCGCTTCGCCCGCCCACCGCCAGCGCAGCCGCCCGCCGCCCCTGCAAACCCGCGCACGCTCGCACCAGAAGATCTGCGCTGAACCTGAAACAATTATCATACAAAACCATTAGTACCTATATAATTAATAATGTGCTGATTTTATGTGCGTATACTCTACGTCGAACAGAATATGTTCTATTTGTAATAAAGTAATAAATACAGTCGAACTTGGTCATTACGATCACGAAAATAGCGAGATCTCGGATGTAATGAGGAAACATTCGTTGACATTAAGTTTATGATTTTCTGCGTACATTTATTCACTTTTATAACGAGCTACTTCTCGGGTATATCGAGCAAAACTGTAAATGTGTCGATCGTTTAAAAACAACATTTTCGACCCTAAGCAATAAAATCCGACCGGACAGTCAACTAGACCGATGCCGCCGTGATCGGATTACGTTTATGACACTCGTTAATTGTCTAAGTACCTAATTGGTGTTTTCGTCGACAACATTGAAAAAGTATCCACGCATATGGTTGAAAATGCATGTAAAAAATCCAAGCTTTGTGAAGCCAGTAGGTACCTACCAGCGCCGGTGGTTCTGCACATCATTACAATAAGCAACTTATTTTGTAGTTTATGTATGCCATGCATGTTTCGGGGATTTCTACGATGGTTTTCAGATTTTTTTAATGTTCTATATAGAACGAGGCGCGAAAAATGTTGTGTAACAATATAACGAGTAATGCTTATAACGAGCAAATTCAATCGGTCCCATCTTCCTCATAATAACGAAGTTCGACTTATAAAAATTGGTAAGCCAAAATGAGGAAAGTAATTTGAAGATGTTGGAACTTCTTATAGATATAGAGCATTCTGAACTTTAGATATAACTTAAATGACAATGTCCCTTAATTCTTCTTGAATTAGTAACATCAATATATTATTTTGATTTGACTGTGTACGACGTAAATAATGAAAGTTGCTTAACCTGCCTTACTTACAAATCTCATTTTTAAAGTGTCTCAATTACGTTAGAAGAATGTGGAAGTGTTTTAGCGAACACTTGCGCATATTTCAGCAGCATAAGAAAGTAATACTAAAGTATTGTATTTACAATATACGACACAGGTTATGATAGTGTGCCCCGCGAGTTATGTACAGGAGAGCCGAGAAGTATTCCAATAGAAAACGAGCCGTCTCGTGAACCGAAAAAGTTAGGTAATCCGCTTGTTATACGCTATAGTAGTAATTATTTAATGAGACTTTGCAACAGACATAATATGTTTGCAGACAACTCACGGAGGCCGTCGAGATTTATTATTAATAGTGCAGTGCCAAATAATAAGTAATAATTGTTCCAGTATAGATCCAGACTATAAATGGAAAATAACAACGCTAAAACAATGTGTAGATAATTATATTACGCTTAACTTTTCCTATTTTATACTTTAATTTAGAAGACATTCGGTTATTATTGTCTTGGTTTCCTACAAAAACTTTTTCCATCCTGGACGATCCAGTGCCGACGCTTTCGAGTTGCTTTGGCCGAGAATTCTTAAATCTCTCATGGCGTAGTTGAGCCATTTCTATTTTGGCCGTCCAGATTTTCTCTTACATACATAACCAGCATTTTTGATATCTTATCCAGCATTCTATTCACGTCGGTGATCTCTGCATTTTGATATGCCGCGTAATCTTCTCACCGCCATTAAGAGTTTACATATCCATATTGTACCTCGATCTTAAAATGCCATTTGCTTTAACAGCCCCATAATTTTTCTTAGGACTCTTCTCCCAAATATATTAATTTGTCTCTCATTCTACTTGCTATTGTTTTAAGAAGCTGTTGGAGATCAAAATATCTACCACTTGTTGGTGACGTTGATTCGGCGATATGTTTCATCGGTTGTAGTATTTGTGCTGTGACAAGGGAGCCAATATAAAAAAAATAATCATATATTATAAATTATATAATATATATATGCGTGTGTGTGCGGGTGTGCGAATGTGCGGGTGTGCGAATGTGCGGGTGTGCGAGTGTGCGGGTGTGCGGGTGTACTTTATGAGAAAAAAAGGCATTAAAATACATATTTGAAAATAAAATTCTCTTAAGAATAGTTTAATCGGTTAAAAACGCACATCCGTACCAACGCTGGTCTTTTCTAATAATGTAAGCTCAATGTAGTAAATATATTAAGTCTGTGAATACATATCGTTTTATCTTATTAATGATATTGATTGTTTTTGGATTACAAAACTATCTTCAGAACAATTTATTGCAAACTTCGATGAGAAAACGTTTGCGTAAAAATTACATAATATATAACTCTTAATAAACTATTTCTTTTATCCAACGAATAAGACAATATTTGAGAATGTGACTGAGAAATGTGTGTTTTATCTAGATTATATTAAAGATAAATAATTTGAAAACATCTCATGCATACCTATATCCACTAGAAAAAATCTTTGTTTTATAAGCATTTCATGTAAGAATTTCTAGTAGTAAAATTGTCGTTATTAAGTAAGATACCCTAGCTTAATTGGAAAAGCATACTGGTACAAATCCAGCAGTTACAGGTTCAAGTCCCATCGAGTATCTAGTGTTGTCTAGTAGGTATATGTCAATATCAGGGAACTCAGAAATAATGGGGACTGAAACACTTAACGGGTAAGGAGTACCAGGTAACCGATCTCGAGTAAGGATTACCTAATCCGGGATAAACTTAAACACCTGTCAAGAATACGTCATACGTTGAATACTGACAACTGCTCTCAGTTTATGCATTGATGCTCATTTAATATTGGTATATTACATACACTATTGCATAATGCGTGTTTCATTTTCGTAGGACACACACAAAGCCCTGCATCAAAATGTGGCGTATTGAATATAGCCTATCGGAATTCTATGTATTATCTGTTCTGTGGTCAATATGCGTGAGATGTTTTCAAATTGTGTATGCTCAATATAACACTTAGATTACCGATTCTTTGAAAGAATAAATATGTGGTATTTTAATCATGCTAAGAAGGTATCCATATAATGTATGGGACATGTACTATAAGTAGGATGTGATCAGTTACAACAGTGTTCACATTTGCTAATCAACTTCATTGAGCCGGATACGTCATCATCAAGAATCAGGTTTGTCATATTTGATTAGCGGTGAATCTATCTGATGCTGTATTCATGCATGTGATTATTATATTAGTTCATATGTAGTGCGTAATATAATACTTCAATGAATATTAATTCTAAACTTATTAGTTTATACTGTGGGTGACGTTAATACTATTGCATAATTGTTGTATGTTTGGTTTGACATAATATACCAGATTACAGGAAATTACAATTTGATATCAGCGCATGCTTATCACGATTAAATAAAATCACAGTAATTTTATGTGATTGATAAAAAACATGGCGTGCCATTTTATAATTATCGCAGGATATTACTTATTCCTTTATATAAAACATGATAAAAAACTTTTACCAAAATGTTAACAAAAGACAACGTGTTAATTGTCACAGTTATGTCCTTAAATATTATAACAATAAACGTAGTAAATTCTTATACTTATATTGATCTTTATTTAGATGTAAATCGTTTAGCATATTGACGGATTATATTGAGTTTAAGACCGAATGATATATTATGTAAATCTGTTATTTTGTATTATAATTATATGCAAATTATGAGCATAAACAAACAGTATGTATAATACGATTATTATTATTACTACATTTTCTCCAAATTTTAATGAGATAAGACTAAATACGGTGATGAAATTTACTTATTTTAATATTCAATAAATGTCAAAAATACATGTAAAACACGATGTAATTTATGTTGTTTTTTAAATAATTTTAAATATTCAACTATCTATCATCTTACATGTTAACAATTTATCATTCCTGCCAAGCTTTCGTAACTATTAGAAAATCCGTACTTATGACTTGTATGCAAATTTACGAAAATGTGTATAATATTTGATAGTAATTATGTTAGCATACCTACATTACAATTTAAATAAATATGTCATTCATCTTTTGACTTTTGTGTCCGCGTTGTATAATTTTAAATATTTTAACCAGACATTTTACTTATTTATAAATTTCTTACATTTTAGATAATCAAAGTCGATTCTGAGTTGTAAATTAACAATATTAAATTCTATATTTGATAAATAATAAGCGTTTATTACCATAGGCGTAAGTGTGAAAAATGCCTTATAATTAGTTACTAGACAGGATTAAAAATCTTTAATAATTTAACTCAACAATAAATTAAAATTTATCAACGTGCATGACCTTCCCAATAATAAGTGGGTCCATCTTACAAAGCAGCCTGTACTCGGCTCAATTTGCATGCAGCATCACCGATGTGTGTGTTTTTTATTCAAATTTATTGCGCAACATAATTGTGTACTCGTTCATACATAACAACAAGACAACCGGTCGTTATTGAAATTTAATTATTATTATTCCTACCATAGCCACAGCCAATGATGGCGACGACTAAAAATACAACGCCAATGTGATATCTTGCTCATACGTCCGCGGAGAGTCCGTTCAAAGTCAGTGTTATCGAAAACACACATGTTGTGTCCGTCAGTAAAGATTGTACTGTTTATTTACTCATAGACTGTTTTGTCAAAACGTTCTATTTAAAAAAAAATCGAACCATAAATAATAATACTCTTTATAATTTTATAAGTGTCAAATTTAAATATCGAATACTACTTAAAATGGTGTTTAACGCCATTATTATGTTTATTTGGAATAGCAGTTATAGTGAGTACTCTAGATAAGACAAACTGACAGTTCAAATCATATTATTATTTGAATTAGACCATAATAATATAATAATAAACAATGGTGTGTGAAAGACCGAAGGATCTAGCGTACCCAACGGTGTGGAGGAGATTTACAAGAACTAGTAAACAAGATGGGTCACTTTTAAAGTTTAAGATACAAGATTGTCCTGAAGAAATGTTTGATGACCTTATGAAATTCATGGTTGAATTTTTTATGAAAGACGAGACTTGGAATCGAGCTATAGGTAAAAAGTGGCTTATTATTGTGTTGAATAATTATCTTAAGGTGTGTAAACGTGCGCGCGTTAATTCATTGTTTATTTGTTTTTTGTTTGTCACGTATTTATTAATCCGTGTATTTGCTTCCTTTGTGATAAGAGCGTAAACGATTCGCGTTTGTAATCGTGTCGTTAAATTTTACTCTACGACTGTATAAGTAAATAAGGATGTCGAAAGTCATAAAGTTAAACGAGATTTTTTTGTCTACCAAAATTATTCTCAAAAACAAACAGTAGTATTAAATTAATAAACATTCTACAAAAAATTGTTTCCTGTATGAGACGAATCGCATTAAATTCTAATATATTAATGAAAAATTCATTTATTATTTAATTAAATTTACCATACCCAAAATAGTGTATTTTATATAAATATAATATCAAAATCTATACCTACAATTATTAATAGTAAAAGCTTAATCACAAATATTTATGAGTGTATGCTTAATTGCGAAATCTTATTTGTTGTATGCTATAATTTGTTTCTTTTTTATTTAAAAATGGCTATACTTATTATTAAATTAGTATATTATAAAAAAAATTTTAGTCAACGTATTCATCCTTTTTATCCGGTATGACAATAATTGATAATCGATAGGTACTTTCTTTCGATATACGGCCCTTATTTAACCTCAAATATTTACCCTGTTATACAATCACACGTCATACAAAACCAAATTCGAAAATAACTTTGTCTTTTAAAAATAAATATCCTTAATTCCATTTTTTTAATTAGGAGATTACTTGCACTAAATCTTTCAATATAGAAATTACTAATTTTTCTGGAAATTTAATCAGATATTAATAAACCTCTCATTAGCGGAAGAGCAAATAATCAAGATCGATTTCATTCGCGTGCAAAAAAATATACACCAACATGCCAATTTATATGTAGGTATACAATACATATACCTATAATTGTTTTTGTTAAGCAGTATTAATTGTAAAACTATAGATACCTAAACTTCTTAATCGAAACTCGTAAATGTAAAATGCAAGAAAAATTTAAGTTAATGCTATTCATTGTATTATTAGGATATTACAGTGCGACGGGTTAACTCTGCAGAACAGATAATATGAATTATCATAGTGATCGAATGGATTTTTTTGTTCTCTTGCCTTATTTAAAACAAGTATCTTTCGCGCTATTTATTGTTCATAAAATCTGAATAACTGTAAATTAATTTTACTAATCGCTGCTTTCTATGCCCGCATCTAATTGTGATACGGTATCAATCAATTATATATCCCTCATCATATTCCACTTTTCTTAGTCCGTAGTTTTTCTTTCCCATATACATACACTTTAAAATATAGTCTATCTAGCGAGTATTCGGACATCGGTCATTAGTGGGCCTTGGGTAACACTCACACCATTTATCCAGCGGTTGTCCACTCGCTGAGCAACATAGCCATGTCATTTGAGTGCTAAGTGCCCTTTTTTATTTTTAACTATGTATAACTATTTACTTAGCAGGCATATTGTACTAAAATACAGTGGTCAGTAAATATACCTACATAGTTTATTATAAAGGACAACCTTTTAGTTTAAGCCGTAATATTTTAGATTTTTTTCAAAATCACATATAATCATTCATTTTCCATCTAAATCATATATTGTAAGTTTGAGAACCCGCATAATTATTTGTAATACAAATTGCGTTATTATACGTCATTATTTACGAGATATTTTATTTTAGCAGATAACCTGTAAAACCACGTAATAATATATATTATTGTGTTTTTGTTAGTGCATACATTGTTTCTTTTAACTATTTAGATATTATAGAATGCTGAGTCATTTCCTTTTTAACCATTTTATTTAAATATGAAAAGGTAAAATAATTTTTTTTATTTAGTTAAATTGCACTTTTCGAAATGTCAGATGTGTAATTTAAAGATTCAATTATTTAAAATATTGTCCCCTTCAAAGATCAAAAATTAAATACTTTTACATAATATTATTTACTATTATAAACGTCGCCTCATTCACCTTTCCATAACAGAATCTGTGTAATACTCTCTTTTAAAATGACTGAGAATATTATTGTACTAACCCACACCTTTTGGTGATTTCTAAAGAGATTCTACTAATTTATTTTCACTTTTTTGGGGTAAATAGCTTATGTTTGCGCGACATCAATTTCGCCTTATCTGAGCATTACATGGTAGGTTGAATGGCTAGAACATAAACGACGCACACGGGTGCAAAAATCCCTTTATTTATGTTAATCTGCAGGCTGTTGATAAGCAAATGTTTCCCTACAAGCTTTTCTCGAATTCACTGAAACACATTTGGTAAAGGAAATCTTGGGAAGGCGTTACTGCTTACTTTGTTAAGCCGCTCGTAAAATCTTAATCCTCTAATATAAACATGGCCGGAATTTTATTGGCATTGTAAATTTAAAGCGAAAATACTAAAAATCGCTTTTTAATGCCAATAAACACGACGTGAATAAACTGCACTTATTTTTATAACAACTAAAAATCAAGATCCTTACAGGTAGGGTACTTACATTGCATCGGACATAATTAATATTGTTATTAATACATACTTAATTAAAAATGCACAAAATATCCAAAAAGAATAACACTAATCACATCCGAAATATTAAATAAATATTATAATAATATATTATCATCTGAGTGTTGGATTGGTTGTTAAAACTTTGTTCTTTAACTGTACCTATTAATTTCTATAACATTTTAGTCAATAACTATTAAATCCAGCATATTTTGTTAATAAACTAAGGTTAAAATTTGCATTAGTAAGTTGTAAACTCGATAAAACCCATCAGTCGATATTAATGCGACAACCCATAGACAAAAATGGTTTTCTAATATTAATAATTAGAAGACATTTAGACAAATATTTGTCGCTAATAGTAATCGATTAATCGATAAGTATACTAATTTTGATACAGCAGTTATGAAAAAAAGGTTAATGTTTATAATAACTTTGGTCTAACTTGTATTTTTATTTAAAAAAAAATGTAATAAGTATAAGTACATACCAACACTTATATATTATCTAATAAGCCAATATAATTGAAAAAAAAATGGGTCGACGTTACTACTGTGATATTTTATAAATAAAAAGGTTAGGTAACTTTATTTATTTTCTTGCATATATTAGAAAATACTAACTGATAACAAGTATATTTCGTATACTTAAATTATTATGAATAACATCAAGTAAAATCTGAATATTTTAAAAAGATATAGTAACTACCTATAGGTATAATTAATTTTATAGAGTGAAGTGAAATACATGAATGAAAACTTACTATTAATTTGACGTTACGTATGTCTAGTACAAAAACAGGTTGAAAGTAATATTATTGTATCTATATTCTAAAGACAAAACGTAAAAATATTTCCGTGATTAAGAAATGTAATTTGCTCAAAGATGCGGCGTATTTTTAAAAGTGTCCCTAGAATTTTAAAAGAATTTTCTCAAGAAACTCATTACAATGAAGATATAAAATTAACATTACAGCCATACTAGGTACGGCATGTTTTATAAAATAAGCACACAAAGGCTGTTTACATCTCGAGAAACTTTTTAAGTGCCGCAACAGTGTTTTTCCTTAGCAAAGTCTTTGTTAATATGTTATTAATTAACTCGTAATGTGTTTCATTGTATCACCTCACACTGAACAAATTACTGTTATTCTGTGAAAATTTGACAACATGTTTTCTTAAAATATCTCCATAAGAATAGAACTTTAATACCATTATATCTGTCATGCAATTCGATTTATTATTATGTACGTCATTTATCGTCACCTCACTATTAAAACCTCGTAAATCCGATATTATGGAAAAATTAAGTTTGTTCGACAAAATTAAAAAAAAACATTTTAAATCATATTAATACCTCGGTTCTCTAGATTACTGTGTCCATATATTAACAAATTTAAAAAACTCGTAGGTCTCGTGGTTTCTAGCATTGAATTAAAACCTCTTATTTCACAACCAGTGTCAGCAGATTCATCGATTAGAGAGGTGTTTAAAATATTGTTTTTATTTCGTTTTTTACTTCCCCTCAACATTTTTCTCAAATAGACTTACGAGGTTTTAATAGTAAGGTGACGTTATACGTAATGTTAAAGCAGTTACATTAACGAAATAAATTATTATTGTAGATTTCATAATACCTAATCGCTAAATTAACTAAAATATTTAGTTTCCAATTCAATATTGTACAACTATAAAGGTAAAATATTCATGAATAATGTAAAACAATGCAGTATTATCTAACTATAGCCTGCCTTGTGCAAATGAATAAAAATGATTTTGAATAATTTTGAGAGCGCTGCTCCAAATTGTTTTACAGTTCTGGAAAACGAGTTCAATTTCATTGTAACGTGTACACATAGTGTAAACGGGAAACGGGTTTATTATCAACCAAAAAAATATTAACGGATACCGTGAGAAAAATTGAATTGTTTATTCCATACGTATTTTTTTGGACGATTCTTCGCATTCGTATTTACACATTTTATTTTGCTTACAATATATACACACGAAGTAAATTTTTAATACGTTACATTGGTATAATGAAATATTATATTACATATAATTAAAAATACATTCAAAGAAAAGAAACATAAAATTTGCAATTGAAAAATATAATTAATATTATTGTTTTCATAATCAAGAACTTGTAATCTCTCCATCGTAATATTTTCAATGTTTCTTGTCAAATAAATAGTATCTTATTTTTAGAAGATTTAATCTTGAAAATGAAAAGTTTTTTGGTGAAATATATTATTATTTATTATGATTACGATCTCAATATTGGTTGAATTAAAATAGAGATATATTTTAAATATACAGCAATGATAAACGATAGATAAGAATTTTATTGATTGCAGAACTGTCGTTAATCTAATTCAATTCAACTTCACTGTGCAATGCTCCTATCGCTAGTACAACTGTGATACGGAAAACTCGATACATACAATTTTTCGAATATGAAAAATAGATGCTTAAACTACCTACAGGGTGAGGGCCTGGTTCAGGAAATCCTGAACCATGAATCTGTCATGATAGAATGTTGCTTTCTCTTCTTCATTTTTAGCTGTGAAAATGTTGATTAACACAAATAAGTTTAATCGAAATATGAGTGTAGAATTCCGCATTTCATCAAATTGGTCCAACTACTATCCTACCGTGTAAACACTCTATTCCACATATGAAAAAAGAGCTATTACTTTAAAGTACGGGAATTTACATCTTCGCTTTCTCAAACTCCTGCACCAGGCTGTGAGTGATGCAATACAAATCAAGTGATATGACGAAGTTACGTGGGCTTTCTCACTATTAATTCGAAAATAGCTTTCACGTAAGCTGTTAAAAGGGTATACAAATAGGAATGTTTACTGTTTTCTTTTCAAAATTTTAATTAAATTAATTCATATCACATTACAACTCCACCCTTTAAGCTTAAGCGATCGAAGCGTTGAACATATTATTATTTTATAATAATGTTTATTCAATAAATTCAAAAGTTTAAACACATTAATGACTTCAAATATTGTTTTCGTGATTTGGTACTCAATAAAAAGCGTTAACGTATCATCAATCAATATTTATATTTTAATTAACTATTTCTTTTATTCAACGAATAATTCACAAGATTTGAGAATGTACTATTCTAATTATTGAACATACATAATTCAGTCGTAGCATAGTAATAATGCACAGGGCGCGATACCCAAGAGACACAGGTTCAATTCCTGCCGGGTGTCTTACTTTTTACGAAAATGATTTTTTTTTTTTGCTATATTTTCTCATGAGTGTTTTCAGAGGTATGAATGTTCAATATTTATATCTTAAATAATAACCTTTACATGAATAAAATAATTAAAATAAAAAACAATAATAGAAGTTCAAAATTTTATTTGGAAAAATTCTGGCCATATCAGTTATGGTCAGACTGGACAAAAGTGAACTATGGGTTTATCGCTAACACGTAATAGCATGTGTTTATCACAGGTTTTGCTGCTAAACTTTATCATATTGGTTAAATAGAATCACATTCATTCTAATGTGGCGAATCGTATGATACAAATGACATCCTCTGTGAGTGTCAATACATCGGTTGTGCGGAAGTGCTTTGCGATCTCATTTAACCTTTGGTATGGCTGTTGCGACCTGGTTTCTACTATGGAACATTATTAATTGGTTGATACAATTGTGAAGAAAGGGTCTCTTACTTATCATCTAAACTTAACCAAAGTAGTGATACTATTTATGCACAATCTAGTCTAGTGTATAATATTTATAATCAGTGTCTAAGGAAGTTACTCCTGGGATGATCTCAGTTCAACTTTCAAGGTTACGTTATGTTACACACATGGAAGTGTTTCGAAACGTGGAAGATAATGGAGATAAAGCATTCGAGGCGTGTATATTAAATATATACATACCAGTAGCGAAGGGTGGAGGTAGGCTGTTAAGATCCGCCATCAATAGTGCACATTAAACTTTGTTAGTCATACGTATTTATTTTATTGAACTACGATTACAATTTACAGATGGCGTTGGTTAGTTTTAAAAAATCAATTAAACCCTGTCTAAACTAAATCATAATAGTTTTGATATACTTACTTTGGGCGATACGACAAAATTGTGCACACTTTTTCATTCATACTTATTTGTTTTTATTGGATTTAGAATATCTATTACACATATTGTTGGTTCATTTTTTTTATTTCATTAAGCCCTGCCTAAACCAAACTATAATAGATAAAAATATTATTCTATTCATAAAACATCCAAAGTTATGTATGATTTAATTGCATAATTTTAGACATTTTATGGATAGACGAGTATTTTTTGACTATTGTCTACTATGGCTTGGTTTTAGCCGGGCTTAATTGAATAACTAACTAACACCATTTGTAAATTGTGGTCTTATTTCAATGAAAACAAATACGAACGACTGACAAAGTTTAGTGTATATTATTTATGGTGGATCTTAACAGCCTACCTCCAACCTTCGCCACTGATACATACAATGGAGAGGTTTTAGTGACTAGAGCAAGGAAAAAATCCTAATCTTCAAATAGATACATACCTACCACAAAGTAATAGCAGCGTTTTGGGCTTAATCCTTTTCTAAAATATTCTAAAGATAAAAATAAATTACTGTGTTTATAGATGGGTGTAGATTCATACAAAAATCATCTGAAAACACTGAGAATAGATTTATAACACGAAACGATTTCAAACTCAATTTTATTCTTATATATCACGTCCATGCAATTCACAGGTCACCAATTATTTTATAAATTTAAAACCGCATTAAAATGAATGTTACAGGTATCGAATTCGACGAATTGGCAGTAAAAGAGTTCTACATCTTCCAGTCTTCGTATCTGAAAGAAAAGCTCGTACAAATTTGTCTGTTTGACGATGATACTGAATATGACATGATAAACACTAGGCCGAAAATATTAGGATTTAATTTAATGCTGGTGTCAAGGAACGATGATCCACACATTGACTATGGTGTAGGTATAAATCAATTTTAGTAAAATAATTTTAACAACATATTATAATAAGTACCTACTGTGGTGGTAACTCGTTTTTTGTTTGCAAACATCGTCAAGGGTTCATAGAAATGTTGTATAGATTCATTATAAGTCACCTTAAACTTGTTTTTACTCAGCTCAAACTAATTTAGTAAGTAGGTATTTTTATTGCTTCTATAAAACCAAACGTATTCTTCAATATACCCATAGGATACTAGGATAAGTTTATATGACGTGGTACTTGGTATTATTACAACATCTGTTTTCTTGCATTAGATCATGAGAACTTTTTATCATATTAAAATAGTTTCGTATGTATGTAATTTACCATTTCTCTTCTAAGCAGGAATGTTAAGTTAATATGGCCTCCAACATGGAAGTTACATCACACTTTTTTTATGAGAAATGGCTTCCAAAATAACTAATCAAATCATTACCTATCAAAATCAGTTGGTAATTGGATTTTTTTACATTGTCCATTGTTTTGCTTATATTGAAGTTTTTTAATCTACAATTCATCCGCTTTAAAGTCACATAAAACTTAAGTACTGCATTAGTATGAATTTATAGTAGTAATAAATAATAATATACCACAAGGGCTATTAGATTACATTTAATGACAATGAATAGTAATGTTATTTTATTGCTATTATGAACCTTGGCAATATTTTTCACAGCGGCTAATGACTGAAAAACTAATTTGTGGAATTTAATATTATTATATTGTAATAAACATTATACCATTATACCTGTATAATAAAGTCGAAATATACGTAGATTAATAATTATATTTAAATGACAGGGTAAGTAATTGCCAGATATTTCATTGTGAAAACAAATATATAGGTACTGTTTTTCTTATTACCCAGAACAAGTTCTATGGGATTTTTTTTAGTCAATTTACTTTTTGCACACCACATTGTGAAACATTTATGTTGTGAGAAATCTGGCTATCCACATTATGGACATTAATATTTTTTATAATTTTTCTATAATTAAGAGTTGGTTATTAGCCATTCGCTCAATTCATTGCATCTATGATTTCAATCCAAATTCTTACATACTTACTCATATTTATTGATGAAAGTGGCAAGTAAATTTGGAAAGAGCGATTAACTAGAGAAGAGCGGAGGACCGGTCAGAGTGGAGAAGTCTACTTGAGGTAGGCTGTAGTATCAGAGAAGAAAAAGAAGCAATTGCGGGGATTAAAAGCGAATATTATAACAACTGTTTCATATTCGACTTTCAAACCATTTTTAACAAATTTGTTTTGGGTTCGATTTCATAGCGCTGTACCTATATGGTGTAATGCTCGAATCCAGGGAGCGGGTCAGTACCGAAGGGTGGAGGTAGGCTGTTAAGATCCGATATAAATAGTGCACACTAAACTTTGTCAGCCCTACGCATATGTTTTCATTAAGGGGGGACATGCTCAGCGTAGGTCAAATGGAGCTTTTGTTCTATTTTCAAAGCATGATCCTGGACATTCCTTAAACGTTGTAGATAATCTATTTACATAATTTTGAAGCCTTATCATCCTTTATATTTATTTTAAAGATTTGATGACTGCATAAAGTATTTTTATTACGTTAAATGGTATTCTTTAAAAACCCTCGCTCTAATAGTAAAATGATGTTAACGCGTGTTTGAACATGTACCGTTTAAAAAAAATCGGTAAGGCACATGTTCAAACACGCACATTAACATCATTTTACTCCCTATTTTAATTATAGTTTGTCAATTTACGACTACGGCCGTATGTTGTAGCTTAACTACTGGGGAATGCCAAAAGAAATGGCGTATTTCAAAAAAACACTACTTTATTCTTAAGTCAATAATTATTATAAAGCAATCATTATTCATAGGATGTTTATTACACTTGAATGGTCAAAGACATAGCTTATAATCAGTATCTTTATAATTATCTTCAAATGTGTTAATCTTGCCCATTTTTTGAATAATAAAATACCTAATTCTTGTCAAATTTAGGATCACAGAGATTATCAATATAATTTTTTATCGTAAATATTTCACTATAATAATGTCGACATAAATTATACTGATGGTTTTATAAATGCGTTTAAAAATTAATAAATGTAAAAAATCTTAACACCACTGCACATTTATGTACTGAAATATGACTATATTCTAAAACATTAGAGCGCGAGTTTTAAAAGAATACTATTTAACGTAATAAAAATACTTTATGCAGTCATCAAATCTTTAAAATAAATATAAAGGATAATAAGGCTTCAAAATTATATAAATAGATTATCTACAACGTTTAAGAAATGTCCAGGATCATGCTTTGAAAATAGAAAAAAAGCTCCATTTTGACCCACGCTGAACACGTCTGCCCTTAAACTAAGACAACAATTTGCAGAGAGTGTTGGTAGTTTTTTAAAATCAACTAAATCCTGCTTGCCAAACCACAATAGTTTAGGCATGCTATGGGCGAATGGCATAATTTTAGATATTTTATAAATATACAAGTATTTTTGACAGTTATCTAATTATGGCTTGGTTTATACAGAGTTTAATTAATTTTAAAAACTAACCAATACTATCTGCATATTATATGTACCTAGTCTTATTTCAATGAAAACCAATATGTATGACCGACAAAGTTGAATGTGCACTATGTATGTCGGATCTTAACAGCCTACCTCCAGCCTTCGCTAGTGTTATATATAAATAAATATACATATGAATATGAACATAGTTAAAAAGTAATAGCGAAAGTAAGAGGAATAGCGTATAGCGGAGTGCCCAAACCACCTGCACGATAGTATTTTTCTGCTGTATGTTCTGACGAACGCATTTTAAAGCCGCTATTGGTTGCAATTCCAACCCATACGGTTCTACCAGCAGTGCAAATGAAATTAATTTTCTTTTAAAACAGTTGTTTTCATTTCAGTTCACTTCGAAACCAATAACAAAATTATTTCAACTATTTGATGCGACTCACGAATGTAACGATGTTTTTGAGCGCTTTAATGCTACCGAAGTATTGGGTGATGCTGGGCTATCAGTGCATCCAGATTGCCGGGGATTAGGAATCGCCCACGAACTTCTTTACGCTAGGTGAGAATTGAAAATTTCATTGTGTAATATTCCAAAATGGGAAATTCTTGAAGTCATATAAATGTCACTCACCAACACGGAAAACTAACTCACGCTTACGCATGCAATATTTTAAATGTTCTTATGTACCTAATTAATATGCGTAAACAATTTTTAAACCGTTTCCAAACAGTTTTATGTGATGTTCATAATAATATATTATTGAACATACATAGTTTTGAAAACACTTTTGAGAAAATATGTTATTGACACCCCGCAGGAATCAAACCGCATCTCTCAGGTATCGCGCCCACGCACATATTCCACTATGCTAAAGGAGTGTCTTACATTTTTCAAAAAGATTTTTTCTGTTAGTAATAATATATTTTCTCAAAAGTGTTTTCAAAATTATTCAATTTAATTTCAATTACAATTTATTAGATCAGTAGATAAATTAGATAGGTACAAGGAAGTACACCGGATGTATATTCAATAATTAAAATGTTACATTCTTAAATCTTGTGAATAATTCTTTGAATAAAAAAAATAGTTAATTAAAAATGATATATTATTATGTTCATGCAGAGATGCATCTTGGCTTGGATTAGATATAAAATATCTAAAAATCGTAAATAAAAAAATGTTTTCACAGTTTTCAAAGACTTTTCACAAAGCGTCTTTTCACGTGCATGGATTTACTTGCAGCAATAGTGTGTATTTTAAACTATCTCAATAATAACTGTTTTCAAGTAAAAGTGCTGGCTGTCTCACCAATCTCAATCTTCAAGAGTAAGCGAGACGCGTTGTTGTCATTTTATTGTCTAGTTGACAGGTCGTAAAAATCAAATTTATCCTCAAAACGAGTCTACATGGTGTAGTTTGTTTTTTTTTGCGCAGGCGCAGATATCGAATAAGTCCCAAATGTCGCGTGAAAAGTCAGAAACTTCCGAACGTTTTTGATTCATGCATGCAATCTTGCAACTTGCATAATAATATATGTTTATACGTGCATTTTCTTGTTATGGCCGGGATAATACGTATCTACCGTCAGCAGTACATCCATGCACGTGTAAACGGGGTATTAAGATAAGTTTTAGCACCTATTAAGATACGGTTTTAAAATAACTGCTAGAAATTCTTTACAATATATATTGTCGTATCGCCGAATACCTTTCTGTAGATATAAATCTGATTATATTCGTATAATATTAATGTATGATTCAATTAATTGGGTTTTAATTTAACGCAATAACATCGTAGAGCTCTTTACGATGCTAATGTGTTAACTCAAAAAGAAAGTAATTAATTCAACTCTATTTAATTACTATTTATATGATTACTACTTCATTATGTCATATTCGAACTTCACAATCAAAATTTCGTAACACTAACCTCAATCCAGCGCCACTTTTTATACCTCTTACGTCTTAATCTTAATCCATCAACTTAACATCACAATTATATAACTCTATCGTAGTATTACTCAGTGCACGGCAATGATGTCATCATTTCAAAGGATATGATATGTGCCTCAGACACAGTAGAGGATCAAGTCAAGTGGAGGACCTGAGCGGTAAAAATTTCGGGGCCCCCAAATTCAAGTTAGGAAAAAAAGTTTTATACATAGAAACTCTCATTAATTTATAACAATAAAATATAAGAAAGGTAATAGAAATAAAATTAAAAATAAATAAACAAATTTTTGAAATAAATTTCAATTATTTTGGCAGTGTCAATTCGGTTTAAAATTTCTTGCTCTATATACAAAATGGCCATACTATTTAATCTTTCTTCTCCCATAGTACTTCTCAAATATTTTTTACACCCTTTATACAATCTTTCACCTGACACATTAGATAAGGGGATTGTTAAAAAAAAATCAATAATATTTCTACATTTGGGAATGTGCAGGACATAGTGTTATCTTTAAGAAGTATTAAAAAATGGTCAAAATTTTTTAAAATATTGGTTAAAATTTTCCAGCGATGGGTAGAAGCAGAAAAAAAATGTGAATAAATTATGCACAAACCTAAAATCCTGTATTGGAGCGCTACAACTATCCGCAGCAAAATGTTTAATTAAATTAAAAAAATGGTTTGCACACGGAATAAAAATTGCACTCGAACTATAGACATTCCAAGATCTCGGGGCCTCTTGGTACGAGGGTGGGTCAATAAGTCCTTAGAAAAGCCGACAAGTGGCGCGACTAGTACTGTAAGCGGTTTGTTTTCATGCAGCGGCACTACCGATTCAGTATGCTGCGAAGTTTCAATCAGATTGGTCGGGTTGTTGTGAGTTTTTCGTACATTTAAAAAAAAAAATTGCTTGTGGAAAATGGAAAAATGGAAAATGGAGAAAATTGAGTTTAGAGCTGTTATTAAACATTTTAATATAAAAGGGTTAACAGCAAAGGAAATAAAAAATGAGTTGGATTTAGTTCACGGCATATCTGCTCCTTCACTTGCAACTATTTATAACTGTTTAAATGAATTTAAACGTGGTCGTACATCAACAAAGGATGAACCACGCTCAGGACGTCCTGTAGAGGTGACTACACCAGAAATGATCAATAAAATCCACGATATGGTGTTAAGTGACCGAAGATTAAAGTTGAGTGAGATAATTGAGGTTACAGGGATCTCAAAAGGTAGCGTCATTTCTATTTTACATGACAAATTGGGCATGAAAAATATTTCTGCAAGATGGGTGCCGCGTTTGCTCACAGTCGACAATAAACGCAATAGGGTGGTGGCCTCTAAAGCCTTGTTGTCGCTCATGCAACGCAATCCGGATGAATTTTTTCGTCGCTTTGTGACTGTAGATGAAACATGGTTACACCACTATACTCCCGAGACGAAAGAACAGTCAAAGCAGTGGATTGCGAAGACAAACCATGTCCAAAGAAGGCGAAAACCGTAAAATCAGCTGGTAAGGTTATGGCTACTGTATTTTGGGATGCACGTGAAATTATTTTCGTTGACTATTTGGAAAAAGGAAAAACAATAACAGGGGATTATTATGCATCTTTATTGGACCAGCTAAAAAACGAAATTGAAGAAAAATGGCCTCATTTAAACAGGAAAAAAATCCTCTTTCATCAGGACAATGCCCGTGTTCACACATGTTTACGATCAATGGCTAAAATTGAAGAATTGAAGTTTGAATTGGTCGACCACCCACCGTATTCGCCAGATTTAGCCCCCAGTGACTTTTTCCTTTTCCCAAACTTAAAAAAATGGCTAAGTGGACAACGTTTTTTTTTCAAATGAAGAAGTCATCGATCGGACAAATGCTTATTTTGAGGACCTTCCGTAAACTTGTTTTTCTGACGGTTTAAAAAAAATTGAGAAACGTCTAACCAAGTGTATTGAGCTCCAAGGAGATTATGTTGAGAAATAAAAAAAAAATACAAAAAAAAAACTGTTTTAATGCTTTTTTCTAAGGAATTATTGACCCACGCTCGTACCTCCACTTAGTTCGCATACCGCTAGACCCGCCCCTGCTCAGACATCGTCCTTATTACAATATTAATTAACTAATTCACCATCCGGCATCTGATCTGGCATTTTATATTAATATCGTTAAATTTTTTGTTCCAGGGTGGACATGTGTAAGGCGGTAGGACTTAAAATTATGTATGCGACCTTCACGTCTTCGACGTCGCAAAAAGTTGCGGAGAAATGCGGATTCGAGACCTACTATGAAACTTCATACGCCGACTTCGAAAAGAAAACTAATTTCGACTTTAAAACTGACTCACCCAGTTTGAAAATCATGGCGTATATCGTAAAATAGGAAGTCTCACTTTAATATAATATTAATGTAATCTAGAGGCTCAAAATAATATTTTTTTATGTCGTAATAATATATTAAAACTATGTAAAATCGTACCTGGGACGATATATCAATATATTCTTATGAATGAGTTATCACAACCCCCCCCCCCCCCCCCCAATCGTCACACTTTGTTACAAAATCTGTTCTGTCTAAATAATGTCCCATTTTTAACTTCACTCCCATTCGTTGAAAATGATTTCAATATACTTAATGTTCTCACGGAATATTATTTATTCTTAGATAGAAATGAGTTTATATATTTTTGATGTATTTCGACGTCTCTCCTTCCCTATTTATTTTTCCTTCATCATAACTCATCACATTATATCAATACTATTATACAATACAAACTACAATGTATCTATATATATATATATTCAAATTCCAATATATCTTCATAATTTGAAAAAACTTCCGATATTTATTATGTATATCTACCAGAAAAAATCTTTTTAAAATATATGACGCCGAACTGTACTCAAACCCATATCCACTGAATTCGCGCCAATGTTCTTTATCAATTGAGCCACGTGCATCCTATCTAATTACGACATAATTAACCAGTAGATTTTACATTTCTGAAGCGCTTCACAAAATATTTTTTTTCTATTTAGTATAAATTATAATATAATCTGAGGTTTTTTTAAATTATGTATGTTCAATAAAGAATGTTACACAGATACAATTAATTGAATTTTTGGCCGAATTAAAAACATAGTTTATCAAATTGATTATGTATTTAATTTATTTACATTACATTCAAGAAGTATCTACCTCATGGCCCCCACTTCCTGAAGCGGGCCCCCAGGCTATGATCTTTGGCGAGCCCCCCTACATATCGTTAAGCATAACGGCAGTGTGACGCTCTACAGTAGCGTTTTCCAAATGGTGTACTCGGTAAAATTAATATTATTTAGTGTTTTTTTGTATATTTTAATATATCCATTTGAATTATGGAGTTGTAGAGTATCGATACACAATTAAAAATTGCATTGTTCAACCACATAATTTTAAATAATAATATTATTGAAGGAAAATAGAAACTTTTTTTACTATTAGAGCAAATTTGTGATGTGCGTTTATCTCACTTATTTGGTCGACTTGCCACGCCGGGCCTCTAGGCTAGAGCCCTATCAGCCCCCCCTTGTGAGGGCCATGACTACTTTATATGAAAAATAAATAGAAATAAGTAAAACAATGTAAATAGTGTAAAATCTAGTGTAATAAAAATATTCAATCAGTATGGTAAATTTAATACATTATGATTAAATTTTTGAGTGCGAAGTAGTACCTACCTACAACGAGTAAGTTAAATAAACCTCAGCTTTAGAGCCAACGTAAACTTGACTAATATCACGCAAGTGGAATTATACTCACACAGATTAATTAATGTCACCAATGACGGGATGTACCATGGAGCAATAAATGACGAAATAACATCACAGGATTGTTTGAACATTGAGCCACACCAAAAATCTTCAGGTTTCACATCATGTTATACAAAAAGAGACCTGTGGTTGTTATAATCTACAACCTCTGATTAAAATCTACAGATGCCACTAAAGTTTACGTAAATTAATATTGTTGTTTTAACATTTGCGCCTGATTCCTGAGATAATACAATCGTGTTTACTTTCGATAAAGGGCGATTCTGTTTTCATGTTATTTTACCGGGAGCAAATCCCACAATATAATTTATAAAATTAATTATTATAAGCCTGTGCGATACACAAAGGACTATGTAGAACTTTGATAGACATGACAGTCTTGTATATTAGCTACCTATAACTGCGATATTAAATTTGGTATTACATCAAAACGTATTCTCTCACTCAAGATCAAAGCAGAATCTGTTTATACGCCTTATGCCTACGGGGAGAATCTACCTATTATAACATAGGCACATTACATGCAATAACTTTGGAGATTTGAAAGTATTTTTCCGACCTTAGAAGAAAGTAGTAAGGTAATAATTTCGTATAATGTAATAATATAATGAAGAAATATTTACCTATATTATATAGAATTGCCGCAATACTTATTCTATCCCATGTCAAGATATTGAGCCGGCTTAATATAATATTAAAATTAATACTTATTAAAATTCGAAACAATTAAGGCCAAGGGTTTCCAAACTTTTTTTGAGTCACAACCACTATTTATAATCGCATAAAAACGCGTAACTTATACTTGTGCATAAAAATGCAAAGATGAAAAACACACTTTTAAAATAATAAAATAAAATAAATTTTACATTACATGTGGATTACCGATCACCACAATGTCTCCTACATACAAGTGGATTTACAATCTATGCTAGTGAATACTGTAATACTGCACAGCAATACTGTAAGGCACTTTTACCGTCCCAATGGTGTCACTATATTATACTGGTTTAACTATACACACCATAAGATCAACCTCCGATTCCCGTAGGTCTCACTGAATGTTTCCGATATAAAAAAAAGTGGTTTGATGTAGCTTTGGTCTGAAAGCTTTATTAAAGTTTTTATTGAATACGTTTTAATACTCTGTCGTCGTCGTCAGATTTATCAAAAGCCAATGCCTGCAGAGTGCCAATCACATCATCAACAAGCATCAATGAACTGCTTCATATTAAAATACCATATATAAAATAGAAGTCAGGAAAACCACGAAATGATTGTAAATTGAAAGACTAATGAGTTAGTGTTAGAAGACCTAGCAAAATGGATCAGATGGATTGAGGCGATCAAGTTCCACTCAAAGCTTTAGCACCACAACATGTAAGCAATGCTATAAATTGAATAGATAGTGAATAAATCCTAGATTAAAAAAAGAAAATAAATAAATAATATCATCTTATCAATCTGTGAAACGTGTCCGGGTCTGTGTAAACAAAAAAAACCGTTACGTTTTATACCGAAGCCTTTTTGAAAATCATCCTGAGATCGAAAAGAAGTTTCATTCAAATAAGTAGATACCTATCTTGTTTGTTTTCGATTTCAGTTTTATTGTTTGATAGCTGTTCATCCTAGAAAGACACACCATCAAAAATGTTGAACAAACATATTCTACCGAGATAGAATCTAACTATATAAACGTGAAGCTGACAAAACGTTATTAAAGACGAATGAATAAATTGGTTGCAAGTTGCAGATTAATTTGTAAGAACACATTTATGGGTCATAAGGGATTTATTCACAAATACTGAACGGAATTAAAGACGCATTGCATTAGTAGGTACCATACGTTTAAAAAAGATTTTTATACATTTAATCTTATTTTAAATGAATATTTATAAAAATTGGAATTACAAATACATAAGTAAGAAAGATAGTTTCAACACTATCTTATATCATACAGGTAATTATGTTGTTCATTTGCAAGCAATTAAATGCTGCCAATACATAGGATTTTCATTTCTCTATAGCTATCAATATTTGTCTAGCATTGTCAAGTATTGTAATATATTATACAGTAGGTATCTACATCCCCCCTCCCCCTCTTAACAACACTTATAAAATGTTATCAACTTAGTACTATAGATATTTAAAACGCCATTGCAGACATTTTTTTCTGATTACCACCAAAACTGACATTTATGTTCAATATTGTTTGGAAAATAAATATCGAAAGAAAAACAGTTGTACAGCGTATACAAATTGTTAAAATGTATTACAACAATAATCATTGAATCTATTTGTTTCGGGTATTACGTGAAATTTTTAGTCAAAATATTTGACCTACCTATTGGAACATTCTAGCCAAATGGTAATGTTTTTTGATTTTAAGAATCCAACTCGTCAAAAATGTAAACGTACTGCTGAAAACATCGATGCTGTGAATCAAAGTGTGGATGAAATCCACAACAATCAATTACACGTCGATCTCGAGAGCATGGAATTTCATATGGCACTACATGGAATATTCTAAATAATAAAGATTTCTATTTGAAGATGTATAAAATAAATTAAACATAAGAACTTAAGCCAAATGACCATTTGGTGCGTCGAAATTTTGCTGATTGGGATTTATAGCAACTTGAAACAGACCCATTATTTTATGAAAAAATAATTCTTGGTTAAATGGCTTCGTAAATAAGCACAATTATCGCATTTGGAATAATGAAAACCTACATGCAATTATTGAAACAACTTTACATTCAAAAAAATTAACAAATTGGTGTGGTTTATGGTCTGGAAGCGTAATTGTACCATATTTTTTTTTTTGAAAACGAAAATGGCACTGCAGTTACCGTCAATGAAAACTTCTACAGAAACATGATAACTTTTTTTATAATATCAATTAGATGATTTCGACCTGTATGATATTTGGTTCCAATAAAATGGTGCAACATGCCATATAGCCCGTGACATAATCAACTTATTGAGAGAAAATTTCAGTAAGTATATATTATAATATATAGTATCTCTTCTTTGATAATCTTATATAGGTATAGTCTCATTTTTTAACATTATCTAAATTAATTATTTATATGCATAAAAGAAGTATGTTCTGGCTAACATGTTAATATAATAATAATATACTTATGCAAATAATACGACTTTTCAGCATTAAAGATTTTTGAATCGAATTATTTCGGAAAATATTTTAATATAACTCATTCGATAAAATGCATATTATTCTCAAAAGCTTTCTTCAACATATTTTATTATGTTACAAGTAGGTAATAATAGCATTCAAACGTCTCTAACTTGTAGAGACGCTATTAATTTCACGCCAGCTTACAGTCAATACAACTTGCCGTTGTTTATTTAAGTTTATAGTACAAAACAACTTTATAGGTAATAATACCCTTTTAATTACCTATTATATAAGATTTTACTTCACATTGAACGTATGTTTTACTCTTGACAACTCCATTACAATAATTATGACTTACGAGAGTGGGTAACTTGATTCTTTGTAAATTCTTAGTTATAAACTGGATTTGACGGTTTACTGTAAATTTACTGTTGAATTATTGTGGTTTATGATTTCGTTGTTCATTTCACGGTCTTTGTATTATTTATGAATGAATAAAAAGAACAATCTTCAAATATAAATTAATCGATTGGCTGGTAACATTGATTTTTTCGAAAATTCTAACACAAATAAATTTGTAGATATTATTAAAATATATATGTGCATTAAGAAATTGGTTAATATACAAAGTAATATTGTATAATGTCATATTATTGATTTTTTTCAATATTACAGTAATATGTAATAATTTTTGAATCGCTTTTAAAATTTGCCCCCATATTCAATCTATCTACAGATAATGACAGCCCTTTCAAGAAAACGATCATTTGATAAGTTTCGCCAGAAGAGTACCAATAATATTTGATTTTTTTATAGAATGTCCATTGTTGTGTTTACTCACTACCGCCATCTAGTCAATATATCGAAAATAATAATAATATTCTATTATTGTTCTGACGGTATTGCCATACCAATACTCAAACCATTTACAATTTTGTTTGTTGTCCACTCGATTCTTTACAATAATATTGACATCAAAATAACAATAACAGTTTACTGTTTTATCGACCGGGTTATACCGGTGTATCGGTGTAAAAGTATATTAGTTTATGATCAGTGTTAATTTCTGACAGCTTTTGTAATCGCGCCAATTTATATTTTTGTGTGTATTATCATCGACATTGAATTTCCATAAAACTATATCACTATAATATAAAAGGTAAGTTGTTGGTTTTGATTTTAGTTCTTATTCTGCACGCATTACATAAAAGCCATATTTTCCTCGTCTTGTAATTATATCTGTCGTATGTGTTAAATTATAAGTGGCATTGAACTTTGTTTACAACGTAGGTACTACAGGTGTAATTAATATTAGGTATGTTTTTTTTGTAAACAGGTATGTAATTATGTAACCTATGTTACTATATTTACGTAAATTGGCGGGGTAAGCTTACGTGTTTAACTCTGAAAATATTATAAATGACTTCTTTCGAACCACCTTACAAATAGACAATTCGACTACATACGTTATTAGTTATGTTGTTATAATATAATATTGTGGTGACTAATTTAATTTTAGAGCGAGCGCGAACAATATCGATGAGTTCATGTAAAATTTCACTCTAGTCTAGTCTAGTCTAACAAATAACTACGGAAATAAACAACATGTAAGCTCGCGTAGGTATATAAAATGAAAAAGCTTAATTCAAGGGTTTATAATACACCTAAGGTTCCGTGCATTATTATATAGCTTTCAGCATGAAAGCAATTCTTAAAGAATGAATTAATTTTAATGATACCTTACGATATCAAAAAGCTCAGTGTGCTATGTTTAATTATAATTAATAATATTTAATATCATTACATACATTTATTTAAAATTAGTTTGAGTCAATTTTTCATGGATCGATAACAATAATTACTCGCTTATAAATATTCGGTTGTAGATGTGTTGTGATGATTTTAAAAAGTAGAAATGCTTTCTTCACTGATTTTGTTATGAGGAATGGATGTTAGCCACTTTCTCAACCTACTGTGAATATGCCTTGGGTCCAAGCACACATTGCAAAACAACATGTAAATTTGTCAGACCCGGGACGAAAACTCGAAACCCACGACTTTTCAGGGGAACACCGCGACATTATGAAAAATATGCAGATATAAACATAAAAGATAAAATCTTTTTCCATATTTGTAGGTATTTTACCACGTGCTAATTATTGAAGTCAATAAACTCCAAAAGTACACTTTGTTTGGCGGGATTTATCAAATTATTTACAAATAATCTTTTAGTTAGTTGATAGCTACAGTATTTTTTTGAAGTTTCGGTACCTAGTATTTAAATTAGCTAAATAGTCTGTATTAATCGGTATTTTTTTTTTTTAAATAATAGTGGCCGTAAAACTTTTTGACTTCTGACTCGAGCACTCGAGATAAGATAAATGAGTTTCATTTGGGGGAACTACACACAAGGGAATTTCTCATATTATACGTGTCTTTTCTAAAACACTGCAGGAAATAGGTGTTTTATACCGACATAAAGGTTTGGATATGTGAGTAGGGGTACGAATATAAACTTAGTGAACCTTCAATTTTTTTATTTACATCTTATTATACGTATTATGAATGTAATCATCCATTGTTTACAATACCGTCATAAACGGTAACCACACCTGTATAAAATACGCGTATAATTACTGATTGGGTATCTCATTTTGTACTAAAAACAATGTTATGTTCACAATAATTGGTTACGAGTACAATGGTTACCTATGCAAATGATGAAATCAACATGTAAAAAGTAACTAAAGCAAATTACCACGTTCGCTGCTAAGCAGAGCATAGAGTGGATATATTGTACTGACATACTTTTTACGTGAAAATGTTGTTAGCCATTCACACAACGCATTAAGATCTTTCGCTGGATCAAACACATATTTAAAAATCAGCCACGGTATCGAACTAGCTTTTACAAACAAAAATCTACATACCACCTATATATTCTACATTAGAGAGAAAAACGAGTATTTTATTCTTCCAATCAAACTTTTTGGAAACTAAAAAATATTAAATGTACTTAATACCTACCAACTTTTGAATCGAAATATCTAGCAAAATTGTATTATATCAACAAAATTGTGTAAATATCAATAACTAAAATATTTATTTTAAATTGGAATTACTAAAATAAAAATACTGTTAATTATTATTGGCATATTTTTAATATTAATTTTCATATATCATACTACTAGGGCAACGTCTCCATGGCCACCTTCGGCGTCACAACATCCAATGAGCGGAACAGAAAAATGTCACCCAAAAAACGTTACAGTTTTTGCTTATCTTTTTATATTATAGAGTAGATGTTATTGCATACTTTCTATCTACTTTTGGTGTATTATGGAGCATTGGTCAGTTAAGAGGACGTTCTACAGAATTGGCCTTGAGAATTGAAAATATGATTTTTCAACATGTGGTCCATAATATCTGGTCTACTAGTTAATATAAAAAGGTCGTGTGAAAGTTGTTTGTGTCAATAAATTTTCTCTATGACTGATCCGACTCATATTTCACATTTATTTCATCAGGGCTGTCGAAGACATAAATCATAATAATTTACAATTTTTAATTTTTATTTATAATATATATTATTTAAGTTTTGTGCATCTAATGCCGGGTCCACACTGGCAACAAGTTAAGTTGCTGATTTTACGATAATTATGATGATTATCGTAAAATTTCTTAAGCAATTATGGTAAGTATCGTAAAATTTAATGAGGTTGCCAGCAACTTGTTGCCAGTGTAGAAATGGCTTAATATCCACTGTGGTTCACATAGTGGCATGGACCTGGGGTTAACTAATTCAGGAAGTCAACACCCATGATAGAATTTTTTCCAGTTTTCGTTGCATTATATTCCAAAACTCTTCTGTAAAAATCGTTTCCGATTTTATAAATGGAAATTTCTCGGTGTACACAGTAAACAAACCTACGAATAAAAAAAGACAAAAAGGAACATACTGATTCACAGCAGGAAAATCTGGTAATCAAATTCGCCATTTTGAAAAGCGACGATTTTGCGTAAACAAATATCACGTGGTCTGTCCTACGTGTGCGGCAAACTTCGAATGTGTTTGTAATTTTGTGTATCACGCATTGTCGGCCATATTTGCCGGCCTTTCTGATTACTGTGATTTGTACACATCTTCCTTCCTGTCTTTTTTATTCGTAGAAACAAACAGTATTTTTTATTAGTTATATAAAGTTGGCCTTGAATCTGTAATAAAATAATACACAATTAAAAGATTTTGAAATAGAAAAAAACACATTTCCAAGCTTTCAGCCGTGCTCACTCATGAATGTCATTCGTCATTTAGATAAGTATATACACATTTTGATGTTATCTTGCAAAGTGCGAATGTAATGTTTTCAAATAATTTATATGGATTAATTATACCATCGTATTAATTTCTCGAAATCATAAACATACTATACTAGTATTTGAGTATCAACCTATGTTCAATTTGAATTGGGTTATAATAATAATATACCCGTATATATATCAATAGTATGTTTGCTACAAAATCCACCCAAGTTATCAGTACGTACTTGCACAGGTTTGATTAAAAACTATGATGAAATTAACATTTTAAAAATATTAATTCTTATTATTATTTTGACAGCCATGTTTTCTGATCTGCTTATATCTTGCAGGTGTTCATAAAATAATAACAATGACAATGGCAGACAATTTCAATAATATTAATAATCTTTCTTGAAATAAAATCTGCGATGATTAGTGATTTTTGCGAAAAGATCGATTTAAATTAACGTAGTTACGACGCTGAGGTCCTTTTTATACTGAATTATATTTGAATGTCGAGCTCTTCAGCAGCCCCTTAATGTCATACTGTTTAAAAGTGCTTTTCGTTTAGGAAATTATAATGACATTATTTTCGAAATGGTTATGTCTATGATTTGACAAAGATTTTAGAGATATTTCCCAAATCCACTTAATTGTTCGCTCATCAATCTATTGCATGCCAATCCCACTCAAAAACGATTAGTGTAAAAATAATCCATGCAATGTTTTATCGATGATTGATCACCATGTAGGTTTATCAATATTATGCTGGTAAATAATTACAAAGCTGTGTACTTTTAATATATATGCAACATAATATTATTAGTATATAGGTGGCAATCAATTTTCTATACTATATAACTATATTTTTTCTACTGCATTTTTGTGTCCAATTTATATTATAAGTATGACTATCAAATTAACGTAATTAAATATTATATTTCATTTTATATATGTAAAGTTTTATATCCCAAAAGCGAAATAAATTCCAATATGTGAATATATATTATCATAATATGATAATGTAGGTTAAATGTAAGTTGTACGTATGCAGTTGGCCGTAGGATATTTCTTCGTGAACCGTTATCCTTGAAGCATGTGCTCGTATAGCATTTAATCAAATGACGAGTTGTTCGTTGAACATTTCACCGTCGAGTATATTGTACGTACGTTACAAAATGCGGCGCTAGTTTCTATACAGATTTATATCTAGGATTCTATACAGATTTTATGAAATGTTTTATTGGTTTTAAAATATTTTAATGATGAAACTACATAAATATACATGGTATGATTGTAATTCTAATTTAGTTTCCTACCTATTTTTTTCTATCTTTCCGATGGTTTTGTTAAGTACGTATTTTTAAGTGCTTGATTTTGACATGATATAATAATTTACAGTTTATCAATAGGTACATACTTATGGGTAAGGGTTTACGTAAGGTGTTGATTTACACTTTTCCACTTATTAAATACACTGATTCAGGGATATTACGTAAGTATATTTCGCTTGACAAGTTACAATTAATTATTAATAACATTTGTAAACGCACGCTTTGGCGCAAAGAGGTGGCAAATCGCATTTAGAGGCAACGTTCAAGGCTCAAGGGTAGATTACCGACTGACCGTACCTACTCTCGACCCTTCGTCCGCCCAGAAACAGATAACGGTAACTTTCTTTTTCTTTGTTTCGCTGTGCATCCTGGTCTAGCCTTGACACATTTACAATTACAATAATATCATTATATTCACAACTCTGTCGATTGGAGGATTTTTGATGGGGGATGTAGGCATTATGATATTATGATATTATTATCACTACCTACTTAACTATATCCGTTTCTTGAAAATACTTCATGTAGCTATCTAATTGGAATATTACTATTTGCAAACGACCGTCGCATTTTGTAGCATATATTATGTACAATATACTCCACGGTGAAATTTTCAACGAACAACTCGTCATTTATTGATTAAATGCAATACGAACACATGCTTCATGGACAACGGCTTACGAAGAAGTATCGTATGGTCAATTGTATACGTACACATTTCCCGACATTAATATTTCTTTGTTTTAAATCTCACGTTGTGAACGTCTTAAACTTATAATAATTTGTAATGTCAACAATATTTAAAATAAAAAATAAATAAATAAAATATGACGTGCCTATACTTAACTACAGATTTTATCGGCAAACATGGCTAAAAATAGGTGAATCGATGGGATTTTTCAAAGTAAATTAGTCGAAAAAAATACTCATAAAATAAACCTAATTACTTAAATATTTTATAAAATTATTTACATAGGTACCTACTTTATCTTTGAATGTCAATTATTTACATTCTACATTAAAAAATCCAGTGATGTGGACAAGTTAATATGTATGTATATTAAAAAGTGTATCGGGTATTAAATTTTTACACTAAAAAATAAAATATACTAATAAATTGAATAGCAATAAGTAATATTAATGAACGAATATAATCGTTTTAGAATACTTCCAAATAATATTTGGACATTTTTCTCAAACAAATACGGTCAAATAGTTCGATCCGGGTCACTTAAAATAATACCACAAATAATTAAATTAATATACCATATGGGTCTCCATATAGTGGGGGTTATTATAACATTTTTTTACTATGAAGATTATTAGACATTCGCCCAACCTTTGAGGTATTTTGGCAGTGGATCAAATATATACTAAAAAACAAAATATAATTTTTGATTTTAATTTCATTATAATAATATTCTTTGTCGTCCAACATTTAGTTAGCTAAATTTACCTACTGCCCATACAAAAGAATAACATTAACTTTTGACAAAATTGTTTTATCAAAAAAATGGGTGGTTGTTTATTTTCTATAGTTTACAATGTCTGTTTACCGAAAATACTAAACATAAAACGAACGATAATGGCGATTTTCATTTTAATGATTAATACCTAGTTTATATATATTCTTTACATATTATTTGCAGATATATAAGCATTTATTTTAAAATCACTATAATCGTTTTGCTTTATTATATCTACTACATAGTAGGTACAATATTATGTCAATTATACATATATAAATATATATTCAATTGCAGAGTTATTTAAAACAGTTAAATTGGAGATATTGTATTATTTTAAACAGTATAGCGAATTTCATTATTACATTATTTAATCGAAATTATCTCTCTTTAAATTTATCGTATAAAACATTAAAATAAATAAAATGAGATGTGCGTAGTAGGTGGCGAAGTTCAATAATGACAACCGATACTCATCTCATTTTTATTCCTACCTTTCTTCTTACTACAAAAATGTCCCTCCCAAGTAAAACGCTTACTGCTTCGATAATAAACTATGGCGTACCTAATATCTAACCAAAATTTGAAAATACTGTCGTGTTTTGGAATAGGCTACGTTAACGCCTGTATTGCAGTGACGAAAGGTGGAAGTAGGCTGTTAAAATCTGACATAAATAGTGCACACTTAACTTTACCAGTCATATGTATTTGTTTTCATTGAACTAAAACTACAATTTACAGACGGTCTTAGTTAGTTTTTTAAATTCAATTAAACCCTGCGAAAACCAAACCATAATAGATAATAGTAAAAAATACTCGTCTGTCTATAAAATACGTAAAATTATGCCATTAAATCTTACCAAATTTTAGATATTTTATAGATAAAATAATATATTTTATATATTTATGGTATGGTTTGGGCAGGACTTAGTTAATTTTAAAAAACCATCCAACATCATGTGTAATAATGCATTCTTAATTCAACGAAAAGTAATGTAAAGTATGAATGAGAAAGTGTGCACTATTTTGTCTTATTGCCCATAGCACACCAAAACTATTATGGTTTGGTTCAGGCAGGATTTAATTGAATTTTAAAAATTAACCAACGCCATTTGTAAATTGTCGTATCAGTTCGATAAAAACAAAAACGTACAACTGACAAAGTTTGGTATGTATTATTTATGTCGGATCTTAACAGCCTACCTCCACCCTTCGCTACTGCCCTATTGTCAAAAAGGTTTCAAGTTGTACTTCTTAATCTCTGTTCTATACCCATCAAATAATTAATATATTATGACGTATAATACAAATTTCTTAAATTTTTCCATTTTTTGAAGTTATACTTATTTTGGGGCATTTGGTAGAGAGTGAAATTGAGAGCCGTTACGAAAGTAATTGATAGTATGAAGTTACGACTGCGAATCAGTCAGCTGTATACAAACGCAAGTTTGATTGTAGAATTGTTCTATTGCCTAGGCAACGAATTTATTATTGTCGGCCATTTGCAATTCCTTACGTAAACAAACGATTAAACGTCAGAGTTACAGTTGTTACTTTAAAAATAAAAGCAACGAGAAATAATTATATAATTCAGTAATATAAGTTAAAGTGTCTAGAAATAAACCGACGGCGCTCTAATAAGCGGCCCTTTTTCTAGTGTCTGTAATTTAACAAGATAATTGAGAGCTAGTAGAAGAATCTAGGTTATCAGAAGTTTTGTTTTTGTTTTGTTACGGCAAAGAAGTATAACTTCTAACGCGCGTACAGTACAGTACAGTTTTTAAACATAATTTTGAAAAACTTAATATAAATATATATTTAAAAAATCATAGATAAAAATACTACGCATATAAGTCTTTCGTAAAGACCGGAGGCAATAAGATGCTCAAATTAGTCTATACAATATTTTGATTGTGACATAACGAGCGACTGAGCCAGTTTAAAATAATTACATCAACGTCACTTTGCAAGTGAACGGCCTGTAAGACGGATCCGGAGACAACATACTTTGTGATAACGTGCCACGGTAATAGTGATAAAATACACAAAAACTACAAAATAATACACAATATTTTTCACATCGTGAGTATTATATTTTATATACAATGAAGATTTATATGTAGTATGATTTCTATTCGAATTATCTCCGGTTGTCACTAAATTTTTTTGATTAACCTTAAATCCTGAAATTGGTATGTTGTTAATCCAGGGATTGTATTAGTTTTTACAAATAATGTTGTTTTTGATAAAAATAACCATTGCAAGAGATTCACCGTTTGCGTGGTGATAATTCAGTATAAATACACTATTTTATTAATTAAATATGATAATTTTATTAAAAGAAAGCGGTTACTTTAAAGTTAAAAATATTTTCTTCCACTTCCACGGTTTCAAGGGATTGAAAAAGTATCCAGAATTATATGACATTTTAATATTTTAAATCAACAAAGTTTTTATTATTTTATTTCTTCGTCGTGTCGGGTCTTCAATAGCTACAATGTGTCGCTCCAGAAGTTGGCGAAGGCAACACCATTTTCCTCGGCTTGTAGGATCTGGAAATTGCAGCTTACTGGGCAAGTCTTGCGTGAAAAAAGGTGCTCCATGCTTTGCATTTCACTGCACTCGCAGGTTTGTTCATCGGAGAACCCCCCACCTCACCATATTGTCTCGAGTGCGCCCTACCATGGTTCTCAGTCTGTTTAGGACTTTAGGGCTTTACTTTGTTTTATAGATATTTTTTTTATAAAAAATATTTTAGTTGATATTTAAATTATTAAAATCTTTTAGTACCTACATAGTATACAGCGACATAATTTAAGATTTTTCGAAACATTGAAAATTCAAAAATGAATAAATAATGAATAACGGTCAAGTTTTTCTTAACCTAAAACTCGTATATTAATTACTTACATACAAAATATACCAGTGTTCTAAAACTGTGGTTCGCAAGAATTTATTGCCGGTCCGCAAAAGCTTTTATCATGCTTTCAACCGACTTTACCGCCGCATGATTCGGGGAATTCCCATTAGATGAAATTCTGGCCGCTGAATCAGCGTTGCCATGTTTCCTGAAATTTCAGTAGATCTACTGATACTTTGTCAATATACTGATTTTTTTTTAAATCCAAAAATCTACTGATATATGGGTGTTTTCTATATTTGTATCTATCTATATTGGTTTTCATTTTTGGATACTGGTCCGCGAAATACTTCTCCTATGTTCGCCGGGTCGCGGGTGTTAAAAGGTTGAAGAACACTTATCGTCAATATAATAGCGTCAATTTATTTTAATGAGAATGTGTCACGTACTAAATTAATTTTTAAATTGATAACGTAGAAGCAATTATGTCTAGAGTCATTTCAATATTTTACTAAGTACCTACCCATTATTTCTGGTTTACTGTAGGGGAAAGTCGTGTACCTTTGGACATTTTATTTTAATATACAAGAAAAATGTTTTTCTATTTATAAAATTCATATTTTCATTTATTTAACACATCATTCTACTGTGCTCAAACATCAATTTTCCGGAAAAGGTGGTTTTTGTCAATAGGTACAATCTATGCATATACCTTTGGACATAGATTGTACCTGTGGACACGCTAATTAAAAAGAGTTTAAAGGTGGCGATAAAATGAAAAATGAATATAAAATCATACTCTATTATAAACTGTTATACAATGGTATACTTTAAAAAGATAATTAAAATATTTATTAATATGTCATAGATACAATTTGAGCCCAAGTTTAAAAATGGTTCATGAGCAAGAAATGCATAAATGCCTTTTTTTTACAGCTAACATGTATTATTCGTGTAGTTATTGATTAATATTGCTACGTGAACTGTTAATGTATAATAATTATTAAAGTATCTATTAGGCTAATTCTGTTGAAATGTTCTGAATGAAAAAGTTACTATGTTCACTTACCGACGCTATCAGATCTACATATTATTAGACAAAATATCATCTAGGTATCTTTGTTATATTATATCGTATTATATCGGCTTGGCTGTAAAATGTTTTTAAAGCCCAAAACTCTTTTATGGAACGCTTTAAATCTTTGAACGCGTAGCAGTATATATCTAATAAGAACACTCTGAACAAAAAGAGTACTTCTTCGGCTAGACATAATAATGTTACATAATTATTATTTGAAACATGCAATTAAGTATAATAAAAACTTGTCTAAGAAGAGTAAAAAAATACTTTTTGTTGAAAAATATTGTACGCTGAACACAACGCACATTTTATCGTTAATTTGATGTGTGTGTGCTGAGCAGCTGAGCTAGCATGCATACGTATTTTTGGGGGGTTTTTAGATTGCGTATTGCAATAGTTACCGACTTTGTCCAAAGGTAAAAGCGTCCAAAGGTACACGACTTACATTACTTTCGACTATGCATTAGTATTATCAAAATAATAATTATATGTAAATTATAACCCATGAATAATACAATGGAAAACCAGTTGTCACAGTAACTAATAAGTAATAAGGTTAATAGTATCTACGTAATTTTCGTTGTGGATTTTCCGCGTAATATTTTCCATTAATGTAATAATAATATACCTAAATACTTGCCTATCTACTCTGTACTATTAATTATGTAATATGTATTTAGTATACTTATTATAAAGTTACCAACATTGTTTATTGTATTTGTCATTATCTTATTTTTTCTCAAGTGACTATATTTTTAATAAATAGTGTATAAATATACATAAATAATCTGAACCGCATAGTTAAAATATCGCAATTAAAACCAATATGAAAATATAACGTTAAAACCAAGTGGAGTGCGACTTTACTTAAGTTTTATCTAGAGACGTCTAACTAAGAAATACGTAGCATACAGTTTAATACGATCCCCAGATAATTTACATTTGAAGTGTTTCAACTAATCAAGATGCATCTAAAACATGAAAAAGTAAATTAAATAGTTTTTAAATTCAAAGATAAATTGACGTCCGTTGAACACTTCCAAATTATTATTGCGTATTATTTTATTGTTTTTCTAATCATTAAACTGTTTTTTTAAGAAGTCCTCTTTTAATAAATTAATTTTTTGTTAAAAAATAAAAATGTGAATAAGTTATAGTAATGATATATTTTTTTATATTAGATAAAAAACACATTAAAAAACTTTAAATTTATTGAATTATTTGAAAATCACTGACAGTTTCCAGAGAAATTATTTAACTAAATTTTAATATCCATAAAATAAAATTATCTAATAATAAGATCACAGTGTTAACCGTTTTTTTTTTTATTAAAATGTTAGTTAATCTTTGATACTAAAAAATATATTTCTTTTGTTTTTTGATACGTATTAATTAATTTTAAAAACATTCTATTATGTAAGTTATTATTAAAATGCTTTACAGATTATGATTTGTATTCTGTCACTCGGTGTTCTTAGTAGCAATTCACTTCCTCGTGAATCATGCTTTTTTTTTTAAATATATTATAGAACATTTTCTGACAACGGAAAAGAATGTTTTCCGCAACGTGGCGTCGACCAACAGAGGTAGAATTTCCGCAAACATGGCGAACATTTGAAAAAGTCTCAAAAGAAGGAAAGACAATGAAATTCAGAATACAAGATATCACGGATGACTGGCAAGATGAGGTAGCCGAGTTCATGACCACACGGTATATATCGGATGAACTTTGGCATTCTACTTCAGGTATTTTTTGACTGCAATAATATATTATCTTTACCTGTGTCTTATGTAACTCATATGTTAAAGTTCTTACAGATTTTTTTTTTGTTTATCAAATTAAGGACACGACTTTTTATTGCGTTTTTTCCGAAAGTGTTATTTTGAACAATACATTGTCAATCTAGTACAGATATATTGAACAATACAACCAATTTAAAGTATTTAACGAACTGTTCTTTGTTGATCAATAAATGTTAAACTATTTTACTATTCGAAATTCTCAAGTTTACTGAATACTAATCTATGATATTCAATTGCATCATTACCCGTTGTATATATACCATAGGTAGGTACATATAACACCTAAAGATACCTCGCAAAACCCGCTCAATATTGAAGTGTACAAAGCTTATAGAACTTTGAATATAAACTTAATTCTCACGAAGTAGGTACCTAATATATATCGATATTATTAATTGTATGTAGGTACTATATGAATTCATGATTACCTTCACTATTAGGTAGAGATACACATGTCGAGATTTTAACTAGATTCTGAGTTCATTCAATAACAACAAAAATCTCTGCTTGATCAGCTGGCTCTGTAAAATATTTATTTCTATAGGGATTTTTCATTAAAATATGATATATAAGCTTTTACATAATTTAATATAATATGTACCTACTATAAAATACACAAAAGAGTGCTTAAGAACGAGACTCGAACTCTTTGCCTCAGTTATTTATATACTTCCATTACATTTATTACACACGTTACCAAAGATTCAGAAAAACAGAATGGAACCCATTTCTACATTCCAGACACCAGATACCGTTTGCTTTTTTAAACCATATAATTTATCTAGTAATATAATCAGTTTAATAATGTTAATTTCGACAATGGAAATATAATTGAAATGGTATAAGGTTTATTAGAATATACAACAAAGCGCAATATGTAATAGATACTTATTCCACATAATTAAATTTAGATTAGGACCGCCTGCGAAATATGTTTTGAGAATATCTTATTGAAACAGATAACGCATAATATGAGACATTAAATTCACATAAGTGACATAAGTTAAGTTAAGGTGAAATAAACAACATCCCATGCATATAACTATAAAAAAAATCATTTTAGAAAAAATACGACACCTGATGGGACTCGAACCTGTAACCGCACTGTTCGCATCAGTGTGCTTCTCCAATAATTAATCTATGGGCATTTTTCTAGCTCTTTTATGCATGAGATGTTTTCAAATTACGTATGTTCAATATTACCTATATAGAAAGTTACATTCTCAAATATTCTGAATAATTCGTTGAATAAAAGAAGAGGCATATGATATATATTTTTAATATCTAATAATAAAGTCATAACAGCCCATCCAATACTTGTGAACATTATTATGAAACTTCTTTACTGAAATGAGTTACCTACTTATGTTTAGTCAAATCAGTAAACAATTATAGCAATATATCAGTTCATATCTCTCATTGATTTGTCATATTTCTAATAGTATGTTAAATAGTATTACAAAATTACAATAATTACAATTAAATTAAATAATATGATAATTTTAATGTACCTAAGTATGTACTTAATTGACTATTAAATAAACACAAATTGTTGTCTAATTCAATGTTAATAGTGTCTTAATACAATTTAAAGAAAGATGTATTACTATTTTAATATGCACCTAATTGAATATACTATAGGTATCATTAGTATTATATTGGGTAACTAAATAAAACCTTGTTCAAAAGCTTAATAGGTAACTGCTGTTATGATAATATTCAATCTTAAAAATACAATGTAGTTATGTACCGAATAAAATAATGTATGAATTTCCCAAAACTGAGGGAATTTTATTTTATTTTAAATAAAACAATTATTTTGTTGTTCTTATTACCCCTATTTATTCACATTATGCTTACAAAACGTAATCACTACATGTTATTACTTCAGGTTGCCCAAGTGATCCAGTGTTCAAGGAAGTCTTCAATTATTATGTGCGAGAATTCGTATTTCCTCAAAAGGCTTGTACTGTTTGCCTTATGGATAATGATTGCGATGAAGTTTCTACGACTAATGGCAGTGAAAACAAAAATAGGCCCATATTAGTTGGATGTAATCTCACTGGAATTGGAGAAAAGGATAAAGAAGGAGACTATTCCGATTTGGTAAGAATACCTACCTAAAACAATACATTCAAAATACTAAATAAAATAATATAGATGACATGAAACTATTATAATGTGTATCGTTTGTTTATAATCAGATATAATATTACGTAATTATAAAAATGAATGACTACAACTGAAAAATTAAGTCTTCCACGAATCTGTATTGATGTTAGCCAATAATTGCTCAAGATTAGGGAATCCAATCCCGAGCCAAAATTCTGATCCCGGGATTTCGGGATTACAATTTGACAATCCCGGGATCCCGGGACTGGTCCCGGGATTGGCATTTTTTCCATTGTTATATATAAAAATTTTATATTTACAAATAACATTGATAAAATCGGTCAAAAATAAATCTAGTAAAATTTATACAATTTAAGATGTTTATTGTTAATATTGTATACGTTCAATCTTGGAAATACACAAGTTTAACGGAATAAATAATATTGTAATTTAAATAATAATGTGAATTTAATAGGAGATTGCTGTTTCTGATAGTAAAGACTTAATGAATGGATTAGCGAGATTTAAAATATTAAAGCAAATAATCATGGCGTACGTATGGCTTTTCCACTTCATAAATCTAATTAGTCAGACAAATATGAAACTGCCGTAAAACGTATGATATCATGGTGGAATTACTTTGTTAAAAGTGCGAAGCATTGTTTTTTTCCAATCTTTCCATTTTTAATAATTTACGTGAAAAAATAAAATAAATCGCCAACCTACACATGGGTATAAATCAAACTTCATTCAAACTCAGTTTATTTCTAATGTAGCTATTTTTTATTAAAAGTATTTTTTCTGTTATATTTTCGCTTTTATTTTATTTTCCATAAAAATTGATAAAAAAATCAATCCCGAAATCCCGGGATTATGTTTATCAATCCCGGGATTCATAGGTATCGAAAATAGCTCGGGATCCCGGGATCCCGGGATTCGGGATCCCGGGATTGGAATCCCTACTCAAGATAATGGGTTCAATTTTTAGTGAGATCCTAATACCTAAACATTAAAGCAACATATAGAGTTGGTTCAATCGCTGGATTCGTATCATCAGTATAATATGGGTGCAATGTATTAGTAGACATTTATTATTATGTCATTATAGCGCCTGTACATGCATGTATTTACTGAGAGCACTGACAATAACTGTTTACACGTAAAAGTGCTGACTGTCTCTCCAATCTCATTATCCAAGAGTAAGCGAGACGCAATATTGTCATTTTATGGTACTATTTGACAGGTAGTGAATATCGGTTAACCTCAAAATGAATATAGTTCGTTTTTTGGCGGCAGGTTCACCACTATCTTAAACCGAAAAAATCCCTACTGTCGCATGAAAATTCAGAAGCTTCTAAACTTTTTTGATTCATGCATGCAAGCTTGTAACTGCAGGATTATACATTTTACCCATACATTTTCTTGTTATGGCCGCGATAGTACTTACTGTCAACAGTAAATCCATGCACGTGTAAACGGGTTATTAGTATTCATCGAAAAAATTGATTTCGTCTCTTCTCTTAAATCTTATTTCTTAATATTACTTATTTGAGTCAAAATTGTTTTGGAAAACATCATTCACAGCTATATAGTATATATTATAAAGAAGGTGTAATTATTGTTTCCATGCTGACTTTGCGATCACATGTAAGTATTTTAGTTCAATACCTACATGTGATCGATGAAATTCAAAAACAGCTATGATAAATAATATATGTGACATAAATAATATCATTTTTTAAACGGTATTATAAAGATGATTACCTAATACGAATCAGTTTGTTTTTAGCATGCTTAAAAACCACACGTTTTCTTTGAAAGCCTAAAAATGAGAAAATTACCCAAAATACTCCTTAATATTTTTTTTCGACCATGTCCGATCCTCTGAATAAAATCATATGGGCCTCCACAGAGTGGAGAATTGTATTAACAGATTTTTGTTTTTTATTTTTACGATAAATGAATGTCAGCCACTTTGCTCAACCTATTAGGTCCATAGACAGAATATAGATAGAAACACAAATTGAAAAACAATATGTATACTTGCCAGACCCAGGATTCAAACCTGGGATCCACAACTCTATAGGACGGCACTTAAAACCATACTAAATTAGAATTGATTGTATTCTACCAAATTGTAACGATTTTTGAAGCAGTAGAGGTACGAGTAATTTCAAACAAATACCTATTGTGAAAAATATAACGACGTATTTGAGGTCATTAATGATAAAAATAAGTGCATAAATTAATAATCCTTACATCGAAAGTATCATAATCATTAGGTACCTATTAGAGGAATATTTAAAAATATTTATAAATTTGATTAATTTTTCACAGGTTAGATGCAAGTCAGCCGAAAAGCTATTATCAATATACATGGAGATGAAAAAACATTGTCCTGATTTCTACGAAAAATATAACGTTGATAAACACATGGGATCATTTGGATTGGCTGTGCACCCAGATTATCGAGGACATAGTATTTCCAAAGAAATGTTATTAACAAGGTATTGTAATGAGAATGACTAATCAATAAATAGCATAATATTATTGTCTTGTCGGCTCATAGTATTTCTCACCATCAATATAACAAGAACTTTTTTTTCTCGATTTTTTTTATTCTCAAGATTAAAAATTCTTGATTGTTATTTGTCAAAATTTCAAGCAGAGAAAACAGGTCTCTATTAAGTGAAAATTATATTAATGTTCAATAGCAACTTCCACAACCAATGTACATATATTTTAAAAACAAAATGTGAGTTTTTACCAGACTCCTTTTATCCTGCGACCAGATACTCTATTTAAAATTATATATACCTTGATAAAATTTACGATAATATGAGTTGAACACACAGCGTTCCTCGCCTTTGAGACACTGGCTGAAAATGTATGGCGTTTGGTGGATAATTTTTTTTATTTTTTTTAATACATAATATGACGAAAGGTATTTGAGTCTAAAAACTTGCCCGACTAATCTAATGCTATTCTTTCTATTAAATTTCCATTGTGGTCTCTTTATATATTTATTTAATTTTCTCTGCTCTTCTTTTATAAAGATTATCACATATTGTGTACTTATTGTATCCCATTGACCAGTTACTGTCATGGCATAATATTTTACCTATTTGAAATAAATTTCGGTAAATAACCATTGTCGTTTAAAGTACATGAACAGTAGGGGTTATCCAGGTTTGTTGAATAGTACCAATGCATTGGGTCCTTGCGCCAGAGTTTGAAAGAAAAAAAAAATAACATGTAAATCTTATTCTCCAGTGATTCGAAAGAGTGGTTCACTTTAAACCATGGGTGGCCAACCTTTTCAGCAGCCGGGCCAGATTCTAAAAATGAGATTTCTTACCGGGCCGCACAACCAATTTTTTTTATTATACAAAACAAAAAAGAAATATATATTTCATATTAATCAAATAAAAGAAAAATGAGAATCAACATATTTATTAGATTAGACTTTTTTAAATAAAAAAAAATAAACAAAATAATATAAAAATAATAAATTTTAGTGAGAAGTTTGTTTTTTTGTGGCAGAACTAAGTGCATCAATATCGATATCGAGTGAGGTTGTTCCTACATCCAAACAGTTTTCAATGCACATCAGTGATTCGTGTTCTCACTCGGGATTTGATATGCTTCATCCGACTAAAAAGCTGTTCACACGTGTAAGCGTTTCCAAATAGCGAAGTCATCATTAGAGCTTGTTTGTAAAATGTAGGATATTTCTCCTTGTCCAAATATGTTTTGTAAAACTCTTCAAACCAACCTGATGGAATTTCTCCTTTAACTATTCATCGCAACATATTTCACAGTATTCCATTTGTAAATTTCTCGGTAATAAATTCACGTCTACGGAGAATGGCGTTGCAAATGCAGCAAAAAGCACACGGTGCTTTTTAAAATCTTGAGCCAATATTGAACCTCAATTTGCAAAATTAGCACATCTAGCGGCAGCATTTGATATTACTTTTATTTTCTTACTGCTCCACGGGCCACAAGTTGACACCCAGTGGGCCGCAGGTTGGCCACCCATGCTTTAAAAAGACATTCTGTGACTTCCCCACTGTAGAGGAAATATATATTATACATTGTATCTAACTTTCGAAAGATTAATAATCTACTATTTTTCACATATTAGGTACCAGCGATGAGTTTGCGAAATACTTACTATTGTGCAATAATATTTATATATTTTTTCCTACAGAATACCTCTTTGCAAGGCTTTCGGGGTGAAGATTTCCAACACAATGTTCACCGGACCTGCATCGCAAAAAGTTGCAGAAAGGGCTGGCTTCTTGACCGATGCCTGCGTCCCGTATACCGTACTTGAAGACGCTTTAGGATTCAAGATGCTACAGAAGTTTGAAGTGTGCAAATTAATGACATTAGTTATATCATAATTTAAACCTTAAAATCAAAATAATATCTGTACGAATGAATTATAATATTATTTAAGCAGTTTAATTTCATGAAAATCGATAATCGAGATTGTGTTCATTTCTTTGAATTAACTAGTATAGTTAATTAGCTAGTATAATATTAGTACCTAGGTATATAAATGAGTATGTTATATTTTTTAAATTTAACACATCGTCACTCCAGTTATAATTTGCTGTATGTTTGATTTATTAGTGTTGAGTTAATCAAGATTGAAAATTATATTAAAATATTATTTGTGATGCTGGTCATATGCCAAAATAAAATTGCGCGTAACTTGATTGATAAAATAATTTCGAAATACTAACTGAAGAGAGGCCTACCCATTGATAGCTACAAAGCTATTTTTCATTAGAACTGGTTAGAAAGGGGATGGAGACATATAATTACCTTTTGCGATCATAAGGAGGAAGTATCTAACTTTTAAAATATATAAAATATGAGAGTATGTAGTTATAAAAACATACTGATGACTGACTAACGTTAATTTCAATTGTAAAATAATATACCTATGTACTGAGAATTAAAAAATAAAAAAACAACAACAACAAAACATTGTCATTTTATTTTACAATAATATATTATAATTATAATTATAATATATTCCAGCTATCAAATTAAGATTTTTTCCCTTTTCTGGAATAAACGACACAATAATCAACAACAAAAAATTGTGTACACCATTTAATGTAGGTTACGAAATTCAGTCCCTGTAAAACCTCTAAGAGCTCAGTACAACGGCCACATTCAATTATTATTATGTATATATTGCATAGATTTTTGGTAAAACAATAGTAAGTTTTTTTTATAACATTAGATAGTAGGTACTTGAGAATACATCGTTATCGATAGATTGAATCTGTAATCATGACATGATTAGTTGAATTCAAGTTATACATATTTATATTTTTATAAAATTCGATGTTTTTAACATGAATATAAAAAATAATAAAACGATGAATTAGTCAAAAATCTCTTAAACAATGCTTAGAAAACATAATAAACTAAATTTTGATAATAAATATGACCATTAAATAGATGTAATATAAGATGGGGTCCAATTCAACACATTCACATTTTTTACTGTTGTAAGTTTATCTTTGACTTAAAATAATGTTTTCACATTTTTACATTGTATGTACTTATTAATTAACACGGTTGAAATTGTAAATTATCAATAAATGTCTCAAATTGCAAGCTTTGTATTTTTCCGCTAGGTAATCAATTTTATTTATAAAAGTTGGTAGGTATTATAATCGGTACCTATTTGGAAAATTTTGTTGAATTTTTATTCTTTTATTTACTTTACTCACTACTGCCATCTTACTAATATATCAAAAAGATATATTATTTTACAGGCGGTATAGCCACCCCAATACTATTTAGTACTTTTGTTTCCATTCGATAGAGCAGTAAATTTACCGTCTTATCGACCGTGCACCTGATTATTGTAAACATAAACATAACATAAGCGTGAAGTTCGATAGTTTTGACAGAACATAATAAGCGACGCTGATCGAGAGATTACGATCTAATAAGCTTCATGTAAGAGCAGTCGGAAATAATAACGGTAACAATAAATAAATTTACCATATATATGTAATTCGTTGGCAGTGAAAAAAAATCGTATTGTGCTCATTTTGAAGGTTAGGTAATTATTGTTCCACTATTAGTTAAGTTTTGACAGCTGCCGCCTATTACCGCGCCAATTTTTATTTTTATTTAAAATACATCGGATAAAAATTAATAAAAGGTATGCTGTTGATTTTAATATTTAAATTACGTTTTAATTTGAAGTGGCATTAATTTTTGTTTTCTACACAATATTACAGACGTGTCTCGTAAATCTCTACGTATACAGGCCAACATTTGCCGTGAGCTGTTGTCTCGAAAATAGATGGCCATGTAGTATTGAAATCAAATTCATGCCTAAATATAACACTTAAAAATAGATAATAAAAGCCACCGGAATATAAGAAAGACAGAAGAAAAATATGTAGTTAAGTAAATTTGAAATAAGTACAATCATATCGTATACATTTATATAAAATTTTGAATGATTCAAAAGTAGATTAAAAGTAGGTGTTCATAAGGATCAAATTGTGATCTGACTGAAATTTACTAAAATTGGAAATTACTATCTGAAATGCTCCTCAGACTACACGTCATTTTAAAATATCAATGCTATACGGCCATCTCTTTCAGATACGACATTTCACAGTAAACAATGATACGGCAAAATGTATTAGGTACATATAATTTACATGTAACACATTGAAAGTGATTTTTTTTGTAAATACATTAATTATCATATACCTAGATAATAAATTATAAATTTAACATCCTAAAATTCTATGTACTTAATCTTAAAATTTTTAACAAACCCACAAACGACCGCTATGCACCGGTTTACTATATTTATATATTGTAAATCCATTTATATGTAAGTGTTGATTGTCTGTAGGTACTAATTGTATTGAAGAACATTTTATTTTAGACGAGAACGAGAAAAGTCTCACACTGATAGGTAAATAAATAGTTAAGTACGTTATGATGAAAGCTTTATTCAAAATATAAGCGTTGTACATACTATATTATAACATCTCAATATAACTATTATCATTATAGTCCATTGATTGACTGTTATAGGCTGTGTTAGCTTCAGCTAAATTCGCATAGTTTTTAAACGTACACACTTTCTGACAATTCGTAAGGCAATCGGCTCCGTTGATAGGTTAGCGGTTAGCTTATTGGTATTAGATAATATGCAGCCAAACTAATTAATATGGATCGGTTTTCAGCCAATTAGATTTCATACAAATATTTATGATGCAGGTGAGCCCAGGCTGTACTACTCTGAATGATTTTCGTCTGTAAAAGAATCTCCATAAACGATGCTAAAAACAGTTGACATATTGTTGTGGAGATATATCCTCTCTTACCAACCGACATACTGCTAATAAAATTTTCTGTAACAATTTATTTCTGCTTATATTTTGTGAAATAGACGTTTTCATAATATTGTAATAAAGACGATTTTATTACGTTGGCTATTATCGCTTATTTTATTTTATTTTTTCATTTCGGGGTCTCACACGAATAAAAGTAAATGTTCCCTGGATATCTCATCTCGTTGGTATTAAAATAATGCTAGCAATGTTATAATTGCTTACGTGTTGTATAATATCTTCCTACATGATACTATACTCAGTTACAAATAAAGACCTACTCGTCAAACAAACAAAAAAACGTATCTACAAAATGTCTGTTCTACATGAGAAAGAAAAACAAGTATCTTTTTCGACTAAAGATTGCTTACTTGACAATTTTTTATGTCCACAAATAAATAATTTCTAAAAGGTAGGTACTATGTAACTATTATCATAAGATAAACATCATAAATTATGTTTATCATGAACACGAACACTATGATCAGGTCCGCACACAGATTTTTTTTTATAAGAGTGGCCTCTCTGTGATTCTCGTCGCTTGAACCATGCCCCCCACACTTTTGCGGATATATTCTCCATGTACTAACCTACTGCTATAAATACGAGTACTCCCTACGAGTTATTTCGACCTGACGCATCCACTAGTGGTTATCGAATATGCGTGGCATGGTCATAATTATTAAAATTCTTAGTGCCCGTTTGTGTCATCCACGCTGTCTTGTAAAAGTAAATATTGGATGCCTCGGATGGTTTCATCAATTGATGAGTTCGACTGACAGATGCCTTATGTGTCGTAGAAGAAGGCCCAACTCGTTGCGAAACCTGTTCGTCGTCCAAACCATCTGGGTCACCCCTGACGAAGAATAATATAAGTAATATTCTATTTACCTTAATAATTTGTATTTTTTTTTTGTTGCTAGGAAGGGCGGTTCGGGTCCACAAAACCTCCCCTTGTATACACGCCTGACCTTGATAGTGTAATTAGTATAAGCAAACATGGTAAATAATAGTATAGTTGGTGGTATGTGTTACTAGGTTTTTTTCACTAAATTCGTTCTAGTTAGACATTTATAACCTTCATGAATCATTTTATAAATTTACTAACATAGCTAGATAAGTACTTTATCTTTTATTTATTTAATAGTATGACGGTGTTTCCAGTGAAGTGGAAAAATTAATATATTTGTATAAAAAGGTGACTCAAGTAAGTACCTAATTTTATACTGAAAAGAAAAAAAAACTCCGTATACCTATCTAAGAACTATCGAAAAGTGATGGATAATTATATAACATATTAACGAGAATTAATATTATGGTAACCGGACAAAACAGAACAGCCAGGGAAAAAATGAAACATTAATTTTAGTAGAATCTATTTAGGTTAGGCCAGGTTAGGTCATTATTTCGTTGTACCTAGTCATCATAAGCTAGCCGGCAAAGTCCCGTTTATTTGAGGCTTCTAGCGATTAGGAATGCAGAAATTAGGTATATAATTTGATATATTATGGCGTATTGAAAATCTGTACTATTAAAAATCTATCAACATAATAGAGGTAGGACAATTTCAATATTAAATTTATATTTTTTCTCAAAGGTCATAGTTATATTTATCGTTGTTCTGTTTTGTCATGTTCTGTTTTGTCACTGTTCTGTTTTGTTATTAGTAGGTACTTATATTTTTCTCAAACAAGTACAGTAATTTAGTTCGACCTGGGACGTATAAAATAATACCAACCACGATTCATTTAAGTATTTCATATTTTTTTGATTCCATTTAACTTTAGATTTTCCTCATCGCTTTATTAGTAAAATTAGTCCTAATACATTAGATATACCTACATATACGTTGAGTACCAGTCAAATTCGTTTAATAGCATTATGCGACTAAAAGTCATTCATGATAATTATGATACATATAAATAATAGTACAGTAGAAGCTCGATATAACGGAGTTCGGATATAATGGACAAAATATCCTGTCAAATATGAAAATTGTTAAAAACATCTTGTTAATGTTATATAATATGTTCAAATACAAGTGTCACTGCTTGCAAACAATGTTAAGCGCATGATAATAACTTAATACCTCTCGTACTCGAATTCGGGCCATAATGCTCGTATAATATTGAACGTAGCACTGGCGTTTGCAAGCTGACCGTTAATTCACACAGCTGAACAGCAGTTTAATTTGTGTACTCGAAGTGAATCGATACATTTATTACTCCATTCGATAAGCCTAAAATGGTTAGAAGTAGATGAAGGTGACCTTGGGTATCACATCATGACTGAAAGTGGAATTTGCAACTGATGTTGAAAAATGAGGATGGAAGTGAAGATGTCGAGGAAGATGAAGCAACGGGTCCAAAAACAAAAATATCATTAATAAGACTAATAATTAATATGACGCATTTTCGTAATTTTAGAGAGTTTATTATAAAAAACAGCAGACTTCTTCAGTGAAAACAAAACTAGATTCTTTTTTCAATGCAGGATTACCGAAAGCAAGTGCGTCGACATCTTAAAGTAACGTCACTTCATGACTCGTATGTCATCCGAAGACTAATAAATAGGCTTTTGTTTGTGTTTTATATAACGAACTTTCGGCTTTAACGGACACCCTCTATTGTATGGTATTGTTTTTTAAAGCATGTCGATTGCCCAATAAGCCCGGTTACATTTTGTTAAGTATAGATAAAACAGCAATTGACTCACAATTTGCAAAACACAGTTAAGGTTTATTAATTCATTTTTATACTAAATATTTTTTTTAAACATATTTTAATGAATCTTGGCAACATGATTTGAAACGATCGAAACTGGTCCTGATCATTATCAAATTATATTAATAAAGTACTATAATAATATAATCTTTATTAAGTAAAATTTATTGAATTATAAACGTATTTGCAGAAATATAAGCATTTTTATGTCAATAATTTTAGAGTGATCAATATGAAGACTGGTAATTATTTAGACGACAGTAAATTTTTGTATACGCCCACGGTGGCCGCGCGGCATAAGCGTTGGACTATAAAGCCGTAGGTCCCAGGTTCGAATCCTGGGTCTGGCAAGTACACATATTGTTTTTCAATTTGTGTGTGTCAGGGTATGGACCTAATAGGTTGAGCAAGTGGCTGACATCCATTTCTCGTAAAAAACAAAATCTGTCAATACAAACCTCCACTCTGTGGAGGCCCTTATAATCCTATCAGGATCGGACATGGTCAAAAAAAAAAAAAAAATTGTATATAATTCACACGATTTATTACATTATGAAATAATTATTAACAGTACATGATCAACTCAAATTCCTTTATTAGGCGCTCTTGTTTAAATTATGATACTTAGTCAATTCTCCACCATTAATCCATTCAATAATTGACTTGCTTTATTTAAACGCGCCATCTTCAACATTTTGTACAAATCGACTATATTCGATATTTAATATATATATATATATATATATCTTGTCATAGTATTCTCTTTTAATCATCTCTAGTATCTCTTGGACTAATATGTAGGTAGTAGAACCTGAAAAAATTGAATTTAATGAGACTCTAATGCATTTCTTCCATCCTTCAGACAACATCAACTTAATTGGATGAGACCAGGTAAATAAACGATATTATGTACAAATGTAACTCAGACCCTTGCTCTTTTAGGATTTGTATAATATATATTTGACGTTTATAGTATGATTAAAATTCTGTATGCTAATTCAATAAAATGAAAGTTGCATTAATAAATCTTGTTTATATTCAGTCTTAAATAACGAAAAATTAATCATTTTTCTTGTTCTACGCTTATGAGTTTTTGTAACAAGCGACTTGGCCAGTTTAAAAACAATTAAGTACACACAACACGTCAGTTCGTAAGTTAACGTCTTGCATGACCGACCCAAAGACAACCCATTTTCGTGATAGATTTTGTGATAACGTACCACGATAATAGTGATAAACATTAGCCATATAATATCTAATCATATTTTTTACATTGTGAGTACATATTTTATTATTTTCAATTTTTATATGTGCATTATTTTTAATAAAAAATGATTGCTAGGTAGTACGGTTTGTAAACTCGGGACCCCATGATTAATTTTCTGACAAATACATCTCAACTAAATAGCTGCAAATCTTCCAGAGATTCATTTTTTTCCTAGTGATAATTCATTTTCCTTTCAATAATTCGTCAAACGATTATTTTTCGACGGTCTTTCTAAAATGCATGCATACTTTTCACTTTCTTGAAACTCGTAGGTCACTTCTGCTGTTGAGACATTTTGCATGTTATCGCGAGGGATGCTTTCCAATCCTGGCGTCCGAAATATTTTGAATTTACATTCGCCTGTCAATTACCTACGTGGTCGCAGCCATGACCTATTCTGAGCCGGAACATTTTTCTCGTGTCAAGCCTATCAGGCACGATTAGCAAGGGATGCAAGACTAGTGAATGCGCTCCCCAAAGACATGACATTTTGTTTTTGAAATTTTATTTTACTGTATAAAATATTATTTGATTTATTATTTGTTTAATTAAATTAAACACACTTTAATAGTACTTATTCCTTTTTAAATTAAATTTTGGACCAGTTTCGTCCTCACCAAAGGGATGTTGTCAACTTGTTCACAAACAATGTAGTTCCACCATGAATTGACAGTTAACACTATAAAAGAAATGTATTAAATAGTTAATGTTTTTTTCTCTATTGTGAGGGTAATATTTGTTATAATTTCAATTTCATGTTGTGAACGTCTTGAGTTTTGATTTGTTATGTCCACAATGCATTGTTTTCTTAAATAATAAAAAAAAGTATGTACATTTAATAAAATAAAGAAGTGGAATTTAAAGAGAAATTTGCTTTAAAAATAAAAATATATACTAAAATTTCAGAACATTGTTAAGATGTAAATTGTATACCTCTAAGAACTCTTAATTTCCTTTCAATATTATAAAATAATTATGTTTGTTTATATATTATTAAAGAATACTATCTAACAACGGAAAAAAATGTTTTCCGCAACGTGGCGTCGACCAGCAGAGGTAGAATTTCCACAAACATGGCGAACATTTGAAAAAATCTCAAAAGAAGGAAAGACAATGAAATTTAAGATACAAGATATAACAGATGACTGGCACGACGAGGTAGTTGAGCTCATGACCGCACAATTTCTCACGGAGGAGCTATGGCATATAACTTCAGGTAATTATTTGACTGAAATAACAGTATAAAGTAGGTATTAAACGAACATTTTTTTTGTAGATCGATAAATTTGTATATACATGACAAATAGATACTTATATATTTTTTTAAAATTTAAGTGTATAAAGTTTATATAATATGTTTGAATATAAATTTATGTCTTACCAAGTAAGAATTAATTTTATATTAGTACTGTCATCGTATGCCTACCGTTACCGTCCTACGACATACATCCACTATTAGGTAAAAATCCACAAGGAGAAATTTACATAAGAGAATAATTTAAAAATTTCGTCAAAATATTTGTACCTACATAGATGATACATCAAAACAAAACACTCAACGTACGATTTTACGCAATTGTATGTAATACTTTAAAATGCCGAAAGGCAGATTAGGAACAAAACTCTTCACCGCCAGAAACAATGGCGGGATCAATTATTTACGTACATACTACATTACATTTCTAACATTCGTTAGTGCGCGAGATCCTGGATAACAGAGAGAGACCGGTTTCCGTATTTTGGGTATCATCATTTTGCTTTTTTAAACAATGGTTTTAAAATCTAAAAAATAGTGTTTACTTTCATCTTTACAGTGTATCATAAAAATGTAAATAAAAATAAATTGTACTCATTCATTACAACACAACAAAATACAATATGTATTCCATATTATTGAATATCGATCAGTGCCGGTTTACCCCACTTCAATATTAAATTATTGTTATATATGTATATTTTTAATATAATGTGTGGATTAAGTATCATTATTAAGGTACATTTATTGTTTTTATTTTAATTAATAAAAATATATTGATAACAGCTACCTATGAAAATTGTGTGAAACTTCTTTACTGATGAAAAATATTTAAACAATAAAATAATTTTTCTATACTTAATACTTTGGACGCTGAAGACGCATATGCGCGTAATGGCCAGGCGGCCGATCGATGTAATTAACGTGCATTTTAAAATGTGCTAATTAAAAAGTCATTATCTACTCAGTAGCGAATGCGTTAAATTAATACTCAATCATAACAATTTACATCAGTCCACAACACTTATTAATGTATTAATATATCAATTATGTTAAATGCTATATGTTGAACGATACTACTAGTGCTAAGATTTTTTTGGCAAAACAATAATAATTAATTTGAATACCTAATATAAGAATTTTACTGTAAATAGGTAATTGACTCATAAATGTCCATAAATTATCCATTGACACAGGGTAAATAAATTATTTACTAATAATAACTTTCTTATCTTTTTATTATATTTGTATTAGTAATTAATAATTTAAAAAGACTTTGATAGTAAACTGCATATTTGCAGTAACATGAATCATAAAAATGCACTATCTCATATTAATATGTTCGAATTTAACAAAACTGGATGAATTTGTTTTTGTTTTAAATAATTTTGTTTTGATTAACTTGCTTCATTCCAGTTAGAAATTATTACACAGAATATTACACCACAAATTATTACCTAAAAAAATTATAAAATTGATCAAAATGATTACATATTTCTTTTTAGTGAAGACTTATACTATCTACAATCTTAGGTTTAAGAAACGTAATCTCTACATATTATTATGACTTTAGGTTGCGAAACCGATCCAGTGTTCAAGGAAGTTTTCAATTATTATTTACGAGAATTCGTATTTCCTCAAAAGGCTAGTACTATTTGCCTTATGGAAAATGATAGTGATGAAGTTTCTACGACTAATGACAGTGAAAACAAGAAGAGGCCCGTATTAGTTGGATGTAATCTCACTGGAATTGGAGAAAAGGAAAAGGGCGATGACTATTCCGAATTTGTAAGATTACCTAAAATAATTTAATAAAGATATTGATACTAAATACTGTATTCTTAGGGCTTAATGCATAGTAAACTTATTTAAATAAGCGGTAGTCTTATAGCCTGAAGATTTTTGTTGTGGCTGTGCCACTGTAGACAAAAATGGCAGAAAAGTAACAGCTGTCAGATAAATACGTATTAGAAATATAAATCAAGTAAACACAGTCTTTATAAATATTGTTTGATTGTTGCCGACTAAGCAAATTATAAGCTAATTTTATAAATGCATAAACATGAATGACGAGCAGTATTAAGTATATCGTATTATATTATTCACACTCTCGGAACCAGATTGACATAATATAGTATTATAGGTACGCATAGTATTACAATATTTTGGTAATTCACATGGTGTTACAATCATTTGTAATTTAAAAAAACATTTTCAAAATACTAGGGACACCTGTATCGCCGGTGCGTGCATTTATTCAATTAACCACTGATAAATCAACCATTAGATTATTAAAAGTTTATATTAATTAACCATTTCTATTTTTCTTATGATTACTATTCTCTTTTAACCTTTTTCAACAACTCTCCAATATATTCTTCATAACTGTACTTAATATTTGATCTAATTTAATTTGATTTATTATGCTTTTTGTGCCCGCCCGTTATTGTGATCATCTTTTATTTTATTATATTATATTCTCATTATACTTATCCTCTATGATTGATCCTGTTGGTAGACCTATATAAATAATAATAAATAATAATAAAAAAATCATATTGCACAGTATTCACAATTTTATCATTTTAGGTATAGCAATTACAAATATTTTAATAAGTAGCAACATATAGATTTAGTTCAATCATTGGATTCGAGTCTGCAACATACGGATTTAGCCGGCTTGCACATTTAAACTCGCCCGTCTGCCGCACAGCCATAAATTAAACTTTCTAGGAACGTCGCACCGATGTTATATTATTTTATTATGAAGATCGTCTAGCGACAGTCGTGCGTAACCTTTCGGAATATGGATATGTATGAGGTGCGGCGACTGGCGAACTTCGACATCTAAACAAGAATCACCAAATTATTCGTAGTTTGTGCGTAATTGACGTAACTGGCGGCTTCGACTCACAGCCCGAGGCGCGTGAGATTTGTTGCTAGCAACACTATATGTTTTTTTTTAAACTAAAAAGTTGCATTCCATCATGTGCGGAGCTCCATTTGGAAGCGTGTGTTTTGTGAATAACGATGACGTCACATCGACGTATTCAACATATCGCATACAAGACTAGTTTAGATGTTCGAGCCGGCTTCGAGTCGGACAAAATGGAATGGTAAACAGTAACTATATAGCCTTAAATAATTTCATTATAATAATTGTCATTAATATTCATGGAATTAATTGGGTTATTCTATGACTTTGTTTATTGCGATTAACCAAGAAAGATAGAATCTAGGCATTTTTTAAATATCTTTTTTACCTAGGTAAATACAAATAGTGGGAAGTTTCTTATTATTGTTCGTTTACATAGCAAATATGTGTATCGCCTGAACTCAAATGAATTGCAGTAATTCAAATAAAATATCTGATCAAATCCGAAAACAGCTGTGTTTGTTTGCCATGTGTGTTTGAAAATCTAAATGAGTTATGATTTTTAAATTGTAATTTGTAGTTGTAATTCGTATCTCTGTATTTTAACCACACGTAAAAGATAAACATTTCCTATGAGACAGCGAAAAACAAGTGAATCAGTATAAATAGAACAAATATATACTTAAATAAATTGTGATTTATTTGTATTCGACAGAATTGCAACAAATTTTGAAGCAGTACGATAAAATTAGTTTCATGCAAGTATATATTATGATGATTGATGAATTATAACAAACATTACGAAAAATATGATAACAAATTCGGAGCCCTTTTAAATAAAAATACATAACTACCGAGATTAACACTTACGTAGGAAGAACAATATTTATATGTATTATAATTACCTACGTTAAATTCTTTGTGTCTTTGTTTTTTTCTGACCCGACCCGACCCGTCATCGAAGATATGCGAAGATAATTATGTTCGATTCGATGTTCTAATGCCAAATGCATTTTATTTATGTTGTTCTATAATTAAAATGTCTTTATTTTTTTCATGTACATCCAATTACTTCCTTGATATATCTGTGCGACTGATATATTGCCACTTGATCAAAAAATGAAAAGAATGTGTTCGATTCGATTCGAATGTAGTGATTCAAATAATATGTCTTAATTTTTGCTAGTTCAATTACCTCGTTGATATTTATGTACGCCTAATACATTGATAGTAATTAAAAAAGTACTATGGCATTTATATTATGCAAAAAGATGTTCTAATAATTGATTGGTGATATTAACGAGTAGATATACATGATAAGAGTGCAATATTATGAATACAATATACCATGCACCAAAATTCTATTAAGGGCCAACTTGTTATGTCTTATCTAAAATGAAGAATTTGGGATATCTTTGTGAGCTTGAAGAAAATGGTTTGTCAAATATAATATAATGAAGCGTGCCAAAAGATTGATTTATTTGAAAGTTTGTCAGAAGCAGCTCTAAAGGTTCAAATATATTATCATCACGTTATGTGCTGTCACGTGCTGTTACAATAAGCTGCCGCTACGGGGAAAAACTGTGCAATGTCGATTTTGTTGGTATTTAAAATGTTATTAGACTGATGCTTCCATCACATTTGAACCTTTAAACGAGCAGTGTTAGATAGAAAAATCTGACAAAATCGCCAGAACAACAATGAGGTGACCTCACGCGGACCGCGCTATATCGACAGGCATATGGCTAAATGAACTTTTTTTTCATTTTCTACATGCCTACACATTTTCGCCTCACGTTTTTTTTGATTTTAGTATTTGGCACTATGTATTTTCTATAAGAATATTGTCTATTATCTATGATCTGCAGGTTGGGTTCTGTTGAAAATAAAATCTATGAATGCAAAATTGCACGTAATTTGAACGTATGCATACGTATAAACTGTTAAAATTGATTTAAATTAGCATAGATAATGAATAATAATTCAAAATACTAATACATTTGAGTTGGCACTCTCCATCATTGGATTTATAGAGATAATGATTATTAAAAATATTCTGCGGATTGACAAAACCATAGACTAAATTTGTCGCTGTGCCAGCATGTGACGATACGTGACGTGATCATAATGTATTTAAACCTTTACATGCTTTCTACTTCAACTAAAAAGTATTTTTTCTATAATAATACCAACGTATTTATTAAGAATATTATAAAGAAAGTTTAAATAAGTAGACACGTTTTAACAGAATAATGCAAAGCTAACCCCACCGTAAGCTTTACTCTCTAATGATAACTGAGAATATATATATATATATATATGTATACCAATCAACGAAGCGACTTTGAGTAATGTCAGGTACTTCAACTAGTTATCTACAAAATGATTTTTCAAATATAAATATAGTATTATATTATCTAAATATTCTTAATTATTTACAGATTACGTGTAAGTCGGCTGAAAAGCTATCAAAAATCTATTTGGAGGCGAAGAAACATTTTCCTAACATCTATGAAAAATACAACACTGACAAAAACATGGGATCTTTTGGATTGTTTGTGCGTCCGGATTATCGAGGACACAGTATTTCCAAAGAAATGCTACTAACAAGGTATTACAGTGATTAACTGGTTAAGTGCCCAAAGCGTCTTTGGACGCCCTAATTACACCAATTCCTATGTTAATTACTATCAATTAACTAATTGCGGCATAGAAAGGATTAAATATTATTCAACATATATGATATTTTCAAAGCGGCACATATTTCTCGCTAATAATATAATATGTATTTATAAGTTCCTGAATAAAGGAACATGTCACTTAAAAATATTATTTTCTTAATTTGAAATTCAGGGCATCGGCGTGAGTAATCGCGTTCCATAATAATATGTTTTTGATTAAATTACCATTGTGTCGCGCCATTGTCAATAATAACGATAAGTATTAGGAGTACTGATCCACTTCTAAGGACACTACGACCCACAACTGAGGCTTTTGTTGAGAATGAAAAACGACCACTTCTCCAAGTCATGCACTGGTGTTTGGTTGGAGATCCAAATCCTCTTTATATTGATACTACAAAAAAAACAGTTGGGCAAGTGATAACATTATATTACTTAAAGACCTTGATGTCAGTCTAATGGACGTCCTGAACATTAACAGTTACAACTGTAGCTAAGAGAAAATCTTTAACCAGTTGGTCGTTAATAGGGAATCCAATCCCGAACCAAAATTTTGATCCCGGGATTTCCGGATTACAATTTGACGATCCTGGGATTGGCGTTTTTTTCTATAGTTAGTATTAGTTTTTTTTTATTTATACAAATACCATTGATAAAATCGGTCAAAAAATGTCTAGTATAATAATTTATACAATTTAAGACATGTAATGTTACGTTTATTTAATATTAATTTTATATAATTATATAGTTATTGTGTACGTTCAATCTTGGAAATACATGGGTTTAATGAAGTAAAGAATATTGCAATATATATAATAATATGAAAGTAAAACAGTTTTTTTTTTTTAAGAAAAGATAACATTTACAAAATTTGGCGTAGAAATATGTGCCTACCTGCACGTTCGTGGGACTGGCAGCTAGACACCATTCGCGTGCCAGAACGTCAGTGGCGTCTAGCTGGTTAAATGAACGAATTTATTATTTTTCTGATGTTCTTCCGATTGCGTATGACATCAAAAATGGTTATTTATTATCCGTGAGCATCCGGCTATTTCCCCTGTGACATGTGCAGATACATACATATCACTAACTTAATTTAGTACACATACTAATTGATTGTGATTGATAAAAAAAATCAATCCCGAAGGTTTCGGGACTAATCCCGGGATTCATAGGTAACGGAAATTGTCCATGATCCGGGATTGGATTCCCTAGTCGTGAAGTCACTGAAGACTAATTGAAATAGGGGGAGGTACGATTAGTGTTAGCAACAAAGCCAAGATTACAATTCGAATAACTTTTTTTTAAAAATAATATTTAGAATAATTTATAAGGAGAATATATAACTTACTTAATTAAGTATGCCAAAAGCCTTCAACGGAGATGCGTCGGACACATAGCTCTTAGACAGAGTAGGCGCTGGATGAATTTGATGATTCAGCTACCCAAAAGGCCACTCTAAGGTACGCTGTACCTATATTTAAAAAAAAATTCAAGTGAATATTCTAGGTTAAGCCACCGCGGATGAAAAATATAATCTTCTTTTACCTTTCAAAGGTTTATCTATCTTGTCTATGTTTTATTCATATTACCGGCAATCGGTTTATGAAATATTGACTGCTAATGCAAGAATATTTGTGTATCTTTTTCTACAGAATACCTCTATGCCAGGCTTTCGGGGTGAAAATTTCCAACACAATATTTACCGTACCTGCATCGCAAAAAGTTGCGGAAAGGGCTGGCTTCTTGACTGACGCCTGTATCCCTTATGCCGAACTTGAAGAAGCTTTGGGGTTCAAGATGCTACAGAAGGTTGAATTCTGCAAATTAATGACATTAGTTATACCATAGTGTAACTAGTTAACTTAGTATAATAGTATTAAATACGAAAGCATTTATTTATCGTGTGCTATTCAAATTAAGTATTATAATAATGTGAACTATGGATACATTGCATTGAAATTGATCATTGCGATTATTTTAATTATAGCAAAACTGCTTAAGCATTCAATATAATTTGTCGTTATATAAAGCGTAGTATATTTTTTTCTATTTATAGACATATAGCAATTTTATTGGTGTTAATTTAATAAAGTTTGAAGGTTGAATCAAAATATTATGTGTGATGTAGTAAATAAAGCAAAGTTGAATTCAGGGTAACAAAAAGTTAAACATTAAGGAAGACTTAAATAAACTACACAGATTTGTGATAACTTAAAAAGTATTTTTTCCTTGCAAATAGTTAGAAACAGTATGACGCATATTTTCTTTGAGATCTGAAGGGAGTGAATATCGAACTCTTTCGATGTGTTCAATGGCAGGATCACACATACATTGGTGCCTGACTAAATTAATTTTAATTTTAATGGCTTAGATACCTCCTCAATATTAAAAAAATACATACATTATGTTGTTTTATTTTTCAATTATAGGTACCTATACCTAAATTCCAAATTGTAAATCAAACAATAGTTTTAGAATAAAAGAAACTCTAATTTATAAAAAATACAAAAATTCAATTTGATTTATTATGGTTGAATGTTTAATAAAAAAATGTATGACATCTACATACCTATCTTGTTTTTTCATTTCTGTCAATCATTAAAATACTCATTTACAATTAATAATAATAGATACACGACATGACAAGTAATATACAACAGCATTAGTAATATTAAAACAAATTTCCAATGCAATAAGAATACCTACATAAATTATAAAAAAAAAATTATATGGAAGTACACGGAGTTAGCAAAGTAAGTATATCTACCCAATTTATGAATTTATAAAACAACGTTCACTAAACAGGAATCCATGAGTACGCGAAGCCATTTGGTTGAACACGTCATGTTATCTTGCCACGCTAATTGGCATTACCATTACAGTTAGTTTTATGCAGCTCGGTAGAAAAATCCAATTGGCTAACTCCCGATTTCTAAGAAACTTCTCAGAAACAGAGAGATCAATACTACCTGCTTAGAATGGCAGAGTTAATAACAATAAATACTCATATACCTAACATCGGTAATTGAGATAGCTACATAAACTATGTATACATCACCCAATATTAATTCATATACATCAATGGGTATTATATTAATGATATACAATACAATATATAAGTGTATATGTAGGAACTTAGTGGTAACAACTTTTGAAATATCTATCAGTGACATATACATTATATTATATCAGCATCCACTTAGTTATATAATAATATGAAGTTGGGTATTTCTGATCAATGCAGAATCTATAGAATAGAAAATTCCCCCAAACTTCCCCACTGGCGTAATTGGTTAGAGCACGGTACTTATAAGAAAATTCCCCTACGTTTTAATACAATGCATTAGCACCCTTGTATGTAGTGATTTCAATTAGTGTCTGTGTGTACTGCTTTATGCAAAACATTCATCCAATAATTATTAAAATACTTAAAAGGCAACCAAGAGTCTGCTGTATCGATGAGATAAAAGATAATTTAGTTGAATACGTGACAATACAAAACTAAGGACCAATAAGGGAAAAGACAGAAAGGATGGGCCTTCACCCAGTAGTGGATCGAGAAAGGCTGAAAAGAGTCCTAGTAAAGTTAATACGAGGTGTAAAATATTAAGTAAAATTGAACAATATCTCGTCTCTGTTCTGGCAGAACACACTAACTGGAGAATCCTAGTTTTGAGTAATCTGACTTTGAAGTTGTTAAAATGTTTGAAATAATGGTCTACCATGTGAGTTTATTAAGTAATCGTGAGAATGATGACTTTAAAATAAAGAATTTTTATTTATTAAGAAGGTTTCCAGACGGTAAAGTTTGAAATAAGGAACATTTTGGTACTAACTCCATTTGTCATTTTTTTCGAATTAGTGTTTTCTGCCAGAACAGTGACATTTATTCTTATGTGATTATAGGTACATATTTTATTAAAATATTTTACCAGAATAGTAATACCGACAACACTAGATTTGTTTTATTATTGTTTAAATTATTAATTATTGAACTATCGTAGACATAGTAGTATTCGATTGTTATGAGTAATAAGTGTATTTTATAGTTCTGCAACTTTTAAGTTGGTATTATTAACAGCTGTTTACGATAGTTTTGGATTAGTTATGGATGTCTGAAACAGGTGTTAACTTCACCAATTCAATAGTTGGGATTAATGAAAAAAACATCTTTGAAAATAATAACAATGTTTTGAAACGATTAGGTTTTTATTTAGAATTTACTGAGTTTTTATGGAAAATGAGTCAATTAAGTGTCGGAAAGGCTTGTAAGTCACCGCTTTAATTAATCCAGTTATATACGACCCTGCAACTACCCAAATAAACATTAGCTCGGTCAGCATGTTGCATATTGAAAACGTCTAAATAACTCTACACAGAGAGATGGAGTGAATTCCCTTGAAGCTTTCGAAATAGATACAGGCAGAATGTAAAACGACCCGAAAACGAAGAGAGACCGTAAAACCTAATCGTATTTATTCCGGAGAACAAAATTTAAGGTCCGATCCTTTTGAAGGGCCGAACAAGGCTACTCGTGCCTGGGGAGCAGTCTCGACCAAACAACGTTTATCCAGTGCATAGAGATGCGTTGTCCGATACTCTGATACTATCTGATTGTTAAATGAATTAAAATAATGAATATGTATGTATGTATGTATATATACTTAAACCTTTTGTTTTGCTCCCCATTTTCTTCATTACCATGATCATTAACATATTATAATAACTATATAACCCATTACATCTTCACTTCCACTATGGTTTCCGCATACTCACAAAATTACACATCACATACTGGCATATTTATCTATATAAAAAACAAAATGGATAAAGTAAGCCATATATTATACCGACTTAAGAATGGAAAAAGGCGTAACCATCAGTTTTTTAAAAATAGGTTTTTTGCATTATAATGTTGTTTACGATGAAATATTCGTTGTGTCCAAAGGATTTAAGTTACAAATGCCGATTTATTATCTAAATTTAGTTAGCAATTTAAACAACTAATCATCATTTTAGTTGGTTTTTTGTTTAATGAACTCTAATTAATATCAGATTAGAAATAGAAAAAGCAAATTATTAATTATCATCCACTTCAAGGTTACGTATATTTTGTATTTTAACTTTGACCGAAAATCACAACTAAAACGTTTTTATGCCTCCTGTAAAATTTGATTTGTGTGGATTATGCTCTTCTTCCTTTCCACAGTTGATATTATAGAGGTAGTCTTTGATACTTCTTTACTTTATTTTTTGATACTGCATGAGAATCGAGCAATTTACGCGGCTGGTTGGTAAACGATAGGAATTCTGGAAATTGCCACGTTGTGTCCATATGCACCGCCGAACAAGCGGGCATAGTCAAAAAAGTAACTAAGACATTAAATAAAATGAATAATCACTATGACATAACAGAATAATAATTCTGTCTAAACTGATTTGTTCCACTACCAATAATGTTTATAGTACGAATTGGAGTTTTTCTTTAAAAAAATGTCTAAATATAAACATGCATTACAACAGTGGATTTTTTTTTAAACAATAACTGAATCATTCAAACATAAATAATCCTCAGATATCGTGTAACAACATAATAATATGATTAAAATGATCTGATGTAATTTTTCTAGAAATAAAAGTATTAATTAATATTTTTATGAAAATACTGTCAGATACCGATATTATCATGTATTGGTACTTTTCTTTCGCTATAACATCCCTACCAGCAGAACGTCCCTCGTCAAACTGAATGGGAGAGGTGCTCTCGAGATAATTTGCCTCGTATATTATGTTTAGCGGAGTGATTCCAGTGAAGGCTTGAGAACCTGTATTAGTACATAAAATATATTTTAAAAATTTACCAGCTACCTTACTTTACGCAAAAAATAAAAAAATGTGATTATTTTTAAACGATTCAATGGAATATGTTTACGGTTTTTAGTGATTTGCGTAAACCGCAAATGCAAATGAATTTGTGATACATCGGAATGATTAAGTAAAACAATGTATATTTTCAGACAGCTAGCTTGAAATAATTCTCTACTTTACTTTGCATACGGACGACGAATTATTATCTCAACTAATGGAGACAACTCAAAATAACTTGGGTCTTTTTGTTTTGTAGTGTACATTAAATTGAAGCTTCATTTCAATACACAACATTTCCATCCTTTTCCTTTGAAGATCAACATTTACTTCACTATTTTATAAGGATATTATAATAGTTAACATCATTATACTTATCATATTATAATATGTATTATATTGCTCTCTTGGGAACTATGAAAGAGGTGTATCATGGGCATAAAAAACTATTCAACTCAGATTGACAGACACCACGCTCATATCAACATACGATACTTATCACATTTCGGTGGCTACACTCCTTAAATAGGTTTAGTTGGAAGCCGATAAATGAATAATTCAAAGCCAAAATCTGAATAAATCCATGGGGGTCAAAAGCCCCAGGCCGTGTCAGCAAATTCTCTGTAATTAAAACAACGCGATAATCAGCGAATTGCCCAATTTTTTCCAGATCACTTTATCTACGGTGAGCACATTCTGCAAGTTTGACATACGTCAGTGAGGGTCGACAACCCCAAGCCTTATCAGTAAAACGATGCGAGGTAACAGCAACGCGGCAGTCATCATATTACCCAATTGTGATCTACATCAATAATAGCCTGCCGTAATTTATCGAATATTCATTTTAATCCAATATGGCACTTTACCAACACGCTTCAGACGATGGTACTTACTATCAGAATACCTTGAACTGATCAGATCTCACCGAGTGTTACTTTGCAAGGTTAATTTTACACCAGCTGTTATTGTATTTATTTCTCAATAAATGAACGCTCACCTCAACTCATTCAAGTAACCTCCAAACCAGCCTCTTTTATCTCTCAACATCATGAAAAAAATTGAAACAATCAATTAGTTAATAATGACGCACTTTAATGACTATAGATTGTTTAGGTGTTATGTTTAGTTATATTGACGCATTATGAACACCATATATTGGGAAAAGGAGATCGTTGCAGAAAATGCATTGCAAAGGCGGTAATGAGAGGATTGACCATAAGATGGAATTTATTTCCATATTATCAGTATGCACCAACAAAGACTGTCTAGTCAAGAATTTAATTTTCTTTGTTTTTTTTTATCATATTGAGACTCTGACCATAAAATAAATATAAAGAAATAGCATTGATGCTTACAAAATTTTACCATTGGAAACGTATGATAACAATTCCATGGATGGTAAGGAGGGCGAAAAATACGACTCCAATTCTTTAGCCACATAGTCGGAATAAAAAACAATAATTTGGAGAAAAATATCGTCAAAGGAAACATTAAGGTCGCCCACACGATATTCCAACCAAGTATGGAACTATGGAATCTATGCTGATGGTGGAATGCAGGGATAACTGGATATTATTTGAGATGTGTAATGATTTACAACATTAAGATACACGAAAACGAATATTGCCATACCATTATTCTCTGATTAAATCATTTATTTTCACTGATATTTAATTAATTAGTGTTAGTGTCAAATTTCACATAAAAAGGGAATTCTTTTAGTAATCTCACACACTGCAAACATCTGATCTCTTTATATTTAATGTCATGAGAGTATTATTACCAATATAGTATAAAAGTTGTGTGGCTTATACCGAATTAGCTACGCAGAAAACTCAAAATAAATGTCATTTTTTGAAACGTAATACCTTATATTTAACCCATAATAAAGAACGATGAAACTACAATCAAATTTTACTCGTATAATTTTGTTTTTCTATTTATTTGTCTTGTCATTGGCAACCTGCTGCTATACAGGCGAATGAATTCTACTTTCATAATGTCTATTATGAAACTTGAAATACAATACGGTATTTTTTTCCAAGATCCTCTATGAGACTTTTGGGATGAAAGTTTTGAACGCAATATATTCACAGGGTGAGTTTTGAAAATTATCGCGAAGAGGGTTGGCTTTTTGACAGACGCCTGCGTCCCCTATACTCAAATTGAAGATGTTATGCAATCAAGATGAGAGAAGGTCGAATCTTTCAAATTTACATGTCACATTATATGATAATGAATATATAAGTGTCAAATAATAACTTGTTAGTCACCAAGTACGGGTATGTGTTCTAAACTCCTAATCATTATTAAAAGTTTATCTGAAATAATTATTAAATAAAAATGCTATATTAATTTACACTGGGTCTGCCTACACGTATCCATAAAAATAAAGTACTGAATTAGGTGCATGATATACCTACACGTAATATATTGTAACCCCTATCAAAAAAATAATTGAAAAAATCAATCACCGACCGGTATATGAAATTTATTTTACGGTGGATTTTCATATAGGTACATACATTATAATATATACTACAAAGTATAAGATATACGATACATACCCACACCAATATTTTTCAACGTGTTTTATCCTAATAAGAATGGGCCTCTACAGAGTGAAGGTTTGTATCAACAGATTTTCATTTTTACGAAAAATTGATGTAAGCCACTTGTTCAACCTATTGGGTCCATACTCTGACTTCAAACATAAATTGAAAAACAATATGTGTATTTGCCAGACACAAAATTCGAACCTGGGACTCACGACATTATAACCCGTTGCTTAAGCCGCTCTGCCATCGTGCCAATATATATATATATATATATATATATATATATATATATATATATATATATATATATATATATTATATACTATGACGATAATTTGATTACATATAAAATGTTAATTAATAAACTACGAACTTTCTAACTAAATATATGATACTTTATAGATAGATTTTCAGAAGTAGGTTTATTGCACAATTTTAAAGATAGTCTGCAAGATGGCCAAATAAAAGAAGTAGATATTACAAATCGCATTACAAAAAATGAACTCTACCTACATTAGAATAATAATGGTTAATTTCGTCTTATTCTGCTAGCATGGTTAAATATTTTGTAAGCTTTTAATAAAATATAAATATTACCACCCCTATATATTTATTGAATACGCTGACTGTCTCCCACACTTCCTGCTCATGAGATCTTTGGGGAGTATAATGGGGGTCTAAACTCAACAGTCAGATGTTCTCGTGCGCGTAAGTGTCTTCTGTAACCGTGTACTTTACTGAAATAAAACAGTTTAGAGTTGAGATTGTTGATTCTACGGAGGAATTGGAATTATTCCCATACGACCCATAAAATTTTTCGAATGTCTCAATGTTGGCCTTGGTTGATTTCAAGTCAGCGTGTTGAATTGGGCCTGTATGAGGACGGACATTCTGGAGATTTTGTATTTTTGCCATGACCGTCGTTGAGTCATAAACAAAATCGAACTTTAAAGTTTTGGTCCATGACGGCTGGCTTTCCCATTTCTATCTTATTATTATATTCTGTGCTTCCCACCCATGTTTTATTAAACGAAAAATTTGTAGCTTAGCTGCGAAGGGACATTTTGTCAAGACAGTTGTTAGGTTTTGCAATCTCGATATTATATTTTTTTATAATAATTATCAATGGCTATGATAGGCTATTTATATTAGTTGTATGAAAAAGAGTATCAATTTACTCAGCTTCATACAGCGCAACGAAAGAAAGCCATATAAATTATTTTATTGTGTAGATAGAATAAAGCGAAAATGTCCAATCATTTTCTCCCTTTGTCCAAACGTATATTATATGATATGAGTGTAATACTCCCAACTATCATTTCGTTTCTTAATACTTTCCCACGGTTAAAAGTAGAAGGAATCCAACCCCCACACATCCGTACACGATAAAAATCCCGCTGTGAAATGGCATGAAAAATAACCATCCCTCCTTTGCTCCTTATTTATCAGCATTTCTTTGTTCGTCGTGGTTTGTCGGGGGTGGGGGATTTCATGTAACTTTTTTGGATTTCTCCTCCACCGAGATTTTCTACTATAAAAATTCTCCTGGGCAGATGTGTGTAATGTGACTCCAGAGAAGGAAAAGCGACACTATTAAAGAGTTACGCCCGTTTGTTTTGTAAATAATTTCATACATTTTCATTATTTTAAAAATGCTGACGTTTAAAAACTTTTAATGGTATACTCAAATAACAAATAAAATGCAACACACTTTGAACTCGGAATAAAACTTAGTTTAAGTTATGACACAAATGTAATGTTATAATTACTTTAATATTTGAATATGATAAAGTAAAACAAAATAAACTATATAGATGCATTGGTACTCACATAAATATATGTCTTGTAGTGTATATATTATTATACTACATTGAACTTACGAACCCATAAAGTTATAACGGACAGAAACTTTACAAGAAAGTAAAGTTGGGACAATGAAAATTCAATACAACCTAACTCCACACATAATAATAATATACTATTTTCATCAAAATGTCCTTTACGCCTTTTTTCTAAGCAGTATCAATATTATCAATTATTATTGTACAGTATATTATTATAAATATTTTATGAATGTTAACTGTAAATTCATAGTGAAATGATTAGTGAATGAAATGATGACCGTATTAATTAAAATATAACATAATAAAGCAGGTTTTTATTTTATAAGATATAACTTGATAGGTAATAATATATTATACACATGATTTTGTATATTATGTACATTATTCAACGAGTTTGGGATTTACGTTCAAAGTATTGAAGAAGATTGATTATAAGTATGTATTATTAAATGTTAACATTCTTATAGTTAGCCATAAATTGAGATTCGTAAGACGAATATCCATGATAATCGTTTCTAATATCTTTGCGAGAAGAAAATAGAGTTCGGCCAATTTATTACTTCAAAGAGCGCCGAAGTACTTGATTCACTTTTAATACGACAAAGATCAACTTTCACGCAATTTATGCTAAACATTATAATTTAAGCGGTCGGCTATCGCAGCTCCGCGCGAGGCAATTTGTCGCTTACGACCCCGCCTGAAAGTTCGCGCGGCCACAAAAAGCTCCCGCCAGTTACTCTCGAAGGCAGCCGTCGAAAGTTGCCCGAGCTTTGAGCGCTTTTGGAGGCCCACGTAATTGGATTTGCGAGGCAAAAACCGCCAACATCGCGACCTCCAATATCCGGAATTTTCCAATCGGCGAGGGCGACTCTGTCCTCTATCCGACGTCGATCGAAAGTCAAATCTAACAAACGTGCTTCTTTCGTCAATGACTGAAATAAAATTAGAAAATGTACACAAACTTAATTAATTCAGTCGCAAATTTTAAATTATATATAAAAACATCAGTTGGTAAACAACAGTTTACCACACTATCAAAACTTCAATAAATCTATAAAAAAAAATATTATAAATAATGAATAATCAATGTCAAAATATTAATAATAGTAATCTATTGTTCTAGATGGTGGTTGCATTGTTATTGAATTAATGTTGGATTAACAAGATAAACATTAATTTAATGCTATTTTCAATCTACAAATTATACATACTGTATACAATATAAATTAAATAAAATCATATGAATTAATTTTTATTCATACTAACTTATCATTCTTCTTACTCGTTGTTACATTCCAGAGTGTATTTTGGCCTAGTCCACAATTATGTTCCTTTTCCGATCCTCATCTACAGTCAACTCATCCTTTTCATAGTCTGCCTCTAGTTCACTTCCGTTGGGGCATCCATCTGGTAAAGAACTTTAGTGTTTCGTCTTCTAGCACTCTTTTAACATCTGCCCTGGCAATTTTATAATATTTCAAAAATTTTCTTAGTTAATTTCTCATTTTTATTCTGGTTAGGTACCTTGGTTTTGGATATCAAAAGTTTGCTTCTTCGATCCAGTATTTTTGAACTCAACAATTGCACATAAGTGTCTACACATCAGGTGGCCATTAGATATAATTAGCATGTTATTTAAATGTGGTAATTAAATATGAGTTAAAAGGTCCGCAGTGAATAATGTGTATGTGGTATCATGAATATAAACAAAATAACACATATTTTATCGAAATAATTAGCATAATATTATGTCATTATGAAACCATTCAAGGATAATCAAAAATAGAAGTTGTGAACCTGAAAACATACAAATAGAGATGGCAAAAACAACTTTGAATCATGGCCATACAGTTTACTATGTATAGAATAATGAGAGAAAAATTAGACATACTAAAGAACGTCTAATATGATCGCTAGTTTCATCCATATATTCTGTGGAAACATGGACAATAAAGACAAGGGAAGACGGGTGGATGCATGAGGTATTTCATAGAATACCAAGCGCAAAAAGGCATATATCTTTAAATAGCTGTATAACCAATAACCATTCGGTTGTGTTGGCATTATTACTTGGAGGAGTGTTGACAACCTGGAGAGTATAGTGGCCACAGGAAAAAAGGACAAAAAGAGTGATCGGATAAAAGACTCCACGGACTCGTTTCTACTTAATTTCCTTCAAATCAAAGTAGTAGAGGATCGTTGAAAGTAACGGAGCCATACCAATGACATTAATATGGACGAAGCATCTGGAAAAAAATTGACACTCAATTTTTTTTCGGGTCTGCCGAATGGCATAATCTGTTCTAACGCCATTACAATAAAGATGACATTGCTATAAATTCCCGATGCTTTTTGTCCGGTCTGCCGAATAGTTCGGTTCGAATGGGTTGGCTCAAATGAACATTGACACTAGAAACACTGTTCTAACACCATTACAATAAAGGTGATATTGCTATAAATTCCCAATGCGTAATATCGCATAATGGAAATTGCGTGACGTCTACCTATACATGTGCGAATGTCGCTATGCGCGAATTTACTTGCTAGCTAGCATTGATTGCGTTGTCCATTAATAATGTCATTGAGCCATACAGATAACAACTATAAAGAATAAACCAATCAGATAAGTTGATTTTTAATCTAAAGTATTATTTATATAATTTGAATATCCCTATTAAGACGTATAATACAATTTTGATTATAAGTAGGGGTAATAAGTAGTCTGTTATTTAAAATTCTTTGTAGTCTATTTAAAATAATTTAAAGCTCTCGCTTTTTATAATATCGAATAGCTTTAATAATGAAGTAAAATTATTAGGAAATAATAAGTGGGAACTTTATAAAGTTGACGTTGAATAAACAGCTTTCAGTGTTGTCATGCTAAATGATTTTGGAAAAAACAGTCACTTAGCAACCCACTGATTTTATAATAACTTCCAATACAATAAATTATGTACATATTTAATTTAATACAATATGTAAGACGGGCTGTTTGGTTTGTGAAAAATAGCTGAAACTAAATAACTAATATTTAATGTAGTACTATTAGTCGTATATATTATTACAAATGTTTATTTTATTAATACTATTTTATTGGGTTAGTTTTAAATCGTAATATTATTATGTTATATTGTTGGAATTAGCCGAAAATGATTTGAACAATCTACGCATGTACCATATTTTTGAGTTATATAATATAAAAAACCATGAAATCGATATAATCACAACCAAGGGAGTCCATAAACCACCGGTACAAAACTTAACTTGCCCTTACTCACATTTGCCGTGGTCATCTCTCAAGATGACTTCGAATTCTTACGTAAATATAATGTAGGAATTTATAATCGTGATTTGTTTTCAGTAAATTGTAGTTATACATCAAACTATTTGTCTATGGTCTGGTAATGTTAATAAAATATTAAGTTATCTATAAGTTTTTTTATTCAGCGAAATATCAATCATTCATTACAACATTTAAATATTTTTTTCGATATTACGAGTATTTTATCGTTAAACATAAGAGTTTTCTGAATTTCATATATGTTAAAATAATAAAATTTTTGTGTTCAAAATTTTCAATTATTGTTTCTGAATATATAAAGAATACATCTAGCTTTACTATGGCGTATAATGTACGGATACCTTCTACGAATTTAGCAGATAAATGTATGTGAATTTATCGTTAGGTTTTTCCTCTTTGAGGTTAAAGCAAACCCATAATACTAAAACGGTATGGGGTCCTGGGCCCTCGCAAGATCCCCCGCGGCTACAAATAATAATAATCACACAAAACACAAAATCCTCTGTTAACAACGGAAGAAAACAAACAACCCCGTGGAACCGACCCCGAATAAATGATTTCAATTTGAAGATTTAATGGAATAATTGGTTTTTTATTGTCTTTATGAAAAATACGTTATAATGTTATTGTTTCTAATAATTATGATATAAAATAATCTTACGTTATTCAAATGTGCATATATTCAGTATTGAATAATAAAAACTGTTTAATAATAATTGCTGATCCTGTCGACGCGCGCTAATTTTTAATAATAATTAATTATTAACTATGACAAAAATTAATTTTAATTAATTTTGAGCATTGTTAAATAACCATAGGAAGATAGAACTGATTGATCTAGAGATGTTGGCAATACAAATATGAGATATTATTGACACTTTATAATATTAGAACAAGCATTGGAATAGCAAAAAGTACAGTTCTTAGAATAAGACGGCTTCTTAGCAATATAGGCCTGAACCTAAATATGCGACAACATAAAACCATATTAAGGTTTGCTATTTATCTAAATTATTTTGTATAGCATTGACTTTAAAATGGGGAATTATTACGGCTATATGAAACCATAAAGCCGTAACTCGTTAGATGTAGCAATCCTCAAATTTTCGTAAACTGACAGAATAACTAATGGTAATATCCTCAAACGTATAGAAAATAACTGAGAAGCTATTCACAATATCTAAATAAATATATAGAGAAGAAAAATAGTTGGAATCTTCTAATATTGTGAAGCTGAAGATATTGAAGTTTTCTTTCTATTTTTTGTAAAAAGAATTCATTGCATTCCATAAACAAAATGAAAACATAATATAACTAAGTATTTTTTCTCATTTTTAAATAAAATCATTAATGAAACCAATTAATATTTTCGTTAAAAATACTCCTGACCTTTCATTCGGTTTCATAGAGTTTTTCTTCTCGTTTCACAAAAGAGAACTGAAAAATATTAATCTTTACGTCTGCAGAATTAAGAAAAGATTTTTCGAAAGCAATTTCTGTGAAAATCAAATGCACGTTTAAGTGTAGCACTTAAACAGAAAAGAAATGAATTTTCACTGTGAGTCTCGGAAAAATTGGTATTCAAGTCTTGAAGCAAAGGATACGATAAAATTTTAACGTCATATCATTTACAAATGATCTCTTGCCTGCGGTTCTTTATTAATCATGGCACTGTATGATTCAATATTTTTATTTTCGTTTTTTTTTCATTTAATTACGTACGTATAGGAATTGACGATCTGCGGTTTTTACAAAAAACGTCAAGCATATGGATAGATTTCTATCATCATTTCTACACTACACGATTCTGGAACCACGCATGCACATGGATAAATCGAAGGTTTTTGAAGCCAAATAAAATTCAATGCAGTTTAGTTTATTCACTTATTGTGGCACACAGTTACTGATAGAAATATTATAAATCGGATTTTGTCTTCGATTTTGTCAATTCCGACCATCGTGATAATTTATAAAGAATAGGTCATCAAATTGATATATATTTTGTTGGGTTAATTTTTTAAGGTAAAATTTTCAGTTGTACTTATAAATTGTATTTCTTGATATTTCTTTGTTTTTGCTGAAATATTTGTCTCACGAAATGTTGATTTATACAATAAATATTTTCCTCCTAAATAATCCACAAAAAAGGACGTTTTGCATAATATGCATAGCACTATTTTCCAGGAAGTGCTACTACAACGATCTTGGAAAACAACCGGTGATTTTAAATGTTCAGACATATTTTTAAAAATAGTGTTAGAAATGTACATTCAATTAAAGAATATCGTAATATTACCTAAATTGATTCTAAATTTAAATTTAAAATTCAAATTCAAAATCTGTTCTTCACATTTATTCCTACCCCATAGTTTGGTAACCGTTTCAGATATAATGAATAATATCCTTTTTAGAGATGGGTTTTTTTCTGATTTGTTCAACTTTTATTTGAAATATTTATCAATATTTTCATCTGTTCCTGAGCTGTAGCTGAGAAACTGAAAATCATCCGCCATTTTTCAAGATGACGGCCGTAGCCGTAGCACATCATGTACGAGTATTGATTTTTGATATGTATGTACCTATGTATGAATTATTTCCAGGTAAAATCCTTGGGATAATATATTGTTAATACCTTAATTCAAAAACTTCAAATGGTGAGCGTAATAAATATTAACTAAATTTTAAATAGCACCTGAGTTGTGTGTTCCTAAAAAATATCCGCGAGATTAGTGAGTGCATCGGTATCTTAACTCAATGGGTTCAAATCCCATGAGCGCAACATTCTTACATCATTGTGCATTATATATTTAATTTAAAAATAGTTAGTACTTAATATAATATATTAATATAATATTTTACTTATTCGCCTCACAGCATCACGAAAAACTAATAAAATAAATGTTTTTATTTATTCGAAATAACGTATTTTTTTGCCTTATCATTCCAAAAATAAATTTAATTGAGAGAAGTAAAAGGTTTATAAATTAATTTCTGTGAAAGGACAAATATTTTAATCCTGCGGCGTAACCTGAGTTGCAATCACCACCTCATTAGGAAAGGTTAAATAAACCAAATATTTTGAACAGCAAAATTTATGTAAATTCGCGTCTACAAAGTTTTTCGGGTAAAGGTTTTCTTTATGGAACCTAATTCCAAGAAGCAGAGTAATTTTTCTTGACATTCTTTTAAAATGTGGTCAATTCTAAGTAGGTAGTTACAAAAGTCATTGAAAGCTCTCAGAAAATCCCAAGTGCTCAACAATATATATCCATCCGTGGGTTAATATAATTCAAAAGCGGAGAATTATAATATTACACCGCATATTTTTGTCACTATGTTCTGAATATTTTTTTAAATATATTTTCAACATTTTGTATTAAATATGATCTATAAAAATTAAGAAAGTATAACTATTACTACATTTTTCACTAATGCCTTGATTACACGTAACGAGTATAGTGACGAAACAGTGTTCTCGGCAGAGTTCCCGGTTGGTATTAACATAATATCAAGCGTTCGGCCTAGTAGGATGGCAAGACAGTCACTCGGTCGCTTTTCTATTTACTAAACCGAGTGCCCAACCCCCCACTCTACCAGCACTGACTCGCTAGCCTGCTCGGCATGTTTAAACACACACTCGGTGCGTATTCGCTACTCGTATCTTTGTATCATTGGAGTAATATTTTTTAACAATTTATTAAAACATTTTACATCCCTTCTCAGAACCGCTCTAAATTTGTCAGGGTCTTCTAACTCCAATTCACTAAAAAAAGTGTATGTTGCACCACGATCTGGTCTCCTTAAAATCCACTGTCTCGCCCAAAGACGTTTATCTTCTTCGCGCAATAATTCATTCAATTCTTCAGGAGTGGTATAAGCAGCTCAGTATATTTTTAATGTACGTTTTACGATCCATGTTTCGGTACGCAAAACTAGCCTGCTTTTTGATCAAAAGTGAACTGACTCGCCAAAAAAGTCGAAAAGAGAAAAATACGTATAAACACTCTCCCGCCCACACCACTCTCTCGGCCTAGTTACATGTTGCTGTCTCGCCACTGTACTCGTTACGTGTAATCAAGACATAAGTTAGATTAAAGAAAAATGGGAAACTCATTATAAAATTGCAATCAAAATATATTACGCTATATTCATAACTGTATAACGTCCTTAGTTAGATTAATTTGAAAGTAAAGCAATGTAAAATGTTTCTACTCACTTTTCATTTTCTGGTAATTCGATAAAAAAGGGTAGCAGAGTGATATTCTTGTAGATGGGTCCAAACTCCCCCGCTGTGAAGGCGGCCGATACATTAGCCAGCGTCTTGTTAAAAGCCTTCAGGATGACTTGGTTACTCGCCGGAACAGCAATTCCAAAATAAACATCCAACCTACCGCCGTCTTGAAGCAATCTACTGCCGATTCTTCCTGTCCCCGTGCCGAGGTAGCTCGACCGTGCCATTCTGACAATGCCGCCATTTTGATTTGCACTCGCATTCCGTATTCGAAAATCGAACTCGGTCGAATTTGGGCGGTCGATGTTCGCGACACCGTTCTGGCTACAAAGCGATACGCTCAAAATAATAAACACAGTTTTTATTATTCTCGAAGTGTTGTGAGATGAATCAGGAAAATTCATTTTAATCATTTGTTTTTATTTTGGTGAGGATCGAACGACAATAAAAACGCGGCGGGAGGGATGTGAGAGTTGTGAGCAGGGATAGGTGGAGAAATAAAAATGTCAATTTGTGACGATTACATGTTAAATGGCGACCAGTTTGGGGGTTTTCCATTCATTCTGTATCTGGTTTGTATCTGTGCTTGTAACCAGGCGCTTCAAATGCTTCGGATTGACGAATCTCATTATTCTGTGCTGGTCTTCTATATTCATCAATATTTCTTTCATTTTGTGCGAGTTCCATCAGAAAAAAACTTCCTTCTTAATTTACACGAAAATCAATGCTTTTTTGATAGATTCAATTTTTAATAGAACATTATTGCTTTTACTTACATATTTTTATTAGCCAGCTATTACTATTTCATAACTATTTTCTGGGCAGTTTTTGATATTTTTGTGATTTAATGAAAAAAATCTGGCATTTTAAAAACATAATTGATACGAAATTATTATCAACAAAAATAAGGCGGATCGTTCTACTGTAGGTATATAATTTGGTGTTTTAATTATGTATTAGCTATATATTATTTATTGGCTAAGTTTGCAATTATTTTTTAAAATAGATTTAATTTTTATTTACAGATGTCTAATAATTATCAATTTGTTTTACATTTGTACATATGAAATCGTCTAAAATTATTATGAATATTACGTAAATTTTATAATAACATTTATAGTTAACTATTTACATTTCAATAACACTGAAAAATAAATTATTTTTTACAATCAACTGGACGTCTCTTCTGTTTCACGTAATTTAAAATAAATTGATTAATTTTTAATTATTTATATCTTTTTAATTAGTATTTTAATGGTTTCCTCTTTTTACGTCCACCATTCCTATCCACCAGTATCTTCCGCACAATCCAGAGTATCTGTAAGAAAATAAGAAATTATTATTAAAATCGTTAGTTCAGTCTAAAATTTAAATGGCTTAATGAAAAAATAATAATAATTATATCTTATATCTTAAGAAACAAATAAAATTTCTTTAGTAATGATAACCAGTAAATTAATATAAACACTTCTTTCTATAAAATAATATGATATACCAATATATTGTATGTGTATGCATGTATTTTAGCTTATCTGGAAACTTGTATGTATGCAGTTCGCCGTGAAATGTTGTATTGGAAATATATGGCCGTACCTATATTAAAGATCGTCCAACGTCTTTGGGTCGTATACTACTGATTCATTCTAATCCATGTCTAAATCTTGTCGGTTTACACTTTACAGGAAACCAGTAGCAAACAATTTTTGAAATTAGCCGATATACTGGATTATTTGGCCGATATACTGGGTTAGGTTAGGTTATCATTCTTTAATTCATGAATTTTGCCATAATCAGCTATGAAAATCGAATTAATGTTGAACATTGAATCTAATAAAATATAGTATACGGTCATATCTTTCCGATAGAAAGCTCACGGCGAACTGTACCACGATGAAATGTTTTACGTACAATTTTCACGTAACCGTGTTTTAATGTGTGGTTTATATGTGCGCGTAAGTAACTTAAGTACCTAATATATACACTGTTATTTCTTGCGAGTTTATAATAATTTGGGATGTAGGTAGGTAATACATTAAACTGCTGAATGCTGAAACTTTCCTGCACGGTCAATTTGTGTTCATAATTTTAAAAAGTTTCACTCGAGCTCATCCAAAAGTTTGCCAACATTATTTATTAGAGGCCACCCCGTTGTTTAGCCTTGAAAAATAAGCTGGCATATTTTGGTTACATTAAAATGGCTACTCATAAGAATGAAATGTAAAAGATTGTTAATATAAGCGGAAGCATTATCTTGAAGAGAAATTAATACATACATTATATATATTTTAAATTTCATATACCTACTTAATGATTTTATTTATCAAGCCAATTATTTATTATGTAAGTTGATATAATAAAAACGTAAAACTTATAATATATTTTCGTTTCATATAGAACTTTTAGTTTTTTTTTTTAACTTTTTAAACTATTTTAATAAAATCAGTTTACAAAATCTTTAAATAATTAAAGGTATCTTTCATTAATTATTACAGTAATAAATGTCCATCATTTTAAATAGATAAACCTCACGCATGTCCTAATTTCAGGTAACCCAAATCTGTTAATTATTAAAACCCTTTTTTATAAATAAATTTCAAATTATATTGATTTTGTACAGACGTATAGTGAACATTACAAATTATTAATTTAAAACGTTCACAACATGACATTTAGAAATAAAGAAATATTTTTAAAACAGTATTATATAAAAGTTATTAAACAGTAAAAAAAGTGTAAACAGATACAAGGAAGAACACCGAATGAGATAAGCAGACCCTATTTTAGGAATTTATAAAACAATGCCCACCCATACTCATCCTCACGCAGGTGGAATATGTCAATATCCGAAGTGATTTGGTTGAATATCGTAATCGCCCTCCCAATTGGCATTACCAGTAGCAGGTTGGTTCTGCACCTTGGGAGAATAAACAACTGATGCTCTCTATTTCTAAGATAGTATTATTATTATATAATAAAAATAAATCGACATTAGAGAACTAAGTGTGTAAAACTACACTTTAAATAGTTTAAATACATATATATTTTTTCTTTTTCCTAAAATAGTATATTCCTACTTTATTTAGCGAATATTAAATTTCTAGAATTCAATATAGGTAGTAAGATTTTCTTTTTGTTGTTTGTATTATACATATAAGAAAATGGTGAGAATTATTTGATTCAATTTATTTCAATAAAAACATACATTTATTATTTGAACGCGTTTGTTGAAATAACAAAACCAATTTCGACAGTTGACGATGAAATAATATTTGCGATAAAGATAATTCGTATAAAAACTAGGGAACGATAACACTTGTAGTCTGCCTCTGACGTCACATCGTGAACTCATCCCCACCGTAACACCCCCGCCATCTCACTCTTACACTCTGTCGCCTCCTTCAGACCCCCGAAATATGTGGAATATATCCAATATGTGTGCGCGCCGGGGGATGTTGTAATGTTGGGACCTTTTTGCACTCAATTTGCCAACTGATGGGGTCCCATGAAATATGAATGGTTTTAGTTGTATTTATGTATCTATGATAACTCATAAAGGTCTATAAAAAACAACAGTATCTCACGACTTTTTATAGAGCTGTTCGATGTAAAAATAATCTAAGTTGTACGTATTACATTTCACCGTAGTACAATTATTCAACGTGAGCTATCTTGTCGGAAAGAGATGGACGTATAGCATTGAGATCAAAAAAATTGCCTTGTTTATGGAGCATTGCAGATTATTTAAATTTTATTAGATTCAATAAGAACATTAATTTGATATTTCATTGTATCAAATAGCTAATAATAATGCTGCAATTATTATCAGATGTTTGATAGGGTACGCTTTAATACTTCCAGACGAGCACCTTACAAAATGTTATATAAATTATACTATTCTAATTTAATTACCTACCTACTTATTTTCTTCTGTTTTTCCCTTGTTTTCCGGTTGTTTTTATTACATATTTTGTAAGTGTTTTATTTAGACATGACTTTAATCTATTACAAACATTATTTATATTCAATTACAACAATAATATTGATAAAAATGTTTGTACAAAGAAAATTCACTAGTATCAATATAATAATATACTACCTACATTATAAGTGGAGAAATCTTTCTGGTTTCTTAGCCCACAATATTATTATTTTAAAAAGTTGTTTTAATTTTTGTACTCATGCATAGATTGAATTTTTTATTTAACAATTATATTTACCGGTGTTTACTTAAATATACTCATTATCATAAAAATAACATCGATACCTATTTTAATTTAAGTTTCCTGTTTTGATTATACCTACATATTTTACTAAAGTCTTGAGTAAACATTTTAATATTTTATATAACATCTAATTATACATATTGATAAAAAAAATGAGTTATCACAAATCACACATACCTACATGCAATAAAATCTTTATAATTCAAAGATTCTTTATAAAAAAAATATAAAAATTTTATTCGGATTATATTCCGTGGATCCATGGACCATAAATAAATCTTAATATTTTTTTTTAACTAATAATATATCATTATATTTAATAACAATAATTTATAGAATGTTAAAAACATTTATAATTATGTATTTATAATTTATAATCGTGTATTTAACTGTGGAAACTATTAACTGAACATAGGCACTGGTGAGCTTGCTTGTGTCCGTTAGATTTAAAAAATAAACAAAAACAATCATTAAGGCAATATAAAAAACAATATGTGTATCTCGAAATAAGTGGCTTTATTTATCTTTCTTATGTTTTAAATATTTATTTTAATTAAACCTTTGATTGACAGCTTGTATCAAATTACCATTACAGCCACGTATAATATTTACCCGAAACTATAATAAAGGTCTTAACTTTTCGAATTGGTCGACACGAAAGGTCAATTTTCTTTCACTATCAGACAATTAACAAAAGCCTATCCAGGCAAGCTTGACAGCCTTCCGTTGAGTGCCTACAAGTGCGTCACCTCACCGACGCCGGTCGCCAAAGCTCGCGTCAAAATATTGTTTGTTATTTGAGATTTTGGCATAGCCCCAGTACCTACTATTCTATTCAATAATTTCTCCTCCATAGAATATTGTTTGTTGCCATCGGTGGCTTGTTAAATTTGTAGTCTCATTTGATACGAAATATATCGCAATTCTGGGAACGAAATTCGACTGAAGTACCTATGTAGTGACTAGAAATAAAATATCTTATTGAATCATTATCAGTATGTGTATTTATTATTATTGTGTAATTAGTATTTACTTCACTCCATATTGATACAGCATCTATAAACTTGTTTGGTAATAAATTTGTCATTCGTTATTTCGATATAAACAAATACATTCAATTATTATATACCCATTCTCATACTGAGATAATAAATTCCGTTTTGCCATTACGACATCACATTGAGTTGCTGTACTAGTTTCACGATATTATTATAGTATTTTAAAATATTATAAATATGTACATTCACAAATAATTATTCATCATTATTTTGATTCAAGTTCCAGCTAAAATATTAAGTTAATAATGTTCCTATATATTAATTAAAATATCAAAATATTTCAGAACACGTCATGTAAAGTAATTTGGTAACACAAAACGGACGAGGTTAATCAGAATTATTTTAAAACGTCGAATTTCATGTCAATTCATTTAATCAATTTAATACTGTTAATTATCAATGAAGAAGGTGTCCCTATACAAATGGTATAATATATAATACATTGGTATCAAAAGTGATTTATTGTATTTAAAAGGCATATATTACAGTATAGGTACAAAGCGTGGAGAACTTAATTTCTATAATCTCGCCACATTTCTTATCAAAATTTGTTCGAAAAGGTTGGCTAACGTGGAAGAGGGTCTAAATGCGATGTACAAATTTATACTTTATATTAGTTTTTTTTATTTTTTACATTTGTATTGTTTGCTCAAATTAGGTGTTATCCTAAAAAAAATATATAAAATATAAACAATTGAAATAGTTGTATTATTTCGCTAAGTGGTTTTCTTCTCTCCTGAACATTTTTGTTTTTGCATATGGACCCGTTTTATAGGGGCGCCTTAGAATAATAATTAATAATAACGTTTCATTTGCCATCCATACAGTGTTGTATAGTACATCCATATATTTTGGTGTCAATTAATTACCGGGATCCCGGTTGTTGAAATATCTTAGCCCAAACTGAAGAGTGGATAAGGACTGCGAAGAAGGAAAAACATCACACCAAAATGCGAACGCGTTACAATAATTAATAATGGTTGTATAAACTATACATTATATAATTTTTATTACAATGTTGATTTTACGAGAATAATATAATGCTAATTTTAAAATGATATTCTTACTCTATAATCATTTTTAAGCACTGTGAAGTAAGTAGTGATCAAAGTACCTATTTATAAGCTTCTGAGTATGGTGATACCTTCCGGGTTCATGGCCAGTCTATTATCTACAGGTTCTCCATTTGTATGTAAGTGTGTAGCAAATAGCGATGTGCAAAAGTCTGAAATAACGTAAATTCCAACCCTTTGCGGTTTTGGTATGGCCTCGCGCACAGACAGAGGTTTGCTTTAACGGTTCTCGGGGGGCGAAGTTAAGATGCACCTTCTGAATAATAACGAGAGCAAAATGTTTTCATCTCTCTGCTGGCGGAGGATTCCCCGGGCGGCAATTTGTAAATTTCTCTTAATTTTACATTTTTCTGTTCTCTTTCCTTCAAGTCTTTCGTTTAAATTTTTGTTTTTGTGTTCTTGTTTTTTTCAAAGTCATGGCCGCTAATGTAGATGGTCCAATATTAAACAATGATTTCTTGAATTGTATTTTTAATGTAAGATAAGAGTGTCATTGTTTCCTCGAGTTGATAGATAAGAGATGGTGTTAATTAAACATTCAATGTATTAAATGTGCTATTTTTAAGAATAGCATATTACTAGAACCTTTTCTAGACAGCAGTTTTCTATCTTTAATATGACGTGTACTTTTTTAACCTGTAATGTCTTGTATTTTCTTTCCATTTCTTGTCGGTTAGTAATTAGGTCACTTAATTGGTACCTTGATTAAAAACACAAAAACAGATAGCCAATAAGCCAATTTCATAAGCATTTCATGTAAAAATTACTAATATTTACTCAATCGAAATTAAGTACGAAACCCATAGCTTAATTTATAAACCACATTGGCGTAAATCTAGTGGTTTGGTTCAACTTTCGCCAAGCATTCTATTTTTTCAAAAAAAGATTTTTCTAGTATTAATATATAATAATAGTATCTAAGGTGTTTTCAAATTGTGTATATTATATTATATAATAATGATATAGGTTACACAGTATTTCATTCATATTAATTCAACCACTTTAACGAAATCAACTGTTAATTATTATTGATAGGAACATTCATAGTACTTATTTCATATAATATAAAGATCAAAAACAGTTTCATCAGTTAAGAATCTACTGTTTAGCTATCAAAGTCAATCTTGATCTTTATAAAAATATGTGGAATAAGTTATATAAGATTATGTTTTATTTTAATTGGAAAAAATATAAAGGATCGTTTTATTATATCTACTTACGTGTATTTGAATTTTCCGTTTTAAATTAATAATTTAATCAGTAAATAAGACAAAACAGAATACAAAGAATTATTATATTATTAACTTATAACATTTAACTATTTTTTATTCGACAAATAATTCGCAAGATGAGAGCAAGAAAGAGCTCCTTGCAGGTCGACAGACTACCTCAAGAATGCTATGGGTTTTACATTGACGAAGGCCCTGAGTTCCACTGACTGTGAAAGGGAGTAAGCAAAGTCGTGGAGAAGACTGCCAGATGGTCAAATTATCTTGGTCATTATATTCAATCATGAAGTCCCAACGAATAACAGGAGAATGTATGATTATTTCTTGAATATACATTAATATTCTAAAACACCTCAAAAGCACACATATTAGAAGCGGAAATAAATGTGAGAGGTATAACTCAGAAGATAAAATGGTCAAAGAAGAATATTAAGAATAAATAATCCATAATATTAAATTGTATTACTTACTACACTACACTATCAATTAAATTGGATAATTAATACCCTATAATAAGCTAGGGATAAAAGTCTGAAAATACAAACGTTATATAACACAACTACAATCCAATACATTGTATTACCAGTATACATCTAGGTATGGTTTATTCGTTATACGGGTTTTGTCAAATAATTCATGGTATGTATATAACTGGATAATATAAAACATACAATACATTAACATAAGAGTCGTAAGTTTTTCGTCCACGTTCCAGCAATTCATCTGGAAGCTTTATTCGTTTTGTCTAATTTCAACTATTACTCAAAATGACGTCATTATGATTTCGTTTGCAGATTGGAGTCTGAATACGAAAGCACTGTCACATAAAGCTCTCGCGCGACATCTACTTAGCGTAAAAGTTCGCCAGTGTTTCGATCATTACCGCGAAGTTTTCGAATATTTTTCCTAAAGCTCTCGCTATGTTCTTTTGTATCACGTGGGCTCTAGATATTTCCTTAACAAGTAAACAACTCTGTGTTTACTCCGTTTCACATTTCAATGGGTTCTTCGATCTCATTCATATACATTTTTTGCGAACAAAAATATTATAGATATCATTTATACGTACGTATATCAGCACTCCTTCATTTTGGTTAAAGATTGAAAGCTTTTTTACTTCACCACTTCAAAATTCACCTGCTCGTAATACGTACGTTCTTTTGTGCGTATTTTTTTTCAATTTTAAACTTTATATTAAACTAGACCAGAAGTTGCCAACCTTTTTTCTACAAAAGGCTCTACACATTTTTTTAAATCATTGTGTACTAATCATGATGTAAAATTAACAGGTAACATAATATTAAAAATAACTAACGATTAAGAAGCGATAATTCTTAAAATCTCCGATATAACTGTTATTATTTTATTGTTTTATCCACCCCTTTCAAATTTAACTTTTCATAATCCCAAGTATCTTTATTACCACGGTATTGTAATTGGTATACAAGATATTTTAATTTTAATACAGATAATTAAGATAATTAGAAAAAAAAAGTCATTTCTTAACCCTAGTACAAGCCTACATAAAATATAATATTACATGTACTTGTGTAAACGAATTATAAACGTTTGCACATTTTGCTTTTGCATAAACGTTTATTTGAATCTCAGCGTCTCAATTAAATGTACAGACCTGCAAGCACTACTATCTAGTCAACTGTAATTTAGATAGTCCACGTCGTGTTTTTTTTCGTCCTTTAATCAAAAATCAAACTTTACATATTAAATAACATTAGACCACGTATCACTACTTCCATTGATTGAACAAGTAAAAAAAAATCGCAAACAAGTCCACACTTACTAGTTTATTTTCACTTATTTGCGACGGAATACAAAAAAACATGGGTATTTGTATACATTTTTTTAAATCTTTTTTATATATTTATTTGCGCACATATGAATGTTGATCTTTATTAAGCTTTATAACGTATGTTTCATGCATTCATTAATTAATTCTCATCACGGTTTTTGTACTAATTTTATACACATAATATTCAGACGTTACAAAAATATTTAATGAGATTTTAATACAAACGAATTTGCTTTGATAATTGAAGAAGCAAGCTAATTTATTTATATGTCTTAGGCAGAGAAGCGAGGAAGGCAAGAATATAATTATTTGACATTTCGTGTTTGCTCACTTAATTGATTTTCGAGAAAGATAACATATTGTAACATAGCATTATAGTATTAATAATATTATTATGTTTCTAAAGAGATAATAGATAATGCTATATTTCAATAAATCTTTTGTATTATATAATATGTTAATAGTATGTTATAATATATTGGCATAATATACTGCACTGCTAAGTAAAAACACAGTGTTTTTGATATAATTATACATAATATAAGAGAAAATGCAGTTTAAAATTTGGGTTCTCATGTCACTAAAACCAAAACACTATCTTTTTATTTAGCCGGGTAATATATTAGACAATTTATTTTTAGATTGATTTCACTGTTTATGTATGAATCACAATAATAATATTTAATCATAAGGATTCGTTTATCTGAAACCATTTCATTCACGCCGGATATTTCGATTTTAAAACACATTATTTGTAGGTACCTAGGTACTTAATAATCGATTATTGTAGCATTTAATGCAATTGCTTGCATGTAGAGTGGGCAAGCTAAATATTAATAAAAAATATTTACAAATTAGTTATTAATAGTGACTTAATATGATAAAAATATTCTACTTTTATATAATACTTCATTTACTAGGTACACAGATGACACCACATTTTCTGCCAAAGGTGACAATATCAGCATAATATAACAGCTAGTATACTATTTTAACTTGATACTTGTAATGATAAAAAAGAAGAGGTAGAACACCCGCACGTTCACTGTCATCTTTTATAGAAAACAGGTGTGTTGTAAAATCTTAAAATCAAAGTTTTAAAAGGTGCAAAACTTTTTTATACATTATTTAATATGTTTATAAAAGATAATCTAAACGATATTATTAATGACCTTTCAATTGCAAAACATAAATACTATTCAGGACTATAAACTCTTAAAGCTGAAAATTTATCAAATCCGGTATAAAATATAGAAAATAAATTTTTATCAGTCATTTTATGATTTAGAGACTTCTACGTTAGTTTTGAAGTGGTTCAATATTTTCAAATTTACCGATATGCCTATTCACCATGCTAAATTTCATACTTTTACATGAAAGTGTACAATGTTTTTGTTATGCCACTGAACTATACTTACATATAAACAAATTGTACTAAAGTTGGAGCTCCATCTCTTTTCTCGTTAAGCAGACCAATGGTTGCATTTCAATAGTATCCGTGACAATGTCAAAGGGTTAACAAGGTAATTGGTTGGCATTGCCATTAAGAGGATTTGTAACAAAGCCAACATCGTTTTACTATTCATGAATTCTAGAAACCTTCGCATAAAACATTCCCTGAGAATTAAAAAGATTCCCTGAAATAATAAATATGTATGGAGTTTTCGAAATTGTATAGTAGGCATTATTTAGAAAACGTCGGTCCGAGTGGGATACGAATTCACATCTTTCAATTTCAGCAATCAATTCGTCTATGATTGTCTAAAAAAAACTTAAATTTTGCTGATTAAAATAAGGCTTTGTCATAATTTAAGGTGAATTAAATTACTAACTCAATTGTAACCGAATTCCGGCGTTAGACAAATTTCTATTAATGACGTTATTTTTTATTATTCATAGTTAAAATCAATCTTTACTCAATAAATTATTAAATTAAATAGGTGCATATTTATATTTTTATACAAAAGAAGTAAATAATTGGGTTTTTTTTGACCATGTCTGATCCAGAAACCGGAGTGGAGGTTTGTATTAACATATTTTGTTTTTACGAAAAATGAATGTTAGCCACCTGCTCAAGCCATAAGGTCCATACTCGAATATACTGATCACAAATTGAAATATAATATGTGCATTTTCCAGACCCGGGATTCATACTTGAAACCCACGATATTATCAGCAAACGCGTAAACTATTCAGCCATCGTAAGTATTGGTAAAAAATAATCAAATAAGATAATTAATCAAATATTTTGTGTCATACTCTTTTTCTTTCAAAATGAGATTGACATACCTGAGATAATTTATTATCCCTCATTTTTTAAATGTAATATCTTAAAATAGAAGTAAGATAAAATACGCAAAGTCGATTTTCATTTTTATTGGTTAATCGACGAGCGCTCCAATCAATAGGGCAATAATTGCTCTCTCCCCAAACGGGATTTACAATGTGACAAAAATCGGTACCAACGACATTTTGTCGTGATGAGAGCCAATTGGGACAGTAAAACTCTAGTTATTACCGCGAGCAATTTTATTATACGAGAATGGTGCGGGCTCGGCCCGGTATCGTAAACTTTGTAATATTTTAAGGTAAATGTTTTTACAACGTAACAAAAGCATTCGTAGTGGGGCTTTCCAAAGCTTTTATCGGTAACACTTCGGAAGTGTTTTACTGGAGGCGCGTTTACATACAGTCTAGTAAAATTTTTAAATTTGTCAGGCTTTGTGTTTGAACTAGAAATAAGGTGAACAGAAAATATATACCTACCACTTTTTAGTACCTACCTAAACAAACGGTCGAAAATATCCATATGTACATTGAAGCTAGTAAAGAAGTTAGACCACGTAAAATCGGAAACGAGTTCAAAATCACAATTGAGATTTGAAGAAGTATTTTTCAAAAATTAAACATCTAAATTCTAATGGATTTAAGTCTATTCCATCTGAGTCATTTTTTGTGACCCGGATTTCGCCTTTCGTCATCTTCAGACACTATGTGCACTCACCAAAAGGCAAATACACAATGACAACGAACACGATTGTCCCTCTTACTCCAACTTATATAACAAATTAATACAATAAAGGTAAAAACCTTTTCACCAACCTATTAAGTCAAGGATCTCAATAAAAATATAGCAAACACATTATAAATAGTTAAAGTGTTTGTAAAAACCCCTACCTTCACTAATAATACACTCGATAAGCATATTCTCTTCTACAATAATTAAGACGTAAGTTTGAGCATTCGAAGTGATTAGGTTTTACATTTTATTTGTGCTTCTCGACAAAGTAGAAAACTACAATATACCATCAGTAAATCTAGAAATAAATCCATTACGTGTATTTTTTTTCATACTAATACTAATTAAAATCGGTCTACCTTTTTTTGTAATCGAGGGGAAATTTCAGCCTATCAAGGCGACAATTTGCCTAGAGATATCATTGACTTTAATATGGGCCAATAAGTAAACTTATAACCATGTACCTACCACCAAGCACAGAGAGACTACATGCTTCAACGGTATTTTACAACGTTTTTCTTAGCTCGTATTCTTATTTTTCCGGTGGTTCTTTGTCCGGTACAAATCTTGCAATCGATTTTTAACTAACTTCCCGACTAGCTAGACATTTGAAACTTTTAGAATATATCAGAACACGATGCCAATACATTTTTAATACTTTTAGCCATCTTTAAGTAGAATTGAACTCATTTTCAGCTAATTCTGTTTTACATGAAAAGTTATTTCGACACCATTATTGGTTGCAAGGGGGGTCTGGAGTCCTAGCAACTAAATTGTTATTATATACGTGCGTTACTATGGAAATCAATATGACATGACAAAATGACATTTCAGTATTATTTCTATCAAGTACAAATCTTTTTGATCGTTTAAGCTAGTCAAGTCAGGTTTATATGATTCAACAGAAAATTTAAAAACGGTATATAAAAAGTTCTTTTTATCTTGTAATTATTTCCAAATATAATTTACTCCAGCTCATAACATAACGAAAGGTAGCAGATAAAAGCGACATAATCATGGTGATTTGAAATTGGAATATTTGTTTTAAGTTAAAAAAATTAAATCGCACATAAATGACATTATTTAATAATTTATTTGCACAAAGTAAATTCACACAGAAACAATTTTAATTATTTAAATATTACTTACTACTGGCAATATAAGTTTGTCTATTTCTATATTATGTTGAGTGTAAGCACACTTCGGCACTGTCACACGTTCCGCAATCATAGCACCAATCTGCCTCTTGTTATTACAATGAGAAGCCTAACTGAATTAGTTGTTGTTAATAATAATTACAAGTCCGTGAGTGAATCTGACGGTTCAAGTTATAAGACTCACAAGTACCTAACGCTTTGTACAAATGGCAAAACCCTAAGGTGGATTTTTTAATAGTACCAAAATAGAAGTTCTTTACAAAATATATTATTATATTACAGATTTTTCACGAATATTTGCATATACATGTAAAATATAATTTTACATGGCGTATTATATTAAGTACATTTTTTTCAAATGTTCAAATATAATATAATATATTGAATATAGATGATTTGAAAACATCTCATGCATATACACACTAGAAAAAATCGTTTTGTAGAAAAAAAATACGACACCTGACGGGACTTGAACCTGTATCTGCTGGATTCGCGCCACTATGTATATTTTTTATACAAAACGATTTTTTCTAGTGTGTATATGCATAAGATGTTTTCAAATTATGTATATTCAGTAAATATAATGTTATATTCTGAAATCTTGTGTCTTATTCTTTGAATAAAAGAAATAGTCTATTATAATATATATCCCATATATTGTTAATATAATAATTATAAATATGAGTTGAGAAATTGAATAAAACAAAAAAATAGATTCTAAGTATTATAAAACTATCCTTTACTATTATCAAACAACATATTTATACCGACTGATAACCACTTTGTAGTTAATTTCCGATTTTAATACTATTTTGTTAATTGAAAAACCTGGAAGTGATAACTGATCAACACTAACACGCAACATAAAGAACCACATTACTAAATAATATATTTTTTAAACTAGTCAAGACAACTGACTTAGAATTCAATACTGATATATTAGTAATATGAGAGTCAGAAGAAAAATAATATAGTATTGAAAAATTTGTAGGAAATAAATTAAATACAAATTAACGGCACATCACAAAAGTCTTTTCATCGTTAAAAATGAGGAATAATAAATACTTTCCTATGCATTGTCAATCGTTTATTTTATAACATAAAGAAAATGTTTTTTTTTTTTTTTGAAAAAAGAAATAGATAGTGTTCATTTGTATTATAACGAAAACATTAATATGCTAAAACCATATTATGTTATGTATTTATACCCATAATTCCTAGCAACCTTGATAATCCAAAGCGCAAAACATAGGCTTCTCACACCAAATGTTATGGGTTTGATTCTTGGTTAGGATATAATTGACATATATATATATGATTTTCTTAAGCCTGAATAGTACTGCGGTTGTTTCACCAAAGTAATTAATAATTTATCTACGTTGTGTTAAAAATGTGAAAATAAATATGAGCATGTGATGTGTATTAAAACATAATATATTGCCACCAAAAATAGGTATGGTAAAACGAAACTCAATAGTTTTTTTTATTGTGGGATGATTTCTTTCTTGGTAATATCAATTAGCTAAATAATTTACTACATAATTTATATATATTTTACATATTTATTCGATTAAGTGAAAATCACTTGAATAACCCACACTAGACTCGTCACAACGGTGGCGTAACACGACGTAAAATTATTATTTCTCGCATTGTTTGACTTTTATAATGTTGGCTTACCAATCTTTCGCTCCCAGAAAACTACCCCAATCATATTATACCAAGTAATATTGGCATACATAACAGTTTTTATAGCCATTTATGTAACTTTGATCAGTAATGTACCAACATAAATTATATCATCATCATCATCATCATCAGCCTGAATCTATCCACTGCTGGATGAAGGCCTCTTCAAGTTGCTTCAACTTCTCTCGGTCCTGTGCATTGCGTTGCTACGTACTTCCGCAGAACTTTATCATTTCATCGATCCAGCGGCCTCTAGGTCTACCTTGTGGACGTTTTGTACTTCTTGGATACCACTGGATGACTAGATTTGTCCAACGATTGTCTCTTCTTCGAGCTATGTGTCCAGCCCATCTCCATTTAAGGCTTTTAATAAACTCTATTACATCGCAAACCCTTGTCTGCTTCCTTATCCACTCATTCCTCTTTTTGTCCTTTCGCGTTATGCCCAGCATGCACCTCTCCATACCACGTTGTGCTACTCTAAGTTTCTGGATCTCTCTTTTACTTAGGGTCCATGTTTCACACGCATATGTCATCACGGGAAGCACACACTGGTTGAACACTTTGCGCTTTAGGCACAGTGGAAGGTCACTTTTGAAGACATTATTCAGGCGGCCAAAAGCACTCCAGCCTAGCTTTACTCTGCGAACAATTTCATCAAATATACATCCATCTATAGATACTTGTTGTCCCAGATAGATGTAGCTTTTCACCTGTTCGAGCTGAGTGCCATTGATGAGGATCTCTTTTTGGCCTGCAAAGCAGTTGAACATGACTTTCGTCTTTGTTACATTTATTTTCAAACCTACTTTGTTGCTTACTTCAGCGAGTTCCTGCATTCTGCTTTCTTAGATGAGAACGAAACCGTTTCCCTATCCAACGCGGAGGATATAACGAATATTATTCTACAATGTGCAGAAAAAACAGGGGTAAAAATCTCAGAAGTTACACCTTCCACCAAGCTTTCGAAGGCAACATTGAATCTTATGGAGCAGAGAAGGAAAACCAAGAGCGATAGACAGGCGCAAAACGATATGGAGTTTTCATCACTTTGCAAAACCCTCCGAAGGAAGATTAGAGAAGACCTTCGTAAATTCAATGTAAACCTCATACAAGCAATTGTGAAAGCAGGCAGAAGTTTAAACAAAAACAAGCAAGCAAAACGTCAAATAACAGCACTAAAAGCAAAAGATGGTTCTATCGTCAGAAATTGGGAACACTTGTTAAGCCGAGTTGAAGAGTTCTACAGCGATCTCTACAGTGATGACACTGACAATACGACTATAGACTTAGATCTTCAGAGAAATGGAAATTCGGAAGACCATACTCCCGAAATTACATCCTGGGAAGTAACCCATGCTTTAAATTACATGAAAAGTGGGAAAGCCCCCGGGGAAGACGGTTTAACGATAGATATCCTCAAAAAAGCAGGAAAGGATGCAAATGAAGTACTTGCACAATTGTTCACAGCCTGCATATGCAAAGAGGATGTCCCAGAGGTATGGAAAAATGCCAGCATTGTCATTCTTCACAAAAAAGGTGACAGAGAAGACCTAGCAAATTATCGTCCAATAAGTCTACTCCCTATTCTCTACAAGACGTTCACAAAAATTCTCTCAAACCGTCTGCAAAATGTACTAGACGAGAACCAACCGAGAGAACAAGCCGGATTTAGAGGAGGATACAGCACTATGGACCATATCCAAGTCGTCAGAGAAATCATAGAGCGGTACCAGGAATACAAACTGCCACTATGCATGGGTTTTATAGACTATGAGAAGGCGTTTGATTCGATAAAGAAATGTTCAATACTCGACGCACTCAGAAAACAAGGAATCCCTGGACGCTATATAAATATTTTCAATAATATATACAGTAGCGCAACAGCATCTGTAAATCTCCATAAACCATCGCGCAGATTTCCTATCAGCAAAGGAGTCCGACAAGGTGATACAATCTCACCTAAACTATTTACAGCTACCCTTGAAGACTTATTCAGGCAACTTGACTGGAATGACAAAGGGATCCCCATAAATGGAGAATACCTGAGTCATCTGCGCTTTGCCGATGACATAGTAATTTTCTCGCAAGACTCAGAAGACCTCCAAAGATAAATTATATATTAAACGGTAAATAAGACGTTTACACGCATTTCTATGATATCATCTAAATACTTTAGATAAATTTGTACAGTGAATATACTCCATACAAACAGTAATCACTAATTATCGTAATAGTAATATATGTTTTCATTACGTTGCTCAGTATGCCACTAAGTCAAAAAAAACATTGCCTACTTGAATTATTTTTAGTCGACACTTTTCCAATTGACATAAATGTCTTTAACTATGCCGATAACGTATGTACGATAATATGTTTATGTTTTAAATTTAAAATATAAAATAATCTTGATTTAACATAAAAAGATAATTTAATCAGACCTATCAATTCAATGAACAAAAATATCGCGTATGTAACAAAGAAACTTTTAATTTCCTGATTTAAAAAGTTTTGTTTCTTGTTATTTCTTTCTATATTTGAGTTATGTGTACCTACAGTTGTTTTGAGTTGTGGAATCATTTTTGGAACATTCGATTATATATTATAAACGTTAGTTTTATATAACATTTTTATATAATATTGAAATATAATTTTGAAAACACTTCTGAGAAAATATATGAATAATATAATAATTGGTTACATATATTTCTTTTATTTTATTTTAATGGTAACATATAGGTAATTTATTTTCTCAGAAGTGTTTTCAAAATTATGTAGGTAGTATATTCAATAATTAAAATGTTACATTCTTAAATCTTGTGAATTATTCGTTGAATAAATAAAATAGTTTTTTAAAAATTATTTGTAAGTTTAAGTAAGTTACAACTAAAAATCTTGGAGTGATCCATGACGTCGGTTAGTATTTAAAGTAATGCCTACGTTGATTTAAAATACAAAAGCCGATCGCAAATGATTTAGAAAGTGCTTCAGTGTGTATTAAAAAAGCCATTAGTTAAAATTTGTCGTAATTAAGTATGACTCCTTTAGCATTATGGTCAATGTGCGTGGGCGCGATACCCGAGTGATGCAGGTTCAATTCCTGCTGGGGTGTCTTACTTTTTTCAAAAAGATTTTTTCTATTGGTTATAATATTATATTTTCTCAGAAGTGCTTTCAAAATTGTGTATGTTCAATAATTAGAATATTACTTTCTTACATCTTGTGAATTATTCGTTGAATAAAAAAATAGTTTATTAGTTCTATATGCATTCACAAATCTACAAAAGCGTTTTATTATTTATTTTTTTTAAATTCATTGATTTATCTAGAAAACGAAAATATATTTAACTTAAAACTATTTGAAATTATATGAAGTCAAGCTTCTGTGTGGTTAAAAATTTAAATTATCAGTAGAACGTATTGCATTGTAAAATAATAAATAATAACCAATCATCATTAATAGATATTTTAGACTACTATACATTATGGAATTCCATAGCATGTTCTGTATTAAAAAGGAAATAGTAATTATATTTGTAGATTTTATTTGAAAATAGACACTTTCGCAAAGAATATATATAAGTTAGATTCAATTTTATACATAAATTTGGTTTTATATTATTAGAAATTTAATTTATTATTTCTGTAAATCTGATTTTCTAATAAATATAAATGTTGACCCGCTGTTGTATGTATATATTTTTGTCATGTCAAGCTTGAATAAGGGCAAGTCCTTTGAAACCCACAAAGCTAACAAAATAATTGAAAATAAGCGGTGAGAGACGAAATTTTGAAGCAGGTATTTTGTCGTCTCCTATTATTGGACAAAACCTTTCCAGGCTATTTTTTAAGTAAATTTTGCCTAAAAATTTGTTTTCTTTGTCATTCTTGGTCCACAGGAAATGATTAAAATATTTTTTACGTTAATGTTAAATAAAAATAGATATTTTTTTAAATATATTTTAAGGTTTCAAAAAATTTTAGAGTTCGACTCTGAACAGTATTGTTTTGCAAAAAAAAATATATCTTTTATACTGAATATTATAACGGCAAGGTTATGTTGTAATAATCAACAAATATTTTAAAAGGTTACGTCTAAAAACGTGAGATAAAACATTTATCTTTTTATTGACAGATTGGAGAATATGATGTCTCCCCAATAATGTATACCATATTATATATATAGAGATGATATCTAAATAAATGAAAGTGTCTCTGAAAGGGGGGTGTCACTTGAGTTAATACTTAATCAAGTTAAGTGGTATGTAATTTTTTTGTTCAGATATATTTGTAGTAAGTTCACAACTGTTGTGCTTTATTTGCCAGGGCTACACCCTGTGATATAACTACGTTGAAATAGTGTGATTATAAATCAACACTATTTAAAATATTTAGATAAACAATCACAAATAAATACGTTATACATGTCTACATAAACTCAAAATATTTTTGCAAAACAGAGTTTATATCTATCAATCATAATTATGTACTCGCAATGGTGTTAATATACATAAAACCAGTCTCTCATTCTGTTGATTGTTCATTTGAATTCAATATCATTATCAGATTGAATCCACGTGTTATTTTTTTATTGTGTATTATAATCCAAACCACACATCCATTCATTACTAAGGCAATATGCTGATGTTGATGCTTGCATATTATATCATGCATGTAATGCGGTGTGTTATAATATGCAAGCTTTTTTGGTTTATATTTTAATATGGATTAAATTATTTTATAAATTAAAATGGTAATGAAATGACGCTAAAGATATCTTAATTAACATATTGTCAGTTAAACGTATCTGTTCAATAAAAAGTGATATACCTACTTAGGTGTTTATAAATAATAATAAATGGTCATGTTTGTTGTTAATTTTCATGCTTTGGCAATTCGCAAAATATTCCAAGCATTTACTAAAAATAAAAGAATATCGTCTTTAGATTTATTGCCCGCTATAATTTAGCCTCGTGCAAAGAAAATGTCCTATCAAAATTTTAGTCGTCTTCTTTTATCTCTGATTTCAGCCATTGTTTGGCACAAAGAAAAAACCTATTCTCGCGATAAATTATTATCAAATCTCATAATTCATGCCTCAATAACAGCACACTGTTTTTTCATCGCGTTCAGATCAGAGAGCTTAAACAATAATTTTCACATTGTGCTTTGATATCTTTTAATTTTTTTCATTTTTGTTTAATATTCACCAAAAAGACCTATACATATTTCTACATAAATAATATTAATGTCGATAAATACTAAATTTATGTTTACAGATATGTCAAAAATTGTTAATCTTTAAGATAATTCTATACCGAGCCAGTGTATTTTAATTTCAAAAACGGAAAAACACAAATTGTCATTTTACATACCCATATTAGGGCTGTCAAATTGAAAGAATAAGTATCATTTCCAAGGTATCTAACTATCGGTCAAAATGTATCGATGCACAAAAGTAAAGTAGGTAACCCATAATGCTAATATACTTGCGACTTTATGATTAGAAGAATGTTTAGTTCCCTTTATAAATATTATATTAATATATTAATAAAAATAAAAATAATAACTGACAATCTACAAAAACATTGTGTCAATTACCTGTCATTTGCAGCTACCTTCCAATCCATCAAAATCAAAAAATACGTGAGAGCACGTGACTCAAAAATATGAAAACTTGCAGAAAAAGAACGTCCTATCACGCGTCAGGTTGGTAGTGTGGCGAAATACGCGTGAGGTGACCTCAGTGTGCTTCGGATACATTTTGGTTGATTTTTCTAACTGATTATTAATTTTTGGTTTGAAATTTGCTACGGAATGGGAGCATTTATCTAATCATTTTAAATACCATGTAAAGTGACATTGTATATACATTGCACACTTTTGATCCGTGGCACGAGATTGCCGTAAGCTCACGTGAGGTGATCATAATGTGTTTTTAGCGTCACTACAAATTGCATGTGATGCCCCAAGTACTTATATGCGTGATGTTGTCAGATTTGTCAACCAACTGACACGTATATGATACACGAACTAAGCTCCTCACGTTTAGTAGACCAGATAGAAAACGAAACACGTTGTAAAATACGACTCCGGTGGCTGGCTATAAATGAAAGATCGAGCATAATGCAGGAGTCAGCGTGGAGAGGCCAAAATTTCCTCCAGGATGCTACAAAAAAAGATTACAAACGAATATAGTTGTATTTTTCTACGAAAACCTTATTTTATCAGTGATAAAAAGTTATAAAACTCATCAAAAATATTCATATCATATTTAAAATTCACTGGCTTTTTGGGATAGTTTTTTTTTTGGTTAAGTTTGGGATCCCAGCACGTCTTATGTACGGCGTGTCATTCGCTTATTTAAGCGGTCTGCATAGAGATCTCTCTATTAAAATTTAACAAGCCACGAAAGCTTCATTCAGCTTTTAACGTCGCCTTCGAAATTCGTTCGAATAACTTTGCCCGCAAATTTTAAGCTGTCGGCTATTCAAATACTTAATGCATTATCAGTAAATTTTTATTGTCCGGCACATTTTTAAATTCTGTTGGTAAAACGTATTTAAAATAGAAAATTGGATTTAATATTCAGTGGTACTTATGTACCTATATTGTACGTACCCGAGAATACTATATTATATTTATAGCATCCGATAATAGGTATTTATAATCATTACCACCAAGACTATATGAGAGATTTTTTAATACATGATTAATGAGAATTGATTGTTAACTATTGTGTTATTACTAAATTAATCTTTAACACTAAATTGGCATTAATCGGGATATTTAATTTATACTCCTAAAATAAAGATGGAAATACCCATAATTTATGACAATAGTATAAGTACAAAGACGTTTTATGTATATCATGATGGGTTAGATTGAAATGTACCTGTTTTTATTATTATGTAACTTGTTCTAAAGCATAGCCCACATCTATACACATCTACATCACACAAATTGTATGAGTACTTTTAAACTATTGCCCTAAATGCTCGTAAAACATATACATAAAATGTTTCATCGTACACACCTGTAAGCCAACTAATCTTTGAACTATTTTACAGATTTGTTTTTTGAAACAGCCTACATCAATTATTTGTTATTTATATAGCAAAATGTATCTAGTATTTTATCATCATTATTCCTTCTGAAATATGATGCGTAGTTACATTTTTTATCCATAAAAATAATACTTAAATAATTTTAGCAAGCTATTTTAAAGAATTCTCATGTAAAATATTTCAAATGTCAGTTAGAATAGTACTGCATTCAGATAACGAATAGTGTATTCTATACGTGGTGATAAAAAACCAGTATCGGGTATACATTTGTTTATTTGTTTGCAGGTAGATATATATATATAAGACTGTATAAGGTTTGCACTTATTACTTATAGTCTATTGATATCACTATCAAAGATATCTCCGGGTTTTATTTTAACATTGTATTTACTAAAACGTATATTAGTTTGTATTAAAAAATAAGTCAGGCTGTATTCGAAAGAAAATATCGACAATACAATTTTATATCCACATGCTATATTATATTGGTTATTATACTGTGTGATAAAAAAAATAGAATTAAATATGTTCACTGAAGAGTGTCGAAAGAATTGCCATCAATAAAGAAGTGCAACATTGCCTCCTCCGGTCATTTGAGCACCAGACTGTAATTTTGTTTCTTCGGTTGACCGGAGCACTTCCGGTGTCGCCACCATCAATTGTCTCGTAAATATCCGGTCAAGATTTTTATTATTCTCTCAATCTTGCACTAGCAACAGTGTTACCAATCGTATAAAAAATATTGAATTGATTTATAATTTTGGTTCCAGTAAAATATAAAATATTACACTACACCAACTATAATTTTATGGCAAGTATGCCAAACAGTTTTTACAGAATAATATATTATCTTTACCGGCCTTTTATAAAATTTATTATTATGTCGTGCAAGTCCAGTGGCGAGGGGTGGAGGTAGGGTGTTGAGGTTCGACATAAATAGTGTACATTAAACTTTGTCAGTCAAACGTATTTGTTTTCATTGAACTAAGACTATAATGTGTAGATAGTGTTTGTTAGTAAAGTTGTTAAAATTCAATTAAACCCAGCCTAATCCAAGCCATAGTAGATAATAGTCAAAAAATATTCTTTTATCTATAAAATATCTAAAATCATACCATTAAACCATACATATAGATAGAATATTATTTATCGTAGTATATTCTTGGGTTTTCACCGTGTCTCCTTCTTCGTTCTTTACTCGACGTTTCGGGCTCGTTGAAGAGGCCATTATCAAGAGATATATAGAGACACGGTGAAAACCCAAGAATATACTACGATAAAAAACAACCGTGAAAGCCTCAATCATTATAGAATATTATTTTTTATCGATATAGATAGAATACTATTTTACGGTTTGGAATAGGCAGGGCTTAATTTATTTTAAAAAAAAAACCAACACCATCTGTAATATTATTTAATATGTATTCTTAATTCAACGTAAACAAATAAGTATGACGGAAAAACTGTGCATTATTTTTATCGGATCGGATCGCCCATAGCATACCTAAACTAGTATGGTTTGGTTTAGGCTGGATTTAATTGAATTTAAAAAACTACCCAACTCCATCGGAAAATTGTATTCTTAGTTCAACGAAAACAATTAAGTACGGCTGACAAAGTTTAGTGTGCACTATTTATGTAAAATCCTAACAGCCTACCTCCACATTTTGCCACTGAGCAATACTGACTAGTATCAGTTACACCTCTAGTGTTGAAATATCGAAACAAATACAACGATATCTGTTATCAATATCTTCGCATCGGAAGTAAATTATATATACTTAGAATAAGTACGATAAATGTATCAAAAGAATTTGTCCATGAGACGGTTTTTTTTTTAAAGGTTTCGATGTTTGGTATCCATATCGCATCGTAACAAAAATAGTCACCTTAAATTATATAATCCATCTAATACCAATTCATCATCATCATCAGGGGCGCGACCACCCGGCGTGGGTCCTGGCTTCCTCCAACAGCTCCCTCCATCTGTCCCTATACTCCCTATCCAGTGTGGCCGCTTTCCAATTTAGTACCCCCAGAATACGGCAGTCACTGGCAGCTCCATCTAACCAGCGAATCTTTGGCCTCCCTCTTCTTCTACGTCCTATTGGATTGCTGGACATCACTCTCTTTGCCGGTTTATTGTCATTCATATGGTGCACATGACGTAGCCATCGCAGTCTCCCAAACTTAATTGATTGAACTGCGCTGCAATCTTCGTACAGCCCGTGGAGCTCAGCATTATATCTTCTCCTCCAATTGGTGCCATCCCTGATCGGTCCATATATACGGCGGAGAATTCTTCTTTCAAAGATGTTCAGGGCTCGTTCATTTCGCAGAGTTAATGTCCAGGTTTCCGATGCGTACGTGAGCACTGGCTTTACAAGTGTCTTGTAAAGAGTGCTTTTAGTTCGGCGAGATAGTAAGCGGGACTTAAAATGTCTTAATAGATTAAAGTAGCATTTATTCGCAGACATGATTCTCTTGTTGATTTCTTCTGTAATATCATTATGTCGAGTTACAAGAGATCCAAGGTATATGAAACTGTCAACCGTATCAAACTTGTATGCACCAATATCTAACTTTGGTGTGACTTCTCGTGGTGTGACATAGACAGGCATCTATTTAGTTTTTGCCTCGTTTATTTGTAAAACCCATTCTTTTGGCAGAGGCTTCTAGTGCTGTGAATGTGCCCTTTTCAGCGCCAATTCTGATATGGCAACGATGTCGATATCATCGGCATACGCCACCAGCTGCACAGGCTTAGTAAATATCGTGCCGCTGCCACGGGCATCAATCTTTGCATCCCGTATCGCCTTTTCTAGCGCAATATTGAAAAGAAGGCATGCCAGAGCGTCACCTTGCCTTAGGCCATTCAGTGATACAAATGGCTCGGATATTTTTGCTTGAAGCTTTACCCGGCATTGTACTGTTATCATTGTCATCTCTAAAAGTTTAATTATTTTTGTCGGAATATCAAATTTTTGCATAGCTTCGTATAACCGGTATCGATTAATGCTATCATAAGCTGCCTTAAAATCGATGAACAGTGTTCAAACACGCGCGTTAATATCATTTTACTCCCTACTTCAATTATAGTTTGTCAATTTATGGCTACGGCCGTATGTTGTAGCTTAACCACTGGGAAATGACAAAAGAAATGGCGTATTTCAAAAAAACACTACCTTATTCTTAGGTCAATAATTATTATAAAGCAATCATTATTCATAAGATGTTTATCACACTTAACCGGTTAAGTGCCCAGAGCGTCTTTGCACGCCTTAATTACACCGATTCTTACGTTAATTACTATCAATTAACTAATTGCGGCATAAAAAGGATTAAATGGTCAAAAACATAGCTTATAATGAGTATCTTTAGAATTATCTTCAAATGTGTTAATCTTGCCGATTTTTGAATAATAAAATACCTAATTCTTGTCAAATTTGGGATTTCAGAGATTATCAATATAATTTTGTATCGTGAATATTTTACAAAAATTATCTCGTCATAAATTATACTAATGATTTTATAAATGCGTTTAAAAATTAATAAATGTAAAAAATCTTAACACCACTGCACAGTTATGTACCGAAATATGACTATATTCTAAAACATTAGAGCGAGAGGTTTAAAAGAATACTATTTTATGTAACAAAAATACTTTCTGCGGTCATCAATGTTTAAAATAAACATGAGGGATAATAAGACTTCAAAATTATATAAATAGATTATCTACAACGTATAAAGAGTGTCCAGGATCATGGTTTGAAAATACAATAAAAACTCAATTTTGACCTACGACGAGCATGTCCCCCCTTTTGGTGTTATTTAAATTATTATTTAAAAAAGGAAATGATCCTACTCCAAGAACACTATAAAGCCCAAGAAATTAATAATAAATAATAAAATTCACAAAAATTCCAAGATTCTAACAATTGCTATTTATTTGTTTATATTTTTGTATTAAATTCAATTAGAAAATTAAAACATACATTCTAAAATTAGGCGTAGAAACAAGTGCGGGCTTGCACGTCCGTGGCACTGGCGGTTAGACGCCGCTCGGTGGCATCTAACTGGTTTAACGTCATCTAACTGGACGAATTTATTATTTTTCTGATGTATTACGATTATATGTGGTAGCAAAAAATGGTTTTTTATTATCCGTGAGTATCCGCCGATTCCCCCTGTGGCATTGTCACTAACATAATGAGTTTTTACGCATCCCAATTGATTGTGATTGATAAAAAAAACAATCTCGAAAGCTTCTAGATTATATTTACTGATTCCTGCATTCATATGTAACCAAAATTGATCGGGATCACGGGATTGGATTCCCTACCACCAAAAATCCCAAATTAAGTCAGATCGGCTTAAGATAATATGCATACCGGAACAAACTCAACACCAGACAAGTAAACGATTTTCAAAACATGATAATATTAGTATTTATAACTAAATTAACGTACGCTCAACAGTACGGATTCGAATAACCTAATTAGAGTAATATCATTATAATATCTACCAAGCTGTGAATATATTATATAATTAATTTTCATACTTGATCCACTTATAATGGAGAAAAAACTATAATTAAATCTAACCTAATTAACTTAGCATACTATGATTAAGTATGCGTTGAATAGAATCCGTATGACGTCAATTGTAAGCATTTGAATAAATAAAATCCAGATCATTTTCTCTAAATCCCGATTCCAAATTTAATGTAAGTATCTACCTATCACATATGTTAACAGAATTCTTCGGCGATCTTTTAAATTCCTTTAGCGCGAGTTCATTTCATCGGATATTCCTTCCACGTTTTATTTATAATACAATTCTACTATATTAAAGAAAATCTGCCGATTTAAGACATTATTGTTTGATTTGCTTATTGACACATACCTATCTATAAAATATATATTTATTACGTTTCCTACACCATCATAAAGATTAATCTTCTTATTCATCAACTTCTTCGTTATCATTTTATCTATAAAATATCTAAAATTATGCCATTAAATCATACATGATTTTCAATATTTTATAGATAAAAGAATATTTTTATCGATTATGGATATGTATGGGCAGGGCTTAACGAATTAAAAAAAACTAACTAACACCATATGTAATAATACGTATTCTTAATTTATGACTGACAAAGTTTAGTGTCTACTATTTATGTCGAATCTTTATAGCCTACCTCCACCTCTCGCTACTGCTATTACCTTTCACTTTGATTTGCCTAGCATTGAATCAGTGCCATAGATCACTCGGATTACGGGTCACAAAGCCATTATATCCGGATGAAGAAAATGTAAATATAGATATTTCTCTCACTCTTAGTGATAATTAATGTATGAGTTAGAATATCTCCGAAAATTGTCAACTGCCAAAAGTTGGTAAGTTTCGAATTCATGTTATGGAGAAATTGCAATTTGAAGTTTGACATGCTCTCTAAATTCAGGCATAATGCTATTTTCTTTGTGTTTCATGTGCATGTTCTATATAACGGATGGCCTTGAATACATACATATTTATATAGATACAACAGCATCTATTGTTAACTTTTAATACCTAAATTATCGACTTACCAACTTTTAGCAGCAACCATCCAATCTTTACGAGACTGTTTTTCTGTCTAGAAGCGGACGAGGAGAAATAACGATTAAATGTAGAAATCACTGTATTAACCTGTAAACCGCTCGTTCATTTTCTCTCGTTTCCAAATTATTATATTAATTCTATGAACATTGGTAGGTATTTAATTTCAGCCTATTTCCTTTCATTTAGAGTATTTAGACGTATTCAACGCACTAACATTATATTTTCTTGTAAATTATTTGTCTGAATAGATTCTAACAAAAGCCAACTGTCAAAACTCTGCGGTGGAAAGTCATACATAATCATTTTGCTTGGGTGGGCTCATATCAAATTACCTTATTAAGTTTACATAAAAACTTAAAAATACTTTCGTTATTATGGACCATTATCCAGTCTATTGATACCCATTTAAACTTTCATCATATCAAACATTTTTACTCACTATATTATCAATAAACAAAAAATAAAATGATTTTTGTGAATTATAATTTTACTGTCCATTAATCACTAATATTTTATTACCTACAAAAGTAAAGTAAACATGCATTTGTGAACTACAAACTATCATAATTACGGATGAAAATACTTATATACTATAAATTAATAACACTAATAATTCATTCATAACAATCATTATGATCACGTCTACAGAGCCTCAAGAGAGTGAAGTCTCCTCATATCAGGCTCACTAGGCACCAATACCGAGGGCTATGCGGCTGATCAATGCACTCCCTAGAGATGTAGACATTTTTAGCGATCCATTATGTTTTGTTTTTAAAACTATTTTCTATTGTTTAATTTGTATTTTACAACGTTTTTCTTAGCTCGTATTCTTATTTGCCCGGTGGTTCTTTGTCCGGTACAAATCTTGCAATCAATTTTTAACTAACCCAACTAACTAGACATTTGAAACTTTAAGAATATATCAAAACACGATTCTAATGCATTTTTTAATACTTTTAGCCATCTTTAAGTAGAATTGAAGTAATTTTCAGTTAATTCTGTTTTGTATGAAATGTTATTTCGACACCATTATTGGTTGCTAAGAGGTCTTGGGTCCTAGCAACTAAATTATTAATATATATTATGTGCGTTACTATGAAAATCAATATGACATTTCAGTATTATTTCTATCAAGTACAAATTTTCAAGTCAAGTTAATAATATGATTCAACAAAAAATTTAAAAACGTTGTATATAAAAAGTTCTTTTTATCTTGTAATTATTTTTAATTAGATATTGTTGTTTTTTTGTAATATTTCTTTTCTATAAAATAATTTTTTGCTTTGTTTTTTTCTCTACCTTATTTTTTCTCTATTTGATTTACTTGTACTTTTTATTCTAATTGTCATGTTGTGAATGTCTTGAATTAATAATTTGTTATGTGCTCAATGTGCCTTTTTTAAATAAATAAATATTTACATGGCATTTACGATAAATACCAATTAGCCAATAAACCAACCCATAGACTCCGTGTTCCGAATCACACACATCGATAAAACAATATGTAGTTTTTACAAGAAGCTATAATATTAGTACAGGACCATCGTAGCTACGGTTTTCAAAACGGGCGCTTCCCCGTTCCATCATTTAATGACCTTGACTAGGTATAATCACTTTTAAACAGAAAATATTTTCAGACTAATTTGTGCACCAAAACCCAATTATTAAGAGATTATAATCTCAATAATGTCATATTTGAATAAATATGGGAGAGAGACTGATTAAAATTTTATATTTTCGGTTATTTTTCAAAATATAAAATTGAAATTACTTACTGGTAAGTATATTAAATAATAAAACAAATTTAATACTCTTATACTTATTATTATGACATAGATACATACATTTAGGTTACTGGATATGACATAAAAAGCTTGACATTATGAGTATTTAATATACGTGATATAAAAGAAGGTCGGAGTTTTTTTTTTTTAATATTTATTGACGATGAAAGTATGTTATAATTTAGATTTCAGTGTTTACGTCGTCTCTGTGTATAAAATAATAATTAATAAGTATAAATAAAAACTTTTATCATTTCCATTTTGTTACAATGTTTTAATTTTTAACTTCAACTCACTAATTTATAAAGAGAGTGTGTGTTTTTTTCACGCAGAGATAAATAAAGGAAAATTCTGGAACGCATGTAGAATTTTTCATAACAGTAGGTACGTGTCAAATAATAAATTCCGTGATATAATTTTTCGTGTTTACGTAAGAGATGTTTTTTATTCTTTTCAAAATGTATTATGTAACAGTAAAAATTGTCAATAGAAATATTATTAAAAATTTGGCGATATTTACTAAATACGTTGCTAATTTTGTTAATGAAGATTTGAGAGACTTGTCTTGATTGTGTGGAACGAATGTATTAATTGTGTGTCATTATAATTAATCTAAAGTTTTTTAAACAATATCATCACCCAGGATCGATAATTCACTTATGGATAAGAGCATTTCAATGCTAATTCACTTTTCTCTCAGTTGTATGCGTTACCACGTACTTCCGTAAGAATTAAACAACCCATCAATCCAACAGCCTCTATATCTGCATTCCGAACGTTGTCAACTTCCGCATACCTACCACTAAAACAGCAGTTTTTTCCAGCAATCATCATTTTATTCCGGGCTATGTACTCTGCAAATTTCGTGTAGCATCTAACCTAGACGTATCATTTTTTAATGATAATTTAATAAACTGCAAAATACCTAATAAGTATGAGATTGGTGTGAATACCACTTTTCTGATTGTAGCATAAATAATTATATTTATCTAATTCTGTATACAACATTTTTTGATCAGCATTTCTAGATAATAATATAAATTGTAAAAATGCTTGTCATTGAAATAAACTGCAAACATCCATGTGTCTGTATATAAAATTGGTGTGAAGAACTTTTTTTTTTTTTTTTTTACGTTCACGGTGGCCGCGCGGCTTAGGCGTTGGACTATAACGCCGTGGGTCCCAGGTTCAAATCCTGGCAAGTACACATATTGTTTTTCAATTTGTGTCTGAGTCAAGGTATGGCATGGTACCTAATAGGTTGAGCAAGTGGCTGACATCCATTTCTCGTAAAAAAACAAAATCTGTTAATACAATCCTCTACTCTGTGGAGGTCCATATGATCCTATGAGGATCGGACATGCTCGAAAAAAAAAGAACATCAAATAATTATATGGATTTTATCAGACTCTTTTACATCATTATAATATAATATTACTTATACATTTTGGCAGCGCAGTCAAGGGTTTTATTACCTTCAAAACCAAGTCATAAAATTAGAACCAAATTAAACCGATGATAATTTCAAAATTCTCTAAGAAATCGCAAGTAATAAAGTATAATTTTATAAATAACAAAAATAAGTTTCTTGTGATATTGTACGTATTGCCGGTAACTGTACGGGAAGGCGGTATATTATACAATTAACATCATGACTATTGTCAGTCGCCCAACGATCACCTTAAGTAGCACCCGTACCTACTGTGTATAACAACAAAACAAATTAGGTGTCAAACTCAATCGTATTTAGAAGCTACAACCGTACGGGTATATAGCAATAATCATTGTATTTGAAAGTTATATAGGAAATATGTAGTGGACCGAAGTGTGAATTTATTATATTTCAGGATACATGAGACGAACATATTATCGGAATCAAATAGATTGTGTCAAACAAAAAGTAGCAGACTATAAGCAATATAAAATAGAAAAATGTATCATTCACTACTTCAAAATTCTCTAGACTTTATAGACAGAGAAATAAACAGGAGACCGCTTACGCTAATAGCGACATTGCATCACCAAACTCATCGACGTCGGGCATTATAGCTACAAGCTGAGCGATTTCACCCCTATCAAATGTAATTATTACTTTACATACATAATTAGGATAGTACATTCTTAAATCTTCTGAATTATTCATTGAATAAAAAAAAAAGTTAATTAGTAATTACTTTAAGCTACATTCACTACTCCAATCACACAACCCGACTTTTAATAGACATAGTTCTAAGATCCTAAAGACTGTGACACCAACTTACACAGCCACCGTATATATTACCACAATTATTAAACGCAATTTCACGGGGAAAAAAGAGTTATTTTTCTTAAATTTATGTGATATTGCACGACTCGTGCTTTGCTTTGTAGTATCTTTAAACTTGAAAGCTTTCAAACATGTTATACAGCCTGAAGGCGTAAACTACGTATCTAAAAACGATCAATATAAAGGTTAATTTCTTCAGCTAATTTTGAATATAAATTTAATTTTCATCATTTTCAAAAGCAGTATTTATTTTACACAGCCATCTTGTTGATCAAGCAACATGTTTGCCAAACTCATATACTTATTTGGCTTTACAGCTTTGGCTTTTCTTGAATATGTATGCGATCGGCACAAAGGCGCTTCATTCGAAACTTTCTCAAAAGGACTACTACTATAATACAAAAGGATTTATATTTCTGTCCAAAGATTCTGTACTTAATTTATTTTATGGCATTTGATAAATTTAGAAATAAATATTACAACTTTATATCGTAATAATATAATAAAGTTGACACCAATGCATTTGGCAAAAAAAGTCTTCATCCATGATGTATTTACGATGTATTTTACATTTTTAATTTATCGTAATCTTGATTTAACTTTTTCTGTAACATATATGTAAGTATATATTCTTAATTAACTATATTTTTCAACGAATAATTCAGAAGATTTAAAAATGTAACATTCTAAAAACCCCGCAGGAATCGAACCTGCATCTCTCGGGTATCGCGCCCATGCACATAGAACCACTATGCTATAGAAACACTTCAGTAATTATTAAAAGCTATTAGTTAAAATTTGTCACAATTAGTATGACTCCTTTAGCATACTGGTTCTATGCGCATGGGCGCGATACCTGAGAGATGTCTTACTTTTTTCAAAAAGTTTTTTTCTATTGGTTATAATATATTTTCTCAGAAGTGTTTTCAAAATTATATATATTATCTTAGAAACCTTCAAAATCCTAATTTCTTAGTCCTCATTTATATGAAATTTATTATTTTTTCTTTCTATATACCTAATATATTACAACAGTATGTCAAAAATACCGTCAAATCTAATTGAATAATATGAACTGTTCTTTTAACGAAGTGTTGGTTCAAGCGATGTAAATAAATTAACTTAACAGCTATTAAAAGAATAACAAATTTATTATAGACGTATTGATAAATAATTTTCTTTCGGTAGACTGTGTTGAGTAAAAGAGAAACCTTTCGGGTCAGTAAATCTTGAAATATTAATAGTATTGGACCTGGACCTGCGAACGCAGTTTTGTTGAATAAACCATGAGCTCGTTTGAAGAGATGCTATCAGACGGGGTGTGTGATTGTAAGGTATTCCATGAAATTGGACACATACAGAATATTCACGGTTGTTAATAGAATAGTTCGACTTTGCGGATTCGGATAGCAGATTAAAAGATAATAAACTTCACACTCTCCAACATGTTTTTATATTATCACGCATCATTATAATATTGAACGTTTACAATGTGTAAATTACCACAAACACTGATAAAAAATGAGAAAAAATAAAACAATAAATTTTATGTGATATTAAATAATATTAAAATATTTATATTCCTTAACGGAGCATAATAATATATGCTTTCACAGAAATGAAGGTATATTATTGTTTTGTTATGAAAAATGGTTATTATCTATTTGCCTTAATTGCAGTGAATCTAACAAAAAAAAATACCACATTTACCACGTAAACGCCAATCCAATTATAAATATTGTAGTTAGTTTTTTTAATCATTAAATACATATTTACAGATAATTATAAATATATTATTTTGTTTTAAGATAAAAAAATCAATACTTGTTTGTTGAATAGTTATTAGCAATACCTTATACATATACAATATTACTGTGACAGATGGTAGTAATTAAATATAAATATTACGTAAATGTTAATAAAATGTATAATAAATACATATTATGATATTACTATAAGTATACAATTTAGTTCCTTCTTTCTATCACACATTTTATATTAAACTGAAAATAATATAGGTACCTAGCGTTAGCGTTGTTAACTTAGCTGAAATAACCAAAAATATATATATATCAAAGAAACAACTTGTTTTAAATTTAAAACATAATAATGTTATACACTGTTTTCAGAATCATAAATTTGTTTTTTCTCTGGTATATCAAACATTGTTTTGTGTTTAAGCGTCAAGTTTCAGACGTTTTAAAGTAATAGATATTCCCTGTTCGTTTACTTCTTCACTCACGCAATGTTTTTTGAAGCGAAAAGCCTTCGCTTAGAGAATATCAAGGGGCATCACGAAATAAGTAGACGATTACGCACATTTTCTTTGTGGAAATCCAAGGTGGAAAAACAGGAAATCCCCGGCGATGCAAGGAATATTATTTTATTACGGAATACTTTGTCTTTGTTCCGTGTATTGACTGAGAGCAAATTGATTTAATTTTAGACGCCGAATAAATAGGTCACTCCCTTTGTTCTTTGTACCCGAACATTCTTTTTATAAATGGAAATAAATTTATGAAATATTGGACGAGGAATTACAACGCCCACATAGCTGTACAAGTTTCGGACGTTTTCACTGAAATAACACTAGCAATATCTCTCTTAATTAACTATCAATTACTGTGTGTCATAACAATAAAATTAATGATGTTGTATTATTGGAAAACTTCTGTTGTTAATATCTCTAGTAGAAATATTTATCCGTGTATACCGGAGACTATTATTTTTTCCTGAGAATATCTCTAATAGACCGTCAATACTAGTGGTGGTTGATTCATTCGATTTCATTTGTTAAGTATACGATTTTCATGTAGGTACTTATTTTTACCTTTTTATTACAAAAATAAGCATTTTTAATAAAAATGTTCAAATAAACTATATTCATTTGACGTTCTCGATTATCGAGCTGCTACCATGTCAACGAATAATGTCATGGGTTAGGGCTTGAATCCCTACTTTAGAATTTTCATATATTATTTTTCAATATTTGCTTGGTTCAAAGTATGGACTTAATAGGTTGAACAAGTGACTGAAATCCATTTTCCATAAAAACAAAATTCTTTGAATACATCTTCCACTCCTATTATGATCGAAAATAGCCAAAAATATATTAATTATAAATATATAAATTTAATGTATTATTATTTTAATCATGTAGCATTTCACATTAAATAATATAGATACACACTTGATTCAAAATTATAAATGAAAGCTTATCCCAAATATTACCTACGGGATTTTAAATAACACCTCAGTTGCATATCGTGAGAAAATAATTTTGGCGTAATTAGTGAGTGCTTTTGTGGCTTAATCGGTAAAATACAGTGATTGGTATAAATTCAAGTCCCATTCGGTCTTATTTTTTCTAGATTTTTATAATAGGTATGTTACGAAAAACTATGAAAAATTTTCACTTTTAAAATGAGGTTTTTATTATAACTATACTACATTGAGAATAGAGGTCAATAGTTTTGGCAAATAACGAAGAAATAGGAAGGGTGACGAACGATTCTAGCCAATACGAAAAGATCAATCTAAACACTGTCAGCGACAGAGACCATCTTGCACACGGGAATAAAAATAATATTTGAGCACCTACACTTACTGTGGTGTAACTTAGTAGTTAGGTTTTCACTATCAAGAAATAGTAAACATGGAATATTTATATACATGACGATATTTTTAATGTTATATAACTATTAATTTTCGTCATGATCCAAGATACTAATAAGTACCTTACCTCTTTATTAATATAATATTTTGTTATACGAACACTGACTGCCCTTTATTATTTCCAAAAAAAATATGACACCATAAATTATATACCATATTATTAATAATTGCTATTTTGTAGGTATGAATAATATTGTTGAAATTTTTATTAATCATTCTAATTAACTAACATACGTTTTTATTTACCCTGCAGAGATTACGTTTCAGTGTGTATAATATATATAGACGGTGACTGAGATCGATTGTCGCTTGACTAATAAAACAGATGAGTGCCATTCAAATGAGTACCTAAGACAGCAAATAACCATATAAATCCAAAGAAGTAATCCAATTACTACTTTAAGTACTCTTGGGGTATCCAAGGGACTAGAATAAGTATTTATATAATTGGAGAAACGTAATATATCAATAGTTTTATATTTATTATTTTATTGGTTTATATATTACATGTATTTATGTAACACCTTTTTCACTTATTTTGTTTTATTATTATTATTTTTTATCAGTATACTTTATTATTTCTCTAATACGTAACTGTTTGTAATAATGAAAAATACAAGTTTCTATGGTTCTAAAAAAAAATTTAATTAACCATTTAAAAACTATTTCAAGTAATAAAAAAATCGTGTACAGAGGATACATTATTTAAAACACGTCAGAAAAATACCTATAAGAAAAAACATTTTGAAAACTATTAGTAAGTAGTACTAAATGGCATTTGTATTAATTTTAATTGAAAAAATAGTTAAATAATGTACAGAACATAGTAATTTATATAAAGTGGATAATGTGTTAACATCCTTTTAATTTTACGAAAAATTATTTTTATGCGCTGGATAAACCTACTAGGTGTTTCGTTGTTAAAAAAACAAATCGCAAGATACATGATACAATCCAGTGAGTTACGGCTTTATAGGCAGACGCTTAGCCACTTTTTCACTTCAGATTATGTACTTAAATTATTATTCACATATTTATATAATATATAAAATTCTAGTTTAAATTGCTCATAAAATAAACTGTCTATTCAAAGATGTTTTTTATACGACTATCGATCGATAGCGGACTGATAATGTTTAAAAGGTTGAGTATTTCGAAGAGTAAGGTTAAAATTTAATAATATATTTTTTGCCCAGACAATTTCTAATCAAGCTCCGCAAAGCACACAGTAACTTAATAAACATCACCCCTTTGCCTCAATTTATCAGATGAAACCTTAAAATTTAAATACTCCGAATGAACCTTTTTCCAGGAGCATAAATATTTTTGGAAATGTGCGGCCCGGTAGAGTCTCCTCCCTCTTTCAGAAAAGGACACAAAAAATATATATCACAGAGAAAGTAAGTATATCTATCGTGAAATATCGTTTTCAGTCGCGGACTCTTTTTGAAATTAATCTTGCGAAATAAAGGCGCAAAACGAGACGACCAATCTCACCCCCCTCGTGAGTTAGGTGACGTCACTAATGTAACAGGATGCGTACTAATCCGTTCTTAATTAAATATATGCGAGAAGAGATTTCATTATGTTAAGAGTTTTTCGGGATATCTGTTAAAAGTTACCAACATGTGCACTCAGTGATCAATATAAAACATTTTATCAAATCATTTATTATTATTTATTTGTCGAGTTGGGAAATATTATATAATAGGTTATATAATATTATATATTAAATTGCTTTTACAATCCGATATGCATCCGGGCATATTGACCGCCTCACGAAGAGGTATAGTAACATTTTATTTTACGAGAAATGGATGTTGGCTACTTGCTCAACTTAAAAACAATATGTCGGAATTTGAACCCGAGACCCTCGATTTACTAAGCGAATACGTTACCTCTCGGCTATCGCAGTCTTATTATTATATAAGAATGTAAAATTAAATTATTTAGTTTTGATTTATTTTCACACACACACAGACACACATAAATATATAGTGTAACCTTATGGCTGATGGATGACGTAGAAGGCCACAATGCGAGATTTTAAAGTAATTTTTATTTTAGCATTGCTTTTACACTTTTAGAATATAATTAAGTCGTGCTTTGTGACCGCTGAAATGCTAAAATACGACATCTTACTCAAATAGAAACATACAAAACTTTAATCAATTAAATTTGTATTTGGAGTCAGAGTATGGACCTAATAGATTGAGCAAGTAGTATCAAGCATTTCTCGTAAAAACAAAAACATGTTAACACAAACCTCCTCTCTGTGTAGGCCCATATGATCTTATTAGGATCGGACATGGTCAAAAGAAGAAGAAAAAAAGTTAATTATTTATTATTTTATTCTTTAATATTCAGATATTTAATATTATGAATGTATTCTCAGAAGAAAAAAAACATATATCACGATATAAAATGAATCACGGAAATTTTAAGCATAGCTATTTATGGCAACTAGCAATGAAGATAAATATGAGCATTATGATTGATGAGTTGATTTATCCACGAATATTTTCGCATATTTTGGATGTATTATTCACGTAATGTTAGTGAGTCGCGCATTATTTTGAATGATGGTGTTTACTTTTCTCTACTGTATTCAAAAATGTTCTCCGGCTAGGTAAATAAATGATCCAACGGTATTGAGATCAATCCCCGGCTATCTTGTTTGAGTGCCACATCCACCAACGGAAATCGACAATCATTCCAACGATGACCTCCTTATTCACTATTGCCATATACAAAACAATACTATAGGTCAGAGGTTCTCCACAGCGTACCGTCAGCCGCAAAATATCCTTCAAACCCATTTGCGTACGTCTACTAAAAAAAGATGAAAAATAATTTTATATTAATGAAAATAACAATATAATAAAATTTAAAAACTACCCTTAAAATATGAATGAAAATTATTGATTTTAAAATAATTTGGCGATCATAGTTGATAATAAACTTATTTTATAAATTATCATGTATTTTACCATCACGTAAGCGGTGAATCTCTTTATTCGACACTATAAAAGAAGAAGGACGTAATCCAAACAAATCAAATTTTACAGGAAGTACAAAAACTTTTTTTTTCAGTCAAAGTTAAAATACAAAATAGATATAATCCTGATGTCTATCTTAATTAATATTTCAGTTTTTATATTTGTGATCTGATATTAATTATTGAATTAATTAAAGACTTCGCTTCCTCCTTTTTTTAATTGCCAACTAAATTTAGATGAATCCCTCAGCTAATTTGGCGTTCGCAGGATACAACATTTATTTAGTCGTGTATAACCTTATTATAGTCAATAAAACTTATTTTGAAAAAACCGTGGGTTACGACCTTTTTCCTTTCTATAGTCTGATTAAGAATCGACATTATTTAATAACGTAGTAACAATAATTCGCTTCATTGATGTCTGGGCACAAGTGTTAGAGTTAGTATTTTTTATTGAAATGCATTTATCCATATATATTTTAGTATCACTGGGAATTTTCTCTTATACGCCTTTCTAACGTTACTAAAACCTAAACCAACTTTTTAATAAACTATGAACCTTATTAATATTGCATCCCAGTTTCCCTGCATATTTTCAAAACTCTGATAGAAAGTAACATTATATAAAAAAAAATATGTTGATCAACCGAAAAACTATTGAAAAATTGTACTGTGAAATAGCTTAATCAATATTTCTGTAGGCATTGATATAAATTATTATTTTTATAAAAACAGTACCTATTAGCATTAATTTTTATTTCATTACTTCATCCATATAATCATTTGTTTATTCATAGAACTTTTACCGATTTTAGGGGCAGGTTTAATAAAATTTGAAATATAATCCCTACAATGTCGTTTGCTGTATACAGAATCGATTAAACTGAGTGTAAGATAATATTTGTGTAAATATTTGTATAGTGAGGGACATTGTTTGAAGAGAATGAAAAGATGGTTTGAGGTGGGAGAATATTGGTTTGTTTACATTGATCCAGTGGCAGATATTCGTTTCCGTAATGTAAAAAAACATTCAAATTATAATTATTATCAATTCAAAACCTTTTAACAGTATTTAAATTACCACAATATAATAAAAAATGCTTTATTTGGATTATGTTTTTATGCAAAAATAATAAATGTAATATTTCAAATCAGTATGAATTGTATTTTTATACACTCCACACCATGACGGTTCTACTTTAAGGATTCCCTTGTCGTTAGTATTGACTAACTATACTTTTCTTCACTACGTTACTACATATGGGATGGTAGGAAACGCAGGATATGGTGCTGAACCGAGGTACGATTGGAATGGAATGGGAAAAGATTTGACATTACCATTGCTGGATTTGGATAATACGCATATTGTATTTATATAATATTAGAAAACCATAATATAAAATAATATGCATGACTATTGAATACTTGAATCCATGAAATTTCATATTGCAAATGTACTAGATCGTTCAAAATTTTTTTTTACTTTCTCCGGCTTTTTCCTCTGGTCTTTTTACTTTTACTTTGGAGTTAGAGGAGTATTAACTTATTTTAGTGAATTATTGTTGGTTAGTCAGGTTTTTAATGGCATTTTGGTATAATGCATGTTTTCAATGCTCACACAAAATTTCAAACTCCTAAACCTATAAATAAATGCGTTATCGTTCTTCACACAAAACACCCAACTGCAGGTGTCAAATTTCTAATATCGTAAATGGAACAACTCCGCTCTTTATATAAATTTTATTTATATGTAAAAGGGAATTTAAAATAGTGTATTAATTCATATTGCAGCTTATTTGTAAAAAAATAATTGGTAGGTATAGTTCGGTTATGAGGAATACAGCGGAAAAGACATTTTGAAAATACCCAATATACTGGATTATTTGTTAGTTTAGGTTCGGAAAGGTTGGGTTAGGTTAGGTTAGGTTTTTTTAGGTTAACCTAACAAATAATCCAGTATATCGGCTATTTTAAAAATGTGATTGCCGCTGTATTCCTCATAACCGAACTGTACCAAGCAGCTTCTGTACATATGCCGATGCGATATTTTACTATTATACCTATGCCACATGTGGAGTGAAATGTTTATATGCGACAAGCAACATAAGTTTTTTCTACCAAAAATATCGTTAGTACATTAAATTACAAAATATGTTTTATGAATGACAATAAAATCATCGTTAATTTCGACGTGTTATAGTTAATACGAGTTTATATATGCGACCGAGCCTTATTAAATATCTTCATACCTTAATACGTTCTGACGCGTTGGTGTTCTTATAAGATTAAGATTATAAACGTTACATTTTATTTAAATAGTACCTATATAAATTTACATTAGATTTATGTACATAATAATATTATCATTAACAAATAATTACAATGTATATTTTTTAAATCAGTTATAAAAGGATGCCACAATAAGTATTTAAATGCTAACCCGATTCTTAACCGGTCTGTAAACAATCTAGTCAACGCGGTTGGCGTGGTCCACATCTGTAAATATTTCGTTCTTTCGACCGCCGACCATTAAACACCCCTCAACTTAAATGACGTCACTGCAAGGGATGCGAGGGTACTTACAATGCGACCCTGTCGTTTGGGCTACTCTGAGCAAATGAGTAAATATGTGCACAACATTTGGACAGGGCTCACGTTTATTAAACCTGCGTCGAGTGACTCGTAAGGTCAAATTTGTGTGCGCCCATAATAAAGCAATAAATTTCCAATTACTTAATTAGCCGAATAGTAAAGGGATATATTTTATTTTCTATGGGTCATTTACAGGGCTATAACATAACCTTCTCACAACGTAAAAACCACCAGTAAAATAAAAAGGGTAATAAACGTTGGTTGACAGGTATACACCTAGATTATGTCCATTGGATATTACAATACAGTAGGTTTTAATTAACGGCCCACGTGCTCGTCGTAGGTCAAAATTGAGTTTTTATTGTATTTTCAAACCATGACCCTGGACACTCCTTAAATTTTGTAGATAATCTATTTATATAACTTAGAAGCCTTATTATCCTATATAGTTATTTTAAACATTTGATGACTGCATAAAGTATTTTTGTTACATAAAATAGTATTCTTTTAAACCTCTCGCTCTAATGTTTTAGAATAAAGTCATATTTTGGTACATAACTGTGCAGTGGTGTTAAGATTTTTTACATTTATTAATTTTTAAACGCATTTATAAAACCATTAGTATAATTTATTACGAGATAATTTTTGTAAAATATTCACGATAAAAAATTATATTGATAATCTCTGTGATCCCAAATTTGACAAGAATTAGGCATTTTATTATTCAAAAAATCGGCAAGATTAACACATTTGAAGATGATTCTAAAGATATTTATTATAAGCTATGTCTTTGACCATTCAAGTGTGATAAACATCTTATGAATAATGATTGCTTTATAATAATTATTGACCTAAGAATAAGGTAGTATTTTTTTTAAATACGCCATTTCTTTTGGAATTCCCTAGTAGTTAAGCTACAACATACGGCCGTAGCCATTAATTGACAAACTATAATTGAAGTAGGGAGTAAAATGATATTGACGCGCGTGTTTGAACATGTACCGTATAAAAAAAATAAAAAAAAATTCGGTTAGGTACATGTTCAAACACGCGCGTTAACATAATTTTACTCCCTACTTTAATTATAGTTTGTCAATTTATGGCTACGGCCGTATGTTGTAGCTTAACCATTAGGGAATGACAAAAGAAATGGCGTATTTCAAAAAAACATTACCTTATTATTAGGTCAATAATTATTATAAAGCAATCATTATTCATAAGATGTTTATCACACTTGAATGGTCAAAAACATAGCTTATAATAAATATCTTTAGAATCATCTTCAAATGTGTTAATCTTGCCGATTTTTTGAATAATAAAATGCCTAATTCTTGTCAAATTTGGGATCACAGAGATTATCAATATAATTTTTTATCGTGAATATTTTACAAAAATTATCTCGTAATAAATTATACTAATGGTTTTATAAATGCGTTTAAAAATTAATAAATGTAAAAAATCTTAACACCACTGCACAGTTATGTACCAAAATATGACTTTATTCTAAAACATTAGAGCGAGAGGTTTAAAAGAATACTATTTTATGTAACAAAAATACTTTATGCAGTCATCAAATGTTTAAAATAACTATATAGGATAATAAGGCTTCAAAGTTATATAAATAGATTATCTACAAAATTTAAGGAGTGTCCAGGGTCATGGTTTGAAAATACAATAAAAACTCAATTTTGACCTTCGACGAGCATGTCCCCCCTTTATTAATACATTTGGCATCTGTTATTACATTATATTATTTTTCTTAATTTATAATATCTGCCTAACTGTAACGCAACGTAGCACTCTCTGTCTCACTCTCACTCTATAGTTGTCTCTCTCTAACGCACATAAACTGTCCTGAGAAAGAGTTTCCCTCTTTGCTGCGCGATTGCATACTTTGAACATTCATGTTGCTTCTCTCACATGCACGTTGCATTTATGCTGCCAACCCATGGCGAACCACGCGTCGCAACAACTTTTCCTCGTCTGTAGGAATCGTGAGTTTACTTAGCCAGCAATATTCATTTCGCTCGCATGGTTATTAACCTATTTATTGTATGGTATTAAAGCAGGGGTAGACAACCCTTTTACACCTACCGCTATGATTTATAAAGTAGGGAAGTAAATTTACTTTATAAAATTTATAAAGCAGAGCTACAGCAAGTTTAAGCATATAACAATAATTATTTACCAAATACTTTATGTCAGACTTTCGCTAAGCTTGGCAGAATAAATCTTTATAAAATAACTTACTGTAGTTAAATCTATTTTTTTATTTATACTTTGCATACATAGAAACATGAAGTCTGATGAAATTACATTTAATTAATTAAATTATTAATGATATCCATAAGGCTGATACTGCGAAACTAAATACTGGACATCTAGCTCATTTTTTGTGAGGAACAAACGAAGGTCTCCTCTTTCGGAGGGCGATACAAAAAGTATACGTATTTTGTGAAATTTAAATTGTCACGGGGAATGTTATGAAAATGTTTTTAAAACACCTTCCACTCATTATGGAAGCTGGAATGCCCACTAGTGGACGGTAGGGACCAGGTTGACTACCCCTGTATTAAAGTGTCGTTATTTTTATGTATAAAACATATTTTAAGACTCTACAACTCACGTAAAATACACAGGCTTTTCCGAAATATATACCTATAAATATTGTAACCCTATATGGATTTACTATCATAAGCAAAATGTTAGCTAAATAATTTTATTGAGCGCACCACATCGTACTAATATTATATGGCACTAAGAAAGCTACTCAAATTAAACGTAAACACTGCCATTTGGAACCATTTTTTTCATTAATTATTCGTATACATTATTAACCAGTCCTGTACGCCACGCAGCTTCAAGGCGTGAACCTTCATTCATACGTTCCAGATCTCCAATAGTTTAATATTTATGGAGAGCCTAGGTACGGTATACGTATTGTATATGACGTATTCCTTGTGTATTTTTCTCCACATTCCCCTATTTTTCTAAAGTCAATAAAATCCTCATGCCTTTCCTTTCAAATAAATCAACAAGAAAATAATCCAGCCGTTCTCACAGAAACTTTCTATGGTTCACTAACATACGCAACGATTCTTTATTTATTATTGTTTTAATTCAGTATTTCTGTAAATATTATTAAACGTAACATATGACTACTATGATACATCACTATCAACACTTATATTTCAGCGAGACTGACATTACACTTAGTGACATACTATATCCCAATTAGGTAAACGTCCAGTACTTCTTCTGGAACACAATTATTATTACCTCGTAGCAGAAAGGATACTACGAAACAAATCAATGCACCCCACATAGACATTAATGTTTTCAGTAATTTGCTATGTATTTTGTTTTAAAAAATATTTTAATGATGCATAACATTTATATTTTTATTTAACTTTCTTGGTTATAACTAGTTATTTTTAATTTTAAATGTCATATTATGATTTTCCTGCATTCTGATTTTTTATGTAAGTACGCATTTTTTTTAAACAAAAAAATATTTCGTAGCCATTTAAAAAAAATAGTTTGGCTAAATTGGTAATTATATATATTATATATGTTTATATTTTCTATACTGGCAGCACCTTTTAATTATTTGTAAATAAAACATTGATGACGGTATACTGTTGACGATTTTGTTGTGGTTATTGGCAGACTTATTGTATGGTAATAATTGAACAATAAACTCCTATAAGTCGTTTTTTGGTAATAAACCATTTATTGTAATCCAATGAATAATTTACAACATTGAAGAATGTAACATTACTTTATTAAACATTCACGATTTGAAAATACATAACCATAACCAAATAATAGAAATATATAACCACTAGAAAAAATCATATTTCTTAAATACGACACCCAGTAAGATTCAAACCTGCGCCCCCCAGGATTCACGACCATGTGTTCACACCAAAGCTATACGTATCCTATCTGATTGCTACGAAGTTAACTAATGGTTTTTACAACATTCTCTGAAGCGCTTTCTAATTTTCATTATTGGCAATTGACGTTTTGTATTTTATATTATAATTAACTTACTAACCAGTGTCAGGATTACTCAAAATTTTTGTTATGACGTACTTTTACTTGCTAATAATTTAATGAATAATTATTATATTTTTCAACGAATAATTTTCATGATTTTGTTATAAACTTACATTATTTTATTGAAAATACATAATTTGAAAACACTTGTCAGAGCACATGGGCAAATAAACCCTGGGGGCGCAAGTTCAAATCCTGCTGGGTGTCGTATTTTATCAAAAGAAAATTCTACTAGTTATATTATATTTCTCAAAAATGTTTTCAAATTATGTTTGTAGAAGGATAATAATATTTGATGAATGTACATGCAGTGTAAAATAAATTATAAGTAGCTAATTTAATACTAGTGTAAAACCACTATTTGCATGAAATAAAGTTTTTCTTCAACATTTTTGACTGGGATTATGAATATTTGAGATTTCTCTCTGCTCTCAAGGGAAGAATGTTTCGAAAGTTAGACCCGCCTAAAGAAAGGAGAAGTGCCTAGTATTGAAGTGCATATTCTCACATGCACTTCTATTAAGTTTGGCTCTAGATAATGCATTGGGTATGCATCGAGTGCATTGCAAATATTTCCATGTAATTTAAGGCATGCTACTTCTTAAGATTCAGTTGGGAATGTCGGGATTTACATTTACAAGGGAGAATAGCTGTTCCAGTATTATATATTCTAAATGTAGTAAAGCCTACTGAACATGATGTCCTTTCTTATGTAAATTTACAACTACATAACTTCGCTGTATATTAAATATCTCCTATGTGGTTTGAGTCATATTCTGAGATAATTGAAAAAAAACTATTTTAAAAAATAATCGTAAACGATACATATTATGTTTTAACATTTTTTGTAGATCCTAATCATAAATTAAAATTGGATAATCATATTTTTTTAATAATACATCTAATATTTAATAGAAAAACCGTAACTTTTTCCATGTTTTTATCACATAGGATTAATTCTATTGTATTCACCGTGTTGAATACGTTGAATCATGTGTGACCATGCCGTGTTCACATAAGATTATCTTAATACTGATCTATTGCGGCGGACACGCACATAGGATTAATTACGGTGCATGATTTTGGATGCTCTCACGTAGTATTAATTTAATATCGATTTTATTTTTGATCTTTCCCCAAGTGATAAAAATACATATGGTAAAGAAAAAAATGCGCATCACGTGGTATCAATAACTCGTTTTCGTCAAAATCACCACATAGAAGGTATTTAATATACAGCGACGATAAACAGTAAAATCAAAGTATTAACACGTACCTAGTTAATCTCCAATACTGTAATATATATATATATATTTAAAAGAAGAAGAAAACAAAGTCTATAAAGACCAAATCGTATATTTAAGGTTTGGTTCCATCACATAATAAATCGGAATTGGGGCTACGATAATCGGTTTGGGTTCATTAATACATTGGACGCTAAAGGCACACCTAGCGCGTAACGATTAGATGGCCATTCGATATAATTAGTATGGTATTTAAATGTGGTAATTAAAAAGTAATTATCTATTCAGCAGTCAATGTGTTAATACATACCTATATAACTACTATTAGCGAGATATTACTTATTGATATTTAATCTTTATTTCAAAACTGAAACAGATGTCTTTACTAGTTACCAAAATTTGTACACTATTTTTTTATATTTATTTAAATTATATTTAAATATCAATAAGTGTAACATTTTTTTATTTCAAAATAATATATGTTCCTCAGGAACCCTGACAGTTCCAGTTTGGGGTTTTAAAGATTCTGAATCAAAGGTTCTAGTACCAGTTCCGATTTCATAATAATAAAGTGGTTAAAGGGTTCTTCTGTTTCGCTACGCTTTCATTTCCAGCTCTGAGTTTTAGACTGAAGATCTTTTTACAGTCACCAATATTAAAATACTTAGCAACTTGATTATTTTTCATAATAAGATATTTATTTAATTTGTTTAACATACTTTTCTGCTCTAAAATTTGTGAAACTAAAACGGTAAACACAAGGTTATTAAGAGAATATCAGCGCTCGAAATGTAAAATTTTACGAACCGGAGCGCTCGATAATTTTACGAAAATATTACTTAACATTATTATCTAATTGTATATGTATTTAAAAAATAATTGTTCGATTTTTTTATTATATGGCATATGTCGCTCAGACGGTCAAATTAATATTTCCACGAGACGGAGCGATAATTTTGCGGATGTCACGAACCGGAACGGCGCTCCGATCCATTTCGAGCCCTGGATAATATCTTTACAATCATCTTTGATGGTTGTCACAAGTAAACGTGTTCATTGAAGGTTGATCCCAGTTATGGAAATTTCAAATAAAAATGTCAAAATACAGTTGAAATTAAATTTTTATTAAAATATATTAATTTTATTCTACCAGTGGGCGCTGTATGTCAAAGGGACTGAAAACAAATGCAAATAATAAACACCAATACTTCTAATAATTGTTCATCAATATATGTTAATTTATGTATGTACAAATATGTAGCCAAACCGTTATAGTGTTTCACAGGTTGGTGCCATTGTATGTATTTTAAATAGTGATTTACGAGGGTGGGTCAATAAGTCCTTAGAAAAGCCGACAGGTGGCGCGACTAGTACTGCAAGCGGTTTGTTTTCATGCAGCGGCACTACCGATTCAGTATGCTGCGAAGTTTCAATCAGATTGGTCGGGTTGTTGTGTGTTTCTCGTACATTTAAAAAAAAAATTTGCTTGTGGAAAATGGAAAAATGGAAAATGGAGAAAATTGAGTTTAGAGTTGTTATTAAACATTTTAATATAAAAGGGTTAACAGCAAAGGAAATAAAAAATGAGTTGGATTTAGTTCACGGCATATCTGCTCCTTCACTTGCAACTATTTATAACTGGTTAAATGAATTTAAACGTGGTCGTACATCAACAAAGGATGAACCACGCTCAGGACGTCCTGTAGAGGTGACTACACCAGAAATGATCAATAAAATTCACGATATGGTGTTAAGTGACCGAAGATTAAAGTTGAGTGAGATAATTGAGTTTACAGGTACGAGGGTGGGTCAATAATTCTTTAGAAAAAAGCATTAAAACAGGTTTTATTTTTGTATTTTTTTTTTATTTCTCAACATAATTTCCTTGGAGCTCAATACACTTGGTTAGACGTTTCTCAATTTTTTTTAAGCCGTCAGAAAAATAAGTTTTCGGAAGGTCCTCAAAATAAGCATTTGTCCGATCGATGACTTCTTCATTTGAAAAAAAAACGTTGTCCACTTAGCCATTTTTTTAAGTTTGGGAAAAGGAAAAAGTCACTGGGGGCTAAATCTGGCGAATACGGTGGGTGGTCGACCAATTCGAACTTTAATTCTTCAATTTTAGCCATTGATCGTAAACATGTGTGAACACGGGCATTGTCCTGATGAAAGAGGATTTTTTTCCTGTTTAAATGAGGCCGTTTTTCTTCAATTTTGTTTTTTAGCTGGTCCAATAAAGATGCATAATAATCCCCTGTTATTGTTTTTCCTTTTTCCAAATAGTCAACGAAAATAATTTCACGTGCATTCCAAAATACAGTAGCCATAACCTTACCAGCTGATTTTACGGTTTTCGCCTTCTTTGGACATGGTTTGCCTTCGCAATCCACTGCTTTGACTGTTCTTTCGTCTCGGGAGTATAATGGTGTATCCATGTTTCATCTACAGTCACAAAGCGACGAAAAAATTCATCCGGAGTGCGTTGCATGAGCGACAACAGGGCTTTAGAGGCCACCACCCTATTGCGTTTATTGTCGACTGTGAGCAAGCGCGGCACCCATCTTGCAGAAATATTTTTCATGCCCAATTTGTCATGTAAAATAGAAATGACGCTACCTTTTGAGATCCCTGTAACCTCAATTATCTCACTCAACTTTAATCTTCGGTCACTTAACACCATATCGTGGATTTTATTGATCATTTCTGGTGTAGTCACCTCTACAGGACGTCCTGAGCGTGGTTCATCCTTTGTTGATGTACGACCACGTTTAAATTCATTTAACCAGTTATAAATAGTTGCAAGTGAAGGAGCAGATATGCCGTGAACTAAATCCAACTCATTTTTTATTTCCTTTGATGTTAACCCTTTTATATTAAAATGTTTAATAACAACTCTAAACTCAATTTTCTCCATTTTCCATTTTTCCATTTTCCACAAGCAATTTTTTTTTTTAAATGTACGAGAAACACACAACAACCCGACCAATCTGATTGAAACTTCGCAGCATACTGAATCGGTAGTGCCGCTGCATGAAAACAAACCGATTGCAGTACTAGTCGCGCCACCTGTCGGCTTTTCTAAGGACTTATTGACCCACCCTCGTATCTCAAAAGGTAGCGTCATTTCTATTTTACATGACAAATTGGGCATGAAAAATATTTCTGCAAGATGGGTGCCGCGTTTGCTCACAGTCGACAATAAACGCAGTAGGGTGGTGGCCTCTAAAGCCTTATTGTCGCTCATGCAACGCAATCCGGATGAATTTTTTCGTCGCTTTGTGACTGTAGATGAAACATGGATACACCACTATACTCCCGAGACAAAAGAACAGTCAAAGCAGTGGATTGCGAAGGCAAACCATGTCCAAAGAAGGCGAAAACCATAAAATCAGCTGGTAAGGTTATGGCTTCTGTATTTTGGGATGCACGTGAAATTATTTTCGTTGACTATTTGGAAAAAGGAAAAACAATAACAGGGGATTATTATGCATCTTTATTGGACCAGCTTAAAAACAAAATTGAAGAAAAACGGCCTCATTTAAACAGGAAAAAAATCCTCTTTCATCAGGACAATGCCCGTGTTCACACATGTTTACGATCAATGGCTAAAATTGAAGAATTGAAGTTCGAATTGGTCGACCACCCACCGTATTCGCCAGATTTAGCCCCCAGTGACTTTTTCCTTTTCCCAAACTTAAAAAAATGGCTAAGTGGACAACGTTTTTTTTCAAATGAAGAAGTCATCGATCGGACAAATGCTTATTTTGAGGACCTTCCGAAAACTTATTTTTCTGACGGTTTAAAAAAAATTGAGAAACGTCTAACCAAGTGTATTGAGCTCCAAGGAAATTATGTTGAGAAATAAAAAAAAAATACAAAAATAAAACCTGTTTTAATGCTTTTTTCTAAGGAATTATTGACCCACCCTCGTATTCTGCTTTTAATATTATTTAACTTAAAAGTCTAATTTACTTTTTGGAGTGATCCTGACACTGGTTAGTAATTAAGGTAATTCAATACTTTGATTTAAAATACGAAAGCCGATTGCCAGTAAGTAACGCAATTTAGAAAACGCTACAGAGAGTATTGTTTATACATTTATTAACTTCGTCGTAATTAGATAATGCACGCGTAGCTTAGTGGTCAGGGCACATGGGCTCGAATCCTGCTGGGCATCGTATTTTTTTTTCAAAAAGATTTTTTCTAGTGGTTATATTATATTTCTCAGAAGTCTTTATATTGGATATCATTAAACAATAAATACTAAACGTCCGGAAATACAATAAATATCATAAAAATAGTTTTAAAAAATATGATCATAAAGCAGGACTCGAATCTGCATAGATTGAATTCCAACCAATTTAATCTCATGTAGTATTCATTAAATAAAAAAAATTAAACATCATTGTTATGAAAATTAAATTAAAAAATATTGCAAATTATTTGAATGAATTATAATTTATGTTAAAAATAATCTTAATATTCATACGCGTACGCCTAACACCAATTTATTTTGCATAAAATTTATGTTTGAAAAGTAGTGCGATATAATATGGTTGATTATATTTTCCAATACGGCACTGGGAATACATAATCTATATTGTAAATAATATAATCTCTGCCATTGTTTAAAGCCCCGCCGCGGGTATGCTTAGCTATAGGCTTTGGCATGCTAAAAACTTATTCAGAGATTGAAGGGGTGCGTGGGCCAAGGCAGCGGATTAAGGCTGTCGTGCCGTCTGACATTTGATATATGACCACAAATCACCCGCCAAAATAACCCCTATCCAAGTTGGAAAAACATCCCCTAAAATGATAAGGGATGTCGCTGCGGATCCCTTCAAAACTTTTATCTATCTTTCTTCGGACGCACAAGTTTCCAGGAAATGTTCGCCCATTTTCGAAAGAAAGGAAAATTTAACTTTGATGGAAAGTTTGTTATCTTTGAATTCGGGCAATAATTTATAATCAGTTTTTTATAGTTACGCAAATATCTATTTGCTGCTATATATAAACTGTATAATAAGATAGTTAGGGCCAAATTTTTATTTTTACGGCAATTAAAAATAATTTCATGTAAATATATTATTTACTTTATTTAAATTTAGATATCTTTCTACAGATGTATTTTCGTTTACAATGAAATTCGAGGGTATACTGACAGAACTTATTTCAGTTTTTGCTGTTTTTCTGTTGTAAATCCAAAAATGTATACAATTTTACGCTCTACGTCCTGGTAAAACGCACAAACGCATAGGATATAATGGTGATAAAATAGAAACAATATTAAATCATATTGTTATTTTTTTTATTCTGATAGAAAGCATGATAATTACCTAATGCGTTCTGCGTATACAAAATACAGGATTTGTAACATGTCGTATATTGCGTTTGCCATAAATTTTAGTCTTTATAATGTAGAAAAAAATGTTTTTAAATCATAAAAAATGTACGTGGGAGAACGCTTTGAAAAAAAAATTAAAATCCTTTTTGCGATTATCTCAGAAATTGTTTTAATGAGTTAATACTTTCTATCAGTATACCCTCGGAATGGTGTTATTGCTTGAATTTATTTAATACTTAGTAATAACTACATTTTTTATTCACGCCAGTGTGCTTTTCCAATTAAGCGACGGGAATCATACTAAATTACGAAGATTTTAACTAGTAGTTTTTACATGAATAAAATTGCGTTACAATGTTGGCTATTGGCTTTGTATATTAAATTAAAGTAGGTATTAATTAATTCTTATTATTATTTTAATTATTGATTATTATTAACCGACGTCACAGATCACTCCATTATTTAGTTTTTATAACGTACTTAGACTATTGGAAAAGCACAGTGGCGCAAATCCAACGATTACAGGTTCAAGTCCCGTCGGGTGTCGTATTTTTTTTCCTAAAAAATGATTTTTTTTCTAGTGGTTATATGCATGAGATGTTTAAAACTTCTCAAATCTTGTGAATTATTCGTTGAATAAAAGAAATAGTATATTGAATTTTATATATATTTTCTACCCCCACTATATAGTATTGATATTTTTTTAATTGATTTTTCCACGTCTCAACAATTCAATATGGATCTTGTCCCCTTATAGCAAAATCTCTCCCTTGCTCAACTCATTAGGTCTATGATCTTAGTTCAAACACACATTCAAAATAATAAATTTTCCAGACCAAGTATTCAAAACCAGAACCCACGACTTTATAAGCGGACACATTACCGTGTATCCATTGAGGATAGGGTATAAATACTTTTTTTAATTTATCATGGAAAAATAATAAAAATTAAACATTGAATGGCTTGAAAAAAAATTCGCACAATTTTAATTAAACACGGTTCGATCGATACTTTGAATTCCATATCTAGCTCGATGTTTATATTATATACTAATTCTAACGACCTGGTAAACTCAAATTTAGCATATTGATAGGTTTTCACACAAACCACCTAAATAATTCAAAAATCAGCGTCGGTATATGACGTATGAATTTATTCGCATGGCTTGTTCTTGTTAGTCTCAATTTTCCGAAAACAAAATAATTAATTGAGATTGCATTCTATAGGCAGATTTTCAATTTATTATAAATTGTACATAATAATTTAAAATAAACATAAAAATATACTGTTCAAACATATTTTTATATCATGCTACTAAATAGTAAATTTTGCAAAAAAAATATTTAACTGTAACAAGTGTATTTGAATAAAATTGCTTCACCAATAGTTTAATATTGCAGGAAAAAAATGAGAATGCGACCATAAAAATGTTTTGATTCTTAAGTGAATTGATGTATATTTCCTGGTTAAATAAAATAAATAACATCTGTACTTTTTATAGTAGGATTTTTTTTACTCCCTCACATTTTGGTTGTACCTACATTAATTGTATTATTGTAAATATATATTTTTTTAATTTATTATATAAAATGTTTATAGCGCTGTAGTATATTTTGTTGCAAGCAGACAAGAGTACGCGATGTGATAGAGGTCGCTAAGCAGATCAAATGGTAATGGGCTGAAATGTCGCTCGGCGAGTGGACAACCGCTGGATAAATGTCGTCATACAGCGGTACCCAAGGGACACTAAACATCCACAGGGACGCCAATATTATGGTCCAGGACCACATAATATTATGATACACAGTGTATATTGTAAAACTCCAGTGTTGGGCTCGTTGGATTGTGTTTATAATTTTCAATAATGCATAATATTAAACATGTTGATTGTGTTACATTATGTAAAAACTTGGTATCAAATAATATAATATTATCTCGTCATTGTTGGGCAGGTCACGAAATCAATTTTTTTTATTTACACTAAGACAGGTTTCATCCGTAAGATGTGTTACCACTATTCTACCAATAAATATAAATTAACAGAACTAAGGACCGAAAAGAGTGGAAGAAGCTAAGGGAAGCCTTTATCTAGCAGTGGATCGATCCCGGCTGATGGTATTGATGAGTATATTTTGTTAGGGTGTTATGTAATCATTGTCGAATAAATAAATTATGATATCAGAATTAAATATATATTATGTAAATAATGAATGAGGAAGAGATGTTTTGTTTGCTTTATGACTGTGTTTATTGGAATTTAATATGATATTTTAACGTTAATTTAATTATTAGTTAAGTTATTGCAAATCTGTGGACTTGCCAACAAATAACAATATTACTGAGGCGTATTTGCCGCACATAGACGCTAGTAGCAATTCTAATTAAATTTACAATCCTCTTCATTTGATCAAATGTTTCATTAATTGCTTCGGAATCTTAAGTTTCCGCATGACATCAAATTGGATTCGTTTGTGTCAACAATCGCGAGGAATCTGTTCACGCAGCAGCCACAACGAGCCCGCCATCCCCGCCGCACTCCTACCTAGATGTAGATTTAATGTACACATACATCACCCTCTGTTGCCAGATTAATTACACCAATAATTTATGCGCCCTGCATGATTACCTAGTACGGAATAACGGCCCATCTACATATTTAACACTACCATTATTAACAGCTATTATTGGTTTACAACAAAATTATATTTATGCCAGCACATAATTTTATATTGCTTTCATCAACCAAATTGAGTTGGATGCAATGAATAATTAATTCTACATAAAGAAACCTTGACAATACCTCAATCAATTGAAATTGTGTATCCTTAGTACAAAGAATGCCACTATTGTCATGCGACAGAAAGAAACCATGCATAGAATTGAACAAATTTTACGTCGCAATAAATTCTACATCAACTTAAATGGGACATGTACGACCCAAAATTCGGTATTTCTATGGTATTCAAATAAGATAAATTTGTTACAAAGTCACAATTATTCAAGTAAGTAACTGCAAATATATGAAATCGACCACGTCGGTTAATATGTTAGTATGTAATTATCGCAAACTTACTCGAGATGATTGCATTTCTTAATTCATAAGAGTACGTTACAACAGTGCCATTTTCACTAAGTCAGAAGTTGATCGAAATTAGTACATTAAAAATATGTAGTTTATTATACTTGAAAAACTATAATGAGAAATTCGTTTATATACAAACAGAAGATGTTGTCACATAAAAGCCGTCCAATGAACACCGGAGAAAATCCATTTAAATGAATATACATCACATGCCCCATGAATTCCAATGACTATAAGATACCATAATATAGAATATAGATATTGTCCCACTGCCACTATTTTGTCTTTTAGCACCTCTCTTGAGCCCTATATAGATCCCAGTAGGCCAATTTATCATATTTTGGAAATCATTGGTATATAGACAGGTCTTTATCAATGTCTTTGATTCTTCTTCTTATCGTGCTATCCTATAGCGGAGGTCGGCCACTATCAGGACGATCTTATCCTTATCATCTGCTACGCAGAACAGTTCAATGGAGCTGGGCTGTTATATACGGATGTTCTTAAGGGACGAAATGTAACGTCGTCCTCTTATACGCTTACTGTTGCTGTTGATCTATACTGTTGATCGTTCTTTGTATGACAAATTGGGGAATGGTGTGCTTTTGTCCTGGCATAATGTGGTTTCTTGGTTTTGAACTATGCATAACATCTCTGTCCTTTTCTTCTTCAACTTCAACATTTATCACCCAGTTAATCCAAAGACTTTTGAGTATGTGCAGCGCTCGAAATGGAAAAGTTTACGAACCGGAGCGCTTGAAAATTTTCTGAGGTTATTAACAAGGTTATCAAATTTTATGTGTATATTATAAACAGTGTGCTAGATTTTTTGTTATATCTATGACAAATCTAGCTCAGACGGTCAAATTATTTTGTCCTTGAGACGGAGCGATACTTCATATATTTCACGAACCGGAACAGCGCTCCGGTGTGTTCCGGTCCATTTCGAGCCCTGAGTATGCGTATATACAGCTACATCTTGAAAGCTTCAACTTTCCATGGCATCTCTCGGCTTGGCGTCTATACTTCCATACCATAGAAAAGAATTAAGAGAACATAACAACGAATCATATGCAGTCTCAGACTTAAGTTAAGGTCTAGATAGCAAGGAGGCGTCTCATTTTGAGAAAAGCACGTTTTGCGAGCTCAATTCTAGTTATTATTTCCTGAAACTGGTCCTATTATTTCTCATTGACATTCCTGAAGATTTCGCTCCCTTTAGTTGGCTATACGTATGCAAAAAAACAAAATAATATATATTTTTTTAATTAAGATACAAATGTAAGAATATCAATTCCGATTAAAAATAATTAAATTCTAGATTTATTTTAAAATAAAATATGTACATGTTTTAGGACAAAGTCATTAAAATTCTCACTATTTTTCTTCTGTAAATACAATATATAGCCGGCTTTGAAAGCAAAACAACCATATTATTATTTACAATCTTAGTTTCTATAACTACTTAAAATTTATGTCGCAAATAATACAGTAGTTATTTAACTCAATTTAATATTCATCTAAAAACTCAACTAAGTATTTATAAGATCTTTACATAAATTCTAAATACAATACGTGAGAGACGCTTTATTATTTGCAAAGTAGTAGAGGCTTTATTAGTCCCGATGGATAAAAGCAGTTATGTGTAGGTATTCCGACGCTCTGGTTTTCCGCGTCGGCTAATTTGATGCGTGCGCCATAATTCGCAGATCAACTCTCGTCGCTTAGTTTCGCTTCCTCCCTCGCTTTACGTAGGCATTGTGAATTCATTATTTAAGCAAAGGCAATTATAATTAACATTATTGTATTTTAGCCGTGGATTTAATTTTTTACGCTAATTTCATGCATTATAATACATGAGCATCATCATCTATGGCACTAGAACCTTTGACGGGTGGTCTAGGCAGCATCCAAAAAGCCTTTTTCTATCCTCAACAATCCAGTAAAAACTAAAGATACTGAAAAATTTACTTGAATTTACCATATTGGTAAGATTTTTTACGTAATCCCTGTCCACCCGAAGAGTGATTGCTGTTTTAACGCATTTCTTTTTACTTCTTTGTGGATTCATTTACAATCCGTATATACCTACTGGCAAATATTAATTTTTACGTTCCCACCAATATCACTCGTAACTCTACGGTATTCATGATACCCCGTCACAGGACGGATGTGATGTTTCATGATGCTGTGTATCATTCGATTAACTTACTTGATAGCACCATAAAGATTGATTTATTTTTTATTAACTATATCATGTTTGTGGACGTGTTAAATAGGTTAAATTTATAATTGTATTTATCATTTTACTTTAATATCTACATAAGCACATACTTTTTTTCTACTTTCTTGTTATACTGGCTGTTATTTGTAATAGTAATTTTTATAATTTGTATTTATTATGTATTATGGCGCATTGGCCAATCACTGTAATACCACAATGCTCTTTTTCTAAATAAATAAATAAATAAGTAATCTGTACCTACCTACCGCAATTTATGCCAGGGTGGTTAGAATCATTTATCATGTGACGCATTTGCTGCCGATTTTAAATAGCCGTTTGAATATTTAAAACTAAGGTTTCATTATTAGTTTTTAATCATTATTTATATATTAAATTGAAATTTTACGTACAAAACATTTTTTTCGCATCCAGCTACAATTTACCAACTTTTCATGGCCTCGCCAAAAATTAAGCCAAACAACTTAATTGTCTACGAGAAAGCTTATTTAAGCTTTTTTTGGGGACGCTTATTTCGTCCGTCAAGTTTATTCTTAGGGTGCACTTGTTTGATCACGCAGCCTGGATGCGCGTCAAAATTAAGTTGCCAAATGTTTACCATTTTTGAGAGAAGCTCTGACGTTTTAAGTGTCTCGTATTACGACCTTTTTACGAGACAATCTACAAGAAGAGAGTAAAAAGATGATAACTAAAAGTATTACTTTCAATCACAGTTATAATAAAACATACTATATACATATATATTTTCTGTGTACCCAATTTCTACATTATTAAATTTTGAAAATACGTAAAAGCTCCCGCTAGTAGTAAACAAATATTTTACACAATAATATTATATTAGTTTATTTTAAAATAGTAACGAGTTCAAGGTAGGTTAAAATCATCATATAATATAAGTCATATATAAATCATGTTTAATGCATAGTGGTAATATTTTGATTAAAAATTACCAAACATGATAGTCAAAATATCATCTAAGTTTCACATTGTTAGGACAACATAATATATTATGTAGAACATACACAATTTGAAAACACCCCAGATACCCAATTGAAAAAATCATTTTTGAAAAAATACGAAACTCGACGGGATTTGAACCCGTGGTGTCGTGCCAATCTGTGTATTAACCAATTTTTATGCTAAAAGCCTCCTATCTAATGACGACAATTTAAACTAGTAGGGCATACATGAAAAATGGTTATACGGCTCAAATCCCGGCGAGTTTCGTATTTTTTTCAAATATGATTTTTTCTAGTTCCTATATATTTGGAGTTATGTATGTTATGTATGTTCAATATATTTAAATATACGGAACGTTACATTCTCAAAACCTTGTCAATTATTCACTGAATAAAATAAATGGTGTATTAAAAATATTTATGTGTAGTTTAACCGATAAAGCACATCACTCAAAATTTGTTAGTTATGGGTTCAATTCCCATTCGGTGTTCATATTTTTAATAATTAATTTGTATGTTTCTGGTGTATTGTGGAATATTACGTTATTATAATTATATGGTACATAGTTTCTTATGTACATAACTTGAATGACGAGTATATTTTAATTTAATTTAATTAATTATGAATAATGTATCGCTTTTAATTGGGTAATGCTTATTGCGGATATGATGCTTTTTAATATCTTCATTATTCAAGATTTTGCATTTTTGTTTAATATGCTATAGAAATTTTCTAATATTTTGAAATCAATAATAAATTATGTAAAAATTAATCAAAACCGGATATCAGATTTTCTTCAAATTTTAAATAATTTTGGTATACTATAAAAGGTTACAGATTTTACAGACCGGAAGACGTCCACTAGATATTTTTTTTCCGAAAGAGGTAGATTTATGAAATTATTAAAACTTTCCTCTCTGATCCGCTTTTATATTTAATCTGATAAAATTATATAAATATTTTGAAAACAAAGGAAGGGCAACTTTTGCGAGACAACGAACGATAAAACTTTTTCGTTTTCTTTGTGAAATTTGCATATTTTTCTCCGGGGTATAACCAAATCAGTCAAAAGCAGCTCTTTTAAGGATTGGTACAAGAGTGAGGTAAGGGACATAACACCTGCGCCTTGTAGACTGTGCTTCGCGTAGTGATTTCTATTGAGTTTCAAACACTCGACAGCATCAAAAAGAGCATATCAATTTTGGTACTTGAAAAAACAAATATTTTCGCTTGTAAGCAGAGCATTATTATATGAGCCTCCACAGAGTGAAGGTAATATGAATGGACTTGTTTATGAGGAATTGTTTTTAGATAGTCATCCAATATTAACTAGATTCTGGTATTAGATTACACACACATTGAAATACAACAGCATTCATTTTCTTCCCACTAATGGAATCAAACCCGTGATCCACGACTTCATAGACGGTTACTCCACTACCTACCGGTTACTCCAGATGCACCATTATGTTTTGTAAAAATTTAATCGTGTGACTTTTTTATAGTGATGTTACTTCTTATTCTAAGGTAAGTGTACGTATTATGAATAGAAAATATCACTCATTTCTAGTTAATATTATAATGTATATAATTATTTTCGTTTTTTTGACAATTTTATTGACAGTTTCTCAAACGAGTATTTTCCGACTAACTTTCTTCAAGGCATGCTCGCTTTTCATTCTCTCGAAGCTCGTAGGTTACTTCTGCTTTTAATGCATTTTTCCCTGCTCAGACGTGGTATAGTTTCCAACCCCGATATTGTCAAAAATTTTAATTTGTATGCACTCGTCAATTACATGCGTGGTCGCAGCCATGACCTATTTTGGGTGAAAGTTGTTTCCTCATGACGTCAGACTCACCAGCCACCAATAGCAAGTGCTGTGCGGCTGGTCAATGCACTAACTAGAGATGTAGACATTTTTAGCGATGCATTATGTATTCTGTTTTTTAAATAATATTTTTATTGTCTAATTTGTATTTTTTTTTTAATTATTGTTGTTTTTTTCTATAAAATTATTTTTTTCTTTGTTTTTTTCTCTCCCTTGTTTTTTCTCTAGTTGATTTACTTGTACTTTTTATTCTAAATGTCATATTGTGAACGTCTTGAATTAATAATTTGTTATGCACTCAATGTGTCTTTTTTAAATAAATAAAAATAAAAATAAATAAAAAATCAATATTTGATGTAACATATTGGGTACTAACATCACATGTTTATAACAAATACATGCAATCAATAGTATTTAATGTCTGAGACTAATTATTAATAATTGGGTAGCCCAAAATAACTATATATTCAAATAAATTTAATAATATTATATACAAAATGGCTACATTATTTAAACCATGAAGCTGATTGGTTGATCGAAAAGTTGATAATCGTTACTCAAAAAAATAATTGGTTATAAAAAACCTTTGAATATTGTTTTTAATAAAGTTAATCAATCCACGTTAGCTTATTCAGTTCCGTGATTGACTAGACAACTATCTTTGATGGATCACTATCCCAAACTCTCTTTCTCCAGTCGGTTACAGCCAGTGTTCTGTATCCCTATTAACGTGGTCTTCCCATGTTGTCTATAGGTGACCCAGTGTTCAAATGTTACCCCACAAAAAAGCTGTTATGCTGAATCTGTGAACTTGCATAACACAAATCAGGCCCCATTAAGATACCGTGATATTAACGATTAATCTCTTTCTCGACCATTTCAAAGTACCCCGTCATGGATGTCGCATGTTTACTCATCGTCGTGTATTGCCATACTGAGTTAAGTTAAAATTTCTCGGATTTGACAATTTCATGTTCAAGTAATACAGTGCGTAAGGCGCTGGACTTTTTTTCCGGAGGCACCCGGGTCAACTCCTGATGAGGTCATAATATATGTATATGATTTTCTTAAATTTTTCGATTATCCACTAACGTTTTACTACACTACTTTCATTGGGTCTCATAGTCTATTTTGTTAAAAATAATAAAATAAAAATTAATATTGTTAAGTGAATTTAAATGCATGCTACTCATTTCCCACTTCACTTTTATATACATGCATTTTTTATAGTAGAAACTAAAATAATACATGTTTAAAGGAACGAGAACATCATAACACTGCATATTTGAAGCTCAAATCCAACGTATAACATTAATCAATACGTCATATTAAAATACAGTTTTGGGTAAATTAAAAAAAATACAGATTTGCAATATTAGGCAATGTGGAAACGACCATGAATAAGAATAGAAATAAAAATCTTAACTAGGGGGGTAACTCGTGAATGACTCGTATCTTCAGGTAAAATGGTCTATACAAGTATTCGTAAGTATCTTAAACAGCTTCCGTTTTGCACGTCAAACACGTTTCATCTGAATGCTCGTGGGGTGTGCTCTTTTTATCCTCTGTCCTCTGCAACGATAGTCAAAATAAAATAAAAAACCTACTTTCAACGAAAACCCATTTTGGCCTGAGAAAATTGATCGATAAACCTATTTTATGTTAATAGTTATAATCTGTCTTCTCGGTGATTATCCCTCGTCTGAGAATCGTGATCAGTCTAAAATGCAACCATCTTCTGCGCGACGACAACCCTCCACCCCTTCAGTTCTCTCTCTTCTTTAAGGGCAGAGTAAAATCTGTGATATTTAAAAGCCTTCATTTAGTCATTCAAGCGCACCCCAGAAGGCTATCCAAAACCACTTTTCTCTCCAGGATCTCTAGTTCACGACGAGTAATATATCTGAAAACTGCAGAGAGCTACTTAGACATATTGTCGATAGTCGTTTCATTATTTTGGGTCTCTCAATGACTGATTGATTCGTTCTGTGTTCTCTACAAGTACTAGTATTTTGACGCATTCGGCACCAATACCACATTTCAATTATTGGTATTTATTCCAAATGCTATGTTTCATATACCTATTATTTTTAAATTTAAAATTCTCTATTCTTCTCGATCTCACCAGATCTTTATCTTTGAATTATTAAATTTGACCATTATCCACATTTTTTGTCCATACATCGATAGTATTTAAAATCAGTAGGTCTAATTCAGACCAATATACATTTTACGGCAAATAAATTATTTAATTGTGAATAAGTTGGATATATTTTAATATTCAATCTGACTCAAAAAAATAGTTGAAACACGAAAATTTAATAAACAAATATACGCATTCACAAGACTACAAATTACGCGAATATTATGACATAGTTAAAATAATGAAATATTTTGAAATTATTAGATCTGTAATATAATTTTTACAAACATAGGTACTTAATTATTGCTCCACCTAAGAGATATTTAAAAAACAATCTATTTGAAATATTCGAAATGATTGAACAAGTAATCGTGTATGAATTAGCTATTACTGATAATATGATGATAATGATAGGTACACATTGATCACTGTAAATTATTTCATTCACTATTGTTGTCGTAAAACTAAACTGTCGTATCGAATTGTTGCCCGCTGAAAACCTTCAAAACTGAGTAAGTATCGTTGTTAAAAAAAACAATTCTTGGAGACGGAAATAGCGCATTGCCACACTTGTGCGACTGCTCACCATTCCGTCATAAAATATATCAAATCACACATTTGAACGGCGCTAGTTTTTATTTTTCGACGGCGGCGAAAAAAATATACGAGAGGCGCTGATAAATGAACTTATCACGTTTTTAGATTTGAAAAAGTTTTCCGTCGATGCGTCCTTATATCCGGATCCGTGACGTGTTAGGTTTTTCTTTACGATTTTTCCGTCCGCATTGCCTCATCCCTTTTCAAACATAAATCTGTCATTTCCCTTCCTCTGGAGTTACGAGAGGGCAGGGGTCTAAGGGGGAGGAGGATTTTTTTTGTGCCAAGGGAGGGAAATAAAATGGTTCGACAGAATGAGCGCCATCTACCGGTATCTATGTATAATGGAATAGAAAATCCAATCTTTATGTAACTAACCATATTATATAATTAGTATCTTCCAAATAATATAGGTACACCTTCAATAGATATATCTTTAAAAGTAAGTATTATTACGATCTGAGCATATTTAATTAAATATATCGGAAATTCGTATATATTATTATTAGGTATAGAGGTACTTTAGAACTAGTGTGTTTATGTATGATTTTGCAGGAACAAAGTTAAATATAGATTTTGTATTTGAAGTATGATATCTTTTAAAGCCAATTCACTTTTTGAGTTTATTCATAACACACAACTGAAAAAACTTAAAACCAAAAGGCCGAATGTTAATACTTGAATGTAGACATGAACTGGCTGAAAAATATTATATTGCATCCGAAACTGTTCTTTTTGGACCTGGCTTTATGTTTATTGTCCTGGTATTCAGTTTTATTAAGTTATCTAAATTATTTCATTTAGTCAATATAAACAATTTAAATAACGACAATATTTAATGGTTAGTTTTCGTATAATTTACCATTGCACTTTTTATTCTCGAAATCACAAATCTTTATTTCACTTATCACCAATAAACTAAAGGTTACATATATGTATATAATATAAAGTACATAATATATATGTCGTCACATCGTTTTTAATTCGCTGTGAGGGAATTGCCATCGGTTATCCCAAATATGTAGTTATGTCTCTCTTCAGTAGACATTGTTATTTTAGATATACCTATCAACTTAATCCTTTGAACTTAAACTCACTTTACTATCCAAACTTCTAATGTTCCGTACCGTAATACGTGTACCAACATCGTATATATTTAAATCAATAATATCAAGCAATACAGTTTTATGAATCTTAAATGGGAATTTAACGATATTTTAATAAACTTAACAGTGTTTTCTGTGAGTCTGAAGCTTGAAGGTCAACCTTTCAACAAATACTTTTCTAAGCCAAGTCCGAGTATATTTACAAATCGTCTAAACTAAACCGTAGGTACATATTTTACTCGACCAATGTTGGTTTGGGAAACTAGTATCACAGGACAAATAGTTTGGGTTGCCAATGTATGTATATATTATATACCAAATCTTTATAAACGATCCGTGAAATTCGTATAAAAATTTGAATTCAATATAAACGTTAAGGGGGGACATGCTCAGCGTGGGTCAAAATGGAGCTTTTGTTCTATTTTCAAAACACTGATCCTGGACATACTTTAAACGTTGTAGATAATCTATTTATATAATTTCGAAGCCTTATTATCATATATGTTTATTTTAAACATTTGATGACTGCATAAAGTATTTTTATTACATAAAATAGTATTCTTTTAAACCTCTCACTCTAATGTTTTAGAATATAGTCATATTTCATTACATAAATGTGCATTGGTGTTAAGATTTTTTGCATTTATAAAAACATCAGTATAATTTATATCGACATTATTATAGTGAAATATTTACGATAAAAAATTATATTGATAATCTCTGTGATCCCAAATTTACAAGAATTGGGCATTTTATTATTCAAAAAATTGGCAAGATTAACACATTTTCAGATAATTCATAATAATTAATACTCATTATAAGCTATGTCTTTGACCATTCAAGTGTGATAAGCATCCTACGAATAATGATTGCTATATAATAATTATTGACCTAAGAATAAGGTAGTGTTTTTTTGAAGTACGCTATTTCTTTTGGAATTCCCCAGTGGTTAAGCTATAACATACGGCCGTAGCCATAAATTGACAAACTATAATTGAAGTAGGGAGTAAAATGATGTTAACGTGCGTGTTTGAACATGTACCGTTATGTATGCTGATATTTATTTTATTCTTATGAAATAATCTTTTTAAAATCTCCAGAAACAAACTAATAAGAAAAATCTCCTAAAAAACTGAGTAGAATTTTAACAACCGTAGTTCACTTGTCAGGTGAGTGCTCTAGCGATTCATATACCATCCATACAAATATTTTCCATTAGCTGAGCTTTTGAACTGTTTTTAAATTTCGTCAATAAATGGGTACAACATTTAAAAAAAAAAATCCATAAAAATAATATTACATTCATAAATATTGTATCTTATGATAGTCTTTAATACCGAACTTGCAAATTTTTAATCAAAATAGGAAGAACGAATTATTCAAAAAATGTGATAATTACGAGACGGTTTTTTTTTGTATTCACGGCGCCCGGACGGCCGATCACTGACAGTGCTCAAGCAAAACATGACTGCATACCATCCGGGTAGGTTTAGAACTTATAACTATTGTATTTTTTTTCATGGCAGCACTGGTAAGCGAGACCCTGTGGGGAAAGGGGAAGGCCACTGGCTTCACTAGACCAGCTTGCTTTGCTTGAGGCCCTCGTGGGCCTCTCCAGATACACAAAACTTTCCATTCGCTGAGAAGCCTCGAGGGCGTAGTCAAGTCAAGTTTATATGGTTCAACAAGCTTTTTTTAAATATTTTTTTTTATTATTTTTAATAATCCAACTTAACCAAGAAATCAGAAGCGTAAGCGCTCCTTAATAATTTAAATTTTTCTTCTTCCCAGGTAAATGGACCTGTATAATCGATTACCAGCCAATGTGCTGGCTTTGGATCAGATTATCCCCACCCAATCAGCATTAACAATGGAGTGAAGCCGACGGTATTTAGTTTTAATGTTAACCATAGGGTTTAGTGGTCATATAGATAGAGCCAATTTATACATTATGTAATGTTTGAGGCTTTCACGGTTGTTTTTTATCGTAGTATATTCTTGGGTTTTCACCGTGTCTCCTTCTTCCTTCTTTACTCGACGTTTCGGGCTCGTTGCAGAGGCCATTATCAAGAGATATGTTTTTACATTCACATACATACACTACATTTCATCATACAACATATCTCTTGATAATGGCCTCTGCAACGAGCCCGAAACGTCGAGTAAAGAAGGAAGAAGGAGACACGGTGAAAACCCAAGAATATACTACGTTATACATTATGTATTGTTAGTAGTGGAAAGACGTTGTAACTTCAAATTCGATTACTACTGATGTCAGTCATAAATCGTGTTAATAATATCATTACGTACCTCAATTTACATTATTAAGTTGATAGAGTTAGCGCTGCAAGAATTTTGTATATTTTAAATAGCGTAGTTATTAACAAGCGTTTGTAAGAATGGCGCATAGAACTGCAACTTAATTGATAGCCATCCTATAAAATAAAAGATATACGTTCAAATTCCACTCGATTCAAACATAAATTTTCCATTTGTTTATAACATATAGATACCTATATTAGTATATATTATGAAATAAGGAGCATCAGTTGTTTATTCTCCCAATTTGCAAAACCAACCTGCCACTGGTAATGCCAATTGGGAGGGCGATAATTATGTTCAACCAAATTGCTTCAAGTGTTGATATATTCCACTTGTCTGAGGTGAGTTTAAGTGGACGTTATCCTATACTTAAAATTTTAAAATAGGGTCTCCTTAGCAAACTCGGTGTACTTCTTTGAACTTCTATATATGTATAATTGTATTTTCACTGCTTTCGCGTTTGTATGTTTATATTATGCCGGGTCTACACTGGCAACATGTCGCCGGCAACCTCGTTAAATTTTACGATAAGTATGATAATTATCGTAAAATTTAACAAGGTTGCCGGCGACATGTTGCCAGTGTGGATCCGGCATTATGTTCTCTTTTATTATTTTTATTTTTATCCCTTTTATATTTTTTTTTTATTATTTCTCTCTTCTTTATAATAATGTTTCATGTCGTGTTGTGAACATCTTAAACTTATAATTTATAATGTCCACAATATGTTAAAAAATAAATAAGTTGAAATAGAATATTTTTCAAATCTATGTATATTCTAAGTAATGATTTCTTTAGGATTTTTCCAATACGTTGGTACGTTTTTGGAGCTCTTCCAAGTTACGTATTTTCAATGATATCGTAATTAAAGAAATAACATTATTCAAAAATTCTTTCCTCTAAAAATTAACACAGACATTTCAGTGTATTTCCCCATAGAACACGTTTTTATTGCTACTTATGTTCAACTCTCATTAAGCGACTGTAAGCAATTTGTAAATCTGTAGCAGTGGGGGAATCTCCGCACACGTTTAAGTGCCACATTCGCCGTGATCAATCATCCACCCGCTGGGTCGCATTGTAAGGAAATTGAGAGGAACTCCCAAGATTTGAATGCGAGGGGGAAGGGTGTTATGGCACGAGCGACGGCTATAAGAGGCCAAGAATTTAGGATCCACGTACGAATATCACACGTACAAAATATTTATAGGTAAACCAAATCCATTTTTATCGAATAAGCTTTAAGAACCGTCTGATAGATTTTTCTATTTGCTTACCTTAGAAACAGATAAATATTTTCAACCGTTTAATCAGTAATGCATATAACCCGGATTGCGATGGTTGTGAGTTCATGTTCCAGAAGCTCATTTTAATAAATTTAAACGGTCGTTACCTCACACTATACTTTAGCGTGGTAAGTGACTTGTGAGTGAAAAACTTTTATTAATCAAACTCCACACGCATGCTTTTATTTTGTACAAATATCGATAGGTACTTTTCAAACTACTCTACACTTTTTTCTCTGTGAAAATTTGTAAATGACATTTAATTATATACTGCGAGTTGCCTATATTCAGGTATTAGTACATATCATGTGGGCGCTGCAATAGAGTAGCAAATAAATTGTTTTTGCTCCTAAGGTAAATTAAATCAAACATAGTTTGTATTCATAATGATTTTTGTACTAAGCGCTATTTTTTTTTTAAATACATATTGCAATTTTGTAACATATTCTGGAGAAAACTATAAATAAAACACGTTGATTTAAAATATTGGTGATTACCTTTTATAAAATTATTCTGAATTACAACCAAATAAACAGTAAATCTTTTGAGAGATTAGTATCACCATTTTTTATTCAGAAAAAAATATATATCTCATATCTCAGATATACAACTTTCTTGAAGTCACTTGAAGTACTATATCGACTGTCAAATCCCAAGAGAGCAAACACGCTTTATGAAAAGCCAAGGAACCAGCGTACAAAATACTGAATGTTAGATTGCTAATTTAGCGGTGATAGTATACTTCATAGAAAAGGCGTTTGATTGGATGAAATGGAGCTGTATTTGGAAAACTCTAGCAGAGATGGATGTTCCAGTCAATGTTATCAATATCATTAAAAATTTCATTAATGGTCGGGATTAGCGATGTTTTCTTTATCAGTTTTCAAAGTGAGTAAGAGATGAGAAAGGAACATATCTTATTTTCGCTAATTTAATATTATAATATATACATAGCGAATACAATATAATGACCAAAATGTTATATGAAAGTAATTTTAAAATCTGTCGGAGTTATTGATGATACATTTACTTAAAATATCTAATAAAAATAAAATCGAAAAGCTATCGCACAAGATAGATGTAAAAATATATGCGGTCTGTTTTAAACCGTTACTCAAGGAAAACTTATCAGAATAGATACAATAAGCAAAATAGTATCTGATAGTGTGCCTAGGTTAAGTTAGGTTAGGTTAGGTGATTCAGATTGATAAAAAAAACATATAATCATAATAGCCAAATCCGCTACAAGCCGCCTGATACCTATACTACGTAGAGATCCACCCTTGTGCTTTATATTTTCCTATATGGTGTGAAATTCTGAACAACATTAGGCAGGTAAAATAATACACAGATTTTGTTCTAAATTTGGTACTGGCTACGATTGCTGAGAATTGAACGGAACCCAGAACCAATACCTCGATAATGCAAGAACTGATCATCAGGGAAAAATTATTCTCTGCGTGCTTCGTCGTATTATGCGATTCATTGAACACACTATTTTCCAAGACCCATAAAGTCTCAAAATAATTGTACTATCTATATTAAGGAAAAAAGACAGATTACAAATGCTGATGACGTCTTGTGAACAGGTAAATCCACTGGAAAGCCACGGCATCTGTCACAAGGTCTGTAGACAAAGGGATGGAGAAAGCTGAATCAGAATATGACGCTTTCTTTGCAAGTATTAATAATTGTGAATAATCCATTCAATTTCCATAACTAAATTAATATTTTTATCTCACCCATCTAATGGGATTCATATTTTAATATCGCAATTTGCTACTTATGTCCCATAATTATTATAACTATATTATAACAGTTTATATACGCTACCCTAAAATCCTATACCCGTCGTAGTAGGGTTGTTGCCATATTATTATCCCAGTTTGAAAATAACGGGGTAAAAAATATACACGGTTTTCATACCCCCAGGTTGACTCACATGCCTCAAATTTCTATGATGTGTACATGTACTCGCATATGTGCCCATTGTAAGCGTCTTAGCCACCCCTAAAGTGGAGTGTGGATCGCTGAAGTTGGTTTTATGATGGAATTCGGGAAAATGCGGGAGTTTATTCGAATATCTCATTCGCGAATCCCAACTGCAAAATGGCCATTACCCAGTCGTTTGTGTAATTTATACCGCTTGCTAAGCCACGGTTTGAATAAATTCCATCATAAGCGTAAATGGTGGTGTAGAGTTTTAAATTAAGACGGTAGGCTGGTCACAAATTGACTATGCGAGCATTTATCTTCGCGTTTAAGTTTGATCCATTTTAACCAGGGCTTCACAAACTTTTTCGTCAAAGGGACAATTTTGAAATCAAAAATATTTGGCGGGCCGTTCTTTCTTCTGTAAATATTTTCTGTTTTTAAAAAACATAAGGCAAAAAAATAAAAAATAATTTCATTGTGTAAACTTATATTTTTAAATAACTATTTCTTTCATTCAACGATCAATTCACGAGATTTTAAGAATTTACAATTCTAATTATTGAACATACATAATTTTGAAAAACACTTTCTGAGAAAATATATCATAACCAATAGAAAAAATCTTTTTGAAAAAGGTAAGCCACACCGGCAGGGAATCGAACCCTGCATCTCTTGGGTTTACGCCCCGTCCGTTGCATTACCTCTATGCTACAAGGCGACGTACTAATTGCAACAAACTATCACTCTTATTAACATACTAAATAATTATAATTAACTTTTTTCACTAAGTGATTGTTTGTTTGAAACTAAATGCTGCAATCTACGCTCAAATGTTGTGGTGTGAATACCCAAAACAGATGCGATATGATTGTCTGTTAATTTTGATCTTAAGTTTGATTTATTAATGCTCATTGTAGAAAATATATTTTCACAAATATAGGTAGGTACTTCCAAATAAAGAAGCCATTTGATGAGCATGTTTAATTATATTTGGATATACCCCAAGTGAAAGTCCTCATTTTTGCCAGAGGATATTTAATTTTAAAGAAATTTCGGTACTGTTCGGTTAAAGCGGATACAGCGGAAAACGCATTTTGAAAATAGCCGATAAACTGGATTATTTGTTAGTTTGGTAGTTTATTAATGCGTTTTCCGCTGTATCCGCTTTAACCGAACAGTACCGAAATTTCTAATATTCGATATGAAGAATAAAAAATAATACAGATTTCACATAAATCTCGCGGGATACATCAAAAAGTGACGCGGGACATAATTGACCAGCGGGACACACTTTGTGAACCCCTGGTTTAAACAAACTAGTATTACATATTATTTTAATAAATGAATAAATTAATATATTTATATATATTCACTAATGAATATCATAAAGGGAAAATACTAACTATTGTTATTCCTAAGAATTCCATAATATCTTTAGTACCAAACAAAATCAAAGCCAAACCGATTTGAATCATCTTTCTCACTATAATGGTTGGTTTATTCACAATCTTAATAAAGTGGTATACTTTGACCATAATTTACGTTGTGGTGGAGTTAGTACCTAACTATAGAAAAAATTATATTGTATACTTTCGCATCTTTTAATAATATCTTAATAGCTCAATTCTAATGCCGTGCTTTAATTATTTACTCATGAAAGTACATACCTACTAAAAAAATTAGAGATGTTATATTGTGATTTATCATCAAAATAATGATGGTTCATTAAAATTATTATTTTTAATAACAATCTCTAATTTTAGTAAGTTTTGCGAACATGATAGCCGATCGGATAACGTGTCGGTTTATAATTGCGTAGGTTTTAATCCGTGGTTTGGTAACAAAAAAATCACATGTTGTTTTTTTCAATATGTGCTTGGATCCACAGTGTGGATCTATTAGGTTGAGCAAGTGGCTTAGATATATTTCTTGTAAAAAAGCAAAAATCTCTTAATACAACCCCACTCCGTGGAGGCCGATATTATGATCTTCTTAGGATCGGACATGCTTTAAAAAAAACCGTAAGCGATGAGAAAAATATATAAAAATAAATAGTACATTAAAAGGTGTTTATGGAATTTTATATAAGCCTGTTTGTTATTGTATAACAATGTTTTGCTGTTAATAAAATTGAGTGTTATTTGTCAACAACAAAGTACAGAATAATAGAGTCTCAGTTAGGTACGTGGCATAATATATTTAATATATTCTAATATGTAGTGGTTGACATAGTAGGAACAATGATGAAAACACGTGCGCTTTATGAATATATTACAAAGTAGTGTTCTAGCAAATTGCTAGAAGTAAATAAGCGATGTTATTATGTTTACGAATACAATAGACTTATTACTTTATTAGTCATTAATTGTAATTTAGTTACAAAATAAAATAATATCATACTTAGAATGTTTTATGGTAAAAAATGTTTTTCTGTAGCGGATATTATATTTTTTCCCTGACTATTTCCGATCCTAATAAGATCATAATAATTATGGACCTCTACAGAGTTTTGTTTTTACGAGAAATGGATGCCAGCCACTAGCTCAACGTATTAGGTCCATACTCTGACTCATGCACAAATTGAATAACAATAATATTGCAAGTACACATATTATGTGTACTTGCCAGACCCAGGATTTGATTCCGGGTTCCACGATGCTATAGGCCGATGCTTAAGCCGCGCGGCCATCGTAAGGTAGATAATATATAATAGACCACTCTTTGCATAATTCAAATCAAATTTTGGGCATACGTACCTAATCTTAATTGTTTTAATGAGTACTTTAGTAAAACCATTGACGCAAATTTATCAGTAAAAAAGACCGTTTTCTTCATAGTCGATTTCAGCTGTGTACCTTTCTAAACTACGAGTAAGTATATATAATTAATATTGTATTTACCTTTTTCTTATATTATATTTAGTACATGGCTAAACAAATCGAGTTTCTATTTCTTCACCATGCTAAATTTTAGGCATTTTTAAACCCATTCTTCAGAGTACTACATTGTTACGTCTTATGTTTCCATGAGATCCTAAAGATTCTCCTGTAAAGCTGCATCTTGAAAGCCTTTATTTTATTACTCGTCGCTTGTGTAAGAGTTCATGAATCCATGCAGTGCAAGATAATAAAAAAAAACATGCTATTCATGATACCGAATAACATCAATTTATTGTGGCTTTTATTTTATATGTATCACGGAACACACTTTCAAAGCAGATGATTTTATAAAAAACCAAAGTCAATTATAATTTAAAGATAAAAACATAATAAATAAAATAAAAAAAGGAATTATTAACTTATGTGACATAGTATGTAGATAGGTCAGATCAGTATACCCATTAAAATTACATTTAAAGAACACATTTTTTAAAATGAAAAAAAAAACAATCCTCAATATTCTAAATACTTAATAGGTAATTTACATAAAATAGCACAGGATTCCATTCATTTTTATAATCAAAGATTACAATTAAACTTACATAATAGTTTAACATAATAAATAAAAAGTGCAAAACTGACCGAAAATAACATGAGTGACGATCTAGTGGTGTACATAGCCCTCATTAGTGGAATGTTTTAATATCAAGAATTGCCTCGTGGTATAAGAAACTTAATAATCTTAGCAAAAAATAAAATTTGTAGTAACATTTACGTCAAGTAAATTTTATTACGTTACCTACACGGTTTCCAAAAAAATTTTTTTGTTATTAAAGTATAACTTTGACAAATAATTACTGAATATGAAAGAAAACCCGTCAACAAACAAATCATTTATCTTTGTATTAATTATCGACTATCAAAAACAACCTGTAGAAATTCACACATATTATATTATTATCATTTGGTAATTTTAATAGAATTTTGAAAAATATTTTTATCTTAGAAGTATTTCAAAAATGTTTTTGAAAAATCATTTTCATCCTACGCAATAATCACTGACTGGGGGGAAGAAACCCATGGGAAGACCGAGACTACATCGCTGCGGAGATAATGCGGGGTGAGACGCCAGGGAACTGCTGCTGGTAGACGACTTTGGGGAGCAGTGGAGAACCAAGAATCGTGGGGGCATACAATTGAGTGGGCCATGTCCCTATTTTGGGGTATGGTGCCATTGAAGAAGAAGCAATAATCATTTATCAAGCAAATTCATAGTTTTCATACAAATGGCAAAAAAAATGACATACCTCGTAATATCAAAAAACATTTTATTGGTCGTTCTTCATTTGAACATGAAATGTGAAATTTTCACAAAAGAATGAGTTATCTTACTACTATGTTTTTAAATTTAAACTTTAAATGTACATAATGTTTTTTTTATGTGTAAAAATGTATCTGATTATAGATCCAATAGTAGTGTTTTTTTTCGACCATGTCCGATCCTAATAGGGTCATGTGGGCCTTCACATAGTGAAGGTTTGTATTAACAGATTTTGTTTTTTTTTTACGAGAAATGGATGTCAGCCATTTACTCAACCTGGTAGGTCCATACTCTGGCTCATACACAAATTGAAAAACAATATATGTACTTGCCAGACCCAGGATTCAAACCTGGGGCCCATGACGCCAAAGGCCAACGCTTAAGCCGCGCGGCCATCGTGGGTAATTGAGTAGAGTGTTATTAACCACCTATATCTCTCGCAAATACATTTCAATTTCAATTTATTTCAATTTTAATTTATTTTTTAACATATTGTGGACATTACAAATTGTAAGTTAAAGACGTTCACAACATGACATTTAGAAACAAAAGAAATATAAAACAGTATTACATAAAAAAGAGATATATCAGTATAGAGATAGATAGTATGTAATTAAACAGTAGAAATGTGTAAATACAAAAAATATAAATAAGATAGGATATAGATACATCGTAGACCTAATACACATACGGTGCAAACATACGCAATGTACGTATAGTATCCAGTTCATGGAAGACTTTCTGCCATTCATCAATCTCATGAAAACGTGCTGACAAATTGGTATCATAGTTCGATTAGTAATCAACCCAAAAAAATCCTTTTCTAAGATAGTGGCGCTTGAAATTTTTGAATATACTAATTTTCATTAATATTCAGTCTTAACTAAAGGAATTAAGAAATGCTCGACGAAATTTTACAGTTGAATAAGGAATCAATCCAGAATCTAGATATACACGTATATAATTATCGAATTAATTATTAATCTCAGCGCATCTATTCTATATACAAGACTGCTTTCGGCCTTTACAGCAGCTAACCAGAGTAGGATCGACATATTAATACTTATTGTAACAATTTAGCCGTCTGAACTGTCAAAACTGTCTATCTCACTCTTAAATTTGAGGGTAAGAGAGGTGCTGTTAAAACATTGCACTTATTGTAATAATCACAACTAACTTATTGTAATTGTTAAAATAAGTTCTAAAACTTGGATACTTTCCTACCATAAATAGCGACCGAAAGCAGTCTTGTGTATAGAATAGATGCGCAGGAAAGGTTAAGAAAAAACCTTTTTACATCAAGTTCAGTTGAAAATGTCCCTCTGAGGCGGACGAAACCGGTCCTAATCTATTGATTAAAAGTGGAATAAGTACTACAAAAAAATTGCGTTTTATTAAATAAAAACAACAATACATCAAATGACATTATTACTTAACTCAAAATCTTGAAAATTTTACTTGTTTACATTTTGATATATTGAATATTACTGCTTCGTATTTCAAAACTGTCATATACATTATACATCTGACGATATACAAGTAAATAAACTAATGAAATTTGTATAAAATACACACGGTTTATTATTTATTTAGCAAAACATAAATAATATAAAAAGAGGTAAAATGGAAACTATACTCATATTTTTAGTTCAATCGAAAACTATCGAGATTAAGGAACATAATATTCTTAACATAACTAAAACTATAATTTATTAAACAAAATATACATACCTACTTAATAAAAGTTACTTTAATCCAATATTTCAAATGGAAAAGTTGTATTACTTTGATATATAAAATATCACGTTATCAAGTAAATCAAACACGATACCGATAGACATTTTAAAATATTCAGCAGGTATATAAAGCGAATGAAAAGATTTGGTTATCAAAAATATAATTCTCAAAGTAAAAAGGGTACGTACTATTCAGGGAGGTTTTGAAAAGATTCCGACACTTTCTCTACGAACATGCGTCCCCTTTATTCAGGCTACTTTAAACGGACAAAAGCTATTGGCAATAATACAAAGAGAACCCTGATATAAAAAAATCGCCATAGGTATTTATTTCAACGATTTCCTTAAAGTGATTCGGATTTCAACAGATTCTAATTTGGGCGAAAAAAGAAACTTTAGCTGATAATCTAAATTACAGTTGATTTACGTATCAACCAAAAAATGATAATATCAGTACCTATACATTTTTTTAAAAATTTCTAATTTAAATAGGATTAGAAAAGTTACATAAATAGAATGATAGAAAGATTTAGAAGAAAGATCTAATTTTAGATAATAATAATAATATGAAGTAAAGTATTTATTAATCAAAATACAGTCATCCTATATATGATTGGAAAATCAAACTATTTAAAATTTCCATACAACACCATTCAATAATGATCAAATTAGCCGCAAATCATTTCGCGTTGCAGATTCATTTTTATCAATATGCATACAGTTATCGCGACCACCTATCACCTCTCAGTCAATTTTATAAATTATTAAATGAAGATAATATTATATTGCCACAGTAAAAAAACTAAGACTCGAATTTGTTATGAATTTATCACAAAAAAATATGTATTTATACGTACACAATGTCAAAAAGTCATAGGTGGCAGCTTTAAACAAAAATTAATAGGCGCCAGCATGCAAAATAATAATAGTTGTAGATTTCATTTGTTTATTTATTTACAGTACCTTTCATAAAAAATATATTCTCATCGTTTTTTCCTAGGAATAATTTCAATTTTTGAAATCTTTGTTTTTCGTTAAATTCAATATGAAAGAAAGCAATAAAATGTAGTGCCTATCTAAAAAATAAAATTATATTCTGAAAATAACATTTAATAATAGATACGTAAATAAAAAACGGATATCCAAGAAGACTGTGAATTAATCGAATTCAGTTTAGATACTGGCTGTAATATTATATGGTATTTTAATGCACAGAAATATCAAAAAAATATAATATATTTTAATATTATGTTCAAGAAAATAACATTTACTTTCACTAGTATGTTGAAAACACAGAATTTTGAAAAATCTCAGAAAAATTCTTGAAATAAACAGATTGGGATTTGAACTCACATCGTTCACTCTCCGGATGAATATTCTTATCTATTGATCACGATTGGGCTTGACCGCCTCTAAGAAATGTCTTCGCCCTCTCTGTCTGACGCAAGCTTTCTTCACTGCCTAACCACCACAGTGTAGGTCTCCTGACTCTTATTTCCCTTTGATATATTATGACTTATCCAGCAGAATCACTCCACTTTTACTTTATCCATTATTCTAAATAATGAAACATGTATCGATTGTTTTAATGAATAAGACTACTCACCCGGGCAATGAAAGATGTGAATTAGAATTGCAACGAGTCTTTTATTCTTATTTTTTTTTCGAGTGGGTGTGTTTCGGAGGTTTTTCAATATTATGTATTTATAATATTATGTAGAGTTTAAATATTATTATTTAAAAGTATAGAGTAGATTTAAGTAATGTTTCTGATATCAAATAAGTTAAATAGGTTTACTGAGATGCAGCCGATAATGGAACGCCTTTGAGAGCCTTTGAGCCTTTTATTTTGATTATGTCTAATATTAAAATTAGATTTAATTTTCAGTTATCTCCTTCGTTAGATTTTATAAAATTAATATAATTATTTCGCACACATTATATTCTAACTAAGAATATATTTTCAATCAAATGATTTTATGAATTCAATTGAACAATAGAATATCTATAATTTTAACACGCTATTTTTACAAAGAATATTAATAGGACACAACCATCTGTTTTGATATATAATAGTAAATAAAATAAATTAAAACTTTTTTCTGGCAATATGATAAACAAGACTACTTTGTTTACATAATATTAATCATAATACTAGATGCATGAGTATTTTAATTGGAATTTAAACCCTCGTTAAAATAGTTGGTAGAGCGTTAATCTCTGAACCCATTAAAATTCCATGCCTGACAAAATATACATGTTGATGTTTTAATATGTGTTTGAAAAATAGCAAATACTCAACGGTATAGAGTATAGGACATGAATGGTTAATAACAATACACAGAAGTCTGAAAATGTATCCTTCACTCTCTGGAGGCATAAGTGCTTCGCTGAAGTATATAACTGGGATAACTGGTAATTGACTTTTTGGTTACTTATACAATATTGCTGAAATGATTTTTTCTCAAATATGTCAGTAGATTAATTTCCATTACTATTCCAAGATGTTGCATAATATAATTTTCACGATTTTAGTATATGATTTTAACCAGATGTCTACTAAATTCGAACCAATGACCCACGAAGTATGATATCTTGTGTATGGCGACCATCGATAAAATAATTATTTTATTTTTTTGTTGCATACCTATTTACTCTTTTGTATTTTTCTTTGTACAATATTATTGAAAGCATATTTTGAAGTCATTTAAGAAAATACCAAATGGAGAAGGAATACGGACTAAAAATTAAAAAAAACAGATTAATATTAAATAAATTTCATGGAAGCCTTGAGCATTTGGTTGTGTTTAAATTATATTTTAGCGAGATTTTAAATTAAAAATGTTATTTCCCACTTGACTGAGTTGTTTCACTCAGAAATCTCAGATTTTATTATTATAAAATCTTTGAACAGTTGAATATTCTTGGGTTCCGCCATTTTTCACTGGTAATGATATTATTTTTTTTCATTTGTGTAGGTTTATAAATTCCCACGAACGGTTTTATTAAAATATTTATTTTATGTTCATAAAATCTTCAATATTATAACTGGTAAATATAGCGTAACATTCACTCTATTTCAATTTTAATGGACAATTAATTCGCTTCATTGCTTCAGTATTTAACACACCTAACAACATATACTTACTAGCAAAATCGCCAACGGATTTAATTAATATCTTTGCAAAACCTACTTTTCGTGTGTATTCTAAGTACACCTTAATAATTCTGAATTATAACTCCATTCCATAACATGGTGAGATTAATTATTTTAATTACTGAGGTGCTTGCTTTATCAAGAAAGAAATTTACAAAATATATTTTGCTCAACACAGATAATTTATGGTGAAGATATTCAAAATATATTTAGCGCATTATACAAATGGCCATTGAGAAACTAATCGTTAATTTAATCTGATGTCTGTAATAATAACATGTCGGACCTACCTATAAAGGAAATTATTTATTTTGATTATGTATCAAACTATAAATCAATGTCCAACTACAAGATATGCCAAATATGGCATTATTTTAATAATTTTCTGTAGACATTACATAGAAAAAGTAACATCAATTCGATATGTGTGCCAAACTGATAACTTGTTACTGGATCCGATTTGAGAAATATTTTAGAATATTCTTAAATTCTTATTAATACAATATACAGAAGGAAACTAAGTGAAAAGTTTTCCACTATGGAAAATCTCACTATTGAAATTACAATGTGAATTTAATGTATTTTGACTTTTACTATTTTTTTTAAATACATTTTATTATGTTATATGATATTTTTTTTAATAAAAATATTGTTCATAGATAATATACACATTATTCACCGTATTTTAATTTAAAAAAAAATCTTGTAGTAAAGTTATGTCATTAATTGGCATAATTCTGAAAACTAAGTGTTTGATATCATCGTAATAAAATTAATATATATGTGGAATTTATATTATTGTCTACGTAGATTTTAAATTTTCAATATAAATAATTCAAATTTATAAGTACCTATTCGACGTGTATTTTAATAGATATAGTAAAGATTTCAAAGTATTTTTCATTGAAAATTTGTTTTAAAAAAATGTGATATTACTGGTTGTAATTTTGGATAGTTTTTATTGATAAACATACGATATTCTATGGAAATATGAGTATAAATATTGAAATTTCAAAAATCTAATATGATGGTGATTAAATAATATGAAATAGGTAAGTTTATATTATATTCTTCAATAATACTTCACGTAAAATAAAGTTTTTGAACCTCAATCATGACGGCATTTTAGAGAAAAAATCCACGAATGCATACATATAATGTACTGTTCTGAATACACAATATTTCAGAGTGTTCAATTCTTTGTTTTACAAAATAGGTAATTTTGTAAAATCTCAGAGAAATCCATACTAGTAAAAATCCTAGAAAAGGATGAAACCGAGTTGTACCGAAACTCACATCTTTTACATTCCGGGTGAGTGTTCTTAACCTATCGGTCTCAATAACAATTATTTATGCTTTTCCTTAATTATTACAAATTTGGCTTTTAAATGTTATGTAAAACATATTATTACGATCGAATGTGTTTACTATTTAAAATATATCAATGACACCGAAAGTTATGAAAAATTCACAACAAATCAATGTATAAATATTTTTTTCATATATTTTATTTACATAAATATTATTAAGTATATTTAAAATTATAAAATATTATATTTTTTTTTGCCATCTGACTGAACTATAACTAACTATTCAACACCAATAGTATAGTTTAAACAAAAAACAGAAAAACACCTACATACAAAGACATATTAAATATGCTTGAACAATTTTCATACCAATTCCATATTGTAAGTAACAAATTGAAAGTTAAATCATTGATTTTTTTTAAAATAATTTAAATACCATATGACTATAGCCACGTCGTTAAATTTTTGATAGCATAGCAGAGGATTACCCTGATAATATTATGATCGATAAATTGTTGACATTGGTGATTTTTCCGTATTCATATAATATTTAGCCCATACAAAAACCGAAAATCTTTTAGATTCATCTTTAAACCTTCTTTCCTATGAAAAACATAGTTATTATTTATGAAAAATTCAAATATTGGTGATTTCGTTAAAAGATTCGCCCTTGCCGTAATTCTATACATTCATCTAAGTGAATGGTTATCATTGAAGTAGAAAAAAACATATCGTTAACATGAATAGAGTTGTCGCGAAGATAAAAGGAGGTGTCGCGGCGAACGAAGGCTCTGCGGGTGACGCGTTATGTAAGCACATTTCAGCGTAGCGGAGCTTTTGAGGTCAGAACAATGTGTGGAGAACTTTTCAAAAAGGATTCTTTTGTCTCTTTTACGCCCGCGAGCTTTACACAGACGATTTTCTTACATAAAAGCGGAACCGTTCATCCATTTTTTATATGCTACCACTATATAAACACTAAAGTTTTAGTGAACTTTTAGGCTTAAAAATAAGCACCAGAAAAAAAGAATCACTAAAAGCTAGCTTTTCTATATAGTAACTTTTTAAAAATTACATAGCTACATAAATAAAGCTTAGATTTATTTGTAATTAACTATAAAATATATGTAATTAATTCATATTTCATTAATTATTAATTAGTGAGTATATATGTGTACATTTATTAGAGTTTTCAAATAATTACAAAAAGTAAAATAAAAATCAAATCAAAATCATTTTCTTATTTGTAAGTACGTGTATTGTTTTTTTTATGATGTATAAACTGACGATATAACGGTGTTAAATACAAGTCTTGTCATGCGAGTGTTTTCTAGAATGATCTTTAAACTTTAACCAGGAGCGGGGCTTATCTGAAGGGGGCGTACCTTATCCGGTGTGCCTGTCGCTCGTCGTCAGCCTATCAGCCAATCCACCCCTGTTAACACGAAATATCACAAACTTTTCCCCAGCACCACCATCGTCACAACTCTTCCCAAAGTTCACCGCGCCACAATCACAAAAGTTTCCTCTGCCATATCGGCCGCGGAGAGATTCGCGCCAAGATTCGCGTACGTACGCACCGCGGCGGGAGGGGGGCGTCCTTCGGGGTCGGTTTATTGGGGGTGTGCCGTGGTAGAGGGTTGCCCCGGCGTCTGTTCCACGACGGTGCGGGCGGCTGCACGGACTCGCGACGAATGACCGACAAACCCGGGGAGCGAGAGATTCGGTGCACAGTGCGCACGCGCCGACCGGGCTGGGGGTTGGATAAGTGCGCGGAGATAAAATGCGATGAACCTCAAGGAGAGGCTCGAGATGGGAGGCTTTCAAGGATTTGAGGACCTCGCTAGTAATTTTGTTTTTAATGAAGATATTATTAATGCATTAAGTATCACCGAAAGATTATTTCTATACTTTTCCAAGTCCTTGTAAAATTTCAATTCAAACAGAAAATATATTTTTCTTTTAAACATACATAATTATTATTACTTGATATTAGTTTAATCAAATATATCAGTATATTTTATAGATTGGCGATATAACCTGCAAGTTTTGTCAATAAATCGTCACTTCGGTTCTGTAAATGGTGTAAGTAAATGTCATTTATTACCTTGACTTAGTTGTAGTGTATGCAAATATATGATAATATAAATGTATGTGTATCAGAAAAAAAATAAGGGTAACGAAGATTTATGTAGATTAATAAATGATGACAATGTCTACTGAAGAGAGCCTAAAATTACACTAATGTGTGATAACCGAAGGCAGTTAAAAAGTCACTTTTCCCTACAAGTAGGGATTGCAATACTGAATGAAAATGTCAATACTGGTTTTTCTGTATTTCTTATTGAATACCGGTATTTCTTAAACATTAAAAAAACAGAAGCATATGTTTAACAGTAAATAGCTATTTAAATATTTTTTTAAATATTATTTTATAGCAAAAACCTACATACCTACATTTATTATGTTGACATTTAAAAATATGTATTGATCATAATTTTCGAAATTTTTTTACAAATATATTGATAATTTTAACTATAGCGCTGAAAAGTTCATCAAGTGCAAATAAGTCCGGCTGGAGGAAAAGCTTCTTAAACTCAACGCTTGTACAGTCATCAATAATTATAGAATAATTGAACATTTTTGTCACGGATGTTTTCTATTTCGAAATAGTATTATGATAAGTCATCGCGACAATTACTTATATTAATATATTTGATGAAAATTGTTTTATTCACTCAATATATTTGCATTTCAGCAGCACATAACTTTACTTATAATTCATTTTCAAAAACGTAAACGAGTGTGCTTTCTTAATACCAAAAATTCCGCTATTGATAAATACTGGAATACCGGTTTTGAAATACCGGTATTGCAATCCCTACCTACAAGCTAGAAATGGGTTACAAACTGTACATTTAAAAAAAAATATTACAAAAAATCAATTCAAAAAATTTTAAAAAATTTTAAAGCGATCTGTGTCAAGCATGAGTAGGTACCAATATTAATACCATAATTTTTCTTCCAACGCTCATGATTATCCCATTAAAAAAATTCACCACCATTATCAGTTGTCCCTTTCTCAAATTACATACCTCTTTTTCTATACCCACCTCATAGTATTGATCATATATTTAGATAATCGTTTGGAACCGTATTCGTATTACCACAAACACATTTTGTGCTTGAAATATTATTTTGTATAAACAGTCCTAAGCTTTTTATTCGTAATATCGGAGTATATCTCATGTATATGATGTTAAAATGTTGTTATTATGATCATAGAAACGTAATTATAATATAATTACCATGTTTTGGCCTAATTTGACCTCTTTCCAATGCTAACATTATTAATTGGCACATAATTGTTGTTTCTTGGAATAGGAATAAAGAATCTACTAGAATCTACCAGTTACTAGTGCATTTGTATTCGTTCAGCCTTATTTATAGTACAACGTTATTAATCTTGCTACGCTCCTATATCAGACTATAGCCTGTGATATAGTCTCAAGGATTCCATGGTCATATTAGCGGTGCTATAAAACCTATTTACATGCTGCATGACGTTTAATTACAATTGGTAATACTTAACATTTTCCCTGCTCGTACGTGGTATAGTTTCCAATCCCGATATTCAAGAAAATTTGAATTTTTATGCACCCGTCAATTACATGCGTGGTCGTAGCCAGGCAACAATAGTTAGGGCTGTGCGGCTGGTCAATGCACTCCCTAGAGATGTAGACATTTAGCGATGCATTGTGTATTCTGTTTTTAAAATTCTATTTTAGTGTTTAATTCGTATTTTTTTAATTATTGTTGTTTTTTTTATTTTATTTCTTTTCTATAAAATTATATTTTGCTTTGTTTTTTTTCTCTACCTTGTTTTTCTCTAGTTGATTTATTTGTACTTTTTATTCTAAATGTCATGTTGTGAACGTCTTGATTTAATAATTTGTCATGTACTAAGCGTGTCCTTTTTTAATTAAATCAATATCAAATCATAAATCTTGATGAAAAAAGTGATTTTTTTTATATGTAGTGAGTGAATAGTAAGACCGTTTATATCATAAATACATGTTTTTCTTTTATTGTGTTAATTGTCAATTCATAGTGGAAATGCATTTTATTATTAATTTAATGAATTAATCTGTTGAAAATGTCGCTCTGAGGCAGACGAAACCGGTCCAGGTTTATTTATTAAAAGTGAGAAAAGTACTATATAAAATTTGCGTTTTAATAAATTAAAATAATAATATTAACTAAATACATTTTATAAAAAAAAAAATAAGTAATTATATGTCGCTTCTTATTATTTTGTCTATCTGTAATTGTATGCGGCCGCCTGAGAAGCGCTGAAACAAGGGATGCGTGGTGGGGTAAAATAGAGTGAACAGGGCAAGAGAGCTATCAGGAACGCAGAGCGAGGCTAGCGCACAACCCCACAGCTTCTATTCCGCGGTGGTCTGGGTCCCTGAGTCCGACCCAATCGATCTTCTGCGGCCCTGCTCCTTCCAAACGTACGGCACATTGGCGCCAATCGCCGCCTGAATCCGAATCAGCCTCCAGCCCAAACTTTCCCAAACAGGATGTACCTCTTCGTCTACCCTTGCCGCTACATTCACGACGCGACGTCTCGGTAGCTATTAATGTGTACGGATACGATTACTGTTTTTGTGTCACATATTTTTATTGCCTCGCTATATGGACCCGAGTTGTTAAATTACGTTAGTTAAGTCATCGTGTAATTTTACGATATTATTTACATCTCATCGATATCGAAACATGGACATGATAATGGTACACGTAATGTATATTCGATAATATTAATACATCGTAATGATAATAATATTACTAACAACTTGCTACCTAAACAGTATCTATATTTTCTCAAATAATTAAAACAAAATTGATTACAGGTAAGAAAAATTAAATATTCATATTAATAAAATATATTAATTAAAATGAATTAACGAGTTCTTTTAATTTCTTAATATGATATTCAATTGCGTTTATTTATTTTGTATGCATACAGGCAGTCCGTAATGCATTATAATGGCGTATTAACTATAATAGTATTTATTATAAACAATCGTCATAATAATAAAAATATCAAAATGTAATTTACTGTATTTTTTACAATAGACAATAACATATTGTCACTGTACAGGCCATGCAGCGTAACCCTCAAATATTAAATATCAAATTGTTCGGGAAGTGAAAAAAAACTGTGGGCATTGGATTTTCTTATTATTTTATTACAAATTGAGTGGCTTACTATGTACGTACCATATGGCTTACGTTTATAGAGGGTTACAGCATTTAGCTGAAATATTTTTTGTCAATTTACAAATGGCTTAAAAATAGTTTTGAATTATTTTGATATGAAATATTTTTTTTGAGATTTATGATCTTGGACAGTTCGTGTAAGAGTATGCAATAAGTAGATTACCATCAAAATGTCACTTTGGTGAAAAGTGAGGGTTACGGCAATTGGCCTGTACAGTGACGATATTATTTATAAAAAAAGGCTAAATAATTAAAAATTACTGCTTGACTACGTGAACGTAAATATATAATGTGTAATCATAGTGTTTTTTTTAAAGAGAATAATTATTTCTTGGCATTGAAGAATGCATGGATGACTTATTAAAATCAACGTGAAATAGGTTAAAATTTTCTATATGTCAAGTGGAGACGTATTCACGACAATATTTATGCGCTCAGGATAGCATAGATTGGATTAACTGTATTTAACATAACCGTTTCAAGTTTATCTCATAAAACGTGGTAGTTTACATTACATGATAATATAATTTGACTATAATTTAAATTTTATAAAATAAATACAATTCTTTATTAGGTCAGGATGTTTAAAAACAATTATTTTATTAATTATTTATACACAAATTTTTTTTAATTATTTTGTTTAAAATTTACTTCATACCTAGTGCTAATTTCATAATTCAAATAAAGTTGTTATTACATAGCTAATTCCCTACGTAAATAGTACTTGAGAGTTTTTTTATTCACTATTTCAAACTGTCATTCTATGTCGTAAATGTTTTACATCGAGATTTTAGCTTCAAAGTTCTACGCTGTACTTAAAAACTGTAAGTAAACTCCGTGCAGCTGTACTGGTCCTTTTTTCCACTACTGTCGTTAGATATTATAATGCTAATCTTCGAAATATTTGAAGATTTTCTTAATCTTAATGAAAAAAAATTATTCTCTTTTTTATTCTTTGCTTAATATATATAAGTATACATGGTAACCCAACATAATATTCAAAATAATGACATATGACTACGCCAGTTGCCATTGTAGTTTCACTTCTGATTACTTCAAGCATAATAAAATTAGTGAAGTCGCAAAAGATTTTTATTTTTACCCATCGACAATTAATATTTAAAGTAGGTTAATTTATTGCACTATTGCATATTTAAATGTAAGAAAAAATAAGAATATTACCAAATATTTATATTATTGAATTGTATCATCCCCTCTGAATTATTTATTAGATCATTATATTATATAAGAGAATTTAAATGTTTTAACCTAGGAACGTATATTGAATTCAAGACATATAATATATTTATAATACCATCCATTTCTCTTATTCTTTACTCCTCTTATTTTCAACATGAGTTGAACGTAAGTCTAATTAGAAACTTTTTCAACAACAAAAAGGTAAAATAGCATCAAAACAGTTCCGTTTTTCTCTCTGTTCTATGTTCATATAACTAATGATCTAATTTAACTTTCTCACTACTTGCAAGTTTATCTTAAATAAATCAAATGATTCCCATTCTTATTCGGAATATGGAGCTCGTGCAAGAATCTACTCTATAAAATATAAGTAAGTACGTTAAAATCTTTTTTCGGCACGCTGAAAAAATATTTTCTCTAACATTCCATATACCCATATTCTACACAGATATTAATGCAATGACAACATATTTTATTAAAATTTGGGGCTGTTCGGTGTTCTATATTGTTCTTCAAAAAATCAAACTTTTCAAAAAACAAAAAACTCAACCTTCAATTTAAGTCAAAGCAAAAGAAATACTACATTAATTTGTAGAGATCATAACATATTTCCATGTGCGAAATGAAGGAAATAGGTATGTATTAAAAATTGAAGAACTCAGGTACAAACGCATATACGAGGAAACGAACGACATGAATAAACGCCTCTGACTTACCAAATTTCATACAGAAACATTGGAGTTCCCATACAAATTTGTCTAAAACGCAATTTTCTTTTGACTCCGGAAAATTTGTTTTTTTACTCTTCTTCCTATTCCTTATGCGCACCGATTTATCATTAAAACTTTATCTTTATATTTTTTTATTTTATAACTAAATATATTATTTATAAGTAATAATACAATTTATTTTCACATCTAAAGAACTTAAAGAACAATAAACGCTGATATAACTCAAAGAAAAATATTTTACAAACTCGTTTTAGTTGAACTCGACGAGATTGGTACATGTTCTATATTAACGGCCCACGTGCTCGTCGTAGGTCAAAATTGAGTTTTTATTGTATTTTCAAACCATGACCCTGGACACTCCTTAAACGTTGTAGATAATCTATTTATATAATTTTGAAGCCTTATTATCCTTTATAGTTATTTTAAACATTTGATTACTGCATAAAGTATTTTTGTTACATAAAATAGTATTCTTTTAAACCTCTCTTTTTACATTTATTAATTTTTAAACGCATTTATGAAACCATTAGTATAATTTATTACGAGATAATTTTTGTAAAATATTCACGATAAAAAATTATATTGATAATCTCTGTGATCCCAAATTTGACAAGAATTAGGCATTTTATTATTCAAAAAATCGGCAAGATTAACACATTTGAAGATGATTCTAAAGATATTTATTATAAGCTATGTCTTTGACCATTCAAGTGTGATAAACATCTTATGAATAATGATTGCTATATAATAATTATTGACCTAAGAATAAGGTAGTGTTTTTTTTAAATACGCCATTTCTTTGTGTGAAATCTTATTGTGTAAGGCGATCCAAAACCACACCAGATTGTAGTTGTAATGAAATAATTACAAGATAAAAAGAACTTTTTATATGCAACGTTTTTAAATTTTATGTTTATGTCATTTTTACATGTCAAATTGATTACCACAGTAACGCATGTATATATTAATAATTTAGTTGCTAGGACCCCAGACCCCTTACAACCAATAATGGTGTCGAAATAACTTTTCATACAAAACAGAATTAACTTAAAATGAATTCAATTCTACTTAAAGATGGCTAAAAGTATTAAAAAAGTGCATCGGCATCGTGTTCTGATATATTTTAAAAGTTTCAAATGTCTAGCTAGTCGGAAAGTTAGTTAAAATCGATTGCAAGATTTGTACCGGACAAAGAACCACCGGAAAAATAAGAATACGAGCTACGAAAAATGATGTAAAATACTATATATTATAATTATCAAAGCCAATATAAAGTCATAGCATACTGTGTTCCATATGCTTTGTCTGGGTCCAATACAGATTTTTAAACTTTGTGTATTTCAAAATAGTTTGATATATTATTATTGATTGTGTAATTTAATAAAAGATATCTGGTACTATATATTATTCATTGAAAACGAAAACATTTTCCAGCAGTCTCTATATACCACGAGGGATATACATTTAGTATTAGTACCTACATAGATCTTTATTGAACACTAGTCGTTAGTCTTTACCGTTATCCTCGAAACTGAACCATTAAAACCGCTTACTGTATGAACACACGTTGCCCTGGTTAGGTTTTCGTTCGGTTCACGTATTACCACTGTGCAGGCTTTAGCGCTAATACAAAAATATAATGTTTCAGTATATAACAAGTTCATTTTTTAGCTTTTAGTATCAATTGAATATAAAAAAACCCCCAGCAGGGGCAAAGCCACCCGCTTTAAAACAATGATTATAAAACGCCAAAAAGCACTTTTACCAAGCATGACTTTAAGCTACATATTATATTGTATTTTTAGCATTATTGTGATTTAACATGAATTAAATATGCGATACTAATCCTGACCAAATTTCCTAACCATATGCAATAATGGTGTTATTGCAAACCCTGAATCTCCCAACTATATATTTAATGGACTTTACACTTTCAAACAAATAAACTACTTTTATTGAAATATACTACTTATATTGAAGAAAAATCTATAATAAAATGACCTTATATATATTTGTCTTAAAGCATCCATCATGACTAAGACGAGACGAGACAGGGATAAAACGTATTAAACATACACGTATAAATGCAAATTCAAAATTTGAAAAATCGGAGAGAACGTTTTTTTTTTTTAATATAGAGTGATTACAATATCGATAAATTATTGTGATATGCAAGAGATTTTAGGGTAAATACAATAAGTATAGGGTGCTGTAACCTACTGTAATCTTATGTAACATACACAATCAAGCATAAATATAATGATTATGGGTAAGGTAGAACCATAAGCAAAGCGTCACCGCTTGATAAATGAACGAGTTCGGCGATGGCGTGCTCTGAAAAGGTCAGGAGATTCTACATAGACTCCGCAAGGCTGATGTTACAGCTAGAACTGTTACTGTTAAGATAAAACTAATAAACACATTATGTGTATGAGAGAGAGGGAGTAATAATGTTGACAGATGGTATTTTCCACCTGGTAATATATGCTAATTCTTGTGTAACATTATATAAGTTCTAATTAAAAATAAATTTTACTTAAAAATATGTTAAATGCTTATTTTTTAATAAACGACTTATTTGATGTAATCATTAATTTACTAGATTTGGGAATGTAACATTTTTTATATTGAACACACATAATTTAAAAACGCCTCTGATATATAGGTACCTACTTCAAAAAATTGGCGCGAATGCAGTGGTTACAGGTTCAAGTCCCGTTGGGCGTTTTATTTTTTCAAAAAAGACTTTTTTCATGTAGGTATATCTGAGATATTTTCAAATTATGTATGTTATTATATTTCTTTCGTTAATATTGTAAATTGTAGTGGTAGCATTGAGGAGCTGGGAAGGGAAAGAGGGGGTTAAATAAAATTAGAGCGGAACGCTTTGATAGAGTTTTTTTTACAATTCTCAACTCTTTGTTTACCATATTACTAAATATCATTTCGATCTAACGAATTCACAAAAAAATCCAAACACAAAATTTTTTTAGCATAAAAATGACTTTACAAGCCTTTTCAAAACATTTGCATTATAATAATTTTGTTAATAGTTATTTGATCGATGTAATCATTCAAAGTAGTTTGTTTTTAAACGAGTGGATAATTAAAATTTACAGGTGTAAAATATTCATTATATTTCATGGCAAATACTACAAAATATTGTTATCCATATATTATTATGAAGATGTATGGTAAGAATGTGATAAGGAAAATATCGATATATTATAGACTATTTTATATTATATGTAAAATACAAAAGCCGATCGCCAATAGTAGCTCAATTTGGAAAGCGCTTCAGAGAGCATTAAAATCCATTAGTTTAAATTTGTCGCAATTAAGTATGACTCCTTTAGCATAGTGGTCAATATGAATAGGCGCGATACCCAAGAGATGCAGATTCAATTCCTGCGGGGTATCTTACTTTTTTTTTTAAATATTGTTTCTGTTGGTTATAATATATTTTCTCAGAAGTGTTTTCAAAATTATTTATGTTTTATACGTATAAAATGAATCTTCATACGGAAGTTTATCAAATAAGCTTATGCCTATTCCAGACTAAGAGTATCTATTAGAACAATGTTTTTCATCCCCATCGGAAAAAAAATACATGACCAATAATTATATTAACATATTAAATGTTCGGAAACAATAATTATGATACAAACAGTTTGTATACAATATATACTGTTCAACAAACCGATGTAACTTGGTCTGGATAAGATGATTTGGTAATAATAATCTTTAAAATAACGTCTACCTAAACTCACCTCTCGTTAGTGAAACATATTCTATAGGGAGAAGAATAAACAAGCTGTTGGTCTATATTTACCATAATAACAAGTAGAACCTCGACACATCGCTATTCCAGCAACCTTAATTAGTCTAGATTATTGAGGTTTACTATAGTAAGGGACATTTCTAATAATATATCAATATTATCTAGAATAGTTATTATTGTAAATACTGCAAAGCAAAAGTAACCATGCTCGGTTTGTATCCGGTACATCACGGATTTAAATGAATTAAATTGGTATATTTTGAATATTCATTATTAATATATATTTATTCAGCTAAAAAGTAAATACTAATATTATAATCTATATTACTGTAGAATATGAATCAAATTGATATATTTTTTTGAATATTTGTTTACATTTTTATCGTCAAATTGCTAATAAATTAATTCAGGTAAAAAGTAAATACTTATATTAAAATCTTTATTACTGTAGAAGTATGCTATTTTATGTTTGAAAAGTACATTTGAATTATGTAATCTAAATTTAAAATTAAATATTATTTTATACTAAGTATGATAATTTTTGCACAAGGGTAAGGGAGCGGAAGGCAATTGATGCCTTTGAAATTGTTGGGTTCGATCAGATGAGGGAGCCAGATGACATGTCAATTTGGCGCCGAATGCTTTGTATTTCTTAGACAGACCACAGAACGAACCGGTCATGATTTGAATTACCCCGTCTCCACCTGACATGTATATGCAACCGCAATTTTCGCACAGCTGTCTTCCATGACGCTATAAACGTGTCACACTGAAAATATTTTAATGCCATACTTTCTTGTCACGAAATGAAGCTGCACGTGACTGATGTAGCAACCATGCACCTTGGTGCTTAAAGAAAGAATCTTGACTTGCTCTGCCATCATTTATCTTTAATAACACAAGTGTCCTCTGTACCTGTGTACTGAAACTCTGCCAAAACAAAGGAGTCAGGAGTTGAAAGAGTTGATTAATCTAAGGAGAGATCGTAATTATTCCATCCTTGGTTGATATCAAGTCGGCGTGGCCAAGCAGGCCCATGTATGGACGGACCCTGGCAAACATCTCTGCTCGGTCGGATCCCATCAGCGGAAATCCAGAGAATGCAGTAAAGAAATGCCTCTCGATAATATGTCTAAGAAGCATTCTGCAGTTTTTTTTTAAATATTTTTCGTCGCGGACTAGATAGACAGGAGAGACTGATGGTTTTGGGTAGCCTCCAGGGAAAGTAAAGCAGAGTAAGAGCGTCAGCACGCTGAAGCGCCCAAGTGAAGTAGCTCACTGAGAGAAGCAGAGGATACTCAGCCATGGGGGAACGACTAAGAGGAGAGATTTATAGTAAGTATACGCCTTGTAAATAGCCCATTTATCTATTATATATTATTATATTGGCATTGAAAACTTCTTGTGGCACTACCTACAGGTAATAATTTGTAATTTATACTCAGAACATTCCATAAATTATATCAGGAATTCAAACAATTATCAAGCGTAATTGCTCACTAAACAACGGTTGACGTAATACAGTATTAACACAATCCCCTCTTCCGCTTTATGAAAATTCAATTAGTTCTTTCATGTGATATTAATTTATTCCGGACTATAAATAAAAACCAAAAAATCAACACCTGTTTCAAATAACACATTATAATTCCAGACAACGGAATGATTCGCACACCTGTCACGGACTAGAAAATTCAAATGGTGGATTTTTTCGCTTCGAACGACTCACACCCCAGATGTCACGAGAAACAACATCACGTTTATAAAAATAATAAACGCAAAATCATTTTAATGGCGATATTCAATTTACAACGCGAAATGCCAACGGCTCGCAGTGTTTGCCTACAAATGAAAGAAATAATACGTGATTCGGCGGTGCAAACAAAGAGCGAATTAAAAATTGGAGAAAATATTATAAAGAAAATAAATTCCTCAGACTATATGGACCGAAATGATTATATTTCTTTTATAATAAAGTACGAACTCATTTTTATTAATAAAATTGTTTAATAAAACCAAAAAAAATGTTTATAGTTCAGAATTATTAGTCAACAAATTTCTCAATAAAGATCAGAAACGGTTTCATATAAATTTCGTGAACTGATGCTGGTCTACACCTTAAATCTTGAAACAAAAGCACTTACATAATATTATGTTTTAATTAACGTAACGTAATATTTTCTTTAAAATAATATAGTTTTATGTTGTGTCTTTAACATGCACTATTTCGCAATAAATCACTTTTAATAATATATTAGCTTTTTCATTTTGTTAGAATCGAAGAGATAAGAGATTGAGCCGCTCAGCTTCTTGCGATATATTATAACGTAAAGACGTGACGTTGGATATGGCTAGGCTATGTACTATGAATGTTTTCCTACGAATCTCAACGTATCCTATAGTTTTTCAAGCCCAACCATATGTCAGGATCTTGTAAGAATGTTAAATACCATAAATAAAGTCCCTTTATAACTTGAGAAAGCGCAAGATGACTGAAAAGTGACAGGGATTTTTGGAGGCATCCCGTGGCACATTTGTGCTTTAAATAAGATGAAATAAAATGGATAAAGAAAAAAAATAATTATATCAAAAGTTATAATATTAATCTTTATTTAAATAACAAACATTGCAACTGCTAATAAATTTAACAAAAAGTTTTTTTTAAATATCTAATATTTATTTATTTAAGAATACAAAACATTGTGGATATAACAAATCTAAATTCAAGACGTACACAACTTGATATTTACATTATAAGTCAAACATTACCCTCACAAGAGAGAAGAAGAGAATATAGAAAGAAAAAAATATATGTAATAACAATAATTATAATAACAACAAAAAAAATCAAAACATTCTTAAGTAAAATTTAATACAGAAAAATATAATTTTTGAAAACAAAAAACATACAATTTTATACAGAAAAATACAGTTTCAAAAACAAAATTCAAAGTACATCATTAAAATTTCTATGTCTTTAGTGAGCGCATTTACTAATATTGCACCCCTCGCTAATGGTGCCTAATAGGTTTGACACGAGGAAACGGTTCCAATCCAGAATAAATCTGTACAATCTGTGCAATCTGTAATAATATGTACTTCTAAAGGTCTAGTTATTATATAGTATATTATCTTGGTTTAAATCCTATAAAATATTGTACATGTTTAAATACTTATAATAATAATCCTTTTTTAAATGAATCTAGCACGATCAGTAGATAACAAAAAATATATAACCTAGCTACACGGATAGACACGTCATAATAAAAAAATCAGATACCAATGAATCTAATATGTAGCTCTTTTCCATGAGTGCACAATTTAAATAGTTTTAATAGTAAATAATTAGTATTTTTTAAACAAATAGTTATCCACAGTAGAACTATATATACAAAAATAATGATTTAATTTAGTAAAATACTGCCTGTCTATTTTCTTTGCTTAAAAAGTTTTTTTTTCATAATAAATTTACGCTAAGCTAACGCTTCGGAATATATTAAGTTTGCTGAAAGTTTGTCAAGTGGCGAGATGTTGAAGCATCTGGAATAAGCTCCTGAGTATTGGCAGCCTACGTCTCAGAAGCTCAAATGAAAAAGCTTGAAAAAGCTCTCTCCGAACAGACTGATAAAAACCGCTTACCGTATTCAATTTTGTACTGAGTGGAAACAAGAAAGTTGCAGGTTTTATTATAGAAAAATAAACATGCTACGATAATTAATGAATAGATCATTATATGGCTACTTTTAACGTCTGTATTTATTCCAAATTATTTGTATTTAATATTATCTGAATCCTTAATAATACAGATTAAAAACCAAATACACAGATATATTACGGGCCCACATGCCCAACATAGGTCAAAATGGAGCTTTTATGGTATTTTCAGAGCATAACCCTGGACATTCCTTAAACGTTATAGATAATCTATTGATATATACCTAACCGAAAAAATCGTTTTTTTTAAAGGTTCATTTTTAAATACGCGCGTTAACATGATCTTACTTCCTACTTCATTTATCGTTTCTCAATTTATGGCTATGGTCGTATGTTGTAGCTTATTTACTGGGACATGCCAATAGAAATGGCGTATTTCAAAAAAATACTACCTTATTCTTAGGTTCTTAATTATTATAAAGCAATCATTATTCGTAGGATGTTTATTATATTAGAGTGGTCAAAGACATAGCTCATAATCAGTATCTTTAGAATTATCTTTAAATGTGTTAATCGTGCCCATTTTTGGATAATAAAATGCCTAATTCTGGTCAAATTTGGGATCACAGAGATTATAAAATATAATTTTTCATAGTAAATATTTCACTTTATAATGTTAACATTAATTTTACTAATGCTTTTATAAATGAGTTTAAAAATTAATAAATTCAAAAAATCTTAACACGACTGCATATGGATGTACTGAAATATGACTATATTCTAAACATTAGATCGAGCGGTTTACAAGAACACTATTTTATGTAATAAAAATACTTTATGCAGCCATCAAATGTTTAAAATAAATATAAAGGATAATAAGGCTTCAAAATTATATGCATAGACTATCTACAACGTTTAAGGAATGTTCAGGTTAATGCTTTAAAAATACCATAAATCTCCATTTTCACCCACGTTGGGCATGTGGACCGTTAAGTAATATACATATTAACAAAATCTACTACAAATATAAACAGTTTTTTTTTATGTTTAAATTGACTGGAGCTATACAATTTGTTTCCATGTTATGCGAAAATATGTTTACAAGAGAGCAAAATCAGCAATAATCTTATTAGCATTATTTTGCTTATTCATTTTGTATGATTTTTGTTCTTTGCCAGACAACCATATTATGAGGATGGATATTATAATGTTTTCGTGAGTTGTTGTTCATCAGACCTTACATGTATTGTATTGTTAAATATCTAGATAGATTTAACAGTATATGACTATGATATACGTAATTAGTTAATACTAATTTTCATGTTTCATGAATAACATATTATGTTTTATTCATTGAACTGGCATTGCGATACTAGAACTATATTATACATACGTATAATGATTTAGAAACAAATTTTATGTTATTTTTTCAATTCTCAAGTTATGAATATAACGTAGGTATACTTGAATTGTTCTGAGGATGAATTTATAGTCTGAAACAGCTGTCATATAACTGAAAAGTTATAGAATTTATAAAAAACTTTGTTTCCAAACTATTATGAATAATATCTTATGCATTACTTATTTATTATATTATACGATCACCCAATCCCCATACGCCCACTTTGTTAACAGACTTACCAAAAGTACAAAAGTACAACAAAATCGAATTTGGCTGATACTAGAAAAGTGTAAATGGCATGTACATAATTACATTACATAATAGTTATGTTTTCACGATAATATACAACACCAATGACGACCAGTATAATAAATTTACCTCAATCTAAACAAATGTTTTCTTCTTTGTCCAATATTCGTTCCTCAGATGGAATGTATGGTCATCAAAAGGGGCCTTGAAGAATCCCTGTCGCTCGCCAGTCACCTTATATTTTAAGGTTACGCCAGCGTTCCTTTAGTCTTCCGTATATATCCTGGAAATAGTAATTAGCGGCTTTATACGGCACCGGAATCTGACCATGCTGAAACTCTCGTGGGTTATCCATAACACATATCGGAGCAAACAAGGTCCAAAATCGCATCTACACCTTAAATATTATGAAAGGCTGCATGATTAGCTTCACTGATAAAGTCATAATCACACACCCAGTATCAGCCGCAGGCGTATTATTATTTGGAGTCTTCTTCTTCTCGTGTCATCTCGTAACGGAAGTTGGTCACCATCAGGTCGATCTTTACTCTACCATCTATCCGGAATAGTTTGTAGAACCCACGGGTGTTCTTAAGCTATGAAACGCTTACCGTTGACAATTTTTGGATAACGATATATCTAATAATAATATGTCCAAGGTACTCTAGTTTTCTTGTATTGATACTACACAGAACTTGGTTCTTTCCAATTCGTTTAATGACGTAAACATTTGTCATCCTGCTAATGCAAATAATGTGGATGCGTATATACAGCCTCATTTAGAAACCTCAACTATTCGTAACATTGGTTTAGCGTATATATATACTTCCATGGCATTGAAAAGGATTTGAACAGCGAACGCTACACAGTGTCTAGGTTAATTGTTGCTCTATTGCTATGAAGGCGTCTTCGTGAAGTACCACAATTCGCTAATATAAAACATCAGAATCGAGTGTTATAGACATTCTCTATTGTATGTATACAATATTATGTCTGTGAAATAATGATTATAAGATTGAAAATATAGATAATATTTTAAATATTTTGTAGTATCGCACCACAATATGTTTTCTAAGAAATCGTTTGTAATAGCTTGAGTTATACGGCTTTTGACTGTTTCACATGCCTTTGTGTATGTGCCGTATGTTTTATCGAGCAATATTATTTTCTCAGATGTTTTAACAGTTCATTGCATCACATCGGATTCTGTTACTTTATCGCGCCGGATCAACTGCTTTAGCATTATTGCCCAACGGGGGGCATTTATCCAAAAACAAAGTTTTATCGCAGTTTACTCATTCCGTTTTGCTTGTTCGGATGACGACCTTCCTCTTCTGAAACCCGAACCAGCCTATTGTTTATGCTACCCAATAGAAATGAATAATGGAGAAAAACTAGCACTGAGAATGAATAAACTTTGTTTCAAAACGGGCTCTTTTGTTACTCCCTGAGTGTGTTGGATTCGCTTTATTTCTGTCTATGATAAATCTATACTTATTTCTAACATAATATAATAAATTAACTTCTTCTACCGTTAGGACTATTTTTATTTAGATTTTTGTAGTGTTAGATCCCACCTACTCTTTGTGAGGTCTACTGGGAAGACAGGCATCGGTTATGTAATCCTTGTTTCATACATACTTTCAACGTGTGTATTTAAAGAAATTTTTTTTATCTTTACTATCTGACAACGCCTATAACTTTCCAAATTTATCAAATAATCTATTTATTTCTTATGTAATCTCCGAAGGTCTAGAAAGTATTCTCATATTTTCTAAGGTTCCCAAAATACATTTAATGTTATCTGTATCTATCTGGTATTGATCTGATATTATGTACATATTACATATTATGTAGCTATTATTTTCACAGTCGGTTACCTTGATATTTCATAATTTTAAGATAATCACAGTATTAGGTCTGCAAATAGAACATTTAATTTTTGTAAACATTTTAAAAAATAATTTTAAAAAAGCGAATAGAAAATTAAAATTACCTAAAAGCTATTCAAATTAATGAACAACTGTGCTTAAAGTTGGTCGAAAATTATAAAAAAAATACAGCTGATTTATAACCAACTTTTCAATCAACCTCATTCAATATCATTTAATAACAAACGGGGTTGTATTGTGAATATACGATGCAAAAATACTATAAAACCTATAATCAAGAGAATTATCAAAAAAAATATAAAAATGATGGTAACCAACTTAACAGCCTCTTAATATTATGGCAATATTGGTCTAAAGCAAGTTTTATCAATTCATATGTTTTTGTTTTTTCTAAGTCATGTCCATTATATAGATATTTATTTTAATTTAATTTAGTTAGTAGCTGAGAAAACCAACTCCGGGATACTGAACTGCATAAACTGCATAACTTGTGTCTTGAATTACAGGTTGCATCATCCTGGGTCACTTAAATATATTTGAAATAATATTTTCTCAATATATTATAATTGTATATGGAATGTCAGTAAAAGATAAATTTATTAAATATTCTTTTAAAATCGACTTTTTATTCAGATGTAATTATAGCGTCGTTAACGTATTATACTTGAAGATTTTAATTGAGTAAATAATTTTCTGCTGTAAACTCATAATTAAACCAACAAATAAGTATCACTGTATTATCACATATCTCCATCTAATCAGTTAAACAGCAAAAAATACAACATATTATTATTTTCGTCTTTTATGCAAAAATGATAGTATACATATAGTTTGAAATAATACTCTTTGAAAGTTTAAAGATGTACGAAAAATCTTTCTTTGGACATGTTTGCCCTCTAGTTAGTCAAGTGCAGTAAATTGTATTATTTTCAGTTGTAGTTGTTCCTTATTTTAGATTCGGTATGACACCCAACTACTATTTTTAGTTTTGTTGATATGGATACATAGTTGATTAACAAACACAGTACTGTTTTATGGTTGTTTGTTATTTCATATTTATTTTAATATTACATTATATATATATGGGTTTATTGTTTTGATAGTTTAATTTCTTTTACGCAAAACACATTATACGAGGAACGATTATTCAATTGACAGATTGTTTATTATTCAGTATATATTTGAGTCGAAACTATCTACTAATGGTGATTTTTATCTGAATTATAGCGATATGAAATGACCATATGAAAAATACTTCCATCAAAATAATGTCTTATTAAAAATGGGTGTTTTGATATATTTTACAGACAATATTTTAACATTAGCGTTACTAAAATTACAAAACTGTGACACTATAATCTTTATCTAGTATACCTACAGTCACGGCCGCAATAGAATGCGGTAACCTGTTCATAATAAATGAATATTTTCGATTAACTGGGCTGTTACGAATTATGAATGATGCGATTTTAAGAAGAGTCAATAAATCAAGAGAACTTATAGCTACAATTAAAATAAAAAATATACAATGTATGGCTTTTATATATAAATGGCGATGAATATATTATATAAATAAGTTCACTCTTCAGTCTCATTCAGTTTCCATAAGAGTGTTGAAGTGATATAGAATAAAAATCTGGAACATTCCTGTGATATTCATTAAATTGAATCACATTTAAGATTACCATACATTTTAAACGTTTAATATCTTTAAATTGATAGTTATTATTCAAGGAAAAAATGGTTTCAAGAATTTCTTGATATTTCCAGATATCTTTCTCTGTGTGAATAATCAATTCTTACTTTGTCCAATAATGAGTAAAAATCGTATTTTTTTGTAATTTAAAAAAAATATTTTTTTATTTCACATGAACCTTATGTCAAATGTTTTTTTTTACAAAATTTAGATTAAAACATCAGAACAATTAAATATAATTAAAAGTATATAAGGATTTAAATGAAATTTAAATAGTTTTAGACTGACATGTGTCAGTGGCGAAAGGTGGAGGTAGGCTGTTAAGATCCGACGTAAATATTGCACACTAAACCTTAACAGTCATTATTATGTGTTTTCATTGAACAACAAATACAATTTACTGATGGTGCTTGTTAGTTTATAAAATTCAATTAAAACCTGTCCAAACCAAACCATAATAATTTAGGTATGCTATGGGCGATTTGACAAAAATAGTGCACACTTTTTCAGTAATACTTATTTGTTTCCGTTGAATACATATTATTACAGATGGTGTTGGTTTATTTTTTCAAATCCATTATAAACTGCCTACGCCAAACTGTAATCGATAAAAAAAATCTTGTATTTATAAAATATCTAAGATTGTGTATGGTCTAATGCCATAATATTAGATATTTAAAAATTCTTATAGGATAAATGGTTATATTAATTAGTATATACCATGGCTTGGATTAGGCAGTGTTTAATTTAATTTTAGAAACCAACAAATACTATCTACACATTATTTCAATGAAAATAAATACGTTTGACTGACAAAGTGTAGTATGAACTATTTATGTCAGATCTCAATAGCCTACCTCCACCCATCGCCACTGATATGTGTGTGTGTGCGTGCATATAGGTTTAATCTCTATAGAATATGGTTTTCTTCTTTATCATCCTGTAACTAAGAATTGATTATTATTAGAGTAATCAAGTTTTCCATTAAACTACCGGATCATTAGGTAGTGATTACTTTGAATATGCAAGTCACACAAAAAGAAGCTTCTTACATCGATTGCCAATTTGTTTGTGATACAACACAAAGAAGTTAATTTATCATGTCAAATTCTCTAAGATAATTTCGTCTAGAAAGTTTAAAAGTCCTTTGATGGATTGAATTTGTATGAAATATGCTGAACACAACGATTCGGTGAAACCAAAACTTCTTCGAAGTCGGCCGCCGAACCATATTAAATTCACGAGCTTTCGTTGAAAATAGATTAATTCGTGTGGAACAATATTCCATATAACCGATGTACTACACAATTTATTCTAACGGTATATTTGCAATCACAATTTATATAACTACAATATTGTATCAATTTAACATTAAGTATAAGCAAACAAAGTCTTTATAAATTACTCGTTTCATATTATGAAGTTTAAATTGAATTATTGTGGTATGTTGGGTAATGTGGCTTATGTATGAAATTATTATTAGTATATCTGAAAATCTTTGAGTATTATATTAGTAGAAACGTTTGTAAATTTATATGATTAACTCTACTCAGTAGTTTTTTTTATAGGAAAACTGTAATAATATTATTATTTGTCTTTTGAATAAAATATTATTATCCTTTTGACCTCTTTTTGGAGTTATACTTCTTTAGGCGCGTTTGGGAAAACAGATCAGAGTGTATTTTGGCGTGGGACGAAGTTGCGCGCGCAAATGTAACGCATTAATTTGGCGTGGGACGGAAGTTTTTCCCGCCGATGCAACACAATTTATTTTATGCGGCGACGTTTGGGTGTTCTAAATGCTGGAGGTTTGTAATTTTCAGCTGTGATATTGAGGGCTATGGCTTGGGCCGGTTGGGTAAAAACTGAATGTTGCAACTTTTATTTATGAGAAAAATCATATTTGTGAATGTTGAGTTGGTAAATAGTTCAAACAATGGTATGTTGTAAATTTACAATATTTAGACACTTCATACACAAAAATACATATTTTTACAGTTTAGGATAATATTTGTCGTATATCACATGTCAATTTATTTATTAGCGGTTTATAATAATTGGAGACAATAATAATTATTATGTTTCATCACATCACAAAAGCCAATATCACGTTTCAGTTAAACCATTAAATAGGCTATGTTTTACTTTTGATTTGTAATAAATTATTATTGTTAACGAAAATATTTGTACAGTCATCTGTAACGCGCGTACATAAGTACACACACCGATTTTTTACCGTGTGCATGTATCACACATAATATATGTATAAAATTGTACTACCTATGAATGCTCATAATATATTTTTTAATTATCTTATGTTTTATTTGAGAATGAATAGCACACGACGACTTAATAATATAAGATTTCCAATTAAATACTAATTATTTGGATCATCATAGTTTAATTCGACATACTGTGGTTTGAAACCCCATTCGTTCCAAGATTTTTTTAAAGGATTTTTGAAATATGTGTCTTTGGGGCTATTCTATGTTTTTTTAAATATACAGTTTGTATCAAAGAACAAAGGAGATTAAGATACGTATCCAAATCTCCTACGAATTGGTTAAACGATTTGATAATATATAAACTTATATTCAACTAGTCTGTATATAGACTGTAACATTATTTATTTTGTGTAAATAAATAAATATAGGTTTCTACTATTTAATCAAAATTCATTAAAGTGTTTATAAATTAAATACATGTTTGTAATTAATTATCGATGTTTGTTTGCAATATTGTAAGTCTAAAATTAAACCATTTTGTACAGTTTGCTACAAAACGTAGTTAAAGAATTTATTATTTATTTTGTATTATATTTTGTTGATAACTTGATCTTTTTTAAATTGTTAATATACTAAGTCCTAGTATGTAAACACTTTTTAAATAAGTCTTGGTTAATAAGTAATATTAGCAAATTACAAATTATATTGTTAACTGTAAAAAACTATACATGTAGGCTAGTTTGATTTGAGTTACCCCGTATCCACCCGCCATGTATATACAGCCATGATTTGTGCAAGGTCGTCTTCCATTGCGCAATTAACGTGTCAGAATAAAATAACTTTAATGCCACACTTCCTTGTCCCGAAACGAAGCTGATTAAAGAAAGAATTTATAAAATATAAAATCTTGACTTGCTCTGCCGTCATTAATCTTTATTGACACGAAGTGTCCTATATGCCCGTGTACAACTCGACGCGAGAAATTTTTCAAATGCCTCAAATTTGGTCCTGGAAAAAATCTCCGCTCGGTCGGATTCCATCATCGGGCAGTCTCAGAAGACGTGTTTAACGTAGGTCGTGCCCGCATGTGCAATCCGGTCCATATTATATCAAACGACCATGTAGCTTGGTTGCGAAGTCACCATGGTCGGTCAGGAACTGGCTTTCCCAGTGTGTTGGTCTTAATCATCTCACCTGAAGGATACATCTGGAAAAACATACACGTTTGTCGTTAATTGATTTTATAATTGTGGTGAAAGTTGCCTGTTGGAGGGTATACAATTTAAATGAATCGTAACCAAAAAATCTGGGTAATAATGAAATTTAAGTAACTATTCAAAATGATAATTCTTCTTTCTTACTTTTGGAAATGTCCGATCCTAACTAAATCATATAGGCCTCCACAGAGTGGAGGTTTGTTTAAACAGATTTTTGTTTTTACTAGAAATGGATGTTAGCCACTTGCTCAACCTATTAAGTCCATACTCGGACCTCAAACACAAATTGAAAAACAATATGTGCATTTGCCATACCCATGATTTAAACCTGGGACCCACGACACTATATTATGTCGATGAATTCACACTAGATAATACGACGTACGAAATCAATGATTTTTTAAAAACTCACAGAAAAATAATGTCAACCCTTATTTTAAATAACAAATAAACGTGAAATCAATTCGAAATCAAATTGTCAACAAAAAATGACATATAAGCCTACATACTGCGCGACTATAAGACCCTCACTCGTTTTCCATACATTCTTTTAAAGCGGAGATTACAGTCAAACAATAGTATTTAAGGAAAGGACATGTAATTAAATCGCGCAGAGCTCAAATTAAAACAATACTAATAAATCAATTGTAAAAGAAATGTAGTCATTTCGTTAGTAGTTAATTTCATATCGTGGTTGGTAAATGCTTATATTTAATTAAATTGTATATTTTTATAAACCAAACTAAACGTTAAATAAACATTTTATATGTATATGCTTTGTGTGAAGCTTAAAATTTAATGTTGGTAATAAAATAAAACAGTATCACTACTCTAAAACAATAGATTTTATAGTGGGCACTCAACGAAGCAATCTCATTCACGGAAATTTTTGGTTTGAAGCAAATCATAAGTATCTCGACTTAAATAGGGCTTATAATAATAATAAACTAATATTATATTCGAATTTCGTCGATCAACTGACTATATTTGATTTGAAATTACATTAAAATTTTGATTACCGCTAATAAATCTTCCACGTGCGGTACTGATTTTTTTTAATAATAATCTTAATATTTTATTCTCTGCGACGATTAAAGCTTCGGCTATGATTTATCTTCCATCTGTTAAGGGGGGACATGCTCGTCGAAGGTCAAAATTGAGTTTTTATTGTATTTTCAAACCATGATCCTGGACACTCCTTAAACGTTGTAGATAATCTATTTATATAATTTTAAAGCCTTATTATCCTTTATAGTTATTTTAAACATTTGATGACTGCATGAAGTATTTTTGTTACATAAAATAGTATTCTTTTAAACCTCTCGCTCTAATGTTTTAGAATATAGTCATATTTCGGTACAGAACTGTGCAGTGGTGTTAAAATTTTTTACATTTATTAATTTTTAAACGCATTTATAAAACCATTAGTATAATTTATTACGAGATAATTTTTGTAAAATATTCACGATAAAAAATTATATTGATAATCTCTGTGATCCCAAATTTGACAAGAATTAGGCATTTTATTATTCAAAAAATCGGCAAGATTAACACATTTAGAGATAGTTATAAAGATATTTATTATAAGCTATGTCTTTGACCATTCAAGTGTGATAAACATCTTATGAATAATGATTGCTTTATAATAATTATTGACCTAAGAATAAGGTAGTGTTTTTTTGAAATACGCCATTTCTTTTGTCATTCCCTAGTGGTTAAGCTACATTATACGGCCGTAGCCATAAAATGACAAACTATAATTAAAGTAGGGAGTAAAATTATGTTAACGCGCGTGTTTGAACATGTACCTAACTGATTTTTTTTAAATTTTTTTTTTAACGGTACATGTTCAAACACGCGCGTCAATATCATTTTACTCCCTACTTCAATTATAGTTTGTTAATTTATGGCTACGGCCGTATGTTGTAGCTTAACTACTGGGGAATGACAAAAGAAATGGCGTATTTCAAAAAAACACTACCTTATTCTTAGGTCAATAATTATTATAAAGCAATCATTATTCATAAGATGTTTATCACACTTGAATGGTCAAAGACATAGCTTATAATAAATATCTTTAGAATCATCTTGAAATGTGTTAATATTGCCGATTTTTTGAATAATAAAATGCCTAATTCTTGTCAAATTTGGGATCACAGAGATTATCAATATAATTTTTTATCGTGAATATTTTACAAAAATTATCTCGTAATAAATTATGCTAATGGTTTTATAAATACGTTTAAAAATTAATACATGTAAAAAATCTTAACACCACTGCACAGTTATGTACCGAAATATGACTATATTCTAAAACATTAGAGCGAGAGGTTTAAAAGAATACTATTTTATGTAGCAAAAATACTTCATGCAGTCATCAAATGTTTAAAATAACTATAAAAGATAATAAGGCTTCAAAATTATATAAATAGATCATCTACAACGTTTAAGGAGTGTCCAGGATCATGGTTTGAATATACAATAAAAACTCAATTTTGACCTTCGACGAGCATGTCCCCCCTTAATAGACTATTTTCCTCATGTCAGAACCTTCTGTTACCTATCTTCATCATTATTATGAAGACGTATCTTCCGTTACAGATACCTCCAACATGAGCCTACAAATATTGTATAGCTCAATGCAAACATTTGCTTTTTGTACAAACAGAGGCGTATGTGAACAGACAGACCAGCTTGTTAGCTCTCGATTTTTACGAAATCGTTCACTGTCAGAACAGTAAGCGCTACAAGAAAAGTGTTTTTTTTATTATATGTGTATAGATATATATATAATATATATATACTTATGTTCTTTTATCTTTATATTATTTTCTTATATGCACATTTTCTTTCGCCATAGATCAAAGATTAGCTATTTGTGTTTCTGATCAGAGTTGTTTTAATTTTTCTTCTTATCTTATCATCATCAGGGCGATTTTTGCTTTATCGTCTACAATAAAGTGTGATTACTCCTTCTTATCGTGCCATTCCCTAACGGAGGTCGGCCACCATCAGGCCAATCTTTACTTACGGAACAATTCGGTGGAACTGCACTCGTACCAATCATGAAGTTGTTGCGTTTACCATCGATTATTCTTGAATGAAAAGTGCGGCCTAAGTACTGTAGTTTCAATTATACCTATCCACTAAAAATTAAATGAGTTTTTTTTAATACATCCAAGTATTTTTCTTATTTTATAGCATATATTAGCTATGGCGAGCTTTTGTATGCGAAAGAATTGTATAATTTAAAGAATATCGACTAATACGCCTGGTTAGTTGCCAATCATTTACCGATTTAACTGGGATTGTTTGTTACGGAAAAAGGACGGTGCCACGGATTCTGGATGAATTTCAACCGGTATGTATAAATGTCCTTAAATCTCAGAAAGAAAAAGAGGGGAAAATAAATACTTGATAAAATTAGAAGAAAAGTGTGAATCTTACGCAAGGAAAATTATATTTCTCGGAGGAAAACCGCACAGTTGGACAAAATACGCTCCATTATGTATTTTGGACATTCGTGCATCTTTCGGGACTGCGGGGCAAAAAGAAGTAAGTAGCTTTCTAAAACCTTCTTTGATGTTTTGGCAAAGAATACCGTTAGATACCAAGGGTTTTTTGTGTTTATTTTTTTTGAGCTCAAGGGACGCGGATTTAAACATTATCGATGCATGTCGGAATAACCTATGTATCGATTTGTGTTCTATTAATTACTTTGGGTTTAATTGTAATTATTTTTATGTTTCTGAATTTGGCCATTAAATGTAGGCTATGTTTATAAGATAGGGTAGATTTGGTATATACCTATACTATACATTATTGAGATTTGTTGAAAAGTGAAAATGTATGTGTGTACCAAATTTCAAGTTTCTATCACGAAATGAATGATTATGTTGCTAACAAGGTGAAGTACGAGAAGAGCGGACCATAGATTATGAATGATTTACAAGGGTAAAAAATGCAAATAAGTAACGGACGCTAAACGCCTTCCCGCGAAGGGACCGACCATAAATATCAAATAAGGAGAAAATATTTTACGTCCGTTCGCTCAGTTTTCCCGTGTTAAATATACTTTTTTCAAAATTCCTATTTGTAACGGAGAAAATACGTATAATATTGTTATAATGTAATACGTTATTATCCTGGCATTTTACATATATCACACAGGCAATGGCGTTCATATTTTACAGGCGTATAAATATGGCAACCCTAACGGCATGATCATTACTATTACGTTTATCCCAACACATGAATCCTTTTGTTAAAAAAAACCAATAAGTTTAAATGTTTATACACCTTAATTAAAATTAATAATATAAGGGTTTTTTAAAACAGTGATATCTTAAAGAAAAACTCGTAATATCTAAAATAAAAAATACTACTGTTATTTCTTAAAAAAAAAATACTTTCGTACTTCTAAATCTATCTTTGTATCAATAATCACTATAACTGGAAAAATTGATGTTTAATATTGACACAGTTTGCTAATTTAATATTTTAGTTGTCTCTTTATTATGATTATAATTAAAATTGTCTTTGTACATTTATAATATTAAGAATATCTCTAAGACACTTGGTGGATATTTAAATAAATTATATTTCTTAAAAACCTTATACATTTCCATAAAGATCGATTTCAGTGACCTGGGTTTAAGTATGTATATATTCAAATAACTTAATATAAACCAGTGGCGCACCCAGGATTTAATATTGGGGGGGGGGCAAGGAGGAGAATGTAAATTAGTCCATAGGATCTTTTTCTTCTTCACAGCCTAATTTCTCGTTTATCGGTATTTTGTCTATTGCATTCGGTGTACTTACACCATGGTCCCCACATCCTGAAACGGGCCGTCAGGCTACGATATTTGGCCGGCCCCCTACCTACCGCTAAGATTAAAGGCAGTGTGAAACACTACATTAACGTTCTTCAAATTGTGTTTCAGTTCAAATTAAGGGTACTTATACAGTGAATTATTGGCGATTTTTAATACATCTACTTTAATAATGGAGCTGTCGAGTATTGACACATAATAATCAAAAAATATATTGCACAATAATATAAGTAATTGAAAATGTTCATGGCCATGAAGTATAATAGCGCTGCAGGCGACTTTTTTTACTATTAAAGCTAATTTATGATGTGTGTTTATCTCACTTATCTGATCAACCCGACACGCCGGACCCCCCACAGCCCGGGCCCCCAGGCTAGAGCTCTGTCAGCCCAGCGAAAATTCTGAGATCTTTTGCTTTATTCTCCTCGGGTTCCTGGCTAATTTCTTATTTTGACCAAAAATGATAACTCTCTCAAAGTGCATCGAGATATGAGTCGTCATAAAAAGGCAATGCTAATAAGTATACAATAGTTTTTAAAATGCTGAAAGGTGAAACCTGATTTTCTGAAACCAATCGAAAAACAGATAGGTTTTATTGTATTAATAGTTAAACCTACAATTATTCTTATATAATAACAATATTGAGATACACTACTAAATTCATTTATCTAAATTAAGCTTGGAAGAAAGTGCTGTTTAAAATCAATTACGTCCCAACGCCACTTGCAAATAATTTAATTACGAGTATTATATGTCTTTCTTCATTTTAGTTTCAAACAGTCTAATAGAAAAGCTTTATAATCGATTGAGTTGGGCGCCAACATTGCTGGAAATCGATATACTGACGAATTTAGCAAATAATACCGAATAGACAAAAATCGGAAAATTAGAGTCCTTAATTTGCTTCACTGACTTGGCAACTGTGTGTATTGGGATTATTAAGAGCACTGTTGCTTTATTTGATGGACCAACGTCTTATTTGGCAATAATAAAAATAAGCAAGCGGCCATCAAGTGGACAAAAGTCATAAACCTCCGCGACAGTTGAATGCGCCCAATTTTATGATACGCTTTTAGATATCCCATAAAAAGCCACACCAAGCACCAATAAAAATACGCGTCCACCAATGACCCTACGCACTCTTTACTTCTCATCCAATGCTCTTGTAAAAGTAACTCGAATTATTATAGATATCATGAAAAACGCTCCTTTTTATATATGTCCCCTACCTATGTCTGGCTGTGTATTGACCGCAGGTCGCTACTTGTATATTATTGTATTTCTCGAATCCCTTTTTCGTAAAACTGTATTTCTTTTGAATTCGTTGACTCTGAAAATACACTTCGGTAAGTATCTATTTTTATAGCTGTCGTGTTTTTAAAATAGATTATTATAAAGTCAGATATTATTTTATATCTATAATTAGAGTAAAAACATTGATTTTATTTAAAGATTGTACATCATAAATCTAACAATTAGTAAGTACAAATAGACGCGGATTTAATGATACTCTCATTCCGTAAATATTTCATATTCTCTAAGTAATTTTTTTAATCCACGACAGAGCTTAAGTACACATATTATTCTATAGCTTTTTTGTCCTCAGACATTATCAGATTACACTTTATTTTCATTTATACAAGAACGTTAAATTACAAAAGAGAATACATCATTTCCATTATTTTTTAACTTACTTATTAAATTTAAAAATACTAGAAAATATTGTTATACTATTTTGGCTCAGTATAAAGAAGTGATAAATCTATTCTATCTATTCATCAACGTCAATAAATTGTCCCAGAAGCCGTTAGATACGATATATATACGGAGATACAACACACAGGACCGAGAATAATGGAATATTGATTCAGAGAAGCTTTTACCCAGTTATAGATTGGTGTAATTTATGAAAATAAAGAATATGATACGAGACTTTTCATGCCATTTACCGTTTTAATTAGATACTTATTTAAAAAAAATATATATGTAAATATTATTCTACTTAGTTCTATTGTGCCTAAATTAGTGCTGCGAGTAGGGCACCTGACTGATTAAATCCACCCCTAGATACAATTGTATATTTTCAGGTAAGTTTATCATGATCGTCAACAGTAATGCGACTACCCGGATGGGCAATAGCTTCCTTCAAGAACTCTCTCCACTTGTTTCTATTAAAAGTGATAGCTTTCCTATTCAGTATCTCAAGCATACGCCTTCATCGGTAGTCAGAAAATTTAGCTATTGAATTTCTCAATATTACCTACTCTCTTTTCAGGTGCATCATAATTGCTACGTTGCATACAATTAATTGAACTGCTCTCCATACACCGTAAATTTCACCATTGTAGCCCTAGACCAGGCATGCCCAACCTGCGGCCCAAGTGAAGACTTATTGCGGTCCAAGGCCCAATTGAAGTTTTCAGCTTTTCATATTTTGTTATTCATACAATAAAAAAATCGTTCTCATAAATTTACTAAATTTATATTATATTTTGTGAAATTGTGAGGTTGCTCGATGAAAACAAGGCCAATCAACTACGACACGCGTCAGCTAAATTACCAGTCAATATGAAAAAGATAATATCAAACAATATACAAAAACAATTGTCATATTAATTTAAAGATAATAAAATATTTTGAATAGGTAAGTTCTTATGTGTGGCCCACCTAAGCTCAGTAATATTTTTTTTGGCCCACCAAACGATTTGGGTTGGGCACCCCTGTCCTATACCATCGCATTTTGGGTAATTTTAGTAATGCAGAGTTAGCCATAATTTAAAAATAGTTAGTGGGTACTTTTATTCCTTATAACTTACTCAATTTTTTGACGTTTAGTATTTTCAAATATACGAATAACACTAACTATGCACTCACTGACAAATATACCGATTTTTAATAAAGAAAACTAATTAATATCAAAATAGGATTCGAAACATTATTTATTATTAAAACTGAACTCAGAATATTGATATTAATAAATTCGTTTCTGTATTGCTGTGTTAAGGACCTCTAAGGTGAATAAGACGAACCTTCAACCTCTTTCCACTACACAGTACCTACACACATACAGATTATGACAATATGTATGCCCAAAATCAATCATTTCAAAGTAAACAAACACCCATCCTACTGCTCTAATCGGTAGCGGGTTAGCTGTGCATTAATTAAGGGTTGTCAATTAAAGACACGTCGCGCCCGTGATGACCCCGTGATGACCGAGAGGTAACGTGTCGACTTTTAAAGTCATGGGTGTCGTGTTCGAATCCCCGGTGAGAAAAAAAAATCATAATACGTTGTTCTTTTCATTGTGTATTTGGACCCACAACAAGGATCTAATAGTATAAGCAAATGGTTAACATATACAGCGCTCGAAATGGAAAAGTTAACGAACCGGAGCGCTCAACTATTTTCTGAAGATATTAATAAAGGTACTCGTTGTTTTCAAGTATTTTATAAAAATAAATGTGTTAGATTTTTTATTATATGACCTATCTAGCTCACACGGTCAAATTATTTTTCCCACGAGACGGAGCGATAATTTTACCGATTTCACGAACCGGAACGGCGCTCCGGTGCGTTCCGATCCATTTAGAGCCCTGAACATATAACAAAATTGGTTAAGAAACCTCTTCATGCAGCGCCCGAGATCTACACCAATACAAAAAATACGTAGCTCTAAAAAAGACTAAATAAATGATATTTTGTGAATAAGTATATATAAAAAATGTTAATTGCCATTTTTATATATATATAGAACTAGAGATTTTGTTATCTTGATCTACTGTAATAAAAATAAAGTTTATTTTTTAACCAGAAAACAAACATATTATCCCAGACGAAAATAATATACAAAAATCGAATGTACGGCTGACAAAAAAAAATGGGTTTTAGTCCGTAAATCATCTCTGATAAAAGTGGATAATACTCAAATTAGATTTTCAATGCCAAAAATGCTTCCATTGTCAAAACTGCACTCAAAATTTGAAGAACACATTGCCAAAGCGAATAAAACTCTACTTAATAAAATCTTTTCTCTTCCCAAATTATATGTATGTCTCCGAGACTTTGACGATTAGAGAAAAAGAAAGGCAGAGACTACACGTATTTAAAATGTGGTATTGAAGGTGAATGCTGAGGACTGGACGATCAAGTATTTTTTTGACACTGCAACAAGCCATGATGTCCAATGAGAGTAGTATATTAAATAATTGAAGAGAAATAAACACCCATGTTTTGAGAAAATCACATAAATATATTGTGACCTCACCGAGATCGAACTCGGGGCGGGGATATGAAAGTCCAGCGCCTTACGTAGTAGACTATGAGGGCCGCCTAAAAATTAACCATTAGCAAACTCTATGGCAGACTCTCCTCAATTTTCATGTGCCAGAGCTTGACAACCTAGAAAAAATCATGCTATTCGACCAGGTTGATGATCGGAGAGGATAAGGAAGAGCTTTTTTCAAATGAATGGGTCAAATCAAAATTGCAACAACTTATAAATTTGATTCAGCTGTAAGTCACGAACCTGTGACACACTGTTTCAGAGATAATAATTTTATCCATAGTATTAGGCCATTAGAGTCTTGTAAACGTATTGTATATAATAATATAAGACAATTTAATATTTTTTTACTTAAATTGAGAACGAATATGAAAGTGCAGAAAAACGTAAAAGGAATGAAAAATTCAAGAATATTCTGACAAACCATTTGCAGGAAACCGCACGTACAAAAGAGGGTCACATGTTTCGAATAGGTACTTTCTGAAGGCTTTGAAGTATTGCTGGAAAAATATAATACACTGCTGGGAAGTAATATTTGCTAAGATGAGCACCGACTCTTTTGCGTTATCTGGAAAAATGTTTTGGAAAATAAAGTACTCAGATGCAGTCTCCTTGTGCAAGTAACTACTATTGTTTTAAACGGATTACAGAAGTAGTGTAAGTAAATACATTGTTGTAGCCTCGTTAAGAATAAGCGTCTACAGACCACCTACTTGCAAATATTATACCATTTAACTTATATATAAATATATATTATATATATATATATATATATATATATATGTATATATATTATGTACAAAAAATATATTCGACATTGAAGTCAATGGCTTCACCAAACATACCCGCCTCGTATCACGCCCAGTCTCAATCGGGCGTATCACAAGACCATACGTTTGGATGTAAAGCATATTATTTTTTAATGTCTGGGAATGTTTCAGGAGCAGTTACCCAAGACTGTGGTCGCCATTCACTCAAATATGCTTTAGACAAATTTAAAAATTGTAGTAAGTAACAACCTCATGCAAAACTGCCGAACAATCTAAGTGAAGAGATCTTCTTCTTCGATAATGTTTGCTCCTTAGTTGAAGCATATGGATACCACGTGGTGTATCCAAGAACCCAGGCGCTCGCCAATCGTCTTCCCAGATCTTGCCAGTATCTCGCAGCTCCGCCATATACACGTGGATATTTTTAGTGGCCTTCTAGGAATCCGGTTGGCTGAAGGAACAGGTAAGTCAGGTTGAAATTATCTTGAAGCATCTAAAGGCAGGTCCATCGTCGCCTCTTCACTCTCTGCGTGATACTCTTAACGTTATACCACCACACCTATTATCCGTCGTAAACATATATTCTCAAAGCTCAGTATACGGTAGCCTGGTTAAAGAAGAAAAATATTAGAATTGACGATTATAACGTTGCTATAAAAATAATAACACCACTTTATACACTTGAGTTAACTGTAATCTAATGTAAATAATAAAATAAGTCTATTTTTTCATACATTTCCGGCGGTTGTTTATCCAGTACAAATCTTGCAATCGATTTTTAACTAACTTCCCGACTAGCTAGATATTTGAAACTTTTAGAATATAATATCAGAACACGATGCCAATGCATTATTTTAATACTTTTTCTTTAAGTAGAATTGAATTCATTTTCAGTTCATTCTGTTTTGTATGAAAAGTTATTTCGGAAGAAATCCGTAATCCAATCCACTATTATTGGTTGCTAAGGGGGTGGTCCTAACAACTAAATTATTAATATATACGTGCGTTACTATGGAAATCAAAATGGCATTTCAGTATTCTATATTTGTTTGTTTGTTGCAAAATAGCAAAAAAAATGATTTGTTGACAATTGCCTTATTTGTCCTAAATTATCAATAATAGAATTGTCAAGATTCAAGTCAAGTCAATGATTCAACAAGAAAATTTAAAAACGTGGTATATAAAAAGTTCTTTTTATCTTGTAATTATGAATCTTATTCACACATTAATAGGTATGTCGAGAAGTAAATAATTTTAATTACTTTTTAAAATTTTCGCTTATGCGTCAGATGTGTTCACTTAATCATCAGCGCTCCAAAGATGGGTTTATAGCCGGAAACCGCTGCCAACGTAGAAATAGAATTAACAAAAATATCTTTCAAACCTATTCTCATTCATTATTGTTAGTTAATTTTAGTTAAAAAAAATAATATGTAATATGTATATATATATACTCAATATATAATACTCAATATATTTTATGTAATATGTGTGTTGTAAGTATAACAACAATAAAATTATTACACTTTCAAATGAATCTTCATAAAGAAAATATCGTCGAGTTTAGTATAATTGCAATGGCTTTTTACTACTAAGAGTATCTCGTTACCTTGACAGATTGTAATAAAATTTTGGAAGTAAAAGTTACATTAGATGAATTAGGTACTAAAATTGAATGACTTCTTGGCAAAATTGTTTGCAGTGATGAATTAAACTTATTTCATAATATTAAATTAAATTGTTGACGTACAGTAGTATTATATTGTATCATATTATATTAAATAAAATCACTCAAAATATAGTTAAATCAATTATTAGTTAATATAAATGTTTTCTACTCTAGAAAGTTTGTTTTTGTTTTTCATATACGGTACCTGCATTTGTAATATAGTAGATATATACGTACAACATATTTGCTTTTTCATACAAGGTGGTTGTTAGTAATTTTGAACAATCACAAACACCCAGGCTTTGAGAAAAACACATAAATATTATGTGTCCTGACCGGAAATCGAACCCAGGAACTCTCGGATGGACAGCGAGCGCCTTACGCACTGCACCACAAGAACCGCCTCCTACAACATAATATTATGGTAGTTTGAGTTATTAGTTTAATGGTTGTAGGTACAAACATTCGTATTGTAAATTCTACGTTGTTTGAGTTGGATGTTATCAGCTGTTTCGGGATATAAACCCATCTTCAAATCAAGCATAAGAGTAGGTAGAAAGCACAAGGGCTTCTCTTTATATTTAAAATGCACAACAGTCACTCTTTGGAATGTTAAAATTAGACCAAATGACTTTCAACGAATAGTCAAAGTAGCTCAGTACACTATATTCATATAATATGATGAAACTTTCAATACATCTACCTAAATACTCCTCAAAACTCAGTCATTATTTTTATGCGCATATCTCAATGTGTAATGTTTCAAAAACTTAACTGAAAGTTTGAAACTTCCAAGTCATGACAGAAAGATAGGGCAGGTGTATAGTGTAAACCTATCATCATATTTTTATTTAAAATATATTATTAATTTTATTTTTTAATTTATCATTTTTATATATTTTTCTATCCACCTTACTATTATACACATCTTCCTGATTACCTGACAATGTGGCATGCAGAAGGAATAGATAAGGCGACAAACGATAGTGTATGCAACGTAATTAAGTAGGTACGTCAACGCCCTTAAATGAAGATGGACCGTACACATAGCCCGTGCGCATTATGGATGAATACAGTAATATTATAGTGATAACTAGGAAATCCAATACCGAGCCAAAATCTGGATCCCGGAATTCCGGGATTAAAATTTCACGATCCCGGGATTGGCATTTTTTTCAATAGTTAATATTTATTTTTTATATATGTTACGCCAAATGTGCGAAATTGACTATCACATGAAATGGGCTAAATTTTGGCTAATTCATGTAATAGTCAAGCCTGTTGCCTTATTCATGAATTAGGTAAATTTTCTGCCGATTCGCCAGGGCATGGAATTCTTAAACTGTCAACATGACAGTAGAAAAAGTAAATTTAATACGGATGGTTTTATTAGTTATAATTGGACATAATATAATGTTATTATTATAAGGTTAGGTTGGGTTAGGTTAGGTTAGGTTAGGTTAGGTTAGGTTAGGTTTTGAATTTCTGAATTATTCAACTGAATGTCCATTTTGAGGTTAGCTAACAAGACGTGTCAACAAACTATCAAAAACATACAATCTACCATTGCACGATCGATACCCAAGCACGAATCAAATCGCGAAAATACCTTTAAATAAAATTCATCCGTTATCATATTATAGTTCTAGTTTTTTTGCGCATAGTAAATGGATATGAACGTCATTGTAGTTATTGATTGGTATATTTTTATATTATAATCAATGACATTTGACACATTTGGTTAGTTTGATTAGTTGCAAAAAACACCACCGTAGCGCGACCATCTATTTTGACCATAGATAATATACGTACATTTTGACCAATCCACGAGCATTTCACACATTCAGTTTAGTTGCAAAAAATACCACCGTAGCGCTACTATCTAATTTGTCAAATGCATGAACAAGGCAGAAAAATTACTGCCGAATTCACGCACTCACCAGATATTTTGTCTAATTCATGAATAAGGCAACGGGCTTGCATTTTTCATGATTTAGGCAAAATTTAGCCCATTTCATGTAATAGTCAATTTCGCACATTCGGCGTAACATATATACAAATAACGTTGATAAAATCTGTCAAAAATAAATCTAGTATAATTATTTATACTATTTAAGACATTTATGTTAATATTGTGTACGTTCAGTCTTGGAATTCCGGAGCGCTTGATAATTTTACGAAAATATTAACACTGTTACTTATCTAATTCTATACATATATGTATTTAAAAAAAGGATTGTGTTAGATTTTTTTATAATATGATATATCTCGCTCACACGGGCAAATTACTATTAACACGAGACGAAGCGATAATTTTGGGGATCGTATGAACCGGAACGGCGCTCCGGTGCGTTCCGGTCCATTTCGAGCCCTGGCCGAAAGGCGAAATCGAGGTTTCTTAAAATGATTCCTTATGAAATTGTGCAAATCTCCCATCAATTAGAATTTATACATGCACGTTACGACAATCATGTTAATTGTAAATCCTAATGTTGAACTTACAATTCAAAACAAAATAAAATGATTAATCACAAAAAAACTCTAAACAATAATAATTGTATTAGGTATTAGGAAAAATAATAAAAGATAAAAAAAAAACACTTATTTACTGATGTACCTACCTTACATCATCACTTAAGTAAACAAAACTTCGAGCTGTAAGTAGGGTTTTGTAGAAGTACTATACTCATAGCTAACCGAGATCTACGACTGACCCACTTGGTTCTACTTTAAAAGTTATTTGTTTGCTTTCGAGCTTACACTTCTAAAATTGCTGAGAAATGCATCTCCGCGCATTTTAAAATACCTGTATACCCAAGTCTTTCGCGGAAGTAGTAATTGCACAATCATATTACTCTACTTACTTATATGTCTCATTTCTTACTTCTTGATGAATTAGGAGCATCAGTTGTTTTTTTCTTTGAGCCAGTTAGTGGTAAAAGAGTGACAAACTTTTATAAATCCTTAAAACATATTCTGTTCATCATACACAGTAGATTTCTTTACTCACTGTATTGTATATAAGTACTAATGTTTTTTTTATATATATTAATTAGATTCGCATATAATGTTAACGTTGTTCACAGTAATTAAATATTGTTTCATACTCGCTAGGGATAGCAATACCGAATGAAAATACCAATACCGGTATTTCGGTATTTCCAATTGAATACCGGTATTAATAACGGCATTCTTGAAAAATATAAAAAAAAACAGAAACCAAAAAATATGTATTATATAAAAAAACTCTTTAAAATATTAATATTGTATATCAAAAATATCTAAATAAGTACATAATGTATGTATGTAATAATATAAAAATAGGCAAAATATGGTAGAGATACTAATGTTTACAATTACCTTGAACTATTGGAACTTTCTTCTTCGAATGATCTTTCAATAAAAAAAAAATTACGAAGTGTTTTTGGATGCACCCCACCGATAATTCCACCTAATGTTTTATTACACTTTTTATACTAAATTACTTCTTTACTTTTATCCCATAAGAAGTAAAACCAAACACAATATTGACAAAAAAATACAATCCTGCTAAACCTTTTATATTATTTAAAACATTTTATATCCACTTTCAATACCGAATACATCGGTATTGCCTGATTTTCAAAACCGGTATTTCGGTATCGAAAAATACTGAGATACCGGTTTTGAAATACCGGTATTGCAATCCCTAATACTCACTCGATAGTATTCAAGATTATATTTTCATGATACTAAACAATGGATATAAAAATGTATTTGAGAAATTCATTCTCAATATCGTAAATGAATTATTTTTCTCTCTGTTTATAGTAAAATGTATATATATTAAGTTTTAGCATAATTTTAAATAATGTTTCTGTCAGAGATTTCAATATTTAATGACTAATTTAATTTTCTCCCTTTTCTATACTTTTATTTAAAACGTACTTACATATTAATAAAGCTGTTAGTACATATAATTTTTAATTTGTAACTAAGTAAGTATCAATATTGTTGTGTCTAAATATTTTTTGCATCTATTATAGGTATGTCAAGGAAATTTTATTTTAAGAGTTTTTGTTATTTATGTACTAGAAGTTTTTTACACGGGCGGTAAATATCCGAGGAAGTTTATGTAGGGTGTAATTATTGTCTTAGAACCCTTAAGTGTTACTATATACATTCATTTAACTAGAATAACCATGCTTTGCGAAATTGCAATGTACATAATATAAATGCCACCACGTGAGTCATAAATTTATTCTTATTTTGGTGCCGTCTTCTATCGAAGGTTGACGACCAAATTGAAGTTCACCTCCCTATTATGGGCTTGTCAGGGCTCGAAATGGACAGGAACGCACCGGAGCGCCGTTCCATTTCGTGAAATCTGTAAAGTTATCGCTCCGTCTCACGGACAAAATAATTTGACCGTATGAGATAGATATGCCATAGATATAACAAAAATTCTAGCACACTTGTGTTTATAGAATACACATAAAATTTGATAACCTTGTTAATATCCTCATAAAATTTTCGAGCGCTCCGGTTCGTAAACTTTTCCATTTCGAGCGCTGAGGCCTATGGTATCAGATCCCCATCGCCTTGGACATTTAGCTAATTATGGAGGTTGCGTTTTTAAGATAATCTCCTTCTACCAATGCTGCTGGCGCCTTCCATCTTTCCGTGTATTATAAGTTCACGTATATTTAATTTTTTTCTAAACATTCGTAGTTTCTCAACATACACAATATCGTTAAATTCTATAGATATGTTTCATAGGTCTCTTAGTAACACATATTGCTGTGAATAGTAGAATTGACATCACATAGAAATATAGCATCAAAAATTTTACTAATTAATTAGAAGTTAATAATTTATTGTAGGAATGTTACCATTCTATTGAAATAATTTATTCTTCCCAGAAATAAATATCATAATGTTCTCATGATGAAAATGCAATTTAATTACTGTGCTTTGGATGAACCTACTTTGACTGACAGGGTATAAAAATGTGTGACTTTGATATTTTCAAATCATTTGAAGTTTGAATTAATTTTTGGTTGTGTTATTTTAGACATCTGTATTATTATTTTAGAAGTTCTATGAATATTCCATTATTCCATTTTGACTTGCACAAGTTGAGACTACATTTACAAAGATGTCAGTGGTATATTGCCATGCTTGTGTTTGATTCAGTAATATTTATTTTATCATTTTGACTTTATTGTTATGTAAAAGCCAATTCTTATTTTATTCATTTATATACATATATTTGTTATAATTTTTTTTAATTATTATTAATTATACAGAGTTAGTTCACGGTTATTTTATATCTATAATGAAATGGTCTGTAGAAGTAATTTAGTAAGTATTTAATATTATTGTATTATCGGACATGCCTATTGTATACGTCATTACTAGGGAACCCAATCCCGAGCCAAATTTTTGATCCTGGCATTTCGGGATTACAATTTGACGATCCCGGGATTGGCATTTTTTCGATAGTTAATATAACATTTTTATATATACAAAATACATTGATAAAATCGGTCAAAAATAAATCTAGTACAATTTAATTTATACTATTTAAGTAAGACATTTATTTGTTAATATTGTGTACGTTCAATCTTGTAAATACATAGGTTTAATGGAGTAAATAATATTGTAATATTAATAATAATGTGAAAGTAAAACAGTTTTATTTATTTATGAGAAGATGACAAATACAAATACGAGCTCAATTAAAATAAAAAAGAACATAATATCTTATTGACAATAAATACAATATAAAAAAATAAAGATTTAAGTAAGTAATTAAAACTAAAACATTATTCTGAATAATATGCCCAAAGTAATACCAAAGCATGAGGTATTAGTTTTTCTAGTTTTTTCTGATGTTGTTACGATTGCGCAAGGCAGCAAAAACTGGTTATTTATTATCCGGTGATTCCCCGTGACCAGTGGGTCTCCAGAATATCATTTTCTGGTAGAAACGTCTAACTAAATGTTTCTTGAATTCTCAAATCCATATCACGGATGTTACCAGAATCATACATATTATGTGGAATTTTTAATTTATGTTAAACTATTTACAAATCTAAACGATTTTAATTTATAAAATTTCGAGGAATCAATATTGTGTTTAGTCTTTACATTCATTATATGAGATTGCTGTTTCTGATAGTAAAGACATAATGAATGGGTTAGAGAGATTAAGAATAGTAAAGCAAATCATGGTGTACTTATGGCCTTTCAACTTCATAAATCTAATTAGTCAGCCAAATATGAAACTGCCGTAAAACGTATGAGATCATGGTGGAATCATTTTATTAAGAGTGGGAAGCATTGTTTTTTCCAATCTTTCTCACTTTTATTAATTTATGTGAAAAAATAAAACGAATTGGCAACACATCGGGGAATCAAACTTCTACCAAACTCAGTTTATTTCTAATCTAGTTATGTTATTAAAAGTATTTTTTCTGTTATATTTATTTTTTTCATAAAAATTGATAACAAAAATCAATCCCGAAAGTTTCGGGATTATTGTTACCAATCCCGGGATTCATAGGTATCAAGAATAGTTCAGGATCCCGGGATTGGAACCCTTAGTCATTACTCATTATGGTCTGCATTATAGTATTATTATATTTGGTGTATTATCTTGTTTGGGACATCTAGGCGCAAGGCGTTTATCCCTTTCATACATTATTATCTTGGAGGTATCACATGGGGTGCTTGACAATTTTATGGTGGCTTCGCGACCGCCAGGGATCGATGCAATTATATTGGATGGTGACTTTGTCACCAGGACCGTTGTCGACTCCTTTATGGGTCGTGGCGCTGTGTGTTTGCTAAAACAATTATTGAGAACATAACAGGAGACAAAACAAAAAAAGGAATCTGTAATATTCGCAATATCATCGCAGAGACGAAAGAAAGACCATCCTGCGTACAAAAACCCGAGTGCAGATTGCTCGCGCTTGGATGGCTGATACAGTTCCCTTAATACTTTGGACGCGGAAGACGCACATGGCGCGTAATAACCAGGCGGCCGATCGATGTAATTAACGTGCATTTTAAAGGGGGCAATTAAAATCTCATTATTTACTCAGCAGCGAATACGTTAAGTATCACTTTATATTTTATGCTTATACCCTTAATCTGTTTTTTTTTTGGTTTAGCATTTATTATTTTTTAATACCTAGGGTGAGTGGTTTCTGACTCATGCACTCAGATCAAGTGACAGACTGGCCACCATCTTTGGTTATTTATTTTATAGTCGAGGGAAGGTCGATCCGGGATGGCCTGCAAAGAAACTTGCAAGTCTAATGATCGACTTGGCGAATGTCTACAGAAGACCGAGCACATTGGAGGAGTCTGCTTGACCCGATCAAGGTCCATTCCGGGCCATAGTGCCAGAGACAAGAATATGATCAATGATAAGTAATGATAATGCACAACATTATGTAGAAAATAGTAGATGGAATATGTAGCAATCATATCACACATTAAACGACACATAATACGTATATTTTGTTGTCAAAACAAAACAATAGAGCGATAATGTATGTCAGCATTTCCTCAATTGTAATTAGATCAGTAGGGTATGTTATGATTTATTAATTACGACAATATCTCTTGTAATATATGTACCTACTGTATTTGTATAAATTGGAAGAACAATCCATGAATCGTCACTCACTCATGGACTCCGTTACTCAACGCACTAATATCGTCATTCCACTCGAATCGAGTCTCTCAGTTGATTAATTAATATAATCAATCAATCAATCGATGTGACGATCTCACCAGTACAGCATTTACCCGCGATTATACTCTCACGTTGTCATCCTTATTAATCATCCCCAAAAATATATTATCAGTAGGTACTGCTTATTTATTTAATTTGTATCGCTGGATACCACAAAAATTTGACTGAAGTTTAAAAATATCATTATCAAAAAATAATAATGCTATTCCATAAAATAGTAATTAATTATTTATCTACATGTGTACCTACATACTTACCTTGTTTTATAAAAATTATACTAGGTATCAATATCTTTTCTTCAGTATTATTTATCACGCAATATCTACTATGGAGTAATAAGCAGTATTATAGATACTATTATTATAGGTGTTAAACATTTTAGCTATTATTTAATAACTGCATTATTATTAGTCTTGGTTACTTTGCTTAATACAATAACCTGTTATTGCATAAAATCTTGTTATCATATCTGGAACTAGGGTAGTCAGGCGCACGGCTCTGATAATTCTTTATTACTCGTATCTTGTAGGGCCGGTCTTAACTAGTTAGTTATATTACGACAATATTGAATGAAAATGTTGGTAGCGTAATAATAATGTCGTTGAGAGTTATTGGCGTTGGCAGCACGTAAAGAAATATGGTTAAATTTTTACGAGCATTACCTATCTTGAATACAGTTAAATCTTATGACATTAAAATATAATATATTTACTTAATCAAAAGAAGTAAAAGCGACGTACAGTCGTGTCCCTGGGAAAAGTGCCACCTTTAGCTTAGAATGCCATCCCAATTTTAGTTTCAAATGTCTGAAAATTGACTTATGCTATTATTTATTTTTGGCTATCTTAAACAGACAAATACTTACACCAAAATTCTTCAAATTGACATACACAACATATACTGCGAATAAGAGCATTTCCAAGAAACCTATTCTTATACAGTGGTGGTGTGAGATAAGTAGGTATGTGGTGCGAACAGGTTTGGAGACACACTTAAGTATAAAAATGTTTAGATTTTAGACTGCCATTGCAATATGTATTCCAATAAAACAGTAGTCGTGTTGTAAGTTTTTTTATGTTTCAATTATTGTTTAAACTGATATGTCGATACTTTCTAATCGTCCGCTTCATTGATAAGTCGTAATATTTGCATTCGTTCCTTCATTCACCGCCCTGTATACTGTGCCGCCCCTATGCAACGCATGGCCTGCGCTACCCCCACGGGAAATCACTGGCGATGTAATGTCAAGCATATACACCTACTGCACTCGTAATGCAAGAGAAAAGTATCGAGTCAGGAGAAGAAAGAAGAAATAAATATATAGGAAGAAAAAAGTAATGACGAAAATTTCGAGCTAGATAATAAGTTAAATTACAAGATAAAAAAAACTTTTCAAATACAACATTTTTAAATTTTCTGTTGAATCATATAAACTTGACAATTCTATGTATTAATAATTTAGGACAAATAAGTCAACAAATCATTTTTTTGCTATTTTGCAACAAACAAACAAATATAGAATACTGAAATGTAATTTTGATTTCCATAGTAACGCACGTATATATTAATAATTTAGTTGCTAGGACCACCCCCTATAATACCAACCAATAATAGTGGATTGGATTACGGATTTCTTCCGAAATAACTTTTCATACAAAACAGAATTAACTGAAAATGAATTCAATTCTACTTAAAGATGGCTAAAAGTATTAAAATAATGCATTGGCATCGTGTTTTGATATATTCTAAAAGTTTCAAATGTCTAGCTGTCGGGAAGTTAGTTAAAATCGATTGCAAGATTTGTACTGGATAAACAACCACCGTACAAACAAGAATGCGAGCTAAGACAAACGTGGTAAAAATGGCAGCCAACGGATGACGAGTTTTTTAACTGTGTGGAAAGCCCATCCAACGGTGTACGAAAAATATCTAAATTATTGTTAATAATATGTAGAAACTTTATGCTGGCATACCTATATCTATATTGGAAACGTGCCTCATGTAAAATAACAGAAAAAGATTGTCTAAAGTATATAAAGTCGATTTACAATCCCATGATCGTTTTTTACTACTACCTATGTAAAAGTATTGTTTTTACATTTAATAGTTAAAGAAGTCATCGAAAGGACTAAAATGTCTTCTAAAACCTTCTACTATATTATATTATATTTTAATACTTTTCAAAACGTTCCATATTATTTTAAGGAATCACCATTATTTATAAAATGCACGTAAGTATAAGTTAATAATTAATAACTATTTTTCAGGGTCTACTGCGAACGACAGTAAAATTATTTTGATTTGTTTAATAAATTAAGTATATAATCAGTGACGTCCCGTAGGAGTATGCAGATTGAGCGTCGTTTGGGGGCGGCAGTTACTCGAAGGGCGGCAAAGCGAAGAGAATCATTTGATAAATAAAAATAGCTACATAAACTTAGTACCTAATAAGTAAAATATTTTTCCATAAAAAAATCAGCTCACTGGTTGGAAACAAAATGTATTAATTAACATAAAATGTTTAACAGGACTGTAATTTTTCTGTCGGGTTTGCGATGTCTAGTTTACTTCCGTTGCCCTTCGACGTCCATGGTGACCAGAAACGACACGTGCACGGATGATAAAAAAACGTATAAAAAATCGGGCGTTATTTTGGCGTTGCCCAGGGGCGGCATTTTGTCTAAGGACGTCACTGTATAAATATAAGATCGCTGTTTAACTGTTCTAGCGTTACTGTGTATACTTCCAGAAATCTTTGAATGATAATTGTGAAATCGTTGAAGCAGTACATTCAGGAAATATCCAACATAAACAAAAAGAACCAGAGATATCCTGGCTAAATAAAATAATGTTATTACATCATATTTAGAATTAATGATGTTGTGATTTCTTTAAATATATGCGGATTTTCAATGAATATATGTTATTAATTTATGATACGTTTTCAAGGTTTTACAAAATTATTCCAATCTTATGGTACATGATAAAAGATACCTATTGCAGATACCAAATAATAAACCCACTGGATTGATAAGATAATTAAGTTACCAAATAGTAGATGCTTGCAGCTGTATTGGTATTGCTTGCTGCAATGCCTCAGAATAATAATATATAGAGAGCGGCTATTGTTCGGCAAAATGAAGCCGTGTTTCTTGCGTAGGTATAACGCACTGTAGAACCTCGTTTTTATTATTATCAACCGTTATTCCATCATATTGCTTTTCAGTATGGTTAACAAATTTCAACACAACATAGTTATTATGTTCTACTAAAATAACTAAAAATAATTACGACTAACTTTATATTTAACAAAAAAACAAAAAATAAAACAAAAACTCGGCGCTTTGCGCCTCGCGGGGGGCTCTGAACCTCCATGGGCCCCTCAGATGATGGTTACTTAAACTCTGTCGGCTAAAATTATTAAACATGGATGCATGCTTTGTCTACTGATTCTCTGAATGCTGGTTGTCTAAATTCGAAAGAAAAAAATGGTAATCTATGTTCCTAACGAATTATATACGACTATTTACTTATTCATAGAGTATGCGCTTAATAACTTTGGACTTTTTTTACTTTTTTCCTGCACTCATACGCCTTTTCGACTGATTACCTTTAGAATTAGATCAAATAATATTCACTTGTATTAATATATGTAGTGATAAATAAATAGGTAATATATTTAATAAAATTTAATAATATTTAATAAAATATATTACGGAGTGCAAAGTTATGGAGTGACAACTCTAAATTTATCATAAAAAAATTCTAAAACGGTGTTGAAGGTGGTTTTTAAATTATTAATTGTTAGAGTACGTTATTCTCAGAAGGGATATCGGAAAACCATTTTGACGAAGAGAACTTACCTTACATACCTAAAAAACTACACATGCACATTATCAAGACTACAAAAATAAACGACTTTTCTCTGCATAAGTATTAAAGAAAAATTGTAGAACAGCTTGAGATTTGTTAATTAATACTTATAGAATTATCAAAATAAATTGCGGGGCGTGTTCGCGGCAGACTGGAGTCTCTAGAGGCCGCGCAACTTTTGTGAGATTATTTTTCGTTACGCCTGCCTGTGCGATTTTTCGTAACGAATCCGCCCGAGAGGTCATGACAAAAACGTGACGTATCCATGCTAAAACCGATATTCAGGAAAAGTGTAAACATCATGAGGAGCGTTCATACAACAGTGGATTGAGAGTGGCTGAAATGACAATGATGATATTATGATATAACTTACATACATTTTTTTCCCAGCGAAACGAAAAATTAAATAAGTTGGTGGGTACTACATTATTGTGTTTTTGATTTAAAATGTGAAAGATAATGTTAAACTACATTCCGTTTTATTATGATTAATAGTAATAATGTGTAATAAAGTCACCGAAATTAGAAGATCTATCATAATATATACGAAATTTCAAGTAATATCTATACAAAAGTAAATAATATTTTAAGATTTAATATACTCGTGAATACAATACTCTATTTAAGAAAATGTACTATTCTGGAAAATGCTTTACTTTATTACGTACGCGGACATATCTTATTTATTAGCCAATCGGAGCATTAAGTCTATTTATGCTAAAACCCGCATATTATCACACAGTCAATTATTGTTGTGAGACCAAAAGTGGTTTTAAACCTCCAATTTGAATCAATCGTACGAGAAACTGGTAATTGATTTTATTTTTATGTTTCTTAATAATATGCCAAAGGTTTGTAAATAGCTGGGAATTATTCATGATTCTTTAAAATATCACACGTCTTAAATGTGTTAAAAAATATATATATAAATAATGGAATTAACAGATTATAATACAATCAGCGACACATTTTTGATTAATTTCATGAACAAATCATGATGTAAATTCTCCAAAGGTGTTAAAATGTTTTATATTTTAAAGAAAACATGATTTGGCATTTAAAATGTGCATTAAATATCCATCCATCACTATAACACTAAACTCTATATTTAAATTAGTGATTATTTTCAAGTTCATTGAAAAATATAACTAAAAGTGAAATAATAATATATCACATCGAGCATAAAATAGTGACTTATCTTAAATGTAAAAAATACTTAGGTTGTTTTTATTTGGTGAGAATCAACATAAATAAACTTTGAATAAGACATTATAAATATATATTTTCACAAAATGGCTGTATATATAATAGATAGATTAGCGATCATAATATTATTGTACATCACGAAACTTATTCAAATTTTATACTCGTAGATTACATAATTAAATTGACTATTAATTTAGTACTTAAATTTATAAAGTCTGAGAAGTGAATCTAGAGATTTTAGACCAAATACGTTATTTTAAAATATTGTACCAAGAGTGTTGGAGCGCTCAGAGTGGAGCACGGAGTGGAGCACGGAGCAGTGGAGCAATTGAGTTTTACCCGAAGCAGGAGCGGAGCCGGAGCACCAAAAATTTGTAGTGCTCCACTGCTTCGGATGTTTTTTTTAATTTGCATCCTAAAATCCAATGAAAATATTATATTTGACGCTTTGCAACACTGGAATTATTTGAAAACACTACCGAGTGATTCTTTTTCACTTTTCTGACAGAAGAGGCTGATAATGAAAGAGGATTTGCTGTCGGAAATTTCGTTATAACCCCTATTTTAAAACTACTTATTTTTTTAACATTTGTATACATATAATACCAATTAAAACTTTTTAGCCGGAGCAGAGCAGACCCTAGAATGGTGTTGGAGCAAGTTTTAGGCCCCGGAGCGAATCTAGAGTGAAGCAACTTAAAAAGGGGTCTGCTCCAACGCTCTGAATTTGTTAAAAAGCTTTTTCCATACTATTAAAAAGATAATATTTTTATTGAAATACCATCAATATCAACAGAAGTTCAGTGAGTATTAATGTTATTGGCATACTATAATATTATTAATTGCGCTACACTCCGGTGTGGGCCCTGGCCGTCCCATCATGTGATCGTCTTTCCCACTTTTACATGGTCATTTCGAGTGTGTGGCGTCGACATCCTTCTGAGTTTTTATACTTTACTAATTCAATAATTTCGATGCTGATGTATTATTATAATAATATATTATAATTCATTATACTTATTATATCTCTAACCAAATGGATCTTTATCGTTTTAAATTTTACGATTTTCAATTCATCACATGTAGTTGCAATCATTTTCACAGATTGGCCTAAGGATTGGTGTGAATACCGTACACTCTAACACACGATCAGTTTATCACAATCGGATGTGCTAAAAATCCATGTAAACAATTTTAGATTACCTTTATGATTTACTATTGTAATAGTTTAACAATTTAATTAATCTAATATTGATATTTTGGTTGTAACACATTGTAAACATTCACTTTTATATTGAATACAAATTTAGATGAGTACTTATATAATTTAATTCAGTGTACATATTTAAAAAAAATCCTACGTCAAAAAATATTATATTTCCAGCTACCCCTTAATAAGATTTTCAATTTATATATTACATTAATCAAAACCTCTTTTTTTATCGCTAATTACAAAAACTCTTTCATCCACTATTGCCGAGTGGCTTAAGCGTCGGCCTATAATGTAGAGGGTTCCAAGTTCGAACCCTGGGTCTGGCAAGTATACATATTGTTATTCAATTTGTGTGTGAGTCAGAGTATCGACATAGTAGGTTGGACAAGTGGCTAACATCCATTTCTCCATTAAAAACAAATCTTTTAATACAAATATACACTCTGTGTAGGCCCATAATGATCTTATTAGATTGGAAATGGTCAAAAAAAAAAAAAACTAAAACTGTGTAGAGGTAGAAATATCATAAAATACACTTAAGTGTTTGTATTTGACCAAACATACTATCGTACATCGATCAATATACCAATATGATTGTAGTGTAGACATTATTGTTTAAAATTCTTATTCTTTAATACATTGCTCGATTGTTAATACGTCACAGCATCCTATTAATTTAACAAGCGATTCATATATACATATGCATAATTTCTAGTAAACCTACATATTATAGATAATAATATGATATATAGGTATTATAATATGTCATCGAGAACGGTTAATTTAAAAAAAATATTATATAACCCGTAATCACGAAACCGGTGTATTGATAATGGTCTAGAGTGGAAAGGCTGATAAGCTGGAAAATATTGACGAGGGGTGCGATGTAGTGGAGGACACTTGGGAAGGAGAACAAATCTCGCCATATGATCTAACCCATATGAAAGGAAGAAATGGTACTTAACACGCATGGTCTCGTTATTTTAAATAATATATTCATTTGTAAACCGCTGTATATTAATATCAGACAAACGTGAAATCAAAACGGAAGACGGTTTTACGGAACGATAATATAATATATTTACCAAAACAAACTTCATGGTTTTTTACGGAAATTGAATAAAATATCAATATTTATTATATACCTATTTAAGCCAATGTTCATTTAATAAACAAATGCGTCGCGTGATCCGAACGAATTGCAAACACCTTTTCGAATTTTCGTTTCGCAAGTAAATCGAAACACGAATAAGGCATAAAATACATAATATCGGATATCAATGACTCCAGTTGTATGTAAATAACTGGTGCATTGATATGAAAAAAGTACTTTTACAATATACATTGCACAAACTTGGCAAATCGGACCAGCTGGTATTGATCACTCTCCCAGATCGCTTATTAGTAAGTATCTGATTATAGTTCACCAGTAACAATTAATACCGTTATTGTATTGTTTTTACCGTGGGCAATACCGGATTTTTTTATCTAGGTAATCATAGGGTAGCTAATGTTCTTTACAGTATCAATATTATTAGTATCGATCACTGAGATCATTTAGCAATAGGTACATTGCGTAGTTACTATATTATTTAATATTTCAAAAAATGTGAGGCTTAAAATCAACATAATAGTATATTATTAAGTATGTAGGTATGTATTTCATAAAACTAAAGGCACAATACTTTCTTTTCATTGCTTTATTTGTGTATCCAAGTTTATATTTTAGATTTACTTTCGATTCTTGGTCCAGATTTTGGTTACCTCCCTCAATCACTACGTAATAGCCTTAATGGATGAATAGCTTACAACCAATGTGTATAATACCCCGTTTACACGTGAATGGATTAACTGCTGACAATACATATTATCGTGCAAGTTACAAGATTGCATACATGTATCAATAAAGTTCAGAAGCTTGCATGGTGGGTGCGCACACGCAGTAGAACAATAGTGGCGAACATGCTGGAAGAAATGCGTACTACACCGCATTGAATATTTTAACGTCTACCGATTATCTACGAGCTTATCCCAGCTTGTCCGAACCTGTCTGAATCAGTCAAATAGCACCATACGATGAAAACATACGCTTGAAGAATGATAGCGCCTGTACACTTGCATGGATTTACTTGCACCAATAGTGTGTATTTTAAATTATCGCTATAATAACTGTTTACATGTAAACGTGCTAACTGTCTCGCCAATTTCATTATTCAAGAGTAAGCAGGACGTGACGTTGTCATTTTATGGTACTATTTGACAGGTCGTGAAAATCGGTTAACCTCAAAATGATTCTCTAGGTGGTGTAGCTCATTTTTTTACCGGCAGGTTTGCTACTATCGTTCTATTGTGCATGCCCAGTAAAATTGTCGCGTGAAAATTCAGAATCTTCTGAACGTTTTGATTAATGCATGCAATCTTGCAATTTGCATGATAATAATATGTGTTCACACGTGCATTTTTGTGTTATGGCCGCGATAATACGTACTGTCAGCAGTAAATCCATGTACGTGTAAATGGGGTATGAGATTGGAAAGACAGTCAGCACTTTTACGAGTAAACAGTTATTAATAGTGTAAGTAAATCCATGCACGTGTACAGGCGCTAGGTATAACCAATAATATTTATAATGGTTATAAAAACCGTCTAAAAACAAAAAAAAACGATTTATAATATTTTGGTACTCGTACATAAATAAACAATTCGATCGTTTTTTAAGTATGTGCTTTTAACGTGTCTTTATTAATAAGTTTTGTATCATTGAGTGTATTTATGAAAATGTATAATATTATATAAGTAAGCTTTCAAAAAACTTCATTTATATATAGATTACGAACCAATTAGTAAATCAAAAAGTTATATGCTAAATAATATTTTTGCTCATTGAATCGATAGGTACGATTATAATAAGATACATGAAGATTAAAATACATTAGAAGTTTATTTACTCATTTCAAAAGTGTTGACTAGAAGTTTCATTTGCAATTGGTCAAAAATTATAAAAAAAAAATGTAATATTTAGTCGACACCGATGTATGCGGTAAAGAAATCTACATCATCTATGACGAAGATGTAGTCTATATTAGCACCTATATACCGAATTTTAAATCAATAAGTAGCCGTTGATATTTTAACGTACAGATATACCCACGAGTATATTATACATACAGAGCCCAAGTAAACTTAATATAAAGTAAGAGTGTAAAATTACGTTTTTAACTAAATCATTTCAGTGTTTTATTGCAATGATACGCCCATAATATTTATTATCATTTTTTGAAAGTGTGCTTTATTAAGAAAACAATAATCTTGACCTGGATTTAATTAGCTTCCCTTCAGGTATCTACCTAATAAAATATCAATGCAGGTATCGGAATGAACATATATGGCAACATTTAATTATAGTGTTAACACGCGTTTATTAATATTGTGATATTATCCTGATTGGCGGTTATATCCGTTGTGCAACTGTTTTATTGTCGTAATGAATGACCTACCTATTTTTGAATCACGACCATGTCTGGTATTTTTCTCCCTAGGTCAAACTGATTCAACTCAAAATACTCTTAAATATAATTCCGCTTGACACCTTGATAATATGAGTGTACATACATTTTATTGACAATCACATAGAGAGGTTGATTAAATAAATAAATAATTATTTTATACAACTACGATTTACATGGAACAGATTCTGGCGACTGAATGCTATCTTCAAAGTTGACCTAAAGCGCTAGGTGCTTTTATGCTATCAGACATATAGTCTGCATGTGTTTTAGAGCAGTGTTTCCTTACCCTTTTCCACCTGCGGACCTGTGAAAACTGGATCAATATTTCGCGGACCACTATTACTAGATTCGGAATAATATTAGTTTTTATATCTTGTATTATAACTGACGGGTATAACAGACATATCACAGTCTGATTGTGAACACAAAAATATATGTTCCATGAAAATTATATTTTAAGATAATTAAATATTCAGAAACTGATTTGGAAATAAATCGTGAATATTAATTCGAATTCTGCTACTGCATCTTTGCTATAATTCGATGGCCTCTATGTTGTTTCGGAGAAACAAAATGCTGTATTGACATCCATCGGTTTCTCTATTTAGTTTTTATTGCTGACATGGCCGAAGAAGTCTTCTTACATAAACATGTAATCGAAAATGCGGAAAATAATTTAAGTGATTTTAATGATACCTACAGGCAATGTCATAATACCAGAGTGGCATTAGAAGAATAATAATATGTGTGTAATTAAATATTAGAATGCCGATTTGCTTGGAATATCCACGGAACGGTGGTAGGGAAACACTGTTGTAAAGCTTAACGAGGAAAAACCACCACAGAACATATAAACTAACCTCATTATCAGTAACGTTTGATAATTTGGGCAGGAAAAAAGAGGAAATGGGAGGGGTGCCAAGGCGAAACAAGGCGATATAGCAGATATGAGTTCACACAAAATCTGTAACGGCAACCTTAATCAATAAAAATACTAACGTGTCTAATTTCTATGAACGGGGTGATATCGTACATCCATATATTACGGTTCCACTATAATGGATAAGAAAACACATCAAGATGGGGAAATAGCTATGGGCCAGATTTTTCATCTGGTGAGTGGGTAACTGGTGAACCAGACAAATGCAGTCATACCCACCACAGGTCGGTTCTAAAATCTGCTGGACTGAAGAGTTTTTTTTAATATTTAGCGGATAACGAATAACTAGAGACTGAAAATAATAGAAAGAGTTACAGGAACCCTTCATTCAGCTCAGTCTCGATCGATGATGAGTTATAATTTTGAAATTTCAAGTTATACGTTCTAAATGTCGATTTTTTTCCAAATTCAACATTCCTTTAAAACTCTACCTAATTTGAAAAAAAATGTGAATGTCCAACGATTTTTTAATAATCTTGTTTTCTTTTTACTCCTAGTTTGTTTTTTCCGAATTATTTCCAAGCGTTCAGCATTCGAGTCACCTTTTCGGTGGTCATACAGTTGGGGTTTTGTTTTCCGGTATGACTGTCAATTCATGGGCGCCGACAGCGTGGTGCAAGGTGGTGCAAGTGCACCACCTTTGATTGAATTTTTTTTTTTTGATAATTATTGTATAATATATAAATATAACAATATTATTTATTGTAGCAAGTTTTATAAATAAAGAATCATTTTAAAAGTAGAAAAAACAAAATTAATTAAAACATTTTGCAGACGGTGACTTGCGCAATGAATGAATATGGCTTTTGGGTATAAATCCCGTATTATTTTTTGAATTCTAGCTAGATGACCGGACATGTTGGCACAGCCATTTGTCCAAGCAACATATGCAAATCCTGTAGGTACCGTTTTAATATTATCTTGAATAAAAGTTGCTCAGCTAAATCCGATAAAGCAGAATAGATCATAAATTCTAAATGTATTTTGAAAATGGTAATGTTGAAGAGACAGGAAAAAAGGGGACACGGATTTAGAGGGGGCTAGCGTGGCAGATCGACCAGTTAAATGAGAAAAATACACACCACAAATTTTCTCCAACAGTAAAAAAAGTCGCGATTTTTCTTAACGACTATTAACATTTGAAAATACGTGATATGATGATTGATATAATTGTTATTTCACGTGTTGAATTTTATTTTATAATTACTTATATTTAATGTATTTACTTATAAAATGGCTATTTATCCAATATGACTTTTATTAGTGCTTCATAATAATATGATGCTGAGTGCCGACAACTCAACAAACCAACTGGATTTATTTAAAAATCGCTAAAATTATACAGAATAGCCTTACCAATGGGTTTCGCGGAAACCATTTGGGGAACATTACTGTAGAAAATCACACTGCTCTTAACCTTAGCGACAGGTAGGGGGGCCGTCATATATCCTGACCTGGAGGCCCGCTTCAGGATGTGGAGGCCATGCAGGGAACTATGGGGTGGCTGCAAATTATAATGTGCGACGCCTACGCGAAGAATCCAACATTTGGTGGAATAAGAATATTATGAATTTTCTTACATGCACCACCTTACACAAAATCTTGGCGGCGTCATGGCAATATGTATCAGTCTGGAACTATCCTTTTGACTGAAATGGTCTCTATTAGAGATGGGAAAACTGGTCGACTTTGAAGACTAAGTATACTTAATACCAGTATAAAAAAATACTTAGTATATAAACTTGTTCCAAAATACTTACTAGTATTTGGAATACTATATAGATCGTTTGGCGTGTGTATGCGACAAAAGTTTCATACTCAACTGAAACTAAAACCAACTCCATATTATTAGTATTTTAAAATACGCATCGGCTTAGGGAACTGAAAAGACTGTGTGTTGGCTTCAATATAATCGCTAAAAATAGGCTGAGTTCCGCTTGTCGAAAAGTCCTATTTATTATAAAATTTTAAATTTATGTTTTGTTTTTCTGTTAGGTTACAATATTATTGTTAACAAAAATGTATAAAGGTGATTTTTTTTAAATTTTAAACATGTTTTGAGCGGTATATAACAAGCCTGTGCGTCATCTCACCACTGGTCTGCAATACAAAATTTATGACCTATTATTATTCATACATTCGAACGCAATAGACTAATAAATTTAAATATACCTATATTCAAGTGCTATTTTGTTCGTGCGCATTAAATGTCAATAGTGTCAATAGTCTACCAACTGGCGAGTGCACAGAACAGCGACTCGCGATGATATCATCACAAGTTTTTCGGAATAAGTTTATTGGGCCACAAATACTTAGTATGGGTAGTTTCATCCGAAACTTGAGTACACAAACTGGCGACAGTATTTCCAACTCACATCTAGTCTCTATCGTAACATCTTGATTAAATAATAAGTAATCTAACATAATCGTAAACTAATTTATGATGACCTTAAAACTCCATAATTTATAGTGATTACATTCTAATAGTATGTAACAATTTTATATTTATTATATATTTATCAAGATGCCTCCTAAAAATAAATTCCAGTGTATATAAAATCCTATATTATTGTATACGAAGCTGATTTAAATATTTGTTTATCCGAGCTGATTGTGTAAGGCTAACTGTTACGTGTTGCGTCAGGAAAACTGTCAAGTTCGTGACCGGACCGACCCAAAACGATTGCGGCGTAGGTACGTACTAGCACCGGACCGATTGTCGCCTGACATTTTTATTTTATATGACAGTAGACACAGAACAACGCCTTGGGTTAGAGCGGCAATTATTGCAGAAAAATTCGCACTGACAACATAAAGCGGTGACTACAACATCGACACCGCTGCGGTTCGGCAATAGGTACTATCCATATAAATTGATAATACACTAGTTTAACGTGGGCTCCCGGCATAACAAAAATTTGTGATAGAATATACTACCTAGTATTTTATCATTACAATATAAACATATTACTATCGAACATGTTCGATATTCAAATATGAAATCTGCGAATTATTTTATACCCCTTTCGCAGTTATTCACCATACATCAAACCAAATTTAAAGGCAATGTATTGCATATTATGTATAAATATCAAAAATGGATTTTGGTCTTTTTGGATGTTACGATTTTTAAAATTCTTTATATGCGATTCCTTAGTTCGAATTAGGCTTGAGAACGGGCCTATTGTTTGGGCGCCGCATCCGTTGAAGTACGGTCTTATGGTGGAGAGGATTCAAAAGAAATTCTTAAGGCTTCATTACTTGAAACTGTATGGATACTATCCGTGGCTTTTTCCAACTGACTTTCTCTTAGGTGTGCTGACATACTGTAGTCTAAAAGTCAGAAGCGATCTATATTTTATTACATACTTGTTCCGACTTATACGGGGTATAAACTCGAACTCTGCCATTCTTCGTAGTGTTGAATAACGTTCCCTTTTTTTTCTTGTATTAAATTATTTAATTAAAATTTCTTTAATTGTGTATAATAATAACACCAACAACGATATTTTTTGAAGTAAATAAAAAAAATAGGAAATAATTTTTATATTCTAATACTGTTTTAATATTAATTCTTTCTTTTCCCTATCGTATTATGAACGTTTTGAACATATAATTTGTAATGCTCGCTGTACTATTTAAATAAATAAATTTGAATTTGAATTATCCACGGGGCCAGAATGTGTGCTAAAATTTTCAAACAAATCTTTTTCCAGCTTTGCAAATAGTGTCACATTTTTAAAAAAAGCACATTCATATAAATATTAATACTATCGACCGAGGGTACTTGATGAAATTTTAACTTATTCTTGTACTATTATGTACTATGTATTTACCTTTTAGTGAGTGCACATAGTGCCTGAAGATGCCGAAAGGCGAAACCCGGGTCGAAGAATTTTGCTCAAAGGAATAGTACAAAACTTAAATCCATAAGAATTTATATTACATTCATTGTTTTGATATGCCAATAAAGTTAAGTACATATATATTGGAATTAAGCGTTACATATTATAAAGATTTCAAAATAGACCATAATGATTTTAATTTTATATGACGGTAATGGTATGTTTCATGTAATTATTTATATTTTCCCAATGTTGAGTACATTTATCATTAAATATACATACAAAGTAACAGGCAATCGAAAAAAGAGTATTTTTTTTACGATTTTATAAAACATGTACATATCTCATATGCAATAAATCCTTATTTTTTTTATAATTTATTACTTTGTTACATTATTAAAATCAGTGCATGCACAGTTTGTCCTAAAAAGTATCCAGCATACCAACTGACTGTTGATTAATTATTTCGTGTCTAATTATCATAATGTTGCATTAATACCACTTACAGTAAAGTAGATGATAATTATGATAGGATAAAGTATCAGCATACACAACCGGTGGCTGAAACCAATCTCTTGATAAGGCTTCAATAGATCTATTAAAATAATAAAAGCAAGAAAAAAACACTATCTTGGTCTTAATCCCCCGCCATGCGAAGGTCGACCACTAATTTCGTAATATAATAATACAATAAATACTATCGATAAGTACAGAATATAATAATACTTTGATCACAATACGCAAACATGTGTATTGATGTAGGCACGACTTTTACTATATAGCAGGCAAGTCCAACTTTAATTAGGCTGTTATCACAGAACAGATAATACATATAATTCCGATAGGCTATAATTATAACAGTGACGAAGGCTTAATACTTGCTTTTCCCTCCACCACCCGCCACGTCTCCACACCCGTTATGCAGACGTATACCGTGGCGTAACGAACGATAGGCGCTGTTCAAATTTGTGCCGAAAGTGTCCCAGGAGCAACTTTCCAAGACCTTGGTTGGCGTGCACTAGAGTGTGCGTGATCCCTACTTCCATATAATGTATTACGGTCAATTCTCGATGAGAAAAGACCTTCTCGCTCGCCGTATAATGCCGCAAACTTTTTAAAAGCTGAGAAATTTTCCCTCGTAGATACCAAGTCGCAATGGCCGACCGGTCCAACTGAGGGTCGGACCGACTTGAGAAGCTCTTCCCTTTCAACCGACATATGGGGACACTCCCAGAGGATGTGATCGGCATCCTGCGATTCGCCACATAAGCAAGTCGGAAATTCTATTAGGCCAAGCTGACAGAGCTTGGAGGCAAACCCACCGTGTCCGGTTAAGAACTGAGAAGTCCAATGGTCTGGAGTCAATCTGGTTATCTCCATGCGCCACTTAATATTAGGAAAAAAAAGGAGAAAAGGAAAAGAAAGAAGGCTTCATCCTAGGTGATTATTTAAAGCCTACATTCGTAATTCATTATTTTAGGTATATTATACAAAAATTTTATAATTTTCCAACAACATCTGGCTGTAGGTATTTATTATAAATTTATTGATATGTAGCTATTGGCAGGAATACGTATGAGAAACGTGTATTAGTCTATGAGTATAAGATTATTACACCAATTTACAATGTCAAAGCCAATGACATACTATCACGTGACCTGAGGCTGTAGGTATTTAAGGGCGATGCTCATGCTAGCAGAGGCACCTAACGGAAAAATACGAAGCTTGCAATTTTAGAAACTTTTTTGATAATTTGCAATTTCAACTGTATTAATTAATAAATATGTATTTGTAAACATTAAAAAGATTTATTTTTTTTAAGTCAAAGATAAACTGTAAAAATTGTAAAAAAAAATTGTGAATTTGTTACATATTTATGTCAACAGTTACGTTATTATTACATTATATTTTATGGTCATATTTATTATTAAAATTTAGTTTATTAAGTTTTCAATATTTACCTTATAGATTTTTGACTAATTGATCATTTAAATATTTTTTTATATTTATTTTAAAAAACATCGATTTTTATAAAAATATAAATGTGTATAACTTGACATCCTTTTTATTTATATCAAAACGAGCTTCAATATTGGAACCATACCTAAAATAAAATTTTGTGGTTTTGATTGTGTGAGTGCCCTACGTAAATGAACAACGCATTATAGACGTGCGATAGTGTATGTAATGCACCAATATTAAATGAGCGTCAATGCAGAAACAGAAAGCCATTGTCAGTATTTGACGTATGACGTATTCTTGACACGTGTTTAAATTTATCTCGTATTCTTCCTTACTCGAGATCGGTTGCTTGCTTCTCCTTACCCGTTAGGTATTTCAGTTCCCATTATTTCTGAGTTCCCTAGCTGTAATCTACTATCTAGTACCAAAACATAATATCGCATTTAGGGATTGCAATACCGAATGAAAATGTTAATACTGGTTATACTGGTTATTACTTAAACATTAAAAAAACAGAAGTAGGTGCTTGTCAATAATTATAGCTATTAAAATCTGTTTAAAATATTACTTTAAGGATAGCAAAAACGTACATATCTACATTTATATGTTGGCATTTAAAAATATGTATTGATCATAATTGAAGAACTAGTGATTTTTTACAAATAATTTGAATATATTGATAATTTTAACTAAAGGCCTCCAAATTTCATCAAGTGCAAATAAGTCCGGCTGCAGGAAAAGCTTCTTAAATTCAACGCTTGTAGAGTCATCAATAATTATAGAATAATTGAACATTTTTGTCACGGATGTTTTCTATTTCGAAATAATATTTTGATAATTTATCGCGACCACTTACATAAATATATTTGATGAAATTTTTTTTATTATTTTTTCACCTCTGTTGGATTCACTCAATATATTTTCATTTTAGCAGCACATAACTTATAATTCATTTTCAAAGACGTAAACAGAGTGTGCTTTCTTAATACCTTTAATTCCGGCATTTTGGATTTTAAAAACCGGTAAAAATTGCAATCCATAATCGCATTATCATTTTTCAACTTAATAAACGTATTATATTTCGCTGAAAATACTGAGACGTTACAAATTAAACAACAACATCCGTTATCACCATCACAAATAAATACCTATTCAATTTATTTTGTTCTTATTTTTTTTGATCCACTCATCGTCAAACCTTTCTCCTACTGTGCAAAGAGCCTACTTAGCGACGGTAAGGAAAAATTACATATCAGTTCAAAACGAGGGGATGCATATCTTTTCTTTCTCTCACTTCTGTGGCAGGCTATAAGTGATGCAATACGAATCAAATGAACAAACGACGTGATGTAGGGTTTCTCATGGGTAATTTGAAAACTATTTTTTCAAAAAAAAATATTATACTATTTAATTATTCCTCGACGTTCTCTAAAGGAATCTGAAAGTCACAGAAACATTCCGTGCTTAGCATCTTAAAATACTAAACTAAAATATACTCTAATGAATGGATTCAATTAAACATATTTTTCTTAGGTAATAATCATTCATGTAAATTTTAAATTTACTTCATCATCATCATCGGCCGGGGTCAATCCATTGCCGGATGAATGCCTCCCCTAGCTCCCTTCACTTTTCTCGGACCCAAGTTCTTTGTGGCCACATACACCCATCGAATTTTATGAGTTCGTCTATCAATCAGGTTTTAGGGCGTCCCTGAGATCGTTGATGCCTCTTGACTGTATGACGGTATTTGTCCAGCGGTTGCCAACTCGCCAAGCGACATGTTTAGCCGATTGATCTGCTTAGAATTTTTTTATTACGTGGCAAAACTACGCGCTTGACCGAAATGAAAATTGAATACGCCATAACCTAGCAGTGGATTCATAATATGCCGATGATGAAACAGTTTTCAGGATAATATATAATGCTCACGATGGCCGAGTGGCTCATGCGTCGGCTTATAGTGTCGTGGGCCCCAAGTTCTAATCCTAGACTGGAAAATACATATTATATTGATTATCAATTTGTGCTTGGAGTCAGAGTATGGACCTAATAGGTTAAGAGCATACTTCAGTTAAACGCCAAATAATTTTCAACTATAGGTGCGACGAAATTTTGGGCTCGCTGGTAATTGGAGAGCGAAAGTCGAGCTATGAACACGTCAATTTGTTTCGTGATGGCGACGGGGGTATTTATTCTTAAATCGTGTAGAGATGACTAAAAAACGTTAGCCATTTACTTAAAAAAGAAAATATTTCAATGAATATATTTTTAATGTTACTAATAGAACAATAAACAGAGCATTAAATGGACGCATGTTGGATTTATATGACAAATTATATTTCGTTTGGCACGCGTCATTTGCACAATCCGCGCATCGTCTAGCCACGATCTTTTCAGACCATGCCTCAACAGAGTTATAGCCTTAAGCAAGTGGCTAACATCCAATTCTCGTAAAAACAAAAATCGGTTAATACAAACCTCCACTATGTAGAGGCCCATGTGATCTTATTGGGATCGAATTATGATAAATATATATAATGGAACATAACTCTTTGCGTAGGTATTTTAATAATCACTCTCGGACTTCATTCACGCCTGTGGTGATTTAGTGACAGAGTATCCACTCTTAAACATATAGGCCACATGTACGAATCCCGTGTCAAGAAAATTCACATGCAGTTTGGATGTAGAACGACTATAATTAAGTGGTTAACTAATAATCTCTTCTCGTGAAAATATTATGAATAAATATTATAGAAAGGCAGTCAAAACATAAACCGAATTTAATATATACATACACGATGATGATGATTATTTAAATATATTTTCAAATTTCTATTTTTCAATCTTGTATGATCCTTCAATGAAAAGTTTGTACTAAATTCTAATACGTCTGACATTTTTTTATTATTTAATCACTTGATTGTTAATTAACATTATCCAAATTCAATTAATTTTAGTTCTTTGTTCTACGAAAGTGGCTTTTACGTCGTGATTGCATAAGATCAAGAGTTCAAACCCATGACCTGGAGATTTACGGAAACGTATCCGGAAGATAGTGTAAAGCGTATAACGTTACAGCGTTTTTTGGGTCAATATAGTTTAATTATTAAACCAAAAATGTTACTTTGAAACCAGCCTCATGATTCACTTAATCGGTATTCCTAATAAAAATTAATTACCTACACAGAATGGTCCGCAACGGAAGCGATGTCTCAGCATTTAACCTGTAACTATCGATCAATTTGATTGACGCGTAGGTCAAATTTTTTAAATGGTCTACAAAAAAATTATGTAAATAAAATTCTAAGCATTTTTTATTGAACATTATACCCCGTCATCGGAAATATATTTCTTCTCACTCCTCATAATATTTTAATACACAACAATAATAATTATGCTTACCATAGACAAATCAGTAGGTCTATGATCTAAGCATATAACAACAAAGTGTTTAGGAAATCAAAACTTTTTTGATTCTCGGGAAAACAAGTATGACAGAATGATTGATTAATTCTGTACATTTCAATGTGAAAAATATTTTACTTTAATTTTATCCCGTCATTTTTTAAGACAAAACAATATTCCAAAATAAAATTAAAATAAAATAATATGTACTTAGATAAACATATCCACAAATTAAAAAAATGTATACCAGCACGACGTCTTATTGATTATTACAGTTTTTCAAACGATACAAAAAATAATAAACCGATACTCGCAGAGCCAGTGACGTCCATAGACAAAATGCCGCCCCTGGACAGCGCCAAGATGCCACCCCATTTGTATACACTATTTTTGCACGTCTCGTTTCTGGTCACCAAGGACGTCGAAGGTTGACGGAAGTATACTAAACATCGCGAGCTCGACAAAAAATACAGTCCTGTTAAACCCTTTGTGTTAATTAATACATTTTGTTTCCAACCAGTGAGCTGAATTTGTAATGGAAAGATATTTTCGTTATTATATATTATATATAACCTATTTATATATACCAAACTATTCTCCTCGATTTGCGCCCCCAAGTGACACTAAATTTGCTTACCCCCACGGGACATCCCTGCGCAGAGCTATGAAAAGACTATAATAGCTTGAGGAAGTCGTGTAAACAGAGTTTCAGGAAATTTCAGAAGAATTTTACAGCATATTGTAGTTGAATCCATACGATATAAAAATATTCTATGTCTTGAACCATGGTAGCGTAAACAAGACGACTAACTGTTTTTAAAGTTTCGTAATATTAAATTTAAAAAAAAAAACACTATTTACGCTTGTAATACTAATAATACAGAGCATTTATCCAACAAGAAACAGCAAAAAAAATGCAACAAACGAATCTCTAATTAAAAATTATTTTCATTCTGACTACTTTAACAATTACCCTTAGTAACCATTTCCAGCTAATATTTTGTCTCTCACTACATAGAAGAATATTATTATCTTCAACGTCTTTACTGAAAATCTGTATGTACTATATACCTAATTATAATAATAGTCAATACATTTTTAATTAAAACAAAGGAATTATTTTTCAATAACAATAATCTGGAGTATCTATAAAAATCCTGAAGGCAATCTTAATTTGACTTTCCTAAATGTCATTGCCGTATGCAAAAAAACGAAGAAAATCCTGGACTGTGTTCGGAGTTTGTATGATAATTACATTTGTGGTTCTAGTGGTCTCTTTCATAATATGATTAGGCTTCATCTCTATACAAAAAGGTTTCTTTCAACATTCCGTAAAATAATAGAGATTTACAGTTATTTATTATTCTTTGGCACTCAAATATTCAAGTGTACCAATATAAATCCCATTAAATTTAACTTTGCATCTTAAGAACGGTATCTGTAATGAGTCCGAAACGTTGACAAAGGGAATAAAAGATGGCACACACGATGATAGGATAATACATAATATGGAAGGTTAGCGTTTTGAGAGAAAGTTTATAATAAGTCATAAAAATCATAAATATTAAATATTATGTTTCAATTTATTATCTTTATTGTATTTTTGTTTGCTAAATGTCAATAAAATAAATCTCTACTAGACATGCGAATTAATTAGCTATATCTTTATTTTTGCAATGTCAACCTACACAATTTTAAAATAGCGCAGTATTGCCAGTTCTCATATTATAATTATTATATTACCTATACAATTTAGATTTTATACTTTGTTGATTGAATGAAATAACTGGGTCACAACATTAATTTTTAACGTTTTAATTATTAATTACACAATTGATCTATATCCTTATATAATGTTATAATTGTTTTTAGTTTTTTCAATAACTGCATTATGTTATATTATTATTTTTCAATGAGGTTATGTCTTAATCAACTTAATAGTAGACTAGCTTCCCGATGCTGTTCTCTTTATCAGCTTGGTAGTAAATTTAATATTTTAACAATAAAGTGTAAAATCATATTATACCTATCACTATGATTAACCAATTTATCAGAGGATTGATGCGGACACTTTTTTGAGTTGCTCCGCTCCAACTCCGCTTCGGGACCTAATACTTACTCCATGTCCGCTCCAGGGTCTGCTGTGCTCCGGGTAAAATGTTTTAATAGGTTTTATATGTATATGTTAAAAAAATAAGTAGTTTTAAACAAACGTTTATTATTCGTCATTCTTATTAGTAATTAATTATATTAAACAAAATTCCCGTCAGCAAATCGTCTTTCATTATCTGCCTTTTCTCACTTAGAATTAATTTTAGGATAAAAATTTAATAATAATATTTATAAAAAAAAAACAGCTGGAGCAATGGAGCACTACAAATTTTCGGTGCTCCGGGTAAAACCCCACTGCTCTGTGCTCTTGCTCCGATCTCCGCAAAGCAACGTTCTGCAATTTATAAGTGATGATAATAATATAGTAGATAGCTATATATTCAACAGCATGGCCTATATCAAAAGTCAGTGCACGCCACTGATGCTGATATATTATATAGATGACAGATGTATAAATAAATTAACCAGAGAAGACATTTCAAAAATTCATTTTTACATGTCAAATTAATATACTTCTATTTTTACCTTGTCTGGCATATTTTATAAACGAAAGTTGGTCACTCTGGTTAGGATACATACTTTTAATCTACATGCGATATATTGCTAGGTTAACTGATAACAAATGAGGCATAAGGGTTATTTTTCCTGCTTAACTATGTACTACATCATCATCATCAGGGGCGCGACAACCCGGTGTAGGTCTTGGCCTCCTCCAACAGCTCCCTCCATCAGTCCCTATCCAGTGTGGCCGCTTTCCAATTCGGTACTCCCAGAATACGGCAGTCACTGGTAGCTCCATCCAACCAGCGAATCTTTGGCCTGCCTCTTCTTGTACGCCCTATTAGATTGCTGGACATCACTCTCTTTGCCGGTTCATTGTCATTCATACAGTGCATATGACCTAGCCAACGCAGTCTCCCAATCTTAATTGACTGAACTGCGCTGCAATATTCGTACAGCCCGTAGAACTCAGCATTATATCTTCTCCTCCAATTGGTGCCGTCCCTGATCGGTCGATATATACGGCGGAGATTTTTTCTTTCAAAAATGTTCAGGGCTCGTTCATTTCGCAGAGTTAATGTCTAGGTTTCCGATGCGTGTGTTAGCACTGGCTTTACGAGTATCTTGTAATGAGTGCGTTTAGTTCGGCGAGATAGTATGCGGGATTTAAAATGTCTACATGTACTACATCAGTTTCAATATAATTAAACCTTGTACATGTTTACATTGGATTGAAGTCAACCAAAAAATATACAATACGCGATACTAAAAGTCTGCACTTATAGTGACTTAAAAATATTAATCGTGTTAATGCAAAATTATTCAAATAACGATTAATTTTCCAAATTACTTTGTAGGTACTTCTCGTTTCTTTGTTCTACAGTAATTGATGGAAGTAAATCAAACTTTAATACAATTCAGACAATGTTGAAATATAACGAAATATATAATTTAAATTTTCAAGGTTAAAATAACCAAATCAAGAAGGATATGAGTTCAAATAATTGTATTTGTATACAGATTTATAATAAGCTGTGATATTTAGTGATTTATTGCTTTGGAAAAACGTATCTAATGTAGGTATAATAGAAGTCGAGAAGAACAATCGTCTTTCATCAACAATTATAATTTAGATTGTTGTATCATAGAATTATTTTATGTATATATTAATAATTGTAGTACTTTTAATTTATTTTTATTTATAAATAAAATTAAACTATATTATAATATAAACTATTATACTAAGAAGTAGGAGTCAAACACACAACTTTCGCTTGGCGGGCTTGTGTTTTATCCATTAATCTCGCTTGTGGATAATGTCTAATATCTATGTAACTAAGGATGTATCCAAAGTCTGTCAATATGACCATCTTTGTAATTCTCAGTGTAATAATATTATACATTTGATTCAGGATTTCTCAACATTTTTGGTTTGAGGTATCAGTGTTTGCTAACACACAATCGTTACATACTAATAACGTGTGTTATGTTTAATTACATTTTATACAACACTAATATATACAAGAAATAAGAATGTAGGATTTTGTTTACTGAAAATCTATCTGTAAGTTTTGTGTACGACAATCAGTACCAAAACCAAAAAAAAATGTAATGCAGCATCTTGGTATGTAATAAATAGTTTTCTTTCTGTAGTCCTTTTCTTAGTAAAAATAATAAAGCTTTCTAACATTGTTTTATATTGAAAACATGTAATTCGCTTTAAATCGGTCAATGAAATCGTTTATACAAAATCTAGGCAGCAAATAGTGTTTTATGGTTTATGGTTTAAACATGGCTTCCAATCGGCAGTAAACGTTTAAGTATAAAGTACTGGACACCCACTTGAAAAACGTGAATTTGTATTTCATTGAATCTTTAATTGGACCAATTTCGTTATGAAACAATAGACGCGTGTATTAATACGTTCCAATGATAAGACAATCGCATTTCGCATACAAAACACAAAAGGAATTGAGTTATACAATTTCAAGGTAAACCGATAATAACGGATTTAAGTAATACTTACCCACTTCAATGGAAAGTGTGGGTCAAATAATAGGTTTTTGTAGAAAAGTAGAATTTATTCAATTATTATTGACGGTATCCTTTATTGACATAGTAACCTATTTTTTTTTAATTAATAAAATTATTAGTCAAATAAACCTATGCCAATATTAAAAACTTAACCTACTATAATAATATAGTATGTAGCTACTAGCTACAACAGATATTTTTTAATATTCAATGTATATTATATTGAAAATATTCAGTTTTAATTTATCATTGGATTAATATTACCTTTTCTGCGTAAAATTACTTTTTCTTTTTCGATTGAATGTAGAGTATCCTCCAGATAACCTTACTATTGTAAGAGTGATAAGGATTTGTGTGTATACGCAACCGTATAATTGTATTGGTAAAAGCCAAGCACTTGATTGGTTTACTCACGTGCACCGTATAATTGTATTAGTAAATTCTAAGCACTTGATTGGTTTACTCACGTTTTAATTCAAAAAAATCTATTCCAAATGGCAAGGTTATGTGGAAGGATACTCTACTATATCATTGTTATGCAACTTAGTATAAACTAAGCACATTGCTATACAATTTCATAATACTCCTTTCTATCTTGAGATCCTTTGTTATGGAGCCAAATAGATTAGTTTGTGAATGAATGATGAATGTAATCCCGGCTAAAATATGCTTATAATATGGATGTGTTCATTTAATTGTAAATATAAAAGATATTAAAGTGAGTAATTAATTAATTTTGATAGACATACGTGACAGATGAATGAAGTTAGGACTTTTAAAAACGCAAAAATTGAAAAGTGATCAATAGACCGACCTTAGCTGGTTATGATAATAATGAAATATGCAAATGTGCGTATTACTGTGTTTTGTTTTTTTCATATTTTTTCTTTTCAATAAAATACTCACATAATATAACATATTATTATGTATATTTTCTTATATGGTATTAACTGTCAATTCGTGATGAAAATGCATTGTATTAATTTTATATAAAACAAAATATATTGATTATGTTACTGTGTTAACTGTTAATTCATATTGGAATGCACTTTTATCATAAAAAAGTTGAATTAGTACTATGCATTGTGTTTTATTTAAATTAATTACAATATTTTTTTTCTTAAAGAAAAATTAGATTATAATATTATCTATCTATATATTTACGTAAGTTTTTAGGTTTTTTTTATCAAGACTCGTTTATGTAAAATATGACAACTCCAGATTTTCGTATTAACGCAATAACGTTACCAAATAAAATTCGTTTATTTGGTAATATGGAGAGGTTCGTTAATAGTATTGTTAACCCCATTTAAAAAAAAAATACCTATTTTACTGTCATATTTGATAAGTTTTAGAAAGTCATAGTCACTAGTAAGTGCTCTAGTTAAAATTTAACAAACGTTTATTATGCAATAATAAATAAGTAAATACATTTTAAATAGCGAATAAAATCAGATTATTCGATTATTAATTTCAATCAAAACCAAAACTAAAATGTCACTTTAATCTGAATTGTATATCATTTTTATAATAGAAAGCAAATTAGAACAAGTATGTCATATGACATATTATTGTATATTAGCAGTACCTTCAGTCAAATCAAAAACATAACATTAATACAATAATAAGTAGTCCTATAAAAATGTCTCACTGATTGATATAAAGGCGTATATCGTCTTAAATCTCTTAGGGTCAATGGGTCAGATCAAATGGAGCAGTAGGTATATTACTTTATTGTGTATCTATTATATTATTACCTACATATAATGGTTTTCCGATTTTTTTTTTTGTATGTCACGAATGACAATGAGACGGACATTACTGGTTAGTGAAGGCCAACTAGAAGGCGGGGCGTGGTCGTTCACTGTTGTGAAACAAGTCATTGATAATAATTATTTATTATCTGATTCGAGTATGTAGACTTTCAAGCTACGGGGCGCCTTTGCCTGATAAAGAACTGAACGCCTAATCTATTAAGCACCGGCTAGTGTTAAATAATTTTATTCAGATCTACACTGTCATTGTATTTTTGATTATGTTCAGCCTCTTTCATTAATAATTGTTAGTTACTATTATGGAATTTTTCAATTTCTTCTGCGTCTAAAATCAATCTTATTTTAAATGATTACAACAAAGTAAAACAACGTATTTTCTACGTATTAATATCATAGCCTCTGTACTCTTAGATTGTTATTATAAGTTCAGTGTCCATTTCGCATACACTCTAATAAAAATAACTGAAACTTTAAAAAATACCCAATGTTAATAAGATAAAAATATCATTATTATTAATATAACACAATCATACGAAATATAATTCGGAATATGTAACGTATGATATATAAAATATAGAAATCAGTATTATAACAAAATCAACCAAAATTGGCTTATTCAAGACTTTTGTTTTCTCCAACTTCCTTTGTAGAATCGAGACATAAACGAATAAACCATAAAGAAAGATGTAAAATTGACATAACCAGAACGTCTCTTTGGAAGCGCATGCTAAAATACCATCGATATAAAAGAGGAAAAAAATAATTTGAAGGAATGGTTCTTTAAAATATTTCTAAGGAGAGTTTTATAGTTATTTGGTCACACAGTCAGAAGGGGAAACTATTATTTGGCAAGGACTCATCGTCAACGTAAACATCGTTGATTGATGCAGAAGAGGTAGATAGGCTAGTCAATATTTCGACTAAGTAAGGATGTTATGAGACTCTTAATGTATTTAGCTATGCAGACGATGGAATATAATTATGAATCGCTTGAAAGATACACCATGGACATTTGAAAAGAGTTAAAATCAGTTACACTAAGAGAGGCGAAAACGAAGAAGAACGTTGTGTAAATTAATGTATATTATAACATCATTTAAAATATGCATTAGTATTTTAACAATTATAATTTATTCAGTACACTTAATTAAATAAACCTATTAGCTAACCCACGGTTGTACTTTAAGCCAAATATCGCTTATTCGACTCTTTTATTCCGATGGTCCTGATTTATGGTAACGAATCATGAAACCCATGTACCTCACGACTGATTAGAACAACCGTATACTGAGCTTTGAAAACAGATGCTTGAGAAACTGAGTATGCGGTGGATGGCTTCAAAAGTAATGAGGAGATAAGAAAGTGGATCAAGCAACCCATTGTGAAAAAACGACGTTAAGCCTGGCTCGGACTCACCAGATCTGCTTTTTCTACAACCCAACCAGATTTTGCCGGTATCACCATCATCATCAGCCTGAATCTATCTACTGCTGGATGAAGGCCTCTCCAAGCTGATTCCACTTATTTGCGTTGCCACGTACTTCCGCAGAACTTAACTATATCAATCGAACGTGACTAGATTTGTCGAGCCACTGTCGACTTCTTCGAGCTATGTTTATAGCCCATTTCCATGTGAGGTTTTTAGCAAACTCTATTACATCGAAAACCATTGTCTGTTTTATTATCCAATCATTCCATCCAATCTTTTTGTCCTTTCGCGGTATGCCCATCATGCACTTCTCTTTACCACGATGTGCTACTCCTACAGCTACGCGACAGTTTCTGGATTTTTCTTTCTTTTAGGGATCATGTTTCACACGAATATTATGTGATTACGAAAAGCACACACTGGTTGAACACTTTGCGCTTTAGGCACAATGGGAAGTCATTTTTGAAGACATTATTCAGGCGGTCAAAAGCACTCCAGCCCAGCTTTACTCTGCGAATAATTACATCAAATACACATCCACCAATAGACACTAACTTGTTGTCCTAGATAGAAGTAGTTTTTCACTTGTTCGAGCTGAGTGCCATAGATGAGATTTTTTTGTCTGCAAAGCAGTTGAAAATGACGTTCGTCTTTGTTACATTTTTGGTGGTATAAAGGTTGCTAAATACCATTCACAGAATGAATACGGCATATCTACGGATTTAGGAAGGCTGGATGGCAACAGAGATTGTCGGAAGAAGAAAAAAATTTCATTGCGTAGAAGAATGTAGTATTGTATGTAAACAAAATCTACTCACTTACAACAGTATAGTTAAACTACTTTAAGAAAAAATACTAAAATTAAATATTCAAAAAACAGTATTGTAATATAATATAACGATAGTTATAATGGAACAAGCAGCGAGCAAATCTGATTCTTTTTTACGATAAAATTATTGAAAGGCGTTAAACAGAAGCGGAAACCATTTTGATTTTATCTTCAACTGGCTAAATTATATCATGTTATTTTATTTTATATCAATAATCACTTGCCGTGAATATAACAATCTATTAATTGTATACATATAATATATATATATGTATATAAGTAATTTCTGTTATTCGCTTACTTACATATAAAGTGGCAATGGATATTCTAATCATATCAAAAAATAATTCCTTATACCTCTACTACAGTGCGTGTAAAAAATATATATATATTTATCAATAATCAAGGTATTTGCAACAAAATAAGGATATATAAAAAAAATCGTTGTTAATTTTATGCGTAAATAATGTTTGATCATTTTTTGCGACTTTTATTTTTAATTTATTACCTGTCATTTATCAATTTTTATCCATTGGGGTCAATAGGTAATTTTTTAAGCTAACGCATATCACAATTATGATAAATGATTGGTGCCTGAGGTAAAATTGATGGCATATTAGATATACCTACATATTTGAAGTACACACAATATTTTACGAAAAATTTTATTATTAATATTTAACGATTATTAATATATTTAAATTAATAATATAATAATAATATAAATTATTTCATGGTTATACCCTTATCAAATGATTTATAAATAAAATGCAACCTACACCCTCTCTAACACGCTATAAATATATTATCATTTAGTATAACAACTGTTGTGTGAAATCCAAATTTGTTGTAGTATTATTTAAAAATATATTGTATACTTCCCATGATAAAACTGATGTCTACACTAATATATAGAAAACTGGATACAACACCATATAAAGATGTAAAATGCACTATAATAGTTTCCAGTTGTCCTGCAAAGTATGACTAAATAATTTTATTAATATTACGACAAAAAATATTTATCAAAACAGTTTGGAAATCCTAGTTGGCAATAAGTTTATACTCAAATATTTTTTAATTGTTGAGCCTAAATTATGTTGAATATTTTGATCATGTTGTTGGTTTTGTGCGAACACCGACATTCTTTCAATGACGTATCTATAAGATTCTACATGAAGGGTTTTAAATATCTTACACATTTTTTGACATCTAAAATATTTTATAACATGTCAATAATAAATGGTACTTTGTGTTAATAAAATATTAAATTATAAATGTATCCTCTTTTACTAATTAACTAGGAACCCAATTTTATTTTAGATTTTTTCGAAATTGAATAATTATGTTATGAATTATTTTAGATTGAATATATATTAACTTGGGACTTGACTTAAATATATCACATTAATAAACAATAAATATGAGACCATATTATTTAAAAACTATATACATAATACATCTCAGCCAGTATAATATTATGTCCAAGCGAGGTCCGTTTATTCCGTGTGCAGGACAGTGGCGTAGTGAGTATTTTTGTAACCAACTCTCGCTCGCTGAACATCTAAACGGATTTATTATTTTGTATTTTTTTTGTATTTTTTTTGTATTTTTTTTGTATTCACCTAACTACTAACGATATAATATTATGATTCTTAACCCAATCAATACCGGCAAGTTTTCCAGTTTCGGCTGTGTAACCTAAAACAACTGTAATTATCAACATTTCAAAACTTATAGAATTAACAAAGAATATTATGTCACTTCAAATTCGGGTTACTTTAATCTATTTTTTTTATTTTTACCCATGCACATAATAATAATATAATAAAAATTATAATTCAATGTATATTAACAATTGTAAATTAATTTATAATACTGATACGTAATTAAAAATACAAATAAGAACCTAATATGTCCCTAACAAACAAAGTTTTCCAAATTGACTGTATAAATTATTTATATAAATATATCGTTTTTAACTTAGGGTACCGATTACTATAAAATATATATATAAGGACAGGTGGCGAGAGTAAGTTGTTGGAAGCCACGACCCACTCCGAGTTGTCGCGCTCATTCATGATGATACTTGCTTTCAACAATTAATCAAGTATTAAATGCTGTATTTTACACAATATTAAATTCTTATCATTGATTTATTTTTGAAAACCTTAGAATTATACCCTTTGGGGGAAAACATAATATATTAAAAAGTTAGATAGATTGAATTTTTAATTCATTTTTTGAGAACTACTGGCGCCGGTTATTATACGTCATGTAGCATTTCTTTGTCCGAATTAGAAATACATCAAATAGCATAGTTATGAGAAATTATTTTTATCATTCATAGATCAGATAAGAGCACCTACCTGTACAGTAAATAATGTGATTTCGAATCCCCACTCTCTGTCAAAAATATTTTCTGTGATGGGTATATTTCAGAGGTTTTTCAAAATAATGTATTTCCCACATGACACGTCAATATTCCATTATTTGTAACCTTTACTACCACTTTGCAGAAACTGTCAAACATATGGTTTTACATAATATATTATATAGGTACGATAGTAGATATATAATTAATTACTATATTACTGAAAAAGTTGTGCACCGACGTAAATATGTACCTAATCAATTAACATATTAAAAATAATTGTATAAATTTAATGAAATCATTATCGGATACATGTTGTCAACTGTACTCTTATAATTATAGTACAATACTATAATTTTACGTTAAACACACGAAAGTACTATAGTTTTGAAGGATTAAATACGAAAAATGTTACGAATATGTTTATTCCTAATATATATATATATATTATTTAACACGCATAAAAAGATAGCAACACTGGTTGGATATAAATACTCAAGGTGTGACATATCGGCAACAGGATTTTTAAACGTAACAATGACCAATTAACTAGAATATATAATATTACTCCAATATCCTGGTCTACGTAATATCCGGAATGTATATCTATAGCAAAGGTCACTAACTTCGCAGAATTTTTATGCATGGCGACATCATAGCAACAAAGTTCAAAACCTAGTGGCTAAAATATAATATGACTAACTCGGCGTGATTTCCTCAGTATTTAGAAAAATCGTTATAAATTACGATTGATTATATCTTTTGAAAATAAATATAAATGATATAAATCAGCTATTAAAATAAATATTACATAGTTAAATCAATTAAACCAACGCATGGCTAAACTGAAATAAGTAGAAACCTACATAATCAAATCTACGCAAGCACATACCGTACCTAATTCAACTTAATGAAATCTGTTATTTTTAAATGTTAATTATATTTTATTCACGACTTCATATACATATACACGATTTAAGTATATGAAGCGTTCAATATTTAAATACGTAGTACATTTATCAAACCATTTTATTTTTCCCAAGATAACTTTTTTTAGACATACATTTTTCGAAAATACATACATGGCATCAGAAATATATTTATTAGAAAAAACTACATTTAATTTTCAACCGAATACAATTCAATTATATCTCATCCTGAATGAGTGCTATAGCCACAATGGTACCGATATATTTGTGAGCGGAAAATAGAGATGAGTCTAAATAATTTAAAAACTAGTTGAATATGCCAGAAACCTAAATTTACATACGAAAGGACTTAAAACTCAATACTCTTTTGTCTCTCCAGTAAAGTAGTGAATTAAACATGTCTCCCTTTTTCTTTCGCACACAGATATAAATAATATGCCCCAATTGCAAATAGGTAATTCCTAATACCCATGTATTAAAGATGTTTTCGAATGACGTTAACATAATGGTTACTCTTTTTGACATTTAAATCGAGCTACCAATAATATTACTAATTTAATTGGTTATTGAAGGCTAGTCGGTAGGTCATTCCAACGAGTCAAAACAATATAATTTTTGATTATTTTCGCTATCTACAAAAAAAGACAAATCTCAATTTCTGATTCACAATAAAGCATATAAATCTGCACAGTATGGTGTTAAATTTATATGCCATGTTTACAAATATACAAATATATCAAGTACAATATTATGCAATACACAAACTATGACACATCCATCAGTTGCTGAGCATACTATCATCTACTCCATGATGGTTAAATTGCACCTTGGTGTATAATTATATTTTAATAACAAGCTTACTAATTTTATTGATAATAACTAATAATCTTTTATCTCTTTTGCGTATTTATATATTATAGTTAATGGGTAGATATTAAAATTCGCGATGTCTCTCAAGTATTTTACAAGAAAACGTGCGATGAAACTTATGCACATCACTTTGTTAATAGTGATTAACTAATATAAATAGCTACAAATTACAATCAAAACCCGTATGCAGTTTATGCAGAGAAACTTATAGCGTGCAAATATTATTTAATCCGCAAGTACATGAGACGCCAATTTTGCAAAACAAGCGATCTCCACAATTATGTCTTAAAAAAACTTTTAAAAAGTCAAAACTAAATATTTTTTTTAAGATTACTTGAATGTTGTTATCTTGTGGCATTATGTGGCAACAATTTGTTTAACCGTTTTCTCTGCTTGAAACTCTCAAATTATCAAACATCTTTACTTTATATTTACGAAGGAAACTCTAACTCTATAATATTTTATAAAATAGTTAACTACTTGATAGTAATATCATTCAATGACAGCATGGCTATTAATTATATCAAGATAAGGATACCAAATTACGCCTATTATAGCTTTTGAAGTAGTTACTATTATTAATGTTATAAATACTTAATATATGTATAGAGAAACTATACACACTCATTATATGAAAGCTATTAAAGCCATAACTACAGTGACGTCCCTAGGCAAAATGCCGCCCCTGGGCAGCGCCAAAAAGCCGCCCCATTTTTTATACATTATTTTTATCACCCTTTCATGACTCCAGTATCTAAGAAATGTGTTGCATTGATACATTACTAACAAAATATACACCAATAAAGCATACAAAATTAAATTTAGATATAAAAAGCGAATAAATATAATTAAGTTAGACACTTACCCAAATCATCAAAGTCGTATTTGGTTGATATTTCGGACACATTTGGTTTGTACCATTTAGCAATACACAGATTTGTTATTTCCACACCATTTTTACAAAGCTATTATTGTAGGTAGGTACAACATGTAAACAAAATATTTTTAGCTATTTCTATAAGTATACCAAATCTCGATTTGCCGCCCTTCAAGTAACTGCCGCCCCCAAGCGACGCTCAATCTGCCTACCCCCATGGGACGTCACTGCATAACTATATTCAGGCTGGGGTACAAAACTGAAAATTTCAATCGTAGTGTTGTTGCTTATTCTCCAAATGCAAGATGGTAAACTTTTTGTCAAAAATGATAATACATTGATTAATTTGAATAAAATATTAAATAGGAAATCTTCATTTACCCCGAGAAGGTTACTGCATTGCATTCAAAGGTATAAAATAACTAGCACTACCATCGTAATTCGTTATTATAGTCGGACATACACTATGAATAGGTTTGAAAAAGTACAATAAATGTATTTTACCAATATCACTGTATATATAACAGTGGTGAATTCATTGTACGGTTGATACAGAAAGGTTATTTTGTCCAAAACTATTTTTTAATGAATTATGATCAAAAGTAGTTAAAGTAGTTAAAGAAAATGCTTTTAGATACAAAAAATTTTAAAAATATGCATTTATAAGTGTTTTAATCTGATATTTGTTTTGATATCTGGCATATGGCAATACGACAGTTTAAAGTTCCCACCACCACCCGTCATATATGCACAACCGTGGATATGCACGGCCGCTTTCTATGACGCTTTAAACGTGTTTGAAAGAAGTGATTTTAAGTGCTCATTCCGTCCCGAGACGGAGCCGCACGGGACTGATGCTGCAACCATGCACCGTAGTGCTTAAAGAAGAAAGTTAAGAAAGAAATTTTTTTGTTTTTTGGACTGGCTCTGCTGTCCGCTGACGTTAAGCGCTTTGTGTACCCGCATACTGAGTGTCACGAATTGAAATGGATGAGTCTACAGAAGAGTCGGGACTATCCCGCTCCCCATACGACACTGCAAATTTCTCAAATGCCACAAAGTTGGCCTCGGTTGCTACCAGATCTCCATGACCAATTGGGCCCGTGTGAGGACGGACCCTGGCAAACAGCTCCGCTCGTTCGAATTCCATAAGCGGGCAATCCCAGAGGATGTGTTCAACATCTTGGTGGTCATGCCCGCAGGTACAACCCGGCCCATCTACTATCAAGCCAAACTCGTGGAGTCTGGCGGCGAAGTTGCCATGGCCGGTGAGGAACTGGCTAATCCAGTGCGAAGGTTGGAGTCTTCTAGTTTGGTGCCTGCAGAATACGTCTGGAAAAAAACGGTAAGTGTGCCGCCCCTTGGGGGAGGCGGTCCACCTCGCCTGCCATGCCGCAAATGCGGTCTTGTACACAATGTCACTTACAGTCTTCCTGTAAGGAACGTCCTCGGATCTCTGCGGTGGTGTCAGATGGACACCGGCGAGTGTTGTGCTGATCCCCCTCAAGAGGAGGGTGATCGATCCTCTGACTTGGACGTGCAGATCGAGGGGTAGCACCCCCGCGAGTACGGCAAGCGCGTCAGTAGAAGTTGTGCGGTAGGCTTTGGTAAGCGAGATCAGCGCAAGTCGCTGCCCGCTTAGTAGTGCGCGTCTCACGAGAGTTAAGGAGCTTACTCGGGAATGCCAAATGCTGGAGGCGATTCCCATGAAAATTGCGCCGTATGCAACCTTAAGGGCTCTAGGCTTAAGTCCCCAATTGCTGCCTGCCATTCGGGCCATTCTCTGATAGGCCGAATTGGCCTTAGAGACGGCCGTCTTGGCATGGTGAACGAAAGACAGCTTGTCATCAAGAATTACTCCCAGATACGTAACCCTTTCGGAGAAACGCACTGAGGTCTGGCCAAAACGAACCGTGGGTGGCCGTCGAGTTATGTTCGAACGAATATTTAAAATTAAATATGTTCAATCAAAGAAAAGAAAGTTTACGATAATAATAATTAATGTATGAATTTCATTCGCAGAGAAATGGCATTCATTTAAATAAGTAGATATTTATAATAATAATATATATTAGGTATTCATATACCTATATTTTTTTAATTTTCCTGGCAGCGCAAAATATTGGACGTTACTGCTGTGTCGAGAATTTTTAATTGTTTTTAAAGATTTAAGTTGTAAATTTAAAAAAATATCAAGTTGCATAGAATATATGCAATATGTGATCTTTGACTGTATTTATTTCTTAAAAATATGTTATATTATATGAAAACCTCTCTTGAATGTGTACTTAATATATGAAATAATCAATAAAAGTGGCCTTTACTCGTGAAATGCGTGTATTGTTGCTACACATTTACTTAGTGGAATTGTGTAGTTTGAGTAAATCAATGAATGTTAGGATAATGTTAGTTAGCACGTTTCCATGATTCATAATAATCTGTTAGGAAAGTAGTCGGAATAAAAATAAGTATATTGTAAAAAATATTGTTTTTCTTTTCTTTTAAAATAGATAGGTATCTTTTCACACCTTCAATCATAATTATTTTAACTAAAAATTATTGTAAAAGTCCTTACGGATGTAATATCAAAAGAACGTGTTAGTACTAGTATTTTATCGGTAGAAAGGTATTGATACTTGCACATATCATATTGAAAAGTATCGAAAAACATCTCCACGAGACTTTGTTTAGGTTCACCCAAGACAAAAATATCTATAAGTACTAGATATCCGTAATATCGAATCCGAACAAAGGTATCAATCCACAGTTATTGCTATATTTTGTCATCCTTATCTTTAATTGACGTCTTAATAATTAGTTTTATAATAATTATGTATAAAGTAGACGGCAGACACCACACATATATATGATATAGGAATAATATGTATTCTGACAGTATAATGTAGTGGAAATTTTTAAAAAAAAAGATAGAAATATCACGTAAAAGATGATAAATCTGGACCCACGGTGAAGTAGTATCATTAATTCACAATTAGATGTATGCACATATCGACGGCCCCAAGAAAAACCGGTGTAAGTCTAAAATCACAAATGTTCAGGAGAGCGAAAAAACTAAAATATTTACGCTATTAAATTCATCATATAAAATGAGTGAGTTTTTTCTAATCTTATTTAATTAAATCAGATAGACCATTTTATGGTCTATATTTCTATCAAAATTTAATGGTGATTAATTGATTAACAGCTAAGATAATGACCAAAAATTGTTTTTATTTGGAATAATATTACGCGCTTGATGTTTTGACTCGGTTCAACATGCTTTTGCGCGGACAAAATAGATCACTGACTCCGCACAGCAGACTTATATTCTGGTATAGAACGGTTTTTTACGTCGCGTTTTTCTTACTCTATACGATTTTATTAAACACAACCATAGTTATCGTGCTCTTGTACGGAACAACCATTATAGCGCATTATTTAGCTCGAAATAGGACAGCGTGAATACAAAATAATGACAAAGAGTAAGGCGACATATTGACATACAGTTTTTTTGTACGAAGTTTTTATTACATAAAAGTATCTAAGTATGATAATTTTTAAAAAATCAAAAAAAAATGTAAATTATTTTAGTTATTTATATAAATATTGTTAATATGTACAATAAGTAATATAAATTATTCAGGAAAATAGTAATTATGGAAGGATAAAAAAAGTTATGTAAGAAATTAAAATATAACGCAAGTAACTACGAGAGAGAAAAAATGTTTATTTTTATACATAATAACACAATTTACATTAAAAATATGGAAAGAACAATCATAATGTTAATAAATATTTTATGTTAATACAAATAAATCACATTTTATTCATTTTATTGGATTATTGATAACACAATTTATATTAAAAATATGGAAAGAACAATAATAATGTCAATAATTATTTTATGCTAATACGAATAAATCACATTTTATTGGATTATTGATAACACAATTTACATTAAAAATATGGAAAGAACAATCGTACATAATGTTAATAATTATTTTATATTAATACAAATAAATCACATTTTATACATTTTATTTGATTATTAACACAATTTATATTAAAAATATGGAAAGAACAATCATATTGTTAATAATTATTTTATGTTAAAACAAATAAATCACATTTAATTAATTTTATTGGATTATTGATAACACAATTTAAATTAAAAATATGGAAAGAACAATCATAATGTTATTAATTATTTGATGCTAATACAAATATCTCACATTTTATTACTTTTATTGGATAGTTTATACATCAATCGACTATTTTTCCTGCCTTCGAAATATATGTGGAGCCAGTATTGATTGATGTTTTCAAAATATTATTTTTCCAAATAATTTCTTGTCGTCTTCTCTTTGCACCTTTAGATGGAGAATACGTTGATCGTACATCATTTTCATCATGTGTAGTCGAATTGGGATTATTTGGTTTTTCATTTGTCAAGGTATCATTGTCCATTATGATTTCTGGAATGGCGATTATGTCATTACAATGCACTGAAGTGGACGGAATCGCAATATCTTGATAATCATTTCGGTATGTTTGTATTGAATCAGTTTGCGGTTTCGATATTTCATCCATTAAGTAATCCAAAACTTCAGGAGATGCGCATTTAAAATATTCGTCAATATCTGGAGCACTTGATGTAAACGAAATTATATTGGGACAGTATTCTGAATAGCTAGAAATGTAATCCTTATCTGTCGTATCGTTAGAATCTGTAAAAACAAAATATAAAATTATAATTTAATACTCCAATGTATATACCATATGATTAAAAAAGTAGATAACAGAGTGATACCAGTAAAAAACATTCCTAAAGATGAGTTTACAGTACCTAACCTTATAGAATTGCTTATTTTTCAGAAATATTAAAACTTAAATCTTTTCTAACATCTCAATATTTCGTGGTATTCAGAAAATACATAGATCGTCTGCTACATATATAACAAAAAAATAGGTTTTATCAATATAAAACGCAATATAATTCAAATACTTATTCCCCATAATTTACTACCTATGAGGGTTAGTTTCTTCTACTTTGATTGGATATTGTTATAAAACTTATAAACCAACACAAAATCTTTAAAAAAATAAAATCTTCTATTGAAGCATAAAAAAACGGTCCTGTTTATTGTGAAATTATGTCAAATAATATTACATAAATTGTATTATATTTTAATAAGTGGTTAATACACACACAGTCTCTTCACCAGGAATCGAATAATATTTTAATACTCTTACGTTGTTATAGTGGTTATATCATATTATGCTTACCTATGACTTCATCGTTGTCAAGGGATTCTTCATTCACCATGTTTTTCACATTGCAGAATACGCCACTTGCTTCATCCAATATACAAGTATAATCTGTAAATCAATACACAAGCACATTAGATACCATGATTTGGTAGATATTCATAAAATATCTAATTTAAATAGTAAAATAGTTATATATATAAAAATACAGATAAGTATGAATTACAATGAAGAAATGCACAAAATTAAATTATTTTAGAGGGTTGGCGCAAACCAGCAATCATTGCGTTATGCATTAAATTTATAAATTAATCAACTTAATATTAACATAAGCTAATTGGTTATCAAATAGTATTTTCTTTAAATAGTGGATATCATTATCTAAGCGTTTCATTATAAACTTTCAAAGAAACAGTGTTTAATATCAATTTTCATTCATATCTAATTCTTTTTTATTTAGGTAATTATACAAAATGTAAACTCTGTCCAATTTTACTAGGATTAAATAGCTAATAACTTTCATAATAATAAAACAATCATAATCAATAAGTAAAAAGTATGTAAATGTATGTACTTACCACTCTCACCACTACTAGATTTTTCAAAATTAATTGATAATTTATTTTGAAGTCCACCCGATGCTAAATGCAATATATGTTTTGCGCGATCAGACATGGTATAAGTACTAATTAATCATAGTTAATCATAAAATCATATAAATTAATACCAATTAGGTCACTAGTCATAAACACAAAGATTACATAGGTAGGTACTTAATACTTATTTGTAATTAATGATAAAAATTCTCAGTCGCTAATCAATGGGAAAGTTAAACGAAGAAATTATTCTGTGTACATTTCACCATCTACACGACGTTTTATTTGTTTCATCTTTTCCTAAATTTTTATTATAATAATATATAGGTATAATATAAGGCACCAAGCCCAAAAATTTAAAATTAAAAGAAATTCTTCAATATTTATGTAGAAACGAATAAATGCTTCTTTGACTGCATTTTGTATATTTTTGTTAATGTTTTATTGCGGCCAATAAATGCGTCTCTGTGAAAGCCCGCCTAATCCTTTTAGGACATCCCGCCAAATAAAATTATTTTCCCAGGATACTTAGAAGTGAGTAAATTTAATGATTTTGTCTACGATACATATTTAAAGTGATAATATAATAACAATACTGGCTACATTGTCATATTTGCAAAAATATTATGTACATGTGCTGTACTTAGGCCCACATTCAATAATTTAATGTTTGAATTTATTTTGATCTTAGTCGAAGTCATAATATTATTATAAAAAGGTAATATTCCCACAAAATTTTATCGGTCTTTTGTAAAAACTCACTATTTCGAAGTGTCATAAAAAGGATTACCTATTTAACTTGTTTGTGTCATAAATATCAGTCCAAAATTACTATGTATTCCATTACACAAATAATAAAATTAAGTATCTTTACTAGGTATTTGTTTTCTATTAAATAATAAAAATTGTCAAATTTAGAAATAACATTACCGACTATTTTTGTAGGAATTTGTAATAATTTCAAGAGCAATTTATTTTATTAGTGTATATTATGTTTTCCTACTAGGATACATGGTGGTATAATACGTATCAAAATTATCGGCAGAGTGAATAAAACGTTTGAACTGAACCTTTTGTTGAGTTTAAATAGCAGGGTGTTTAGTCAACGTGTGTTTTCAGTCTCCAATGTAAGCATTCAAATTTTTATGTCTTGTTAATTAACAGAAAATCCGAAAAATTAAGATTCTTACAATCTGTCACAATAATGACGTATATGTTGACGAACACACACAAATACAGAAAAAGGATCGAATGAATAAATGAGCAATCAAAAGTCTGCGGCGTATTTAGGTATGTCCAACCCTTAAATTGAGATGGGCCGGACATAATATATCGTAGATGAATCGACCGCTGAATGAATGCAATAATCCAGTAGTTTTAGAGGAACGTAAGATAATTAGAATTATAATAATATGCTATATTGACAAGATATTTAAGTTCGATGAAATCACGTGCCCGTGAAAAATAATTAACCAAAAAGAATGGAGAAAGCGTGAGGAGGCCTTTACCACAGTGAATAGAAACAGGTGATGAAATAATATAGTTTCACAAATTTTAATGCAAATTAATTTGTTTTCTACGAGGAATTTATTTTATATTAAGTAATATAATATTTTCACATTCGGATATAATACTACTGACCAGTTTTTAATTATTAATGCGTATAAATTCTGAAAATATCAATCTTTTTCGAAAATATACCAAAACAAATTACGAGTCTTATGTGATACATCAATATAAAAAATGGTGTCTGTTCAGATATCCGTGAAAGAGCGTAATAGCAAGTATTATGAGCCTCTTATTCGAAAGAAGGAGCGCACGACACGTTGCTTATTTAGATATGACTATACTTTTCGGAAATTTCTGTGAACACAAATTTAGTCGACGCAATATGTTGATATATTGCACAATCGTCGAAAACCTAACTTTGTCAATTTTTATGCTAGAGACCTGAAATTTTTACAGGACAAGCACAAAAAATATGGTATTATAAAAAGCTAATAAAACTTAATACGCTATTTTCAGACTTATAATGGTTTTTCTAGGGCACGTCGATATATTAAATCTGTTTCCATGGCATGTATCCAATGGGTAGTTAGAATGTATATCGAATGATCAATAACCAGTGTTTTTCCAAATTATTGGACAATATGGGGTCCCACATAGTGAATGTTATATTAATATACTTATCACATTGAATCTGAAAGACATGCACTTGATCCATTTGTTCATTGCGTTAGATAAAACTAACGCAAACGGAAAATATAACATTTTTACCAGACGCGGAATTAAACCTGCGCCTTCGCCCTACGACTATAAAGACGGTATGATTTCAACTTCAAGGTAATGATAGCATTAAGTTGATTTTTTAGGTTAAAATGGATGTTGACAATTTTTTATCTAGAGCTCAATTTACCTCTACGTACACATGCAAAACGGTGAGTTGGTCTCAAAACAAATTTGGACATCATTACCAAAGACGTGCGTTACGTTAAGATAATCGAATTTATAGTGCCGATTACAGTTACATATCGAACATGTCGGTAGTATAAGTTGCGCCCGCTAGTCGTACGAATCGGCGATGCAAACTCGATTGAGAAATCTATAATGGCAGTGGTTTTGCCTACTTATTCACAAGTTGCGGAGTAAAAGTAACTTTTTAATATGGCAGCCAGTTCAGTTTTGTGATACGCTCCGGCGTAGTCTGACGTCGCGGGTTTCAGCCTCGGAATACGACACGCGTTGATGTCTCCTATTCAATAAAAATAACAAAATACGATTAGACGAACTGAAAATTTAATTAGCCGCGTAATCTGTGCATCTTTCATAATCCGTCTTATCTCAACGAGTTCTTAATAACCAACGACATTACGAATTATTTATTAATTCAAAGCTATGCAATTCGATTGCATAAAAGTGTGTTGTTCATTAAAAGTGCTTTAAAAAGTTGACCAAACATACGCTGTTATTTTATTTTCACACCATTCTAGTGCTACTCGTTTTGTTTTTATTTATTTATTTATTTGACATGGATACCACTGGCTGTTTCAATGGACAACATTTTTAGATGAAATTCTTTCAATTGAAAAGGTTTGTAATAAATATAATAATCTTTTAAACGCACACAGAAACTTAATTATATTTTTCAGTGACTTTGTACATAATATGTAACCATTTCTATTTATTTATTGGCAACCTTATAATCTTATATATAGTAATCTTAGAATAAAATAGTCATAACTATTTCATATCAGCTGATTAAGAGAATATGTTCTAATGTTTTGACATTAGAATGCTTTTAAAATAAAATAAAATATAAATTCTTACTAATAATTAAATCATTTATTTATACGAATATAAGAACATAATATTATATTATACTATGTGGTACATACATAATTCACATAAATCGTTTAATAAGAATGACATTGTAAATACTAAATAGCCATTTAAACAAATAGGTTTAACAAAATCTGAGTGATAGCTATTCATTTTATGAGGGCAACACAATATAGTATAATATGACTTATAGAACAGCATGTACATAAACGTAATAATATAAACCTTGACATCCCCAATACATAGGAATTCAAAACTTTATTTCATTTGCAACCCTGGCATGGATTCACAACACAGTATTTTACAAGGATTCGTAATAAATATTTGACGTTCTTTTATCGGGATGTGAAAAAAAAAATATCAACATTATATTTATATTACTTCCTTGTAGATAAATTCGTTAATAATATTATATCATTTAATAGAACTAGTTAATTTCACTCTGTTAGATATCGAGTATTATATTATTTTCCACATGCTACTGAAAGACTAACATTCTAGCCTGTCTCGTATCTTGAAAAATAGTAGGTGTAAATTAATATCATTTTATAATAATCAGAATTGATTTATTTTAAATCTGTTCAAATTTTCCGTTAAAGCATACAAAGCTTATTTTGATGGCAATTACGATAGTATTATGGATCGTTATGACTTCATGAATTATTAGATATTGTCATACAATGATTTTTCACCATTCATTTTTGGTAACATTCAAGTGATTTTATATTGATCAAAAAGTAGAATTCTCTCATTCAGTTAGACGTTACGAATATTAAATTATTTTTAATAAATTAAAAGTTGCATTAATTAAAATCCCCTATTACTACAAAAAATAGTTTTGTAAGTATATAAAATACAAATCTTCAGTATTTTAGTACTTACAAAGATAATAAAGTTCAATGAATTTATTTTAATACATAATCAATACTTTCCACATAAAAGTAAAACAAGAGTAGGTATTGTTCATAACTTCTTTCACTTTCTTATTATATTTTTTGATGTATTGAAAAAGAATTCGTATTGTCGTATTCTTAAACAACTTTTAAAAATCTGATCTCAAATGTTAATGCAGTACATTTACATATTCAAAGTCACCCCTACATTTTTCTATATCAGGTTTTTATTGTTTCAAAGCAAAATCCTATTGAACTTTTGAATAACATGTTATTTAATATGGCATAACATTAAGTTAATAAATTATCGAACAAGCTGCGACGCGACCATCTGAGTGTGTTAAACTTATGGATTTTTTTTCGTGTTATTTGAGCAATTTTAAAATTCCTAACTGAGAAAATAACTTACAATCCATTAGTTTTTAACAATTAACTCATTTGATTTTTTTTAAATAATGCCAAGGCAACACGCAATTTACGTTATAAAAAATACATTTCCTAAATGAAACATTTAAACAATATTCTACATACACAAAATCATTTATATACTGAACTGCATAATAGTTTAATAATTATATACCTACTTAGTTTACATCTAATCCAATTAAATTATATTCAAATAATGAACAATAAAATTTTTATAGTCTATTTTCTCAACATTAAACTGAACAAGCAGTAACGTATCAGCTTATAAAGCATGGGTCTCAGGTTCGACTACCGGATCTAGAAAATCCATAAATGTTGGTTTCCAGTGTGTGTTTGGACCCGAAGCATAGACCTAATATTATGTTAAGCAAGTGGGTAATACATATTTCTCGTAAGAAACCTCTTCTTGGGAGAAATATCCACATTAAAATGTTGCCAATTAAAAAAAACTACCCCAAACTACGTAGTAAAATTATATTAAAAACGATGTACAACATAATTATAACAATATACTTATAACTATAAATTTCACATTAACAGATAACTTTCAAGAACTATGCATATATATAATAAATTTATTATTAGGTACCATAGTTATTTTGTGTCTGTCATTGCGGTATATCAAAGTTTTTGACATTTTTGGCAGTTATGATCGAATATTCTCGAGAAGCAATTTTAATGAAATCTCATGCTTCTCATTTTTCAAGAATTTCTTACCACTTGCGTACACTAAATATAAAACTGAGGACATTCCCTTGCTTGAAGGTAGTGAAATTGTGAAATAAAAAAATATTCATAACAAAATATTATTCTCTATAAAAAATATCTTGAGAAAAATATCATAAAAACAATCTCGATTTCTTGAATCTTGAGAATCTAAAAAGGTCGAGAAATGACAAGCTCTACGTCCACTCATATGAATGCCATATTATAAATATTCAACATCATAATATCAAATTACATACTCTACAAATATGCCAGCAGGTTGCCATAAAATGCAAACGTCTGACTTGTCATAATATAAATATTGAGATATCAACAAAAAAAAATATTGGCTTATACAACACATCATAAATTTCAAATAACACAATCAGATAGGTTCAAGTTTAGTTATTACTTTACGAATGTCTTACATTATAAACCCACTGAAAGGGTATCTACAAATTGTTTTATTTATAATTTTTCACCCCTAGAACATCTTTTTTCCGACCATGTCCGATCCTAATAGGTGCATATGGGCCTCCACGGAGTGGAGGTTTATATTAACAGATTTGGCTTTTTACGAGAAATGGATGTCAGCCACTTGCTCAACCTATTAGGTCCGTACTCATATGTGTACTTGCCAGGACCCAGGATTCGAACCTGGGACCCACGACGAAATATATTGATGGATTTTCACGTGGCTGATGACGGAGTCTTTATTTTGGAGTGGAAAATAGGAACACTACAATAGTAATTATACATCACAAGGTTTTTTTTTAAAATATTTGTAGACATTGCACATTTTTATATTATAATATAGCTCAAATTTTTATAACCTGTTATCAATAACTTACTAATAAATATATATGTACATCTGGGTCTGCTCACACAAATATTATCATTTCGTAAATATATAAATACATAGGTGCGTACAAACTTTTAAAAAAACTCCACCCGCGTTTCAATATGGATAAAATAAATCCGCATTCATATATTTACACCATTGTTGCCCTATTCTGATAACCATGTCCCAGTATTATAGTCACACCGTGATACGAAACTGTAAATTTCGATGATAGTGCTAGTTACTGCAATATGTTAAAGTGTTTGTAGAAAATGATTGCAAATTTTAATAAGTGGTAATAATTTGATCGAAATATGCAGTCGAAAATCTTAATTTCAAAGTCAATCAATAACTAGCACTACCATCGTGATTCGCATTTCAGTGCCATAGCTTGAATATAGTCAGCCTTGCTGATAACGCACCTACAGCTGTCTGCCCATTGTATTGTAAAATAAAATAGTCTCTATCTACATCACAATAAAGGTTATTATTGCAGATTTTTGTTCATGTCTTTCGTCAGTTAATTTGAGGAAGCCACTTTAACATATGCATTTTATTATGTATCTTGATAAATCATACGGCTCATTTGTGTAGTATGTATTTAATTGTTTGAAATGTTTTTAGTATTTTTATTTTAAGTCATATATTTATTTTACCGAGATCAGCAATTCACTCTGTCAAAAATTGCACCAACATTAATTATACCTGTAAAAATGGAGAACGTACAACTCATTTAGTTAAAATTCTATATGGATTCAATCAATTTATTACCTGAACACTTCGATAAGAAAGCATGTCACATATATATGGTAATGATCTCCTCTATAGATATACTAACGACTATTGCGTAATTTCGAATAGTTATTTGAAAGCGTTTAAGCCAAATAAATTTGTTCAACTTATTGAATAATCTGGTTCAATAAAATCTATTCATGATAACGAGACGTGATAAATTTAAATTCACACTTAATTAAATCATATTTTTCATTCGAATAATATTGTATCTTTAATCGCGTGTGATTTTGATGACTTTTCACTAACAATGTTACATAAAATACCACAATAGCTACTGATTCTCAACCATACCTATATTAATTTACATGTCACAAGTAGTAACATAAATAAAATTATCTAAACCGATATGAAAATATTTTTAATGATTTTTTGATGTTATGTCATACAATTTTCTGAGAATACAATAAATATTACTGGATAACAATTAATTTAGTTTTTCAAAACATTGGTTTGTCATTTATATTTTTCAATAATTACTCCATATCAAAAATTGACGACGTTCTGAAAAATCTACTCTTATAAATAACTCTTTTACTAAAATATCATTAACATAATTTTATTTTTAAAATAAAAGTGAATGATCATTGTTCTAAGCCAGGGGTCGGCAAACTCTTGGACCAAAAGAGCCAAATATGAGTAGCGACAACGGTTAAAAAAATTTCGAGAGCCAACATATATATTTTTATAAATATGATTTATTTAAGTGAATTGATTACATGTTATAATTGTTTATTTATTAAGTGAAGAAGATTTTCCGAATAAAACTAACGTAAATATATGTTTTTTATTGTTGAAATTATAAATATAACTTTTACAGAATATGAATTACACACAATTTTCACGCATTCCTTAAAACGAACGTGCAAACTTGCATTTATTTGGGCAGTTTCCGTATGTTTGGTATGTAACTTGTAGTTTTTAATTTCAGGCATGGCTCCAAATTTTCATCGGTTATTTGGCTTCTCTAAATGCTCTTTATATTGTTTTCATGTTTGAAAATGATTGTTCACATACACATTATGTAAACTCGAATATAGTAAAAATAGCAAATGCAATTTGTTTTAACTAGTCATATGAGTTCAGAAGACTATTCCATGTATTAAAAATAACAGTATCTACCTTACGTAGATCTTTTAGAGTACACCAATTGTGTTGTAAAATTAAATTGTATTATCCCTCTCCAAATCTTCAATTTTGGTGGCAACACATACAAATTTGGAGTTCCAAAAATCTTTGATTGTTAAATCCACCAATAAAATTGTATTTCAAAAGTGCTCTTGTCAATATCAAATGTTGACTTTTGCAATGGGCTGATTTAAAACAAATGCTAAGGTTTGTTTACTAATTTTAAATTCTTGGAATCTCCGCATAATAATAATAATATTCCCTCATATCTATTTAATATTTATCTGTCCTTTAATATTTATCAGTGCTAATAAGGGCATTATTATTATTATCAGAGTTATTAATAGTATTTTCAAACTGTATTTATATTTTTCTGTTTTATTTGTTTATAAAAATAAAAAAATATATATATTATTTAGGTATATTTTGGAGACATAAAGTAAACAAACAATCATACTTTTTTGCATAAAGCATCACGGAGGAATAATTAGACTCGCTTTAATGTCATTATGTAATATAAATGTAGGTACATAGCAATGGCAAAAAATAAAAATTGTGAATTTTGCAAAAGTTTTTGTAAAAATTGTAAATTGGGAGTTTGGCAAAAAAAGAGCCACACGCCAATACACAAAGAACCACATGTGGCTTGCGAGCCGCGGTTTGCCGACCACTGTCCTAAGCGAAGTATATGGGCTTTCATAACGTGGAGAAAAGATATTAAAATACTTTTTCACGATGCTTCTTAGCCCAATCTATGATATTCTTATATTGCATCAAACACATTAAAATACAACGTGTACTCCAAGACCAGGCCATGGTTTTATAAATGCTCGCTCTTCCAACTAGGCTACAGTGAGTTTAACTTAGCAAACTCTTAATTAACACCAAATAAAATATTTTATTTGTTTATGTTAATTATAATAAGCTATATAGTATAATAATAGTATTATCATAATTATTTTTATAAACAAAATATATTCAATAATTCAACATTAATATTATAATTGGTATCAGTATAAAACACATGTAGGTAGAGTTGGGTTTCGGGAATTTCCCAACGGGAATTCTCGAAAAATTTTCGAGATTTTCCATCCTGAATCTCGAGAATTGATATTTTTAACATTTCCGGAAATCCCGGATCTCGAGAATCTTTTCTCGGGATTCGGGATTTCTTTATTATCAAATATTAATTGAAATAAAATGATTTTCTATATGAAAAAAGTGGACAGAAAACACAAAATGTTCCAGGACTGATCAGGGCATTTAACATAATTAAGCCAACGTCAACTCAAAATGAGCGCAATTTTTGCAACATCAGGGAATGTTGTGTCTCAAAAGCGTACGCGATTGTCAGACGCAGCGATTGACAGTCTGTGTTTTTTTAAATTCTATTTTAATAAGTAATGTTTTGAATTATTTTTGTTTTCCAACTTCTATTTTGTTTATCTTCTTACATAAATATTAATAATAAATAAAATATAATAAATAATTTGTGGAATTTGTCTGTTTTTAGGATTTTTAAAGGTTTTTTTTTAAATATCCCGATTTCTCGAGAATTCTTTTCTGGAAATCTCGAGATTGAGATTTTCTCGGGAAATATCCAACTCTACATGTAGGTATATAGTTAACAGTGGATAATTACTAATTTTGTTATACATCACAATAAATAAAAAAATATAATGTATATTTGTATATATTTTTTTAAATAAACATACTAAAACGATTGTTTTTTAGAAAATTTACGGTGAGAAGTGATTTTAATTAAATTACCTAATATTTTTTTCATTTAATACCAAAAATATACACACGATATTTAAGTATGTATTTTTAGAAACAAATTTCTTAATTAATATTAATTACACTTTCAAGTAACTGACAACAGTTTTGAGCTACAAATCCATTATTAAAATATTTATTCACAGACTCAAAAACAAAGTTTTACCAATTAATGTCATGTTAAAAATATTAGGGAAAAAATATTAGGTACGGTCTCAGTTTAGGAATTCTGAAAGCTGTTTCGGGCTACCACATATTGATTGTAAGAAGTAGCTCGTAACCAAGGTTATTTGGTGAAAGATATGTGTATAGTATTGCAATCAAAGAAGGGGTGATCTTAAATATAACATGATTGTCACAAAAAAAATATCTATATACTACAAACAATGATATAATAATGTGTGAAAACCATACCTAGACTTTTTGTGTTATTATAAGAAGCTAAAGTTGTTTAAAATGCCATGACCTATTCATTATAACTATCATTTAATTGCATTATGTTCATTCGTTTTTAAAACAAACTTCCTACAAACATTTACATAGGCTTCACATTATTGGATCACTTTTATTGAGCCTCGTAATCATAATACGAGAGAAAGGTCATAAAGAATGATTTGATTTGAAAATTTTAATATGATACAAGCAGATTTATATAAAAATGGTATGCTCATAAAACAGTTTAAAACCATTTAAACCTGGTATGGTTATGACGATTTTACTCATAAGATTTTAATTATATGACACGCCTACCTGTTTCTTCTTAATAATTATTAATTTCTTAATTAATTAATAAAAAATCTTTATATGGCTGTCAACGACATATTTCTGAACTAATGTGTCATTTCTATATTATTAACTTTTTAATAACAATGTTTCAATAATTTTAGACAATAGAATTTATTATAAATAAGTCTGACGTCGAGTTTATTTATATTGGAAGCTAATCACTAATTTGGCATTTTTAAGGGTTATAACAACTTACGATCATCTTTTTTTGAGTGAATTAACCGTATTTTTTAAATAAATAAACATATTTTCTCTTACTTCATGTACTTTTGTTCGGTCTTCTATCAATGATTGATATCAACATGCAGTTATGTACACCTCCCTATCCTGAGCCAGTCGTGTAAGATACCTTGGACATTGAACCACTGACGGAGGTTGCGTGGCTAATCTCGCTTCCCCTGCTTATTTAGAGTAAATCACAATATTCTCATTGGGAAAAATATTGCCGAAGTATGTAGCTTTTCTGCGAGTTTTCTTGTCTTATTGGCTTTTCAGTACCCACTGTTGTTATATCTTGTGATTTTAATTTCAAAGAAGAATTCTATTATTTTAAGACAACTAATCTTGAATAACATGAGGTTCTGCAATATGTATTTAATTCCGAATTAAAACAAGATTCTTCAACTTTATATTAATATAAGGCCATCTATTCTACGTTAACGCATCCGCACGTATGCATATAAATGATATAAAGTGATACCAAAAGTGCAATTTTTAATTTTGATTTTAGAATTTGAGGCAATATAAATGAAATCATTTTCACGTAAAACGGCTATTCATTACAATATAGTGGTAATAATAATGGTTGGATATATATTTTTTCATAAATTTTGGCTATTTCATTCGATATGTTATTGACGCCAGGATAACAGTAAATGGGCTAGGATGAATGAAGAAAGAAACAACCCTAATAAAGTGAAAATGATCTATTTACGCCAAGGTAATTATTGTTTTAAATGTTACACGTAGGCCGAGGTGCGATGACTGATGTACAAATACCGAGTCTGGCAAAAATTAGGATACGACATGTACAACAATATTTTCATCTTTTAACTAAGGCCCGTTTCAGACGGGACACCGGTGTCGCGCTTGATATAATATAGGAGGCCTTTGTATTCGAATAAATGGCCCTTTATATCATGTTTATACATGCCCCAGAGCTAATGGGTCACCGCATAATTTCGCGTTATAAATTAGAACATAAAACTGGCTGCGGTAATAAAAACAAGTGTATCGGCGGCTTGAGAATGTAGCGGCTGACGGAAAAGTATACCGGGCACGAGTTGACTCATTAGCTCTGGGGCGTTCATACAAAGGACCCTTTATTCGAATAAAAAGGTCTTTTTAATAATATCGAGCGCGACACCGGTGTCCCATCTGAAACTGGCTTAACGATCGCCCGCGTGAAAGACGCGAATGACTAGTAGGTATACCGAAGAAAGAAATAATTAAGCGATTCGATTTTATTATAATTTATCCAGTTTTATCATTTTTCGAGTCAATATATTTAACAACAATTAGTAGGTACTAGTAACGCGTCCTTCTGCCTTCACCTCACCTAACCATTCTGCCGCTACTATCTGACCACTCAACCTTCTCGTGATGATTGTTGCAAGTTCATTATGTTTTTAGTTTATTGTGAATTATAACTTGTACAAGTTTTGTGAATATTGGTTCAGTAGTTTTTTAGTTATAACCGAACAAACGGGTAAACAAATTTTTAACAATATTTTATTGTGCTTTTAGCATCATGAAAATAGTCAATTCACTGATAAAGGCGTAAATATCTTATATAGATTTAATTGATAAATTAAGTGAGAAAATATGTCATCTTTGCTTAGAAGTATTTTATTTTTTGCAGAATGATTTCACCATTATAATATTATTTTATGTAAGTAATCTGCCAAATTTATCTAGAATAGATGAATGATTTTCTACAAATATAACTGTTATTAATAGCTACTGGTTCTTTCCGCTAGGGCTGAAATTAGAAATAATATTAGGCCTTCATAAGTAGTTAGTAATCTTTTACCTTGGCATTTGATGTGAATCCATCTGCCTCATGCAACGTAAAGGTCTTTAGTTGAAAATGCGGTACGTATTTGACATTTCAGATTAACTTGTTTCCATGCTAGGATCTCCAATGTATTCTATTATAATGTAATATATATAATACCTATGTATATTATTTAAATCTAACACGATTCTAATTTTATACAAGCAGCAATACAGAAGTGTTTCATTGACATATAAATTAGGGGGTGAGAACACACAACAGGAGCAACTGACATTTGAAAAAAATAATTAGCTGCAATTTTCAAATCATCACTCACATATTGTTATTAATTAACGTGTGATTTTAGTTTATTAATATTTTATTTCATTGTACATGCTATTCTACCAACAATAAATCCTTTCACCTATTGTACTTTAAAAATGGATAATGTATTATGAAAATATAATACTATTAAATTTAAACTTACCGATTTTATAATACAAAAAATCGTAATTGCGTTCCAGCATATTATGTTATTATGATTGATAATCATCATTTAAAGCCCAAATATTTAAATAGTTCTAAATAATATGAATCTGAAAATTCTTATGTTTTTTTATTTATTTTTTGTTAGACTGAGGTGAAGATATTTTCACTCGATTACATTCTCGAAGTTTTGAAACCACAGAACAGATTAATAGATAGAATCCCGATAGGCTATATTCCAATACACTATATTTTGATGCAGGGTTTTGAATGTGTATGTCCAACGAAAATGAACCACGCATTATGGACGTGCAATGGTGTGTGTAATACACCAATATTCAATGAGCGTCAATGCATAAACCGAGAGCAGTTATCAGTATTCGACGTATGACGTATCCTTGACACGTGTTTAAGTTTATCCCGTATTCTTCCCCACTCGATACCAGTTGCCTGGCTCTCCTTACCCGTTAGGTATTTCAGTTCCCTGTTTGAGATGTTAGAAGAAAATATGTTTGTCAAGTAAATGGACGTGATTTAAAGAAAACTGAAGGTATATAAAAAGGGTAATTGAATATGTGCAAACTTATAAAAAATGTATTTTTAAATACTAAAATAGCAATTAAAAAAAAATATTACTATGTAATATAATATTTCTTTCATGTTATCCACATTACTCTGTCAGTAATTAGGCAATGGACAGTAAAAATACAATTGACAAAATTTTTCTGACCTTTGTTTTATCCTAAGATTTAAAAAAAAAAAATCTCGTAATTCAGATATCCCTATTAGGCGTCAATATATAGGTACAATAATATTTTATACCATGGCAATTAATTATAATAGCAGTAATAACTATACTCGTAATCTAATTATAAAAAAACAACAACTATTATTACTTACCACATTCTTGTAATTATTTAAATAACATATATTTAGTGTTGTGCAGCTCGACGATAATAATAAATTTTATAGTTTACGTTCATGGTAATAAAAAATTTACTGTTTTTAATTATTCTGCTTCTGTCATTTTTACATGCAAATTCATTTCAAATGGATAATATTATTTCATTACTATTAATTCCGTATTATTTAATGAATAGTGCATTTTAATTATTTCTTTACGCCGACTATTTTTTTTTATTTATTTAGGATTTAGAAAGCTCAGTAAGCAGGTACCCTACCAATTTATATTATTACTAAAGATTCTGAAAACCACGTTTTTATGCACTTGCAAACATTTAATAACTGTGTTCAGTGAACTAAAAAATCTATTCAATACTGGCCGCTTATAAAATTGAATGATTTTTTAGATATTATTTGGAAATCATTGACACTCAAATTTTATGTATAAGTAATCTTGGAATATTTTCTTTAGCGTTTTGCTAGTTTAAATAAATATTTTAGAACATTTTATTTATTAAAAACATAATAATATAAATTATATTAAACTCTATAAATTGGTTTATTAGTCGATATAATGACTGTCACACCCTTATCAAGTTTACAATGATAAACATTATTATTAAATTTAAGTAGATATGTTAATACGGTTTCCATAAATACTCATACATAGTTACGTTATTATTTCTGAAATAATTGGTAGATTGAATAATGAGGAAGACCCCCACCCCATCTTTTTATATGAATAAATCACTTATGCATAGATAATTTTTTACCTTCGCTGTATTTATAATAGTGTATAAACTGAAGTACCTTTTTACTGTTGAATATAGTTTATATTATCATTCTGTAAAATTTTTCTACAAAGTGCTTGATTGTGCATAAAGGTTTCATATTCTCTTTTGTTTCTCTGGTCTATACACATTTCCCAGAAAGAAAGTGCCACCATGTTCATATTGACAGATTTTTGTTTTTACGAGAAATGAATGTCAACCACTTGCTCAACCTATTAGGCCCATACTCTGACTCATACATAAATTGAAACCCAATATGTGTACTTATACCTATAGGCCGATCCTTAAGCCGTGCGGCAAAGTAATTTAAGTTTATTATCCTGTAATCTCAAATAAAGCATTACGTAATATAAATAAAACAAAATAGAAGATAAACCTCTACATCTGACCCGATTGTAATATTATATATTTGACCTCAAGTCGAGCCAAGCAAGCGCGGAAAGATACATTTTATATCGAGAAACGATTGTTTTTCTTTAAATATCGATATATTGGTGATGATTTGAATCATCCTAATGCGTTTGAATTTATTTTATCTAGTCACCTTTTTCTTAAATGACATATTCCAATCTATATACAACCTTTAATGATATTATAATAATGATAATGAAAACGACATGGCGCCTCCAATAATATATTATGTCACTTGCCAGTCTTCCTGTGCTTCCCAGGGCATGACAGGATGCTGTAGCTTCGGGGTACTAATATTATACTCTGTGTATAATATCATACACGGCATAATTTGATTGGTTTTATGATCCACATTAATACTCTTTAGCCACCGTGCATCCCATGCATACCTTACATAATTTTTAAGGTATTTCAGCAGTTAGCCATGGGCCCAAACTCTAAAGCAGTACCGTCAGAACGCATTGTTCAATAGGGTGCATCGGGGGGATGTGACTCTTTAAGGGGGTTAAATAGTCACTTATAGTTGGGTGGTTCACAACAATTATGGATCAAGTCCAATTTTTTTGTTTCAGTGGCTAGATAAAACAGATTTCTATATTGTGTGTTAATATCACAATCGTAGCTCTACAATTTTCCGCAATGGCAATAGTAGTATTGATGAGACATCAAATTGAATGTGAATCATGTCTATTTTGACAGTTCCTTCACCAGTATAAAGAGGTATTTCCTAACATTAATTTGCCAATATTAATAAATCCTGAATATTCTTTATATTTCGACTATTTATTTAAATTGATCCATGTACTATCAAAATAATATGGTAGATAAGTATAATACAGTGAAAAAATTCCTGAATTTTACAAAAGTAGTTTTAACTTTAAGTCCAAATATCTCAGGATTCATTTTGATGGACTTGATTCATAATTATTGCAAACCACCCATTTATAAAAATAAAACAATACAACTTATATAAATTACTTTACATAATATTGTACATACAAATTATTATTATTATTATTTGATTATATAGGAAATTACAATTTATGAGGTAGGTGCTTAGTGATAGTTTTGCGTGCTTTGGTAAAGAGACAGGTTATTATAATGGCAAATAAATACAATGAATCGTCGATTTCTGGTGTATTTTATCGATCACAATGAGAAACCACTATACGTTCCATTCCTTTTAGATCATATCGCCCGGTGTTGCCAACACTCCGATGTTAATGACCCGAGAAATATTTTCGATTTTTTTTTATCGGCAAGCAACGAAACAGCCGCCGCTGCCAACTTGCATTGTTTTGCCGCCAAGTCACTGGCAAAATCAAATTTGGTATAAAAATTTCACTTTCGCAGACAAAGTTGTCTGTCAGATCGATTCAAAAAAAAGCTAACAATCTCGGATTAATCGCCGAATAAAATTTTATTGTCTGCATTTGAATATTTCCAATGACCTCTGCCACACCTGATTTACTTTACATAAATTGGTGATTTTCATAGATTTAATAACCTAAAGTAACATATTCGTAGATGTCCGCAAGATAATGGATCGTGTCTATTATATTACATAACAAAGATTACATACCATTTTGTAGTTTTATCAATTATTTTTTTATGTGATACGTATATAACAATAATATTATTATGTATAAATAAAATATTTATTATAATTACGAGACAGGATATAAGTTATTCACGTTTTTATAACTATAATATACACGGTGCGCGAAATTTTATTTAAAGTTAATAAATAATACATTACACTAATGATATGCGGTCCATGGACGTTCTAGATATTGAGCATTCTCAGAAATAGCGATACTTACTTATTTTTATTTTTTCTCAAGCTATATTATCACTGTCCGACAACAAGCAGAGCACGTCCTGTGGGGCTGTCTACTTATGGGCCCCGAACGAGCGGAGTTGTTTGCCCGGGTCCAATCCCATTCGGGTCCAATAGGACACGCGGACATGGTGGCAACCGAGGCCAATTTTGCGGCCTTTACTAAATTCGCCAGAGCGTACGGGGGGCGGGACACTCTCGACTCCCCTTGCGACTCTTCAAATTAAGTCACTCTGATAGTTGCCATATAAATTAACAGCATGCATTCGCACTTCGGTGCAAGGTTGCATCACCAGTCCCGTGCGGCTCTGCTTGGGACAAAATGAGGGCTTAAATTCTTTGATCTGGCACACGTAAGGATTATGTTAGCCGGCCGCGTATGACGTGGCTGCATATACATAACGGGAGCGGAGGTGAGAGTTTTACACACCATGTCCGACAACAAGATCTTGTCAATAACAGGAAGTTGCTGTAGTCACATATTGAAGACTTCTCAGTGACGCACCTGTCATGGCAGTGTGCAGGCGTGTTTAAATATTATTTCGGCTCTCTTTTTAGATGTGACCTCTTTTCTTCTTTGCAATAAACCAAAATTTTACTAATAATAATTTCAACATCACTCCTGATCGTTTTAGATATATTTTTATTATAGAAAGCATCACATTAAGTAAATTGATTTATCCGTACACCACGGCAGTGTAAACTGAAATGATAAATTTGGAGGCGTTCCTCGTTTGAAAACGGAAGTGTAATTAACTGCACAGGATGGGTTTTTTAATTCACAGTTTTTACACGCGTACAAGAAGTTCTTCTTGGACAATAATAATTTTTATAATACCTACATCCGAGCCACGAACGCTGCAATACTACTCACCCAAACGTAATTAGTTTCTTATTGATAATATGTAGATATGGTATGTATTTTTAAACAATATCCCTACAAACAAAGTTCACCACGCTCCACTAATAATATAAGTGTCGATGAGTTTCAAAACCCGCTATAACACTATTTTGAAATAATTAAGATATATATATCGATGGATTCGTTATTAAAATCTCTACTTGAAAATTTATCGCCTTTTTCAAAATCCGCTACGATTAACTGTCATTTATGAAAAAAAATCAATGCGTCTATCAATTCCCGCTATAACACTACTGAAACATTCAAAGACGTTTTTAGTTCACAAAGTTTTTATTGATTTTCTCAACATAATGAAAAAGTGTTATAGCGGGTTTTGAAACTCAGCGACACATATAGCATTTACAAAGCTTACTCGAAACCCTTAACGAGGCTAATCTCACAGAAGATGGTCGATTACATCATTATAACGATTGAAAAATAAAAATATTTAACCTTTAATTATTTATTTTCAGCATTAGATATTGCCAGAAAAGCCAGAAAGATGAGAAGATAGAATGATAATTGTTTAAGTAATTTTTCCTTTAGATTGACAGGTTAATTTACAAAGAACCACACCTAGCGATAAAACATATCCGGGTTTTCAATTGAACCCGTTTTAATAATAGTTAACTAAAAATTATAATCTCTCCTGTAATCACCGCCCTCTTACACTGTTACATTTAATAACTCATAAATGCTTCATTTAAACGCGCCATTTCCAATATTTCAATTATAATCGACCCTGATCGCAATTCAAATGTAGGTATTGTAGGTATTTATTATTTTGTTTTTCTCTTCTCTGATCTCTCTTAGACTATTATGTATAAATCTCAAAATATCAATCACCGATATATTATAAAATGTTAACTTATCCGTTTATAATTATGAATTTATTGTTTTTTCTATTTATTATTTTTGATTTCTTTCTATTTTATGTGATCACTATTACTTTTATTATCTTCTTAAGCTTTATCAGATATATTATTTATCTCTGGAAACTTTACTCGTTGCAATATTTTCACTTTGATCAATTTTATACATATTTATAATCAATGTAACTGTTTGTTTTATTTAATAAAATAATATGAATAAAAATTACTAATTTAATATAACAGTATTTTCTAAAATTCAGTATATTAATCATCATTAATTAAATATTCGTTGTCGTTCCTAATAGGTTGAGCAAGTGGCGGACATCCATTTCTCGTAAAAATAAAATCTGTTAATACAAACCTCCACTCTGTGGAGGTCCATATTATAATCTTATTAGAATCGGACATGGTCAAAAGAAAAAAAAATGATAACTGTATTTCACTATGAAACCGCACGACAGTCCATACACCTATCGCTCAACTTTTTGGAATCTGTATTTGTCGCTACAAGAACGATATACGCGCTGCGGACTTGCAAGGTTTCATGACAAGGGACGCATAATGTGGCACTGGAGCTATCAAATTGTATTGACCTTGCATTTGTTTCACGCTCTCAAGCTGGAGAGTGGGATTTTAAGTAGCAGTGATTGTAAATTATTTTGACTCAATAAAAAAATATTTTAGTTTTACTAATATTCTCATAAAACCATATTTAATTCGTACTAATCCGTGTATTGATTCCATTTCAATAAATGAAGTCAGTTTAACTTGACAGTGGTTGCGAACGATTTTATTACAGTAGGCGATCGTCAAAGGTGTCTTGTATCTACCGGTAAATCCAGTTGATCATTTTTAAATAAATAATGACATTTCTCCGCGACATATATCGCCACTTTCGATACTCTGATCAGCTCGAATGGACACTACTTATGGAGTTAGCTCTCTAATCAAATAAAGACATTTTTAGATGCTTTGATGATAATATATGACTACATAATTTAACATGTAGCCATACTATTTTCGCTGAAAGGAAATTGCGTTGGATTTTTAAACGGCTCAATACGTCAGAATGAACATAATTTTTTTTTAATGTAAAATTTATGGTAGTTATATCTTCAATTAAAATCTGATACTTGATTGTCTGCTGTCCCAATAATTTAATCTCTCATTCTACTTAGGTTATTGACAAGCCACTGTGCATTAGTTATACATATAAATAATTTATTTCGAGTGAGATAATCATCATAAAATTTGATTACAGATTCCGAAATGAAAATATGTGTACGAAGAAAAAATTGATCATACATCAAGCGTAAAGAATTATTCCTCACGGTAGAGTAGTAGCCATCTCTGATAGCTATCTGGTAAAATCATACGTTGTTGTTTATAATAATATGTTTGATTAAGAGCAAACACCCAATGGTCAATATATGAAACTGGTAACTTTCCTTATCAATGCTTAACTAATTTTATTTGTATGTTTATGTTTTTGTTACAATATTTCTGTTTCTTTCTAATCTACTGCCATACGGTTGAGGAGGAAATTTCAAGTAAATCGTAGAAAATTCACCATTCTTCTTTATTTATGAAGCTATATTCTTATTTACGTATTTCTGATAATATATTTCCATATCACCATAACACAAAAAACTATTCTAAAAACATGAATAAATATTTTCGTGAATTACAAATACATAAAACATTTTTTCTAGAAATGGTCAACATTATTTTATGTTATTTATCATAAATAAATAATAAATTATCTACTTTTAAAATTTCAGACGTATCCTTTAAATTTTCAAGATGAAATATGACACCATACATATTAATATCCCGTCAAATTAACACATTTTTTTTTCAACACACGTGTCGCCAGGTCATTGAAGTTTCCACGCATTTTGTTGGTATTTAAAAGATTGTTTATTCCAGCGTTATTTATTTCACCAATAAACATTCTCGCCAATATTAGAACTTGTAATCAAGACTTCAGATTGAGAATTCTAAAGAAATATTGAGAAAAGTTGATTCTCGTTTCTCGAGTTTTTTTTTAGTTTTTTTTTCAATATTTTCCACAATGACGGATTTTTTTCAGGGAATCTGATTATGATTTTCACGTACAAAGGTTCTCGGTATTGACTTTCCAAAGATTTTATAAAATTTTTCGGTGATTTTTTTTTCCTGGAAAAGCTCAGAACATCATACAAAATAAAAGGAAATTCACAAGATTTTTCGTGTGTTCCTTTATTTAAAATTTAAGATTGACAATTCTCGAGACCTCGAGAAATTAATATACAAATCTCGAATATAATATTCTAAGCCTAATTTCTATGAGAATCAAAAATATTCTTGCATTCGAGAAATCTTCAATCTTAGGAATCGAAAAAAGTCAAAAATCACAAGCTCTACTCAATATCCAACTACGTTTGTAAAAGCTGATCTAGTTATATAATAACTCGACATACGTGCATAATAATATTATTAAAACTGGTTTTGCGTGTTGATATGCACAGTCAATTATTTATTATTGTTTTTGGTGCTCATGCAAAGGATTATTTATTGTGAATGTAGAACTGATTAATTCTCTTTGTACAACTATATTAATATTTATTGCTAACGTAACATAGTAGCAACACTATTAATAACCATTAATTAGTGGGGATTCCGAATAATGATACTGGAGCATTTAATGAAGACCGACTTAGTATTTTGGGGTACTTTAATCATTATCAAAACCAATGGTGAAGACTTGGTATTAAATGTTTATTTGATATTTATCTCAACTTTTAAATATTAAAATATTACTTGATATAATATAATTAAATTGCCACTAATAGAGATAATTGATTTCTTAATCACCTATAACATAAGAACGTGAGCAACATCTACAAAAAATTTGCCTATAATCGTTATGAAAATATAATATATGAATACAACATTGTGTTTCCAAACACGTTTTTGGGCAAAACCGAATACGTTGAAATTGTTGTTCAATGTAATCTTTTCTATAAAGTAGGTAAGCAAAAGTTTTCAATAGCAAAGCACGTTAAGCTGGCACCAATCAAGCGCCAGGGATTAAGCTTAATTCTTTTATATTATAATATAACGTTTGTTCTTGAAATATTGGGGAAATTTGACACTACAGAAACTCGTATTTTTTCTCATATAATAACAGTATTTATTAAAAATCTAAAAAACCTTTGGTAATTTTTCTATTCAACTGTCATTAATATCAGAACTGATGATATAAAAAATATCGCGTAAAATAAGATTACCGATTTTCTTCATTATTATTAATTCGTGGCGTAAATATACAATAGTTAATAAATATAAATTCGTTTCACAACATTTTCAGCCTGTAACTGGTCTTGGTTGAGAAAAAATACTATTTACATATAACTAAAAACATTTGCATACCAATCAGGGGTGGATACGGCCGACGGGAAATATTTCTAGTCAAACGGTCCAAAATTAAATTTAAAAACATTGGATTTTTTTTTCAATATTCCACATTTACAACTGTTTTTGATGGCAGTAAATGTGTAGTTAACGTCCATGACTTATGTTGGAGTGGGTCCCGGGATGGAATCTCGGGTCTGGAAACAATTCACATGTTGTTTTTCAATGTGTATTTGTCCCCAGAGTATGGACCAAATAGGTTGAGCAAGTGCTTAACATCAATTTATCGTAAAAACAAAAATCATATTATGATCTTCGTAAGATCGCGCATGGTTAAAAAGGAGGAGGATTAATGTAGTAAACTAATAAACAATACACGACAATGTGCAAATATTTTTTTGACAGTTTTAATTTTAAGTGATTATGCATTATTCACGATTTGTAATAAAAAATGCGCTTAGTGCTCTAACCCCACCGGGACAATCCACCACATATAATAATAATTTATGTATTATTATTATTAATATATTATTATTTCTCTTTAGTAAAATAATTATTAATTGATTAATATAACTGTATTATAGTGTATATAATATGTATACTATTTATTAATGACTCTCCATTATTATATATTGTATTATAATTAAAAGTCAGTTACTAAGGTATAGCATTTCATTCATCAATACTGCTTATATTCAACTAATCGTGCGACTCTATAAATTCTCATTTTATTAAATTTAATATGAAAGTCTTCTCAGAACATGTTCTTCACGATTATTTTGTCAAATGTTAAAATTTATTGTGCTTATTCGTTTTATGAAATCGCAACATCTTACGACAGAATATACGTTATTTGAGTGATTTACCACTGAGGTCTTACCTTTCATTGTCTATTACAATGAGAATTATTACTCTAATTGAAGTATTTCTCTAATTATAAATTGACTTAATAATGTATAATGATATACATTAATTAACTCCGTTTTAATACAGCACTAAACTGAACTTAAAATATTATATATTAGCTATACTTATATAGAACCGTTTCTACATTAAAATTAGTTTACATATTGATAAAAACGTGTACCTACATAATAAAATATAAGTTGAAGACATCCAGAATATGTAACGAAAATAGTATAAATTCATATTAAAATATAGTGAGACACAGAGTATAAATAAATTGAATATAGAATATAAAAATACAGTGTAAAAAAAAGTTATATAAATAAAAAGACGCACACCTGAGCAGATTATATGGGCTTCCATAGGATGGAGGTTATATGAATATACAATATTTTTTTACGAGAATAATTCTTTTTAGTCATTTGCCTAACCCTAACCCATTGGGATCTTGCACTAGGACAAGAACAAACATACAAATTAAAAGGCAATATGCATTTTGGACACCCATGGGATCAAACCCGTGACGCATGTCTTATAATAGTCTCACGCTGTATAACCGTTCAGCCAATCAGGACATCGTGGCTGCTAAAGGGGTGAATAAACTAACGCAAAGATAACAAAACATCGCAAACTTAAACTGACCACCACACAAATGAAACAATTGATTTCAGAATCAATTTAGTTGAATATAGCTTTTACCGTCGCGATAGACATACCTAATCAATGGTAGGATACAAAATCTTCGTTAGTCACACTAGTAAGAATAGCAGAGTTTTTATTTACGACAGTTTATAAATTTACAGTTTATGACAATTCATTCTACGACGACAATCAGGTTTTAAAGATAAAATAAGACAACTATGACGACCACATCAGCTTACATGGAATCTTTTTAGTCGTTCAGCTCATCGTCATTTTATAATGGTATAGGCAAATCCTTGCCCCAAACTCCATGTTAATGCCTCTAATTAGCCTGGGAGTTAATAACAGAATAAAGAATACCGATAATAAAAATGAATATCAACAAAACAGTAATAAATAAAAAACTGGTTTATTATAAATTTATTATCTTATGAATTAATATATAAAAAGTCTCAAATACTTTTTAATTAAAAAGAAAACATTAAGTGCTCGGCCATAGTGATTTGGCGGGCGCAGCGCGGCGGCGTCATGCGAAACTCAAACGTATAACCGTGTGTATTATGCCCCAAAAAAGACACTGTCTACGAACATTTTTAACACACGGTTATACGTTTGAGTTTAGCAAGACGCCGCCGCTCCGCCCCCGCGCGACCACTACGTTCTTGCACTAAGTCGTATTAGTATTATTAATTTATACATGTAATAAAAATTTAAATTATGAAGATTGCATTTGTTACAATAGTTATTTGACTCATTTCGAAATCATATTAATTTATAATCGATAAAAATAACAACAATAATTAATAATTCCATTCATACAATAGCAATTTTTAAAACTTTTGTCAGACATTACCATATTTTTCATATTATTTTTGGATTCACTCTTTAAAATCAATTAATTCAAAACTGATAAATCGCTTAGTAACCACGTGAATAGTTTATCTATTATTTTTATTAGTGTCGGTAATATTTACTGGCATTGGTGATTTTAATCCATAAAAAACTGAAAAATTTTAAAATGATTTTACAATAAACTGGCTAAAATATTATTGCTGATTGTTCTACTTTCAATTTTATTAGTATCAAGTAACGTTTCAATACGCAATAAAAGTTATTCGAAACCAATAACTTGTGTTACCCACTTTACAATTTCAAAAATGTGTCACCGTAGGTATTTACTCACTCTTGAAATAGTTCAGCTTTCTGTCACGTCGTAACAAAAAAAATCATGCAGACCATTGCAGAAATTTGATCCACGTTATGAAAATCGTTTATTATTTATGAAACGCCAGACAAATCAAGATTGCAGCGTTGCTAACCTGAGAATAAATACAATACAACAAATTGGCAATCCGGATAATAAACAACTAGGTACACTCTCTTACCATTTTGACATTTAAAAATTAAATGTCTCTATAACGGGACACCTTTTAATAATCATCTAGTTATCACGTCTTAATCGTGTTTTCTCATTTTCCAAGTTGAAGAATTCCGTAAGAACCGTCCATACAATAACATTATAACATATTTACGTACATACTTGTACACAGAGGGAGTGATTCGGATGTGATTGTAAACCAGGGTTCCGCGAAATCTTGGAGTTCCGCAAACCGTGTCACTGGTTTCACGAGAATTCGCAAAAGCTTACGAAAAACTATAACTGATAATCATTTTGGCAATTGAATAAAACAAAGATTTCAAGTAAATTGTTTTTATACCGTGAAACATTTTAAAAGTTTGGCTTGGTAAGATATCGCGTCATAGTAGTTAGAGAAGTACCTAGAAAGAGTTTTACTTGGGAGGGAAAAAATGGAAGGAATACAAATAATTAATTTCGCCCCTACTACGCATATTTCATTATTTGGTTCTTTATAAGATTTTAAAATATTCACACCACTCAACCGATATATTGCAAATATTGTGTTTGTTAATTATGTTTTATTGACTTGCCCACTAGTTTTGGACAGTATGGAAATAAAAGATAACTCATGTACCCATATATACTGTAAACAGTGTAAACTGACTACTTTGTTAATAAATACAATGTTAAATTACTATTTTCTTCCTACACTGGTAGTAATATACGGTGGAAATAATCAGATCGTGAGTTTCACAGGAGTTTAAAATTATAGATGAAATGTGAATAATACCATTTTAGGTTAGATTCTATGGAGATAACAATTTTTCAGACTATAAGTGTTTGTATTATCAAACTTTAAAAAAATTCTTTGCTTAAGGACATTAATAGAATGTGACGTTTTATTGAATTATTGGCAACTTTTTTATACGTACTATATAATAAAATTTACCCATCTATACATTGACATATTGTATTAGCCATGTTGCCAGAATCTTACGAAATGTTTCAAGACTTACACACATAAACGGTTGACAATCACTGATCTAGAATGTCTAAAAGACCTGATATATAATATATATTATTATTTATAAAAAATCGTTGCATACTAGCCGACTATTTTTTTAAATCTTAATACATACTATATTGAGAGACCAGTATTTTGAAACAGTCAATGTTATAAAACTCGAATTTAAAATTAAACTTGCAAATAAACGCAATATTTTGAATCGACATACCGCTTATATTGTGTATAAGACAGACATATACAGAAAAAATGTATGTATGCTAAATTCAGTTCAAGGTTCAGGGACCCAATTGGTTGGGCGAATGGTTAAGAGCCATTCCTCATAAACAATTTGTCCATATAACTACTTCATGGAGTATGATCCGCTTAGAAGCTAAGATGGTAATTGACTTTATTTACTTATAGGTAAAAAATATTTTTTCATCTCTAAAAGAAGCACAAGGTCTTAAAAATATGACGATTGTATAAGCATTTCTTTATTTTGAACCATGTGATATCATACTAACAAGATGCTGAAGCCGTGAATTATAATATTTTGTATTTTTAATCTGTATTTGCTCCAGATCAAGAACCCAATGGGTTGGGTGAGTGGTTTAGAATCACCCCCTTAAACAAAAATGCTTTAACAGTCTGGAAAAAATTAGGTACTAGGTACGAGTATCTGCAGTGGCGAAGACTCCATACGAAGCATTTATTTAAAGCCTAACTTCTTAATTAAAAATAAATTGCACTTGCTTTAATATTACTTACGTATTTAAACAATAATTTCATTATTTTATATTCTAGAAAAAATACAATTTGCCAATGGCATTTGCCTACAGTTATTCACGATAAATTGATTGTAGACTTGATCAACCAGACGGCACGTAAGTAATTTCACTAATATTTAGCGATTATATAACACAATTTAACAAAAGGTTCAGCTAATTTGGTAAATTTCACGCATACAACACATACAAACGATTACACACACATTCTAAAACTTGAGACTATAGTTATTAAAGCCTGACATGTTTACAATATGCATTGATTAATTGTTATATCTTTTTCATGAAATATTTTTTATTAAAAGGTAATAAATAATACATGTTTTGTTCAGTAAAATACTGAAGATGAACAAAATTCAAATTCAAGTCCGATAAATAGAGCTGTCCTCGGACTTTCTTTCAGTTACTAACCACAGCCTACCTGCCTTCAACAGGCATCTTTCGCCACTGCTATCTGGAAAATATATCAACGTAAATAATAATACTGGAGGTATAGCATATCTAGTCCACATTTTTGTTTAATTTATTCATACATCGTTAATTTCCAGTAAAAAGTCATAAATTTATTAAGTATAAGTATAGATGTTTTAAATTCTCATACATTTGAGGATTAAGATTTTTGGGAAAGTAGTTATTGTATTTATATTTATATATCAATACAAATGCATGATATTACAGAATCAATTTTTTATCTAACTTAAGTTTTTACTCGGACGGGACGATTTCTCGTTATAATATTCCAAGATTGTATTTACATAGATTTTCAATTTTTCATTGATCGATTACTATAGCTATGACAAATTCGATAAGAAAAAATCCAAACACTTTCCAAAAAAACTCTAAATTAACCTAGAATGCATGTCTGTGTCTGTAGAGCGTAATAGCAAACAACTCCGTTTCACTGTCAATAAAAATTCATTAAAAAAAACTTAATGTGACGAATCAATTGGTCGGTTCGATTATGTTTTTTTCATATCAAGTTATAAGCGACTATTGATTTAATTCATCAACGAAGGTCTTCCTAAGATTTCGCCATTCTTTTATATCCTTGAAGTGTCAATGATGCATTAAGTAGTGCTTGTCTATTTTGTATTGAATTATAACTGAGTTGATTGTTTGTACCTAATAAGTAATAACAATATTATGAAATATACCTAATAATATTAATTCAAAATACATACATAGTGATTATAACATCACTAATATTATACACATTATTAAATGTGTATTATTACCATCTCAAAACATGTTGTATTACAGTCAAAACTGAAATATATAGTGCAGGTATAATAATTAAATACTTATACTATATTATTAACGCTGTCATGACGTGTGGGTATAGATCATTATGTATTACATAATATACTATATATTATGGATATCTCTGAAAATACTGATAGATGATTGACTTTATATTCTATAACAACAGTTAAATGATAGAAGTGTTAAACTTCATGGAGCAAAAACTAAATTCATCGATAAATAGACTAGAGACGATTTAAATGTCAACCTGTTGAAATACCTTTTGAAACTGTTTTGATATGTACTTTAATATTATATTTGAAGATCGTACATAATATATATCTTTTTAATGTTATGAATATGAATAAATAAAATTACAGTTACGCCACTGTCATCCCAGTTAACATATTAACACATCCTCTCTTTCTGAACGTAAATTTCGCTATTTTGAGAACTAAATATAATATTTAGATGATTCTGAAGATGGATTTACTGTCTAAAATCACTGTCAACACAAATTACATTAATATCAAATAATTAAACAAACTTGGTTTCAAAACCATTATAATAGAGTTTAACATAAATACATTTGTATAAAAATATAATGTATAATATTTTGTTTTATGCAAATTACTTTACAAATTTTATTATATTTTGCTTACTAAAATCACCTGTTGTGTTTCCCATTTCCTCTTGCACCTGTTGGTATATCCGGTGAATTTAATGGCACTACGACTACTTTGTCGAGGTGTATAAAATACATCAGTGGTTTTGGTAAAATTATGATAAAGTTTTGTGAACGGTTTCGTTTCGTATAGTCAATCCAGACTATTAAAATAATCGTGATATTGTATGGCTATTTTTATAAACAACTATTGCATTCACCACTCCGAACTTTTGAATGAATGAATGAAACATATTGACCAAATACCAGATACATATATATTAAATGCAATATAGTGTCCCAAAACTAAATATAAATATAGGTACTATAAGCATTTTATGCAACTGTTTTTCTCTTATATTTATTGCAAGTGATTAAAGTTTAAGCTTCAGTTTCATTGAGCATATTTACTTTAGCTTTTTGGCATTATGATCGACATTATGCGATAAGAGATCTGCGGTGGTCTCTACTTTGCCAAACTCAACAACTTGAAAGATGAATTTTTCACAATACTAATCTCCCTCATAAATATACATTTACGATTTTATAACGACATTCTAAATCTTTAGACCGTGAGAATTAATTGAAATTTTGAAGAAATATTTCTATGACGTAATAAAAAACGAATGACGACTGTTTTTCACACAAAGTTACATTTCTATATCATTTGTAGTAGGTACGGAGTTAGATGCGTATCTATTTAGTTCTTTTTTATTGATATATTATGTTTTTTAATTTATATTTTTTTTATAAAGTGATGTATTGATGTTTTTGTACGTAAACATAAGTAGTTATGTTTTGTTTCTAGTATGATATAATCTACATAGCCTTAAAAAGTTGAATGCGTAGTAATTTGTAAATAAGAAAATTAAATATCATATGTATATAGATCTTATAAACTGCTTATCTCACATTTTGTTAATAAAATTGATTAACAATGATCTAATCATATTAAAAACATGGACTTTAAATCTAATGTAAATTTTAAAAGGCAAATTAATGTCATAAAATATTTATTTCAGTTTATTTTTTTAATCAACTTGTAATTAATTTTCACAAAATATAATGCTTCAGTAGACTTTTATGACAAAACTGAACACTTTCCAAAAATAACTCAGCATGTAAAACGCATCCGTATTCAATGTGGACATTCATATGAAGTTATTTTCACTTTACACACCACAAAACAAAACAAAAACACTGCGTTTACGCGTGCGTTGATTGTATGCGTTAGTGTCCACATGAGGCGTATCTTGCCGCGACAGTCGTCACGGCGAGAGTACTTGTGGACGGCTCAATGAGAGCACGAGTACCTGAAATGCGCGCGTGTCAAAACGTGCCATGTTGACAAGGCTTTAAACGCATTCGCAATATGATGATTGAGGACATTTAGGTACTTTTATAGGTATATTTTAGTTTAATTCCATATAACGCCCACGACGACCGAGCGATATTGTGTCGGCTTATAATGTCGTGTGTCCCGGGTTTTGTAAATTCGCATGATCTTTTTCAATGTGTGCTGGATGCAATGGGCAAAATAGATTTAGCACGTGGCTAATTAATATTCATTTATCAAAAAACAAAAATTTGAACTTCCACTCCATGGAAGCATATAATTTGATTGTCTTAAGATTACATGTGTGTTAAAAATATGTAAATTGTACCTCTATGGTACTGTTCGGCTAAAGCGGATACAGCGGAAAACGCATTTTGAAAATAGCCGATAAACTGGATTATTTGTGAGTTTGGGTTAGTTAAGGTTAGGTTAGGTTGAGTTAGGTTAGGTTAGGTTTGGTTAGGTTAACCTAACAAATAATCCAGTTTATCGGCTATTTTCAAAATGCGTTTTCCGCTGTATCCGCTTTAACCGAACAGTACCAATAAAATTATTTCACATTAAATCTGAATCAAAAAATGATGAAAAGGGTTAATAAAGTACGCAAAGGGTCAACTTTTAAATCATAATAATATGATTTTAAATAATACAATCAAACATATTATCCTTTTCTTTACTAGAATTGTTAATTGAATAGTTGTAAATGTATAGTTTGCGCACATAGTCGACACTTACTTAATAAGTGCAATTTATTGTATAATATAGTATATAGTATAGTATAAAAATAGGACGGGACGAGACTGGACGAGCGCTTATAACACATCGACCAAACTTATACACCAGTGCTTAAAATACATAAAATGAAATAATATTAATATTTTGTAGTTAGGAATAATAAGTTTTACCGAATATTAAATTAAATGTGTCAGAGATATTTAAAATATTAGTATTTTGACTATAGACATTAGTTATTTATTTTAAATTACTTCCAAATTATACGTGCTAAATTTATTATGTGAGTGTGGTTAATTTTTCCAGTCAAAGCACAACTGCGAAGGTATGTAGGTATCTACGAGTACGCCTGCACTTCCGTTATTAAAATACATGAAGATCCGTTTGATTCACCTTGAAATACAGGTGTTTCCTGAGTCCGGCGACAAAATGGCATACATATTCTCGTGCATGATTGAATTTGCTAAAACGTCAATCTCTTGAATGGACAAGTACTTTCTTATAGATAGAAAAAGATAGAAACAAACGTGTATCGCAATATTAATAACTCTCGCCGATAATTCACAATAGACGATCGATGTCTGAAATCAAAATGATAACACCTTAAATATTCTGTTTTAGACATCTGAAAAAGCTATTTGTTATTAAACAAAAAGCCTATTACTGTTAAACAAAGAATTTTTAAGAAACTATTTTTTTTTCAATAAATTAATAATAATACAACCTCCACTCTATGGAAGACCATAACATATGGTCGTTTTAGGATCGGACATGGTTTAAAAAAAACATAAAATGTAAGTTCAATATAATATAATATTCACTTGATATTTCTGATGTGTTCTAAATTATATATAATATTATTATCTGTTAATACTATTTTTAAATTAAACCTCGATATAAATATGTAGGATATATGGAGATATATATAGATGAATATATAGAGAATGTCGTCAATTACACTACTTCATATAAAATTTATTCGATATTAATAATTAATATAATGTAAATATTATTTCCAAAGACATGGATACGATTTAAACATAATTACCGTTATTGTATTGTACGCAGAGCTCATTTGTAAAACTATATGTGCATTGTATAATACAGCATGCTGACAGCTGCATATGCATTAGGAAAATTTGAACAACAATGTTCTACGAACTAGGCCACCATGGCTACAGAGAAGTAGGGTCTTCTTCTTCTTCTTCCACCCTGTCACTTCCCAACCAATTGGGGCCAAGCACAAGTTGGCGCCACTTCCCTCGGTCCATCGCCAACTCCTGCGCCTCCCGCCATGTCAGACCTGCAGCAGGTAGGTCGCTTATGTAGTAACGCTGCAGGGTGAGAGAGGGCCGGCCACGGCGACGGAACCCTTGAGGCTGTGTCACAAGGGTACGAAGTGCCGCACTCTTTGGCAGCATCTGGAATACGTGTCCCAGCCACGTAAATCGTCTCTTCATGATAACTTCAATCACCGAAGGCTGTTGTGTCTGCTCGCAAACTCGAGTGTTTGTAACGCGGTCGTACCAACGTACTCCTAAGATTCGGCGGAGACATCGATTCTCAAAGCTCAAAAGCCGAGACTCTTGAAGTTTAGTAAGATGCCATGTCTCACATCCATACAGGAGCACAGGTAGCACGCACGCGTTAAACAAACGACATTTTGTCCTCACAGAATACAGCCTTGACCTCCATGCGACTCCAAGTTGGTTGAACGCAGAGCCCGCCACACCCATGCGGATTCCAAGCTCACTAGAAATACCACCATCATCGGCAACCGTGGCACCTAAGTATTTGAATCTGGATACCAGCTCGATGGGCAGACCGGAAACCTTCAGAGGATTGTCGGCGTCGATGCATGCAGCACTGCACATGGATTTGGTCTTAGCCGCATTCGGATGAAGACCCACACGTTTCGAGTTCGCGGCGAGCCTGTTCACGGTTACCTCCAACCTTTTCGATCGTTGAGTCAAACACGACTGCGTCGTCTGCATACTCCAAGTGGCACAGTTTTTCTTCTCATAGATCGGTTGTATCATCATGATGTAGGTGTATCCCACTGTCGGGGCAAACCGTCTTACGCATTATGAAATCCATCATGATGATAAAAAGAAAGGGCGCATGTACACATTCTTGTTTGACTCCTGACGTGATTTGAAAGAGGTCAGAGGATGTTCCGGCTGCTCTCACGCGACACTCTGCAGGGTAGTGAGATAATATTAAATACAATATAGTTTCAAATAAATTTACCTACATAATTTTAAAACTATAATATTTTTATATCTTAAAATACCTCATTCTGACTAACAAAATTACAATGCGTTACATCACCATGTTTGATCCTTAAAGGATCATAATGGGCCTCCACGAAGCAGAAGTTTTATTAACAGATTTTGGTTTTTACGCTAAATGGATGTTAGCCACTTTCTTAACATATTATTATGTCTATACTCTGGGTCCAAACAAACTTTGAAAAGTATGTAAATTTTACAGACCCAAGATTTGAACCCGAGATTAACAATATTATAAGTCGACATGTTACCGTTCGGCCATCATTTGCGTAATTGTTGAATGGTAATTTAAAATCATCATTGTATTGTTAACTAGGTATCAACGTTATTTTAATTTAAACAAAATTGAATAAATGTTAAACTAAAATTAAATTCCAAAAATAATGATTTATCATAAGGGATTAAATAGTTTTTTTTATTACCTTGTTTTTTATAAAATACAGCTCAACTTTCATTGTTTTCGCCACAATCGATTTCACCGCAAACCAAATTAGACTCGATCATCGTCGAGGTAGGTAGGTGGCAACATGTACCTACACATATAAAATAAAATATACACACACACATAATATACGAACGTAGTTCATTGTCATTCAGGTGACGTATTGCGCAGACTAACGTAACCCGTTTGACCAGCCTAAACTGCACCTAAGATGACACTCCATAATGTGCTTTTAACGAGAGACTTTCATGGTGCATTATAAATCTCTATGTCAACTACTTCAAACAAACAGTAAGTTGTTACAAAATAACACTGTGCTTAGAAAATTATTTTCTTCGCGGTTGTCTATAATTATCCATTTTTCAACCCGATAATTTATATTTGTCTATGATCAGATTCTGTTTTATTTACTTATTTATTACTAATTTAGCTGTAATTAGATTTTTAATCATTTTTTCACATAAATAATACTACATGTGGTGGTATATTTTTTCTTCTTCCATTTTTGGTGCCATCGTCAGCTGTCAAAAGTTGGTTACCAATTTTCAGTGGATACGTCATCCTCTATTAGGCACAGTGACAGTTGTATCAGAGTATCGACGCCTTGAACATTAAGCAATTGTCTTGAGTGTAACCAAGAAAATATCATTTTGCCCATGTCTCTTCTACTTCCTACCATTCCTCGGAAGTAAATCATTTGCCTCGTCGTAAAAATATAACCGAAGTATGCAGTTTTTCTGTATCTGATGGTAACTATAAGATCTTTTAGCTTATTGGCATATATTACCCGAATTTGTGACATGATTAATCCTGGATTTTTTTACCGAACATACAGTCATATCTCTAAAACTTCCAAAAGTTTTCTGATGCTCCGTCTTTTCCACGTTCAGGTTTTGACTCCTTTGAGTAATACAAATAAAATGTAGTAGGAATCTTATTAATTCAGATTATGATTTCATGGTCTGGCCCCCAATATCATGGAGCTTAAGTAGCAATACTGTTACTTTTTAATTACTAATGCCGTGTCTGTACGTATGGAATCCCAACAATAAGACAATAGTGGACAACAATGTTAGCCAATGTCATATGATGTAAGAAGGCATATAATAGTTAACAACCGCTGGATAAATACAGTAATACAGTGATACTCCCACTATACGATAACACAGAATCCCTAAAATCCAATGGATAGACTAACTCATAAATTGTATGGATGTATGTAACAGCAAAAAACTATGGACTGAAAAGATTGGGAAGAGAGGCTTTCACCTAGCTGTGGATCCACCATGGCTAATTATAATGATGAAAGGATGTGAGGATTCTTAAAAGCACCCTAAAACTAGTAGTGGTTAAGACATGGAGAAGTCTATGACTTACAACGTTCTACGTCATATAAACATTTTTTTTTTAATATAGTAGTATAATTTCTAAGACCACAAACTTGTTTCACCTTATATGTAATTCTAAAGAAACAACTGTAGGTATGTTATACTAAGTTAATAATTCTCCAGCCCATTACTTCTTAAGTAGATTCTAAAGATTTAAATCATTTCATCAATGCATAATAATATTCCAACAAACCAGTAATACTGGTAAGTAATATAATATCATTGACACCCTGTATGTACGTTACATTCATATAATATCTACATGCATATATGAAAACGTTAAACTGCACTCGACTTCATCCAATCTCAATGAGTTATTTATGTCTGTAATCCGCACACTACATGGAATACTGATTTCATATTATACACAATAATAGGCCGTTTACACTTAATGTTTAATGTTATATGTACTTCAATAAATGTTTATAACTTCACTGTATATTGTAACATTGATATATTTATGGTTTTTATTATTTACTTTAACATTCTATATTACATCAACCGTTTAACCGACATTGAACGTTCGCCATAAGCCACTAATGCCAAACTTCATCTTGTTGTGCCACCGCCTATCGGAGAGCATGCCTTAAATTTATTGACCGTTGCCCAAAGTAAAAAAGAGTTGCATTCGTACCAATCACGGAAATTCTGAAGTCACGATATGGAAATATCTTACAAAAATATTTTAAAATTCTAGTTATAAAAAAATGTGTAGGTATACAATAATATAATATGATTAATTTAAATATATAGGTGTGTTCTGCTAGTGATACGAAGATTCATGATGATCATGTTATGAATTGGATGTATTTCATAATAAGGTCAATGTGGGAGCAGTCGGAAAAATTAATGCATTTAGTTTCCAAGAGACTGTATTATTCAAAAACAAAAGAAAATGATTTTGATTTGTCGCCATTTTCTGCTGAGGTAGATAATATAATAAAAACCCCTCGCAGTATCGTAGCTACAATAGTCTGTTCTGCACTCGGAAAACTCCATATTATATCCAGTGAAAAAAATATATCAGGGATATAACTGTAGTACCTAAATAAACACATAGTGTTTCTATATAAAAATACAACTTAATAGTTTGGCAAGGAATTTAAGCTTATTCCAAGAATCAAGAATAATAAAGACATTATGCAACTTACGATAATTGCTAATACAACCGTGCCAATGACAAACTAAAATTTACCTCATTTGAAATCGTTATGTTTCGTACATGGTTGTATGTATGTTAGTTAGTATAATTCTTATTAATATAACTCTCATTTACGTTATAAAATTGTATCATAATGGTTTTCAAAGTTATTTAAAAAAAAAAGTTTCATAACCATAAATAATTATTCTAGATATAATTCAAATAATTCCGTATCTACTTTGTTATTCAACAAAAACATACTATATTTTCAATAGGGGTTGTTATTTATTATATTTATTTAAATCTTTTAAAAATAGTACGATAGGCTTTTTATTAAGTCGTTTCTAAGCTGTAAGTTAGTTTTCGTTACACTATCTTCTTGTTCTCACTGTATGTTTATTTTGCTCACTTGTTAACAATATTTTACACCAGAGTTCAGTTAACAGCCCTTCAAAATAATAACATGAAATAAAACATGTATGATAAGTATCAGTGTAATAATGTACGTCGACAGAGTCTGTTCACCTACGCAGGTATTTAACCCTCACTCATTTCAATTCCAGTAGCACAGGTTTTATATTCTAATTACAGATTTACTCTCTACACAACCGCCGAGAGATCTCACTTTATTAACTTTACTGTTATCGCTTTTTGCAATCTTGGAAAATCGAGTTTTCTCACATTATGAAAAACATATCTTTCAAATTGATTACGTTTAATATTGTATATTGCGCGTAAAATTATCAGATCGCTCGTAACGTACTCGTAATATCTAGGAAATGAAAAGTTGTTTTACATATCAGATTATATTGCATTTCTCGGTAAAAACAATATAATTGATGAGCGGTTACATTCCACAATTGTTTTCATTTAGAATATCGAGGAATATACTAATAATAGCAGGTATGGACAACTACTGGTTGACATCGAAATAATTTCTGGCCCGATTCAAAAAAATTAAAAAAAAAAACCGTCTTTTATTCTTTCGTACTTGCGTACTGATCATCTTACCTTAAAATTATTCTTGTCACCATACATGATTCACTACAAACACTTGGTAGTAAAGTAGTAAAGCAAGTAAATAAAGTTACAATCATCGCATTCATAAACTTCATCATTTTTGTGCGTGTTTTGCAATAGTATTTTCATTTACTTAAATGTTGTTTCAATGAATTTCTCGAATTTAGTAGGATCGTGACAATTTTTTAAAATATAACATGTAAGTCGCAACCACAAAAATGTTCACCACTCCTGAACTATACGATTTATGCTATGCGCATGGTATTCGTGATGAAATATACGTGATATATAATTAACTTTGATCAATTGTTATATCATGAAAAAAAATTAAGTGATTTAATTTTTACCATAAAGCGTTAATTTAGTAAATATATATTTAAAATGTACAATATTAAGTTAATTGCATCTGCAAAAAAGCATTTTCTTGTTAAAAAATGTTCAAAATTTAATTCATGTTTGATAATTAAGCTTTCGCGTAAAAAAAATAAAAACTTTGTATGAAACTAATACAAGTCTCATTCAAAGTGATTCAAAACAATGAAACTGTCAACAAAATTCTGAACAATCAATATTATGGTATGAATTTCTACTAATAGTTGTATTTGTAAATAAAAAGAACTTTTCAACAAACCAAATAGAGACTAAGAAATTACAAAACCCGAAATTTTTTTGCTAAAAAAATCTTTGCTCATTGAATCGATAGGTATGTATTAGAGAATAAGTGAAATCAAGATAACATAATAATTTAAGAGAAGATGCCGTGTTGTGTGTATCAAACACATTTATTGTATACTATACCATGCATCTACCTTCCTTCAAATAACCAATGAAAACAATGATACATACATCGTCGTATTCGCTCAATGATATAAGGTTGTATAGCATTTTATATTCAATTCTAATTTTTCCAATCTCTCCCTGAAACTCCACCTTATATATTATATTGAATCAAATCAACCGCACTTATCAATTATGGTGACATATTTATTATTATTATTTTTCATAAAAAAATGTTAAAAGAAGGTTACACGCTAATGCTTAAGTTGTCAATTATGGTTTGATTTTTATGTTGATAGGTACATATTGTCACAAGCTCACATTCCATTGAACATCAACTAATTTATTTTCAGTAAAAATTTATTCAGGAAACGCTGATGCAATGGAATATAATATTATATTACTGTTTAATCAGACACGCTGTGAAACTAATTTATATGAATAATGTTTCAAATTGACTACGTTTGGTATACTGTTGTTGTGAATATTCCATTTTAATTCTCACCTACAGTGTTAATACATAAATATTAATATCGTTAATATAATATTAGTATTTAAAAATATAATTTCTTTATAATGTTTCGAAACAATAGAATCAACCGACACGACGAATAAATAATTTCATCTTCAAAATGTCAATTGTTATTTGAAAGGTTGAATTTCTGACTTGGGAAAACCAGTGATGCTCAAAACTTGGGTTGCTACGATAGACTAGATCGCGCAGTCCACTCATTAAATATTACTTCTATACGTAAATTTATTTTATTTTTTTATTCATTTACTATAAATATGCAACTATACCTGTTTTCGATAAAAGTGGCAGTTGGAATTCATACAACACCAGATATATTATACCAGATACAATAATTTATTAGTATACCTACTAAAATGTTGCTATTTGAACTCTTAGTAAGATTTAAAATAGATATAATATTTGCTTTCTTATTTTCATTATATAGCTTAGGTTATCCGAAACATATTTTTCTTCAGAATACATCTCATAATATTCTTCGTCAGACTAATGGTATGCATTATACATATTATTGTCGATATATTTAAATAAAAAATATCTATATGGTGCTTGATGTCGATATAATATCGAATATAAATATCTATACTAGTAGTTTATTGGAAGAAAGGTATCGACACTCGCAGGTATTGCTACCGAAATATGAATATTTTTTGTAATAGGTGCAACATTAAAAAAAAATGATAATTATGATACAATACAACATTTATATAGTCTTTCGAGATGACTATTTAACAAAAGAGATACCTACTTGAAACATTAATTAATTACAAAAAGCTTAAAAACAGCATTTATCTAATAAATCATAACCACATTTCTTAACTTTACATAACCTAACATATTTTCACATTTAAAAAAAATGGTTTATTAGTAATGGTTTTTACTGAGCAACCCAACTAACCCAATACAACTGTCAAAGCATTACCTTCAAAACTGTTTAGGTATCTATAATATTGATGATATTATATTATTTACATTATATAGTTATTAGCAAACAATGAATTAAGAATAAATCACCTTCTCTACTTGATATTTATATTCTACATCTGAAGCAAATATGTGGAAAAAAACTACACTCAAAATAATAAAAGTATCAATTGTTTCGATATTGGCAAAAATGTTAACCTTTTTGATGTCCCTAAATAATCTGATTAGTCAACTTTGTCCGTCTGATTAAAATTAAAACTCGAATTCGTGTTTAAATATTAGAAAATGTTTTAACTAATATTATAATAAAATTATAATTGTACCTACGAATTGATACATACTTAAAATTTTCTGACAATACAAAGTCAATCACATTACATCAGTTCAAAATGAATATGTTTAAGAATGGGAAGATAGTGCTTAGATTATAGTAGAAGATAGAGTACGTGAACTAAGAAAGGACTATTTGGACTGAATTTTAAATTAGTTGCATTGTGGACTCTTTTTCAGGAAACTTCTCACTGCAATCTGTCAAAAACAATATGTTCATATTATTTTAGATTCATTCGAAAAGTCCATTTCATAAATTATTATTATCAAATGTCCAGTCACGACACTTAAATTTGTTATGAATGAATGAATGGTGGTTTTATTATTAATTATAACATACATAGTCAATGAATATTCTTCTATTTAATATTATGACCATATTGTAAGATAAGTAATTCTGGTATTTCATTAGAAATATAAGCAAATCTAAATCGTGATTTATTCAAGAATCATTATGTTATATAATGTTTTTAAATAGTTAGCTGATTAAGTTAAACTTATAGATAAGTGGCATGTTATCGCTCAGTAAATCTACGAATTAAATTTGAGCGCTCCTCGAAATTATTCATCACAATACGAAACAACTTCTTGCACACCCAAAACGTGTTATTAATTTCAATTTCGATAATGATGTAGGTTTATGGAATTCCACGAAATGTCAAGGTAAAGACAGTCCGTCGCTCACTTCTGAGGATTTTTGCTAGCTTTACGATATTGGCCAAAGTTATTTATCGCACGTTTAGCACAATTATTCTCTTCTTCTACCAATGAGAAGACGCTTTGATCATGTTTTTACCACTATCGGTATAATATAATCAAATTCTTCATCATTTTTGCTAATTTATTAAAATTATGTAGAATCGCTAAATGAGAAGATTTTGTATTATATCGTATTACATTTACATATATTAATTTACATTGTTGAATCAAGATGAAATCGCTTAGTAATAATTATTCACCATATTTCAGTGCAAACGTACTTAACAAATATCTAAAAAAAAATCTACAATTAATGATGATGACAGGCTATTCCATAAATTTTGTTCTTAGGTAGGTACATATTTTGTTTTGAATTACTTCTCCCTGTCACGCTCCAGTGTCGAAGTATGTCAACAATGTCAACCACAAGATCCCGAGATTATTCTCAGTCCAGCGCCATGTTACGCCCCTCTTTCCATGTCATACCGTTCTTTCCATAGATGGTTCTTGTAACATCGATGCAAGATGAATCATAGTCAAAAAATGTATAAATCTTTATACGGTATTTCGTAATTAGAGATGGCATATTAAAAGAAGAGGTACCTATCGATACTTTGCATGCAAGATCAACAGTTTGTAGATCACTATTGCACTAATATTCCAGGGACACAGTGTCAGACATGATGCACTTACCCCTGCTTCGCTACAGGGGCACGTAATAATGCCATAATCTCAGGCGGCACCAGAAGTTTTTTTTTTTGTTTTTATTAGATAATATTATATAATAATCGATCACAATAATTAGTTTTGATTCGCATGGAAAGAAACTATCGACACTGCTATAATATGAGAAGGAAATTATATTAAGAATTAATCCCCCATAAGAAAGAGCTGACAGGGCTCTAACCTGGGAGCCCGACGTAGCGGCTCGGCCAGCTAAGTGAGATAAACACATAACACCATTTTTTTCTAATCGTAAAAAAGTCGCCAGCGGCGCTACTCTACTTCGTTGTAATATTAACTTCTTAAAATATATGTTGTACGATGTAATTTGACATGATAATATGATGATTGATATACTTACTTAAATGATAATTCACGTGTATTATTTTATTTTATATTTAATTTTGGTGTGTTTCCTATGGCTAGTTTATTCAATGTGGCGAGGGGCGCATGTTACTTGACTACTACGAAAGGGGGTCGCGATCTGTGATGCATATGATGCCGAGTGCCGATAGCTCAATAACTCAAGTGGATTTATTTATTTTTTTAAATAATTACAATAAATCACGAAAAATACATGGAATACCCTTCATTTTATTTTACTTCGCAAATTATTGCGTTCCGCAGAATACTATTTGGGATTCGCAGTAAAGCAACGCAGTACTTTATACTTTAGCGATAGGCAGGGAGCCCGCTAAAAATCGTGGCCTGGGACCAACTTCAGGATGTGTGGACTATGTCTAGGTGTATAGTGTTTTATTTTTCTTAAGTTCCTCTGCAAAGTAAAGGTTAAAATAATATATATTTTGCGAGGATTTGTTCTTACCCATTCACATAACCATAACCAGTTGGGTCCTTGTACTAGATCAAACATATATTGATTAACACTGCATCGTGTACCCTGCTTCGCTACACTTATCATATCGAAACAAAAGTAGCCATCGACGCTGGCATATATTATATCGTATCAAAAAAAAGTATCGTAGTATTGGTCAACAAATACCGACTCTTTTGAAATCGTTAAATTCTTTTGAATATTAATTTAACACAAAAATTCTCGAAATTCACAAAAAAGATAATAGGAAAATAGTCATTATAATAATACTTCTTATGAAAATATGTACACCAGGTACAAAGCTTATTCAAGTATGAACGACAAAAAATCTAATGGTGTGATTTTATGTATGTGATGATCGCAGTGGTGCTTTCATTATATTATTATGATTGCACCCGTTTTTACGTTTCATTTAAAAATATGCATTTTGGTTGAAATAATTCATTGCAATGATTTTGCGAACGCAATAGGTAATTCAAAAAGAAGATGTGACCGGGAGGACAATGAATATATTATCAAGATAATTAATTTTATTTTATATTCTTAAAAAAACTGACATTGAATTATACAGATTCAATTCTGTTGCAATGATAGCATGCTGTTAGTTTATACAATTTAGGAACATGCTTCATGTAAAATAACAGAAAAGCACTGCTTAAAATTCCTCTATAAATTTCGTACCTGATGCCATTATCATTTTTTTTACTACTACTTAGGAAAATGTCTTGCCAGTATAAAAATATGTAAGAAACCACCACAATATTTTTTTATAGTTTAATTCTAATTAATAACTATTATTAATGCGGTTTGCGAATAATAATTGTAAATATTACAGTAAGGTTATTTTCAATTATTTGGTTTTTTCGTCGTAAGTATATTATCATCATTTAAATTTGAAATAATATTTTTAAAATTGGAACTGCACAGAAAACCGGTCCGTATTTCAGTCATCAAATTTTTGAAAACGTAAAATTTTATATAAGATATAAATTAATAGGCGCCACTTATACATATATTTGAAATTAACGATCTCAGCTAATGATGGGACCAGGATTAAAAAATAATTTTCTAAATGATCTCATCTTGTTTTTTTTTAATTGCTCCCGGGCATATTGCAAAACACCAATCAAATTAATTATACCAACAAGACGTCTTGTGTGCTAGAGTTATTACAGGCATATTTAAATTTTAAATATGCCATAAATTAATGATCCTGTTTTTCGGAATTCTAATTAGACAAGAAAATGAAGGTGCTCGCATTAAAATAATTATTACTAAACGGTTTTTTTGTAAATCTGATGGCTCTTGGCATATTAATGACGGCGAAAAAAACGCGTCTGAACTATGATCTTCAAATGTCGGCGTACGAATGTGATTCTACACGCGCTCAATAAATCTTGTTTGAAAAAATCGGAAGCATTCATTATTTAAAAAAACAGCGGGAAAGATGATCTTTTAAAAAAGTGTTTTTGCATTCATATCGCGTATAAAAAATGTAATATATGCATGTAAAGTGGTCAATGCTATTTTTTATGTAGCACTAATATACTAATACTTAGCTATTTCCACTACAAATATGTATATGTATGTATACAAATATTATACTTTTTTTAACTTTTAGAAACAATTTGCGAGTATTTGTGATAATTGATTTTTGAAAAATATTTTATGATTGATTTATAATCTAAAGATAGAATTTTATATAACAAAGTTATATACTTACGTTCAAAGGTTAATATTCAAATGCCCGTAACTGGATTTGACTGAATCGAACAGAATCTTCTTTTTGCGAGCTGCCTAAAATAGAAAATTATCCGTAGTATTTTCAAATTATGCAATTTCTTTGGGGACATTCTTTGAGTTTCCCATCCCCACCCGTCACGTATACGCAGTCGCGATCAGTGACATTAAGTGTAAGTTAAAATATGTATGTTTTTCCAAACACGGGATCTACTACGTGCGTTCTACAAGCTAATTTAAGTTCCATCTCTACACATCATGTATATACGGCCGCGATTTGTGCACGACCGCCTTTCACAACGCTATAAACGTATATAAATGAAAATTTTTAGTACTACATTTTCTTGTCCCAATAGGAAGCTGCACGGTACTGGTGTAGCAACCATGCACCTTGGTATAAAATAAAAAATCGTTACTTTCCTGAGTTTCCTCTCTACCTGTGTACTGAAACTCTACTGAAACAGAGGAGTCAGGAGTTTAAAGTGATTGATCTAGGGCGGAATCGGAATTATTCCGTCTTCTATACGACGCAGCAAACTTTTCAAATGCCTCAAAGTTCTGGCTTGATTGATATCAAGTCGGCGTGGCCAATCTGTTCAACCAAATTGCTTCGGGTGTTGATATATTCCACTTGCGTGAGGGTGAGTTTGGGTGGACGCTATTCTATAAATTCTTAAAATAGGGTCTCCTTAACAAATTCTGTGTAGGTACTCCTTTGAACTTCTATAATAATATGTATAATTGTATTTTCACTGCTTTTGTATGTTTATATTATGTTCTCTTTTTATGTTTTCATTTTTATCCCTTTTATTACTTTTTTTTTCTTTCTACTTTATAATAAAGTTTCATGTCATGTTGTGAACGTCTGTAACTTATAATTTCTAATGTCCACAATATGTAAAAAAAAAATGAAATTGAATTGAAAAATAGTTTAACCTAAAAACCGACATGCTTATTAACTACATATACCTAATTTCATTTTGTCTAATTTTAATTTGTCTTATTGTTAAGCTATGTATTTCAAACATTTTATAAGAATATAGGTACATTAGGTATATATAATTTTCGTGATATCGACCTCCACCCACGATTTTTTGTGAATATTATAAACTTCACTTAACTTTTTTATAATTTGTCACATAGGCATCTCAAACAACTATTGTTTTATAAAACTTTTGTAATGTGGTTGTGTTATTTTTATAATAGATATACATATATAAATGAATGAAGAATTACCATCAAGTTAGATTAACCAATATATATATATATATAGTAATATAAGCTTTTTATAATCCTGTTTTGACAATAATTGTACTGCAAAAAAACAAGACTTTTATGGCAAATGGCACTAGCTTAAGATTCTTAATAATTTGAATGCAATAAATCAATCCATCCAAAGCTTTGATTATTGATAAATGTTTAGTGTTCTACCATAGTATCGTAAATTATATAGCCGATATCATTTTAACAAGTATGTATTTCTGAGATAATAATATCCTTAAAAGATTACAACTTTCGATCTGAAGCCAATTACGTGTTGAACATTGCAACACTATAAGTACAAATCAATTTTCAAATACTTTTTCCGCATTTTTTCATGTCTAAGATTAGTTTTTTTGCATTTGTATACTTTATCTTAAAATGACTGAATACTTTAATACGCGTCCATGCGATTTCGTTTTAAGAAAGTTGAATTGAAGATAGCCTTGGCATTATCAATAGTTCAAATCAAACAATCACACAATGTTTATCAAAGTATTTATAATGCAATGACGTGTACAATAACTTGGAGAATTCAGATATAATAGTCTACTAAGTAGTCGACAGGAACTTTGATAAAGTAGCTAAATATAATGTTTATCTTCTTCGTTTTCTTCTCACGGGCGAATATTTAAAATTTATATTCTAAGGTGAGCATTTTTACTTTGTTTTATATGTTTATGATCAAGATCTAAATGATTTATTTTTCCTTCGTGATCTGCTATAATAAATTGCGGCTTATATAATATGAATATATATAATAATATGATAAATAATTAGATGCTTCTGTTTTAAATAATTTCGTTCTGTTTTTTTAATATTATTTTCCGATTGGTATACAAACTTACGACATTAACAGTAGGTAATGATGTTATGTAAATAAGAGAATAATTTTGAAAAAGTTTAAATAGATTATCAAAAATATATAGGTACCAATACACTGTTCAATAAGTTTTTATTGCGAATCGTTTAGTTTTTCATTTTCATCATATTTCAAATGTCTTGTTGAGGATATTCGGCGATAAATAACAAGCAATACTAAATCGTTATTAAAGTAAAAACTGTATTGTCATTGGTTGAATTTTAAATGAAGTGTAGGCAGCCAATGGAATCGTTTATTTGAACACCAGAAAACATTATCTATATAGACGGAGCCTAAATATAATAAATGAAAGTGAAGCAAAAAAATACCAAGACAAATTATTAGATTGTCAGCAAGATATTTTTCAAAAAAATGTACATAATATCACACCGTGAGTGTTTAACCAAGGCATCTGCAAAAGACATATTTTGGATATATTTGGGTTTGAAGTCTTCGTTTTGTTAGGACAAATAGAGTTTCTAAAAAAAACAATATTTGGCTTATATCTACATTGTATTGCATGTTCTTTCAGTTACTTCACTTTTACATTATCAAGTTCACGACTTTTGCAGTTGTTTTGCATTTAATCTCGAAATTGAAGAATTTGCAGATGCCTTGGTTTTACACTCACGGTGCGATATATCCAAAAAGCATCAGCATTGCAACATAATTTAATTTAATCATTCAGTTATTTCCATAAAATATTAAATGTACATTATAATATATTGCCAAGACAAACCCTTGTTTTAAATGAATGGTGTTATTTTTTTACTATATGCATCAGCCATTTCGAACACTGAATACTTTTGACTTGCACCGGAATCAAAGCATTCTTGCTATATTAATACAATTTTAATGTAGATCTTTAACCGTATGTGAAAGTGCGAATCATTTCAAATATTCCAAATTAACCAAACAATTATTATTTCAAACATTTATATAAACAATCACAAAAAAAGTTGTAACTTTAAATTAATGAATATCTTTTAATTTTATTACGAGTAGTCACATAAAAAATACGTTAAAATGAACACATAATTAATGAACTATCTTTAATGGTAAACATGTTATGTAATGACAATATGTACGTTTTAATTTAATGAATTTAATTATAAATACGTTGTTCTGCTATTGTGGGCTCTTCTCTTATGTGTCATGTCTAGGGATTCCAATCCCGGGATCCCAAATCCTATCTATCCTAATCCCAAAAGCTATTTTCGATACCTATGAATCCCGGGATTGATAAACATAATCCCGGGATTTCGGGATTGATTTTTTTATCCATTTTTATGGAAAATAAAGTAAAAGCAAAAATATAACAGAAAAAATACTTTTAATAAAAAATAACTACATTAAAAATAAACTAAGTTTGAATGAAGTTTGATTTATACCCATGTGTAGGTTGCCGATTCATTTTATTTTTTCACATAAATTATTAAAAATTGAAAGATTGAAAAAAAACAATGCTTCGCACTATTAACAAAGTTATTCCACCATGATATCATACGTTTTACGGCAGTTTCAGATTTGGCTGACTAATTAGATTTATGAAGCGGAAAGGCCATAAGTACGCCATGATTATTTGCTATACTATTTTAAATCTCGCTAATCCATTCATTAAGTCTTTACTATCAGAAACAGCAATCTCCTATTAAATTCACATTATTATTTATATTACAATATTATTTACTCCGTTAAACTTGTGTATTTACAAGATTGAACGTAGGTATACAATATCAACAATAAATGTCCTAAATAGTATAAATTATACTAGATTTATTTTTGTCCGATTTTATCAATGTTATTTGTAAATATAAAAATTTTATATAAACAATGGAAAAATGCCAGTCCCGGGACCAGTCCCGGGATCCCGGGATTGTCAAATTGTAATCCCGAAATCCCGGGATCAGAATTTTGGCTCGGGATTGGATTCCCTAGTCATGTCGGAAGTAGTGGGACTAATATTATGATATTTTTGCGACACCATCAATTTGTCATTTTATGGGTGCCTACAACAACTTCACCGCCATTTTTTTATTTCCTACTTAAATCTTTAATAAATTATCACCTCTCAGTATCTGAAATTGTCGGCAAAATATAGGTGTTATGAATCTTTCTTCAAGGCTGGGAAAAACTTTTACGTATATCTTTTTTTTAATCTTAAAAAACTGAAATCCTGTTCACAGTGTGATAAATAGCATATTTCTCAGAGGTTTTTTTTATACAAACCTATAACTAAAATTAGTATATTATTCATCTTTAAACATCATCATAAAACCGATTATAGCTCAATTAAATATTACATATCTATCGTCACTTTAGTCGTACCTATATATATTATATTAAAATAGTATTCATTAGTTTTATGTAAACCGAGATTCATATTCAAATTAAAATAGAATAATACATACATACACAAGATTATAATTAACAATAATGAATCCAAGTTTCACAGCTGATTTCTTTCTTACTTATGAATCAACTACTGGACACTAGTCTTTCCCATTTCACTTCATTCCGTCTGATCTACTACCTTCTGCGTCCAACGCATCTCAGCCACTTTTCTGATATTATAATCGTCCATCTGATAGAGTATGATTCAACGAATTTGATCGAACATCGAAAAAAAATCCCTACCGGTTATAATTTCTACTGGTAACCGGACAAAACAGAACATGAAGAAACCGAACGGTGATAAAACAGAACAGCGATAACCAGAACTATGATAATTCCGGGACAGGGGAAAAATAAAATATTCATTTTTGTCGTATATAATATAAATATTTAATATATAAGTAGGTATATAGTCACTGTATGTTGGCCATTATACGTATAATTGAGACTTTCCAACGATTAGGAATGCAAAAAGTATATTATTTGATTTAAATACTCGTACCTATACAACATAATATAGAGATACGACAATATCGAAATGTCATAGTTCTGTTTATCGCTGTTCTTTTTCTTCTTGTTCTATTTATTCATGGAACCATTTCTACTATACTATTGCAAGTTCTATTGTAGAAAGTACTGTTAATAAATAGTCCCTTTTATATAGAAATCAAAACTATAGGTATAATGACTGTCAATAATTCAGTAGATAAATGTTTTTTGAATTACTTAAATGAAAATAATCACCAACATTAAAACTATGGGTGATCAAAAAATCGTCATGTCATTATATTGTTATAGAAAACTTATTAAACTAGTATTATTTTTTTATTAGCCATCTCCGACCATAATAAGATCATATGGGCTTCTACAGAGTGGAGGTTTGTATCAACAGGTTTTTTTTCCGAGTAATGGATGTTAGTCACATGCTCAACCTATAAGGTCCATACTCTGACTCGAGCAAAAATTAAAAAACGATGTGTATTTTCAAAACGCAGAATTCGATACTAGGACCCACGACATTATAAGCCGGCGCTATTAATTAAAATAAAACATAATATATAGTACTATATAATTCCACTTATTTTAATATTAGTCAGGACCGGTTTCGTTTGCTTTAAAGGGACATTATCAACTAGTAAATAATATACAATAATACAGATATTTATACTAACAATAATTTTAAAAAGCAACATTATTTATTGAATATTTCAATATTAATTAAATAGAATTCTAAGAAAGGTAAAAAAAACAATTTACCTCGCTTATCAAAAAACATTATTATAATCGTAGGAGAAACGGACGAAACCGGTTCTGAATAATATTAAAAGAAGTGAAACTAGTATTACATAATTGTGTTTTATTTTAATTATTAATACATTGCATTTCTACCAAGAATTGACAGTTATTAAAACATAAAGTTATTAATTTATAGTACAATGATAAAATTAACCATAAAATAATTTATAATAATTAACATACATTTCAGTATGTATCATATTTAATAATAATCTTATTTATATATTAATATATTATATAATATAATAGTCTTATTTACCAGCGCTGTAATGTAAAACGATCCGTCGAACCAGCCACCTTTATACAGAATTCTAAAATTCTAAATAATTTAGTTCTAGGTCTAATACAAGTAAGTACACGATAGCTATTAGGTCTAGTACCACTAAATAGATCGTGTAATCTATATGCATGCGCTGTTGTATCGAAAATATAATGGACATTAGTGGCCAGATAAATATTCAAAATAATTATACACCGTACTGCCATGAATACAAAACAACATTTACTTCGATTGACATAAATACTGAGTTAGGCCACAGTCTTAAAAGTTCCAATAATCCTAATTTAGAAATAAACAATATCATTTCTCGGGGTGGTTTGTGTGCAATTTATACAGATGGCAGTAAAGTTCAAGATTCCCCTTCAGTTGGAACTGCATGTATTTGTCCGGAATTGGATATTCAAATAAAAAGAAGCATTAATCAAAATGCATCTGTATTTACTGCGGAATGTATTGCTTTGAATGATGCACTTGACATAGCGCTCAAACACGTCAACAAAAATATAATCATTTTTACGGACTCACTCAGTGCTCTCCAATGTCTACTTTTTCCAAAATTTGGCGTAAAAACCAATTTATATATACTTGAGATTAAAAAAAGGTTTAACAAATTTATACAAACAACTTCAAATAACAGCAAAATTACATTCTACTGGATTCCTTCACACGTTGGAATTCTGGGGAACGAGAACGCAGATAGCCTTGCAAAAACAGCAACTCTTGAGAGGAGCAGTGATAAACTCCCCATACCGTATACAGACGTTTTTGAAACATTCAAGAAAATAGCCAAAACTGAAACAGATAGTTTATTAAAAGAACAAGGTCTAACAAAGGGGAAAAAGTACTTTCAAAGTTATTACAATCCTGAAACCAAACCATGGTATACCAATAAAATGCTAAATAGAGAAACAATCGTCACAATCAATCGCTGCAGAGCAGACCATTATAATCTTGCCTCATCCCTGGCTCGCTTGGGTATAATAAATGACCCTGGGTGCCGGTGCGGAAGTGAGACTGAAGATGTTAACCACGTAGTTTGGCAATGTTCTTTGTATGACACCCAGAGACAGCGGCTTCTTAAAGATTTAAGTAAACAAAACTACCAATTGCCACTGGATCTCACGATATTTTTGGCTCGGCCGAATATCAAGGCGTTCCAGTGTGTCCAAATGTTTCTGAGTGAGTGTGGCCTACAAGTCTAAACTTCTTTTCTTTTTCTCTTTTTTTTTTTTCTTCTTCCTCTACCGTAAATTTGTATTGTAATAACTGTATGAGAAATTATTGTTACAATGTGTATATATAGTGTATGTTAAAAAGTAAAGCTAAATAAGACTCAATTGAGACTTCAGAGCTTAATAAAAAAAAAAAAAAAAAAAAAAAGAAATACGAACAAATTTAATATAAAATTTTAATTAATAAAATTAAAAAAAAAATTATGATATATTTACGAAACTTACAATAAATATATTAAATAAAATCATGTCCAATGTCACCTTATTAGGTAGATCTATAAAATATTTCAATTCCAGTTATAATAAATATTAGCCGTAAATATTTCGACATACAAAGATTGGACGTTTCACAATTTTCAAGTTTTTTATCAATCATAGATGTTTTTATTATTTTTATTTTCACTTGTGATATTTTTAGGAGGTGCTAACATCGGTAATTGTGCCGCAGAGGTGAACACGAGCTTTTATATTTATTTATTTTACGAAAACAGTTTATTCCATGTAGACAATTATTATAATAAATATCTTTTTCTGTCGGCGCAGCGGCTTTTCGATCCAATAATCGTTAATTGAAAATTGAAAATTTTCATACATTTTGATACACCATTATCACAAACTAAGACTATATGAGGTAATATTAGGTTGGGGTAGGTAAGATTAGGTTAGGTAAGGTTAGGTTAGGTTAGGTTTGGTTTGGTCTAAAAATAAAGTTGTAAAATCTCATGTCCACCTCTGCGGCACATTTACCCTAACATTAATCAAACATTTCTACAGGCTTTAAAGTAGGTACTTATAAAAAAGGTTCGAAACCTTTTTATTAAAGTGAAGCTCTAAAATCGGGTGCCTTATTTCCCAAGCAAAATCAAAAATTTCACCCAGTTTGTATTCAAGCATGTAACGTTTACGTGTGGCTATGTAACATTTTGAAGGTTTAAAAGTGGTCTGCTTTACATTCACATTGTCTTCTCGTGCTCTTTTTAAAATAATAATACACTTTACTGATCGAGATTACATAAACCGAGCACTTTACGCGGACTGGTAACCAATTAATGTGTATTTTAAGCACCTGACTTTACGGAATGTAATATAAAAAACGCTTTACTTTCTCTGTTACATTACGCTACGTACTTCGCAAATTCTAACACGAACCCACTAAGCTGGATAATAATTTTGTTCACTTCTTCACTAAATACTACAGTTATAAAATGTAATATTTTTTTAATAACGCAGTTATAAAAATCTTGTCATATCGATTATAACAAAATACGAAGAATAATTTATTTCACTAAAGTGAAGTTTAAATTGATTTTTCTTCTATACTTTTCACCTCATTTTTAATAAATACGTACACTGAGGGATTACAAAATACTGACATAAATAAAATTTACAATAGTATATTATAAATTAGAATTACGAAAATCCTCTAAATTATATAAATAAAATCTATAAAAAGAACAAAACTGTTAATATCATGTTGTTATTAAATTTCATTATCATTGAATTTCACAATAGATTAAACGTATTTGTATAAAAGCAATTATATTATTACTAGCAGTATCACCCGGCGCTGCCCAGGAGTGGAATGGTTTACTATTTGTAAATGTATTGCATTTATATGTCTTAAAAAGTAGGAAATATTCAATTTATTAATTTAAGGCTTTTCTATATAATATAAATATCCAATCCATCATTCCAGGGCTTTTCGATACACAATATGTGTGGCTTTTCCATTTGATGCCAAAATATATAGAATTTTTACTACTCCCCACTCTCGATGCTGCTACATACAATTGTCCGTAAGTGCAGCGTTCCAAGCTAATTTGGCAGCACTGTGTCGCCTGCGCCGCGCCGGCTCGGCTGGCTCCCTGCCGATTAGCGATTCTAATAACACAATTATTTGCATCTAACTTTGCCATTTGACTTCCGATCGAGCTGAATTAAACGCCAATATTTTTAAATGTACACATTTTGACGACATTTTTAATAAAAAATGGGGGTTGCAGCATTAAATTCCGCGTTTTAAGGCCCTGTACGCGGAGATATTTTCCGCAAATACCGTAAAACTGTCCCCGGGGTGCAACGGGTTAAATCTGAATTTTGAGACCCCAACCACGCACTCCGGCTCATCGGCCTCCGTCTACTGTCCTATCCTATCCGACAGCGCGTGTGGATTTTTATAAAGAAAAACCGATACGACGGTACAAACATCCAAATATATTTTCGAAATTATAGTATAGATTATTATTATACAATAGCTTGTCATGTATAATACGTGTGTATCACTACACATTAATTTATAATGTGCATGTGGTGGAATATTTGTGACACATACATTTTATAAATTAATATGAATTAACACCGAATAAACTCAGAATCTCTTGAAAACCTTAATACTGTTGCCAATGTTCTTCTTGAGAGGTCACCGGTTTAATTAATAATGTATGTAAATTATTTATTATCCTCTAACGTGTATTTTAATTGATTATTATAATAAAGTGTATTTACATATTTAGTGTAACTAGTGACATGACAATGAAAGTAAGTGGAGATTTGTCAGTCTTCTTGTTACATTTCAAAACTTCTCTTGTCTTGAGTCAATCTGAGTAACAAAAAGAATACTGTGTGGTTAAAATATTTTTTTTAATTTTTCAACGCTTCTTGTCAAATTTTTATACAAAATATAATTCTGGTTTATATATATTATATTAATTTATATTTTTGACTATAAGGTAAGAAGTACAAACTTGCAACTAAAGACTCTCAAAATTGTTTTGTATAAATAATACTTTCTATTTTATTATAAAAAACACTATTGAACTGCACACAATTGTTTGATTTAGATGAACAACATAATCGTGGAGTATTATTTTTTTTTAAATACTCGAATTTACTCGATGACCGTGTTATCAAAACAATAGACACCAATTTAAAACTTCTAACCTTCACTAGGCCATATTGTGAACTAATTTGACCGGAAAATATTATGATTTGTGAATGTGACAGAGTTTCCAAGTTAATTTCGCGGTTCATTAACAACGTATGAATGGATTTTCCAAAATGTTAGTGGGTACCCATTGTTTTTATTTCAATGACTTTATTTCACTTCTGTCAAATTAACTATTAGTGACCATAACAATATAAAGTCACATTCCACTGCTTCTTATATCACATCTTTATAAAACGTATCTCAAAACATTTATGCGTTACTTCCAGCATATAATTTTTCTAAGTCAAGGACTACAACCAATGACACCAATAATAATACAATAATATAATAAATACATAATGTGTCATCTCATTTTTTAATAAATTAACTTAAAATAGAATATTAATTAATAATATTATATTAAACATAGACAGGATGGACAAGATTAGACTGTGGGTTCCGTCGATTTTCATAAAACTACAATAATTAGTAGAAAGAATGGCGCGCAATAAGTTGTTTTTATTTCAAGCAATAAAATATTGCTTAAAACAAAATTATCTTATTAGACAAAACCGGTCTTTAAAAATATTAGAAGAATTAGACATAGAATTAAAAAAAAACGTTTAAACATGTTTGTATCATAATATAGTAGTTATTCCTGAAGTGTCATTCGGTGTAACAATTTCCTCCAGTATTGACTGCATGGCCCCCACATCCTGAAGCGAGCCCTCGGGCCGGAATCTTTGGCGCCCCCCCCCCCCTACCTATGCTAGGATTAAAGATAGTGTGATGGTTTAAAGTAGTGTTTTATGGTATTAAGGCAAAACTAAAGGTATTCAGTGTATTTTTTACTAAATCCACTTGAAGTTGTCGAGTATCGACATACAATTATCTAAAATTGCATTCTAAAAGCATGTGCTTTAAATTATTGAAACCTACTAAAACGTTATAACCTACTAAGCAGAGCAAATTTTTGAATAGTGTGTTTATCTCACTTATCTGGTCGGTCCGCCACGCCGGGCCCCCAGACTAGAGCCCTGTCAGTCTCCTCCTTGTGGGGGCCATGATTTGTTCTATATCTACAGATACACCGTTAATAGAAAATCTTATAATTAACGCAGAATAGATCTAAGATATAAACACAAATCTGCAAAACACACTAGGTGTTTAAAATTGGCAAAAATATGTTTAACCTCATAAATATACAATGTAAATTGAGTGTGATTTTCAGTTAACGACGCTTGGAAAACACATCTTTTATTTTTTAGTTTTTGATCCAGAGCAATAACAAATAAATTTGGTGAATGACTGAAAACATTGATAATTAACTGACACCATGCGGATTCTTATAACATAATATATGGTAATTTATAATATTTAGTTACCTACACCTACCTATAGATGACCTAATGTGGTTTTTAATTTTATTTATAAATTTTAGTGAAACTGGTTGAAATCATGAAGACAAAGCAGTAATAATGTATTTTTATGTCAATCAAATTAATGTGGTTTTCAAATACGTATTTTCGGTAATCTTTTTTAAATGAAGGCATATTATAATATATACTACACTGAAGAAAAAAGAAGACTTTTTCTGCGAGTCAAATTATTTGCATAAACAAATCATTTACTTGTGTTGTCTTGAATCTTGTAGCATACCTACCTATCGTCTTAAAAAATATTTTTTAGAATTTTATTGAATATAATCAACATTATACGATTTATAAAATTACATTTTGACTGAATAAATGACGTGCAGTACACTCGAACTTATAAATAAGTGGATATTATGAACGTAAACAAGATAATAAAAAATATATATTCGGCTTCAGTGAAATTTCAAGTAGAAAGTTGCATCAGGCAGAACCGATATCAAAAGAGGATGCTTATCGAACAAGATATTCAGCCGTCAGGCGGGGAAGACACGAATTCTGGAGGTCAAGTGGTGTAACGGTGAACTGCTGATGATGAGTGGCAGCAGCTGCCAGCATACTTGACCCTGACGTCTTCAAATCTGCTGACCCTCGATTCGTGGATTGATTTGTTTGTGGTGATCTCACTATCTTAAAATACATTTCAAAATGCATGCATAACAAGGCGGCAGAAAGAGAACACCTGTTAAATAATACATATTTTGCTTGCATTGCAAAATGATAGATCGTAATAAAATGCATTGATGAAAAAAAAATATTATTAAACTAGGTACCCGACAAATATTTTTCACTAAAATTGTATACTATGCTCAAAGCAATAATTTTCACAGTAAATTAGAATACGCCATCTATATGTTCAGGTGAACACAATATTTAAAATTAAATAACTTTGTTAATTATGTCTTATACAAATACAGACATTTTAAATTACTTGTGGTGTCGAAGACTATTTGTGGGAAGATGCAATAATACTGGCGAACGATAGGAATTCTTGGGGGCGTGCGTGTGGTATCCATAATATGCTCCAACTAAGCCGGGTCGCACATCAAAATTCGTCTCATCTGCAACGTGTCGAATACGTCGATGTGACGTCTCATTATTCACAAAACACACGTTTTTTAATGGAGCTCTGCAGATTGGTCGAATGCGACTTGTTAGTTTGAAAAAACATTCAGTGCTGCTATCAACAAATCGAATGCATCTCGAGCTGCAAGTCGAAGACGCCAGAACGCATACACATACCTACGAATTGGTCATTTCTATACCGGCTAGCCGGTTGGCGCATTCAAATATCTATACGTTTCGAGAGGTTACGTGCGACTGTCGCTAGGTAGATATGCGCAGTCTTCATATGCAACATCGGATCGACGTTCCTAGAAGTTTTGATTTATGGCTGTGCATCAGACAAGGCGATTTTAGATGTGAGAGCCGGCTAAGGGGTGAACATTGTCAAAGAAGAAGTGGTGTCTAAAAATTTAAGATTTAACGTCACATGCCGGATGCGTATAGCATATAAGAAAAACACTTAACTCCCAACGATGATTAAAGGAATTGTAATATACTTACATATAGCATGTGTGCTTTATATAAAATGCCTACTGAGATACAATGATTCTAATCATATCATTTTTATTATTCATATTTTTGCTCTCCGATCGATTGAATAAAATCGTAAAAATTTCCAATTGCCTTTCTACGTAGTAAAGTACTCATGTATGATTCAAATGCCATTTTATTTTTATAAACTTACTTTCATTCATTTTATTCAGATTATCTGAGATAAGTTTGATCTTTACTAACAATGCACAGCCACTGTTGAGGTTTCCTACACAAAACCGTTTGTTCCGCAAGTTCTCGTAATACCTATGCACATTTCTTGCATTGCATAATGAGAATATTATTTTTTGTGAAGTGTTTATTGCCAGTATTAATAATAATATAATGTCGTGATTTAAAAGACAGTTGTGTGGGAAGCGCCTTAGAATAGGACAGTTTTCTACGACTTAACGCTGCAAATAAAATCGTATTATATCTTAGGTAAGTATTGATCTAAAACAATGTTTAGTATACACGTAAGTAGGGTTTATAATTCCGGCATCCCGAATATTAGGATGCCGCTCGATTTCTTGATTCATATATGTTTGGATTTTGAGATTACTTTTATATCTGATTGATAATACCGTTTATCTCCTTATTTTTTAGAAATTATGTGATTGGAAATAATAATCCGTAGTATATAAACTAAATCGCCAATTAAGAGAATGCAACTATAGGTATATGAAATTTCAAGATGTCTTTTATGTTAATATTTTTTAGTCGATACTCAATTTTTTAAAACGCAAAATTTCAATCGTTTTTATTTAATATTGAATCAAAAACCTCCAGATTAAAAATACTGTACATGACTACTATCACCAAAACTCAGTACTTAACACCAAAAAACTTCATTCATTAGCTATACTGTTGAGGCATGGTCTAAAAAGATCGTGGCTAGGCGATGCGCGGATTGTGCAAATAACGCGTGCCGAACGAAATATAATTTATCATAACAATCCAACATGCGTCCATTTAATGTTATGTTTATTGTTATATTACTAATAATAATAGTATATTCATTGACATGTTTTCTTTTTTAAGTACATGCGTAAAGTTATTTAGTCATCTTTACACGATTTAAGAATATTTTCATCCGACACCATGACAAAACAAATCGACGTGCGGACACCTCGACTGTCGGTCTCCGATTGGCGACTAGTGAGAAATTTCGTCGCACCTACTGCTGAAAATTATTTGCCGTTTCACTAAAGTACATTCTTAAACAACTAGGTACCTAATTTATGATTAGATAGTTGCTATAAATAATGCCATAATACTCTTGATAATACTTCTATATATAGTAATATTTCTAGATATAGTAAAATAAATAACATAAAATTTGTGTATTGATGCCAAAAGACGAAACCCAGACGCTACCCCGATTCTTATGAAATTGTGAAAAAATCAATTAGAAGTTATCTATATTATCCAATTTATGAAGATGGCGACTTATCGCACCAAACCAACAATAATAAAATTGTCATATATTATAACACCGGACATTTTTTTGCATTTTACAACACTTGTTAGTCGTTAATTCAACTGTCGTTTATGTTTATATGGTAGAATCCATTATAATTGTTTTGAAAAAAAGTTATTTTTGTCAAATCTGTTTTGTTGAGTTTTTTGCGTTGACAGCTGTTTCGGGGTATAAATCAATACTTAGTTATAATCGACCGTTCCAAAGATGGGTTTATAGCCCAAAACAGCTGTCAACGTAAATAACCCAATAAAATAGAATTGACAAAAATAACTTTTTTTTCACAATCACACATTATTCGCTTTGAAGATTAACGATTTTACCTTTAGTGTTGTCGTTATTAATTTTGTGCTGTTTATTATTTTAAAACATTGTTTGTGTGGGATTTAATAATATAACATCACGATTATATTTAAAATAATAGTTTTCAAATGCCTCCTGTATTCATTTTGTAATGTCAAATGAAATAAATAAACATTGCGTGGTAAAAAAAACCTATCAAATTAATCTAACAGAATACACATATTAATTTTACATTATTTACTGCATTGATTTTATCAGTGTTTTAATATGAGTGGGTATACCAATACAGTATAATAGATTTTTATTAAATATCATATGCATATTATTTAATATTACTATATTTTAAGAAACAAACACTAATCAGTGACCGGTTATATTATTTTTGTCATGTTGACAGTGAAAGTGGTTATAACATGGCTGAAGATAATTACTGTCAAATAAATAATATTGGAACGAAAATAAGGAAAGAAAGCAAATTAATGGCAATGGTCAATAATAAATGAAACCCTATTAGACCGGGTGCTGACTGAAGTTGAGTATGCATAATATGAGGGGCGCAGTTTTTTTTTGGATTCGTCTACCTCTACCACATACGATAATATACACGAAAACTTATAATACGAAAGTGGTCGTGAATCTTCATCCCTTTAACTAGATATTTCAAGAGTACCGCGTGCGCGCCATATTTTTATATGTACCTACACTATGACAGACGCAGTTTGATTGTAATTTATCTAACCGAGTCGATATTTTATGCGAACAGGCATGGTGCCAGCCCCGAAAGTGCTCACGGTTCCCACTCTTCATCTTATTCGTATTTATCGACTTCGTATACGTATAATGAGAGTCTAAGTTTGACTTTAAATATGTGTTTATGTTTAACACCATTCTTCTTATTCGTCAAGAACTCATGACTGAGGGTGATGATCCAGATGGTCTGGCTAACGGGCAGCAATCTTCTTTACAGCTCCACAAGCAGAACCTATGTCAGTGGAAAATTCATGGCATTCTTAATTTGGTCAGTCCATCTGGAGTGAACTCTTCCTCCTCCCTTCAACCTTATAACTAATCAAATGTTTTGAATTTATAGAGGTTTTCATACTGCATTCGTGGTATGTAATACAAAAAACTAAAGAGGGAGAGAGAGAGATGAAAATCATTTAGACAATCATTGGTTTCGAGAAAATGTATATTGGCAGACGGTTTACTTGTACTATATTATAATGATTGTATCGTTTTTAGAAATTACAATATTAATTCGTTCTTCACTTTACAGTGTGTTACTTTACTTTATGTGAATAATTGTTATAAATATGAATACCATAATATTAATATTTTATTATATTCATACCATAATACATTGGCTAAACTGATGATTGAAAAGTTTGAAGAAAGTCTTTCTATATAATATTATAAGTACGATAAATATAATCAATTTGAGTTATTAAAAAGTTTCTTATGATTAAAGCTTCAATTAGTTATACCTAAGTCAATCTCGCATTTTTCTCTATAGGGACTCTGCACCCAGATATTAAAACGCCTGAAAACACGTCAAAGTATCGAAATACTGAAGGGAGTTTTTTTTAAATTATACTTTACTCGCCAAAATGAAAACCTTCTTATGTTGGAAGACTGCATTAAGTTAACTGTAATTTAATAAGACCCCATTTGAGAAGATTGAATTAAAGACACTTCAAAATATTTTAACTTTTTATCCGCCTTACCATTTTTTAATTAAAAGTATTTGAATTTAGTTTTATTTTTTAGGTTTCCTTTTCAAAATAATTTACCAGAAAGTTGATACGAGATACATGATATGTACTAACTTGTTACTAAAATGGAAACAGAATATCACATGTGAACCTAATCGGATTTTGAACCAATAAATACAAATTGAACTTTTGAAATACATAATAATAATATATTGGTAGTTAAAGCGTAAGTAGGTGTTTGTATTAAAATACAATTTATATATCCGTAAGTATTTGCTTATTGTAAACTTCTGATTTATCAATGTATCATGTTCTTTTGATTTAATACATTTTGAATTGAATTATATCACCACCTACGTTCAAAAGAGTTATTAAAAATACAATTAACAGTAAAGTGACCATACATATTCAATTTAAAGAACATTTCCAGATCTATTGTGACATTTTAGCAGCGTGTATAAGTGCAATAATAATAAAAAAAATCTCGTTGCATATTATTATTTTAACGAAGTGTTTTTTTGCCTTTTGTAGATCGGTCCATAAATCTACTTCAAAAGTAATATCTTCGTTCTATCATAGACGTCTCTATGACCACGCAGTTTTTAAATTGCTTGTCAACGATATTTGAATTTTGAAACAATCTTTTTGGCATTTTAAATAATTAAATGTCACTTTTGAAAAGTATTTGTCTTGTAGTGGGATGTGGCTCACATTTTGGCGCCATGCAAAAGTCGCTAAGTAGGTATCTCACCCGTTTTGGCGGCATATTTAAATGAAATGAATATATATCATCAAACATGAGCGTTAACATAACTCTGCACGGCCTAAAACATGTTTTTCATAAATTTTATACATTATAAATCATGTTTTACTCAAAAAGGCAAGTATTACCTCTACAGTAGATAGATACTTCATTAAACTTCAAGACTGTTTACACAACAAAATATGCGATGTTCATTTTGAATAAATATGTGGGTATGCTAATTTGCTTATTATACTATGTACAGTCTGGTTTACAAAAAAAAATGGCCGCTCGGATAATTGACCGTAAATGATATACCTATTTAATTTACAATTTGTTTACAATTTCTATATTTACAATATTTAAAAACGGATTAAAAGTAATTAAATTTAACTAGTGCATCTGATTTAGTTTGCTGTACACTCATATAATTTCAAAGAGAAAATACTCGGAGCTGTGTTATTCAATACATAATAGATTTTAGCATGGAACATGTTTTACTCATGATCTCCGACGCAAAATCGTCTGGATTCTATAAACTGACGTACACGTCACACGACAAGCATTCTGCTATCGCGTTTGACTGTTGCAAGTTGTCAATGGGAGGGAACGAGAGGGTATACAGTGCTGAATCTGAAGCAGGGGGGAAACCGCACGACAGCTTATAGAAGACAAACTCTAAAATAACTATAGACGCGCGCCAATTATTTTCATATTACGTTCAGTAGTCTACATTCTGTGCGACGTATTGTTCGTCTGTTATTATTACTTCTTTAGTTTTATTATTGTAATACATCATTTTCAGAAAAGTAAAACTGTTTGAATCGTTTGGATTCGGTTTTTTTGACAAATAAATTTTCTTTCGAATTTGGACAACCAGCATTCAGAGAATCAGTAGGCAAAGCATGTTCCATTTTTAATAATTTTAGCCTTCAGGGTTTAAATAACCATCATCTGAGAGGCTCAGGGGGCAGAGCCCCCCGCGAGGCGCATAGCGCCGAGTTTTGTAATGTGATGGTGGTTATTAATTTTCTTCAATATTATAGTAGATGGGTGATAGTATTTTTAATAACTTGTGAAATTATACGAACGCGTTTTCTTCTGTATCTCAAACGTAGCAATGGCACGTCTATGTTATTATTTTTTTCACTATTATTACTTGGTGTAAAGACGTGGTATTAGAAATATGAAATACTTAATAATGTTAATTATTGCATTTTATTTGTTAAACCTAATGTTGAATAACAGTCATCAATAATTAAAAATGCTTTTAAGTAAATAAACTGATATAAAGACATTTTTTTTATTTCAAATGTTAGCTGTACGAATTAAATATTATAATATTCATCCTCAATTATTTTTAACATCCCACCAGTTGAACACCATTTATGAATCCATGTAATAATAGCAGCCTTATTATTGGCGGCGACGCTTTTGAAACTGGATTCATTTGTTTATCTAAGCTACTTTGTCACAAAAACTAATTACACGAAGCGCCGGATTGACTTCGCCAACAGGTGCTATTTTGGTCTCAAAATGCGTCTGAAAAGCAAGGCACTCTCAACGGAAATCGAAGCAACAAAAGAAATATTGATATCTTTGAAAGGAAAGTCTAAATAAGAATCTTTGGGGCTATTCATGTAGATGGCATTTTGAGGTCAATGTGTAATAAGGAGCTGACCCACGTAATGGGGACGAAAATATCACGTGCAATATGAGACTGCGTTGGATCGGCCACGTAGATAAAATTCCGGATAAGATTCCAGCAGGCGGCTCTAGTGGTGTAGTGAGTAGGGCGCTGGCCTTCCACCCGAGAATTCTGGATTTGATTCCCGGTGAGGACACAATATTTATGTGTTTTTCTCAAAGTCTGGGTGTTTGTGATTATTCAAAATTACTAACAACCACCTTGTACGAAAAAGCAAGGACATGGTTATTAATAATTCAAAAAGAAAGAAAAAAACCCTCGAAGGTAAAAAAAGATCTGGACAACCGACACTGAGATAGATGGACTACTCCACAGGATATTTAAGAATGCTTGGTCAAATCAACTGGAGAGTGTCGGCGCTGGATCGTCCAGGATCAAGAAGGAGGCCAAGATCGATCTTTATCTACTATGCAACATGTAGTTTGTAATTCAATTAAGTATATAAATTAAGCATTAAAACAAATTTATTATCGATCCTTTGGAAAATTAGAAGCATTAAATTTCAGACCTCAAGACAATTGTATATACATATTAGGAAACAGTGTGATGTTTTCCTGATATTTTTAAATATGTATTGATATCGTGATAGAATTTAAATAAACACTACTAATCAACTTCCTATTGATTATAGAATACAAGAGTATGTAGCAAGTATATAAAAGTAACATGAAATAAATTCACGTGATTATAATATTATGATCGTAAATACTGCGTTAACATGCAATATTATTTATTGAACAGAAGTAAGATTATAATTTAACATCTTACAAAAATGCTATGTAATAGAAGAACTGAATATGCATATTACCACAGTCGATGAATAGAACACAATTAAAACCTTGTATTTTTCTCTATTTTTCAGTATTTGATTCAATTAAAATTGTAAAAAAATTCACGTGCCAACAGTCTCTGTCAAAAATTGCCGGACAAGTTTGACCGGTTTATAAATAAAATCACGCCAGTATTATGCAAATGTGTGTTATAAAACGTGTTCATTTGCAAGGAAATTTTATTAATGTCATATATTTAAAGACTTTATTAGACGTAATAATATTCCGCGATCATTCTCTCACGGCATTTGAATACGTGTAAAACGAATTACTGTAGATGCTGAAAGTTACGTTTTATATAGGAACAAATGCTGCAATCATCTATAAATTAATTAAACTAAACAACATAAATCAGTTCTGTACAATTTTAGATTTTTTTATAACTTTCACAAATTTAAATAGATATAAAACCACACTTGAAAAGTAAAAAGCTTATTAACCGACATTTTTGTCAACATAGAGTTAACAAAATTGTTAATTGTTTGTCTTCTGTAGTATTAAAATGTTACTTTCCAAAAATCCTAAAAATATTTATAAAACACAGTGGACACGCTTTAAACAACCTATTTGTATTTATATATAGATATATGTAGCTTCATTTTAACCAGACGAAACTGATTTCGGTCATAACTAGAGAAGTCTAAGCAACTATCAGCAAAATTCTCCGGTTTACACGCACATATCTATGCCTCCGACCCCTGCTTCAATCCTTAAAAAGCACTTGTACACATGCATGGATTTATTGGCATCAATAGTGTGTATTTTAAACTATCGTGACAATAACTGTTTACACATAAAAGTGCTGACTGTCTCTTCAATCTCATTCTTCAAGAGTAAGCGCGGCGCGATGTTGTCATTTTATGGTACTATTTGACAGGTCGTAAAAATTGACTAACCTCAAAATGAGTTTCATTGTGTTGTAGTTTGTTTTTTCGGTGGCAGGTTCGACATTATCGTTCTACTGCGCAGGCGCAGATCGAAAACATCTCAAACTATCGCAAGAAAATTCAGAAGCTTCCGAACTGTTTTGTTTCATGCATGAAATCTTGAAACTTACATGGCAATACGTATTTACACGTGCATTTTCTCGCTATGGCTGCGATTATACGTACTGTCAGCAGTAAATCTATGCACGTGTAAACCGGTTATAACGCTACTGTCAGTGCTATTAAGTTGCTGCCATAACGTCATGTCAGTATTATAATACTGTACATTTTAAGCTATTCATTTATGTACTCTATTCAATCCTATTTTTATTAATTTGTATTAATTCTCTTTATTTCAGATCTTGACATGCAACGCTAAATTGGATACCTACACCATAGTCTAACAACAACAACAAAAAAATCGTAAAATAATGAAAACATAAAGATAAATTTGGAGGAGCCTAATCAAATTTGTGTTTGAGAAAAATGTGTTATTTTCTAAAATATGTGTCTGAGAGACATTGACGAGTTCATATTGACGAAAAAAATTACATCAAAGGTTGGCCAATGGGAGCCCTAGTTATTCGACGTCAAACGGTGAGTTTTTTTATAAGTTTATTAATGTAATAATATATTGTTTGATAGTAATAATTGCAACAACTTTTCAGATAGAAAGTTTAAAAAAACAGCTTCTGATTACTTGACTATTGATAGATTTTTTTTTCAAACAGTTTCTTGTATTGACAGAGTAAGAAATTAGTATTATAAAAACGTACCCGCATTGTCAATTATTGTATTGTTTATACTTATTGTATCGATTAAAAATGTTGATCTAAAACAATTCTTTCAGTCTATTGCTAAAACACTAATATTAGAAAAAAATCGCAAAGTAAGAGATCAAAAGATTATATTTTTCTCAAACTTTCATATTGTACACTAATTTGCTCTTTTTTGCCACCAAAACAACTATTCCAATGAACTGTTTGTAAGTAATAGTAGTAGGTACCTACCTAGTGCCTTTTCACAGATTTAAAAATTACTTAGATGTTAATTAATAAGCCTGTGCATATTGAATTTATTTAATAATCTATAAATACTTCTATGTAATATTAATACTATCGACCGAGGGTACTTGATGGAATTTTAATTTAAATTCTAATGGATTTAAGTTTTGTACTATTTCATTTGAGTCGTTTTTGCGACCCGGGTTTCGCCCATTACTCCATTACTTCTTAAACTATATTAAATTCCCAATCTGTTGCCATTGTTCCCAGTATTGACGATTTTACACCTCTTGAGTGTAGTATTTTTATTGATTATAATTACTAATGATGTATTATTAGGTTTTGACGATTTATATTTATACGCCTATCAAGTGTATTATTAGTGATAAGGTAAGAGTTTTTTACAAGCACTTCAACTATTCATAGTTTGTTTGTTACAATTCATTTTTATTGTGATAGTTGACTGAAAATGTAGGTGATAAAATTTTAACCTACTATATCTTCTTCTTCTTCTTTGGCCATATCCGCCCCCTAATTGGAGCATATGGAGACCACGCGGCGCCTCCAAGAACCCCTGTCACTCGCCAGTCTTCTTGCTTCGTTCCAGGTCAAACCAGCATCCCGTAGCTTCGCCATATACACTCTATGTATAGATACCTACTATATTGTATTAGTTTATTATATACGTTAGAATTAACTGTATTCGTTGTCAGTGTGTATTTACCTTTCGGTGAGTGTACATAATGCCTGAAGATGCCGAAAGGCGAAACCCAGGTTGCAAAAAATTACTCAAATGGAATAGTAAAAAACTTAAATCCATTAGAATTCTATCTAATAATTTAAGGCATAACGCTTGAAATGTGTCAAGTTTCGGCTTTCTACTTCTTTAGCGTTATTAAATGTGTTTTTATTCTATGATATGACGTCTTTCATCATTGTAAATATTGTTGTATTCATCTATAATATATTCATTTCTTTTACTACCGTATGTATTTTTGGGATTCCGGTAATGAAAATGTAATTGACCATTTGCATCATTTGTATCATCACAAACTGTTAAAATTCGATAAATACGCAAATTTTAATGGCTATCTGAATTTCCCGGGTTAGTATACAACTCAAAACTCACATATCTATTAACATTGTTGACCTCAGAGCTCATTCATGGATGTGAGTATAATTTTACTAGTAACAATCTTTGATAAGATTCTTAATGGTAAATGATTATGTGTACATATTATATTTAACACGGTGACCAGTAAATTATTTTCTGGTATTATTATTAATGATAATTTTCTTTAATATTAGATAATACATATAATAATAAATATATTTGAAATAAGCATAACGTACGTACTCACTATTTTACTACAAACATAGCATGGCTATGATTTCATAGTGCTGGAAATAGCAGTGGCGAAGATTCCATACCACTTAAAGGCTATCTTCTTAGGAAAATTATTTTTAATTGCATATTGACATATCACTTGATTATTTTATATTCTATAAAAATAATTTAATTTACCGACGACATAATATGTCGAATATGTAGGAATGTATTACTTACACAGATTACAAAACAATCTCTAAAGGTTTTAAAAAAATACGAGTATATACCACAGCGCGCCATCTGTCTTGATGTAAATAAATTTCTGATTATTTGTCTAGGAATGCTGATATATTTTCGTATGAACTTTACGTCACGTAACCTCAGTCAATATGGTAGGCTCCTATCGCAGAGCCTAAAACCTTCGCACATAATATTATTGTCATGGCTGCACTTTGTATAAAATAATTAATAATTAGAACATTTAAAAAAATATTTTCTGTGGCGTTTAGTCGCATATTAATAAATATAGATTGTTTTTAAAAATAAAAATAAATTTTATCTGATGATTTTTGATGTGTCTTATATAAAATATCAATATATAATAATATAAAAATACGTAATTTAAACGCATCGCTCAATTTTATGTCGTCAGTGAGTTTTTAAAGTTTCATTTAATTAGTATGTCGTTTTCATTAGTCTGTACCTATTCATTAGTAGTAATATCGTATTATCTTGTTATTTATCATAAGTATACCTGACAAGTGTGCTGTTTTTCTCAGATCTCTATAGTCTACCTCTTTCCAAAAGTCATCCTTCGTCACTGGTATATAGTGAAGTCACGGTGTAGATTTGTATGTGAAAAAGCAGATGGGGATATAATTCCGCAGATCGCCAAGATCGCTACTGCCGAAAAAGTGATGAGCTCTTACTTTTATTTATTTTATTAAATTGTTATATAAACGATAAATAAGTAAATTTGTTAACAGTATGAATATGCCATTGGTGAGTTCGCATAGTGCTTGAATATCGCAAAAAAATACTCAAACGGAATAGTACAAAACCCAGATCAATTGGAATTTAAATTCAAACCCAAAGTACCCTCAGTCAACAGTATTATTTTTTTAATTTACTTCTTTTTGATAGTAAAATAAATTAAAATACGATAACTTTTATTTTACTAGATATCTTTAGTTTTAACTTTGAGTTACTAGGTAAAATATCTACATTTTTAAAATAGAATTTGAATTCCGGTTCAATTATTATCAATTGTTTCAAAATATCCTATATTATACCTATACACAATGTTAAAATACTTTGCCACAGGCATACGTATTTATCGGAGATGGCATCAGCTGATTTTTCAATCATTGCGTAGGCCCACTACACTTCCTCCATATGCATTACATAATAATACTATTGACGTCAAATTAAATAGTATGTGGTCGCTAATGTGAATGAATATTAATATAATAACTATCGTTTAAAGTCATCAATCATGTCATGCGTTTTTCACAGTGGCACACATAATAATCTAAAAATATTGTCACAAAAACGATCCTAAAATTTGGAAGAATTATCATACGTACTGAAGAATTGAATAAACTGATAGAAATAAAATTTACACCATAAAAAATCTCTAAAGTACCAAACAAAAGTTTATATATTTTTTATATACAATAACATTATGTGGCGTAAATTAAACTGTTAGTATTTTTTCTAGTATTAATATGTTAGTCCAGCGGGACTATTCTATACAAAAGGCGACTATCGACCGCTAACGTGCTAACGTGATAATGTGTTAGTATTTGTTAAATACATTTTATATTGAAATATTATAATTCTAATTGTATTGTAATCAGTTAATCAGTCGAAACTGTCTCTCTCTCGCTCTCTATCTATCGCTCATGCTCTAAGGCAGGCAGGGGGCATGCCGTTAAAATATATCATTTATATATTATTATACAACAATTAATACCGGCTAATTATAATTGTTACAATACGTGTTAATAATTTGATACAAACATGCCCTAGTTAGCGGTTTTAGCGGACGAAAGCAGCCTTTTGTATAGAATAGACCCACTGATAACTATCTAAATAATCGTTTGTTTTCCCAATATGCAAAAACTAACATGTCAATAATTTTAATGCCAATTGGGGGGCAATAACTGTGATCTACGAAATTGCTTTGGATATCGATATTTTCCGCCCCCGTGAGTGTGATGGCGATTATTGCATAAAATTTATAGTAGGGTTTATTTTTCTCATTGAGTGGAATATTCACTCTTCTTTGTGCGCTCGCCGTGTTTTTTATTTACTTTTATAATATTAATGCTTTTATTTTCATAGTGTTGAAATAATATTTTAATTGCATATTATGTTTAGTTGTCGCATATCAGCCAAATTTTATTTATAAAAAAATAAACCAAAACGTATTACTTACTTATGTCAATACGTAGGTACGAGTAGTCTATTTTATAAGCTTATTAATGTAGGCCAAGATAATCTGCCAACTAAAAATGGACTGTCTCTTTAAAGCTAGAGTGACAATTATTATCAGAGTTCATAATTAATACAAATCTATATAGTATGTTGGTCACTACCTTTAATGGGGGAGGATATAACATATTACTCCAACATAAGCTAACACACGAAGCTTTTTAATCACTAGGTATATAACAAGTTACTTATTTCACAAAATAATAATATTTTACCAAAGTACTACTAATTATAAAATAGCATAAACATATTATATATTATTCTTCAGTCGTCATTATAAATAAATCATTGTAACATTTCCTCGGACTGAGTTCACATAAAAGTATAAGTACGGCACTGCATTTACTAAATGAATCATTTAAGAAGCATACAATGAAAAATCGATTTAACATTAGTATTGAGTAACTATCAATGAATTTTCAGTTACTACTTTGAACTCGGACAGAGTTAGTCGCCCAGTATAAACAAAATACACATAATTTAGTTCATTTGTAAATTAAATAAATACTTGTATTCAAAAAAAGTGGCATGCTGTTTAAATAACGTTTTATTGTATTTTAAGTGTATTGCGTAAATAAAGTGTATTGTATTTAAGTGCATGCGTTCAAATGTGTATCAAAGTTTCTACATGAATTATGTTCGTTGTTCAGCTACCATAATATATAAAACGAACTGTGTAAGTAATTTCAATTTTCTATATTATTGTCTAATGATCCTCATATATAAGTAAGAAATAGGTCTAGTTTTCTACCAACGATTGCATTTTATAACGAATTTTAATTTTATGCACAAGAATCAATTTGATATTCAAATATTAGTGCAGTTTTTCGTACCTATTCTTTTAATCGGTGTCAAAAAACTTTTAGTGAAAATCACTATTTATATGTGAGGAATAAAGATGGTTTATATTTCACTAGATGTATAATTTTCTAGTCCTAGGAATTTTATTACAAATTTTATTACAAATTTTATTCAATTACAAAATAATATTACTGATGAAAAATTTGAGTGTATAATGAATAATCAGTGATTTTCTCTCCATTGTCATAATTCATAATAATATCTTCGTCGTCAATGAATGAATGACAACTATACACAAAATTCCTCTCATCACCATATATATCATTCCATCAACATGTCTAATAAGGTTATCCGCATACTCACAAAGTTACTCAATGATTTACAATTTACAGTCTTCGTGTCATACCAATTTTATTAACGTAAAATATCAAACAATATATGAAGGTTGTAACTATATTATTATGGTTTGTTTTAGATGTTTCAAATGCATGATGATACTTAATTAAAACGACGATTTCTGTTTTGTTATTGTTGAAAGTCGGTGAGAGTTGAGCGATTTGCGCGACTGATCGGCTGACTCCAAATCGAAGAAATCTACCTAGTTAACCTTTATCTACCTTACCAAGAAGTTATGTTTGTTCAACGGTGTATTTGGCAACGAACTTTGTTGTCGACCGAAATGTGTATGGTTCAAGGCTGATCGTACCCACGTTTGATTTGGCGTCTTTTGTTTTTCGATTTTCAAATCGGCTACGACAGGTTTCGTTACATATTAGCCGGCTCGCGATGATGATATTTATCGTTTATTTTCACTTTAAGCCTCGATCTGTCTGGGTTTGCAATCACAATAATTGCTCACCGTATAACTTAGACGTCACTAATAGACTAAAACCGTGTGTAGTTTTCAACCGTGTATCATATTATTGAATTTGTGGTTTCCGTTCATGGAAATATATTTCAAATTAAATTTTTAATTTAATTTCAGTTTTACTTGTTTAACCTTTATCACCTCAATTGTATCATAAAAAGACAATATTTGAAATTTTAAACTAAACATATTTATTATAATTTACTCTAGATATTTCCTTATATTCCGCGAATTTATTAACCCTGACTTTTCTGTAGTAACTACTAACTACGTATACATCAGAATATATTGTACGAGGGTGGGTCAATAAGTCCTTAGAAAAGCCGACAAGTGGCGCGACTAGTACTGTAAGCGGTTTGTTTTCATGCAGCGGCACTACCGATTCAGTATGCTGCGAAGTTTCAATCATATTGGTCGGGTTGTTGTGTGTTTTTCGTACATTTCAAAAAAAAATTTGCTTGTGGAAAATGGAAAAATGGAAAATGGAGAAAATTGAGTTTAGAGCTGTTATTAAACATTTTAATATAAAAGGGTTAACAGCAAAGGAAATAAAAAATGAGTTGGATTTAGTTCACGGCATATCTGCTCCTTCACTTGCAACTATTTATAACTGGTTAAATGAATTTAAACGTGGTCGTACATCAACAAAGGATGAACCACGCTCAGGACGTCCTGTAGAGGTGACTACACCAGAAATGATCAATAAAATCCACGATATGGTGTTAAGTGACCGAAGATTAAAGTTGAGTGAGATAATTGAGGTTACAGGGACCTCAAAAGGTAGCGTCATTTCTATTTTACATGACAAATTGGGCATGAAAAATATTTCTGCAAGATGGGTGCCGCGTTTGTTCACAGTCGACAATAAACGCAATAGGGTGGTGGCCTCTAAAGCCCTGTTGTCGCTCATGCAACGCAATCCGGATGAATTTTTTCGTCGCTTTGTGACTGTAGATGAAACATGGATACACCACTATACTCCCGAGACGAAAGAACAGTCAAAGCAGTGGATTGCGAAGACAAACCATGTCCAAAGAAGGCGAAAACCGTAAAATCAGCTGGTGAGGCTATGGCTACTGTATTTTGGGATGCACGTGAAATTATTTTCGTTGACTATTTGGAAAAAGGAAAAACAATAACAGGGGATTATTATGCATCTTTATTGGATCAGCTAAAAAACGAAATTGAAGAAAAATGGCTTCATTTAAACAGGAAAAAAATCCTCTTTCATCAGGACAATGCCCGTGTTCACACATGTTTACGATCAATGGCTAAAATTGAAGAATTGAAGTTCGAATTGGTCGACCACCCACCGTATTCGCCAGATTTAGCCCCCAGTGACTTTTTTCTTTTCCCAAACTTAAAAAAATGGCTAAGTGGACAACGTTTTTTTTCAAATGAAGAAGTCATCGATCGGACAAATGCTTATTTTGAGGACCTTCCGAAAACTTATTTTTCTGACGGTTTAAAAAAAATTGAGAAACGTCTAACCAAGTGTATTGAGCTCCAAGGAGATTATGTTGAGAAATAAAAAAAAAATACAAAAATAAAAACTGTTTTAATGCTTTTTTCTAAGGAATTATTGACCCACCCTCGTATATTATATTGATTTATAAGTACATATATATATCAATGACTGAAGTACTTACTGTAATAAATGGAAGTTAACTCTTACTGAGAACTGTCTAGCATTGTCGTGAGATTATTTCGAATACCGTTGGCTCTTTCGGTTAGTTAATAATATTAATATTACTTCACACCTGTATCTCGCGGACAATCTACCTGACAGTGAGACAAAGCACATATCCGGCCAATGCGCGCGACCCAATAGTCACTCCATTGCACAATGACTATTTATTTATTTTTTGTCCTACAATACATTATTATTACCTGCGATTATAGTCGCCTGTTTTACCGGCTCGCAATAATTATATAACTAGCAGATAAATTCACGAGAATGTAGTAAACACTTACACCTACTTTCTCGTGTCGTGATTCGTGGTTCACATGGAGTACATAATATTAATACACAATAAAATGTTTGGCACGGATTCTGTATCATGAATTATTCAGTAATACGTAATTGAATTAAATTTATGTTCAAGTGCTTAGAATCGGGGTCAATTTGAGGCTGATTAGGCCGAATAAACCTCCCTCTGTAGCAAGACCCACTATCAATAGTCAGATTGTAACACAAAACTGGAAACATCGATCTTAGTGCTAGTTATTGATCATACTTTGAATGCAATATGGTAAACCGTTAATAATCAATAATTGGCACGACTAACACAATTCTTTATTCAGTACCACGGCCTGAATATAGTCAGGTTTTCTCCGTAGAGAGGCTCAAAATAGAAATGGAAGTCATTGTTAAAGGTAGGCTATTTTCAAAAGTTTTAATAATATTTGGCCACAATGAAACTGGAAAAATATTGCAAAGGGATCAATTATTATATTCGTTCTAAAGTAAAGCATAATATCGCACCCTCGCCCTCACAACTAAATCGCCACAAGTCCAAATTTACGTGTTTTGAGTTAATTACTACGTTTCATTGTCTATCGTTCATAGTATATGTAACTAAAATTTCATATCTGTTTTTCAAAGTAATCATTTAGTAGGAATATATCGTATATAATGTATTTATTTTTTTTGACCATGGCCGATCCTAATAGGATCATATGGGCCTCCACAAAGTAGAGGTTTGTATTAACATATTTTGTTTTTACGAGAAATGGATGTCAGCCACCTGCTCAACCTATTAGGTCCATACCCTGACGCACACACAAATTGAAAAACAATATGTATACTTGCCAGACCCAGGATTCAAACCTGAGACCCACGGCGTTATAGTCCAGCGCTTAAGCCGCTAAATTAAAAATTATATTTTATTTTATTTTTCATTTGCGATCAATTGTCAGCGGCGGTAAATTTTCCGTAAACCAAAGATTTTTTTTAAAAAAAACTTCCTATGTATAATGGTTATTCTATTTTTAGACCACCGTGTACCAATCTAATTTACGTAATTACATATTTCAAAATAATAATAATATTAATACATTAGTTGTTTTTTTTTGTTTGCGCTTTACACTATTAATTAAGTACATATTAATAAAGTGGTGTTACAAAACCACCGGACCAGTTATTCCAGTTTTCATATTTCCTTCCAAAATGCTGCGCGACTATTTAGCGAATGATTGACAACCTTTTGTAGCCAGAAGAGGTGGTTAAACCGTAATAAAGCGAATAATTCCACAGTAAATATTTTATGACGCCAATTATCAACTATGTATTACTAAATGTCAGGTATGAATCTTATTGTGTATTATTTTAACTAGGTACGATTCATTCAATCAATTTATCATCTACAAATAGCAAACTTTAACGATAAATTCATAAAGCTTAGTTCAGACCGACCCACATTTATAAACAAATAAAAAATATGTGAAAACGGATTAAAAGTTGTCTAAAAATTGATTACAAAAATATTTTAAATCCTTTTTTATTCTGCCGCTAATATGGACAAATATACTGAAAATCTTTATTGTTCTATCGGAAGTAGCGACGCGTAGTTTCATATAAAAGTTTATCGATTAAAATACAATAATTTAATTACAATTAAATTAATAGTAATGTTTGCAAGTGTAGACATGCGTTGTGTTCCAATTGCGTGCACGTGCATTTTTGTAGCGCCGAAAAATTTCACGTATATTATACCAGTCTTGGCCAGGCATAATATATACCGCAACATTAATTTTAATTAACTGAATATAATATTTTACAATACCTTACCAAACTATTAAAACTGTTGCTATGAAATCTGGGTACATATTTTTATAATCAAGAGCGGGATTCGGGGTGGATTTAGTCTACCTAGATACCTACATAGCTTTACGTACTGAACACCTGAGCATTACAAATTGTCTCGTAAAGCATGTTTTTAGTTTATTTCCATTAAACCCTATCTATGCCTCTCTCCATGGATACGGATGTATTTAATTTATTTCTATTTATGAATAACAATTGCAAATTATATTATTCTTTTTCAAACGTGTATCTTCTCTCTTCAAGACTATTTTTTAAATTCAATAACTCCATGGTAAAAATCTAACAAAAATACTCTAATTAAAATATTATATTTGTAATTTCACATACCTACCTTCTATATGAAAATCTGTATTCTATAATCCGCTAACAGACGAAAAAAATATTTAAATTCCTAATAATTATCTGCAATATCTATAATTTTAACTGATTGAAAGATTACTTAGAGCTACTGTTTAAAAACTTATATTGTACGTGCCTAAACAACCGACTTCTGCATTACAAAACATTGACCCAGTATTCAATAATACTTTGTCCCAGAATTAAAAGGCATTCGACAGTACTGTTGTTTAGCTCAGATACTAAATGGTTAAAGGAAATTGAATTAATTTAATGGATTAAATATATCCACTGTATTGTACCACATAATTTTAACTGAATTTGTATAAAAGCCATAAAACATGATTGGATTTGAATGTTTAAAATATGTTTTAATTTTAATTGCCAAATCTCATTCCGGAGATAACAAACAATTTATTCTGTTACGCATAACACATTAAATTATATTGCATATTATTATATTTAATTAACATACATTTTTTTTATAGATACTTAGATAGAATTTTATCTTATTCAATGACATATTTGTGCCTTTAAAATGAATTATTAACCGATGGAACTTGCTGTAATTTTTAATTTATTTTTATTTAAATATGCATAAAACATAAAGATACCGAAAGGGATCCTAATAATGATCTATTTGGAAGATATATTTCATTTTTGGTAAGATAGCTGACCTTGTTAAAATGTTTTGTATGAAATTAAAATTAACAGTTTTTTAGTATAATTTCAAAATTAAATTGGCAAATAATAAAGTATAAAAAACTAATACATAAGTACATACTAATAATATTTTACAATTATATATATACCAAATGTTGGTGCGAAGTCTTAATTGTTATAAGCAATGATTGAACGTTTACACTGCTATGTCCCTCGGGGAGGTAGGCAAAGAAAACAGGTAGCTTGGGTTGACAGGAACCTGATGTGGTGTGATGGTATTATCCATAGACGTAGTGTTATCCATACTTCATCTCCTTACCAAAGACTGGACGTCTGTGCGACTCCTGAGTAGTATTGACAGCTGTTACGTTTAAAGACCATCGTTTTGAAGGTAATTGTCAGGTGATTTACCTTCAAGGATATATTTTGACTAGATGGCGAGAAGATAATCGGGAAACAATAAGCTTTCACGAAAATTAAAACATTAAAGTTTATTCAACGGAAATGCGAGTACATACAGCGGACAAGATATACGCGTTACAGAGATTTTAAAATAGTAGACGAAGGGCGCGAGGTGCGTTTCCTTTTTTATACATTTTTGGTGATATCATTTTAATTAGTTTATTGACGTCTTGTGATATCCGGCATAGCTCCATAGTCCAATGACCGTCTGATGCCCTACACTTGTGTTTATGAAGTTTGAATATTCTGTAGGTACTGCATCATATTACATAGGTATTGTTTATTAATCCTTATAAACTTGCAAAGTTTGATAGGTATAATCTACTCTGAAACCTGGGAGGTTGTATAACAGCAAGATAATAAGAAGAAAATATACGTATGTATATCTGAAGCATCCCATGTTGAAAATTTGCTATTTGTTCATAAAGTAGGTATCTACTTGACAGGAGTGGAAATAATGTTATTATAATAAAATACATAGCAAGACCACTGTGTAAAATAAACAAAGAGGTACGTCAGTAAGTCTGAACTGGCGCAAGTGCAATTTCATAACAATCATGATATTGTGTACACTTCAATCTCATATAGCACGTTACGGCTATTGGCAAACTCTCCGATAATTATTTCATTCTTTCTATGTTAAGTAATTCCACGCCGTACCGCTGTAGGCTTTCGTTCAAATGCGCGCTGCAACCTGCAACTACCGTCTGTGCTCGTAAAATACTACCTAACCGTGCGGAAAATGTTGTCTCCGAACTTTTTTCTACGGATATGAAACACACAAGTATGCCAAAAATAGAATAAGTATCTACCTACATTAAAAAGTCACAAACTCTACAAAATTTATTGTTGATGTATAACATATTTATTAAATCATGACTTTCAATGTAAAATAATATATAACATACATAATTCATTTAAAATACTAAACACAATGCAAACTATTTTTTATTCCACAAATAATTCAAAAAAATTGAGAATATAACACAATTTTATTGAAAATACATAATTTGAAAACACCTTAGATATTTAACATTTAGAAAAACACTAACTGAGAGAGTATATCACAACCAATAGAAAAAACTTTTTTGAAAAAAGTAAGCCAACCGGTCGGGAATCGAACCCGGCATCTCCAACGGGTAAACGCCCCAAACTCGTCGCATTCAGCCATTATGCTACGGAAGACATACTAAATGACGACAAATATTTAAGCTATTGGCTATTAAATACCTACCACTCAGCGCTCTTCGAAATCATGTTACTTCGGCAATCGATTTTTGTTTATTAAATCAAAGTAGGTAGTTATTTTACTATTACAACGATTACTAACCGACGTCTTATTATTATACACATACCTTATACCAGTAAGTTGCGAAGGGTAGATCCGACATAAATAATGGACACTAAACTTTGTCAGCCATACGTATTTGTTTTTATTGAACTGAGTCTACAATTTACAGGTGGTGATTGTGAGTTAAAAACTAAGCATCACCAATCGTAGTCTTAGTTCAATGAAAATATGTAAATAATATGTTAATATAAAATAATAAATACGTATGACTGAAAAAGTTTAGCGTGCACTATTTATCTCGTATCCTAACAGCCTACCTCCACCCTTCGCCACTGCCTTATACAGATATATATCTTCTATGTTTTTGAAAAAATATGATGCCCAGTGGGAGTCGCGTGACATGAATCACCATGCATTGGATGTGCGTTCTTGTGCGTTCTATATAATAACGGCGAAATTAACTTTGAATTTTTACATCTTGATGTGATCAACAAATTGCGTTAATTTTTGGTAATCAACTTTTGTGGCTTAAATAAAGGTTTCAGTTATATTAATAATTACAAACTGACATCAGAATTTCTCTCAATTTTTCAAGCACTCATTTTCTGTGAAAACTGAATTACATTTTTTCTTTCTTTTAATGGTCATAGTTATTAGACATTTGTTTAACTTATTGGATCATCACTTTGATTCAAACACAAGTCGAAAAACAACATATTATTATATTTTGGCTAGACGCAGGATCGAACATAATATACGCACCGTTTCAGGAACGAACGTTTTAACAAATATGTCAAAATAATGCAGGTTTTCTATTAACATTTTCTTTTGTTAATTAATTATTCTTTTTCATTTATAATAAAATTCATGCTATTCAATATAATAATTATTTCATATTTCATTCGCTATTAATCAACAATGCAAATCTCTATGCTGTACGTACCTATACTGAAATTAATTTTTAATTGCCATATTTTACAAAATTGATTCCGTAAAATTGCACAGTTTCTAGAAAAAGTCTGACCATACATATTTCATATTTTCATAATATGCATGAATGTTTACATAATAATAAAATTATTAATACACAAATTTTGAGCTTGCAGATTTTTTTGCATGCTAATGAATTAATTACTTCGGAGGTATCATAATTATTTATTAACGTATTTAGATATTGCATGCTAACTGAAATTTTCTTTTTTTTTTCTTTCATAGAATATTTTTTAAAATAATATAATAATTAAGTTTTGTTTTTTTTAGCCTTGTTGCGTTTTACCCGTGTGAAATATTTTGACGTATCATATTATAATATACACAACATATAAACTACCATTGCGTTACGTACAATATTGATTTGGTAGTGAGTGAGAATGAAACGTTTTGTAATTTTTGATTGAAAAATTTCCCATCACCAAAAATCAGCCTCAATAAGAACACAATAATCAAAACTTACAACTAATACGTTTTAGTAATATATGTTGTTATGAAACAACGTTAAATACAGGACGTATTATGCCTTTGACGTTAGATACCCGACGTGCGTATAGGATAACTACCAATAATAAAAGATAATAATCACACATGATCAAAATTACACAAAAATATTTTATGATATGATTATTCGAAACGTAAGTCAAATCAAAGATTTTTTTAATGCCCATTGGTAAGATACCCCTCATTATATATACGGAATAAATTCACGTAAATTTGAGCAATTATTTGTTGGTAGGCAAATTGTTTTATTTTAATGAATTACATTATTGATATTATTATTTATTCTCTAGGCCTAATGCATAGCAACCGCAAGAATGTCCAACATTTTCATATATTGTTCAGAAGAAAAACTTCCGTTGGCAATAATAATTATTAGGTATTATTATCAAAGACATAGACCAACGGCCTCGAATTCTATGAAGCAAGTTTTTATTGTTATTTTGTATACCAATATAATAAATTGCTAATATCAACTTCATGTAGAAGCATATTATAATAATAGATAATATTAAATTTATTGTATAGAAAAAAATACATTTTAATAGCTTCATTAGAGATTAGCAAAAATTCATTTAAATAACTGCTATTAAATAGGTAATATTATTCTATTTTTTCTGTATGTAAAAATAATATTTTGATTAAATACCTACGTCAACACCAACGGTAAATCATTAAATGTAATACAAGCCTGTTTGCATGTTTTAATATGGGTTTTGGAACTTCTTCTATTCTTTTTTAAATTCAGTCAATAGTCCCCAGTTCCCACATCTTTGCTTTTTCTAGTGTTTTACCAACAATTATCGTGCTGCCTGAAATGTAACCTGAAGCATTGTTCTTACTAAATGTAAGATGAAATTCACGTAATTACTAATCGATGACAACTCAAACAGGTTCCCAGTGATAAATAAAGTAATCTGTAGAATTTATGTTACATACTTAATTTATTATGCTAAAATACTGATAAAGCCTACCTACTTATTTGAATCTTTTTGTTTAAGTTAGACTCTCAATTCAAAGTAGTTAGTTATCTACTATAACTGTATTAAACTGCTTAACCTAATAATAATATATAAAAAATGTTTGAAATAAAACTTTTAGTAAAATTAAATACAGATTTTATTGTAATTGTATAAAGTGATAATTTATTGTTAGATAATTCTCAATTTAATACAAATAAGATATTCATCCGTTGTATTATAATCAATTTTAATAAAAAAAAAATATATTAAAAATAGTTTAATACGAACATGCATACAAAACAACACCAATTGGTAGAGGACCCTTATATATTTATAATAATATTTAATTTAATATACTGTTTAAGTTACCTATTTAAACACAAAAGTCATAAAGGAAACAATTGTAATCCATATTATAATCAATTGTTGTAGGTACCTAAATAATATTCATAAGTAATGATATATACAATGAAAAATTTTCAATTATGTTTTCTAACAATAATACACAATACATTTTTTTTATGTATGCGTTATTTTTTTTTTGTTTCTTTTATTTTCATATTGATTTCCTTGCCCATAACACTATGTCTAGTATTCGCATCATTAAAATAAATCATAATATTTCCGATCATAACAATATTACTCAACAGGAAAAATAAAAACACACAATAACAAATTGTAAAACATGATAAAGCATTATAATAACATTACGAGATTATTTTTGTTATTTACCTGAGTGGAGTCAGCGAGCGCCAGGTGCAATTTTTTCACGTCGTTTTTTCAAATGCATGAACGCTGAAAACTGCCGTCTTTTTTATTCAATAATATCAGCAATCATACTCATGCCACGATAGATAGTGAGTTGCAATTTGATATTAATAGGTTGGTAATAAAAGTAGCGACCTCCAAACAACCTTCACACATTAAGAGACTGGAGGCTAATTTATAGCATTATTAAATGGATCACAACAATAATTGTATAAATTAAGCCAGATAACCGTATCAAAAGGTGGCCGTAAATATGATAATTTCCGAGTATCTTTAAATGTCATAGACTAAATTATTCGACATTAAATACCAGCATTAAAATCTTCATGGTATTTTTTTATTGCTATTTAAAATTAACCAAAATAAAATTATTGACCCTTCTTCTTTCTGTAGTTTTCCCAATTCGGGCTTCTACTTCTAGTCTCAGTAATATTAGAGTAAATTATGTAATCTTTCTTGCAGGAAGTTTTATTGAACTGACTTTAACAATATTAGATTATATTGACTGACTTAGTATTTCTGGAAAAGGAAGTTCAGAGACAATTAATGTTTGTGAAATATATTATGTAATTGAGATGCAATATTTGAATTGAGTAATACACACAGAACAGATAATAGTTATTTCTGAGTTCCCTGGTAATACACTATTTGTTTTTTATAAAAGAATTAATCGTTTTTATATATTGACAAGAAGCAAAATTGTATCAACTGCAAATGAACACATTATAACACGCCTCTAGTATGTATAATTCATTATTACAAAATATCGAATTCTCTAAAAATATAGGCATTTCTGTTTAATGATAATAATCTTTATTGCTAATTACATAAAATGGATTTATTGCATTTATACTTTGTGATGCATTAGAATAATGAGGAAATAAATTCATTTATTAATTTTTGGATTGGTGATATTCTGTTATTCGTAAAGCTGCCTTTATCACAGGGCTATTAATTATAGGCTATGGTAATGAGTTCCAACTTATTAGGACCAGATAGTTATTTCACAACCATTGGCGTGCCCCTACACTATATCCTCATCTTTGAAAAAGAAGAAAAATCAAAATATGCACAATTATTATAAGTGGTGTACAATTAACTAAAACTGCGCCACAGGAAACATTTTGAGTATAGAGAGTTAATGTTATAAAAACATCGATTGAGAAAAATTGCTCTCTGGAATTATTATAATTTAATCCATTTCGAATAAGGGCGTCGTGAAATATCTGTACCTAATATCAAACGCCCGTGTGCTACCGCTTAGACATCACCGACATAAGGCTTCTAAATTTCTAGGGGCCTTAAAAATATATTAATTAACGAGGGTGAAAGTGTTTTAAAAGAGATAGATAATATGAAAAATCATTTACGCAGTATTATTTTTAACACGGTCTGAAATGTAAAATTATTAGATTTTGATTAGGTTACGTACAAAAACAATAAGAATAAAAATATTTAAATAATTACAGTTTGTTTTTGTAGCCACAGATATTTGTCATCGCAAGACCCCTTCAAAGGTAATGCGGAGGAAGGTACGTTTTTTTTGAGTTATCAATGTATCATATTAGCCTAGAGCCGTTTCAAAGATAAATCCGTCCCCGGCACCGAACTCTAAGCCCATCATCTGCGAAGCTATTCTATACACAAGGTGGCTATCACTAAACTTTATCGTCTTTATGTATTGAGGCGATTATTTGTTATACTAAGTTAGCCGTATAAACCGTCCAAACTGCCTATCTCGCTCTAAAAGTTAGCACAGCCAAGAGGGGGGCTGTTAAAACATATCACTTTTTGACAGTTTAGACGGTTAACTTATTGTAAAAATTAACCGCCACAATGCATACATATGATAAACTACCGTCGATAGCTACCAATAACCTCCTTGTGTATAGAATAGACCCACTGAAGCTTGAATTGGGAAAACTATAGAAAGAAGAAGGGTTAATAATTTTATTTTGGTTAATTTTAAATAGCAATAAAAAAGTCCCATTAAGATTTCTTTGCTGTTGTTTAATGTCGAATAATTTAGTCTATGACATTTAAAGTTACTCTGATATTATCATAGAGGGGCTGTTAAAACGTATCACTCTTTGACAGTTTAGACTGGTAACTTATTGTAACAATTAACCGCCTTAATACATATATATATAATAAACTACCGTCGGTAGCAGCCTTGTGTATAAAATAGCTTAACGGTTTATCACAACCTACAAATAAAATATATTCTAAAAGCTATTGAACAAGTGAAAGAAAAAAATCTCGAAAGATCGCTAATATTTTAGGACCAGCCGTACCGTCTCATTATTCGATAAAAAGCGTTAAAATTAAGACGTAAATTTGTAATTTACCAATACTTATTTTTATAATATAAAAAAAACATTATGAAGTAAATACTATGAGTATCCATACTAATTCAAAATATAATTACTTCATTTCCTGCAAGCTGCGCTGCATCGCTTTGATACGAAACGTTTTTTTTTTTATCATTTTTTCTTCTTAATTAGCTAAACAATGTTGAAATATTAAGGCAAATAATTATAAATTTTATCGAAAATTTCCAACAGGTGGCTGCAGAATCAGTTGTGCGTCAGATTGCAAAACATGTCGCGCGTGATTTTCCACAGAAATTCTTTTACAACACAAAATCTAGCAGGTTTAAAGTGAAAAACTATTGACATAATAATATATTATTTATATAACAGTTAGGCCAAAGTAATATATCTTTGAACCATCAGATTTCGTGTCGGTTACTACAACTATCAAATCAAAACACATGAAATAATTAGTATGCACATCGTAACTTTGACAAACGACTTCCTGTCAGACTCTTCTGCCCCAAGTGATTTGTTATTTATTTATGTATTCAGTAACATTGTGGCTTAACATATTATATTGGCCAATATTCCACATATTACGAGTATTACACAGTGGTATACAAAAAATACAGTATATTATGGTATATAAAAATTCACTAGAGTATACAAAATAATTATCGATGAGGACCTCTCATCTGGAGGCTCCGGGCTCGACCCGGTGATGTCGCAATATATTTATGTGATTTTCGCCAAAGTATAGGTATTTTTTATTGTTTCATTTCTACTACTAACTACAATAATATTGTCATTGGACCCATGGTCTGTTGTAGTGTTAAACAGAATATAAACGTTTTTTAATTAAACTACATTTGTCCTGTTATCAATACCTACTATTTACACAACACATTCTAAAAATATATAGTTGGTATTTTTATTACCTGTGTAAGATCGATTCGATTTTTTTATTCAAGGTGATAATTTAGTAGGTAATATAAATATATATTCGCAAGCAGGTACAATTTCGTCACATCTAAAATTTGGAGCAATCCTGATTAAAATGTATTATCTTTATTACATTGATTAAAATTAAAAGTTAGTACCCACTTGTGGACTGAATTTAAAACGTTCTCAGACTATATTGTTATTAAATAGTTGACTAAATTCAGAAGGAAGTAACTTGAGTCGATATCTCAGCGCATAATATATTCTATACACAAGGCTGCTATCAGCAGTGATCGAGGGTAGTTTATCATATTTATGTATTGAGATATTATAATTGTTACAATAAGTTTGCTTTCTAAACTGTCAAAACTGTCTATTTCGCTCTAAAATTTAACACAGCCAATATAGGTGCTGTTAAAACATAGCATTTTTTGACTTCATACGGTAAACTTATTGTAAAAATAAACCAACTAAATACATAAATATGATAAACTACCCTTAATAATAGCCGATAGCGGCTTTGTGTATAGAATATATTATGCGCTGAGATATCGACTCAAGTTACTTCCTTCTGAATTTAGTCAACTATTTAATAACAATATAGTCTGAGAAGTGAGTAACTCGATGATGAATGAAATGATTTTTCAAGGCTACGTAGGTATTTTCAATAAGCTATGTTAATATTAAACTGTTCATTCATGCACTGTGCCAAGGTATACGATATTCTTTTTACGACGATCTCTCTTGTTAGATACGTTATTTTTTTGGATATTTTTTCATTCACTAATTGCTGGCATACTTTTTCTTAACACCCAACAGAATCACTTTAACCAGGTAACACGCTAACAGATTAAGTTAATTAAATAGTTGGCTTCCGCGCAAATTGAATATGAATCTGTGATATAACGTCCACTACAAATTCGCTCCATTTTTGATTACCACTTCGATTGTCACGCATATTAAAATGTTTTCCTTTTTAATTTTTTGTGAAACTTATCAGTACTTCTAAAATATTATTTGAGGCTAGAGGTCTTTATGAAAGAGGAGGAAGAGGCTTTTATAAAACTAGTACTACTACTGCACCCTGTTACGCCCAGCGTTGGGGCATACTTCCAACGTCAGCCCTCGCGCCTCCTGTCTTGTCAGGTCGGTTTTGTAGCACCGATGCAAAGTGAGGGAGGGCCGGCTACGGCGACGGAACTCTTGAGGCTATGCCATAGGGGTTCGAAGTGTTGCACTCTCTGGCGGTATACGGAACACATGTACCAGCTACGTAAAGCGTCTCTTCGTGATTACCTCAATCACCAAGGGCTGCCGTGTACTCGGGTACCTATAATGCGGTCTTGCCAGTGTACCCTTAGGATTCTGGGTAGACATCAATTCTCAAAGCTCAAAAACCGAGACCTTTGAAGCTTTGTAAGATGCCACGTTGATGAAAACCTCCCATTAAACAAACTAAACTAATTGATTGAATTACTGTAATATTTACTATATTAATTTTTAAAAATGTATTTTTTTATTGGCATTATATTTTCCATTTATTGATAGTATGCATCAATATTTTTACATTTAGATACATTAAATACAGTATTCAACTATAGATCGACCGCTTTATAAAAATATTTCCTATTTCCACTTATGAGAGGACTATGGAAAATTTGGTTCGGAGGATGCAACACAACCTCTTATTATAACAATAAATTAATCAGTAATTATGTCGGCAAGCTCAACAGCTATATGCAGCTGTGCCACAAAGCCGTGGAATACCGCATTCAAGAGATCGAGTATTTATAACGCGAGTTTACTAGTAGGTATGCCACGTCAATTCTCAAAAACTTAAAAGTTGAAACCATTGACCTATGGTCAGTTTCCATTTGTCGCGTCCTGCAGCCAGCCGTCACCGTGGGCGGTGACCCTTAGTTGGACCTGTACCCTGTCACGCACATGCAGATAGAATTTTCACTGATAAACTATCGTCCAATGTAACCGTGATACCTTAGTAGGTGTTTAAACTTCAGCTCGACAGGCAAGCCGAAGAAGAATTTCGGTATCATTAGATACAGCATTGCTCATGGATTTTGTTTTCGCTGCATCCGAGTAATGATCCACATCGTTCAATATTGAATATTCTCATATATTGCATTTTATTAATCATTTATAAAGCATTAAAAAGTAATCCGTTATAAGTCTATATTACGCTCTTTATAAAGTAGTCGTAGTAGTAGTTATTCTCCCAAGGTGCAGAACCAACCTGCCACTGGTAATGCCAATTGGGAGGGCGATAACTATGTTCAACGAAATTGCTTCGGGTGTTGATATATTCCACCTACGTGAGGATGAGTATAGGTGGACGTTATTTTATAAATTTTTAAAATAGGGTCTGCTTAACTCATCCGGTGTATTTCCATGTACCTATATAATTAATATTTTTGTATGTACATATTTCTACTGTTTAATAACATATTATCTATCTCTTTTTTATGTCATGTTGTGAACGTCTTAAACTTATAATTTGTAATGTCCACAATATGTAAAAATAAATAAATTGAAATTGAAATTGAAATTGAAATTGAAATTGAAATTGAATCAATGACATTATTAATGGATAACGCACTCAATAAAGTAGCTAGCAAGTAAATTCTCGTATAGCGACATTTGCACATGTATAGGTAGACGTCACGCAATTTCCATTACGCGATATCACGCATCGGGAATCTATAGCAATATGACCTTTATTGTAATGGCGTTAGAACAGTGTTTCTAGTGTCAATATTCATTTGAGCGAACCCGTTCGAACCGAACCATTCAGCAGACCCGACAAAAAAACATCGGGAATTTATAGCAACATCACCTTTTGTTGTAATGGCGTTAGAACAGATTATGCCATTCGGTAGATCCAACAAAAAAGTGAGTGTCATTTTTTTTAGATGCTTCGTCCATATTAATGTCATTGCACGTTATATATTTTGAGAAGCACTGCAAACAATATTTTCTTTATGAATCATTATGACATGACACAATTACATAACTAGTATTATCAAATGTGAGCCAATGGATAATCCGTGACTCTTTTTAGAGCATGCTTATTATAATATAATACATTATATTAATTTGATTACCCATATATATATATATATATTCACCGGTCACAAACACAAAATAAAATATATTATTATATTGATTATATAGGTAAGATACCTATTATATTCTTACTTTAAAATTATTTCATTGTAATAAATAAAGTTAATTTTAATATTGTAATCTTTGAATATCCCATTTCTATACATCCCGTTAACATAATCGCTTATATTATGTATTACAAATAATGATCTTGAACAACGTGTCCTTATTTATATAGTCCAAATAAAAATATACCTATATTTTATCATTTTAAGCATATCAAAATTATTTATCAATTTATGTCCGATTGATAGTGTTTACAAATTATATGATGAAATCGTTCGCTATTGCACTATAAGACAGATCAACACGCAACTTCCTCTTATAAATCGATTTACTTTCTAGTTAAAAACCAATGCGTCTTTATTATCACTATCTGTGACATATTATCACTAAAATCGCTTTCAATGATAAATATTAGCAAATTAGTTCATGGCAACAGATATTATAAACATATAACAAGTTACCATATTAATCCACGTTTCACAGGATGGGATCAAATTTCAATTATTATATTTCTAACTGAACTTCTTGCAATATTGTCTTGAAGATTGGAAGTATTATGTGAGAATTATTCGTAATTTCCGCATAATTAATCTAGTTTTATTTAAACATGTCCGTGCTCTTTGAAAAGCCAATATCATTAAGATTATGTTTGTGCCACCCCATTCAGAGCTTGGACACCAAATTTTTCACTTTATTGGCTAATGCCTGAATGCAAGACGATTCTTATTAAATGAAATGCGACGTCTTCTTCTGCTACAATGCTCTGTATAATGCTAATAAAATATTATGTACTCTTATAATAATGACCAATGTAATTACTAGGTATTCATCAAAATAAATATTTGTATGGTATTAATTTAAATAAAATAAAATATGGCTATACCTCAGCTTGGACACGGTCTAAAACGACCGTGACTACGCGACGCGAAGATTGTGCAAATGACGCCTGCAGAACAAAACATAATTTGTCATCAAAATTCAACATGCGTCCATTTAATATTCTGTTTATTGTTCTATTAGTAACAATAATAATATATTCATTGACATGTTTTCTTTTTCAAGTAAATGGGTAACGTTTTTTAGTCATCTTTACATGATTTAAGAATTAATACCCCCGTCGCCATCACGAAACAATTTGACGTGTTCACAGCTCGACTTTCGCTCTCCGATTGCCAGCAAGTCCAAAATTTCGTCGCACCTATAGTTTAAAATTATTTGCCGTTTCACTGAAGTATGCTCTTAATCAATATAGTTTACCACGTTATTGATCAATTTTGTCTACCTAGAAAAGCGGTGGAGAACCAATGATACGTGTGCCGCATTCAGTACTTTAAAAAATTCTGTTCCAACTACAAATAATGTAGAACTATGTACGTAAAACTTCAACCAGTAGCACTTGGTACGTCCCGTTTGACGTAAAATCTGATAAAAATGCAATTTTGACAATATTTTTGGGAATAAGAGCTTAAAATTCTCTCGACTTGGTTTTTTAACGAAATTTTCACTGTCGATTAAGGTGATATCATTAAAAAATAAAAATTGGACCGAATGATATTATCAATTAAAATACACATGTACCTAAATAAATGAAACCAGTTATGACCGTCATTAATACAACTATTCAGTACCTACTATAAGTAGCTATATTTTATGTTATTTGTAAATATACAAAAATAGTTAATAAATGATTCTGAAGCTAGTTTATATATAATACACCAATATTTTATTACCTATTTTTATTTCTAAATAAAAATACTCGATATATTTTTTACAAATTATATTAGTTTATAACAAAAAATATGATTTTTATAATTTGGTATCATACGAAATTGCAGACATAGTTCGTAATTTATTAATAACAATTTTATAAATTATTATTATATGATATTAAGTATGTAGTCATAATGGTGATTGAATATTAAATAATATTAAACCACAACCGTTTAATCTATCGTAATTGCTATCATACTGAAACTACTGATACAATAAACCTCCTTCCTTTAGCTATACAAACAAGTTTTTAATGGGGTATAATAAGATAAGAAATTTAACAATGCAAAATTAATGAGTTAAAAAAAATGTTCGATTTTACTGCGTTACGTTTCCATGTTAAAGACATCATTTAGTTTTAATATTATAACTTTATTACAATCATTGTTGAATAAAATATTAAAAAGTAATATTATAAAATATTATGAATGATACAAGTCGTTCACGTATGATGGGGAGAGAGGGGTCATATTCGTTTATATATTATTATGTATGTTTATAACATCTAGAAATATCTAATCCCTTTGATACTTTAATATTGTTAATAGTTGACCGACACTGCTTACTATGGGAACAAATTCGGTGTGGAAATATTTCATAATTACAGGTACCTATTTTAATTGCTTATTCAAATAGGTACATAGTGGCACTTCTTCATTTATGTTAAAAATCTGTTATCGAATATTCAGTAGAAATAGTGTAGTTTATAAATGGAATTTGCAGCGTGACAAACAATGTTACATCTCAAAATACTATGTACGATTTGAATATAATTATATGAGTAACTATCCGTTACTGGTCCTCATGTGAGTAAATGTGATATGATATGGAACTTGGTATTTAATTGGTAGTGAATTTCCGTGATAATACTCAACGGTGTAAATCTCTCCTGTACCATCGTTTTACGTTGAAGGGTGTTAAGATATTATTGTTTAACAGAATTTAAGTGACAATATATTTTGTCATGTAGTGTGAAAAGGACACGTAACGATCCTTTTTTATAAAATGCAATGAAAATTCAGACACATTTACTATACTAGTCTGAGTGCACACGACCATTAGTGGGCGCAACCGGTTACAAGCTAAGTGTTCATTACATGGTGTATCTGAAAAGAAATAGAGGTGGGTAAATGTGGGTGTCTTATAGATAGTCCGCTGTTTATAGTCCGGCTAACGGCACAATCTTAATGTACACTTTTTTTCTGGGGTGCCCTCGCCGATTACCATACCGCACTCCGTTGCTTCCACAATGGAACACCCGCATTTTCCCACATCTATTCTTCATTTCAAGAATTAACACCAAGGCTGCGAACTGTTTCATCCACGAATTGTCGTATACGACCAGCCCTATTCAGATTTTTTCAGCATTATAATTATTTTTTTCAAAATTAGAACTGATTAAAATTTTAGATATATTATATAGGAACATTATAAATTGATTTTTTCTCTCAAAATGCATTAAGTAATTGAATATATTTAAACATTTAATCTATTACTGGCTCTCAAACATATTATTTCGTATTTTTTTAGCTTTTTATAATAAATTGTTATACGATTAAAAATACACTAATTAATTATTTTAGCCAACAATTATTTATAACCAAGCACAAAGATAATTTGGCACTCAACGTATTCTAAAATCATTTATTTACCTTCCGGGAGATATCAATTACTTTGTCATTAACACAAAATTAAAATTACTAACTGTTTTCGGTGAGGTAATATCATATTATTCCAATAGAGCGATGATACGTCTGATTTGTTATTAAGAAATTGAATGGCGTATACAAAAAAAAATGAGAAAGTGTTATTCCATATAATTGATGCGGGCTCTATTGTGGTCATCTCTCAACGTGACCTCGATAGTTTTTTTCTTTCTTTGACCATTTTATTGACTATTTTTGATATCAAAAATATCACGAATAATGAAGTTTTTTTTATTATCTTATATTATTAGGATTCTCCATATCTAAAATTCAAAGTAGTGAATGGACAATAACAACACAAAAATAATTTTCTGACCCCATTACTTATTTGTGTATTTTCACGTCACGTTTTTTTCCGTTAGTTGTGTGCCTGTAGTGTAGTAATAGATTGAATGCCCGTGCATCGCTGGTTCATACTTTGGGACTGAGTCAAATTTAAATGATATTTCTGGATCCAAAACCACAATAAATGAGCTTGGCAAATGACTAACTACCTACTAGTTATCTCCATTTTCTTACGATATCCTTGGTTCTTGTTAATTCTGTATATATTATGATTTATCTTCCTTCAAACTGCAAAGTCCGACATACACCCATGTGAGAACTTTTTTCTTGGCACCGTTGGGAAGAATTGGTACATTGCTATACTTTCAGACTCGAAACTGACGCTGATAGTTTTTTATTGGTGCTTAGTAGTGCGTAGTGGTTCCGGAGAGTAATGTGTCCAAGGGCGTCGCATCCTTATACGCAATGTTTACAGCGCACATGGCCAGGAGGTTGCCGTGGACCACGTCATGTTGAATTTGTGTATACCTCTTGATTCAGCAATTTTCGAGTATAATTCATTGATTCATTTAAGATATTTTTATCAGCAATTATGTATACAAAATGTAATAGAAAGTTTTATAATATTCTAGTACAGCTTCTTATAATATTATATAATATTACGTTTACATACCTAGATATTATGTATTTCTTATATTTCATGTCATTTGATTTTGTGAAATGATACTTGATACCTATATATCGCCAATCTGAATATAAACAAAATTATTGAAATTTAAATTGACGATTTATCTTTATGTGAGAAACGCGATTTGTTTGGGGGACATAATAAAATGTGTAGCTAATAAGTAAGTAAAAAAATATAGTAGACCGTTTATATCTTAAGAGTATGTATGACAGAACCAATGTGATTCATATTTCAGTCGAAGAGAGTCCACAGAACGAGTAGCACGTCATTTTAAATCAAATTTACAACAAAATCCCTAGTCATCGAAGATTTTATTATAAAAAACATAATAATAATTATTGTCGGTAGAGCAATTCATTGCAATGATTTATTAGGTACCGTCAACGCTGTTTGCCGGCCGGCCGAATGTAAAACAATGTGAAAAATAATAAAAATGTATGGGGTGTCTGCACGACAATATTTATTTTTAGGCGTTATAAATTGTTTCGTGCATTGGCTTTACTCAACCAACAAAATACAATAATGGTACCTATCTATTATTTCACTAGTACATATTATAAAAGTAAAGTTGCGTTACTAGTTTGTAATAGTGTCAGACTAAACTTAAACCAATTGGGTACATCACTAGATATATTCTACGTTTTTTTTTTAAATATGCAATAAATTAAACAATACTTACCTATTTTTTAAAAATAATTATGTAGTTCTTACACATTAAAAATAAATACTATTCATTAATAATGTTTTTTGGATAGCACATGAAATAAAAATGTATGTAGATAATATGTGTTTCAAAATCCTTCGTATGTTTAGTTCTCGTACAATTTCAGGTTAAAAAGTTATTAATCTATTTGTTTCTAAACTACTAAACTAAACTCTAAGTTTAAAAACGTCACAATATCCGCCATATTGGTTGCAATACTTCCCATCAAACAGCTGATTAACATATTGAATTTAGTAACATTTAAGTATATTAGAAGATATTATTTTTTGTTCACCCCATACTCGCTTAGTTGGAGCGAATTTGTTCGTTTTAAATTTAATTTAGTGACCGTTACTTTTGAGGCACGTATCGGCGGCGACTTTTTTATATTACTAGTAGACCAACTATTTCGGACCACATATAAAAATATCATATTTTCAATTCTCAAGGGCATTTCTGTAGAGCGTCCCTTTAAGGTGGCATTTATTTATGCATATAGGTGGCTGTACATCTCACGGCGACCATGCATATTGAGAAGTAGTTGAGGTTTATATTACTTATATAATATAATAAAGACAGACGTGTATTCCTTATTTTTCAAATGCTATTAATAATTATTATGTGTGTAGGTACCCCGTATTAAAAAAATAACTAAAAACACAAAATGAGGTAAGAGAACACGTTAGTTCGTAACTTACTTACTACATTGCTAAATTGTATTAACGTTTTACTGCCTGTAGTATGTAGTGCTTTAAGCATGAATTACGATGGATAAAGTCAAACGGATGCAATCTGAAGTCACTAATTGATTTAGTTGATGTTAATCTTGACTAATTTATAGCATACGTATTTTATTCATTACATTAATTAGAACAACATAATAATATGAAACTTTAAGTTTCTTTAACACACTAGTCTTTACAAGGACAAAATCTTCCGCTAAATAAACCTTGAATTGACATAACGCAACGCATTTTATTATTATGGGAAGTGCATTAAGGTGCACGACTTTTCCGTATTTTTTCTAGTATTCATTTTAAAATGTCAATATTATGGCTAAGTGCAACTCATTATAATATTAAACTTTATAAAATTAACACAATTTTACCTTCAATATCCGGCAGGTGTAATTTGCCAGATTATTAAGCACGATTTTAATTTTACAGATTTAATGTATTACCATTAAATTTTAACAGTATCAAGAAACACGAAAGTCCATAAAGACAAAAAAAACCAGTAGCTACAAGGATTTGAGGCTAGAATCTTTCGAAAGATCTTTGACTCCATCTACGCGTGCGGCATTTGACATGGTCGCTATAATCATGAGCTATATATACGTCGTTAAATGTATCAAAATGTAACATATCGATGGACACACCACGTGACTCGTATGGACGAATAGAGGTTCAAATATATATGATCAAGTTATGTACTGTCACGTGCTGTCACAGTAAGCTGCCGCTACGGGAAGAAAGTATGTAATCTCGTTGTCTTTGTATTTAAAATGTTATCAGACTTATGCTCCCATCCCGTAGCATATTTCTAACCTTTAAACGAACATTGTCAGTTGGCAAAATCTGCCGAAATCACCAGAACAACAATGAGGTCACCTCACGCGTACTGCACTGCATCGATACCCGCATGACTCAATGAACGTTTTTTATCATTGTCTACATGCCTACACATTTTCGACTCATGTCAAAATCGCGTGTTCTTTGTTTTTATTAGTTTTCTCTATGGATTTTCTATTAAATTATTATCTATTATCAATGGTCTGCAGGTTGGGTTATGTTCAAAATATTATCTATGGATGCACCATCGCAAGTAATTTTAACGTACGTACACGTAGAAACTGTTCAAATTAATTGAAATTAGCATTAATAATGAATAATAATTCAAAATACTAATACATTAGAATTGGCACTCTCCATCATTGAATTTATAGAGATATTGACCATTCAAAGTATTCTGCGAAATGACGAAACCATGGACTAAATTTTTCGCCGTACCAGCATATGACAGTACGTGACGTGAACATAACAATCATTAAATCGCCTCACGTTAAATTATCCAGAAGAAAAACGGACTTGAATTTTCACAAATTTTTTTACAAGTTTTATTCTTAACGTTAAATCGAAATGAGTCCTTTTTCTTTCACTCGGTGTTAAAAATCGTACAAATAAAAACTAAAAAAAGATTATGTTTTATGCATAGATTATCGTTCATTTCTTTGTATAGGTCCGTATAAATAAATACTAGTATAATACATTTTTAATAGCCCCTTGTTAACAACCACTGCTTTCACTATGTTTTATTGTGAGTCATATATGCATCTAATGAGAAAATGTAACATTTCACTATTATAATAGCACCTTCGTGGTTTAAAATAAAGGAATAATAATTTTGTTTGAAATGAGCCAGTAGAAAGTGTGATTTGAATTAGTATTACACTGCGAGTAGAATAAATTAACGCAGTATTGCATACGATTTTTAAATTGACAACGTTTTACATACCTACGATATAACAAAACTTCGACATTTTTGATTGATATTGTCGGTTGAATTCACTTTTATTTAAAATTATTTTTAAGCTAAAGACTATAAAAAATTAAAAATAAATAACTCATAAATTACATAGTGTCAGTTACCGTCACTACCCTTACTAAAAATATGTTTTATGGAACATGTTTTACTCATGATCTCCGACGCAAAAGCGTTACGAAAAATATACGTAGAATAACTATTGACGCGCATCCCGCCCGAGCCCCGCCCCGATTACTTACGCGCGCCGATTATTTTCATTTTACGTTCAGTAGCCTACATTCTGTGCGACGTATTGTTCGTCTGTCATTATTACTTCTTTAATTTTTTTATCGAGACTTTATGAGATACATAATGAATATTGTTACAAACGGATTTTAAAATATAAGTAATACGAGTACCATAGGAAATTGACACTAAGTAATAGTTTTTTTTACACAAAATGTTTACTTATGCGTTTAGATTAAAAATATAAACTATAATTATGACGACGCAATCACATAAAAAGCGAAGTGTGTGCACGTTAAAGCTAAGAGTATCATTTTTAGCAAAACCTCCAATTTAATACATTTTCCGATAATTTTCATCTTAAATATTCGATATGCAGCTAAGAATATATTATATATTTTTTGTTAAAACAAACAGATTGCATCGCAAATAATAATTATATTTTCTCGGAATTTTATTAAACTATTCATAATTTTAAGAAAACCTCGCGATTTAGTATCACGCAATCGTTTGTCAACTTATTTTGAAGTGCCTTTTTGAACAATAATGATTTTAAATCAAAATGCGACTGACAAACAACTACTTTATTCTGTCTATTATAGTCTCGCAGGGACTCCCAATCTTGTGCCCATGAACTCATTCATGCATTTTTTTTAATACAAAAATCTGACCATTTTAATACTAAATCAATTAGTAAAAAAATATTGCAATCGAGTTTTTGTGTTGGTTGATTGGATATTGGTATTAGATTTATCGCCAATGTGTGGTTGAACAAGCAACCAGGTGGATTGAAAAAAATATCACTCCCCTAAAATTTGGGGCGTATAAGATAAAATCGTTGAAATTATTCATGCAAATCATCAATGAACACAAAAAAAATGAAATACAGATCGCGACTCACTGATTCGAATCTAAAACACTGTTAAAACACACAATAACAAATATCTGCATACATTCCAGACTATGAAAAATTGATTGAATAAATCCAATACCAAAGATCCTACTAATTAAACTGTCTTTTCTTAATATATTTTTCATTATATTTAATAATGATAAAAAATAATAATAATTTGTATAAAAGTTATGTAAGTTTAGTTAAAATGTATAAAATGTGTCCACCGTTCGATTTTGACTGTAAACGCGCTCTTGGTGAAAATACTGTTGGGAACCCCTGCGCTCTTAAATTCATTTCTTCAGGCGCACGACACTGCAGGCAAAGTGAAGCTGGTGACACTTTTTATTTCTACTTTTTCATGCCGCCGCATTTGTATACATGTTTTAAATAAAATAGTAATTGTTCATTCAGCTATGTGAACTAGTACTCTATTGATCTACAATCAAATAACACGAAGTTTTGGTCTCTTTCCGCAACGAAGCCACTAGGTATCCATTGAAATTCCGTACATGTATTGCATTAGTGCCAACTATTGCTATTTAATATAATGTAAGTGTTCAGTAAACATTGAAACTGCCTACTTATAAATTATTTATTTATTCACACATATTAACATTATTTCTAGTCGTATTCTATCAACTTGAGCTAATACATTATATTCAATTATGAAAGATGTTGTTGGTTTTTCCACGTTTTAATATTAATATTGTCATTAAAACAGAAATATTTAAGTAGGTAAAACATTTCGTGGAAAGAATGATAAAGAACACGCAGTGACAACCCAAAACTCTATTACAACAGGTAAAACAGTTTTCTATTTTATTATAGGTATTCAAAATGGCTACTATTTAAACAGCTGATCGATTCTATAGTAAAACATTATCTTTGACTTTAAATGATAAGAAAACGAATCTCTTTTACAATACGTAATGTTTTGCTCTCATATCATGTGCTTCGTCTAGAACGGAAATGGTGAGGGTTTTGAAACGATATTTATACATAATATTACATTCATTCGTTCACCTGTTTTGTGAATAAATGATTATAAACATCGAACTATCAATAGTACGGTCTCCAAAATATTAACCGAACCAAAACATTTCAATGCTTCCATATTTTAGCAAGAGTTTTAATAATCGTCACATGGCGAGTTACAGTCGTTGGATTATATATGCACCTGCTGCCAACGCAATCTCAGTTCAAAACGTCACGTAGGCGAAACACTTGTTCGCATTATTTTGTGCGCGACGTAATTATTATTCTCCATTTGGAAGACTAGTAATTCTATTACAAAGTCATACTTTCTACACCATTGACCTCCAACTTATATAAAGTGTGGTAGACTTTTTATGCATCCGTGCAAGTATATGTTTCGTCCATATTTTTATTGTACATAGCAGTGGCGAAGACTCCATACTAGGCGATTATTTGAAGCCTACCTTCTTAAGAAAAATATTTTTAATAGTATATTGACTTATTTATATAATCACTTGATTATTATATTCTATAAAATAATTTATTTTGCCAACGAGAAATCTCATGGAATGTGTAGGAATGTATTACACAGATAATAACAAAATAATACTCAAAGGTTTTAAAAAATATACCACAGCACGCCATCTGTTTTGACGTAAATAAAGGTCGGATTATGTTTCGAATAATTCTCAATTTTTTGAATATGGACTTTACGTCACGTAGCCCCACCCAGTCTATCGAATTGTATGAACTAAGGTAAACTCCGATCGCAGAGCCTAAAACTAAATAATTAATAATAACATAATTTAAAAAAAAATCTATGGTGTTTAATCGAACATTAATAAATATAGACTGTTTTTTTAAATAAAAAGAACTTTTATCTAATGATTTTTGATGTGTATAAATGTTTTGAAAAAATACGTACTTAGTTAAAGCTGATCGCTTAATTTTATGTCGTCAGTGAGTTTTTTAAGTTTCATTAAATTAGTGTGTCGTTGTCATTAGTCTGTACCTATTCATTAGTAGTAATATCGTATTATCTTCTTATTTTTCGTAAGTATACCTGACAAGTGTGTTCTTTTTATCAGATCTTCACAGCCTACCTCTTTCCAAAAGTCACCCTTCGCCACTGGTACATAGCATAATATATAATATAATTTCAAGGGGTATTTTCATTTTAGTACCTACATATATATTTATATAATATTACAACCCCTCATTGCGAGGCTCCTGCCCACCCTAAATTAATATTAATTCAATTTTTAATTTCATTATCTCGAATATTATATCATCGACACCAATTTTTTACATATATATCTATAAGCCGTCCATAAGTAATTCATTTGTGAAGGTTTCAAATCGACAGGAGATCATTAACAAAAATGTTTGTTGTTTTTAAGATCGTTGTATCATACTCATATCTGAACTACCGGACAGTTCCCAAAGATTAATGTCACCGCATTAACACTTGTGAATCGAATTTCACGTCTCTGGGTATACGAGAAATAAACGAAAATTGAGCGTAAAAGCGTGGTACAAAATCTTGATATAGACTACAATATTACATAAAAACATTGTAGATTGCTTACCTCTTTATAATTATATTTTCTAAATTAGAGTTTGGGATATTCGCAAATGTATTTATCGGTGAAGTGGATGCCTATTAATTGTATTTCGCTAACAATTTTGTATTCCCACCCGGTGGTTATTTCACGGCAAGTGTTTTGATTCATTTATTGTTATCGCATATATTTTTTTAGAATTATTAATAACCATGTCCTTGCTTTTTGTACAAGGTGGTTGTTAGTAATTTTGAACAATCACAAACACCCAGGATTTGATATTGTATTCTCACATAAAAATTGTGTCCTCAGCGGGAATCGAACCCAGAACTCTCAGGTGGAAGGCCAGCACTTTATACACTGTACCACGAGAGCCGCCTGTTATCTCATATTGTGGCTCAAGTATTTATTTCCATATACCAAATCGTACTAGTATCAAACTATAAAACGCCAATATTGGGTTTAAATCTCAATCAAATGCTAGATGAAATTTTAAACCTACTAGGTTTCTATACACAAAGGCATATTATACAATAAGCTACTTTCTCATTAATAATTACATACCAAATCGAATTCGATTCACGTAATGAGTAGAAACCTGAATAATTGTCCATAAAATTTCAGGCAGGAAATAATATCATCATTTGCAAAATCAGGGTTGGGTCAAACCATTTTAAATAATATTTATAATCATAATCACCCTGGCTCGGTCTTCTGCTCATGTACGGTCTCTCTAAGCTGATTTAATTAATTTTGGACCTATACATTGTATCGCTACAGAATTTTGTCTACTTCTTGGAGATCACTGTATAACAAAATTAGTCCAATGATTGTCTTTTGTTCGAGCTTTATGCATGCCATTATAATACATTATATGTGGTTTTTAGCAAACTTATTTTACACCACACACTCTTGTTTGTGCCTGTGTCTAATTATTTCATATTTTGTCCTTACGCGTTATGTCTAGTATGCATCTTTCCCTACTAGGTAGGTTTTGCATGCAAATATGATAACGGCGAGTACACACTGAACTGGCTTAGGCACAATAGAAAATTAATCAGTTTATCCCAAAATGCTTGGACTGTTATGAGTTCATAATAAAAATGTGTCAAAGCGTGTTGATAGATTACCACCACAGGGCATTTCTAGATGAGAAATTAAAAATATAGTAAGTCTATTCTACCTTCCACATGTAAGGTGCCTAGTCGCCTCTGAGAATAAATGAGCTTAAGCGGATAATGAGGCTAGAATCAGATAAAACATCTACGCAAAAAAGCGATTCGCAGTTCTGCGAATGAGAGTATTGTACAAATAACAGACAGTGTTAAAATTTTCTAAATTTGACACAATGTAGAGCTGCGCTTTACATAATAATATGTTTTTGAAAACGTAAAGAAATTGAAAATATGTGTTTTGGCATTGGGGATGATGTGAGAGTTTGGTTATTATTCAGTTATTTAATAGAATTTTTGGTAGGGCCTGAGTCGCAATCAGTGCCTCGATAAAATTACATTAAATCTGTTATAACAAATACAAGTGTTAACCAATAAGAAATATGTATAATTATGTCATTTAAATCTATTACAAATTACAAAAGTACCAATCTTTTTTATATCTATGTCAATGATTAAATCAGATAGTTAACATTCTAAAATCATGAGTGATTAATTATTGTTCTTAGATAATAATAAAAATTATTTGGTCCAAACTTACATTGTTTTAAATTAGATCAACGCACACGCGTAACGTAAGTATCTACTTATCTAACTAACTAAGTACCTACTTACAATATTTTCTCTTGTCTCGTTATTGTAATGAAATGTTTCATTCGATTAAGATCGATATTAATCGTATACTTTCGATTGCAATTTTCATAATTACATAAACAGACTGAACATTGTAAAATAATTCCATCATACAAATTGATTAGCATTGTAAAATATTGATTTCATTATTGGTCATAATGTCGTTACTTTTATCTCAGTTATAAATCATAAAATCAATATTCCAGTACATATTACGTTTTAATTTAATAAATCATTTATTTGCAGTGGGCTTCACAATAAATTTTATTATCGTGGCTACGTGTAATAAATATTTCAAGACATTTTCAGTAGTATTACCTCACCACAACAAGTCTTTCACAATTCTAATTGATTTAAATTTTATACTTTTCCATTTGAAGTACAAAAGTTAAATCTATTACAATTTAACTTCAATCTTTTCATAAAGTACCAGTTCATAGTATTATATTTTTTTACTCACAATTATTGACTCACTAATTGACACTACCATTCATACAAGTTTAGTGGTTCTACTTCAGAAGAATAAATCAAAAATATTAACGCGAATTTGTTATAATATGTACATTATTATAAGAAAAATCTCAAAAATAGAAAGATTATTGGAGTTTGACTCAGATATCTTAGAAATTCATATATATTTTCAATTGTGCATGAACGCGATACTCGAGAGATGCAGGTTCGATTGCTGTCTTACTTTTTTCAAAAAGATTTTTTCTATTGGTTATAATATATTTTCTCAGAAGTGTTTTCAAAATTATGTATTTTCAATTGTTGACCGTTCGGACTTATCTTTAATTAACTTATAAAATTGTACAATCATGAAAAGTACACGGCAAAAACAGGCTCATAGCATTTTTTAGTTTTTGAGATTTAAATACCAATTTGTGCAACAGGGGAAGTGCTCAATAATGGTATCATTAAAACTACCAAATTTGATTTCATTGCTTTATAAATATAATGAAGAGAGAAGAAAGTGTAGTCAAGGCAGAAATCATCTCATTGTGTATGAAACTGTATAAAAACGTAGGATATGTTTTATTATTCAGTTTCACTTATATTATATTTCAAAATAAATGAGAAATCAAAATATAAATTATTTTACTTAATATTAAAACCATTTTTCAACCAATAATGATTTTATTCTTTTTTATAATTGTACAGGAGTACAATTATTATCATTTTGTCGATGAGCCTGTTTTTACCGTGTACCCTTCGTATGGCAAATCTGGCCTCGATTGTTATAATAAACAATGTTAGTCGAATTAATTTTTCATCGACATACAATATACATTACATTCATATGTATTAATTAAAATAAAACAGAATATATAGTTTTAACTCTATATACCTAATAATTTAATAAATACTTGTTTCAGTTACCTTACCAGCAGATTCAATATTCACATATTTGTGAAAGAATGTAGTTTGTCTGATCAAACCCAGATGTCAGAAATTTTTAGGAAACCGTTTTTATTCTTCCACATACAGTGTCGATAATAATATGTTACATTGATTTGCTTATAAAATAATTGAATAACAAAACATGCAGCTAATGAAAACTTGCTAAAACTCATATCATCATGGTCATTAAACTTTTTTGTATGCTTATCTATCTTTTCCTCGGCGACTCTGCACTGCCATTCACCGTTGTTATGTATTATAATAAAACGTTCCAGTAAATTAATAAAATTAAGTAAGTATATAAAATTATCACTCTTGATTTTGGGTATATCCTTTTAAATGTTTGATTGTATCCACTATATTACATGTTGTACGTATACTATTTATTTTCATGTACATAACCAATAGTACGGTTAAATAACATTATCCCGTTACTTTTCTGTAATTCATATACCTAGGTATCTTTATAATAATATTTCAAATTATAGAATGTTCCATATATATCATTGTTACCGTTAGCATTACAACAACGCCATCTGCAAATTATAGTTGTTAGTGACACTTATGAATTTGCAGGGAAACCGAGAGGTAGTTTTAGCATGCGATATCACAACTTCCTATATAATTATGATGCTTAGATAAAAAAAAAATAACAATAAATTTAATGTCATTCGGAATGAAAATACTTTTTCAGCGCACTTCCCTTTTCACTTTATTGCATCTCGTTGCACTTATGTGGATTTGATTGTTCATCCGTCCGGAATGCATTTTTTCTTATCAGCATCATCATTTCCTTCAGGTACGGATACATCTCTTTCGAGTTAATTGGAAGCATCAAATACTACTATATGGTTTTTAAGAATGTCGGTATATTTGCATATTGCACATGCAAACTCTTGAACGTATACTAACGATGTTGTAGAATGTAGTTGATGTAGCAATAAAAATTGTAGTTTAAATGCAATGAAACTAGTATTGTCAATTTATTATGAGACATTTCTGTGATAAGTATAAAAATATAAATTTGGCATTGAAAATTTCTTATTTTCAAGGTTTAAATGGTACTGTTCGGTTATCAGGAATACAGCGGAAAACACATTTTGAAAATCGCCGATAAACTGGATTATTTGTTAGGTTAACCTAGCCAAACCTAACCTAACCTAACTTGATCTAACTCAACCTAACCTAACCTAAACTAACCCAAACTAAGAAATAATCCAGTATATCGGGTATTTTCAAAATGTGTTTTCCACTGTAGGTATTCCTAATAACCGAACAGTACCAAAATAGATCACTTACAAAATCATACTGTCTTCTCAGGTAAACGAAATAAGATTAGTATCATAGGCGTTGGGCGCGCAATACACGTGACCATACAAATAATAACAACTGAGTTAATTTGTATTAGTATTAATTATTATTCCATAATATTTGAAATTTAACTCTGATAATAGTCTCCTAATAGTAGATATACGAATTCTAAAGTTTTACCTACACTTATGTAAAACTAATCATACCAAAAGCTGTATAATATTATGTCGCAAATATTAATGACTTGTATTACTGGAGTTCACTAAGCCACTCTTGACATTTTGATTAATTGGCTTAACGATTAATTGACACGAATTTCCATATCGGCAAAAGTTCATTTATCCACAAAATACCAGCAAAATCATTAACATATAAGCCTAAAACAGTCACCATTGTCGCAATATTGTGTGGAAATTTAATTCGAAAAAATACTTTCATATTATAATGTCCAGTAATAACACCAACGGTTTAATAGGTATTTATGTAATTACAATTAACTTAAGTTTCTGGTGTACTTATATGAATGCTTCAGTCATTTCATGATATTTGAATCAAATATATTAATACTAATTATGAAGTACCTACTAGGTATATTGATTTGTAATTTAATTATGAAAAACTAAATCTAATTAAGGCCATGCATTAGTTGAGGCACGGTCTAAAAAGATCGTTGCTAGGCGATGCGCGGATTGCGGGTGGCGGGTGAAAATGACGCCTGTCAAACGAAATATTATTTGTCATATAAATCCAACATACGTCCATTTTATGTTCTATTTATTGTTCTATTAGTAACAATAATAATATATTCATTGACATGTTTTCTTTTTAAAGTAAATGAGTAACGTTTTTAGTCATCTTTACACGATTTTAGAATTAATTGACCCGTCGCCATCACGCAGCAAAGTGACGTGTTTCTGGGTCAACATTCTCTCACTGAATGGCAGCGAGTCCAAAATTTCGTCGCGCGTACAGTTGAAAATTATTTGGCGTTTCACTGATGCGTCACCTTAAGGCTATACCTCAGCTGAGGCATGGTCTAAAAAGATCGTGACTAGGCGATGCGCGGATTGTGCAAATGACGCGAGCCGAACGAAATATAATTTGTCATAAAAATTCAACATGCGTCCTTTTTATGTTATGTTTATTATTATATTCGTAATAATAATAGTATATACATTAACATGTTTTCTTTTTCAATTACATGCGGAACGTTTTTTAGTCACCTTTACACGATTTAAGAATATATTCGTCCGACGCCATCACAAAACAAATTGACGTGCAAACAGGTCGACCGTCGCTCTCCGAATGGCAACGCGACCGAAATTTTGTTCCACATACAGTGGAAAATTATTTGCCGTTTCACTTATGTACGCTCTTAATTGTAATTTATATTCAATTTATATCGTCAGTGTTTGTCAATTTACATAATTTAAATCTAAATCATTTAAAAATTAACATGTAGTACTTAATTATGTTTAACTATACTATCTAATGAAATTATATATTTCCTATTCTTCCAGTAGGGATTTGAATATTAAAACGGTGTAACAGCCATCTCGTCCGATTATTAAAGTTACTCCCTTATGTCAGGTCTTTTCTTCTCGTATTCATCCACCAATAATTATTAAGACTTGTTTAATTTAAATACAGTTTCTAATACTTGCTGTGTTTATCTCAAGTGACACATAACATGCATTATTACATTTAATCAAAAAAACTGTATGTATTTGTCATTTAACCCAATGATACAATAAAATAAATAATATTTGGATCATGGGATCCCGTTTTTGATTTAAATACATTGATTCATTCCTTTCAGTATCCGCAGTCAAAAATAGTAAATAATATCGTATTTAATTTGCATACTAAAGGGTAAAAATATAATCACAAACCTATATTTATGTATAAGTATTATACACTCAACATTACCTGTTTGCTAGTAATAATTGAATATAGTATTTACTTGGTTGATAGTAATAATAATAATTATAGTAGCCGGAAAGACATTGACATTTTGATTTCCTGTCGGATATCTGGAAGGCGTTTTTTTTACAATTACCGGTCGCGAGCATGTCTGACACCCGCGTCAATCGCAACAATAGAACGCCATAAACAGGTGGAATTTACGTTGATCTCTATTTTAGATATCAGTGAAGTATAAGAAATCGAGATCACTTACAGTTAAATTTATATTACATACATGTTGATATTGTTGATAAACCGTGGCCCACTTACGATTCGATAATTCCATAACGTACGCGTCAGACCTAGGATTAATTATTAAGGCTATACCTCAGTTGAGGCATGATCTTAAAATATCGTGGCTAGGCGATGCGCGGATTGCGGATCGCGGGTACAAATGACGCATGCCGAATGAAATATAATTTTTCATATAAATCCAACATGCGTCCATTTAATGTTCTGTTTATTATTCTATTAGTAACAATAATAATATATTCATTGAGGTGTTTTCTTTTTCAAGTAAATGGGTAACGTTTTTAGTCATCTCATACCCCCGTCGCCATCACGAAACAAATTGACGTATTCACACATCGACGTTCGCTCTCCGAATGCTAGCGAGTCCAAAATTTCGTCGCGCGTATAGTTGAAAATTATTTGCCGTTTCACTGATGTACCGTCTTAATGTTCGAGCTTATACAGTAACATGCATAATTATTTTCATTGACAACTTTTTATATTACTTATATTACTTATATATTATACTATTAGTGTAAAGACCCGCATATTAAATATTACCGTGTTTTAACTACATCGTTATTTATCGTTCAGAATGATATTTAGAAAATCCGTTTTCTTGCATTCATAATTTAAATTAAAAACACCAAAAGTATTTTTAACGAGTGGGGCTTTAAACTGCATTAATTGCATTTCAGACAATATGCTTTCCCAATTATCCAACCGATACAGTACAAATCACGCCCATATACTATACGTCCGAGATAGTATCTCAATATCCGTTAACATTAGCGAGAATCTTTGGAATTTTGAATCTAGGTATTAACAACACTATCTTGATTACTGGCGAAAGGATCTGTCATTTTTTTAACATATTACTTGTACGTACCTACCTATTTGTTAATATTTTTATTTAAAGTACCTATTTTTTTGCAATAAACAAAATATAAGATTTTTTGATAACTGTGCGTCAAGTTTGATCACCGCTTTTTTATCTTAAAAATCCATTTAAAAAAATCGTAAAAATCCATCTGTGTATGGATATGTGGAAATAAGTAATTCTTGTAAGTACTATTGATCTCAAGAGACATTGTAGTGAAAATAATGACACTAGCTAACGGCAATGTGGCAAATAATTAATTGTAAAGAATTGTTTTTTCTTACATCACTTAAATACTCAATTACCCAAACAGGAAATTTATTGTTATGTTATATTATGTCACGTTATTTACTTGTAATTTTAATTAATATATCTTTCTTACTACTTACTTACTAAAGGCTCCACTTATTTTAAACTAGAATTTAATAACAATAATAATCCTAACATTTTTTTTATATTTTAATCTATCACAAATGGACTAGTATAATTATACCGCACTTAGAAATGCATTAAAATTATACACTATTGCATGAGATAATTCACTTATTACGAATATTCGACACTATTTTTTGCGTGAATTCATTATTTTTATCATAATTATTTTTTTTTAGTAGAATATTTCATACGCACGAATTTAATAAAATTTAAATGGATAACTAGGTACCAATAAAAATGAATACACAACAATTGAAATTACTTTCAATACCTACATTAAAATCAATTTAAATAAAGTATTCGAGCTTAACTAAAGATTCTTGTTATTTAACAACGACCATATCAATCATTTATTTATTTATTTTTTCATTTAAAAATAAACAACAACATAAATTTGTCATTGCACGATTGAATTTAAAATCTATAGGCAATATAATATCGATTAAATTAAAATATTATGCCAAATTTGTTAGTTTGAACAACGCTATTACACGAATTTCACGGAAAATCTACACAGATAAAGTATATAAAATTTAAACCGGTTAATTTCATTAAATTTCCAATTTAACGCCGGTCGTTAGTTAGACTTTTAGTAATTCTCAGTATATTAATTGTGAATAAAATTTCAATAAATCGACCAAAATCAACATTCAGTAATCGCTCATATTTGAAAGTAATTATTTAAAGTATCCACTTTAAGTAATATTGCCTGTACACGTGAATAGATTTACTTGCAGTATTAGTGTATATTTTAAACCAGAGGCGGGCAAACTTTTTGGATGGAGGGCCAAATTCAAGAATTCAAAATAAGCGGCGGGCCGCAAGTAAAATACCATTTTTAGATATACACTATTTATTATCACTAAAAATAAACATTACAAAAAAATTAATGAGAAGAATGAAAGTGTTGTACATTTTTTCAAATTCAGGTGTTAATTTTGTGGTTGATATTTTCAAAACTGCCTGTAAATGGGCATCGGAGATATTTGATCGTAAAGAATTTTTATTGAGGATCATGATCGAAAATGTTTGTTCACATAATATATAGGTTGATCCAAAAACAACGAACATTTTTCTTGCATAATCATTAAGTTGTTCGAATTTGTCTGAATTAAGGGCATTGTAAAATTTGGATATATCTTCACGACGATGCAATTCTCTTAAATCAGTGTCACACTGCAAACCAATAATCTCAAGTTGTAGCTCTGTCAGTACACTATCAATATCTATTGAAAATGGATCGCGTACTGTTGTTAAACTTGTCTCAATTTTTCGGAAGTCACCAAATCTTTGTAAAAAATCGTCATTCAGAGCTTTAATAATTTTACCATATTCTTCAAATTTATATTCTGGTATATTCAGCAACTTCATAGTTGGAAAGTGGTCCACGTTCTTATTCGATATTTGTTGAAGGAACAACTTGAGTTTTAATCAATGACATTATTAATGGACGACGCACTCAATACAGTAGCTAGCAAGTAAATTCGCATGTATAGGTAGACGTCACGCAATTTCCATTATGCGATATCACGCATCGGGAATTTATAGCAATATGACCTTTATTGTAATGGCGTTAGAGCAGTGTTTCTAATGTCAATGTTCATTTGAGCGAACCCGTTCGAACCAAACCATTTGGCAGACCAACAAAAAGCATCAGGAATTTATAGCAATATCACCTTTATTGTAATGGCGTTAGAACAGATTATGCCATTCGGCAGACCCGACAATAAAGTGAGTGTCATTTTCTTTTCCAGATGATTCGTCCATATTAATGTCATTGGTTTTAATTGAAATCCACTCAAACTGTTCACCATATCGTGGGCATATATTTTTTTTCCTTGCAACGCAGAGTTAAAAGTATTTAAATGTGTCACGATGTTCAACATAGAAAATAGTGGTTACATAGTGTGAGACGAGACGCAAGGAAGACGTACTGAGATAATACATTAACGAAACAACAAATTCTTCAAATTTTAATCTATTGTCAATATTTTTTAAAAAAAATATAAAAAAGTTATTCGTAATCAGAAGTACAATTAATGATGGCGGGCCGCAAAAAAATACCCGGCGGGCCGCAGTTTGCCCTCCCCTGTCTTAAACTATCGCGATAACAACTTTGTACGCGTAAAAGTGCTGCCTGTCTCACCAATCTCATTCTTAAATAGTAAGAGAGACGCGATGTTATCTTTATATAGTACTATTTGACAGGTCGTGAAAATCGGTTAACCTCAAAATGAGTCTGCGCGGTGTAGTTCGTTTTTTACCGGCATGTTCGCCACTATTGTTCTACTGTGCAGACGCAGATATCACACAGTCACTGTCGTGTGAAAATCCAGAAACTTCTGAATTTTTTTGATCCATGCAAGCAATCTTGCACTATGCAAGATAATACATGTTTACACGTGCATTTTTTGTTATGATCGTGATAATACGTACTGTCAGCATTAAATCCATGCACGTGTAAACGGGGTATAAAACTAAGTAGTTATATTATATTAAGTATTCACAATATTAAGGTACTTATATTAAAAGATTTTCAAAAAAAGTTATTATCCAGGGTGCATGCGGAGGGTGATCACTGATCAGTACCATTTGCTTCTGAACAAAATATACTTACGTGTGATTGAAAAAAAATGCAAATATTTTTTTATCCATTAATTCAAACGAGGACGCGTATAACCAAGTCCAACATATCATAAAACCAGGCAGAGGCAATTTTCGCGCCAATATCGCCAATCCAAACCACAATTAATTCTAAACCCTAATAATCAGAAATCAGTACATAGCAATAGCCTTTGGCGCGAACGCTAACATAACTATTATCATTGTACGTTACCTATAAGTAGGTATTGTTCTGATTATTATTCCACGTTATTGAAGTTATACAACTGATACTAAAAAAATAAAAATAATAACTTAATATGTTGAAAAATGTGTGAAATATTATTTTGCTCTATTTCGCGTGAGGGCATTACATTCTATAATATCTATAACAACGATAATATGTGCGCGTGGCAAAGCTCGCGCCAAAGGGTACTGCAATATACTGATTTCCGATATGTAGGGTCGCTGATGCAGGCAGAAAATGCAGTCCTACCTTGCTTTTTTTAGGGTTTGGGAAGACACAAATATGACTTACCTGTTACAAGCGTAATGCACAAAGCCCCGGTTCTCTGATGGGTATCGAAATCATTCATAAGGTTATATCTTTATAATCTTCCCTTCCATCTTCCTTCTTCCCCACTGCTATAGCCGGGTCAATGGTACAGCTGGACGGTTTCCTGAGCGCCACATTCTCATTGTATCGTATAATCTATTCATTTTGATTCTAGTCCCAGTCTGAATACGGTGTATCATCATACAATCTGCGAGTATCTCCAAAAATCTAGGTGAAACACTTTCATTGATACCATCAGGAAAACTCAACATTCAACATTTTTTCCCTTGCATTCATCTGTGAAATCTATTCCTGGATTTCAAAGCATTCATATTGGCTTGGTACGATTCTGCAAGTGACGTTCCCTGCACAGTGATCAGCGCATCTATTCTATACACATGACTGCTATCGGCAGCTATCGAGGGTAGTTTTTCATATATTTGTATCGAAGTAATATAATTTATTGTTACAATAAGTTAGCCGTCTAAACAGTCAAAACTAATATATCTCGCTCTAAAATTTGGCACAGCCAAGAGAGGTGCTATTAAAACATAGCACTTATTGTAACAATTACAACTAACTTATTGTAATTTTTACAATAAGTGATAATACTTCAATACAAAACTACCCTCGATAGCTGCCGATCGCGGCCGATAGCAGTTGTGTATAGAATAGATGCGCTATGCGCTGGTAACTAACCTCACCATTACCAGCAATAAGATGCGCCTGAAACCCAACAATTTCTGTACTAGAAGCTAAACTACCTTTTCTCCAAAAGAACACTCTCGTCAAAACAAAAGTTAATATTTTTCATACCCTGAATGTTATTGTTTTAATAATTTTGGATTTATGATATGAAGTGTAAATTGAGCCTGAAATAATATGATAATTTAGTTACCTATACAAAATGTATACTTAAATGTATACAAAATGTATACCCTGACTCTGGCGTACAGATTCATTTATAATTATATATTGGATTGATAAATATATCCTACTATTAAATGTGTATTAGCACATAATTTTTCATTGAGCCATCAACAACACAATCCGTTGAAAACGTAAGCTTGAAAAAAATGGTAACTAATGAATAATATATCATACTTTCGATGAAATTCCTGAGAGCATCCGTGCGCGCCGCCTTCATAAATTGCGATCAAACCTTGAAAATAAATTCTTCATGGAACGAATCGCAAACCATCACTTTTGTTCGTTGGATTATTACTCTACGATATCAAACGAAAAGTTTCACTATATTCTTATTTTGTTGGGTAAGTACAAATAATTAAATTGACATCTGTAATACGTAAATATGTTTACCAAAGATACGCGATTTGAATGGTATAGTATACTAAGAACTAATAATAAAATAACATTATATCGTAGGGTTGCTCTTCATAACCAAAAATGAAATCACGCATTATTAACAATGTGCATGAATAAAAATTTAATAAATCTAAAAGTACCTAATAAATTTATAAGCTATGCGATATAATACATTCACCTACTAAATAAATAGCTATAATTATGATCTCAGAATAAATTAAATCAAGATTGAGCTACATTTTAAATGAAAAACAGTGGTAAAGACATCGTAAACATGTCATCGTCAAGATGAGCACTTTTTTTATTCATTTTATCAGTGTTGAATCTGATTTGGTGGTGTTTATATTCAATTCATAATTTACTAAAATTAATTGCAATATTCTTCTTTTTATTATACTGTAAATTGTACCAACAAATAATATTCTAATTGCTACAGTCATTCACCAAAAATCAATAGTAAATACATTAAAGTTAATGACCTCACCAAACCACAGCCTATTCCTACTACTTCTTCTTGGTCGTACCCTTGTGGCTGAGGATCGTGACCACCTTTGAATTTTGCCATCCTTTGAGCGACCAAGACTTTCCATGCAGAATTTCATCAGAATGAATGATGTCCTCAGTCAGATCCTTTATTTGGTCGCTCTTCATCTGCTTTGCCTTCCCTAGAGGCCACTCAAAACCACCAGTCTCTCCAGGTTGTCCAGTCCGCGCCGGACAATATGACCAAAAAGTGCAGAATGCGTCTCAGACATAATATATCCGTACTACACCCAGTCTTGATCACGGGACTCTACGATTGTTGTGAATCATCAGTGTTTTTTTATGACTGCAAATTTCATCCCAAGACCCAAGACTGAGGTTGCCATGCACTTAAATAATAAGCTTTAAAAGCGAGACGTACATATATAGACTACGAATGCTTCGTATTTCTTGGACGGAATACAGGACGAACCAGTCAATCATCCAGAGACTGCAGATAAAGGAACGGCTCTCGACAGTATGTCTAAATCGCATTCTGCAATTTTTTGGACATATTGTCCGGCGCGGACTAAACAATCTGGAGAGACTGGTGGTTTTGGGTGGCCTCCAGGGAAGATGAAGCATGATGAAGTTGGAGCGACCAAGTGAAAGAGCCAACTGGGGGGAGGGGGAGGCATCATTCATTCTTCCCTGAGAGAAGCGGAAGATCGAGAAGGATGGAAAGTCTTGGTCGCTCAAAGGATGGCAAAATTAAAAAGTGGTCACAATCCTCAGCCATAAGTGTACGACCAAGAAGAAGTACATAGATACAAACTTCAAATTTGACTGTAAAAGTAAAGTCAATAAATTAAGTAACGTAAGTATATACTTACTTACACCTAATATATTTTATATCGATATATATATGTCCATCCATCAAACGTCTTGCTTCAATATAGACTTTACTATCATTTCAAAATATAAAGACATGGCATAATAATCACTCCATTAGAAACTATTTTATAACGACCATTTCTCTATCTACCGACATAAATATGTCTAGCAATTTCACACGTTCTAATATTGTCGACATTTTAATAAGAACAACTCGCTTAATTATTTAGTTACTCGTACCTCGGCCATAAAATCGTAGAAAAAAGATTCATAATCTCTGCGCATATTACCCACTCAGATCACAACCGGTTTCGATAAAAATGGTCTCAATATTCGAGTTGACACCGCGATTTCATTTTTGTCGCAATAAATAAATAAACATTATTTTACTGACCAACTGTGAATACTATCACTCTCTTTCTGACACTGTAAAGTCAACACTTTACAATATAAAATTACAGTACAAAAGCCTGTAACAAAATAACGAGTATTATGATAAATCACTACATAGACTTTTTTGCCTTGTCAATCAACAAATTAATCATTGAATTGTCTGTATACGTATATACTAGGTACCAGTGGCGAAGGGTGGAGGTAGGCTGTTAAGATCCGCCATAAATAGTGCACACTAAACTTTATCAGTCATACGTATTTGTTTTCATTGAAATAAGACTACGGTTTACAGATGGTGTTGGTTAGATTTTAATATTCAATGAAACCTTGCTAAAACCAAGCCATAATAGATAATAGTCAAAAAAGACCGTATATCTATAAAATATCTAGAATTATGCAATTAAATCATACATAACTTGGATATTTCATAGATAGAAGAATATTTTTTATCGATTACGGTTTGGTATAGCCATGGCTTAATGAATTTTTTAAAAATAAAGCGACAATATGTGTAATAAATATTATGAATCCAACGAAAACAAATATGTATGACTGAAAAAGTGTGCACAATTTTGTCGTATCGCCCAAAGTATACCAAAACTATTGTGGTTTGGTTAGGCAGGGCTTAAATTATTTTTAAAAACTAACTAACACCGTCTATAAATTGTAGTATTAGTTCAATAAAAACAAATACGTATGACTAACAAAGTTTAATGTGCACTATTTATGGCGGATCTTAACAGCCTACCTCCACCCTTCGCCTCTGCTAGGTACATCTATAGCAATTAATTAAATGATTTTATCTCGCAAGTTCAAATTATATAATACTTTGAATTTACAGAATATACAATACCATTTTTAATTGGCTGTGCAATCCGGTACAGGTTTTGGCTATCTCCCTCAGATGTTTCTTGCCAGCAATTTTTGATACCCATTCGCTTGATATAATATTATTAAGTCCATGCCCTGTATCTAGAGATGTATTGAACAACGTGTGAATTTACCATACACAGGATCCGAATCCCGTGACCTACACATTTAGAAGCGCTTGTTCCACCACTCGACCCTGAATGATCGGTCAACGATTGATATAAAAGCTTAGCGCTGTATCATCATCATCAGCCGGGGTCAATCCACTTCTGGATGAAGGCCTCCCCACGCTTCTTCCAACTCTCTCGGTCCTGTGTCGTTCGCTGCCACGTATTTCCGCCGAACTTCACCAGTTCGTCCAACCAGCGGCTTTTAGGGCGACCCTGTAGCCGTTTCGTGCTCCTTGGGTACCACTGGATGACGGCATTTGTCCAGTGGCCGTCTTTTCGGCGAGCAATGTGCCCCACCCATCTCCATTTCAGCTGTTTGGCAACGTCTATTACATCGCGTACTCCTGTCTGCTTCCTAACCCATTCGTTTCTCTTACGGTCCTTTCGCATGGTGCCCAACATACACCTCTCCATACCTCGCTGTATAGCGTTGTATAATGTATATAATATTATATACTTAACCCAAATTTTCATTATTTCTGAAAAGAGTAAAAACACACATTTAATTTTTGTTTTATTTTGTCAATGTGTTGGTATATTTAAAAAAATACAGTTTGCTGATATTTTTCTAAATAACACTATTTAGGTACATTGTTGCATATAAGAATATTATAATTTAAAAACATATATTACCATCGACTAAGAGTACATGTTGGAATTTGATTTTTAATTCTAATTGATTTTTTTACTATTCCATTTGAGTCATTTTTTGCAACCCGGGTTTCGACTTTTGGCATCTTCAGGTACTAGGCGCACTCACCAATGGCAAATACACACTGGTCAGAATATTATTATTTATTATAGTTTGTATGCATCTAAAATTTAGTTCATAACCTATACTTCATTTAATGTCTGTACACTGAAAAAATCATAATAAATATTTAAAAAATACTCGCTTATCTAGGTATCCACTCATTGCATTCAATTGTCAGTAAGTCAAATTTGGTAAATAATATTTTATTATTTAGTTTGCACAATGTAAGTAATATTACAATTGGAAAGTCAAAATACGCCTATCCAAACAGTTTCAGCAATTTCCGTCTATAATGATCGTACTTTATACCCGATAGCAGAAGCGGACTGTTAAAGCAAATGATAAATTTAATAAACTATCTTAAAACGAATTTTATTTTTAATTTAGATGAATGAAATGAAAACTGTGTGATACAAGCAGGTATCTAATAACTAGATAAATAGAACATTTTTTTCATATCGTTATACATTATTAGGTTTATTCAAATTAATTTATATTTTTTTTAGTAAAATAAAACCCGTCGACAATCACATATCTCATTTTAAAAAGACACCTACTTCCACGTTTAAAAAATTGAACACATTTTTAAATCTGGTTTCTTTTGTTCTTTTTACATAACACTATCAATAATTAGTAGATACCAAGAGATTGCTAAAAATTGAGTAAATTGATTCATGATAAGAAGTGAGTATAGTCTCTGATAGTTCAAAGGATTGGTAAATTTAGCAGAGCATCTCCCATCCGAAGCCAGTCTCGAGTACCTGCATAGATAACCACGGTAGGGCGCTGTTTTCATCATGAAATGCAATCTCACTGAAATGCAATTTCAACAAGATACTCTATGCTGAGGAACGATACCTGTAGCTATTAAAAACCTGGAATGATGACAATAACAATGACAAAATGTATTACTCGGTATTGACCACGTATAAAAACAAATAATTGCAAAATATGTCCCTTTTCGCTCTCGTTCAGTCGTTCAAATGGTTACCACTTACTTGATAATGATCGTTTTCTTTATTCAATATAGAATATAGCTACATAAGCTTTATAAATACTTATTAAATTCTTTATTTATTAAGGAATGACATAATTTTTGAAAAACTTCAGAAACATTTTTCACTGTCCGGGTGAATGTTCGTATCCATTACGCTATCTATGAATCTGTGATACGAGGAAATAATAAAGTAAAACTACACTCTTTGGGTACATCAAATTTTGCCAAATGAATCTTTATAATTAATTAAGATACATTGTATTATAAACTTAATTATAGCCGACGTCAAGACGTTCACTTGCGATTAAATCCTTTTCTTGTATTCAATTTTAAATATACATAATATTTAATAATTTCAGACTCATAATTATAGATAATATATTTATCGAACAGCTGTCGTAAAAAGTGCCAAATAATTAATACATTTATAGATTATTTATCCATAATGTATCCACATAATAATGTTGATAAAATCGGAAAATTCCACTAAATCCGCTCCTGACAATAAATGAAGCATTAATCGGCTTGTTGTGTTGTAATTGTAGCATTTCAGTGTAACTCAGTGCTGTATATAATGCATTATTATACAATAAATATAATATTATAATTGTTAGAACTTTACCTCTCACCTCACTCCATGTGTGTAACCATAAATTAACCGACTTACTTCAATTCAGTATGAATCGTCACTTTTCAGTTAAATACGTAGATCAGATATTTAAAACGTATTTAATCCATAATATGTAAAATATGTATTACGAATGATTAACCCTCCCGGCATTTAACTTCATGATATAATTAATTGCTTTGTCCCATCCATCGAGAGAGAGCTCTTCTTTTTTTTTTTTTTTTTTTTTTTTCGACCATGTCCGATCCTGATAGGATCATATGGGCCTCCACAGAGTGGAGGTTTGTATTGACAGATTTTGTTTTTTACGAGAAATGGATGTCAGCCACTTGCTCAACCTATTAGGTCCATACCCTGACACACACAAATTGAAAAACAATTTTTGTACTTGCCAGACCCAGGATTCGAACCTGGGACCCACGGCTTTGTAGTCCAACGCTTATGCCGCGCGGCCACCGTGGGCGTTCTTACTTCTCACAAACCCTACCTAACCGATTTATTTGAAAATCAAAAAAATATATATAATCTGTGATATTATTACCAAAATATTTGCAATCATACGATTAACTACCATGGGGATGAAAAACTATGCAACCTTGTAGATCATCAATTAGGTTACCCTTTTTAATGAAATTCAATTTAGTTATTACTTGGGTACCTAGTAAATAAATTATATTTTGAAATTTATCTCATTGATGCTTCTTGAACGCAGTTTTATTGTATTATAGCTAACTCGCTTTAGTAGCCTTCTAACATAAATAGGTTCCCCACCCCTGACCTAACAACATGAACTTATTTCAATCTCCAATGACTGAATTCAAGCTTTAGTTATATAATAAAATAATTACTAATTTTTGTACTTATACATTTTCGATGGAACTTTAGAAAGGTCCCTTTAGAAGAGATATAAGAGTATTCGCCTCATTTCTTGCATCGTTATTGAGGATCTTGGTCATCATGACTACTTCATATCCAGCGTTAGATTATTCACCAGTTGTCTCTGGACTCAGCTGAATGAATTGCCGATACCAATGAAGATCCTGCCTCATTCGTAATGTCGACATGCAATTAAAGGTATCATGACTACTCTCTTCGTGTCCAGTCTGGCCAAATAACTCAAAAGTTCATATCAAACAACTGATTGAGGTTTTTTTTTTATTTTATCCAGAAAATACGTCTCCACGGTTCGAACTTTTTCTAATATATATAAAGTACCAATATAATATAGGGTAAAGGTTAGTACCCCCACGATGACCGCGTCGGCCTATCTATGGCGTCGTGGGTCCCAGGTTTGAATTCTGGGTCTGGAAAGTACACATTGTTTTTCAATTAGTGTATGCGTATGGACCTAATAGGTTGAGCGAGTGGCTGACATCCATTTCTCGTAAAAACAAATAAAATCCTTTAATACAAACCCCTGCTCTGTGGGGACCCATATGATCCTATTAGGATCGGACATGGTCGGAGAAGGTTAGTATTATGATATTTTTAGATATAAAAAATATTTGACACTTTTAATTCCAGCCTGCGGAATTTCTTAAATATCATAAAAACTTGAAGGACTGTCAAAAATCGAAATGTCATCTGGCTTATTAAAATTTTAAAACAAAATATTGACCATTAATTATATTTCAACGATTGAATTATTTATTCAGATCGAATTTCAATTATCTTTTTAAATGCCATTTTAATATCACATGTTTGAGACTATTTTTTTTACACAATAAACATTGATTTATCGAATTGTTTATATTACGAAATAAATCGTTAATATTTACATAATATTAATTAAGCCCACCGGTATGCAAAACAAAAAAAACGGAATGGTGTTTATTTAAATGGAATTAATATTATTTATTTTGTGTTTTTTAAAGATTTTAATTAATATGTTAAATTTAGCGTATATTAAAATTTATCAATCACTGTATTTTAATCCCAATAAACAAACGAAGACTTCATATAAATTTTAAAACAGCACACTCTTCATAAGACAAGAAATCACTAAGTATACTGGCCTGCTAGTAAAATTACATTTTTTTTTGTTTTAGTGAAATAAAAACCCAAGTTTTAAGCTACCTTTTCTCTTATATTATATCAAATTATTGGATTGTTTTTACATAATCTCTAATTCACTAAAACAAAAACACTGTTTTTTTACTTAGCGGGACAGTATACCCTCTATTAATAATTAATGGTGTTATTTATTGGCTCCTCCAGCAATCAATCTGTACGGAAAAAATCATTCAAATATTATGAAGTTATAAGTATTTATATTACACCTACATAATATTTATGTAGACAAACCGTGTGCCGTAAAAAATAAATTTATAAATCTACGTGATAATTAACAATTACATTTTTTTAAATTAATCACGAGGAGAGAAATTGGGAATCTATTTATTACGCGAAATATTTTATTTTTCCTTTACAAACAGAGTTTCAACCATTTCCATTTATACGTATTTATTTTCATTAAACTAAGACTACAAATTACAGATTATATTGGTAAAATTATGCCATTAAATCATACAAAATTGAAAATATTTTATAGATAGAAGAATATTTTTGATCCATTATGGTTTGGTTGGCCAAGACTTAATGAATTAAAAAAAAACTAACCAACACCATCCATAGTAATACGTATTTTTAATTCAGCGAAAATAAATAAGTGCGACTGAAAAATTTGCACTATTTTTGTCTGATCACCCATAGCATAGTACCTAAACTAAATGGTTTTTTGTAGGCAGGGTTTAATTGGATTACTGAAAAAGTTTATTATGCAGTATCCGTGTTGAATATTCACAGCCTACCGCCACCCTTCACCACTGATGACTACTGACACTGATGATGAAAATGACTTAAAATAAGGAATAATTAATGTATTATATTTAAATATATAAAATATCCCATTGAAGGAATATCTATGTAGATTCTGAATATAAATGTTATATCTAAATGGCTGATTAAAATAAATGTGTTGCAATGTTATTAAAATTTAGGTCGATTTATCCAATATTTTTGCAAAGTTGTAAATCTCTTGAAAGTCCATATAGTAGTTATGTCATGTAAAACACAGTTATTAACCTTAGGCATCTATAAAGTGCACACTGCACGTCATGTTCCAATAAATTGTGAAACTGATATGCATAACATGATCCAGAACCAAACTAACAATGATCACGATGTTGCATCTTTTTTTTATTTTCTAGCCACTTCTTGGTGGCTATTTAATAAATCAGGGTGATATCATCGACATTTGAAAATAGCTACCATGAATGATATTTTAAGCGTAATATTAATATCCTTGACTAATTTAATTATCGCCATTTTTTTACAATATAACAATAAACATAATGTTAATTTCAAGTGAGTAAGCGTTGACCTCTTTGAGTGGAATGATATTACTGAAACCTTCCGTCATTTTCGTGATATTTACAATTGCACACTTTGAACGAACGTTCACTTCCTACACAAAAATTCAGTTAAACTGAATACCAACCAGATATTTTTTTATATCATTTTATTTTGAAATTGAAACTATAAACCATTATCGAAACGAATCTTTCGTGTTAATTAATGCATAAATACCAGTAGGCGCAAGTCGTTAAAAACTTCAAAAAGTCAAAGATTAAAATCATTTAAACATAACGTATTGTAATGCTATCTTCAGAACAGAACGATATTGTCCAATCTTTTCTATATGTAACGGGTTTATTAATATATTTTGAGACATCTGTCACCGCCAACACAGCAAAAATATTGTAAAATATAGGTAAAATGTAGGATAAATTTTGTTTTTTCATATATTTTTGAATAACTTGTTCGATTTTTAAATAAAATGTTTAAGCTAAAGATTGGTACACCAAAGACAATAAAGTGGTTCGAGTATCCCGCGAGATGCCACTTAAATAAATGATGAGTTTAGAGCCCAAAACTGTTGCCAAAATTGATAACCTAAAATTTTATTTGTATAAATACGACTACAACAAACAATACTTTTTGGTAAAAACTGTTTAGGTACTCATTTGTAATAAATATTTTTAATGTTTTATACAAAGTTTCTTGTTTTTTTTCCGCTGCGGTTGGAAAATAATATGTGGATATAAACAAATTAATGTGGACGTGTTTGTTGATTTTTCTTATTCTTTCATCAAAAACCGCGGCGCGTTTTAAGCCCGGATTATTTATTCTGTAGACTATCCAAACTTTTTAAAATTTAAAATCATTATATTATGCAAGTGTGGACATTTGTTTCAAATAAATGAATGTGATATTGTGTAACGGCATTAAATAATTTATTTACGGTAAATTACGTCGTTATTAGTCTTTACAAACAACTTTGTTCACAGGATTGTAATAGATTTTCATCACGTGAACGCTTGTTCAATCAATGATAAATGTATCATATTGTAAAATCTGAATCGATAATTCCAATTAGATTACAAAACACTGCGCATCCTTTACAAGTTTATTACATTTTCAGTCTTTAGATCACGAATATCGTAGTCTATTCATTAAAATGAAACAATATATTGATAATGATACTTAACCTTTGTAAATGTCAAAGATGTTCTAACTACTAAAGCATTATCCCAACATTCACTTTTTGATTCAATTCAATGAGTTATACTTCATTAGGTGCGTATTACATTTTATTTATTAGATGACTGTCAAAGTAAGTGATGATAAAATTCATCTGATCGCACAGCACCTTTGTCTTTTTTGATGTATCTAATCTATTAATGGTGTAGATATATCAAAATTGCTACTTAACCTTTGTCAATGAATTTGAATGCGCGATAAATAATCCATTCAACAAAAAAGTATATATTGATAGTTCTTAGAAAACTTTCATCAATCAATATTTCTATCAAAAGGGAACTATTATATTAGTTATAAGAAGTGTTTTAATGAGCCGTATTTATTTAGAAAAATATTTAAGCTTGAATAATAAATTATATAAGTATTATATTGTTATTCCTACTCATCGTGCAATAACTATCTAGCATCTACTTATACCATGTACATGCATCAGGCTGCATCAAGGCCTCTTATATGGTCACTCCATTTTCATCGCTCATGTGACCCGCAATGCCATTTGTTTCTGCAGAACTTAACCATCTCATCGTTTGACCTACATTTACCCTTTAACCTTTCATTTGTTTTTACCTCTTAAGTAGCACTGGACTACTAGATTTGTACTCTTAAACTATTGCATGTCTCTTTTACTGCGAGTTGAAGTTTTCTATGCATATGCGATTACGGGGAATACCCATTGGTTGAATACCATGAAAATTGATAATATGTTAAATGTGCACCCATTTTTAAGCAGCGTCTAGTACACTCGCTCGATGATTCCAGACTCCTAAACGATTTGACATTAACCGATCAATATTTCCTGATGGCGTGTGGAAATCTATTTTTTATGTCAATAAATGAGATTGCGTCCACAATCTACCACTGTGAAAGGCTTTTTTCTCCCTTTAGAGCAGAAACAGTTTTCTGTCTTTTTTATAATACAATGTTGTAGGTGTAGGTATAACATAATTTATCTATGGATAGAGGCCACTATAGTAATTAATGTCAAAATTTGAATGTCATGTAAAAATATTGATTAATTTTAATGTGCTATAATTAAATTTCTGTTTTCAATTAGATTTTATCTATTATTTGTGTATATAGTATAATAGCAATATATTTCATGTAGACCGACATCGATTTATGTTGCCTCTATCTGACACTTTAATTTTGGTAGGTACCTATTTAAGTAATTAGATTTCATTAATTTAATATTCTTATATTTTTTATGTTTTTTATTATTTAATAATTCGTATCCAATCCGTTTAGTTTTCTTTACATAATACTCAAAATGACCGCGATAGACAAGTGGCGAAACTTTCGCTTCTAAAGCTTAAAGTAATATTATAACAACCATAAACCATTGCCACCTTGAACGAAAAAGCAAGGGCTTGGTTATTTAAAAAAACTATAAATAATTTCTAGTTAAAAATATGTTAGGACTGTAGGTGGCTATCATTATCTGCGATATATCGGTCAGTCAGTCCTCATATATTTTGGTATACTTACAAAGAAAAATGAAAAAAGCAATGTTTGCAGACAATGGCGGATTATCCCATTACCCACAAATATATTGTTTTAATAGATTTCAAATATATATACATACTTAACTATTTCTTTTATTCAACGAATAATTCACAAGATTTTAAGAATGTACCATTCTAATTATTGAACATACCTACATAATTCTGAAAATATTCAAGAATTAGAATATACATTCTTTAAATCTTGTTAATTATTCGTTGAATAAAAGAAATAGTAAATTAAAATTATTAGCAAGTTCAAGTTAAATACAACAGAAAATATTGGGGTGATCCTTGACGTCGGTTAGTAATTAAAGTAATAAATACTTCAATTTAGAATACAAAAACCGATCGCCTACCGCAACTCAATTTGGAGAGCACTTATAAGCAGGTATTAAAAAGGCCAATAGTTAAAATTTGTTGCAATTAAGCATGGCAGTCGTAGCATAGTGGTAATGCACAGGGCGCGATACCCAAGAGCCGCAGGTTCGATTCCTGCTGGGTGTCTTACTTTTTTCAAAAAAGATTTTTTCTATTGGCTATATTTCGTTATGAGTGTTTTTAGAATTCAGAATTATGTATGTTCAATATATACATAAATTTCAAACTGCTGAATGAGATCACGTGGAATAATTCTTTATGCCTATCGTGTCGAGTTTGTTACATTTTAATCGACTTATGAGCCGTTCAATATTTGATTTCAACATAATTCATTCAATACTCTTGTACATTTTACTGAAAAAAGTATTTAATTTTTTATGTTAACAATATACGTCTACTTTAGTTTTGGGCCAACTAACCAGAAAATTTTCCTTGCAGATCTCAAAACACTAAACATCTTTATTGCATCTTCAACAATAAACTGATGATAGTGTATCTTCATATATTTAAGATCAATAAACAAATTTCAAGCTGGCGCCAAACCATGTTTCTAAATAGATTTCCCTGATGGAATTACTAACAAAATCTAAATCAATAAAGACAAATATTTTGAGGTTGATATCGAAATTAAGAAGTATTCCTTGAAAGTTTAAATTATTACTAGCAAAAAATCGGAAAACGGCCGTAATTAACGTTACGTTATGTTATGAATGAAGATCGCACTAAATTCCTGAGATCCACTCACATAACAAGGCCACAGCCACATGCAAGAAATACTACGCACACCTTTGCGAATCATTTCTCACACGGCCGTGTGAATATCCTACAGGTACGTAAACATCTACCCAATGCAAGAGAGCTATGTTTAATTATATTTCATAATGGTTTTAACTAAAAAGTTAATATTTACCATTATAATGAGAGAGAAGATTTCGTAATTCAATTGATTGTCATCTCTTTCAATTTTAACACGACTGTCTTGCGGTACGCATAGCACGTGGCCATGTACAGCCTATATCCACATTGTGTTTACAGTAGAGCTACGAGATGCTGGCATCACACTATGGAATCTCAATAATTCTTTAATAAGCCACTTACTGTCCATATGATATACTGTATTTTTTTTAAAGAAATTAGTTTATTATCTTAGTTTTATCGTATTATGCTAACATGGACTATCAAGTAGAATTGTGTGTAAACTAATGATTAACAGATTCAGAAAATATGTACTACATCAAGTAAAATCAATCAGCAATGTCAAAAATGATGAAGAACATAAAATGTATTGTAAAGCAAATCATATCTTTGAGCCACTTTAAAGGCTCGTTTTTAGGCATTAGCTTCACAAGAAAATGGAACCAAATTCTTAAAAAAACATGGGATTGTCGATAGCTTTTTGTCATTGTTGGAACAATGATTGCGGGAGTATGTTTAAACTCAATGACGTAAAGTATACAAAGCAACCTAACTGACATACAGAATCTTGCTATATTTTTATTTAATTATTGTTTAGGTTATTATCTTGTCTGTGATTCTGTTAACTATGTAGAATCTGTTTATTTTATACTATTCGATTTTCCCTACAAATAATCTGTCTAGTTATATTCATCTTTTCAATTAGGTACATAACAATAAAAATTATAATTTTAATACATCACTTACATTTCTTTGAAACAACTATAAAAATTTACTTCACAGTTTGTTGGTTTCATGGTTAAATAAATAGTGATACTTTCACTTTAGAGCTATATTTCTGATGTATGCTAAATTGGGATGAGAAGTATTAATTATTTCAATGTGAATACATAATAAATAAACATGTCCATGCCTATTGATTAAGATCGCTAGATAAGTTAAGCCTGCAATAATGAATGCGATAATACTATGACAGGTAGCATTTTAAACATATAATTAGCCTCTGTATAAGCAATTTCTTGAATCAAATGCTAATTTTCAAGATCATTTTAAAGGGTCAACGTTATAGTATTTATAATATTGATACAAACAACAGCATAACAAGTGTTAGTAATATTGTATTATTAAAATATTCATTATTAAGGTTTAACCGATTTATAAGTATACTATAATTAATATAAGTATTCATTATTGCAATATAAATAAAAACATAGATACTATGAAAAGTAAAATTTCAAATGATATAAGAGTTGTCTTAAAAGATTTCCAGATTATCCAATTTCATTAACAATCGGTGCCAATTTGTTTAATTTCTTCTTCAAATAACATATTGAATTCAACTATCATAACATTACATTTTTTTAATTCGTTAGCTGAATGCATAACTATTCTAACTCACATTTGGAATATTTCAGAAGGGAATTCTCTGAAACAACCTACTTCAATTATTTATTATTTGTATAGATAAATGTATACATCATCATATTTTACTAGGACCGTTGACGAGAATAATGATACATAAATATGTATATATACATTATAAATAACTTAAATATGATGATTCAAAGAACAGTTCTGTAAAATATTTCAAATTTGAGTTAGAACGGCTGACGAATTATTAATTGTTTTCAGGGCTCATACTCTACTCTTATATATATAATTATACTCTAATATTTAGTACTCAATCAACAACTTCACTCGTTATATCGTATTATTGACCGCTTTCATAATACATATAAATATATCATGTTGGTTTCAATTATTTATAAATATAGTAAAGTTGACTATTAAATAATGCCTGACATGGTATTCCCTACAAAAACAATAATTCAAGGAAAAACATTAAAAAATCTTCTAGAATTGTGTTATTATTTTTTTAAAGATAACGATTGTATTTCAGGTTTTTTTATCGTAATGTATTTCTATGTTTCGTTTTTAACTTTTAATATTTTATATGAATTAACAACCGTTATTGTAAATCAAAGTGTTATTCTATAGTCATTCTCTCATGCAACATAATAATATTACAGTCGAAAATTAACAAGATTAATATTATAGATTCTATAAGCACGCTTCGGTAATAAGTACTCTAATCATGAAACATTCTGTGTGTTACTCCCAATTTTTAATTTTTTATGCAAGTCATAATCGTTTTTGTTTTTTAATGCTATCAATCTATTGTGATCTTTATGGATTCGCTAATACACTGCCTCGGAGCGTTCTTTGTTCGTTAAAAAAATACCAAAAATATTTTTGATAAAGTGTTTGCTGAATGAAATTGTATTTTTTTTAAATATGTTTCATGTCAATTTGGTGTTAAAAATACTAAAGATGTGTGTTTTATCGTCCATTATTGCTTGGTTTAATTGCGTTAATGAAAAAAATATATATATATGGAAAATTACAACACATTGGCACACCTGTTTAATCAAAATTCTGTGAATCAAAACGTAGTTAAATTTAGATTTTGAATGAATTCAATAGTGTATCACATTATTATCAATGAATTTTAAAAACAGACATTTTAAATTGTAAACTATTATTTAAATCGTAGACTGAAATTTTGTTGTGTTTTAAATATAATATAGATACTTATATAGATTATATGTTATCATAAAGATCTAATATATTTAAAAAACACTGCATAAAAAATAATGAAGTTAATGATTAAATTTGCATTTGAGAATCATTTGTGGCAAAATTTAAATTTTGTGCACGGAGATTTATTTTCCAGAGCTGCAATGGAATACAAAATAGTGTATTAGGGTTACAGATTGCTTGTACGAGTAAGTATCACCATTATTTAAATAATTTAGATGACTAATCACAAATATTAAACTAATAACAAATAGTATGTAAGTAATTAACGAAAAAAAATGAAACAGTTAACCGTATCTATTATGTATCAACAAATGTATTTAATTCAATCAGACCAAAAAGGTTCAAAAAGCTACTTATGGTAAAGCATTCCAATATTGTATCGAATATACAATATTTCAAATGGCTTTAACGCCAATGTGGCCACTGAAAACTAATATAATTAAATGTCACCACTTACAATAATCGAATTTTCGCATTTATAGTTGTTAAAATTTTCATTTTTTTTCAATATTCTTATAAAATAAATAAAATCACAACCTCTTCTATCTTGATTATAAATAACGTAATAAATACTACATACACCATATAATAACTGTTATAAGCTTAATCAAATTAAGACATATCGATTAGGTAGAAAAAGTATGTCAAATTTCTATTGTATAACTTGAAAGATCAAAAGAGAAAAAATATTAATTTATATTTGCAAAACATATAGGTACACAAGTTATACCTAGATTTGCTCGGCTGAGTTTCACAACAACTACAGAAAAAAACTTTAAGAAAACATACTCACAGAATAAAAAACAATTAAATATAATATATTAAATTATCCACCATAGATAAATAAAATTCTAGCATCAGCTGTGCAACTCGAATTTTTAGGAGTTACTAACTAACACCAAGCACATAATTTCAAAAAAAAACATTTCATATTTATTTTAATGAATAAGTATATTTTTTTCGTGTAGATACTTATTTTATATTCGGTGGACTAATCTTTTATTGAAATCTGCATTGTGTATTTCAAATGAAAATAATAAAACTTAAAAAAAAAATACTCGTTAAAAGAACTAAATGTCAGGAAGGTAGTTATTGCATTTTTATTATAGTAAAAATGCAATATCGAGTATTCTTATAGTATATTCCCGTTGAGAGTGCAAAGGGTAGAGTCATTATGAGAATCATATTTCAAAATATAATTATTGTGCAGGCTCCGATACAAATCTATATTCAATTTAGGTTTACCTAAACTTTTTTATAAGAATAAAAATAATTATAGTGTACGCGAAATCAATAAGTTAAAAGTATTTCATAAAAAGGAACTGCAAAAGTATTTCCTAGAACCAATTAAACCAATAAAAAATCTGTTTACTCACGTATACAAAATTATACATCAATGCCACAATCTTGTGCATTACTAAAATAATCTGCAATATATAATTTTATTGACGACTATGACTAGTTTCGTTCACTTAAAAGGACATTGATAACTGATCTAAAAACCCATAAAGTATATAATAAGCGAAACTGGTCATAATCGTTGTTCAATTGTCGTTAGTACTTTATATATATTTTTTTTATTTTAATTTATATAATGTATTTCCATCAATAAGTATAAGCAAATCACGGCCCCGGGATGGATTCCTGCGGCTAAGCCAAGTTTTTTTTCAAATAATTTTAATATATCGAAGCTTGAATAAGTTTTTATTATTTTGTAAGGAAATCTGCTTCGAGAATTATGTGAAAAGTAGAAATTTATATAAACGCAACACCCTTAAAGTTTTTGGTATTCAGTTTGGTCCTCTTGAAAAGAAAGCTTGCTCAACACTGGAGTTGTATCATTATTTAGTCAACACTAATAGAACAAAAAGACCATCACTGTTTATAAAAAAATGCCCAAAGGCTTTTTAGTCTTCCAAAATTTTCTCCGATGTAATTGGCTTTTCCAAATGTTATTTGTCCAAAATATCAATAGCGTTTTCTAGGTTTTCTTTTTTCCGATTTTAGTGCAATTTATGTACCTATAATCTATATTTTTGGTGAACGGTATTATATTAACCTGAGGGCTGAGATTTAGGACCCCTTGTGCGGGTGGTACCCAATACTTTACATAATCTTGAGATTAGCGAATATAAAAATTTTAACTTTGGTTTCTTAGTCTCTATATAAAATCAGTTTTTGAATTTGCATTTGTTTTTATTTTGTATCCAATGTGAACCTTTCCGTTGATACAGTTTGGATTAATACATATGGTTGCCATTCATTAAACATATGGGAACATGTTCAACGGTGTCTGCGCATGGCTTAATTCGACTCCTTCGGTATACGAGGCTATAAATCTGTCGAACAATCGTGATGCATAGAAGACGCTCGATGACGAGAGTCATCCTAAGAGATCGTGGAGAGAGCATGGAGATGAAAATGATAAAAAATATTAAGAGCCCACATGCGCCACATAGGTCAAAATAGAGATTTTATGGTATTTTCAGAACATAAGCCTGGACATTCCTTAAACGTTGTAGATAATCTATTGATATAATTTTGAAGCCTTATTATCTTTTATATTTATCTTAAACATTTGACCACTGCATAAAGTATTTTTATTACATAAAATAGTATTCTTTTAAACCTCACGATCTAATGTTTTAGAATATGAGTTAATCCATGTGCAGTGCTGTTAAGATTTTTTAGATTTATTAATTTTAAACACATTTATAAAACTACCTAGTAGTAAAATTGTTGTTAACATTATATAGTGAAATATTTACGATAAAAATTACATTTATAATCTCTGTGATCCCAAATTTGACAAGAATTAGGCATTTTATTATTCAAAAAATTGGCACGATTAACACATTTGAAGATAATTCTAAAGATACTGATTATAAGCTATGTCTTTGTCCATTAAAATGTGATAAAACCTCCTACGAATAATGATTGTTTTATATTAGGCTTCAAAATTATATAAATAGATTATCTATAATGCTTAAGAAATCTCCAGGCTTATGCTCTGAAAATACCATAAAATCTCCATTTTGACCATTTTGCATGTGGGCTCTTAATATTTTTTATCATTTTCATCTCCATGCTCTCTCCACGATCTCTTAGGATGACTCTCGTCATCGAGCGTCTTCTATGCATCACGATTGTTCGACAGATTTATAGCCTCGTATACCGAAGGAGTCGAATTAAGCCATGCGCAGACACCGTTGAACATGTTCCCATATGTTTAATGAATGGCAACCATATGTGGCTGTGGTTACCGGTTGTGTCTGCGGGTGGCCTTACCTTAGTCCGATCCGATACTCAATTACGTTTTGATTTCGTAGAAATATTTTTTCAGTAGTCACCACACAATTTAATGCTGAAAGGTTAGAGAAGATGATATCACAGACCGCAGTACCATGATATAGGTCAAGTTCATTTTGTTGCACCTTTCACTAGCTTCACTATGCAATGAAGCCATGTTTCATAATAGAAGCATCCGGTGTAATTGGCATTATGTGCATTATTGAACTCTAATAAATTCCCTCCATTTAATTTAACCATATTCAAAACTCGAATGTACAAAATAAATCAATACACGTAATGACTTCTGTTCATTGATACCTAGCTGTCTGTAATAATTTATTTCTAACTCTACTGACATGGCATGGTGGTGAAATTATTATTGATTACAATATCATATTTTTATTAGAGTAACTACCTCTCTTTAAAAACTGGTAGCATAGCCATTAGAAATTAATCTCATTATTCAAAACGATTTATTACAATATCTTCAATATAGTAACACTATTTAAGTAATTTAACTCCGTATAAAAATAATATCTCGCCATTTATCTCATTGGTTAAACGAAATACGAACTTCAGTACTATTACGTTCGTTGAATATTTTTTTTATAGAAGTACCGTCTTAGTACCTTCAAAACATTATCATGTTATCAAGAGAATATATTCTTGAATTATTTAAAATTTTGTTCTTCGGCGTTGTTATCAAATGGTATGATCTGTTTTGCTTCAATTATACCTATAGTTTTTCTAACAAATCATAACTGGTTTTGAAGATGCAACGACGACATAAAAAACCAGTTTTAATATTTGATCAAATGTGGAAATGTTACCATAAATAAAAACATCTCATAAACAAAATCATAATAAATAAAAAAATATGCTATTTATTTAATCTAGCGTCGTTTTTCAATATAAGTTAACTGTAAATAAACAATAATAAATACCTAATAATAATATATTTTTTTATTATTATACTTACATATCTATTATCAGACGTTAGTGACAATTCTTGCCATGAATTTCTTGGAAGTTGTTATCAAATTAATGGTATGATGTGTTTTTCTTCTCGTATACCTATAGTTTTTCTAACAAATCATAGCTGGTTTTGAAGGCGCAACGACGACATACAAAACCAGTTTTAATATTTGATAAAATGTGGAAATGTTGCCATAAAAATAATCTCATAAACAGAATCATAATAAATAAAAAAATATGCTATTTATTTAATCTAGCGTCGTTTTTCAATATAAATTAACTATAAATAAAAAATAATAAATACCTAATAATAATATATTTTTTTAATATTATACTTACATTTCTATTATCAGACGTTAGTGACAATTCTTGCCATGAACTTCTTGATTTCATCATATAATAAGGAAATACAAATAATGATAATTATTGGGTTGATATATTGTGAAGTTATTCAATAGGATTAACTTGGTCTTTGTTCATCTTAAATATTTTATAAAACCTCCATTACCATGAAAATAGTATGTAAATAGTGTGAAGTAAAATGTCTATAATTTTGACTCTTGACAAGTTACCATAAGAATGAATATATAACATAACTATTGCAAATTGGATTGCCAACTGCACCGGTTTGGCCGGGATCGCCCGGAATTGAAGTCCTTGTTCGGGATACCGGTTGTAGCTTACACGGGACGCACAATATCTCGGATTTTCAGAAAATCAACCAATAAATGGAAATTCTTTAATTTTCCGGAAAAATCAATCCTCATCATGGACATAAACTCTTAAACATCCCGTAAAAACATCTCGCCTGGAAGGCCTAAAAATACTATCAATTTTTATTCTGGGCGCAATCCCTTAAACATCCCGGATTTTTTTGTTGCCCAGAAAAACTCTCAAATCATTCTGAGCGTAATTTCGAAAAAAAATGTCCTGGAATTTTCTGAAAAAGTTAACAATCCTAATCGCATAGCTACTTTATTTATTGAATATCAATATCATAAAAAATAAACATTAGTTAAGTCAGGCTCTACTTTTGTTGTTCTATAATTTATGCTGAAAATGCTGGCTGTATGCTGTGATCGAACACCTTCAACAGCCTTTCTGAAAGTACCTAACCTTATTTCATGAGGATATTCCTAGAAATCCTCGGTTTCCCATATTGAATCGCATCGAAAAAAATGTATCGGAATATCTGTACTGATGTACGATATACGTTGTACGAATGATTAAACGATACTTGTCTGCGAGAGATTTATTTCTTTAAAAAAATCGTAATATCAGTATCGACATCGAGAGAACGTGTAAATACTTTTTGTCAGCCCTAGTCATACTTGAATGGTCTTAAGAAAAGAAAATCTAAATATATTTATGCAAATATTGTTGCGTTATTCTCTCCCGGAGAACATTTAAAATCAATTATATATTTACCTAAAAGCTAAGGTACATTTCGTAATATAATTAAACCTCGTTTGTTTATTGACTGATCCGATAATGCAGGGTTTCCCAAACTATGTTCCGCGGAACACCAGTGTTCCGCCGAACCTGAATGGGTGTTCCGTGACCACTTGGAAAGGTTTATACACTGCAACACATTTAAAGATCTTAGTAAAATAAGTAAAACTAAAATAATTAAATAATCTACTTCATAACTTAGGTACTTGAAAGGCGAGTGATGATCAATCTCCACTGATGTTTATGACGTCAAGTATCTAGATAGGTCATGACTCCTACAGGGGGGCTGACAGGCCTCTAGCCTGGGGGCCTGGGCTTACGGGGGGCCCGTCGTGAGAGATCGACCAGCCAAGTGAGATAAACACACATCAAAAACTTGCGCTAATAGTAAAAAAAGGCGCTGGTTCGCTTCGAACATACTAACATTTAACAATATGTGGTTTTGCCATACTTACAATTTTCGACTATTGTATAATTATTGTGCATATCAACAAAAAAGTGGGTGTATTAAAAATACAAAAAATCGCTAACATTACCCTTAATTTTACCTCGAACACCATTCAGAATATGCAACTGTAGATCGTCACATTGCCTTCAATCTTAGCGATAAGTAGGGGGCCCGCAAAAGATCCCAGCCTGGGGGCTCGCTTTGGGATGTGGGGGCCATGATCTAGTTACAGGCGGAGGACCATCTTTTCTCACACCGTGCGTATGAAAAAGATGGGGTATATTGTTTTTAACTGACCGGCTGACAAGTCTTGTCAGTTTAACGACAGTTGCCAAAATTGGCAGAACGGTTAGCTGCGCTAATAAATAACCTACAAAATAAACTAAGTGTTCCGTTAAAATTTCCGGATTTGCGAAGTGTTCCATTGCAAAAAAAGTTTGGGAAACCTTACGATAATGAATGATACTGGCATATAATCTCCTCTTTCAGGGGCAGAGAAACGCATATAAATATGCAATTTAATTTAACCAAGCACGGTAGTTTTGCTTCAAAGCTACGCCAGCTTGGATTAATAGAATCTCCAACTTGCTTATGTAGCGAATGCGGATCACATCCTCTAGGAGTGTCGGTTAAAAATGAACAGCTTTTCCAAGTGGCCATTGAAACTACAGGGGAAAATTTATTAGCTTTCGAAAAATTTTCGTCATTTTACGGCGAGCGAGAAGGTCTTTCCTCATTGACGATTGACCATAATATATTATATCAGAATATTAATCATGCATACTTGTTTTTCCCTCCACCATCCACTATGTAGGCGTGTATACTGTGGCGTAATGAACGTTGTGTGCTCTTCAAAGTTGTACCGAAAGTGTCCCAAGACATTGGTTGGCATGTACTAGAGTTTGCGTGATTCCTACATCGATATAATATACTACGGTCAGTTCTCGATGAGAAAAGACCATCTCGTTCGCCGTAAAATGCCGCAAACTTTTAAAGGCTGAGAAATTTTCCCTCGTAGATATCAAGTCGCAATGGCCGACCGGCCCAACTAAGTGTCGGACTGACTTGAGAAGCACTTCACTTTCAACCGACATATGAGACACGCCCAGAAAATGTAATCGGCATCCTGCAATTCGCCACATAAACAAGCAATCATACACATTATAGTACACGCGAAACCGACGTTACTCCTGTAATATTGTCACAACAAGTTTAAAGGGTGGCTAACGTTCATTACGCCTACATAACAGCTGTGGAAACATGGCGGGTGGTGAAGAGAAGAGCAGGTAAATATCATCACTTCATTTGGATTAATTTACGCCATGTGATGATCTGCAAGCGATTCTGCAAAATATAAATGTGATGTAAGTATGTTAATTTGTAATACCACTTAAATAATTTAAACTTATCGTACCTGACTTTTAAAGAAACAATATTTATTGCCCTTCATTCCGTAATTATAAATACAAATTAACAATCTCATCGCTACGTGAATGGGATATAATAAATTCAAATGCACTCTTACAAAATATTGCTCAGAAAAATAATTGAAATTGCCAATTACAAAATAAAATTCCCTGACTTTGTAATCGCCTTTCATCGCTGGTGTTTGGGTGTCATCACTCTCGTGTCAAGGGCTACTAGCAGCTTTTTTTAAATATTAAATTTAAACTTGTTTTTTTCTTGCCCGCTTTATAATAATGGAATGGTCATTAAATTTAAATTAAGAGCATGCATGCCGCCATGTCTAGGTCATCAAAGAAGCGCCAACTTTGTACGTTCTCAATGGCACCGCAACACCATATTCACCTACGGCCCGACGCACAAAGGCACAAACTGTTCCTTTAAACGGTCACGGTAAAAATCGAAAAAAAGATAAATATTCGTAATAATAACAGGTGATAATATTGGTTCTGTGTTGTATGTAAAACTTTTAAATTATTCATGTTTATCGCGAGAATATATGAGTATGATTCAACTGCCTTTTTAAATACGAAGTGTTATTATTTGCTAATGTTAACAATACTATATTATTTTTAGTCTGACACAATGTTATCATGTAAACATTTACCTACTGTTATAACATATAAATACGCTGTTCGGTATATGAATTAAAATGCTGCTGTAAGAAATCTGTGTTGAAAAATCTAAGGATAGCTAACAGCGAACGTTATTCTGAGTATAAAGTTGATACTGTTGATAGTTACTGTTTTAATTTAAAAAAAGATTTATGCCATATTGAATTTTGCTAAAAGACTCGGAAGCTATGACATATTAATGTTACCGAAAAAGTAGGAATTTCACTTTGCCCTTTTTAAGATAATACCATGAAATGTAAAATATAGTTCACAGCCACGGAACAGATTAATATTATAAAATTTTAAAGCCATCACAATGGAGCAAAGTTTTGAAGCAGGATACTTTATGACAGTCAGGACATAAAACTCAAATAAAAAAAGCGCTCCGACTGTCCCCAAATATTGAAAGCATGGTATAATGGCATGACAAACTTTAATGCATATTACTATGACACCGTCGTAACAATTAAAAATAACATATTCTTTAACACTTGTTTATCCCATATTTTCCCATACTCAAGATCCTTAGCCTGTTTAACCACACCCCATAGGGTAAGGCAGTTTCCATTAATGTTCCCATTGTGCTCCCTGTTCACAGGTCTTGAACAATTTCGGAATAACAAGTATTCTTAACCCATGTATCAGAAATCGGAAGTCATATTATATAATACATGATAAAATAAATATACATCCTAATTATTTTGATGTTGGTGTAACAATATTTTTTTCTACTTTAAATTTTTTCCCATTTTATTTTTTGAGATAATATTATTGGCCGTCTATGTCTTTCAATCTGTCTTATGTGCGTTGCGAAGCTTTGTTACTTTTTGTTTTGGTGTTTGGCGATTGCCAAACTTCGCGCCATAGGTTAATGTTTTCCCGCGCTCATCCTGTCAAAATCTTCTTAATTGATTAATTTGACCATTTCTCAACACATCCGGTCATATTACATATTTTTTATCGTAGCGCGAGCCATTTCTATAGTTTTGGCATGCTAATAATAAAGTATTTATTCGTACCCTTGCTCCGTAAGTGAGTTGGCATTTATTCGCATATATTCATTCTACAATATTAATTTAATAACCATATCACGTGATTTTGAAGTCATTTACATGTGTTATTTAATCTCTATGCCATATTAACACACCGCAATAAATAACGAAGGCTTGTAATGAAATAAATTAAATATATACTAAGACTTATTTTTCCTGTTGATAACAGCGGGGAATAAAAGCTGACAAAATTGGAAAAACATTACCAAAGTAATAAATTTACTTTGTTAGGTATGTAGACACCATATATGATTAATACCTACTGTCCTCTATGGATACGATGACCTTCATCGTATATTTTAGAGAACACTCCTTTATTTTAACGCGTTTCGCATTGGTTAATTTATTTTTAAATAGTTCTTATGTCTTATATAGAAAGAAAAATTGAAGATTGGCAGCTCTTAAGTGTGAAAAAATCTTGACTCCAATTCGTAGGGGGGGAAAAACAATATTTACGATTACACTACGATAACTGAGTTATCTACCACCCGACTTTATACCTAAAATTATCATTAGGTACATAACAATACAACTGCAAAAATAGCTTCCAAATATTTGTGGAATCCTAGCTTTAATCTGAAACAATGAAACTCGCCCAGCCCATTGGATTCTTGCGTTAAATCACAAAATTTAAAAAACAATGCATTTTCAGTGAAGACAAGAGTTATACTAAAAAAAATATTACAAAATTTTATTCAATTAATACATCAATATATTTATGCATATTATTGAAATGTTTTTTTTAATTAATCGTATGATCATTGAATGCATAAAAGTATAAATCAAAGCAGCGCGAAGGAAACAATAACCAACAACGCCAAATATGTAACATACTGAATTTTTGTTTTCACCAGCGTAGCACCACCGGTAAAGCAATCCATGTCAACGTATTTTTATCAGCTTTATGTATGCATGTGAGGTCCTTCATACAATTTAAATGGGGAATGTCTCAATAATTAATACAAGTAAATTTTATATAAACAAGTTTATTATTGGTACCTACCAAATTTGATTATATTATAAGCGTTTTAGTAACGTTACGTAGTTATTCGATTTTTTTTTCGAATTAAAAAGACGTAAGAATACTTTTGGTAACAATTAATCTATTATGGAATAATAAAATTTCATCGTTAGTCAACGAAAGTTATTTCATGACGAAGTTACATCTATTTTTTTTGTAGGGTAGTTATTGGAAACTTCATGATGAAACCAATAAAATCGCTATCCTGAAAAATTTCAAATTATACTTACGCCCTTTTGGCATAGTAATCTTGAATTTTAGATTAGATAATGTTGAGTGCTCGTTAACGGAAAAAAACAGATGGAGTTATCAAATTTTAACAGCTTACTTAAACACATTTTATTTTAATTACAAATCAGACTTGCATTATTATATTCGACCTTGGATTTATATCATATGTATCCATACACAGATTACATAGGTAGTCATATATTTTACATATCATTTAAAATATTCATATTTTTATAATAACTGCTTGAGCGGGCACGTTTGATGTAAAATAGTGATTATTATGTAAGAAGGAAACAATTATACTATAATTAATGTAAATAATTCAGTTTTATAAAAAAAATATATTAATAATTTAGTGAGGAATTCTGTCTAACTATGCTTTAATTAAAGTTATATATCCATTTGCATGTTATTAAAACTAGTATTTATATTATACTACCATAGACCGGGTGATACGACTAATTGAGTATACATAATATGAGGGACGCAGTATCTTTTCTGATTCGTCTATCTGAGACGATAGTAAGACGTGCACGAGGTACCTGTCAAATGCCAAGCTAGAAGGATATATGTAAACAATCATCTCAGGTAGATTAATTACAAAAAACTAGATCTCTCACAGTATCCATACTAAACCGAGGCGTGCGCACAGTGCCCTTGACGTACCAAGTCACTGAGGTAAGAAATGGGAGCTACGACCACTTCCGGGACTGAAATTATGATTTTTCATGTATCCTATTGTCTCAGGTAGACGAATCATAAAAGAAACTTCGGCCATCATATCATGTATACTCTAACCCTCTCTCCATATGGATTACTAATAGAGCTCTGCCGTCGGCCCCCATTTTTGCCCCGTCAAATGGTTAAGATCCACTATCTCGAAAAGTATATTAACACCATCCATTTTTTTTTATTTACATTTCCATCTGGAAAACGACCATTAAGAATCTATTATTGCTTCAAATCGTTGTTTGGGGCGCTCAAATTAATGTGGAGTTACGCATTGCGCTCAAATTTTAAAATAATGTATTATCATTTTTCACCATACTAGCTTCTGTGTGCCAAATTTCAACTCTCTTTGTACACTGAAAGTTGGCTAAATTGAGCGTGAATTTAAATTTACTATGATTTATTGAAACAAGCAAGGTTATTTACAAAAGTACTGAAGTCCAGATTTAAACTAAGAAAAGAATGAAACAACTTTTCAAGAAATTCAGCGTTTACTTATTGGCAATTTATGGTAATTAAATGAGTTTATAACTTGATAGGTACTCAAAATATTTATATTATATTATTGCTTTACACGCTTGGGAGTTTTATCAAGTATGAGTATCGAAATGAGTATAATAATATAATAATTTCCAATACTTTGTAATGGTAATGTAAAAGAAGCTATGTGATGTGGAAAAAAGATACTTCTTATAATTCCAAGATATAATTGAGTATAGGGAGTGGCACCGTAAACCAATATTAAATTTATACATGATCAACTCTTTTACTGAATTATTTTGAGCTTAGCTATTTTTACAACATTTTTCTTAGCTCATATTCTCATTTGTCCGGTGGTTCTTTGTCCGGTACAAATCTTGCAATCGATTTTTAACTAATTTCCCGACTAGCTAGACATTTGAAACTTTTAGAATATACCAGAACACGACGCCAATGGATTTTTTTAATACCTTTAGCCATCTTTAAGTAGAATTGAATTCATTTTCAGTTAATTCTGTTTTGTATGAAAAGTTATTTCGACACCATTATTGGTTGCTAGGGGGTCTGGGGTCCTAGCAAATAAATTATTAATATATACGTGCGTTACTATGGAAATCAATATTACATCTCAAAATGACATTTCAGTATTATTTCTATGAAATACATTTTTTTTGATCTTTTAAGCTAATCAAGTCAAGTTTATATGATTCAACAGAAAAATTAAAAACGTTGTATATAAAAGTTCTTTTTATCTTGTAATTATTTAAATCTACATTTGTAAAACTCGTTATGTTTTACTATATTAGTTCTCAGTGTTAATTAAGATTATACTAATTGTATATATTTTATTTTAATACCATTTATAGATCTATAAATCAAATTAAACGAAAGGTGCAATTAAATAATGTAAACGCAATGTTCACTAGATTTGTGTATTTCGTCAGATAAGATTATACGTCAAGAAAAAGATTTATTAATCTCAATAAAGCGGACATGTTTGATCATTGTGTTATATCACACTACGCATGACATTGTTGAAAACCCCCGAGGGTTCCAGGTTTTTAGGCGACGATTAACTGTAATTATGTTTGCCGTAAAAAAAATATATACAACTGCAACATTGATATTGACATAATTTTTTTAATCATACCTACATTTATGACATTAATTAAACGGCTTAGTTAATAGCATTAAACTCCGAAATGTAATTTAAACTTTTGATATAATTACATGTCAAGCTGTGAGGGAAAATAAATGAATATACCTACACATTTATATGCACTTGTATTAATAGAGTCATTCTTAATAAAAATTATGAAGTAATTATTACAGAATAATTTTAATTTGTATCTTTTTCACATCTCCTCGGTTGTTGCTTCATTACTAAGGATCGTGGTTTTAACGACCAGTACTTTGCTTGCAGTTCTTCTTCAATTTACCCTGGAATCAGTCGAGCAGATTTCCCAAACCAATGAAAGTCATCTCGCATTCTGGATGTGGATCAGTCCAGCGTGAGGTATATCTCCCTCATTTTGTATTGCTGTATAATAATAATAATAATAATTAAAAGTAAGACTTTCTCTAATTCGATATGTTTAGAGCTCAGTGGAGTACGGTGATCTTTGCTTATAGGGATGCTGTTACTATTTGCTACATACTATCTAAGTATAGTTTCTTTAACTATTTGAATTTTGGCGGGTGAGCGATGAAGTTTAGATAATATCAATAGTATAGAATCATTGGAAGAAGTAAACTTTTGTCAAATTTACCGTACAACTGCGTAATAAATGTGCACAAAATATTATTACATAGCGATGGTTTAGTTTTTAAGATTTGAGATGCGTGAGAAATTGACATACATATTATGTATTTGAGTGATACAATGTCTTCTCAGATATCCTATTTGGATGTACGAGTACAATATTTTTACAGCATAAAGCTACGATGCAGACGAACGTTATGTGCATGTTAACTCAATTTTAATAACTGGACATACAATATCTTTCCACTTAGTAATTTATTGATTATTTCTGGAAATGTTCTACATCTACAGCAGGGGGGGCAAACTGCGGCCCGCGGGCCGCATGTGGCCCGCCGTGTATTTTTTTGCGGCCCGCCATCATTAATTGAACTTCTGATTACGAATAACTTTTTTATATTTTTTTAAAAAATATTGACAATAGATTAAAATTTGTTTAGCAATAGTACGCGATTCATTTTCAATAGATATTGATAGTGTATCGACGGAGCTACAACTTGAGATTATTGATCTGCAGTGTGACACTGATTTAAGAGAATTGCATCGTCGTGAAGAAATCTCCAAATTTTACAATGCCCTTAAAGATTATGCAAGAAAAATGTTCGTTATTTTTGGATCAACCTATATATTATGTGAACAAACATTTTCGATCATGAACCTCAATAAAAATTCTTTACAATCAAATATCTCCGATGCCCATTTACAAGCAGTTTTGAGAATATCAACTACAAAATTAACACCTAAATTTAAACAAATGTTAAAAAATGTAGAACAGTTTCATTCTTCTCATTATTTTTTTTGTAACGTTTATTTTTCGTGATAATAAATAATGTTTATCTAAAAAATGGTATTTTACTTGCGGCCCGCCGCTCATTTTGAATTCTTGAATTTGGCCCTCCATCCAAAAAGTTTTCCCCCCCCTGATCTACAGCATCAATGGACCGCACGCCACTGATCGAGTTATTTATGAGAAACGCTTTATATTATGTTTTATTTCTTAATTAAGTAAACAAAATATTGTTATATATTTTACAAAACATTTAAATGTGATTTTTTTAAATATTGAGATCATACAAAAATATTTCTTTGCGACGGAGATTCTCGAAGGCACCGCGTTCTACCCATAATAATTCTCTAACTGTGGAGCGTATATGATCAAAGAAAAAAAACAAGTATATATGAATTATGTGCTGAAATATATAAAACATTTTCCATCAATAAAACTAATGTATAAGGAACATGGATGCCTAGTTTTTCTTTTGATTATATACAACTTATATTTTGTTTTATTATCTATAAGATGTTTAACATAGCCTGGGATCATATTATTGTAAAACGATGGGTATGTGTGTCAAATAGTAGATATACGATAACGTGCTCTAAGACCTTCTCTGATGAGACTAATTTCGAAAACCTTCAAGAATGTTGTTTTATGTCTAATGTCGTGATAGTGTTATTACTATTGCAAATACTGCCAAAATCCTCTTCGACTTTGTGTAAATGTAAAACAACACATAAATGGCCGGCGGCAAATAATAGACGTATTATGGAAGCGTTTAACATATTCATTAACGGCAGATCGTTAGAGGTATGGGCAATTATTATTGATCTCAGGTGTGTGATAATTTTGAAATGTGCCATCATAGCGACCATGATGATGAATCGTCTCCTTCTTCTTCTTCAAAGGCTTGCACAACAATTTCGTTTCGAAAATATTTTTCAAACAAAGGCTCCACAAAAGGTCAACTAGGCTGCCATCATTAAATTTCATTCATTATAAATGTTTTCATAATACTGAATTGTCTATTTTGCATACCAAGCATATGAGTATGTATGTATATTATGAATCGATACATTTTTGGTTCATACTTACCCAGTTTTGCCAATACTACTACTACTGCATCACCAGTGTTTTGTTTTTACGAGAAATGGATGTTAGCCACTTGCTTAACCCATTAGGTCCATACTTTAACTCGAAATACAAACTACACTACGAAAAATAATAATAAGTATTTGTTAGACCCAGGATTCGAACCTGGGACCCACGACATAAGCCAACGTTTAAGCCGCTTGTCCATCATTGGCGCAAATAGTCATTGATAAAAATATACTAAATAGAGTAAGAAAATAAGCTAGTTGGAAGAAAAACACGTTAGATTTTTCTAAATTAATAAAAATGTATCACGTCAAAATAAGTCATAGTAATTTTGAACATTATTTTGCAAGAACAAAATATATTGAAGGAGAAATCAGGTACAAAATTTGGTTATGGTAAGATAAAATAGGTACAACAGGTCAGCATGTTGATTTTCAAGTAATTTTGTATAATATTCTAGCTTTTATGTAGGAAATTGTAAACTGTTGGCGGTGTTTAAGCATGCTAGATTTAACGCCATACGCATTTTGTAACTTGCATGTATATTAAAAATGCTAGAGCTGGCAAGAAAAACGCCAAGTTGGCAAAGCTATTACATATGTATTTATTTGTGTTTTACATTCACAACCTACATAATATTATCTTTCCACAGTTCCATTCTTCCTTCAAACTAGAGCCATTTTTTGTGCAGCATTTATGAATATAAAATGCATTAATTACAGCATTTCAATCATTAAACATACCCACTTCTCAAAAAATGTACTTCATATATGGTTTGATTTCGCTGCAGTAATATTAATTTAAATATCGGATTTTATTTTCTCTTCCATATGTATGAATATTTAATATTTTCTTCTTTTTTAAATATCGATACCCTAGTTTTATAGGAAAACAACTCAACATTTCAAGGTTTTGAGTTAATAATACCATTCGATGTAGAAAGGTATTTTTATGAAATTAAACATTGATTCAGTTATACCTATACAGGAATTTCTGGGTTGATTCTTTGTTGAACTATAAGATATCATTACACATTGCTAAATTCCTTTATACTAAATAAAAACACATTTTCATCAAAAATCAAGGTTTTAAAATTAAAATAAGAATATTTGTAATAAAAGAAAGCGCCATTATCTGGGAACAAGGTGTTTTGGATTGTTTTCATAATTCACTATGGTATCGATATGATTGATTAGGTGGTCGTTAGCAATCTCAATATAATTTTTCGACAAATGGTTGGAAAGCACTAATTTTCGACAATATCATTAGTTGCATTCATTTCTCTAAGCATGTTTCCTTATCAGATGATTCCCTTTATCCATCCGCTTATGGTGATTCATTTCAACTGTACTAAAAAGAAGCAAATGGCTAACAGCGAGGCCTCATAAAATTCTTTGTGACAAAACCGTATATTGTCCCCAGATAATAATTAATTCAAATATACTTTTGAAACAGTCATGCCCCGTGCACTTTTGTATTTATAGTATTGTTATCTAAATCATTAACCTATCATACGCCCACCGTGGAACAGACATAAAGATTCAATAATTAGCAATCGATGGCTTGGTCAATTTTTGTTTTTTGTTATTAATCAAAACATTGCTTGTTTGAATTTAGAGAAATATCCTATGCATGTCTATTTATTTATCTATATAATTATTATATAATAAACACACCATGTTGGAGACAAACTGACATTTACTTCACCTATGTGGATGACTATCATCGACATAAAGATTTTTTTCTACAGTACCAGTGCTATGTATCAAAAAAAAACAGCAAGTTTCCTAAGACCACAAGCATATGTTTTAATTATTAATTGTATGTTGGCCTATGTGACCTCAACAGTTATTGTAGAAAGGGTCTCACCTATTGCTGATTAAAACCTGCATAGATTTGACTTTCATTCGCGAGCCATTGCGGCAATGTTCACATTCGTTACATATTATTATGATTAATAGATGTTGCCTCAGATATATAATATAAATGAATACTTGCTCACATGACGTATTGGCATAAGTGAATATTATATTACATTATATCAATTTAACCTGCGATTTAACTCTCAAAGCACACTACACTTATTATTATTCTCAAAATTTAGTTAGAATAAAATGATTTGAATGTTATTTATAGTATGTATAGGTGCGAATATGTCGATATTTAGTAAAAGATTAACTTTAACTATTTATTATCATCTAAATGCAATTAGAATACTTCCATACAGTTAAATATTTAAAATTTAAATCTTTTGGTTAGTTGGGCAGAAATCCGCGAGAACGAAAGGTTAGACCGGAGGCGTGGAATTAGGAAGGAGCTATGGGGAGGAGGGGTGGAACCCCGTGTCTTAAATGGTTCGTTAAATTCGTATGACCTATCTTACGTTTGTGTCTCAGATACTACATGTACGCTTATAAACAACATGACGCCATATAATAAATCCAATCAGATATTATAAATAATGCTTTTGCCTTCAAAATATGCTCATATTATATTATAATAATATTAGAAATGGAACACCAAACCAAAAGTTTTTTTAATTATATTATTTGATAGATATATTGTAAAATCTCGATAACTTGGAAGAAGAGATGAACAATGATCATTTTTTGAAGAGAAATAATACTTCCATCATATTGTAACCCGGAATCCTGTACAATTTCTTCTTCCCAATATCCTTGAATTAATTGATTGAATATGTCAGAATTTCATGATTTCTGGACTAGCGGATACATAATTTTTCTCAAGTTGCTGTATTTATAAATATATATATTTTTTTAATTAAATATTTTTTGTTGGTTTGTTACACGATTTATGAATTCTTTATTGAAGAATATGCATAACTTTTCGTAAGACACAGGAATCTGACGTATTATAAAAATATATGTTTGCACCGAATATGATATTAATCCACAACCATCGCATCAAATGCAGAGTGAAAAAAATAGAGTATTTTAGCACCTTGTTTTTCATTTTTTTTATCCGGAATAAATATGCATTATAAATTTTTCAACTAAATATGTTATTTTTTAATATCTAGAACTTTTCGTTAGTATTCATAATTTTGTGTCGGTACCAGTCAAACTACTCAAAAAATATTAATCGAATCGATTTTTTTCTGCACAGGTTTGTAATATCTAAAATTATGTGTCAATCTTTAGAATGTATTAAAACAATTTTATTTATTAAAAATGGCTCCAAAGTGATAAAGTTATTTTTTATTTCCATTTTCAGGCACAAATAAATATTATTAGATTTTTAGCAAGTTATTAATGCTTTGAGGTCTTTATAATTATTTTGTTATGAAACCTTTTCAAGCGAAATAATTTTGACCGATTGATCTTATTAAAAACTGTAGCTTCATTTTGCGTAATATTATTTCTCTTCTTATCAATCTATTGTCTATAAAAACAATATCGTTATTAATATTACTCTATGGCGAAACATTTACCTATATTATATTGAACTACGTAACATTAACAACGAATTGCGAGCGTACTATCATCGACTTTCACACAGTGTCTGAAACAATGTCCCATCCATCTTGGCTAAGATCCATTTCATTAAATTAATAGTATCGGAGATGGTCAGCAAAAAACTTCGTGCGAACTCCCAGTGAAATGTTATCGATTGAACTGAACCATTTGTTACGTTGCTTGCCGAAACAATGGCCACTATATATGCTGTAAACGGTGAACGTGATATAACTCTTTCTCTGGGAAAAGTGAGTCAGTCATGAACCAATCAGTCGTGCGTCAATGGCGATGTATAACTTCATCACTACTTTATTTTATTCATAGACGTTTCAATTTAATAAAATCATAATCCCACGTTGTTATATTTTTTGTGGTAAGTGTCCTTTGATCTCTAGCTAAAGTGTTTTTTTGTATAATAAACACAAATAAACCCAAGTCATTGATTCGTAATTAAGGGTCTTTCTCCAATCTATCAATTCACCACTCGGTAAGTATAGACTAAATCAAATAACTACAATCGTGCAGGGTATATATCATTATCAGTGGCGTAACAAGGGGTTTGCGGTCGGGGCATCCGTTACAAGCACAGTTTTTGCTAGGGGCGCATAAGTGAAGTTTTGTTGAACGTAAAAAAGTGTGTTTACGCAATATTAAATATTACAAATTCTGCTATTGTTTATCAATCGTGTAGCACTGTCTGCAATGTTGAAATATTATTATAGTTTTCCCTACATCTATAATAATTGTACTAACAAAAAATTAGAGATTTTATTTTTTTTAGTATTAGGTAGTATTAGTATTTTAAAATACTCTTAATATATAGTTATTTTACACGTAGTATTTAAATATGTTAATAATAACCGTACATAGTTGAACTTAGTATTTATATGTTGGTAGTAGGTAAACATATATACAAACTTTGCATTACTTGAGAGTCGTATTTTACGTTACGCCCTTGTACATTATTATTCTTCACTTTAAGTAGTTCATAAGTATTATAATACTAAACTTTCACTTAATAACTCATTTCATTCCTGGATATGTAGTTAAATATTTTATAAGATAAAAATACGTATTAATTTTTGGCAGACAAGCCTTACATTAAATATTAAATAAAACAAAATATATTTAAAGTAAGTATTAATTTTGATAACATTCACTTCGTTAAATTCCATTTTACAGCTGTATAATTATATCAAATTCCGTAAATTATTTATACCATTTTCCCTGTTAAATCATTATGAATGGATACTATTTACGCAATTATTAATAATGATATGAAAAACAAAATAATTAGACTGAAAAACATATGCAATTTTATACAACTAATGGTATATGACGAATTTAATAATGACTTGGACGGGTTTCGTCCATAGAATCATTAGTTGGCAATGTCATCAATGGAAGAAACCGGCCGTGATTAATATGCGGATATGAATATAAACTTACCAAATATGAATTGTATTTTAATGAATGCAAAGTTATACAGGCTTTTTATCGTATATAACATTATTTAACTATTCACTGTGTTTATAGAATGTACATAAAAAAAACTAGTAAATTCATATTGGCTTTCATACAGTTTAGGAATATTCAAGTAACATTTTTTTGAAAATATTATTGATTAATAAATAATATGTATCTAAGTCTGTATATTAAACAATGTCTTGAGTATAAATATGTATTATATACCTGTTTTCCTCTTACTTTATACGGAAATTGATTTCAACAGTCTCATTTCCTGTTTGCAATTAGAGCGATCAATAATCAATTCACATAATCAAATCAATTCACATAAAATAACTTCAGAAGGAAGGTAGATCATTTTCTATATTGCTTCATTTATAATTATTATTATGATTTGCATATGAATTGCTATACAATAATTTTCTACAAAATAATAACCTCTTTTAATGATATACATTTTCGAACAAACAACGCTAATTCCATGAAAATGAATTTATTGGCCTCCTTGCATAATATGGAATGTTATTTTATTAACATTATCTGCACATTCTTGTTAACTCGAGCATATTGTATTGGCAATTTTATTTTCGCATTTATTATCAGTAATAATATAACCTAGTTTTAAACAAAATTAATCAAAATAATTAACTGTTTCATATTTAGAAAAATTCATAAAGAACATTTTTTGTATTGAAGTTTTCTGCAATTATTAATGCAATATAAGCACGTAATAAAATTTAATAATATCAACATATCAGAAATCAACAAAAAACATCCCTAAATAAATACTATCATAATAATATGCTGTTTTCGCAGTTGCATAATAGTACATATTATATCTTGAAAAAATATAAAAATAGTAAATTTCCCGCAATTTTTAAGAGAATTTCTTTATAGTCATTTTCTCAATTCCCTCGAGTCTGGTCTCGAATCCGGATTTACATCATACACAACCTCATGGCATAAATGAAAACACGATATGCAAAAACAAAATTGCAATCCCATAAAATTTAACATAATCAGTCTACCTTTTAAACCTCACAAACCTAGGGAGACTAGGATACTGTAAATACAGTGTAATTTTCATTTTGGTATAGAAATTCAAAATAAACATTAAAAAACATATTCCCCATATAAAATGATAAGAGTTCCTTATATTTATGAGGTTTGCAAATTAGTTTTTGAGATTGATAAAATTTGCTAGATATAGGTAAGTATCTAAAAATAAATTTAATATTGAATGATACAAACGTGACTGAAATGTGAAAACTTTACAGGAAAGATATTTTTGAATAATTGACTTAGAATTTAATGTTGTATTAAAATTGCAGAAAATTTTCAATGTTTAAATAATATGCGAGTGCATAGATTTAAGCATTACTCTCTGAATAAGTCAATCTAAGATGAAACGATCCCGAACGGAACAATCGCGTAGTACGTTTAGATTATACGTTATACCTCACGAATCTGTACAATTATTTGTTTTCACCGATCACGAGATCTGCTCTGAATTTACATGCGCAGGCCTATCGTTCTGTGAGATAAGTCGATTTGCTACCTATCTACTCTTACGTAAATCTATTTTATTCTTATATTGGTATTATAAACATTTTAACCAGCAATTATGTACCTAAATTTCACTATTACTTGTTTATACACCACAGTTACAGATTAGGCATTGTAATCCTGGAATTTTATAAGACGTATTCCCGATCACGGCATTTCGAGGAATACATACTTAATATAATTTTAGTATTTTTATGAAAATTAATGTTTTCAAGTTCCTACCTAGTAATATGATTTATTATAATTTATATTTAGATATAGGTATATCCAGTAGATACTCCTTTCGGTCCCACAATCATGCCGCTTTTTAAGTAATTTTTAGTTATCAGTCGTTCTTATTATTACAATGAATTGTTTGAATATTGTGTATCCTTTTTTTAAATAAAGAAAACAAAATTATTTTTTTTCTGGTGAAAACCGCATGAAATATTATCGGATCCCGAGACCGTAACAATCGTTAATCGAATATAATACTATTATGTATCTATATTTTTAATGCATACAATATCTTCACATATCACCACACACCTACCAGATGACACAAAAAACAACATTTCGTGAAAAAACAATGCGAGTATGAAGGTATTTTCAGTTCACCATATTTGTAGTATAATAAATTATTTATTCTTATTTTCTTAATTAATAATATAGTATAATATTATCTAGTGTAACTTATTTAACAAATTACTTTTCGTGTAAAATCGTTGTAAGATATATACCAGTCGCGCAATAAATCTTATAGGGTTGATGAAATTCGAATAGTTTTGCATTTTTTATTTCAATGTGTGACTTCGTTCAATTTGAATTGCTTTTTTAACGTTTTCCGTGTCTTCCTCCGTGTTCCCTAAAATTGAGTAAATACGTAATAACCCATAGTTGTAAATAAATATAAAAGAACACAAAGATAACTTCAGAACCATTTATTGTTTTAGCTGAAAAGTTTATGGTAAAAGAAAACGTATACCCGATCAATTGTATCACGTTTTGTGGAAGTACGAGTATATCATTGATATTTTAAGGAAATTGAATATTAACGTTTGCTCAATGACTGTAGTTAGAATATACGAGAAGTGTGACAAAGGTTTTTCTAATTCATGTTCCACTGACTCTGTGAGTCGAGGAGTAAATCCCGCAACTATTTCGATTCAAAACATAAACCGTAATATATATACATATATATATTATTCAAACTATTTTTTTCCTTAGATAACATATTTTATAATTGAATCACGTTTTCACATGATGAGGATATCTGTATTTTAACATACCCTTTCAGGATTGTTTATTAGACAGTGACCCAATTTTGACTCAGAGGATCTAAAACTAATGCCTCATTTACCATAAATGCAACGCTCTAACATTTTTAGTTTACCCTTTTGATTGTAACGGAAGAAAGTATACGTCTATATAATTTATATACAGTATATTACATAATAATATACAAACACTTCACAGTATTGTTAATAATTCAATGACATGTATTATTTCACAAAAATGCTTAGTCGCACTCACTTGTCTAATATTAGTAAGTTGATTATTTATTATTATGAAACATTCATTCGGTTTAATCGTAAGTAAGTAAGTAAGCGCATGTCAGCATTTATGTAATATATCGGATATCCGAATTGTTGTTTGTGCGTAGAAAGTGCGTGTATTTGATTCGTATATGCATATTCATAAATTACATTGTTATTTATTACATATGAAAATATATGAATATGTACAAACAATAGGCATAATGTTTAAATTATCTCTATCAGACCAAATGATATAACTTCAAACAGCTAATGTTTTTTTATTGTTATGCAGTATAAGCCCTTAGGTAATTTAAAATATTCGTATACTTACATCATATTAAGTAGGTACTCACCTATATAAAATCTTTAATGAACAAAAAATTGTTAATTCGATAAATTTACCGAATTAAGATATTATAGTATGCCAGTCAAATACAAGTAGGCCCAAAAAATTCTGGTTGCAATTTTTTTTTAGAATTATTAATAACCGTTTCCTTGCTTTTTCGTACAAGGTGGTTGTTAGTAATTTTGAACAATCACAAACACCCAGGCTTTGAGAAAACTACATAAATATTGTGTCCTCACCGGGATCGAACCCAGAGCGCTTGGGTGGAAGGCCAGCGCCTTACGCGCTGCACCACGAGAGCCGCCTGCTGGCTATAATCAATGACTGCCCTAAACTTTGGAGACTGAACTTTGTTTTCCCACCACCATTCGCCATGTATATACAGCCGTGGATATACACGGCCGCCTTCCATGACGCTATAAACGTGTCTGAAAGAAGTGATTTTAAGTGCTCATCCCGTCCCGAAACGGAGCCGCACAGGACTGATGCTACAACCATGCACCGTAGTGCTCAAAGAAGAAAGTTAAGAAAGGAAGAAAGAGAAAAAATCTTTTTGGACTGGCTCTGCTGTCCGCTGACGTTAAGCGCCATATGTATCCGCATACTGAGTGTCACAAGTTGAAATGGATTCTACGGAGGAGTTGGGACTATCCCGCTCCCCATACGATGCTGAAAATTTCTCGAATGCCGCAAAGTTGACCTCGGTGGCTATCAAATCTGCGTGGCCAATTGGGCCCGTGTGAGGATGGACCCTGGCAATCAGCTCCACTTGTTCAGATTCCATAAGCGGGCAATCCCAGAGGACGTGTTCAACGTCTTAGTGGTCATGCCCGCAGGTACAACCCGGCCCATCTACTATCAAGTCAAACTCGTCGAGTTTGGCGGCAAAGTTGCCATGGCCGGTGAGGAACTGGTGAACTAATCCAGTGCAAAGGATTCCTGTAACGAACGTCCTTGGATCTCTGCGGTGGTGTCAGATGGACACCGGCGAGTGTGGTGCTGATCCCCCTCAAGAAGAGGGTGATCGATCCTCTGACTTGGACGTGCAGATCGAAAGGTAGCACCCCCGCGAGTACAGCAAGCACGTAAGTAGAAGTTGTGCTACCGAAGTCACTGGTTCGAATGATGCGTCTGAAAATTCACTAGTTGCTTTTTTCAGTATATATTTGAATCATAAACATATCAGGTTGGGCAAATAATTAATAAAAGTTCTCTTTAAAAAATGTTCCAAAAGTGACTAAACCTACACTATTGAATTAATCAAAGAATTTTGAATACAATTTAATAGAATAATTACAATTATATCGTGCAATTAGTTTTTCATAAAAAATGAATCAGTAAATTTTCGTTCTCTTTGATAAAAATTTAACCTATTAAAGTAAACAAAATGGCATTGGAATAAACGAACAATCGAAAAATCTTATTTGTCCCAAGAATAATTATTTCAAGATCCCGTTGTATTTATTATAAGGCAAAGAGATATTACCTAGCACAAGTAATTAACTCAATTATTTATCGCGCATTTCATAAGATTGGTTTACTTACATTCCGCGTAACTAACCATTGTGCAAAGGTGGTTTAAATTTAATCAGATACACTGGATTTTATTTTTATCTTTAGTCACTAGAATAAGCTATCGACTATCTCCAATATCTCTCAAACGGATATTGAATACAGTTAAGGCTATACTTCAGCTGAGGCATGGTCTAAAAAGATAGTGACTAGGCGATGCGCGGATTGTGCAAATGACGCGAGCCGAACGAAATATAATTTGTCATAAAAATTCAACATGCGTCCTTTTAATGTTATTTTTATTATTATATTCGTAATAATAATAGTATTTCTTTTTCAAGTACATGCGGAACGTTTTAAGTCATATTTACGCGACTTAAGAATATATTCCTCCGACGCCATCATAAAACAAATTGACGTGCTCACACCTCGACTGTGAGACTCCGATTGGCGACGACTGCGAAATTTCGTTCCACATACTGTTGAAAATTATTTGCCGTTTAACTTATGTACGCTCTTAATATTTTAAATACACAAGTGAAAAGCCTATCTAATTATAGGTATATATTATTATTGTATTTAATATATTAAATTAATATCACTAATTACCTTAGTAAATATAATTAAACCGCGAAAGCGCGTAGTTTTTATTTTTCGTTGTAGAGGTGCGGCATCTCAACGGCATTGTGTAGTTTTCGCTTGCAATATTTTCATTGTATTTTAAAGTAGGGTAAAATATATGCTTATATATATTATGAAAGTGAAGCTGAAAAAGCTGAGAAAGCTGTACTAATGCTAATGATTAAATTATATTATTTCGCATTGCATACCCAGCGTTCGCAAGTTTCACACATGCGTGCTGACATTTATGTATAAGCGCCGCACTAAGATATGAACGCATTGAATTATTGTGACGACTTTTTGTACAGGCGGCCCTCGACTTTCGTACAATTCGCTATTTCATACATTTCTTAAAATTTAGATTTTTGTTGGTACCTAATGCAAAAACTGTGCGCTTCTATGTAGTCGCAATTGATAAAGACACATCTTGTTATATAACTTTTTATCAAGCAATGAAAAAAGGATAGTATATAACTATCTCTTGACAAGTTTATAAAGAAGACACCTGATTGCTAATACGCCTCGTTAACTTTATTACACCCATTGATAAATAAATATTTTAAATTACACTTTTTGATGTTTTTTTTTATATTGTTCAACTTTCGTACATTTAACATTGGACATTATAGGAACCAATTACGTACGAAAATCGAGTGCCGCTTGTATTTTATTTCTTTAACCATGTTCAATTCTAAGAAGATCATAATATAGGCCTCTAGTCTACAGAGTGGAGAATATATTTACAGATTTTGTTTTTTTACGACAAATGGATGTCAACCACTTTCTCAATCTATAATGTCCATACCCACGACATTATTATAAGCATCGTAACATATACTATATTATACGACCATAAAGTTACTATACTTACAAATTAAAATCCAACTAAAATCGTCATTTAATCGCTTAAAACTTCATATGATTCCTTCTAGGTATAGATAATAATGTCTGTATTTATTTAACTTATAAAATTGCCAATGAAGTACGGATATTTAAGAAAGCCATGTATCGTCAAACGGCGCCATATTTTGGCTATAATATGCACATATAACTTCATTTGATTTCTGTGTTAAACTTATCTCGCATAATCTATTCAATAAATGAATAGAAAAAAAAAATATTTGTATAATTAGCTAAAAATATGTTCAATAATATAGAGGAAATTGCACGTACTTATATCCGTAATAAATCACTTTTGCTGCCAATTTCATTAATAAATATATTGTATTATTAAATAAAACCCGGATTTATTTTGAACCACCCTCCACCGTTTATTGTCTTAGTAGAGTACTTACTTTACAACTTTTACTTTTAAACAACAGATTATTTAATATGAGTAAAAAAATATTATTTTAATATAATGGGATTTATAGAGGAAAATTCGTAAATAATGTCTCGCATATTGTTATTGAAATTTTTACATATTATATTTTTTCAATATTTGATAAGGCTACTCTATTTTTACATAAAACTTTCACTTTTACAAATCTGTAAATTAGATTTTGTACCGTTACGTAGACGGCATTTGCATAAATTGTAATTCTTGTTACAGACACAAAATTTATGGTGAAAAATAGTATTTAACATCTAGTGTTGTTTATATAGATAATATACCTGCTAATTATATTTTACGTTGTTTTTCTTAGATAACATAATACCTATTGTATAACCCTTTTAGCTGGAAATAATTTCCCATGTCGTTGATAACAAAATTTATTGGTGTAGTAACTTTTTCTAATTTTAATTCACATATAAAAATGTGGACAAAATAACAATAAAGTTCTAGAATCATATTTAGAATTGTTATATTATCTGATATATCCATTATGTTTTACTTCATAACTCTTAATCCATTGTTAGATAAAGGCCTCTTCTTGCTGTCTCCATTATGCTCAGTGTATAGTCTCTCGTCCGTTAAACTTGATCGGTTCAGCGCGGCCATGGTCGCCCTTTTGGTGTTTTAATATCTCTTGAGAGATTATAGGATTTCTCCGCCAATGATGTGTTCTTCAAGTGCTGTGGTCTACCTATCCCCACTCCACGTTGTCTCTTGCAATCATGTCAGTACTTGCGACTGTCGTATCTCTATTTTTCTCGTCGGTTTTCTTGCCTCTCAACATGATACCTACTGACTATATCAATTTATATAAATCCCAATTAATATCATTTTATTTACATTATCGTATTTTTTACATTGTAATGATTATAAATTATATAAGTAAGTACCAATATTAGGTTAATATTATTTACTACATAAATGAAACACGTCTCGTGGAAAAATAAAACAATCAATTAATACAAAGTAATTTAAGTGGTATTTTACAACGTTTTTATTAGCTCGTTTTCTTGTTTGTCCAGTAAAAATCTTGCAATCGGTTTATAACTAACTTCCCGACTAGCTAGACATTTGAAACTTTTAGAATATATCAGAATACGATGATAATGCATTCTTTTAATAGAGCTTTTAGCCATCTTTAAGCAGGATTGAATTCATTTTCAGGTAATTCTGTTTTGTATGGAAAGTTAGTTCGGAAAAAATCCGCAAGGTGGCGCTTCGATCGAATTCAATGCTTGCACTTTTGTGTAACGGCGTTCAACGATTTGTTTCTTGTTTTTTGTTTGTTTGTGTTTTACTTCATATCAAGTACAAGTTTTAAAAATCTCCTATATGTTATTCAATTAATAAATGTTTGAAAATTTCTTATAATTGCTCTCTTTATTACGCATTTGATCATTTTCTTTTGACTTTCGTTGATGGGATAATTCATCAAAAAAATTTTAAATAAGTATATATTAATACATATAATTGTCAAGTTTATATGATTCAATAGAATTTAAAAACGTGGTATATAAAAAGTTCTTTTTATCTTGTAATTATTTTTAAATATGATTCTCCAAAAACAACGTATATGTATAAAGTAGACAATAATAAAGTATCGTTATCATCATCAGTACTGCCACTCAATATGGGTTTCGGCCACCGTCACAGTCAAGTCGTCTAAATACCTTATCTGCTAATAACTGCCTCCACACCTTTAGACCTAAGAACGCTTAGTAGAAATACTAAGTATGAATGTTACCAGTTACCTCACAAATAATTATTTAATTTACCACCAAAGATACAACCATCGCGGTGACCATACGTATTCCATTAGAGAGCAGGAATGGCGAACCTATTTCTACAATTATTATTGTGTCAAAGCGAAAATCGAGTCTAATAAATAAAATAAATAAACAAAATATGTTTTTAAACAATTTGTTTTATTGTACATTTATTAAAAGAGATTATGTAACAAATTATAGTGAATCTGTCTGATATCAAGTTATTTATTCGCGGTGTATAATTCTTCTATAAGTCTTTTAATCATCCACTTTCTTCAGTCAAGTTATTATCAAGGAAATGTATATAATTCATTGATGAAAATAGTTGTTCGCGATTATATATTGATCGATAGTAGATAATATGTATTGATTAAAATGTTCTTCTAATTGTAGCGTTATATGTTTCGATTCTGATAAAACAAGTCACTGTCGACACATGATAGAAACTTTTAAAAATGTGAGGTTTTAGAGGAGTGGGTACCTATATAATATATTTATTTTCTATAAAAAAAAACTACTCAACTTTTGCAAACAAAATTTACCTGCGTGTTACAGATTCGTAATCCCTGTTATAAATGAGAGTATTTTTTTTAAATCCTTCAGACAGGAAAATTAACAATTAGCTAAATACTAAAAGAGACTAACAATAAGTCACAAAGGAAAGAAAACTAAAAATATCTCCATTAAAAAAAAACAAAAAACAGTATGGTCTCCGTATCTGTTGGTATAAATGCTTTATCATTCATTTCATTCGGTTCTAATAGTAGTAAAATTTATTGACTTACTGACACGGAGTACGGATTTAATTTACGTCTGCGAATTATCTCATCTGTACGCCCTCTCGCGTGATAATTATTGCAGTGATGCATGCAATTGTGAATTATGACGATCGGAACAATTTAATCAATTCAATTGTGTGTTTAGAGATCGTGGGCGCCAAGATCCTTACAATACGATTGCATAATTTAGTACTAATATTATAATACAACATCTCATAAATAAATACACATGGTTATGTCACAAAGTAGGGTTTGCAATCTCCGGATTGAAAATTCTGAAAAACCGGGATTTAAGAATTAGATGTCACTTGATAACATGCTAAATAAGGATAAAATAACTGAAACTTAATTGTAATTTTACCTTTTTTACATCCATCTCATTATTGATAAGTGCAGTATGTACAATTTTTAATGTGTTAGTATATTTTATATAATATTTTGTATAAGTTATTCAAAAGGGATCATTATGCCAACTGAAAACCTAGTGGAAAAATACGAAGCTGACAATTTGAAATTTTTTTTCTGATAATTTATAATTTCAACTCTATGAATTAATAAATATGTAGGTATCTGAAAACATTTAAAAGAAATAATAATTTAATTAATAAATGTGTATAACTTGAAATCCTTTTTATTTATAAGAAATCCTATTTAGGTATGTTCCCAATATTTAAGCTCGATTTGATATAAATCAAAAGGATTTCAAGTTATACACAGTTATATTTTTTATAAAAATCGATGTTTTTAAAATAGATAAAATAAAATATTAAAACTATGAATTAGTCAAAAATCTAATCGGTAAAAATTTGAAAACTTAAAAAACTAAATTTTAATAATAAATATAACCATAAAAATAATGTAATAATAATGAAAGCTATGTACCAAATATGTGACAAATTCACCTTTTTTTTACAATTGTAAGTTTATCTTTGACTTAAAAATAAATCTTTATAATGTTTTCAGATACATATGTATTAATTAATATAGTTGAAATTGTAAATTATCAAAAAAAAATCTCAAATTGCAAGCTTCGTATTTTTCCGCTAGGTTCTCTGTTGACACAATGATCGCCCTTATAGTACTCGTAACATAATAAGATGGTTGAATGATTTTTATTTTAAAAAGGCTCATAGATTACAGAATCGGTAAATAACTATTAAATCACTATACGCCATAATAAAATACTTGGTTTAATGTCCAAAATTTAAATTAAGTATAAACATTAAACAATAGCAAATTTTAATTCAAATCCGGCATCAATAATGGGAATACTAATCCCTAAAACTGGAAATTGATTTTTCTTCTCGGGATTTCAAATTTATGTATTTACTTATTTACTATTATGTGTACTTATGTACTACTTATTGATATATTTTGATAAAATAAAAAAGATTTATAGTTAAGTATACTTACACATTTTATTCTATTTAATATAAAATATATTAAAATCATGAATTATTCAAAGACATGTTCGCTACATTAGAAAAATCTTAATAAACCATGTTTTAATGATAAACAATAATAAAGATAGTAATATATAACATGAAGATGGGTTCCTTTGTCAAATTCACAGTTTATCTATTACTTTAAATATAAAATATTTTTCTTTTTAATGTTTTAGATACCGACGTATTGAAGAAACAAAACACTAAAAATATAAATTATCTCAAATTTCAAACTTCTTATTTTTGGCGATTCCAGGATGCATCTAAAATTTCCGACGTATTTACATTTCAATGCATGTAAGACAACTCCAGTGCTTTTTTATTATTGTCACATAACCAACTGTATTTACACCCTTTATATTAAAAAGTGAGCTTCGACGGAAACTTTCTGACAATAAATAAAAAGTGACAACATCATATAGATTGTAAACACAAATCTAGATACATAATATGATTTAAATGACAGATTTTCAATCGTTATATAGGTAAGTCGACAATTATTGAAAAATAATACATTTAATATAACGATAATATTAAACTTCACGAAGTAAAATTTTTATTTACAGTTTATTGTTTCAAAATTAACAACCAAAAGCCAGTGCAAAACCAAAAAGTATCTCAATTAATAATGTATTCATACCTAGTTGAAATCGAATGATTCAACACCATCAGAATTTGGTTCGTAATGGCATGTTTAATGATAATTAATTCGATAGGTTATTTTAGTATTATAAACATTTCATGTGTATTTATATGGATAGATACCTATCAGTGTCACGCGTTGACGCCACCTATATTAACATAGTCTCAAGTTTGACTGACACATTGAAGTAAATCTATCGGTATTAAATTTCTTAATGCATTCCTTGTCTACAATACATTGACTATTTCTTACAGAAACTATATTCATATCACACTATAACTAGATTAAATTGCCTTATTGCACGTACGTATTCTTTATTTAACCCATCGGCCTACATTACACCGATATACGGATATATTTAGTTTTGTCATATTACATTTATGTACATATCGCAATGCTTTGACACCTATATTATTTTATTATCGATTATTTATATAATTTAAAACAAAATACATGTAGGTATATATATGCTTTCAAGCATTGTTCTGTCGGCTTTTGTGACTGACGAATAAAATGTTAACAATAACATCAGTAAACTTTGCATAGGTAACACAACTAATGGGATTCTAAAATTGCACAGTATGATACTGCAATCGTGACGATTATACAGTATAATATTATAGTTTAGAATTGTTCCGTTGCCTAGGCAGCGAATTTATTATTGTCGGCCATTTGCAATTCCTTACGTAAACAAACGGTTAAACGTTAGATTGAAAGTTTGTACTTTAAAAATAAAAACAACGAGAAACCATTACATAATTTAGTAATATAAGTTAAAGTGTATAGAAATAAACTAACGGCATTCCAATAAGCGATCCTTTTTCTTGAGTGTGTAATTTAACAAGATAATTAAGAGCTAGTCAAAGAATCTAGTTTATCACAAGTTTTGTTTTTGTTTTGTTACGCCAAAGAAGTCTAACGCGCGTACTTATAAGTACACACACCGATTATTTTTATCTACTATAATACTGATTCATGAGAATTATGTACATTATGACTGTATCGTTCAAATATTCGCCTTGGGTCCTCTGACATATGATTATATTTGCAATGTTTTCCAGGACTTATATACATATATCCGGATAAAGAATCGTTTCTGGCTTATTAGAAAAAACCCCCAAATTAAGAAGTCCAGTGGTGTTAAATCGTATGATCTCGGAGGCCAGTCAACGTCACCAAAACCGAAAAACAGGACAAGACTAGGACACATTGTCTGCAATAGCTCCCGTGGTTCATGCACATTATGACAGGTGGTGGCATCCCGATGAAAGCATAATTTTTTTAAAGCTTGTTTCATCCAATTTATACAAAAAAATGTAATCATATTTCGGCAAAAGTTGCCATCTACCATCAACTCAATCCCAATCGCATTAAAAAAATGCGACCCGGTGATACCTCGTGCCCAGAGAATACACCAGGCCGTATTTTTTCATGACATATTAGTTTCTCATAAACCATTTGAGGATTTTCAAATGCACAGTTTTAGTTATGGCATTTTAGTTCATCCAAACATATCCCGTCTTTTTGCTGCACAATAATTGTAGTTGAACTATTATTTTTATAATATTTTTTACGATTTTTACCCGTTTTTATACCATAAAATTTTCGATAACTAATTTCCCATAACTCGAGACTATATATATGTCAAATAATGTTAAATGACAAAGTGATGCCAGAGGAAAATGGCGGCAAATTTAGTCAGCTCTTATTTATACACCCTATAATATTATTTGTTAGGTAGTCCGTACGCAGAAAATTGACAAAATTTTCAGAAAACCTACTAAAATTGTTTTCCCAATCTTGCATACAGTCGCATTTTATTATATTGGTTCAGAACCGTTAAATTCACAAATTAACCAAATGTCATTGAATCAAATCTATAAATACTATTGCCAAAATAAGAAGTAGGGAATCTATCACCAGCACCAATAATATTGTCGATTAGAGAATATAATATTGATGGACAGTGTAAGTATACTTAATAATATGGTGTTTTAAGGATATTTGTCTACCTCTATTAAGAAAATGGTCTTCTATTATTGTAGCATGCGTTTGAGATGTGATAATAGCAGCAACTTCAGTTTAAAGCGACAAACATGCCGCGCCATTAGCAATTTATTTGCATGCCCAAAATATTTCAACAATGTTAAGTAAACTCTTCTACATGGCGGTCGCATGGTGTTTTGCCGGATACAAATCATCTGATAGTATCCGATATGGATAGATTTCTAGTAAGACATTTTATCAGTCGGCTCAACTTTTGAAGTTATACTTCTTTAGGCGCGTTTGGAAAATCAGATCAGGGTGTATTTTTGGCGTGTGACATGTAACACATAATTAATTTTTTCACACGGAAAAAATCGCACTCGATTGGATTCGAACCATGATTGTTCGGTTATCAGCCGAACGACACAGTGAGATAATGCAATCGTGACGATTATACAGTATAATATTATATAGTTTAGAATTGTTCCGTTACCTAGGCAGCGAATTTATTATTGTTGGCCAATATAAAATAAAAACAACTAGAAATAAGTAAATAATTTATTTAGTGATATAAGTTAAAGTGTCTAGAAATAAACAAGCGGCACTCCAATAAGCGGCCCTCCTTTATTCTAGTTTTCATTGATATGGGGCTATTAAAACGTCAATTATATCTTATATCCTACTTTATTATTTGACAGATCTGAAACATGACGTCTCGCGCAATTATGTGATCATAGCCGCCCATAGTGACCATAGAATAAGAAGTACTTATAGATTATTTTGCTTGGTGAAAAATATTCTTTCACGTTGTAAATTGTACCTACTCCTTTTTATATGTGAATAGATGTCAAAACTAAGCTTAATATTTTTAAATGTGATAGATACGTTACTTTTGTTTGGTATTACATATTTAGTTTATGTGAAAACTATTTTCTAACTGTTTGAATATTTTTGGTTGATGTGGATTTTAGCTAACGCGGTGTGCGATTATTTTATTTTGTTACGCCAAAGAAGTATAACTATGGCGCGTACATAAGTACACACACCGATTTTTTTGAATCAGCATCAAGTAGAACGTGCCAAATTCTTTAAATCAACCTCAATAGTATCCATAAAGACATTTAGAAAATAAACTATATTCGTCAGTGCATTTTTTCATGTGGACATCAACAAAATTGCATCAATAAAGTTGACGAGTAGCTATTGCTTTGGGACGAGCCCGCTAAGTAAAAATGATATAGAGGTATTTTACGAAATATAAGCAAATTTATTTTTATTTATAGCTTACAAAATAAATGAACATACGCAACGATGTATGTAATAAATTAACATTCAATGTTAACATAATAACTATGGTAAAGTTAACTAAGACACCCACGTAAATTATGTTAAAGAATTAATTATTTAATGACCATCAATCCATCAGATTGAAAGGTTTTTATGTAATAAATTATTATGAAGCTAAATAATGAAAATTCTTTTATTATTATTTTTATAATGAATTATTGTATTTGTTATGTTGTTAGTTTGAAAACCTATAGCAATGACCTCCATAGCTTTTTTTCAAAATATTGATGTTTACCCCAAAAGCGATGAGATATAAAATCTAACTATACAGAAGATTTATTCTATAAGAATTGTTATAAAAAATCCATGACCTTTCTAAGACAATAAAAAACACGTTACTCCACTCAAATCCACTATCCACTCTACCACTCACCATTATCCACTCAAAAAATAGTAAATATATATTTTACCCTATCATGCTGTGGTTAGTAGCAAAGCAGGTAGAAAATCGGTAGACTTCTCAGTCTGGTGAAATGACATTCGTCTTATTCCATGTCACTTAAGCAACAGGTAAAACAAATATTCTAATTCAGTTATTGACGTGAAAACATGAGTGTCGTCAATCTACTTTTTAAGATAATGGAACATCAACATTGCATCATCGTCGTTAGGTGAAGGTCCTAAATGGCCTAAATAATCGGGACTGGGTTGTTGAATACTACCAAGGGAGGGTCGCACTAGTATTGTTTATATAAATATATATTGTGAAATATTTGTATCTACTTATTCTATTTAATACTACATACGAAGTCGATAGCTTAAGGGTTTTAAAAAAAATAATGTAGCATTTGCCTGCATTGTTTGCATGTGGAGTGGGAAAGCTACATTTTAATTATTTGTAGTAATTTATAATAATAATATTCCACTTAATGTTATATTAATTCACTACGAAATAGTAATACCACACTACACTACATTACTACTCTCAAGGAAAAGTACCGGTCACACAGTATTCGTTAATTCTTTATTGTATTAATATAATATGTTATATGGCTCTTACAGCTAACTATTAAATTAGAGCTTTTTCCCGAGGAAAACAAATTGTATGTGATTAATAATTTAATTGGACGTAGTTTTAAAAAGTCAGTTTCAATTCCAGCAATACGTTATTCATACAGAAATAACTCCCGCCCCGAGCAAATTATTATATTGAACAATTGAAATTCCGATGTATGATTTATGCATACAAATAATAAGCCATGCATTTCCATTTGTGGTTTGTTGTTGGTTGTTGGGTGTCTTGCAACCACGCTGCCCACAGCTTTCTGCATTGGCGGCTTATTACTCACGATTACACGTGTGCTGCGAACATACTACGCTGTGAGTAATTAATTACACTACCCGCGAACTTGTGTGACTTGCAGCTCATATGACGTATGACAACAGGTGGCAAACCAATAATATCCGGTGGTTGAAGTTAGTTCAACTTTCATGGAAAAGGATCCATATATTACTTATTATTTAGTTTTTCCTGACTATATATAATTAACTTACTGTCAGTTCTGTCAGTTGTGTCAATACTACACGCCCTGTTAAGCATCAACGTGACGTTTCCATTACAATACAGTAACTAAATATTAATATTATTCATCATTAACCAGGATCAATTCAGCAGTGGATTGATCCTGCCTCTAATCATATCAACCGATATATCAATAGTTTTTCGTTGCAACGCCGAAGTGATAAAACCGGTAATCGTATGTTTTTTTTAAGTGTATTTATTTACCTATCTAGCTTCCAATATTACCTAGGATAATAAAAACTCCGTGATAATATACAGCAGCTAATCGAATATACCTACTACAAAATAAATACTTTTTTATCATTATCAGCCTGGATCAATCCACCGCTGGATGAAGATATTTGAAAGCTGATTTCATTCCCCCGTCCTTGTGTTGCGTTTCCAAGTAGTTCTACTAAACTTTACTGTTTTATAAATTTTACATAGATCTATGATTTAGACTTTTCTACTGCTTGCGTACAACAAGAAAACATGTTTATCCAGCGATTTTCTCATCTTCGATATATTATGTTCCTCCATTATAAATGTGATTTTACCTGGAAAAACCCCTTGTGTGTTTATCATATATAATTGTTGTATTATTGTCCTGGCACGTAATGCCCAACACGCACCTATCCATTTATGACAGTACCCACACTGATAAGTGATAACCTAATCATTCTCAATGTCAATCCAAATAATCTTAATATGTTTTGCAGCGTTTGTGATGAATTGCTTTACCTATCTTTAAAGATCTTTATTCAAAAAAATCTCGCGTCTTGATATTTTTATAATATTCCATAATATGAATTAATTTAAGTGACCCAAGCTTTGCCTTTTAACTGTTCATGCTCTATGTAACTGTTAAATAAAAAAAAAGTTACAACATCTTAAAAAATACATTATCTTTATTAATAAATAATTGTCGATGTATTGAACAATTTTAATATAACCATGTAGTTTAGAGCGTACCATTAATTAAATTAATATATTTGTTAAGCTATTTCTCGTAAACAGTCTCGTTATCTCGTATAATATATTATAATATACATATTATAATTATGCATGAGATTTTGAAAAACATGCAATAATAATATATTCTCCATTGTTTCAATTATTTTTTGTAATATTAACATGGTCAAAAATGTAAATATTTATACTAGTATCGACTTTCTGACATTACTTTATCGTAATAAACTAATAATATATTTGCATATCTCCTTTTAAGTTAGCACAGGTGTAGGTAACAAAATGATTTAAATATGTACTTAAAATATGAATACCATAATTGAAAAGTTGCTAAATAGCATGAGATTGCAGTTTATTTCATAACAAATATCAAAAAACTGGCATATTGAAACAATCGCTGATTTCTCCCACTATTTGGGAGGCGTTCATTATTAATTTTAACTTTTTTAACTATTTGCATCCATGTTCCGCTATCATTTGCGGTATTTTGCGACAATCAAGTGTCACAAAAAACGTTTTACGGTCGATCACAATAATTATTATTACCAGAGACATGTACATAATCAGTTACGCACGAATACCAATCCCCCCAGAAAATCTTGAATATTTCACATAACATTATTGTTAAAACTAGATACTTAGTTATTCACATCATAAGCGTTATATTATTTATTTTATTTTTTAGAGGTGATATCTGGTACTAATAGGTATACCTAGTAATGATTTAGTTTCTTATTTATTCTATTTTTAAAATGCAACATTTTTTATAATTTCGACCACACTTAATGAAATAATTGAAAAATCTGTATTCAGAAATGTTAAAGAATTCATATAGGCAGACGCTAAATTAAGTGAAGCTGAAAAAGTGTTGCAATATTTCCGAGATTTTTTTGAAAGACTACAGGGCGATAACCATGTTCAACTAAATTGCTTCGGGTGTTGATATATTCCACTTGCGTGAGAGTGAGTTTAGGTTAGAGACGATATTTTATAAATTCTTAAAATAGGGTCTCTTTAACAAACTCGGTGTACTTCTTTGAACTTCTATATATGTATAATTGTATTTTCACTACTTTTGTATGTCTATATTATGTTCTCTTTTTATATTTTCATTTTTATCCCTTTTATTAGGTACTTTTCTTTTTCTTTCTTCTTTATAACAATGTTTCATGTCATGTTGTGAATGTCTTAAACTTATAATTTATTATAATTATGTCCACAATATGTTGAAAAAATAAAAAAATTGAAAATATTAATTTAAATAAAAACGTATAACAACATACCACTACAGTTCAGAATAATATTATTTAATATTCACAAAAATTCAAATAAAAGTATTTTAGTAAGTCATCAAATTAAAACATTATAAAATCTTGTTTATTTACCACCGCAAACCCGAAGAATAATACAGTTAATAATCCAAACGAAATGTGAAAATCTGCTTTTATTAGCCCTCATCGACCCTAATTGATAATATGTGTCAAAAACGTATAAGGCTATATCAAGCATTTACAAAAGGTGCATTCATAAAATGTTAGGAATCACTGCTCTAAGTTGTTAATCACAATATAGCAAGTGCTATTATCGTAGAATATATTAGTATGTAGGTACTTATCGTAGTTCATATTGGATTATGCGATTGCTAGAATAAGCCAGTTGGCGCCGTTAGGAACTGTGCTTTAAAGGTGCTTTATTATATTTTGTCGGAATGCAAAGGTTAAACATGACAGCAGCTTGTTACATTTCCATTTGTCATACTTACCGGAGCAATCATTGTAAATGCCTAATCCGGTTGTCAATGTCAGGTTAAACTTCAAATCGAAACAATTCGTTTTGTACTGACAGAAAAAAATGACTATATCGTTAATAAAAATCTATCGAAAATTACTGGCAACATCACTTATCGAATTTCGATTATAATCAGACATCGTTCACTTTGTACGTTTTAATTTATTGAAAGACATGACAGGTTGTTTGTTACCGTAACACTGAGTGTAACAAATTATTACAATGGATTTAGCTGATTTTGATTTCCATAGTATGTTATTCTATATATTCAAATATTATTTTTATCCATAAAGTTGCTTTCATCGAATATTCTTAAATTCTTAAATTTGGTAAAATTTCAATTTTAATATTACTACGTAATATTATTAATATACATATATTATATTTAATTTATTTTAGCACTAAATACGACAGGTCAATTGGTCAAATGTAGTGTAGTGGTAGTATTGAAATTCTTATAGAAATACTTAAGACTTTTTGAAAATCACGTAGGTATTTCATATTATATTGTGACCTCGCCGGGATTTCAATCCGGTGTGTTACGCATTGAACTACATAGACTACTATATTAAATTGATAACAAATTGTCTGTCACTTAAACATGCTGTAATAATGGATTAAATAATTATGTATAATAACTATTTTGGTTCTTAAAGCTGTTTGAATCAAAATCGTTTACAAGAAAATAGCAACTTTTCCACATCGAAATTACATTTTAAACTTTTTAATCTGTAACAATGAATTTAACTAATTGTGATTTCTATAATATTATAGTATGTACCTATTCAATATGTTTATGTGTATTCATAAATTTATGTTATGTGTAAAACCGTGCATGTCCAATAATAATATATTAAAATGTTTATGTACTTGCTAACTTATAAAATGCTTGACAATAATTTGGTTTTCATTTATTTTTTCTAGATGCGACGGAAGGAAGCCAACCTAGGAATGAAAATTCTTGGCCCGCGTGTAATGTCGGCATTACAAGGTAAGGAAAGCGATGAGTTTTTTCTATCAATAATTAATGTTTATATTATGTAGGTAGGTTCATCATACTCATGTTTTCTCAATTCAATACAAACACAATACAACGTACCTACTGTTTTTTGAATTTACATCTTTTGGCGCATTTGGGAACTCAGATCTGAGTGTATTTTTGGCGTGCGACATGTAACACATAATTTATGTTTTCACACGAAAAAAACGCAATCGATTGGATTCGAACCACCGATTGTTCGGTTATCAGCCGAACGCACTACCTTTACGCCACATTATGATACTGCAATCGTGACGATTATACAGTATACTATTATAGTTTAGAATTGTTCCGTTGCCTGGACAGCGAATTTATTATTGTCGGCCATTTGCAATTCCTTACGTAAACAAACGATTAAACGTCAGATTGATAGTTGGTACTTTCAAAATAAAAACAACGAGAAACCATTATATAATTTAGTAATATAAGTTAAAGTGTATATAAATAAGCCAACTGCGTTCCAATACGCGGTCCTTTTTCTTGAGTGTGTAATTTAACAAGATAATTAAGAGCTAGTCAAAGAATCTAGTTTATCACAAGTTTTGTTTTTATTTTGTTACGCCAAAGAAGTATAACTTCTAACGCGCGTACATAAGTACACACACCGATTTTGCCTATTTCGCGTAATTCACCATTTCCGCTCACCGTATGGACCGTTAAAGTGCCCACCACCACCCGTCATATATGCACAACCGTGGATATGCACGGCCGCTTTCTATGACGCTTTAAACGTGTCTGAAAGAAGTGATTTTAAGTGCTCATTCCGTCCCGAGACGGAGCCGCACGGGACTGATGCTGCAACCATGCACCGTAGTGCTGAAAGAAGAAAGTTAAGAAAGAAAATGTTTGTTTTTGGACTGGCTCTGCTGTCCGCTGACGTTAAGCGCTTTGTGTACCCGCATACTGAGTGTCACGAATTGAAATGGATGAGTCTACAGAAGAGTCGGGACTATCCCGCTCCCCATACGACGCTGCAAATTTCTCAAATGCCGCAAAGTTGGCCTCGGTTGCTACCAGATCTCCATGACCAATTGGGCCCGTGTGAGGACGGACCCTGGCAAACAGCTCCGCTCGTTCGAATTCCATAAGCGGGCAATCCCAGAGGATGTGTTCAACATCTTGGTGGTCATGCCCGCAGGTACAACCCGGCCCATCTACTATCAAGCCAAACTCGTGGAGTCTGGCGGCGAAGTTGCCATGGCCGGTGAGGAACTGGCTAATCCAGTGCGAAGGTTGGAGTCTTCTAGTTTGGTGCCTGCAGAATACGTCTGGAAAAAAACGGTAAGTGTGCCGCCCCTTGGGGGAGGCGGTCCACCTCGCCTGCCATGCCGCAAATGCGGTCTTGTACACAATGTCACTTACAGTCTTCCTGTAAGGAACGTCCTCGGATCTCTGCGGTGGTGTCAGATGGACACCGGCGAGTATTGTGCTGATCCCTCTCAAGAGGAGGGTAATCGATCCTCTGACTTGGACGTGCAGATCGAGGGGTAGCACCCCCGCGAGTACGGCAAGCGCGTCAGTAGAAGTTGTGCGGTAGGCTTTGGTAAGCGAGATCAGCGCAAGTCGCTGCCCGCTTAATAGTGCGCGTCTCACGAGAGTTAAGGAGTTTACTCGAGAATGCCAAATGCTGGAGGCGTAACCGGCAATTCCCATGAAAATTGCGCCGTATGCAACCTTAAGGGCTCTAGGCTTAAGTCCCCAATTGCTGCCCGCCATTCGGGCCATTCTCTGATAGGCCGAATTGGCCTTAGAGACGGCCGTCTTGGCGTGGTGAACGAAAGACAGCTTGTCATCAAGAATTACTCCCAGATACGTAACCCTTTCGGAGAAACGCACTGAGGTCTGGCCAAAACGAACCGTGGGCGGCCGTCGAGTTATGTTGACCCGAGAACTACCCCTGAGGAGGACAGCTTCCGTTTTGCTCGGGGCAAAGGTCAGCTTGTTCAGCAACCCCCAATTAAGGATTCTGCCCAAGGCGTCCGTGGCTGCACGCTCAAGTGCCGGTCGGCTGGTCGCCCCAACAAGCAGGAGCAAGTCGTCGGCGTACGCAACGAGCGTGCAGCCCGGAGGCAGTGGCAGAGACAGAACGTCGTCAAACAGAATGTTCCACAGAAGGGGTCCCAGGACGGAGCCCTGGGGACACCCCATGGTGGTCCTCCTGTGAATCAGGCTGGGGCCGGAGTCGTAGGTTATCTCCCTATTGCTGAAGTAGCTTTGAACTAAGGCAAAGAGGTCCCCGGGGATCTGTTTCAGCCTAAGCTTTGCCAGAACCAAGGGCCACCACGCAGTATCAAACGCGACCATAATAATATGAAGATCTATTTCTGTTATTTGCTATATAACAGCGGTATCAAACCTAGTATGCGTGTGCCATCTACGGACACACGCAGGCATTCTGCAGGTACACGAAAGAACTGTATATAAGTGGAATCGAAAAAAATCTAAAAAAAAAACTCTCGAAATGAATTATGATGGGATTTTCTTCTTTTGGAAAGAAGAACGTTGTTCACTATTTTCCCAATATTATCCATATACACACAATCCAATATTACATAATAGTTAATTTAAAGCATCACCACCGCTGCCCTAGATTCAAATATACATAGCTATCGCTCGAAAACCGTATATAAGTATTATCATCTTCTTCTTATTGTGCCATCTCCTAGCGGAGGTCGGCCGCCATCAAGGTGATTTTATCTTTGTCGTCTGCTACCCGGAATAGTTCAGTGGAGCTGCACTCGTACCAATCACGGAGGTTCTTAAGCCACGAAATGCGGCGCCGTCCTCTGCTACGTTTACCGTTGATCTTTCCTTGAATGACAAGTTGGGGAATGCTGTACTTTTGTCCTCTCATAATGTGGCCGAGGTACTGTAGTTTCCTGGTTTTGATACTACGTAGAACTTCTCGGTCCTTCCTCATTCTATTGAGAACTTTAACATTTGTCACCCGGTCAGTCCAAGGAATTTTGAGGATGCGTCTATACAGCCACATCTCGAAAGCTTCAAATCTCCGTGACATCTCTTGGTTTAGCGTCCATACTTCCATACCAAAGAAAAGAATTGAGAGAACATAACAACGTATCATACGCAGTATAAGTACGCATAAGTATTATCATATCACAGTGTTAATAACTTAAGTTTATACTTATATTTCGTGAGAAAAAATCTATAAGTCTGAACTCGAAAAATGTAAGACAAAACACTGCCATAATATACGATTTTACTTTGAATTACATTCGTACATTTGTTTTTTTTATACATCCACACAACTTACATTTCATATTATAATATATACACTCAAACATTTCAATTATTAAATAATTTGATGTGGTAAATTTATATTGCAAAAGCAATATATTTTAAATTGAATACTATTTAATATAAAATTACTATAACCTTAAGTGAGCTGGGTCAAAACAAAAGGTATCATCCAATCATTTTACTGACTGATAGATAAATGGCAATGCATGTTGAGAAACATTTATCAAAATACATGTTGTTTTTTATTCGCCTCAATAAACTTTGAAAAACATTTCTTTTTAATAATTGCACACGATTAACATTTCCATTTGCCTTTATACATTTCAATTTCAACATCGATTATTTATGATTTCGATTAATATTTTTTTCAATAATTCAGCTATTTATTATTTAAAATATTTTTTTAATTTAATATTTATTTATATATGTGGCAAACGACTTTCGGAAACATTAAACTGTCTAAATGATTTTTCTAAAATGGTGTGATTTAGTACAAATTATAATTGAGATATTTTAAAGTCAATGATGATGATTTTTTTATTATTTCGTCGATACATCATTCAAAGATGTAATGGAGTTTTTTGACAATTAATCAACTCGATAGTTCCTGCGGCTGAAGGTCATTTAAACGTGATATGGTTCCATAAAAAGTGGGATTCGAACCCACAGTGATCGCCTACAAAATAATGATTATATCGATATTTACGCCCATTACTCAAACAAAAATGCATCCTTCTTCCGACAACGTTAAGTATTAATTTTTCCATAAGATTATTTTAAGTACAAAAATGCCTAAATTTAATTTTACAATTAATGTGCAATATCTATCAACATCGACACATCTATTGTCATGTATAAAAGTTACACGTCTACATAGCAACCTATCAAAGTTTCACCAATTTCAAATCTTCAAATATAGCACAAAATAATATACAGACCTCTGAAGAATGGGATAGGGGAGCCACTGTCGAAAACTACCCAATCAAGACTCGTAACTGGATAAAATCTGACATTCGAATGACATTTTCAAAATGGCGTCTTATGGTAGTTCGTAGTTCTATTTTTGGCCATTCTATAGAAAAAAATTGTAGGTCTGTAATAATATATTTTACAATATTGACGTTTTGAAGACTAACAAAAAATCAGCTGTTTGGTTGTCAGCCATTTTCTTTGAGCGATATACCTACTTAAAAAATATGTAAAATTTTCCCGTATCGGTTAATTTAATACGACTAATTATAGCAATTACTTACTTATAATATTATATTATATAAAGTATTTCAAATGAATAATAATATTTATTAGTTTTTACTACATAATATTCATTGTTATAGATCTACCATCATAAATTGGCATTTCAGTGAGGGCGCTAGTATGACATTGAGAATATTACCATAACTAACAAAAAAATGGTAATTTATAATTTTTTATTGGTAGTAGATTTCTGTACAAATATTATGCAATCTATAATTCGAGAAACATGTTGTAAAATTAAATGGCATTCATTTGTAACAAATTTATCCTCGATAGACAATTTTAGTTTCAAATTCGATCGGCTCTCAACTTACGATGGTTTAGTTTTGTACCCTAAAGGTTTAAATAAACAGTACATCGTCGATCTCCATTGGAAAAAATAATTCTTACACTGGCAAGAATCGTTCTTGTCCGTAATGTCTTTCATAGTGATAAGATTATGCTTACCAATTTTTATTTTTGTTTTTACTAATATCATAAATATGTTTATATTAAATACGTATTTAAAATATGTCATGTTGTGTTGATTTGCTATAATTGCAAACTCAACTTCCGATGTCTTTTATTAGTTAACCTATATTCATTTTTGCTTATCAATTCTATGAATTGCCGAAAACAATATTCAGCTTTACTATTTATAAACTACATCAGGCAGTTTTTTGTATATATATTTACCATCATAATACCTAGTCAATTATAATGATAAATTAAATTATACGAAATTGAAATTGGATTCTATGGTATGATATCATCTTGACAAAATATTGCCACGTAATATCAAATCAAAAGTTGCTAGTTGCTCACTACTTTAGATTATTCAATATTAAATACTTATTTAGATACCAATTGTTTATTTTTATAGTCTTGATAATTGTACGACAAACGAGATAATTTGTGAAACTGAATATATTTAATATTGTATTGCATAATAATAGTACTGTATGTTATACGTAGGTTTTGTTACAAAATATAAGACCCGTTTATAGTAAATTACTATTATGCTTATTATGTATCGCAAATGCAAGCTTCACTTCACTCACGATGCATTACATCCACACTATTTAACAGGCGTGTATGTAAGTTATATAATATAATATAACCTAAGATCAGAGTGCAAATCCTGACCTCCTTTTGACTCTAATTCGACTGCGAGTAAAACTTTTGCAGCAGTCGTTGTGAAAAGCTACTAAATCATTTAATTGCTAGTAGTAAAACTTTATCGAAGTTTCCACCGAAAATTTTACCGATTTCATTAATATGCTGTCCTTGTTGGCGTCATATGAACCACCTATCGACATCCCCACAATCAGAGAATCTATGATGATTCGGCGCCGGGACAACTGGGCGCTACGTAATCGAATGAAATTCGAAAATAAGTAGACGTTCGTGAATTATAGGTAGGTACTTGTATTAACATATAATATATTGAATACCTACTGATATATTATTTAATACTTGGTGAGAGTTTAAATATTCACGCGTAAATTATGATTTAATTGTGCATATGTTTACGTTCTAACGCAAAGAAAGTACTTACTTTTATTTTTATACGAAGGATCAGGAATAATAATTATCAATCCGCAATAAAAAAGATTATGTTAAGAGCAAAATCAATTAAAACTGATACGTGGTACCTAGATAGAAACTTATCACACTTCCTCGTCTACTTTCTGTATCAAATCGTAAGGAACGTCTATTTATTTCATTATGAACGTTATTTCATTCAGCAGTGCGGCGCCCACTTGACTTGGTGTCCAGTTGTCCCAGTGACCAATCAGAAAAAAACGATAAACTGCTGGGTGATCCACTGCTGCCTGCCCAAACTATGTGCTATTCTCTCAATACTTTGATTTTGTTTCCATGTTTTCCGACGAACTGTGGCGATGTGATGCCCATTTGGTACTACTACATATGGCCCTGGTAGTCCGGTGCGTAAGACACTGGCATCTGATTTGGTTGTTCTGGATTCAATTCCCGTTGACTTCACAATAATTCATTTATGTGATTTTCTCAAAGCATCAGTGTTTATGTGATCATTTCACTTCTACTACCTATTGCAATACTCTGTTCCAATACTTCAACGTCATTGGACCGCATGGCTTGTTGTAGTGTTAAAAAAAGAACAATATAATAGCTGTTATTCTTCTTATCAAATTAAAAAATATGTAAGTTCAATAAAAATAATGTCATAAATTATTCGTTGAATAAAAAAAAATAGTTTCTTTAATTATTGTCGTTTTCTATCAACTCTTATTTTTGTAATTTCACCTATTTTTTCACATTCCATACCTTCTTTCTATTTTTTAAATAACTTCTTTTTTCAATGAAAAACCTGAAAATATGATGAGAATCGAACTCCACTCGACTTCATCGTCATCAACCAATCGTCATTCACGAGAGCATATTTTTGAAAACCTTTTGAGATATGCTTAATAGAAAAAAAATGCGAGACATTAATTTCACCGATATCATAAACATCGCCAATTCATAATGACTTTCTGAATAATTATAATAGCGAGTTATAATTGGATAAAATTAAATCGGAGCCTTCACTCATATATTATGCTGCTCCTTCATGGGGTGCGGATTTTAATCATACGAGTGTATATATAACAGATATTTACGAGAATCAGTAAATGTTAAGACTTTATACTTATTCAAAAAGTAATGTTCAATATTGCTTTCCATTTTCTGTTTCGTTTTGGTTCAATATAAATTAACAACCGTGTTATTGTTATGCCACACAGAGTGAGAACTTTTTCAATAATATGAAATTTCACAACTGCCATGTTTTTTCGAATACAATACCGATAAAATCTACCTGTTTCTTTCAATATTCCCAAATTGTCCAGCCGCTTAGAATGTTTCGTCAAAATTACCTTTCAAATTTAAATGGCAATTTGAATAATATCGGTAACATCTGCGAATTAATTCCAACTATTTATTTGCTAGGAGGTCGCCTTCCTAGAAATTGCGTCAGAACGCAACGAAAAGTTCGCAGTAAAAGTTCAGTCTGTATGTCGTGCAAAGCAACCGGAAACGATGTAGCATCTTCCATCATGAGAACAATCTCCATATATCTTCAAACATTATTATTATTACACTTACATTTACATTTACGGCAATTATAAGTGGCACATTGGAAGAGTCGGTTACGATTATTCCCAGTGATGTCATTCAACCGTGCGAGCCAGGTCTTAAAATGTTATATTATCTGTGTGCGATCCGTTTGTTAGTTTAGATAACATGAGATAAACTAATACCGCCCTATTCACCTCCAGCCACGGCGACATTATGCGCCCCCTTGACTATAGTAGGGCGGTATCTCAACGGTGGAGCACATTCACCAAAGACAAACAATACATTTTTGGTCTTTCTTATTATTACCCAGACTGGATCTAGATTCTAGACAATATTGTACTTCCCAGTTCTTAACCGGTCATAGTGGTTTCATCGCCAAACTCTCCGTCAGATTGGTATAATTTAACACCATACACGGTGATCTGCCGAGTCACAGGATACTAATCATATATCGGATTCCCTACGAAAATCATTCTCGATAGCTATGTTACTCAGGTTCAATCAACTGTAGCATGACTTGTATAATAATTACTAAATATTGTAACTAAAGATGTTAAATCTTCTTCCAATGAGCCTTGTGGAAATGTCATATCAAATACGCTAAAGAATGTTCCAGTTTCTTATAAATGCTATCTTTCCGTTATCCAGAGATAATTTTTTGCTGCAGTATTATTTTTCTTTTTAATACTACAATAAACCATGAGCCCCATTAATAGTAATGTGGTAATTTTGAAGCAGTGGTGTAGTATTAGCAGTAAAATAATCACATAAATACCGTATCCGGAAATTTGTACGTAAACAGTTCACCGCAGGACACTTATTCGTGCGCCGCAGTACGTGAAACATGAGTTTGTGTAACATTTAATCAAATGACGAGTTCTTCGTTGAACATTTCACCGTGGAGTATATTTGTACGTATGCTAACATGTGGAGATGTCTTTACTAGGTTAGGTTCGGTTAGGTTAGGTTAGGGTTAATCTAATTGGAACAGTACTATTTGCAAACTATCGCCGCATTTTGTAAGATACGTAAAAATGTATTCCACGGTGAAATGTTCAACGAAGAACTCGTCATTTGATAAAATGTTATACGAACTCATGTTTCACGTACTGCGGCGCACGAATAAGTGTCCCACGATGAACTACATACGTACAACTTACATGTAACCCATAAATACACAAGCCATGATAAAATCATTAAGGTGTATTGAGACCTCACCGGGAATCGATCCGAATATTGAAGAAAGGTTTCTTCGACATCTTTGTCTGCAACTAAGAATGTTGGAAATGCAGTGCTATTTTCTTCAATCGAATTTATTGTTAAAAATGAAAATGCGCATTTTTAATTATGATGCCTGAGTTATGCACGCCGAAATTGTTTGCTTATTATTTGAGTTAAAATAAAATGCGAGCCTGTTGTCAGAAAACTTGAATAAAATCACTGCTTGCACCTATTATTGGTAACTCTATCGTATTTACCATTTTGTTCAACATGGTTATCTTAAATAACATAAATTAGCATCTCTCGTGAATCAACAGTCAATTTAATGGAAACGCTGCTTCGTATAAATAATGGCCATATAATTCCTAATCTTCTTCTTTTGATTCATCTACAATTAAAGAAGATTGTAAGACTATGGTTTACATCGATCGTTTCCCGAACATCTTATTAACATTATAACTATGTAGATTACCGAGAGTAAACCCCTTATGGCCTAATCATTATATAATTTTATCTCCTAAGAGTCCTAAGTAGACTAGTATATGGATCTTCACATGTATGTTATTTGTATTAACAGTTTTTTTTATAATAAAGGGTTGTTAACATTTTGCTAAATCCAGTAGATCATTTTATTATATCGAATACACGTTGAAAAAACAAAATTCATTTGTTGCTAACTACATGACAAGCTCTTACATACAACCGAGCAGCAAACATATTAATTTTAAAATACATATATTTTTTTGCGAAAGCGACAATGAAATATAAAAAGTGTTCTTTTAAATATGTGCTACATTCGCGTGATATTTTCCCTCCTTCAGAAGGTTGCGCCACAGGCTCATGTAGCTGCTCAATCTTCTCATCATATTGCAGTCTTTTTCTACACAATTAATCCACCTCATTTGTAGTATGCCTCTACGTCACTTGCGATGAATTACTTACGTAGTCAGGATCATTGATGTATTTTCTATTTAATACACCATTACAAAGTAATATTTTGTTGTAATGGTGAATAATATATATTTTTTAATTGTTCATTAATCTTATGAGAAAAATCTTTCAAGTACGAGATTAAAAAAACGAAGAAAAAACGTGACTGTTGGTTCCTACATACATTTCAATATCAATAATTAGCAATCACATGTCAAATATAATCATGATTCTGACATAGTCAAATATTATAGCTTGACTAAATCGGCAGATAAGTTTAATTAGACAGACAAAAAAAAACTAAAAATGCATTCCAATATCATAAATCTTGACCAAATAATAAAAACGAAGGCTACCCACTTACAGATTAACTTTCACTAAAATTGCATTCAATTCAATACTTTAACATAATTAAATAATATATTTGTCACCTGTGTCAGCGTGTATTTGCATACACAGATATGATCGAATTGCTTTCGAAAAAAATTGCTTCGTAAAATAACATAATATCGAAGTATGTAAATTACTAATGCATGTTTGTTATATGAAACGACTATGAATAAAATATTTCATTCCTTATTGGTGAATTTTACGTACTTATCAAGCACTGACTTGACCTATTGGAGGATGGAAAGGATATAATAGTAGGTTGGTACCTACGTATATGTCACTAAACATAATTTAGAATGCATACTTCAAAAAACAGACTCATTACATAAAGAAATAATATACCTAACGGAAATTAAAGCCACAAAATGTCCCTCTGAGGCGGACGAAACCGGTCCTAATTTATTGATTAAAAGTTGAATAAGCACTACAAAAAAATTGCGTTTTATTAAATTAAACAACAAAGCCACAACTTTTGCAATCCGATCCATTTAATTTACCAATTAAGCTATCGATTCAATCACAAACCGTGTTAAAAAAAATCTATCATAATATTTACTTGTTAGATAGTTATTTAATAATTCTTTAATATTCATCTTTTGTAATTTCCAACCACTGTAGTAATAATTGGCACCGATTCATTAAGTTAATATGGCCTGTCTTATAAAATATAGAGTATATTATTTTACTATTTAAATGGCTAAGATTTACAAAACATCAAATTAGTGTTATGTACCATCTTATCATCATCTATCTGACTACGTACCCAACTGGAAAGAGCTCAAGCGAATAATTCACAAGAAATTCTCTATAATATATTTAATCAAGAGCAATATTATTTTACAAGGTTTTTATTGGCTCATATTCTTGTTTGTCCGGTGGTTGTTTGTCCAGTATAAATCTTGCAATCGATTTTTAACTAACTTCCCGACTAGCTAGACATTTGAAACTTTTAGAATATAATATATTATCAGAACACGATGTCAATGCATTATTTTAATACTTTTAGCCATCTTTAAGCAGAATTGAATTCATTTTCATTTAATTCTGTTCTGTATGGAAAGTTATTTCAGAAAAATCTGTAAAAAGTAAGAGATTATTATTGGTTGTTAAAGGGGTGGTCCTAGCAAACTAAATTATTAATATATACGTGCGTTACTATGGAAATTAAAATGAAATGTCAAAATGACATTTCAGTATTCTATGTGTGTTTGTTTGTTTGTTTTTTATTTACTTCATATCAAGTACAAGTTTGAGCATATTGAGCATAATAATTCAACAAAAAATTTAAAAACGTTGTATATAAAAAGTTATTTTTATTTTATAATTATTTAATTGTATGTTGTATGTGTACGCAATGTTTTATATTAAAATATACGTAATATACGTTTTATACTAAAAAATATGTAAATACGTAATTTTTAAATTCGCGGTTTTTGATTAGGATTTTATCTTTATTGAACGATTGGCGGCAATCAATTTATCGTGTATTTACCTTTAAAACACCGTGTGTGCGCGTGCGCAAGCGCACAGTTTAGGGAGACAATACTGGTCGCAATGACATTGATATAACCCTTTATAGGACAACTTTTTTTTCAAAGATATGTGCTTAATTATTTTTTTATGTACATTTTGATGAACAGAAAAAAAAAATTTGAAAAATATATATTCTTTTTCGTAATTATCGATTTACCAGCGGTCAGTTTTCTGACCAGTATCCATTTAGGTAAAAAAAATATTTGTTCTCGGATTTTTTTTAATAATAAAAACACAGGTTTTTTAGGAAAAAAATATAATTTCATTTATTTGTGTAACAATAATAATTACTTTATTAATTTTATAGAAGTTTCTCAAAGTAATAAACATTTCTAAGGCCTTGTTGGCTTTTTATTTTGTTCAGATAATTGGTACGGCATAAAACACGGTATGCAAAGGGATACTTTGCAATTTATTACTGAGCTTCGTATCACTTTCAGCGTAGTGCTGCAATAACCACATCTACGAAGTGTACATTTTTCAGGATAATGATTTGAATTGATATCGTCAGGAAATGGAGGTCGACCAAACCTTTTTCGTGAAGTAAAAGATCCTATCAGCTGATCAACCAACTTGTTTCAAAAGTGAAGATGTGTAATAGGTTTTTTTTTCATTATCCAATACAGCTTGATGTTCTGTAATTCCTTCAAATAATATCAGGAATGCGTCTTCACCCATGTCTTCAAGGTCTTTCGCACTAAATCTCCGCTTCTCCCATTTTCCATACTCGGACAATAAAAAAAATATGTTCTGCAATATAGGCTTCTACTAATTATAACATTCCATAACTATTTTATTTCATTCTGAGATATGTATTTCAAAAAATTATTACAGTTTGAATGAAAACAAAAACAATTATTTTTACCTGCGATTTTTATGGAAATCGTTTTTTCAAAGTATGACACATATCATCAAATAACTCGATAGCGACTCATTATCCACAAAAAATAACTAGTAGTTGTGAAAGTTCACTATATTGTTATATGAAATTAGATGTTTTGTGGTTTAGAAATTATTTTTAGTGTCTATATTATGTAAATCAAAAAGGGTCCAAATTATACAATTATAGGTTAGATTCTCGACATGCCACTCAATAATTTGATATTATTTTACTAACAATTTATAGGTGAAATACAAAAAACTATATATTTTTATGTATAGTATAAATGTACATACTTTGTTTTCAGTAAACAAGTCACAATTTTCGAAAAACAAGAACTTAAAAACACTGTTGTTGAAAAACTGGCAGCTATCATGTCGCTAAATGGACACCGGTCAGATAACTGACCGGGACACATTTTTCGTAATATGTGCAAACCTACTCAATATGTGCATTCTACTCAATATGTGCAAACTTCAGGGCGATTGGTCAGATTCAAGACCTCTGTGCGTTATCTGAGAATGATTAAAACCCATAAGGGTGATTATAACTTGTAAAATTATAGAAATATAGACCTTAATGTTGCCGGTCTCAAAACTATCCGTTTTTCGCTTATGACCTATAAAGGGATAATAGTTGTTTGCTTTAAAAAAATTACATGTTTTTCACAGAAAAAACATCGTCAGTCTTTCTAATATTGTTTTTTTTAATCTGTCCAGGAAAATTTCTACAAAAAACTTCTACCTTCAACTGATAGTTGAGCTTCACCGAAACTAATCTTTATGAATGTTCAAAAATGATCCGCGTGAATGGATCGTGGTAATATTCTCACATCAGATAAGCAGAGTGCACGCTGCGTGACATAATGCGCGATCATCATTGCGACATGCTCACCAGATGTACATGAAAAGAAATAGATAGTCCCATAGAACTTCAACACGTATTCAATACAAATGAATGATCAATTAACCACAATAGACTAACATGGAATCATTATGCAGCTCATCAATAACAATGATAAATTTCATATGCGATGAAATTGCTTTGTTAAAATTTGATGGAAGATTTTTTTCTAAAAATATTTCAACGCAAGTAAAACGAACCCCGAAATTTATTATTTAATTCTTACACATTTTAAACAAGTATTATTAATTACTTCACTGGGGCTTAATGCAAATTTATGTATTTGAATTCGGAGATGTGTAAATAAAAAAGTCACGATAATGAGCAAATAAACAACTCTCGTCTACAACAATGACGTATTCACAGTTGGTAAGCCACTGGTTTACGTGTAAATGTATCGTATTATTATTTAAAATGTTTACTGTAATAAACATACTTGTTCATTAATTTTAACATACGCCACTCCACGTTTATTTTCCTTTCTTCTTCATGACTGATGAGTGCGACCACTCAATACTCACAAATCAACGGTTTCCATTTTATTGTCTTCTCGCAACCTTATTATAAGCGGATACTAGAGACTCTTTAATGCTTATTTTTATCTGATTATCGCGTTACACAAGATCAGATTAATTACTTATAAAAATAGATAGTAATTATATTAATAAACTCCCGTAGCCTTTCGTTCCATTTTTAAAAAATCGAATAAATTATATTAAATATTTCACACTCTATTCTCTCTTCCTAACAGAGGAAGTGAAAATGATAAATAGTTGATCAATTATTGTTTTAGTATTTTATAGTACTTAATCTTGTATGGTAATTGTTTTTCGCAGGCTTTGCTGCCCCTTACTAATTTGGGTGCCCCTGTCATAAACCCGTTGGTTAATCCATGCTTGCAGGGTTATTCTACCATATCAGTTAACTCCAACATCAATAAAAAAAGTTATAGATATGCTGCATCGTATTCAAATAATTAATTATCCTGAGATGTCATGCATGATGTTTTTTTAACACGGCCTCTCATGACCGTGTTAACTGTTTTAAAGTGAGATATAGGAAGTAGTAAGACAATTACATATTGAGAATTGAGATGCAGCAATTTTGAAAATAAATACTAACATTACAACACTAGCACCTATAGTGTCGTTAAGTAGCACTGCAACATATTTTTTAAATATGTCATACTAAATGCATCCGATTAGAATCTCCAATAATTGGACTGTTACCAATTATGTATTATAGGTAACCGCCTTGTATACTGAATTTTCCCGAGTGATATCCGTGTTATTTTGGATCAATAAAAATAACGAAAAAGTGTAAACCATGTTAACTAGTTAGAATAGCCCTGATTCATAAGAATAAAAACAAACCTGTCCTATTAAAAATGTTGTAATAAACGTGTTCTCTCATAAAACAAACTAATTTTAGCCAGTAGATAATCTATGATCCCTTATTGAATGAGCAGACTTCATTCTTGTGGCAACTTTGATACAGTTTGAGTTTGATTGCGGGGTGAAGAAATCTAAAGTGAGTGGCATTAAATTTATTTGATGGTGTCTTATCAAACTATCACTTATGCAAATTATTTATCAGTCAGCATATTCATGACAAAGGAACTACGGCCATTAAAGATATATCGTGCCCAGATAAAATTAGTTCGTAGAAGAAAGGAGAAAATTACGAAACTTTTAGCTTGTTTCAAAAACAGTGTCTTTGTATTAAGTCAATTAAGGAACGTATTTTCCGAGTCACTTGATGTATACTGATATCAACAGAGTTTGGCGTGGAAAAAATGACAGTAAAAGAGCATCAAATGAATTTTTAGGTCCACTTATAAAAAATAGGCCCTTCTAAGAAAATGTATCGATACTCGTATTGATAATATTCGTATCGTGTCCGAAAAAAGTGGCAACACCGTTATTGTATCAAATTAAAAGTGTTAATATTTGAAGGTATGTATGGAAAGAAAATTACCGATGCCAAAACGAAAATATCGAACAGGAAACACTCCTGTGATAGGATGTAAGAAGGAAGTCTGAAGTGTGGAGAAAATGGGATAAACTTAAACACACGTGTTAAAGAATAATACTTATGTTATTTTCAATAATTAGGTACGTTTGTACCATAATATGCACTACAGTTGTTAAACTCGTCACATAAACGAAACGCGCATTAAATATTGGTGATATTTGAGGCCACTCAACGGATTTTACATTTCTTGCGTTTTATGACCTGATCGATAATAAACCAAAATTGGCTTCAAAGCTATTTTAAGATTTATGGCGACATATTTTCGCATTTATATTAAATTAATCTGTTCTACGGCTAATTTAGGTCTTTCATTAAACTCAAGTCAAAGCTCACTTGAGAACATGGCGATCTTGGGTATTTGCTCCTGAGACATTCTCAGGCGTAAACAACTGCTGATGCTTCACATCCAAACGTAGAGCGTCTTGATAGGCTCGATTAAGACCGAGTGTGGTGCTAGGCGTGTTGGTTTGGAGAGTCCGTGTTTGTGTTGTTCTGTGATATCAATCATCATGTAAATTGAAGTTATGTAAATTCAGTCAAAGCACATCTGAGTCCATGGTGACCTCAGTCTTGGGTAACTGCTCCTGAGCCATTCTCAGTCATAAAAAAAATGATGCTTTACACCAAACGTAGGGTCCCGTGTTATGCCCGATTAAGACCGGGTATGTTGCGGGACAGGTGTAGTTTGATAAGGCCACTAATTTCAATAATGTGATATCGATGAAAAACCATCGATATTTTAAATTAAGTAGCTACCTACCTACTAATGAATTTTCTCGTCTAATCTGTTCGGTGCTGTCAATATATTACTACGTTTTTATTAGTTCGTATTCTTGTTTATCCAGTACAATTGTTTTCTTGTTTGTCCAAGATTTGTATTGGACGATTGAAGATTGTTAACTAACTTCCCGACTAGCTAGATATTTGAAACTTTTAGATTATATCAGAACACGACGACAATGCATTCTTTTAATACTTTTAGCCATCTTTAAGCAGAATTGAATTAATTTTCAATTAATTCTGTTTTGTATGGAAAGTTATTTCGGAAAAAAATTGTAAAAAATAAAACACTATTATTGGTTGCTAAGGGGGTCTAGCAACTAAATTATTAATATATACGTGCGTTACTATGGAAATCAATATGAAATGTCAAAATGACATTTAAGTATTCTATATTTATTCAGTATTTCTATCAAGTACAAAAAAAGTATTTATTAATACATAGAATTGTCAAGTTTATATGATTCTACAGAAAATTTAAAAACGTGGTATATAAAAAGTTCTTTTTATCTTGTAATTATTCGTATTGGTTTTACTATCTACCCGATTATAATATATTATTTTGTTTTACTCAAATACTACTAATCTTTCTGAAATATTTACTAAAATTAATGCAATCAATTAATTAATTTACAAATAGGTTATAAAGATTATGATCATGTGAATGTTATAATAGGATCATGATCATAAAAATATACCTAAATGGTGTTCGATATTACGACAAAGGTCGCGGCTATATGAGATTTGTGCGCCTAGATAAGTGAATAATAATATCTCTAATTCATCAAAATTGAAGAATATTTGGTAATAATATTCACTAATCGCCGCATTCAGACGTTCAAACGCCGAGCCGAAATGTCAAAAGCGAAAGTGTTCGCCATCTTTGACCTATGGCCAGGCCGGCCAACCTATCAAACAGCGTACGTTGTGCATGGCGGTGGCTCTGCCTTTTAATGGCATCTTGAAAAAATGACACAGTTATTAACATAATTGGCTCAGTTATCTGACATTAATAAATGTTTTAGAAGAAATGTGCTCTATTAATAATATGTTAGCATGATTGGGAAACTTGAAATTGCTAAATGCTGCCTTTTAGTGAAAATATTATACTAATTATAATATGTTTCTCAATTACGGGTGAGTAATTGAGAACTAACAATAAATTTACTAAATTTATTTATAATGTTGTTAATAATACGGTCCATAAAATAGGGCAGGCCTGGCCTCTTTATGGTTCAAGAACCTATTAGTACTTAGTAGATTCTCAGCTCCTGGATACAGATTCACTACCCAGTTATGACTGCTCAAATAGGACTAGAGTTGGGTTTCGGGAATTTCCCGACGGGAATTCTCGAGAAATTTTCGAGATTTTCCATCCCGAATCTCGAGAATTGAAATTTTTAACATTTCGGGAAATCCCGGATCTCGGGATTTCTTTATTATCAAATATTAAATGAAAAAACGATTTTCTATATGAAAAAAGTGGACAGAAAACACAAAACATTCAAAGACTGATCGGGGCATTTAACACAATTAAGCCAACGTCGACTCGAAATGAGCGCAATTTTTGCAACATCAGGGAATTTTGAGTCTCAAAAACGTATGCGATTGTCAGACGCAGCGATTGACAGTCTGTGTTTTTTGAAATTCCATTTTAATAAGTAATGCTTTGAATTATTTTAGTTTTCCAACTTCTATTTTGTTCTTTTTGTTTCTTACATAAATAAAAAAACATATTTTTTTGGAATCTGTCTGTTTTTACACTGATTTTATGATTTTTACAGGTTTTTTGAATCTCCCGATATCTCGAGAATTCCCGAATCACGAGAATTGAAAATTTCGTCATTTCGGGAAATCCCGAATCTCGAAATTGAGATTTTCTAACTAGGACCACTGGTTAATAATTAATTGTCGCTTACTTGAGCCAAATCTCAGGGAACGGAAAAAAAAACCAAGAAACTATAGTGGAATAACTTTACCTTGAAATTGCTGATTGCGATTTCTTTTACTGCGTTCGAATTACATAATGTACATATAATTACCTGTTGTTGCCGTTATTATTTCAGACTGCTGTAGGTCTATTCTATACACAAGGCGGCTATCGACGGTAGTTTTTCATATTTATGTATTGATAAGCTTACCATACGTCTCGGTTCGATCGGAATTGTCCCGGTTTCACACATTCATGGTCTCGGCGTCCCGGCCGGTTTGGCATTTTATTCCGGCTGTAGTCATGAAAAGTTCGTTCCAACGAGAAGTACGATTGGTATAATAAATAAATAAAATATTTTAAATTTCTGCTGTATACATACTTCTAATAATAATTGTTGGTGGTTAAATTTGTTTCTTTGCCCTATACCCCGTTCCTGTCCTGGTTTAGAGTTTCATAATTATGTTAAGCATATGTATTAAGGAAATTAATTGTTACAATGAGTAAACCGAGAGTTAGAGCGAGATAGACAGTTTTGACAGTTTAGATGGCAAACTTATTGTAACAATTATAATATCTCAATACATAAATATACTAAACTACCGTCGATAGTCGCCGATAGCCGCCTTGTGTATAGAATAGATCCACTGAAGGCTGTCGCATCTTATTCTCTCGCTCGGCGTCGCTCTTACTACGTCATATTTTCTGTTGAATCAATCGAACTTCTCGCTTATGCGGTATGCTTATAAAAGTAATTTACATCGGTTAATTGGGACAGTAAATATAATATCACAATAAATATGGTTACACATGATCTCAAGAAAAAAATATGCACAGATAATTTAATATGATTTGATCTCATACAATTAAATTAGATGAAAAAGACAATAGTGACGATGATTCACCAATTTTTGTAACTAATAATAGCCGAATAGCAAAAAATATATAGCCGGGTTACTGCGGTATTTTATGTTGGAAGGCAATGAAGTGAGGCCCTACAGAAGTAGCACTGAATACGTGTGCTGATTTTTTGCAAATATACAAAAACAAAATGATTACACATTTATTATCCGCAGAAGAAATATATGCATTGATTAGTTATACGTGTAATTTGCGTTAATTGTCAGCCGCTTAATTGGGTCAACATTCCCTGGTTTTGATATATCCCAATTAGGAGGAATCGACGGTATATTATTCTATGAGACCGTTATAGCTGGAAATCGAGTTGCAAATGTGAAAGTATTCTAAGACATCACATTCATCTTTGCCCTTTATGTTATCCGCACATTGTGATGGCCGGACGTATCTTTACTGTCAGACTGATAACCCCCGCATAAAATTTCGTACCTAAACCATCTCTTTTGATGTCACATCAACTTGAATGGGATCAACATGATTTCTGTATTTTATTTTCAAGTTCATAAGGGGTAGAAAATACTTCTTCACGAAGATATTTTGTTGTAAAATTGTTTATCGTCCATGCATCTTAAATTTTAAAAGCATTTACAGTTATTGACATGTTAAAAAAATGAGACACCTGAAAGCTCTATGTGACTTTTTTTTATTAGGTACCCCTAATATTTTCCTGTTTATCCCTTTTGTTGTAATTTTCTCCTGTTCTCGACTGATGATTTAGTGTACACAATATTTATTATCATTGTGACATGACTAAACAACTCGTCGATTGAATCTGTTATATAATTACTATGTACATGTGTTTAATTTATATTCGACATTATTTACATACAGGTATAAATACGAAATACTGTTTAGTATTTTAAATAGTTTAGTATTGTTAAAATTAGGTAGCGTAATTTTTTTCTTTGTGATTAATTGAACACAGCAGCCTTACATAAAATTTTAAGTATGTACAACAGATATTTAGATACCTACTCATAATCACAATGTTGGTAGCCATTTTAACAATGTTAAAATGCCAAACCGTGAACTTTTGAATTGACATCATTCGAGTTTACATATTATTTATTTCAAGGAAGGCATGTCGCCGATACAATAAGCATCGAACGGACGTGACATAACGAATTCTTTGCCAAAATGATAATAATGATTTACCGAACACCAACTTATAAATATGTAAAAGGAGGGCGTAAAGAAACTACTCACTCAACGAAACAATGACGGAACTTCATTTGACATTAACAAACGAAGAAAAAAAATTATGCCCATGAAAAAACCCCGGCCCATCTGACGTGGCGTTTCAAGGTTGTATCAGTATCAATACGTAAATCAATACTACAATATTTTTTATACATGGCAACTAAAATTTACTTTTTCCCATAGGTAATATTCTAATGATATTTATTAATATTTATAAATATGTTATAATAGTTACAACATTGCTTGGGAAATACCTATGACATTAAAAATACTGATTTTAAATAACACAATACTCACATATTATTTAAATGTCAATGTACTCTTGAAGAATTTTTATTTATTTAAAAGATGAAAATACTCAAATGATTTATCGATCAAAACCTTTGAATCGACCCCAACATCCATATATTTCCAGCCAGTATCGTATTTTATAGTAATCTATCATAACAGCCAGCGTATTAATAGTATTAATAATATAATAAATTCTATAAGTTTCTACTAGCCAAAGCTCTTCTCAGCTGTAATTTAATTAATATCTTATTATATCGATATAATATTGAATCATCCTCTTTATCGAATATTATTATGTATTTTAATTCAACTGTGGGTTACCGGTAAACTTTACATGTTAAGAGTTTTTAATTAATTTTATGATGTAAACCATTATGGTATTGCACGAACAAATTTTAATTAACTACATAAATGAGTACCTGCTTACTATACAATTTATTTAATTTTAATTTGTGTGGTATTTATCTGTTTCTAATCTTGTATATAGATAACATCGTGCATTAAAATTATTTTCTGATGTAAACATCGCGCATCTCTATGAACCAAAACAGCCAATATGTAAATGGCGCCACTTTACATGGCGCCTCCGTAGTTCGATTTTTAAAAACAAAAAAACACTTCGTCTAGATCAGAGTACATCTATATAAAAAGTTACAGAAGTCTATAATTAAATCGATATCTAATGTTTATGTTTATGGCAATAAACAATTTGTAACGTTTGGTTAGCTTCTCAAATGAATAGGTTGCTTGAATTTGAATACGGTAGATAGGTACACACCTAGGTATGGCAAATATTAAATTGTTAACAACATAGTAGTATGGCAGTTAATAATATGGAAATATGGCGCACCTCACATTTTTTCGTCAGTAATAATTTCGATTTCGAGGTTACGGTCGAGGACACCACTTTATTAAATATCAAAACATTCCATTTGGGTTTATGTAACAGTCAAGATCAAAATTGAATCATATAATATATTGATATACCTACTACAATTTTGACTTCGTATTTCTTTAAAAGCGATTTTCGGTATACAGACTTCCAACCGAAAGCTTATCGAGCTTTTGAGCTACATTTGGGTAAGTAAATAATATTATTTAGAATTCCTTTACGTTTTGGTGACTTGTTCACTCCGTCAAGCATTAAATTTGTGAAAAGGTGTGGATTATGTCGGTACCTAATAAAATATCACCATATCCTATAATAATAAATATGATATACTTATTAAGTATTATTATATTCTTTAATCCACAGTGATTTATTATAATCATTACCGGTTTGGCTCGCTGAGGCTTCGACGGACAAATCGATATATATAATTCATATATAAAAACATGTCATGTAGGTATGTATATTTTAATATTAGTAAGTTGTATATATTTTTTTTATCAGTTGAAAATTTCCGCCTAAGCAAACGAAATCAATCCTGATCGTAATAAAATTATGTGGATTAATAATATAATAAACATGTTTTATTTTAATTAACCCGTTTTCATTTTAAACTACACAATTTTAAGTAAGCTTTCAGATGAATGTTTAAAATATGACATGCATAATATTTTTTTATATTTCATTGTTTTCTTCCGTCTTATTAACGTCCCTATCCAAACGGACGCCCTTAAGCAGGCTCAGAATACCGCCCCTCAATATAATGTGAATTCATTACCTATCTACTACATTGTATTATTTGTGCATATCTTAAATGGACGATTGCGATGAAAATTGAAAAAAGGTCATTCGTAATCATTAGCGATCAAAATTATAAGACCATGTCAGCATCATGTCACCATAGCTAGCGAAAAAATCTCATCTCCACTAAATCTACCTTTGCAGCATTCGCATTTTGCCATCCTTAGAATGTATTCCATCCCTAAGCTACGCATGACTGGACTACCCACACAGATCGTTACAGACCAAACTGAAACTGAATTAAGTATTGTCCATTTTTTCTTATGTCCAATTTTATATTAATATAGACAGGGTGACCAAGACTTAATTGAAAACTGGGGTAAATTTTGATCTATTTTCAGCCTCAATATTTTGTTACTGCTTAAATGGTATGGGACCAAAGACTAGCTGGTATGAAATAATAATATGAAATAATTCCAGCTGGTAACTAGATGACATTGACGACAGTAATAGTTCAAAATGCCTTTTGAAGTATGCTGATTATGAAATCATACGATAAAGTCATTATGACGCATAGATTCTAATTCAAATGTCGCGAGTGTTCTTTATAAATGATACAATTGACATTTCAGATCTGGGTATTCGATGGATTGAATTTCACCAGCAATGTTACCGCATTCTCGGGATTATTCTGTAACAGCGAATCCTTGTCGATACGATGTTACAATAAATTATTAATCTGCAATTAGCAAATCCGCGCTAAGCTTATTAATACCTATATCCGTTGCGTAATGTTAAAGGTCTTTGAATTAATTTACTCACCGTTATTCAGTCCATACGACATTCTTTTTAGAGAAGTGGGCTGATAAATAGTAATTACCAATAACAGTATATTTATTTCATACATTGAACCTTAAAAAATAACCCTACAATATATAAAAGAAAGTTTTAAGAGAAAACTTGAGCAAAACACAAAAAATGCAGTCTTTCGAGACAGTATTTTTCTTAGTAAATATTTTATGAATAACACAAAATATGATTCTGTTAATAGAAATGTTTTGAAATATTGAATAAATATAAGCGAGAAACGTCTGTTTTTTATACTATCTATATCCCAATAATATGTTTTTACATACCCAACTTTGCTTTCTTCGATTCACTTCGAAATTAGATCTATGATACATTAAATTATAGCAATTTACTACTTGAATGAAAAAATTCTCCGCTAGACTCCTATATTCGTCAATAAAATTGGTGGAGAAAGGACGCAATAATTGTACCTGTTATAATAATAAAATTACTTTTACACTCAAAAAAATAAATCATTCCGATGAAAATTAATTATCCCAGCACGAAAATAATGTTAAAAAACGATTATTTTTAATTTAGTACACTAGAAATTCAAATTTAACAAAACGTGTAATATTTTTAATTTTACGACTTACGCTTGGGTCTAGGGATTCCAATCCCGGGATCCCGAGCTATTTTCGATACCTATGAATCCCGGGATTGATAAACATAATCCCGGGATTTCGGGATTGATTTTTTTTATCAATTTTTATGGAAAATAAAATAAAAGCGAAATATAACAGAAAACATACTTGTAATAAAATATAACTACATTATAAATAAACTGAGTTTGAATGAAGTTTGATTTATACCCATGTGTAGGTTGCCGATTCCTTTTATTTTTTCACGTGAATTATTAAAAATGGAAAGATTGGAAAAAACAATGCTTTGCACTTTTAACAAAGTATATCATACGTTTTACGGCAGTTTCATATTTGTCTGTCTAATTAGATTTATGAAGCGGAAAGGCCATAAATACGCCATGATTATTTGCTTTAATATTTTAAATCTCGCTAATCCATTCATTAAGTCTTTACTATCAGAAACAGCAATCTCCTATAAAATTCACATTATTATTTAAATTACAATATTATTTACTCCGTTAAACTTGTGTATTTCCAAGATTGAACGTATACAATATTAACAATAAATGTCTTAAATTGTATAAGTAAATTATACTAGATTTATTTTTGATCGATTTTATCAATGATATTTGTAAATATAAAATTTTTATATTAACAATGGAAAAAATGCCAATCCCGGGACCAGTCCCGGGATCCCGGGATTGTCAAATTGTAATCCCGAAATCCCGGGATCAGAATTTTGGCTCGGGATTGGATTCCCTACTTGGGTCGCAGGTGGATTACGGATCATTTAACGAATAGTGTGTATCCTTCATTCACTATGTATCATTCGTTACCAAAAAAACTGTCACATTAATGTTCTTACTATTACTATACATACCTACTTCAAACTGTATTGGTTTATAAGATAATTACATAATATTTCAAATTACCAAAAATGATTGGTGTTAATCAATTTTCTTAAGGCCATGCATTAGTTGAGGCACGGTCTAAAAAGTGGGTGGTCGCGGGTGAAAATGACGCCTGTCAAACGAAATATTATTTCTCATATAAATCCAACATACGTCCATTTTATGTTCTGTTTATTATTCTATTAGTATCAATAATAATATATTCATTGACATGTTTGCTTTTTAAAGTAAATGGGTAAATTTTTTAGTCATCTTTACACGATTTTAGAATTAATTGGCCCGTCGCCATCACGCAGCAAAGTGACGTGCATCCGACTCCACGTTCTCTCAATGAATGCGAAGCAAGTACAAATTTTCGTCGCGCGTACAGTTGAATATTATTTGGCGTTTCACTGATGCGTCACCTTAACACATTGCCTTGGAAAATGCCTTGTAACAAATTAAAACATATTGATTCAACATATGAATTTTCTCAATGAGCGATGCCCAAATAACCAACCACATTGTGTTGCCATATGCGCCAAATATAAACATAAACATCCTGAAGCGGGCCCCTAGGCTACGATGTTTGGCGGGCCCCCCCAGCCTATCGCTAAGGTTAAAGGCAGTGTAATGTTCTACAATAGTTTTTCCCAAATGATATTCTGAACTACAGGGTTCCGTGTAAAATGAATGGTATTCCATGTATTTTTTTAGCGATTTTTGGTATTTTTAAATAAATCCGCTGCAATTGTCGGCACTCAGCATCATATGAACCACTGATCGCGATCCACTTTTGTGATAGCCAAGTAACATGCGCCCCTTCGCACATGTTTGATAAACAGTCATTTTATTAGTCAGGAAACACTAAAAGTAATAATAAAATAAAATTCTAGTCGTCTAATAGCGCCGCAGGCGATTTTTCTTATTATTGGAGAAAATTTGTGGTTTGTATTTATCTCACTTAACTATCCACGCCGGGCCCCTAAGCTAGAGCCCTATCAGCCCCCCCTTGTGGGGGCCATGACTTACACTCTCAACACGTCTTGTTTCGGAGCCATATTCATTATGAGACGTTTGTGATAATATTGACATTTCTCTTACTTTTGCTGCTCTAATCAGGGATAAAGTGCTGAGCTCAAGTCAGTCTATCTATAAGCTAGGGCGACCTTCTTATGACAAAATCTTCCGTTGAATGATAGGGATGCAGACATTTATATCTCTTAGAATGCAGTATGATATAGTCAAAGTATGCTAACTTTCTAGTTTTTACTTCTTTGGTTATTTCTTCGACCTTTATCATCCTTAATATGCACCATACGTATCATACAGCCAGATTTCGAAAGTTTTGAGTTTTCTCAACACTGATTATGTGAGTATCTATACCTTCACTCCGAACAGTATAACCGAAAAGACAGCATCTCACCGTTTTCATTCTGATTCCTATGTTTATGATTTATGTTATGACTACATATTGTATTTTATTTGAACCATCCCTTCTGTCTTTATACAAGGTTATTAATGTGTTATCTATGTTTTGCACTCCCTACACCTCCATCAAACCTTTCGCAATATAGTATTTGAATAAAAAATGTTACTTATTTTGTTTTCATTTATTTTTCAGTTTGGCTGTGGCTACTTCTATTCATATTCCAAAATGAATTTTGCATCTCCGAGTCAGCTGAACCAGGGGTAAATGATAACTAATTCATTTTTCATAATTTACATAAAAAACTTTTATAATATTGGGTAAATAATTTTATCCCATCAAATCATAATACATACATATCCATACATATACTTTTGGTAAAACCTTCTAGTAAATAAGGAATATTGAAGCAATCATCAATAACAGTCTTAATTTACTCACAGTTTTTAGCCCCACCAGCAAACGTATTTAAGAAAAACTAAACGTTAAAAAGGCCAATAGCATCATAGATCAATCAGAATCATTCCTATTTTTAAAAAATGGTTGGTAACACAATGTATTCAAAATTTTAGAATCTTGGAATTTGCTTAAATTATCTAACTGACTATTTAGTAGTAAATGTACCTATACAAACACTCAGTCCGTTTAAATAATATATCGCTTATTTTTTTACGAATTCATATAACAGCTGTTTTAATGAGTTGGGATTTAAAATGTTATTTTTATTGAACCAGACTATTTTTCAAATAAACCAGTTTTATTCTTTACATAATTTATTTTGTTTTACGTGTAACGAGTGTTGCTGTATGCCAAAATGTTTGTACGAATAAAAAATCCCAAATTGAGTTATTCTGCCTACAAATTGATATACATACTTAAATAGTTGTTAATATGCCAAAATATGATACTAGATGTCCAAAGCCGTATAATAAAATATGGAGGTGTACCAAATGTTAAAAATGTGACATATAAATATATCACAGGTAGTGCAAATCATTATTATTATTGGGTGCATGATGTGTTTTGAATTAACGTTTCTATGAGGTCGCACAAAAAACGCTTTACAGGTTCGATTCTTAAAAAAACTAGATCACCTTCATTATTGCATTTGATTACATTCCATTATTACTTTTTGTCAAATAATTGTATATTATATATCGATAATAATACCTACTTACACCTGTTTAAACACATACTTACCAACAATGAATGTATATAGATATTAGGTTGGTACCTACTTCATGTTTTGCTTTTACCTCGATTATTTCAATAATTTAAATTTTACTTTCAGAAAATATTCATTACCTGTATATTTTTTACAAAATCACGCAATAGTCACGAACGTTTTGATAAAGCATATTCATAAAAACATCGAAGTGCATTTGTATTTCATTAATTGTTTTCACGCTACTGAGATGAGTGAGATACTCACGCTACTCTTCCATTAGGAAAAGGTTGAGAACTACCTATATTGAAGGCATACTGCTGAGAATAGTCACATAAGAAAGGAGAGAATTGTTAAACGTCAGAATGATACAAATTTTTGAAGATATTTTTTCATGAATATCCCATATAATCACTTTATATCAAGTGTCAGGTAAAACATAATATTGCGGGTATTGGAATCTTAAAGAAACTACTTAGGTTCTAAATCAAACCTTTCGATGTTAATTGCCATACTATCATTCACTAAAATATTCCAAATAGAGTTATATAATATTCTAGATGGAAGAAAAATACTAAATTTTCTCAAAATAAAAATTTAAAGAGAAATTAGCATTTGGAAAAAATAAGTCATAATTATTTTCACTAGAATAAAGATTTTTTTAGTTCTTTCGGCCTATTTTTCTTTTCATCCAGAAATTAAAAAAAAACCGTTGAGATCGTTGATCCCTTTTATTTAAACTATAGTATAAATATACTATACTCCTAGTATTATTGGCAACACATAATAATTATGTATTAAACGCCAGCACGTTGATTTTCAAGCAAATCTGGTGAAATATTCTTGGGAAATTTGAAATTGTGGTTTAAAAATACACCAGATGCGTGTTATCTAGCTATTCATATAGGAATATTCATATATTCCTATATGATAAGTTGGCAACGCTGATACTTTGTGTTTATAGAATTTTTTTCGACCATGTCCAATCCTATTAGGATCATATGGGTGGTAGTGGAGGTTTGTATTAACAGATTTTGTTTTTACGTGAAATGGATATCAGCCACTAATTGCTCAACCTATTAAGTCCATACTCTGACTCAAACACGAATTTAAAAACAATGTGTGTATTTGTCAGACCCAGGATTCGAGCCTGGGACCCACGATACTATAGGCCGACGTTTAAGCCGCGCGGCCATCGTGGGTGTAAGGATATAATATGTACTTTAATTCTTGCATAGGGTCAAATGCCACGCTCACTATTTCTATATTGTCAACCATGCAACTCGTGGATGGCTCTAGCAGCATCATTAGAAGGCGAACTTACAAAGTGGAACGTATAATTATATAGTCATGTGCTTTTGATTCCAGTACCTGGACTTCGACAACCTTCCTGAGACAAACTTTTCTTGCACGGGAAAGGTGATCGGAGGTTATTACGCAGACTTGGAGACGGACTGCCAGATGTTCCACGTCTGCACCATAGGTCAATTGGAAGAGCCTATGGACATCAAGTTCCTATGCCTCAATGGCACCGTTTTCGATCAGGTACGTGGGGAAGGCATGAATTTCTTGTAATCACAAATTATAAAATACCGCACATAACGTTATATCCAATAGTACTCGTATTACGACTTATTTCCATGCAGTTATTCAATCAAATCTGTACTAATTTTAGATATTATTTTTCGTATATTTACCAACTCACATATACCTACGATCGTGGTTTTTTTCTGATTATCTACAATTATATATGCATACAAATTAGTGTTATAAACTCGCTTTTTTCACCATTCGTTCCATATTATGAAGTGAGATTATATGTTTTTTAGTAGTATTTTATAATATCAAGTGTGTCAATACATTATTTGTATTGACTGTTTGAATATTTCTTGTCATTAAAATCAACAATTATTGTCCGGATAAATATTTCCAATGATGAAATAATAAAATTACGTCGCTGCCTTCCGTTTCCAGTTCAAATGTTTATTTAAATATAATTAATGCCTACTACTTTATTTATTATTAACTATCGTCATGTATTCTTTCCGGTATTATGTATATCTACCAGTGGCGAAGAGTGGAGGTAGGCTGTTAATATTCAACATAAACAGTGCACACTAAACTTTATCAGTCAACCCGGTATTTGTTTTTATTGAACTAAAACTACAATGTGTAGATAGTGTTTGTTAGTTTTTAAATTTCAATTAAATCCTGCCTAATCCAAGCCATAATAGATATTAGTCAAAAAATATTCGTTTACCTATTAAATATTTTTTATCGATTACGGTTTGGTTTAATGAATTAAAAAAAATTATCCAACACCATCTGTAATAATATGTATTTTAAATTTAACGAAAACAAATAAGTATGACTGAAAAAGTGTGCACTATTTTGGTAGGATCGCCTATATCACACCTAAACTATTATGGTTTGGTTTAGGCAGGGTTGAAATTGAATTTTAGAAACTAACCAGCACCATCCGTAAATTGTATTATTGCTTCAATGATAAAAAATACTTACTTTAATACTTCTGACAAAGTTTGGTGTGCATTATTTATGTCGAATCTTAACAGCCTACCTCCACCCCTCGCCACTGACATCTACTAGCATTCAAAGTAGGCATATTCTGTGCGGCGCTAGCGAAAACAATTATTACCCTTTCTACGAACCCAACTGTATATACGTATTTGTATTCTTCCTTTATTCGCTGCCCCTAAGAATTGCATGAACTGCTTAACCCTACAATACATCCATCAGAATTAATATTATTCGTGTATTGATAGATTGATCTGCGAATTTTATACAAACTTCTCACATTGTTGCAAATCTTTAAAATAGGCATTTTAGAGGAAAATATTGATACCGCAACGAGCAAACTGTTGGCGAGCATTGATACTTAAACAGTGAGCTGCAGTCGTCTGCATATCAAAAACTGAAACTTGTTTTTTTATAATGTCAGTTTCATTCGATGTTCTTTTTGTTCTTTTTCAGGAGACTAGGGTATGCGAAAGAGTCGACGAAGTGGACTGCAGCAAATCAGAGCATTTCTATAGTTTAAATTTGGAATTATACGGAAATACTGCACCACCCATTATAAAGGCTGATACATCATCACATCGCGGTAATACAATATCATTTGACATTTTTCCTTGTTTTCTGTGACTTATTTTGCTATTTTGCTTTACATAGGTATATAATAACATAACTACACTGTTATCATTACAATTAATCATGTAGTACTTAAGGGGGATGTCATCAAAAGTTTCGATTTCATAGAGCCATCTATTCCCCGAATTACAAAGCATATAGCTCAAAATTATTTCAGAATCTAATTCCAATTACAATCCAATTTAAATGAATCTTCGAGGTATCTTATCTAGATGTCACTGTAATTATATATTGATAAAAAAAATCTAAAAACATATGATATAATTACAGTTATTATTTAAACAATGGTATATATATTTTTTGCATTTTATTTCAATCGGACTTTTTTTATATTCTGTCAGATTATTATAAAAACATACGTGGACCATAGACCTGGTAGTACCTTATAATAATTACTTATGTGAGTTTAATTGGAATGGATTGGATTGTATTAGAATTTTGATTTTATAGTAAAATTAAAAAATATATATACATATAATAATATTGTCAAATGATATTTATCTGTGATAAAAATCTGTGAATTATTGACATTCTCATAGTAATGAAGATAATTAATTATGTATTTTAATTAATTAATAAGTAATTTAAAAAAATAACGAGTTATCTATTTTATTTTACCACAGTTACATCACTAGTGCTACATATGCCGCACTTACCCAACCTTTTTGATTTCATTTAATATCTTCTGTTCCCTAAGGAAATTTACCACCATAAACAATGGAAATGTTGCACTTAAAATATTATATTATCCTGAGGTTGATATATTTTTCGACTGGTAATAATTATGAGAAATAATTTAACTAGATGCTCTTACCCCAAATGCGGGGGTAATAGCGTCTACTCGTCTTGTTTCCTTAAAACGTTTTTATTATAATTATTCATGCAACATTTAGATCTAATGAATATTATGGTAGTCGAAAAATAGATCATTGGTGAACAGTCAACAAAAATTTCGAAAAGATATTACAATCGTGTAAAGTTCAACATCAGCTTAAAGTTCATCTAGTCAATTTACATGCCGCACTTACCCTAACTCACCTTACCACATTTAAATAGTATGCTAATTATATCGATTGGCCACCTAATCGTTACGCGCTAGGTGCGTCTTTAGTGTCCAAGTTGATATGCCTACCCAGGGTTTAAAAAAAACAAAGGTGCCAGAACTCACTTCTTGCCAAACTTCTTACCTACTAAGGAAAATAGTATTCAAATATCATTTAAAGCAACTTTTCCTATGCCAAGAAGCGCATAAAAAAATTAAACAAACAAACATAATATACAAATAAAACAACTAAAATTGAAAAAATAAAATTGAAAAAACATCATAGGTATAGATATTTGAATAAAAGTATATAAGTAGTGATTTCCATGGCCCCCAAATCCTGAAGCGTGCCCCCCGTCCAGGATCTTTGGCGGCCCCCTACCTATCACTAAGGTTAAAGGCAGTGTGACGCTCTATAGTAGCGTTTTTCAAATGGTGTTCGAGGTAAAATTAAGGGTATTCATTCAGTGTATCAACAAAAATTAACCAAAAAATGCAATTAATTACACAACCACATATTTTAAAATGTTAATACGCCTGAAGGAAATTGCAGGTGATTTTTTTTTACGATTGGGCAAATTTGTGATGTGCGTTTATCTCATTTATCTGGTCAATTCCCCAGGCCAGAGCCAGTCCCCCCTTTGTGGGGGCCATGGTGATTTCCAAAGTTCAGTCCAATTTTCGTTTGGCAAATCGTCTTGATTCCTTTTCTGAGAGTTTATGGATGAATGTCTTCAATCGAGTAACCACCGATCAACGTATTTTGAAGGACCATAAAGTGTCAAAGGTGGTCCGACGAGTTTGATGAACAAAAGTCCAGAAACTGTTTTGGTCTTCAAAGAAGCTCTTATTGGGGTGATAATTAGATTCATTTGCATAAATTCACGTTCACATTCACTTGAAGAAATGGTAATAGAATTCAATGCATATATTATATCAAACGCGATAGTTTTTCAGGATATGTATGTCTTTTTATACGAGATGATTCAGGAAAATTAACTTGTACCTACCTACTGCGTAAGCGCGAACATTATTTCGTCTAATTGCTTTTTTATAACTGAGAATGTCTCAGGAACAGTTACCTAAACTGAGGTTGCCATGCACTCAAGTGTGCTTCAACCGAATTTATATGACTAGTCAAGAGTGGCCATGAAGGAAAGGAACACATAAGCAAAATTAAAAATTGTGGTAGCTAATACAAAACTGATAATTATTAATTATCTAATGAAGTAAAAACAGTTACTTTTTTTCTTTATTTCCTATTTTTTTATTTAAGTAGGTAATTCAAAAATTATCGTTGTTAGTGTTATTATTATATAAAATCGCTGAAATTAATAAATAGGTACCTACCTAAACCAGTGATGTCCCTAAACAAAATGCCGCCCCTAGGCAGCGCCAGAATACCGCCCCATTTTGTTATAAGTACACTATTTTTATCATCCTTTCATGACTCCAATATCTGAGAAAGGTGTTGTATGGTTACAGTACTAACAAAATAGACCACTAAACCTAATTTAAATGCCATCTCTACTTTAATAGACAATATTGAGAGCCCACGGATTCAGATACATTTAAAAATACTACACCTGACAACTTGCATGTATCATTGCTGCTCACCAAGGACGTGTCGTCGAAGGACAACGGAAGTAAACTAGACATCACGACCCCGACAAAAAATACCGTCCTGTTAAACCTATTATGTTAATTAATGCATTTTATTTCCAACCAATGAGCTGAATTTTAGCTAAGCTGTGGTACCTACCTATTTCTATATATACCTAATGATTCTCCTCAATTTGCCACCTTTCGAGTAACTGCCGCCCCCAAGCGACGCTCATTCTGCCTACCCCCACAGGACGTCACTGAGCAGAGATCGCGACGCTCTTTTGTGATAGCCAAGTAACATGCGACCCTTCGCCATATTGGATAAATAATCATTTTTATTAGGAAACACGCAAAAAATAATCGGTGTGTGTATTTATGTACGCGCGTTAGAAGTTATATTTCTTTGGCGTAACAAAATAAAAACAAAACTTGTGATAAACTAGATTCTTTGACTAGATCTTAATTATCTGTCTTATAATGCACCCACGATCAAACGATGTATTTGGCGATAGTACATATTATTGGATTATATTGTATTGTAGTTGAAAGCCATGCAGTCGATGTGATCTGAATTTCACTTGGCACTCACGATCAATATCTATAATAATATTATATTGGGATATGAAAACCATTAAAGAAAGTTTTTAAATTAAAAAATTTAATATTATTCCGCGACCAAAGAGTTGCCAATGTGATATCGAAATCTCCACGTAGTTATTTGAAAATGGAAAAAGATTTTGACAGCCGCTCCGAGAAAAATCGAAAACAAAAGACATTATATGAAAAAAATGGTCGCCCAAAAAATCCGCGCATGCGCATTTTCTCACTATAAAATATCGTAGGGGTATAAACCCCCCCCCCCCTCGCCAGCGGATCCGGCTCATTTAAAATTTGCACGTCGAAGTCACCGGAACTCTGACAACTGTTTTGATTTTCTTTTGAAGTTAGAAGCTAGAAAAGTAGAATTTCCCTCACAATACGTACAATATAGTAACTTTATTATATATTTGGGTATTTTTTTACTAAAAAAAAATTTTCTTCGGTAATTACAGCATTTCGTTCACGTACCTTGAATAATATTTTGTTTTTTTACATAATAATATTAATATTATCTTATTATTACGTAACAAAATGTATGAAACGCAATAATAAAATTACTACTTCTCTTATAGGCGGAGCATATAGGTATCACAATAAACATAGTTTTTCCACAACGAATAATTTTCTTATCAACACAATTAAGAGAAAAACGATTAAATCTGGAAAACTATTAACCCATAGCTTACGGGCCGCACAAAATTGTGTTTTTGCTAATTACTTTTCAAATGCAAATTAACACGTTAATTACAAAATTAATTAAAAGGGCCCGTAAGCATTGTTTTAAAAATAATCCATACTCCTTATTCTATGGGCACGATGGTCGGCTATGATCACGTCATTGCGCGAGACGTCATGTTTCAGATTTGTCAAATAATAAAGTGTGATATAAGATAGAATTGACGTTTTAATAGCCCCATATGAATAAAAACTAGAGTAAAGGAGGGCCGCTTATTGGAATGCCGGTGATTTATTCTAGACACTTAAAGACAATTTTAATTATTTCTCGGTTTTTTTATTTTATTTTGGCCAACAATAATAAATTCGTTTCTACTTAGGCAACGGAACAATTCTTAGTACATATAATAATAAGTTCGCTGCTTAGGGAACGGAACAATTCTAAACCATAATATTATACTGTATAATCATCACGATTGCATTATCATACTGTGGCGTAAAGGCAGTGCGTTCGGCTGATAACCGAACAATCGTGGTTCGAATCTAATCGAATGCGATTTTTTTCGTGTGAAAAAAAATATATGTGTTACATGTCACACGCCAAAAATACACTCTGATCTGATTTTCTAAACGCGCATAAAGAAGTATAACTTCAAAAATAATTATAAAATAAAATTCTGCTCGACTTTTTTGTGTGGGTTTATCTCACTTAACTGTTCGACCTGCCTCGCCAGGCCCCCCAGGCTGGAGCCCTGTTAGCCCCTCGTTGAGGGGGTCATGATGTGGATCCAGTGACGTCCCTAGACAAAATGCCGCCCCATTTCTATACAGTATTTTTTATCATCCTTTCATGACTCCAATATCTAAGAAATGTGTTATATGGATACATTACTAACAAAACATATACCCACTAAAACATAAAAAATTAAATTTAAAATATTTTCCCCTAAAAGTGGGGATTTTTTTGATGTTGGTTATTCTTACATGTCATTTTTGAAATACATTAATTTACTCTGTTTTGAGAAATTAAGGGCGATCCTTGTCGCTTTTGGTCTTAAACTTGGAAACATTTGTAATGATATTAGTTTTTAGCCTGAGATCGCTAAGGTTTAAGATATAATAGCGGCGCGACACTACGATATAGACTCAAATCGTTGACATCTTTAATTTTGAGGGCTAACGCAACTTCCATGCGCCATGGTTAATTAGTCAGACTCTAATTATTCGCAAATCTGCACGTTTCGTTTCTGGTCACCAAAGACGTCGAAGAGCAACGAAAGTAAACTAGACATTGCGAACCCGACAAAAAACCACAGTCACATTAAACCTTTTGTATTAATAAATATATTTTGTATCCAACCGGTGAGCTGATTTTTTTAATGGGTAGATATCTTCGTTTTTACTAAATTTGGTAGCTATTTCTTTATAATATACCAAATGATTATCCTTGATCTGCCGCCCTTCGAGCAACCGCCGCCCCCAGCGACGCTCAATCTGCCTACCCCCATGGGACGTCACTGACCTTAACAATATAAGTTTTAATGAAAAATTGTATGAGTTTGTTTGTGGGGGGGGGGGGGTGTAAATTTACCACACACACAATATAAAAAATAGAGGGAACGTTGCTAGAAGTGTATTGAAATTGACTGATGATGAATGTTTGCTTTATTTTATCAATATACAAGTAAACAAATGAGAAGACGGCTTAATTTTAATGCTAACATAAATTTCTCAAATTGTTTCAGACCATTCGTAATAAAATATTTCTTTTGTTTAAATCGTAGTTTGAGGGACTTTTCTAAACTTGGTTTCTAAACAACACCACCATTCGTCAGGAATGAATTCATCATAGGGGAGTGTTTCCGATGCTCATAAAAATAAGTTTACGGCAATTAGAAAACACACCAATTCAAATCTTATAGAAAATATAATTGCCACTTTTCGCCGTTAGAGGCGCCACCTCCTGGTGCATAGTAATTAAAAAATGTTAATTGACAAAAACCTCATTAAAACGCAATTAAAATATTACATAAATTATATCTAAAAATTAAAAAAAAAATTGAACAAATCGTCGTATTCGTTTGTTGCAATTATTCAAAAATAACCGAATAAAATACATTTTTATTTTTCGTAAAAATCAATGTTTTTTAGATTGAAAAAAAACATTATAACTATAATTAATTGACAAAATAGATACACCAGTTCCAAGAAAACTTATCAAACAACATAAATCGATAATTTTGTTTCAAGAAATTACTTGGAACAATAAATGTATCTAATAGTAAAACCCTTATTTTTAGCCGTTTTTTCTTATTTGTCGCTTTCTCTTTGAAATAAAAAAATATATTTTATTTTTCCCATTGTACACAGTTGTCACAGTTGAAATTGTGAATTATCAAAAAAAATGTCTCAAATTGCCAGCTTCGTATTTTTCCGCTAGGTGCCTCTGGTAGGTAAAGATATCACCTTAATTTCTTCGCGACGTAGGGTCATTTATTATACCCAAGCGGGCTACGGATGCTCCAAGACTATAATGATCGGCTCTACAGCGATTTTACATTTTAGAATCAACCAACTATATTGTTCGCTAAAGGGCATTTAATATTTACAGTATAATATATATATTATATACACGAGATTATTATATTGTATTTACTTGATTTACGAGATATCATAGGAGAGATCATTGTTATATTGCCGGTTTTCCTATCAAGTTTACGGACTGGGCTGACATAAACTGATAATTTACCCGAGATTTTCCATTTTTTACCAATTTAGAACATATTATAAATGTTCCCTATTGGTTGTGACAAATAATTTTGAAAAAATAATAAAAAGATTCTATATATGATAAACATCATTTAAAAATATTTGAATTTCAATGATTTTTCTGTAATTTTGGAAAATTGCCCTATTTCTCAAAAATATTTTTTTTATATCTTTTTTTCTGGTTTACAGATGCTGATGATGAAGAAGAAGAAGACGAAGAATATGATCTCGAAGAAGTATACGACGAGACGTCAACTACGCCGAAATCTACAACAGTCGTCACTACCACAACGACTACCACAAAACGACCCATCACGACGACCACCCCCCGAGTCTACCACACCACACCCAAAACCACCTACTATCACACCACCATTCAGTCTTACCACGATTCCAGCGACACAGAAGACGACACCTATGACTTAATCGACGACAATGATAACAGCGATGTTCCGAAAAAGAATGCGACAACGCAATCTAGCCACCACTACCAACATTACAACACCGACTCTCAGCTGCAGAGGCCACAGCCAAATTTATCCGGACAGAAGAACAAATACAAAGACTACGATGTTCAGAGCAGCGGGGAAGACGATTCTAAATCTACGAACGTCGATGATAATTCACAACTTTTTAGCCCGCAAGATTTTATATATCATCACAATAAACAAAACGACGCCAGCCGGAAGACTCCTGCCATTTCCTTCCAGCAGCAATCGTTCTCCAGCGACGGCCAAAATTCACATGTCACCGTCACCACTCACACTGGACACGGAACGTACAATGCTGATGGACTGAAATCCGCTAATAACGCTAATGAAAATTCTCCCATTAATAGAGCCTACTTAACTAGCTCCACGCCGCAGTCTGACACTAAAAAATATGTTGAAAAATTCAACACTTACCAACCTTTCAATACACCAAAAAGGACTCCACTGGTACCGACTCCAAACACCCATGGGAATATACCGACCGGACACCAAGGTCTCTCGGCTCCCAAACAACAAAATGAACCACTTTACTTCAGCTTCAGAAAACCGCAATCGCCTCAAGGATTCAAACCGAGTCAGTCGAGTTCTTCAAGCCCGAATCAAAATCAAAAACAGATTTCTAAAGTGCCCCCTAAAGCTTTCCAGAGCTACCAGCCATCAGAGAGACATGAAATTTCTATCGAAAGTGAATACGATTTCGAAAAATTGACACCTACGTATCCGTTTATCCATCAAGATTTTTCACAATATCATTATGAACACAAACGAAGTCAAGAAGCTGATAAATATGAAGATAAGACAATATCTGAAAAAACCGTGGAAACTACCACGATTACGTCTACTCCTTACTATAACACGTGGGCGACTAGAAATAATAACTACACTAAAAGTCTCCCCCGAGTTATTGTCACGGCGAGTGCATCAGTCAGCGACAGTAATGGTAAAAAATTGAATTACACCGTTGGAAGTCTTGTCCATGCTGTCAAGCCTCTCGTACCCACAAACTATGATAATTATAAAGAATCAGATGTATTGTTGGATCCCTTCTTCCTTGATGTTCCAAAGTTAGCCAGGAACCGATCTAAACGAAGTAACAAAAAACATTTGAGAAATAGAATAGTGAGGCAGACCACATTTGAAGTATACACTGAAAAAAACCAACAATTTAATAAAACTACCTCAACTACCACGCTAAGCACCGATTTAGAAGATCCTATTAGTATAGACCTAACACCAACGAATACGCCGCACAACGACAAATCAAATAAAGATGAAGATCAAAATCTCTCAAAAAAATCGACAGTAATTACAACAACTCCTTGGATTCCTCCCGATTACGTTGATGATAATTATGAACCCTTGACGTACGAAAATAATGAGTCATCTAAGAAAAGAGGTTCAGAAGATTCCATTTACAATGAATCAAATAAAAAATCTACCGAAAAACCATTCTTAGGATTTAAGGTTATAGGAATATCAAATTCCAATAAACCAAAATCTCAAAATAAAATTAACAAAATAACACGATCACTAACGCCTAAGCCTAACGCAATGAACTCACATAATACAAGCACAATTCAGGGTATCTTAAATGACCACTTCAAGAAAACAGATGTAATTATTACCGATTCGATTGCAAAATCAAAAACTTTTGAACCTACGACGGAAAACAGTTCTGCGAAAACAACACTAGACGTAGCCACAATAGAAAGTACCACAGTGAGCTTTGTAGATTCGAAAATCAATTCAAACAATTCGTCACAAAGTTTAAAAAAGTACAATCTAACTTCAGTGAATTTAGTGACTATGGGTGAAAAAAATGCAACCACCGTGAAATTTTCGTGCAAGGGGAAAAAATATTACAAGTTTTATCCTGATAAAACTGATTGTAGGACGTTTCATTTTTGTTCCCCGGGGTTCAGCCCGCGGCAAGTGCTCGATATGGTGTTTAGTTGTGATTTAGGAACATTTTTTAATCATAGTGCCGTGAGTTGTACTCATGAAAAACCAAATGACTGCGAGAATTGATGAAAGTCTCTTCGCTCGTTTGTAGACTATTCGTGAATAAATAATGGTTTTACATTATGTATATTTTATATCCCCTGTACAGTTAAAATATTGATATTTAAGTTATAGGTGTGTATTTACTATTGTCATGTTTTTAAGCTCTCTAAATGTGTAATTAGGTAAATTTATTAAATACTATCCAATCGATACTAATAATAATATTATACTTAATATTATATTAAATGTTTTTTACCGAAGTCATTGAAAGTATTGTTTTTGTATGTCTGTAAAGAAATTGTTCATGAAAACTGTTAAAAAATAAAATGAATATGAATTGAGAATATTTAATTATTTTTTTTAAAAGATTTATATTTAAATGATTATTATCGGGTTTTTAATACATTCTTAAGCGAAGAAACATTAAAGACTATTATTATATATATTATTAAAGATAATTAAATAAAATGGCTCCATTTTCCGTTGTTTGCTTACAGAAATTACACAAGAAATTAGTTTTATGAACACTTTATCGGGTGTGTTAATCCAGAAAGTTTGTTGAATAGGCACATCACAATTATTAATTATTTATATAGAAATAATCAGTGACGTCCCGTAGTGTGGCACATTATAAAGGTTGGTGAATGAAGGAACGTATACAAATATTACAACGAGGCAGTGGCGGTTTTCCGTCAAGCAGACGATATGGTCGCTTCATTGGAAAGTAACGATATCTTGGTTTAAAAAAAATAATCGTAGCATAAACAATCCTGACAACATAACTATTATTGTATTGTAAAATATATTTTAATGGCGGTTTAGCGTACCTATAGGCAAAATTTTCACATGGGTGCCTCCAAACTTCTCAGCGCCACAGACCTCCACTTACCTAAAACCACCTCTGTCTAGGAGCATTTTTCATGGAAATGATCTAATTCTCAGTAGATGATGTGTATTTTTTTTTCTGTATTTATTCGTCTGCTTAAAATGGAAATAAATATTAAAAAAGGTTCTAAGTACTTACCTAACGAATTTTCAGGAAAAAATTAACTAAAAATGGGAAAGAATGGCATTATAACTCTGCTTAATGACCGCCTAGGGATGTCACTGGAAATAATTAAATAATACCTATGTATCCTACAATATCGAGTCGCAATTTGCTATTTTACAGAGACCAATTTGAAATGTGACATTTATAAATTTTGTCCAAGCGTCAAGTTGAAGAAAACCCTTTTCAATAGAGATGATAGTGGGTCAAAAAAGGATTCCGGGATTACTAATTTTCATACAAAATATGAAATAAAAAAAATCGTTCAAGGTCTGAACAAAAACTAAACTAAGTGCGAGTGAGAAAGCATCATAGTAAGATAGCGGACATTATGAATAAACGACTTAGTGAAGCTAAGTCGTGAAGCCGGTAAATATTGGTTTGTCTAATGTGCTTAGGGTAAAATCGGGAGTACGTGTTGCTGAAATTTAATATAAGTAGTTTTGTTTTGCGATATATAAATTTAGTGGTCAATGTGTTTAGTCAACTTAATAGAAAATATGGTTAACTGTATTGTATTGAAATGTGATGCAATGTGCCGCACTGAGAACCGAGATGTGGTATAACGTTTTATAAGTAAGTTAATAATAATAAAATTGAGGTTCAACTGTGCGTAACAACGCAAAGAAACCGGCTTCATATAATCGGACAATATTCTCTCTCTATGCTTATTACTGCTCTGAGTTTCACCTATTTTTCTTTGGCATACAAAAATAGCACTTACTTAATGAAACTTGGTCCACTGATTTGCATAGGGAAACCGTAGAAGGCTCCATATAGAAGAAGATTCAACATCTTTAGACTCGTCAGTCGTCATATATTTTCTACTAACTACCTAAACTAAAAAATAGGTATTGCTTTAACACGAAATAAACCTTTCTGGTACAGTTTGAAGACGTTGAAAGATAGATTTATTCTAAACAATCGTAAACAATTTATTAATAGTATAGTACCCAAAATGTTACTTAGTCCTTTTGTCCTAGCCGCTTCGTTGTGTATTTATCCCACAGGTGGATAGTATACCTACCTACAAGTTGTTCAGCCTTATACCAGAATAGGTATGGAAATGTCTACTCAATACTGTTTTGACTTTCACTGTGATATAGTTCAGACTAGGGTTTCCAATCCCGGGACCCCGAACTATTTTCGATACCTATGTATCCCGAGATTGGTAAACATAATCCCGAAACTTTCGGGATTGATTTTTTTTATCATTTTTTATGGAAAATAAAATAAAAATGAAAATATAATAGAAAAAATACTTTTAATAACATATAACTACATTAAAAATAAACTGAGTTTGAATGAAGTTTGATTTATTAGCCGTGTGTTGCCAATTCATTTTATTTTTTCACATAAATTAATAAAAATGAGAAATATTGTAAAAAAACAATGCTTCGCACTTTGAACAAAGTGATTCCACCATGATCTCAGACGTTTTACGACAGTGTGATATTTGGTTGAGTAATTAGATTTTTGAACCGGAAAGGTCATAAACCATGATTTACTTATTTTAAATCTCCCTAACCCATTCATTACATCTTTACTATCAGAAATAGCAATCTCATATAATATATTATGCAAACACTAAACACAACATTAACAATAAATGTCTTAAATAGCATAAATTTAATTATACAAGATTTATTTTTGACCGATTTTATCAATGTTTTTTGTATAAGTATATAAAAATTTAATATTAACTATCGAAAAATCCCGGAATCCCGGGATCAAAAATTTGGCTCGGGATTGGCTTCCCTAGTTCAGACCAAGATACATGAATGTCTGCATACAAATTATACCTACAATGGTTTGTAAACCTTTGCTGCTATATAGGTGCACGCCAATTTATAGTCCACACATTACATTTTTTCTCGACTTCACCTAGATAACGTAGATATTCCGAAAACATAAAAAATATTGCCACAGTGTTTATTATCAATACATTTTTCACATGTTTTCCATCCTCGGCAAAATACAAAATAAAGAAAATCATTTATATAAAAACATTTGAAATGCATTTCAGTATACAAATTGTATACAACTTGTACACAGTGACTATTTATTTTGTCTACGAGTAGCTGATTACATCTCGGTCTGAGCTATGGGTACGTAATCATACCTATACTTGGTATCGGTAACGTACGGAATAAAAGTATCAAAGTATTGATACGTACAAACTATCGCTTTCAGAATAATGCTTCTCGCTGACAAATTTCTTACGAAAAAAACGGAAAATTATCAGTATAAAAAAACGTATCTAAAGAAAACTATCGGTACTTTTTTGACGACCCATAATACAAACGTATTCGTAAATAAGTAGGTACATATGTATTTATGTGGTTGATATTAGATATAGTGATCGAGCAATCTCATCTTGAGAACGCTCAAGAAATAATCAGTAAAGGTGAATCGCGAATCTCGAGAAATAAATTTTCCAAAATTTCGTAAATTCTCATTTCTCGAGGGATCAATGAGAATCTCGAGAATTCGAAGAAACACTACTAGGAAGACAAAATAGTTTTTTTTTTTTTTAAATAACAAATGAAATTTGAAAAGGAAAAAGAAAATCGCATAAGAAAAAAGCAATTCACTGTAAATTTTCCGTTATTTTTATAGAAATACTTAAAAAAAGGTCTGGAATTTCATATCAAATAAACTAATCCTTATTTTTTATTTGGCATTATGTTGAAAAATCCAATATTTTAGGTATACGGGTACAATTTTGTTATCACGTTTGTCATTTGAGGGACGGTCTTTGAAAATACTCAATTCGTAATTAAAACGTATTATGTTCGAAAATAAATGCCATGATTCTAATACATATTGGTTTTTGTTAAGATTTTATAGAAATAATCTGTTGAAAACACACACACCACAGAAACTTGTCGTTTTCCATTTTAAAACAAACTGTCAAAACCATAAACTTAACATTCATTAAAAGTAATGCCATGCTGTTACTTTGTATAAAAAATATTATATAGTACAATATAGGCTATCTATACTGTATAACCTTTTGTTTATAAAATATACACTGATCATATCTTCTCACCTCTCAATGGTATATATAATATGATGATCATGTTTATTTTGCGGAAATAGTGTACCCACAAGAAAATGTCCATTTTTGGACACGAAAACTTTTTAAACTCATTGTTGCAGGCTTTCCTTTTCTTTTTAAGATGCCAATCTCGAAGTTGGGTGTTTTCTCGGGTTCGGAAAAAATGAAGTACCAACGATTTTTAAAATAAAGGACAAAGCTGGATTTTGATCATGATCAATATAGGAATGTTCTTTTAAATAAAGGGCGGATGGTCGGTATATGTGGATTGTGGTGATAATATCCAACGTATTAATTTTACAGGTAGGTATGAACAGTTAATTAATTTAAAAAAACATTTTCGAAGGCTCACTACGAAAAAGTTACTAGTCTTTTTCTTTTCTGTGTCCGTTCCCTAAGTGGAACATATTATGGATACCATGCGTCGCCTCCAAAAGTCCCTTTGCACATCAGTCTTTTTGAAACTTCCAATGACGCATCTTCAACTTAGATATTGTGACGAAATGCTGCAAGGTCTGCTCTAGGCTTTTTATTGTTGGCTATAATACTACCTCAGACCCGGTATCTACCGCAAACGTATGTTGTGAAATCTCAGCATCCGAATGATAATATTAGTAGGTAATCAGTAGGGAGCGGATTTACATGCAACAAAAAACATGATTATATACATGCACATATGCACTTAAAATCATTAAAATATGCACTAAAACCAACGAAATATGCAGTTAAAAATTTAGATTTTTATGGAAAAAAACTGTACCTAAATGCCCACTTCACCCAATATTACTGATAAAAATCGAATAACAAATTAATAATCTCAATCAATATACTTAATACAATAACAAAAAACACAAATAATCAATATTGAGTTAATCAATTACAATTTAAAAAATAGTTTGTTTACAGTACAAGTCAGTGGCGCACCCAGGATTTAATATGGGGGGGGGCAAGGAGGAGAATGTAAATTAGTCCTATAGGTTCTTTTACTTCTTCACAGCCTAATTTCTCGTTTATCGGTCTTTTGTCTATTGCACTCGGTGTACCTACATCATGGTCCCCACATCCTAAAGCGGGCCCTTAGGCTAGGATATTTGAGGGGCCCCCTACCTACCGCTAAGATTAAAGACAGTGTGAAACACTACATTAACGTTTTTCAAATTGTGTTTCAGTTCAAATTAAGGGTACTTATACAGTGAGTTATTGGCGATTTTTAATACATCTACTTTAATAATGGAGCTGTCGAGTATTGACACATAATAATCGAAAAATATATTGCACAATTATATAAGTAATTGAAAATGTGCATGGCCTTGAAGTATAATAGCGACTTTTTTACTATTAAAGCTAATTCATGATGTGTGTTTATCTCTCTTATCTGGTCAACCCGACACGCCGGGCCCCCCACAGCCCGGGCCCCCAGACTAGAGCCCTGTCAGCCCTCCCCAACCATGACCTACACCACTCCGGAATTCGGGTGCAAACCGAGAATTTTTTGACAGTTCCATTAGGGATTGGGTTTCTAAAAAAACCTGACATAAGTGTTTCGAAATTTTTGTGTTAGAAATTCAAATCTAAGAATTTTTTCTAAAAGGGTGCTGGAGAATTATTACAAATCATTTTTTGCCGTGTTTTTATTTGTCTAAGCCCAAATGTATAGTTTATTGGCTTTCAATTTCAATGTTTAAAATCATTCTGATAATTTTAATTTTCGGGGGGTGCCAGGGCCCCTTGACCCCCCCCCCCCCCTTGGGTGCGCCACTGGTACAAGTACAAATAATTGAATAAGAAATGCAATTTAAACTACTTATACACAACTTTTAAGTTACAATATTCTGCTCTGGCATTAAAATTTTCCGCATATCTGTCAGTATTTTGTTTACATGCGAAAATGACCTCTCAACGTCCACAGAGGTGATTGCGCAAAATTTAAATAAAGGTGCCCGAATTGACTTACCTTTTTTTGATAAATCCACAGCTCGGGGATGCCATCAAAAATGCAAGTGCATATAAACTATCTACCTACATAATTTAGTAAGATTTCGATAAAATAATTTAAAAAAAAAAAAAAACTAAAATTATAAATGCAAAAGCCCTAAAATATGCATTTATTTATGAAATATGCATTAATGTCTCAAATATGCTCTAACATCTCAAATATCCATTTATATGCACAAAAAAAATTTGGATTCTGCGTCTTTCAAATCAGATTTCTGTGCAACTCTCATAGCTGTGCATACACCCTAACAAAACATGTACTGGCATATAAATCCGGGCCCTAGTAATCAGCATGAAAATTCAAACGTTAGTCTTACTCGGAATACCACAGTGGTTCGTACACTATAAAAACCGAAACTACATTTTTACCTGGGTACACACACAATAATAATGTCTTGAGACTTCCTAATAACTTTCAAATATATAAATGAATTCAATCGATTTTTTTGTATAAATTACACACACGTGGTTTGATTGCATTTGATTAAATTTGTTCGAGTAAGTAGACTCCTTTTAACAAATCGCAAAACACACGTTAATAAGCGCAATACAGCGTTCACTGGTAGCAGCAATTAATAGGTATAATAATAAACGAAACTGTTGAAACGATAAAAGCAAACTATGGAAAAAAAATAGCATCAAAAAAGACACGTCAAGTGGCTTTCACTTTGGGTATTTTGACAGTCTGGGGTTGCTCTAGTAATAGGATTCTCCGTAGATATATTATTCTAAATAATAATTATATTATCATAACAATCATATATATACGCAGTACGTAGAGTAAGTACAAATTCTTCTGGTATTTGAAATGTCATTTGAAAGTTACGACACCAATACATAGGTGAATGAGTCACATGTACACTGCCAAAAGAATCTGACACCATTCTAAATTATGTATTCTAGCACCCATTGTATGTAATACCTATACCCACTAGATATATTTAAAATAAAAGAACGTAGGATCTAATGTCATTCACAAACTTACCATCAACGTTTCAACTGATTATCAATGACAGAATATTTAGAGTAAGTGAATTTAGGGTTGTAGTCAGAAAGCGACATCAAATTTATGCAAAACGCAAGTCTTTTTCATATATGTGGAGTAAAGGTTTATAAAAATCAAATAATGTATAGTCTAACTACACTACATGGGTTCACATACACAAGAAAACGCAAGATGTGCTACTACTGCTCACCGCTCACCAATGGCAAAAAAGGCCTGGTATGGCGGCCAGTAAAAGAATACCATAGCACAACAAACCAGCAAAGGCGAGTGGTGAGAGCAGTAGGTATACATTGGACCAACGCGCCTACATTAGCTCTCGGCAGCAGAGATATAGTCAGGAGACAGAGATCATCGAGCCATATGCTTGCAGGTATGTACTATAAATAAATCGAGAAAGACTGCTACCAACAAATTCTACTGCACTAGAATGCAAGCACAAAGAATGCAAGCACAAAGAATGCAAGTGTGCTTGAACATTAATGTACCGGCAGGTATGTGATGGTATTATTGAAGTTCAGCAGAACGACGTAGTTATTCCTCTGTCGAATTATAATATAATTTTATTACATTCAGGTTTTACGTGCGTTATAAGCTTGATATTTCATAATTACCTTTGCACAGTGTTTCCCAACCTTATTTGTGCCGTGCCTCACTTCAACGCTTCAAAAATCACCATACCCCCCCCCCACGCCTATCAAAATTCTATAGTTAACTGATAGTGACTGAACATAGTGAACTGATTCCATAGTTAAATTCGTTCGCTGCTGACTAGATAATGACTTTTTAATTACCACATTTAAAATGCACGTTAATTACATCGATCGTTAATTGCTTCCAATAATAAAAATACACATAGACAATAAAAACTGTTTTCAATTTCAACCTATGTATAATAATTATTATATTAGATGTATAACTCGGAAGAAAATTAGTGCGATCCTTGTGCTTGATGTGAGCTGCAAAGAGTTTTTATGTGAGATACTAATTTGGTCAATTTTAATCTTAAATCTCAACAGTTTTTGATATCAAAACGATATCTTTTTTTCAGTGAGAAATCATTTATAGCGCTAATGCGCCGCATTCAATTAAATAATATTATGATGGGAATGGCAACAGTAATTTTCGCGAAAAGTCATGGTTGCTATATAAAAAAAATATTTTCGAAAATGCGTTTTTTAACAAAAAAAAATTACCAATTATTAATGATTTGCGCATTGCCCCCCAAAGCATTCAAATTGCACTTTGGGAAACACTGCCTTAGCATCAGCTGATTACAAGCGTACGTGTAGACTGTAGAGTAAGTGCTAGGTAGATATAATGTATTAACTTATTTTCCAAATAGTTATTAATAGATATTATGATAATTATTATGTAATACGCAACTTTTAAGTAGGTAATATTAAAGCTAATTTTTAAATTTCCACTAAGTAGGTAGGTACCTACCTATAATGATTGTATTTTTCACTATCAAATAGGTAGAAAATCTCACACCGCATAATATTATGCTAGGTACCTTATCCTAATACCGGGCCGCTAGTATAATAATCACTGATACGTTCCTAATAATTCTAGAATAAATTATTGATTTATAATATGTCCTGCATTCTGCATTGGAACAAAAGTACAAAGATAGCCATAATAATATAATTCATCTTCAAAACGTTTTACTTAAAATTTCATTGTTTTAATTAATATGTAATATCGTTTGTTGTACCTAAGTATGTGGCGCACATAAGCTTACAAGTGCCGATACTCGTCCTCTGAAAGAAAGCGGAAGACCGACGACAGTGAAGAAGTCTGCTTGATGCGGTCAAGGGCCACCCCGGGTTGTAGCACCACAAAAAAAATAAAAAAGGGTACCGTCAAACGGGGTTATTCCGCCTTCCAAGTATAATTCCGCGTATTAAAAAATATTTTGTTTGTATGGCCACTACTTATTTTTACACTCGGGTAGATATAATATTTGTTTATAACCTTATTCTCAATAATAAATTGTCAGTTGGTCAAATTGAACCTTTTAAACATCTATAAATGTACGTTAGTTAATATACAACTTGACTTTTGTAAATGACAGTCACGTTTACTGTCAAAAAATCATCATTTATCTACCCTACCATAAATACAAAAGGTACGTTATTGTTATTTTTACTCTCTATTCCATTATATGTTAGCAATTAGAATGCATTGCTAAATTTAAATAAATTGAATTTTAAAGACTTCAAATACGCCAGGCGGACTTGTCAGAAGAGCGACATAAAGTTCGGGGTTATTCTGCCTGGGTTAGGGGTTTCAAAACACTTTTTAATAGTATTATTTTTTAATATCAATAAATACAATAAATTGTCTATTATTTATTAGTGGAACGCCAAATTAGGTAGGTATAACAAAAGTATTATTATTATTTGCTTGTTAATTAACCATGTTGATAGAATCATGATGAAATTGATCTTGTTGTCTTATAAAATTGTGTAAAAAGTACTAAAATATAAATATAAAAGTAATCATCATAATTGTATTGGTATCTATTTTGTCATTAGATATGAGAGGCTTCATTAAATCAGTTTTTGTATTCAGTCACAATGTCACAAAGCTACTTTTTGTTATATTTCTTTCAAAATAAGAAAATAAACCTTAAAAAAACAATAATTTCATACTTACATTATTTTCCTACCTAATAAATATTCACATTAATTTGTTAGAATATATCATAATTATGAACATAGTTTATATACAAAAAATAATTAATTTTATTTTTTGCACATCCCTAAGTTCAACCTTCAAAATGTATGCACGTGTCAGTGAAACAATGGTAATTCCGCCTAGAAAACTTTGACGATACAAAAACACACAAAAAAGATGAATGTAGATGGGTTATGGTATTTAACATGTTTGCATCACGTGTTATGAGTATTATTTTATTACATTGCAGTGATAATGCGTTAGACTGATTTTTTTTAAGTGGGCGGAATAACCCCGTGGCTTTGTTATTCCGCCAACATGGTTGTATCAGTGAAATCTAGTGACGTCCCTAGATAAAATACCGCCCTTAGGCAGGGTCATAATGCAGCGGCATTTTTATACAATATTTATATCATCCGTGCTCGTGTCGTTTCTGGTCACCAAGGACATCGAAGGGCAATGGAAGTAAACTAGATATCGTGAACCCGACAAAAAAAGTCATGTTAAACATTTTATGTTAATTAATACATTTTGTTTCCAACCAGTGAGCTGAAATGTTTTAAAGGAAAGATAAATCTTCGTTATTAAGTACTCAGTTTAGGTAGCTATTTCTATATATTAGGTATTATACCAAATGATTCTCCTCGACTTGCCGCCCTTCGAGTAACTGCCGCCCCCAAGCAACGCTCAATCTGCCTACCCCCACGGGACGTCACTGCTGAAATCAATCCATTAGAATGTAGATAAATAATATTAACTATTTTTCATAATTGCAGTGAAGTATATATAACCATAAAAACCGTATAACAATGGACACGTAGTACAAAAAAAAATCAGAAAATACAAATCAACGATACACCGTCGAAAAATCAGACAGAATAACCCCGTTTGAGGGTACTTTTCTTCTCATGTTGTGTTTATACAAGGCAGTTGATACATTGGTGCACCACGAGGTATAGAATTCGGGTTATACCTTTTCAATCACATTAGCAATAATTTTAATGAATTTCCTTTAATTTTCCATTCATTTCCGTACGCAATTTAATAATAAATAATCCAAAACTGGTCAATAGTCACCCCGTTTTAACGATTGGGACAATTTTGATTTTGTTAGTGTTACCAGTTAATAAAAAATATTATATTCCTGTCAAGTTGGTCGATTGCGCAATATGGCATCGCATCCGTATCCAAAATAGTGAGGGGGAAGGAGAGGAGACACATTGTCAAAGCAAAAGCAAAGCAACATAACCTTACAAATACAAACATGGCCGCGGTTGCGACCGAACTAGAAAAATCAAAACAAAATGAAACTGAACCAAATGACGACAATGCCGACGACTTAGAAGACGTAAATGGAGTACCCGACGCAGAGAAAAAGAAGAAAAGGAAAAAAAAGAAGAAGAAGTCCGGTAATGCCGAAAATGGTAAAATTACTTCGGCATTATTTTTAACTTACTGTGTTATTTTGATTCTTATTCTATACCGGCATTGATGTAATTTTAAATAGTATTTCATCCAAAAGCTGTTGAATTCAAATGCTTCCTAAAATATCTCATCTGCGTAATACATGATAAATAGCAACAAATCTCAAATTCATTGATACCTAACCCAAAATTTGAATTCTTCAACATTGTCAGCTGGTATTTCTTGCACATTATTTTATTTTTTTCTGTTCTATTTGTTTTTTGGTCTGTTGAAACACACATTGCATTTCCTTTTGTCTGTTTTCAATAGCTACTATTGAAGTTGACCAAGATAAGGAAAAGGAATTAGTGAAAGTTTTGGAAAATACTGAGATTGACGATAAAAGTGGTGACGAGATTGCGGAGCCGGTTGCCGGGGAAGGCAAAAAGAAGAGGAAGAAACACAAGAGCAAAGCGAAATCTCAAGCCAAACAGGAACCTGGAGGTCCTCCGGCAAAGTCAATTGCTGAACAGTTTCCCAATGGTAAGGATTTTTATTGTATTATATTATAAATCTTACACTATATTGAGTAGGTCTCCTACCGGATTATGTAGTGTCTTCCATGTCAGTTGAAAGGGGAGAGTTGGATGGATCGGCCTGGAACCAATCTGGTTTTTACAACGAATAGTTTGTCACAGTGTTCTACCTCCTTTCCTCAACATTTCAGGGTTGTTGCAGAAGCGATTCCCAAGAGATAATGTAGTGAAGTAGACTGCTCGGTGTTTGAGTGCAAACAGGCACAATATGTATGCTTAGACGGGTGTGTGTGAGATATCGCCCAATGAAGTATATTGGCCAGACCTCATCTCTTTTGAAAGATTCCTCGGATACAGGCCACAGGTATGACTTCGAGTCATAGATACTTGACTGGAATGTTGATTGCCAGAAAGCTGGAGCAATTAATTATTTAAAATTATTTTTCTTGCGTTTATATGCGGAACGATTGATGCCCTCTGTACAATCCTTTTTCATTTTTTTTTAGGTGTTTATCCTATCGGGCAGGTAGTAGATCACGGTCCAGCTGAAGGAGTGGACGAACGAACAGCCAAAGACCGGTTTTCAAGTGAAGAAAAGCGAGCCCTTGATCTCCTCCACAATGATATTTACAATGAAGTGAGACATGCTGCAGAAGCCCATAGACAGGTAAGAGTGATTCTACATAATATTCTATTGTTGAAGATGACCTTACTGGGAATTGAACAGCCTTCAGATGAAGAGTAGGCCCATAAGCAGTGGAAAACAGCACTCATTCAATGCTGCAGGACAATTTTAAATCACTATTTCAACTGAAAATTAAAAAAGAATAATTCAAAGTACAGGCTTACCTCGATAGTAAAGTACGTTTCATATGTATAGGATCTCTTCGTAAATTATTGCAGCTGCTTTTTTTTATTGATTGTTGATCGATCTTATTCAATGTCTTCCTTTTTTCTCATTTCTAGACAAGGCAATATATCAGAAATTGGGTGAAACCCGGAATGACTATGATCTCCATTTGTGAAGAACTAGAAAACACCGCTCGCAGGCTAATTGGAGAAAACGGCTTGTCGGCCGGCCTCGCCTTTCCAACGGGGTGCTCCAGAAATCACTGTGCCGCTCATTATACTCCTAATGCTGGTATGTGACAATATTAATAACTATAACCGGCTCTCTGCCAAAGCGAACTGGTTCGCGGATATAGCCCGGCTTACAGTGCCGGCCATACAAAAACGTGAACTTATTCGCCTGTCTTTAAAGACAAAATGCCAGTCTCAGGCGTTTGTTTTGAATAATTTAAAATTCGGAAGAATACTGGTCCAATAATTAGACATTTAGCATATGATTGGTAGGTGTTTATGATAAACTTGCAATATATTTTTAAAAAAAAGTTTATTTTTGCAAAAAAAATCACGGCCTCTCACTGCCGCCATACAAAACCTTCCGGCACAGATCAGGGCACTATTATTTTATTCGGCTTTCTGTAATTCTTTCTATTTGCTGTGCCATGTTAAGCTCAACTAGATAGTAGTAGATATATCGTCGGTGTTTTGTAAAAAGGGCGAATCAACCATTTTGGCGAAATCGAGATTTTAATGAAAATACAATATGTACCCCACTAGCTTTGTTGTGTAAAAACGGCGAATTTTTATCTCCACAGGAAGGTACTTAAAAACGATAATCGACTAAAATTACGAAATAAAAAGAAAATGTGACATATTAGGCCTTTTAAAATATTATATAATAATACCTATTACTACGACAGTATTCTTTCTAAGCTTTATTATAAACTTGTTAGATATTTATAATCATCTACAGGTAAAAAACAAATAAATGTCAAAAGTTAAAAATCCTCCTCCTGTAAAGTAGCATTTTGGTTAATTCGCCCTTTTTACAAAACACCGACGATATAGTGGGCATACCGATAAATGATCTAGCTTAGACACAATCACCAGTAAATGCCACAGATTGCGTGCACATTTCGCATCATAGGTGGCTGTGGTTAGTGTCGTGTCTCTGCTTGGCCGAAGGTGGTTTTCGCATTCTACTGTGTAAAAGCTAAATATTTCATACAATCCAAAAAAATGGTTTCTCTTGTAATGATGCATATAGCACCTGTAGTGTGAATCATTTATTTGTTTTCCAGGTGATCCAACGGTCCTAGAATATGATGATGTTGTGAAAATTGATTTTGGAACGCACATCAACGGGCGAATCATCGACTGCGCCTTCACTTTGGCATTTAATCCGCGCTACGATAAACTGTTGCAAGCCGTCAAAGAGGCTACCGACACCGGCATCAAAGCTGCCGGCGTGGACGTCAGGCTCTGCGATATCGGGGAGGCCATTCAAGAAGTCATGGAGTCGTATGAGGTCGACCTCGATGGCAAAACTTATCAAGTGAAGGCCATCAGAAATCTCAACGGCCATTCAATAAGCCCATACCGTAAGTGCATGTTCACTTTTTTATAAATCAGAATATTTTATTCAAATGTGTTGGATTTTACTACCGAGTAATTCTCGCCCAAAATCGTTTCTGTGTAGAAATTGAAAATCATCCACTACGAATAAGTTTTTCAATCTTCAAATTTTGGTTGTTGCTCAGTCTCGGATTATGAGTTCAGGATGGTATTTACTCATTCTTTTTGTGTCATATTTTCGCTATCAAATGTCAGCAATGCTTTTGGCAATCTTTTCTAAGTGTGCTATGTACTATCTATATAGGATGGGGAGTGCAGACCAAAATAATCATGTAAAATCATAAATAATTGAACATTGTACATAAACTGTTTTTTCTTTTGCAGTATGTTGTGAACCAAATTTTGATGAAATGTCAAATGTATTTTTATATTCCGATGCAAATGAAAAACATTAATGCTCTAGGTGGTGAGGACTAGGCTTCTGCTCGATCCGACCTCTATGATTTTTTAGCCAAAACCACCATATTTACTGTAAATTTTCCCATAAATAAAGAGACACAGACATGTTAATAATTCTCAGCATCACGTGCTGCCTTCCTAGTTTGAACCTACCTCCTTAAAAATTATTCTTTTGGTTCACTTATAAGTGATATTTCATTTCATTCTAGGAATCCACGCCGGCAAGACTGTGCCGATTGTGAAAGGCGGGGAAACGACACGAATGGAAGAAAATGAATTCTACGCCATCGAAACATTCGGCTCGACCGGAAAAGGGCAAGTCCACGATGACATGGACTGCAGTCACTACATGAAAGATTTTGATAAACCATACGTCCCGTTGAGACTTCAGTCGTCCAAAAACCTTCTGAAGCTGATCAACCAGAACTTCGGCACACTGGCCTTCTGCAAGCGGTGGTTGGACAGGGCAGGTGCCACCAAGTACCAGATGGCTCTGAAAGATCTGTGCGATAAGGAAATCGTCAACGCATATCCGCCGCTCTGCGATGTCAAAGGATGTTACACAGCTCAATATGAACACACTATCATTCTGAGACCCACCTGTAAAGAAGTTGTCTCGAGAGGTGACGATTATTGATCCGTTTCGAAGTTTGCGAGCGGGTCCATTTAAACTTCTCTGGGTGATGATAGAGAAGTTTAAGGTATCAGTTCGTTTTCGCAGGACATACCCATTATTATTCATTTGTTGTATTACTTATTAACGCATGAAATTAAGCGTTTTAAACATCTTAATTTATACTTGTACATTTATTAAAATCAAGTTTATCCAGTGTTCATTTAATTTGGATATAATTTAAAATCACACATCTTCCAATTTAGTGATTGCATAAAATTGATTTTTATTTCTAATTTTCTTTATTATTTAATATTTTTTCACTTATGACATCACTAATCATCGAGACGATTTGTTAAACAATTTAATATTGCATACCTGAAGAGCTCAATTCGAATAGGATTGAGTACTATTATTATGTACAATTTAGTACTTATGCGTACTGTTAATTGTTTTGCTACAAATATAAATATATTTGATAATATGTATACAGTTGGGATGACATCTTTGATGTTTTTAATAGGGCGAATTCTATTGTGATTATTAATGAATTATTTATCTGAATAAAATGTTTTTCCTAAAACTTTTCTTTTATTCTAAAACACATTAGTTATGCAATCTGAACCTCTTGCTGTTTGGTGTAATGTTTCACCTAAGATTTATTCAAAATGAGCAGCTCACTCGAAAAGTGCAGGAGCACTGCAGACTGGTCAAAAAAAAAAAAACCATGCCGTAACAAGAACTAGAGGTGAGTTAGAAATACTGCCACCAGTTTGTGTACTCAAGTCTCGGCATGAAGCTACCCATACTCAGTACGTGTGGCCCAATAAACTTGTTTGAGTTCGCATGCGTTGAGGTCATCGTGACTCGCCTTTCAACACTATTGACATTAAATGCGCATGACCGAGATAGTATGTCGAGCCGTGATACACTCAAGTGTCATTGGCAACATTGCGCTTTATCCCCCCAGTTGTAAAGTTGGTATAGTGAAGGACAGAAATGGTGACAAGTTCGTTTAATAGTAATAATATAGAGTTAGTTTTAGTTCCAGTTGAGTATGAGGCTGATAAGTATTTACGCGCCTATCTGCTTTCGTCGCGTCAAGTTTCTAGTGTTATAGTTAGAACTTATAAACTGAATTCAAATTTTATGCATGATTGTGTAAATGGATAATCTATATATATAAAACAAAGTCGGGTTAGTTACACCATTTATAACTTAAGAACGGCTGGACCGATTTTTATGATCTTTGATTTGTTGGATTTTCATTTTCTCATACATTTCGTATTAGCGGCTTTTTTGATGATATCTCGAGAACTAATTGATTTCGATGATTTTTTTTGTTCGTCATTTGTTCGTCATTGTTCGTTTTGTACATCAAAATCGAGACGGAGTACTTCACTTTCATTCGGTTGAACCAAGCCAAACCGCATTCGGAGGAGTATATTCATTTACGTGATGCAATCAGCACTGAAGGAGATGCATCTAATGTTGGTCGATTGACTATTCTACTGGCGACGTACATTGGCAGCCCGCGTCATATGCATGAATATATGCAATGACATAATATTATGTTCGTCATTACGGTCGTCCATATCTATTCATCACCTTTACTTGCAATCCGAAATGGATAGAAATTGTTCAATTGCTGCCCCCGGACAAACATCAAATGATCAGCACGACATCACCGCACGTGTCTTCAAACAAAAAATCCTGTCGCTGATGAACTACATTGTTAATCATCACGTCTTTGGGGATACTCGATGCTGGATGCATTCGATTAATGGCAAAAACGAGGCTTACCGCATGCACACATTCTTATTTGGTTAGTTGAAAGAATTCGACCAGACCAAATAGATGACATCATATGTGACGAGATTACCGATCCAGACCTGCATGATGTTGTAATTACTAACATGATTCACGGACCGTGTGGCGCCATCAACCCCCAATCACCGTGCATGGTCCACGGCAAGTGTTACAAACGTTATCCACAAAATTTGACGGCGGAGACTATCACTGCGAACGATGGTTATCCACTATATCGGCGTCGATCACCCGATGATAACGGTAGAACTATCACAACGAAAGTGAAAGGAAACGATATCGATGGTCGATAACACTTGGATTGTTCCGTATTTGCCACTTCTTTCCAAAACATTCGAGGCGCATTGCAACGTGGAGTATTGCAATTCAGTGAAGTCCATCAAATACATCTGCAAATATGTCACCAAAGGCAGCGATATGGCGGTTTTTGGTGTTCAAATTCCCAATACCAACGATAAAATCACGCACTATCAAGTTAGTCGATATGTGAGCTGCAATGAAGCGATTTGGCGTATTTTCTCATTCCCCATTCATGAACGTCATCACACCGTTGTACATTTGGCGGTGCATCTGGAGAATGGTCAATGAATTTATTTCAACGCATAGAATGTTGTTGAACGTGCTGAAACACCTCCAGCGACAACATTGACCAGTTTCTTTTCGATTTGCCAAAGCGATCCGTTTGCACGAACGTTGCTCTACTCTGAGATGTCACGTTATTACACTTGGAAAGCTTCATCGAAGAAATTTCAATGTCGGAAGCAAGGCGATGCAGTTTCTGATCATATGGATGTGCGTTTTGCTGATGCTCTTGGTCGCATTTACACAGTTCATCTGAAGAATGACGAATGCCTTGCAGTTGTTGCCGGTGAATGTTCGTGGGCCGACAACATTTGAATCACTTCAAACTGTCAATGGTGTCGTGTGACCAATATTTCGTGCTGCATGTCAACGGCTCAATTTACTTGAAAACGATACTCATTGGTTTCTGCATCTCCAAGTCAGACATGCACATTATTTGCTATCATTATTTCGAGATGCTTCCCATCGAATCCACCTGAACTGTGAAACAAGTCAAGGATGACATGTCAGAAGACATTTTACATTGAATTCGTGTCAGTTCAGGGAATCCCGATCTCGGGGTGAATGAGTAGATACATAACCAGGCTTTGCTTTTGATCGAATGTTAATGTTTAACATGTGTTATAATGCTTTCAATCGAGAATTGGAACGTGAACGTAAATATGATCGAGATGCATTGAACCAATCAGTTCGAACGAATGTACTCCTGTTGAACCCCCAACAAAAGGAAGTGTACGATACGTTAATGAAGGCAATTGATGATGAAAATGGTGGCTTATTTTTCCTCGATGCGCCCGGTAGAACTGAGAAGACATTCCTCATGTTCATGATTTCGCCACTGTTCGTGCGATATCCGAAATTGATGTAGCAGTTGCTTCTTCCGGGATAGCGGCCACGTTGCTAGAAGGATGCTGAACGGCTCATTCAGCGTTGAAATTGCCGTTAAACCTTCAAACGACTCAAAAATCGACATGCAACATTGCAAAACACTCAGCAATGGCCAAAGGTTTGGAAGCAAGTAAAATCATCAACTGGCATGAATTCACAATGGCGCACAAACGCGCATTGGAAGCACTCAATCGAACTATGAAAGATCTGCGATCAAGATGTTTTGGAGGTGCAATGATTCTACTATCTGGCGATTTCCGCCAAACACTACCAGTCATTCCAAGATCGACCGCTGCCGTTGAAATAAACCCTTGCCTCAAATCATCGACTCTGTGGCGGTATGTGAAGAAACTTCAGCTGACGACAAACGTGCGTTACATGGCTAAACGATCCATCTGCCGAAGATTTCTCCAAGCAATTGCTGACTATCGGTAACGGCCGTGTTCCTGTCGACAAATCGAATGGATTGATTTCGTTTCTGCTGAATTTTTGCAATTTCGTCTCAACGAAGGACGACCTCATCAACAAAGTGTTCCCGAACATCATTGCTAACCACGATCAACAAATCACAAGGCCAATCCTTGAGTGTTTGTGGCCTGAATCTAGAATATGAATGTTTCTCTGACGGTCAATTGTATGTAGCATGATCACGTGTCGGCAAACCATCCACTTTGTTCGTTCTCGCACTTGACAACAAAACGAAAAATGTCGTATAGCACAAGTTACTTCAATGAAGGGAATCGAGCCGAGTGCAACCCATCCACCAAATAGTTTAACAGAAAGTAGTGCAACAATGCTATGCGAATCATATCTATTCGCTTCAATAAAGCAAATGCCTTGCTGCCACGTGAATTACATTCATTTCAATGTATTTAAAATACTTTTCATTTTGATTTGATTTTTGCACATTTATTGAACTTAATCAATTTTGAGTATTCATAAAAACTGAATTAAATTCAGCTAATAAGTTAACACAAGATTTCTTGATTCAGAGGCGGTACGAAGTTCGCCGGGTCAGCTAGTTAATTATATAAACAATTTGTGTAAAAATGGCTTCTAAAAAGCACTGACACAGCTTTGCACGCCAAACACTGTAAGTATTTTGGAACAAGTTTTGATACAAAGTAATTATAACTTAAGAACTGCTTTAGAAACTTGTACAGCTTATAGACTACATTGGCACTAACTTAGAGGTGCTCCATCTTCTTGTGGTGTTCCTACCATGGGGCTAACCTTCGACCCATACAACTGTTTGTTCGCCTATAACTTAAAAACTATTCGACCAATATTGATAAAATTTACACAATATATAGACCACATTGTGGCAACAACTTGGTAGTTTCGTCGTCTTCTGGTACTTCGAACACGGAGTTCAGTACAGTACAGTTGCATCTCGATATCTTAAAAAAATCCGAAGTTGTAATAATACTTCACGAAAAATATGCACTTCCAACAGTTTATCACGTGTGAGTAAGTGGGCAGATGCAGTGATTAGAGTGTTGAGATGAGGTATGAGTAGAGGAGTGCACAGCTATATACAACCGTAGTCTAAATGTCATTTGCTGGCACTCAAAACCTTCCAAAAAAATAGATGAGTATACCTAGATTGATTCCAAAATAAAACATTATTGAATAACGCACTTGGAATAATTCGTCACGAGTCGAGAAAGTAACAGTGTGCAGGTCTGCACACTTATATCCAATCATTGTCTATCTTATTGATTTAAAAAATTTCAAATAGAATCAATCTAATTCTGAATGTCAGTGTTTCTTGAGGCTATTAGTTTCGAAGTCAGTAATCTCCATATTCTGCCATTTTGAGATAATTGCACAACTACATTTCGGCCGCTTAGGACCAAAGAAATGCGTCTCATTTTTCTATACTTTACAGGAAACACCAAACACAAATAAATTTACATTCCACTGACATTAACAAGGAAGTGTTTTCCGGAGATACATATTGAACTAGCTTTTATCTATTGAATTTGTTGATGTTTCTTGTAACGAAAAAACGAATACCAAATTAAAATATCAGAATTCTGTAACGTCATTAAAATTAATCAACCTCTGGTGTAATTCTATTTAACCAACAAACAGAACTGGATTTGATATTTTATGAATACGCATTCAAAGTAAAAGTGTACGTACATAATCAGAATCGAGAAAAATATCAGAATATTTAAAGATAGAGGTTACCGACTTTGAAATTAATAGCCTCGCTTATCACTGGTACTCAATACAATTAAAGTCTTGGTTTTCCAATTTTGTGAAATTTTCAGATGCAAAATACACCATGGGGTCTATTCTATACACAAGGCGGCTATAGACAGTGGTTTATCATATATATGTAATGCGGTATTATAATTGTTACAATAAGTTAACTGTCAAAATTGTTTGCCTCAAAGTTAACACAACCAAGAGGAGCTGTTAAAACATAGCACTTTTTGACGGTTAACTTATTGAAACAATTAACCGCTTCAATACATAAATAGGATAAACTACCGTCGATAGCCACCCTGCGTATAGAATAGCTTCGCATATGTGCCATTGACATTCTTTGAGGCATATTACAGCAGTTGATGTCGAAAAGGTAGATTTGCATGAAGCCATGCTGCATCCAAATGTAGGCACTGATGAAAGCAGGTGTATGTCTGAAGGCTTTCCTTTTTCAGTATAGAACTTCTATCCCTTATATCGATAGTGAGTCGTTAGGTCAAAGATAAAACCATCTAATCTCATTCCATTCATGAGGCACATCTAGACGTAGATGATGGACCCTACAGAGAATATGAATTTTATGTAAGACTGACTGATTACGATCGCTATGCATATTTAACATGCATGGCACCGGCGCTTTCTGCTGTCAAAAGCGTTATCTTTAAATATGAAAGAGCACGAAAAAATTAAATGATTCCCATACTAAACTTGTTTTTTTTAGAATTTGTGGATTGGCTCTTTCTACATAACACCAGTCGCCATATAACAATTTAATTATTGGTTTATCAATTGTTAATACATTCACTGCTGAGCTACTAATTACCCCAATTGGATAACATGCTAATGACCTCTAATGGCCTTGGGCCAGACGCGGTGAGCGCACTGAACGAGTTAATGGAATAAATGTAAGACAGCCAATAATGTCTCCACTATTCATATATGTACTAAGTTAAGTGTATCACCATGTCAACGTGGGGGCAATAACAAGAAGTGAGAGGTAACTAACGCACATCCGTCATTGGTGCCCCATTTTATCTTTATAACTATTCAAACTACACAAATGGTGAGATAATTAGTGCATGGATTACTTTTAAGGTACTCGGGGGCATTGCCCCTCTACGGCACTGGACTGAAGATGTCGACAAGGGCGCAACCCAAGTTGCTAAAACTTGACAGCAATAAAAAAAATGCGAAGCTTACAAAGGAGAATTTACACTCATTATTTCCTTGAAGTTGGTCTAGTTTGTATAAAATATAATATACTGACAATGTTACATGTGTCAGTTGGCACTGAATTTGTCAATAGTAAATTCTCAGGGATTTTTATGAATGAATAAAAAAAATACTGTTTTCTGTCAATATTTATTATATCTTGGCCCAAATTATACATTCTTAATAATATGGAAATAGCATAATAATAAATAATGTTAATTATAATATTTTTAAGTAAATCTGTTACGCTAGATTGCTTTGATCCATCTAACCTATTTAGAGTGGTAAATTCCATGAGAACAATCGATTTATACATTACCACACAACACAGCTATGCAGCCTCGGATACATTACTCACATAGGGATGTCATCATAAAACATAAATAAGTTTGTAATTATCAATATCTTTCGAGATGCATGTATAAACTTCATATAACATTCGAGACTGACCACAGGTCAGCAAAATAATAATTAACCGTACAAATAATATTTTTTTATCTCCAAAACATTCTCAGATGGCATTGATAAAACAGGAACCACAAATGCTTAGATAATAATATGTAATATATCTTTATATTGTTCATTTAACTAACGCTCAATTAATGTCAAATTAATGTTATGGGGAAATAATATGTATTACAGTAATAAAGTTTATACATCATACTCATGATCTTAGTCTTATCAACGAAAAAATCAGTAGTAGGTATATAATATATTTTTTGATAAAGACTGTTCTTATCATTTTTTTCTCCCATCTTTGTTAGAAAGGGAAGTCGGTATTTAAAGCAGTGTGGTTATATAATATAAGCAGTTGGCAAAAATTATATAATTTACAACTACTTCATGAAGAATTTTGTGAGAGAAGCATAGGTTTAGTTTCAACAAAGACAGTGCTTCAGTCATACCTACACAAGACTAACATAAGGAAGACTTATGGCTAATTATGATTTTGTATGGCATGTTTCCACCGAAGGCAAGATGATACAAGTAAATATTGCCAGTGACTAGATTTTTAAATGCTTGTAAATTTCACTATACCTTGTCATATTTAAAATAGTTACCTGGAAGTTAATGCAACACTGTTACATAGACTCGATTAAATAAAAAATATTCAATTACCTGTTAATTAAAATCTCTAAAAATCAATTGAAAGACATGTTGAACTAGATTGTTTTACTATTTAAAAAAAACTTTAAAATATTAACATGTTATAAGTCACACGTGTGATAATTTCAGAGCCTGAAAATCTAATTAAAAGGTAAAAGTTCTAGGGTGTAATTAAAATTTATACTGTCGTGGAATTAATCACAAATTATAAGTATAAGTATAACTTCAATTTTTTTTGCTTTCTTGTAAATAAAATCCGACTTGCAAAAAAAAAACTACAGAATATTTGGTTTCATAAAAATGTGATAGGTAAAATATGCATGCTCCCTATTTCTCTACCAGTCTACCTTCTAATGACTTAACTGAAAGGCTACTGGTATTTAAAAATGTAAATTAATGTCCCTCATGATATGAATGTAATACTTGAGTTTTGCAATTTTCACTTTATTATTTATTGTAATTGTACGTATAATTGAAATCTAAGGAACAATATAGGTTATGACCATTGAAAAGTGCTGCTTTTGATTCTGCCGTACAGTAGACATTTACAATTCCATCGGATTATACTACCAATACTGATTTGTCTCATCCAAAACCCCATGCATTAATTACACTATAAAAAACATGTTTATCTTTTCTTTAACGTACTTAATCAGTAGGTAGCTTTGGATAGTGGAAGTATCCAATTCCACGGTTGGGTCAAATCCACAATATGTTTCATCAATCATGTGTTTTTGAGAGAACCAAACCTTTTTTTAATTGTTGGAGTTCCGCGGCCCGGTTTGGATACAGCACATGAACCAAAGGGATGAATTAACCCAGTTGAGGTGCGTGAGCTGCCTTTGAGCGACAATATTACAATTTACCTTTCTTAATATAAATTGGGGAACAGAAACTCGGTTAAAACACCTCTCCACGACAATGCAGAACCTTCCAGCAGAAGCGGATCATCTCTGCTCATATTGTTCCTTTTACGTAATTTGTTGAAACACCAAATGTGAACAGTGATATTACTGTATTACGCATCAGTCCGGGAAATTTATTTTAATATTCGTTTCGCAGAAATTAATTAATACTGAGAATAAGAGAAATGTCAAAAAATTAATCCTAAGGTTGAAAAATCACAAAATAATCAATAAAAAAATCACGTCACAATCCTTAATAAAATCATTTGGTAAATATTATAAGATACGATAAACGTAGGTTAATTTAAAAAAACGCATAAAAACTTACAGCATTAAAGGGGGAAAACATTCCAAACGCATGCCTGGGTTGGAAATACATAATATTATATTATATCAATGTTATTGGAATCGATATGATGAATTATTTATTCATCAATCGGGATACAAGACAAATTCATTGAATGATTACGCATGCATGCATAATAACTTGTATATTCAAGATGAATTATTCGTAAGTGGTGAAAATTAGTGACCTTCAGCAATGCAAGCGTTTTAAACAACGACAGCGATTACAAAATCTATATAGTATACAGCAAAATGCTTCTAGTTATTAAAAAAAATAATCATACATTTATCAATACTATGCTAGGTATATTAAAATGTATGCAAAAGTCACTATCCACACCTTCACCGATATAGAATAACAATAAACGATAACTGCTCTCTCATTTCATCTAAGTCCCTACTAATATTATTAATAAATTAGTCGGTAAGCGATTTCTATAAATTAACCTAATGACTCCAAAATGAGGATTTATCCCATATGTTTTTTATTTTTAAGTACTATGATTACATAATAATCTTCTATATTGATTTATTTATAATGATTTATGTAGCGCAATTTAAAGAAAATAACATAATTTAGGCTGAAGTCCAATTCTGCACATAGTCCACGTGCCGTACGTATAGTTTCTAATTTTAAACAGCCGACGAGACGTCATATCCCACTATAGATGACGATGGTATTCATATTATCCAATGGTCCACAAATTCGGACGTTTTCATTTGAATAACACATTTCATTTAATCAATGAGGACATCTGTCAGTGTTCTTTTTCAAGAAACCACACCAATATGAAGCCCAAACTGACAGTGAAAAATATTCAACAATTTTTGGCATAAAGAATAATGAAAAAAATACATATTGCAAATTCAAACCCGATTAATACTATTCAGATTGATTTTTTTTTCATTATTGAATTATTATAGGCCCACCCAGTGTCAGAATGGTGCGTCAGCAAAAACAGAGGTCATTAAAAAAACAATTATTTTCTTCAACTTCAAAATTCACACAGCTTAGTATGACCGTGTAACATAAAGAGAACTAGCAGCGGCGTGCAGTGAACTATTGAAAAAATCATATATACCAATTACTTGCTAACATAATATTATCTTACGGTATTTATTGTAACCAATTGAATATTTTCAGACAGCCGATAAAGTAATATAATGGTGTGTGATAATGCAGAGTTCTGTAATATTCTGAAAATATTTATAACATATAACCTTTAAAAGAAGTAGAGTTAAATAAAGTTTATTATAAAATTGCACAATAAATACATATAATTACATAGCACTTTATGGGTTATTTATGGGGATGCATCCACATCTATGAACGCCATTGATAATTAGGTATTCCAAAACTGTTCTACATATTGCAGACACACCATTCTGACACTACAACCCAATTTAAGTATGGAGTAACACTCAGTTAAAAATAAAATGTGCATTCTCACATGAGGAATTTACTACATATAAAATTGATGTATAAATAAATGCGAGAAGTTTTTTATGAATTGATACCGTTTTACTTCATTACTGGAAAAATACTTCGATAGAGAAAAATAAGATATTCTCTTGTATATTAATATGAATGCCAGTAAGAAGTACATGTTATATAGACTCATATCTACTGCAGGCAAAAAACCTTAGAAGATCATTTGGAATACATACTTTTTAACAATCACATAAATGATCAAAATATCATAATACGACTAAATCAATTTACGCATGCCAATATTTAAAAGGCACACTTACCGTTTAGTTGCATAATTTCATTTAAAAGATGAAGAAAATGGATGAAGTAAACTCAAGCAGATATTGTAATAACATTGTATTTTTATAAAAGCATCATAAATATGGGACAAAATTAAAACATATAAATTATGAAGATGATTTCATTTAGATATTTTCGTTGTGAGTTTTGTTTTATTGGGAATGTGCATGAAATACACAGCCAATCCTTGGTTTACATTATAATAAATAAATAGAATATGTAGTTTTGGATATAATTATGTACGGATACCGGATAAAATTATTACGTGAAGAGTGAAGTTTTTCAAAAAAACCCCTCTTTATTATTGAACATGTTATATTTAATATGAATCACATTTACTTTATTAATTATTTTCTTACACTCTTAAATAAAAATAAAGCCAATGTCTACCAACTAAATTCGGTAGGTAATTAAATATTGATAAAATTAAAATCACAAAATAAAATTATCAATACTTAAAACATCAATACGTACAAGTGAATAATTGATATTAAAATATATAGGAACATTACTTCTAATACATAATGAGATAATACGACGTAATTTTGGATGAATTTTCCCATTTTTTTTATCGAATTAAACATAGTCTCCAATTTTATATAACACATGCGGGGTACAACACAAAAACTTATTACAGTTAAAATAAGCAATCATTATTATTATTATTGAGATTGCTATGCGTAATAAATTATAAAATAAAAACTATTTTCATTAATTTTCATCAGATTATTAACATAAATTTTGGAAGTGACATTTATATAACTAGTGACAAGAAATATACTAACAACTAAATACAAATAAAGATATTTATTAATTTATACTATTTGCATTCTTTTTTTATAAATGAATAAACTCTCTCAGTAAAGGTGATTTTTTTTATCTGACTTATAAAATAAGCAGAAAAGCACATTCACTGTTTCGGCATTTTATTTTAAAAAAATTGTTTGCACAATCGCTACTCGTCTATCTACATGATATAAAAATATATAAAGGTTTGAAACTAATACAAAATACATTATTATATTACATTAAACCGGGTATTCACATATTATTTGAGCAGTACCACTCAACGAAATATATGTATTTCCAATACAATATCGCATGAGTTAACGACTATTTTACATACTTTTGAAAGTAAATCATAAATATTATAATTAGCGATTACTCTATTGGGAATGGTTATACTGTCATAAACTAATAAGGATTAATACTTGAGGGGAACGCATAAAGTCGGGCGTGCCGATTGACACCGGTATTGCGAGACAATTTCTTTAATAACTACAGTGCGTCTTCTATATTCCAGTCGACATTTGATCGCTGCCATTTTTTTAGTACACCTCAATGACCCCATCCCCGTCATGTCCTTTTATAGTGCATACCGCAGCCGATATCATCTGAGCTTATGACTAAATAATGTGACTGAAAAAGTTTAGTAGTGTGTAATTGAGTAGTAAGATAATAAAATAACAAGATATTATTGTTTGAAGTGTTGATAAAACACATTACATGAACAATACATATTAGTTTATCAGTGAAAATTTAATAAGAATAACTAATTCTATTGTGATGATATAAATTAAGTTTGAATCGAGCTCCAGAAGCCCCGCTCCGCCCCCCTCAACAGATAATTTATTCGATAACAAAGTTGTAACTTAATTTAAAGTTAAAATCACAAAATAAACTACAAAACATGCTAAAATTACTGTTGTCATACTAATAACTAACTTCCAATCAATGATTATGTAATTAATATTTCTTTTATGATTTTAATAACTACACTTGCAATTAGATATTTCATTCAATACACATATTTCAGTGGATAATAATGTGAAAACCAACCAGGGAAATACTACATTAAATGAACATACAAAATATTCAATTATGTGACATAATAATATCCAATTTGATTAACTATAAAGTACTGGTATAAAGAAACAACAAATTTATTTTTAAGCGAAACACACAGAACATAATCCGTTCTTTTAGATACTCTTGAAACAATTAAAACTTCAAACTTTGGAAGCGATGTAAAATCTTTGTTAATCAATGCAAAATCTTTTTTTAAATTTTTTGTTTTCAAATTTCACTCAGATTTTTGATACGGGGACAAAATATATTAAGTATGTAAACAAAACGGTGAGATGATTCTCAATTGTATGTAGGTAGATATTTATTTATCTCTTAGATACGTACACTAAAGATATTTTAAAAAAGTGACATCAAACTTACCATAAGTTAGTGTAATGCAATTTTTCTGATTCGATTACACAATCGTAATATATTTATAAATTATTAAGTTTTACATACCATTGACTTCATCATAAGCCGAGATCTAGAGAGTAATTTTAAATTATCTAGTATCCACGATATCTCGTACTAGTGGACTAAAAGCGGAATAGGAATTTTTATTTCGAGGCGGTACGTAATATATTGTAAAATCAAATACAAATCTAAAGATATTTGAAACATTAAATCAAAGGCACACACCGATTTATCAGAATTATTTTTGGGTAACTTTTTTCTTGTTAGCTTTAAAAAACAATATATTATCTGAAACACTATTGAAAACTCAAGGACACTTTGTTGTATGATTATTTGACAAAATAAATGTACGGCATTGTTATTTGATTAATCGATAATCGATCATGCATTTACTGTGAAATTTTAGCAGACAATACCGCTATGTATTATTTTATCACTAGTGTACGAAATGACATAAGTAAATAATGATAAAATTACAATACAGGCAATGTAGTACATGAATTTAACATTTCAAAGAATCCCAAGTAAAACTATACACAAATATCCCATCGGGGAAAGGTATATTGTAATAAAAAGTAAGAATACTATTAATAATAAACTCCTAACAATTGCGTATTTAACCATCGCAGAACATTTTCAGTGCATATTTTGAATTGGAATAATAAATAAATAAATAATGTAGCTAATTAATCTTTCACAAGTTACGATTTGGCATTGTCGGTGTGATTTGTTTGAGAATCAGGCCGTCCATTCTCTTGTCGGTGAAACGGCCACCGGTAAATGGATTGAAGAGGAACGTGCAATAGTTCTACCAACTCGACAAAATTAGGTTCTGAAATAAAGGTGACATAGAATTATTTTACAGCCAAACAAAACATTGTTTCATACTTCATTTTCATATTATTCAATAGGGGGTCATCGACATGTCAAATCACGTCCTAACAAGATGGTCTCATAATAATATAATGTGATGATTTGTGAAATGCAGGGGTGTAGAAGCTGTGAAGTCACAAAAACAAAAAATACTCAATTTTCTTAGAAAATAATATATTCTTTGCATATTATATACATTGTACTGATTCAATACTAACAAATGGGCGGGTTAAAAAATGTGATAAAGTGAGATTGGCAGTAATAGATTTTTTGTAATGTGACATTGGGTGAGGGAGAGAGGGGGGAGACAGTCAAGAAATACCCAAAATCGATCATTTATAGATAAACCCTAAAATCTCGTGGTGCAGTGCGTAAGGCGCTTGCCTTCCACCCGAGAGTTCTGGGTTCGATTTCCGGTCAGGACACAATATTTATGTGTATTTCTCAAAGTCTGGGTGTTTGTGATTGTTGTTCGAAATTACTAACAACCACCATGTATGAAAAAGCAATGACATGGTTATTAATATGGTTATTAATATTAATATGATGGTATTGCTTAAATTACTACTACATACATCGATAATTTCGAGCAGGAAGCATGTTCAAATTGTATTGAATCATTGACATTATACAAACATACATATAACTGCCTGTGAAAGGACAGACCGTCGTCTATTATTGTACATAGATATGGAACCAAATACACTGTACCATCATTATTACAAATATTTAGATGCACAATCACAAATAGTACGGTACATATATCTATATTATAACAAAAAATAGCCTCAAACTCAATCATGTTAAAATGTTGTGTATATAAATCTAGTATTATAATATACAAAAAGTTATTACGGCTCGGTCGAGTAAAGAGTACAAACTCTTTGATATAATATGTAGTTTAACATCAAAACCGTTTGTAAAGTTTTCATAAAGACATTGTAGTCTGAATACAGATTGTATAATTGCATAGTAAAAATCATGTTGTAGTGCTGCGTTCATCCATTTTTTTTTCTGCGAGAAAAGAAAATATTTTTAAATACACTAATTTTACTTCGGAGTATGAACGGGTCATAGTATTTTTAAATCGAATATTTTAATTATTTTCATAAGAAATCTGTCTCTTTTTTTAATATAATGCATAAAAAACTTCAAATTTAACATTATTTAAATCAATACTTTTCCGGCAGATGTCCCTGAATAATACAATACAAAAATGAACAAACGTACCTAACTTTGCATGTTAATTTCTCATGATTGGTACATAAGACGATGAAAATTCGCACGAGAATTTCCCATGTTTAAGCTAATTTTAAATCTATGGGTTAATTTTCGGAGTGGCAAGACAAATAAAATCTTTACTTACCATTGTCAGGTGTGATGAGGCCTTTCCTAATTAAGAAATCAATTACTACAGGTGCACTAGTAGTTTTGAATTCAGGAGAAAACAGCATGTCTAAGCATTCCTTAATAGAGAGCAAGACAAAACTCTGGACTTCCCCGTCGGAATTGTCGGGAACAAAGTCTATAGGCAGTTCCATGTCATAAATAAACTCCGTGTTCGGGAACAGTCCCTTTTCACTCTCAAAGTAAAAACTGAAAACAAAAAAAAACACTCAATTACAATCAACCGTAACTGACTCGCAAATGCGGAACAACAGTCACCACTATGTTGAGACATCTCGAAAGTTATTTTTTGATGATTGGTTGTTAACCATTCGCTAGACCCTTAAGAGGAAAAATCTATGTAGGTATATGCATTCATCACAAAATCAACCACAATACCAAATATGCAAAAAATTGAATTACCCCAAAACTTTTACACCATCAGAAAAGCGATATATGTACCATCATTAGTTTTAATAATGTAACTGTTATCATCAAATTTGATTCAATTTGTCTGAAGCGAGATTCGACCCAGCGACCCAAGAAGCAGATTCACTCTACCACCCCCGTCCAACACGGGCACTTATTACATATGAAAATGAAAGTGTCTTGTGTATTGCATAAAGAATGTGAGACTGACCTGACACAGCCGACAGGGATCATAGTGGTAGCGAGGGCATGAGGGACACAGGCTTCTTCAGCCGCCTCTTTGATGGCCGTTTCTAGAATACCGAAGCCTACCGACAGACCTCCGCCTACCATGTTGTCCCATTTGCCTGAAACATAATAAAGCAAACAAACTATTGTTATTACAATCATAGAAATACAGTGAAATTACAATTTTATATTTTTGAAGGGACTCACAACAAAACAATATAAATAGCAGTTAAATGTAAATTGGGTATTAAAAAATTTTAAAAATATATATTAAAAAATCATTCGAATTGGTTTGGTAAATATTTTTAGCTTGTTTATATAAAACTCTTCAATATTATAAATTTAAAAAGTCAACTTATTTAACAAACAAAAATTTTCTGTTGAATCATATAAACTTGACTTGACTAGCTTAAACGATCAAAAAAAATTGTACTTGATAGAAATACTGAATAATGAAATGTCATTTCATATTGATTTCCATAGTAACGCACGTATATATTATTTAATAATTTAGTTGCTAAGACCCCCTAGCAACCAATAATGGTATCGAAATAACTTTTCATACAAAACCGAATTAACTGAAAATGAATTCAGTTCTACTTAAAGATGGCTAAAAGTATTAAAAAAATGCATTAGCATCGTGTTCTGATATATTCTAAAAGTTTCAAATATCTAGCTAGTCGGGAAGTTAGTTAAAAATCGATTGCAAGATTTTTACCAGACAAACAACCACCGGACAAATAAGAATACGACCTAAAAAAAACGTTGGAAAATACATTATGCTGATATTTTTCTAAATAACACTATTTAGATACATTGTTGCATATAAGAATATTATAATTTAAAAAAAATAGATTACCATCGACTGAGAGTACTTGTTGGAATTTGATTTTTAATTCTAATTGATTATTTTACTATTCCATTTGAGTCATTTTTTGCAACCCGGGTTTCGACTTTTGGCATCTTCAGGTACTACGCGCACTCACCAATGGCAAATACACACTGGTCAGAATATTATTATTTATTATAGTTTGTACCGGTAGTCCCAGAAGTACCCGGCCTGAGATAGCAGTTGTTGTTTAAAAATAATGACCGATAGAAAGTACCAACCTTATAAAGCCTAAGTTTGAAGTTTGACGACGCTACGTTGTTCAGTAGTTATTTGACAAACAACCACCGGACAAATAAGAATACGACCTAAGAAAAACGTTGTAAAAAGATGTAAATAAGAATGAAAAATGTGACTAAAATGTAATATTCGAGCCAAATCTGAGAGTGAAACCCACCCCACGCTTCCTACAGTAAAAAAAGTAGAAGATCACCCAAGATATGCATTATATAAACTTGACCATGTACACAGCCAGCCTTGTCTATATGAGGCGTCTAATTACAAAAAGCGACAAGTCCACAATTCAATATTTTTGCGGGAAACAACGTTTTTATGTTTCAAGCTTAAATTATTTGTTTTAACGTGATATTATTTTTTCCGTTGTATTCTATGTCGAAATTAGAACCAAATGGCATTTTGTTTCAGCCGATAAACTCTTAAATGTAATAAATATAGGCAAAATAAAATTGGACGTAGCGCTACTTGTACCTCACTTTTTAATTATGTAAAGGCACATATTTCCGTGGCACTGTCATAAATTTACCGGATGCTACAGCATTGGAGACTCCATTTTTAATATTGAAAATTCCCTTATTGGCTGATTTAAGCACGCGCGAAATCAACCATGCTTTAAATAATATGAATCACGGACTTGGCGCTTTTTGTAATAAATCGAGACTTAAAATATTTTTCTCGTAGGGTTTTGTCGCGTTTTGGAATTTATAGATCAATACGTCATATTGTCTAAAATTATACAAAGAATACGTGCATATTTTTTTTCTCGATTTTGATCAAATGTGGACTTATCGCTTTTTGGAATTAGACGCCTCATATAAAAGAAATAAGAATCATGCATCTGCAATTTAAAATTTCAATGATTGACATGCATTTATGTACATACACGCTTAATTGAATGTGTTAAAATAAATTTATTATTTAATTTTAAATTCTAATGGATTCAAGTTTTGTACTATTCCATTTGAGTCGTTTTTTGCGACCCGGGTTTCGCCTTTCGGCATCTACAGGCGCAGTGTCCACTCACCAAAGGCAAACATACACTGACAACAAACACTCTCAACTCTAGCTTATAATATAATAATTACAAGATAAAAAGAACTTTTTATATACCACGTTTTTAAATTTTCTGTTGGATCATATAAACTTGACAATTCTATGTATTAATAAATACTTTTTTTGTACTTGATAGAAATACTGAATAAATATAGAATACTGAAATGTCATTTTGACATTTCATATAGATTTCCATAGTAACGCACGTATAAATTAATAATTTAATTGCTAGGACCCCCTTAGCAACCAATAGTAGTGTTTTACTTTTTACGAATCTTTTCCAAAATAACTTTCCATACAAAACAGAATTACCTGAAAATGAATTCAATTCTGCTTAAAGATGTCTACAAGTATTAAAAGAATGCATTGGCATCGTGTTCTGATATATTCTAAAAGTTTCAAATGTCTAGCTAGTCGGGAAGTTAGTTAAAATCGATTACAAGATTCGTATTGGACAAACAAGAAAAAATTTGTACTGGACAAACAAGAATACGAGCTAATAAAAACGTGGTAATAATAAATCAATACAGTAAAGTAGGTAAAAACTCCATTACCTACCTATCAAGTAACGGGTCAACAATAAAAAAAAAAACTATTACAACAAACAAATTATGAATATTTAAAGTGTTAGTAAAAAACCTAATTAGTAAAAACCCTCTATCTTATTAATAATACACTAGATAAACATATTATAATAAATCGTCAAAGCTTTAGTACTTATAAACAATAAAAATACTACACTCAAGAGGTGTAAATTGTCAATTCTAGGAACAATGGTAAAGTATTGGACATTAATGGAGTTAATTAATGAGATATTAGTCTTTAAAAGTCATTAGTTAAACAACCAATACTCAATAATACTCCTAATGGTACCTAAGTTTATATTTTTTTATACTTATATTATTTTTTGTAAATATACATATAAACTCAGCACACGCGTATACATACCTAAATCCACATCCATACATTCTCATACACATCATATATACCTACATAAATGTTGCATATCAATACCATTGATCATTTTATATATAGTCTTGCATGTAAACCCTCATATAGGATATAGCAATGGGCTACTAGGAAAGCTAAGTTGATCATTTAAGATAGGTAGGCTCTGCAACTGTGCCTATTTATTTCTAATATTTCTTGGTAGAATAATTTGTAATCACCAGTATGACTGTGAATGTCAGTATATGTTTGCCTTTGATGAGTGTACACAGTGCCTGAAGATACCGAAAGGCGAAACACGGGACGCAAAAAACGACTCAAATGGAATAGAACAAAACTTATATCCATTAGAATTTAAATTCAAATTCTATCAAGTACCTTCGGTCGATAGTATTAATATTTAATTTTAATTGAATTCAGACGAAAACGTGGGTAATAAAAAAATAAAACCAGGAATTAAATGTACTAAAAACAGGACTGCAGAAACTAGATACAAATAGCGGGAAAATGTGAATTCTGGACACATAAAATCGAGGTTCCACTGTATATATGTTACGCCGAATGTGCGAAATTGACTATTAGATGAAATGGGCTAAATTTTGGCTAATTCATGTAATAGTCAAGCCTGTTGCCTTATTCATGAATTAGGTAAATTTTCTGCTGAGTACGTGAATTTGCCAGGGTATGGAATTCTTAAACGGTCAACATGACAGTAGAAAAAGTAAATTTAATACGGATGGTTTTATTAGTTATAATTGGACATAATATAATATTATTATTATTAGGTTAGGTTGGGTGTTAGGTTAGGTTAGGTTTTGTAATTCTGAATTATTCAACTGAATGTCCATTTTGAGGTTAGCTACCAAGTGTCAACAAACTATCACAAACATACAATCGACCATTGCACGATTGATACCAAGCACGAATCAAATCACGAAAATACCTTTTAATAAAATTCTTCCGTTATCATATTATAGTTCTAGATTTTTTTGCGTATAGTAAATGGATATGAACGTCATTGTAGTTATTCATTGGTATATTTTTATATTACAATCAATGACATTTTTGACACATTTGGTTAGTTTGATTAGTTGCAAAAAACACCACCGGAGCACGACCATCTATTTTGACCATAGATAATATACGTACATTTTGACCAATGCATGAGCATTTGACACATTTAGTTTAGTTGCAAAAAATACCACCATAGCGCTTCTATCTAATTTGTCCAATGCATGAACTAGGCAGAAAAATTACTGCCGAATTCACGCACTCGTCAGATATTTTGTCTAATTCATGAATAAGGCAACGGGCTTGCATTTTTCATGATTTAGGCAAAATTTAGGCCATTTCATGTAATAGTCAATTTCGCACATTCGGCGTAACATATACAAATCTGATATACATCCATGGGACTGGTAATAAAGGTGTGAGTCATAACCATTTCCTAAGGGACGTCACAGGCTGTTTAAAAAAATTAGTTCCAAAAAAACTAATGCTAGAATAATGATAGATCTATATGTATTATGCTTGTCTATATTCTTAAATAATTGTAAACTGCTCTTCCCTTATCGCTACGGTGACCATTGATTCTTAATGGAGGTGAAGTGTCTTAAAATTATGTATTTCTAATTTCATTAAAATTGTGAAAAACGGAAATTTTGGAGCTAAAAAATTGCACATAGATTATTATTTCAGATTCTGATAGTGACATTTTCGATTTCGAAACTCGAAACGGCTAAAAAGGGTTTTGAATTTTATTTGGACGCGAAAAATTTCAATTGCCTGCTCAGAATTTAAGGCGTATGGATTCATTTGCAAGAATCAAATTTGACGTAAGCGCCACAAAAAATAAGCATAGGCGAAGTGCATATCAAAGTAAAATCACATCGCCTCGCCGCCCGCATCTGTCTCGCAGTTTTATACGTAATCAGAGGTTTTAAAAGTGTTGAATTAATAATATTTTTTTCCTAACAAATTTTATAAACATTTTTGTAGTAGGTAGAATAAATTATACGAATAAAAATAGTAGACCTCCAAATAAGAACCTCATATTATTGATATGCTGAATTTGTGAAGTGACACCTTTTCTTGAACCTCAGGTTCAAATTCAGTGCAAATATTTTTCGAAAAAAATCAAATACTTATGTATGTTTCTGAGGTGTTCCAAATTTGTATATTATATATCGATGTGTATGAATACAAAAAATACGAAAGTGTAAACAAATATAATTTTATTAATTTTCATGAGCTAACATTACAAATTATAAGTTTAAAACATTCACAAGATGGCATGAAAGATTTCTGTTATTTATTGCGTTTTTATTAAGTTATAAAAACATGACTCAAAAAAGAAAGCAATTCAATGAATAGTCGAGGCACAATTTTTTTTTTTAATTTAGTACACAACAATTAAGATTTAAATATATTAAATTCTAATGGATTTAAGTTTTGTACTATTTCATTTGAGTCGTTTTATGTGATCTTGGTTTCGCCTTTCGGCATCGTCAGGCACTTTGCGCACTCATCAAATACACACTGACAACGAAAGCAGCTAATTCTCACTTAACAATAAATTAATACAATAAAACGCATTTTGAAAATAGCCGATAAACTGGATTATTTGTTAGATTAACCAAACCAAACCTAACCTAACCTAACCCAACCTAACCTAACCTAAACTAACCCAAGCTAACAAATAATCCAGTTTATCGGCTATTTTTAAAATGCGTTTTCCGCTGTATCCGCTTTAACCGAACAGTACCAAATTTTCTACCAATTTACTATTTGTGACATAAACGACTTAAGATCGATAATAAATAGACCTTGAAAAATAATATTATTTTGTTTCTATTGATAATGCCAATAAACATACTCCTGGATACGTACGTCCCTTTGAAAATAACAAAACATGGCCACCCAGGTACATAAAAACTGTATTAAGTACATGCAAAGTTTTTCAAATTGCTTAAAGCCTAACCAAGTAGGTACATATTTATCAAAACAATTAAAGTCCACCTATATTTTATCTAAACTGCTCAAGACAAAAATATTTTTTTTTTATAAATGGGTCACCGAACGAATACCTTCAGTACTTCCTTGTAGCCATCGTGGTTATTAGATTCAATTATCTTACAATATCTCACATGCTGCAACCATTTCAATTACAAGATAATAAATAATATAATAAATATAATAAAACTACATTTTTCTCAGTTTGACATTCAGTGGTACTTTATATTTGATATTTTAGTCAACACAAATTATAACACCTGGCATGCGTCCTGTGGTCCGAATAGAACGATAATAGTATATATATGCAAATAATTGCGACTTGCCAATTTCGGACTAAATTTTGGGGAAAAAAAAGACGTCATTACCCCTTGAAATTCCAGATCGTACTAACGTTAGAAATAAGAAATTAGAAAAACTGTATCGATTAATCGATCAAATGGTCTCTTTTTGTTAATTTTGCAAAATAATTATAATTCTAAATTGTCTGAAAACAGGATAAATACATGAAAATGTACTACGTGTTTTGGTAATATAGCGTCACTAATTGTACCGAATTTATAGGGTTTTATTTATTTTTTTATTGTAAATTATTATTTATAGTATTACGGAAATGTTATATTATAATAAAAAAATATTTTTATTGTGCAGTATATATTATTTTGTGAGAAAAAATCATTCAAAATTGGCTGATGTATACTCAAACTAAAATGGCATTAAAATCTTTATTTTTCTGAAATTAAAAAAAAGTACGTGGGTTAATCAATGAAATGTATTGTTTTACCCATTTCTTTCATATAATATATACCTGCAATACTATTATTAAGTTCAACATTCATTGTGGCGTGACAGTCGTTTTGACCAATTTCGAAAACAGGACTGACTATTTGTCATTTATTTTAAAAAGTAAAGCGATTCAAAAAATTTTAATGACAGAACATTTTAGTTGAATACTATTTATTAGATTTTAAATAAATAAAGAGTTTATTGTGTATCAATTCGTTTTAAACATGCTTATCATTTCCGCGATTCCGAGAAGACAGGAAAAAACGGGTCCAATGGCCTTAACACATTTTTATCGAGCACCGTGAAAAAATCTTTATACACTAAAGGCACCGTGAAATGAAGAAGTTTGAAAACCACTGATCTATGAATGAATATAACATGTGAAGCGCTTACTTTCAAAAGCGGCTAAAATGGTTTTTCGAGTATTTTGAATTGGATATAATATATTTATCTACCATAATATGGTCTGAGTTTTAATTTCAAAGCTCAGCTAAATTCGTCAATATTAATTATTAAAAATCTAGCTTAGTTTCAAAATTGGCTAAAACGATAGTAAAAGATATATGTTATTTCAATTTATCTCAAAATTGCATAAAACCGTTTTACTTATTTTTGAAAGTAAGCACTTCATGTGAAAGTTTCAATCGGAAGATGAAATATTAGCATTGAATGTAATAATTATTATACATTCTCTGCTTTATCTGCTTTTGAAAAGTTGTCATGTAAATAAATCACAATTCAATCATGAGTACCTACCAGTGGCGAAGGGTGGAGGTAGGCTGTTAAGATTCGCTATAAATAGTGCACACTAAACTTTGTTAGTCATATGTATTTGTTTTTATTGAACTAAGACTACAATTTACAGATGGTGTTAGTTAGTTTTTAAAAATCAATTAAACCCTGCCTAAACGAAACCATAATAGTTTTGGTCTAATTTGGGCGATACGACAAAATTGTGCACACTTTTTCATTCATAGTTATTTGTTTTCGTTGGATTAAAAGTACATATTACACATATTGTTGGTTCATTTTTTTATTGCATTAAGCCCTGCCTAAACCAAACTATAATAAATGAAAAATATTATTCTATCTATAAAATATTCAAAGTTATGTATGATTTAATTGCATAATTTTAGATATTTTATAGATAGACATGTAATTTTTGACTATTATCTATTATGGCTTGGTTTCTTAGGGTTTAATTGAATTTTAAAAACTAACCAACACTTTCTGTAAATTGTAGTCTTATTTCAATGAAAACAAATATGTATGTCTGAAAAAGTTTAATGAGCACTATTTATGGCGGATCTTAACAGCCTACCTCCACCCTTCGCCACTGGTACCTACACCGATTGCAAGTAGCTATAATAATGCAGTATCTAATAAATGTTACATAAAATTTTATGAACATCTGATCAAATGGCATAGGAATTTGAATTATAAATTTTGATAACCCGTTTACAACCTATTTATTAACATTCATTAGTCATTACTCATTACTACGCCAACATTTCTCTTTTTTTATATTCAGAAGCTGGAGTCTATAATATTATACTGATAAGATGTGAATAATAATTATACAGCATTTGCCACATCGAAAACAAACTTTTATTTTATAATAATAATACAAAGAACATCAACAAAAAATATTGATCATGTGACAAGATAATGATAGTGAAGAATGTGTGCATAATATAGAAGACAAAATCATAGAGCAGGGGATTGCAAACCTTTTTCCACAAGTGTCTCAAATTTACTACAAAAAACTTCAAAAAAATAGTCAGATAAATAAAAAAAAACTTATTGTTTTACACAAGGGTTTATTGTAAATTTACAAAAAAAAGATGATGTACCTTACCTACCATACATTTTCTGAATTTACACACTTAAAACATAAATACAATATTATATTTGTTTACAACTTAGCGAGATTTTTGTTGTCTGTGTGAAGTCAATTTATTTATCTACGGTTTATAAGAGAACACACATGGTTCAGGCCGTTATGAAGGCAATATTTAACTTGCAATTTCAAATAGTTTAGTTCATCAATGAAAATTGTTGCTCGCAATCATAATTAACGCTAATTTTTTCATTAAATTAATGAGTAATGAGGTCCATTGACATTCGGTAATAACATTACTTTCCAATACATACACATATTCCTAAGAATATATGGATAAACTATAATATATTGTGGTGTAATCTGATTGAATGTCGATAAAACCAGCCAGTGTTGCCAGATGAGGAAAATTTAAAAAAAAACCAGTTGGTATTATATAAAGTGTAAAAAACTGCATTCAATAGTCAAACTTTGCTCACGCGTCACGTATGGCAAGAACACAACACGATCATGTCACGTGAGCACATGAGTGCTCAAGGTAAGCTTGTGCCAAGGGCAAAAAGTGCGCTATGTCGATTTTATTGGTATTTCAGTGACTCACGTATTATGGGTTCGACGTCCCTGTCATAGAGGATAAAGCTAAGCCAAAATAAACAAGTAGTCGGCTATTGAAGGCAAACTGAAAATAATATGTAACAAAAAACTGGTAGATAATAATAGTCTTATCTGATACACTCGAAATGTAACAAAAAATAGTATTTTTTAATAGCACACTGGTGATAACTATTGTGCAAGTTGTACTTTACCCACAAGTACAAAAATTTACATTCCTAGATAATATAGCCGATCCCAGAACAATCGAAAGGGTATTACAAATAACAATCTCAACTCACACCACTATGAATAGTTTGTATATATAATAAATGTTACATTACTATCATAGCAATTGTAGATTTGTTTTTCATAGAATGAGTCAATTTATCTAGCAGTAGATAGAGAAATACATTGTGTAATAAACAGATTTTTTAGAAAATTTCAACTGGTTAGTGAGCCACAGGTATTGTAATATTCCAGAATTGAAAGATTAAACGATTTATAGGCTCCAGAAAGATATCATAATATGTTATCAAGAAATCATTTGTACAAATGCTTTTCAAACAATAGGGTTTTAAAATACATGATATTGTACCTATGTACATGAAGGTGCACTGCACTGTTTGTAAACTAAAAGGGAAATTCTTTTTAATGTGATTATTAATTGTGAAATTGGATGCCGTGCGCATACCACTGCATTAACAAAAGGGTCATAAAGCACATAAAACTACTACGCAGTATCACAAGCAAGACAAAACCATTATTTGATATTGGATAAAAGAATATTGATGAATACAATCAATATACAGTTGCATAGCAATAAGCCTGAGATTCATATTGCTTATAAGTTGCATATAAGACTGACTCCAGACACATGCATTAATTCAAAATACAAAGAAATATTGTCAATTTTTAATGACATCAGTATTAAGTATTTATCATATTCCAATTTGTCAAATTTTATAATAATATAATTACAGGGAACCCACATTAATCACAGGGGATACATTTTGGGCACAGTCGCAATAAGCGTAATTCCACTATCAACATGGGATTTGCAACAATTTAAAATATGCAAATACTTTATTAATAAACTAAAATCAATAACAATAATAAACGTCATACATACATACTAATATAGGTACTTATAATAAACTGAAAAAATAACATTAATTTTGTTCCGTATTGCAAAAATAATCTACGTAGTTTACCCTACTTGGCCTGTTTGCACCTATGCGTCGATAACTGTCAAATAATCTGATTGTACATGCATGATTCCACTCATTATGACGATTCCTGGTATGTGGTACATGTCAAAATATGTGCGGAACAAAAAAAATTTTGTTAAAAACAGATCGCGATAATTATAACAAGCTCCCCCTGATGAATGAGGGTTGCCTGTAATACATACCATAATTAAAAACGAATTTGAGCAATTAAATGCTACGTCAATTTCTAATGTGGTCCGCACTACGCAGATAGTGTTGTGTGACAACATGCAGATAACACATGTGTTTTGTCATCGAATCTCCTCTCCTCAAACATTCATACGAATCTATGCAACATCTGGAGCCAACCTATTATATATGTAACAAGACGAATTTATTCTGTCTACTTTGGGCCACTGTTATCTTCTAACCATCTGTCCTTACCTACATATGAAAGTAGGTTAATTGCAGTTGCTATAAAGTCACCTGTTGCCAGTGTTTTAAGCAAAACTTGGATAGCAGCTAGGTATCTAATAATACATACCACAATTAGTAGATAAATATTGTAATCCAATAATTGTGCTATTATTAGACGCCTAGCTGCGAAATACTATACTAGTTCTCATTGGATGAATTATGCAAGAAAAAACCAACTAAACCAATGAAAACGCGCATTTGAATCATGGCAATTTACAGTATGTCTGCATTTATCTATACAAACTAATGCAAATAAACAATGGTTTAAATAATATTGTAAAAATATTTGGAGCCTGACAATGGAGCGATTGGTACAGCACCTATCTATGAAACTATGCGGGTTTGAATCATATGTCTGATAAAAATTGGATATAGTATTTTCTGGTAACATAGACTTCAACTCTGTAGAACCCCATATGCTCCGCTTAAAGTTCCTTTTAGACAATCATTTCAGTTGTCCTTTGCTTACAACAAAAAAGTCGAAAAATTGAAGAACTCTGATATATCCGAGATTGAACGGAAAATCTAAAAGGATCTGACAACACTGCCATTTCAGAACTGAACTGAAACTGAACTGACTTGTTTCAAAAGACCTTCAGAGAGAAATTAATAATTTAGTTTTATTATTTACATGGGTATCCAATAAAAATTATGATTCTAAAAATTATACTATTGAACAAATGAAATAGATCATTATTTTTTAATTTACTAAATCAATCATAGAAAATTATTCAATTACATATAGAGTCTGTCTTCTATAAACTGGTGTGCGGTTTCCCCCCGCTTCAGCATTCAGCACTGCATTCCCTCTCGTTCCCTCCCATTGAAAACTTGCAACAGTCGAACGCGATGGTACAATGCTTTCCGGCCGCAAACGACGTGACGTCAACGCCAGTTTATAGAATACAGGCTCTATTACATATTCAGACATTAACAATGATGACTACCGGCTCTTCAGATCTTTGCCACAAATAATACAGAATAGAATAATAAACATACTAAAAACTTATCTATAGAAACAAATAAAAAATAAATATTCACCGGGCCATGTTTGCTTAGTAGTACTACGTTGTTGAAACCAAAGGCATAGTCCTTTTGTTGGATGTTTTACATATCCATTGATTGTCACGCCATACTTTTGGATTCCGAATAGACATGTGGCACATCTGTCCATTTCAAATAAATCTGGATATCCGGGGGCACTGACGGCGTAGCACTGAAATAATAACAATTTACGAAATTCATATGTTATAATATGTATTACCGATATGTGATAAATATTAGAAAATACAAAGAGAAAGAATCATAATATTAACTTTTTGAATTAACTTCGACACATGATGTCGATTCCAGGACATTTAAAGTATGTTAGAATTGGTTACTATAGAAAAATAAATATTATCTACATTGGCAGCATTATTTAATATAAATAAAAAAGGGAATACCCGAATGTTTTGACTTTTCCCTTCAATTGGTTACCGAAGTACTGTTATTTGCAATTTTACCTGTTTTTTATCAAAATAATAAACAGTTCATTGCACACAAAAACTTTGTTTAGACATGTAAGACCAAAGCAAGGCATTTTTGTCTCAGTGTGACTCTGGTAAATAAATCTCAGATGTGTTAAGGGCCAAGTGTGTACAAGATTTTTGTGCTTTCCTTCAAAGTAGCAAGTACAAAAATTATTATTCGACTGCATTTTAAAATGAAAACGATATTATTTTACATCTCGCTTACACTAGCTAACATGATAAAAAAAATATTGTCTCCCTCTCTCGAATTGCATTGTAGGAAAATAAACAATCAACATTGAATGCGTATTTCTTTTTTTTGATAATTATGTTATCAAAAATCGATTTTTAAATATCAAATATATTTGATAAAATGCACAGATTTTTAAAACAGGCATAAAACATAAAAAATAATTTAATTGCCAGCTATTTATATTATGTTAATTCAATATAAAATCAGTAATTCAACAGACCCTAATAATTATTATCTTCATGGAATCTATTTATAACCTTTTGTATTTTTGCGAACAGACATTCAGAAAAAATGGCGGACAAGTCACAGCTGATAATGAACCACCACAATAATAGAAAAATATTATTTATATTTAGTATATTGCGTAACAATTTATTGTGCTAGACCTCCATTATGTATAAAATTATATTAAAATGCATGTTTTTATAATATGTCCTGGATTTATTTTAGACATTTTATACATTTCTAAACTGAAAATCAATCAAGTCAGACAAACATTATTTGAGTATCTGCGCAAAAACCCCAAACCAATTTCTTTTTGTGTAATTTAAAATTATATAAATAAATTTTTAGGTCCTTGACAATATTATTTAGTCAATTTAGTTCAACATCAATCGAATTGAACACTTACTCGCTTATTATCCTCTGATACTTTTCGATTTAGTGTCAGTGTATTCGGCGGCCAGAACATCAAAGAGGAATTTGTACGTCTAACATGAAAGAGATATTAACATTATTTGCAAATGCATTTAACATTACACCGTTAGAGCTCCGTCAATCAAACCGAACATCTCTTCGCATATTATAGTCTTGATACTTTTTGATTTAGTTTCAATATACCAGGAGATAAATGTACCAATAGATTTTTTATCAAAATTTGAATGACAAAGGATATAGCTTATAATCAGTATCTTTAGAATTATCTTAAGCCCATTTTTTGAATAACAAAATGCCTAATTCTTGTCAGATCTATGTCAGATTTGGGTTCACAGAGATAATAAATATAATTTTCCATCGTAAATATTTTACTAGGTATATAATGTTAACAATATTACTCTTAGTTTTATGAATGCTTTTAATCAATTTAAAAAATGACTGCACATGGATGTATTGAAATATGACTAGGTATATTCTAAACCATTAGATCGAGAGGTTTAAAAGAATACTATTTTATGTAATAAAAACACTTTATGCAGTCATCAAAAGTTTAACATAAATACAAAGAAATAATAAGGCTTCAAAATTATATAAACAGATTTTTTACAATGTTTAAGGAATGTCCAGGCTTATGGTCTGAAAATACCATAAATTATTATCTATTTTGACCTATGTGGCACACGTGGGCCCTTAAGTTTGCTTTATCTGCAATGCGAACTAACATGCAGCTAATTTAATCATTAATGTTAGTAACATTTCTTCATGTTAATATATTTAGAGCACAACTACATGTTTAAAATGCCAGTACAAGAAATTTTCTCTAAACCTTCTGGAGTATTTTTTTCAATTATTCTTACAATTTTTAACCACAGGCAAAAAAATTTTATGGCAGTGTGACAACCGAAACGTTACATTATAAAACCCACAAATGAAAAATGTTGAGTTAGCGTGACCATGTTTAGTTTCTAGATATCTAATCTACCAACAATATACCTATCAATAATTATTACTAAACCACCAAACCATTGGTGATCACCGAGTGTTCAGAAACTAACAGACGGCGAAATGACAACACCGCATCTACCTACAGATGTCGACAATAATTGATAGGTAGGTACCGGCTGAAAAATGTTTAGAGGCAATTCAGTACACGTTTTCTATTCGTTGGTGTATTTAAGATATTAAGGTACTTGGAATATAGATTAGAAGGAGAAGCTCACCTCATCCCTCCATCCCCGCAATGTAGATAGGCAATCGTCTTGTTTCAATTGCCGTAAAACATTTGCAACCCGACTTGTTCGCTCTTCATAGTTACGAAAAGCTGGATTGAGTTCTACACATTTCCCAGTCACAAAGAAGCACTGTAGAAAACAAATATTTCTTGGAAGTTTAATAATATGAATATGACATGTATCTATTATTACAATATTACATATAAGTAGTTATTATTATTTAATGGGTGATGTTTTCTATTTAAAAATATCTTTATTATGACGATCTATTGAACAATTTGTAAAAATAATAGCATTTATCGAATGTAGAATCGGAAATTAAAAAAATATATTCGCTTTGTTAGTAAATTACTAATTAATTAATTAAGTATTAAATATCTCACTTTTTTTACCTCTGGGTATCGTAAAAGATGTTTTAGAATGTCAGGACGAACCAATCCAACCTGGTGCCCTTCCACAATAAACGGTTTGCATTCTCCGAGACGTAAACCTAAAATATATTTTTTTAAATACTCGATAAGCTATAATTATTATTCCTCATCAAAGTTCAATAACATTGAAAATAGGTACCTACTAATATAAAAAATGGTGAGATCAATATAGACATATCAGTTATGAAAAATCAGAGTGATTCTTATTATGAGGTTAAAAATGGATGTAAATGAAGTTTATTATAGAATAACACAGCTTTGTACAAAGAATTTATTACCTGCCAAGTAAAAACAATTGAATTTTTGGGCCAATTTGAGGAGGCCTGACACATCGATCCCCACCGCAGCCATTATTATTTTTGCTAACACTTTTCAGTGTTGCTACACTGCGCCTATATTCGATCATTCGAGTATTCGACGCAACAAAACGTGCCATTGCGATTAATTAAAATACCATACCTATTCTACCTACTTATTAGTATCGAAACGTTGATTGCATAATATTTACATTCTATGTATAATGATATGTTAAATATTATATGTTATCAAATATTATGTCAAACATTAGTAATGAAATGCCAATCAATTAATAATTGTTTTTTAATTCAGACGCAAACAAGGAAAACTAAAAATCAACATGCAGATTTAAATCATTCTAATGCTCTGTTCACAATAGCCCGAGTAAACCTGGATCACACAATGATCCAAATCATATAAATGTTTGTGATCAGGTGGTTCTCACCATTGTGAAGAGGGTGACTTCGCGTTGGCCAGCAAATATTTGCCGTCTAGTCAGTGTCGGTATTCAACATGCATCAAAGGGCGGCAACATTTTTGCTTGCCTTGGACCATTGTGAAGAGGGGTGTTAAAGCCACGTTGACACAGTCAATCCGAGTACCTACACTCGGACCGAGTGCACTCGTACGAGACGGCTTCACACTAATAAATTATTACTCCTATATGAGCTAGCTCGTAAGAGTAAAACGCTGTCCGAGTAGGTAGTTCGTATAGGAGTAATTATTAGTATGAATCTGTCTCGTACGAGTGTACTCGGAGGCTACCTTCTCGTATCGTGGTAACCGGTAATTCGAGCGCACTCGGATGACGGCGTGCTATCTTAAGCCTGTGCTCTATTGACACGCAAGTCAGACGATTTACAGTCTTCGAACATTTTTTTCGCGTGGAGCACCCCAGATCTACGGACTTTTATCCGCAGACCAGGCTCGTTGGATTTCAAACATGTTTGATATTTTACTCTCCGAGTTGCCAAACTTCGTCTGTAGATCACTAGGTCCGTAAATTCGATTTGACATTAAAGCGCGACAGTGTTGCCATATTTTTCTATGCTGATTATAGTACAAAGGCGTAAAAATTATAGTATTTCTGAAAAATATATAGTACATGAACATTTTTCGTCTTGAATCCATTAAAATTATAGTATTTTGGTATATTTGGCGTAAAATTATAGTATTTTACATTTTTCCCGAAATCAAAATTATAGTATTGTACTATAATTATAGTACGGTTGGCATCACTGAAGCGCGACCAAACAGAGGTGCACGTCACGGTGCTTGTCGCCTACTGTCACGGGTTGCCGCAACGGGGAAAAAAGTGCCGTATATTGACAATTATTATTGACAGTCGATAATGTTGGTGTTTCAACACGCTCAAAGTGCGCCAACACTCGCCTTGCTTGAGCCACTGTGAAGAGCGCGTCATATGTCACTTTTTTGTAGATGCATTGTAAAATTACCTAGGTACCTATGATATTTATTATAGTAGGTACTAAGTAGGTAGGTAAAGTTTCAAAACTAGTTGAAAATTTATTTGATCATGAATGTTTTTTTGTAGGTATATTATTTAGAAAATACTGCCTACCTATCATTAAAAAAAATAATGTGGCGACATGTACTAGGAAGAATAGTGAATTCCTGAAAATCTTAACTATTTCTACAATAATTATTCCAATATTATACCCCAATTTGTCATAAACATTCAAATTCGGTCAGCTCCTAGATATTATAAAAGTTTATGGGTCTAATCATTTTATTGTATGTACCTACCTAGGTAGGTACCTAACTAATAATTGGTTTTCAGATACCAGTGGAAGAATATTTCCAAGATAAATACTTAGTAAAACAAAGGTATTAGTAATATCTCACTTTATTAATGTTTAAAACAAATTAGGAAAATGCTCAAGTTTCACATAAGTTGATTAATCTCACCCTATTTTACGGTAATATTTGAGAGGAAATGACACAGTTCACTGCGTACTGGCAATTATTAATTAGTGACAGCCATCGAACATCGAATTGCCAGGTAAACAAAACAGCAATAATTGTTCGTGGGCGGCGTGCTTTTCTTTCGAATATTGTTCGTGTAGCGATGCTCAATTTTTTACTTGCAACTTTGCAATTATTATAAATAAGGAAAATAATAATAATAACATTATACTAATATCTGCTGAATGTGGGCCGTGGGGTACTTTGTGCGTTAATATCTTTACAATAAATAAGATTTGCACGAATAAATAAGAATGTAATAAATCGAATATATTACTTTATAGAACTACCTATGTAGAATTTCGTTTTGAAGTGTTAATTATATTAATTTTAGAACATACCTAATTGAATACATACCACGATTACCAGTTCCAGTATAGATAGTATTAGTAAACCTAAACATTCGTATTTTATCGTATTACTCTAAATAGACATACCTATCAATTGTTACAATTATTGGAACATGTTGATTCTTTTCGTTTTTCCCGGTGATTTTAATTAAATTTCAGTTCAAGATAAATAATTTATCGTCGTGAATCATATGGTATCAGTTATAATAATAAAATTAAGGTTTATATACAATCCTATTCTATACCTATTAATTTAGATGTTGCGCCGTCAATAAATTGATTGGGGATAGAATTGTTTAAAAATATTTATATTAAAAGTTGTTTATTTTGTGATTCACTGTCATGAATTGTTTCAGATGGGTTTCGTTACTCTGAAATGACAGAAATCAAGCATAAATCATATATTTTGGCAACGATAGATCACTTGAGAGCTCGCAAAGCAAGACCCGACATTGATCGCATCTGCAGGTTTATGCTGAAGAAATTTAAAGTCAACTTCAAGGAAACAAAAGCCGATTTAAAACGTTGTGTAGACGCAGAATTCGTTTGCAAAGTTGATTATAAAGGGAACGTCAGCTACAGAAATGCCGCTAAATGGAAAAAGGAATTGAAAAGTTCTTTGGATAATTCGAAAACTGGTAAATACCTAACTAATATTATGTAAACACAAAATAATATTAATAAGCAAAAACCTTCCAACTGTTATCTCTTACGACATTATGAAAACAATATAAATACAATTATCTTGTGTTATCATTACCTTTAATAATTTGCACCTACTTTACTTTCCTACGCTGTTTACACCTTAGTTCACCTACATAATATAAATTAAAAGTTACTGTGTCTTGACATAACACTTCAATTATTGATATCAAGAGAATTAGGTGTTACATTATTTTTATTTTTCCACCAGGAGTAAGTAATTTTATTCTAATCAACATTTACAGACATTATTTTACTGTACCTTTTAGCTACATGGAGAGATATTAGATAAAATATGTACTGACTGTTGGAGGATAATCCTAAATGTTATATTTCAAACGGTGACAGCTGCTTTTGGATTTTTTTTCTTAGGCAACATGAAGAGCTCATCTTCCGCCGATCGCAGTCTCATGAACATAGCCATTGCCGAACTAATATTTATAGACCCTGACTACAGCGAGCAAGGAGTCCCTCCGCACAAACTGATGAAGGCGATAGCGCTCAAAGAAAACTTGGGATACTCCAAGAAATGTCTGGAGGGTATTATTCAAAAGCAACTTACAAACGGAGGACTTATAAAAATGGCTAACGGGAATTTCGCTTTGGGTCCCGGAGATACTGATCAAGACAGCATCGATTACAGCTATACAGACACTCACATCAAGGTATATTCTTTAGTATTAATCAAAACTTTTAATTCTGACGAATGACACCACTTGCCCATAATATTATGTAGCTTTTAATAGATGTCATTGTTTTGCTATTAACCTGGTTGATTTGACATGCAACAATATTAGGAAAATGCATACTGCATTCAATTGGGATGTAGGTATGTAATCCCAATCTAATAAAATAAGAAGCAGGCGTATATTCAAGATAGGGGGTTTCCGGGTCCGGAACTCGTGTAGTGAAAAAAATTCAAATTACTTACGTGTTTATTTAAATGGAATATTACTTCTTAGTCATCGTCAGGACCTCATGACTGAAGATCGTGACCGAGATGATTTGGCTGTCGAACAGCCTTCTCAACAGGTTGGCCCCACCTATCTTAACATTATAATATATGCAAGTGAGATATCCAGGATTCAGTGACTAGCTCAGGTGTTGATAGAACCCCGGATTCACAAAAATTAAATAAAAAAAAAGTCTTTATTTTTATGGTTAGTTTTACAAAAGTTTAATTTCGGGTTTTCACAGAGTTACAGTGATTCAGGTCTGTTCACTTTGACCAAAAGACGCTCACTGCTCACCACGGGGTTCTTCTACCACTCTTCAACCCAAGCCAGCTTTTTGAAGGAACCCCTGTGATCGGCCAAATCCGATCGGATGATCTTTTGATTTGGCGAATCACGAGGTGGACCTTAGCGCCGGCGCGTGACGAGTTCAGCGTTGCGCAATGTGCAGGAAAATTATAATATTTGAATTTACTTCATTCTTTCATTTAAACCTTCTAAACATTTTATTTCTTATAGCAAGTTCATATTTTTTTTTTATAAAACAAATTTATTATATTCTTAAAAACTATTAATTGCATACATCATCTTTCATACTTTAATATTACCTTAATGTTTGCTTTTCATCTTCGTCTGGCATGTTACTTCCATATACCGGACGAAGGACTTTACCTAAGAATAAAATATTTACGTAGTTGAGCAGGGAATCAGATCAGGTGTTTTATTCAATTGTTTACATAGATCAGGGTAACGGTTCGGCCCGGTTTTATTTAATATTTATAAACACCAAGAAAAGCCTGTTGATGACAGGTATGTGTCACAAGGCCTGTGGCCACTGGAAAACATGTGGCACTCAGATTGGTGAGACTATTTGGGGCATCCAACGTTTGCTATACTCATGCGACATGTATCTAAAAGACAAGACAGTGTGAACGACACAAACGGACACTAACGTTTCTAATAATTATGAATGTTAAGTCACACACATTCGATAACCACTTATGGATGCGACATGTTGCAATAACTCATGGGTGAACACCCTTTGTTATTCCTGCAGACTAGGTGTTTATCACTAAACTCAAACCGTTAGGGAAATATACCTGGAAAAGTGCGGTATTCCGCAGTTCAAGCTACGAGAAACTATAAATACTGGGCGGGGTAAATGTGGATGTCTGGGACCAGCTAGATTTTATAAAGCCTTAAAAATCAATAAAAAAATATTGATATTTTTTTTAAATTGAACCCCCCCAAACCTATTTTATTTGTATTGTTACCAGTGTACGACTATTAAGCAGGCTTGGTAAATGCTGAAATTTGTGTAATTATGCAAATCACATTGGATTACTTTCTTATGATTAGAGTGTAATGTCAAAAGTGGCAATCTCCATATACCTAGGTATATGAAAAATTAAAGTGAAATCAGTAGGTCTATTCTATACTTATCGACCGCTAAAGTGATAAAGTTATAAATATTATCAAACTCTCTATCAACTTCATTACCTGTAAGTCTATTCTATACGAATCGACCGCTAAAGTGATAAAGCGATAAATATTTTCAAACTTAGGGTATGTTTGTATCCAAGTATAAGCACTTATTGTGACAATTACAAACATCTTGTAATTGTTAAAATAAGTGCTAATACTTTGATACAAACCTACCCTAAGTTTGATAATATTTATCGCTTTATCACTTTAGCGGTCGATTCGTATAGAATAGACTTACAGGTAATGAAGTTGTAAATATGAAACAAAAGTTACAAATATAAACCAAAAGTTATAAATATAAAACCGTTCATAACTGCATTCGAGTAAGTAATCAAAATTAATAAAATGGCCGCCATTGCTTATATAAAAAATTGGAATGGCAACTGAGCGATCTTAATATTTGTGGAGTTTACTAACTTAACCACGCTCCGTGCGCTTGCAAAATAATTTCAAATGTCATTACAGAAATAACGTATTATGGTACGTTTACATTTGACACTAATATCGTCATATTTATGTATGACACCATATTCACTTAAGTGTAAACAGTAAGTATATTTGTATCTGCCACTTATTTTGCGTGTGTCGACTCACCTACCACTTATTCAATCTACTTATATACGCAAATGTAAACACCGCGTATTCGACAAGTTCGAACTTGGAGCGATATATCACCGAAGTTGGACCACCGTCTACTTTTATGTCAAGTACCTGACACAATATTCGTAGTTTGACAGGTACCTAGTGAATTGCATATGTATATTTCTAAAACAACGGACAATCAATAATCATAGGTACACCATGAATGTATGCCCAACGGTTAATAAATGTACTGTAGCGATCTGTCAAAAATCATAGACAATGAGAAATAAATCGGATGTGCCGTGTTCTATGGATTTTGTTCGAAAATAAAATATCGCTTGTTCTCGGCACATACGATTAATTCTGATGCACTCTGTGAAGAAAAAATGCGCTTCAAATGGTATTACCTAATTCATTTTGGCCCACACCTGCACTCGTATTAGGTACGATAATATTATATTGAATATGCAATGACGATCAAGTGCTAGATATCGCAATGTTACTGTTAATCGTTCTTCTACGCATTTCTGAATTGTGTGTCTTGTTTTTTGGCAAAAGGTCCAATCTTGCAAACTAAAGTTCACAAATTGAGTTGGATCTTCGATTTTAAACTCTGACATTAAATGGAAGGCACCTAGTTCTTCTCGTCGCTGAATCCATTCCCGCACCCATATAGACCATTTTTTCCTCCTTTTTGTTGCCAAAAGACTTAAAATAATAACACTCGCTGCTTTCTTTTTTAACATTCCCATATTGACAACTGACATAACGTTTTTGAGAAGTATACAAAATAAGTGTCCGAATAAATTACAATATCATATGTAAACACCGCATATATTTATTCCAATGTTGCCATTGAATAAAGTGTCGAGACTTTATTTCAACGAGAAGTATACCAGAATTTTATGTCAGATCCATGCAGGTGTAAACAGTAAATGAAATTTTATGTCCGACACATAAAATAAGTATAACGGTATAAGTGTCAGATGTAAACGTACCATAAGACAATAAGATTCCTTCTATTTATAGTCAAAATTTTTCTGTTTGAAGTGTACACAGATTCGGCAGCACGAACATATCCGAATTTGACCGACATATCTACCAGCATAAATTTTCGCTATATTATGAATTAGAGTTAGCCGCCGATAACTTTTGTTTCTAGAATACCTTACATGTTAATTTGTACCAATGAAAATAACTGAGACGTGCTAAAATGATAACCGTTAAGAATAGACCGCAGAAGAATTTGACACCACTCTACATAATATGTTTAATTTGAAAGTTTTAAGACATTATTTTTTTTAATTATTAGAATTGGTGTCATGGTCAGAATATTTTTTAAATGGTTCCACAGCTCTCCTTGATTAAAGTGTTGCAATAAACTATTTCTTTTATTCAACGAATAATTCAAAAGATTTGAGAATGTAACATTCTATATATTGAACATACATAATTTGAAAACATCTCATTTATATACCCACTATGAAAAATATGACAATGGAATCCAGTGGTTACAAGTTCAAGTCCCGTTAGGTGTCATATTTTTTATAGTGGGTATATATACATGAGATGTTTTCAAATTATATATGTTCATTATATTGTGTGGCTACTATTTACATTATAAATATGGCTCCTTCCCAAAAACTTAATTCGCAGCAAAATGCAATAAACGGTTTTACAGACTAATCAAAGCCTAATTCATTTATTCCTCATTAGTTGGCCATTCGATATAATTAGCATGTTATTTAAATGTGATAATTAAATAGTAATTAAATCCTCCATGGTGAATGGGTTAAATATATATCACCATATGGACGTTTTCTTATTTCAGATGACTTCTTCAAATAATTCATCTTCAACATCCTCCCCGATGAGAATGAAATTGAAACCCGGCCGAAAAAAAGGCAGCAGCACAGTCATCAAAGTCCCTCCGTATGCTGGCATCACTCCCGACGCCAAGAGGGAGACGGCGGTGCGGGTGGGTGAAAGACGAAAGAGAGCCAAGAAAGTATTCGACCCGTCTGACAATAATGTGCCAAGCAAAAAAAAGCGGGGACGTCCGGCGGGTTCTCTGAACAAGGCCACTTTGAAAAAGCAAAACGTCAGCGCTTCGTCATCGGTGACGAAGGAAGCAGACAGTTTTGAGCATAAAACTAAATCAGAAAGCGGTGACTCCAGCGAAGAAGGCGACAATGAAACCAATGATGCCCGATCGGCTATCCTCGCGGCTACAGAGAAGGTCACGGGTGGGGTCTGTTCAGTCTGCCGCCATCATAAAAGGGCGGACGGTCACAACACCGAAAAACTGGTCGGCTGCAGGGATTGCAGTAATAAAGGTGAGGGCTCAATATCATGTTCAACCCGGTGACTCACTCAAATAAATTCTTATAAGATTTTTTTTTACATATCAATATTTCATTAGTATCCTCGGCCGAATGGCCCAATTATGCTATCAGACTTGCAACACCGAATTCTCACAGACCCCCTTTGCCTATCAGACGAACCCGCCTCGTGAAATATTCCAAACAAAATATATTCGCACTTTCATACAAATAATGACATCTAGGAATACACAGATGTCAATAATGGGAATTTCATATTAAAGAGGTAAACCTGAAACTTGCTGTTTTAGCGCACCCGTCGTGCCTACAAGGTGACGGTATGCTGAGACTGCGACCTGACAACACATGGCAGTGTCCACACTGCAAGACCTGCGTCGTCTGCATCGAGACTAATGATGCTGTGAGTACATTATCTTCACCTTATTTTAAGAAATCAACACATCCGCTCATCCTTGGTTTTTTAATTGAAATACCACTCTGATGTAGGAACAAATGTTTTTTATTGTACGTTTAAAGAGTATGAATTGAGTGTGTCAACAAATATGTTATCGCATGTCTTTTGGTGTATTGATCTTTAAAATAATTTTGTTCCTCAGTAAATTGAATTTATACAGTATTTTTTTATTTAAAGTGTCATAAAAATTATTTGTTCTTTTTATCATTGGCTCTACAGTCCGATGTGCCTCTCGGCCGCCTCATGAAGAGATTTCTTAACATGTGATTTTGCCAGTCCCAGGATTTGAATATGAGAACCAAAACTTCATTAGCAGACACTTGGCCTCTCCATTTTTATTTAACAAATAATGTAATTTGGACTTTGGAAACATACCATTACAATAAAGAATGTACCGAATGAGACTTGAACCTACATCCACATATTATTATTTTCTAGGATTTTCCCTTTTCCCAGAAAATCAGTTTCTTAACATTTCTAAGTTGTAACTGAGTTTGAGTTTTGGTTTCGCGACCCATGAAAAATTTATTAAACAACACATACAGATAACAATTAATAATATATTTTTAATAATGTATGTTGATATAACAACATTAAATTTTATTAACATGAACTTGGGAATTAAAAACCATAGCCGCCCGCCAATGTAACGGTTTGTGTAGCCAGGTCATTTAACAATCTAGAAGCCCTATCTGGGGAGTATGTGAAAAGTGGCCACAATAAGATTTAGCGAATTCTGAACACCAAGCAGCTGTGAATTTCGAAATGCAGTGGCTCTGGTTTTTAAAATAATGCTGGTTGTATAATTGCAAAATATTTTTATCTGTTTATATAAAAATATTTTGCTACCCACTCAATATGCCAATTGACTTAATTTTGGTTAACTCAGCGGTTCTTAACCCATGGGTTAAGAATTCCTGATCTGTTTAATAAACAATGTTGCATTCGTGCATTAAAAAACTCTCCAGAAGGCGGCCAAGTTCCACAGCAGATTGCAGACACAAATGTTTAATGCTCATATTGATCCTGTTACCTCTTTCAATGCTGTTCAGGGTGTGCTGACTGTGTGCAGTGTGTGCGCTGATGCCTACCACGCCTTGTGTCATTCTCCGGCTATTCCGGAAAAATCCAAGGCTTGGGACCAATGGGAATGCAGGAATTGTCAGGAAACTAGGAATTCAGGACCGAACATGGACACGTCTTACATGGACAAAATTCGGGGATCCGACCGCAGTTCGAAATATTCAGAAAGATCAGACTCCATCAAGAGCAGCCTGGGCAGGAGAAGCGGGAAATCTTCCGACAAAAGCATCGATAGTGATGACAAGATGGAGTCAAAGTTGGTAATATCAGAAAAAGACGACCATTCGTCCAGTCCAATATCAACTGAGAAACACGATTGGAACACGCCGCGCATGTTGAATTCGCCCGGTAGGAACCCCTGTCTCAATTGGAGGAAAGGAGATAAAGAGACGACAGAATTGAGAGTTTTGGGAAAAGACGGGCCCAATGTAAACGCAAAGAAGTCTAAATCTTCTGTTGTAACTGAAGACAAAAATCACAAAAGACATAATATGCAGTCCATTTTCATGGATGATTATGAATTTAACAAATGTTATCAAAACGCGACATATACAAAACATCCTTATGACCGAGATGAAATAACAATTGACACATCTATACCTGACGCACAGAAATGGTCTTATAATGATGTTTACGAGTATTTCTCGTCATATTTTCCCGAACAAGCTCATGTATTTAAAGAACAAGTAAGAAACGTATTTTTACTTATACACACATTCATATAACTCAGCCATTCCACAATTGCATGATACATATTATTCATAACTTATTTATTTGATTATGTGATTATGTTAATAATGTGATTTTATGACTTATTTTTTACGATTTTATATTTTATTGACTTACCCTGCTACATACATACTGCTAACTTGTTTGAAAAAATAATATTTATTTTAGATATTGTAATTGTTATGTAGGTCATAGTATATTGATAATATTAAATTCCACAAAAATAATTTATAGCTATTGTAAAACGATACTCACAATATCTAGTTAAGCTCAGTTCAGATACGGCAGGTTCCGTGCGGATGCAAACTGTGGGGTCTGATCTGCGCAGAACCAATTTCTACGACTGTCTATAACAGGGTTGGCGAACCTTTTTACGTACGCGTGCCAAAATTACCCAAGTATTATTTTTCAACTTTCTGACATGCCAAGCAGTTTTTCATGACGAAAAAAAGATTTTTGAAAGTTTTCTAAAAAAATAGTTTTTAAGAATACCATTAAAAAAGTTTTATCGTATTTCTAGCTGAATGCATAACTTTTATTATTTGAATATCTTTTCCTTGTTTTCAAAATCCTCAAAGATATTATGTTGGAAGCATTTAAACCACTCTTCTTTCATATTATTATTTATTCTCCATCACTGAACGGTTTTCCATTTTTAGAGATTATGTTTGAGGCAAAATAACAAGCAGTTATTATATTTGAATGACTTGTCGATAATTAATAATTTCATAAGGTTTGTTGATTGAATATTTTTATTTGCCGATCCTAGGAACCGACCTATGCAATTGTATATTTACAATTTACATTAAAACATTATGATTATTCTTGAACAGGATTTGCTTGCTATTTTTCATACAATGCGATTTGTCATTTCTGCATGAATTTTGTCGTTTCCGTATGCGCATCGATTGGTAAACATAATATGAAAAAACGAAGAAAATATACATGCCTATGTATTTATTATTTTTTACATATAATTATATAGTAGTAATTTCTTTTCTCTTCAAAATGAAACATTCGCATGCCATAGGTTCGCCATCCCTGATCTATAATATATTCGTTCACACTTGTCCATGCGGACCATGCTAGTCAACCGCCAAAAAATCGATCCCATTCGGCTGTTTTTATGGAATGCCTATGGCGTGAAAACTGTGTCAGAACTTAATATTTCTTCTTGAATTATCGCAACTAATTCGTTGAATGATTTTGTTGACATTCTGAAACAATTAAAGAATTTTGGGGTTCAAATTTTCTTGATTTGGAATATAAAGCTATAAAGTGGCCATGTGTAGAGTTGAGTATTTCCCGAGAAAATCTCAATCTCGAGATTCGGGATTTCCCGAAATTATGAAATTTTGCATTCTCGAGATTTGGATTTCCAGAAAGAGATTCTCAAGAATTTTTGAAATCAAGGAGATTTAAAAAAAACCTGTAAAAATCCCAAAAACAGACGAATTCCAAAAAAATATGATTTTTTTTTAATTCAAGTAAGAAGACAAAATAGAAGTAGGAAAACAAAAATAATTCAAAACATTGCTAATTATTTAAATACATTTTCAAAAAACACAGACTGTCTATGGCTGCGTCTGACAATCGCGTATGCTTTTGAGACACAACACTACCTGATATTGGAAAATTGCGCTCATTTTGAGCTGACGTTGGCTTAATTGTGTTAAATGCCCCGATCAGTCTTTATACATTTTGTGTTTTCTGTCCACTTCTTTCATATACATTTAGTTCGTAATCGTATATCTATTTATAGAACTAAAATCACAAGATCACACACACTCGAACTCAAATTTTGTTAATTTATTTCAATTTAAAAATATGGTTTTTTCAATTAATATTTGATAATAAAGAAATCCCGAATCTCAAGATCCGGGATTTCCCAAAATGTTAAAAATTTCAATTCTCGAGATTCAGGATGGAAAATCTCGAAAATTTCTCGAGAATTCCCGAAACCCAACTCTAGCCATGTGTAAACCCATCTCTTAATATTGGGTATACACCCGAAATACATATTACTTCTTCGACTTCCATGTTAACACTGAAACTCCAAGCTCGGTTTCCACGCGGAAACCACATCTTTCTGAACAATCAATACGTGCGGAAGCCGCCCTGTCAGAACTGAGCCATTATCTTATATATTGAAATTATAATTTTTCGTTCATAAACACCGATACTAAACTTGATAGGTGGTTTCAAATTGGCCAAACAACACTCGCAATCATTTATAATTTTCTTACACAATCACCCTTCCAATCGGTTTCTAATTATAATTCCAAACTACCTCGGAAACTGTATGTTTTATGAATATTTAGTCACAATGCAAGAAAGCTATGGCAATTTTTGTTTCTTTTGTGTTGGGTGTTCTCTGTAGTAATTTCTGTGTTAACTTTCAGGAAATTGATGGAAAATGTTTACTGATGATGCGCAGAAGTGATGTGATCAGCAGCTTCGGTTTACCACTCGGCCTGGGTCTGAAGCTGTACCGTCACGTGGTCAAGTTGCAATCGAGAAAGGATGACTTCACAATGTGTTGGTTATAAAAACGACTCGTGTCTCTCCTACATTTTATTATTCCATTAATATTGTATAATAAAGCAGTAATCACATAGATATACCATATTCAATAATTATATAACTGTGCTAGAGTACATACACATTCAATATGGAGAGTTCAATGAAATAAAAATAAATTGGTGCATTTTATTTTGCTAATTGTTTTAAGAGAGCACAACTCGAGGGCGATGAATTTTAATGTATAATATTATATATAGATTGTGAAGAAATTCAATCGCTTATGTAAAATTTTTGGTTTTTCCAAAGATTAATAGTTTTTAATACAAAATTTTGCTTGTAATACTTTGCTAATATTTATCAGGGCCATGTCACAATGTATTTTTTTTTAAATACATTTTACAACAGGAAGTTTCATTTTATTTTTTTATTGATTTACAAAATCTATTTCAAACCTGTATTTATGTAAGCAGAAATAAAGGCATAATAATATACTTATCAATGTTAATTAAAAGAAACATCCGGTGAGTTCACAAATGCAAATGATTGTTTTTTCATAAATTATAAGGATTGTCAAGAACTCACGAACCATATTTTATCACATTCATATAATATAGATATTATATAATGATACTGTTTAGCAACACATATTTAAGTATAAGCTCAATCTATTACAGAATAAGTCTTGCATGTGTCTGTAAAAATTAAGACATTTTTATAAGTATTAATATTAAGATTTATTAATAAATAAATAACTATAATATTGTTAAATACACAATAAATTTCCACACCAAAAGTGCAGTTTTACTCATAATAAATTATTATTTTATCTTTACAGGCAAATAAATATGTACTAATATGTACGGTTGCCCAAAAGATCCCAAAAAATAGGAACATGACAAAGACTAGAAATTATGATTCTATAAAATAGCTCAGCTTCATCATATAAAATGTCTTTATGATTAAAACATAGACTTGTAGATGCGTAATTAAAAATAAAAAATGAGATCATTAGTTTTGTAAAAGTGCACATAATTCTATGTCACGGTGATGACTATCGTGCATGGTGCTTAGCATAATGGACATACCAATAATAATTACACACTGGAAAATAGTATGGTGGATCTCCATATTCCGTCACAATGCTAGTAAATTAATAGAATTAAAAAAAAATACATTTTGTTCTCAAATTTATCTTTTGACAGAGAGAGGTCTTAAGAATATAATATAACATCAGTCTATCCTATAAACCTCAATAAAGCGTTGATGACATTGAGCTACTTTACATGCTGCTAGTCGGCAAGTTTGAAAGCGGGCGAGTCAGCTAATGCGATTGTGATGATGGCACACAAAACTTTCCACTCGCTCAGAAGCCAACAAGCTAGCGAGTTGAAACTGTCATTTTTGGTACTATTGAGTACGTATTGAGTAGTTTGTTTTTTTACCGGCAGGTTCGCCACTATCGCTCTACTGCGCAGACGCAGATCGGCCCACACGCCAGTGAGTAAAGTAGCCCGGTTTTCAACTTTTCTCGGTAGATTGTTTACAATCTGCTTGTTAGCTAGTTCGATCATGACACTGGGCGAGTTTACAAGCAGATTGTAAATTCGTCGGCTTGTAGCTTGTAAAGTAGCTCAATGTCATCGACGTTTAAGACAAAAAATAATTGTAAGGAGACAATAAAGTGTTTAATTTTTATTTTAAATTGAATTTCGAAATTTAAAATAAGAACAAACCACACAAAATAATAGCTATCCTCGACTTTGATACATACAATTCGCTATTTCGTACATTTCTTAAGATTCTTGTTGATTTTTGCTAGTTTATTTGTTTACCTATGTGTAGGTACATATTTCATCCTTACAAATTTATAAACTGAGTGAGAAATGGAAAAACCGCATTTTGATACGGACAAAAAGAAAGTAAGGACTCTTAAACTTCATAGTATGATCGAAACAAAGATAATTAGGCGTTCTGAAATTAGCCAAATCTTTTGCTTCAAATGGCCATTCGTACGAACTTAAGCCCGTCTACGATATGTTCAATTTTAAAAATATATCTTCAAAGATTGTTTCCAAAAGACACAATAGACTGATGAGATTAAATGGAGAGATCTTTGTCATCATGGATTGATGATCGACATCAAAAAGATGTCCCTCTGAGTTTTTCAATTATTCAAGCTAAGGCTCTTAGTTTGCATGAAGATTGGAAGACTTGATTAAAAGAAGATTCTAACATGGAATTTCAATTAAAGACTGGTTCGCCAAATTTAAATAGGTATTCTTTACACAATATTAAATTCACTGGATGGGTGCAGATACACGTGCTACAAATGAATTTATTTCCTCATTGTCCAAAATATTACAAATACACTGATATTTTTTTACAGTGCTTCACTTTCATACATTCAATATTCGTATACATTTTCAGGAACCAATTATGTACGGAAGTCGAGGACCGCCTGTATTTATGAGGTTTTTGTAGATTGGTTTTTGAAATGACTAGATGAGGATTATGGGTGTAAGAATCTTACATAAAGGTACATATTTGATAACACTAGCTAGCGCATTCGAAATAAACTTTGTAGAAAAATTGCGTATGCATGAAATTTACAAAATTAAAAGAAATTTGAACATTGCAAAGTGAATGAATGATTTAATAAATTAATTTTGATTAAATGATATCTTAATAATAATTCATGTTTGATATTGCAAGTAGATTACCTTGTAAATGAAAAAATAACGACTAAAGAGACCCACCTTAACTTAATGGCAATAAATCTTTCAGATGATTAGTCAGACATCACAATAGTATGTATGTACTTAAAAATAATGAAACATCTTAGGTAGTAGTGTATACATACTTAGTTATTACAAATGAAATTATCTTTACATTTATACAAATTTAATATTGCAATAAACAAAAACATTTGTAAAAATTTACATTCAAGGAACCAAAATAATGGATAAAAACATTATATATTTAGCATACAGTGCTGCAAATTGTTTTTAATATAAAGAATTTTAATTATCACTAATTGAAATGCAACTATGACTAGTTCTACAAACTGTACGTATATATATATATATTAAAAACTTAGAACAGATTAAACTGTACTTTCACATTTATTTACCAATCCATGTAAGTCTCTCATGAATTTTACATTATGTATCTCAAATTTAAAGATACCTAACAATAGATTTCTGAAAAACATAAATGAAAAATATAAATTCATATACCTGATATAGTAGACCTGGAATTTCCAAAAGTTAAAAAAAATTGCTGGGAAAACCAGTTAGATGACAAAAATAAATGAGTACGCAAAGCTTAGAAAGAGGTCTCGATCTCGATTCTGAAGGGTTTTTTTTTGGGAGAAAAGCACTCAGTCAAAACTAAAAATGCTGTTCTTAATAATTAAAAAAACCCCTAGGCACCCCATGCTACCCATTATCACAAATATTTTTTAAGTTTTTTTGGCACCTAAGAATAAAAAGATTCTTCGCCCCTGCCGAATGTCATCGTATTTTCTTCCACATACAATCTGTTTTATAAAATGAAAAAGTGAGACGCAATAATATTCTGCATATTAAATTTCAAAAAATTATTTACCCAGTCAAAAAATAAGCAAATTGTTATTCGGAAAATTGTAATTGCACTAATTTCAATCTAGAATCACGGAATAGGTACTGCACTGCGAGAATAGGTACTGACAACTCCCTTCTAGATGACTAGATAATAAATGTGCTCCTGATTGAAAACCAGTTGGGACCCCCCCCCCCCCCGTTCATTTTTACGGTGGACAGCAAAATTTACGCAACATAATATTATTTTATGAAATAGATAACGTTTGTTTTTCGACTAATTGAGTTTTGAACACATGTATTTCGGTTCAATTGTTACTATTCCACTTCTGTGCAGAATATACAACAAATCTTATTTGAAAAACCAGAACAGTATAAAATTCACAAGAAAATATGGATAGTCGGTTATTTTCATATAAAGTATAATAATATTAATTAAAATAGTACAATTCGAATCGAAAAGGCTTCAACCTTTCACGAATCTGATTGCGGTATATAATAGATAATTTATTTTAACGGTAACATCAAATTGAGGCGAATGCCTTTCAAACACCGGAACGGGCTTAACATTAATAATCTGCAAAATAAAAGTGAGCGGCATCTCTCGCACGCTTAAGCCTTGCCGTCTTCCCCGATGGGAAGAAGGGTGTATTTGGGTGGCGGCACTACGTTGATATGATAGTCCTCCGACAAGAACTCATTGAGAGTGATGAGATTCAAGTTAGGACCCCGGAAGGCGGCGTCCTCGCACATTTCCTTCTTGCAAACGGCCTCGCCGTGGTACAGGATGGTGAGCTCTTTTCTGAGATCGTCACCGTCGTACAAATAGTCGTCTTGGTTGAGGTGGCGGCGGCACCCATCAAATTCGCCCTCCTCGATGAGGGAACTGTCGGTCCGGGACGGCAGAATGAACGACACGTACAGAGTGAATATGGTAAGGATGATCGCAATTAGGGCGACTATCCACCGCGGGATCTCATTACTCTGCGGCGCACAGGGTGTCCAATTCTTTCCATCGATAATGTCACTCATCTAAAAAAATAAAAAATATAAACTCAACCCCTAAATCAAAAGTTTCAATAGAAGTGTAATTTTTAATATAACGACTGAATCTTAATTCGTCGATTTATACAATTCACTCACCTCCGGTCTGAGTGGCATTGTGCGTATAAATGTCTGAGGCATTTTGTAGACACCATTAGACCCGAGAGTCTGCTCCCACAGAGCTGGATCCGAAACTAAGCTCACTTCCACCTCGAGGATGCTGCTGTCACCTGAAAGTTGATCAAAATACTTGCTAAATAACAGATATTATCCACAATGAGCATGCAATGAAAATGGTAATCGGCAAAGAATTTTAAATTGACGACAAATAATATAATTAAATCAAACAGTTAAATTTATCAAACTTTTAGACAATTGATTTAAGCAATATATAGTTTGTTTTATATTTAACTTTAATATGATGGAAGCAACAAACATCCTCAAACTTCACACAATAACGATTTGAGATAAGAATAAAAAGAAGTTACCACTTTCGCTCCTGAGCACATCGGCGTCAATAGAGTGGCTGTTATATAAACAGAAACTCACCTTTCGTCCAAACCATTGCGACCTCACTTTGAATCCCAAATGGATGACTTACCATTACTCCGCCGTGGGTGTCAAATATTAGTAATAATTAATTAATTACCTTGCTGCTCAATATAAAATAGCCAGGCTTCCTTCTGCAGCTGAAACATTTCAGAACAGCCTGTGAAGCAGTGAGATCTTGTATCCTCATTGTAAGCATCGGTGCATGCTGGAAAAATATAACAACCTCATCACTCTACTTACTATGACTATGACTATAACACCAAATAGTGAAAAATAGTGCCGCACCCTGCAATGCAACACCTGCTCTATTGTGTTTAGGGTAAAATTTCAAAATTACACGTCGCTTATAAATTTAAATGAAAAGCGGTAACATCATATAAAAAATAACTCTTAATAAAAAATTATATCCCTAGAGAGCCCTGTATGGATCTGGACCTTCTCCAACCGCTTTCGGGGTTGGCAGGAAGGTTTTCCAAATTTTGTTAACAGTGAAAAATCAGTAAGAATGTTTTGATGACTAGGAAATTTTATTTGAAACTTTGCGCAAGCTGTTAAAATAAAAATAAATTATTTGATTCTTTAAAAAACTGTATGATGATTGATAGTTAATAATCATAATTTGTCTGCTATTACATTATAATTTTAAATACAGTAGAACCTCGATTATCCGGATTGTACAAAACAAATAATTTCACAAACGTAATGGTCAGTGCGATTTATCGATATATAGTAACTATTAGATTCATTCTTAACAATGTCAGATATAAAAAAGAAACATAATGAAAATATTATACAGTTTACTAATCGTCTAATGTCCGAGAATGACAGGTCTGAAAAAATCACGAAATGAAGAGGTTTGTATAGGTGAAGAGGAGAGAGAGATTGTATTTTCGTTTGCTTTGTTCATGACGTGAATTCCCAGTAAATCCTTAGGATCAAGACGTGAAAAGACTGCAGCGGGGTACAAAACCTGATCAGCAGGCGGACACGAGGTCCTGCTATTTTCTATTGGAAAGTGAAAGACCTCCAGTTTTCCAGTATCATATTATAATCATCAGAATAAGGCACAGATGAATGCTGAGATTTTTAAACAATGGTATGAAAATAATTCATAAAATTAAAATACTACCAGTAATTTAATAAAAGACGAAATTATTATTACTCAAAAAATTTGCTGTTGAAAAAATGTTTAAACCAAATTTATGAAATGTTTACAGTGATAATTATAATCGACCGTTCCGAGTCACCATAAATAACTCAGATAAAGTAGAATTAATAACTAAAAAAAACCATTATAATAGAAACATTAAACCACTTACATCGAAAACGGTCTTTCTATTGTCAATAGTTAAAAAAAAAAAATGAAATTGGTCATGAGTTTCCACACGTGATTTCATATAAATGAATGCTGGAATTCTGTTTTTAATCACCATTAAAAAAATTATGAAGCAAATTTTTGAAAAGATCATTAATCAATTAAATGGATTTTTCATTATCAGGACCATCTCAATCCCCGTTTGGTGGAGATAATCAAGGTTCTACTGTATTGCATAAACATTTTATACAAACTTACATTGAAAGCATTGATCTTTGGTGGCATTCAGATCCAAATTTTTGTCAGCTGACCAATTTGTATTCATGGCGATGTTGAACAGACGGCAGCCTCTTTCGCATTGTAGTCTCCAATCATCCTTCAAAAGAAATAATGCACAAAAAAATAAGTTTCTTTACCATCTGTAAATAATTAATTGACTAATTAATTAATTGCATATTCATCTTAAAACCTATTACAGTGAGTAATTAAGCACCACTAGTCAAAGCGTATCATTATTCTTAAGATTTATTTCATTCAAAATCCACCACTATGTGGTTAGGACACCAAGCCGAATCTAATGTCTACTGTACAAGAAGAAGATTTAGGCATAAGCCGGAAGGCGCCATCGTCGACTAAATGGGAGGAGCTTGTTAGTTTATAATGGAAATGCGGTAAAAAATGGGAGGAGCTTGTTAGTTCACAGTTTTAACACGTAGCAAAGATGTTCTTGTTCAACAGTAGCGAAGACAACAGGCTCCGCTAGTAGAATTAGAAAAGACGCCTATATTCTGTCATAAGTAGTGTAATACAAAAAGTCTACACAACTAGAAAAACAGCATTCTTCAGAACATTCAAAACTTTGTAAATAATTGAAAGAAAAGGTAAAAAAAAGCTATTACACCTGTGCTTTTGACGTGCACCCTCTGTCAGTGAAATGCACAGTCTAATGTGCAAGTATAATGGTATAATAGATAATTCGTATGTTGTAGAAAACACTTAGAAAAATCATTTAGGAAATAAAATCAAATTTTAATCTTAGACAAAGAAAAGGTATAAGCAATAAATATATTTTGGTGACATTTAAGTACCTATCTAGTGAAATTTCTAATTTTTAATACTAGTAAATATCATATGAGCGGCATTAAAAATAATATTAACATATAATATTAGCTAAAATTTAAATTTTGAATGGTTCTGGCAAATATATTGATTTATTGGTATGTACCTAAATAGTCAATATGATATGTGATTTTTCAATGATTTAACAAAGTAATGAACCTATCGTATAAAATAAGAAAATCTTTTCAGTAATAAAGAATAAGAACAAGGAACCTTTATTCAACAAACACTTTAAACAAGTCAGAGTTTATAATTTTAAGACAGAAGAATTTATTTGTTTCTAGGTAGAAAATATGTGCATAACTTACAGTTTTAAGGTTCAAAGCCTTGTTATTGCACAGTTGTTGGCACACATCTTGTTCAATGTGAGGAGTGAAAACAACTTCGCTTGAAGCAATTGACGTAACATACACCAAAACTGTAATAATTAAAAAATATTCGTGCATTTTTGCGAATCTCATATTGACATATCAAAATCAAATATGCGTTTTATAAGTTGGTTCCCTGTAGGATTAAAATTATTCATAAATATTTTGACCCCAGATTGAATGGCTGATAAATATGTCCTTTATTAGTCAATATTACTTTTGATGTAAATTTAGTGTTACTTCAAAAGTGTATTTCTGTAGCCTCCATCAAAGTCAAATCTCTTTGGCCACCATCCATAGAATCAGAATAATTTATTATGATACTCGTTTACGCTTGAACAACAATTAGTTAGGTAACTTACTTCGATGAGTTTGATGATTTCTTTTCTAATGGGAAAAAAAATATTAGTCTGGCAATATATTGTTTTCTGGTTGGCTGTACCATGCAGTGTTGCCATTCGTACTATAATTATAGTATTTGTACTATAATGTTGGTCCGCGTACTATGTACAATATAAAACAGGTATAGTACGCATAAAATACTATAATTTTGAATATCTGGAAAAATATGTAAAAAGTACTAAAATTTCGATATTTCCGTTCAACAAATTGGTGCAAAGTACTATAATTTCGTAATATAAGAAGATTTGGAGAACTTTGAAAAAAAATTGCTCGAAAAACGTAAAAAAATCTCTTGACTTTGGTTTAAAATGAAATTTCTTGAATTCGTCGGTAACCAAAATAAAAAAGGGGTCTCGGAGTTTCTCAAATTCTCGGTTATTTTTTCCGAAATACAAAAAACCTATACAATTTCAACAGATGACAACGCGTACTATATTTTTTCCCCAAATACTATAATTTTGGAGGCTCTGTACTATAATTCCACTTTGAAAAGATGGCAACACTGGTACCATGTGTAAATAGTCTGTATCATTCAACCTGAATCAAACAAACGAAATGGAACCGTTTGGTAAATGTCCACGGAAACGCTTTTCTGACGACTAATTAGTGTTGCCAGTACTTAAAATTAATTCATAACATATTAGTCTTTAAAACAGAAACATAATTATTGAAACGTCAACTTCTTATGAAATTCTAACCTCCTATCGTTGTCTACAATAATACAAATGCGTATTCAATTATTTTAAATGTACAAAATATAAAGAATGCTTCGTGAATAGGTAGCCATTTAGTTAATTTATAAGATTTATAGCTATAGGTATGACAAGTTTTTAAAAATTACTTTTGATAAGAGCTTTTTATAATTGACCACTTGTTCATGTCGACAGTATGATTTTGTGACTTATAGGGTATCCATGGAAATAAGCCGAACCGAATCGTTTATGACGGTCTCACCTTACGCCGGAACCGTTTATTGCCGCAATAAAACTTGTCGAGTGTTCACCCACTTGTCTGCGAATTTGTATATACGGGTGCCGCCGTGTTCCTTTATGCTCCATTCAAATAACGGTGTTTGTACATGCGCGTCTATTTGAAACAAGTATTCTTTATATTAAAACAGAAAAATATTTTTTCTCTATGGCCAGTTTTTGATGTCTATGGGCACTTAACTGTCAAATAAATGATAATTTTTCACATTTTGCCGCTAGATATCCCTAGTGGTCCATATATTTTGAACTCGCTATTACATTTACTTTCATATTATTTCTTTTATTTTTCGATTAATACTACATTATGGCCGGATAATCCGAATGCCGAATAAACGTTATTGAATGAATAATCATTACAATATAAACAAATGAAAGTAAATGGTTATCGTGATAGTATACCTACCTACCACATAATTATTATGCATAAATCGATTCCAGCATAATCATGTGAATTGAGTTGTTCAAAATAATTTATTACTTATATTTATTTGATTTTCATGAATCTGCGTCTGATGTGTATTTACTAACGAGACTCTTAAATTTCAAAGCGTCGCCGCTTTTACGAAATTTGCGGCATTGTAAATTAGCTTTATCTACGAAAGCAAAGTTTAGTACCTATAAATAAAGCATTCATGATTGAATAAAATGAAGCACCAATAATTATAGGATCAATTGTAAAATAGACAATAATCAAAATAATTCACTGAATCATAATGAAATACGGAAGAAGTTACCTATGACAATTATCAACAAACGCGGGCTGTCAGTTGCGATCTGTCAAAAATGGACTCTGCCGAATTTAGCAATCGGTTCGCTAAACTTATGGTAGAGGGGCATTAGGTGTTCGGGTTCGGCGAGATGCTTATGTACAAAATTTCCATGAACGGAATTATACGTTTTGCACGCCATCTGGCGTAAAATCGCATTCGAAAATATTGCATGAACAGGGTATTAGACGACAATCGAACATATTACTTAAAGGGGAATATATATTCGCACAATTGAATAGACTGTTTTCATAAAGCGCTGACAACATTTAAAAAGATGTTCGTCACATCGAAAATGGATGATATTCACAAATCAACTACAACACTCAAATGATCGATTTGCACTAAGGAAAAAGTAGTCTTCACGTATCAATATACTATTGTAACCAATTAATCGTAAAAGAATACAAACACTATGAAAATTAGGTTTAATGATTTTAAACAATATTTTGGCAAAACATAAGTATGTATTAGGTACCTACTTTCAGATTCAAATAATACTATAAATACCTATTTAGAAAGTGACGTTAATTAAAACTTAGGTAATTGTGCCGCAGATGCCGTCATGAGCTTTTATGTTTTTTTTACGAAAACAGTTTATTCCAGTAGACAATTTATTATAATAAATACCTTTTTCTGTCGGCACATAGGTTTTTCGATCCAATAATTGTTAATTTAAAATTTGAAATGCTTATAGATTTAGATACTTCATTATCACAATCTAAGATTATATTATTAGGTACCTAATATTAGGTTGGGGTAGGTTAGGTTAGGTTACGTTAGGTCAGGTCAGGTTAGGTTGGGTTAGGTTAGGTTAGGTTAGGTTTAGGTGTCCAGCACCCATTTCTCGTAAATCTGTTTATACAAACTTCCACTCTGTGGAGGCCCATATGATCCTATCAGGATCGGACATGGTCGCAAAAAAAAAAAAAAAAATAATCTATAATATACATTATTCAAGTAAACTTCTATGGTGTAAATGTCTAACAAATTAATATGAACACCTCACGATATATAAATGCCGAATAATGCTTATCAACACTTTTTCAGATTGCCATTAGTCTATGAATCGTCCGAATCGGTTTGAAGTTTCATGTCAAACCATTTCTGATGGTCCGAGAACGGTTTGATTTTCAATGATACACTGAACCAAACGTCAAATCTCAAACCATTTCCGGTCAACTTTCTACTCATACAATTTGTATGTATATTGTCTATGGTTTAATTCGATTTGTTTCGTCACAATTATTTGACCATAGACTAATTTTGACATACGAAACGAATTCCGAAGTTATCAGATTTTTCCGCGAGTTGAGAATTGAATAAAACAAAAATAGGACATTTTAATAAACTATCCCAATTATTACTTAATGAAGATCCTATTCCAGTAGATGAAAATTATATTATAATGCTGAATATTTCTGGGTGTTCCATTTTTGTTTATTAACAGCTATTCGTTAATGAACCGAAAAATTGAAAAACTTCAGATGTCGTCTTTATCAACATAAGAAAAGGTAAAAATTCATTAAATTAACCTGTATTGCGCTTAATAAAAAATTGACTCCAGTCGTCTGCATAAATAGTACGATAATAAATAATGACTGGCAGTTTCTTGTGACATGACTGTGCCGGTTGCCCGATTACAATCTTTAGTAAATTTAACTGGGTTTTGCGATGGATGCAACTAGAGAATAGATCCGACTATAAATCCTATCGAAGTCCGTTCTCATAGGCGATTATTGTTCTCCGATATTTCCTTTTTTAAAAGAAGAACCAAAATACAAAACGTGCCCAATAATACTTTTGTAAGTATAATTATTATGGTTTTATGCTGCAATGTCTATTATTTTCTATCAGTAATAATTTATTGATTATACCAATTTTGTTTGTTTCAGATCTCGCACTAATGAAAATCCACAATGGAACTATCTGATCTCATGCAAAATTTAACCACAAACCAATACTCCAGTTCCAAAAGCACACTTTTTAAAAATATTGGCGCTGACATTAATGATGTTTCGACCAATTTCGTCTGGGCTGAATTTCAAAATTGCGTCTTCTTGATTGTCACTCAGTACGAAAAAATCGGATCACTGATCGCGGTCGAAAGAGACGAAGCAGCTCTTTCAACCGTAGAGAAGGAATCGACATACACCACAAAATTCTTGTTGGGTTCCGGGGATATAGAAAACCAGCTCGCCGCTAGATTTTTGGCCGAAAATTTAAATTTGAAAAAATCTCTTTTCCTCTTTTCTAGTCTAAAAGATTACGGGGTGGAAACATTACAAGCTGTAAAAGACATATGCTTGGACTGTTTTATCGCAGTGAAATCGTAACGTACTGCGAACATCCTTTTTAAAATGGCCCTGCAGACTCCTCGAGCAATGAAGACAGCCAAAGGATTGTACGGTCAACTGGTCATCGGACCCCCAGGATCCGGCAAAACTACTTATTGTTGGAAAATGGCAGAGTATTTAAAAAAATTGGATAGAAAAGTCGTCTTGGTCAATTTAGACCCAGCAAATGACACTCTTCCTTACGAAGCCGATATCGATATAAAATCTTTAATAAATTTAGAAGACGCGATGGCGGATCTGTCTCTGGGTCCAAACGCCGGTCTAATGTACTGCATCGAATACTTGGAAAAAAACTTCGACTGGCTACATGAGAAAATACTCGCGGAAGGCGACAAGAGTTATTTCTTATTTGATATTCCGGGCCAGGTAGAACTTTACAGCCATCACGAGAGTTTGGGGAAAATTTTCAATCTGCTAAGGAGCAGAGCAGAGATTCAAGCTTGCACGGTGCATTTGGTCGATTCGCATCATTGCTCGGATGCGGGAAAATTCATTTCATCTCTAATCCTCTCGTTAAGTGCTATGCTCAGAATCGGACTACCACACGTGAACGTCTTGACGAAGGTTGATCTCTTCAAAAAACACTCAGATAAACTGCATTTCGGATTAGATTTTTACAGTGAAGTTCTCGATTTGAATTATTTATTGGAAACTTTGGACGGTGATGCGATTACATCAAAATATAACAAGATGAATGCCGCTCTGACATCCATCGTCGAAGATTACAGTCTCGTTTCCTTTCTTTTACTCGACATTTTCAACGAAGAAAGTCTGGCCAAAGTTAAAAATACTGCTGATAAAGTCAATGGATTTGGGTTTCAAACTGATGAAAGAAGAACCATAAATTCTATGCTGTCATGCGCTCTGGGCATGCAAAACAATCAAAATGACTTATAAATTATTACCAGTCTTGATTACTAATTATTTAAATATTGGGAAACTTTTATTATATAATTATATTTGATAACCTAATAAAAAAAAGATTCAATATTGTGTTTGATTATTCTTTTTATGATGATTATAAATCAATATACTTATTGCTTCCGCAGATTGGAATTATGGTTTTCATTTGGGAGAATTAAGAGGTGTGGTTTTTGGTTTCATACTATCATGGTTTGTATTACATGACCATGTTTGCTCCCGAGAGAATCATGTGGGCCTTCACAGAGTGGAGGTTTTATCGACAGATTCTTATTTTTATAAGAAATGGACGTTAGCCACTTATTCAACCTATCGGTCCATACCAGTGGCAAAGGATGGAGGTAGGCTGTTGAGATCCACACTAAACTTTGTCAGTCAAATGTATTTGCTTTCATTGAACTAACAGTACAATGGGTTTAATTGAATTTTAAAAACTAACCAAAAACATCTTCAAATTGTGTTCTTAGTTCAGTGGAAACAAATAAGTATGACTGACAAAGTTTAGTGTGCAATATAATAGTAAAATAAATATGATATCTCGAATTTTAGCCTCCACCTCTCGCCACTGGTCCATACACACATTGAAAAAACAACATGAGAATTTGGAGGAGCCGGGACCCACATATTACCACTTGGCCATCGTCGGCGCTGTGGCGATATAGGGAACTAAAAATCCTCCTTGCTCTTTCACATTCTTCATGCTCACACTTGTCATTTCACAGTACATAACGTGTGAGATACATCAGCCACCCTGTAGTATTCATTGTGTATGAATGAATTGAAAATTACTAAAATAATGATTATTATTGCAGACAAGCTCTCGGATGATTTTGTCATAAAAATTGACACAGAAAGCAATAAATTCAATAATACAACATTGTTGTAAATAAGGCACAATAAATATATTATTTATTAGTTTTAAATCAATGAGTTTTTTTGTTTGGCTAAAAGTTGCCGGTAATGATATTATAATAGTGGTTTGTTTTTTTCGATAAATCAACATACCTACTCGAAAATATTGTAGAGTAATTTCTTTTACTGTCAATTCATGGTGGAACTGCATTGTATTATTGATTAATGTAATAAAACGCAAAATTTTTTAGTATTTATTCCACTTTTAATAAACAAATCTGGACCGGTTGAAAATGTCCCTCCGAGGCGGACGAAACCGGTCCAGATTTATTTATTAAAAGTGGAATAAGTACTAATTATTTTTGCATTCTATTAAATTAATCAATTTATGTAATATAGAGTAATATTAATCCATGACAGCGGCCGGCAACCTATGCCACGTGAAAGGATTTTTGGTGGCACGCGTTGAAAATGACGATTCATTAAAATGTTCGGTACTTTAAAAACTGTACCGTAAAATTATGTGATGCTACACTGGTCGCCGTTTCGACATTAAAGACAGTTACAAAATTGATAAAGAATATTTGGAATTTTTGAACATTGAGTATGTTGATTTCGAGTTAATCGAATTTAACAATTCTGAAATTTGGAAATTCAGGTTCAAAACTGCCAGAGATGAAATTATGGAAAACGAAGACAATTATCTTGACATAATAACCAAAATGAGGAATGAACTCCCAGACGCATTCATTGCATGAAAAAAGTTGCATTCGCTCTTTTAAGTGTTTTAGGTGGGTAAATGCCCGCAAACTATATAGCACTTGAATATAGGTATATTTTAATTTATTAGTCTATTGCGTTCGAATGTATGAATAATAGGTCATAAATTTTGTGTCGCAGCACAGTGGTGAGATGACGCACAGGCTTAGGCTTGTTATATGACCGCTCAAAACATCTTTAAAATTTAAAAAAAATCACTGTTATTCATTTTTGTTAACAAGAATATTGTAACCTAACAGAAAAACAACTCATAAATTTAAAATGTGTTTAAAATTTTATAATAAATGGGACTTTTCGACAAGCGGAGCTCAGCGTATTTTTAGCGATTCTATTGAAGCCGATACACAGTCTGAGTTACCTGAGCCGATAGTATTTCAAATACTAATAAGGAGTTGGTTTTAGTTTCAGTTAAGTATGAAACTTTTGTCGCATACGCACGCCAAACGCTCTATATAGTATTCCAAATACTAGTAAGTATTTTGGAATAAATTTCTATACTAAGTATTTTTTTATACTGGTAGTAAGTATACTTAGTCTTCAAAATTGACCAGTTTTCCCATCTCTACTATGAACCAAATATTGAAGTGTTAGCTTCCAAAATTGAACCTCAAGGGGGTCCCTAATGTTTGAATATTGTAATTTTTATGTAGCGTGTATTATTATAGTGAAATAAAATTGTCTTACAATAGATTTACTAGTTTTTTTTCAGTGGTACGCTGAGTGTCCAGCACTTTGAATTACCTATTTTGTGGCACACCAATGCATTAGGGTTGCCGACCACTGGTCTATGATGTATAATGCCGAAGATGTATAAGTTGAGCCTTTCTCTATCCACGTTAGATATACTTTCAACATTTTTTATACATAATATAATACAATTATGTATAAAGTAAGCAATAGTCAAATTTCCAATTTGAATAGGTATTCTTTTAAATTGAAAAACCATAAAATGAATATTTTTTCTACAGATGGAGGCCAACAATATCAGCATAGAGTATAAAAGACTTCTCGATGAAGAGAAGAAACTCGACAAGCTTTTGACACAAATGAATGACAAAGAAATGAAGAATTATCACTTAAAGCTCCTCCATGACTACAATGACATAAAAGATGCAGCACAGGCAGTGATGGGAACACTTGCTGACATACAACACACAACAGTTTCCGAGATGCATAAAAGGTTCGGAATGGATCCATGAAATTTATTTATCTGTTCCAAATACATATTAAAAATAAATAATTAAAACACATATTATGGACTTTTTATTTATTGAAGACAAGTACAACTCTTACAATTTACATTTCATCCAAAAATCGGCTTCTAAGATCCATCTTTGAAAAGTTTATAACCATTAGGTATACAATGAGTGAATATTTTATGAACCATTATCATTATTAATTGAGATAGCATTTTACTTGGAAAAAATCCATTTTATGACACTATAATATTAATATCAAAATCCACACAATCAGAGTTTTAGACGATAGCAATTTCAGTTGTAAAACCAGTTTTGAGATTGCTTATACTTACAGAAAGGGTGAGAACTACTTTTTTTCCATTTTAGTAATTATTTCAAACTTGAGAAAGACCTCTATTTCTCAGGATGTCTCTTTCTGGAAGTAAAATATACATAAAGGATAGATCGTTTATTCGCAGTCCTGAGCCTTGACACTGCGTTACAATCGAAATAGCTATTTATTAAAAAACTAATTTTGTGTAATATAATATTAATGTTATACTGTTGCATTATTATATTTCTGATTTTAGATAAACATGTCCAAAAGCCATAGGTTTTGTATGTTAGCTACTTCAATTAAACAACTGCTGTTTACAAGACAAATAATCTAATATGTATACTGAATATTATATTTTGACAGCAACAAAACTATTATCAGAACTGTTCAAATATTTTCAAAATGAGCGTCTGACATACACTAAAGCTATTTTTAATATTATAAACCGGATTGTATACGATGAAAACAAAAGTTCATGCGGTTTTCGGATAACGCCGACTGAATCGATTTAGAGTCGGGCGACATCTCAAATCATCTGACGGAGGTCGCCTCGCATGAAGCGAAAATATAAAATACAGAACTAACGATTACTTCGACTCGTAAACAAGTCCTATGATAAAGAGAAACGAGGGTCACTTATGACACCTGTCTCCTACGATTAAACGAAAATCCCAATAACTATATTATGTAGTCGAACACGTACATTTGCAATTCAAACCGGTCGGGAGAAGTATTCGAATAAGTTTGATAAAATTCTAAGACTATATAATATTTGTGTTAAGCAAGCAACAATAATTAATATTAAGATTTCAAATGGGATGGCGCGGGGGCCATCGCGATGCCTGGCGCGAAAGGACACGAGGCGAGCGGTCCGCCCGCCCCGCGCCGCCCACGTGCGGGACCGGTTCCAACTTCCTCGAGGGAGCGCGCGCGACGGTCCCGTCCTCGGCATCATGAGGATCGCGCGGTACTTCGAGGTCAAGTTTCGTGACTTCTTTACGTGAGTGACGTGATTCCATTCAGTATTATGGCGAGTCGGACAATAATAGTTAGCGAGTCGGAGAACACGATATCTCAACTTTCTGTTAAAATTAAAAAACACGTTAATGATAGCCATATTTTTGTTTTGCCGTGAGTGTGAACTTTTTACTCCGAGAAGTAAATTGCGTACGAGAGTCTTCTGCCGTTTAGGTTTCGCCTCCGGTGATCGGATCGCATCCGCTCGACGGTACCAATAAACTGCGCGTTCCTATAAATAACTCCCTCCGACCATTTTCATACATTAAAAACATATTAAGGCAGTGTAAATAAGACACAGTCAGCTTGAAGACTAAGCCCGAGCGCGACGTCGGCATGCCGCGCCCGCTTTTTATAATCCATCGCATTCAACGAGACACCTGTCTCCGAAGCCTTTCAGACGGCCGTCCGGCGGTCGGTTTATTGATACATCCGATGCATCAATCCGTATCACATCCGTAATCAGAGTTTATTCATACTTAATTTAGGTATAACAATATAACAAATATACAAAAATACAATGTCACCGCGCTTCCCGCTGACGGTGGAAAGGTCCACAAATTTAATGACAAATAATACTATACCCTCTAACAAAATAGCACCTATCCCACTACCTACGCCGTGGACCACCCGACACGTCAGCGGCGGCGCGTGTCGACTTTCTGTCGAGGTCTAATTTATATCGACTTAGATCTACGAGCGTCCCAGATATATTGGTAACCGACATCGAAAAAACTTCAGTAACTGTATCAGTTTCCGAGCCGATATGAAACTGCGGCGAAGGCACTATACAGTTTAAACATGTGAAGATGGTAACTTAACTACGCAGTATACAATATGATTTCTTTTAGAAAATGTAAACAATTCACTTAATACTAATTGCTAATAGTACTCTGTAGACTCGTTTGAGTGCTTTTATTCCAAAATATTACAAGCAGGTCAAGTTTTATCTTCATCAATCCCAATTGAGTGAGACAGCAAAGTATTGTGATTTTGACATGCGTCTTTGGAATAGATGAGAACGGACTTAGATTAAAGAGATTCCACATTTATGTGTTTCAATTGGAAAGTCATTGTCATGCGCGCATAATACAGCAATACATATTACTGATAATAAAATCATTTGGTATGAACTTTATGTTCGGTTAGATTTCATGCCTGCTTTATTTCTGCAAAGCACTCAAACTGTCCAGTCTACTGATAGCTGATACTCAATGTCGGTCCAGTAAAACAAATGACATTTAAGGAAATGATAGTTATTGAATTTAGTTTGAATATTAACAAGACATTATGGTATGCAATTTGATGAGCGTGAACACATAACATGTGCAAAGCAATTCATAAGAGAAAGCAACATGAATGTTTGGCTAGATTTTACTTTTGTTTCATTTGATTACAGTGTGGTATGCCAAAATGACAGTCAAAAGTAGTAGGCACGCAATGACATAGCATTTACTCGGCAGAATTTCATTTAACAACAGTATATTAAAGTCCAAAATGTAGTTGTAAAAAGATATCGTCTAGCCGGTCCAGACGATGGATAATGTCTGAGGGCAACGCCCTGGCAAAGAGCTGGTAACATCAATTCGATAAACAACAATCTATTTTAAAGTTAATTACGTTACCGCGTTGCCGAAATAAATACAGTATTACATATTACGATCTTATTATCTCTCTCTGTGAGTAAAATTCTTAAGCCATCTTGAATCGTTTATTTTTATAGTCTTGATAAATGTGACAGAAATAGTTTTCGACTAAAGAGGCTAATTTGTTGGAATTTAATATGTCTAATATTTATAGTGTTGTATAGCTTGTGCGCATATACTTCAAATAATTATGCCGCAAATTAAATGAGATTAGGAATATAAGCACAAACATGATTAGAAAATCTTTCTATACTACACTAGATTAATTAATTTCATTACTCAATTTACAGTATTCGTTTTACTGGACACAATGGACATACCTAAGACAATCGACAAAAAGAATATTTCTTACAAATTGTCACTATAATGACAATATGACCCGGCATCCAGTTATGCCCGGATTGTTTAAATCTTATCAGCTAAAACAATTCTTCACAAAATAAGATTTTTGCTAGTATAGTAACATTCTGAATAAATATTCTCACAGTGGACAGTTTCGTCTTTCTAATTTAACAAAATATACTAATTTAAAAATAAATAAATAAAACACCATGTTCACATTTCCTAATATAAATTCTTATATTATACATGCCACACAATTTTTACAAGCTTGTATATTTCGATTAAAGATTTTAAATAGTTGGTTCATCATTTCCCGCGTATTCATCATAAAACACTAGTACAAAAGGAACACGCGTTTAATACAATTATTGGAATAAAAGAATAGATCATTATTATTGCACGAAATATTGTTATGAGGAATCAATCAGACGGGATTAAAATTCACATCGTATGCACACATCCTCTTTCTTAAAATTGATTACAAGACTGTGCAATGGAACTTCATTCAAATCTGTAATTTTGATTAAAAAATAATTTAAAACGAATCTATAAATAACCTCTGAGATTTTTCCTGTCACCAATTTACCTGGAAATCATTCATAAACAGCTTAATTCATACACATTTACAAGACAATGCAAAATGAAGGTTGCCTGTATTAAATCGTGTTATGGCAGACAAAATGATGGATAATTAATTTAAACACTCAATTGCCTCAAATTACACTTCACTTATGTGATTATTCCATAGTTGTCGCACATCAACGTGATAATATATCAAGACCAGTGGCGGCTCAACGAATTTTTAGGTGGTGGGGTTTACTTTACCCATTAATTATTAAATATACTTACATATTTTATCATATACATTATATCCCAAGCTATGATTAATATGATTTTTGTTAATGGTGGATTGAGGATAATTTTATATGATACCCTTTTCAGAATAAATATCACTATTTTGAAATATAAAATTATTTCGATAATGTAATTAACTTACGTCGAGGTTATTTTAAACCACCCCCAGTATGCCTGTGTTGAATGAGATTTGTACCGTGGCAACAGGATTGGATAAGAATGATCACGGTAATCGAGAAATTGACCCCTACTAGATTTTTTAATGTATCATCGCGCAATTGTGCGTATTTAAATTATTTTATTTGATTGTTTTATTTTTATCAAAATAATAAATATCTCTAAAATAGCGACGGGTTGAGATGTATGGGGTAAATTAAGTATTTAATTTAATCACGTAATGAATATTATTTGCAATAACAAAAATATCATACATGTATTTTTGACACGATAGGTATGTGGGGATGGTCCCTACGAACCCCTAAGACAGAGCCGCCCCTGATCAAGACCATCACAGAATCATGTATGTATACATATTATTATCTACTATGTAAGTGAAATTAGTATGAAGATCACGACATGTCTTTTGTTTGTGATATATTTTTTCAGAAATCTATGAACTATTTGAGAGTATAGATGACATTATATAATATTGCAGTGACCAGGCCCACCCCGCAGGTGGAAATATTGCTTTTGGAGATGGCAATTAATGTTACAAGTATGTATTAGGCGGGTACACAATGTGTATGAACTGAGCCATCCAATGAAAATAAATATAAACATATGCAAGCGACTAAATTATATAGGTTAAGATACATAAGTATAATATATATATATATATAAATACCACTCTGATCATAAAAACTGCTTACATTATCAATTAAATAGTATCTTATTATTTCTAACAATAGAAGTATAATATATATCACTTTCTGTCACAGTTTTTTTTCTTATTTAATCTCTAATATTTTCCTTTGCGAATCGCGTTCGCGTCGATCGGATAATTTGAGATTGTTCTGGTCAAATTCGGGTCAGTGTTGTCTCTGTTTAGTGAAAGATACAAAATATATTCGTACCATATATAAATCACAAAGTAGTGATTGCATTATCAGTCTAATACTTAGGAGGTCTCGATGACGGCCGGCGCGAAGCTTCGTGAAAGATGATATGAAAATGATTCGTATAAAAATTAATGAATCCGTGGAATATTAAATTACAATGAACGACGACAAAAACTGATGAATAAAATAATACGACAGATGAGACAAAATTTAAATCGAACGATAGCCATCGAGACGTTTCCTATTAAATGATTCAGCTAAGATGTCCGTTTAGTCGTGGAGGGCGTTGTCCCCTTGCCCTTCGTGATCCCCGTTCGAGGATGTGTCGTTTCCTCCTCCGTTACCGTTCATTATTGTCATAGGCGATTTACCAGTAAACTGAAATAGATAAAATGGATTCATTATTAAAATTATAGTCATATAAAAAACAAATATTTGCTTATGTTATGTTTGTATAATAGAATAATACTTTCACTGCTAAAAAAATATAATTTCGGAGAATCTCAATTGACCATCTTAGTTTGAAAACCTACCCAATGACCATTTTGATTTTTTTTTCAAATTTCGATGCACAAACTGTTCTTTATTTCAATATCTACACAACAAATTTAATATTCATTCACTTCCATAATCACTTAATACAGAGATAAAGCATGTTAAAAATCACATTTAGTTTCATAACCTGCTCAAATGTAAGATGGTTTAGTTTCAAAATAGACTTCATGGATCAAAAAACGCCAGCTATCCAAAATATTTTTAAATAGGCTTTTTGATATTTTTTTTTACATAGCTCTACTTTCATACATTCAACATTCGTACACATTTTCAGGATGTGGATAAATTGCTAGGAAAAGCTTTTGGGACTGACTGATTGGGATTTAAGAAAAAATAGAAATCAACACATCAAAAACTCCTACTCCAGATGTCAAACCTAGCGATATTATATAAAATAATAATTCACAAAAATCAATAAAACACATCTTTTACCATTCATTATTTCTTACATTCCTAGTATAAACTTTATTTTGAACCACTTCATTTTCCTTTGAAACAACCTAAAATGCTTGGCTCTATTCAAATTGAAGCCGAGTTGCAAAACCTATCTAAGTGCATTTTTAAATAGTAAATACTAATTTATACATATCATCGTTCAGATATGAAAACCTCGTAACTTAAAATTTTACGATATTGGTTTTTTTACTTATTTTATAGCCAATTTGATGAGCCATTAAGGTGTCTAACTCATGTGGTATTTATTTATAGTTCCTGAGATATTGACAAAAATCACAAACTCGTATATCAAAATTCTATTTTTATAAGTTATAATACTCGTATCTCAAACAATCTTACTTAACCTCTTTCCCGCGAACGCCCCATACTTTGGGACGGTACGTCGCGATAGTATGCATGCGCATGAATTTGCTTTCATTTCAAAACATCTAATTTCTGAACCCTTGCGATCGATCGATGTCGCCGCCAAAAGTAAAATCGATTTGAAATGCCGCGTGCAAATAGCGCGTCTGCGCAATACGCAGTACGAGAAGTTACCTTATCGCAAAAGGAGTATGCGCCGAACTGCATTTTATTTGATATGAGATACATATTTTATTAAAATTACATGTTTGTTTCTCTTAAATTACGTAGTATAGTGTTTCATTTTAGAGTGAAATTTATGAAAATATGTTTATAACTACAGTGTGTACTTATAATTAATTGTATGTGACTGGAGTTCATCGTTACTGTAAAACAACTTTTTCAAAATAGTTGGATGACTTTTTGGTTAAACTTTATAAAAAAATATTGTGTGAAAACTTTACGATGGCGGATGAGGATGTGGGTTCAGGAGAAATAATGAATGAGGAATTGGACTCTGACTATGAAATATCCGAAGATGAATTAGAGCAACATGACAATGACCGTGGATTGGATACCGATTCAGATGAGCCAATTGAATTTTTACGTTCTTGGACAACAGGGCCACATATTCCAATCATAAATGAGTTTGATGATTTTCGATCCGGCGTGACGTTGAACGATTTGAATGAAACATCCCTGAATGCCTTTTCTTTGAACATTTTTTAAATAAAAATATTATGTCGGAGATACAGTCAAAGAAACAAACACTTTTTATACCTATTCATATGCAAAAACCGACCTTGGACCGAAATCGCGGTCACATAATTGGACGAATATGTCAGTGCCGGCATTGTACACATTCTTTGCCGTGTCAATGTTAATGACTAGGAACAAACACACCACAATAGAAGATCATTGGAGCACTGATCCGTACCTCAATGCGGACATTTTTGGTAAAATTATGGCTAGAGATCGCTACCAACTAATTCTACAAATGCTGCATTTCTCGAATCCAAATGTGACCACTACAGATAGATTGGCTAAGGTTAGACTACTTTTGGAGCACACACAAAATATTTTAGAGATTCTATGATTCCGCACCAGAATTTATATATAGACGAAAGTATAAAATGTTTGTGCTGTGTGATGTTGTGACTGGATACATAATTGACTTTATTATTTATTGTGGTGAAGGAACTGACATAGTAGACGATCAAAATCTGGGAATTTCTGGTGCGATTGTAACGACACTGTTAAGCGATTACATCGTAAAGGGCACACGCTATGGTGTGATAATTGGTACTCTAGCCCAGCTCTCTTTAAGTATCTACACAGCCATGGAATACACAGCCATGGAACTAATGCTTGTGGTACCGTTAGGAAGAAGCGGAAGGAGATGTCAGTTTTTAAGGTGACGCATCAGTGAAACGCCAAATAGTTTTCAACTGTACGCGCAACGAAATTTTGTACTCGCTTCGCATTCATTGAGAGAATGGCGAGTCAGACATACGTCACTTTGCTGCGTGATGGCGACGGGCCAATTAATTCTAAAATCGTGTAAAGATGACTAAAAACGTTACCCATTTACTTTAAAAAGAAAACATGTCAATGAATATATTATTATTGTTACTAATAGAATAATAAACAGAACATAAAATGGACGTATGTTGGATTTATATGAGAAATAATATTTCCCTAATAAAACCCGCGACCCGCAATCCGCACATCGCCTAGCAACGATCTTTTTAGACCGTGCCTCAACTAATGCATGGCCTTAATAAGTTAAAAAAGGAGAGACAGAAGCTAAAGCTAATAGTCCACTATTAGCCCTTAAATGACACGACAGGAGGGGTGGGGTGTTGACCACGCTTCATGACCACTCATTCGGACCAACGGGAAAAATCAATTTTAGAACTGGAACCGATTCAGAAACCGAAATCTGTTTTGAAGTACAACAAAAACATGGGAAAAGTCGATAAAGCCGATATGATGCTCAGTAGCCTGTCGTGCATGCGGAAATCCATCAAATGGTATAAAAAGGTAGCCTTCCATATTATGGATTTATATTTATTACAGATTTTATTAATACAAATTTGTTACCAGCAACAAAAAAACATTGGCTGAGTTTTAATTAAGTGTGATAAAACAAATTGTGGACAAATATTGTGTAAAAACCGTGAATACACCTCAACCGAAACTTTCAACTAGCGATAATCCCATAAGATTACTGCCCAAAACTTCCACAAGACATATGCCAGAAAACATTCCTCCAACACCTAGTAATGACAAACCGCGTAGACGGTGCCATGTTTGTGGTATTTCAAAAAAAAATAAAAAAAAATAAAAAAGCCACTCGTTTTATGTGTACAGCATGCGATGTAGTCTTGTGCTTGCATCCATGTTACAAAATATACCACAGTTCAAAACATTTTTAAATTAGTGTATTGTTTTTTTAATTATAATTTTGTAAAAGTCTAGTTGAGTTTTAAGTTACAATTTATAGCTGTAATAACTTATTAGTGTTCAAAATGTTAAACAATACTAAAAGTTTTATTATAAAACTGTTCAAGTGTGAATAATAATTGCGTGATCTATGGCGATGAATATGACAATGGAAGGCACCGACGTCGCGCAAGTGCCTCATCTCTATTAAATCTTACATTGGAATAACAAAAACTCATAACTCATTTTTTAGTGTAAATGTAAAATAATAAAATGTAAATGTGTAAGTAGTGTTTGTAAAAACTGTGATCTAATGCCGGCGCTCCATTGGCACGCAAGTCAGACGATTTACAGTCTTCGGACTTTTTTTTCGCGTGGAGCACCCTAGATCTGCGAACTTTTTAAACCGCAGACCAGGCTCGTTGGATTTCAAACATGTTTGATATTTTACTCTCCGAGTTGCCAGACTTCGTCCGTCGATCACTATGCAAATTCGATTTTTAATTAATACGCGATCATTCGGACCGAAAAAAATCTGTAATTGTTTTAAACATTTTCATTGATTAATTTGTGAACTTACACATTAGAAAATGAGAGATTTATCGATTATTTTTTTATTATATACCTATTTATGAAATTCATAAAAGAAAACGTAAAACTTGTGTTGTTTTCACTGCTTTATTATTTTATGCAAGTCTACATATAAATAACACAAAATTATAGGATTTTCGGAAGACATTACGATAATCGCAACTTTTATTTTTCGACAGCTCGACTTTTTTTATTCGTTTGTTGATCAGTAGCAAAGCATAGACAAATCGGACGATTTATTTTCCTCGGACTTTTGGCTTGCCAATGGAGTGCTGGCATAATACGAGGGTGGGTCAATAATTCCTTAGAAAAAAGCATTAAAACAGTTTTTATTTTTGTATTTTTTTTTATTTCTCAACATAATCTACTTGGAGCTCAATACACTTGGTAAGACGTTTCTCAATTTTTTTTAAACCGTCAGAAAAATAAGTTTTCGGAAGGTCCTCAAAATAAGCATTTGTCCGATCGATGACTTCTTCATTTGAAAAAAAACGTTGTCCACTTAGCCATTTTTTTAAGTTTGGGAAAAGGAAAAAGTCACTGGGGGCTAAATCTGGCGAATACGGTGGGTGGTCGACCAATTCGAACTTCAATTCTTCAATTTTAGCCATTGATCGTAAACATGTGTGAACACGGGCATTGTCCTGATGAAAGAAGATTTTTTTCCTGTTTAAATGAGGCCGTTTTTCTTCAATTTTGTTTTTTAGCTGGTCCAATAAAGATGCATAATAATCCCCTGTTATTGTTTTTCCTTTTTCCAAATAGTCAACGAAAATAATTTCACGTGCATCCCAAAATACAGTAGCCATAACCTTACCAGCTGATTTTACGGTTTTCGCCTTCTTTGGTCATGGTTTGCCTTCGCAATCCACTGCTTTGACTGTTCTTTCGTCTCGGGAGTATAGTGGTGTATCCATGTTTCATCTACAGTCACAAAGCGACGAAAAAATTCATCCGGATTGCGTTGCATGAGCGACAACAGGGCTTTAGAGGCCACCAACCTATTGCGTTTATTGTCGACTGTGAGCAAACGCGGCACCCATCTTGCAGAAATATTTTTCATGCCCAATTTGTCATGTAAAATAGAAATGACGCTACCTTTTGAGATCCCTGTAACCTCAATTATCTCACTCAACTTTAATCTTCGGTCACTTAACACCATATCGTGGATTTTATTGATCATTTCTGGTGTGGTCACCTCTACAGGACGTCCTGAGCGTGGTTCATCCTTTGTTGATGTACGACCACGTTTAAATTCAATTAACCAGTTATAAATAGTTGCAAGTGAAGGAGCAGATATGCCGTGAACTAAATCCAACTCATTTTTTTATTTCCTTTGCTGTTAACCCTTTTATATTAAAATGTTTAATAACAGCTCTAAACTCAATTTTCTCCATTTTCCATTTTTCCATTTTCCACAAGCAAATTTTTTTTTTAAATGTACGAGAAACACACAACAACCCGACCAATCTGATTGAAACTTCGCAGCATACTGAATCGGTAGTGCCGCTGCATGAAAACAAACCGCTTACAGTACTAGTCGCGCCACCTGTCGGCTTTTCTAAGGACTTATTGACCCACCCTCGTACTTAAAGCAGTTTGAACACTTGAATTGTTTTTTTTTTTTTTTTTTAATGAATGTGTACTCAAGTGTGGTTAGTGGTTATCGTTATTTTATTTATTCAGCTACCTATATATGCAATCTACACTGTTTCTGGATTAACCATAATACTAAAACTAATTTCATATGCATAGATATAGTAAAGAAACCAATCTGGGTGATTCTATACAAAATTGCTACTAAATAAAATAATTTAAGCCAAGGAGGATCCTAAGAATCAATAATTTTGAACACATTGCACTACCCGCTATTTTTTATTTTTTTAAATGGGACGAACCGTTCTACGACCATGCCGATGGCATGGTACAATTATTGCATTTTCAATCGATCCGTGATTCGGTCTTGGTTTTATTGAAGAACTCAGAACAATTTTTGGTGGGTTATAAGAAAAAAAATTAAAACCTCAATAAAAAAAAATTGACCACTAATATCGCCTAGCAACATCGACATTATATATCTTTATGACCCCTAGAACCTATTCCAATTGTCAGAATGCGTTCCGCATATTATGTATGCGAAAAGTCTATGGGATCCTGGTCTATAACATAATATTTTGGAGCATTTTAAAAGGGCTGACATTCACAAAACCCACTTGAATGTTTTCAATGGGTAGGTACTGTAAAATTTTTTATAATTTACGGCGTGTTATAACATAACTTATTTATAACAAATACAGTTCAAGTGGCCGAGCGGTGACATTATATTTTACTGAAAAAATATTATGAATATAGTCATCACTTGGTTTCGTCTACCTTGACCTAATTTTTACGTTTTTGTGGATTGGCACATGGGGTCAATTCTATATTATATAGGGTGGCAGCGAACCTGTTAATCATCTTCTAAAACAACTTTGATCATGTTCTTAACCTTTTAGCAGCCCAGCTGATAATACTAGGTATAATCTCCAGAGCCCAAGAATTAAATAAAATATAAAAAAATAAATTATCAGTGGAAAATTTTATATCTAGCACTTACATATTATGAGACATCATTTGAAGTTCGTCGAAAGGGTTTTTCATTCATAATTTCATGAAAATGTCGGAAAATTTGCACTAAGGTTAGGGTTATCACAACACTGCGAATTTACAAGAAATAGTTCAAAAATATTTTTAAAAAATTCAAAAAAAAAAATTATAAAATTTATAAATTTTACACACATTTTTTTGCAATATCAGTATTATTTTCACTGTCCACATAAACATCTCTAAAAGTTTTCTTCCTTATGGTAAATTTCAAAACACAGTTCAAAGCATAGTGCAATGTCACATTGCTTGCACACAAACCGCGTTTCCCTACGTTTCTTATTGTTTTTTGTATTATAACATACGTAACACCTTCTGGTGACAATAATTTTTTTTTCCGTGGGTGGTATTTTACCCAGAAAATGCCTCTCCGTAAGCCTGGTGGGTAGCGGCACCTTCCGCTTCAAATTTGTCTTTGGCTGTGTCTTGTGTTTTTGAATCAGTTGATCGATAACGTTCAACTGAAAGTCACCTAAGGGCTGTTTTTTACCAGTTTTTTGTTGGTACAATATATGCGCATTCAGTAATGATAAATCTAATAGGTGGAAGAAAAGTTTTTTGTACCATTTCAGGGTTTTTCGTGATGAGTTTACGGATGAAAGCATCATGTCACTTTGGTCTACAGCGCCCATGTTTTTGTTGTGGTCCACGATGGACTCGGGTTTTGAAATAGGAATTTTTGTCACATAGTTTACTTTTCCCGTCGGTTTGAATACATTCTTGTGCACTGTGGTCAACATCGTCACGTCTTTTTTGTCTTTCCACGCCAATGCCATCATTTCGTCAGTGTGAAATGCCATGGTTTCCCCTCTTCAATTTTTTTTTACGAATTTCGGCATCCCAATTCGATTTCTTCTCACGGTTCCGCAGGCATTTGTCCGGTGGTCATACAGGTACTTGAACAATGTTGGGCTACTGTACCAATTGTCGATGAAAAGCGTATGTCCTCGTTCCAAGTAGGGTTCAAGTAATGTTACCACAACCTGATATTCCGATGTAATTTTTCTTCTGCATTTCTGTTTGTTTCCCCGTATAAATTATTATATCCAAAACAAAGCCAGTTTTACAATCGGCCATTACGAAAATTTTAATCCCGAAACGACTTGCCTTCGTTCTGATAAATTGGCAAAATAAAAGCCTCCCTTTGAAGAGAAGAAGACTCTCATCAATGCACAAATTTTGATAAGGATACAAGTACTGTTTGAAAGAAATTTTCAGCTCTTTCAAGACCTGTCTTATCTTGTACAATTGATCTCCGGGAATTTGAGTTTCATTATCGCAAAAATGCAACATTCGATGCAAGAGCTCAAAACGATTCCTGGGCATTGATTCGGAATAATACGATGAAAACAACATTCTTTTGATAGACCAGTGTTCAGTAATTTTGTTGCGAGAATTACGTGACATGAGCATGCACACTCCCAAAAATGTGTACATATCATCGGTTGTACAGTCTACCCATCGTCCTAAACGATCACTCAGAACCGTGATATTTTTTGTAGCAAATTTAAATTGTTTATTTGTCTCTCGCACTATCATTTCAATAAAGGAAATGTGGATAAAACACTTGAAATAATCCATTTCAAGTGCATCCGAAGCTAAACTATCTGCTTTGCATCCCGATTCAGTATCATCGAATGAAAATGCGCGCAGGTCAAATAAATCCGATTTCCACTCAAATGTCGGTCTTTCAGTAGCTTCGGATGTAGTTGGTTCATTTTCTTCAACTTCCAAAGTATCGTCAACTTCATCAACTTCGGAATCATCACTATCGTCTTCAGATTCAATCGTTTCTAAAAGATTGTCAATTTCACCATCTTCACAATATTCATCCATTTTGAATTGGAAAAATTAGTAAACTAAACTCGTAAATATAACACTTTTGTTTGTCCAAATTGAATGCAAAATATAAATAAAAATAGTCACAGTACTTAGTCACTCGACACAAATAAAATTTTCAATCTGAAAACATCGAAAATGTTTCAATTCAATCTAAAAGTAAACTCGTAAATATAACACTTGTATACGCAAATCATACGCGAAATATAAATATAAATACTCACAACACTTCGTAACTCAACACAAATTAAATTTCAATAAGAAAAAATGCAAAATCTTTCAATTAGAACGCAAATCAGACTATCATCCCGACGACCAATTATTACGCGAACGCGGCGCGAACTAATGAGTCAACAATTTCTCAGTACATGGGAAGAAATCGGTAACCTTGAATGGGCCTCTCGGGAATCCCCTTTTCGTAACTCAACACAAATTAAATTTCAATAAGAAAAAATGCAAAATCTTTCAATTAGAACGCAAATCAGACTATCATCCCGACGACCAATTATTACGCGAACAAATGAGTCAACAATTTCTCAGTACATGGGAAGAAATCGGTAACCTTAAATGGGCCTCTCGGGAATCCCCTTTATTCTCGCGATGTATTTGATTTTTCAAACGTTTCTGCCTGCAGAGCTTGCCCATAGATGTCAATACACGTATTAAAATTGAAAAATAAATATATGACTCATATTGGCGAAAAAACGGTGCGACGAGTTTCGCTCGTCACGGGCGCACGAAAGTAGACGCCCATGACGAGAACCACTCATCAGTGGCTGTTAAAGGGTTAAAGAAAATTTTTAGTAAAACTGTTTTTTTATCCTCTTGAACATTTTAACATTTTTCGATACGAGGTTTTCATAATATCGTCGCTGTAGGATTGGTTTGTCGAATAGACCAAATGTTCATGAGACGAAAAACAAATTTCATAATCCTATATTTAAATACATGGAAATATTTAAATTGTTATCTTTACAGCATATGAATGATATGTGATATGTAGTCATTACCATTCCAAAGTAATTTAACGAAAAGGATGGTTCTAGTCCATTTTGATACAAAAAAACATTCTGCATTAAAAGGTCGATTTTGACAAACCAATCCTACAGCGACGATATCTTAATGACGATATTAAAGACCCGGAAGGTTATGTTGTTATTATTTATTTTTTCATTCTTTCATTTAAACTCGTCTTATTGTTGTTGTTATATAAATTAAACATAGGATAACAAGGTGATCAATCAAAATACTCAATTATCTGAATTATATTATTTTAAAAAAGAATGGGTGCCGAGCAGACACAACAAGACACTTTTCATTTTACTCTTTGCATGCTGTCCGCGTCACTTTTAGGAGTTTTCTTCTTTCTTCTTCTATTTTTGGTGTGTGTTCGCATGTTTTCTTCCGCAATATTCTTTCAATTGTTGTGTGGCTAATTTCGCCATAATTGAGTCAGGAAACTCAATAGTCAACACAAAACATTACTTAGCATGCATAGCGGAATTGTAGTTTTACTGGTGTAACATGAAACAACGGGATTCACTCCATCGTGTGTAAAAAAAACATTGAACAGAATTCATAAATAACAGCCAACAGGGTTTTAAAATCCTAAGAAGTCTCCCAGCTTGCGTGATGATCAGAAAAAGTCGTAGACACTTAAAATTTTGAAATGGCATGAAAATGTTATTCGGATTTCTATATACGTACTGCCTTATTTTTATTGATGGCGGAGCTGCCATTCTCAGCGAAGGTCACCACTGTGTCGGCAGACTTGATGTTCTCGCTCTTGGTGGGTATGTCAGTCTTCGGTGCGGCCCTCTTTTTTCCTTTGAGAGCGTTTTTCTTCAGGGGCTTAGCGTTCTTCACTTTGTTGGATCCGCACGCAGACTCGCCTTGCTCTCCACCCGATCCTGTCTCGGTGGTGGAATCAGCCTGGCCGTCGCCGCCTGACTCGTCAGGGCCATTCAACGGATTTTTCAATTCTTCCGTCCGTAACATTTTGCTATAGGGAAAGAGGGAAATGTTGCACATGAATAATTTTGTTTTAATGAACGTATTACGAACCTAGCTGTTTCACACTTCTTTAGACTAGAGACTATTGACACTATGATAGATATTCACAAGTCGAAACGGTAGTTTTATTTATTTTCTTCAATATATGGTATTTCCATTAAGTATTCCAAAGCTATCTTTGTGAGAAATGGTTATAGGCGATTTGCTCAATCCATAGTCTGTATATAAATACATATTTAAAAACAATGTGTGAATTTGCCAGTCGTGTGATTCAAACTTAAGCTTTAGAAACTTTACCACTCGACCACGACGGGCTCTTCAATAGTATGTCATATTAATATGCCTGTCGCTGTCTATAAAATTGCAACATACCCATTAATTGAGATAGTGGGGCCTCTGCCGGGGGTGGAGGAGGAAGATGCGTCAGCGGGTGTGGTTTTGCGAGCTGGAGCTGCCTTAGCGGGGCGGTGCCTCTGACGACGTGCTACGCCGCCCCCACCTCGTGCCATCAGGGAACTCCGCCCTCTCGCTCCGCCCCTGCCACGGGCCGAAGAGTAGCCATAAGTGCCTCGCGGAGGAGGTGTGTAGCTCACGTATCCCACCTGAGACACATTACAATTTTTTCATAACAAATGAAAATCTTTTACAATAAACATCTGCCAATATAGCTGTAAATATATCAGCAGAATAGAACAATAATGACATAATGACACACACAATAATAATATCATCCCTGTACCTACACTCTACAGGTTTTTTTTTTTGTAATTATTAATAACCATGTCCTTGCTTTTTCATACAAGATGGTTGTAAGTAATTTTGAACAATCACAAACACCCAGGCTTTGAGAAAATCACATAAACATACTGTGTCCTCACTGGGATCGAACCCAGAACTCCTGGATGGAAGGCCAGCGCCTTACGCACTGCACCACGAGAGCCGTCTACACTATAGATTCTCTATTAACCCATTGGTGACCGAGTTTATTTTTGTAGATAGAATACAAAATTGACTTCCATCAATCAAATATTAACTCTTTTACTCCCAGCTGATTTAGCCTAGCATATGCGAAAACTCCCAAGCGTTTTTTGACAAAAAATCGTCGATTGAGTTTTTTTTAAATAACTAATTCTAAACATGTTTTAAAAATTTGAAACTTTTTTTGTGTGTTATAATGTGTTATGTTAGTGTTATGTGTTATAATATAATAATGTATCAATATTTATTTAGAAATGAATGGATAAAACTATGTTTGAACAACAAAACAAGTGTGACAACATTTTTTCATTTATAATTGATTTATCAAATTTTATAATATAATCTATCCTTATGTAGTAACAGAAAAAAAAATAAACAAATTATTATTTATCTATGAAATAGAATTTTTATAAAGTAATCAAAAAAAATCGTATAGTGTCCAAAGTATTCAAGAATATTATTCAATTCACGAAATCGCTAGAGAATTCGATACAGTATCGACGACTAACTGATATGGAATGAAATAATTTCAAAAAATAAGTCTCAAAGCACTAAATCATTTATAATAATATTTATATTCATGTATTTTTTCACCATCTTACCAAAAGTACAGTGGCATCCATTGTTAGTTCAAAAATTACAAACTTCATTTTGTATTGTGATATATGAATCATAAAACAACTAAAAGAAATATCAGAATTTAAAATGTGTCATAAAAATACTGTTTTATTATTTTTATGACCCTCTTTGGTCTCAAGTTCGACAGCAGAGCAATTATGACTTGTGAGTTAATAGGGTGTGACATAATTATAAATATATAATTATAAAATAAATGTTACTCACACTCAACACACAGTGAATATAATGATTCGTCTACATGAGACGAAATATGACGGGAAAAAATTTGGAATAAATCGTAAATTTGGTTCCAAACTTTCGGCCGATGGAACGGCCCAGATGGAGTTTTCGCATAGGTATGGTGGGCCGAAATATCGGCCCCATGGGAGTAAAAGGGTTAATATCTCAAAAAGCATGTGTTTGAATCATTTGATTTTTTGAACATAAATAAAAAAAAGGATGCTCTAATATGATTTAAAAGACAGAAGAGAAAAAATATATATTTAAAGCGAGATAGGGAGATTCAAAGTTCAATAAATAAAAATCTTTCATTTATTTTTCTTCAGAATTTTAAGTTTAGTGCTAAATAAAAAACCAATTACGTCCTAAATATTTAGAAAACTGTTTGTATTATATAGGGTAATCTATTTTCATATGATAACCCATAAAATTTCTGAAAATTATTGACAAATGCCGTACTCTTCGCATTTCTAGCAATAAGTGAAATTTCACAAATTTATTCTGAAATTTCATAAGTTTGCAACAAAACCCTACTAAAAAAAGGCTCGATTCATTACAAAAAGCGCCACATCCGTGTTTCATATAATTTAAAGCTCGGTTGATTTCGCGCGTGTTGAAGTCAACCAATAAAGGAACAGTCGATATTGCAAATGGCGTCTTCCATGCTGTAGCATCCGCTAAACTCAAAAAAAATGACAGTGCCACAGAAATATGTGCCTTATGCGGAAAAAATTTAAAAGTGAGATACAAGTAGCGCTATGTCCAATTTTATTTTGCCTATATTTATTACATTTAAGAGTTTATCGGCTGAAACAAATAATTGTCATTTGGTTCTAATTTCGACATAGAATACAATGGAAAAAATAATCTCACATTAAAACAAATAATTGAAGCTTGAAACATAAAAACGTTGTTTCCCGCAAATATCGAATTGTGGACCTGTCGCTGTTTGTAATTTGACGCCTCATATCATTTTGTCACTTAGCCATTTTTACCATTACATGGATGGTTACAAATGAATCACGAAAGAATAAATCAGCATGGTGCCCTTCAATTATTCACAAACTTCGCCCATTTTAATATGTCAACGGTCCGGTTGAAGATGAAGTTTTAGATACATAAAATTCCGATTATTATGACTATTTCACTGAGGAGAAATTGTGGTCACACTGACCTGCGAAGCGCCGTATCTATTGGAGTGAGCGGAGCGGGCATAGTTAGCGCCCCACTGGCCGACCACCACACCCGCGATCTGGAGACGGCCCCCTTCCCCTCTGTGGGGTGGGCCGCTCCCTCCTAGCCGCCGTCCGCCCCCGCTCCAGCTCAGTACTCCCGGTGGAGGGTAGCCCATCCCCAATATATCTAACACGAAAAGGAGAAACGTTAACATTCACTTTTAGTAGCTAGTATACAGTTCCATGCTCCACTGCAACCGCTTGGCGGAAAATAATCATGTGGAATTATATTGATAAAATTCACTGTATACATATGTGTTAAGGAAATGAATGAAGTTTTTGACATAAAAATGCTCATATGTAGCTATCAGAGATTGTGATTTATTGAATTTTAAATTTTTTGAGTTTTGAGAATTCTCGAATTCAAGAATACTTTCAAATTTCAGATATTGAGGATAAATAGTCATATGTATACAGTAGCATCTATGGGTACTCACTGGGGTTCATGGGCAGAGGGGGCATGGCAAACTCCACGTCCAGGTCCTCCAAAATGGCTTTTCGCATTCGCTCCACCTTAAACATGAAAGAGAACTATTGATTAAACTATTATCTTAATCTACAAATAATTCACAGGATTTGTGAATGTATTTTCAACATTCATAATGTAAAAACTCAGTTATCTACTAGAAAAAATCTAATTATATATGTTCAACTATCATGTCAAAGGAACACAGGCGTATCTATATGCGACGAAATAATGACGTGCCCTTCCTTACCTTGATGACTACATCCACCTGGTTGTCGCACAGCTGAATGAGATTCTTGACAGCGTATGCGCGTGCCAGTTTATGCTGGAAGAGTTTCCCATCGAAGAAGTTCCAGGGAGAGGCTGCAGCCAGCGGGACGGGAGCACCACACGCATCATTGGCCAGCAGGGCTGTCTCCACACCCGCCATCAGCATTGCCCCCAATTGCACGCCACGCACTGTCACCCCCGACAGCTGGAACAGAATCATTATGCATCATCACCCCATTAATTCCACACAGGGAAAGCACAAAGCGTAGTACATACAACCCCTATACAACACAAACAATAAAATTGTAAAAATATTAAAAATCCCCTTTTCTAACATCTTTAAAACTGGCAAACATGCAAGATTTGGACATTTCTTTTGGGGCAAAAGTTTACAAAACCTCATATAATTTCTTAGTGGGAAGACATATGAAGGTGCATATCGTGCCTGAGAAGCTACAGCAGAGAACTCACCGTCATCTCCTGCAAGTGTAATGGATTACGGAGGTCGGCAGCGAAAGCAGTAGCCAGGAAAGCATCCAACTCTTGCCGCCGAAGGCACTGCACGGGAGACGTCATGATGTACCTGAGGACGGTGGCCAAGATGAAGAGCTGCTGCGGCACGTAGGAGGGGTTGAGCATGAGCGAATTATCCGAGCGATCCGAGCGCATGCACGAGAGGAAGGCTCGCATCCGCCGGCACTTGTCATCCTGCGCAGTCCTGCAACCCAACAAGCCACACCCTCTTTCAGTTTCGGTCCGGCGGGCCCCCCTGTTCCCTTTGCTAATATCTTATCACCAAAAACTCACCCGAACCAGAGGCGTTGAACCGTGGGCACGGGCCAATCCAACATCACTCCTGAAACTATTTCGGGAGTCTTGCCGGGATTCTGACGTGTGTAGATCCACTCGGAGACACTGACGTTCACGTTGCATGGAATCTTCTCGCCTTCTACCAAAAGAAAATAGTATAAGTATCCACATGACAACCTTCATGTAATATGAAGATGATCTAAAAAATAAATACACGAATCATTTTGTAGTACTCAGTTCTTTTCAATGGATTATTGAATGGCATCGATGAGCGAGAGTTCATGATTCCATCAGTTATTAAGTATATTAAGAATTTTTTCTATTAAATTGAATGATTTTACTATAAATAACCACATTATAGGAAAGTTCGAGAGTTTGGGCAGAAAATAAAACAAACATGATCTAAACAATGTGGGCAATAAGCAACTGGAGACACCCCTACATACTACGCATGGGAAGAAATTGCATCTGCATACCTAAATTGTTAAGGAATTAATTATTATGGCAGTTTTCATTTAAAAAAAATTGTGATGTAAGTACATAAATCTATAAAAATTCATCGAATTATTAAAATAACTTGAGTACAAAACTTGAAAAAGAAAGTTTCACACATAAAATAACAGTAAGAAACTAGGATTAAATATTGGATTTGGTGGACGAAATATTATTTTTAACACTTTTTACAAATAATCCATTCTTACATTCCATTTATATTTCCATCAGCGTTACAAATTATTTAGCAACCAGTGAACAGCGTCAATTGTCTGTATCCACACCCAGTGAGAAATACAAATGTGCGGGTACCTTTGCCGTGGTTAGCCATGAAATGGTAGTGGTGCATATTGAAGAGAATAGCGTAAACGTTTTGTCGGATGGGGCGGAAGAGATGGTGCACGGAAGGCAGCTCGCGGTGCGTCTCATCCTCCAGCAGCACGGGCAGTGCTAGCTGCCTCAGTGATAGCACAGCCAAGAGGGATGGAGACATCACACCCTTCGAGTGTCGTTCTGCACACGTACGCAACACCTCCGCTGCCACCGCCGGGCACGCTCCTTTCGCTGCCTGCTGACAATGCACACTATATTATGTAAACTGTCAAATTATTACTTCATACAACTGATATATGTTTATAAATGCAGAAATATACCTCTTTCTCTTTTTTGAGGGCAGCATTGGACATTTTGGAAGTAGCATTTTTAGCAGATTTCTTTTCTATTTCAGGTTTGTCAATTGAACCTTCAGTGGTGGCCGACTTCGTTTCCGGTTTTACCTGTAACAGAACTTCAATCAGATCGAGTTCTCCTTCCCTTTTGGTCATACTGACTTAGAATCATCGAAGACATGTTTATTTCATTATTTACCGATTTAGATGGTGTGAGATAAGAGTAACATAAATAAGCAAGTAACTCTCACCGAGATATTAGAACTCGAATCTTGAACAGCGGCATCGGAGGCCAGTCGGGAAGTGTCTAAATCGGCTTCCTTCAGAATGCTATTCGACGAGTTGACAATTTTTTTCGCCTTGGGACGGCGACCTGCGGACAGACGTTTTGTGATTATCAAGTGACAAATTTATCATGCCAATTGTCATCTACTTCAAAAGATGTAACTTATTCTCACCAGTTTTGTATTTCAAGAAGCCATCTTTGGTGCCGTTGACGTAGTACTGGACGGACTGCTTGAACCGAGCGCAGCGATTGTCATCGGGGTACTGGAATAGATCTCGGCAGACTGCATCCACGTCGCCACTTGGCAGATCACGCACATATTTGCAGACGCTGCGCACGACATCTTCGCTGGAAGTCTGCACGGCAACAAATCATTCTAAAGATTTCATGTATCATCACGACATGGGCAGGAGATAATATAACAGCAACAGGGTATACCTTTTTTTGGTTGTTCAGTCTTTTATAAAATTCAGTAAGATGCTGCTCCGTCAGGATGGTGTTGCCGAGAAGGGCTGCCACGATACTTAGCCGGTCCTGCGGGACCTGTAGGCGCTGCGCCATGTCATGCACCATGTACTCCTTGGTCTCCAGGGAGGAACGATACGTGAGCTTGAGTAGAGAGGAGCTGAAGTATCGGGGGGGCTGGAAGGCCAGGTACTCTCCTGAGCACCCCACTATGCCCGCATAGCCCTTCTCCCGGCACAAGGCCACCACTTCTTGGTGATGGTCATCAGAAGACACCATCTACCGAAACATTTTTATATGTAAATAATATTTAATAACCAATGTAATGCAGAATCAAGAACCAAATGCAATGAGTAAAACCAGCATAGAGATCCGAATGCAAAAGTAAACATTATTGCCAATAATCAGAATCATTTACAGAACTCCGTGTTAATCTACAAAGTGTCAGTTGCGAAAACATTTCTCACCACTGTGACATTCATCTGATGCAAGGCGGATCGCAGACATGTGTGAAGTCCCACGGGTGGCACCCACCACACTTTGGGCGGCGGGGTTCCCTTCGCTCCCACATGTCTCAGTACCTGTTCAAAATGAAAATCTATCACTATAGAATAATGTAACACAGACAATAATTTTATTTTGAAAGCTAGCAAAATGCACGCTTTTGTTGAGGTTTTCAAAAATATTTTTATGCGAATTTACATTAATTGAATTGGTTCCACTTTAACCCTCCTCCCGCTAACGGCATCTAGAAATGCCCATGATAGTTAAACCGTTCACCGCTAAGGGCATCCAGAAGTGCCCATAAGTTTCTACCTCCGTATTTTCGTAATTCGGCGAGTAATACAGTCGAAATTTGTTTGAAAAACTAGCTGGGTTATTCCTTTACTGACATCTGTGACTTTTTTTCAATAAGACTTTTTAGATAATTCGAAATTAAGCAAAGACACATACCCTGTCGATATTGGAGTAAAACAGATTTCCAATGATTGGTTTCAAAATTTACCGCTAGTTGCTTTGCGCAATTTGCGCCGGCGCGAATTGATGTTAATGATCTCATACATGAAATCGGCTAGTGCGGTGATAATTTTCAACAGTCGATTGCTTTCGTGTTGTGATTGATACATTTCAAAGTTTTTTACGGTTTTCTATAAAATTATTATTGATGCGCCATTCTGTTAATAATTAATTATGTGCGTTAATTCTTTAAATGAAAAGTGATTTTATGAATTAAATCAGTGGTTGTAAAGTGAAAACGAAATTATTAACACATAAATAATTTAAAATTCCTATAATAAATCTTTTGTACTGTATGGAAATACATACGAAAAATTGAGAATAGGTAAATAATAATCTGTAAAATATTTAAATTTAAATTAAAAAATGTAGAATAGATTTTCAAAATTCATGGCCACTCATTTTTATTTCAAGGAAAGTGATGATTAAAATTCTTCTCATTTCAGTCGAATAAAGAACTAAGATTAAAATTTAATATTATTGTGTAGTGAATTAAAACTTTAAATTTCCTCAAAACTGTTAAGTTATAATAGCATATTTAGTGTTTAAATAAAAATGTCTATCCCTGATGTTGAATGTTTGGATTCGGACTATGAGATGGAAAGTGATAATGAAGAAGCTGCGCTAGTAGAACATCCCGACGATGTTGACGAGCCTTCCAATATAGGCAGTGATGAAGGAGTGGCTGAACCGTCTACCAGTGCAGCACCAGACAGTTTACTCCAATCGTGGACTGCGGGTCCCTTCGTGCCGATCACATACGATTTTGATAGTTTCAACTCAGGCGTTAACCCTAGTGTACAGCTCAATGAAAATTCCACAGAAATGGAATTTTTTCGTCATTTTCTTAACAAAACAATAATGAATACCATAGTTAACCATACAAATAATTACCACAACCATATGCTCAACACACAGGCCCACACTCCGAATGCAAGGATCCATGCCTGGTATGATACATGCCCAGAAGAGATGTATGTTTTTTATGCTGTATCAATGTTGATGACAAGAAATCGCCATCTCACAATTGAAGAACATTGGAGTGCTGATCCATTATTAAATTCTAAAATATTTGGCCAAACTATGATAAGAGATCGGTATGAGTTGATTCTACAAATGCTACATTACTCTGATACCCAAATCCCTACTGGAGATCGTCTTTATAAAGTGCGCTCACTTCTTGACCACTGCAGAAAAATATTCAAAGAAACAATGCTACCAAACGAAAATCTCTGCATCGACGAAAGTATCATTGTTTTTAAAGGGAGATTAATATTCAAACAATTTATACCGTCAAAAAGACATAGGTTTGGAATCAAATTATTTGTGATTTGTGATGTGGAAACCGGTTATATTTTAGACTTTATTATTTATTGTGGTGTAGAAACCGAAATAAGTGATAGTGAACTTTTGGGAATATCTGGGGCTGTTGTCACCACTTTGATGAAGGATTATTTTGGTAAAGGGCATAAACTATTTTGTGATAATTGGTACAGCAGCCCAGAATTATTTCAGTTTCTACATAAAAAAAAGACAAATGCTTGCGGCACGGTACGTAAAACACGAAAGTCAATGCCAAAATTTGATAAACTGAAGAAAGGACAAGTAAAATCTCTTAACCGTGGCCCATTGCTCGTGTTAAAATGGCATGATAGGCGGGAAGTGCATATGATCAGTACCATGCACGATGACTCCATGGTACCGACAGATAAAATTAATAGGGCCACAGGACAACCCATTATAAAACCACAATGCGTTGTGGATTATAATAAAAATATGGGCACGGTAGACAAAGCTGACATGATGTTGAGCAGCCTCTCGTGTATGCGAAAGAGTCTTAAGTGGTATAAAAAGGTTGGATTCCACATCATAGATTTATTTTTATTAAATAGCAGCATACTTTACAAAGTTATCACCGGTAAAAAAATTAGTTTAGCTGAATTTCAATTAAACGTAATCCGGCAATTAATCGAAACATATGGCAGTGCCTCAAGACCATCGACATCACAAACTACTCGTGTAGTTAATAACCCAAAAAGAATTTTAAAAACAGAACTCCTAAGACATTTACCCCGTAAAATTCCTCCAACAGTAAATAAAACAAAACCATATCGAAGATGTCGTGTGTGTATTGCTTCAACTACTAAAGATAAAAAAAGAAAAATGACGAACATTATGTGTGAAGCATGTGATGTCGCTTTATGCTCTGTGCCCTGTTTTTATGACTACCATGACAAAATCAATTTTTGAAATATAGTTAAGCCATAAACATTAATTAGGTGTGACTGAAATATGAGACCAAGTTGTAAGGAAATAATATAACAATAACGATTGTGTGCGATTGCGTGCGTTCTGTGTTGGTGTTAAAAAACGTGTGAACATTAATCATCGGCGCAAGTGTCTACCACTTATCCGGTATCATAGAGGCCACTTCACTCTGCGGTATGTACTCCAAGCGTGCTTTATTATGTATGACAGAATTTCTTAAAGCTCTGTTGCTTAATTTACGATCTTTTTGTTTATTTTCACATGCTGTAAAATTAAAAGGAATGTTTTATTATAGCTAGAGCCACTCAGTGGATTTTTAGGTACATTTTTAATGACAATTCGGTATGATTTATGAATCGTAAAAATCGCAGCGCGCCCGAACAAGTACATGAGCGAAATTATGTCGCGATAAAAAAACCCTAAAAATAGAGCCAAAACAGTTTCAAAAATTACATTTCTATGGTTATAGAGCAGGGGGGGGCAAACTTTTTGGATGGAGGGCCAAATTCAAGAAATCAAAATGAGCGGCGGGCCGCAAGTAAAATACCATTTTTAGATACCTATGGCCAAATTCAAGAAATCAAAATGAGCGGCGGGCCGCAAGTAAAATACCATTTTTAGATACCTATACACTATTTATTATCACGAATAATACACATTACAAAAAAAATAATGAGAAGAATGAAACTGTTGTACATTTTTGAACTTTTTTTAAATTCAGGTGTTATTTTTGTAGTTGATATTCTCAAAACTGCTTGCATCGGAGATATTTGATCGTAAAGAATTTTTATTGAGGTTCACGATCGAAAATGTTTGTTCACATATTATATAGGATGATCCAAAAATAACGAATATTTTTCTTGCATAATCTTTAAGTTGGTCGAATTTGTCTGAATTAAGGGCATTGTAAAATTTGGAGATTTCTTCACGACGATGCAATTCTCTTAAATCAGTGTCACACTGCACACTATTGAAATCGATGTTCAACGTAGAAAATAGTGGTTACATAGTGTGAGACGAGACGCAAGGAAGATGTACTGAGATAATACATTTACGAAACAACAAATTCTTCAAATTTTAATCTATCGTCAAAATTTTTTTAAAAATTATAAAAAAGTTATTCGTAATCAGAAGTACAATTAATGATGGCGGGCCGCAAAAAAATACCCGGCGGGCCACATGCGGCCCGCAGTTTGCCCCCCCCCCCTGTTATAGAGATTTGGTGAAAATGCATAAATCACTACAGACTTTAAATTCATGAATTCAAATTATAATATAAAAGGATAAAACACGAACGCTATTGATTCGCTGGCGGTGAATCGCTTGCTGCTGTGCCCAGTGAGCGGGCGGGGTAACATTACTGGCATTGGAGTTGTCACCGGGGGCGGGATGGGCTCCATTGAAGCACACACACAGTGACACTTGGTGCTCTGACAGCGCCCCGCTCAGCGTGGACAGGAACTGTACGCACCGCGCCCACTGCCCTCCGCATGCCCAATCTGCCAGACAAATGCCTCAATCTCATTAAATCATAGCCCAAAAAAATATATTAATTAATAAAAAAATGATGCATTAATTCATCAGAGTTTACAATAAAACCTAATGCTACCCTGCTATGCATATCTTTATTTCACATTTATGAAAAGAATGAATAATCAATTTTCAAATGCATAACAATGAAATTTATTATTTTTATTAAACACAATAGATGCCGGTTTGCATTTTTTTTGAATACAGATTTACTATGTATGCTTTTATCAGATTGCGCTGTGTCATAACTCATAAGACACCAGTAAAAGTACCTTTACTAAAACTACATTCTTCATGCACTCCATTGCACTTTACCATACTGTTTTATAACAATATGATGTTTAAAATTCCTCTCATTATATATAATAAGAATGGTTCATATATTATAAATTATAAAACTTTAATATTTCTTCAAAGCAATTTTTGTGAAAACAAGTTATGAGTGGATTAGTGGAAATCACAGACTCAAAGCTAATTAAGCTGAAATATAATGAGCTGACATTTTTTCGAAATTGTTTAATTACCTACCTTTTGTAATAGATTTTTGTGTTGTCACGGCGTCTTCTTCTTCTTTCCTCGGGGTCTTTCTCAAGAGATAATGTATTGAAGTGTACTGTTAGGTGTATGAATGCGAACCTAATATAACCTAACACATGAGCGCATTTCAACACATTACCTCTTGAGAATGGCATCTGCAATGATCCCGAAATGTTGAGGAAAGAAGGAGGTAGAACATGCGGTGACAACCCAAAAATTTATTATGATAAACAACTGTGAAAATCATTAAACATTATAATATACAGTATACCTTTCATTTGAGTAAGAAAGTGTTATTAGAAAGATAAATGAAGGTTTATAGTTATCCGCAATTAATAACAGTAGAACCTCGATTATCCAGATTAATTTTTGATTATCAGTTTCGCATGATTACAAGAAAAATGTACAATTCAAAATATACATTTAATAAAAAATGTGAGTTTTTAAAACAAAATGTTATTAAAAAGGTTTATTCTGGAAGTAAATGTTTTATTATTTTTTCTTCTTCTATTCCAGATTTATCGTTATCCCCAATTGGTCCGGATAATCGAGATTTTACTGCGCTAACCAAATGTTAAGTTTCATTAGCCCTGATAAACGAATGCATTGTGTGCTGATTTTGACATCTCGGATTATAAGGATAATGGAATCAAGTTGAAGAGGAAATAAGAAGCGGCATGAAAGATGTGATGATAACCTGAGAAATATCCTCCGTAGAGTCTGTCGAGGCAGCCCTCGGCGTCTAGCACCAAGCGGAAACCGCCCGCATGGTTCCGTCCTATGCGAAATAAGTCCACACTCACACCCTCGCTCTCCAATAGGGCCTGCAAATCTTGAATGCCCATCTCTAATGTTACAACTGTTCAGTGAAATTTGTTCCTATGAAATCCCCTTCCCTCCGGTGTCGGTGTTGACTGGCAGCGTCCAAAGATTAGACTCTGAAACGACAAATATTTATTGGAGATATTTCTATAAGCATACTGTACTATCATGCAAGTTATTTGTATAAACATGAAATACTGCCCAGGAAACAACTGTAATCTATTTCTAATCTTCTGGATACTAATATTAAGCCAATTAACCGAATTGTATTGTCAACAGAGGTACTCTTTATCAATATAATTTGTTAGTAATGTTATGTGTATAAATTTGATGGCCCAGAGCTGTATTTGAAAATTCGAGTAGTATGTAAATGGAACTTACGTGATTTGATACAATAGGATTGAAATTGAAATAGGTTTATGAAGATATTGATAGTATCTAAAAACATTTTATAATAATAATATCGACAATATGAAAAGTAAATCGCTCACCGCCATAGATTAAAATATAAAAATTGAATTTCAAAGTTGGTAATGTTGTATTAAACGCAGATATTTTTCAACTATGGCTGTAATACTTTACGTAAGTCATTCACATTATAAACATGATAATTAAAACATGTATTAACGAGAATTACGCCAATCAATAAAATTGTTAATGTCAATGATGCTCATTGATGCAACCAATTGATCGTTTACAGATATAATTGACACGATTGTCATTCGTAACTTCTTAATTGACGGCAGATGAAAATTTTGATTGAAGCGCATTGACGCAGCCTATTGATCGTTTACTGTGCGATTGGCAATCGTTCGTTCAGTAGCAAGCAGGAATCGCTTCACACATGTGTCTTGATTTCCGATGTTTGGCCACATTAGCTCTAACAAGATGTCAAAACATTCTTGGTCCATTCTGAGAAAAATTTTGTATTATTCTGGTTTAACATTTCGCATAACTCGTAATAAATGTTCGTGAGTGAAACGAGTTCTCAGTGTTTACCAATCTTTGGACCAGCGTTTCGCCCTCTCTTTTCTTTCTTCCGAGTGCAGACAGCCAAAATTATGGCAAGCCCAAATCTGTATTTGACATCATAATGTTCACACACTGTAGGTACTGTTTCTGCAGATATTCACAAGCAACTGGCAAAAATATTGACGCGTGGATATCAATCGCGCTTCAATTAAAACGATCAATTGGTTGCATCAATGATCATCACTGACAATTTTATTGATCGTCTCTGTTTGTAACTGTATTTTTTTTTTAAATTGGTTCTACAATCTTCTATGAATCTGGGCCTCGAGTAGAGGTTTCATAAAAGATTTTTTTTAATGAGAAATGGATGTCAGTCCACTTGCTCAACCTATTAGGTCCATGTTCTGGGTCCAAACACACATTGATAAAACAACATGTGAATTTGCTTCTTTGTATTATAGATTTTTATTATCGGATTTACTTATTATATTATTACCTATCGGATTTACTTATTATATTATTACCTATCGGTTTTAAAAAAAAAAGGTGAAGGCGATTGCTTGGGATACTGCTAGCCTTGATGTAAAATCATATAAGCAATTCGTTTATGAAATAGATAACCAACAATTATTTAGAAGAACCAAGCACTTAATTTCATTGGCTAGCGGTGACGTGCGGTCCAGAGCTGATGCTGTCATTGCATGCCTAAATTATTTAATGATATTATGTGATACATCCATAAAATCGATAATCAAGAATAAGAAATGATTTATTATAAAACATTAAAGCAAAAGCTATTTACTGTTATAGCCTGGTTCATTTTTTTCCAGTTTCTTTACAAAATATGTGCTTTCTGCATTAATTCTGTCGTACGTAGATACAGACGAAGAAACTTATCTGAAGAATGGGATGGGGGAGCTAATTACCTAATCAAGACTCATAACTCGACAAAATCTGACATTTGAATGACATTTTCAAAATGACGTCCTATGGTAGTTCGTAGTTCCATTTTTGGCCATTCTTTAGATAAGTTTGTAGGCCTGTACCAAATTTGAATAAGGAAAATTTTTAATAAGTGAGTAATTCTAGTAGTGATGAGTGTCTTTGTTAATAAAAGGCGTGCATTTTTGAAGCAAGTATTAATAGACAATTTTGAAAAGCTTTTAAATAACAACTGTCAGAATTTTAAATGAATGGTAAGTATTTATTTCAAAGTATCGGTATAAGCCCGCCAGTTTTAATGTTGAATGTAAAATATTGGTACAGCAAGAAATAATATTCAAAAATCAGTAGTAAAAATAAATAATCATTATTTAAATGACATGGGCCAATAGATAAAATGAATATCCATTATTATTTTGATAGTATGAAAAGTAAAAAACATTCAATGGGGCGCACGGCATTTTAGGGTTACCATTATCGCATATAAAGTATATTAGTCTATGCATTCATGAATATCGGTAAGAACAAACTATTTATGATTACATTATTATTAAAAGAAGATCAAATAAGAAGTCGCAGAGGTGCAGAAAAAAGAGCTAGATGGACATTTCACAAAATAAATGCGAATAACCTCAAAGATTAAATTAATAATTGATCAAAAATATAGGTTCTCTAGGTAGGTACTACAAATATTACAGAAATCATTTTTTTAAACTAAGTACATTTTTATTACCTATTATTGTCTAATTTTATAAAAAAAATGAATCTCAGTTTGGATACAACAATAATTAATAGTATGATATTAAATTTATCTCAATTAAAATTGTATGCTAAATAATTAGTTAGGGTTCGTGGATTTTTTATATTTTACATGTTTTTTACTCATCACTACAAAAAAGGTTTTTTTCAACGTCTTTTAAATTACTAATTTAAGTAAGTATCTTAATTATTTAAATAATATGTATATTATTATTTTTACTATTAGTGTAAATGCCGAATCAGATAATAATTTAATATTGTTAATTTATTACAGTATGTAATGTAAACAAGACCGTGAAACGTATTGCCATTGGCGAGCCAAAAGTCCGAGGACAATATTAATAAGTCGTCCGATTTGTCTATGCTCTGATACTGATCAACGAACGAATAAAAAAATCGAGCTGTCAAAAGTTGCGATTATCGGAATGTTTTCCGATAATCCTAAAATGTTGTGTTATTTATATGTAGACTTGCATAAAGTAATATAACAGTAAAAACAACACAAATTTTATGTTTTCTTTTATGAATTTCATGAACGTTTTTAGTAATAGGTTGTACGTAATTGAAGGAAAAGATTTTTAAGTTATCGTTTGACTGGGTGTGTATTCTAGATTATCATTTTCAATCATTCACATTGATCGACATCGGTCGTCTTTAGTAATAGGTTGTGTGTAATTGATATACCATTGAAGGAAACGTCTTATTCTGTCATATTATGTTTGTTACCATTGATTATTATTGTGAATTTTTGAACACAAGAAATACATTTATTGTAAACAACTGAAGTCTGTCTTATTATTTAATTCTGATACTGAAAATAATATGTAATAAGCACTATACAAGTCTGAAGTATGTCTTGTTATTATTGCAAAGTTGAAAATGTATATAATAGACACCACAATTTATTTAACTCCGCAATGAAGTAGAGATTTAAGGTTTGGATCTCATAAGGTAAGGTTACATATATCTTTGAAGTGCGCTTAGATCAAGAGTGTATGCCTAACAGCTACCTACAACTGATGGTTCGGAAGGTTCAGTTAAGTTAAGTTACAGCTGATAGTTAAAATGAAATAGTATCTTAAAGGCACTAGAAGCTTGCTCAGGAGACTCGCATTGCATCATTGAGCCATTTTATAGATACACAAATGCTGCTACACTAAATGGGCGTAAGGGATGAAATAATAGAGAAATACCATTCTAATAGTACAATCTGTTCTGGAGAGCCAGATAGAAAGAATAATACTATCATACTAAATTTAACATAATAAGGAAGCTACTAAATAAGTTATTTCTGTAAAAGAAAAAATCTGTCCAAAATAGATTTTATACTGACAAATTGATATTTATACTTACCATTTATTATTTAAATAATTCCCGGAAATTATTTAAATAATTCCCTATCATAATTTAAATACTTCCATTGTTATATTATAATACTTACCAATAATCATTTTTTACTTGCTGTTCATATTAAATAGTTCCCACCTTTTTAATAAAATACTTGCTAGATTTTTTATTAAAATACTTGCTGTTAATGCATATATATACTTACCCAATAATTTGAAGCCTTAATAAAACCACCTAATTTGAAGGGTGTTTGCCTGATCTCAAGTCATCGCATGCCACTTGTTGACTACCAGGGAACTCAGAAATAATGGGAACTGAAATACCCAACGGGTAAGGAGAAGCAGGCAACCGATCTCGAGTAAGGAAGAATACAGGATAAATTTAAAGACGTGTCAAGAATGTCATACGTCGAATACTGACAACTGCTCTCGGTTTCTGCATTGACGCCCGTTTAATATTGGTGTATTACACACACTATTGCACGTCTATAATGCGTGGTTCATTTTCGTAGGACACTCACACATTCAAAACCTTGCATCAAAATTTACTGTATTGGTATAATAGCCTATCAGAATTATATTTATTATCTGTTCTGTGTTGACTACATATTAAAGATCATATTATAATATAGAAGGGAGGAGGTAGGCTAGGCTGTTAAGATTAGAAAAAATAGTCCATTCTAAACTTTGTCATATTTATTTGTTTTCACTGAATTAAGAATACAAATTGCAGATGGTACTGGTTAGTTAAATAATTTAATTTAAAGTTAAAATAGTAATAATAAATAAACAAAAACTAAGACTCAAAAAAAGCCATAATAGATAGGTAATAGTCCAAAAATATTTTTGTATATTATGGCTTGGTTAAGCAGGGTTTAATGAATTTTGAAAAACTGACCAACATAAATGATATGAAAAAGTGTGCACAATTTTGTCGGATCGCCCAAAGCATACCAAAACTATGGTTTGGTTTAGGCAGGGTTTTCTTGATTTTTTTTTAAATGAACCAACTCCATCTGTAAATTGTTCAATAAAAACAAATATGCATGACTGACAAAGTTTAGTGTGCACTATTTATGTCGGATTTTAACAGCCTATCTCCACCCTTTGCCACTGATATATAGTCTGATTTGGTTAACCCAACATAATCAATCTATCATCATGTAAATCAGACCATTTTGTCTTTTGGATAAGGCAACTGTGAGGTTTTGATTTACCACGATTAGCTTAATGATAATAATAGTGTCATCAAACCCTTTTAAGCAATTATTAAAAAAAAAAAAAGGATGACAAGTCATTGAATATGAACACCTATAAAAAATTGGATGACTTCGAATTCAAATAATAATAGTACCTAGGTAGAGCTAGTATTCAAAACATTAGCACATAACTTTACTGTAGTAGGTATATGGTAGACATGTTATTCATATACCTAATTAATTTGTATCAACATAATTAGAGAAAATTTAGTCATGAATATTGGAACATAAAGAATTTAATCTCTACCCACTAGTAGGTATTGCATGTTTACTTATATTATTATAAAGCTAGACATCGTTATTTCATTATGAAAATGTAATATCGTCGAACTATTTGTTGAACATTAAAAATAAAGAACATCGGGGTGGCTCTATTAAAAAGAAATTAAGAAATACATAAACAATGCGAGAAGTCTACTTGAATGATAATCAATGTACATACTATATATACAGGTACATACTCTACGAAATGCAATCACCTCCGGTAGGTACGTGCTATTTACGTAATATTGTCGGCTTAAAATTAAAGTAAGAATAACCATAGGACATTTCAGAGTTCGTTACTAGTCTACTAATATGCCGATGGTATGTAGAAAAACGAAAATGTCACAGTTGGGAAGTTATCCATCCTCCATTACAAAGTGCAAGGATGCAATATGCAATCGCCAGGTGCACCTTATTGCATTGCCGTATCTTCAATTATTAGTATCGTGACAACTCTGATATAAATTATGTTATTGGAAAAATCTGACGGCCAAATTGTATACCCAAAAATTTCGGCAAGGTTCAATTAAAATATGCAGATCTAACGATCATAGGTAAAATCGCCGGCAAAAATTTAGAAATATTAACATGTTTTTAAGTGTTCGACAGAAAAATATTATACAAACTTAATGGTGGCGGTTATAAATTTACGGTTTTTGGAGTTTTTAATAAGGTTTTTGAAGTACTCACCGGCTGATATTAAAAACCATACCCAACGTGCAGTCTAAAGAAAACACTAAACCATCGCCATTTGTAAATTATTACTTTTTATGTGTTGCCATGTCAGTCAATCTATTATTTTATTTTGTTTTCGATAAAAATCAAAATATGCAGATAATGTCGGTTCGTGGACAGCACTTTACCTATTCCTTTTTCATTATATTATTATTTATTATTCAAGACATTATTTTAGACCATGTTTAGCGGCTAAACTAGTAATAGTATAACACTATCATGTATTATTTATTATCAGTTTACATCCCACGCACGAGGTGAAAACCACCCACCAGCTGGTTACTACCTACTATAATTTTGAGTAGGTACCTACCTACCTAAATTGAGATATCTATAAATAGATATATTATTGTCAAATACAAAAATGTACCTATCTTCTAAAAACAACTTAATATAAAATGGCAAAAATCAAATTTCTTCAGCTTTTTAATTGATAAAATAATGTCACAATGAGTGATTGTTGTATTTATGCCCACATAATATGCATATGTTACACCGAATGTGCGAAATTGACTATTACATGAAATGGGCAAAATTTTGGCTAATTCATGTAATAGTCAAGCCTGTTGCCTTATTCATGAATTAGGTAATTTTTCTGCTGAGTACACGAATTCGCCACGGTATGGAATTCTTGAACTGTCAACATGACAAGAAAAAGTAAATTTAATACGGATGGTTTTATTAGTTATAATTGGACATAATATAATATTATTATTATTAGGTTAGGTTTTCTAATTCTGAATTAAATTATTCAACTGAATGTCCATTTTGAGGTTAGCTATCAAGTGTCAACAAACTATCACAAACATTCAATCGACGATTGCACAATTGATTGATTGAATCAAATCGCGAAAATACTTTTCAATAAAATTCTTCCGTTATCATATTATAGTTCTAGAATTTTTTGCGCATAGTAAGGTAAATGTACCAGTAGTTGACCATGTACCAGTAGTTGACCTTTTTTCAATAAAATGCCCAAAATAAGGAACGTAGACCCGGGATTGCACTAAATTGTAAAGTTGAGACAAGTGAAGCCATCTGTGGTCGGATTGAGGAACTAACACATCACCATATGTCATAGGGGCGTCATAGCAGCTATTTGAAAACAACGCATCACGCCGTAAGCATTTTATTTTTAATTTCTTAAGTAAATTGTTAAGGATATCAGTGGATGTAAGCATATGGCAATGTAATGTTTTTGACTTCATAATATCAAGTTAATGCATTACGGGCAGTCATAATATTGATGTATCGATATCATTTGTAATTTTTAAGTTATATTTACAAGGAAGCAAGTTTTTGGGGGGGGTCAACTACTCAAACTTTTTTAAATACAGGGTGGTCAACTACTAGATAAATTAAAAATTATTTCACTTAGTTTTGAACAATTCTTACATTCATAATAGTATGGAACGATGATTATATATTAATTAAAAGTGTCTAGGGTGGTTCTGTCCAGTAGATGACCTAGGCGTCAACTTTTATTTTTTATTTTTTCAGCAACGGGTTTGTATATTTTTTCTTCGGAAAACAAAAATTTCTTGAATTATAGCCCTGAATATATAGCAACTGAATGAAGCAGGTCAACAATAGCCGACAAGTTACGAGAAATAGCGTCGCGATAAAAAAAAATGCAGGGCATCACGGAGGATTTACTTTGGTCATTATAACGTACCCATATAATTAATAATGTTAACGTTAGTTTTACCGCAAATTGTTTATCAGCCTGCCTCACCATACTTTTTTATATAACCTGCCTGCTTCACCATACTTTCATATAACCTGCCGCCCCTAGGGGAGCAGGGTCTTAGCCAAAAAAGGAATCGAGACAGTGTACCAGCAGGTAAATGCCGACGATAAAGAATGCATAACCGTCATAGTAACAGGGAGTGTCGGTGGGGCTGTCACACCAACGACAGTCCTCTACAAGTACAAAAGAATTCCTCAAGAAATTTCCGAAAATGTGGACTTTGTCCATGGAACCCGCTGTAACAGTACCAGGAAAATCGTAAAGTTTGCCTTCAATGGTTACATCAGAGGAACCCAAGTGGTATTTAGAGAGAGTTCCTGAGTAAAAACATTGATGAGGAAAATCTTGAATCATTCCGCAAAAACAACGAACCTGATCAAGATGACGTCACTGTTCGCACTGTGACGAAAAGTAAAAAATGAGTTGTAAAATATCACACCACCTGACCTGGTCAGACTCATCGATGAAGCATTGCAAAAAGAGGAATCCGATGATATGATGTCTTTGGCCACCTGGAATACTATGAATTATTATGATGTTTCATCTCCAATCGCTAGGGCACCTGTGGCCGGTCTAACGACTTGTGATGGTGATTAGTCTCCAATCGCCAGTGCACCTAAGGCTGGTATAAGGATTTGTAATGATACTTCGTCTCCAATCGCCAGTGAATCCGTGGCTGGTCTATCAAATATTCGTAGTCCATTCAAGAGACATTTTTTCTTCCCCGGTGAAGGGGAAGAAAAATTCAAGAAGAAAGCAAAAAAGGGAAAACACCCCCACCAGTGTTTGCGGTAAACCTTGCCAGGAGTATTTCCTGAACAAAAAGAGGAAGAAAGAAGAAATGGAACGGTTGAAAAAAGAACGAGCTGCAGAGAGGCAAAGAAAGAAAGAACTAAATGAGCAAGCAAAGGAAGAAAAAAAAATGGGGGAATTGAAAGCAGTCAAGAAGAAAATGCGTTTTTCTTCCGAGTCTTCTAACCCAAGTGTTGACATTTTAGACTCAGCGGAGAGTGAATAGTATAAGTCTAGTGATGAAAGCTTTAAGCCTAAAACTCGCTAGCTGCCCGTTATGAAAGTCATTAATGAACATTGTATTATAATACTTCCCGGGGAAATCGTCCATATTTCTAAAGGAAAAGCTACTATTTCATCGATGCAAAAGTGCGGGAGACTATGGAAATGGCCAGAGCGACCCGATGTACTTAGCTATGAATGGAAGGCGGTAGTATCCCATATAAATGACCCGACACAAGTAAGCAAAACTCGTAATGTTTATTTAGTTCCGTAATTGGACTTTATTTGGAATATTTAAGGATTTTTATGTTAAGTTTTATTTTGGTAAGTACTGAGCCTATGCGTTATTATGTAGTATGTATGTACTTAGTTGCTAAAATAAATATATTTTTGTATTTTTAGTTTGAAGCAACTAATTTTGCACCTTTCGTTACCCGAACAAAGCTGATGATTGGCTGTCAAACAAAATCCTCTCTTATGTAACTTATTACTGAACCGCCCATTGCTACCAAGTTGATTCAAGTAACTATGGGCTAGAGTGGTCTGACAGAAAGCCCTGAGGCAACTCTGATGATAGATTTGCCATAAAGCCTTCTGATTAGACATGGTCAACTACTGAAACATATAGTGGTCAACTACTGGAACTTTCAATTTTTTGGATGGTCAACTACTGGAACAAAAACATGGTCTTGAAAAATTGAACACAATTTTTTTGTAACAGACCCTTTCTTAATTTTTGTCTTGTCATATTAATTAAGACATTTGATCCATTATGAGTAGACTTGCTTTGCCAACATTCAGTGTAATGCTAAACGTTAATCGTTATTTTTGTTGAATTTTTTTCTTAAGTGGTCAACTACTGGTACGTTTACCTTAAATGGATATGAACGTCATTCAAATCAATGACATTTGACACATTTGTTTAGTTGCAAAAAACACCACGGAGCGCGATCATCTATTTTGACCATAGATAATATAAATGTACATTTTGACCAATCCATGAGCATTTTATACATTAAGTTTAGTTGCAAAAAATACCACCGTAGCGCTACTATCTAATTTGTCCAAGACATGAAGTAGGCAGAAAAATTACTGCCGATTTCACGCACTCTCCAGATATTTTGTCTAATTCATGAATACGGCAACGGGCTTGCATTTTTCATGATTAAGGCAAAATTTTGCCCATTTCATGTAATATTCAATTTCGCACATTCGGCGTAACACATATCAAAGTATCAATAAAAAAAATTGTAATTCAATTCATTTACTAGACAATCTTTTCGCTTTCAAACCAAAGTTAAATTTTGTACAGCTCAACTGCTGTAGATAAATAAACATAAAACGTTTCATCGAAAGTAGACATGTGGTCTCGTGGAATGTTATTTCAATCAAAGTGCGCAAATTTTTACAATGTGGATTATACTAAAGTACCTACATTAATAATTTTGCAAGTGTGGACATGCCTTGAGTTTCAAACAGCTGATAGCTTTTATGTACCGTCGTGACCCCGAACTTCGCCTAGTTTTAGTGGGATTTTGCGTAATATCATAAAAATTAAAATGTTTTCGTAACTAGTAATTATATCCAATGAAGTATTGCGTTGTCAATTTTGTACAAGTGACATGAAATTTCACATTTTGCTGGAAAAACATTAATTTTTGATCATTGAAAGACACCAGGCGAAGCATGGTGTACTTACCCGAACTTCGCCCAGCGTTGTATTTTTCAAATGTAGCCATATATATAAATAAAGGAAAAGATTTAATAGTAAATAGATGTGTTCAAAACAATATGAACCATAGTGATGGGTGTATAAGGTTCAATTTAGCAAGATATTGGTAGTAGGCGAAGTACCGAACCTGTTCTGGCGTGTTTTCATACATTAGATAAACTTCTGTCAGGTTGTCAATAAAACTAATGTGGAATAATTTTAATAGTTATTTATGAATTTTTTTTGAACATAGTAGTAAGTATAAAAAAAAACATTTGTTTACAACTGCAATAAACTAAATTAACTACACATATGCCTATACATATTTTAAAATATGTTATAATCATTAGAATACAACTTATTAACATATTGAAAAATCGTTTAAAACTACTGAATCAAAATCAAAATTTCTCTGCGATAATATGGGTTCAGTTCATGTAGAACCAAAACAATATCGGTTTTAATGATTTGAGAAATATAACCAATGAAAATATAAAAACGAACATTTGTTTACAACTACAATTAATTAATTTAAATCAACTATACATGTAAGTAGGGTAAGGGGATGTATTATCGTGATAGATTTTACAAAGTACTATATATAACTGTAAGCTTGCATAATATTAAAAATGTGAAATATGTAATGGAAATGGCCATGCTTCACCTTAATGATGAACATTAAATGGACTTTGTAAACATAATAACTATTCTTTTTTTTACAATTTTATTTGAAACGAAAAAGTTTGGTAATATCGTGACAAGCACAGTTAATACCGTGATACTGGTAAGGTAATATCGTGACAACTAGAATAAAAAGGAAATCAGCGAAAATATTTATTTATAGATGAAAGAGATACTGACATTGGTATTTTTATCTACAGATTGATTAATTAATTGAATATTTAAATTAATTGAATGGTTAACTTAATAAATTATATTTGAACACTCGTCACACATGATGTAAAGTTCATCATCGTCTGGTGCAATGTTCAAGCAATCGTTATGATATGGACGAATGCAATAAGAACACTGTACCAAATTTTCCCATTCTTCTCTTTTGCATCATGAGAATATGTTAATCCACATGCACCACAGATCCAATCTTCATCAGTATTTTTTAGTTTTCTGGCGTTTCTGTTTGATTTTTCTTTGTTTTGGCTGTTCTTTTCTTTTTTAATAGCCTCTGTTGAAGTAGATGCATGACTGATGATCTCTATATCATTCAAATATTTTGCTGACGAGTCGGACTTTCTTTTTGTTGTGGTTTTCGTTTTTTCAATAGGCAACACATCTTCAATGTTTTGATCAGCCATTACATTTTTATCAGCACTTGTAATTTTTTTCTGTTAAACGAGAAGGTGCCATAGCGTCTGAGTTAACAGCATCCTTACAAAAAGGGAAAATCCCACATTTTTTGAAAGCATTTTGTATATTACTGGATGTGAATGATTTGAAATAAGCCGGATTTAACATGGAGTGAAAATTGGTTCTGTCTGGTTTTTCTATCGGATGATTTTTCATATGATCCTTCACGCTATCATTGCAATGGTGCTTAAGGGACTTATAGACACCAACGTCCAATGGCTGTATGATGTGAGTGTTGTGTGCCGGAAAAGTGAACAAATAAACTGAATTATCCTTCGCCAGATTAATCACGTCTGGAGTTATGTGAGATGAGTGGGAATCAAGAAGCAGAACTACAGGGATAGCGTGAATGATGATTTTGAAGCTGCATAAATTTTCATTCCACCTTCTTGCACTAATCGTAAAGCACGATCTATATCTGAAGATGCGTATTATCTCCTTTTTGGATTCTTTCGCTGTCGCAGCCATATTTGAATCAAAGAAATTATACTAATATAGGCAATATCGTGATAAAAAAAACCAACGAAAACCGGATAAATAACTATCAAGTAATAATGCCGACCGTATAATCTGTACGTACATATATTAATATAGCAGTAAAAATGTGTTAAAACATTAAAACAGTTCATTCAAAAATAGGTCGTCAAAATAACATGTATTTTTTTGAAAACAACCTAACAAATTCATCGGCTAACTTAAGGAATTTTGTTCAATATTTTATTAAATTTTGAACAAATACCAACAAATATAGTAAGGTTGATCTATTAACTATCGATGTTGTGCAGAAAAAAAATAACTTACCGGTTACCAGTTAGATAATTTTACGAAAAACTGAGCGTATAGGGTTGCAAAAATCAGTTGAACACGTCTGGGCAGGTTCGCGAATTAAAAGTTTTTGTACTCGCTCGACAGCGTCTTAGCGATCAATCTGAAAATACCAGTGGCGAAGGGTGGAGGTAGGCTGTTAAGATCTGCCATAAACAGTCCACATTAAACTTTTTCAGACATACATATTTGTTTTCATTGAAATAAGACTACAATTTAAAGATAGCGTTGGTTAGTTTTTTAAAATTCAATTAAACCCTGAGAAACCAAGCCATAATAGATAATAGTCAAAAAATACATGTCTATCTATAAAATATCTAAAATTATGCAATTAAATCATACATAACTTTGAATATTTTATAAATAGAATAATATTTTTTATTTATTATAGTTTGGTATACTCAGGGCTTAATGAATTAAAAAAAATTAACCAAAAATATGTGTAATATGTATTTTTAATCCAACAAAAACAAATAACTATGAATGAAAAAGTGTGTACAATTTTGTCGTATTGCCCAAATTAGACCAAAACTATTATGGTTTCGTTTAGGCATGGTTTAATTGATTTTTAAAAACCAACTAACACCATCTGTAAATTGTAGTCTTAGTTCAATAAAAACAAATACATATGACTAAAAAAGTTTAGTGTGCACTATTTATAGCGAATCTTAACAGCCTACCTCCACCCTTCGCCACTGGAAAATACCATTGTCCTTTTCACTCCTTTGACTCATCGTATGCGTTGTTTCATATTCGTCACCAGGCTAGGTAATATCGAAATATCGAATTGAAAATGTATCACGATATTACCTATATCACGATAATACATCCCCTTACCCTATACCAATAACGAAAAAAATACAAATCAATCGCATTCGATTAGAATGCCATAGATAAAAAATGATATTAATAAAAAAATCTTATGATACAATTATCCAGCAAACTTTTATGCACATAACACAATATTTATTCACTCATAATGTCGTATACACCATACACATTAGAATACAGCTTATTAATGTACTGAAAAATTGTTTAAAACTTCTGAATCAAAAATCAAAATTCCTCTGCGATGTGATTTTGGTTCGCTTAGAACCAAAACAATATCGGTTTTATTAATTTGACAAATATCATCTACCACCGGCCAGCCATATCTGTTTCTTCCTTTATTTCTCAAAAATTTTATCGTATAAGTTTCATTTATTTTTTTAATCACTTGCCCAATATAAAAGCGATCCGATTTCTGGACAGGAAATTTGACTAAAACAAAACAATTAACTGCCAGATTGTCATACTGTTCAGGTGTTTCGCTCGTTACATTGAAATCAATATCAGTTTTTATGTTTCTACTCTTAAATTCTTCAGATACTTCACCGAATTTAATAGATTCGGTGTCAACATCACTATCTTCTCGAGGCAAAAAGTCATCAGATTCATCTAATAGCGAATATCTACTAATGCTACTAATAGTCTCTTCAGAATCTGATGAATCTGTAAGTATAATGTGTTCTTTTCGCTTCTTAGTTTTAGTGGGTGGAATTATTTGAATATCCGAAGTTATTGTAATTTTTTTGTTTTGATGCCTTTCGTGTTCTGAGCATTTCCAATCTTTTGGATCTTTAGATGTTCCAGGTAGAATTATTTCATTAGATGTATTAGAATGTTCTGGTACAATTATGCTATTTGCTGATGTATTAGCATATTCTGGAACAATTATTTTACTGGATGTATTAGAACGTTCTGGGGGGAAATTGTAAGTTGACGCAGACGTACCAGGCTGTCTTTTATTTCTTTCTTTCTTCATAGGGTTGGGTGACCTATTTTCCTTCAGGTAATCTAAAAATGATTTTTCTATTGAATATTCATTTATATTTGATACATCAGGGAATTTCCGCAGTACTTTCTCTGGGTTAAAAGGGTATATGCCGGTATTTACAAAAGCACTAGTAATATTATGCCTTTTTTCGTCCAATTCGTTAATCAGCTGTTTAAGAAATTCTGGAAAATGTGCCTTATTTATAGATGTTTCTCTTGGATTCTGGTATTTATATTTTAATAATATAGTACGCCACAACTTCTTCATGGGCCCAAAGTAACAAATATCTAACGGTTGAGTCAAATGATTTGAGTTTGGTGGCAAAAAAACAAATTTAATATTGTTTGATTGACACAAATCTACAACGTAATGATTGATGTGTGACGCCAAATTATCTCCAATTATAACCTTTGGTCCAATTTTAGAATTAGCCCAAGGTATAGCTATTTGTTGGAACCAGTCTTCAAAAATAACAGAATCAAGCCAGCCAGATTTGCTCCTGTTATATCTTGCTCCAATAGGTCCATTTATTCGCCACTGGTGAAATAAATGTTCCGCTTTATAAACCACATACGGTGGCAAGCAAACACCACCTGCAGATATGGCAAACATCACAGAAATTGATCCTTTTGTGTAATTCACTACACGTTCTGGATATTTAATACCGCGGCGAAAAATGCACTTGGACGCACCCGGGTCATCCACCAAATTGGTTTCATCATAATTCAATATATTTTCCGGTGGTACATCTTTCAATGTCTCTTTCAAGTTTTTGAAATACATTTCGATTTCACTTGAATTTTTTTCAGCGCGTGATCTTTTTATATTTTGAGTGGATCATGTTGTTAAATTAACTTTGTTACGTTTAAGAAAAGAATATGCCCATTTTTTCCCTGGCGGATTGCCATCAAATAAAAATTGTTGCCCATTGGACAATAGGTATCGATGCACCACAAGTCTTAAGTCCAGCAGAGTCAGTGGACAACCGTAATCCCCAGCAGCAATTAAAACTTTCACAATTTTGTCTTCTTCTTCCTGAGTAAGACGGGTTGGAGAACCAACTGGTTTTACATGTTTACCATGTAGCCTATCCTATTAATTCTAATGCAATATTCATCATCTCCTCGTCGTGTTTGGTGGTGTAATTTCTTTTTTTATTAGACATTTTCTTCGCACGGAATATTTTATCTGAAACAAAAAATATACTTATGTAGTTAATAAGTAATATTTGTTGACAATATCATGCAGACATATTATTTTAATACAGATATTTCAAAATCATAATTCATGGAATTTAAATAATAAAAAGTACACATGGTGGTGCCAACCCTACGCGTAGGCGAAGCTGGGATCACTTTGGCGGGAAAAGGCTCGAGTCTCTTATTAATTCAAATTAAATGCTTATAATCAAAGATAGAGTTCTAAATGTTTTCAATTTATAAATATAAAACTTCATTAAACCTATAGAATACAAAAATAATAACTTACCTTCAACAGATTCTTTTTACAGACACATTTTTGTAAGACAATTCGTAACTCGACACTCCCGCATCACAAACAAACGTGTTTTCCTGACACATCCACATGAAGTTAGATTCAAATTTTGGCACAAATATTACCACTATAAAAAAAATTATCTTTGGAAAGATAGTAGGAATGCCATTGTCAAAGAAAGATGGGTAATTTTTAGGTTTAACTAAAATAGGCGATGTAAGGTACTGCAGGCGAAGCTCGGGGTCACGACGGTAATGGTAAGTCTACAAAAAACTATTTAATTTGTTTGTCAGACGGATGTCTATAATATTAGTCTAGCTAGACTTTATACAGGTAATGAGTGACATTTTAAAATGTACATACTTACATATTATTTTTTTAAAGTTCTTGGCCATGTAAATAATTTATTTTAGCGTTTATTATTATTTTTTGGCTGCCCACTTTGAAGGCCCTCTATATTATGACAAAATGCAGGACAGCGCCAACAGCACCAAGCTGAATCTTATATTGAACTATTATAATATGACATAGGCACTGACAAACGGGGTACCTACTCATAGATAATAATAATTATGGGGTACTCACCAAAGGATGGTAAACCAAGGAATTAGCAAGAGATATAGGTACTTATTATATATTTAGGAGTTTACAATCAATCCATGATAAATGCATTACGCTGAAAAGCATTCAGTATCTCAACATAATAAGCATAAAACGTTTCTGTAAAAATATAATTCTTTATACAGTAAAACCCCTATTTTACGTTTTTTAAGGGACTGGAAAAAAAAACCTAATTGAAGCGAAAATGTAAAAGGGGGGTATTGAAAAAAAGAACATTTAAATTTTGTGTTTCTAAAAAAATAACGTTTTATTAAAAAACAACATTCAATTAAAATTTTTATTGAAAAAATCATGTAGGTATATTAGTTTGTTGCATTTTTGTTATGTAATTCCCTTTCAAGACTATATTATAAACATTTAAAAGTGTCATCTTGAATATCAGCAAAGCTTGTAAAGTAGGTTTTTAAACCCTCTGTGAATCTCATTGCTTCTTCTTTTGTTGGAATATCAACCTCTTCATCATCAGACAGTTCTTCAGAAGCGCGCGTAACTCGCATATTTTGAATATTTCCGACGTAAATCGCGGGAAAGAAAAACGTCAATGCGGGTATTTACACGCAATTGCTGGGAAAACGTGAATTCCGGGCACGTAAAAACGAGGTTATACTGTATTTTATTACTTAACTGAGATATAATGCAATAAAAATTGAAGGGGCATTTTTTGTCATTGATTGTTAAAAGTTGCAGATTTTTCTTTCATTCTCATTATTTAAAAAAAAAAAAAATTTTGTTTTTAGACATGTACATGAAAATAAAATAGGTAATGATTATTTATACTTTTGTTTCTTTTATATTGTTATCAAAATATATATTGGGGGGACGGTAAGCCCTCTGACAAAATTAATGCACCTACAGACATATTATTTTTCAAATGAAATGAAAAAAGAACTAAAAACCTGATACAGCTTTCATTCCAAGCCTATACATTTGTTTTGGGTTTCAAATAACCAAATAAAACACCAGATATTATGTCATAATAATTATATTGAATTTGTCAATAATATTATGCTACACATAGTAATTTTGCATTATGTTAATAAAAAATTATGTTTTTGTGATTTTTATCCGACCATGTCCGATCCTAATAAGATCATATTATGGGCCTCCACAGAGTGAAGGTATTGACGGATTTTGTTTTCACGAGAAATGGAAGTCAGCAGCTTGCTCAACCTATCAGGTCCATACTCTGACTCATACACAAATTGAAAAACAATATCTATACTTGCCGGACCCAGGATTCAAACCTGGGACCCACAACGCTTAAGCCGCGCGGCCATCGTGGACTGTAATCTAGGCCTAAAATATTACTATAATAATAATGATAAAATATAGCTCAAACCAGTTTTAAGATTGATACCTCTGCTGTTATTTATTTCTTATAGCACCAATACATGCACAAATATTGTGTAAATTCAACTATCTTAATACTGTTTACTTGGGAAAAACTAAAATCTTGAATGGGTATATTTGTACTGAATAAAGAAAGTAAGTATGTGTAAAAATGCGAATAGTCAGTCCAATTTCAAAGAAGTGAAAGTCATGAAATTTGTAATTTTTGGTAGGTCAAAAGATTGAACAATGTGCTTTTAGATTGGGGAGGGTGGGGAAGCCCGTAATAACCAGGTACCACACCTTGTACTATTTTATTTAGCACTACACCACTGCTGGTAGCATTTTCATGTTGCCACGTCAATAAATTGACTGGGCCATAAAGCATGCATGCACTCAAAAAAATTTGAAACCTAAAGGAATGACTAGGTACAAATAAAATTCACTTGACTATTTTTTTATTATTAATGTTCATACGAGGGTGGGTCAATAAGTCCTTAGAAAAGCCGACAGGTGGCGCGACTAGTACTGTAAGCGGTTTGTTTTCATGCAGCGGCACTACCGATTCAGTATGCTGCGAAGTTTCAATCAGATTGGTCGGGTTGTTGTGTGTTTCTCGTACATTTAAAAAAAAAATTTGCTTGTGGAAAATGGAGAAAATTGAGTTTAGAGCTGTTATTAAACATTTTAATATAAAAGGGTTAACAGCAAAGGAAATAAAAAATGAGTTGGATTTAGTTCACGGCATATCTGTTCCTTCACTTGCAACTATTTATAACTGGTTAAATGAATTTAAACGTGGTCGTACATCAACAAAGGATGAACCACGCTCAGGACGTCTTGTAGAGGTGACTACACCAGAAATGATCAATAAAATCCACGATATGGTGTTAAGTGACCGAAGATTAAAGTTGAGTGAGATAAGTGAGGTTACAGGGATCTCAAAAGGTAGCGTCATTTCTATTTTACATGACAAATTGGGCATGAAAAATATTTCTGCAAGATGGGTGCCGCGTTTGCTCACAGTCGACAATAAACGCAATAAGGTGGTGGCCTCTAAAGCCCTGTTGTCGCCAGTGGCGAAGGGTGGAGGTAGGCTGTTAAGATCCGCCATAAACAGTGCACATTAAACTTTTTCAGACATAGATATTTGTTTTCGTTGAAATAAGACTACAATTTACAGATAATGTTGGTTAGTTTTTAAAATTCAATTAAACCCTGAGAAACCAAGCCATAATAGATAATAGTCAAAAAATACATGTATATCTATAAAATATCTAAAATTATGCAATTAAATCATACATAACTTTGAATATTTTATAAATAGAATAATATTTTATATATATTATAGTTTGGTGAAGGCAGGGCTTAATGAATTAAAAAAAAATAACCAAGAATATGTGCAATATGTATTTTTAATCCAACAAAAACAAATAACTATGAATGAAAAAGTGTGCACAATTTTGTCGTATTGCCCAAATTAGACTAAAACTATTATGGTTTCGTTTAGGCAGGGTTGAGTTGATTTTTAAAAACTAACTAACACCATCTGTAAATTGTAGTCCTAGTTCAATAAAAACGAATACATATGACTAAAAAAGTTTAGTGTGCACTATTTATAGCGAATCTTAACAGCCTACCTCCACCCTTCGCCACTGGTTGTCGCTCATGCAACGCAATCCGAATGAATTTTTTCGTCGCTTTGTGACTGTAGATGAAACATGGATACACCACTATACTCCCGAGACGAAAGAACAGTCAAAGCAGTGGATTGCGAAGGCAAACCATGTCCAAAGAAGGTGAAAACCGTAAAATCAGCTGGTAAGGTTATGGCTACTGTATTTTGGGATGCACGTGAAATTATTTTCGTTGACTATTTGGAAAAAGGAAAAACAATAACAGGGGATTATTATGCATCTTTATTGGACCAGCTAAAAAACAAAATTGAAGAAAAACGGCCTCATTTAAACAGGAAAAAAATCCTCTTTCATCAGGACAATGCCCGTGTTCACACATGTTTACGATCAATGGCTAAAATTGAAGAATTGAAGTTCGAATTGGTCGACCACCCACCGTATTCGCCAGATTTAGCCCCCAGTGACTTTTTCCTTTTCCCAAACTTAAAAAAATGGCTAAGTGGACAACGTTTTTTTTCAAATGAAGAAGTCATCGATCGGACAAATGCTTATTTTGAGGACCTTCCGAAAACTTATTTTTCTGACGGTTTAAAAAAAATTGAGAAACGTCTAACCAAGTGTATTGAGCTCCAAGGAGATTATGTTGAGAAATAAAAAAAAAATACAAAAATAAAAACTGTTTTAATGCTTTTTTCTAAGGAATTATTGACCCACCCTCGTAGTATTATAAGTATAAAAACGAATTATAATGATTTATTGTACAATGATTCCGTATTTTAGTTTCTTATTTGGAATGTTTGCGTTTATTTTCTTGCTGCTTGGCTGCCTTCTTCTTCATTATTTGGAGTCTCTTATCTGCAGATATAATGTTGATATTTGGAGTAACGACTTTCGATGATGAGCTAGACACAGCTGATGGTATTTTAACAGATGATCCGGGTGGTGCAGGTTTAGATGAAGATTTTATGGGAGTAGATGAACCCGACAATGATCCAGATTTAACTGGAGCTGTATTAGACACTGCAAATCCATGAGTCGATATCGAACAAGTTGCACATTGCCAGCCGGAGCCCACATCATTTTCCGAAATAACTGGTTTATGACAATCCTGTAATCAAAAAAACGTCATAATAATAATAATTTTTTTTACATAGATGCATGATTTTGGATAGAATTTATTCAATCATGAATCCCATAAATTGATATTCCTATCTTATCTCAAAAGAACAAAGTTTTCTAACTGATTTAAATTTTTTACTATTCTACTTGTTTAAATAATTTTTGGTGATAAAGGTTTCACCTTCTGATACCTTCAGGCACTGTACACCAATTGTAAATATACAACAGAGACAGATTAAAGTCATTTACCGCCGATACTATATTACATTTACATAGTAAAAGATCATGAAAGGACGTTAAAGAGGAAACCCAGAGCGCTAAAAACAATTCAATAGTACAAGACTCAAATCAATTAGAATTAAAATTCTATTAAACACCCTTAGTTCATTCAATGTTTTCAGTATGCTAAGAAAACAGTTTTTCTTCAAAAGATTGTGGTAAATAACATGAGAAAATTTCTTTTGTAAGTTGAATAATGGTATAAGTAAGTATTAACAGTCACGATGGTCGAGCGGCTTATGCATTGTCTTATAATATTGTGGGTCCCAGGTTCGAATCCTAGGTCTGGCAAATACACATATTATTTTTCAATTTGCGATAAGAGCTGGAGTTTGGACCTAATAGTTTGAGCAAGTGTCCAGCACCCATTTCTCGTAAATCTGTTAATACAAACTTCCACTCTGCGGAGGCCCATATGATCTTATTAGGATCAGACATGGTCAAAAGAAAAGAAAAAAAAGAATAAGTATGTATAGACAGAGTAAAAGAAGTTAGCTGCCGGCAATAATAAGTACTGATATAGGGGTGGTGAACCTTTTTATGGTTTGGTGTTAAAAAACTAAAAAAAAAATTGTAACAATGGGTGGTGTGCCTAAGTTGTTTTTGAGAGGAAGATTCCTTTTTACTCTGAAATTAAGCATGACTCGTTTTTAGATGTTTTCGACAAGCTATTTTTTCCCTCCGAGCTCAAAAGTATACTGAAAGCAAATGTATTACAATATAATCGGCTTTCTGCAAAAGTGAAAATTCCATCCATACAAATTCGACAGCATTTTCTTACTGGTTCTTCTTTCCAGAAAATTATGTACGTTCTGCATGCCGGCGTATGAGGTTTAACACGGTTCTATAATTCCATTTCTCTTCAACAGAATTCGGTAATGGTGCCGCAGATGACCGCATGATCTTTTATAACTTTTTTTCAGACCAACCTAATCTACCCCAACATCATCTAACCTAACCCAACCTTAGTGTGTGATAATAATGCATCGAAATATATGAAAATATCAAACTTTAAATTAACAATTACTTATTGGATCGAAAAGCATCTCCACCGATAGAAAAATGTATTTAATAGAATTAATAAACCTTCCGCCAAAAAAAAATAAATGATAAATGGTCATGCGGTCATCTGTGGTACTATAACCCAGAATTCTTACGTGTGCCAAATATGAGAAACGTGTCATAGGTTGCCACCGCTGTACTAATACTACATAATTACAAAACTGGAGGTTGACCATCTAGCATTGACTACTCAAAACCTACTCACGGTGTGGAGGAAACTGAGAGTTATAGCCTACTTTTAATAGCACAACACGACAACTGCGGGTGATAAGTAAAATTTGAAAAAGTAACCTGGTGATAGAGCGCGTGACAAACATCACACTCCACAAGCCTGTTCCCAGCCTGCACAGCGATCTGTCTGCACACCGCGCATGTCAAGTCTTCCTCTAGTAATTCCAGTTCCCTATCCATAACACTTGAATCATCGTCGTCGGCTCTTTCGGGAATTTGAATCTGTTGGGGACTCTGCGATGGTTGAGGTACATTCTTACTACTGCTTGATTTAGACGATTCACTCTTCGTTTTAATTTTTTGGTAATTATCATTTCGCTCCTCGGCCAAATATTTTTTTGACAGCACGTTAGCCATCGTTTTCGAAGCCCCATACGTATGACGGAGTACATCGTCTAGCAATAACCTCACTTGTTCGGTGGAGTCACGAGAATTTGAATGCAAATATTTTAGTGCTTGTTTAATAGACGGGTCTAGTTCAATTGATGCCATTTCAAATATTCAGGGAATCAAATAATATCATACAAACAAGTGCTGCTTGTTAGGTCGCGAATTAGTTAAATAGTCAATAAATTGTTTTTATTTATGTCAAGAAACGTCTAATTAGTCTATGCTCAAATTCTTGCAGTGTGGCCATTTTTGTGAAATAAGTCCCTTCAGAATGCTTTTTTAGGATCAGCTGATGTAAAACCAATTTTCTCGTATTATTTGAAATGAGTACACATTTTTCATAAAACTATTTTTTGAAATTGAATTATTTTTGCTGTACTATATTTCATCCAAAGAGATTGGGCTTTGATTTCACCATTTTGTATTACCCAAACCAACAAGCGGTCCAAATTTATTTTACTGTTCGAACCAGTGATGCCAACCGTACTATAATTGTAGTACAATACTATAATTTTGATTCCGCGAAAAATGTAAAATACTATAATTTTACGCCAAATATACCAAAATACTATAATTTTAAAGGATTGAAGACGAAAAATGTCCTGTACTATATATTTTTCCGAAATACTATATTTTTTACGCCTTTGTACTATAATCAGCATATAAAAAGATGGCAACACTGGTTCGAACACTATTGTGCTGCCAAGATATGGAAATTAAAATTCGTATGTTGGTCGCACTGTTCGATGCGAACTGTATTGTTTGCTGTGCAAAATTTGAAATTGAGTTTCCAAATATTCTGCCATTTAACAAAATAAATAAGGCACTTACTCATTTTTTATTCATGTTAAATTAATTTGTATTAGGTTTTAAAATTAAAAAGATAAATGTGGGATGTTTATAATAATAAGTATTCCTACTTACCATATTACGCAGGTCCCTACCATGTACCTATTAGGCATAAAGCCCACCAAGAAAGCCCTCGGTGCGCTCACTACTGAGTAGGCCCCCTCCCACCCGCGCATTACCCTTCACCTATGTAATAAGGGGCTCAAGCAGCACAAAATAATTATTATTATCAGCGTCTCTCATAACAAAGCAATAAAAATATTATTAAATTTCTCGGGGCTTGTAATTAAAATCGGACACGCAATAACTAAACAAAGAGTTCGCTGTTCTTAAATAAAGGCTTCTCGCCCGTCGCATCGACGACGCTTCGAGGAGCGTGATTTTGCTCGCCGTTTTCAATGAATGGACTACGTTGTATTTTCGTCAAATCGTATCGCCGAGAAGCCAAAAAACGATGACTCATGGGGCAGGCGGGCATAATGCGTCGTCAAATCCAGTGTGCGCTGGCGTATTTGATTACGTTGTATTTTCATTGATTTACGCGCCACTTGTGAAATTTTGCGCGAGAGCCCCACTTGCTGCGTTAAGTGGGTTTTACGCCTTAGGGTTTGCAATCTGGGGACACTATTTAATGTATTCATCCCAGGTTGAAAATATTGGATTCCCGGTAACAGATTTTTGACAATGAAAGAAAAATATCTTAGAAAAGTTTCCAAACAAAAGAAAATATCGAAATCTATGGAAATGCACTTTAAATCTTAATTTTACATTAATGACAACTTTTGTGATGGTTGTACTTGTACAGATTAATATTATTTTTGTGTTAAATTTTCATTGTATTTTCAAGTATTGCAGCATGTGGTTTGTTTTCAAATGTCACAGAGCGGTTGAGGACAGAGCATTTTGTTTATGTCAATTAATTGAATAATTTATTATTTAAAAACCTAATCTGAATAGAATGGTTTCCTAAAATAATTTTAGGGATAATTTAAACTAGAAGGGTTTGGTAAGATACAAATTAAAATGGCCTGACTGGTGATACCTGGAGGCAGCCAATATCCACATCGGATTGATCAAATCGATGAGAATGAATAAAATTAATAGGTATAAAAACATTTTTAACAAAAAGCCATGTTTTGGTTTAGTAAGTTTTTATTGTTAATAAAAATCGTTTAAATAAAACATTTATTCGATAAATATATGGTATAAAATTAATTGTAACAATATAATATTATATTACATACTGTTCTTCAGAAAATAGAGCATGTTACATTAATATAAATGAAATGGTAAGTATTTACAATATTTTTATACAATTTTTAATGGTTTATTAATATATACAACATCAATCGATATACTATTTTTAAGCAACCTGCTGCATGGGTTTGAGGTCAGGTGATACCTCAAATTCGCATCCAGTCGTCATTATGATATCTTCAACAGACACACCTTCGGCAGTTTCAATTAAGGTTAATCCTCTTTCACTGTCCACATCAAACACGGCCTAAAATATCATATGATATGAGGAGTGAAAAATTTTCAATTTTATTAATAACACTACAAACTTATTAATACACATGAATTACATAAATTAACATACTAAAACAATGTGTGCATAAATATTAATTATCAACCCGTATTGAGAATGTGGCTTTGTGAATTATAATCTAAAGGGTGTCAAGGTCGAAAATTAAGAATTTGTGGTATCTTTGTGAGCTACACCCGAGATGCATAGAATGTAGTTACGTTAATTCAAATTAACATCAAAATGACACGCATACTTCAAAATTTAATGAGAGCTACAGTCGCGAAGAATTCAGGTAACTTTGCATAGTAAATAAAAATTCTTGCCATTTTAAAAATTTCAATTCCCCGATAATTATTAAAATAATTTTAAATTGTCATAGAAAAATGTTGTATAAGCATGCAAACGGCCTAATATAAATTGAAAAAATATAACATCGAAAAACCTAACATATCTATTTGAAAAAATCCTAGAAAAAAAGTTGAACCGAGTGGGACTCAAACTCATATATTTCACTTTCCAGCCGAGTGCTCTCGACTTTAACCCATTGTGACCTACTTTATTTTTGTATATAGAATACTAAATTGACTTCCAACAATCAAAAATATTAATATAACTCAAAAAGTATGTGTTGAAATCATATGAATGATATGAAATGAGTTATTAAAAAAAATATATATATAATATATTAATTAGATTTTCATTCATCTGCCTCTGATATGTATTTATTAAGGCCATACCTCAGTTGAGACGCGGTCTAAAAAGATCGTCGCTAGGCGATGCGCGGATTGCGGGTCGCGGGTGCAAATGAGGCATGTCAAACCAAATATAATTTGTCTTATAAATCCAACGTGTGTCCATTTAATGTTCTGTTTATTGTTTTATCAGTAACAATAATAATATATTCATTGACATGTTTTCTTTTTAAAGTAAATGGGTAACGTTTTAAGTCATCTTTACACGGTTTAAGAATTATTAGTCATTTATGAAACAAAATCCATTCCTACTATAACACTACGTGTAACATTCAAAAAACCTTTTTAGTTCAAAAAGTTTTTATTGATTTTCTCAAAATAATGAAAGTGTTATAGCGGGTTTTGAAATTTAGTGACACAATTCAAGAATGAATCCCTAACCTAACCTAACAAATAATCCAGTATATTGGCTATTTTCAAAATTCGTTTGCTGCTGGCTTCCTGTAAATTCTAAACCGACAAGAACCGTGTTTTATTTAGACATGAATTTTATGTCAGTATAGTACGAGAAGAATATAGAAGTAAGAATATAAAGGCATAAGAACATTTATTATTTTTATAGGGATATATTATTATATCGAAGCATATGGGCATACCACTTCCTGCTATAAAAAATGATACCTACATTAAAAAAAACTGTAATGTACTATACGAAAACATTTTCTTGGCTACGTGTTAAAACTGTGAACTAACATGCTCCGCCGATTTTTAACCGCAATTCCATTATAAGCTCCTACCATTTAGTAAACAACACCGCCTGGAAGCTTAGCCAAGAAGATGTTTTCGTACAGTAAGAAGAAACTAGTGTCTTGGTTATTTAAAATAAAAGTGGAAGTAGGTACAAAATAAAAAAAACTAATTAAACAAATTAGAATTGAAAACTGTTATTGTTTTAATTAACATACCTTTTCTGTGATGATAGTATTCACACAACTTTTTCCAGTGAGAGGTAAATTGCATTGTGGTAGAATTTTATGGGATCCATCTTTGGCAGTGTGTTCCATTGTGACAACAACTTTTGTTCCCGGCGCCGCTACTAAGTCCATAGCGCCTCCCATCCCTTTAACTAACTTGCCCTGGCAACAAATTATGATTGTTAAATTAATTATCTCTTTAGGAATACAGCTTATTATAAACTTTGTGAAGCCGAGTTATAACGTTTATTATCCGTTAATATGTAATTCGCCATAATTCAAAATTTCCGCGAAAAATTCATAAGATCTATTTTTAGTGATTTCGGACAATTTTACAAAATTGGAACGAAAAAGACTTATTTTCAAGTTATACTGTTTATTGCCATACCTTTTGAATTTCGGAATAAGAATCTTTTTTCGATTTTGAATTAACAGGGTTTTACTGTATGTTACAATTTAATTTTTCGTGCTCTATATTATGGAACACAGTGTATCTCAACCGGTGGTCTGCAGAAATTTTCTGGTGGTAGCGAATTTTTGGCATCCAAATACCTATGCCAAAAATTCCAATAAAATCATATTTTTTATTTCTGCATTAGCGGTCTGCAAAACGTTTCTCCTATTTCAGTGGTCCGCAGGTGTAAAAAGGTTGAGAATGGTATGTAAGCTTAATGTTTTTCAATAACAAAGAACAATGTTATAATGTCTGGAAGTAAATAAACGTAAACATAAGTCTATTTTGGGCAATAATAAAACTAAAAAATATTTTACAAGTAGAAAGAATGCAAAACGAAAAAATTTAAGTATATAAATAATACCATAAAAGAAATGTAGGTAGGTAGGTACTCTAAGTCTTCTCAGTTACAAAATATACTGGAATCATTCTACAGTGGCACCATGGACGAGCATTGGTATTGTTTGCTACAATTTCTGTTTCAATGCTGGCAAACAATACCAATACTTACACAGTGTCACTTTATTATGATTAGCAGTATATTAGATATTTAATTATGTGCTAAGTTTTTTCTTCAATTCCTCCCTAAAATGCTATACCGAAAAGGTGATTTTTTAATAATAATTATTATAATAAAATAAATCACTCAAATAAAATGATATTTTTAAATAATAAAATATTTTAATTTATATGTGGAAATATTATGAAAAGTGAATAGTTTTCATCGACAAGTATTAAATCGTATATCCTAAAAATGACGTGGATAAATAAAATTTATCATGGTACCTCAAATTATAACCACATATATATTATTGTAATCGTAATCGCCGACTCCATATCCTCCAACCATGTCCCTACAAATAACAAAATTTTCGAAAACAATGTTTTAGCGTAAAAGAAACAAGTGTTTTCACAATAACTATTTTCCTGAGAAATTCAGAATGATAATCAATCATTGATTAGGCATAAACGTTTAAAACATTATTACAAAATAAGCAGTAATTATTTCAGTATTCTCACAGGAATCATCCAGTTTGCCAGGTCTCCATATTGTGAAACTTCCATCGCACCCAATATTGTCAGATCGATGTGGCCTCCGCGAATCATTGCAAAACTGTCATCGGTGCTGAAAAATGAGGCCCCTGGAATAAAATCAATAAGTAAAAATTTAAACATGATGAAAAACCAAAATTAAACTCATTAAAGTACACAGGTATATTGATTCATTAAATTATAACTCACCGGGAAGAACGGTGACAGTTTCTTTTCCGGCATTAATAAGGTCAGGGTCGACATTTTCTTTTCGAGGGAACGGTCCTAAACCGAGAATTCCATTTTCAGATTGCAAAAGTACATCTACATCAGCTGGTATGTAATTGCTGGATAGCATTGGCATCCCTGTAAACAATTTTGTTACACTGTAATCATTTGGAATGCACACGACAAAAGCAGGTTGCTAAAAAATTATCATTCAAAATTTATTAAGTATTATGAACAAAATAAAAAGTAATTTATCGGTGTTAAGCAGGTAGAAAGGTTATTTTTAACATTTACTTTTTACAAGGATTGGTTATTAGCAGCCTTTAATCCTACCCATTGGATTAATCACAGATTGAAATAACATTATATATTTTTGCTGGATGCAGAATTGAACCTGCCCTGTGACTTCAAAGACAAATGTTTTATCAGGGCCTGAAAAAGATATTATCAATAAAATGAAATACTCACCGATGCCTAAATTTGCATACATTCCACTTTTGAATTCAGCAGCTGCTCTTCTGGCAATTCTTTCTCTTATCTTCATAATAGGTGTTTCTACTTGGGGGATAGATTTTTCCTTGAAAATCGTTAATTTTTCTATCCGTTTTTCAAAAGTTCCTGACAGAAACATTATGAGAAAAACCAATTTAGAATAATAAGACAATGATTGTTCATTTTCATATTTTCAGTTTAAGAATGATACGACAAAGAATCCATAACCTAAAATATGTAGGTGTGTACATAGTTGTTAGCATACCTAACTCAAAGATTATAAATATGAAGAATTAAGTTGTTTTGCTATGTATGTATACAGGAGGATAAAGTTTATCGCTCAATCAATAGTTTGAATAAAAATGATAGGAATCAAAAATTATAAGGTGAAAAAATCATCGATTCTCAAAATTTCGTAGGAAGCAACATATTATTATATGAAGCGCCTAGTTTCAAATCGCCATAAAACGGTTTTTGAAAAATTTTGAGTTAGATACGTATTTAGATGGATATTTTTCTACATGATGGCCAAAGATTGAACTTTAAAAAACGTCAAAAACTGTCAATATGTATGATTAAGGTATATTTCAAAACCCGCAAAAATGGTTAGGTGTGTTTTTCAAAAACCCCTAAAATGGTTAAGCCAATCGCACTAACACGAATCAAGTGGTTACAGGTTCGAGTCCCGTTGGATGTATTTTTTTCAAAAAAAAGGTCTTTTCTGGTAGGTATTATGTAATTCAATAAATTTTATGTTGTAAACATTATTTTATATTGATAATTTTAGTTACTTTGACTATTTTTTGAATAAATATATTTTTAACTTGTACCAACCACATTTATTTTTCTCCAATAAAAATAACCACGAGACGCCTTTGGCGATTTCTTCATGGATCGCTATAATATGTAAATTTCAGAACCCGTGTTAACTTTAAAAGTCCCTAAAATAATAATTATTGAACATACATAATAACCAAGAGATGCAGGTTTGATTCCTGCCGGGTGTCTTACTTTTTTCAAAAAGATTTTTTCTATTCATTATAATATATTTTATCAGAAGTGTTTTTCAAAATTATGTATGTTGCATATTGCTTATTTTAATTCATCATGGATAAAGTTCTCACCCTTGATAAGCCTATGGACAAATATTCCCGGAATATGGATTTCATCCGGATTAATATGATCAACAATCTCTTCTACTTCCGCTATGGTGATTTTTGCAGCTTTACACATTACGGGGTTAAAGTTTCTGGCGCTCATTCGGAAAACCAAATTGCCATATGGATCTGCCTTCCAAGCTTTGACAAAGGCGTAGTCCCCGGTTATGGCTTCCTCCATAATGTAGTCTTTCCCGTTGAAGGACTGAGCGTGGCGAGGCTTGCTCGCGATCGCCACCTACCAAAGATAAAATTATATCAATTACTAAAAGAAATTTTAATTGTGTTATACAGTAGGCGCTCGGTAATCCGGCCTTCACCAATCCGGTAGGTACAATAGTCTGGTATTTTGCAAATCAGCTCTCCTGCTCTATAATCCGGCAGGTTTCAGAGCGGAGAGCCGTTCGCTCGGCAGTTTGGTGCCCAACCTTGACAGATTATTTATTATTTCCTACAGAAATCCAATAATCCGGCATAGGTGAAAAAATATGGGTGCCGGATTACCGAGCACCTACTGTATGTGGATTATTATAATATGTAACAAATATCTGTTTAAATAACAAATATTATATATTATAGATTAAAAGTTAAAAGTTTTAACCTTAAAAGTTGTTTTGAGACTGGTTAGGATGAAATCAATGACAAGATATAAGATACCAAAGCTTATATCAGCTGCCATTTGACATTTCGTGAGTGGCAACAATGATTAGCTGCTTTTAACTGCATGCCATTTGCGAATATCTCCCATTTGAGCTTCTTTTGTAACTTTCGGGTAGGATGAATGACAAACCTTTCCATCAGCAGCATACTTAATTGGAGTGCCGCCTTCATGCACCAGAGTACCAAACGCTGTCGGTGTGAAAAATGCAGGAATCCCTGCGCCTCCCGCTCGGATTCTTTCAGCGAGTGTTCCTTGAGGTGTCAATTCCAACTGTTGAATATTGAATAATTCTTGTGAATACAAGTTTGGTGTACATATTATTTGGCTATATAATTATGTGGTTAAAACGAATTCAATCTTATGTGTTCATTAGGCTTTTACAACTGATTAGATAAGGCTAGCTGACGTACATATCATGTAGTTAGCACTCCTTTGTCACGAGGCTCCATCCCGATGACGAAAAAGCCATTAGTACATTCAATAAAATATTCACAAGTGTAATACTCCGATTATACGAACAGACTCGGCAACTCATGCCGATCGATGTGGGCAATCATCAACCTTAAACGGCAGTTGAATGCAATGATTCAGGTATCAATTGGATCTTTTTGATGCTTGTTGCGATTGGTTCATAACATACATTTGTTACTAGTATTGAAAATAATTTTAAGTCGATTAAAAAATATCTTTTGGTTAGCTCGGTTGCTAATCTACAGTCATTCCATATTTTCTTGCTTCAAATGCTATAGCAAACAATTGGAAATTGCATTTGGATAAGTAAAGGTTGCAAATTGTATTTACTTTAAGTTTATTTTTATGTTCAAACATTGAAATAAATTTGACAATATTATTATGAAGGCAACATCAATGACTGCGTTAACAGCGTATTTTCCGTAGTTGTAGGCAGAACCTACTGCCTTCTTTGAATATCATCAGACATTCTTTGATACAATGTCAGTTTGGATTAAGTAAAGATATTTTTTTTTCTGTTTAGCTCGTGACATGGTGAAGAGATTCAAAATGGTATTTTTCGATTGGGCCAAATGGTCGGTGGAAGTCGGTGAGTCATAATACAACGAGTTACAATGATGCCGATTAAATGAAATAATTATTGATTTCACAAACCTCAAGCTCCCCACTCAAGTACTGTCTTTCGAACTCAGCATTTTCTCCAACGTACGATGCAATCATGCGCTTAATCTGCTTTTGTTTTAGCCACAGTCCCAATCCAAATTTATCAACACCTATTAAAAAACATAAAAAAAAATAAAACCAACTCTACTTTGTAAAGTAAAAAAATAATACTTGTGATTAAATGAATGAACTACTTATTGAAATATCGTCACCGTTCAGGCAAAAGTCACCAACCCTAAAAACATAGTTTTGAGATATCGCAATTTGAAAGTTTGAAAATGCAGGAAAAATCAGATTTTAATGTTTTTAAGGTTTCATCTACATTAAATTATTTTCTCATGTCTTCTTAATAATTTCTTTAAGGTAATTTTACTTTTTGATGTTAATTAAAACATCTGGAAGGTTTTGAAGGAGGCAAGGTAGCTCAATTATGGTTTGGTGACTTTTGCTTGTTAATAATCTGAACAATGTTAGCCAAAAGAAGGATCAATAAAACTCACCATCCATAGTATAGTGACTTTTGCTTGTATATTTATAACGAAGGATTTTTTTTTTTTATATAGTCAATAATGTCTATTCACCTATAATGACTTTTGCTTGTTAATATTTTATCGAAAGTCATTTAGTGAAAAACAAATAATTCGGATTTAAGCAAAATTTTACTAACTAATGTACCGTGGTGAGTTTTGCATCTTAAAGAACATAATTTTACGCTTCGGGTGACATACTCAACTCAAAACTGCCATTTTCAGGGTTGGTGACTTTTGCCTGAACAGTGACGAATATAATATTCACAATAACTAAATTAACACTTACAAATACACTGACAGGCTGGTTAATTGATTTTTTTTGGTACAGCTGGCTCATCTTAGTGTGAAGAAATATAACTTATTGATATTTTTGGTTTCTTATGCCTAGTCCAGACACAAAAATTGTTTACAAACATTTGTATAACAATATTTATGTTTTCTGCCGCGGATTGAAAACATGTGTAAATGCACTGATGAACAAGCAACATGCAACGTCCATATCTGCAAATTTTGCCATCAAATTAAATCTATTTTTACACATCATAAAAAATTACTCAATTAAATCAAAATAACGTTCCACAAAACAGTAAAAATTTCCCACAAGCATGGTCACGTTTCGTGAGCTGACTGTAGAACTATTTTAACTCACATTTGAAATAGTTTACAGAAGTGTTCTTTGAAACAGCCTACTTAAGTTATTTATTACTTGTATAAACAAATTTAAACATAATTTTTTTCATCAATAGTTCTATTTTCAATTATGATGTAAACATTTAAAATAATGGAGGTAGGTTGTTTCAAAGAATTCCCTTCAAAAAAAATTCAAATATGAGTTAGAATAGTTCTGCATTCAGCTGATGATTACTGTGACCATGCTTGCGGGATTTTTTTACTGTTTTGTGGAATGTTGTTTTGATTTAAGTGCGCAAATTTTTATAATGTGGACTGTTAAAAATAGATTTAATTTGATGGCAAATTTTGCAGGTGTGGATGTATATTTTTTTCTTTTGCACATTGAGCGAGATGCACATGCATTTGTGTAATTGCAAAAGATGACAGATATGTACACTGGTCTGTGCTAGGGTTTATTTGGAATGTATTTGTTGTGGTATTGAGTTCATATGGTTAAAGTGTTATACAGTAGAAACTCGATTATCCAGATTTCATTAAAGAAATAATTTTATTTAGGAAAAAACAGCTGATTATTTTTTTTTGATTTAACATAGCACTACGCTGTAAAAATTATATTGACGTAAAGTAAAGATGGATTCTAATAAAACTTCTTAAAAAAAAACTAACTTTGTTGTTAGTATCTACTGCTATTGTTCTGATCGATTCCTGGTGGACGGTTTCCAGATGAATATCCAAAATAACATAGATTTTTATCCATCAAATTACAAGTTATAATAATATGTACCATTACCGCAAACATATCACCATAATATTATATTTTCTCACTAAGTACTGGGTTCCGAATGCCAAATTATCAAAGTATTGGTCAAAAAGTTTTGATTCTTCAAAATAACTTTGTTATAGTCTGTTGGCATAGAAATATCGTGGTATGCAACGTGACGTCATCTAGCGTGAATTGTATCGCACGCTGCGAACTTGTGCTAGGTTGGACTAAAGTTGCAGGGGTCCTTTTTCGCTTTACATTTGTGGACTGCATTTCTATAGAAGAAAGTTCACTTCAACTAGATAGATAGATTTGTATTTTTTGAGAATAGATTTCGAAATATCTTATAATTGCCAATTATTGTCTAATTTATAAGCCAAATAACTCAAAAGGTCGCATATGTTGACATACAGTATGTAAATTATATTTAAATTCTGAAATTAAATCTGTTCCAACACATAAGTACTGAATACAAAAAATAAAAACACAAGTATAAGAAATAATTTTCAGATTGTGAATATCAGTTCAATACGATTACATACCTACTTACTACTTACTAGGAAAGTAAATAAGAGCTGAGATATTTGTACACATTGTATGTAAATTACTCATTACAATAAGAATTAATCAATACAGTAAAAAGAAGTACAGTTGAGTAAAGAAGTATTCTTGACAACTTACTTTTATTTAATTGGTAGCTTCTACATAAAAATGTTTCGATATGGTGCTTAGGAAACATTTAAAAACTTTTACTGATTTAAATCATTATAATGGATATTTGTTAAGATACATATCTAGTATTATTGTTTTAGATTTAGATTCTTTATTTACCTGCATTGTTGGAGACGACCGTGAGGTCAGCTGCACCATGCTGGAGCATCGCTCCGATGAGGTTCTCTGGGATCCCACACAAACCGAAACCGCCAACAAGAATTTTTGATCCACTCTTAACATCACTGATTGCTTCCAAGGCATCATTATACACTTTGCTGCTAGCTTTACTACTATAATTACACGATATTATCTGCAACGTAAGATAAAGTAAAACATCGTACTTACTTATTATAATTATTGTACAAAATACCTATGAACTATGTAAGTAAAAAAATATAATTCATTGAAAGCAGAAACGGAGGCATAAGTCAGTTAATGATGGAAAATTATAGTTGCCGGGAATTATATTCTAAATAATAGTACCTTAATTACGCTGTCATAACTTTTTCCATGAAAACTTTGCCGAATAAGAACCCGGCCAACTGTCAAAGCTGTCATCGCTGCCATTTTTTAACCATCAAGTCAATCAAGTTCAATATTTGGACCACAAACTACAAACACAGTACACACTGCACTCGACGAAGCAAAAAATCCCGAGTAAATAAATTTTATTGAAGGTTGCGAAATACTTTTATACTACGGTAGGTACCTACTAGATATCGTATTTTGTGTAAAACAAGATACTAGAAATGCGTACATAATTAAAAGTATTCGAGGTCAGAGCCGCAACTAAAAAAATCAAATAAAATAATACCAAAACCTGAAGGTACCTAGGCAGTAACGTACAATTCATAATAATACATATCTATCTAAGAGATTGAAAATGTGTTTTTTTATCATTAATATTTATATTACTTTCAAAAAGATGGAACTGTCATATAAATTTTCAATCTCTATTTTACCAGAAATATTTATGGCAAATTTGTACTGCCCAATCAGTGATGCCAACCGTACTATAATTTCGGCCCGCGTACTATGTACGATATAAATGTCTGAAATACCAAAGAGATTGGACTCCTATCTCTTTGGAAAATACTATAATTTTGAATTTACGGAAAAGTTGGCAATAGATGAAAATAAATATAGCACTAAAGATGTTTGGGAAAGCTAAAAAAAGCTCTCGTTAATTACTTTACATTTGAAATGTCTAAAAAAGTGACGTTAACCACTTTACATCTGAATTTTGTCTAAAAAAAGATCTTAGGCCTCAATTACATTGAGCTTCTTTACGAGCTGTTTATTGGCGAATTTAAAAGCGGGCGATTCAGCTACTGCGATTTAATGATTACACACAAAACTTTCCATTCGCTGAGAAGCCACAAGCCAGTGACTATTTTGACGGAACGTAGTTCGTTTTTTTACCGGGAGGTGGTACTGCGCTCTACTGCGCAGACGCAGTAGGCCCACACGCCAGCGTGTAGCGTGTAAAGTTGACCGGCTTTCAACTTTTCTCGGTAGAGTGTTTACAACCTGCTTATTAGCTTATTCGATGATTACACTGGGCGTCTTTACAGGCAGATTGTAACTTCGCCAATAAACAGCTCGTAAAGAAGCTCAATGTAATTGAGGCTTAAGCATTGGTCATTCAACGCGTACTATATTTTTTGCCGAAATACTATAATTTTGTAGGCTCTGTACTATAATTCCACTTTGAAAATATGGCAAAACTGTGAAAGGTTGTAGGCATAGAAGTATTAAATAAAAAGAGGGGCAAGTTATCGGCTTTCTCATACAACTGGATGAAGCAGCTGAACAATAGCCGACAACTTACGAGAAATAGCGACGCAATACAAAAAATTCACCGCATCATGGAGGATTTACTTTGATCATTATAACGTACCCACATAATAATATAATGTTAACGTGGAAATTTTGCCGCAACGTGATTACCAGCCCGCCTCACCATACTTTTTCACCATACCAGCTTGCTTCACCATACTTTCATATAACCTGCCGCCCCTAGGTTGCAGGGTTCTCCAAGTTTTTATTCCTCAAGACTAGTCTTCAATCTCTTTGTTTAAATTATATTTTTACTGTATGAGACATATACACAGAAAAATAGTATGAGGAAAGTTTTCGAATGAGATTCAATTCGAAAAAATATTCATTATATTATAATAAATATTCATTTTTACGAGAGGATCGTTAATATATTAAATTTTGATTAGAATGTGATTTGAAAAACTCATAAAGGCACCTTGTACATTATTTGCATACCTATGATAAAACAGTAAGTTATTGAAGCAATATTGTTATCTTTATCATAATATTCTATTGAAAGAATTGCAGGCATTAATAATAATGTGTAAAACCAGAGTAATAATTAATTACTCAGGTTATGTACCAGTATGTCCATTAAGATCCGGTATTTTCCATATTCCTGAATAATCATTTTGGTTTAATTTGATTTAGGAGACCATGGAAGTATTTCTTATCGATGATTAGATACATACTGATTCATTCATCTATTCAAGACCAACAGTGTCAGAGGAATTTTGTTAAGAAAAATATTATTATGAAAAATTTCTACCATCCATAATCTTAATTCAACCCTGTTATTTTTAATTTATGTTTCTGTCAAAAATAACTAAGTAGGTACCTATGTACGTATTCAAAGTGTATTCACTGATAAGAGAAAATATAATATTATAAGACTAATTTATTAGTCACGGTAATAATAAAAACATTACAGATATGATAAAATAATATGGTAAATGCAATATTTTTAATATAAGAACAATCTAAAAATAACAGGTATAATATGTTATTATTTTGCAACTAATCATAAGAGTAAAGGCGGTTGTCTTGCTGGAAGTAGGTAGGCTGAGATTTCCTAGTTAAGTATGTATTTTAATATAGAATGCTGCATTCATAATGCATTATCTTTTGTATATATTTATTTAACACTAGGTACTATGAGAGTACCAATTACAGTAGTGAAAAAACCCACAGCAACCAGAAAATCACGTACAGTACAACCTCAATTATCTGGACTGTACAAATCAAATAATTTCAATAAACAAAAATAACGGTACCTATATCGAGAACAGATCCTTCGACATTAAATTGCAATGTGAACGATCCTGGATTCCAAATTTTGAGGAAATAATTATTAAGGAGCTATTAGAGAAACAGGATTAAGAAGATAAGGAGTAGATCGAGGGGGAATGTTGGTCCTACACATTCCTTTTAAAATTCTTAGATGTTGTTATGGAGTGGTGTGAGAGACAGAATGAACAATTCCAGACAAATTATGTGTCTCAAATGTATACTAATGTGCTTTGGCTACTTTTAAGCAAAAATCAATAATTTAATTTCTTACAAAATAATAGGCTGTTCAGATTCGACATAAATAGTGCACATTAAACTATGTCAGTCATAATTATTTGTTTTCATTGAACTAAGAATTCAACAGATTGTGCTGGTTAGTTTTTAAAATTCAATTAAACCCTGCCTAAGCCAAACCATAATAGTTTATGTATGCTATGGGCGATCGGACAAAAATAGTGCAGTTTTCGTTGAATTAAGGATACATATTACGGATGGAGTTGGGACGAATTCTAAAATTCATTAAGCCTCTTGCCAACCAAACCATAATCAATAAAAAATATTCTTCTATCTGATATCTAAAATTATCGTCTATTCAATTCTAAACTATCCTAAACGCCAATTTTTCGAAATACGTTTTTTACATCAATCGATTCTCTATGAAATTTCCAACATTTGTGTATAAACCTAAATGCATAGGATTATATTGAATTTAAGAAACAATTATTTTCATGCTACTTCTTAAGTATCCTAAGTGACATTATTTGCTAATGTATTGTATTTTTCATAAATTTGAAATTGGAAAATATTCCCCAAAATTTATTGTAATTTGAAACACAAAAAATGATTTTTTAATATTTCGATATTACAGAACTAAATCGAATTACTTAAGTATAGGTTCATAATTTCTAAATTTCGCTTTCCTGCACATTTTATGATTTGGCATTTAGGATAGTTTAGAATTGAATAGACGTTATGTATGGTTTATTGGGTTGGTCTAGGCAGGGTTTATTTAATGAAAATAATACGTTTGACTGTCAAAGTTTAGTGTGCACTATTCATGTCAGATCTTAACAGCCTACCTCCACCCTTCACTACTAATATGCATAATATAATATTACATAATATCATGTGAAGCTGTATGCAAAAAAAATACAATAGATATCTTTTTTTCTCTCGATTAATTGAAGTTTTCGTTATATTGACCAACTTAATCCCTGGTTCATCTGGATAATCGAGGTTCTACTGTATATGTACAGTATAATCGGACCTGGAACCACTGGTGTGTGAAGCCAGAGCCTTATGTATTCGGATTAAGAGGTATGTCAATTTTTTTCTTGGTGCCGTCATCTTTTCTGCTTAAAAACTCCTTTTCCACCAGGAAACAAAGTGCGGCCTTTACCGTGGAAAAATCGAACAGTGACGTTGCGGTCCTGAGAGTTGCTAGCGGCACCATAGAGTACTGTGGCTTACAGTATGAATACCACTAACCTATGCTATACAAAACCCTGTAATTGCATTTGGTTATTTTTTAGGTGAAAAATGTGGTAAATATTCTTCAGTGTCTCATAAAAATTTAATAATTTCATTTGAATTGTATGCCATGACACGAAGAAGCTTGGGGAGCACTGTTCTAGGGGGCTCTGGATGCAGGGTTGTCTTAAGACCTTTGTTGGCCCTAAATACTTTTTCTCTACTGGCCCGATCTGAAATTCTTATCAGCATGATGGGCGATCAAAACTATCTCTGTACTTCATGGTGCTAATATTGCAAACTGCAGATCTAGGGGCGGCATGGTATATGAAAGTATGGAGAAGCCGGCAAGTATGATGAAGCAGGTTGGTAATCAATTTGCGGCAAAATTTCCACGTTAACATTATATTATATGGGTACGTTATACTGACGAAAGTAAATCCTCCGTGATGCCCTGCATTTTTTTTATCGCGTCGCCATTTCTCGTGAGTTATCGGCTGTTGTAGGCATGCTTCATTCAGTTGTATGAGGAAGCCAAATCGTTGCCTATCTCTACTTTTAATACATCTATGCTGCAGATCATAGTCGTATGACAATGTTAGAGAAATGAGTGGAATATACTGGTGTACAAGATTAAATTTAAAAACAATTGACAGTTTTACCGAATGGATTCCACGTATAATAGCCCACTGTCTGACTCAATAGCTGCAGTGGAGTATTGTCTAGTGGTAGTGGAAGTCAAGCTTGGAATTGTGTAGGAAGTCTATTTATTTTTTCGAAGATGGTGGTCTAAATTGGTGAAAAATATTGGTAATATTTTATGGTATTGGTTAATTCACTTTTTTTTAAACTCAGCTGGGTGATTTCAAATCAAATGTCTCTTTGTTGTGTATTAGATGTTGGTAGGTATTTAAAATGTTTAAAACAATACTCAGGTAATGGTACCAGTGTTACCATCTTTTTCTATGCTGATTATAGTACAAAGACGTACAAATTATAGTATTTCTGATAAATGTATAGTACAGGAACATTTTTCGTCTTGAATCCTTTAAAATTATAGTATTTTGGTATATTTGGCGTAAAATTATAGTATTTTACATTTTTCGCGGAATTTAAATTATAGTATTGTACTATAATTATAGTACGGTTGGCATCACTGAATGGTACCAACAATTCTTTTACAACATTGCATTTGTTTTATTACAAATAAGACAATATGAGGGACAACTGATTAGTATAATGGCCACCTAGCTTTTATAGCAACATTAGTGTATGATGGCGAAATCACAATAAATGTTGAGACAATCCAATTGGTATTTGAACTGTGTAAGTTTGAGACTGATTGTGTGAGTTTCAACAAGTTGTTGAGATTGTTCATGAGTTTTATATATTATGGTAGTCTTGTCTTTTGAACAGCTGGATTCCAGCGAATATATGGGTTACAAAATACTTAGTTTTCATCAAATAATATAACATTCAGAATTTGAAAAACCTACACCTACCACAAAAAATCTTTTTGAAAAAAAATACAAAGCCCAGCAGGACTTGAACCCGCATCCACTAGATTCGCGATTAAATTATTAGCAAGTGCATGTAACGTTACGTTATAACTAAAATTTAGGGGAATCCTGACACTGGTTAGAAATTTAGGTAATTGATACTTTGATTTAAAAAAACACAAAAGCCGACAGCTGCCAATAGAAATGCAATTTGTGAAACTTTCAAAAATGTATAAATAATAAATTTCAAAATGTCTAGTTAATTTCGTCACAAGTAATTAGATATGACGCACATGACTGAGTTGGTAAAGTACAATGGTGTGAATCCAGTGGAAGTGGGTTCAAGTACCGCTGGGTGTCATATTTTTTTCAAAAAGATTTTTTCTGGTACCAACTGAGGTGTTTTCATTTATGTATGTTCAATAAAGAATGTTACATTATCAAATCTTGTGAATTATTCATTGAATAGAAAAAAATGGTTTATTTAACATAATAACATTTTTGTTTACCTGAAAATGGGTGTAGGTAGGTAGGTACACTTATTCACCAAATTCTGGAAATTCGGGATTCTGTTATAATAAAGGCAGATTTTTCAAAATAACACATTAATTCAGACTTTATTTGATATTTAATTACAATACATGGCATTTTTACATAACATAATTATGACATAATATGAAGAAGGAAATAAGCCAACTACAATATGAATACAAAAAAAGTAATTAAGAATGGTTAATACTTAGATAAATCACGTCATAATAGATACAATATTCCATTAATTAATAACGGAAAGAGGAGTAAAAAAAACTGATTTCCATATAGATAAAGATTCCACGCACCTAGCTTTAGCAAATTATACATTATGGGAATTCAAATGTTATTTTTCAGAGTAAGACACAAATTGACCAAAACCAATGGTAGCTTCCCGTGAAGTGAGATAAAGTGGTTATTTTGACAGAAAGTATGAAAATTTTAATAACAATCTTCTACAATTTGGTTCAGCGTGAAAAATTTAAGTCATTTTTTTTGACAATATTATTTATAACACACAATGGCAGTTAAATTTTGGAAAGGCAGCCTCTAAATTTATTAGTGCTTTGGTTACCTAAAACCACTACTGACTAATATCTTGATTTTTGACACCCAGGAAAACGTGTGTTTATGACACCAAACTTAGTCAGAATCATAGGTGTGTCAGCAGAATAACAGTTTATGTAGGTAATCTGTTGTAATCTCCTATAGGAAACTGGGCATACAATTTCTTATATTTTTATAGTAGGTATAAATAGCAGGACATGAAATTATCCATTTCTATCAGGAAATACTTTTATGTTGAATTTAAAAGTATAGCAAATGTGTTTCCAGAGTATCATAACAGGTTATCATTATAGTCCTTACTCTGGATTGAACCATGCATTGAAAACCAACATTAGATTTTAAGTAAGCAGTGGGATTGGAACTCTAAACCCATTAATTTAGAGACCGTTGCTTAATCCACTACTTCACTGCAGGCGATAGAGTGGGAACATGTCGCATATATGAAAAATTAAATATGATAAATACATAGGCACCTAGTTATGTTGCATAATGTTTTTTACGACACATGTTTTAAGATTTTTACGTATATTATTTAATGTATATTATGCCGCGCGGCTTAAGCGTCGGCCTCTAATGCCGTGGGTCCCAGGTTCGAATCCTCGGTCTGCTGTAGATACACATATTGTTTTTCAATTTGTGCATGAGTTAGGGGGACCTAATAGGTTGAGCAAGTGGCTGACATCCATTTCTCGTAAAAACAAAATCTGTTAATACAAACCCCTACTCTGTGGAGGCCCATATGATCTTATTAGGATCGGAAATGGTCAGAATTATTATTGAAAAGCACAATAATTATAAGACATCCCATATTTCATGTTGGTATAGGTAAATGTTCTACCACAACTCCACTGCGGGTGCTTAATATTCACTAAATACCCATTCAGCATTTGTAGCTGAATAATCAAACTTTATTAGATTTCATGTGAATCATTGTGTATTGGTTATTTTCTAAAAATAAAATATTTGTCATTTTAACTTGTAATTCATGCCATTGGAATTCTTTCATCTACAAAAAAAAATTGGAGTATGGTAGATATTGACACAATAATGAATGTAATGTTTTATAAGTTGTCCGCTGAATGAGGGCGCCACATGCTACAATAATATAACATTTTGACATATAATACAATACTTCTTATATTGTGATGACTTTAGTTATAAATTCAAACACCGGACGATTTATTATGACATTTTCTATTACATACATTGTTTGGCTTAGTAATGATACCTTTGGGAGAGGTAAATAAATTAAGATTAAGTAGTACATAACATGAATGTGTTTAAATTATGATATAATACATAGACATGATTAAAAGTATTTAGACATCACTGATAATAATTTTTATTGTCTGTGGTAATACTAGAAAGCACATCAAGATTTCATTCCATACACATACCATAGACAAAATAAATATGATTGAGAGTAAAAACTATAATATGTATAAATATTTACAGAAAGGTAGGTAGGTACATACTGAAATAATAATACATTAACCAGTTATACATCATATTCAATATTAATATTATACTATTTAGATAAAGCTTTTATGGGAGGCCTTAGACATTCAACATGGATTGTAATCCAGATTGTGTGTAATGTATTGATGAACTGAATCGTTTAGATTTTTGACAACAATCCGCGTCAAACGCAATCCAGGTTGACCATTGAAGGCCTGCCTAAGCGCTTGACCACAGTGGTCGGGCGGGCAGCGGCATGTACAACTCAAACGTATAACCGTGTGAGATATGCCCAAAAAAAAGACACTGTCTACGAACATTTCACACATGATTATACGTTTGAGTTACGCACGCCGCTGCTGCGCCGCCGCCCGCCCGACCACTGCGTTCTAGCACTAAGGCTCTCTCAAAAATGACGATAACAATTCTATATAAAACTTGTGCTCAGTATGCTGAGAATTCACGCGAACGGGACGAGAGAAAGATGGATTTCTTTGAGAGGAGAGTCCTGAGAAGAATATTAGGGGCTGTTAATGAAAGTATTATGTGCAGGTTGACATATAATAAGCAGTTGAGAATAATATTATTTTATATTCACTTTATTGGGGTTAAGGATTAGATGGCAAATAAAGATGAACGATGATGAATCAGCCACATTACATAGAATGCCGGAGGAGCTACTTTTAAAGGCGGCCTATGTACACATCCACTAAAAATAAACGAATTAACATGATGGCCGAGACTAAGATGGATGGATTGCGCCACAGAAGGTATGAAGATGCACAGCCAAAATAATTGGAAAGCGGTGGTGATAGTTCATCTGGGGTGGAGAGAATTTCTGGAGTTATGGATTTCACATGCGCTATGATTATTTTTATCATTTTTAATACATTTCAACGGTCTTTACGGAAACTAGGACACCTAAAAAAATGCAATTTTACAGGAGAGCTATTTGAAGTAAAATTCTTACAACTTCTATGTTTTTATTACTAGGCACCTGAAATTCAGTGAGTATTATAAATACTAATTCAAAGTTTATTTACGCATTATTACATTCTTTCTAAATTATATACTTTTGGCAGAATTATAGTTGTCCGACTTTACGTCGACTTTCAAACATTCATTAATAATACAACTACAACATGTCCTACAACATGTCTCACTTTACGTGGGAAAAAGTCATATCAATTATTAGCAACTTTAATTATTACTATTGAAATCATCATAATTTGAACTGTTTAGAGAAATATTATCTTTCTAAATAATATACTTGCGTCTCTAACGTTCACTAACGGCTACCTGCATAGAGTACATAAAGACAACTGGCAGTTATCTGTTTATGTGACTGCCTGGTGCCCAAAGTAAAGACGAACATATTAAAATATCCGCATTTATGCAGATTATTTAATAAAATTAGAGTATTTGTCTATTTTTATGTACCTACATTTTATATTTTCTCGAAATTAAGTGAGATTTTATTTTTCTTTAATTTCATAGCAAGGAGGAAGTGTTTTTGCAGAAAATTTGGTAGATGTTTTATTTTAAGTTTACGTAGAGACCGTCGATTTCAACACAAAAACTCAAAATATTGCAGTATGAATAAAATATGTTATTTCTTGAAAGATACACCTAAATATGGTCATTTAAATTTGTTCAAATCGGTAGGTTACAACATATTACAGTTCATCGATTGCAAGAATGGTGTAATTTCTAGGTAAGTTTCTCTAGGTGGCTGTAAAGCTTTGAAATTATCACTGGACATGTCAATGAATAACGACACAATATGTAAAAACCTCTATTCACTATTTGTTGAAATTAATTAAGGTGGATTTATTAGATTAACATTTATATATATCGCAAGAAGAAACAGCACATCTTTGCTAGCACGAGACATTATTAATAATGTTTAAAATCATAATATTCCTTATTATAATAAAAATATTCTGTACATCAAAATAATTATTAGGTACTTAAACATTGTGACGTAATGTATGTACCTATCGGTGAATAGTACAAGATATTTTATTTGTCAATAATTTAATAAACCCATTTATTATTCACTTCGGTTATCACCAGACCGAATCACACTTATAAATAAAATATCTTGTAAAATCAAATCAAATATTATAATATACCTAACATAATATTATGTAGTAGTTCTATTATATTACACCATTCAAAATGGAATTCTATGAATCACATAATTAAAAATACGTTTCTTAGCCAAGGCGTTCACAATTCAGAAACCTCCTTTACAGTCTTCCGGATCTCGCATCGGTGATGACGCCCCAAAGTTCTATGATGAATTCATCGGTGAATCCGAATTCTTGTAAATCGCCGTTGTCGATGGCGTCAGCGAGCTGCATGGAGTTTGTTTTGTTTTGCGATAGGTCCCACATCATTGCTGCCAAATCGCCATCGTTTATACCCATGAACGACTCCAATAAGCTGTTTATTTTATCTATACCTATTTTAGCTTTGTCGTCATGCTGAAAACAGGAAAATAAAACCATTAATTTAATATAAACCAGGTGAAAAAAAATTTAAACAAGTTGCAAGTTTCGAACCCACTACCCATGGAAGAAGCGTAATGATTCTAGTTTCTACTAGTACAAATATTTAATTTTTCTCGAATATCAAGGATTTAGCTTCACATGGAATACAGCATGACAACAGTATAATGAATTTATTTTGTGATATTTCAATAGTTACCTCATTTTCTATCGCAGCTTGTCCATTGGCTTTAAAACGTAGCGTTTCTTTCCCGGAGCCGTATGCTTGTTTTCTGCCCGCCCTCGCTCCGCTTGACTTTGGACCGATGCTACCGAATCCATTCTTAAGAGGTTCGACTAGTCGTATTGTAAATGTGCTATCCTTTGGAATTTCTTTCAATAATTTAGCAACTTCATAATGTCTCTTACCAATTACATTATGGCCGTCCAATTTTTCTATGTGATCTCCTACCTGGAAAACAGATATATCAAAATTAATGCAACATAATCTGATAACGATAAACTGGTGTATTTCTTTAAATTTTATGTTTCCTAAAATTTTTACAGACCCTTCTATTCTTTAAAAGTTCATCGAGAAATTGTGAGTTTTACAATTTATGATACAAGGTTTAATGAAGAAATCAAACATTTAGGAACTTTTTACTAAAAATCAGTGATTATAATAATAAGATTGGCCACGGAATCATCACATGCAAATAAAATTAGGGATTACAATCCCAGACAGACTCTTTCATCCCGGGATAACCCAAAACTATTAAAATTTACCCAACCTTTTTTTACTGTCTATTATCAACATAATATGAATTTATAATAAATAATTACAAGATAACTTTTTATATACCACGTTTTTAAATTTTCTGTTGAATCATATAAACTTGACAATTCTATGTATTAATAAATACTTTTTTTGTAAGTACTTGATAGAAATACTGAATAAATATAGAATACCTACTGAAATGTCATTTTGACATTTCATGTTGCTTTTCATAGTAACGCATGTATATATTAATAATTTAGTTTCTAGGACTGGACACACAAGAAAAAATGTGTACTGGACAAACAAGAATACGAGGTAATAAAAACGTGGTAATAATAAAATAATACCAACAAGAAATTTCACATTTAGTAGCAGTTTCATGATTCAATCACGTGTGATTGATAGTAAAGTATCTATTTAGGTACCAAAAATGATGCACATAGAAGACGGAGCCTTATGTGGTTTCTATCAAAATTGCTGAAGCAAGTTTCAGTTTGATGCAAGTGACATTTTTGTATACAACTATCAAAACTCCTCAAACTGACTACTCAGATTGTATGAAAATGAATAGACATGGGGTCCCTTTTTTGGAAATGGGACGACTGGCCTCCGGACAATTGGACGCCGCACTGTCGTAGACACGTGTAGACGAGGTATTTTAATCAGTTTTTTATCTACTACTTAGTAGTTTGAATTCATTTTACTCTTAACATAATGTATTCTTTATCGCGGATTGAGAATTACCATGCCTAAGGCTTTATATTAAATAAAAAACTCCTTTTTCGTTGGAACTTAAACATAAATGTACGATTAAATCATTGTTTACGTCTGTATATTTACATTCTTACCAACTATTAAATCATAATATCTGTACCTCAGAGGCAGACGGATGCAAGTGCCAAATACCCAATTGTTCAGTAGAGCCAAAAAACAATTTTTATTTTAAAGGAATATTCATAACTTCTAAGAAAATATACATATAATGATCATTATTTTTTGTATTCTAATTCAATTAAAGTACTTCTGGAATATGTAAGAAAGGAATAAATATAATACAATTTTATATCTAAAAAAAATAAAATAAAAAACGTAGTGTGGATTTGCATCCTTCTGCCTCTAAAGATATTTTGTTAAATGTGGATTTGTATCTTATTTAACTAGCCAAAATAAAACAAATTATAAGTTAAAAAAATTTATAGGTATAAATATAACAAAGCAAAACACATTTTTTTTAAAATTTTTATTATGTATTCATCATCATCACTGAATCTATTCACTGCTGGATGAAGGCCTCGCTAACCTCCAAGTTGATTCCACTTCTCTCGTCCCTGTGCGTTGCGTTGCCAAGTTTTTCCGCAGAACTTTATCATTTCATCGATCCAGCGGCCTCTAGATCTACCGTGCGGATGTTTTGTACCTCTTGGATACCATTGGATGAATAAATTTGTCCAACGATTGTTCTTTCTTCGACCTATGTGTCCAGCCCATTTCCATTTGAGGTTTTTAGCAAACTCTATCACATCATTAATCCTTGTCTGTTCCCTTATCCACTCATTCTTCTTTTTGTCCGTTTGCGTTATGCCCAGCATGCACCTTTCCATTCCACGTTGTGCTACTCTAAGTTTCTGGATCTCTCTTTTACTTAGGGTCCATGTTTCACACGCATGTGATTACGGGAAGTACACACTGGTTGAACACGTTGCACTTTAGGCACAGTGGGAGGTCATTTTTGAAGAAATTATTCAGGCTCAAAAGCACTCCAGCCTAGCTTTACTTTGCGAACAATTTCATCAAATATACATCCATCTATAGACACTTGTTGTGCCAGATAGATGTAGTTTTTCACCTGTTCGAGCTGAATGCAATTGATGAGGATCTCTTTTTGGCCCGCAAAGCAGTTGAACATGACTCTCTTCTTTGACACATTTATTTTCAAGCCTACTTTGTTGCTTACTCCAGCGAGTTCCTGCATTCTGCTGTGGAGCTCTTCTGAGTTTTGCAAACTACTATTTATTGTCATTGGGAAAGCGCAGATGACTCACGTATTCTCCATTTATGGAGGCCCACATCATTCCAGTCAAGTTCTCTAAATAAGTCTTCAAGTGTAGCTGTAAATAGTTTAGGTGAGATTGTATCACCATGTCGGACTCCTTTGCTGATAGGAAATGCGCGATGGTTTATGGAGATGTTGTTGCGCTACTGTATATATTATTGAAAATATTTATATAGCGCCCGGGGATTCCTTGATTTCTGAGTGCATCGAGTATTGAAAATTTCTTTATGGAATCGAACCCTTTCTCATAGTCTATAAAACCCATGGATAGCGGCAGCTTGTATTCCTGTTACCGCTCTGATGTCTCTGATGACTTGGATATGGTCCATAGTGCTGTATCCTCCTCTAAAGCTCGTTCTCCTGGCTGGTTCTCGTCTAGTACATATTGCAGACGGTTTGAGAGAATTTTATCTTAGTGGATTATTGGATTTGCATCCTTCTGCCTCTAAGGTAGGTATGGCATTTGCATCTTTATTCTATGCATATCTTAGACTAGGACTTCCATCTCTCTGCCTCTAATAAATAAAGCCTTTAGCATGACGATTCTTAAAAAAACCATTTTCCCCAAAAATGGAGTTGCATCCGTCTGCCTCTGAGGTACAGATATAATCATTGAAGTATAAATAATAATATTGAATATTTTTTTTTAAAGTACCTATAAGTACCTAACGTATATTTATTTTAGAATTCCGTGGCGTCCAGTTGTCCGGTGCCAAATCGTCCTAGACCCCCCTTTTTTAGCTTTGTTTTCTTGTGTTTAGACGCCATCTCTATAATATGAAGATTTGTATTTATGAATATTTTCTTACTAAAGAAGTTAGAGATTAGTGGAATTTTCTAGGTTTTCAGTATATTTAAATGCGAAATTCATAAATCTGATTTTTATTGCATTCTCTTTCAAACAATATTGTTTTGGCACTCTTTGTTTAATATGGCTGTAGGTAAAAAAAATAGTATGTAAATATCTGGCTTACCTCTATGTGTCCAATTGAGGAAATGATAGAGCCTTCCTTGATCCGTTTGATGAATGCATATCCCGCACCATTATCTGTGATGGTTAGTCCGAGGGCATCTTCTGATTTAACGATTTCAATCTCCTTCGGTCTTCCTTTTCTGTGAGCAAATATAAAATCTTCTAACCCTATTTGTCCTCCGAGGAGCTTCTTCATATCCACTTTATGTGTGTTGAGTGTGCAAAACAAAATCTGAAAAAAAATTAAACAGTATTTAAAATTTATTTGAATGGGCACCTAAAAATAAATTATGTAGGTATGATTGTAATAAATAAAATTGTATTTTTATAACAGGGACTATGAGATATGAAGTGCTCACAAAAAGGAGCCAAAAACACCATGATGTGTCCAATGTCACCCCAATTCTGAAAACATTCATTCAACAGTGAACAGGTGAAATCAAAATCAGATGAAATCATGTCCTTTTATTTCCGACCATGTCTGATCCTAATAAGATCATGTGGGCCTCCACAGAGCAGTGGCGCACCCGGAGGGGGGGGGGGAGGCAAGGGGCCCTGGCACTCCCCAAAACTGAAAATTATCAGAATGATTTTAAGCATTGAAATTGAAAGCCAATAAACTATACCTTTGGGCTTAGACAAATAAAAACAAGACAAAAAAATTCTCGGTGTCCACCCGAATTCCGGAGTGGTGTAGGTCATGGCTGGGGAGGGCTGACAGGGCTCTAGCCCTGGAGGCCCGGCGTGTCAGGTTGACCAGATAAACACACATCATAAATTAGCTTTAATAGTAAAAAAGTCGCCTGCGGCGCTATTATACTTCATGGCCATGAACATTTTCAATTACTTATATAATTGTGCAATTTATTTTTTGATTATTATGTGTCGATACTCGACAGCTCCATTATTAAAGTAGATGTATTAAAAATCGCCAATAATTCACTGTATAAGTACCCTTAATTTGAACTAAAACACAATTTGAAAAACGTTAATGTAGTGTTTCACACTGCCTTTAATATTAGCGGTAGGTAGGGGGCCCGCCAAATATCCTAGCCTGAGGGCCCGTTTCAGGATGTGGGGACCATGGTGTAGGTACACCGAGTGCAATAGATCGATAAACGAGAAATTAGGCTGTGAAGAAGAAAAAGAGCCTATAGGACTAATTTACATTCTCCTCCTTGCCCCCCCCCCCCCCCCAATATTAAATCCTGGGTGCGCCACTGCCACAGAGTGTTAACAGATTTTGTTTTTACGAGAAATGGATGTCAGCCACTTGCTCGACCTATTAGGTCCATACTCTGACTCACACAGAAATTGAAAAACAATATGTGTACTTGCCAGACCCAGGATTCGAACCTGGGACCCACGACGTTATAGGCCGACGCTTAAGCCACGCAGCCATCGTGGGTGTATATGGTACTCTGTGATTAACCAAAAAAAAAAAATGGTTTGAGATTGATCTGTTGGCCATACACGTCATAATATAACATTATCATAGAATAATAAATTCGTCCAACATGTAAAATGGTTGAGTATCACTGATGTAAGGTAACAATTAGTCAAAATTTATAAAGCCCGACAAATATGTTGAATTACCTAAATGTAGATTGTACGTAGGGGGGAGTGGGTCACAGTGAATCACGGGGTACAGTGGATTATTCACTATAACTCAATTTGTATAACGCTTACGCAAACAAACGAACGAGTGGTTGCCGCTCGCCCATACCCCTCTCCATTGCACTCAGTGTTGCCATGTCTACTGAAATTTCAGTAGATCTACTGATATTTTTTGATATTTTTGGCAATATACTGAATCTACTGATATTTTATGAAATCTACTAATATTTCTTCATTCCACAAAATTCTCACCATCCGGGAAAAAAAACGAGTCGTCTTTGAAAATTTGGGAACCTGCGGCCCGCGGCGATATATTTTTCCTAAAAAAAACAAGCCGACTATGAAAATTTGGGAACCTGCAGCCCGCGTCGAAATATTTTTCCTAAAAAAAACAAGCCGACTATGAAAAATCGGGAACCTGCGGCCCGCCTAAAACAGAAATCTACTGATATTTTGTCGAATCTACTGAATTTTTTTTACACATTCTACTGAAATTAAAAATTTTGACTTGGCAACACTGATTGCACTAGTCGCTGACGCGGTCACACTCCGGTCAGTAGGTAAGTAACGAAACTATTTTTTCACGTGGTTTTAAAATTTGTTTCGTCTCTAAGTGAATAAGAAATGTAAATATTTATATTTTGTTTTACGATTGTTATTTCTTTAATCCGTTGTAAACTATGTTGTTTTGTCTTTGAGTTAAATAGTTTTTTTTTTGTTTTTTTTTTTTTTACCATAACGGCCAATGGGTCACAGTGAATCATTTCGTTTTGGGTCACAGTGGATTACTGATCCAGTGTAACCCATGAAGCTAATCTGTTCTTTTTTCGTAGGTAAAAATGCCTCGCAATCGAGTAAGGAAAACTACTGTCCGACAAGAAGATCTAGGCAATAACCGGAAGTCGCTAGTGCGTTTAAAAGTGGGAGAAGCTTGTTAGTTCACAGTTTTAACACGTGGACAACTCGTGGCTAACTGGAAGGCGCTTCAATCGGAGTGCGGTTAAAAATGGGAGGAGCTTGTTAGTTCACAGTTTTAACACGTAGCCAAGAAGATCCTGTTGGACAGTAGTATCGGACTTCACACTGAAGAACAGATGAGAAACCAAGCCAAACGTGCCCGATATTGCCACGGTTGCACTGCACGACATTAAGATGATTTTACCAAAACCTAAGTTTTCTGGCAACACAAAGAGAAAACAATCTATGTATCAAACTATCAATTTGACATTAATTTTTCCAGCACAAATTTACGTTAATTTCATTTTTGATCGCAAATTAAACCATAACATTATTTTTTTAAGTTATAAAACTGTTTTGAATATGTAATAAAAGACTATGTATCTAAGAGTACAAATAAATATGTAATAATATGGAAATTGTTGCCTTTTACTGTATTTTTTTATAGATCCAGTGTGTCCCAGTAGATTCACTGTTACCCATGTATTGATCCACAGTGACCCATTCCCGGGTCACAGTGGATCATTCCCAATTTTTTTTTTAAAGTGGTTATAACTTGTAAGTTTAGGTAATACTCGCCAATAAAAGCCCTTTTCCTTGAAGATTAGATACTCATATTATGATTTAATTTCAGAGATTAATTATTTGGCCATACAATTTGGAATTGCAAGACTTGAGAAAAAAAGTGATCCACTGTGGCCCACTCTCCCCTAAGTGCTTAAGTTTAGTATCTGTGACCTATATCAATAAATAAATTCAATAGAGTAATAATTCTATGGCTTCTCGGTTAGTTGCTTACAAGAGGAGATTTCCGATTACTACTGAACGACTTCTACACAGCTACGGTTTCATGAGGAAATGCTCACTTCACTCAAATTGTGAGTGAACGATTTTCGTTACGATTTTTAGACGCGTTGCAAAAATAATATCATTTATTTATGGCATAGTGTGATTTATTAATTCAAATGATCCATTAATTAGCTTCTCAACCTTTTTCGTGTCACAGCACACTTTTTTTAAATCTTCATAGCGTGTTTTGTCTAAAAATAACCAACTAGTGCATGGAATTTACTAATAGCGTTATAATATACTTAATCGGAAGGTAGGTAGGTACAAAAAAAACATATATGAGTATACTGTGACAGTTACATACAAACAACAAACAGCATGCCCCATACCAATTTAATACTGGTATGTTATGGTGGATACCATTAATTATTTTAGAATCGTTGACAAAACGTGAAATTTACCATTTTTTATTGGGCCGCTAATAAAAATATTCACAAAGTTAAATGATAGATAATTTAATACTGGTATGTTATGGTGGATACCATTAATTATTTTAGAATCGTTGACAAAACGTGAAATTTACCATTTTTTATTGGGCCGCTAATAAAAATATTCACAAAATTAAATGATAGATAGGTACACCGATACACGGATTAGCTAAATATGGATGCATAATGGTATGGAACAAGAGTAATGTTGTAACTTAGCTACCTACTTTAACGAAAATACGACATTCCTACCAGCGCTCGACATGGAAACTTTTACGAACCGGAGCGTTCGATAATTTTACGAAAATATTAACATAATAATTATCTAATTTTATGTGTATTTTATAAAATTAATTTATGAGACGGAGCGATAATTTTAGGGATTTTATGAACCGGGACGGCGGCGGTATAGTGCGCTCCGGTTCATTTCAAGCGCTGATTACCACATGCGATTCCTATGATTTATTATGTGATAATATATTCACAGGTAATCTGAAATGAACAACAGATTTGGAAATATGTCAAGGAGTGATCGATTATCGATTGTAACAAAAAATATACGTCTGGCTTATAATATGGACATAAGTAAATTGGGAAGATGTAATCAGGTTTATTTCGGTAGAACCTATGCCAGCAGTGGCGAACGTGAGGCACGCGCGAAAATGCTGCTGGCACTTGGACGCACAATGTCTCGGAATTTTAGAGGCCACCAACCGCCAACTTTTTATTTAGCAGGTAATAAATAAGTCCGCATTAATCTGGATGAACATTTAATTCGGAGAAAAGCCTGATGGACAAAAACTAGAAAAAGAAAAGCAAAAAAAAAAAATGTAAAGCGGTTCGTAATTTAAAACAGTCCCCAATATTTCCCCTGGCACGCTACCCATTACTACAACATATTGTATAGTTTTTTTTTTACCACGTGATTATAAAAGGTTCACAATGACTGACAGATGCACTGCCAAACGGCGGTATATTGTGACTATAATAGAATTATGAGAGGTATCAAATTAAATAATATATTATAAAACGCTCAAACGAAATACATAATATAAGAACGAAGGCAGCTACCAGAATTATTATATGAGTATTATAATATAAATGCCGCAAAGTTAGGATTGTAGGCTAAGGTATGGATTTTTTGTAGAAATAGATAGAGGACATGATGTTCTTTTCTGTTCAGTCTCATGTCAAAGTTACATACTACTAACTAGGTACATGGACGCAAAAAACAGTGTTTGGTGTTGCTTCATATTAGAAAGAAAACAAACCCCTATTTGATGCATTAGATCAGTGATTCCCAACCATTACGTGTCATGGCACACCATTCAAGTTACATGATTTTCGCAGCACAAATTATAATAATAATTAATATAATAATAATTACAAATAAATTCCTAATCAGGTATCACTTTTTCAAATGGTTAACTTAACATATTTTATGTATGTTGGTCATTCAGATACAATTAATAATTGTATGAAAGGTTTTTCGCAATAGCATAAGTACTTATATTATTGAAATTATATAATTTAACATTTTCCAAATTTTGAAGCCCGTAATGCGCACGGGCCTTCTGCACACGTACAATTTCAAAAATATGACTTTAAAGTTAATTAATGATAAACAAAACAAATGAAAATATCATTGCTGTCATTCACATTACGCACTAAAAAGAGTTAAAATATACATGCATGTATGGTTTATATATATATATATTTTTTTTTTTTAATTATTAATAACCATGTCCTTGCTTTTTCGTACAACGTGGTTGTTGTTAGTAATTTTGAACAATCACAAACACCCAGGCTTTGAGAAAAAACACATAAATGTTTTTGTCACGACCGGGAATCGAACCCAGGAACTCTCGGGTGGAAGGCGAGCGCCTTACCAACTTCACCACGAGATTAAAGTAATGGGGAACATTTTGCAAAGGATGAAAACAATTAATTATTGGAAGGTTTTAGAATACATCCTGGGCATTTTGAAGACTTCATTGATTTATTATTAATTATTGTGAAAATAATAAATATTTTTACATATAGGTACAAGACATTTTCCTTAGCAGTAGTAATAGGTAATGATGATTTAGGACTTTAGGTAATTTTGTTCTGTTATTTCACATAAAGCATGTTCCTAACTTATAATAAAATTATAGATGCCAGTATACCTAATAATGAACAAGAATTTAGATATTTGTTCGTACGTCCTTGGATGGGCTTTCCACCTAGTAATCTAATATTATTATGTCAAACATAAAACAATGTGTGAAAATGTAATAAGGGAGTACCTACTTAATAAAAATATCATGTAGGTATATTGTAGCTAATATAACAATTAATAGTATCATGTATTATGGTGAATATTAATGATCATGATAAGTTTTTTAGAATTAAACAAATAAACAGAGAGAGAATATTTTGAGACATTGAACCAAAACTATAATATATTTTGAGTGTCTGCTGTGTCAAAATAATAATGGACCATAACAAAGCTAATAATAATTGGTTAGGATGGAATTAAAATACCGACCAAACATTGAAAGCGAGGCCGTATTTACTTATTTTTATAAAGAATAATATGCTTAAAATATTTGTGTTATCTACTGAATTTTCGTTATACAATACTATCTTGCGACACACCTGCCAATCACTCACGACGCACCGGTTGAGAGCCTCTGCGTTAGGTAATATCTAACACATAATGTATAACACATAATGTATAACACATATTATATTATCTGGGTACTACTAACATCAATTATTAAAAAAATACACGTAAGTACCTAAGTATGTAGTTAAATTGTAAAATTTAAAAAAAACGCTAAGCGTAAGAATGACAATCCATCTCAATATTTTCATGATGATGATTGCTTTGAAAAATATAAATAATGCCTGTGTACTTAGTACCTACACAGTATGTAAGTATAAGATTGTATTTAAATTTCTTAATGACAGGTACAATCAGGGAACACATTTATTAATCTGTTCTGTGGGTATAATGCTGACGGCCTTTAACGACATATTGTTCAGTAGATTTATATAACAATGGAGTAATAATACTCACGCGGTGTGCAATATTTTAAGAAACTACACCATTTAAAACTCGTGAAAGTTTCATCTCAATGTGTGTACCTAGGTAAAGTAATAGAAATGTTTATCATTGAACCAGTTATGAACTGCTATGATTTCTCGGGACCTTTTTTATGAGGAATGGATGTTAGCCACTTGCTCAACCTATAAGGTCCATACTCTGGTTTAAACACACATTGAACAACAACATTTGAATTTGCCAAACCCGTGATTTGAACCCGATAAGCCAACTAGGACAACCAAACGATAGGAATAACTAGGAAGGTTTTTAATTTAGTTATTTACCGGTAGTCCCAGAAGTACCCGACCTGACGTATAAATAGATAGCAGTTGTTGTTTGAAAATAGTGACCATGATAGAAAGTACTAACCTTATAAAGCCTAAGTTTGAAGTTTGACGACGCTACGTTGTTTAATAATAACGCAGTAATTATTTGTCAGCCATCAACAGTGAACGCTCTCAGTGAATTTGTAAACATGGAAAAAATTGGTCAAATTTATGTGATACAATACTTTCATTTGAAAGGCTTCAGTCCAACCAATATCAAAGCGGCGCTAGATTCTACTCTGGGGGTGTCTGCTCCTTTGTTTACAACAGTAAAATATTAGGTGGGTGAGTTTAAATGAGGCTGTACGAGCTGCCAAGACGAACATCGCAGTGGTCGACCAAATAAGGTGACCATGCCAGAAATGGTGACGAAAATCCACAAAATGGTTTTGGAACGTCGACTGAAATTGCGCGAGCTAGTAGACATGGTAGGCATTTCAAAAGGTGCTGTACATGACATATTGACTGAAAATTTGAACATGAGAAAGCTGTGCGCAAGGTGGGTGCCGCGATTACTCACAATGGAACAAAAACAGCATCGTGAGGATGTTTCAATCGAGTGTTTGGTGAAGTTTCACAGCAATAAAGCAGAGTTTTTGCGTCTATTCATAACCATGGATTAAACATGGGTCCATCACTTCACACCTGCGACGAAAGAACAGTCAGAACAATCGACTGAAAGGGGAGAATCGGCTCCAAAGAAGTCGAAGACAGTTCCATCAGCAGGCAAGGTCATGGCGTCAGTTTTTTGGGATGCGCGTGGGGTAATTTTCATTGATTATCTTCAGAAAGGAAAATCAATCAACGGCGCGTATTATGCAAACTTATTGCAGCGTTTGTGTCATGAAATCGTGAAAAAACAACCGCATTTGGCGAAAAAGGTAGTTTCGTTCCATCAGGACAATAATTCATCAGTTCACACATCCGTTATCGCGATGGCCAAAATAAATGAGTTAAAGTTCGAATTGCTTCCTCACGCACCCTATTCGCCAGATTTAGCCCCCACGGATTATTTTCAGTTTACAAACTTGGCTCAGTGGTAAAAGATTTGCCAACAATGAAGAGGTGGAGTCGGCGGTTGATGGCTATTTTGAGGAGCTCGACGATTCTCACTATAAACAGGGTATCAAAGCTATTGAACATCGCTGGAAAAAGTGTATCGACCTAAAAGGAGACTACGTAGAGAAATAAAAAAAAATCCTAATTTTTTTGTGTTTTCTTTGTTAGGTCGGATACTTCTGGGACCACCCTCGTATTGTAAACGTTGATAGCTATTCCATAACGATTTACATGTGGTTGAATTGATTCCTTTATAAAAATAATATTCTTATGATTTGACAGCCCTACATTATTTGTAAATAAATAAGATGGCGGCCCGTATTGATGTTTAGCATTGGTTACTTATTTACATGGTACAGTTATGTCTTTTTTGTGATTGTTCATCGAAATAATCTAAATAATGATGTATATTTGTAAGAAAAACTTAATTTCGTTTGTAACCAAGGCCAAATTTACATTCGATGAGTTATATTGGAAGGGGAGGATAAAAAACATCTCATTAAAACGTATTTTTTTGTAAATCGATGCTCGTCTCAATTTAATCTTCATTATAATTTTTTGACGCGAAATCATTTCTTATTTAATATAAATCTGTTATTGTTATAGACTTATTAATTAGACCAAATCAATTAAAAATTATTTTAATCGATGCTGAGTAAATATTTTTTAATTCGTGTCAATGTGTAGGCAATTGCAGGTGTAAGTAATTGCAGGCATAGGTACTCAGAAAAATATTCTCAAACCCCTACAAATTTGAGTGCCCTGAGTCATAGCCTCTTTAGCCCTGTGGTAAATAGTAAATACCTACATGCCTGATTATAACACTAAGGAAAGGTGTTTGTATCTTAGTGCAGCCCTGAAATATGAATCTCAGAGTATACATCGTGATTTAAACTATAAATGAATCTGCAATTCAAATGACATGCAGCTAATTTAATCATTATCCTTAGCAATATTCTAGGCTATAAATATTATAATCTCGCAGATATGTGAAGACTAAGTATACTAGACTCGTGAGATAGAAATTCTAAATTTAACAATATAATTTAGTATGTAGGTGTGTTTGTTTTTCGACAACATAAAATATAAATTCTATTTTTTTCATTTGTTCCATAAATACGACGTAGATCTTACCGCCTTTCGAACAGGGTTCTTATTTTTTTTTTAACGAGAATTCGTTATTACCCATTGAATCAGGTTGAGTATCTGTCTTGAAAAACGTCATGTTGACAAAACAATGTTTTGCCAGACATGAGATAGGAATTCTGCCACTTGTACATTATCGGCGGGTATTGTGAATTGTCATTCTCTGGGACACGTGTTCCGGATGCCGCCAAAGAGTGCGACACTTCGTATTTTTGTGGCACAGTTTCAAGGGTTCCGTCGCCGTGGCCGGCCCTCCCTCACCCTGCAGCGGTGCTACAAAAGCGACCAGCAGGTCTGCCATGGCGGGAGGCGCAAGAGTTGGCGATGGACCAAGGGAAGTGGCGCGAACTTGTGCTTGCCCTATGCCCAAATGCTGGGTCGTGACAGGATGAAAGAAGTATATTCACTAATATGAATAATTTTATTTTGAATAGCCGACTGAACCAGAATCGATTTATTTAAAAAAATAAAAGTGAAAGAAGTACCTACCTACCTAGTATAAAAATCCAAAATGATTGTTTATTCAAACACTTTTTTATATTCCCTTAATAACCGATTGGGAGCATGTTGGGAACACCTGTACTTGCACACCCAGTTGGGTAGGCGCGTCTTTGATTTGTGAAAATTCACAGTCATACATATTTTGCGTGTAAAGGCCCGTTTCAGACGAGACACCGGTGTCGCGGAGGAACATAGGAGGCCTTTGTATTCGAATAAAGGGGCCTTTGTATTATGTTTATGAACGCCCGAGAGCTAATGAGTCGACGCATAATTCATATAGTGTATCGGCGGCTTGAGAATGTAGCAGTCGACGGAAAAGTGTACCGGACACGCGTTGACTCATTACTTGTGGAGCGTTCATAAACATAATACGGGCCTCTTTATTCGAATACAAAGGCCGCCTATATTATATCGAGCGCGACACCGTTGTCCCGTCTGAAACGGGCCTAACTGCAGATAAAATGTGGGCCATAGACTATAGATACATCATGTGGGCTAATTTCAGATTTAATTATTATCAGGTATTAGTTGAAAAAACATGAAAGACCTTGAATGAATTCAGAATTCAAACTAAAACACAGTTTGCATAATACAGGTACAATTTCTACTTCGGCATACTGACTGTATATTATTGTTATGTAACACTACATATATTTTTGTATATATCAGTTACACTTTCGAACCGCAATATTTGCAGCCGTGCAAATTTAATAGTACATATTCAATGACGAGCAGGGGCGGACTAGCAATAAAATTATAAAATCTTCGAAAACCCATGACATATTATTATGCGCAGTTTGTCAATTTATAATTATTTTGGTTGGCAATTGGCGTACCTACGGGTAAATATACCAGCGCATCTATTCTACACCGCCCTTCCAAGGAAGAAGGCAGTAACTCACAAAATTTGTGAAATTGAGTAGTGAATGCCATCCATTAGGTAATTTTGAAATCTATATATTTTGTTCACTTTAAAATCAGTTCACTAAAATATCGTTAAAATCGTTAAGAGCGTACATAAGTGAAACGGCAAATAATTTTCAACAGTATGTGGAACGAAATTTCGCAGTCGTCGCCAATAGGAGACTGACAGAGAGGTGTGAGCACGTCAATTTGTTTTCTGATGGCGTCGGATGAATATATTCTTAAATCGTGTAAAGATGATGAAAAACGTTCCACATATACTTGATAAAGAAAACATGACAATGAATATACTATTATTATTACGAATATAATAATAAATATAACATTAAAAGGACGCATGTTGAATTTTTATGACAAATTATATTTCGTTCGGCTTGCGTCATTTGCACAATCCGCGCATCGCCTAGTCACGATCTTTTTAGACCATGCCTCAGCTGAAGTATAGCCTTAATGAAAAAATGGACATCTACTAAAATGATATACGTATCTTAGCAAAAAGGCAGTCATTGCACGTATTTATTGCAGTTAATACTTTGTTTGTATTTTAATATCCTACTAATAAAAAATATCACCGTTTTATATTAATTCACAGTACAAAAAAAAAAAAAAACATTGTGTCATTTATCTCTAAAGTGTGTGTCAGTTACTGCCTTCTTCCTTGGAAGGGCAGTATACACAAGACTGCTATCGGCCGCTATCGGTGGTTATCGAGGGTAGTTTATCATATGTTTGTATTAAGGTATTATAAAGTACAATAAATCAACTGTCTAAACTCTAAAAAGTCAAAACTGTCTATATCGCTCAAAAAGTTAGCACAGCCAAGAGAAGTGCTGTTAAAACATAGCACTTATTGTAACAATTACAACATTTTTTTTTAGAATTATTAATAACCATGTCCTTGCTTTTTCGTACGTGGTTGTTAGTAATTTTTGAACAATCATAAACACCCAGGCTTTGAAAAAAACATATAAATATGGTGTCCTCACCGGAATCGAACCCAAAACTCTCGGGTGGAAGGCCAGCGCCTGTATTTTATATTTGCATGTATGTATGTATGTATTTTATACCTACTATATAGGTAGTAAGTATGAGTATGTAATATGTATAATATTTAGTCAGGGAACACAGAATTAATGGGAACTGAAATAACTAACGGGCGTGGAGTAACAGGCAACCGGTCTCGAGTGTGGAAGAATATAGGATAAACTTAAACACGTGTCAAGAAGACGTCGTTCTAAGATTATCCTTCATTCTGACAACTACTCTCAGTTTATGCACTGATGCTCATTCAATATTGGAGTCTTTGTAGGTTGCAACTTGCAACACACACTATTGCACGTCTATAATGTGTGTTTCATTTTCGTAGGACCATTCACACATTAAAAACCCTGCTTGAAAATGTATTGTATTGGGGGTATATTTGAATTCCATTTATTAATCTATTTTGTGTATTTAGTATAGTGTGAGAAAGAAAATGAATATAAGTCGGAAGAATTAAAAAAAATAGTTAAACATGCAAAATTAACAACAATGCACATAATATGCTTAGGTACATTGTGAAAAGAGACAATGCGAGTGTATCAACACCGCTGAATTCGTAAATTTCACACATAAACATTAATTCATTAAATATGTATGGAGGAAGTTGTCGAAAATTCAAAATGTTCTTTTGACTCTTCTGAAAAGTAGGTAGTGATTTTAGACGTATCTTCTTTTCCTTTCGCACACATCTCATCATTGCATCACCTTCATTTCATCATAATTGTCAATTGCCTGGTGTCAGAAGATCTAAAAAATTGCAAAAGATGACTGAAAGGAACATTTTGAAAAAACAAGTGGGATAGGTACTAAAATGTAAGTGTGAGAAACACTGGCTAAATAAAAGTAAACAACATTTTTGAAAATAAGTCGACTATGATAAATAAGCTAACTACCTACGAAAGTCGATCAAAATAAATGATAATATGTCTGACGTGACCGGATTTTGAAATGTTTTTTTCTGCAGCGAGTATTTGCATAATAAAGGATAAATTCAGTTTGCTATAACAAAGCGACATTGCGTCGATGTATTTTTTTCCCAACGCAATGATTGGTGTAGATCAGAGATGACAAACTAGTGTAATTCGCAGATTGATGATGGTTTTCGTTTGACTGGAACCATGGCGTAGGCCGTAGGGTCACAGGCTAATTATTATTGAATATGTATAAGAGGTTTAGAGCTAAAAGTCATGAGTTACATTTCATATCTTTATCATATTCTAGCTAGAGATAAGAAGAAAAACAACATAAACGGACTCAGGATGAAGTTACCGTTTATTTTTAGTTAGAACTTATCTGAAAATTCGTTAGGTACCTACTTCCATATTATATTATCAGTTATTTTCGGTTATCTTAAACGTTAAGTCTTAAACCAGTGGTCTCCAACCTTTATGTTACTACGCCTCCCTTCAAAAAAAAATCTAATCTTGGCGCCTCCCCCCCTTTATTTCATTAAATAATACAGACACTTTTTTAACACACAAGTTTTTACTACTTACTTATATCAAATTCATTTTTTAATTAATTTTTTTTTCATGCGACGAATGAGCTTGTTTATTACCACAATCAATTTTAAAAGAAGTCAACCAAATTCATCATCGTTCATTGACAAAAATTAATGGATTCTATCATGAGCTCCACATAGTGAATAGGGCCCACAGGCCAGGATCTTTCACCCATATATTAATAATATTTAATAGCTCTGAAATAAAGCAGCGCCGCAGGCGACTTTTTTTACTATTAATAAAATTATATGAAAAATGCATTAGCAAACTAACCAAGAACTCAGGAAATAGATTTTTGTTTGCTTCAATATATCTGGCGTAGAAATCATTTAAAAGTGGAGACATGTATTATTGTTATATTATATTAAAGAAATCACGTCAAAAACAATTTAAAAAAATATATCACACCCTGCCTACACGCTTCAGTTGACACTTTAGCTACGAGTGACATTAAAATTTGAGGTTATTGTTTTCATGCAACCAGCGGTCGTTTTGTGCATTACCGAAACAGAGCGTTTGCAAAAGCGCCATTTTTAAATTTCTCCGCTCCAAATATTTTTTTAATAGGATTTAAATATATGTATTATATATTAAAATAAACATTCATGCACTGAATTTTCACTGTTACGTTAAGATATGAACTTTTATTTATTTGTAGATATTATGGTATAAAAAATAATTTATTCAAAAATTTTGGCGCTTCCCCTGGCAATAGATCGCGCCTCCCCTGGGAGGCGCGCCTCCCAGGTTGGAAACCGCTGTCTTAAACAGACAAATACACCAGTGGGTCTATTCTATACTTATCGACCGCTAAAGTGATAGATATTATCAAACAGGGTAAGTTTGTATGAAAGTATTAGCACTTATTGTAACAATTACAATCAACGTATTGCCTAATTGTTACAATACGTGCTAATACTTTGTTACAAACATACCCTAAGTTTTATAATATTTATGTATCACTTTAGCGGTCGATAAGTACAGAATAGACCCACAGGAATCTTTAAAATGACATCTACAGAGAAATAAGAGTATTTCCATGAAACCTTCCTTAAAACAGTGGTGGTGTTAAGTAAGTTGAGGACTGTGGCACTGACAGGTTTGGAGACACCCATATGAAAATTTTGTCCGTGCGATAAAACAAAATCACAATATGTATTACAATGGGGAGTTAATACCTACAATATAATGTCAGGATTTTTTTTACGATTCGATTATTTTTTAAGCTAAGATTTCGATACTTTATACTGAAGCCAAAACATCGTCTGCTTCACGGAAAATCGCCACTTCTCCAAAAAATATAATTTGTAAACGTTTATTCATTCGCCGCCTTTTATAATGTGATGTAGGTAAGTACTGTTTCCATGTACATTATTGTAAATTGTGTCGTTCAACGAGATAGTAGACTGGATTTAAATTGTGAATAAAACCTAACATTAACCTACATTTTTATAAAATCAGTAATACTATTTATGTAGGCACAATAAGTTGCAATGAAAAGACTTTATAGAAATAATATATTAATATTCGTTCCATTATGATTGTAGATTGTATGCATAACAATAAGGCAAGTACGTATTCATCTCAATAATTTATTTCTATGATGGCGTACGCCATAATATATTAATATAAAACTACCTATCTGCCAGATGTTATAAATAACATAAATTTTAATAATAACAGTCTGTAATTTACACAGATCAAATAATTGATCAGTGTTATATCAGATAAGTTAGATAAGTAGTTGATCATTGATCAAATACAAATAAATTACGGTTAATTTTCTTACACACGTTTTTCAATTTAAAATGCTAATTATTTGTTGGCGTGACCAACATAATTAGTGAGTACTATCTTATTCTTATTACTCTTATTTTATTAGTTACTGGTTTTTTTTATGATTTTCGTTTACCAAAATTGAATTAATGTTTTTTGAGAGTTACTTAAATGAGTGTGTGGTATTATTATTTGTAATTTAAGCGCTATAGAAGCGGTGAGTTACCGTTTTTATTATTTTGTTAGGTTGTCATTAAAAGAATATTTGAATCATGTAGGTAGGTACCCGTCCATCTATTTCTATTACATATCATATTGGCTGTAATGCCGTGTTCTCATGTATCAAGTTTTGTTGTTCAATTTTGTGTTGAATGTTGTAAAAGTGACTGTGTTCACATGTCTATTGAAGTTGAATCGATAGTCGTAACTATGACGACGTCGTGTGAATTTGTTAGTTTGTTAATGTCATTTCGTCTGACCACTATAATTATATTTTTGGATGAAAACGCCATACTTAATTCAGAAACTTCATAAATAGCACTTTGTGACGAACGAAAATCAACTATGTAATCGCATGCAAATCGAAAAAAGTTTGACGTGTCGATGAGAGTAAAGTTGTCATCACCTTGGTTACTCTATGCAACCAGTTGACTTGAAATTATTCACAGTTTAATCTACAAACTTATAAAGAACCGTTCAATTTCAACTTGCAAGTTGTTCAACATGATATCCTCTTGTCAATTGATTCTCAACTGCTACTCAACATGGAGTTGAACGACAAAAATCGCCACGTGAGAACGCTGTATTATTTAAATATAACTTAAATAATAAATAATTAAATATATTAAATTATAACGATTATATAGCGAATTTGGAATATTTTTGTCAAGCTGTTAAAACCTCATACATAATAATTGTATTGTTATGTGATTGGACATTGACATTTTACAGAAGAGACAAAAATTTTCTACATGCACAAAAATGAAGGTGACTTTTTTTGGAAATAAAAGGTATTGCAGGAATTTTCGTGTAATAGCTAAGATGTGATACGCAAAGTTTAAGTATTACGGTTATAATATAAAATATACTAATTATTATATTAAAATTTTTGGTGATACATATAACATTGAAAGTTTTAGTAAACTATTAAACGAACAGAAATTATTTAAAAAATAGCCACATCGGATGTTTTAACAGCTCAACGACCATAATATATGTTTGTAAGCATATATATATATATTTTAAATTAGTTTTCCCCTATACAGTGAGATTTCAAGTCCACAGTTTTTTTCTATTCTATTGTGACAATATAATATATAGGTACTGTACGCAAAATTATCTGATAGTAAAGGTAATGGCATGCTCACACAATGACAATAATATTATTATATAGAAGGGGAACATCAACTTTATATTTAACGAGTTATTGCTATGAATATGGTGGTAAAAGAGAGAAATGCATTTCCACCTCCAAATCTTACCAAAAACTTTTTTTACCATGTTTACAAATCAACAAAATGCTGTATAATCACTACTACTTAATATCACATTTAATTTTATAGATTTTAAAAATGCTGACTAATAAATAAAAAAACATGCGGATTGAAAAATCATTTTATGAACACTGCTGCATTTAGTATGATCAAGTCATAAGTCACTGATTTTTTTTAAATATGTGATTTTTTGCTGTTGCGTACGACTGGCTACGCGACTTTCCATTTCCGGAAATTCAGTAGGCCATATATCCGGTGCGACATACGGCGGACAGACATAATAATGTTGTACCTGCCCGCTTATAAGTAGGTTCATCCAACATGCATATATCACCTATCTTTCTTATCTGAATCTGCTAAAAATAAAATCACACTGCCGTTAGGCAGACTTAGAATACCGCCACCTTCCATTTTTTTTAAATTTTAATTTTATGCGATATTATTAGGTTAGGTGCACACCTACCTATTTTATCATTACTAAACAGGCAAATGCAACAAAAATCTTGAAAAAAATGACATACATACGAATCCAATTATTGACATACTGAAGATTAGAGCATTTGCACGAAACCTACTTTCAAAATAAATAGCGGTGGTGTTATGTGTGCAGATGTCTGAGGCGTCTGAAACTAATTTTTAATAATAAATATGACCATAAAATATAATGTAATAATAACGTAACTGGGGACATAAATATGTAACAAATCCTGATTTTTTTTTACAATAATTGTAAGTTAATCTTTGACTTAAAAAATATATAAAATATACTGTTTTCAGATACATATTTATTAATTATGTGATAACTAAATGTATGATACTTTAAGGACCTACCTACAAAATCTGTACTTTACCCTAAAATATTTTACCCTTGGCTAATACTGACGAATCCTCTACCTACCAGAGGCACTTAGCGGAAAAATACGAAGCTTGCAATTTGAGACATTTTTAACTAATTTTATTTAGGTATGGTCCCAATATGCTCGATTTGATATAATTAAAAAGGATTTCGAGTTATACACATTTATATTTTTATAAAAAACGATGTTTTTTTAAATACGTATAAAAAATATTAAAACTTAATAAACTAAATTTTAATAATGAATATGACCATAAAATAATATGTAATAATAAGATGGGATCCTTTAACAAATTCACATTGTGTAACATTGTAAATTTCTTTGACAAAATAAATTTTTTTTTTTCTTTTTACTGTTTTCAGATACATAATATTTATTAATTAAAATCACTTTTTTGATAAATTCGTTTTCAAATTGAATGGTTACTCTCTTTTCCATTTTCTAAATCATTTAGTTGCGAAAAGTTTCAGCAACTTGGTGGTGAGAATTCATACTTATAGCAAAAAAAAATATGGAAAATGTACCCGGAAGTCAGTGGCAGCAGCTGGATTTTGTTAACCCCCTCCCCATCTTTCACAGCCGTAAAAAATATTTATATATTTTTTTTATTATTATGAGTATTTTTAAATAAATGGACCCCCACATCATTTTCTGTGTGGACAGTTATGCGTAGTGGTTACGACACTTTTACGAATTGTTTTATTTGTCATAAGGTGCATTATATATACATTTTTTTTTATTTAATTAATTATTGTGAATCTGGGCCGCCTCACAAAGAGGTTTTAACAGATTTTTGTTTTACGAGCAATGGATGTTAGTCACTTGCTCAAGCTATTATGTCCATACTGTTATATAAGCTATTAGCGATAGTGCCCATAGAACGCGTCGAGCGGGCGAAGTCGGCGTATAAAGCGTTTATTCATAACCATAATCACACGTGTCATGCCGCGCATTACCCTTCACCTATGTAATAAGCGGCCCAAGCAGCACAAAATAATTATTATTACAGCGTCTCTCATAACAAAGCAATAAAAATATTATATTATTTCGGGGCTTGTAATTAATATTTACGACGACATTATTCAACCAGCGAAATATAGGACACGGAATAAAATTAAACAATGACTTCTCTGTTATTAAATAATGACTTCTCGCCCGTCGAACGACGACGCTTCGAGCAGCGTGATTTTGGTAGCCGTGTTCAATGAATGGATTTCTTTGTATTTTCATTAAATCGTATCGCCGAGAAGCGAAAAACGGTGAGTCATGCGGCAGGCGGGGCACAAGGCATCGTCAAGTCCAGTGTGCGCTGGCGTATTTGATTACGTTGTATTTTCGATGATTTACGCGCCACTTGTAGAAATTTTGCGCGAGCGCCGCACTCGCTGCGTCAATGGGCTTTATGCCTAGGTTCATACATATTATTAATTTATCAATAAACGTGTTTCTGTTAAATATAGTATGACGTATTCGGTGATGACATTATAAAGGTGAGAAAAGTGCTAATTTTCATAATAAAGTGGAAACAGAGTTGTTAACATTTGAATAACAAAATAATACGTAGGTATGTACACTTAGGTAGGAAGGTATTTTCTCACCATTTCAAATCACCAAAGAATAAGTATTACAATTTAACATTTTTAGGAGTTTTGTTTTTATAATTTCACTTCGGACGAGTACGGGTCATCATAGAATAATTATAAAAATATGTGTAATACATTAAATGTAATAAGTATTAAAATTTAAAAAAGCCGCCCCCAATTATTATTAGTATTATTCCCAATGACATTAATATGGACGAATCATCTGAAAAAGAAAATGACACTCACTTTATTGTCGGCTCTGCCGAATGGAATAATCTGTTCTAACGCCATTACAATAAAGGTGATATTGCTATAAATTCCTGATGCTTTTTATTGGGTCTGCCGAATGGTTCGGTTCGAATGGGTTCGCTCAAATGAACATTGACATTAGAAACACTGCTCTAACGCCATTACAATAAAGGTCATATTGCTATAAATTCCCGATGCGTGATATCGCATAATAGAAATTGCGTGACGTCTACCTATACATGTGAATGCGCAAATTTACTTGCTAGCTACTGTATTGAGTGCATCGTCCATTAATAATGTCATTGATTATTACCTTGTGTAGAATTTTATAAAAATTTATTAAAAACAATTTATTAGGTAGGTAAGTATCTTGTTAGCGCCACGGGTTGAAAAAAACCGAAAGAAGGTACGATTATTGAGTGTGGAGAAATATAAACTCGTGTTACGAAAGTGTTATTTTCAATATTTTCGTTTGTATTAGTATCATAATACGCATTAAAGCTTGTCACGTAAACGCAACGTGCATTCAATATTGGTAATATTTGAGACACCCTGGGAGCTTTGTATGTGTTGAGTTTAATGGTTTCCCCTTTATTAAGACATAAACTAAAACTGCCATCAAAATGTATGCATAACTTCCCTAATTTACCACCCCTGAGCAATGCATTATCTCCCTACCCACATAGAAAGACACTGCTTAGGTACATAACTAAATTTAAGTAGTGTACATTTTATAGTAGGTATATATAGCATTATGTATTATATTATCGAAATTCGAACGCAAAAAGAGCGTATGTGGCAGTATGCAACTTTATATTAGACCAAAATGGAATAATAGTTTTATTGACTAGGTATCAAAAAACATATAGGTAACTTCGTCATATAATGCCTAACTCTGGCTTGTATTATTGGGAGAGAATTAAATTCTGAACAATTTCTCCAAAACGCTCCAATCGTTTTTTCAGCTTAGCGAAGTCGTTGTTATTTAGGAGGAAATGCGACTAGGTAAAGTAATTATTGGTACTATGTAAAATGTAAATAAATAGATCAAGTTATTTATACTGAATTCCCACTCTAGGTGCTTGGCCGAGCAGAATCCCGTTCAATATATGCGTGTGGTCAATTGAATAACGTGTGCACCTAATTATACCTATGGATTTTAGATTTTTCGACGCGAAATTTAGAAACAAGGAAAACTTCAAAGAGCTTTTTTCAACTTTCAGTAACAACGCTGGCCTGAATCAGCGATTTCAAACCTCGACCGACAGTGTTGACACCACATTTTTTACTAAACTTATATATTAATTCTATATAGATTCACGAAACTTGAAGTCTGTATGTATTAAAATAAATATATTTGTTCTTAAGCCATCAACGGCCTTTTCGCCTATTTTCAATGTACACCGATGCTTGAAATTTGGTACACATGTGTTATTACGGTGACAGACCATTATATGAACTTTTTTGTTAATGGTTGTCAATCGTAAATCTTCACCAAGTGATTTCTCACGACCAGTCTCGATATAGGGATGTAAAAAATATAACTGCTGTTGATTTACTTCACGAGATAATCAACAGCAATATCACGACTCGTCAGCTGAATGCAGAATTATTCTAACTCACATTTGAAATATTCTAGAAGGGAGTTCTTTGAATCAGCCTACTGAAGTTATTAATTACTATTTGTATAAATAAATGCTTAGGTAGGTACATCATATTTTAGTAGGATTATTGATGAAAATAATGATGCATAAATGTGGCTATATAAATCAAAAATAACTTAAATAGGATGTTTCAAAGAACACTTCTGTAAAATATTTCAATTAATGTGAGTTAGAATAGTTCTGTGACACTAATCTAGTGACAATACGTAATATATGAATATTGACTAATTGAAAAAACGAGATTCGATTAGTATAACTAACCACACTCGAACCTACTCATATTCAGAGTTATGTATTACATGCAATTAATAGTAGTCATTTTCTAAACACCTATATTTTTATACTTTTGTGGACAGTTTGATTATTGAATGAAATTAATAATAGGTACCCGTACCTACAATTTGTGTGTGCATAGAAAATTTTATTGTTAATCGATAGATTTTAGGCACGATGCAATTTTAACATTGACAATTAAATAGGTCGCTAGTGTTTGATTTTATAATAGTTGACATTAAATTTAATTGTTATTGAATAAATTACCTTGCTTTGTGGTTCGTTGAACATCTTACCCGTGCTCTACCTACTAAGTATCCACGCGCCAAAATACTTGCTGTGTTTTGTAACCATTGTGTAAAAGTTGATTGATACGAAAAGAGTACAAAACGTTTATTTATCTTTTATCAAATAACCTACTTTCTTTTGAAATGGTTGAGATCTATTTTCAGCGCAGATGACTTCTGACATTTGTATTATTCGCAATGACCCATGAAATGTCGAAAAGGAGAATAATAATTCTGTCATTGAACGTAACTGAACGAATACCTACTCATATTATATAAATTATTATGAGGTGTCTATTTTCAAATAGTTCACAAACTGTTTCAAGCACAAATAATATTGTTCGTTTGAAAGTTTTTCCGTCGTATTGTAGGCATTTTCAAATTATAACTAAGAATAAAATACTTATATATATTTTTAGCCGAAAAACACTTAAATACAAACACAATACAAGACGTACCTATATCCGCTATAAACACAAACACCATACTAAATAAGGTAGGTGTACCTACATGCAATAATTCCTCTTTAAAGTTTTTGCAATTATTTAACCGCGTTGTGCATTATATTAGGTAAGTCCAGAGACTTGTCCAATATTATATAGGTATTATTATAAATTACTACCGCTCAAAAAACTTGGAATAGGTATAACTAGGTAGTGAAACAAGTTACCTTGAAAATAGTTTAGAAATTTCACATTAAGAATTTTATTGAAACACTTATTTTATAAAAGATCATGACTTTTTACAACGTTTTTATTAGCTCATATTCTTGTTTGTCCGGTGGTTGTTTGTCCAGTACAAATCTTGCAATCGATTTTTAACTAACTTCCCGACTAGCTAGACATTTGAAACTTTTAGAATATATCAGAACACGATGCCAATGCATTCATTTTTTTAATACGTTTAGCCATCTTTAAGTAGAATTGAATTCATTTTCAGTTAATTCTGTTTTGTATGGAAAGTTATTTCAGAAAAATCCGTAAAAAGTAAAAGACTATTATTGGTTGCTAGGTGGTCCTAGCAACTAAATTATTAATATATACGTGCGTTACTATGGAAATCAAAATGAAATGTCAAAATGACATTTCAGTATTCTATATTTGTTTGTTTTTTATTTGCTTCATATCAAGTACAAGTTTGAGCATAATGAGGATAATACCTAATTCAACAGAAAATTTAAAAACGTTGTAAGTACATAAAAAGTTATTTTTATCTTGTAATTAATTTTGTATAAGTAATATAAAATTACAATGAAACGTAGTAAAAAGTACAACCAAACCGATAGAGACTTTTGCAAATTTATTAATCTGAAACATTCCTGTACCAACATGTGCTGTCAAATTAGACACCTATTATTTTTAATATTATACGGTTAATGGATAATATCATAGGTAATACTAATGTGTATGTCTCGACAGCTAATCTGCGAAAAAAATGATAATATTACTTCATGCAGGCACTTATTAGTTATTATAATAAGTACTTTTCTACAGAAGTTTACCATTTACATATTATTATTATTACATAAGTATTTGGTGATTTTGGTTTTCAGCCTATATTGACATGAAAGTATGTACGTTGCACAAAATTCATTGTTTGAATCAATAATAATACTGTACCTACTGCCTATGTAACGGTAGCCGATACCTACAATATGTAATGTCAGAATTGTCAGGTCAGGAAATTTTACTCATCTTGCAAGGTCGCCATTTTCTTTTAGTTTTAGAGCGACAAGGCCATGCATTAGTTGAGGCACGGTCTAAAAAGATCGTCGCTAGGCGATGCGCGGATTGCGGGTGGCGGGTGAAAATGACGCCTGTCAAACGAAATATTAATTGTCATATAAATCCAACATACGTCCATTTTATGTTCTGTTTATTGTTCTATTAGTAACAATAATAATATATTCATTGACATGTTTTCTTTTTAAAGTAAGTGAGTAACGTTTTTAGTCATCTTTACACGATTTTAGAATTAAATGACCCGTCGCCATCACGCAGCAAAGTGACGTGTTCCTGGGTCAACTTTCTCTCAGTGAATGGCAGCGAGTCCAAAATTTCGTCGCCCGTACAGTTGAAAATTATTTGGCGTTTCACTGATGTGTCACCTTAATTAATCTGTCAAGGAAGTCAGAATTGACGTACGTGTGTATGTACAATACAATCAAAACAATATATATTAATATACATAGTTGTGCTCACATTGTCACGCCCGTGTTTTACTACAATACAGCACCACCTACACGTGATAGCGTTTTGTATTGCGTAATAATATTAGATAAATAAATTATAAAAAATATAACATAATAAAAAGCAATACATGGCAAGCAATCGAATTATGGTAGGCGGACAACGTTTCAATCATAATTATTTATAATAATTATTAATATATCACCAAAACTAAAAATGATTCTATGGGTGTTATTGAGAGTATAAATAATAGGTATAAAAATATAAGCCAATTAAACACTTCAGAAATATGGAGGTGACGGTAAAACAAATATTGATGAATTATTATTGCAATAAACGTGTGTTTGTTTCAACGATATATTATTAGACCATAAAAATATAGGTCCATAAAACATGTTAAGTAGTATCTTTCCTAATCGTAAATATGTGACGTAAAATATTATTGATAAAGGTATCTGTGCACATCGATAAAAACAGTGTTATCGCGATTATTTACCTCGTTAATTTAAAATATATTTCCCTAACGAGGAAATGTCAATATAAAAAAACTATTCGAAAATTCATACAAGTCGTAAAAACGTTCATAGATCACCAAACGGATTCCAAACGGAATCTTGCTAGAATCCAATATGACAAAACGTTTCAAATTTAGGTGGGAGCAGGGAAACGGGGTAAATTGCCACACATATGTGGTAATCATGAAAACTTTTAAGGCAATGAATGCTAAAAAACTATAAGTAAACATATTATAATGGCGGTGATTTAATAAAAAAAATAACATAATATTAAAACACATTAAACGCAATTCCTAACATAGCTGTAGTGCAATTTTATTGACTATTAAAGTTGTAATGATTTTACTTTCTAGACAAATTCAGGTTAACACGAGTTTCATGATTCATTCTTTTGTTTAAATTTTAGAACATAATTATGCAAAATTTTTAGCACGTGCAAGATAACATTATCGATGGTCGATGACACAAATTGAAAAAAATCTTTTTGGATAAAAATAGTCGAAGGAAAAACGTGATATGAACAATGTGTATTTCAAATTAAACTCGTCCTTGGGCGTGTTAAGCAGTTAAGCAGTTAAGCCCCCCACTTTCTCTAGGATCCGCCTATTCACCAGACATTTATTAAATTCTGAAGAGATACCTATATTATTATAAAATTTCGATGTCGACCAGCGGCGATCTTCTTTCACGCAAATGATACAATCGATTCGTAAGAAGATTTAACAAAAGGGCACTCGAAACAGTTCAACCAGCAATATAATTATAACTATCAAGATCTTCAAGAAAATCTTATAAATTGAGTATACAATATTACCAAAATAATAACAAAATCCATGCAACTAACATCAAAGACATAGAAATAACAGACAAAAATAAACCAAACATATTATTATGTGTCACTACTGTCATCCTCAACATTTTTTTTTGTTAAAGGATGTGACGTGATACTTGTTGGGTTTTATTTTATTTTTTGTTGAGTCTGTACCTACCATCCCTAAACCGCCACTGGTAGAAAAATGGTAAAATGTGAAACAAAACATAACAAGATTTAAAAAAAAAAAGCTTTAAAATTTACACAGGGAAAAAATCAATAACGCGACTATACCTATAACATAATGTTATTATGGTCGTCGTAGGTCCGTAGTAATAATACTAATAATAATAATACTCCAAACAGTTCCCTGACCCCTGACTAAGCTCTAAATAGATCAAATAGATGTCACTATCAAATATTGAATGCAGTGGTTTTCAATATTTGTTCGTTTTACGCCGCGCTTCGTTTTTAGTGAATTTATTATGGAGCCCTAAAAATACCAAATTGGTGATATGGGTGAGTCCGCTATTCAACACTACAGCCACCTACTCTCATTTCTATCAGATCTTGAATCCATATTATTATGAACTTATCCATACTATCTCTTGAAAGTACTATTGAAAACATTTAGGTACTAATCAGAGATATTATTAGGCAGTGATATTTAAAAAATAATTTTATGACGTGAGAGGGAAGAGAAGCATTGGAAGTTAGATACCCACTGGTGCAACAATGGCGCCGTAGTTCACACTTTGAATACCACTGCATTGGAGGGTAAGGGTTAACCCTACGTCTACTTCGCCTTACTTACGTATGAGTATGGCTCTGTTTTTTATTTTTACATCTTTAGTTACCAGCGATGTATCTAGATCCCTACGCAACATGACGCAACCGATTCGTGAGAATATTTAAAAAGGGGTCTCATAAGACTTAAAACCTGCCACTCCTATAAAATTAATGGATACCTATATGGTTAAGATTAAATATAACTTCATAATTGTAATTTTTATACTTCCGTTCTATTCGATTATTTCGAATGTAAATATAAATTCATGAAAACCATTTTTCAATACTATATTGGTAGGTATTTTGCTGTAAGTATGTACTTATGTATTACGATTTATCAGAAAAGAGACTGTTTCAATTAAACCATGTTTGTATAATTTATGGAAAATATTTTTTTTTGAATTTTTTTGTATTTATTTAGAAAATTAAAATCAGATTGTTTATTTTTTATTGTAGGGACCTCAAAATCAGTCAGTGCGTCAGGCCTATACGTCACTAAACGCACTAAACATTGCCTAGATTCAACCACGATATTGTTAATATTATAAATAGGAATATGTTTCTAGTACCCACTAATCAATTATTTATTATATCTACCAGAAAAAATAGACATTGACCCAAAGATGTAAAACCCCTATAAAAATTGTTGAAGTAAGTTCCAGGGGCGGCACATTATAAACGACGGCGAACGAAAGAACGGATACAAATATGACATCTTTTGAGAGCAGTACTTAGCGGTAAAGTATATTAGTCTATGGTAGCGGTTTTCCATGAAGTATAAGTAGAAGATGCGGTCGCTTCATTAGAAAGTATCATCTTAAAAAATAGTCAAAGCATATAAAATTCTGACAACATAACCATATTTAATTTACATGTTGTACGAGTATCTAAAATGGCGGCTTACATCACAGGCAAAATTTACAGGGGTACTTCCAAACCTATCAGCGCAACAGACCTACACACGCCTAAAACCACTACTGTTTGTGTAAGTTTTATGGAAATGCTTTAATTCTCAGTAGATAGTGTGTAATGTAAATTTAAAGATTTTTGGTGTAGGTACTTACCCATTTGTTTGCGTAAGATAGCCGAAAGTAAATTATATAATAGGTAAGTAGCTGCATAACGAATTTGCAGACAATTTCAAACTAAAGATGAAAGATGATGGCATTCTAAGCAATGTTGCCATCTTTTTGTATGTTGATTATAGACAAAAGGGTAAAAATTATAATATCTCTGAAAATAATTAGTACAGGAACATTTTTCGTCTCGAATCCTTCAAAATTATGGAGTTTTTGGCATATTTGCGTAAAATTATAGTATTTTACATTTTCTGCGGATTCAAAATTATAGTACTGTACTATAATTATAGTACGGATGGCAACACTGATTCTAAGTCTCCTTCAGGCGGTACAATTTGGCAATTAGTGAGATTTTTGTATGGAAAATAGGGGTCAGATAATTTTTTTGCGTTATTTTTGTGACAAGTTTAGGCTCCCAATAAAAATTATAAATGTAACATACATACAATTACGATATCAGATTATTTCAAGTTTGATTTGCCAGGTGGGAACAGCGGCAATTTTTATAGTCGAGTTTGGCAAAATTCACGAATTCAAGAATGACCTAACCTAACAAATAATCCAGTATATCGGCTATTTTCAAAATTTATTTGCCGCTAGCTTCCAGTAAATAGAAGACAAAAACCGAATAAAGTAATACAATTTACATCCATGAGGGAAAGTAGGTACGAACTGCATATTAAATACCTACATCCAGTGCGTATAATGAACTTTATAAAGGTCGTCTTTATGAGTGTAGTAGGTAGCACCGATTTAAAAACCTGTTAAGTACTTCCGAGAAATGTTGAACGAGAAAGAAACTTTACCCGCTCTTCGATTTATTGAGCAAATGTACTGGATAAAAAGTTGAAAGCGGTGTAAGTACCTGGTTGGTAACATAGAATCAGGTTAATGCCCGTGTCTCCGTCACTTATTTGTATATTATATAGTGCAGCGTAGTTTCTAAACGTGTTAAAGCCCACCGTTAACTCTTTAAACTATGTTTATTGTAAAATAGTAGTCGTAATCCATTTTTACTGCCAAAATTCATAAGTACCAACATGAAAGATACTGTATCTACTGTGTACTTTGTTGTAACGTTTATGTCGTATTCTCAAGAATTTATTTCTTATAACAAAACGAGAAAAAATAACGATTCATGTATCTACTCTAGTAGGTAGTGATTATTATACAATATCTATATACCTACTACCTAGTGGCGAAGAGTGGAGGTAGGCTGTTAATATCGGATATAAATAGTGCACATTAAACTTTTTCAGTCATATATTATGTATTTGTTTTTATTGAACAAATACTACAGATATTATGGTGTTGGTTAGTTTAAAAAAATTAACCAAGCGCCCTGCCAAACCATACCGCAATAGTTTTGGGACGCTTTGAGCGATCCGATAAAGTTTTGTGCACACTTTTTCATTCATACTTATTTCTTTTCGTTAAATTAAGAATAGGTACGTCATATTAGTCATATTACACATGTCGTTGGTTAGTTTTGAAAATTCACGAAGTCCTGCCTAAACCAAAAAAATATAAATAAGTACCAAATATTATTCTATCCAAAATTATATAAGTATGATTTATATTTTATGTATTAGTATGGCATATTTTAGATAGACCAGTATTTTTTTTTACTATTATCTATTATAGCTTGGTTTATTTTTATAGAATTTTTAAAACTAACCAGCACCATCTGTAATTTATAGTTCAATTAAAATAAATACGTTTTACTGGCGAAGTTTAGTGTGCAGTTTTTATTTCGGATCTTAACAGCCTACCTCCACCCTTCGCCACTGCTAGGTACCTAACTAGCCTAATTCTAATTAGTAATTATTATTATTACGTATTAACTTATGATTGTGTAATATTTATACTGAGTTGTAATTCTATAAAACAGCATGCAGGTATAATGTTCTGATTACTACGTAGGCACTGGATGTTCTATTCAAATGTTTATGAAGTCAAATAATATTATGACAAGTTCGTTAGACCAGAAATCCGGTTTTGCGTCAGCTAGCGAGATGAGATATTATCCACAAAAAAGTTTTACAATGAATACGAATACGGAATACCTATTATGGTTCCTGTTGGCATATTATATAAGTGACTCCCAACCTTCTTGTATGGTGGAACCCTCGAGACATGTAAAATCTCGCGGAACCCTAACCTGGCTGACACATATAATATAAACCTGAAATATGAGCGTAAAATAGTTGTTTTTATTGTTTTTTTATACGCGAGCTATCTTAAAACATTAAATAGTATAGCAATAAATCAACACTGTGCTGTAACTATAACGTTAGCGTACGACTTTTAAATGAGTTCACGTAAATAAATTGAACACCGCGTAGTAGGCGGCGACTTTCATTACTGAAAACTGAAATCCTTCATTCCTCGCTACCGTAAGAATTGACCTTCCATGAAAAACTTTTACTGCTTCTATAATATTATATATGATACGATATCTAAGTTATTTTTTTAATATGTCAAGTTTAACTTTTTTACTCTATTATTCCCAACTATACATTAATAGAGTAAGTCATTTTATTCAACCAAATATTCTATAGGTATTCCAAATATGGATAGCATTCTGATTAAAATTTTTATCATGATTGATTGAAATTTCAATTTTAAAAGAAATCATAATAATGTTATGAAAGAATAATAAAAATTAACATAATACAGAAAAATTATTTGAATTCATTTATATCTTTTTTGCGTTGAAGTACAAAGATGTGGATAACTTATTCTTATTATTGTTTATCGAAAAAAAAATCAGTAATTACATACACATAGATACATATTATTATATGCTAAAATTGACTGAAATGAGTCATAAGAAATCAATTGAAATGACAATCATTTTATTCTCGAGGTGACAATGAAGAATTTTATTATTAAATAATTATTTTAATCTGTCACAGATACCACGTTTCTGATAACATTTTTAGCATTTCGTTGATAAAACTTATCAATATATTGTATTCAAGAATTTTACACGTATTACTAATAATGTAATAATACTCGTATAATGTAATAGGTACCGAATATTGTAATCGTAAAGATAGGTAGGTACCCCACTAATTTATCTCTATACAATGCCATACAAATATTAAGCAGTATATGTATTTACTTAATTAAGTACCTACTTAACTAATTATTAGTCATTAGGTAAAATTTATTTAGAAGGTGCATTCAACCTAACTTAACTAAAATAAGGCTATTTACACTTAGACATACATGTAATATTACATTAATAATAAGACGTGTCACCTATATAAAAAAATATGTATAATATTGTACCTACCTACAACAAATTTAATACTGTAGAGGTACCTACCTATAGTTTTATCAAAAAGCTGACAATATAGACAGTCTAAGAAAAATATGACTAGGTTCTTCAGTTGCAAATTCAAAATAGGTTGACGATTTAATATTATAAGTAGGTAAAGGATATTAATATTATTGTAAACAATAATACTACATCAATGTTGATAACCGGAAAAAATTCAATGTGATATCTAATATTTAGTGGTGGTTTTAGGGACGTGGAGGCCCGAGGCACCGACTTGTTTGGAGTCATCCTTGTGAAATGTTTGTATATGCGATAAAACCCCATTTGAGTGCTAAAATACAGCAACAGTATGTTGCCAGGATTTCTATATACTTTGGAGGATTTGTTATAAGTACTCTGTAGGTAGGTATGTAAAAATATGCGACCCTGATTTAAGTACTTTCTGATCTCACCTGTTCATGGAAAAAACGCTGTTTTTATTATTCAAATGTAAGTACCTGGCTTCGCTATCTACAGAACAAATTATAATCTGAAAGTCGTTTTCGATAAATACCTACCTACCTAGGTAGGTAATTTATTAATCCAATTTTAAGTGATATGTATTTACTTATCTACATCGATTTAGGGATTGTGTGTAATGCAAAGAGATTTCCAGTCCAATCACTTTGGTGTAATGTTTTTAATCCGATTTGCAATACAATATTCTTTTCTATATTTTAGCTGTACCTAAATGCGCGAAAAAAGGTTGAGATTGACTGATTTTCAGAAATTAAAATTTAAATAACGTAATTATGACAAATAAAAAAATCAAATAGAAAAACAACTCACATCATCAGCTGGAAAGTCGTAGCACTCGGATATTTTTTGATAAAGTTCTCTGACATTTGAAAACCCAGAAATTAGACCCAGTGGACTTCCATGGGCTTGTTGGCAATGGAAAACCAATTGAGGTCTTTGTACAGACGACTCGTTCGGTTTTGAATTGTTGTTTTCTACATGGTTGCTGAGTCCATTTCCCTGGCTGTGTGGAATGTCTTCCGGCGGCGCTGATGCACTTTGAGGTCTTGGTGCCTTCTTCTTGAAGAGCGACATTTCGCTTAAACTTTGTTCCGCGTTCAACCACTTCACGGCGCACTCACCAACTCGATTGAAATAATTTTATCAGCTTGCGAGAGATTTTTTTATCGCTCATGATTTTCTAAGATAACAAAATTATCTCTAATAATACTACATACGCTTCACTGTAAACTGAATAGCGGCCAACAATATGTTTTAAGGTAAATAAGCGTAGTACGTCGAAATAAAATGAAGAACACTCACTAAATTACCAAATTATAATATTATTGAAACGAACACAGCTTTTGGCAAACTTTTCACACCATGCATATTACGAGTGTACGTAGTAGTAACCTTGTCGACTGAATCAACGTTTATGACAGTTTAATTGAATTAATTATTTGAAAGAAAACAAAAAAGGTATTCGTGCATAAAATTTGATACCTATCGCCATAGACTAAATCGCTATCGGCATGGCTATCGGCTATCGCGTATCCAACAAACACGTAGAACTCAAGTTACCGTTTTTTAGTTCCAAACAAAATAATGAAATAAAGTCTACTTGTACCGCCATCTTGTAGAGATTTTATGAAAATATATCGCAGTTTTCTATAACCTGTTTTTGGACGGAATTATAAAATTGAGAAAAGCAATATTTTCCAGAGCTGTAATATTGAGGAAAATAATTATACATACATAGCCAACTTGATTAAATTAATAATTATCAGTGATATTAAAAATTACAACCCTAAATAATTAAAATGTTATTGTATTTTAAAAATAGGTAGGTAAATACAATGAACCAACTTTTCAATTCTTCCCCTGCCACAAAAAATCATTTTCCAACATATAGTAAATCATACCAGCGCATAAATCATACCTACGCCTCCCTTTAAAAAAAATCTAATCTTGGCGCCTCCCCCCCTTTATTTCATTAAATAATACAGACACTTTTTTAACACACAAGTTATTACTACTTACTTATATTAAATTCATTTTTTAATTATTTTTTTTTTCATGCGACGAATGAGCTTGTTTATTACCACAATCAATTTTAATAGAAGTCAACCAAATTCATCATCGTTCATTGACAAAAATTAATGGATTCTATCATGGGCTCCAATACTGAATAGGGCCCACAGGCCAGGATCTTTCACCCATATATTTTAAATATTTAATAGTTCTGAAACAACGCAGCGCCGCAGGCGACTTTTTTTACTATTAATAAAATAATATGAAAAATGCATTAGCAAACTAACCAAAAACTCAGGAAAAGCGCCATTTTTAAATTTCTCCGCTCCAAATATTTTTTAATAGGATTTAAATATAATATATATGTATTATGTATTATATATTAAAATAAACATTCATGCACTGAATTTTCACTGTTACGTTAAGATATGAAGTTTTATTTATTTGTAGATATTATGGTATAAAAATTAATTTATTAAAAAAAATTGGCGCCTCCCCTGGAAATAGATCGCGCCTCCCAGGTTGGAAACCGCTGCTCTATACAGAAGGCTGCTATCGGCGACTATCAAGGGTAGTATATCATATTTATGTATTGAGGTATTATAATTATTACAATAAGTGCTATGTTTTAACAGCACCTCTCTTGGCTGTGCTAACTTTTAGAGCGAGATAGACAGTTTTGACAGCTAACTCATTGTAACAATTATAATACTCAATACTAATAAACTACCCTCGATAGCAGCCTTGTGTATAGAATAGATGCACAGGTGTTATGAAGAAATAAATAATTTTTTTATTGTCAAACGGTAACAGTAGGTACTAACCAAAATTGTGAACAACCTTCGATGTGGAACATTTGTACAAAAATATTAAATACTATTAATAACTAGGGTTTGTACTCAGCTTCGCTCGCAGGTTTTCCTTAATATTTCCCTAACCAACAGCCCAAAAGAAATTTGAGAAAACAATGTTGGTATGTATTTACTGTACGAAAACATCTTCTTGGCTACGTTTCCAGGCGCTGTTGTTTACTAAATGGGAGGAGCTTATAATGGAATTGCAGTTAAAAATGGGCGGAGCATGTTAGTTCTCAGTATTAACACGTAGCCAAGAATATGTTTTCATACAGTAGCAGTCTTTAGTGTTGCTAAAATAAAGCAAACAATCATGTTTGATTCTGCGATCATCATATCATAAATACCTTCGGGTACCACTGGATTATTGAATTCGTCCGCTGATTACGGGCTAATGTTCAGCCCTTCACCATTTAAGGGCAATGGTATACTTCATTTAACTCAGATTACATTGACAGATTCTTAGGCCAACTGCCTGCCAAAATTGTGAAGTCACTTTCGAGTCCTAAGTGAATTGGAACAATTCTTATTTTTTTGAGTTCTTTTCCATGAGTGTCCCTCCTGTCTTCCGCTTGACTGACTTAACACAAATTTGACTTTTTTTTTTTTTTTTTATTTATTAAGGAAAACAAACAGTTACATATTGATTACAGAAATTTATAATATAATAATAAAAAGTTAATGCAACCAGCAAAGTTTCCATATATACATTATAATATAGTTAAGCCTAACAAGATAGAGAGTAAAATAACATAAATATAAAGAAATTACATGAGAAGATTACATAAGAAAAAATGAGAAAAATGAGGAAGAATAATGAATAATTAAATAATAGACAAAAGATAAAAAAAAAGAAAAATAAAAAAGTAACATAAAAAAATAAAAGAATTAATATATAATATGTATAAGTAAAATACATTTTATATCTATTTATACAAAATTTTTGAGATAGCATGTTTAAATGAAACAGGTGAATTATTAAAAGGGTCAACGGTGGAGAAATACATATTATAATTTAAACAAGAGCGCCGAATAAAGGAGTTTTGTGCATAATTAGAACCGCTACGACTGATATGGTACAAAGTCTGGTTTCGTGTAAATCTTGATGGACAATGGAAACCCACCCTTTCGAGTAGGTTTGGCGAGTCAACAAAACCATTGATAATTTTAAAAAGAAAATATTGATCGTCGACTTTCCATAGATGGTACCATAAAAGTTGCAGCGGTCGAAGTAGAATTAGATAAATCATAACAGTAGGCTTTAAAATTAACGTGCTTGCGAAATCGCTTTTGCACCGCTTCGAGCCGATTTATATAAGTAACGTACTGTGGATTCCACACGACAGAGGCATACTCAACTAAGGATCTAACATAAGAGAAGTAAAGAACCTTCAGAACATCAGGTGATCTGAATGATAAAACCTAGTAATTTTAATGCTTTATTGATGGTTTCATTGATATGAGCGTTAAAATTCATTTTATTATCCATTATAACACCCAGGTCACGTATTTTTGAGCTGCGTTTCAAGGGTTCGACTCCTAGTTTGTATGGTGTGATGACGGGGTTCATACTTCTGGAGAATGTTATTGACGAGCATTTGTTGACGTTTAGATAAAGGTGATTCAGTTGACAGTATCTATACAGTCTATCTAAGTCAGATTGTAACTCAATACAATCATCGACTGAAGAGATATTTTTATATATTTTTGTGTCATCTGCATAGATGGAAAATTGTGAGTAAGAAAACAGGTGCTCATATCATTAATATATAAGATGAACAATAAGGGACCAAGGTGGGACCCCTGCGGTACTCCAGATGGAATGTGTATAAAACTGGAGACGAATCCTTTAATTGCAACAGCTTGCGACCGATTTGAGATGTATGAAGAAATCCAACGGAATAAATCCCCGTGAATCCCCAGGGCCCAGAGTTTTTTAAGTAAGATGCAGTGATTGATTTTGTCGAAAGCTTTAGAAAAGTCTGTATATATAGTGTCCACTTGTGTTTTACTGCCCATTGAATTAAGTATGAAATCAGTGAATTCGAGTAGGTTAGTTTCTACGGAGCGTCTCCTAAAAAAACCATGTTGATTTGGTGTGATGAGGTTACGTAGAGCTGCAAAAATATGGTCGGAAATGATCTTTTCTAACAATTTTCCGAAAAAAGGAAGTTTGGATATCGGCCTGTAGTTAGTAATGACGCTTTTGTCCCCACTTTTAAATATTGGAGTAATTAATGCTTTCTTCCATACATCAGGAAAACATCCGCTTTTAACAGAAAAGTTAAATAAAATTGATAATGGGGAGGCCAATTCTTCTCCACAAGAAGCAATCAAAATGGGAGGAATACGATCAGAACCGGCGCCTTTATTTATGTCTATGTTTTTGATGTATGAAAGAACTGATGACGGAGTGAATATTATTGAATTAATTATCATAGTGCTAACATCTTGCAAAACAGGTGTTTGTAAGGATGACGGAATAAATACAGATTTAAAATAGTCATTGAATAAATTACATATAGATTTGCCATCCGAAACAATTTTTTCATCAAGGAGCATTTCACCGGGAATATTGGACCCATTGGATTTGGATTTAACGAATGACCAAAAAGATTTTGAGTTTCGCTTAATGGATTTTTCTGCCCGTAAGATAAAGTCTTCATAACATTTTTTAGCAAGGCGTTTTTGCCTTTTTCTTAAAATGACAAATGTATCGTAATCTATGGGGCTACTGTACTTTTTCCATTTCCTATGATACTTTAGTTTTTCATTTATAACTTTTATTAGGGGTTTGGAAAACCAGGGAGGATAACGATGAATTGGAGTTATGCATTTTTTCGGTATGTTAGTGTCAATTAACTCCCAAAGTTTAGCATAGAAACAAGCCGAGGCCTCTTCCATATTCATGTTTGGTAACATAATAGTTTCCCAAGATACTGCAGAGAGATCCTTTTTGAGTTTGGTATAATCGCAATTTTTAAATAAATATGTCTCACGAACAGCCGCTTGTAACGTTTTCTTTTTGGTTATACTAAAATTAATAATAAGGGATTTATGATGTGCGTCTTCTGGAGTAAGGGGTGTAATGCACGAGGTAACCACGCAGTTACTAATGTCAGAAATTACAAGATCAAGAATACGATTAGTAATATTACAATTAGAGTTAAATTGATGCATGTTCGTGAAGGATAAAAAATCAGTTAAACTGGTACAAAACGGATCAATGTTGTAATCAGGGTGGAGATAGTTGACGTCATCAGATGATGTCCAGTCTAAATTTGGAAGATTGTAATCTCCTACCATAATAAAAACTTCATCAGTATGAGAATGATATATGGTAGAGCTTTTTTCCAAGTGCGCGCTAAGATTGGTTTTAAAATCGGTTCCGCGTGGATGGTAGGAACAACATAGATTTATAATTTTAGCGAGACTTTCAGTCTTCAGGGTGACCCAAAGATCCTCAGCACTACTATTCCATTGAGGCTGAAGGGATGCACTGAATTCCAATTTCACTGCGATTAATACACCACCACCCATTTTTTTACCAACTGATTTATAATCGCGATCTCGGCGAAAAATGTTATACCTAAAGTCAATTAGTTCGTGATCCCTAATTTCGTCCAAAAGCCAAGTTTCAGTAAGACAAATTATATCATAGTCGCGCAGTTAAGGACACTATTTAAAAAGTCGTGCGTCTTCCACGTACGTTTTGATAATAAATTTGGATATCAGAGCCTGAGATAACTTAAGTAATAAATAGTTAAATAAAAATATATCGTTGCACCAATAAAGTTAATTACACAAAATAATATGATATTCCTCGGTATCTCAAGATTAATAAAAAGTGAAGTGCTCACGAAGGTGAGTTTCATTGTATAGTTCATTTCATTTTCCCTAATTCTTCCTCTTTTGCTATACAAATAGCCGGGGAGGTATCGTTTTTCCTTGTGAAAATTCGACCATTTCTGACCCAGGTATAAGTAAACCCCAGATCTTTTGCCTTGGTTTTAGTAAGTTTTAGCAGTATTTTGTTTTGTTTAGTCAGATGTTCATTAATGTACACTGGGAGTGATGATCCTGGGATGCCGATATCTGATTTTGATCGGGTGCTGGAGGTCATTTTTTTGAATGTTGAAGCAGGTAATCCGATACACTGATGATGGAAGGATAATTTGCAAGTACTGTATTCCAAGTCAGCTGCAGCTCCGGTCGTCAACGCGCAGTTTAAAATAGCACACGGCATCGCGAGTATTATTAATTATGGTAAAATATAGGTACTTAATAATATCGTTGAGCGCGGTACAGTAATAATGATTATGATAATTGGCTATTACTGCTAATTGATCACGGCACTGGCACAAACAGAATGAACAAAAATTGGAATCAAATTTAGGTTATGTAATGCACGAAAATAAAGTATTATTTATAAAATATTGATTTGTTTTAACACATTAATAATTAAATAAAGATTAATCAATATATTTATGTACACAAGTCACACACTATTGTTATTGTCTTCTACGGTTATGTAATATTAAAAGAATTTACTTTTTAAAATCAATTATCGAGCGGATAAAACAAATCGACCATTCACTACGGCGGCTAATAAATTTAAACATAATGAAGACTGCCTAACTCGTTCATTATTTCAAGACAATACCCTAGTTCTAGTAAATACGATCAGCAACTAATTACTTATCTGAATTTCATTTGTTTACTTGTTCACACCAACAACTTGACCAATCAAATAAAGTGCCAACAGGATTTGAGTTGGTAGCTGAATTGTTCTGTGCAATTGGTAGTACGATCGTTGAATCTGCTAGTCTAATTAGGCTTTAGATTCACGGTTTCAAAGTAGACAGAACACGTCAAGTTATAAGCAAGTAAAATCATGATCCTTTCATCACCCATTAGATTCCAGAAATGAGTTGATTTTCACCATAGATACATATTGAAATTATATTTATCTTTTCTGCTACATACCCCAAAATTTATTCGGCTATTTGACATCTTGGCCAGGTTGAGTAATATACCAAACTCGGATCATACTGATCATTAGTGTGAATGTTCTAATTATCTATAGACGGTGTTGACCAAAGGACATCATTATTGACGTTTAGGAATAAAATGAAAGATGAATTATGTAGTTAAAAACTTTTTTTAATTTTTTTTTTTATACATTAAAGTAAAACTCTTCACGCTGTCGCAGTAGGCTTGGCTGGTGCTTTATTGGCTTTGGGTGCAGCCACCTTCTTGGGAACTGCGGGCAGGCCAACGCGGAAGCCGTTGCGGAAACGCCTCCTCACGATCTTCAAGTGACGCATGCGGCCGGTGCCGGTGGTCTTCCTGCGCTTGGCTTTCACTGACCAGTTGTCTAAAAACAAAAAAATAAAAGACATTAAACTACTATAATAGAGGGAGTAATATGAACTTTTATGTAACAATGGTTTTGAAACAATGTTGTTTTGTTTGTTCTATAATATTTTTGTAATACTAGATATTGATTCTGGAATGTTATTATTATGGCTGAACTAGTGACTATCTTAAAAGTAGCTTCTTATAGGCTTGAAACATTGACAGCATACTTCAGTGATAAGGCAAATAATTTTCAACTATAGGTGCGACGAAATTTCTGACTCGCTGGCAATCGGAGAGTGAAAGTCGAGTTGTGACCACGTCAATTTGTTTTGTGATGGCGACGGGGGAATTAATTCTTAAATCGTGTAAAGATGACTAAAAAGCGTTACCCATTTACTTGAAAAAGAAAACATGTCAATGAATATATTATTATTACTAATAGAACAATACATATAACATTAAATGGATGCATGGACTTTTCATGGCAAATTATGTTTTGTTCTGCACGCGTCTTTTGCACAATCCTTGGGTCGCGTAGTCACAATCGTTTTAGACCGTGCCCCAGCTAAAGTATAGCCTTAATGGAAGAGCACGCACATGCGGCAAATCCAAAACAGAGAGGGCATTAAACGTGACATGACAGTCACACCACGTCAACATACAAAGACAGACTAGATCGACCTTCGCATCAGCAGTATATTGGACATCTGGCCAGACTGAACATGGATAATAAATCGTTCTTTTCAGAACCTTTATAACTGGTAGGTGCGCTAGAATATTGGATTATGCAATGACAGTTAGCAGAAGTTTGCGAAGACGTGTGTCTCTGATTTACTGCACGTGTCTTAAGAGCACTACCAATTTTACTGCAGTCAAAATTCTAAAATAATTAGCATGCACCGAAAGAATTAATGGTGATAATTCAAATGTGGCCGAATAGTAACGTTTCGATTAATGATGTCATGGGTCCCGGTTTGGCAAATTCACATCGGCATTCATGGCAAGTGACTAACATCGATTTCTGTTTCAACTCTGTGGATGTCAATATGATCCTCCTTTGATCGAACATGGTCATGTGTGTAATGTAAAATTTAAACTCAGTCTGTCAATTCTAATAAATTAATAGGTTGCAATTCAATCAGGTAAATAATTTGGAGCCATGAATTGAAACGAGTGTATTGAGGACTGGGTTGTTCTGTTACATTTGGAGAGTGACATAGATAGTAATCACAAATGTAACAATTAACTCTACGCAGGCTCTCACATCATGTCTCGAAATACGTCAGTGTGACGTCATCGGTTTTCACAAAATACACGTTGCCAAATGGAGCTCCGCAGATTGGTCAAATGCGACTGTTTCGTTTGAAAAAAACATCTGCTGTTGCAATCGACAAGTTGCATGCTTCTTGGACTGAAGTCGCATACAAACACCTACGGATTAGTCATTCCTATACCAGCTTGCCGATCACCGCATTCAAATATCAATACGTTTCGGAGGCTACGCACGACTGTCGCTAGGTAGGTGTGCGCGGTCTTTACAAGCAACACTGCATCGCGATTCTCGGAAGGTTTGATTTATGAATGTGTGGCACACGAGGCGAGTTGAGGTGTGAGAGCCGACTAAGCTGCAGTATTATATTACTAATTAGCAGTGGCGAAGACTCCATACTAGGCGATTATTTAAAGCCTACCTTCTTAAGAAAAGTAATTTTTATTTTCATGTTGACGTATTTATATAATCACAAATAATAATATATTCAATATGCCAATATTACAATAAGACATCTATCGTATAATTGTCATAATTTTACGATCTTTTCCCATATTTCAATAAGTACCATCTATGGCATTTCTCGAAAGTTAAAAAAAAATAGAACACACCGTGTTTCGCTTCACATATTGTATAGGATTATTTTCGCGTGAATCAACGGGTTTTTCAATATGAAGTTTTTTTCTCATTATTTCAAAATGTCTGGCGTCCCGCATACAAATCGAGTGCTTAAAGTCAGACAACGTTATCTACAAGATAGACACTTTTAGATAACGTTATTTTACATTTACGGCTACATGATAGTCAAACAACGTTATGTCAATCTTTTCTAATTTCTTATTAAATCGTCAGTAAAGTTTAACGCTAACTACATAAGTTACCCTTGTTTTCATATTTTTTAAAAACTATCCCTATAAATTTTAACATCATCATAAGCAAGATAAATGTACAATACACAATAAATTATAAAATATTAACATTAGGTTTTAAATAAACATTTCCCTTGTTGAGTTACAAGAATCTAAAATAACGATTTTTGGCTCTCCTGTAAAGTTGCACTTTTGTAGATAGTGTTGTTTGACACTAAGCCCTCGAAATGTACAAGCTGTTTCGTTAGCGCTTACGTCGTGAGAGCTCATTTATTCAAAATAATTAATATAATTTAAAAAATAATTTCTATGGGATTCAATCACATAAATATGTATTGATTGTTGTTAAAAATATAAAATAATATATCTCGTGATTTTTATTTATTTATTAGTTCACTCATTAGACAATTTAGATATCTGATACTGTACCTACCTAAGTCTGTGTTTCAAAATGTCTAGTTTTACGGGTTAAATTATAAATTGTTATGGAACATAATATATATACAATGGATATTTTCATAGATGATAGGTATCTAATATATTTTGAGCGTATGTTACGTTTATAAATGTTTAGGAAAATACATAACTAATTGCTTATTTTTATGAACTAATTATAACAAACCAATTAAGCTTTTGAAATTTCTTCGTTTTAGCGTACCTATTCATCAGTAGTAATATTGGGTTATCTTCTTATTTCTCGCAAATATATCTGACAAGCATGGTTACTCCCACAGCCTACCTCTTTAAAAAAGTCACCCTTCGCCACTGCTAATTAGTACATATGTTAAATTAAAAAGCGCTTTTGGTTTCATCCTCCCCCATTCAAGAAGGCATCTTATTCCTATCAAATAACTCCCAATGAGCAGGCTCTAAAACAGCACCATTCAACCAATAAATATAAAAATATCAAATAAAGATACACTCAGGTTTAGTTGTGGTTTACATTTAATGCAAATTGGTGTAGCGGGCAAGCAGAATTGTGCGGGTGGTAAGTTCGACTAAATAATCAGCAATAATTCGAATGCTGAATTTAACGGTATCCGGTTTAATTGAAAAGTATCCAACTTCGGTATAGGTTTGACATTTACCTATTATGTAGTTTTTAGTAAGACAACTGAAGCCATTCGCTAATTAGTCGATCGGTATGAAGTGGTTTATAGTTAATGAGTTTTAGATGAGTCAAAACTGAAAGAAAGCTTTGTGTGATTTTTTGCATAAAAAAAACAATGTTCTCCAGTGGCATATTCATAATCAAATCTGACCAGGCTTACTTTAGCAGATTACCACAAACATCTAGAATTTCATCGATCAACACTTCCCATTTAATATGTCAATAATTTTGGATCAGAGATGCACCTAGCTTCAGTATATAGTACTGGAAACGATGTAATGTCAAATGAAGGCATATTAAAAATATATCAAATATTTCTGCATTTTGCCTATCAATTATTTTCTTTTCCTGTTTAATACAAGATGTCTGCATATTTATAATGTAGAATCTCAAACGAACAGGTTGACTATACGAACAAACATTGGGTAAAAAAGTAAAGAGGGAAAAAGAGAGTCCTCTCCGCAATTTTGAAAAAAAATCTAATTCCATTAAGCATCCTTGCCTTATACTTATAATTTGGATTTACTGCCGACAGTATGTATAATCGTGGCCACAAGAAAACGCATATGTAAACACATTATCGTGCAAGTTGAAAAATGCATGCATGGATCAAAAAAAATCAGTAGCTTCTGAATTTTCACGCGATAATTGGAAATTGCATACCTGCTGGAAAAATTCGAACTACACCGCGCAAAACATTTTGACATTTACAATTTTTTACAACCAGTCAAATAGCACCATACATTGACGATGCGTTTCACTTACACTTGAAGAATGAACGTGTAAACAGTTATGATCGCGATAGTTTAATTTACACACTATTGGTGCCAGTAAATCCATGCACGTGCACAGGCGCTGTTAGACACACTTCTTATCATACTGCTTCATGATTGTTAAGAGGTCAAACATAAACTAAGATTACACAAATGGGTAATATATACCCCAATCAATTGTGATGTAAGTTTGTTACATTATGGCACTACTGAGTCAATGAGTAATACATCCACAAGTAACATAACACTTCACATGATTCCACTTTTATTGACTGTCTGCATATTATAAATGTACACTTTTTTGAACAAAAATTGGATAGTCCGACTTTAATTGCCTGGATTATTGCGAAGCCATTAATAACAATAACTCATTAAAATCAACTGTATTAACACTAATTGGATCTCATGCATAATCACAACATGAAACGCCATCAGAGTTGTCAAAAGTGACAGCTGATCAGAAATAACTTATGGTCAAAATTACCAGAAATTTATGCATATGAACCCTTACGAAGTCAATATTAACTAGGTTGTCAATTTCTACTTACACGATCGGAGTTTAGCCGCTGGGTAGCCGCACTGGGCGCATTGTGATTTTTGAATGTGGTATGACGATCGTCCACACCGCCGACACAGGGTATGTGTCTTATTTCGGCGTTTACCGAAGCTAGATGTTCCCTTCGTCTGTAAATCAACAAAAAATCATGTAGCTACTTTTAAGGATAACGTCAGATGGAAATACACACGTCGTCTTGTCACATAATTATAGGTTATGACGGAATAAAATATATTCACAAATATCACAAGAATCCCAGAAACAACACAAAATTGCAAAATTTAGAAAAACAAATAGACATCGTTGTTAAATGATTACTACGATAATAGATGATTTAATTTAAGACTTCAAAGACTCTACCATGTTCGAAGATCCGCTTCAGAAAGGACGTTTTTATTGTTTAGTGTTGCTGGGTGAAAAAAATATGCCAAATACGCAGAATATTGCCAAATGTAAAATAATTTAATTTTCCTGTTTTCGCCAATTTAATTTATATTTTAACCAAACTATAAATATTAATCTTAATATATAATTATTAGACACATATTGCTACATTATTATTTGCAAACTATTTTCTTTTAATAGGTAGGTAGATAATTTGAAATGCGTACATAATTATGCTGGCTTTGATCAAAACCCGCCTCGTTCGCCGCGACCGAGTTCCGAGACGCGCGAAAATTGTTGCGTGTGACGAACGCGCACATCTATGTGTCTTGAAAATTTTGTGTCCTGACCTGTGTCCAAGCGATTCACGTTTATTCTATGTACTATAATAAAAAAAATAATTTCAAGACCGCAACTCTGATAACATACCTACCTGGGCACCTAGTACAATAAAATTTGGTTTTAATGCGTGAAACGGACCAAGCCCATTATTTAAAAGTTGACTTGATTCGTCGAACTCAGGGAACTCAGAAATAATTACCTATCTGTCTGTGGTCGCTCTATTTGCAGTTTTATAATAGGTACCTACCTACCTACCTAGAAATTTATTGTATCGACTATTAATATTATAAATGATGTCTATGGAAGATTTTTCGAACAAGTTGGTAACATTTGAAAACATAGATAATCTTGTCTTGAGATGTCAAAATTAATTTCCGAAAAGTGAATTTTTAATGTGACGGCCGACATAACCTATACTATATTATATTAAAAATATTTAACGACCGTAAGACGTAAAAACAATGGTATTTCAAACAATGATGCTCATGGCGCGAGCCAGAGGTCCTGACGAGTTTTGGAGGAAACGCAAAATATTTCGTCTTGCAGCACATTTTATTGGAAAGCGACGTAATTGCTACTCGGTTGCAGTACGATATGTCCACAGAGCTTTGGTATACGCTTCGAAAGCTCGAGTGTTAAAGAAACAGGACATGCAAGATCTTTGGCAAACTCGGATATCTGCGGCATGCGAACAACACAATATTACGTACTTTACGTTAAAAGAGGGCTTAGAGAGATGCAATATTAGTTTGGACAAAAAATCGCTGTCTGACTTAGCGGTTTGGGAATCACGAACTTTTGAATCCTTGGCTGCCCTAGCAAAAGAAAAGACCACGGTGGATGACATTGATTTGATATCCGATCCTTCGCCGATTGGTGAAGATTTAAAACAGAAAATAATGTTACGTGGAAAGATTGATTGAATTGTATAAGAACGCTACCAATTGTAGGATTAATTAATTATGTACTAATTATTGCTTTACTTCATCATGTAATTGTAGCTTAGTATCTCATAAAACATGTCAGTTGTAATAAAATTTTGTAAAGTTGGTTGCTTTTTTTTTTTTTTTTAGAATTATTAATAACCATGTCCTTGCTTTTTCGTACAAGGTGGTTGTTAGTAATTTTGAACAATCACAAACACCCAGGCTTTGAGAAAAACACAAATGTTTTTGTCATGACCGGGAATCGAACCCAGGAACTCTCGGGTGGAAGGCGAGCGCCTTACCCACTGCACCACGAGAGCCGCCGGTTGCTTTTTTATTATAGTGGGTGGTGGCAAATTCTGATTTGATTCAAGTAATAACAAATTGACACACGCGATGGCCAAGTGGCTAACGCATTGGTTTATAATATCATGAGTATATTAGTCTATGATGTCTTGGGTCCCAGGTTCGAATCCTGGGTCTGGCAAATACACATTGTTTTTGGCCCATAATTATGACCATAGGATCGGACATGGTTTAAAAAAAAATACATCACAATATTACTTTCCGTTAGTGGGCTTCGAAGCAAAATAATTACTCAAGAACACTGCACCTCCTGTAAAAATAATCAAATTATGAATTAACATGGTTTTTTAGCATTCTTCTTCTTTCACCCACCCTGTCACCGCCCCCAATGCTGGGCCGCGACAAATGTAAAATTGGAGTTTCACTATAGGTATTTAAAATGAAACATTGATATGAAGATTGTTTACAAGTAATTCACACAACCGATAGCTTACAGTTAAAAAACAAATCATGATTTTATACTCATCTCTGGCTAATAATTAAATGTTAAATAAGCGTTTGTTCTATTCAGTCTATATCATTATATGCAAATAATTATAATATTTTATTTAAGTAGGTTGTAAACAATCGCCAAGTAAGTAGTCTTTGCCACTGGTCGGTAGCTTAGTAGTCAGATCCTTCATCTCTGAATCCTGCTCTATCTTATATTTTTCCAATAACTATGGTTATAAAATTATGGTAAATTATATATTTTGAATTATCCTACATTCTTGTAACTTGTGGATAATGTAGTTATAGTTTTGAATTCAAAATAAATATATAATAATATATACATACTTAAGGCAAACTGGAAAATTTCCCAAGCGAGTCTCAGGCCACCAAGCCATTCCACACTTTATATAGGAAGCGTCTAGGTTCAATACCCCGTAAAACAATTTTTGAAAAATTTTGAGTTAGATATGTATTTAGATGGATGTTTTTGATACCTATATGATGGCCAAAAATTGAACTTTAAAGAATGCCAAAAACCGTCAATACGTATGATCAAAAATTAGGGTAAATTTCAAAATCCGCTAAAATGGTTGGGTGTGGTTTTCAAATATCCCTAAAACGGATAAGCCAATCGCGCTGGGGCGAATCCAGTGGTTAAAGGTTCGAGTCCCGTCGGACTTATTTTTTTCAAAAAAGGTCTTTTCTGGTAGGTATATATCCGAGGTGTTTTTAAATTATGTATATTCAATAAATTTTATGTTGTAAACATAATTTAATAAACCATTTCTTTTATTCAAATGAATAATCCACAAGATTTTGAGAATATAACATTCCATACATAACTTGAAAACACCTCAAATATATACCCACTAGAAACAATTATATTTGAAAAAATACGAAATTCAATGGGATTTGAACCCGTTTAACTATTGTGACCGTGTCGCGCCAATTTGTGCATTAACCAATTATACCAGGTACTCAATAATAACGCAATTTGATAAGCATTTCATGTATAACTAATGTGACCAGACGTCCCGTTTTCAGGTGGCGTGTCCCGGTGTCCTCGAACATAGCTTCGGGACGCCAAAATGTCCCGTTTTCGAAAAGAAAGAAACTTGTGACCAAGATACAGAAATATTTGATGAGTACTCACTTTTTTCTAATTACATAGGTACACCGCAAAAAGTGTTTGAATGGAACACTGGGAATGTTTCAACCAAAAGTCATTGGGTGGAGTTTTTCAAACACTTTCGTGCTAATAATTTGGATCACAAAAATTTTCATATAATTATTGAATATATTTTATGTCTGCCCGGCACTAATGCACCGGTAGAAAGGGTCTTCTCTCTTATGAATAAGTCCTAAACGAGTGAAAAAACACAGTTGAAAGTAGATGTCCTTAAAGTAATGTTAATTATAAAAGTAAATTCGAAAAAATTCTGCTAAGAATTTCATTCGTTTTTGAAATCAACACCAGATATAGGTTCTAAATTTGTTCTTCGGAAAAATATAACATCACATAAATTTTCATGTACCTATTTCATACTGTGTGTACTTTTCATTATTGTAGTTCTATGTGTTATGTATGTTTCAGTGGCTCTTAATTTATAATTTACCCCCAATATTAGCTATTGGCACGCCACTCATTATTGCAAATATTTTGGCACGTAAGCATAAAAAGGTTCGCCATCGCTGGTCTAGACAGCAGTTACCCTCATTTTATAAATCCATGTGATAATCATCTTGAAACTGCAGGGCTGAGATAGGTGCTTGTTCAGAAGTCATTTTTACATTGTGAGTCACTTCAATGGAGCTCACAAACTGGTGCAGCATTGGGGTCTATCATTGTTACCCTGCATTAAGATTATCTGCAATTATTTTATTTTCAAATAGTTTATGTCACACTACAAAAAACCATTGATTTAGGGAGTAGCAAGAAGTTGATGAGTTGTATGTTTTGTTTAGGGGGAGAATGTGGTGAAGAATAAATAATGTGGTAATAGAAATATCTTAACGCTGAAATAAAGTAAACCATGTTTTTATCTGACTTATGACAAGATATATTTATTAATTTTTACATATTGATTGTAAATAAACCTAAGATAACTACATAGAAATAAACTTAAATAAACAGGTACATATTGCTCTGCAATTATTGTTGGTGAATGCAAAAAATCCTATTATTAAATTTTAGAAGAGACCCACTCATTTCTAACACGCAAATAAAATAATTTTGTTAGGCAGGTGTCTGTTCAGCAGTACGCAAGTCTAATTCTTTTTGAAGCTGTTGAGTGAGGTCATTTTGTTGTTGAAGATTATACAAGTTTTCTATTTTGCGTCTCCGCTGTCTCTCGATATCTTGTATAACGCCGTCGTGTAGTTTATCCCTAAAAATAAATGTTATTATTATAATATCAATGGATGTTTTCTTCGTTAATTAAACGTTATATCAGTACCAGAAATAAAAAAATGGTAATTTTATAGCAGTCCATATCGTTTTTGTGATCAAGGTAACCCAAAAATAAGTACCTATGCTGTGTTAGGTTTTGGTTTGGTTTTTGGTCTTCACTTGACCACAATGACGATATCAAATACGGTACCTACTATGAAATTACCAAAAATGATATCTGAAGGATGGGTACATTATAAGAATTAAATTTGATAACAAGATTTGGTAGGTAACTATTTTTTACCTATCAGAGACTTGTTTGTGATGAACATAACCTATAATGCATGTTGTAATTCCACACGAAATACCCAATGTTATTTTCGATGTCAGCGACATTTTTGTAAAGGTGTCAAGTGTTATTTGGACTCCTTTCTTTTTACTTTGTTTCACAATAAATCTTCTATAATAATTAAACAATCACTGTCCGAGCCTGAACCGTCATATTTTTATTTTGACAGTTCTTTGCGCAACAGTGTTGCCATATTTTCAAAGTGGAATTATAGTACCGAGCCTCCAAAATTATAGTATTTCGACAAAAAATATAGTACGCGTTGAATGACGAATACTTTTCTGCATTTTCCAAAAATTTCGCGTAAAGTAATTAACGTCACTTTTTTTTAGACAAAAATTCAACTGTAAGGTGATTAACATCTCGTTTTTTTAGACAAAAAATGAAATGTAAGGTGATTAACGTCTCCTTTTTTTAGACAAATATTCAAATAGAAGGTGATTAACGTCTCGTTTTTTAGACAAAAGTTTAAAAGTTAGGTATTTTAGTTCTCCCGAACAGCTTTAGCGCCATTTTTTATCTATTTTTCCGAATTTTCAAAATTATAGTATTTTGGGCGTACTATACTTGTTTTATATCGTACATAGTACGCGGGCCAAAATTATAGTACAAATACTATGATTTTAGTACGGTTGGCATTACTGGTAGAGAGCCTCCAAATTTATAGTATTTGGGGAAAAAATATAGTACGCGTTGTCATCTATTGAAAATGTATGGCTTTTTTGTTTCTCAGAAAAAAATAACGGAGAATTTGAGAAATTCCAGGACCCTTTTTATGTAGGTACCTCTTCCGAGAAAAAATGCTTACCGAAGAATTCAAGAAATTTCATTTTTAACCAGTCAAGGGATTTTTTTACGGTTTTCGAGCAATTTTTTCCAAGTTCTTGAAATCTTCTTATATCGCGAAATTAAAGTACTTTGCACCAATTTATTAAGCAGAAATATCGTAATATTAGTACCTACTTTTTATATATTTTTTCCGATATTCAAAATTATAGTATTTTGGGCGTACTATACCTGTTTTATATCGTACATAGTACGCGGACCAAAATTATAGTACAAATACTATAATTATAGTACGATTGGCAACACTGTTGCGCAAGACAATTCAAAACAGTGCTGCCACTAAACTTGCCAGATAAAATAATTAAAATTCGAATTCATTTCAATATTTACGAATAATATCGAGGGTATACTGACAGAACGCATTATTTCAGTTTTTGCTGTTTTTCTGTTTTAAATGCCAAAATGTATACAATTTTACGCTCTACGTCCTGGTAAAACGCACAAAGGCATAGGATATAATGGTGAGAGAATAGAAATATTATTAAATCATATTGTTATTTTTTTATTCTGATAGAAAGCATGATAATGACCTAATGCGTTCTGCGTATACAAATTACATAACTTGTAACATGTCGTATATTGTGTTTGCCATAAAGATTAGTCTTTATAATGTAGAAAAATGTTTTTTAACCATAAAAAAATCTACATGGGAGAACGCTTTGAAAAAAAAATGAAAGTCCTTTTTGCGATTATCTCAGAACTTGTTTTAATGAGTTAATGCTTTCTGTCAGTATACCCTCGATATTTAAGTTTGGGTACCAGATATTATTCCCTACATTCAACTGCAGTAGATTATGATGAACGAATAAAAAGTTTAAAAAAGGCCAGCGCATTATAGCCGCTGCAATCATACACGATATGAGGCGTCTAATTCCAAAAAGCGATAAGTCCACATTTGGTGAAAATCGAGAAAAAAATACGCACGTATTCTTTGTATAATTTTACACAAAACGTATTGATCTATAGATTCCAAACCCTACGAAAAAAAAAAATTTAAGTCTCGATTTATTACAAAAAGCGCCAAGTCCGTGTTTCATATTATTTTTTTAAAGGTTGGTTGATTTCTTGCGTGTTTAAGTTTCCCAATAAGGGAATGTTCAATATTGGAAATGGCGTCTCCCATGCTGTAGCATCAGCTGGTAAACTCGTGACAGTGCCATGGAAATATGTGCCTTATGCGGAATAAATTAAAAAGTGAGGTACAAGTAGCGCTACGTCCAATTTTATTTTACCTATATTTATTACATTTAAGAGTTTATCGGCTGAAACAAATGCCATTTGGCTCTAATTTCGACATAGAATACAACGGAAAAAGTAATCTTACATCAAAACAAATAATTGAAGCTTGAAACATAAAAACGTTGTTTCCCGCAAATATCGAATTGTGGACTTGTCACTTTTTGTAATAAGACCCTCATACGGACTCATGCAAAACAATTTGTCATCTATTAGCGCCATCTCTACTGAAAACTAAGCAAACTTGCGCATGCGCAGTGCAAAATGATCTGCCATCCATCTAGGAAAAACTTAAAAATAAAAATTTATAAACCCGACAGTGCAGTGCTGCCAACCGTATAGTAGATAATAATATTAAATATTATTTTAATTACACCAGTTTAACGTACGGTATTAATTCTGTTATGGTAGTACACTGAAAATACTGCAAATTTTCAATAAAAAATAAAATATAAGTAGTTTGGGCAGTATGAATAATAATTATTAACCTAGGTATCATTTTTTTTTAATTCTTTTTACACAGCAGCAACCTAGCTCTTCAATAACTGTGTACATACCGCACATGATCGTTTTATTTAAGCTAGGTACTTACATTATAATTTAAATAAATTGAATAATTTTGTGTTCTCTACACTAATCTTACTAGGCAAGTGACACGAGCAGAAACGCCGACCTTCAGTTAGTGTTTGTGGCAGAGTATGGTTTAACGACATAACTATACAAATCTAGCCTTGTAGTCAATTCTACTTCTCAATAGCCTTGCGACAACCTCACGACACGGTTCAGACAGGATATATAAGTCCCATGGTTCTAAATTATGGAAGAAGCAGAGAAGAAATGGTCGAAAGAGACCTTGAACAGGTAACCAGTAGCGTAATCGTTTAGTAATAGGAAGTAAAATGTATGTTGTTAACCTTTTCTTTGTAAATGTAATAAAATTTTACGTAAAGAATTTCGCCTCCGAAAAATCGAGACTGCTAAAGTGTAATTGGAACGCTGTGACCACAGGCCTCGAATGTCACACCGCGTAAGCTCAGCGCGATGTATTTTTTGAAAATATTTTCCGGGAAATCTCCATTAAACTTAGAAAATAAGTTATGGAAGAGATTGTTTACGTAAAATTTAGCAAGTACATGCTTCAATAACTTTTATAGCAATAATGGAAGTGTATGAAAATTGGAAAAGAAAATTGAATATTTATGAATTTATATATTGTATAATTGTGAATAAAGAATTTTTATACTAATTTTATCAATACAAGATAGAAGCTAACTACCGTTATAAAAATACTGTAAACGCGTATCTATGTTTATAGACGCGTAATTATAATTATAGATTTTGTTAATGCTATAACTTGCTGACTATAATGAATATTGTAAAAATAACAATTGGAAAAGCTTAAGATTCTGGTATAGATGGGTTTCTACCCATAAACAATAATAAATCTTAATCGCTTCCTAAGTAATAAAAGAATCAAATACTGCGACTAAAAATACAAATTGGCGTGTGACCTTGAACTTTAACTGAATTCTGTCCGACTAGAATTTACGGCCCAGCTGTTCTGGCTCGCGAGGTAAAAATAGATTCAAGGTTACATCCATATTACTATATAAAAGTCACTATGCAAGATTAAATAAGTTAGTAACTACTCGTGTATAACATCTTGTTAGGATTAAGCATTTATATATTTAAGTTGAAATGTTAAGTATAATATTATAGTATTTTCTCGTAATAATATTCGTCCGAAAAGTAAATATCGAATGAGAAAGTTTCTGCGGCTCCAAACAGTTTTATTAAAACTTAGTAAAATTCTATTGGCCTAAAAAGGCCAAGAGTGGTGGAAAGGACTAGTACGTGGGTGTCAACCTTTCATTTTGACATTTTAAATTTAAAGACTGCCATTCCCTTATTTAGTACCCGAATACTTATTCCGATACCTCGTTGGAAAGCTAGAAACTTTCCCCTTCGTTTGAACACGAAAAATCATATAAAATCAACTATTTTGCTTACGTCATCCCAACTGCGCATTTAAGGGACATGTTCTAGAGGGTGCTTAAAACACCCCTATTAAGTCTTAATTTTGCGAAAATAAAGTAGAGTAAATTTAACCCGACTAAATTAGAAGATATCTCTATTAGAAAGTTGCCAGGAACGGGAGATATACGTAAATTCATCCCGTGAGAGAAAGATATAGATCTGCTATCCCTTACGGACTGTTTCCTGTTAAACCTCTATCCGAAGGGTATAAAAGGCGACCACTTTTCCCGTAAAATCATTAGTTTCTACACTCTTCACCAGCGATCTTCAACAAAGCAGCAGTCCTACCGCGGATATGAGACATGGTTCTCAGTAGTTTTCGTGAATTTTACATACAGTAAGTCCCCATCGACGGGCAAAAAGTAACGCGAATAACTCGTATCTGCCGGTAGTGACGAGCTCGCGGAGTAATCACTTTTTCATTACGCATCGTACGAGGTGACGTAATCGGGATAAATTACGTGATCGGATTTGTTTTATAAAAACAAATTAATAAATTCAGATTATAATAATAAATTTTACAAATCATTTCGGAATTTTAAAATAAACTTTTGAAACTTTATTAAGTAAACATAATTATAAAAACAAATTTTAGTAAATAAATTTGTAAACATAAAAATAAATTTTAGTAAATAAATTTGTAAACATTAACAAACCTTTTGTAAACAAGTTTGTAAACACAAATAAATATTTGTAAACATACTGTGAACATAAATAAACGTTATAAACAACAATAAAATAAATTTTATTCTTTTATAAACCCGATACTATGTGACCGAAGAATAAATTATAATTTTTCTTACAAAAAAAATATTTCGTGAAATAAAAATATTCAAAGAATATTTACGTATACATTCTCTGAATTAGGTGTGACTTTTTGGGAACTTGTGAAAGATTTCACAGAGATCCTATAGTGAACAAATAAATAGTTTGCTGATACTTTAATGAGATTTAATTACGGGAACAATGACAGTTAACCTTATTGTGTGACCGTGAACTCTAGTACCTGAATAAATTCGGCACCACACCAGCTGAGAGTTTTATTCGGGAATTCAAAAGTTGTGATACTACAAAGGAGATCCACCTCTCCTAGTTCATCACTAGTCTCCTCAGTGACGGCCCGGTAGCATTATTGAGCTAGCCGTGAGCCGGGTCATGTCATTATGGCGCCCAAATGCGTGCGGCATCTTCAGGTTGCGAAAACCTGAACGATCCTACAACTAAGATCTACTAAAAGATTTTAAAAACAATATATTGTGAAGTGTATCAATCAATTGTGGTTACCTGAGAGGTTTTAAGAACCTTATACCGGAGCTACAAGAGCGATCTACCTCAACTTTATAAATGTGAGTACAATGAAATAAAGTGTAACTCGCATTAACGAGGAACCAGTGATGAATACTTTTGAAAAATATAATTTGGAGAAGAATATATACGTAAAGGCGACTATATATAGAATACTTTTCTTGATATACTTGGAAAAAGAAAGAATAAATAAAATAAATACTTTTGGTAATTTATTAGAGTCAGATACCGACATTAAGCAAAAGTATGTCGATGAGACTATCCAAAGGATCTCTCTGACCCTTTTAAACCATAAAGAAAGTATAAAAATAAATTGTGTTACTCACCGTAACAGAAATAATAGAATTAAGAATAAAATGCACAATAAAAATTTCGTGTGAATTTTTAAGCTTTTTTCTAAATTAAAGTTGAGTACCATACAAGTATAGGTACAAGAACCCAGACAAAGAAAAAAATTTTTGAAAAAAATAAATTTATACTACTTTGTACATTAAAATCTCGATAATTATCATAATTACCGTGACGTCATGGGTATAGGTACATGAAGGCCTGTACCTATTACAATATAAGATTTTAAACGGAGAAGATTGGACGCTTGTAACAGGAGTTGCAAGCCTTCAGGGTTATCAGCGACAAGCAGCGCATGCCCTCCAAAAACTTTAAACGTCGATTGCGGACGAACGGGTGGTCGTAGGAAGCTGAAAATTGGCGCAATCGATAGCTGAATTTTTATATGAATTTACGGTCGAAGGTCCGCTTCTTCCAACTCCAGGGGACGGAGGAATTCGAAGAAATTATGCCGAACCCTGTTCCGGGTCCGAGTGTAGAAGAAGAGTTCATATTGGAAGAAGGCTTGCAAAACGCGCAAGTATTCCCCGAAGAAGATTCATTTTTGCAAGTAAGCACGTCGGCTCCCAAACAAAAAATGGCACCACCAGAACCAGCCGTTTGTACCCCGTGCCATGTTAAGCCGGAACTCCATTCCACCTATGAGGGTAGCCCAAAGCAGAGCGTTGAGCTTTTTCTCCGACGCTGCAAAGAATATTGCGAAGCTGTGAAGTACCCAGCTGAGAATTGGACAGAGTTGGCTATACGTCAGCTCAGAGGAGAGGCCAAGACTTGGGCCAAAAATATTGACACATCGGACAGTTGGCGGTCGTTTAGTAACGACCTGAAAGAGCACTTCGAATCGCCTTCAAGACGTCGTGCTCAACGAACGGAGCTCGAACATAAAGAGCAAGGACCTCAAGAGGGAGCTTATGGTTTCCTCCTGAAGAAGATGGAATTAGCCGAGGTACTCCTTCCAGAAATGAAGTCGGAAACCCTGGCTTCAACCTTTTATGACCTACTCACTGTGAGCGATCAGATAAGGGTTAATCAAGAGAAATGGAAGACGATGGACGAGCTGCTTGAAGTAGCTCATACACTTCGTCCATTAAAGTCAGCACTGGCTTCCGTGCCGTCTCCAGCAAATGCCGTCAAGGCGAACAATGAAAAGAGGCCCGCTCAGCAGAGAACTTGGCGCGAAAAGCCGCGCTCAGCACAAGAGCCCGGTACTCGATCTGATGAAGCCCTAGAGGTTACCAATAAAAGGCCTCCACGGCAATCAGACCAGCAAAACGATTCAGAAAGACCTGCGTACCGCCCACGTCCTCGCATTGAAGAGCGAGGCGGTGCCAGACAAAGGCGCTGTCAACATTGTCCTGGCTTCCATGAAAACAAGGATTGCCCAGACAGGCAAGCAGCTCAGCAGACCAGAAAGGAGCCATGAAGACGGCTCGCGGACCGGGTTGATCGTCGATGGCTCCAAGACGACGAACACTGGCGGACCGCCGAAGAGAAGACTCAAGAAGGTGACACGAACGTTCCTCGAACGCCGTTCAGCCGAGTTCTAGCTAGTGACATAGACGCTCTTCTGGCGAATAAGGTTAACTGTGAAAGTGAACTGAAGGACACCCTTCCGGTGAAATCATTTAACCCTAAGGTTCACTGTGAGGTCGAAGCTGGCCCCAGTAACCAAGTTAATCTTTGTACAGGTCCTCTTGTAAAGGATAATAGCGTAAGACCGGAGAAACATCGCAAACGTGATATTAAGAATTCTGCTAGTAAAATAGTAGAAAATTTTAATCCTTTTACCGGCGGCGAAATAGAATATAAAAAGTTTTTAGATAAATTAGAATTAGGGAGTTATGAAATAAATGTTGGCGGCAAGGAAGAAGGTTATGAAGATAAGCCGTTAAAGACAGCTAGCAGTGGATGCGGCGAAGGCGTAAGCAGTGGCGCTCTTGGTGTGCTGAGAACATCGGCAAACGTAAGTAACTGTAGCTTCGTCGATACTGACGACAGGTCTCTTGTAACAAATAATTTAACGAATTATTGTGCTTCCGCTAACCATTTGTGTAAAAATATTAATAGTACTAACTATACTAAAGCCGAAGCTGGCAGTTTACTTGATATTAATAGCGATGTATGTAGTTTAGATAGTCGACCGTCGTTGCAATCGAGCAACAAAACTTTAGGAAGGGACTTACCTTTTAAATTAGCGAACAGACCCCACGAGGCTGACGTTAAGAATATTATTAGGAAAAGTCGAACTAATCGTCGACTACAAAACATTAATACCTTCGGTAAATTAAGGCGAAATAAACTTAATGAAGAAGAGCTCATAGCATTAGATGACTATAATCGTTATCTTAAGCAAAAATCAAGTAAATGTAAGTCCGTTAGTATTAAGAATGTTAAAAATAAATTGTATAGGCTTAATAAGATCAATTTTGATAGTGTTAAGTTTGAACTAAGAAATATGAACTTAATGTATATAGATAAAGCTAGATATAGTGACGAAAGAGTTGTTGTGTATGATCATCGTCTCAAAGGTGGTGATATACTCAATAACGGAGAACAAGAGTTATGGGACTCAGCTACGGCTGCCCATAACCAACAAAGCAAAATTTCTACGGATTTTCTCGGTTCTGTAAATATTTTAGATCCTAGGGACAGGTGTAGTCGGGGACAGAATTTTGCGGCGTGTCAAAAGACACTACCATCTGTAACGACTGCAGACCGTCCAAATAGCGTAGTCAGAAGTACGTGGACAATTGTAGGTAGTACGTTGGATGCGCCGGGTGAAGAGAAATTGCCAACTACTGCAATTGCACGTAATAAAAATAGTTTACCTCATAAAGATTTAAATATTAAACTTGATAAAAATGTTAATGATAAGAGTGCTTTAAATGCTAGTGATAAGTTTGAAATATTTAATAGTGATAAGTGTAATATATTTGAAATTAATAGCGGGTCGAACGCCGCCGTGTTGAATGGTATGCCCTCTGCGGGAGTATACAGTGCATGGGGTAGGGGCGCACCGAAATTGATCGGAGGTCACCTCCTCACACTGCCCTTCCGTATCTTCGGAATAGAAACAGACTATGAGGCTGTCATCGATACAGGTGCGACGCACTCCTTGGTGCGTAGTGACCTACTTCGCCCTCCAATTGAGCCGTGCGGGAGGCCTCTGACTTTGACCACGGCCGGGGGTGGATCACTGTGCACTGAAGGCGTCGTCAATGTGAAGGGTTTTCTTCGAGACACACCGATAGAAATACCGGCTTATGTTTCGAAAGACCTTCATATAGACCTATTAATAGGTCTGGATTGGCTAGAAAAGCAAGAAGCAGTCGTCGATATGAAGCGTCGCTGTTTACATTACGGCGACGGCATAAGGCAGACATTGTACTGTAAAACAACGCGGGAACCACTGCCATGTGGTCCTGTAAAATTAGCAGAGCTTGCGCCCGGAATTCCAGAATCGGCACGGATCGCGTTGACTGAAGTCATGGAAGACTTTAGAGACCGTTTTGCTGAAACTGGACCTCCGTGCCGCACAACTGAGTTTCGCATCTTCTTGAATAAGGAGACTCCATTCCGTCTGGGCCCTCATCGCCAGTCGGAACAGAAACGAAGACAGATTCAGGAAGATGTCGAACAAATGATGGTCGATGGAATAATCGAGCCGAGTTCGAGTCCCTACTCCTCACCCATCGTTTTGGTGCCGAAGAAAGATGGGACCTCGAGGTTCTGCGTCGATTATCGAAAGCTTAATACTTTGACAGTAGATGAAGCAACTACCTTACCTCTGATCTTGGAAACATTGAAAGATCTGGGAACGGCAAAAATCTTTAGTTCATTGGACCTTAAAAATGGATACTGGCAGGTGAAATTACACCCTAGCACTAAACCCTTAACTGCGTTTACGACTGCTGATGGTGGCTGTTACCAGTTTCGCGTGTTGCCGTTCGGTTTGAAGGGCGCGGTGGGGTCGTTTCAAAGACTCATGTCTCAAGAGGTTCTCATTGGACTCGTCAACAAGATTTGCCTCGTCTACCTCGATGATATTATCATTTATAGCGATACATGGGAAGAACACGCGCAGCACTTGCGAATCGTGTTTGAGAGGCTGCAGTATCATGAACTTCGCGTCGCGCCAAAAAAATGCCAGATAGGGAGACAAGAAGTAGACTATCTGGGACATCATATTACGGCCACGGGAAATGAACCGCAGACTCATCATCTAGCAGAAGTAGAAGCTGCGGCGGTGCCAAAGACTCGAAGGGAGGTGCGTGCCTTCCTCGGCCTTTGCAATTGGCTGAGGGAGTATGTAACTCGTTTCGCTGAGATGGCGGCGCCATTGACGAGATTACTCCGAACCACTGTACGATTTCAGTGGAACGATGAAGCTGAGGACGCCTTTCGTAAAATAAAGCGTGCCCTATCACAGCCTTTGAGATTAGCCCGACCCGACTTTACTAGATCCTTTTGCCTTCAAACGGATGCTAGCGGACATGGCATTGCGGCCGTTTTATTCCAGCCAAAGGAAGACGGTGGTCGTGATGTCGTTTCCTTTGCGAGCAAGCGCGTTAATGAGGTGGAAGCTCGTTATCATATTAATGAATTAGAAACAATGGCTGCCGTCTGGGGAATCACTAAGTATCGTGGTTACCTGGAGGACAGAAAGTTTAAATTAATAACTGACAACCAAGCCTTAACGTGGTTAAATACTGCGAAGAATCAGAAGGGGAAGTTGGCCAGATGGGCAATGCTGTTATCGGAGTTCGATTTCGAGACAGAACATTGCCCGGGAAAGGAGAATCACCTCGCTGATCATCTGTCAAGATTCCCCCAGAACCCTGCGGGTGCAACTTTAAGCCCAGAAGTAGAGTGTGCTCGTATGGCAGCTCCGACGAGACGACCGGAAGTAGCAGTACTGTTACTAGAGGCAGTAAACATTCGGGAAGAAATAATTACAAAGCAAAGGACGGATCCACAGTTTATTGAACTGAGGGCGTCTCTCGATTCTCCCGCTCATGTGAGGAGAAGGCCTACCGGACTGACTGTACGCGACGGGATTTTAGTACACGTTGACAGCGAATTAAACCCTCGATTAGTAGTACCGGAAAATTTAAGAAGAACAGTAATAGAAATATATCACGATCAGTGTGGACATCCGGGTGCCACTGAAACTGACCGATCGATAAGAGAATGGTATTTTTGGAATAAGCGACGATGCGATGTCCAGAAATATGTGCGTGCCTGTAAGATCTGCGCGACACGCAAGCGAGGAGCGTTGCAGCCTCCTGCCCCGCAGACCTCGCATATCGAGGCTGTGAGACCTTGGGAGATACTCACGCTAGATCTAATGGGTCCGTATCCCGTTACGAAGAAGCGTAACAAATACGTACTTGTCATGTCCGATATGTTCTCGCGATGGGTGGAAGCATTTGCCATGCGTTCTGCAATGGTTACCGCGATTTTACCGCTTGTGGAAGAACAGATCCTCAAAAGGTACGGTTACCCTCGAGCAATCCTTACGGATAACGGTACGCAATTCGATCATCCGAAATGGCTAGCAGCGATGGAATCGTGGGGGATTAAACACTGGACGACGGGTATTTATCACCCTCGAGCAAATCCTACCGAACGCCGGAATCAGGAGATCAAGAAAGGACTCCGTGTTCGTCTGGAGAGCGATTCTCACGACGAATGGGACATACACTTGAACGACATTATGTACGACCTACGTTGCAGGAAGAACGCCGCGTCTGGCTTCTCTCCTGCGGAAGTATTGTGGGGATATCCTATTTGCCGACCGGGACATTTTAATAATTCCCTACGGCCAAAGAGCGACGATCGAGTTAGGCTTGATCGCGACGAAATGAATATAGCGGTTTCGGCCCATCAGAAAGAGTATTTCCGAAAAATGGGTACCAACTCTGGCGCTGAGCCGCTGGCATATGAAGTAGGGTGTAAAGTTTATACTAAAGAACACCCGAAGAAGAGGCCCGGAGCCTGCGCCGGCCTCGACGCCCGGTGGTCAGGGCCTCATACCATAATCATGAAAGTGGGAAAGACCCAATATTTTGTTAATCGTCGCGGAAGACCTTATAAATTCCACGTCGATCAGATTAGACCTTACATTCCGTCAGCCCCGGCTGAAGGGAATGTAACTAGTGAAAGCGCGGACGACCCGGTGGTATCACCTGCGCCGCTTTCCAAAGCTACCAACGACAGAGACGAGGGAGTGCACGCCCTGTCAGAACGTCGTATGGATGCGCAGGAATGTGCGCGGGAAGAACTACTGGCGAGTTCAGGAACAGATTCCGAACTTAGCGATGGAGAAGCTGGAGTGGAAAGAATTGTTGACTCGACAATATCTAATGAAGAGGTGACCCTTGGCGAGAGGCTGGATGCGTTGGACGCAGTCCTACGGGACGCCCCCATCAAGATAGCGCCCCCCAAGAGAGAATTTAGGAGGATGGGACGATCGGGAGGGCGGCGCCCTGCGAGGACCGACCTCCCGACGCCCGGGAGCGAAGATCAAGGTACTACCTTTGGCGAGTGGCGGGATGCGTTGGACGCAGTCTTACGAGACGCCCCCATCCGGAATGCGCCCCCCAAACGTCAGTATCAGCGTATAGGCCGATCAGGTAAGCGTCGCTCAAAGCGATCGCTACCGCCTTCGCCTGTATGCCAAGTCTTTTCTCGAAGCGAAAAAGAAATAAGTCTTCGGGGAGAGCGAAACGAAGAAAGTGTTGCTAATTAAGGCGTGGGGAAGTCCGTGACTTTCACGCTAAGTCCTTATTAGTATTCGGAGCTGCGAAACAAACAAGTCTCTAGTTAGAGCGACCAATAAGTCTCTAACTAAAGCGAGCTATAAGTCTTCGAGAGGAGCGATAAAGAAATAAGTCTATTATCGAAGCAAGCGACAAGTCTTCGAGAGGAGCGATAAAGAAATAAGTCTATTATCGAAGCAAACAACAAGTCTTCGAGAGGAGCGATAAAGAAATAAGTCTATTATCGAAGCAAACAACAAGTCTTCGAGAGGAGCGATAAAGAAATAAGTCTATTATCGAAGCAAACAACAAGTCTTCGAGAGGAGCGATAAAGAAATAAGTCTATTATCGAAGCAAAAAGTCTTCGAGAGGAGCGATAAAGAAATAAGTCTATTATCGAAGCAAACAAGTCTTTTCTCGAAGCGAGAAAGAAATAAGTCTTCGGGGAGAGCGAAACGAAGAAAGTGTTGCTAATTAGGGCATGGGGAAGTCCTTGACTTTCACGCTAAGTCCTTATTAGTATTCGGAGCTGCGAAATGAAGAGAGCGTTGCTAATCTAGGCGTGGGGAAGTTCGTAACTTTCACGCTAAGTCCTTATTAGTATTCGGAGCTGCGAAATTAAGAGAGCGTTGCTAATTTAGGCGTGGGGAAGTTCGTAACTTTCACGCTAAGTCCTTATTGGTATTCGGAGCTGCGAAAAATAAGTCTTTTGATTAGGTTTGATTTCAAATTCTTGTAGAATGTAATATATAGCTAGGAGTATTGAGCGTTAGATTAAATAGGTTTAAATGACCCTATGTAATTTAATATTAAAGGTATTGTCAGGGGAGTCTCCCCGGCATATCATGGTACTATGCCGTATTTTCTAGTAAGCGGGAACGTGATTCGCGACGGGAAGTCGAACTCTACTTCTGTCCATGGGTCGTAAAGGGAGCGTCTCCGTGAGCCCTCTTCCTTGCGGTTGTCCCTCAGCAGGAAAAGCAGTAGCCATCCCATACAGCACTCACCGTCCTCAAAATAAAATTTTTAACTTCAGAATTATTACAATGTATAATTTTCTTTTATTAATTAGAATTTTAAGACCTGAATCTGGGCGAATATTAATTACAAAAAGTAAAAGAAAAACTTTGTGTGCATGCGCAGATTTGGTGTATTTTATTTTGAATATGCTTTACTGTTGCTTTATCGCTTTGCATTTTTACGGTGTCCTGAGGTGTTGCAATGGTGAATTGAGACTAGACATATACAGTTATGTCTTTATTAAGGGTGGGCATTTGACACGAGCAGAAACGCCGACCTTCAGTTAGTGTTTGTGGCAGAGTATGGTTTAACGACATAACTATACAAATCTAGCCTTGTAGTCAATTCTACTTCTCAATAGCCTTGCGACAACCTCACGACACGGTTCAGACAGGATATATAAGTCCCATGGTTCTAAATTATGGAAGAAGCAGAGAAGAAATGGTCGAAAGAGACCTTGAACAGGTAACCAGTAGCGTAATCGTTTAGTAATAGGAAGTAAAATGTATGTTGTTAACCTTTTCTTTGTAAATGTAATAAAATTTTACGTAAAGAATTTCGCCTCCGAAAAATCGAGACTGCTAAAGTGTAATTGGAACGCTGTGACCACAGGCCTCGAATGTCACACCGCGTAAGCTCAGCGCGATGTATTTTTTGAAAATATTTTCCGGGAAATCTCCATTAAACTTAGAAAATAAGTTATGGAAGAGATTGTTTACGTAAAATTTAGCAAGTACATGCTTCAATAACTTTTATAGCAATAATGGAAGTGTATGAAAATTGGAAAAGAAAATTGAATATTTATGAATTTATATATTGTATAATTGTGAATAAAGAATTTTTATACTAATTTTATCAATACAAGATAGAAGCTAACTACCGTTATAAAAATACTGTAAACGCGTATCTATGTTTATAGACGCGTAATTATAATTATAGATTTTGTTAATGCTATAACTTGCTGACTATAATGAATATTGTAAAAATAACAATTGGAAAAGCTTAAGATTCTGGTATAGATGGGTTTCTACCCATAAACAATAATAAATCTTAATCGCTTCCTAAGTAATAAAAGAATCAAATACTGCGACTAAAAATACAAATTGGCGTGTGACCTTGAACTTTAACTGAATTCTGTCCGACTAGAATTTACGGCCCAGCTGTTCTGGCTCGCGAGGTAAAAATAGATTCAAGGTTACATCCATATTACTATATAAAAGTCACTATGCAAGATTAAATAAGTTAGTAACTACTCGTGTATAACATCTTGTTAGGATTAAGCATTTATATATTTAAGTTGAAATGTTAAGTATAATATTATAGTATTTTCTCGTAATAATATTCGTCCGAAAAGTAAATATCGAATGAGAAAGTTTCTGCGGCTCCAAACAGTTTTATTAAAACTTAGTAAAATTCTATTGGCCTAAAAAGGCCAAGAGTGGTGGAAAGGACTAGTACGTGGGTGTCAACCTTTCATTTTGACATTTTAAATTTAAAGACTGCCATTCCCTTATTTAGTACCCGAATACTTATTCCGATACCTCGTTGGAAAGCTAGAAACTTTCCCCTTCGTTTGAACACGAAAAATCATATAAAATCAACTATTTTGCTTACGTCATCCCAACTGCGCATTTAAGGGACATGTTCTAGAGGGTGCTTAAAACACCCCTATTAAGTCTTAATTTTGCGAAAATAAAGTAGAGTAAATTTAACCCGACTAAATTAGAAGATATCTCTATTAGAAAGTTGCCAGGAACGGGAGATATACGTAAATTCATCCCGTGAGAGAAAGATATAGATCTGCTATCCCTTACGGACTGTTTCCTGTTAAACCTCTATCCGAAGGGTATAAAAGGCGACCACTTTTCCCGTAAAATCATTAGTTTCTACACTCTTCACCAGCGATCTTCAACAAAGCAGCAGTCCTACCGCGGATATGAGACATGGTTCTCAGTAGTTTTCGTGAATTTTACATACAGTAAGTCCCCATCGACGGGCAAAAAGTAACGCGAATAACTCGTATCTGCCGGTAGTGACGAGCTCGCGGAGTAATCACTTTTTCATTACGCATCGTACGAGGTGACGTAATCGGGATAAATTACGTGATCGGATTTGTTTTATAAAAACAAATTAATAAATTCAGATTATAATAATAAATTTTACAAATCATTTCGGAATTTTAAAATAAACTTTTGAAACTTTATTAAGTAAACATAATTATAAAAACAAATTTTAGTAAATAAATTTGTAAACATAAAAATAAATTTTAGTAAATAAATTTGTAAACATTAACAAACCTTTTGTAAACAAGTTTGTAAACACAAATAAATATTTGTAAACATACTGTGAACATAAATAAACGTTATAAACAACAATAAAATAAATTTTATTCTTTTATAAACCCGATACTATGTGACCGAAGAATAAATTATAATTTTTCTTACAAAAAAAATATTTCGTGAAATAAAAATATTCAAAGAATATTTACGTATACATTCTCTGAATTAGGTGTGACTTTTTGGGAACTTGTGAAAGATTTCACAGAGATCCTATAGTGAACAAATAAATAGTTTGCTGATACTTTAATGAGATTTAATTACGGGAACAATGACAGTTAACCTTATTGTGTGACCGTGAACTCTAGTACCTGAATAAATTCGGCACCACACCAGCTGAGAGTTTTATTCGGGAATTCAAAAGTTGTGATACTACAAAGGAGATCCACCTCTCCTAGTTCATCACTAGTCTCCTCAGTGACGGCCCGGTAGCATTATTGAGCTAGCCGTGAGCCGGGTCATGTCACAAGTACACATTTATACATAATATGCAAGAACCTATTGGCAGTGCAAGTATTGTTAATGATTTATTAAGCCGGTATAAACTGAGGTACTTTGAATTCTAATTGATTTAATTTTTGTTCTATTGGATTTGAGTCTTTTTTTGCGACACTATTATATCTATAATTTATATGTATGTTTAACTAATTACCTACTATACTATACTATACTACTTAAAACTTGACATTTTGGTGACACAGTTGATGCAACAGTTACCGATTAGGTATACCATAACAATGTTTATTTAGTAGGTCGGTATATTTATTGACATTTCTCATAAGCCAATTTTATTACAAAAAAAAATACATTACCTAGTTCCATTGCTTACGAGTAATGATAATTTAATGCGCTTACTTACTGAATGTATTGATAGTTAGTACCTAGGTATTTAATGTATTTTACAGGTTTTTACAAACATTTGTCATCGTCGTCAGTGTGCATTTAATGTGTCTGAAGCATAGATAAGGTAGTTCAGTCAGTCAGATCAGTTTAGAAGTGATCAATGATTGATCGTTGGGCACAGGTAAACCTCGCAATAGTCAAAATCATACCTATAGATAGAGTTATGTATAAAGTAGGTACATAATATTCTTAACGATACAATATGTCCATTTGTTATATGAAGGGAATTAAACATGATGCATGTTTGACTAATTTTATTCCATGATACCTACATCTTTTAAATTTGTTTGTTCCATTATAACTCAAAAAGTACTAGACAATACCGATAAAAGTGATAAAACTTGCGCAGATTATCGTTGTTTGTACCAATTTAGTAGATTTACTTATTAATTTAACTAATTAATTATTAATTTAGACAAGTACTCACTTGGGTGACATGCATCTGCTAGGTTGACCACCCGATGATATAAAGCTTCCAATGTCTTTACGGTCTGAATGTTTTGGGAATGTAGATACTATAGTTGATAGTTGATGGTTAGACGCTATCCATAGACTGAATCCGATGTGGTTTTAAGCCTTGTGCTATAATTAATATGTAGGTACTAAAGTAATGATTTCTGTTCATGGAATTCATTAGGATATTATAATGAATATAGTAGGTATATAAACAAATGAGTACCTTGGTATCAAAGTGGGACTTAAGCCATTTACAAAATTTTACAGGAGACTCATAAACATGTGTGAAAAGTGTCCGTTTTTCATATAACATACCAACTTTAAACTCAAAAATCTCTATGAAAACTACTGTTTTTGATACTTTTGGTGGATTTTTTGAAAAGAGCATCACTTGCACTACCATAATCAATTAAAACATGAATTTAGTGGGAGGTGGCATTTGTCCCACTTTGATACCAAGGTACTCAAATATGGATAGACGCTTATGTACTCAGTGAAAATATGTTTACATGGACAGAAATCATAAGCTTAATATGGCACACGGTTCACAACCACGTGCCATTTCAGTCTGTGGATGGCGATAGAGCTGCGAGCCCAATGACTCAACAGATGTATTTTAATGATATGTTGATAATGTATCCACCACTTTACATCCCTCATGATGCATCTTCTAACTAAAATTATCGTTATAAGTATCTATTTTTATTATCAAAATTTAGAGAATGATAATTATGCACTGGGTATAAAGTTATAATAAAAATATGTTTCAAACTTTACTCGTATTCTTCAAGTAGGTATTTTCCAAAAAAGTTTTTTTGAATTCGTAAAAATATCCACAACAATTTATTATTGATTTGTTAAGGTGACAGGGTTAACAAAATCTAGCAGGTGCCACTGAGTTCCTGCCTACTACTTACAGCTTCACATTTCTTCAACTTTGGACCCCCACACTTTTCTGGATTCATTCTCCATATCCAGATACTCTACACCCTAGTGATGAGCACCTGGCCTGCAGCTATAACTACGGGTGCTCATTTACAAGTTATTGCAACCTGTCACATTCACGAATTGTTATTGAATGTGCATGGTATAACGGTCATAATTATTAGGATCGTTAGTGTCTGTTTGTGTCATTCTGTGAGGGGTTCAGACCCGAAAACTCCCCTTTGTGTGCGCGCCTGGTTTTGTAAGTAATAAGTATCACAGGTATTATATTAACCCAATGTTTACGGGCTCTTTCAATTATTTTTTTAATTAACGTGGCAAAAACATAATTTTGTGCGGCCCGTGAGCATTGGGTTAATAATATATCAATATAATAAGTTATCAATACATAATGTTATCAAAAAATAGAAAAGCATAGTAGCAAAACAATGCAAATGGTTACTGTTTAAAAATTATCAAAGATAAAATTAAATCGTCTTGTTTTCTTGATTACAAGTGCGATGATGTTAGCAAGTTAAATTTCAGTTTATGATTTTAATAGAATATTATTGCCAAACCATATTTTATGTTGGTACCTACTTGTATTATAGGCAATTTATGTAATTATTATATTAATTGCAGATAGGGAACTATTAATAACGTAATAAACTTGGCACTAATGCAATATTTTTTTATTGAATAACAAATTTAATAATTATTTTTTGTTTATACAAATAATCAATAAATACATCTCTGCATTATCATTATAACAGCTTCACAATTAATACATACAATTAAATTATATCTGTGAGTACAAAAAGTCAACATTTTAATATTTTATTCTATTCTAGCACAGATCTTATTATAATCTTAAGTTTACTGTGATATTATATTTTTATAAATTGTGAATATTTATTATAAGAAAGCATACATTTTTATAATATAAAGTTTTATCAAAAAAGTATTCCTACTTAGGTATATTCGTACATATATTGACAGAAATTTTATTAGTGCAAAGGCTTTCCTTACTTCTGGTAATATAATTTTCGTAAATAGAGTCAATGCACACTACCCAGGTACTAAGTATGTACATTTTCGACAGAAAGTCGACAACAGAAATCAACATATCGACATGGCATAATCGCCTCTCATTCACCCACGTGATTTTGAATATTTTTATTATAGAAAAAAAGATGATAGTTACACAGGTAGATTTCACTGCCCAATTTATTTAAATTACATTTTAGTGGTAAGAAAATAAATTCTTGGAATTTAATGATTTTTTTGCAAATCAAGGTAATCATGTAACGTTACAGTGTTGATTGTGCTGAACAGTTTGTGCGGTGAAGAAGATTTATAATTATTATGGTGTGTGAAATGTAATGTTATCACACTTTCTTAAAAATACTCTGTCCACTACTTACTGTAAAGTTATGTTGATAAAAATATAATCTTCTTGTTTGGTGAGTTTTGTCAGCAATAATTTTATTTAATTAACTCACTCTCCATTGATCACGATTGAAAACAGTAATTCAATAAATTTATTGTTACGACAGTGTATAATATTAAATTCCACGAAAACAGTTTTTAGTCAATAGTTATTTTGGCTGTAAAAATATTATCAAGACTAGATTATATTGGTGTCATAATCTAAATAGCTATCGACTAAAACAGTGGTTGGTAGAGTGCCAATCATCGAAGTTGCAGGTGCAGGTGACAGAAATTATATGTTGTTCTTCGTCCAGAGCACCGACTCAATGTGTCTGGCGAATGGCTCACAATCATTTTCCGTATGTACTACAAGTATGTCAATAGTATAACCTATACCCTGTGGAGGCATATATTATCCGCTTAGATTCAAAAATGGTAGGTTATTAACAAAAAAACCTCATTTTTTGGATAATAATTACACTGATGTAAAATGATATTTTATAAATAAATGTTATTTGAATTAATAAATTTAATACTTATTTAGTTTTGGCAAGATCATAGACAATTTTTCAAATACATTATAGATATGAAAGTATTACAAAAAAATCATAGTAGATTGGTAAGCGCCTATAACGTAATATATACAATGTTTTTTTTCAAAACTATTTCCTGTGCAGTGCCTTTCGTAATAGGTAGTCTATAATTATATAGTACAAAGTTTTCATATAGGTACATACCTACACTAAAGGCCTTTGTCTTTTTATCGAGATTTTTGTATTTTGTGGATATCACTCGTACAAAATTTAGTAAATACCTAATCTTCAAATACTTGGCATTATAATTATGGCTAAACATACCTACATATCAAATTATTCAACAAGATTATAAAATCATTATGATTAAAGCCTATACCATATATATATATATATATATATTAAAATTAAACCTAATATTTCCTACACAGTAGGAATTTTAAATCACAGGAATCTAAATCTCAAAAAACTACTAAAGTATTTGTTTCAATCAAATAAGTGCTTTTATACACATTATGATGTTCAAAAGAAATTATCTGTTTTATGAAAGAATTAATGGTTCAATATAATAATAATTATTTTAATATAGACTAGTTGTAGTATTGGAACCCTAAAGCATCTCTCGAAACAGAATGTTTAATCCTATTGAATGAACATTATTTGCATTAAAGAGACTATCACTTTAAATCACACGTTAATTAGCACATGAGTCATAGAAATTTGCAGACCCTCTGTTGGGAATCTCTGCGAATTCTCTTTTCAGTGAACATAGTTTGCTTCTGTGATCAATGTTGCGTTTTCTGCAAAAAACAAAATCAATTTACAAATTACTCAAATTAGCATTTATTTAATGATTGGTTCTTAATCCTTAATCCTTAAGACCTACCAGAGGCACCTAGTGGAAAATTATGATGCTAGCAATTTGAGACAATGTATCAACAAATTTAGATATTTTTAAATTGAGTGTTGTATCATTAAACATATTAACAACAAATGTTTTGTTTACAGTTATATAATTTAAAGTAAAACGTTATACAATGTGATTTCGTTAAAGGATCCCATCTTAGAATTGCATAGTATTTTTTGGTTATGTTTATCATTAAAATCTTGTTTATTAAGTTTTAACATATGAGTAGAAAATATTTTTGAATAATTTATAGTTTAAAAAACATCAATTTTTCTAAAAACTAAAAATGTGTATAACGTAAATGTAAATAATCGTGCCTCTACCATAGGCTCGTATGATCTTTTTAGGATCGGACATGCTTAAAGAGTTAATACACTAATTACAGCGATCAAATCATGAGATTATATTATCTAGTCCATTGAGGAGAAGTCACTTTTGTGATTTTGTTTCCTAATAACTTTTTCTTTTTGAACAAACTATTTTTCTTTTTTACTATCGCCACATGTATATAGAATATAGAAGTAATATAGTAGTCATGATGGTTATTTATGAAGGTTTTTTTAACATTACATTTTGGCCAAATGATATCTGACAAAGATTGGAAGTCTGCCTAATAAAATTGCTTATAAATAATAGTAATTGTTAATGAAGTTTATTTACCCTCTGGTTGGTAATTCCATTTCGTCAACAGCGACTGATTTAACGTACAGATGGTCGTTACACCAAAACAGGCAGAGTGATCTTGGTTCCAAAACGTTCATGTCATATTCCCAAGAAAGTTCCACCTGGAATTTGAAACGAAACAGTTACATTATGTATCTTTAAATAATGTGATAGTTAGTATGGATATTTTCACATTATCCTTTATGGTTTGCAGTTCCTATATCAGCATGGTGGCCTACTCATGCTGCCATGTTGTTTTACTGTAAAGGCTCTTATATGGAGTGCTATTGGTATAAGTAGAAACACCACCAAAAGGTGTCATCCCCATAGGATTTAATTGCATGGAACCCTAAATAGGCCGGAGCCATTATCGGGCAGACTTATAGAAATGTGAGAATCGTTGACTACGAGACAGCAAGCCGAAATAAAGCTAAATATGTAATTATACAGTGTCAATATTGAAAATTTGTTTCATATCCGCAATATGTCAGGAAAACGTGGATATGTCACATAATCCGACTCATTGCTGATTGGCTGCAGCAAGACGCTCTGTGTCTATTTTTAGATTAGTGCATTTTTGCACTCAACAGACGAGCATTCAACAGAACAGCGAGCTAGCACGGATACGAAATCAGTAGCAGGTTTTATTATTTTCGGCCGCCAGATCTTATAATTTAAAATAATTCATAATGTAAAACATATTCTTATCTCTGCAAATAAAACTCGCCGTTTTCTATGCAACCATACGTGTTTTTTTATCATCCGAAGTATACAATCAATAGACAACACCATTCATCTGATAGCAAATCGAGCGACGGATAGTACGTAAGCTCTCTCTCCCTACCTTTGGAGATGATAGTAGGTATAACTGATAAAACCACTCGAAGAATTTCCTCACCTTTCTAATTTTTCCTCCTAAATCTACAGGATGTGTGACAACAACTGAATGTGTGGTACCGTGTTCTAATCTGTAATCAGAAACATATACACGTATGTTAGATAATCAATACTATGTACCAGGTAGCAACGCCAAACCCGCAGAGGATATTTAATGCGCACTCTCGTGTCTTTCGTGGACACCAATATGCAAGACAAGGTAAATAATGTGAGATGAAATACTGCTAGATTTTTTTAATTTTTTTCTGTTCTCTCCTGTAAATCCTGATAAAAATACACATTTTTTTATACTTGTCATGTATAAGACATTATTAATTTATTTGATGAACAATAAAATATGGCTGCGTCGTAATTTTGTTTAATAAATGCCTAATACTTTTAAAAACTGTATGTACGTCTTACCAAACATTTTAAAGTATAAATCGAATTCTTTATTATGTAGTTATCAATACAAATGACTAAAATTAAAAGGAAGTAGGTATGTTTTATAATAAATGAAGGGTAAGCGGAAAGAAAGATCATTGTCACATTAATTCAGTTTTGAGATAAAGTGAAAAAACTTAATAACTTCCTTGTTATATTATTTATTAAACTTGAATTAAAAGTTATCTTACATGTCAATTTAATATTAATTACAATCACAATTCACTCTAGTTAAATCATATAATATGTATACATATTAATTGTTTTGGAAAGAAAGAAAAAATATATTGATATTAATATTATTTGTCAAATGTTTGTGATAATGATCGTTCTTTTGAATTGCAATGTTTTTTTTTGATGTCAGTGTTTGGACAATGGTTTTTATTAATTTTTTATAAGTATGCCAACTAATAGCTTGCAAAATTCTCCACAAGATGGCATCATTAACACATTTTGCAATTTTTATGGACAATAATATTTCTTTGCGCTCACCCTTCAAATTTATTTGATAACCAGTTTGTCTAGCTGATTCATATGTAGTTATACTTCTTAATAATGTGTATGGGCACTAAGTGGTATTTCTATAACTCACCGGACATAGTTATTTGGTGTAAGATCTAGCCCTCTTATGACTCCACGATCAGAATGTAACGAAGCTTTCAAAAATCCCTGTGAAAAGACAAGCAACCTATTAATTTTAAAGATAAATTTTAAAATCAATAACATATATTTTGAAATATTTGGGTGTAGGTATGTGTATTAAATATATTAATTATTACTCACTTGGACCCATGATTCTGCACCTTTTGGATGAGCAAGGTGAATCGTCAGCCTATAATGCCTCTCTGAAAATTATCCATGAAATAATGACTTGTTCTTTTATATTTTCAGTTAAAAATGTTTGTCAAAAGAAAAATAAAATTTTTAAGTTCACATTCACAATACAATATGATAATATAGTAGATGATAATAGTATTTTGAATGAATAATAAATATTACATGTAGGAACATTTGAAAAAATCAGCGAACGTTTCAAATATTCAAAAATCTTTTTCAGTCTCAGTTCAACAAAAATATATCTTAACATATCTACTTACAGGATACTCAATTACAATACAGGTATTGATATAATTATGAGGTAATGAGACCAATCGATGATATGATTAGGATGTAAACTTATTTATAATGAATTGATTTTACTAACGGCAGTATGGGTAGTCCCTTCCTGTAGTCATGAAATATTTGGCACCCAAATTTTCTTTGATGTTAGATGGCGTCACATCATTTTCCGATTGGTTTCCCTTACTGGTGAAAAATCCCGGTGAACTGTCAGCGTGAAATCTTAAACAAATATGTTAAGAAATATTTATTACATGTTTGTTCAAATGTAATTTCCATTTATTTATAGATGGATTTAATAACTAATATTCTCAATACAATTCCTGGTAAGTACAACTGGTGTCTAATCTAGAAATTATAAAATTTACTTATAGACAATAGAAATCAATTTCATATGGAATAGCACATAATTCTCGTCAATTACAATTTAAATTAAAATTTCACCACAGTCGATAATGCTAATTTGATTATATATTGTTATTAGTAATGTTTTATTGTTATGAATTCAGTTAATATATACCCCATAACAGCGCATCCGTGGGCGCAATTGAAGCATTTGCCGCCTAAAAAGTGTTGATACGATGGACATTGATGACCTGAAATTAATGTTAAATATAAATAAATATTAAATGTAAGTTATGTAATACATATATTATAATAATTTTTTTTTGAAAACTACTGATAGAAATAGAGAAAACGAAATTCGTTTAAAAAATACATCTATTAAATATGCACAGTAATATTAGTACCCACCCATAAAATCCATAAAAAAATATTGAATAACCTAACTTTTGAATGCATGACTTTTTTACAGCTATAATAAATATATTGTCATTCCAATATGTATTTTAACAATGGGCAACATAATTAAAAAAAACGTTCCAAACATCAAATTAATTTGTAAAAAACCAGTCGTTTCATATTACTATGATAATTATATTGTTCATTTCAGGTCTTAAAAATATATTTCGTGAAAATATACGTTTATAATATGAAAGTGGGTTACGAGTATGATGATGGAAATATTTTTTCTTTACTGTACTTAATTAGTTTCATAATAACGTAAATAATAATATAGATTTATTCAGACAAAAACGTGTAAAATCCAAATTTCGCACGTGTCCATAATATTGAAGCTAACATAATTCAGGTCCAGCACCATCTATGTTATTTTTAAAAATTTATTATTAAAAAAAGATTATTAGTCATGGAATAATAGAACTTACTTATGAAAAAATAGTCACTAAAAAGTACAGAATTAAAATACTATCTGTAGCATGTATGCAACATGATGCACTGAAGGGCTAATAAGAAATTATGGTACAGACCTACAAACTTAGGTATCTGGAGAATGGCCAAAAATGGAACTACGAACTACCATAGGACGCCATATTGAAAAACGTCATTCGAATGTCAGATTTTGCCAGTTACGAGTCGTGATTGGGTAGTTTTCGACAGTGGCTCCCCCATCTCAATTCTCCCAGATAAGTTTGTAGGTCTTTAATTTGTGCTGCAGATGAAAAGAGTTTATTCCATGTAGACAAATTATAATAAATACCCTTTTCTGTCGGCGCATAGGCTTTTCGATTCAATAATTAATTGTTAATTGAAAATTTTCATTATCATCACTTCATTCATTATCACAAACTAATATTATATTAAGTTGGGGTAGGTTAGATTAGGTTAGGTACTGTTAGGTTAGGTTTGGTTTGGTCTAAAAAGAAAGTTATAAAATCTCAGATATCAGATCTGCCTTTCTGCAGATCTGCATTTACCGAAATTATAAAAAAAATGTTATATTGATTAGATTTTAAAGTAATGCGTGGAAAAATGATATCTTACCGATGTATGGACACTTTCCGTTGATCGAGTCAACGAAGAGCTTGATGGCTCTGACGTGATTGCAAGCGACTAGGACCCTCGAAGCCTCCTCCAAGCCCTGGCGTACGAGAGTCAGAGGAACAAGAGGACCAGCTGTCAGCTCACATCCTGGCTGCTCCTTCCCGTCGTTCGGGTAGAAGTCGAGGTGGCCGACCGGCTGCGACATGCCGTAACCTGATAGCGGGACAAAATCTACACCATGTCTATCAGTATTATTTTATAAGTGGGATATATGCTAACTGCCAGTGTTATTTAATTAGAGAATTTTATTTAATAAGTATTTTGTAAGAGATAGAACGTGGTTTTTAAAAGAACATGTCAGGCATTGTGCACTAGAAAGATTCAGAAGTGCTCAGAAAGGGGGCTTATTAGTATAACTGTGCAGTGTATTTGCAAAGAAAGAATATATATTTTATAGAATTAAAATGTATAACATTATACTACATAAAAGAGATTTGGTATACTATGGACTATAGACATAGAGTATAGAAGACTTTTATCAATGAAAATTTTCATTCTGTTAAGTCAAAAATAAGTAAGTATGTGATGTTTTATAGTAATGCGAGAGATAACACACATATAATGACAATTTTGAAAAGACGAAAGCCACTGTAAAATACATTTAATTGGGTCTAGGACGATTTGTCGCCGGGACTATTGGACGCCAAGCAATTCGAAAATAAATATACGTTAGGTACTTCTACGCCGTTTTAAAAAAAATATTAAATATTATTATTTATACTTAAATTATCATAGTAGGTGAGAATTTAAATATACACACGTAAATAATGATTTAATCGTGCATATATTTAAGTTCCAACGAAAAAAGAGTTTTTTATTTTTATATAGAGCCTTAGGCACGGTAATTTTCAATCCGCAATAAAAAAAACATTATGTTAAAAGTAAAATGAATTAAAACTACTAAGTAGTAGATAGAAATTGATTAAAATTCATTGTCTACGTTCTGTTTACGTGTCCACGACAGTGCGGCGTCCAATTGTCCTAGCGTCCAGTTGTCCCATTCCCATTAAATTTACCTACCTACTTAACATGAATATTTATTGTGATCTTGTGGAAGATAAATAAGTAAACATACACTATGAATGCATAATATAGACTGAATGAATATTGTAAAAAATATTAAATCGAATGATAACAGTAATATTATTTAAATAGATTTATACGATAGAGTTTATCTTCGAAGAGTAGGGATGCTAGTAGCTAGTACGCTTTATTAGATTAAGCGAATTTATGCCGAATAAAATATATTTATTTAAGTTTACAACTAACTTCCAGATAATTTTTCATTTAATAAGAAAATTTTCCAACAAATAAATCATTTAAAGATCTAAGGAATAGTCCGCTAAACAATTATTATTGCGATTAAATAATATGTTTAATTTATGTATTAATAATTAATATAATATTATGTAATACGATTAGGTACCTACCACCGTCGAATTTAATCGATTCAATTTAGATCAAAACAAAATAGCAGGGGTGGCTTTCTCCAATTTTGAAAATGAATTGTCATTGATGTGTGTTCGTGGAAATAAGTATGGATACTCATTTACCCAACAGGAAAATGCTTTTTCCGTCCGTGTGAATGATGTCCACGAAGTTGGCGTCTGTTGGATCAAGACGAACGTGAGTTCCCATGCCCTGGAAGTATGGCTCAGCTGGGTCTAGTCCTGTTATTCGCCCGATACCCTATTCAATTCAAAATAATTTCAGTAAGAGCACCACACACTTCGGTGGTATAAAAAAATAGAGATGCCTTTTGTCAACCACTTTACCGTATCTTGTGTTCTAAAATCTCCATAACAATTAAATAATTAATTACTTTAAATCAATGAGGTTGTTACCACAATGCAGACATGTTATATTTTCTCAAGAAAAGAAAATTTAATATCTTTATAATATTGTGTCGCATAGTAAAAATATTTTACCACGTATAAATCTGTTTTGTGGTGGAAATGAAGGTTAGTCCATTAAATTGGTAACAAATTAATGTTTTTATAATAATGTTACATTTTTTTTTTGAATTTGCGATTTATATATATCTAAACCAGTATATAGTATATATACGTATATAGATATACCAGTATAAGTTGTCTACTGAGTGTAATCACTACATATTGAGCTTGTGCCTGATTGAGCTTAGTTCCAAATTTGAATCGCATGCAATTTATGTTGGTATAATATTTTTTTAAATAGGTTTTTACCCGCCTGTTCTACATAAACTACATGAGTTGCATGATTTAGAGATTTTTTTATCTAATGTATATTTTGGTGAGGTCATTTATCATACATAGTTTGTGAACCTACTACACTACTTTGTGATTATAATCAAGAACCTGCGTATTATTATCGCACCTATCTACAATAAGAAAATCTACAACATAAGCCAACTTCAAAATTTAAATTATTGACATTTAAATTTACCATGTACAAAACCGTTAAAAATAAAATAATATTTTAATTTATAGTAACTGAGAAAGAAGATCATCTTCACATTTTACACACGCCTATTAATCAGAATTATTTTTTATAATATTTATTAAACCATACAGGTTTTCTAATGTAGATATTGAAGATCTTAAGATATAGGTATACAATTTTAGATTTTTTTGATTTGATCCGCTAAAATATTTGTGGGGTTACAATATGTTTTACAAAATATAAAGGGTTCCTTGACGAAATATAATTGAAATATATGGTTTGGAAAATTGACTAAGAGCCTCCGGTCATTATGATGGCCAGTCGCTGTGCGTTTTATCTCTCTATAGCAGGGGCGGGCAAACTTTTTGGATGGAGGGCCAAATTCAAGAATTCAAAATGAGCGGCGGGCCGCAAGTAAAATACCATTTTCAGATATACACTATTTATTATCACGAAAAATAGACATTACAAAAAAAATAATGATATGAATGAGACTGTTGTACATTTTTTAACATTTTTTTTTTAAATTCAGGTGTTAATTTTGTAGTTGATATTCTCAAAACTGCTTGTAAATGGGCATCGTAAATATTTCATCGTAAAGAATTTTTATTGAGGTTCATGATCGAAAATGTTTGTTCACATGTATAGGTTGATCCACAAATAACGAACATTTTTCTTGCATAATCTTTAAGTTGGTCGAATTTGTCTGAATTAAGGGCATTGTAAAATTTGGAGATTTCTTCACGACGATGCAATTCTCTTAAATCAGTGTCACACTGCAGATCAATAATCTCAAGTTGTAACTCTGTCGGTACACTATTGCTAAACAAAATTTAATCTATGTCAATATATTTTTTTTAATTATAAAAAAGTTATTAGTAATCAGAAGTACAATTAATGATGGCGGGCCACAAAAAAATACCCGACGGGCCACATGCGGCCCGCGGGCCGCAGTTTGCCCCCCTCTGCTCTATAGCATGCTTGCGCAGGGATACCCTTTTCATTTCTCACGGCGGAAGGGTCTACAGGCGTATGGGGGGTCAAACTCAACGACTGGTAGTTTTTGTGGGCGGACAGTTAAAAAAACTCACCGGAACTTTTTCTCCAGCGTATCCTGCGGTATGGGCTCCTAAAGAGTGTCCAATGATGTGAACATCAGCTGGATCCAGTTGGTGATGTTTCTAAAATAAATGAAACTTCTTTGGAATAGATTTCTTATATACAAATAAAATAGCGATTATTTGGAAATCAGTTGATATACCAGTGTACATTTTCTTCTAAATTGTATATACATACAAGTTATATCCATAGTCAAGAGACGCAGCGAAAGAAATAAGGTTTCGTCTTATATTACCTACAGCATATTTTGTACCTATACATTATATTATGACAATTAAATGCATAGATAGTCAAATATTTTATATTGTCATTGATATAATCTGAAATTATTATAAATTGTATTATTTAAGAAACCATTATATTTGTTAATATATATGTTACGCCGAATGTGCGAAATTGAATATTACATGAAATGGGCAAAATTTTGCCTAAATCTTGAAAAATGCAAGCCCGTTGTCTTATTCATGAATTAGACAAAATATCTGGAGAGTGCGTGAAATCGGCAGTAATTTTTCTGCCTACTTCATGTCTTGGACAAATTAGATAGTAGCGCTACGGTGGTATTTTTTGCAACTAAACTAAATGTATCAAATGCTCATGGATTGGTCAAAATGTACATTTATATTATCTATGGTCAAAATAGATGATCGCGCTCCGTGGTGTTTTTTGCAACTAAACAAATGTGCCAAATGTCATTGATTATAATATATAAATATACGTTCATATCCATTTACTATGCGCAAAAAAATTCTAGAACTATAATATGATAACGGAAGAATTTTATTGAAAAGTATTTTCGCGATTTGATCCGTGCTTGGGTATCAATTGTGCAATGGTCGATTGAATGTTTGTAATAGTTTGTTGACACTTGATAGCTAACCTCAAAATGGACATTCAGTTGAATAATTTAATTCAGAATTACAAAACCTAACCTAACCTAACCTAATAATAATAATATTATATTATGTCCAATTATAACTAATAAAACCATCCGTATTAAATTTACTTTTTCTTCTGTCATGTTTACAGTTCAAGAATTCCATACCGTGGCGAATTCATGTACTCAGCAGAAAAAATACCTAATTCATGACTAACGCAACAGGCTTGACTATTACATGAATTAGCGAAAATTTTGCCCATTTCATGTAATGGTCAATTTCGCACATTCGGTGTAACATATATATTATTTTATTGGTATTCTTTATTGTGCATAGATTAAAGTAGGTATTTAACAAAATATTAACTCCCTCTATTAATTAGTTATGTTGAAATATGTAGTCTACCAAAGTCATGCAAAAACTTAGTAGGTTTTGATCTAATTCGAAATGTGAATGTAACTTTTTCAATAATTATTCAGCAAAAAATCACTTCTGTATATCGTTAAAAAAAACATTAGGCCTTGTAATATCTATCCAAAATTGGTAAGAATGTTAAATACTTATGTATATTGTATTGAATGGCGTATATTCTTGTAAATGTACAATAATTCTACAGTGAAAGCGATGTCAGTAGAATTTAAAACAAGCTTTTAAAAATAAACTCATTTCGGTCGTGAAAAATTCCGAAACAAACGACACTCAACAATAGTAGGTATCTCGAGTCTGAATGCTGGAATGTGCATTCTTTATAAAGTCAACCGGCAGCTATGATAAAATAAGAAGAAAAAATGTCTCACTTGAAGCTGTAAAAGGAAATGTGCCACTTCGAGTCCAACCAGCCTGGTGTTTGCGGTGGCCTGTGTATACAGAGGCAAGCTTCCGCCTGCCCAATCCACCACCACGATATTGTAGTCTCCATGCTTCATGAGCTCATCCTTCAGTTCGCTCACCTGTACGCAATTAATGACATTATAAGTATATATATATATATATATATATATATATATATAGTATAAAATCGTATTATACAATAGAAAAAGATATACTAATAGAGTTGAAGTACGGTACATTTATTAGGAATTGTAATACTAGATAGATATTTCAATCACATCTCTATATATATATATCTCAGAATCCTACAATAGGCAAAAAATATGATATTTTACCCATTTTTTTCAATATTACGTACCAACCAAAGAAGGTAATATAAAAATACGAGTACATTCAAAATGTATCACATTGTATGTTATTGTAATAAAATATGTAGGGCAGTAATTTTATAGTTACATAAAAAGTTTCTGGTCCCTATATTCTGAGAAAATAAATTAGTGGCTCGATTCACGACTTTTTTCTGAAAATGAACCTGAGTTTTAAAAAGCGTAGATTCACTGCACGACGAACACTTTTTCATTGCATAGCTATTGTTAAATCGTCTAACAATAATTTCAGTTTCAATAATGGTAATATAAGCTATTTGAGTAGCTAAAAATCAAAACTCACATTTGAAATTTTATAATTTTTAAAAATTAAATATGAGAAGCGATTCTAAATGAATAAATATAATTTTAAAATAGTTGGGTATCAAACATCACTTAAAATCAAATAAAAATCTTTTTCAATGATTACTATTGCACGGATTGGCACTTAGGTTTTTCTAACCGATCATTTTTAGTATTTATTATTCTGCCATGGCGAGTTTTGCACCTCAAAATGGAGACTGGCAAACTATTATATTTAAATAAATTAACCATCTCTGGGTTTAATATTCACACAAGTTTTATATTTGTGTTTTTACGATAGTATAAAAACTCGATTATTGGCGAATGTGAGTTTTGGTTCTAGACCACTCATTTGATAATACGCATAATTATTGGCTAGTATAGGTACTTCTCTTGCGACAATAATTCAAAAGTTATAATGACTAGGCATAGTAACGAATGTATGTTGGAGAGATGTACATAAATATAATACTTATATGAAAAGAATACCTATACACTAGAATCTAGATAGTGATTATTGTGTAAGTAGAAAATAAATCATTGACGTTTTCGGCATACTTATCTATATACAGCCTGAAATTTATTCTAAATATATTCTAAGTATAATAAATCTACTGTTACGATTGAAGATCAATAGTTTTATTATGTTTAAAGGTGTCGCCGTTTCCCACGTATTACCATTAAAAATGATATATCGACATAACCACTTCTTTTATGAATGTAAAGAAATATAATATTAAAATTTATTTACAATTTTGAAGTAAATAATGCTGTTTCGGTAACATATAATATTAATGTAAAAATATAACACTTAAACCATCGGAATATAAGGGAAAGACAGAAGAAAATAAGTAGGTAACTAAATTAGAAATACTTTCATATTGTAATTATATTTATGTAGTTTCAACATTAAATTATTTAAAACCAGTAAAGACATCTCATAAAATTCGTATTGAATTTAATTGGAACAGCAAACTAGCGCCACATGTTGTAGCATACGTACAAATATACTCCACGGTGAAATGTTCAACGAAGAACTCGTCATTTGATTAAATGTTGCACGAACTCATGTTTCACGTACTGCGGCGCACGAATAAGTGTCTGCGGTGAACTGTTTACGTACAAATTTCCGGATACGATTACCATTTCATTATTTGCAATTAGAATAGTAAATCAGTTTACAGTATTCGTGGCATTAATGTTTAGGAAATCGTCGTGATAACATATTTTTATCGGCACTAATGCATAGGTAGTGTATTTAAATAATACAGTTGTATAGGTACCTACGCAGGTGGTTGAATGATTTTGGAAGTCGTAAAGTGTAATGGCGTAGTAAAATAATATATTCATGCGTTATGGCCAATAGTTCATTGGGTAAAGGTAAAGGTGAATGATTAATTTAACATAATATGGATGTGCCGCATTGGCCAAGAAGTGCATTCTCTCGTTCCTACTGGCGAAATAAGGTTTAATTATTACGTAATAAAATAAACATACATATTTCACAAAATATACATAAATAAACGTTCGCCGTTGGAAATGGCACCGACCATGAAACGTTGAAATAAATTTAATTGTAACATACGCACGATGTTTATGTGTGTAAAAAAACACATTACACGTTTTATATTATTAAATTTATAGCACCGACATATTTTATAAATCAAATAAAGGCAAAAGGGCATTTAAAACATAAACTTTTATGAAGCAACAGATTCAGCTTCAGATAATGCAATCGACATAATATAGAATATTTTAGTCGATACATTATTGTGATGCACAATATAATTATTTTACAATTTAAGTAATTTTCATCATACAACGTTAATAGTAAAGAATATTCCATACAATAATAGAACTAAAAACAATTATTAATTGTAGCTTGGAATTAATAAAATCAATGCTATCTATCAATAAACATAATCGGCGCACCCCTGGATGACTGCTTTGACTTCTTCTCCACGAAAACGTAACATATTTTTAATAAAATTATTACTTATAATACTCGTAATTGCTAATTAGAAAATTAATAGTTTTAATCAAATTAGCCAACGAATATGTGGCAATCAGATTATCTACACGATCTAGACCAGTGATTGTCAATCGTTGGCTCGCGGCGGCGTTTTCGGTAGCTCGCGTAGGATATTTTATCATGTTTATAATTTTGCCTCTCAAATTTTATTATTGGACTCCGAAATGAAATATTTCTCGATCTAAGTTTCAATAAAATGCTTAACAAGTTGGTTGCCTCAACTGTAGAATCTGTATGGCCTTTCGTCCTAACAGAAAAGTATCCAATTTTAGTTCGAATTGCGCTCAAAATCAAGGCATTGTTTTGTTCTACCTGTTTATGTGAATCAACGTTTTCCACTATGAAGGTGGTTAAAAGTAAATAATACAGAAACAGATTCACAGATAATTGCATTCGGATGGGAGTGACAAGGTACCTACACACAGAGAATTGAAAAATTTGTGGAGGAAAGTGAATGCCATTCTTTTCACTAATTATTTTTACTTTTACTCACACTTATTTCAAGATATTTTTGAATTATTATTTTGTTTATAAATAAATAATTAAAGTACCTACGCATTTTATGTTTTATTGGAAGTCCGATGTCCTAATTTATTTTAAGTGATATAATATTACTATGTAAGATACAATAAAGGACGATGATAAAAAAATATAAAGAAGGAACATATTGTATAAGTAGCTCACCAGACAATTTCAATTTCTGAAAGTGGCTCACAACATTATTGAGTTTGGAGACCACTGATCTTGACTGATTGTCCTAGCTACTAGGTACATTATTGTACTCAGGGTAAAAACTAACTTCGTACCTATGTAAATGCGTATGTCAAGGTTTTATTAACTACATATTTAGTGTCACAATCAGTGGTATATATTCATAATGTCACCCAGTGGCGCACCCAGGATTTTATATTGGGGGGGGCCCAAGGAGGATAATTTAAATTAGTCCCATAGGATCTTTTTCTTCACAGCCTAATTTTTCGTTTATCGACCTTTTGTTTATTGCACTCGGTATACCTTCACCATGGTCCCCACATCCTGAAACGCTAGGATATTTGGCGGGCCCCCTACCTACCGCGAAGATTAAAGGCAGTGTGAAACACTACATTAACGTTTTTCAAATTGTGTTTTAGATCAAATTAAGGGTACTCATACCAGTGTATTATTGGCGATTTTTAATACATCTACTTTAATAATGGAGCTGTCGAGTATCGACACATAATAATCAAAAAATATATTGCACAATTATATAATTGAAAATGTTCATGGTCATGAAGTATAATAGCGCCGCAGGCGACTTTTTTACTATTAAAGCTAATGTATGATGTGTGTTTATCACACTTATCTGGTCAACCCGACACGCCGGGCCCCCCACAGCCCGGGCCCCCAGGCTAGAGCCCTGTCAGCCCTCCCCAGCCATTACCTAGACCACTCCGGAATTCGGGTGGACACCGAAAATTTTTTGACAGTTCCATTAGGGATTGGGTTTCTAAAAAAACCTGATATTAGTGTTTCGAAATTTTTGTGTTAGAAATTAAAATCTAAGAAATTTTTCTAAAAAGGGTGCTGGAGAATTACAAATCATTTTTTTGCCGTGTTTTTATTTGTCTAAGCCCAAAATTATAGTTTATCGGCTTTCAACTTCAGTGTTTAAAATCATTCTGATAATTTTGGGGGGTGCCAGGGCCCCTTTCCCCCCCCCCCCTGGGTGCGCCACTGATGTCACCTATCACATGTAAAAATACACATTTTAACTTTTTAGAACTTGTTTTATATCCAATGCAAATTTGAACAAAAGATGAACAGTCGAATATAAGATTAAGCCATCCATAATATTTTGTAAGTAAGTACTTTATTAGAAGACATAGAAATATTTATTTTGGGTAAAATTTAACGTATTTTAGAACTAAGTTAGGGGTGTTAATAAAAATGTTGGGTAAAGCGCATGCAATAAACACAGTTGAAGATTACGTTTAGCCTATACAAACACGAATAGGTAATATACATAAATTTAATGTTTATATGACTGAATATTATTAATTATAAAAAGTAGGTACCTATCTACTTATCGTAAAAATAGATACTAATAATAATTGTATTGCTATGATTTTTCATGCAGGCTGGTGGATTTATTTAGTAATGTATTTTAATAAAAATAGCTTGGAACAAGAGTATCTAAGTTGATAAGCGTGGCTGTATAATGAACCCACCTAGCTTTATTTAAAAAATGACACGAATTTCATATCGGTAGACAAAGCTGTCGACATACTACATAATGATTTTTTTTATGACGGAAATAAAATAGACAAGATTTTTGTTTCAATTTGCATAAGGCTCACTGACATTTTGTTCCATTTAAATTTGCAATATGTTTGGCAAGCGATGAAAGATAATAAAGATAGTCATTTATATAGCAGCTATAATTAATTATAATGTAGAATTTGTAATAGGTATGCGTCATAAATTTTTTTATATTATGCCCACTCTATCCAAGTATTCTCTTTACGCACATGAAGAAAGTAGATATATGAAAATGCGTTGTTTCTCAAAACTGATTATTATTGTAAATCGGGTTGCTGTCTTGCCCGTACGTTGGAATACATTAATAAATATTGAAGGTAAATGATTTCTCGATACCTACATACATTACATGAGATAAATCGTAGATCCTGACCGGCAAAAAAAAAATAGAGACAAGAATCATTTGAAGTGTGCTTAATATTATCTCACTGTATATCCGTAACGAAGGGCCCCTGTTGAAGGGAGGTAGGCGATTGGTAACCGAAAAAGTGCACGAATAGTCATACGTACTTAAGCCTTGTTTTCATCGGTAGAGCTAGGGGTAAAGTATTTTTGCTAAGGACTTACTATCCTTCCAACAGTGAAAACGTAATTGCTAGAGTAGAGTACTAGATTATGATAAGATTGAACGGTGTGATTGTAACTATGCTACTCGCCTTCTCATCCTACTGATTTCCACATTGTTGCATTGTCACACGTTTCAAAAATGAGTGAGACGAGCGATAAAAATGGCATTAGAGCTAGCAAGCTCGACTTTTCGATGACGCAACTCTTTTATTTAATTTATAATTTTTTGCTTTTACCAAAAATCGAGTAGAGTAGGTACTCGTAGTTTGGATAGTAAGTACGCTAATTTACCTCTAAGTCTACCAATGAAAACACGTCTTACGGGAGATTTCGTTTCATCTTTAGTATTTTACGGATACACATAAAAAAGCTAACATGAACATTTATTCGTATTAATTAACATAAATATTTTAAAGACCGTTTTATCAACTCGGCCAGTGTTCGTGATATAAAAAGTGCGTGAGATAAAAATATGTAAATCAAATTAAACATCAATGCAATAGTGAATATATCAAACTAGGAGAACGATAAAACCGCCGTGAATAAATTAGTATTCTTAAAATTTCTACACGAATATACATTTTGGTTTATTTGGTCATGCGGTAGGCTAGTCGCAATCCGCAACCATTTTTTCTATGGAGAAATACATAATTCTTATCATTATGAACTCACTGACATTTTTTATGTATGTATATTTAACTTGTTGAATATTTAAAAATAATTTTAAATAATGTAGGTAGTTTTACATTATTATATTATCGCACAGTTTTTGCCACTGATATTTTTTAATGTACCTAATCGCTAAATAATCGCCTAGTAAAGAGTCTTTGTGACTGCCGTATGCATAATGGGACGATAAAAATCGTTATTAAGGGGGGACATGCTCGTCGTAGGTCAAAATTGAGTTTTTATTGTATTTTCAGACCAAGATCCTGGACACTCCTTAAACGTTGTAGATAATATATTTATATAATTTTAAAGCCTTATTATTTTTTATAGTTATTTTAAACATTTTATGACTGCATAAAGTATTTTTGTTACATAAAATAGTATTTTTTTAAACCTCTCGCTCTAATGTTTTAGAATATAGTCATATTTCGGTACATAACTGTGCAGTGGTGTTAAGATTTTTTACATTTATTAATTTTTAAACGCATTTATAAAACCATTAGTATAATTTATGACGAGATAATTTTTGTACAATATTCACGATAAAAAAATATATTGATAATCTCTGTGATCCCAAATTTGACAAGAATTAGGCATTTTATTATTCAAAAATCGGCAAGATTAACACATTTGAAGATAATTCTAAAGATACTCATTATAAGCTATGTCTTTGACCATTCAAGTGTGATAAACATCTTACGAATAATGATTGCTTTATAATAATTATTGACCTAAGAATAAGGTAGTGTTTTTTTGAAATACGCCATTTCTTTTGGCATTCCCCAGTGGTTAAGCTACAACATACGGCCTAGCCATACATGTTCAAACACGCGCGTCAATATCATTTTACTCCCTACTTCAATTATAGTTTGTCAATTTATGGCTACGGCCGTATGTTGTAGCTTAACCACTGGGGAATGACAAAAGAAATGGCGTTAAACAGAATATCAGCTTTATTTCATCAGACAATCAATTAATGAAATGGGGTCCAATATTTCGACCGAGGGCCGTCACAGTGAATCAACAGCGAAAGAGAAATGTCGTATGGATACTTTTTTGACGGCGCTACTTCGACTAGGTACGTCATGAGAACTAAAACGCACAAAATGCTGACAAACTTCTGAAGCATAAAAATATTATATTAATAAAAAAAACTTACCCAATTAGATAGTGGTGTATCTATAAATCCATGTATGATCAATTTCATCGGTCTTTCTGATAGAAAATTTGATTTTAAAATGGTTTTGTTGTTGTTGACATTCATAATTTGACCTTCAAGTGGATTCTTTTTTGTATACAGTATAAACCTAAAATAAGAAATAAAACAACATTTTTCAAAACACCTTCGATCGTGAATCGTTTTTATGTGTCTGATACTTTAATAATAATAATATTAGGATGATTGAGGTTTTTAGACAGGTAGGTAAACATACGTCTTGCAGTTTATAAGCAGTACCTAGGTAGGTAGGTACCTACTCAACCTATACAAGAATGATTTACAAGATTTGAATGTTATTTTATTCTACAACACTGTTAGGTACAATAATATATATTTTTTATAATAGTTGCCCGGTACTGCTACATTAGGCACATCTAGCAAGTCGGTGTGAGACGGTAGCGAAAAGTAAAATTTGAAAAGTGAAATTTTACATAAATAAGTACATAAAACTGGATATCACTATTATTACCTAAATAGTAAATAAGTTATTAAAATATAGTGCCAATTAAAATGACAGTAAATGATTCATTTGTTTTATATAAAACACAATAAAAAGAATACATATTGAAATAATGTGTTAAAATGTTGAATATCCAACATGGTAAAAAAGTTACATATTATATACTAGTCAAACTATACCTTATATGATAAGCTGTCTGGTACTGCTCTTTATGGGAGCAAATTTGGTGTAGTGTGAGAATTGATAATAATTGATAGTGAAAAATAAAATTAGTTTTAATATAACATAATATGTAGTAGAATAATATTATCATATATCACTATTAAATAATAGTTAGTTAATATATACGTTAATAAAATTTACCTTGCCCACTCTTCACCAGTGCGTAATGCAAATGACAGTAAATTCTTTATTCATTTATTTTTAAAATCATACATAAAATGAGTATCGAAATGATCTACTTCAAAGTTATCCAGTGTTCCAAAAAAAATGTTACAAATAGCTTGTCAAATTAATGCCGATATTACATACGATTACATATTATATTAATTGTACATTTTAATTAATAATCATGAAACATGCAACTAGAAAAGAGTACGGTATCGTATTTTTTTTTAACAAGCAGCATACAACATTAGAAATTACAAAAAATGAGGTAAGTAGGTAGGTACTTGGATATATTTCGATGTCCACATATGTTGCATTACTTTAGATGTAATGAAGAAAGATAACACGTTATTTAGTAAGCACTTAACGATGTCTTAATGTCTACTACTAAAATAATTATCTACACAAACATTTTGGTGCATTTTCGTCTTTTTCAACGCAATTATACTGGATAGTAAAAAGTTGGCTCATTCGTTACCAAAGTATATAATATTTCAACTGATTTTTAAATCACTAATATTAAATTATATTGCAAACATTTGTTTTAAAAAAACAAATAAATATTTAATGTATACTTATTATAGTCTAAGACGCAATGTGTTGAAAGATACGATAAAAATAAGTAAAAATCGGTCAGCCATATTCATCTAACAAAAAATATTATTGTGGAAAAATAAAAATAGCACGATTTTTGCTAAAAACATCTACACGTACCAGCAGGAATACTAAAAAAAGAAGATATCAAATAAAATGTACCTAGTATTGATCACTGATCTTGGAAGAGGAAAAATATTTATTGGTCGATTGATGAGATGGTACCAATTTCTTGTAATATTTAAGCAGCCAATTTCGTCATAACATCGGGATTCATTTTCAACTGGAAAAAATAGACATATTTATATTATAATCTCCATTACCTAATAGCATTAAAAGCGTATAGAAAAACAGTTGAAGTAAAATATATTTATTAGCAATTATATATTTTGTAATTAGAATAAAAATAATTACAAGATAAAAAGAACTTTTTATATACAACGTTTTTAAATTTTTTGTTGAATTATTACGCTCAATATGCTCAAACTTGTACTTGATATGAAGTAAATAAAAAACAATCAAACAAACAAATATAGTAGGGTACTGAAATGTCATTTTGACATTTCATTTTGATTTCCATAGTAACGCACGTATATATTAATAATTTAGTTGCTAGGACCACCCCCTTAGCAACCAATAAGAGTCTTTTACTTTTTACGGATTTTTCTGAAATAACTTTCCATACAAAACAGAATTAACTGAAAATGAATTCAATTCTGCTTAAAGACGGCTAAAAGTATTAAAAGAATGCATTGGCATTGTGTTCTGATATATTCTAAAAATTTCAAATGTGTAGATAGTCGGAAAGTTAGTTAAAAATCGATTGGAATATTTGTAATGGACAAACAACCACCGGACAAACAAAAATACGAGCTAATAAAAACGTTGTAATAACGATTCATGTAGGTATGTAAATGTATTAGTTTTCTTGTGCTTTCGACGGGCACTATACAGTTCCAATTTTAACGCATCCTTCTTCACCCCATAAGTGCAGTTTTACTATTCGCTTCCTATACCTACTATAAGTTTTTAGTGAGGATTATTGTTGTGAAATTTTTCCTATTCAACATATAGTGGACATATCCCGTCCAACTGAGCTACAGTAGTTTGTATTGAGATCGTGAATACAAACTACTGTAGCTCAGATGTAGTAGATATCTTCATTGTATTATCAAGTTTCCTTTCCGACTCAAAAATCGAAAATGAATCCAATATTAAACTAATTTTCATAGAATTTCGCTACAATATGTAACTAGGTACTATATACGTATTATCGTTTTACACATTAATTTGGTTAGTTTATTTACTTTTTTACATTGACAACGTTAATTTGGTATTTCTGTGACAATCAATCCCCGAACTTAAAAATAGACAATAATACGAAGCAGGAATATTAGATTTACTGGTATTTTTATATTTCTTTTATAGAGATATATTTATATTTCAGATATATATTTCAACAGGCTAATTATTATTTATTATCGGCGGTGTTGGGCCCCATTTAGACAAAGCTAGTCAATTTTTATAAGTTGTATTAATGAAAGAAATACATTGGACTAGTATTATTCCACCCGTTAAAGTAAATAAGAATTTTAAATTATCTTTCACCTTAGAAGATTTTGGGTATAAAAGTTTTTACTAAAAACATAACTAGTAGGTATTTATTATAAAGAAATAATATTCTAATTGAATACACATATGTATTTAACTGGGATTCAACAAGAAATTTTGGATTCCAAATTACCACACACAAAAGCTACTCACTTATGTGTAGGGCCTTTAGAAGATAACATTCAGAATGTTGCAAAACGTGTTTAAAAACCGAAGATTGTTTCAAAAGAAATAATATAAGAAAACAATCTTCGACATTTATTTATTGCAATCTTTTGAGACGAAGTTTAATATGTACATATTTACAGACGATCGTCAGCAAATGCATGAGATGACGTAAACTGACGAAATAATAATAATTATTATGATATTATAAATTACTTCTTTGATGTAGGTCGGGTCTTCTTTGCGTGTCACAATTTTTCAAAAAACGAAAACTTATAATGCACATATGTACAAAAGTAAAAACTTAATACGGCTGAAGCAATATTTTATAAATTAATATCAAATCTCAAACACCAAATATGTATTACAAAACAGAATTATAATTTATAGGATTATATTTATATAAAATTTCGGTATACAAAAATTAATGTAATATTGAATATTCTGTACTCTTAAAAAAGATAACATTTAATCCATATTTATGTGATTAGCAGTATTATAATTATGAGGATTTTATATCTAACATATTTGAGCCAATAAAATTGCTCATATCATCCGAAGTTATACCTAATATTTTTTTATGAATTAAAGTAATACATAGTGCTTCATTTACTGAATTTGTTTTAAATGTGATTTCAGCCAATTAGAGGACATCTCCAATGCCTATTTATATTTATATATAGGGTGTATCAATAAGAACGGACAGTTTGAAATTGGACATAATTTTGCGCTGAAGACATTAATATTCATCATTAAAATTTGGCATAAATAATCTATAGAAAATTATACAGTGTAATACACCTGTCACAGTGCACATGAAAGACGGGAGTTATTGCTGACTATGGTTTTTGGTCGTGTTATTTCCTATTTTGGCGAAGTTAACTGGCCTCCGAAATCGTGTGAATTAATACAGTTGGACTTTTTCCTTTGGAATTTTTGTCAAAATGAAAGTTCATGCCAGAAACGATGTCTCATCTCAAACATATTATCGATTTGTTTGAAATGACACATATAGCGATATAGAGCCAGGTTATCCGCAAAAGCAATAGATACAATTATTGGCCAAAACAATGATCATCTATCAACGGTGTTAAAAAGGAATTTTATATACTGTAGGTGGATAATTCCCATGTACAAGTGTTACAATAGATAAAAGAATGGTTACTCTACTTTGTATTCAAAAAACAAAACAGCTAGTTCTTATTGAAATACCTTTGACAAATTCGTTTTTAAAAAAAATATTATGAAATGTCTAAAATTGAGTGTTTTTGATGAGCAGCATCTGAAAACTAAGAACTTCCCATTCTTAACTACATTTTAATACAAAGGTGAGTTGCAGCTATCGATGCAAACATGTGAGAGCAGTATTGGCATAAAGGTACAATATTAATAAAATTATTGTGAACATTTTTATTTTATGTAACTTGTTTTAATAACGTTGTATGCCTGAAAATAATACTTTGTGTTGATTCTTACATGGTAACCAGGGGAGATTGACCTCTATTCTGTCGGCCCGCGCCCAGTTGAACTGGTCGAGAATCCCGGCTGATGAAGGTCTTCCACAGAACGCAGCAAATGCCAAGAGTGCGTGAACCAGTTTCACTCTAACTGCGGCCATCGTTATGTCTGCGAAATGAAATAATACACTGTGAATAATAATTATATATTTTAATGATTACAATACAATAATATGTTATATCTTTTACGCTCGATTGAAACAAATTTACCAGGAAAGCATTTTAAATTACATTGAAAAATTAAATGCATTTATACCAATGACATTTATTTATATTTACAAAAAGAGCCATACTGTTTTTATTTATTTAGTAAATTTGAACGAGAAAAATAATTAGTACTTACGGAACGAAATTCTAATAATTGACTTATGCAGTATTTCAAATTGATTGTTAACATAATATTTTTTTATTTTTATAGTTTATTATTAACTTGCGTAGAAAAATTCTATCATAGAACTTTAAACCTATTTTTAACAAAAAGCGACAAATTATAAAATAAATTTATTAGTATTTTGGTTAGTCAAGACTTAATTAAATATAAGTAATAACAAAGTTGTTATACAACAAACTATTATTGGTGATGAAGATTTATGAATTGGTATGTAATAACAGGGTTTACAAAGCTATGTGAACCAATTAAAACAATCATTTATAATATTCTTAATTATAAATCTTGCCTACATATATTCTTAGTGATCTTTGTGATATTTTTTATACACGCCATTGTATAGTATATCATTGTACTGTACATAGATAAGTAAATGATTGTATGCATACTGGATGCTCGAGTACTTTTATGTCGGGGTCTGAGAGTATTCTATATCAATCTGTTTTTTACGTAGGTATCAAAATTTTTTCCACTTTCTAGAAATAACCATAAACTAATATAAATACCATAAACTAACAAGTTAAATAATATATATTAATTGTTAGTTTGTATTTAAAAAAAAATACGCCAAATACTTTAAAAGTAAGTATTCAAATATAGATTTTAATTAATTTTTTTTACATACGGTGAACATTAAAAGTATAAATTTAAGACGTTCACAACATGACATTAAAAAACAAAGAAATAGTATTAAACAGTGTAAAGAAGAAATAAATATATGCAGTATCACAAAACCAGTATAAAAAGTAAAGTTAAAGGTACAAAAATTATAAAATATATAAAAAATATAAATTATAAAGCATCAAAGCACACCGAATGAGCTACGTGGACCCTATTTTAAGAATTTATAAAACAACGCCCACCTATACTCATCCTTACATAAAATAAGCTGATCAATGATGGTATTTATGTATTCTTAAAGTTTCTGTAGATTTTGAGTGGGACTCATTAACTTGAACCGGATAAAGCAGCCAGTGAAAATGTACAATTATTGTAAATCGTACAATTTTTGACTTCAACAGTCATTGCTTGCTGTATTCATTACGTATTGAATGTGTTAAAACGGATGTCAGTTAACCATAAAACACGATAATGTTCATTACGTGTTTTATTTTTAAACAATCTACGGAATACAGAGTGACTACTTACTGTGACAAATGTCTGTTATACTGTCCAATACATAATTTAGATTCGATATCAAATTATTTTCGTTTAAGTAATATTTACTGATGGCGTAAAAGAAATTGCCTAAGAACTGTTATCAAACTGAGGTTAAAAGTAAGTAATACACCTTAGCTGATTGCTTTGAAGTAAAAACTTTCCAACGATAAAACATTGCAATTGTCTTTTTTATAAATTGATTCACATCGATTGTTCAAACGCAATTACTAGTCAGACAAACAAGTTATTCGGAAAATGCGTTTTTCTTATATCGAAGAAAGAACATTGAACTTGCTTTTTTTCTCCTTGTGGTTGAATGATCTCTAAAATTAAAATACTTTGTTGGTTTTTGTGATCGAAAGCAATTTTAAGGCATTTTATGAAACGTTTTACCGCAGTATGAATGACTACTTAAGCTGATTTTTTTGGGGGAGCTATTATTACTTTCATATTTAAACAATTCGAGAAATTAGTTTTTAGTTGTCTGGATGCGATATTATAAAATGTGATCAATAATTATATGATTATCTCTATGAATATTTATTTGGGAGATTATAGAGATAACATAGTAAAAAAAATAGCACAAGTCTCCGAAGTGTGAGGCATCTGAACCTACCGTGATAAGATCTTTATGGATGAACCATGGGCTTCAATTTTATTCCAGCAAGTAGTTCATTTGAATGATTTGTTATATTCTGTTTTTTTGTTAATATGGCATGGATTATATGGATTGTATGTATGGAACACTTTTATTTATTTTGTAAACCTGATTCTAAATCACCACACCAGAGCTAGTCGAAGAATCTAGGTTATCACAAGTATTGTTTTTGTTTTGTTACGCCAAAGAAGTATAACTTCTAACGCGGGTACATAATTTTATATTGCCGTTTTAATACGTTGTTTTTTTCTGAGGCCCCTAATATGTATTAACATAGGCCTTCTTCAAGCGTAAATCCGTTCCTGATCATAAAATAATATTATTGTAGATTGATTTTAGGTATGTATGGTGGATATTTGAACGAGTAGATTTAAATTCATAATTAATATTCATGAATCCAGGTAGGTAGGTAGGTACCTACATTATTAAATTGGGTTAATAAGATTTTTTTCATTCAGGGAAAATTGAACATAAAATAAATTATATTCTAAGTAAGTGATTCCCAACAAGAGTTCTGTGAGATATTGCAAAAGATAGTAAAAATGTAACTGTGATATTTTATGGAATTAAGCAGAAAAAATAAATAATAAATGTTTTCACATGGCGTATTAATAAAACAATAAAACATTTTGAAAGTAAAGCTTGGTTAAATTTAATATTCGCATGATGACTATTTTTTAATAATAATATTAAAAAAAAAATTTATTAATACGGCCCAGGATGCGGGAGAGATCGGAATTACGGATTGGAAGAGGATTGCGGATGATGGACCGGATTGGATGAGGCCATATCTGTTGCGCCACGTATGCTGTGGTCTGGTGAAATGTATGATATTAATAAAAACTCATATAAATATGTACATATTTTTAAATGAAAATGTTTGTAATTTAAGCCTAAAATTTGATGGTTGGGTATATGTTCCTCAAGATATTAGAATATATTATTTACATGAGTTCTCTAACCAAAAAAGGTTCGCAGATAATATAAATTTAATAAATGATTCACTTTGTATAACTATTGTAATAAAACAATTTTATAGTATAATGGATGACAATGATGAATATAACGGTTTTACTGGGTATTGAATAGTTATTGACTATGATTGTTATAAACAGAATCAACCACGCCATTTATGCTTACTATAAACGCCAATTAAATGCTCCTTTATAATATATTATTGCCATTGTAATATAATCGTGATGAAATGAATTCTTGAGATGAAAGTTCTGATTATGCAATAAGATTGATAAACAAATCGTCGGTAATATAAGTCAGATGTAACACATACGAAATTGTCACAGCATCTTGCTCCAATACGGCTGAAAAGCGGAAACGGAAAAGTGTAACAATATAGCAAACACGTTACCCTTCGTTGAAGTATAAGTGGAACTTAATATAATGATAATAGTAATTTAATATATGATGATATTCGCTATTATAATGGTTCAGTATTTCGTTGCCCTGGTTCCTATTTTTCGATTTATTAAATTTTAATAAAACCTGTTTGAAGACTTAACCCCAAATATATGTAGTGCTGTTTTTTTTACGGTGGAATATAATAAAATTGTGGGCTGAAAAAACTTAAGCCAAATGATAAAAGATATAAATGCCTATTAGAAACGACTATACACATTTAAGTTTTCAAAACTGTTGACAGTTCAAAAGAATAATTTCCCCTCTATAACAGGAATTGAACTGTGTGACGAATTATCAATAAGCACATAACGAAGATACTATGTAATTAAACATTAAGGAATAATAATTATTCAATAAATAATTTAATATTTTGTATTGTATTTGTATAGCCTCAAATTAGTGTGTTTTTATATTTTTTTTTTGTGTGAAGTATACTATGAAGGTACTGGCAACACATGATAAAAAATGGTTTGTTTTCCTATTGTCCTAGAGTGCTAAGTATTCCAAGGTAAATATAATAGCGCAGCGAACAATTAAAACTTTGATTTTTTGTTGAAAGAAAAACACAGTTTTGTATCAAAAAACTTCTATAAGTACAGGTAAATCTATTTTAATTAAAATTTCTAAAATACATAGCCATGTTTGTATTTTTTTATTATTACATTATAAAGCTTTGTGTTATTTATAATAGTTAATTTTTATTTCCAACGATTAAACATTTACGAAAACCCAAACTAGTTTTGATTATCCAAAAATAGATATTAGTTGTATGTTTTGTTTTCTTTTTATGTCATATCTATATGTCAATAGCTTTTCATGTTTTTTTTCCAAATGGCAATAAGGAAAATATATACCTTATATGTGTGACTGAATCGTTTTTGATTCCGGTAAGTCTTATATTTGTCGGAAGTACATATTTTTTTCAAAAGGAATCAATTGATTTTATCGGTTGGTATAAGTAACTTATTATGGAAAAATCTTTTAAAACTATTTGATTATAATTTGAAACCTTTATATAATATATATATAATATTATATCCTAACAATTATTGTAAAAATCAACGAATTAATAAAAAATAAGTAGAGCGATTTAAATTGATTATAAACTAAACGCCAAAACGTCGGAACGGCTTCAAGTTGTAGGTGCACAGTTATGATTAATAATAAATATTACTAAACCATACTTTATACTGATTATTATCAAATCACATTTATTTTTATAATGAGGCATGTTTTGGTGTATAATCAAATGAAGGTATAAAGGTAAATGCATGGCATAACACCACACCGCACAGGCACGTTGAATTTCTTCAAACTAGGACTTACCTTGACATTATTACAATATTCAAATATAAAATGATAGCCTTGAGGCTATTGAAGGGCTAAGATTAGCTAAAAAACATTTATCACGAATTAAATTTGTATTCACTTCAGAGATGAATTAACGAAAGTTGAATGAGTAAGCGATAAAATAGGAAACCGGGTATGAATGTATTTAAAAAAGATCTGCATGCAAAGTGAAATATATTTTTATTAATGTTCTGACGTTTTAAAAGCTCAACAATAATTGTGAACTATGAGTTTCCAATTATCTCAAGTATGGACGTTAATAAAAAGTATACTTATACTAATTAAATAAATAGTACATTTTTTTTCTCGTCTACTTTTATTTTTGATATATTAAAGAAGTGCAAAAAACCATATCGTGTTATTTATTTAATTACTAAAACCTTCCGCCAAGGATTAACGGTACATCAATTATGATGTTTTATATTGCCATGAGTTTGGGAGTAAATATAATCAATAAAAATATAATATATGTATAAGATATGTAAGAAGTTCACAGAAATTTGATTGCACGGATGATAGACAATCGATCGCCGACAAAAAAATCATTAAACTTTAAGTAGGTATGTTCTTTTTCATTCTATTTCTTTTTTATATTATTCTGGTTCGTTTACGATTGCTGCATTAATCTAGAATAGATAAAAATAACGGTGTTATTCATTTAATTGCTGTATATACGCTTGTATTATTGAAAAGTTAGCCGTAATCTCTAATCAGTATTTTAAACGTCACTTTTGGTGTTTTGTTGCTTATTAATAGAGATTTTTTTTAAATTTTGCGTTAAGTAGATAATTATTTTTTGAATAATATTATTTTAATAAGTAAGAAATTATCTGGCTATGATATGAGGTGTATTATAGTATGTCAATAAAGTTTATTACTAGTTAATTAAATCGACGCAAAAGTTTAATTTATGAATTTAATAATACGTCAATATTTTATGAAATTTTTATGGGGTGAATTATCACTCCTCGGTGGAAAATCATTAAGTTCAATTAAATACCATAAACGTTCACTTATAAATTTTATAGACGAAATATAGAAACTAGTTAACTAACTAAACGTCAATATAATAGGACCATTTTACGAATTTAACGACATGAACCGGAACTAAAATTGCTTTAGAATCCCTTATAATACCGTCATACCTAGAAGAAATAGTCTGGGAGTCTGGGACTAGTATCATCAGGTACCTGCTAAGTACATATATCTATGTAAAAAAAAGAAATAGATGATCAATTTTTATACGAAAAAAAAACATTTGGTCTAAATGAAATTTAAACCGTGATTGGCATTAGGGTTTGAAATCCAGGGGTTTTGGTATTACACGATTTTTGTATGAAAAGACAAAATGTCATTTAAAGTAAGCTGTTTCTTCATATAATAGCTGTCGAACCTTTTGGCTTCACTGGGCCATATTTATTGAAGAGCAATTGTTATGGGCCGCACATAGTATATAATTATTATAATATTTAATAATTAATTTAGTTATTGTATAGGTATAAGTAAAAAAAATAATTTAGTTTGTTTTTTCTGTTATATAATAAAACGTAATAAAGTAAATATGAAAGTAGTGAGGTATGCCACGGTGGCCGCGCGGCATAAGCGTTGGACTATAAAGCCGTGGGTCCCAGGTTCGAATCCTGGGTCTGGCAAGTACACATATTGTTTTTCAATTTGTGTGTGTCAGAGTATGGACCTAATAGGTTGAGCAAGTGGCTGACATCCATTTCTCGTAAAAAACAAAAAATCTGTCAATACAAACCTCCACTCTGTGGAGGCCCATATGATCCTATCAGGATCGGACATGGTCGGGAGGTATTTGATTTGGTTTTGTGAAACTAATGGATTAATGTATACTTCGATGGAAGCGGTAGCAATTCTTAGTGAGTTTGTAGTGTAATCGGTAGAAATGTTTACTCTAATTTTACTCTCAAGCACATCTTCTTCCTAGGAAATAGGTGATCACAAAATGTACGTGCTACCAAAAAACGACGTCACGAATTATATGTGGATGTGAAGATATATATATATATATTATCCTATGGGAGAATAGATCTTATAAAATTATAATAAAGAAAAATCATTCATAAAATATTTCTTTGAGCTGAATGTCTTATTGCAAATCTATGAATTTCATTTGAAAAAATATCATTCAATGCATTTATTTCGACAGAAAAGAGAGTCTATGAAGTACTTATATAAGTACTAAAATATATTTTTTTTCTTATAAATCTTGAAACATTTTCTCCAATTCCTGTACCAAAACTGAAGGCAGGGCTGTAGATTTTTTTCTGCTCACTTAATTGGGCCGCATTACTTAGTGCCCATACGTGCTACTAACCACGGATTGGACACCCGTGGTTTATGTGTGAAAACATTGAAATATCAGAACAAATATATATTTTATCTATAATGGTTTTAAAAGAATATAGATAATTATAATATTCTAAAAATATAGATAATATTCTATTTCAGTAGATATACATACGTTCATTATTTTCTATTCCTGTGTGTCTATTCACACTATTCTATACACAAGGCGGCTATCGGTCACTATCGATGGTAGTTTATCATATTTATGTATTGAGGAGGTTAATCAATACAGTAAGTTAACCGTATAAACTGTCAAAAAGTGATATGTTTAACGGTCACTCTCTTGGTTGTGTTACATTTTATAGAAAGTTTTGACAGAATAGACGGCTAACCTTTTGTAACAATTATAATACCTCAATACATAAATATGATAACCTACCATCGATAACCGCTTTGTGAATAGAATATACGTACTGGGAATGAATAATACTAATCCTTTAATCCCAGATTTGACATTGATACATTATTTAATTGATAATGTTTTTCGTTTGCCAAAAGCTGCCGATTTTATAAAAAAATTAAGTTGAAATGAAGTTAAAGAAGAAAGTTGAAGATTGGATTTAATTTATAACACAGACGCATTTTTGACGAGTACAGCTGTACTGAACTGACATAAGGCATTATAATAAAAAGTAGATAAGTATACATTAAAGTAAAAAACAAAACAAAACGGCTTGGAGATGTTACATAACCGGAAAGTGATAACGTTTTGGCGTTGAGCTAATTCCATGCATTAATAACAACACAAGTATAAATGCAGATACCTACTTCCGAATAAAAAAACGGATGTAAACACGTTACGAAACAAGTGGAAGAAAAAAAATACGGGGAGTGAGGTAAGTAATAATAAGTAATAACTAAACATTATTATCAATCATGACTAACTTACAGCCGCATGGCGCCATTTCAGAACAGATACAAAACATGTCTCGCCCATTCTAAAATTATTATTATGCGGCACCTCGATATTAATGACTTTTATTGAATAATAACTAGTGACCATTTAATAATATAACAGCTGCAGTAACTATTTTTTTGATTTATGTCGATGTTTTTGCATTTACAACTCGAATAACGCGAAAAGAAACTGCCATACGTCAATCGAACATATCAAGATTATCTAGTTTCATACCGATAAAATTGTAAATAAACAATTTGTATACAATGTCAATTTCACATTATAATATTATATTATAATATCAATAACATACATACTATTAGTAATTTTTATTAAAATTTCTCTTCGATTTAACATAACAGAGTTGTCGTCCATGATCTATTAATTACATGCTGAACTAAACGTGTTGATTATTCTATACATATTGAAGATCATGGTTTTGCACTATGTAAACAATGTGTCCTATCATTATATTAATATACACTTATAAAAGGAAAATGTTCCAATAGTGAATAGATGATGTTTATCTATGTATAATATTTATGTGGAGGTAGACTGTTAAGATCCGACATACATAGTGCACACTAAACTTCGTCAGTCAAACGTAATTGTTTTCATTGGGCTACAATGTGTAGATAGTTAATTTTAAACATCAATCAAACCTGGCCTAATACAAGATAAATAAAAGTGTGCACTATTTTATTGAATCGCCCGTAGCATACTTTAACTATTATAGGTTGATTTAGTCAGGGTTTAATTGAATTTTAAAAACTAAGCAGCAGCACCATCTGCAAATTGTATTCTTAGTTCAATGAAAACATGTGAGTATGACTGACAAAGTTTAGTGTGCACTATTAATGTTGAATATTAACAGCCTACATCCACCCCTCGCCATTGATTTATCGACTGCATTAAAATATGAATCACTTTTGTACTATATCAGTGAAAACATTCTTCATCCTCCTATCATTTTCTTGTAAATATATTAATTTTAGACATTTTGATGCAAACATTGATTTTTAACGATATATAATATCATTAGCTGATAACCACTCCATACTAATTGGTCGATACATCGTTGGCTGCATACCATATAAAATACTAATGCGTCGACCAATGATTAGCCCAGAATGCTTTACGGACCGTCAGAAATATTGTATGCATCAAGTCTATGTGAAATTATCTTTTTACCCTATATAGTAAATGGTAAATCAATGGATGCCACATATCTACGATTAATAAATAAGCATTTGATGAATTGTTAATTTTTAAAACAATGAATTAACAGGTAAAAAATGTTAAGCACGCATTTCAAAATCAAGTAATACAAATTTATTTATTTTAAACATTGGGTAGTACACATTTACTGAGTAAGTTTTGACGTATATAGAGTTAGCGTGTATTTATACCAGTCGTAGCGATATCATCAATTGGTTTATTTAATTGTTACGTTGATAGTATTCAGAAAAAAGAAATTTTGTATTTTACTCTACAATAAATCAAATTAATTATAAAATTGGACAGCTAATCTCTCGTATTAGAGCAGTTCAGTAGGTGCGTGTGCGAGTAGTTAGTAGTGGCACGTGTAATCATTATTACATTTGAACTCGAATACGAAAATTCCATCGCAGACTCTGTTTATTTTTAAATTAATCTTGTTGGGCCATTCTGCTGTTGTTGTGTGTTGATGTATGACCGAAAAGCGAAATTATATCCAACGACCTAGAGGCAAGGACGGCCGTTGGCTGCTTTGCACTCAGGCTAACAGATGGTGTTGCCGTAACACTTGTGGAATGTCATTATTATATAAGGCTCTGCGCGGAGAAAAGCAATCCCCAATAACAATTTTTATTGTATGTATGTACATGCATACATTAATGCGGTTGTTTTGTTTTGCTGACAAACTTGTTAGCCATTTTAATGCGCTGTTATTGTTGTGTAGCATAGACTTACTTTGACAATCATCGTAATGTTACATGTAAATAAATAAATGACGAGATGGGATTATTCTAAGATTCAATTTTATATAGAAACTACATATTTTTATACATTTTCAAAATTGTACAGAGCGTACTAGGAAGAACATTATTTTATAAATATATTAAATATAGTTTAATAAGTACTATGAATTAGAAAATAAATATTTAAAAACGTATTTTAAGTAAAGTTAATACTATTGGGTTGTTATTTTTTAATACTTTTTGAAGTAAAAGAGAGCGAGGATTGCGTTTCGAAAACGAATCATTTATATCTGTAGTTTTGTTAATGTTGTGACAATCAAAATAGCTAGCGACTCATAAACCAGCATGCCAGATATTTTTTAGATACCTATATGCATGAAAATATTATATTATACTGACTGAACTTCATCAGAAACTCATTTAATTAAAAAAAAGGTCGTTTAATTTTTATCTATTATGAAACATACTGGGATGTTTTACGCCCACAATGGCCGAGCCGCTTATGTTTCGGCTTGTAATTTCGTGGGCCCCAAGTTCGAATCCTGGGTCCGGCAAATACACATTTGTTTTTCAATTTCTGTTTGGAGTCAGAGTATGAACCTAAAAGGTTGATCAAGTGGCTATTATCGTAAAAACAAAATCTGTTTAAACTCATTTAGTGCTAACACCGCGACTGGCGCGTTTGGAGCAGTTGACCATTAGATATAATTAACGTGTTATTTAAATGTAACAAAAGGTCAGCAGTGATTGTGTTATTAATACAACCTCCACTCTGTGGAGGCCCATACGATGGTCTTAAGGTCGAACATGGTGAAGTATTAATAGTATTTTACATACATAAAGTTTGAACAACCAATTAATATTTGTGTAATAGAAATCATTAAAAAAATCATAGTCTTTAGGAGCAAAGTAGAAAACATTGCTAGTATGACGTAGACATAGGTCTACGCCGCTACGCCGTTTTAACAACGAGTACTAAATTTTGTTATTAAGCAATTTGATATTATCATTTTAGATTGTAACATTATTATGAGCAATATAATTTGGATGTTAAAATTAAATTTGGTATCTATATATAATTTTACAATTGCGTACGGATGTTCTGCGTAGTTCTATTTAAAAAAATAATAATTTAAAGTCATTCGCATTGACAAAATAGTTATTATTTGAAATATACGTGCAGATAATATATTTGGTGAATCCTTAGACACCACGTTTTCTTTGGTAGTAGTAAAATGATGATGGATTAGTTACTTACCAACTTTAGGCATTATTTTTCTATTGTTTTACTTTTACATGATATACATACCTACAATATAGATGTCAACGCAAAGTTTCGAATAATTAACAATAATTTAGATATTTTTTCATAAATTCTTGGATAGGCTATGTCCGATCCTAATAGGATCATATGGGCCTCCACAGAGTAGAGGTTTGTATTAACAGATTTTTCTTTTTCTTTTACGAGAAATGGATGTCAGCCACTTGCTCAACCTATTAGGTCCATACCCTGACAGACACAAATTGAAAAACAATTTGTGTACTTGCCAGACCCAGGATTCGAATCTGGGACCCACGGCGTTATAGTCTAACGCCTAAGCTTAAGCCTATCTACCGTGGATAGGCTTTTCACCTAGTTAAACATAGTTAGGTAGATACAGTAAAATTTTAACCGGGCCGCTAGAGCTGCAAGTGGTATTGCGTCATTCTATTTTGCGGAAAAAAATACCGTCTAAATATTAATCAATTGCCTAACATAATAAATAACTCATCTCAGAGTTGGCCGAGTAAGAGCTGTATTAGCTCACCCCAAACATTCCGTAGACGCCGAGAAAGTGTAAGAGTAAACAAATGTTACCAAATGAATCTCGCAAAAAACGCTCCGAGCAAAAAAAACCTCCCATGTAAAAGTAACTCGTCTGACTGACTGCTTTACTTTTTTGCTCCGGTCGCAAGAAAGTGTTACAATCACGTTACAATGCACGGTTTTAATGAGGAAACGGTGTGTTACATTATGAGTCTTAGCATTTTACGATTAGCCATAATGACGTTTGCCTCGAACTTTGGTGTTGCGTAACTTGTTTGCGAGAGTTCGTGCAATCTAGGTAAGAGATGGGTAAGTAGAGTGTTATTTTTTTAATGCATCACTGATCCATTTCAATTTCTTTGTAAGGGAACATTTTTCAACTTCCTGGTAAAGTTTAAACGAGGAAACGATAATATGAATGAATACACTTTAGTCTAGATAATCATCATCGGTGGGTTAGTTAAGTCAGTACTCGAATGATTATAGTATTTAAAATTTTATAAATATGTAAGTGTATCATTCAAATTCGCTGACATTAAACAAGTGACAGAATGTTCACTCCTAAAGCCGTGAGTTGTAAACAGGAATTAACGTCTTGGAAATATACGTATTAGTTTGTCAATGTGTGTTTGGGTCCAGAGCATGATCTTAATTGATTTATGAGGTAATTAACACCCATTGATTATAAAAAAAATAATCCATGCTCATGAATGATTTGTAGAATTAATTAAAAATAAATACTTGTATACTATTCGCAATAGTGTGGTTAGTTAAAATGCTCGCATCTTGATCCACAAGTTGCGGGTTGGAGTCGAGAAGTAGCGTAAAATTAATAAATGTGATTTGTTTGGAATCACCGCATAAGGAGTTGTACTAATATCAAACAAGCAAACATCGTGGAAGTCTGATAATGTACCATTTTATGTATGTAAATTTATCAAATTCAGTATGTATTTTTTACAAAGATTAAAAAAAAATATGAATATTTAAAAAATCTTTTTCATTTATTTATTTAAAATTATACCTAATGATAAAAATAACAATAAACTAATCTCTGAATTATTTTATATTTTATTTTTCATTATAATGTCTTTAGATTAATTAAAACACTTTAAGTATAAACTATCCGCATATTGTATTAAATAGCACTATTCGTATTCTGTCATCATAATGAATAACTTGAACACATTAAAATGGGTTAAAAGGTTTTGAATCTAGTTCTGGATGGAAAGTTTGGAGTATTTGGGAAATACAAAACAAAGATATTTAATTAGTCACAGAGAAAATAAAGTTAATTAAGTCCAATATAAGGGAAATATGGTAGAACCAAAGGCTCCAAGATGTCTTAATGTTCATGAAATCAAGAGTTTTTTCATGTCAAATAGTTTTTTTTAAATTCCATTTGGCATAGTTATGTCGGCAGTAGTTGACAATACTATTCACCTGTAGTAAATAGTTGAATGTTTGCAGTATAGGTAATAGGTATATAATATTTTTAACGTGTGTTATTGCAACGATATACCTATTGATGATAAAGATTACAGATACGTGATGGAAATTGAATTCAAATTTGAATGAAATAGAATTTTAATATTACTCAGTTTTAGATGCGGCAAATGGAATAAAGTTTTTTTTATGATAATCAACAATTTATATTAATCAGTGATTTTTTACACTCCAACGTCTAATATTAAAGAAATTTGGTTATTGATTGTAAACATAATGTAAAACACATTATTTACATTATATTATATTATTACAATACAACAGTGTAGTCTGTATTCAATGTCATATTTAAATGGACGTGGGTATTCATAGTTGGACATGTAACTTATTTTGTTATCCGTGTTTCCGGTCAAAAATTATGTTCAGTATCCATTTCAATGCAAACAATATTATATGGTATTTTTTTAAAACTAAATCAACATTGTTAAATCTGCATATAACTTATACAATGTAAAAAGGTTAACGAATCTATGCAGTAGGTATGTACCTACGTACATATTTTTTATATTTCAATTATATATTACATAGGCTACATTGTGAATAATTAATATATGCATAGTTATAGTATTACACGGTTCAAATAATATAAATTTCAATAAAATTGACTATAATTACATAAAGCCGAAATACCAAATATATCATTATAATTAATAGCTCTAGGTAGTAAATAAGTTTAAATAATTCGTGACTATGTTTTGTTGTACAAAATAACATACTGAATCCTTGACGAATCTTATTTGTAAAGTCTCGATATCCATGTAAAATACAAATTAACCATCGACCTAACAATACATTTGTAGAATAATTATTATTCAATATTACAATTATATATCAAATAGGAAACAACTGAAACCGAGTTGATTCTTATGGCATATCGATATATTCCGTTTAAGTTTTGAGTTATTTTATATATTTTTTTAATATTAACTATTTATATTATACACTTCTTGTCATTTGGTGTTGAATTGATTATATGTAATAGTTTAGGTGATATGTATCAGAACAACATATAAATAAATAATTGTGATCTAAGTATGGTACAACCTCAGAAATATAGGTACCTGAAAAGGTGTTTTTTTACATTAATAAATCTTGTACCTATACCAATAAAACTAGGAAAATCATCGATTATCATCATCTATGAATCAAAACTAATACAGTACAATTCAGATAACACAGAACTAACGGGAAGTGCATTACCTTCTAGGTGTGATAATAACAAGTTTTAAATCTTGAGTGTGGATAAATAAATATAAATGTTTTCAATAGTTACATCTGTATCATACTATCCACTAAAGTTTGTCACGTAAATGAAACGCCCAATTAATATTAGTAATATTTTTAAGGCACTCGGCGTCTTTTGTGTTTCTTGTGATTTATGGCCTGACTAATAAATCGAGTACGGCTTCAAAACCTTCGCGACTGGCTAATACATTTCTAGCTTATAAATTTATGTTCTATGGTTAATATCTTGATACAATATTATAAAATAGGGTTGCCAATATTAACGTAGGTACTTTGAAGTAACACCTCACATCAGTGATGCTAACCGAACTATAATTATAGTATTTCTACTATAATTTTGGTCCGCGTACTATGTACGATATAAAAGTCCGAAAATACTGTAATTTTGAATTTACGGAAAAAAGTAGGCAATAGATGAAATATAGGACCAAAGATGATTGGGTGGGCTAAAAAAAGCTCTCATTGATTACTTTACATTTAAATGTCTATAATTACCTTACATTTGAATTTTGTTTAAAAAAGGTCTCGTCAATCACTTAATGTGTAATTTTTTGAAAATACAGAAAAGTATTGGTCATTAAACGCGTACTATATTTTTTGTCGAAATACCATAATTTTGGAGGCTACTATACCTACTACTATTACTATACTACTATATTACTATACTACTACTACTATACTACTATAATTCCACTTTGAAAATATGGCAATACTGCCTCGCATACATATTTTTAGTCAATTTTGGCGTGATTATTTAACGAACTTAATCGATAAATTACATCGTGTGGATTGCTATAGATGTGGATTGATTCAAGTCCATTTTTTTATAGGTTTTGATGTTTTTCAATCTTATATTTATGTTCAATGAAGATTGCCGATGTAGAAAACAGTACCTACCTATATTTTGCATAGGTACTTTTAGAATGCTGTTAATTCTAGCTTCATGTTCGTGTATAAAAGTGAAAAATATGTCTATCATAATACTATGCATAACTATGAGAACCTTCATGGGTGGGCTTTAAAATTGCAGGAAGTGATTTGCGCTAAAACGGTTTACATCGCAGAATGCGATTGCAGGCGAGGTCGAGTTAATGATAGCACCGTGACAATAGAGGACCGTCGTCGTGAGGCAGAAAACAACTTTCTCCAATGAATTTTGCAAAAGGTTGTAAGCGCAAACCTGGAAGCGCGAATATCGTCTGTATCATTTTTATTGTCAGCATCTTTTTGATGGGGCAAGTATGCCTTGCAGTCATTATAGCGATGAATGATGCACTGTAAAACGGTTTCATCACGATAGCAAGTATTATATATTTTCTTAGTACGAATATGATTCACTTGATACTAGTGATCGAGAATTCTAGAGAAATTGTGAGAAATTATTGTTTATCAAAATTATTTACTTTTAAATAAAATTTTGATGTTCTCTTTTCTCTAGAAATTCTGAATGAGATGTTTGAAAATTCGAATGATAATACAGTGTTAAAAAGAATTTATTATGATTGAATTAGTTATAAATATTTGATGCTTTTAAAACTTGATATTGGCATCGAACTCTTTGTAAATAATTAAAGAATTTTTATGTATATTATGTCTTATACAAATCCACTATTTATCTGAATCGAAAAGGAAAATATTTGATTGGGATATTTTTAGAAATCAAAAATTCATCTCAAATTCTCGAGAATCAGATGATACCTACTTAATTTTTGAATTTAACCTTTACTTGAAATCGATGATAAATTACATTACATGGTATACATAAGAAAAGTTAATTAACTATTTCTATATCGATTTAAAAAAAAAAGAATTTACATATCGGCGACCTGCTAAATAATATAATTATTTATCCGTAAATCAAAAAGCATTTTTAATGGCATAATCGATATAATTTTCCCAAGAAAGCTTACTTGGAATATTATGATTATTAAAGTCAAAATTTTACTGTTGTATGATTTTGATAGCATCAGTACCTACTATTTATTTTGCAGAGTTTGTTTATAATTTTTAACTGAATAAGTAAAATATCAATTTAATCCAGTCGCAGAAATTAAATCCGCATAATACAGATTTAAATGTTGACTAGGTACTCCATCGAGGGATTTAAAATATCTTTTCTAGTAGGGACTTTTGAAATAAATAATTTATAATGTTATTACGATATGGTTTTATCTTCTTGCAAGATTTATGATAGTATGAAAACTTACTTATAAAATATGAACTAATAGTGAATTTAATATATTTTTTATAATAATATAAATAATATGAATACAATATGATAAGGAATCGTTGGTGCCGATGTATGTATTTCGAAATGTTTACGTTAGTATATAATTTTATATGCGCTGTTGAATTATTTGACATCAAGTGATCTCACTTGCAATAATTCAATTGCAGAAAGATGCGATACGATTGGTTGGACATTTAGTTCAATGAAATTCATCGAGACAAAAGCTTCGCACACCTTTCTTACGTGAGTAAGAATTACTTCGCACATAACAATGAGACCCAACATTCTAGATTGTTGATATTCATTAATTATGCATTTAAAAAATATGTAATAATTATTTAATATTATTAACAATGAAACACACCATGTTAATAATACATTATGCTAGAGTCTAAACCAGTGGTTTTTAAGAAGAACATATTAGGGATGAAACATGAAAAGAATATCACTCGTAAACATCTTCTCTAATTAACAGAACCATAATGGAAAAGCAGTCTTCAAACAAATTCCATATAATAATATAGCGAGTCACATTTATTTTGTATTACAACAGTATACTGTTTCTAAAAATTAACATTATTTCAACTATTTTTAAGTGATTAAATCATATACGATTATTTCAAACGAAATTTAGTTGTCGATGTAAACATGTATAATCTGTCAAAATCATGTTATTTCCGTGTTATTATGTTCTGACAAAACAATGGATAGTATGTAAACCATATATTATTTGTGTTTGAATTCAATCCGAATGGGAATAGCTGGAGCAACATTCAAATCGATGCGGAGTGTCTGGGACCGTGCGGTTGTATGACTTTAAGAGTCTCTCTTGGATTCTTGGAGGCGCCGCGTGGTGTCCATATTCTCTAACTAAGGGGCCAACTAACATTATGTTAGTCAAGCTACATATTTCCAACGAACATCGCTCGACATTAATGGCCCTCTTTAAAGCTTCCCTCAGAGTAACGATATAAAGTTTCCCTATTATCGCTGAAGTGCTCCCACTAGACAGGACAAATACACAATATGTTAACCTGGTTGCCAGCGACTGGCTCGGTAGTGGCGTAAGGGACCTTACAATGTCTGTGAGCATGCTTGGGTTTAACGCCAGCAATGTTTTGTATTTAAATTAAACTATTGCAACAAAACTGTTGACACGCAAAAGTGCTGACCGGCTCGCCAAACTTCATTATTCAAGCCTATGCGAGACGCGTTGTTATTATTGTGTGTTACTATTTGGCAGGTTGTGAACATTGGTAAACAAATCATTAATCAAGACAAGTTGCAACTATCGTGTGAAAATTAAGCCTCCAAACTTTTTTGATCCATGCATGCAGTCTTGCAACTTGCACGACAATATGTGTTTAAATTAGGATTGTATTGTTATGGTTGCGACAATACGTCACCAGCAATTCAATGCACATGTATGAAAGCTGAAATAGCTTAAGATTTTTTGCTGACATTAGCATAATTTTTAAATTGTTTCAAAATTTAGTTCAACTTACAAAATATTATTGACAACATGAATATCTAATTTAGCTTAAAGTTGTATGTATACTATGCAAATTTGAATGTCCGTATTATCATAGCAGGTATTTGGGGTTATTACGCCTCGAAGGCCACACTAAAAATTTATTTCATTGGTGCAACATTTTAAGATGCAGTGTGTAATAATAAGAAAAAAAATAGTTAAGATATACTTAGTCGTAAAATATTTAGTGTGAAATATAGGCGTATTCATAATCAACGCAAAATTACTTGTATTTTGTTTTGGCCAATGTGTGTAATAGAATGTTATACCTTTTATGAGTTTTGATTATAAATATTATTATATCGAAGAAATTGGTTGAAAAATCTTCTGCTCGGTATTAATTGGTGAAATAATGCCATAGTCTTTCACTTTAGCCCTATTTGAATAAATTATATAAAAAGTGATCCTTATCAATGGCACTCAAATTGAGCGGGTCAATAACTACGTTTATCTTGGAAAATAAATGTTAATTGACGGATGTATGTATCAAAAGTAGCTAGCAGAATCAAATTGGATGGAGCGCATGGGCGCCTGAATAGTATTTCAAAAATGACACATTGTGTCTAAAGCAGTATTAAATAAATTTGAGCTGCTGGTGCTCCCATCTGTGTGTGAAACATGCACCCTAAAAGATAAATCTAAAAACTATGAGTAATGCCACGTGGCATGGAAAAATGCATGTTGAGAATATCGCTGAAAGATTACAAAATAAACTGATAGTGAAGTAGGCACACGTGGTGACGTAGGTAATAAACGGGACATATATATCGCTCGGCGACTGGATTGGAAAAATGCAGTCATACAATGCTACCGAGGGCACACTAAACGACCACAGGAACGTCGTTAAATCCGCTGGTATGATGCACTCATAAAGTTTGGCGGATGTACGTAGTAGTGAAGAACTAGGGAGCGAGAAGAGTAAAAGTAAAAAATAGGTATTACAATTCAAATGAATCATTATAAGATTATAGTATCTGATTTGTAAAGGTGATCAACTGATCAATTTAATCATATTATTTGTCATATCTGCTTAAGATACCTCAAAGATAGGTACTTAAAATAATTACAAGATAAAAATTACTTTATCTATACAACGTTTTTAAATTTTCTGTTGAATTATTATGCTAAATATGCCCAAAATTGTACTTGATATGAAGTTAATCAAAAACAAACAAACAAATATAGAATACTGAAATGACATTTTGACATTTCATTTTGATTTCCATAGTAACGCACGTATATATTAATAATTTAGTTGCTGGGACCACCCCCTTAGTACCCAATAATAGTCTTTTAATTTTTACGGATTTTTCTGAAATAACTTTCCATACAAAACAGAATTAACTGAAAATGAATTCAATTCTGCTTAAAGATGTCTAAAAGTATTAAAAGAATGCATTGGCATCGTGTTCTGATAATATATTAATAAAGTTGAGTAAATATGATAAAGTTTCAAATGTCTAGCTAGTCGGGAAGTTAGTTAAAATCGATTGCAAGATTTGTACTGAACAAACAAGAATACGAGCTAAAGTAAAAACGTTGTAAAAAATAGGTATTACAATTCAAATGAATCATTATAAGATTACAGTATCTGATTTGTAAAGGTAATCATATTATTTCTGACATCTGCTTAAGATACCTCAAAGGTAGGTACTTAAAAAAAATGCGTGCAAATTTGATCGAACCGCGGAATTCGAATCATGCACGCACCAACATGATCGTTCTAGCCATTTTTTTTAATATTACGAGTAAGTAATAAGTAGGTAAAGATTTTTTTCTATTAAAAACATGAATATATTATTTCCGTCCACATTGATTATTTATAGCTGATAGGAAATAGTAAATGCGTGTGTCATAATCAATACAAAATATTGCTTGAGATTATCAAGGTTATTTTTTGGCATAGGTAGAGTATAGGCTTCATAACTTTGCACTTTTTACTACACTGATACGCCTCTCTGTCTGATTACCTAGCATAAAATGAGATCAAATAATATTCACTTGTATTAATATATGCAGTAATACATAAATACATAGATAATAAATGTAAAAAATATATTTTTAGAATATATTACATCATTGTCACACTAGAGCCGGAGTGTAAAGCTATGAATCGTGTACTTTATCACTGCACATATATTATGCTTTCTTATTTTTTTCTTTCTCGATGTTTTCACTCATTACAAAGGCCATTAGTATAATATTGAGAGATATTTTTCGAATGGAATCTGGAACAACCTTCGAAATGTCGAGAAAAGAAGAAGAAGAAGATAGTACACAAGGCGATAAATTAATTACCAATAAATACAAGTATAATATTATTTATACCTGAAAAATGTTCAGATCAATTCTTTCGATTATTTGATTTTTTAATTTTATTTGATAATTTAATTTGAGTGATAAAAGAGTGGAATCCAAATGGTGACACCAAATTATTGTTTTAGACCCGAAATTTTACTACGCGTGTTACAGATGATAATATTATTATTGTATTTCAATTTCAGGATTCTTTACCATTTTTTTGTATACTTTATAGTTGTTGCATTATTTAGGAATGGATAAAAAGAAAAAAATTGACTGATGATAAATTACTGTAAAATTGAATTATTAAATATTACAAAAGGGATACTTACTACAATTTAATTGGTCAATAGGTACACAATTATTATTATTGTTTTGTATTATCATGATTATTGTTAATTTTATGCAATATCAAAGTAAATTTATATTATTTTACGCCCACGATTGCCGAGCGGTATAAGGTCATGGGTTTCGTGTTCAAATCTCAGATCAACCCAATTCCCCCCGATTCCCGATCAACCCGATTCAATGATCCATTTTTCGTAAAAAATAAATCTATTAATAAAACCTGCACTCTGTGGAGTCCCATTATATAGTAGTTTTTTTTTAACCCGCTTCTGAATAATAATTTATCCGTGCATGCAATTATTGTCCGGGTATTAATATTGTATGACAACAATTATGCTTCAAATACACTCTATGACGATTCGTCATATATATGTCGAAAAACCCGTTTCTTATGTTGGCGTCCTGTGTCACAGAGTGTCACAGAGTGTAAATACGATGTCATAGCTGTCATACAACATGTATGTATAAATGTCGGAATGGCATAGATTTGATAATAGACACTAAATCGCTCTTAGCATATATGTGCCCGATCGTCATATAGTCTATTTAATGATAACAAAACAAAAAATAAGGACATATTGTACACAAATTAACGGTTCAAAGTGTAATGAATAGGTATACTTTGCGAACGTCTTTGAATACATGCTATATAATTGAATTTTATACTTAATGCGTTTTTCATTGACAAAGACATTCATATATTAATTTAGTGCCATTTTTCTCAATATTAATGTTAAAAATAACAACACAAAACGCGTCTGACCACTGTTAAGCCCTTCACTATGAACACAGAATGTCTTTGGAAGGTCCTCGACCTTAAAATCTCATGTTATCATATTTTATATCTATGCTAATAACAATTTATTTAACATTATGCTGAGTAACCTTTCCAGTAGATTGATCGTAGTCTTTGGTCTAACAGAGTAACTAGGCCCACAATATGAGTGGGGATCATAGATAAGATACTTGTGGGGATACACCGATTTTCCAAACTGCGGAACATGTGATGTTTTGTCTGCTCGTTTCACTAGTAGTTGCACCACCGATGATAATATGTTTGAAGCCAATGACGCGCTCATCACGGCGATCAAGGCATGGTTCGGAAGAGTCTAGGCGCATCTTAAGACAGAAGAAGAAGAATACCTACGTACTACCTACGTAGATAATATTTTCAAATATATTTATTTCGTAAATAAGGAATCTCGAGTCCGTAGTTTTTAAAATACAGAAGGAGAAGTAGATTGGATGTTTTTAAAGGTTTGGTCAGTGGTATCGGAGGTCGTGGGTACGGGTTTGACACATATTTTTTTATGTGTGCTTGATCCAAGGTAAAAAAAATGGGTTGCGCAAAAGACTACCTAAGAATTATTCCTTTTTTAGGACAGAATAATATTGTTAATTTACCTTCGACAAATATGCGAAAAATTAAAGAAATTATAAAAATATTAAAATTAATTACTTGCAATATTGGTTGTGTTTGTTTACATACATGTATATAAACATATAAACTATAAATACGTGTATGTTTAATACGTCTTCTCCCTGTCTCACACTCTCTTACACATTGTCATATTATATTTTTTCTCATACGTTACAGATAATTCAAGACAAATATAAGTATATAAAGTAATATTTATCGCAAATCCTACCATTAATGTTCTTCAAAGCCAGACTACCTTTAGTCAAATTTTGGCGAAAATGAATAAAGATTTTTCTCCAATGTTACCATATTAACAAAATTTATATTATCATTTTGAAAAATGGAATTCTATTGAGTCAATGTTGACTCAATTAATTATCATATTAACACATAAAGTGTATGTATGACATAAAACCGAACATCTTAAAAAAGCTGTAAGTAAGTATCTATATTAAAATTAATGTTATGAAACATCTTAAATTCCATGTTTAAGTGTTATTTTTTGAGATACAGATTTATTATGTATAACGCAGGAAATTTTAAAACAATATAAACCATGAATACAATATAGTGGTTTTAATTCAAGATTTATACTATAATCGTTGTTTAAAACTTTTTTACTGGTTTGAAGAATTTGTAATTGAATATTGGTACTCGGCCGAGACACTGACATGCGTAATCTATGTACAGTAATGACAGGTTACTTCCACTTATCGGTGGAAGATGTTAATTGCATCGTGGCCTCGGGTTATGAAAATAACTTTAACATTAACGATTTACTTTGAGTATATACGTTAAAATGTATATTGAGAATAAACTTAACATAAAATGTACTGTTTATTTTAACCAATTTAGTATCAAATTGGTCATAACTATTAAACTAAATAAGCATATAAATAAGTTAATAATGATTAAGAATATGGCGTATATTTATATTATTTGCATCTAGCATGGTGGTGTATTTAATTCTCTCTTGTCTTTAATTTTTTATCTTAGATTTCAATCATTTGAATATGGGGGTAAGAAAATTCTTTTAAAAAATCTGGAGAAAATATAACAAACCATAAAAATGTTGTTATGAAAATATGTAACAGTGATCGTGAAACAGTATGGTGATTTCTAAGTACCCTTGATGCAATAAATATTTGGGTTTAGACTAAATGATGTACAATATAATATATCATTTCCTATAAATATAATACATTATCTGATCTGATTTTTGTAAAATAAAACATCATTGGATTATCGTTAACTTTTAACAACATTTGGATTAATAGTTATGTTTCTGTATTATGTACGTGTATTAATTAATTTGCAGAAACAAAAAAACCAAATGAAAGATTGAATGTCGTTAATTATAATTATGCCCACGATGGCCGATGGGCCCCAGATTCGAATCCTGGGTCTGTAAAATACAGATGTTGTTTTTTTTATTTTGTGTTTGAGTTGGAGTTGGAGTATGGACCTGTTAGGTTGAGCGAGCAGTTAACATTTCTCGTAAAAAACAAAAATTCTGTTAATAAAAACCTCGACTCTTTCGAGGGTCATAAATGATCCTATTTGGATCGGATATGGTCAAAAAATATATAAGATTAGATTCCACATTAAATTAAATATATTATTAAGGTTTCGTTATGATCACATTTTAATTTTATAATTATCTTGGAGTTAATTGTTATTTTTCCGAAATCTATACATTCATCAGCTAAATGCAAAACTATTCTAACTGACAGTTGAGAAATTTGGCAGAATAGTTTTTTGAAACAGTCCACTTCAGTTATTTATTATTAATATAGACAAGTGTATGCAGATTTTTTAAATCAATAACCCTACTAAAATAATTTCATGCATACATTTATCCATAAAAATAGTACATAACTTCAGTAAGTTGTTTCAAAGAACTCTCTCGTAAAAAAATTAAATCTAAGTTAGAATAGTTCTGCATTCATTATAGTTAATGTGTTGAATGAAGTAAAATTGTAAGCATATTTTTAATGGTATTTGGAGTCAACTACCGTATTAGTCTGCTAACGCAGATCTTAAGGCTATTTATATTTTGTCAGAATTTTTATTCTATTTGTAAGTAATTATGTAGGATAAAAGAACGAATCGATATAGGAAATATTGTGGTAAAATCTTATTAAAAGAACATGTCTGGTTAAATTTACAGGTACTGATTTATCAAATGTTTCTGATATATTATCGGATAGTATTTCCGTTCGAGTTTGATGCAGATAAATTATTTGTCATTAAATGGTTCATAAATTTCCATAATGATTAAATATCTTGACAAAGTAAGGAAGAATTAAATGGAAGTATTTTAAAGAAATGTTCTGATAAAATGTTTGAAAAGCACCTTCCTACTTAATAATATATAAGATACGAATTTTGTGAGAATTTCTGAATAATATTTTATTGTCAAAATTTTACAATGCCGAAATGGTGATTTATCATACAATATGTTAATTTAAATCCTTTTTTATAATATAATATATATAATTTAATTAGTACACTCGACTTCTTCTTCCTAGAGTTACAACTCTGTATGGATAATTGACATCCTCCAGCATCCGCTTATATCTAAGTATATTTAAAGCCGCTAAAACTGATTAGATACTATCCATCTATTTTGTACGACGTCGGCCAGCATTTCGTTTGTTTTCTCTCTTCTTTTCTACTCTTTTGTGCTACTCAGGGATCTAAGTCATACGAATTTGATAGACTGTACAGCCTTTTGTTATAATATATCCCTATGATATATGTGTGCCATTACTGCCATTGGCAGATCTGAAGATAACACGCTCCGTTTATGAGCCCACCACTTTAATATTTTTTAGCCACGCATCAGGTTTTAGAGCCATACATGACAACTGGTTTTATCAGTAAGTATTGGTAATCAACTAATCAGTAATCACTAATCATATAGTAAACTCTCATATTTTCCTCTCTAAAATTATTATTAATAATAATAATATACATACTGTGTTTGTTTTATGTTGAATATAGATAATACAAAAACAATTCCTGGAGATTTTGTTTTGACAGCTGATTTATTATATTTTGACAGTTATGGGCGATGAACCGTATTTTAATTGTCAACATTTCACATCCGTAATACGTCAGGTATCCTTTATCTCTATTCCTATGTCATTATATAAGTGCGGAAAACAGTTACGATGGGATATACGTCAATCGATGAATCAAAGAAAATGATTCCTCGGGCATAACACAACCAGGGTTACCACAATTTTGGTTAGACAAATATTTACTTCAGTATATTAGTACGTATATAATGGATATAATAACTACTGTAACGTAATGTAAGTAGCGTAACAAATAGTTTACTGTTAAAACATTGTTCCTGAAAAATGGGTTAGTTCCACCATAATGTATATATACCATAAACCAAGCTATTCGGACAAAATCTGATAATTCTAAAATATACTCTTTATAAAGTAGCAATTATTAGAAATACTTTAAATTTCCTAACCAACTTTTTACAATATCACCCACCATAAGGCCGAACTACCAGTGTGTTTCATGCTTCCATTACAATATGGTCAGTGGCGTTGTTACTTCATTGCAATTGTATGCAAAGCTCCAGTCGGACAAGTATAAGCCTTTAATCACGGGCCGATAGTTACTAATGTTTAAAATAAAACTAAACTAAATATTTTCAATATATATGTCAGTGGCGAAGAGTGTAGGCAGGCTGTATAGATCCGACATTATAGTGTACAGTAAATATGGTCAGTCATACTTATTCACTACGCTAACTTACTGTCATTGGGCATAATAGCCTGTTGTAGGCCATGTAGCCATGTTTTTAGACTATAGGTTTTGATAAAATAAAGAAACGGATATATTATTATGATAAGAAGAAAAACATTGAGGCATTTTATGAGACAAAATATAAAAAAAAAAAAATTTATATACAAATGCATGTCTAGAAATGCACAATGTAAAGTGGGATAATTTGGTTTATTTTTCCTCGTTGGAGACATTGAATTAAGTATGTTTGAACTCCATTTTTTATTTTGTTACATATTATTATTTTATGTTAATCATACAAAGCGCCAAAACTTTGCAATTATTTTTCTGAGAATGACTTTTGATCGTTGTCCTCAGTGCCATCCATAGGTAAATTTAGTAAAGCCCTTAAATGCTGTCTCAAATAGCCGAGCCTAAACTTTTATTATTTCAACGTTTATGTAAATTGTTTCTCTACTTCTACTACATTATTTCTTATTTATTCATGATTATTTCAAATCGTCGCCAGCGCCTCAGGCATAAAATTATTGTCTTCGTGGAATTTACTCTAAAAGGATAGATCATTACCTCATAACGCATTATCTACCTGCCCCACGGGATGTCACTGTTTATCCTGGCTAATTTTATAGGGCACCTGGATAAAGCCCTCATCCCTTTCTTCTGTAATCAGAGTAATAATATAAAGAGAGTGTCTATTATTCGACAAAATGAAGCTGTGTTTCTTGCTTATAATGCACAGTAAAACCTCAATATTATTATTAACTTAACTATGAAACGTTATACCATCATGTTTCTTCTCAGTACGACTACCAAATTTAAACACAACATAGTTAACCATAATTTCTACTAAATTAACTAAAAATAATTAATTTATATTTAACACAAAAACAATAAATTTCAGCAACACGTGCTCGCTGTTTTTAAATGAATGTAAATGTTTAAATTACCGGCGACGTTTACAAACAATGTTTAATTCAGCCGTATAAATTCTGTCTTACTCTAACGAGTCTAACGTATATTGCGGAGATATAAGCGTGCCGAATGCTTTCTCAGTCACACTTATGGTTCGTTTTTGTTCAGGCCTTGGGCTATGGGTTTTATTTATTTATTTTTTAAATACCTTGGCCTGTTCAATTGTTTATCTGTATTTAATATTCTGAAAATAGTATAAATATTTTTCTAACGGAATTGACAAGCGATGACTGGGACAAAAAGACGTAAGGCTCAGTTAGTAGAAAATAATACTGACGTATGGTAAGCCTAAATATAGCGCGTTTTATTCACATTTACGATCGACATGACTCGTTTCCTATGCGGGTAAGTGATTTTATAACACAGGTAGTCGGTTACACCTACTCTAATAATTATATTTATTTACTAAAATGCAGCGAGAAACTTTCTTCCGTCTGTGCGTCGACCATGCACTCGATGTTTTCATTTTTACACGCCGACTGTACGCAATAATTCTCTAGGTTAGGAGGTATTACGGTATGTTGCGTTTATCGATGTAATTGTTGTTTTCACTATTATAATATAATGTATAATAATATTAACTATTGACGAGTGTGAAAGTTGCAATAACTTTATTATTAGCGTACAAAATAATGGGTTTTACGTGTTGACTTTAAATTGTTTCAAATGCCGTAAGGGACAAAAATTACGTGAATTGATTTTTTCTTAACAGGAAGCTTCACTAAAACGAAAAAAAAAATTATACACTGTGATATGATTTTGTGTAGAAAATAATATCTAACAATGACAATATTTATGAAAGTATACAATAAATTAGTGCCTACAAATGTGTGACATGGACCTTAAGTAAAAGAGGAATCCAGAAACTTAGAGTAGTACCTACAGCGTGTTATGGAGAGGTGCATGCTGGGCATACCGCAAAAGGACAAAAAGAGGAATGATTGTATAAGAAAACAAACAAGGGTTTACGATGTAATAGAGTTCGCTAAAAACCTTAAATGGAAATGGGCTGGACACATAGCTTGAAGAAGGGACAATTGCTGAACAAATCTAGTCATCCAGTGATACTCGAGGGGTACAAAGCGTCCGCAAGGTAGACCTAGAGGCCATTGGATCGATGAAATGGCAACGTAACGCACAGAATCGAGAAGTTGAATCATTTTAGCGAGGCCTTCATCCAGCAGTGGATAGATTCAGGCTGGTGATAATGATGATATGTACAAGCGTACACACTTACAGTAGTAACGAAATATTTTTGATTGTTCAGTTATCAAATGAATAGCGGTGAATGTCATGCAAAATATCAAAAGTTTGCATAATATTGTCATAATGTCGAAGTTATTGAAATGTTAATCGTGTAGTATCAGTGAATAGCTTTTCCTAACTGAGATCCAACATCACCAAAGATAACGAGGAGGTTCTTGAAATACAGCAATGTTTGACAGAGGTAAATCATAATCAGTCTGCTTCTGCAAACTGATTCCATTCTTCCCAGTTGTGAGCGCTGTGTTGCCACTTACTTCAGCAGAACTCAAGTATCTCGTCGATCCAGATTCCAGCGGCCTTTAGGTCTAGTTGTCAGATTCTACCTCAGAGGTATCATTGAATGACCTGATTTGGCCTGCGATTATCTCATTCGAGTTATGAAATTATTCTTAAAAGGGTTTGTAATTAATTATAACATTTGCCTTGGTCGATATAATAAAATATCTCTAGCCCCATATGTGGCGCGACATCAAATTTTATGATTATCGCTGTGTCATACATAAAAATAACTGAATTCAATCATGCAGTTTGGTTACTTGGTTAGGTACAACATTCAAGAGAGAGAAAAATATCGGTAGGTTAATTTCAACAGTTTTATCACTGTCAAAGTGTGGAAAATAATACAATTATGTTGATTCAAATATATTTCAAAAGTGTGTCGTTATTTTTTACGTATATGTATTTAATTATTTTATATTCCACAAGTAATGATATAGCAATAATGGTACTGATTTGAGCTTTATATATGAAACAAATATTGATAAATTTAAATAGTTAATTGAACAAACACTATTGAACACTAATTATTTAAATGTTACAGTATTCATATCACGTTCTTTGACGAAATAAAGTGTAGTGTAATAATTATGTACTTGAAATTTGAGACATCTGTTGATAGAAGATAGAATCACGATATATGCAATTAAATGCAATATATTGAAAAATTACATTCGATCCAACTTACTTTGAAAAATAAATATAAATATTTCCTTTATAAACAAGTCAATATTCTGATTTTTATCAGATTAGCGTCAGTAGGGTCTGGAAATTTTTCAATATTGTTTTTTCAATTTGTGTTTTGACCCAGATCACGTGATTATTAGGATAAGGCAAATGGTTAACATTCACTTAACTTAAAAAAATAAATAAATAATGTTAAAAAAACCTTTTCACGTGACGGCTAAAATCTACATAAGCTTGTAGAGAGAAAAAAAGATAGGTTAATAATTATTAGTTGTCCCAGACAATTTAAATTGTAATATCTGTACGAGTAAATTAGAAATACTTTTAATAGAATTTATAATAATATAAAACACTAAAAAATACCGTTGTCAATATAATATGTATACAGAAAAGTAAATAAAAAGGATTTATAGTTAAAAACTAACCAAATTACACCAATACCGATTTTTGAAGAATACGATTACACGTATAAACTTAAACGTAAAACGCCTATTTTATATTAAATATATTTTCTTTCTTTTAATTAATTGAAATTGTACTTATATTAAAATATTACATATAGTAATTGATTAATTAAAATGCTTTTAAATGTAATTATAGTCACTAAATTGAGTTTAAATTAAGCGATAAAATTTACCTTAAGGTGACGCATCAGTGAAACGCCAAATAATTTTCAATTGTAGATTGTAGGCGCGACGAAATTTTGGACTCGCTCGCATTCATTGAGAGAACGTCGAGCCAGAAACGCGTCACTTTGCTGCGTGATGGCAACGGGCCAATTAATTCTAAAATCGTGTAAAGATGACTAAAAACGTTACCCATTTACTTTAAAAAGAAAACATGTCAATGAATATATTTTTATTGTTACTAATAGAACAATAAACAGAACATAAAATGGACGTATGTTGGATTTATATGACAAATAATATTTCGTTCGACAGGCGTCATTTGCACCCCGACCCGCAATCCGCGCATCGCCTAGCAACGATCTTTTTAGACCGTGCCTCAACTAATGCACGGCCTTAATGATCACGTAGAACCTCGTCGCATCAGTGCGATACGATGGATTTTAATTTGATTTTTTTTCAGTTGGCAATACCGTAGCAAAGTATGTCATATTTTTATGCACGTACGAATGCACTAATCATCGTATTAACTTAAAGAGTGTATTATAAAAGACACTTAATGTTTTAGTAAAGAAAATCTAATCATGCTTGACCATCGACGGTATTATAATGGACATTGACGCTACTAACTTATTAGTTATATGTATAGGTATATATAGTTAATGTCTTCTTACTATTCTAACATACTTGAATAATGAACGATGACTCATTGATCAAATACTTTAAAGAATTTAAAATATTATAGGACTATTGAGCATTATACTATTAAATAATTTTAACATTAATACTATCGACCGAGGGAAGCTGATGGAATTTTAAAAAAAGTAGCACGTAAGAATATTTGTTTAACTAATATAACTTTTTAAATACTGATATTATTGATATATCTCATTAGTTAACTCCATTAATTCCCAATACGTTGCCATTGTTTTTCCCAGTATTGACAATTGTACACCTCTTGAATGTAGTCATAGAATATTATAGTGTAATTGATTATTATCTAATAATATATTATTATGGTTTTCACGATGTATACCTACGCCTATTGATTGTATAGTGAGAGGGTTTTTTTTTACAAAAAAAACTTCAACTATTCATAATTTGTTTGTTATTGTGATCCTTGACTTTTTGATAACGTTTTACCTACTTTATTGTATTAATTTATTATATAAGTTACAATTAACTGTATTCGTGCACATAGTGGCTGAAGATGCCGAAAGGCGAAACCCGGGTCGCAAAAAACGACTCAAATGGAATAGTACACAACTTAAATTCAATAGATTATTAATTACTTACTTGTTTGTTTGGAATATATTACATAATAAAAAAAGGATTTTTTTTTAAATTTATTTACCATGCGTATTTAAATTATAAATAAATAAATATTCACCCAATTTAGTATCTATTAGAAACAATATGTATTCTGAATGAGTGCATACTGTAGACTGTACTGAGACTGTACTGCATACTGTACACTAATACAGCATTAAACATGATTTCTAAATAAAATTATTCATATTTCGTTATTCAACTCACCTGTTTTAATACTAAGTAACACAATATATAGTTTTAAATACTTAATCGCATAGAAATTTAATTACCTTAATAATAAAAAATATAGATGGGATTCAGATTTCATTCCGTATTAGTATATACAGTTGGTGTGCTTGTTAATTTTATGTTAAATAATAATGAGTGTTTAGTACATGAATAAATATTATGAGAATGTTAACACACGTTCCTAATAGTCGATATCTCAATATGACGTAATTTGTAATAAGATTCATCGTTTAAGTCATGCACTGTGATTCAAACGTTTCCTACACATTATTTTTGTTAAAATGAGAGTACTTATTAGATAATGATGTAATTATTGTTAAAATACCTTTCCCTATAATGATAAACCAGGCGTACAATGTAAAAAAAGTACATCATTTGTTCATTTTAAACGGTGAAATAACTTTAATAAGCTCTACTATTGTAATTATTACTAGGGCATGTCCGAAAAAAATGAATTACTATAATACAGGGAATAAATACTACAAATTTATTTGTGATATGGTTAATAATACTATTCCAAAATAAAAACATTTTCTATTGTTTATGTTAGCATCATTGGATGACTAAAATTTGTTAGTAAATGTAAAATAAAAAAGTGACCTTGACACCTCACTTTAACTTATCTATACTAATATATAACACACAATTATTTTTGATTTTACGTGATTGCTCATCTAAATAATGAGTAAATTGTATTTAAATCCTTCTTTTAGATTTGTTGCAAGTGGTTTTTAACTCAGTGTGACTGTGGGAAAATTACGCTGTAGTTTGATGTAAATAAATATGCATTGCAACAATAATTTTAATTGTAGAAAATTTAATCATTATCCTTAATTACTAATTTCTCAGCTTCAATTTTACACAATAAAAGCTTCATCTGGATATTATACGAGGATATTTTTGAGTATCCCTAAAATGCTTAGTCTTAGCGATGGTGCCCATAGAACGCGTCGGGCGGGCGAAGTCGGCGTATGAAGTGTTTATTCATAACCATAATCACACGTCTCTTCCCGCGCATTACCCTTCACCTATGTAATAAGCGGCCCAAGCAGCACAAAATAATTATTTTTACAGCGTCTCTCATAACAAAGCAGTAAAAATATTATATTATTTCGGGGCTTGTCATTAATATTTACGACGACATTATTCAACCAGAGAAATATAGGACACGGAACAATGACTTCTCTGTAATTAAATAATTGCTTTTCGCCCGTCGATCGACGACGCTTCGCGCAGCGTGATTTTGGTAGCCGTGTTCAATGAATGGACTTCTTTGTATTTTCATTAAATCGTATCGCCGAGAAGCGAAAAACAGTGACTCATACGGCAGGCGGGGCGTAAGGCATCGTCAAGTCCAGTGTGCGCTGGCGTATTTGATTACGTTGTATTTTCGATGATTTACGCGCCACTTGTAGAAATTTTGCGCGAGCGCCGCACTCGCTGCGTCAATGGGCTTTATGCCTTAGCCTTTTTTAAATTAAAAATTAAATACTTAATTACAATATAAAAAGAACTTTTTATATACAACATTTTAAATTTTCTGTTGAATTATTATGCTCAAACTTGTACTTGATATGAAGTAAATAAAAAGCAAACAAACAAATAGAATACTGAAATGTCATTTTGACATTTCATTTTGATTTCCATAGTAACGCACGTATATATTATTAATTTAGTTTCTAGGACCACCCCCTTAGCAACCAATAATAGTCTTTTACTTTTTACGGATTTTTCTGAAATAACTTTCCATACAAAACAGAATTAACTGAAAATGAATTCAATTCTGCTTATAGATGGCTAAAAGTATTAAAAGAATGCATTGGCATCGTGTTCTGATATATTCTAAAAGTTTTAAATGTCTAGCTAGTCGGGAAGTTAGTTAAAAATGGATTACAAGATTTGTACTGGACAAACAACCACCGGACAAACAAGAATACGAGCTAATAAAAACTTTGTAACGTTTATCATGAAAGTTAGGGGGAGGAAAAGAGAGGACAAAAGGACCCACGAAAGTTGGTGCCTACATAATATTATTCGAAAAAAAACGAGTTAAATCAAAGCTGGGTCAATCTTAAAATGGCGCTGGTTAAACACAAACAAAATAATCTCCTCAAAACGTATTGTGATTTGTATTTATTTAAAGTTTTCATTCATTTTATTGGATTAGTTGGGTACTCATAATAATTATTTAACCAATTATATTTAATTTTATCTGCATTTTAGTAAATGCTGCTTAATGTGTTTTTTAATATAGCTAGAAAATTTCAAGTAAAAGCAAATATTTATTTTTATTCACTCCTGCCAGTACAAGGCAGTCCATTTCATGGTATCACTTATGATTTTTTCAGTGATTCAAGAATGATTAATAAAAGTACTTAACCTTTAAAAAGACCGTGAGAGGTAAACTCTTAATTGTTATACAGCTGCACATGACGCGAAAGTAAGTCTATATTTTGATTTAAAAGTTAAGTTGAAAGAGGACTACTAACGCCAACGATTAAATTAGCTGTAAGTCATTTCATATTATTGTAAATTCATTTATAGCAAAGTTTACCATTTTAGGCACTGATATTTATTTTCTAGGGATGCACTGAAATAAATGCCAATAATAAAAAATAATAGTGAACAATCGTTATTTATTTAACCATAGCAAAAGGTTAAGTAGGTCGCCAATCATTTTTTTATATACAAACAATGTTATAGACACAGATAATATTAATTAAATTATATTTAATTGCTGATTTAACCACAATAACATTGTCTGGAAACGAAATCAAGTATTGTAATAATACTTCTTAATAATAGTCCAAATCTTTTGGAGGCCACAAATATTTTCATAATGTATATTATTAAAAGCTTACGTACAGCTAATGTAATGTGTGAAATGACGAACATGCACAATTATTATTGGTTACATGTAAAATGTGCTTATTACATTTCATCGTACCACAGTTTACCACCGTGAGCTTTCTTTCCGGAAAGAGATGGTCGAATGGCGTTGAGATAAAAAAAATATACGTTGTTCGTGGATATTTAAATAAAATTAGATTCAATAATACTTAATATTAATTTGATATTTGACAGGTACGACTTGATACTTACAACCACCTACCAGAATTTTACATAAATTATACGATATGATAATATGGTGGTTTTTATTATGTTTTATTTACACATGAATTTGATCTCAATACTAAACGGGCATATTTTTCTGATACAACATCTGATGGTGAACAGTAATACGGCCAACTGCGTACGTAAAAAATACGTATATGCAATTATTATGTACGTATCTTGGTGACCAATATGGGATGTCGTGAAGAAATAAGAAGTTGAGAATTGAAGGACGTTGGTAACTCGGTTGAGTAAACTAATTTCGAAGTTTTTCGACGGTTTTCAACATTACGTAAATAATGTTTTGTTTTCAAATGATCCATTATTAGCATTTAAAGAAAAAATATTGATGTATATGTTTAATAATATAATATTCAGTATAGGTACTACAACACAGTGACGTCCCTAGACAAAATGCCGCCACATTTTTTATACAGTACTTTTTATCAACCTTTCATGACTTCAATATCTAAGAAATGTGTTGTATGGATACATTACCAACAAGATACATACCACTAAATCTAATTTAAATGCCATATCTGATTCAATAGACTATATTGTGAGTCTACAGTTTCAGATAGGTACATTTAAAAATACACTTGACAACTTCCAAAACTAACGAGTGACTGGTAAATGTATTTGGATAAATTTTAAATTAGGTATGCACGAGTCATTGTTGTTCACCAAGAACGTAACATCCAAAGACAACGGAAGTAAACTAGACATCGCGAACCCGACAAAAAAAAATCCTGTTAAAAATTTTATAGTACTGACCTAATTAATACATTTTGTTTCCAACCAGTGAGCTGATTTTTTTAATGGAAAGATATTTCCGTTATTAATAAATTTATGTAGCTATTCCTATATATACCTAATGATTCTCCTCGATTTGCCGCCGTTTGTTTAACTGCCGCCCCCAAGCGACGCTCAATCTGCCTACCCCCACGGGACGTCACTGACTATTCATAATTATACATCAGTTACACTTTTGAATCCTGTTTCACATGTCAATAGGTGAAGTGACAGCGTCCTAATGGAGCCAAAGGCATGAATGTACCCTTTTGGTTAATTTGACTTAATTGCATGGATATGGTAGAAATGGACCAAATCTTATTATGCCAAACACCATAAGTACTACTGGCTTTAGAAATGGGCGAAATAAAGACATAACTTTTCACTAAACTGCGCACCTAAATATGGAATACAAATTAGCCAAAAGCACTCTTCGTGTAAAAAAAAATAAACGACGTTATTTTTTGATGTGTCAAAGACAGTATATAATAGTCAACAAGTCTCAAATAAGTAATATTATTATATAAATCAAATAAGGTAATGAATTGCCAACAATGTTTAAACTTGATTATCTCAGAAGTGTCATTCTTCACATTGGTGATTTTGGCATGGTTGGTACAACTGTTCCTAGCTATTTTTTTTCTCATGTGTCACATGTACCTACTCCTTTAATGTTCCATACCTCAATTCGCCGTGATCATTCTTCAGAATATCATTGTCAGCTCGACGAAACAAATGTTTTGCAACTTGTCACGTGTAGGACGACAAAAAATGGGCACTTCGCATTGAGCGACGATCTGACGCGGTACGCAACGGGTACAGAATTACAAATCGGAGGTGATGTCGAATTTGTATCACTTTCGTAATAAGTGGGTACTACATAGCAGTATTGTCGCGCGTGGCAGTGTGACGTCACAAGTGAAGTCGAGATAACTTTCTCGTGTATTGAGTCGACGAATTCGTGGCGACAGGTTCCATGGAGACATCTCAAAATCCGATCTAGCGGAATGCCATTGTTCCGTCTACTTGTGGACTTTGATTGTATGCGTCATCATTGTGGATTAGTTTTTTTATTGGAAACTTATACATAATAGCGTTGTCGTTTGGGCGAAAGCTATCAACAGCAAAAACATAGTTTTGATATAATAGTCTTTGAATGTTTGAGGATATATAATATATATATGTTTAATTAAACGGTTTTATATACAATTAATAATACACAAGATTTAAGAAAGTGGCATTTTCTATTAATTGTACATATTATATAATTTGGAACACGTCAGTGGGTCTATTCTATACACAAGGCGACTATCGACGGCTAAAGTGATAAATATTATCACTTTATCATATGTATGTATTGAGGTGGTTAATTGTTACAATAAGTTAACCGTCTAAACTCTAAGCTATCAAAACTACCTATCTCGCTCTAAAAGTTAACATAGCCAAGAGGTAGCGTTAGCCGTCTAAACTGTCAAAACGTGCTATGTTTTAACAGCCCCTCTCCTTGGCTGGGTTAACTTTTAGAGCAAGATAGACAGTTTTAATGGTTTATAGTTTAGATAATTAACTTATTGTAACAATCAACCGCCTCAAGACATACATGTGAAAAACTATCGTCGATAGCCGCCTTTTTAGCTTCGTAGATACTCATATTTTTGAGAAAAATATTTGTACCAAATCATGAAGCGATCGCGATTTGATATTTTTTAAAAAAAATCGAATAGTGTGTGAAGTATTCCAAATTATTTATATTAATGTGGATTATCTATATAGTTTAATTACAAAATATAGGTAGGTATTAAATTGTCACGTATATATGTGCGTTATAACTAAAATTTTCAGATATTTAGTAGCCGTATATGTATCAACCCATTGTTAATGACTTGATTCAAAATTACAAAAAATCGTGGCCAATATAAACAGAATTTGAAATAGCATCTCAGTTGTGCCGTATTAATTAATTGGTAAATCATACGGCCTGATTTCAGTGGTCATGAGTTCAAATTACGTTCGGCACAAATATTTCTCTAGAAAAAAAAACTAATATTATGAAAGGTATGTATTTCAAATTATGTATATTCAATATTTATTAAAGGTATGTGAAAAATCAAGATTTGGAACGATGGGTCTCTGATTAGTATTTTGTCCCATTAATGGTTAAGACAAGCGGTAGTTCGAGTGCGTTGGTGCAGGTTCGATTGTAATCAAGTAATACCATTTCAATTACACACAATAATTCCGATTGAATACATTTGAAATCAGGTCGACGCCTTCGTTGCCGTGTGTCTTGGCCCTTACTCATTTAAGTATAATTATTTCCGCCTCCATCTGCATATTTAACGATAGTGTCGTTTTCTATACCGGTGAATATGTACCTATATAAAAAATCTTGATAATGTTTTATCGTTTTTGGACTGTAAATTTTGGCATTTATGCCACGATACTCGTGCTGCTTACTCTTAATAGCAAATTGGCATCGAGGAAGAGGACGGCACAGTTAGACTACTACTCTTAGACGTAGTTTTGGGTAGCCTCCAGGGAAGGCGAAGCAGAGGAAGAGCGTCTGCGCGATGGAACGGCCAAGTGAAAGAGCTGACTGGGGGCACCATCCATTCTGCCCTGAGAGAAGCGGAAGATCGAGAAGGATGGAAAGTCTTGATCGCTCAAAGGATGGCGAAATTTAAATGTGGACACGATCCCCAGCCATGTGTGCACGACCAAGAAGAAGTGGCCAATGCCAGATTCAGGACGTAAAGATATACACATGAATTAACTGTATAAAACGATTACATATTTCGCTATGTGAGTTAAATGCCGTAATTAGCTTGTTTTTTTGAGTAAAGTAGTACTACCTTCATTTGCGGATAAACCGATAAAAACTATCAATTTTCCCCCCTAGTTTTAACATGTTGTGTGAGCGATTTATTAGTTTTGAGTGTTTCAAGTTCAAAAATTAAATCCAATTATTCGGATGCTTTGTTTAAGAGGTCTGTAATAAATGGTAATTTACTGTAAAAATGGAGATCCTCCTCATGGACTTATTGATATATATGATTATACAACTTCTTTATCAAAATTTGATCATTTATTTCAGATACAAGAAACTATATTCTATTATGATAGTTATAAATATAACTGATAATACCACAGCCTTCTGTAAATATATTAAATAAAAAAACGTTGCATCCATTTCATTTACCATTCACCATTACATTTATTACTATGCGATAATAAATAAATTTAAAAACAACAACATAAAATAATCTATTTTTCACACTAAAACGAAAACTGTAAAAAAAGTGTTTTGAAATAATATATATTTTATTGGTTTTTCAATTATCCACAAATTAGATTTTGAGATCATTGAAATCCGTTCTTTTTTAGTGAACTCAATAGTCCTATAAAAAGCCTTAAGTGTCAGTTTAAAAATGCAAGTAGATTAAATATACCTAGGTACTTTAAACTTGATTGACAATTCTTTCCTATAAACACTCTTAATTAAAAATATACCATTTGTTGTAAGTAACAATATCACAAAATTAACAAGATATATTATGGACTGATATATTTATTATGTTAGAAAATCTACTCAATTGTGGATGTATAGTTAATTGTTTTATGGAGTTAACAGGTAAAAAATAGTTGGCAAATAATAGAAAAATAAAATAATTTCTTAATGTACCTTTAAAATAAATAGTTTGACCATAATATTATATAGTAGTGTTAGATTAGATGGACAAAATATTATTTATACTTTTGTGGCTGTTGTATTAATGAAAACTGACTACTAATGAATGACAATTTTTAGAAATATTATCAACAACTAACATATTATCAACTGCCATTTGAAAATATATCCACAAGAAAGAGTGAAAACATGGGTTAAATATGTCAACTATGAAGGTCGGAAACTAATAAGTAAAAAATATTAGGTACAAAGTGTTACTTGATATCGTATGATAGTATGCAAGATTGCAAAAATGACTTGTGATTTCTTGTTAAATATTTTCTGGTCTTATTTTTATATTGTGACTATATATTTTTTTAGTAACCATTTGGAGATGTTATCTATACTTTGAGAAGTATGCTCCATATTTAATTAGAGTTATTATCATCTCTATGGTAACAATTTCCAATTCAGAGTCCACGTTTCTTAACTTTCACAATATGATTGAACTGCTTCGACCGTCTTGAATAAAGGATTGCAAGTTCTTATGTTAATGTTTTATTTTTATTTAATTATATAAAGATGGAGTAAAGTATAAATTATCATTCTTGTATGACTAGGGTTTATTCTTAAAGGCATAGAGAACTCCGTACAATCATGTATTTTATAAACTCCCAAACAGTCTCATGAATTGTTAATAATTATTATCTAAATTAAAATAAAATATCCCTATTATAAACGATGGGTCTCACATTATCCTTTACAATAAAGCTAATTTTGGAGACTACAGTCTGGTATCTCGACCCTGCAGACATATGAATAAACATAATGATTGGGATAATCCCTTTTGTTATTTTGCATACGTAGAACAAGTTTCTCTAAACCTATTTAATATAATAAAAACTGAGATTTAATTGAGGCTTTTGTATCCGTCTGCTATTTGGACTATGTCACAATTCAATTAAGTGTTATACTTTCCGTGATTTTTATTTAATTATATCACTGTGCATCATTTTGTTGGTGGATATTTATAACATAATAATAATAGAACAATGTTACGTGGAAGATGTATAATATTTCAATAGTATACACACAGTAACGCAACTACATTTCGTAAAATGGAACTATATTGCAGAAATTATAACAGTAGGAAAGAAAAATGGTGGATGAAGATAATGACAAAAGCTACGCTTAATAATATAACATGTCCACTGACAACGATATACCAAATAACGTGTACAACTTTAATTTTAGTATTATCAAAGGCATATAAATACATAAACATATATGACAAAATAGGTATTGAATATATAACATAAGAAATTCTCGATATACGTACATATACGTATATATATATAAGACGTGCCAGTAACAATTGCCAACAAACGCTTAATCAAGAACAAATGAAATGCAGCTCAATCATACTATTCCGTAACAACTTTCATTCTCACAGAAAATATATATTCTTCACAAGTGCAAAATAAATTACAATTCATTTAATTACTATTCATAAACTACTTAGATAGATTTAATTAATTTTTATTGTTATGGAATTTAGAATTATTTCGTTAAATAATCGTAGGCATTACGATTGTACAATGAGATGAGAAATTAATTGTTGTGTGAGTGACTCGAGTAGTAAAAGTATATTTAAAAATGTTTCATGTAATAATGCATAACAAACAATTTACTTATTCTAAACGTGATGTATGTTAAATTTAAAAAAAAATACCTAACAATTAAATTATAAAATTTTGGCATTGATATATAATAATAATTATAGGTACGGCAGTAAAAAAGAAACGTAGTAAATGTTTTTAAAAATTCTTATTCAGATTGACTTTACATTATTTGGTGGGTAGGTAAATGTGATTAAGGGGAAGAGGCATGCCAGCAGAAGCACCTAGCGGAAAAATACGAAGCTTGGAATTTGAGACATTTTTTTGATAATTTACAATTTCAACTGTATTAATTAATAAACATGTATCTGAAAACATTAAAAAGATTTTTTTTAAGTCAAAGAAACTTACAATTGTAAAACAATGTAATAAAATGTGAATTTGTTGCAGGGGCCCATCTTATTATTACATTATATTTTATGGTCATATTTATTATTACATTTAGTTTATTAAGTTTTCAATTTTTTAACGTTTAGATTTTTGACTAATTCATCATTTTAATATTTTTTATATTTATTTTAAAAAACACCGATTTTTATAAAAATATAAATGTGTATAACTTGAAATCCTTTTTATTTACAATTACCTTCAAGATGACGGTATTTAAACGTAACAGTTATGAATAGGTACTACTCAGGAGTTGCACAGAAGTCCAATTTTTTGTAAGAAGACGAAGGAAGGATAACACCATAAAACCACATCAGGTTCCTGTCAACCCAAGCTACCTGTTCCTTTGCCTTCCTTCTTGAGGGATATAAATAACAGTACGATGGATCGAGAGGTGTGGCGATAGCACGGAGAGTCCATCATTTAGCAGTGGATCGTGACTGATTGTGATGAAGATGATCAATACTAATGATAAATAAATGAAAGTAAATTAAAACTGTCAACATAAAAACTCAAGTATCGTAAAATTAACAAAAAAAAAACTTTGTTTCAAAACCATTGTAATATTGTACTGAATTTAATACTACGTAAACACCAGTTCAATTTGTAAAGCATGAAAACTTTATAAACCGCTAGCTAGGAACTCAGAATATATACATACACTAATTATTATTATTATTATTGAAAGAAATTTTTGCTCACTGAGTCTATACGAATATTATTATGTAACTGTTTTAACATAAACAAAATAAATGGTTGACGGTTAACCCATCGCTAATTCATGATCATTATAGATGTGTAGATATAATAGATGTTGTTTGTTTGGTAATTGTATTAGTTAGTACGTAACACAATATAAAGGTTTTTTTTTTTTAAATTTAATATCGTTGAATGAGTTTGAGAAAACTGTCGAAGAATACTTGAAGTGGTTAGATTAAGAGATAAATAATAAAATATAGATACTTAACTATTTTATATAAGTATGTTTGGTTAAGGTAATGTGGTTTCAAATTTCGTATGTTCAATAAAGTGTGATACATTTTCAAATCTTGTGAATTATTAATTGAATAAATTATTTAAAAGTGCAAGTATATTCAACTAAGATTTGGAGAGATCCTGACGTCGGCTAGTAGGTAATTAATGTAATTCAAGATGTAAAATGACTAGTGAATTTAGTCGTAATTAGATAGTAATTACTATGTAATTGCTTCAATTGGTAAAAGCACATTATCGCTAACCCAGGGGATGTGGATCCAAGTCTCGCCGAGCTTTTTTTCGCCGTTTTTTTTCAAAGATTTTTTTTTCTACGTATATGACGTCTGAGGTGATTTCAAATTATGTAGTATGTAATAATAACACCCACGGTGGCCGCGCGGCTTAAGCGTTGAACTATCACGCCGTGGGTCTCAGCTTCGAATCATGGGTCTGGCAAGTACACATATTGTTTTTCAATTTGTGTGTGAGTCAGGGTATGAACCTAATAGGTTGAGCAAGTGGCTGACATCCATTTCTCGTAAAAAAACAAAATCTGTTAATACAAACCTCTACTCTGTGGAGGCTCATAATATGATCTTATTAGGATCTGACGTGATCGAAAAAAAATATATCGATACATATTGAGTTAATGATACATTACTTATATGGCATTATTATCTATGTTATTCTAAAAAAAAACCAATGTTTGTATCGTGGGACAAATTTTTTTTTTTTTTAATTTCATACATATTATTATCAAATAATTTTTATAATGGGTAGTTCAATAAACAAAATAATTAATAATTGTAAATTATATGAAATACAAATTTAATGTGATTTATTTTAGTTAATAACAAATATTGAAGTTATGACAATTAGTGTTATGCAACATGTTTGTTAAAGAGCATAATGATCTATTGGGCGTAAGATTTTTTTATCGACTTGTTTTTTTCAGTACTGTTAACAATCTGTTTATAAAGAGCGAAATGCGATGTGAAGAACCGATTAAGAGCTTTCAAATATTTCATTATTGATAGGCATTTTGTTACGTAGTGGCGTTTTCTTGGTCGGATGTGAGCATAAAATTGAAAGCATTTCGCAAAAAGAAAGGGTGGCACGGTGACGCAACTGGCGCCAAGAGACGCACGTGGCGCGAAGTAGAATGCCGGCCGAGAAGAGGCTTTGCGGCCCGGACAGTTCCGACAGGTTGGAAATAATTATTATTTTAACGCGTCGTCACGTAACCGATTTCAACCTCAATATCAAGAAGAAAATCTTTAATGTTATTTGAGTCATTTTAATGCGATGCTGACCGCAATTTTACTTGTTGATACTAATACTTATTATGTTATGCGTTTTATAATTATCAAATTTATTCGGAAATGATATCAGAATTATTTGTTATGAAATACATTATGTTACCACTTCGTTTGAAGTCAAGCAGAGCTTTATATTGTTGTTTTTATTTAATAAAACGCAATTTTTTTTATATTACTTATTCCACTTTAATTAATATATTAGGACCGGTTTCGTCCGCCTTAGTGGGACATTGTCAACTGAATGAAAGTTTTTTTTCAGTTGTTTTTTCAGCTGAATGAAAGTTCGTCCGCCTTAGTGGGACATTTTCAACTGAATGAAAGCTTTCTTTCAGTTGAAAATGTTCCACTAAGGCGGACGAAACCGGTCCTAATATATTAATTAAAGTGGAATAAGTACTATAAAAAAAATGCGTTTTATTAAATAAAAACAACAATACAATGCAGTTCCACCATGAATTCACAGTTAACAAACATAAAAGAAATCAAGCAGAGCTATTTGAAATTCTTTAGTTTTATTGAATGTAAAAAAACTTAACATCGTTAATATTTATTTTTTGTAATTGATAAAGTCACACGTGAAACTGTCAATTTAAATTAAATGATATTTACGTACACTAAAATATAAACATAGTGTTTCTTTGTAAAAAAAAAATCACCTGAGCGCTGATTGTGGAAGATATTGCCTATATTCATTTTAACGATACTTGATTATTCTCATAGCCTATTTTTAATGTCAGTAACAACTTGTTTTCCGATAAGTTTAAAATTAACCATTCAGTGTCTGAATAATTGTGTCTGAGTGTTTTGAATATTTTACATCTAGCTTGAAAAATCTGGCGTATAGCGTTTTTCGTATCCTGTATTACCATTGTTTTATGTTTAATTCTTGCAAAAAAATGTTCAAGATTATGACTTATTTTTTTGAAGTACTACTTTCTAGACATTTTTTTTAATTATAAGGAAATAGCGTTTTTTTTTCCGGCCAACTAGGTTATTTTCTAACCTATCTGGCATATTGTTGTCAATGGTAGTTGGTAATATTGGAGTGATTATCTGTCTGACGTATGGACAGCGATACATTACACATTTTATGTAAAATAGCTATCAATTATTTACTGTATGGATTCATGAATCAGAAAATAACGGCTGCTTACCAGAAACTATTATATTATAATAATTATAACACTGCTGTGATGACAAACTAACATTTTATTATGAGAATAGTTTGGTGTTAATAAACTTCTCGATCTGAAAATCAGCATTTTATTATAATACGTACTTATTCCAGTGAATATGTGTAAATTACACATTATTGATGTTAGCAATATTTAGAATCGCAGGCTCACATTATAACTATACACAAATTAAGGGTTGTATTTTAACGGAGAAAACGTTTAAGTGATTAAGGTGTGTAACGGATATAATTTTATTATTTTACATAAATTGCGTTAAACATAGAGGTGATACCTACGTAAGCAAATATTATCTATGTAAGTAGGTATTTATATCTATATTATTATATATCGAAATCTCAATAATTTTATTAAACATTAGTTAGCAGTATGGATGTTATTCAAACTTCATTTATAAGAGCGATCGGAAGAAAAATAAGTGAATAATGCACGTATTAAATCTTAAAAAAACCATATGTGATGTAGTTTGACTAACGGAAATAAACACTTATATTAAAGATGATATTAAATGAATGATTGCACTATTGTTTTATCCGTACGTTATTTTATATATTTTTTAGATTATTGCATAATTATGTTAACTACGATGATTTGAATTCCTTACATGCCACGTTACAGCCTTAAATATGACTGTCATTGTCAATTACAACTACAAGATTTGAATGAGAATCCGATTATTTGTTTTTACTTTGTATTGAGTAATAAAAACAAAGCGAATTTAAAATTCTAATCATGGCGTGAAAGTACGTAATAAAACATGATAATATAAATCAAGTTAACTCACACTTATTATTGGGTTAGTATGTGAATTATTTAAATCATATTATAAACTTATTTTATATAAAGATTTCAACAGGTAGTATTTAGTTGTATAATATGGTATATTAGTATATATATATTTGGTGGGGATGAAGATGTTGATATTATAATTGTTAGGGATTAGTTCCATGTCAAGTTGATTGCATTTTCATTTATTTTTATCCTATATTATATTATTATTTGTGATGAAAACTTTGAAGTACCTACCTGTTCCCTTTGTGAAATAGGTACTAATACAAATATTGTTTTTTCATGTTTCTTTCACAATTGTTATGCTATAAAATTGCATTCTAAATGATATAGAATGTATACCCATAAATATTGCTAACCACTCAATTAAGGCTTTTTCTTGCAATACTCTTCAGGACGTATTGAGATATCGGAAAATTAGCGAGTTCGTCGAAACTACCTCAGCCATTGATGCCTGTGACCTTCATTATGGACAAGAAATAACTCATAAATAACTATGTTTATCTTTTCGCTAGGTACCCTTTATCATTATAATATATACGTGCTCTTAATTAGAGTATCTACAGTAAATCATGACGTTTGCGAGGACGATTCATGGGGAAATTACTTAAATAATTTTGTCTCGCATATTTTTAGGTACCTATTTGGTGGATTTTATTACTACACCCGCACTATAACGTATCTTACATTTTAATAATAGATGGGGTAGATAACGGTAAACTGAATACACGAATGTACATACCTATCTAAGTGCCAACAAATATATATTAGAACTTCTATGGATGTTAAAAGATGGTTTTTGGTGTAAAAGGCACCGTGATTATATTAAAAATAGACACGAAGTGCCGTTTGGTTAAAATATTATTATGTTATGAGACTTAGTTCTTCATTTTTGATCATAAGCGTGGTACTTAGTGATTTTTTAAGAAATTAGTTTTACGACTTAGTGCTTTCCTAAAATATTGTTGTTCAAATATGTTTTTCTACAAATTTTTAATTATAAATTGTATTTATTTTTATCTAAATATACTAAGATTGTATGTTAAATCTATTGAGAAGCTAATAAAACAGTGTTTTTATTAAAAATAAACGAATTACTATTCATTAAAACCCCTGTATCTCAGATTCAGATTTTTGGTACTTAGTATCTATTTTATTTCATGTATTCCTGACTAATCTGATCATTAATGTAAACAACTAGCCATGTAGTGAATCTGATATTTTTATGACATCTAAAAAGTGGTCATCCCTTTAATCTCATGTACAGTAAGTTGTTTAGGTACCTACAATATTATAAGAAAATGGAATTTAATATTTTTGTGTAAGTATGAATATAATATTATTTTGTTCCTGACTGTCATCACTTCCGTGTTATTAGTCTTAATAATATTGCCTCTGAAATTACTTAACTTTTGACAATGTAGGTACTGTGTAAACTCTAACATCGCACGTTAATGTTATGTTTAAAAAAGTACTCACATGTATACTTATATAATATATTATATACAATTTAATTATATAATATATCTACAGTGTAAATTGGCATGAAATACATGGTGCTAAAGAAAGCTATTACGAAATCTGATGATATTGAAAATGGGGTAAGTAAGAAAGTACTTATAGTGTGACAATGTAATATTTTTGATTATGATTGTTCTCCAAGGTTAGTTTTGTTGTGGTCCACGCGCCAAACAACTTTCACCTTCGGGAAGCGTGTAGAGTTTAAAATAAAATCGCTACCGTGTTACCGGAAGACCGGTTATATTCAAAATTAACCGGTTAAAAATACTCTACCGCTACCTGTCAGAATGAACTGATAAACTGTTAAAAGGGCCAGCTACGAATGCTATCGGAATATGTATAATGGCGTAACTGCGGCTGACAGTAATGGCATGTTTAAGGCTTAATCACACTATTAAAAAAGTCGTAAACGATTTGGAATAATCGATTATGTTTTTTAAAAGAAAAAATCAAATTTAGTGGACGTAATGGTAATTATTGATGACGTGTTTAGTGAAAATAAATATATTAGGTAGATATGTTATTTTTATCTATTCGTTCTAAAATATTAACATGAGTAATTCACATTGGCTTACTAGTAAAATACAAAGAGTTTAAACTATCATAATTGTGTGGTAATATGTATATTATAGTTTTACCGAAATAAAACTATTCTTTAGTACAGTGCTCAAACTGGAGTGCTCGATAGTTTTATTAAAACATAAAAACGTGTTCAATTTTTCTGTTAAATGTGTTTCGTATTAAAATTTAAGAAAAATAATGAATGTAATTGAATTTAATATTTTCTCAATAATTCACGTACCAGAATGCTATTTTTAAATTTTCCGCGATGATTTTGCAAACCGGAGCTGCGGTCTGATCCGCTCGGACTCATTTTTAGCCCTACTTTGGTCAAAAGTAAGTTGTCAGTACATTTTAACCCAGTGGTAGTCAACCTTTTTAAACATACCGCCCACTTTTGTATCTTTGTTAGTAGTAACATTGTCTAACCGCCCACCGGTTCCACAGTAATGGTGATTTATAAAGTAGGGAAGTAACTTTACTTTATTAAATTTATAAAGATCACTTTAAAAAAAAAAAACAAGAAGCTGAGATTGAGATTTATGTAGATGTGGATATATTTAATATCATTATATGTAGGTATATGTATGTACAATTGCAATTAATATGAGTATTTAAAAGTTTCTTATTCTTTAAATAGTGCATGACCTTGATATTGTTGTCTTACGTAGTTTTACTTAATCACAGCAAAAATAAAGTCTTGTGAATCTTTTTCTATAATACGGCCTCTTCTTATCGTGTCCTCCCCTAATGGAGATAAACTACTATCAGAACGATATCTCTGTCATTAATTTAAGCCACGAAATGCGGCATCGTCATATGCCACGTTAACCATTGGTTTTTCCTTGGACAAAAAGTTTTTTCGTTTTGATAATACTAAAAACTTCTCGATCACGAGGGTCAGTCCAAAGAAATATTGTGGATGCATCTATACAGCCACATCTCGTAAGCCTGAACTATCCGTGATATCACCTGGTTTTGCGTTCATATCATAAATAATGATTCTGAAAACATAACATCGACCCATACGCAATATCGGATATAGGTTAAGTTCTCGATTTCTAAGCAGGCATATCATTTTGAGAAAAGCACTCCTTTCTCTCTCAATTTTTGTTTTTATTTCCTGAGACTGGTCCCATTTGACATCCTATTGACACGTGTTTCTAAATATTTTTAACGGATCATTCGTTGAATCAGTTCGATGTTAATACCAACACTTGTGCTTGGCGTCGCTATTTTTTTAATAATACATCGGCGCACGCCAATTCCACAAAGTTTTTAGTGTGGTTAAATCAGTGCGCCAATGAGTGTAATAGTTGACAGAGAATTATGTATGTGTAAAGCCCCTATAATGACACATACGCGCTCTTTTGACTTTGTACTAAGCAAACCGATAAATTTAATACTACGGTACCTTAGTTAAAACTATAGCATAGTTAATAATGCGTTTTCGGCGAATCCATTTAGAAAAACATACGACTCATACGAGTAATAATAACAATTTTAGTTCGTTCACAAGTTAAAATAAATGCTAAGACTTTGCGAACAATTCATACAGATATTTCATTATACGCCTCCTTCTTTCACTGTCTCAAAGTATTGATTTCTTCTTCTTTGACCATGTCCGCTCCTACTAGGATCATATTATGGTCCTCCACAGAGTGGAGATTTGTATTAACAGATTTAATTTTTACGATAAATGGATGTCAGCCACTTAAGAAAATATTATAACAGGAAAACGGTGCAAACATTTACCTTAATCTAGTCCTAAGTCTTTTACCACGTTAACCGTGTATTGCATATATCAATTTGTTTTGTTTTGTATTTATTTAATCACTATATACCATTTTTAGTCATATAATTGAAAGTTGAAGAAACGAAAATTAAATTAAAAACTATTTAGAAATGTTATAATTTATACAAAAACCTTATTTTCTACGGATTGAGCCTAACTATGTTATATAAGTAAAGTTGAAAAAGATTTACAAAGCCCAATAATTAAAATAGCTCATTTTGGTTAATTAGGTTACATTTCATTATACTTTTGTACTCTGAGATTTATTTACTAAATTTGCATTGACATAAAAAAATGCCTAATCCTAAGTATGATAAAAGTTTTTAAAAATATAATTGACCGTTATTATGTATCTACCTATTTCGATTATTTTGGTAAACAATAATGAAAACTCGAAACGACCGTATGTTCTACGTATATTATAATATTACCAAACATCAGAACATACCTTAATTTTGTTTATAGACGCCAATGCACATACAGAATATAAAATATATATTCTGGTTACCAATTCAACCACATAATCTTTTTGGAATCATCAGTCATTATCTATTAGAAGTATTGTAATACAAAACGTTTATGTTAACCCTTTTAGTTATAGTTGAAACTTTTGACTTGGACGAAAACAATATACGTAAATCGCAATAATATCAAGATAAAACAATTACAAAAATGCAATCATTCGCAAATACCTAATGATAGTTTGAAATGAAATATTGCATGAGTTTTTTTAATACTACTATAATTATATATTTTTAAAATATGATTATACTTGTACATTATTATTAAATTTAAAAAAGAGTGAGCAGGTACATATTTTAAGTTGATTATCATACGTAGTTGTGTACATATACCTGTTGTATATTATTGAAAATGGATGATTGACGTCATTAAAAAAATAATTAACAGTTTTGCTGATGTGCAGTTTTATGCATTATGTTATATTTTTTTCTGCTGTACCTATCCTCACAATGATTTTTTTTTTATTATGTATATTAAATAATTATTTCTTTATTATTTGTTGAAATTTGGGATACCTCAATTATAACTTCGTTTTATCCTCTGTAAGAGATAGTACACGTTTAATAATAGCTATTTTTTAGTGTGATCATAGGAATACTAATTTTATTCCAATGTTTGTGTCATCGAAACCTTTATTTGTTAAGGAAAATAAAGAAAATATTAAATTCGTGGTATTTAACTAAATAAGCTTATCTTATATTAATTACTTGTTTGAAAAACAGTATGATTGTCTATATACGTGATAATTTTGTATATTTATCAAATTAGCCATTACCTATTAGGTAGGCATTCAATATCGTTTTGCAGTCAAGAGCCAGGCACTTGGTCTGCTGGAAAACTGATAAGCAATCTTCATCACACTGATACACATGTTTGTTTGTATACATAATTAAAATCTTTTTCCATTTATTTATTTTTATTCTCAATGATTGCCACTTACTTAAATTATAACTAACTCGTTTGTTTTGTTTTTGCCACGTGGCTAGATACTGCAATACTATATCATAAAAGCATGATTCCATTATAGAAATTTGAAATTATTAAAGTAACTTTAAGTGCTTTAAACAACAAAGGGTGGATCATAATGATTCTTTCTTTTTCTTCTTCTTTTGACCATGTCTTAATATGATTATATGTGCCTCCACAGAGTAGAGGTTTGTATTAAGAGATTTTTGTTTTCACGAGAAATGGATGTTACCCACTTGCTCAACCTATTAGCTCCATACTCTGATTAAAAACACAAATTGAAAAACAATATGTATATTTTCCTGACCCAGGACTCAAACCTGGGACCCACAATACTATAAGCCGACGCGTAAGTCACGCGGCCATCGTGGGCTAAATAATCCTTAGGTCCGTCAGGATAAAGAGGTCCGGACAGAGTCACGACGACCAGACAATTCAGACTAACCTCAGATGTATGGAAACCCAACCGATAAGTGATTATTTTATGTACAATATGTTATTAACAAAACTACTTTTACCAGGGACAGCCCCTTTTTTGACAGACAATAAAATTTATTCATAATTTATTAGCAGCCGATGTAAATAATCTACATATTATTATTTGCAAAATGAATAATATGTAGTAAATAATAAGATATACTTTTTTATAGTCGGTATATGTGTAACTTTTGTTTATAATGTGAACAATCAAGGACGGCCACCTTTCGTCTTGCAGGTCGTTTCACGGTCAATTTAAAAAGAAAAAATCTCAATTGCGGAAGTACGTGCGTTTAAAAATGGAATAATTACTTATATAATACATATATAACATAATATCATGCATACATATATGTAATAATAGGATGTACCTAGTTATTAAAACATTCCATCCACGTCATCAAAAATGAAAATAGCTTTCTCGCGTAACAATTTATTCAGATTCAAGTTATCTACGGTTTTAAATAGAATAATGATTTCCGATATATATATATATATATATTAGATATGTGGGTACTACGTTAAGCTGAAGTTTTTATTGATAATATAGTCTTGTAACTGTTAAAAGTATAGTGCATTTTATTTGTAATTATCATTATAAACTTATTAAGGATATGCGATTTATATAGAGTTTTTAAATTTTGCAATACCTACCTAAAAGGATTTTTTACGGTTATACTGAGCAGTGAGCTATATTTTATTACTGCACGCTTATAAATGAGTTATTATTTTTATTTGCGTTGTTTTAAAAATAGTTTATTTTAAAGCAGAATTTGATTAAAAAAATAAAATAAGATTTAAAATTCTTATGGCAAAATTATCGAAAATCCTGTATATAATTAATAATCATTTCATTGATAATTTATTTTAAAATCTACATTTTAAGCAATCGTCATATTATTGCTTTCGATTTTTTTCGAATAAATTTTTATTACCTACCTGAATCAAATTGACTTCTAGAATAGATGTTTAACAAAAAGAGAATTAAAAATATTTCATTTATAACAAACAAACTTTAAGCGTATTTTATTCAGTATTCACAAATGATTAATATATAATATATACTAAAAATTACATAATATGTAATTTTTAGTGGGTACCCATTTCATACCATAACTTGTTTTGTCAGTACCCACTATAATATAATATAATAGTATTTATGACGTTAATAAACTATACGATATAAAACATTCATGGATCAGTAACATCCGAATGAAAAACATACGTATCATTGATAACATTGAGCATGAGTAATGAATGATTTTTTTGAGATAGTATTACCCAATCCGCTTTTTATCTCGGTTGGCAATTTATGTCAAATTTTAAATTAGTATACAAAAAATGAATCAATTTTATGTACTTATTTGAAATTGATAAACATAAAAAGTTTACAATTTATTCAAATACATAACACGAATAAAATTTAAAAAAAAACAATGTTTTGCTACATTTTTCCATTAGATTAAACAGGTTCTTTGTTTTACAATAATTTAAATACCAATAAAATGTTTCGGTAAAAATAAAAATCGAAAGTAAATTCTGTAAATGCAAATCGATTGAATCAGTTAATAAGAACTGGTGGAATAAAATCTGCCGATTTATGTAAAAGAAAGTGTTTCAATTCATATTGATTTATAAAAATCGATTTTCGAAAAGTACGAAAAATGCCAAAAGTAATCTGAAGAAAATTATTTTATCAAGAGAAATGCTTATAGGTACATAGTAAATCGGGAATTTATTTTATTTATTGGCAACTTATATTTAATTACATATCATTAGCCATCTATGACATATTAATTGGGGATTTTCCAAGCACTATGGATACGTCTTGTCATAATGTAATATTGCTGTATCCCAAAAAGAAGACAGAATAACCGCCCGGATGTCTTTTTTTTGTGAGTTGCAAAACCAGTATATTAATTTTAATATGTTGAAAATTAATTGAAATCATGACGTGATTAGGTCGATTATATAACTAGGTTCTTGAAAATGAGGTACCCGATCGAAGCACGTAAGTCATTGTATCAAAAATTCTTCCCGGAACCATTTTTTTCTTTTATGCCGATGAAATCCGAAAAGAATCCTCAAAAAATAAGTGAGGTCCTATTTAAGGGTTTTTTGTACAGAAAAATGACAGTTAATTTTTTGAGTTTTATAATTTGCAAATTGAAATAATTTTTATTTATATCAAACATAGCTTCAATATTTTGATCACATCGAATCACACCAATTTAATACATCCACAAAAATTAAATATTTTAAGAAAAATCGATTAATCATGGATGTGGTGGCACCCACAAGGTTAACCGCGCGATATACAGCGTCATGGAACTGCAGATTTTTCCTGCAATGGAGAGTTACATATTAATGATATTGGTAGAAAATAATATGACAATTAATTCTTATCAGTATTGTACGGAAAGGGTAGAGCTGCTCAAGTCGGCTCAACCAGCTGTTGGCCCGATCGGACTATCCGACCTGGTTGCCACAAAGTTGTCGCATTTTGTAAATTTGTGGCGTCATACTGCCAACGTGAAGATATCGTCACTTAGAATGTTCAGCAGTTTTGTATTAGCTTTTGTTACTTACTACAATTTTTAATATTGCCTCTACGTGCTCATCTCTCCCATGGGTATTCTTAACTTAAAGTCATGCAAACCTTGGAGAGGAAATCGCTGCCTGATTTCCAGGTTGTTCTATGTCACTTTCAGTAAAATTTCCAGGAGAGCAATTTGAAAGTTCACATTGAAATAATTGCACAACTAATATTATAATATATATAACATAGTTTCGACATTATCTATACATCCGTTCATAATTTTTGTATTCTGACTGATAGGTTAAACAGAGTTCTGGAAATATAACAAAATGGCATGAAAAAGTCATTTTGCTTAAAAATGTGATATAGAACAACATGGAAATCAGGCAGCGAAATGGTGATTTACCCTTTGTACAACTTAAATTAATTATATTATTGTTGTTTTTTTCAAAATCTACGCAAACCATGATGTAAAATTAAAGTTTAGATACTCTGTCTAAAAAATCTGACGAATAACTTAGTAAAATACCAAATATTTAATTTTTTAGGTTACATATATGAATAAAAAATTAAGATGCATATCGAAAGTTATTTTGTCATCGATAATATGAATGTGAAATATGTCGAGGAGGTCATGAAAACATTTTGTAATTGTGCATTTGGATGTATTAATAAATAAAAACGTGGATGGGTCAATTTGACAAAATTGTTCTCGATACGAAGCCACGTTCCTAGTGAACTAATAAGCAGCCAACATTGCACATAGTTAGCAGCCTTCTAATGGCACTACTGACTTGCACAAGTTTTCGATCTCATTGCAAATTCTTACTGGAATATTAAAATATGTTTTGAAACATTGTCAAGTTTAAATCATAATGTCAATAGCTTGTTGTACATGCACTTGATTTAAGGATTATAAATATTGTTATCTTGAATTATTAATGCAATTTTAAAGATGAAATACATATCATTAGTTTATTATGTAATCACTTCTTTGAGAAATCATAATTATTATGTTATTACTTGCAATAAACTTATTATATATAGTGATAATATTTGACTAATGTCTACGAGAGAAACTAAAAAAAATGTTGTGACGAATTAGATTTAGTTTAAGATTTTCACTTATAATGGGAATTACAAATTATTGATTAAAAACTTTCATAACATGATATTTAGATAAAAGAATTATTATATATATATATATATATGTGTGTGAAAATAAAGTGATTAGTTAAAACATAGAAATGAGGAATATAAAAAAAACGAGTGAAATATTAATATAAAATATCAAACAACGTCTTTATAAAGTCACCCTCACGTAAATGGAATAAGTTTGGAATAAGAAATCAGTTGAAATCACCGTCAATTATTTATCTACTCCCAATTCTTTGACAGTAAACAGGGGTTTTCACTTTTTTTTCTGGACTTCGTTGACTGTTTTTATTGACAATCCTGTATTTTAGTTGCGTTCGTATTATTTTTTTAAATGTCTACATACTTGTCACATGTCCGTAGCAGTAAAATATTATTTAGTATGCATGGCAATTTGTTAAGTTATCGCAAAAAAAAATCATTACCTTTGATTTATAGACCGAAACCATAGTGTTTAGATTTAAAAAAAAGTACAAAAGCGTTCATTGACTTTAAAATACATTTTCATATTTGTTATATCTCGAAAATATGTATTTTCAAGTCTTATTTTTTATGAGTTATCGTTTTTTTGTTATATTTTATAATGTTTAAAAACAAAGGATACAAGAAAAATTTCAACATCTGCGTTTGGAAATTAAACATCATAATTATTATGTTTGTATTAAATTGATTTATCATATAAATAAAATGATGTTATGTCATTATTTAATTAATATTTAAACTAGCTTTAATACTGATAAATCTACTAATCAGTGATAGAGTGAAATTGTTGTATTCCTATAATAACTAAACACAATGATTAGCTGCCGAGAAACTGAAAATATAATGGCTTATTTTTTAAGAATTTTCTATAATAAAGAGTTATGAAACATAATATTATTAATTATACACAATACCATGTCAATAATAGTAGATTATGTTGATGATTTATTACAAGCAGTAGAATAAGCAGTTACTAAATTTGGAATAACTGTAAGCAAAGAGAAAGCGCATTGTACGAATGATAGCAAAACAAATATAACACAGCGCATTGAAAGTAAAATTCTTTCACTTAACGCATTACTTTTGCTTAAATAAAAAGTTATATGTGTTTAGAAGTAATACTAGATTGTCGCTATTATATATTATAATCAGAATGGAAAGATAATCATTAGTAATTAATATACTGAACTCATTGTTTTTTTCTGTTTGATATATTCATACGATATTTTGAAGTATTCTCCTATTTTATAACTTTTTTATTAGCTCGTATTCTTGTTTTTCCGGTGGTTGTTTGTCCAGTACAAATCTTGCAATCGATTTTTAACTAAATTACTGAATAACTAGTCATTTGAAACTTTTAGAATATATCAGAACACGATGCCAATGCATTCTTTTAATACTTTTAGCCATCTTTAATCAGAATTGAATTCATTTTCAGTTAATTCTGTTTTGTATGGAAAGTTATTAAAGAAAAATCCGTAAAAAGTAAAAGACTATTATTGGTTGCTAAGGGGGTGGTCCTAGCAACTAAATTATTATTATATACGTGCATTACTATGGAAATCAAAATGAAATGTCAAAATGACATTTCAGTATTCTATATTTGTTTGTTTTTTTATTTACTTCGTATCAAGTACAAGTTTGAGCATATTGAGCATAATAATTCAACAGAAAATTTAAAAACGTTGTAGGTATATGAAAAGTTATTTTTATCTTGTAATTATTTATATAATCATTGTTTCGTTTGATTACTAAATAATAAAATGTAAAATTTGTGCTTAGTGGAAATTGATTTTCATTTTAAAATTTTCTAATTTTGTAATTTTTCATTTCTATTTACTTACTTTTAATCGGGTCTAGGACGATTTGACGCTGGGACAACTGGGCGCCACGCAATTTGAAAATAAATATACGTCAGGTAGGTAGTACTTATTGGTACTTTAAATATATATATTTAATGTTTATATGTATATTTAAAATATTATTATTATGATTTAATACTTGGTGAGAATTTAAATATGCACACGTAAATAATGATTTAATCGTGCATTGTTTAAGTTCCAACGAAAAAAGAGTTTCGCCTCAGGCATGATAATTCTCAATCCGTAATAAAAACATTATTTTAAGACCAATATTAATTAAAACTACTAAGTAGTAGATAGAAACTGATTAAAATTCCTCGTCTTCGTACTGTATAAAATCGTAACCAACGTCTATGTATTTCATTCGACAGTGAGGCGTCCAATTGTCTTGGCGTCCAGTTGTCCCATTCCCTTTTGATCTGTGGATGCAGCAGACTGTCATTATTTAATATATTATGTTGGTTGAATTAAAAAAAACTGGTAAATGCCAAAATATGAAGTCAGATTAGCAAATAATAATACACAACAGATGTACCTAATGTTTTAAATACTTTCTTTATATATATATATCATAGTAGCTGTCTATTTTGATAATATTCATTTCAACTGTGAAACATAATATAATGGATATCATAGAATTATTTACATTGTTTTGTTGACTTATAAAAATACTATTAATTCATATAAATTACTATCTACCATCAGTGTTGCCAACCGTACTATAATAATTATAGTATTTGTACTATAATTTTGGTCCGCGTACTATGTACGATATAAAAAAGGTATAGCAGGCCCAAAAATACTATAATTTTGAATATCGGAAAAAATATGTAAATAGTACTAAAATTTCGACATATCCGTTAAATAAAATGTTGCAAAGTACTGTAATTTCGCAATATAAGAAGTTTTGGTGAACTTGGTTGGAAGAGGTATCTAAATAAAAAGATGTCTCGGAATTTTTCGAATTCTCCGCTATTTTTTTTTCTTAGAAACAAAAAACATATACATTTTCAACATATGACAACGCGTACTATATTTTTTCCCCAAATACTATAATTTTGGAGGCTCTGTACTATAATTCCACTTTGAAAAGATGGCAACACCGTCTACCATCCTCATATGGTAGTATTCGTGTGTAATTATTATTGCTACTGTTTGAGTGTGTTGGCGGATGTTCAATTCTCAGTCTAAAGGACGCGAACAATTGATAGCGTATATTACAATACAACTATTGCAAAAAGACACTTTGGAAATAGTAAAAAAATACTTTACACGAACAAATTGTTAGAATTAATATCTGACCTTGCTTACACACCGTGACTTAAAATGAAGATAACCTCTTCTGCGGACATGGAGCATTCAATTTAATTTAATAATTCTAATAAATTTATTAATACGATTGTAAAAAAATGATAGATAAAAAAAATGTCACGCTGGACTAAAAACAGTATTTATTTAAATTACACGTGTTGTCATACGAAACGTACAAATAGCTTTTAAAAAAATCTCGCAAATTTAAGTAAGTGCTGAAGGAATCTAATAGCTGCTAATGAAAAAATAAAATGCGTCAATTACCAGACAGCATTGTGTACAATGTTGAATATCCCCTCATTAAGTATAAAAAGTAGATGGGCCTTGATCTTGTAACACATTGAGTTTGCTTACATTATGCTTGTTGTTTAAACAGTTCTCGACGTGTGATGAAGAAATTTAAATAAAATACATTCTACTGTTTTAATATTTGCCAATTTTAGTAAGTCATTAAATTAGTAGACAGGTGAATAGTAACAAATATTAGTATTTATGCTAGTGTTGAATGTAAAAAAAAACATCACGACAATATAAAATAAATGTCTCCGAGTGAAGCTTCTTCAAACTCATCACTTAAAATCAATGGATACGAATTTCATAATGTTGACGAATTCATGAAAATGTCTGATTCTAAGATGCATGGTTCGTTATTAAAAAAAAATGTATAAGTAAATAACTCCTCAAAACGACACTAGTCAAGAAGTTTCAGAAGTTGGTTTAACGCTGACCAATAAATAGGTACTATAATAGTTTACAGACTCTTCAAATTAAGACTGTTTAAATTTAAAAAAAACTAAATTAAATTATTGTTGTTTTTATTTAATAAAACGCAACTTTTTTGGTTTTTAGTGTATTTTAGGGGTTTTTAGTTAGGGACATTTTCAACTCAATTCAATTTCAATTCTTGAAAATGTCCCTCGGAGGCGGACGAAACCAGTCCTAATCTATTGATTAAAAGTGGAATTAGTACTACAAAAAAAATGCGTTTTATTAAATAAAAACAACAATACAATGCAGTTCCACCATGAATTGACAGTTAACAAAATAAAATAAATTAAATTAGCCTCAACAAAATTTACGTCAAGTCCTTGCGTATACGCATTGGATAGCTTAGCCTTATCAAAAAGGATGACTCTAATATAATTATGTAGTCCCTGGTTGTCTGCGTTGTACAGTGATTTCAATATTGTCTCACATGTGTGAAAGTGGAACAGCTTTCATTGGATAGGCCATGTCTCAAGGATAGAAGACATCAAATCACTTAAGACGTTTACCTCCAGAGATATGATGGAAAATGAGATATACTGAGGTTATTGGACCACGTAAAAAGAGACACAGCCTAACTATGCCTGATGGAATGGGGATAGTGACCGTGCAGGTAATGTTTTTTTTAGAGGAATATTGTAATTTTTGAGAGCACCAAACTTGGTATATATAAAATCTACACCCGATACTGAAATGTATCACCCCACTTTCAATTTCACCCAAGGCGGCCATTTTTCCTAGGTAGGTATTTCAATGCCTTACAAATAAACAATGTATGGTTTGCTCTAGATTTTATAAAATGTCACAGGGGTTCCGCCAAGCAAAAAGTATTGAGAATCACTGAAACTTGAAATTTATAAAAAAAGGATTGCATGCTTTTCGTAAAGTATGTCAGTCCAAAAGGAATAAAAAAAACATTAACACAATTATTACACGCAGTCATTTTGGTCACCATGGTGGATATCTCGTTTTATTGACATCCAACAACATTTAAGGCCTTGTCCAGATGGCGCGATTTGACTCGCGCGTAAAAACTCGCGCGCATTCCATGTACATATGACCTCATTGAGCCGTCCATATGCACTCGCGATGGGTCACTTCTTGCATGCGGTTGAGTTTCAGGTGACTTCATTGAGCCGTCCACATGCACTCGCGACATATCGCGACGAGACACGCGTCATCAGGACAAGCTCTTACAGTCTTTTTAAAATCCAGACTTCCTATAAACACGTAATTTGATACATAACTTACATATTATATTAAAACAATTTGGGGAAAATAGCCGGAATTTCGACTGAGGGATAAATTTTAGGTGGCTCTCCTTCTTAAACATTCACGGTGTGGGCATGGTGTACGCTAAATTTGGTGTTCTCCTTAATAAGTTGAGTGTTTTTATTTTCTTTAATCCTGTGGCTATGTGGTAGATCATTTTATGGAAGTGGTCAAAAACCACATTGAGTTACAGTGCCAGTGAGGATTATGATGCTCATAGTGATATCATATCAAAACAATAACTATTTATATTAATTCTTCTGAAGATAAAAGTAAATAAATATTGTTGTTTTGTTATGTAAAAAATGTAAGAGTAATAATTTATTATTATTCAATAGAGGTATTTTTTTTTATTTCCACTTCATATTGTTATAAAAGCGACTTCACGCAATGTTAACTGAGATGAGAGAAGTGGAACGAAGAAAGTAATTTAGGTGAGACATGAAAGATATCATCAAAATATTCTGCCCACCTTCCGAAGTAGAACAGTTACGTGGCGTAACGCAGGCGATTTTTTACCATTATATTATTTAAACATAATGGGTGACTGTAACTTCAACAAAGATTACGAGATTTTAATTACTACCACCGGAAGATGTCACCGTCGACAAACTGGAAGTAAAAAGATTATTTTGCCAAGCGAAGCCATCTTGTAATATGTAAATAATAATCTATTAAAAAAAAAAACATCATGGAAATGTAATTTGTGTTGGTATCGTGAAATGAGGTGAAATTTGGGTATTTACCAATCAAAAAGAGTTCACTGCATAATGTATTGTTCCGGTTACGTCTTGTATACAAAAAAATGGTCATATTATTCTTCCGTTTATGACATAATATTGCATAACAAAACAATTGAATGTAAGTTTTTGTCGCATGGAATTTTTGGCATTATAAAATGTTTCTAGGCAAAACAATAAAATTAAAATTGGAAGTAGGTTACTTTTTTCTCAAACAGTAATAAGCTTATTCCTGTTGTATTATTTTATTTAAGTATTCAACAAAATTAAATACTTCAATGGTTATTACATCAACAATGCTGTGAGATTTTTTTGTTTAAAAAAATATGAATGCAAAAATATGTATGATTAAATTTAATGTATTATTAAGTAATATTCTTTTTGGCAAAAAAATAATATTATATTTTATGACAAATTATTGTATGAAACGTCAATTTTGTTCTGCAAATAGTGCAGTGGTAGATAATTAAATGTTCACTAGGTAAAATACTGACGTAGCGAAGTCTATTTTTACAACCAATGGTCTGAATTTAATAAGAAATAATCTATTCTGGTCAACTAACGTCTCACGTAGACACCAGGCTACGAAGTAGTATATTATTTACCGTTCTTTATCGGAAGCTCATCTATTTGACGAAATGCAGTGAACAAAATCGAAATGACAATATCCTATTACGAAATAATTTTAAAACTAAACAGGTATTTCAGTTTTTTAAAAATTACAACACACGAATGTGTTACTCGTATCGAATTGATAATGAATGCACAGCTAACACATTAAATCCAGGTGCTAAGTAAGACTAGAGCACTACTATAATTTGAATTGAATTTGACTGGAATCATTCCACAGTGGCACAGTAAAAGTGATTCACGGTTGTATCAGTATTGTTTGCTAGTATTGAAACAGGCATTGTATCAAATAATAATAATACAACTACGAATCGTTTTTTTCCGTTCCCATGGTGCCACTGTATAAGGATGTACGACAGAAAACCTTCTTCAAAATTTTGACAGTGAAGCTAAAAATATTGAGCTAGTCATTTCGTTTTGCAGATTGATTTTTGCAAGTTCTTAGATTTGTTTTTAAGGGTTGCATTGACACCAAAACGGATTTGCATTAGTGTTACAAACAGGGAGCACAAAAATAAGTGGGTTACCTTCTGGGTGTGGTTGTAAAAAATACGCGATTATCGAATGTGAAGAAATATATGATACACTTAAACACGTGTAAAAGAATGTTATTTTCAAAATCTACATCTAAATCATATTATGCATTGAAGTTTGTCACGTAAACGAAACGCGCATTCAATATTGGTGATATTTCAGGACATTTAGGTATTTATTTCGTTTAATGGTCTGATCGTCACTAAGTCATAAACCAAAACTAGCTTCAAAACATAGGTATATACCGACTGGCTTTCACATTTGTATCTTATTAATCTGTTCTGTTGTTACATATTTAAAAAAAAAACTATCAACAATGAATCATCAATATTCAGATTATCTTGATTAAAAATCACAAAAAATGCAAATAACAATATGTGAGTTAGTAACCAAACCAAGAAAACGTTTGATAATTACAATACCGAAATATAAAAAATCTTCCGCTACTAGGAACTGCCTCAATAATTTTTGTATGTGTTTATCATTTTAAATTGTATGATAACTGAGATATATTATATAAAAAATATATATGCAACATACAGCTGAGAATGTTATATACATCTTAAGGCATAACTACCAAGGTATTAATTAGCAAACAAGATAATACAATCGATGGTGAGTGTGCATTTGATTTTTATCGGAATAATACATCTTTACGTGCTTCATACATAAACATGAGACGTGTGCGCAATCAATACAATAATAATTAATGGTAATATGTGCACAAATTATATGAGGCACTAGGTATATCGATGAATACAATATGTGAAATATTTTAATAATATTAGTAGAAATTGTATTACAATCTATTGTTTTATTAACCCTCCATTTTTTATTTTGCATCAGCAATTTTTTCACGTGTTTGTATATTTAATAAATAAATTGTGCGTTCATCAATATTTTGGAATTTATTTATTGACATATACCTAACCTAACATAACCTAATCTAACCTAATGGTAGGGGATCTGATATTGTTATTGGGAAAACAATGAATTATTAAGTGTATATGACACTTGTATTGTTAACCTTTCATTCATTTGAATTCACTGTTTTTGATAGTTATCACAATATGTCAATTAGGGATTGCGATACCAGTATTTCAAAACCGGTATCTCAGTATTTTTCAATACCGAAATACCGGTTTTAAAAATCAGACAATACCGATATATTCGGTATTAAAAGTGGAAACAAAATGTATACACATAAAAGGCTTAACAGGACTGTACATTTTTTGTTGGGATATGCGATGTCTATTTTACTTCCGTTACCATTCGACCTGTAAGTGTAAAAAGCGCAATAAACTAATAAATTATTAAGTGGAATTATCAGTAGGGCATATACACATTGAAGATCACTTCATAATATAAATATATTGAAAGATAATTCGAAGAAGAAAGTGCCAATCATTTAACTACCAAGTATTTGTAAACATCAACATCTCTACCATATCTTACATTTACCTATTTTTAATGGTTTATATATGAAATATTATTATTTTAAAGAGATTTTTATATCTATGTTTATTAAAAGATACTTATATTTTTTTTTAAATATATTTCACGAATACCGGTCGGTATTGGTATTTTCATTCGATATTGCAATCTCTAATGTCAACTAATGTAATCTTAAATAATCGTAGCTAAGTAAAGCATATTATCAACCAGGTTTGTATAATGCTTTCATTCACCTGTTTTTATTTGTTTATTATGTTGGTAGTTACTCATTTTCTTTGTAGGAAACCGTCACTGTTATTGCATTGTTATTCGGAGGTATAATGTGTTGAAAGTACACGTCCGAGTGCATACGTTTTAACTGACGGTGTTCATTAGTATACACCTGTACTCTGTGCATTATTATGCACTTTGATGCAATGGATATTAGGCACATGCCATAATGCATTCAGTATTTTCAAAAAATATGTAATATGTTGAGAAAATGCCAAAGAAAGTCATTAGCATAACTAAGAAATTATTCAAGAAAATGAAAGAGTAAATATTGTGCTAATTACTTAAGATGAAATCAAATTACTTTAAAATTAAAAGAATTTGATATAATTTAAAACAACCTGGATATGTACCGAATCATTTTCATATTCAGCATAATACTTTTGAACGATTTATTTTATTATTAACATTATTTATTTATTAACACTTTATAGATTTCGCTCACTCGCTTCAGAGCCTATTCCTTCGTGAAGTAAAATACATCAGCTTCATCGAAATAAATACCTACCTAACAATCTATATTGGTATTCATATCGACGCGTTATTTTTATAACGGTTATTATTGTTAGCTAAATAGTTTTAATTATTGAGATAAACAAAAATGTTGACAGGAGGCACTGCAACCCAGAATAAGAGTAGGATATAAGTCTGATGGGTAAATGCTTTCTCAATTAATGAACAAAATTAAATTATTGTATGTTGGAACTAAGTCATAATTGTTTAATGATCGATGTAATATATTATATACGCACAAATTAAAATAGTTGTAAATAATATTATTGTTTTGATAACATTTCATTGCGTAGATTTATATCATACTGTAGTAATATAAGCGTCGTTAAAAAGAAAGTGTGACGCAGAAAAATAATAGTGACAAGATCACAGAAGATTGACAAATTAGTGTGAAAAAATAACATCACATTACGTACAATGCAGATTGAATGAATCATTGCCACTTTCGAACCGGAAAATTCAACGGAAAAAGCATTTATTCGGCTATGAAATTCGATTAATTTACAAACTTCTTACGTTGTTTCTCCATAGAGAATGTATTTACTTAGTTTTTCCTCGTTATAATTTATTTGACGAGGCAATTCGACAGAGCTTTATTAAATTTAAATTCCATCTTGCAGTCAACAGCGGAACGTTTGCCAATTTCTTTACGAAACATCAAGTAAATAGTCAGATTTCTTTATAAACGAACGGGGAAATAATAACAGCAGTACCTACATTATTTTTTCATCCGAAATAAATTACATATCGTATACTTAGGTATTTTAAATGACGAAATTATAAAACTTAATATTACTAATATAATTTTTTTCTTGTTAATAATAATTAAATGTCACTTTCAAACAGAATCTTAAATGTAAACATTCAAAAATATTTAATATCATTTTAATGAATAATCATAAATTTATAATATTAGATACAAATAGTTGAAAGTTAAGTTAGTAGCGATTTCATGAAATACATTAAAGTTATTGTCCCTAAAATCCCTAAATAGCAACTATTCACTTATATTCAAGTTAAGGTTATATTAACATATTTTTACGAAGAATGAGTTAGCCATGTGCCCAACTCATTGGGTTAAAAAATAACATGTATTTTTTGAGCAGTCAATTGTTTGAACCCGTGGCCCACAGCTTCCTATTTGTACATGGGTGCAATAACAACAGTTATGTTTTATATGATAAATATTATTACCTATATTTAAAATAGTATGCTAATATCATTTTGACATTCATAAGTGTGTCAAATAAAAAATCTTCAGAAGTCTTTCATAATCAGAAATATAATATCAACAGTTCATCGAATCGAAAAGAGTGAGAGAAATATTACCATCACATAAAAATATACTGGGTACGTATTATTTCTTAATGTGTATAATAATATTATGATGTAGATTTATTGTTTACCCTCTGTATGTTTTTATTATAATGAAATGATATTTCTTCCTAAACATCTGAATAAATAAAAAAAATGTTATAAATATATAAATACAAACCTCAGCAAGTTCAAGTCGATTTGCACATAAAATCAATAGATTTGTTTGTATAGTTAATCTCGTTCATAAAAAAACTAACACGGTTTGGTTGAGTTTGTTTTGATTTAAGAATAGTTGATCTCGTCAGCTGAGAGTTTAAACTGTTTATCACTCTTATTGTCAAACACACAATGCTTAAAACACTTGAAACTAAGACATCGCTGTGTCCACTGTAAACATGCAAGTATGTGCGAACGATTTCGATGTGCGGTCTTGTGTAATAGTTCTAACGTCGGTGAAATGGCAAAAGGTAGACGGCGTCTGTGCTACCTGTGCGACCGCGTGCTTCAGGTACGAAAGTTGGATTGCAAGTGGTTCACAGAGCCACAACATCGACTCGACTACCGAACACGTTGTCAGTGATTAAGCGAATGGTAGGGCGACTTGCCATTATCAGGCGCCGCATTTTCCAAGATTTGAGGTTCTAAAACTGATGTAATCGTGAGGCTAGGAGCGATGCGTCATAGGGTGGCGATGCGGAAGACGAGGGGTGCAAAATAGATAAGAAAAACAGGTAAGTATTTGTGTTTATCAATATAATACTTGCTAAGAAATCCTCTATAAATACGGTAACCACTGGTCTTTAATTTTTATCGTGAAAAATCTATCCTTTTTTGTTAGACATGTTAATTATTTTAAAATTGGAAAATTAGTAATATCCAAACACTCGGCTCAGATTTACATGGGAAAACTGTCACATCTGATCTGCTAATGAAAGTAAATGTTCTCGGAGTGCTCGGAGTATCCCTCATGAATCATTCTAATAGAATAATTTACGATTGGTTGCTTAGAATAATTAAAAAAGGCTTGTCATACAATTAATCGCACAGGAAAAAACTCAATAATGTGGGTCTATTTTTACCAAAACGATATGGTCACCGTGCTTTAAAGTTTTAACTAACAAATATATTCATTCTAAATTATCGAAAGAGCACTAAAATAATAGTACGTGATAGTAGTAAGTCGATTCAAATTCTGCCAGTATATACTAGTATTGTGGACAGTACTAAAATATGCCAGTGATTATAACGAGCCTCTCTTATCAAATAAAAGTAGATTCGACAACAATTATTAAAATGTACAATCAAAAAAAGTTTGTTTTGATGAACATTAATTAAAAATGGAATATCATCATTCATCACTATAATATTGTATAATATGTGTACATATAAACTCATATATTCAGTGGCGTGGGTAGGATTAACACCAGCAGGATAAACATACCAAAGGGGTGACAGGAAGTTTCACCTGCATATTAAGATTTTTTTTTAAACAATAGGCGGTCCCTTTGAAGCATATTTTACTGCGGATTGATATTATTATCATTGTAGCATAGATGGTAAAGAAAGATTGTATGTCAGGGTAGATTTTTTTATCTCTCATTCCACGCATTCAAAAGATTTAAAATTTTAAATTTTAAAACCATATTTAAGATTTTAACTAACTTCAGATGGTGATTTTTATCCACACGCACACCACTGGGTAGATTCTATTCATAATGACTTTCGTCTTGAATTAAATTTTGTAACAAGTTGTTTTTAGTCTGATTTTTTCAAAAAAACAATGAAGTAAGTACAGATTCTGTATCTAAAGTACATATTTTCCAGAGTGAATTCAGCTGTTGAACCTACTCATAACAGAAACGTCAAATTACTACAAATTATTAAGCCGTAACTTCTAGCGCCTGGAATATCAATTTCAACTTCAATTTCAATTTCCTGAAAGTGTTCTTTTGGACTTACTATACTGGTTCTCAGTTTGCAGAAAATTTCTATTGCTACTTAATTATTATTAATCAATTTTGTGTATTGGTGTAAAATTAAGTGAATTACTTGTGAATTAACAAGTAGGTTCTACAGTTCTATACTATTATTGTGTTTTGTTTTAATATAAATACTCATTTTTGGTATAGCGTGTGAAATAAGATTTTCTTTTGCATTAAGATTAGACAAATATACAGCTTTCGTGTGATTTCAAATACAAAATTGGTTTATGCCGAAACATGTTCCAAAACTAGAACAAAAATGGAAAGGGTTTTATTTTATAGTTTCACACACGAAAATGTGAGTGATTTTGCATCACACAAAATAATACACTATAGGTTTATTTATTTATATTAAGGCCGGACGAATACGGAGTTTGCTAATAGTTCACAAAAAAAAATATGAGCTAAAACTTACACAAGATGAGTGTTTTTATTTTGTTAGAGAGAAGGTATCAGTTGCTAAGATTTAAATTGTGTAGATTTTCACAATGCAGAAAGAGTAGAGCTAGCGCTGGCTTCACATGGATGGACGAATAACACTCTCTTCCCCATTCCACTGCCATGTTTCACCGTAAGCCAGTGGTCTTCAAAGATTTTTGATCGCGTGATGTATTTCGGAAAATATATAAATGAAAGCACGCGATCCTTTGCATATTCAAGTAAGTACCTACTAACTTATAATCATGGCCCCTACTTCCTGAAGCGGGCCCCCAGGCCAGAATTTTTGGCGCCCCTCCCTACCTACTACCTATCTCTAAGGTTAAAGACAGTGTAACGATTTTTCCAAATGATGTTCGAGGCCAATTTAAGGGTAGGTATTTAGTGTATTTTTAACGATTTGTTGTATTTTTAATACCTACATCCAGTTGAATTATGGAGTTGTTGAGTAGGTATCATACACAATACTCAAAATTTGCAGGCAACTTTTTTTTACTATGGGAGCAAATTTGTGATGTTTGTTATCTCACGTATTTGGCCGACCCACCACGCCGGGCCCCCAGGCTAGAGTCCTGTAGCCCCCCTTGTGGGGCCCATGCTTATAATACATAAGATTAAAGTTATTTAAATACAAATATATGAGTAACTAATACACTTTTCTTGATTAATGAACATACTTAGTGTAACACAGATTCATGGTACGAGGGTGGGTCAATAATTCCTTAGAAAAAAGCATTAAAACAGTTTTTATTTTTGTATTTTTTTTTATTTCTCAACATAATCTCCTTGGAGCTCAATACACTTGGTTAGACGTTTCTCAATTTTTTTAAACCGCCAGAAAAATAAGTTTTCGGAAGGTCCTCAAAATAAGTATTTGTCCGATCGATGACTTTTTCATTTGAAAAAAAACGTTGTCCACTTAGCCATTTTTTTAAGTTTGGGAAAAGGAAATAGTCACTGGGGGCTAAATCTGGCGAATACGGTGGGTGGTCGACCAATTCGAACTTCAATTCTTCAATTTTAGCCATTGATCGTAAACATGTGTGAACACGGGCATTGTCCTGATGAAAGAGGATTTTTTTCCTGTTTAAATGAGGCCGTTTTTCTTCAATTTTGTTTTTTAGCTGGTCCAATAAAGATGCATAATAATCCTCTGTTATTGTTTTTCCTTTTTCCAAATAGTCAACGAAAATAATTCCACGTGCATCCCAAAATACAGTAGCCATAACCTTACCAGCTGATTTTACGGTTTTCGCCTTCTTTGGACATGGTTCGCCTTTCGCAATCTACTGCTTTGACTGTTCTTTCGTCTCGGGAGTATAGTGGTGTATCCATGTTTCATCTACAGTCACAAAGCGACGAAAAAATTCATCCGGATTGCGTTGCATGAGCGACAACAGGGCTTTAGAGGCCACCACCCTATTGCGTTTATTGTCGACTGTGAGCAAACGCGGCACCCATCTTGCAGAAATTTTTTTCATGCCCAATTTGTCATGTAAAATAGAAATGACGCTACCTTTTGAGATCCCTGTAACCTCAATTATCTCACTCAACTTTAATCTTCGGTCACTTAACACCATATCGTGGATTTTATTGATCATTTCTGGTGTAGTCACCTCTACAGGACGTCCTGAGCGTGGTTCATCCTTTGTTGATGTACGACCACGTTTAAATTCATTTAACCAGTTATAAATAGTTGCAAGTGAAGGAGCAGATATGCCGTGCCAACTCATTTTTTATTTCCTTTGCTGTTAACCCTTTTATATTAAAATGTTTAATAACAGCTCTAAACTCAATTTTCTCCATTTTTGTAAACAAGCAATTTTTTTTTTTTAAATGTACGAGAAACACAACAACCCGACCAATCTGATTGAAACTTCGCAGCATACTGAATCGGTAGTGTCGCTGCATGAAAACAAACCGCTTACAGTACTAGTCGCGCCACCTGTCGGCTTTTCTAAGGACTTATTGACCCACCCTCGTAGCAACATAAAGGTTAGCAAACTTCTCCCAAATTACGTAGGTTGTGTAGGTACATACCTCTTTCACATGATGCAATTCGGGAAAATGTAAAAAATATTTTTTTTTACAGATTATCCTAATGATATGCTTTACGTGAATTGGTTGTTAGTCACTCACTCAATAATATATGGATTCAGATGGTAAACAGAAATAATACTCAGCCTAAGATCCAAACAGTGCACATTTATTGAGAGGTATTTATTACATAGCAGTTATTTAGTACATGCATAATAATTGATTATCTAAAACCGTAAAAAATATTTTCTCAGAAGATTGAAGATATCACTTGTCATAATAATCGTCTCCTCGCCGATTGTTTGTATAATGATATAAATTCTTTTTTAAATCGATATAAATAATTGGCCAAATTGTCTTGGGCATTTTAATTTGTTAGTCACTGCTATAAGCAATGGCGTTGCTTTAAATTGTGGGACCGTAAGCAAAATTAGACCCTCAGATACTTTTTTATTTTCATATAATTGCATGGCATGATTTTATTTTATTTTACATATATTATAAAACTACTTCACCTAACTATTTGAGGAAATTGAGTAATTCCTCTACCCCGTTCTTCTTCTTGGTCCCTTAATACAATTTCTGAGATTTACTACAATATACACAAAAATTTTAAACAATATTAAGGGGGAGCGTAATGCTAATAGCAGTGTCATGAGTACAATTTGATACATTTTCAAAAAAAAGTTTTTAGTTAAGTTTAACTACCATTTTCTATAACATTTAGTTCAAAGTCGTATGCAGAACATTTATGAGTAGATTCCGACCTAAATAAAAGTCGATAAATAAACAATTCACCACATACCTACCTACTTATTTATTCCAACTTTTTATCTTTCTGGTAAATTTCTATTGAAAACATATCTTTATTGGGGGGGCTTGCGAAAGTATATATCGTATATATATTATACAAAACTATATTTTTATTCAACGAATAATTCACAGGATTTAAGAATGTTACATTCTTTATTTAACATTTATAATTTTTGAAATACCACGGGCACCTTGAAAATCTTGAAAACATATTGTATACATCGGACTGGACTTGCATAGATCGGAAAACATATTAACCGAAATCCAGAAAAGCGTCCTGTCCGGCACCATATTTTTTTTCAAGATTTTTTATGGTTCTGGGGTTTTTCCAAAATATAAAATATATTAATTAAAATACACGTGACTTTTATGTATGGTGGTTCCTTCAAATAATGGAGAGCATTTTGCAAAGCATGAAAAAAAATATTGGAAGGTTTTAAAACACTTTAAAAGTAAATCCCATTCGCTGCGGACCTTTTAATTAATATTTAATTACCAAATGTAAATAACATGCTAATTATATCTAATGGCCACCTGATGGGTAACGCACCAGTTGCGTTGGACGCAGTGAATGGGTAATTATTAATTGTGGAAAATAAGATGACTATAGATAATCCTTTATTGTTATTTTCCTGAGGCACATTCCTAAATTATAGATGCCAGTATAAAATTCCTTTGTATTCGTTAATATATAATTTAAAAGCTGTTAAGTCGATATACATATTGAATAGAAATAGTTGAAGATCTAAAAATGAGATCTTTATGCACCCGAACAAAGATTTTTTTTGAATTAGCTAACTATCTTTCGCAAACCCACACATAAAAAATAATTATTTCGCAATATAAAATAAAAATATCGTTTCCGCTACAATTTTATGCATAAAGCAAAAATTTATCGCGATATCCTGAACTTTAGCAGGAAATTATTAAATTTCGAGGGTCACTTAATGTGTTTTCCTGGTTCGATTTTGATGTAATATTTATTAGCTTTCCGATTGTTACCGAATAATACGTAGAAACATATTATTTAATAATGCGGAACATTGTGAAAGAGAAATTAATGATTTTACGATACAATTCTACAGGTTAACCTTGTCATTGAACATTAAATTAATGCTAATTCGTTATCGCATTTGAGATCCTTCAAGATAGTTGATAGGTACGGTACGCCCACCTGAGAAAATCGCGTCTAATGCAAATATTTTAGTTTTAGTAAAAACATACTTGTGATATTTTTGACGTTTTAACTGATAGAAGAAAATAAATACACAAATAGAAGTTGTACGACTATTCTTAACTTATATTTAGTAAGTATTTCGTCCTCAATCATAACCAAATAACTTAATCATTGACTTTATCAGGTGAATAATAGAATATCTTGTAAGCATTGTAAATTGTAAGGGTTACTTTGTTGCCCTTTAGTACACCTGATTTAATACCATACAAATCCTACAACGTTGTTAAAAAAAGTTAGTTACATTAGTTTTATCAGAATTATTAAGAAAATATAGTGTCACTTTTGTATTTAGAAAGTAGATATAACAAATAGTTTTGTTTGTGGGGAATCTATTGGAACAAAGGCATAGGTATTGATAGGCAACGTTCCCTCTAATTTTTCTATTGTGTGTGCGGATCATCAACGCATCTGAGCAGTGTCACTTGTCACCCGGTGCGGTAAATTTACCCCCCCCCCCCCCCCTACAAACACACACATACAATTTTTCATTAAAACTTATATTTTTAAGGTATTTATTAATTTCGTAATTAACGTACAAAATTAGCATTTTTTTCAGAGATATATCCGTACTTTCATCAACAATTAATGTATGAAACCGAGACTTCCGTAATTCGTCAAAAAAATCTTTTTTAATGACTGCATTAATGCATTCGACAAATTCGAACGCATAATTTTTATTTCACCAGCTTTCGGTAATATCTGTATATTTAGATACATGATTATGACTATCTTGTACAGAAAGCATAGAAGCATTTATTTTTATAGCCAATAGTACAAATAGCCAATAGTTTCAAAAGTCCACCTCTTTTCAAATTTTTCAATTTCGTAAGCACATCCCGGTGTACTTTTTGACTTAAATGCGTTTTTAAAAGATGCAACCTCCATTCAATCCACTTCTTTCAAGACGTGAATTCTCCTTGCATATTTGTTGCGGAGCATATGATGCATTTTGACACAATCATTTGTTTCCGAATGAACAAATATATCACCAGCGCTCGAAATGGAAAATTTTACGAACCGGAGCGCTTGATAATTTTACGAAAATATTAACGCTGTTACTTATCTAATTCTATACATATATGTATTTAAAAAAACGATTGTGTTAGATTTTTTTATAATATGACATATCTAGCTCAGACGGTCAAATTAATATTTACACGAGACGGAGCGATAATTTTGGGGATTGTATGAACCGGAACGGCGCTCCGGTACGTTCCGGTCCATTTCGAGCCCTGTATATCACCAATTCTCACTTTTTGCTAATGCATTGAAGATTGCGTTTCTGTTTCGACAATTTCAGAGAGCCATTCCAATTTAAATTTTGAAATTTGAAGTTTTGAAATATCACATCCACTCCTTTTTGACATTTTTAGGGGATAAGTTTTCTATAATAATTAGTATATTTATTATTGTACTATATGTAACTGTGCAAGCAATCGTATTATTCACTTGAATTGTTTGTTACGTACACTGAATACTCATATAGTTATTACTAAAATCTGCCAAAGAAAACTTTCTTTTTCAATAATTTTGAAAGTGTGAGGACTGTGCGGGGGATGAAAACATGTGTGCGTACATATTCTGGTAGGTGTGCGCGCGCACACGCACACACCTTACAGGGATCATTGCTGATAGGTACACCTAATATGTTCTAAAAATTATCAACTTTGGATTTTATGGTTACGTGTAAATTGTACGTGTTAGATTTCACCGTAGCACAGTTCGCCGTGAGAAATGAGTGTTTAGAAAAATTTATGAATTCAAGAATGAAAACCTAACCTAACCTAGCCTAAACTAACTTAACATAACCTAACCTCACAAATAATCCAGTATATGGGCTATTTTCAAAATTTATTTGCTGCTGGCTTCCTGAAAACCTACAAGAACCTTGTTTTATTTAGACATGGATATTATCTCAGTACTATACGACCCAAAGAGGTTGGACGGTCTTTAATATACGACCATATATTTCCGATACTCCATAGGTATCTACGTACAAGTTTCCGGAGACGAAAGTGGTACGACTATTCTTAACTTATATTTAGTAAATACTTCGTCTCAAATCATAACCAAATAACTTTATCAGATGACTAATGGAATACCTTGTAAAGGCTACTTTGTAGCCCTTTAGTACACCTGATTTAACACAATAAAAATCCTACAAAGTTACTTACATATTTTTGAGTTAAATTAATTTTATCACAATTAAGAAAAAACAATGTGTCAATTTTTTATTTAGAAAGTAGATATGACAAATAGGCGTGCGGTCACTTTTGTTTGTGGGGATTCTATTGCAACAAATGCATATGTGTTGATCGATATGCATAAGTATGAATATTTTCTAAAAATTATCAATTTTGGATTTTATGGTTCCATTTACACGTAAATTGTAAGTATTCCATTTCACCGTAGCACAGTTCGCCGTGAGTTTTCTTATCGAGAGATGACTGTATACTATATGGTAATCTCTGATTCTTGCAATTTCATGAATTCAAGAATGAAAATCTAACCTAACTTAATAATAAATAATAATCCAGCATGTCGGCTATTTTCAAAATTTGCTTGTGGTACGTATTTTGCTGTGTGATATTGCATAGTAGTAGATGTGCGACATCCTAAATATATTTACGTAATATTTCTAATATCACCTTATTGTTCCCATACACATTGTCTGGTATAATATTGAGTAGGGTAACGGAGATAAAAGATTTGGGTGTAATGTATGATGCAAAGTTCACTTTCAATCAGCATATTCTTAACATCAGTACTAGATCTAGCAAAATGCTTGGTTTTGTTATGAGGGTTTCAAAATCATTCGAAAACGCCCGAGTCCTACGTACATTATACGTATCATTTGTGTTGAGTATTCTTGAATATGCAAGCATTATTTGGAGTCCTAATAGGTCCATCCACACAATTAAGTTGGATCGAGTCCACAATAGATTTCTTAGATTTCTCTACTTAAGAATATACGGGTTTTTTCCTTATGATAATGATAATAAAATGAATTTCCCGACTCGTTTTCTTTTGTGTATATCTGGGTATAGCAATGCAATCCCTGTCCACCCGAAGAGTGATTGCTCTTTTAAAGCATTTCTTTTTACTTCTTCGTGAGTTCATTTACAATCCGTATGTATTGACAAATATTAATTTTCATGTTCCCTCAATATCACTCGTAACTCTACGGTCTTCATGATGCCTCGTCGCAGGACAGATGTTACGTTTCATGATGCTGTGTACCGTGCGATTAATGGCACCATAAAGGTTGATTTATTTTTTAATAACTATATAATGTTTTTGGACGTGTTAAATAGGCTAAATTTATAATTGTATATACGATATCATGTTTCTTTAATATTTATATAAACACATGCTGTGTTTTCTCTTTCTTGTTATATTAGTTGTTATTTGTAATTAAGACATTTTTATATTTTTGTATTTATTATGTATTATGGCGCATTGGCCAATCGCTATAATGCCGTAATACTCTTTTTCTAAATAAATAAATAAATATAACGTAAATAATAACAACCAACCGTAAAAATCTACTGTAATATATAATATAGAACATTTAGAAAAATTATAACTATGCAGTATTAGACACACATGTCATATTATAATAATACCACAGTGATTTATCGAATATTTATGGGATGCTTCATTTCTACAGCATCTATGAACCGCATGTCACTAATTATGACATGACATTTTTTTAACAAAACTGGGTAGATATACCTTATGCTTATAGGATTCAAATTTTACAAACAATTTAACTGAGCGTTTTTTTCCATCGAGGCATAATATAAATTATATTGATTTTGGTTTTTGATTTTTTTTAATATTTCAAAGTTTTACTTTGGGAACTCAGAAATAATGAGAACTGAAATACCTAACGGGTGTAAAGTAACAGGCAACCGATCTCTACTGTGGAAGAACATGGGTTAAACGTAAACACGCGTCAAGAATACGCTTGTTTTTCGTTCTGCTCTCTGCTTATGCACTGACGCTCATTCAATATTGGTGTATTTGAAGGTTGCAACACACACTATTGCACTTCTATAAAGTGTGGTTTATTTTCGTAGGACACTCACAAATTCAAAACCATGCGTCAAAATGTAGTGTACTAGTACTGATGACTAAAAAGCTAGATATCTAGATTGTAGGAGCTTAACGCATTGTTGGGGTGGAGAACTAATAATATTGATGAATGTATTTACCTACATAGGTACGTATGAATTATTATTAAATCAATTAGATATGGTGGATTGCTAAATTAGTAATTTTACTTCATTCAAACATGTCATGTGCATGTCTTCCACTTGGCTGGTTAAAACATAATTCACTCTAATCTAATGTAGGTATTATTATTTAGGATTCGCGTAATATATGATTAGTTATTACGCTATAATTTATAAACGTGACGATGCAACGGTGTAGTCTTGTGTAAGTTGGAAAATAAAAACACCTTTTTAAGATGTATTTAGGTATGTATAATATATACTAGCTAATTTAACAAGTAATGTAACTACCAATGCAATGTGCAATTATTTAATAAAATTTCATAATATAAAAATAATGATCCGTGAATGTACTTAATGTGCAAATATGTACAACGACTTTATACAATATGATTCATTTATATTATATAATTATCATATTAAAACAATTTATTAAATAAAGTAAGTACAATTTAAAAATCAAATATCTGTTTTTCTTCTTTCTTTCTTCAACCATGTCCGTCCTTTAGCTGGAACTAGGGATTGCAATACCGAATGAATTTATAAATACCGTTATTCGTTAAAATATATGATAGAAATAAAGAAGTACTTATCAATAAATATAACTATTCAAATATATTTAAAACTCTATTTTATAGCAAATTAAAAAGTTAAAGTACCTACATACCTACATTTATTATGTTGACCGTTGTAAATATCTATAAATCATAATATTTTAGAACTGTTAATTTTTACAAAACTCCGGGTACAGAAAAATCTCTCTGAAATTCAATGTCTGTTGGATGTACTATCAACGTTGGATAAATAATTATTATAGAATAATTGGAAATATTTGCCTTGAATATTTTCTTTTTCGAAATATGTTAATTCATCGCGATAATTCTATAAGTTTATTTGAGGGATTTTGTTTTAATGTTATTTAATTTTTGTTGGTTTCGGTCAATGTATTTTCATTTTGGCAGCATACAACTTATAGAATAAATTTAATTTACAATTTAAATAAATTTTTGAAAAACATATACGAGTATGCTTTCTTAATACCGAAAATACTGGTATTTTTGATTTTTTTTAAACCGGTATTTCGGTATCGATAAATAAAGGAATTCCGGTTTTTAAATACCGGTATTGCAATCCCTAGATGGAATATGTGGATACCACACGGCACCTCCAAGAATTCCTGCCGCTCGTCCGTCTTCTTGCGTTATTCTAAGTAAGTCATACTAGCATCACGTAGCTCCGCAGTATACAATCTATAAATTGTATTTACCGGCCATCCAGGACGCCGAAATCTGGTTTGCTTAAAGAACAGGTCATAATGAAGTTCTCTTCAGAAGTCCGTATAGTAATATCTATCGACAAAAACTGTAATTGACGCTCGCAGTCGGTAATTCAGCACTCTTCAGAAAAAGACTTACTTAGACCACATTGCAATTTTCATTGCGTCACAGAAGTCAATCACTAAAAATATCAAATAAAAATTGTTCTGGCTATTGATTAATTAATTTTGAATTCACATCTCAAAAACATAAACTTAATTGCTATACTACTTACAGTTAAATCCGCTACGTGGCTGAGATAGGTCGAACGTCGCCATCTCAATATACGGTTGCTATGATCATTCGTAAGCTGCCATGATTCGCTACCGTAAAGCGGTACCATCAGAATGAAAGCGTCGAATAGGTATATATATCAGTGGCGCACCCAGGATTTAATATTGGGGGGGGGCAATGAGGAGAATGTAAATTAGTCCCATAGGCTCTTTTTCTTCTTCACAGCCTAATTTCTCGTTTATCGGTCTTTTGTATATTGCACTCGGTGTACCTACACCATGGTCCCCACATCCTGAAACGGGCCCTCAGGCTAGGATATTTGGCGGCCCCCCTACCTACCGCTAAGATTAAAGGCAGTGTGAAACACTAAATTAACGTTTTCCAAATTGTGTTTTAGTTCAAATTAAGGGTACTTGTACAGTGAATTATTGGCGATTTTTAATACATCTACTTTAATAATGGAGCTGTCGAGTATCGACACATAATAATCAAAAATATATTGCATAATTATATAAGTAATTGAAAATCTTCATGGCCATGCAATATAACAGCGCCGCAGGCGACTTTTTTTTACTATTAAAGCTAATTTATGATGTGTGTTTATCTCACTTATCTGGTCAACCCGACACGCCGGGCCCCCAGGCTAGAGCCCTGTCAGCCCTCCAAAGCTATGACCTATACTACTCCGAAATTCGGGTGGACACGGGATTAGGGATTGGGTTTCTAAAAAAACCCGACATTAGTATTTCGAAATTTTTGTGTTAGAAATTAAAATCTAAGAAATTTTTCTAAAAAGGGTGCTGGAGAATAATTACAAATCATTTTTTTTGCCATGTTTTTATTTGTCAAAGCCCAAAGGTATAGTTTATTGGCTTTCAATTTCAATGTTTAAAATCATTCTGATATTCATTCGACATACTGTTTGGGGGTGCCAGGGCCCCTTTCCTCCCCCCTGGGTGCGCCACTGACTGTTGGTCACTAAAGACTAAAATTTTTGGGGAGGTGAGCCTTGAATTTTTATTTTCTGATTTCGGGGGCCCGTGGTATGAAACCGTTTGAGAAGCACTGGTCTAGACTCAAAAGCTACAATATTTATGCCAGATTCCATCGAAAAAAAATGTTCCTTTGATTTACACCACCGCCGACTGTGGTGGTTGAAGTCGTTCTTTTCGCCGAATTTTTACTGTCGATTTTTTAATATTGAGGTTCCAAAATATTAATTGACAATGGAAAAAAAAAAGTATTATTGCATTTAACTTATACACAAACCTCTTCAACATAACACAGCCTAATTTCTCGTTTATCGGTCTTTTGTCTATTGCACTCGGTGTACACCACTCCGGAATTCGAGTGGACACCGAGAATTTTTTGACAGTTTGTTCCATTAGGGATTGGGTTTTTAAAAAAACTGACATTTTCGAAATTTTTGTGTTAGAAACTAAAATCTAAGAAATTTTTCTATAAAGGTGCTGGTGAATTATATTCTGATAATTTTTATTTTGGGGGGTGCCAGGGCCCCCTGCCCCCCCCCTGGGTGCGCCACTGATATATATACACACACATATATATATATTAAAGTAAATGACCACGAAGACGCGCCAAAATCCGCTACATAGCCAAGCTCATAAAGTTGGTGGATGTACGACGTACGTGACAGCGAAGAACTAGTAACCAAGAAGAGTGGAGGGAGCTAGGTAAGGCCTTAATTCAGCGGTGGGTCGACGTTGGCTAATGATGATGTTATGTAAAAGTATGAAAGAAACCCAGTTATGTAGTACAGGCACAATTCATTATTCGCCGGTTTTGTTTTAACTACTTAATCGTTATTAATTATGTTTATCAATCCCTGGATTCATAGGTATCGAAAATATCCCGGGATTGGAGTCCCTAGTCATACTAATGCATACCTGTGTATTATGCATTTGGGATGGTCTGAAATGTTTTTGTAACTGAGAATATCTAACTACTTATAGTCTGTTTGATAAAAAAATAGTTTTAACACTGGTAACAGAATACATAAAACATAGAAGATATTATACCAGTTGTAGGCACGGAATTAAGTCATTTAATCACTCACATAATCGAATTACATTTAAGTATATCGATAATAAAAGTCCTCACCGTGCATTCAAGTATGCATCTAAGTACCTACTAATGATATAAAATTTTATGAATCGTTGTGATGCAATACGAATTCGTAATGTTTGTAGAAAGTTATGTTGATGGTCCGAGAAGAAAATCCAACTCAAGTGGGTTGTCTTAAGAATATTTATTTTACTTATTTGGTTAGTAATTTAGATTGTTGAAATTGTTTGTAACGGTCAGTGCATACATGTAATTATTATGTTGCGTTTTAATATTACTATATATTTTTTGTTTGTTTCTAAACAACACAATATGTAGGCGGCTCTCGTGGTGCAGTGCGTAAGGCGCTTGCCTTCCACTCGAGAGCTCTGGGTTCGATTCCCGGTCAGGACACAATATTTATGTGTTTGTCTCAAAACCTGGGTGTTTGTGATTGTTCAAAATTACTAACAACCACCTTGTACGAAAAAACAAGGACATGGTTATTAATAATTCAAAAAAAAAAAAAAACAACACATGTATTATGTATGTATTGGTATTCATTAAATTGACCCCCCCCCCCCCCCCCTTCGGAGATTAGGCCGGCACGGGCTTCTGACTGTCTTATAACCAGAAGTAACCTTACATTTAGTAATGATCTCTACAGTCTTGCAGCATCCCTAGCTCGCTTATAAATAATCCTAAATCTCAATGCGGAAGCGACAATGAAGATATAAATCACGATTTTTGGCAATGTCCGGTTTATGTTGTCAAAGACGAAGGCTCCTTGAAAATGTAAGAAGTCAAAATTATCAATTCCAATACCATCCAAACACCAAAGCTTTTTTGTGTATCCTCAGAATATAACCTGCAAGTATAAAGTATAAAATATACCACTTGGTTGAAGCCAACGTGTACCTAGTATTATGTACATATCTACCCATTATAAATAATAAAACATTTTTTGTTTTTATAATCATTAATCTTATATAAATGTAATGCAGCTAAATAAGCCTCCGTTGAAATTACGTAGCTCCAATAATAAAAAAATAGTAATAATACCTAATATAAAGTTTTATTACGTGTTTATGTTAAGATTAGCTTTAGGGTAGGTTATAGGGCTCGGAATGGGCCGGAGTGCCGTTCCGATTCATAAAACCCTCAAAATTATCTTAGATTGCTTAATTTTAGGAAAAATTAAGATGATACTTTGTGCCATTTAGAAATTTGTTTATAAATGAGAGTAGGTACATATTATATTGATAGAGGTAGATAATTATATTTTGGTGTCGCAGATCAAATTAACAACATACCAATGGACAATAAATGTGTGAGTATCTGCAAACTCAGCACGATGGTAGATGTTTCGTTTTAATTATTAGGTGTAACTTGAAACGGCTAGAATTGCATCAGAGTTAACCACTGTATGGATGCCACTAAATACAGACAATCGATTTATTGGCCAATATAATCATCAACGAACGATCGTACGTGGTTGCTTCGGAAATAGACAATTCAATTGCTCTTATCACCTTGACTTAGCAATCAATACGTACGTAGTACCTACTATGCTTGTAATCTGATAAATTAATTTATTATAGTATTATTATTGTGCAAGCAGATGAAATTTTAGCAACAATACCTTCGTGTGTATGTACCTATATTATGCAGTGCCCACTTTGGAAAGAAGGATTCGATTCTAATCACTCGCATTCGTGCCCATCTGTAATTGTTAGTGACATTCCTAGTCAGAATGTCGCCTCTACTATAATAATAGTTTGAGCTTCAATTTTTGAGATTCTCATTTCTCAAGAAATCCCCAGTGAGAATCTCGATAATTCGAGATTTTTTACATAGAATACCTAACCTTCTTATATATAAAAAATCTTGAAAACAGTACTTTTTGAATTTGACTGAAAGAACAAAATAACTCTTGACTTTAATATTTGGGTGAAATTTGTTAAATTCACAGATCGAGAATTAAAAAGAAGGGTTGTTGGTGGGAAGGGATATTTATTGATTTAGAATGGAATTTGTAAACTTTTCGAGTGTAATTTTTTGCGGAGTTTAAAAATCCCTGGCGTAATCTTTCAATGAATAATTATCGGATCTCGAGAAATCAATGAACCAATCTGACCAAACACTACCAATTGATTTCGAGAGAGAAACCATAAGCTGTAGGTCTAAGAATGCAACAACCTATATATACTTAAGGTTATACTTCAGCTGAGGCATGGTCTAACTAAAAATATCGTGACTAGGCGATGCGCGGATTGTGCAAATGACGCGAGCCGAACGAAATATAATTTGCCATAAAAATTCAACATGTGTCCTTTTAATGTAATGTTTATTATTATATTCGTAATAATAATAGTATAATAATAATTGAGTTCACAGAAAATTGAACGTAGATGAGAGTCAAAGTTATATTTTGATTTTAGGATAATATTCCTTTATGATTAGGTACTGCATTATGTATTCATAAAATAAATAAATGGTTACATCTATGTCATTTAATTGGCGGCTCTAGTGGTGCAGTGCGTAAGGTGCTGACCATCCATCCAAGGGAGCTCCGGGTTCGATCCGGCGAGGTCAGAATATATTTACATAATCTAACATGTAAATTCCTCAAGCCTGGGAGTTTTGCCACTGTAATTGGGATTCACAGCCTGTTGTGGTGTTTAACAAAGAAACAAAAAAAAAAAAAGCAGTGATATTGAAATAATGTAATAGATACCCAATTGTCTGTATAATATTCAAATTATATGTACAAAAATACTTTATGAGGCGTTAGAAAAGACTTGAAAAAGTATTGGGCTACTGATTCTACACTTTCCATCCCAATACACAAAACGTGTGGAATATTTTTCGACCAAGGGCTATTTTACCAACTTCTCTTCGTCCTGGCGTTACAATGATATGCAGGTCTCGGCCTCCTCCAGCATCTGCCTTCATCCAAGTCTGTCCAAAGCTACTTACCTCCAGTTTAGGACACTAAAGGCCTTTAAATCCAACTCGACACTATCCCTCTATCTTGTACGAGGTCCACCGGGTCTTCATTTGCCTTCCGGTGTCCCCGATTGTAATTTTATTTGTTATGCGTGACTCGTCCATCCTGTGTACATGGCTCGGTCATCTAAGGTGACCCAATTTGATGAACTGTACAATGTGCGTGCTCCGTAGTGAGATTTTCTACTGTATTGTCAAAAAACAATCCAATATATTCATAAAGAAAATTGGTTTGACTTATATTATCGGGGTTTTATGGGCAAAAGTTTTTACTGGTTTTATTTGGCACAACGCGCAGTTTAGGTGGCTCAGTAAGCTAGGACGTGGACAACTTGGCGAAAGGTAACATAACATCAATAAAGTAAGAACAAATAATACTTAACCATGTTCGATCCCAAGATGATCATAATAGGTGCCTCACAGAGTGGAGGTTGTATTAACAGAATTTTTTAAATGAGAATTCATGTTAGCTATTTGCTCAACCCCAGTGGCGATGCTCCCTTGAGAGCGCTGGAGCGGTGAACACCCACCCACTCAATTTATGCGAAAAGACTTATTTTTTTAAATAAGTATTTCATTTATATTTGATTAATTAAAAGTGTTCTGATCTATTACCGTAGTCATTAATTCATATACAAAAACAAATTCTAATATGTGTTTTTAACCGGCTATTTTAAATACTTATTATAATATTATATGTTGATGGTAGCGATATCCGACATCGCTCGACTAAAGCGCCCAGTAATCTAATTTCGATTTCTTTGCAATGAGAAAGAGCGTCGTCTGTCGCGTGGAATAGCAATATGTAAATATTTTTTCTGCGTGCTCCGGAGCGACAGTTTCCGTCGCTCTCGGCGTCATCTGTTTTAAAACAATACAGCCCGTATCACACGTACAATTATTGTTTGACAATTTTTATTCAATATTATTATAAAAATAAATTCTTTTCACAGTACGTATATTAAATTTCCGCACATGTTGACAACATTTCTCAAATTTAGGCGAAGTACAATTTAAAAATAAATTTCAAGTTTTTTTCAGTTTGATAACTAAATTCACAATGTTTATCAATTATGATATCTCTCCAAACTAGCTCTGTGGGGGGTTTAATATGCGTGGTAGGGTGGAAATCGTAAAATATCACGGCTACATGCTTTAATAATGTCAATTTTGATGAGTTACTGTTTTCAAGAGCCACATTAAATCAGGTCACCTATTTTCTTAATATGTTATTGAAGTAAGCCAATCCTTAATATGTTGCTTCTCATTAGCGGAAGTCCTATTTTTTTTATTGGAATTGAATGATAAATGGCATTGTTGATTATAATATTCTCAATAATTGTCCATTCAATAAAATAAAACATTTGCTAACATGGAGATGAGATTGTCCCGCGTTGGCAAGTTATAGTATTTGTATATAGTTTATAGTGTTTTAGTAGAAACACCATCGCGCAATCAAGATTGAACGCATTATGTATGCTCAGTATCGAAAAAAGAATGATACAAGAGATTCCTGACTTCAACATACGCGTAATTGAAAAATTTGTATCAATGAAAAACAGAAGAATGGATTTCTCATACAAATGAACAATTAATCCCGGTCACTGCCAGACACGAGATATTTCGGTAGTACTAATAATTCGGTCAAAACAAAATAGTTCGTGTCAACCAGTTTGTGTAAAAGCTTAAAATCCATTTTTTTTCAAGAAAAACTGTTTTTAGAGGTACAACAAATAATAAATGGTGAGTTATTTATGATTTCTTTTAAATGTACTTAATTAAAAAACCAATAGTTTTTTTTTTTGATTTTTTGGTGAAGTTTTGATGAAGGCAAAGGCCTTTTTACGGCAGTCAAAAGGTGAAAAAAGTGAACTCCCAGTAAAATAACTCATCGGTCGCCACTGCTCAACCCATTGGGTCCATACTCAGACTCTAATACATTGAAAAACAATATGTGTATTTGGCAGACCCAGAATTCGAACCTGGGATCCACGACATCATAAGCCGACGCATTAGCCGCTCGGCCATCGTGGTCATAATAACTACCTACTTATTCAATAGTATATTATTCTTTCAAATCCATTGCTTCGGAATAGTAAATATATTGTTTGCTACACATATTCAAAATATTTTTACAGTACAATATAATTAACAAATTTAGCAGTTCTCATATTATCCCCAATCAGTGTTGCCAACCGTACTATAATTTTGAATAAGGGAAAAATATTAAATACTATAATTTTACGCAAATATGCCAAAAATACTAGAATTTTGAAAGATTCGAGACAAAAAATAAATGCTCCGGTACTATAATTTTTACCTTTTTGGCTATAATCAACATAGATAAAGATGGTAACACTATCCCCAAATCTAAATAGTTTTAATATACAAATTTTCCTGGTATAATAGAATGGGAAGGTATTTTTGATTTTAAATGGTAAGCAGGCTTTACTAAACTATATATTTTGTTTGTGTTGGTCAGGTGATACATTTACTTCTATGCAGTGAACATGAGATTATACAAATAATATTAGGAAATATAATTGTAAACATTTTATGACGTTTTCTATAATTTCTACCGGGTTCAGCTGTGGTAAGTCGTACTTCCTTAGACTGTGTTCTATTTCAGTGCTCCGCAATCGGTGTGCCGCGGAGCATTGCTTACAAAAAAAACACAAATAATTTTGTACAATACTTACTTAATTGCCAGATTTGTGTGCATGGCTGGTAATACATTTGAGCACTTGCATGAACTTAATAAAATAATGCAAGGTCAGAATGAAAATATGTTGACGTGATCTGATAAATTAGAAGGGGGTAAGACAAGGATCTCTACAAATGTACCAAAGGACCTACCAGACCACCAATAAAAACAAGTGATTAATTTTGGATCCGTCTCAGAAACATTAAACTTTGCTTCAAAAGAAATTTCATCATTACTTTCATACAAGCAATACGACTGGATTCGAAACTCTTTTGCAACCAATACTGAAAAAATCTATAGAAGCGCTTATGCTATTTTCTAGATTTCGGTTAATAAAGAATATCCTCGTATTTCTGACAAGGCAACCAATCTAAGTAAGTAAGGCTAAAAACGTTTACGTTCATTGAAACAAACTCAGGTATCATATAAATTAGTTATTTTATTGATAATACGAATACATGGGAATATGTACATTTGGTTATTCGTCGTGTGTTATGTATATTTAATTATTTATAAATTAAGTATGTAATGTAATTTTAGTGCATGTCCCCCACAAGGAGGCTAGTCTGGGGGCCCAAGCTCAGGGGGAGCGGCGTGTCAGGTCAAGCAGATAAGTGAGATAAACGCAGATTACAAATTTGCTCTAATAGCAAAAAAAGTCGCCTGCGGAACTGTTTTACTTCGCTAGCATTAATAATTTAACACATACGATTGTAGGATACAATTTATTATTATTGTATCAATACTCGACAAATAATTATTGTTAACCCGACAATTAACCATAATTCAAGTGAATGTATTAGTTAATACAAAAAATCGCTAAACATAGAATCAATACGGTTAAGTTGACCTCGAACACCATTTGAAAAACGCTATTTAAAGTATCATACTGTCGTTAACCTTAGCGATAGGTAGGGGGGTGTGCGCCGAAGATTCTAGCCTGGGGTCCATGTTTTGGTGTGTAAATTGTTTTACGTGTGGTGTGCCGCGGAATTCTGGGAAGACCTTTAGTGTGCCGTGGGTGAGAAAAGATTGCGGAGCACTGCTCTATTTGATTGTCAAAATATGTCTAATGATATTTGCAGCTCATATATTCAGACATAGCTGCGTGTGGTGGTATATAACTATTTTAGATAAAACCCATCAATAGACACCATAATCATAGAGAATGTGTGCTACATTCAGTGGAAATTCGCAGACTAGTGCTTATCTACCTCTCTACGCTACCTACAAAGTGTTCGTTAATCCGTACATAGTGTGATCTTTGTCTTCCGATCAGCATATGGAAGATGCCTTATTTGATTAGACTCTGAGTTTCACCTGTTTGAAATCTTCAATAATTTTGTGCTATGCCAGCACTAGTGGCACCCCAATATTAAACTGATTTCAAAGAAGTATTTTATGCCAAAAGTTTATTCTGGAAGTAAAATAGACATTCTATCATTCATCGATTATCCCAAAGGTATTGAGAAAACCTCCTTCTGCAGAGATGAAGCTTAGATGTATAAAATTTAAGCAAAAAAGATCCTCCGGTTTACTGATTAAGTTAGCTACAGGTGATGTCGCATTGCAGGTTCATTTGAAGAGTTTACACATAGAGGTATAGTTTACACTTCTACTACAATGACATTAATATGGACGAAGCATCTAGAAAATAAAATGACACTCACTTTGTGTCGGGTCTGCCGGATGGCGAAATTCATATTTTAATATCGGTCTCCTACGCTCAAATGAACATTCTGCTTGCAAGCGGTCTGGCGACACCGCTGGGTCCGCCCATACAAAATTTCTGACTGTCAGGTTTCGACTCCACCGTTATTATTGTGTTACAAAATGCCAATGTGCCTAGTTAAAAATTGTAAAAAAATCTACTAAACACTCCAAGAAAGATGGGATATCACTTTGCATGTGTTAGTATTATTTATTATTTATAAAATGCCATTTTAAGATATTGATGAATGTTTATTCAACGCAATTGAATGACAGGAACCATTGGTCAGTCAGTCGCCTGTGATTCGCTGGGCTCACTTGCGTCTAATCTCCGAGAATCTGTTTCTAACGCAATGAGTCATGACACTAATACGCCATTACAATAAAGGTTATATTACTATAAATTCTCGAAGCTTGTATCGCATAATGGAAACGGTTACGTCAATGGTCACGTGACATCTACCTATACATCTGTGAATGACTTTCATGCACAATTTCTTGTGCGCGCCGGGTATAAAGTGAGTCGTCCATTTAATATGTCATTGTTCTACTACGACATTCCACTATAATTTTGGATTAACCCAATAATTAGTTAATTACATACATATTGGCAAAACTTTGAATATTAAATTTCATAATTCATGCATCTCACATATTGCCATATCAAAGTAGACGTTTGAATATAAAATTTAGCTATAGATACTTGTGTGATAGTTCGTCATCAATTTTATGTAGACAGCCAAAAGGAATATATCGTCACCATTCAGGCAAAAGTCACCAACCCTCAAAAAACAGTTTTGAGTTGAGTATGTCACACTTAAGTGTAAAATTATGTTCTTTAACACATTGATCGCCAACTAGTTTTACATAAAATAGTTAAAAAATGATTATTTGTTTCTAAGGTATTATTTGATAGGTTATCAAAGAATATAATGTTTTTTTTCATTTTGATGATTTTTTTACGTAAATATTGGTTTTTATGATGTGCCGGCCACATGTGTCCGTCGCGGCGCCAACAAGTTAATTCATTCTATTGCGCCATTATTCACATTGCGCATATTCTAAGGGCCATGCCGGTCACCGCGTATCGAAAAATGCACTGCGCGCGTGCCCGACGGCGCTGTAGAACAACTCTAAGGCAGGTCTTCTTTGCCGGTCACCGGTGACCCCCATGGCCCCCTTAACGTAATCCAATGCCGGTCACCGGTGACCCCCATGGCGATCAACGTGTTAAGATGCAAAAGTCACCACGGTACATTAGCTAGTAAAATGTTGCTTACATCCGAATTATTTGTTTTTCACTGAATGACTTTCGATAAAATCTTAACAGGCATAAGTCATTATAGGCGGATACATTATTGACACTATAAAAAATAAATCCTTCGTTATAATTAATATAGAAGCAAAGTTACTAAAATATGAAGGTGACTTATACCGATTTGTCATTTGAAAACTTCTAATATTTGTCTGAAACAGGCAACAATAACTTAACAGGAATAGTTACTTTAGCTTGTCATAATAAGATCGCATTGATCCAGATTATTAACACAATCACTGCTGACCTCTTAATTACCACATTTAAATAACACATTAATTACATCTATTGGCCAACTGTCGCGGTGTTAGCACTAAATGAGTTTTAACAAGCAAGTCACCAAACTACATTTTAGACCCTTGCCTCCTTCAAAACCTTCCAGATGTATTAATTAGCATAAAAAAATAAAAGTAACCTAAAATATTTATTAAGACATGAGAAAATTATGTAATGTAGATAAAACCTTAAAAATGTGAAATCTTTTTTCTTTCATCTCCAAACTTTCAAATTGCGATATCTCGAAATGGTGTTTTTTGGGTTGGTGACTTTTGTCTGAACGGTACGGTGCTGATATAGAATATTATTTTTAAGATGAATAATCGCATAAAACACCGAGAAAGCCTACGTAGGTAATGTAAACAAAGTAACAGATGTCATGCCAAGATGCGACCCAACATTTTGTTTTTGGGCTGCCAATAGAAGAAATTAATGAACTTATTACCAATGCAATCACGCGTACAATTGTTAGATTCGAAAATCTAGCTGCTTTCAAAATTCCTATCAGGAAATGAGTATAAGACTCCTTCTATCTTTGGAATATCTTCATACCAGTGGTGAGGGGTGGAAGTAGGCTGTAAATAGTGCACACTTCGCCACTGCTTCATACATACCTGATTAGTCAAGATCATTTTTTTTCATAATAGGTAAGTGCAGAGACTAATAATGTTTTATTCATTATCATTATTGTCATGTTTATAGGATTGTATCGAGTGTGTATGAGAGTGCAGATGGGAAGAAGCTTATAGTTTGACAACTTATAAATAAAAAAAAGTCAAAAGTAAAATAAATATGTATTTTACTTATTCATATAAAAATTATAAATTTTATTAACCCAATGTGATCATTCGGTCACTGGTTTCCGAATAAATCTGCTGCTGGGCACTTGTTTTAGTTGTGACAGTATGCCGAGGTCCAACAATACATAAGCTAAGTGAACAATCAGCTTCCACAACTCCTCCCGTGTATATGATGCAATCTTGTAAAATACACCTGAAATTAAAATAAGTATTAAAATTTCAGCAAAAATTGGTGTGAAGACTAAATTATGTCTGGTTCTATCACTCTTGGTGGGTCTTGGCCGCCTCCGACAACTTTCTCCATTATGAGTGATCTAGCACTGACGATTTCCAGCTGCTTTAACCGAGCCTTCCTAAATCCCCCAGAGCACAAACCAGTCTTCTTATTATTTGTTGTGTACGTCTTTTTTTGCCTTAAAGATGCGTCCATTGCTCGCCTTGTTGGTAACTCCTTTGGCATTCTATGCATGTGGCCAATCAATCAATGTCTGCATTTTTATAATGTGTCACATGATTTTTTCCCCCCCCATAAAGTGTAGTAGTAAAAACTCGCCACTAAATATTTATTTAAAAAGTAAAGAGCAACAAACTAAGTATGTAGTAACATATATTAACAATAGATTATGTTAATTAATAATTAATAGAAAATATTAGTCTGATATTTTTAACTAAAATTTGTAAATACACCACTAATGCAAAAAAGAAAAAAAAAATATTCATTAACATTTAAATAAGCTACAGATTACATTTAAAAAAAAAATGAAAGGTTAAGCCAACAGGCACTCTTCGCTAATTGATAATAAGCAATTTAAATAGTAAGCTAGGTGGAGGCAGAGTTTGCACACATCTCACTAAATTTGCACAAATGCCAGTGGTGGTTGGGTCTAGGGCAATTCGGTGCTAACGACTGGACACCAGGACAAGTGGGCGCCGCACAGAGAATGAAATGCCGCATTGACGAATAGACGTATATTACACTTTGATACAGAAAGCAGACAAGGACTAACTAAATATAAAAAAAAAATAACTATCTACATATTACTAGTTGTAATACGACATTTTGCACTTGATATTTTTATTACGGTATGAGAATTATTATGCCTGACACTGTTAATAAAAATAAAAGTACCCTTACCTTGATGGAATTTAAAAATATGCACAATTAAATCAATATTTGCGTGTATTTATAATTACAACAAATATTTAAATTGAATGAGTTTTGAATGAAAATAATTTTCTTTCAGCGTTATCTCAGCATAATAATAACATGTGTATTAAAATACATAGAAAGTGTCTTATAATATAATGTTGACAATTTACCAGGATTCGAAACCCAGTACCGTGGTGAGAAGCCAGTGCATTATGCTTGGACGAGGGTCGCTTATGTATTTATTGTATTTATTTAGTTAACCTTATGCATGCAAATAGTCCAAGCTTACTATAATAATAATATAAAAGAAGATTGCCAATTCAATAACTGAGACCTTCTGTGAAAAAAGTATTATCGCGAAAACACTAATTTCCTGCTGTGGAAAGTGATGGTTGATGAATTCTATTCATTCTTAGTGTTCTTCGGCTGACATTTGTAGTAGATACAAATGTTTTTGAAGAATTAGCTGGACACTGAAATTTTGAGCCACATTCCATTTCATTCTAATGTAGGGAATGGGGGTATTAGCTTTCAAGAGGCATGACGCCATGCTATTACTTATCAATAAGACAATCAAAAAGAATATGATACAAAACAAATATGAAATATACCGACCCTTCTTTGATTGTGACATTGTCCATGAGAATGCAATTGGTTAGTCTCACTTTATTTTCGATAGTACAGTGCGACCCCATAATAGTGGATTTGATTGAGGTTTTTTCACTGACTACTGTTAATTCGCCGACTGTCGATTGATCGTCTATTTGTTTTGTTTTCACATCACTGGTTGAGTGAAATTTAGTTAGTGAGCTACCTTTTGTGATATTCTCCCACTGATTGATTATCTGAAATAACAGATAAAATTACCAAGAAAAGAAAACATTAGTAACATAATATGTATAAAAGGCATAACATATGGCATTATTTGTTTAACAGCATTCAAGTCAATGAAAACTTAGGGTAATGAGAAGCAGTGGCGCACCCAGAGGGGGGGGCCAAGGGGCCTTGGCACCCCCCAAAGATGAAAATTATCAGAATGATTTTAAACATTGAAATTGAAAGCCAATAAACTATACCTTGGGCTTAGGCAACTAAAACACGGCAAAAAAATGATTTGTAATTCTCCAGCACCGTTTTTTGAAAAATTTCTTAGATTTTAATTTCGAAACACTAATGTCAGGTTTTTTTAGAAACCCAATCCTTAATGGAACTGTCAAAAAATTTTCCATGTCCACCCGAATTTCGGAGTGGTATAGGTCATAGCTTGGGAGGGCTGACAGAGCTCTAGCCTGGGGGCCCGGCGTATCGGGTTGACCAGATAAGTGAGATAATCACACATAATAAATTAGCTTTTGATACACCCCTGTTACAGGCGGGCTTCTCCCGGTGTAAAATAATCATTTAGTAGCTCAAGTCGAAACGTAACCCTGACCTCTAGAAACGGCTTCATAAAACATCTAATCTGATTCCTTGCTCAACCACGTAAGTATTTTTTTTTTTTTATTTATAAGTAAGGGCCTTCGTCCGGTGTGTGAAAATCACATATTGGGCGGAGGTGTAATTAAGATAAATTTAATTTAATTTAACGCTTTCGCTGCTGAAGAGATAATGAGATTTTAATTGCCCCCTTTAAAATGCACGTTAATTACATCGATCGGCCGCCTGGTCATTACGCGCCGTGTGCGTCTTCCGCGTCCAAAGTATTAAACAGTATAAATGATGATGGATGAAAGCGATAATTTTAAGACTAAATATAAGTATTTAAATATATTAAATTTTGCCGCGCATTGTGCATGAAATCCTCGCGCGCCGGCGCCAGGGTCAGGCTCGTGATTCGCCGAATCAAAGATCACGCGATAAAATTTGGCCAATCACGAGAGTCCTTTTGCTGGAATGGCGTGGGTACGCGAAGTTTGAAAAAGAAAAAAAGTAATTAGTAAGCGTCCCCTTTCCGATAGGATAGGACCTGCGAAACTTATTGTTAAAAACAAAATATGTAAACGTTTAAAGAAAATGTAAAATATAAACAATATCACGTTACGAGCACGAAGGACTGTGTTTTATTTACACTCCAATCGTTTGAATTTCTTTTTTTGTGAATCCGGGGTTCGATGGACTCCTGAGCTAGCCGCTGGAACCCCGGGGATCTCAATGGCGCCCAAGCAACATGAGGCGTGAAGAATCGCATTAATTCTTCCGAACCCGCGAACGCTAAATAAAAGTTTATGATCCAGGAGCCGGAACAACCAAGAAATGGTTAACTAAAAAGCGGACTCCGATGTAACCCTTATCGAAGAAGAAGTGCTGTCTCCAACATCACACCGGGAGAGCCCTCTGGTGTTCGAAGACAGTCCACATACGGAGCTGACCGCGCCTAGCGTCGTGCTGGAGACCGTAGCTCCAGCGCGTCTCCAGTACGACGAATGGCTGCACAAATCCCACCTATGGAGACCAGACACATCATCGACGGTATCCAGCGAGGAGGGCTCGTAGAGGCCACGGCCCACTCACGACGAAAAACGGCGAGCAAAATGCCGATTTTCCTAGGGTATCACTAACATGTTGTGTACCCTATTCGACCACGGGATATTCGGTGAGGAGAGAAAAAGGAAACGGGAGGCCAGGGAGCCTCAAAAGAGGGCTGAGAAGGCGCGCAAGCTGAGAGGAATCAAAGAAGCTGTGCGGGCGCAGGCTCGACCACGAGGAGATGAAGCAGGACCAGTCGCCAACCCTCGAGTCAAGGGTGAACGCCGAGTTCCTGTTGGAAGTGAAATGTGTAGATTATACGAATAAAACATCCGGAAATTCTTCTAATTACGGATATAAAGTTAATTAAGGACCAACTTTCTGAGCCTTGTAATCTTAAGTTCATTAGTACGAAAAATGTACATTCTAGTTTTAAAAATAACACTTCGCAAAGTGACGCCAATTCTTTCCGTTCAAATAAAGTAAATATGAATGAATTTGAAAACATTAACATTGAAAATCGCAAACAATTTTATAAACGGGAAAGAAAGGATATTCTACAGTAGAGCGAAACCTGTTTCAAAGTTACGCCGTGTTAATAATTTGAATCCAAAGAGAAACGAAGAAAACAGTATACGACCGTCACTATTATTTCTTTACAAATTACCAATCCTAAATTTAAAACAGCGAAAACGGAACGGGAATAATAAGGCGTCACTCGACGAAGTGTTAGTTGTTATGTTAAATTTTAATAATAAGTTAAAATTAGGTATAAGAGGATGAAAGTAGAGATTGTATGCTTGTGAAAAAAAAAAAAAAAAAAATGAGTCAATAAGCCGTAAATTTCTCAACGGGGTTTCAATAATGAAAAAAAATAATAATAATAATAAAACGTGAGAGGCACCGCAAATCGGCGCGGCGCGCCTTTGGAATAGGATGTCGGGCGCGTAAAACGAAACAATTTTTTTTAAATAAAATGGGTTTCACTAAAAATAAAGTTAATTACACAGTTTTAAGTGTACTGATTCAGAAATAAATATAATGAGAGGGTGGAATATTTCAATTTTTAATATCAATGTGATTTATACAGTCAATACAATGTTGCAAAATAATTATGGGTATTAGGGTAAAATATTAAAAGTGATAGTAAGTACCATAAGTACAATGGGAAGATTTTATATAAAATTAGTAGCTATTTAATGTATGGGGTAGGAGTAATTAATAAAGTAAACTCGAATAAATTTAAAGTACAGGAAGTCTAATGAACGAATAAATTACTAAAGAAAGAGAAAGAATAAATACAGATGAAGACAATTTGGAAGCACAAAGGGAGCCACCTCTCGAAGTAAGCGCATCCAAAGGCAGCGTAGCCGAAAATTCATGATACCAAAGCTTGATGGTGTGGAGAGTGCGCACTCTCCTTTCTCGCGCAGGTTCATGGAGAGACTAGGGACGTGACGCCTGAAAGATATCGTGAAACAACAAGAGGTACCTCCGAAGTGTAACCATCTATAAAAAAAAAGAAAGGGAAAAGGATACTTATTGTGAAAATCCATCCTAGTACCTGTGGGAAAGCCGTGCCGCCGTCAACGAGCCTGGCCGTTGTACCGCTATACGATGCCTTGCCCGCAGTAATAGGAACAGATGGAGACACAGTACCTGTCCATCTATGAGGTGATACTCCAGAGACCAGCAGATCAGTGGAAAACTTTCCACAGGAAGATATCCGCTGCTCGGAACGAGCCTGGCTCAATAGTAACGCCACTACCACGCCCTGGTTGCAAAGGCAGACGACGCCAAACGAGGTACGCTCCTATTGCACCAGAAGAAGAAAAACGTAACACGAAATAATAATTCCGAACGAGGGCCAAACGTCTACAAATGTAGCCTCTCGGAATACAAAAAAAATGGACAGCCCAAGAGTCGAAGACTATAGCTCCACGACCCCTCCGCTGACTAGTATAAAAGAACGAGAAGAATAACAAAAACATTACGAAAACAAAATAAATGCATGACATTACAGGAGAAAAATAAGACAAATGATAATAAGAAAGGAAAATAAATCAAACTCTGACTTATTCAGGAGCATTGCTTTGAGCAGGAAAATAGTATTTAAAATAAATATAGAAACAATACGTAAAGTTAGTTGTTTTTTTTTTTTTGTTAGAATAGTTAGATTGTAGTTGAATTTTTTTTATAAACTGTTATCATGCCATGTACTTAACGGATGAACAAGGAATTGGATGGGTGGCCGATGAGATCAGGGCGTACCTTTCGACTTTAATCCAGATGGGGCGAATTGATACACCCCTGTTACAGGCGGGCTTCTCCCGGTGTAAAATAATCATTTAGTAGCTCAAGTCGAAACGTAACCCTGACCTCTAGAAACGGCTTCATAAAACATCTAATCTGATTCCTTGCTCAACCACGTAAGTATTTTTTTTTTTTTATTTATAAGTAAGGGCCTTCGTCCGGTGTGTGAAAATCACATATTGGGCGGAGGTGTAATTAAGATAAATTTAATTTAATTTAAACAGTATAAATGATGATGGATGAAAGCGATAATTTTAAGACTAAATATAAGTATTTAAATATATTAAATTTTGCCGCGCATTGTGCATGAAATCCTCGCGCGCCGGCGCCAGGGTCAGGCTCGTGATTCGCCGAATCAAAGATCACGCGATAAAATTTGGCCAATCACGAGAGTCCTTTTGCTGGAATGGCGTGGGTACGCGAAGTTTGAAAAAGAAAAAAAGTAATTAGTAAGCGTCCCCTTTCCGATAGGATAGGACCTGCGAAACTTATTGTTAAAAACAAAATATGTAAACGTTTAAAGAAAATGTAAAATATAAACAATATCACGTTACGAGCACGAAGGACTGTGTTTTATTTACACTCCAATCGTTTGAATTTCTTTTTTTGTGAATCCGGGGTTCGATGGACTCCTGAGCTAGCCGCTGGAACCCCGGAGATCTCACTTTAATAGTAAAAAAGTCGCCTGCAGCACTATTATACTTCATGGCCATGAACATTTTAAATTATATAATTGCGCAATATTTTCTGATTATTATGTATCGATACTTGACAGCTCCATTATTAAAGTAGATGTATTAAAAATCGCCAATAATTCACTAGCCTGAGGGCCCGTTTCAGGATGTGGGAGCCATGGTGTAGGTACACCGAGTGCAATAGACAAAAGACCGATAAACGAGAAATTAGGCTATGTTGTGTTGAGTAGGTTTGTGTATAAGTTAAATGCACTAATACTTTTTTTTGTCCATTTTCAAATAATATTTTGGAACCTCAATATTAAAAAACCAAAAATCGACGATAAACATTTGGCGAAAAGATCGACTACACCCACTAGTTGGTGGTGGTGTAAATCAAAAGAATATTTTTTTTCAGTGAAATTTGGCATAAATATTGTAGCTCTCTAGACCAAGCGGGTAGGACAGCCAATAATATTTGAGTAATGTTTTAGCATACTAGGCGCACATGTCCAGCATGGTCGCTGCTATTAGTCACTTCCAATCCGCCAGTCGCTGATGACACGCTCAACGGTTACCGCCGTTATGCCTCCAATTTAATAAAAACTACGAGAAACTGTACAAATACCACCGTGTATTGTGAAAATATGTAAAAATAATTATATGAAGAAGAAAAAGAGCCTATGGGACTAATTAACATTCTCCTCCTTGGGCCCCCCCAATATTAAATCCTGAGTGCGCCACTGATGAGAAGAGATAATATCACCTGCTTAAAAAATCTTTTATGTAACTATATGTTACTTAAATGTAACACTCGTGACTGAGATATTTATAATGATGTCTAACATTGTAATAAGAGAAATTTAGAAAAATAATAGAAAAATGTACCATCTGGTATGAGTATATTGATTGAGTATAGTGCTATCAGACAAACTTACACAATAACATAGATAAACAAAGTAAACTAAGAAATTTAAAGGTTTTTCAATAAAATAAAATAATATAGGTGGCGCATTATCCCGAATATAATGCAGTGTATTATCTAAATTATTTTTCAGTAAAAGCATTCGTGTTATATTCGAGGTCTAAGAAAAAAAAATAAATACAATAATCATGTTAATCATACTCTTCCATTTAGCAATGCATCCAGTGCATTTAAGTATTATTTATTTGGTGATAATTTCCGGAGAAATCACATCTCAATTGCAAATTATGATGTAGTCGTTAATAAACCATTCAAAGACCATTATGAATGTAGTACAATAATTGGCTTTTATCTACAAATCATACATTGGCTCCACAGCCTTCTCAGTTGTGCCCAATGAGAAGCTATCATCTTTAGGTATGCAGGACTTCTCTGTTTGAAGTACGATAAATCGGATACGAATCAGATTAATCAGATATAAAACAATAAGAAGAAATGGGGATACTCCGATGATTCTTCAAACTGTAAATATGGCGCCGAGGAAACTGCAGATAACGTGATGGTCTGTTTTAGCTTGTTGCACCTAGCTGCCACACCTATGACAAGGTTAAAGCTAATGATGTGGCCAGGTCTACGTGTGGTTGGTATGAGTTTTGGCGGGTCTCTCACACTGATACGACATAAAAAAACCATTGATTCTTTTCTTGTGCCGGCGCTCCAGTGGCGAACCAACAGTCCGAGGATAATAAATCGTCCGATTTGTCTATGGTCTGCTACTGATCAACGAACGAATAAAAAAGTCGAGCTGTCAAAAGTCAAAATTTGCAATTATCGTAATGTCTTCCGATAATCCTACAATTGTGTTATTTATATGTAGACTTGCATAAAATAATATAGGAGTGAAAACAACACAAGTTTTACATTTTCTTTTATGAATTTCATAAATACAAATAAAAAAATATATATAATAATATATATAAATATAATAATAAGATATAATCTCTCATTTTCTAATATTGTGTAAATTAACAAATTAATCAATAAAAATGTTTAAAACGATTACAGATTTTTTTTCGGTCCGAATCATTGCGTATTAATGTCAAATCGAATTTACGTAGTGAACGACGGACGAAGTTTGGCAACTCGGCGAGTAAGATATCTAACATGTTTGAGATCCAACGAGCCTGGTCTGCGGATTTAAAAGTGCGCAGATCTGGGGCTCTATGTTAGAACTTGCGAGTGCAAGCTTCCCGGTCGAGATGACGTCATATGACATCATTATGACGTACTACCGGAGTGATAATAGCATTCGAGAAAATAGCGAGTGGTCAGACAGCGGCGCTATTCATTGTCACCATACACATATAGGTGTATCATAATAAAATTTTCTATGGTTATTCTGTGCGCGGTCGGCATGCCTCGAGCGTGACGTCACAATTACGTCATCTCGTCTGGTGCCACACGAGACGAGAGTTAGGAAATCGCGGTGCTGGGGTGCTCCACTCGAAAAAAAAGTTCGAAGACTGTAAATCGTCTGACTTACATGCCAATGGAGCACAGGCATTAGGAGAGGGAATTGTGACTGTTTAGCAAAAAAATAGTTCAGTATCGATTGAAAAAGGTTGTAAGAAATGTAGCGTTTGTTGCTAATATATTATATGAGTTTGAAGGACAACGTTTTATGAGAAGAGAAAAATAATGCAGATGATGCATCAAGCAGTAATGTTTCAAGTGACACAGATACTAATTTAAGCATGTATGAATGATAGCTACTCATTATTTAAAAATAAATTGTTATTTGTACATATTTAATTTTTCCTTTCAACCCTTATCTATATGGACATTAGCGGGAATCAAATGGATGCTGGCGGGCTTGAGTCCCATTCGGTACCAGCATTATTTTAAAAATATTTTTTTAATAGGTCAGTTCCTTAGGTGTAAACATTTACGTCACTGAGATCACGTTATATTCGAGACAATACGGCATTAACCTCTTACAATGGAGCTGATATAAGATTCTGAACATATTCATAAATGAAGGTTTGAAAGCTACTGATTTTACATAAATGATAATTTCACAGTAAGTTGTGTTGAAAAATACAATAATTACCTTGCTATTGATTAGGCAATACGCAGATAGAGTATTGACTCTAATGGCGTAACTGGTGTTAGGTGGAATATAAGAATAACACCTAATGAGGTCATCATGATAACAGCCATTCATTCCGCTGACGTGATCGTTATAAGTGGAAGCTTTTCTGATTTCATCGTTGAACTTCCTCTGTGTGGCGAAAGCGAAGATGTCTTTGTGAGTGTCCATGTGGGCGACAGAAACATTTTTGTTATCGATTAATGTAGCCGGCTTGGACAATTGCTTCTTCACAATATATGGTAAAAGTTCTCCTTTTACGGTTGTGAAATGTTTCTCTTCCAAAAGAAAATCGATAACCCATTTTTTAAAAACGTAAACATGAGAATCCAATAATCTGCTTTTCATTGTGAGCACAGGGTGCTTTTTTAATAATACTTTTGGAAGATCAACATTATCATCAAAGTCGCTGGCGCTAGCTAAAAATACAAGGCGTCTGGTTTCAGCATCGATGCCGACCAGATCTCTCTCCGGTTTTTCTTTACTCTTTGGTCCTGGGACTTGAATATATTCTTGGGGGCCATTGTCAAAGAATAGAGACACAGCAGAAGCATCGTGCTTTCTGAAGATATCCAAGACGGCGTGGAGATCTGAATCTGTGACCAAGTCACATGACATAACTATGAAGTCGGTGACAATTCGGTCCTGAATGTGTCGAAGCGAGTCGGCAGTTCCCCAGTCATTGTCCGACGGTATCGGCAAATATTCTATTTTAATTTTCAAGGCACACTTTTCCACAGCATTTTGAATGAGTGCCTTGTCAGATTCCAACACGACCACTGTAACATCTGAAAAAAACAAACAAAGAATGATTTCCGTAACCTCGGAAGATTTTTTTCTATAATAAACAAACAGAAAATGTCAACTGTCATGTAGAATGGTAAGAAAAATTTAGATGTGTCTTTTTATATTGTGTCAACCTCTGGCTTGATTTGTAAAAATCAATAAAAATTAACTATTGTCTTCCTGGCACTACAGGCCAATGTACGTCTTGGATTCCTCCAGCATCACTTCTAACCAGGTCTGTGTAAAGCCGTTTTCCTACAGTTTTGAAAGTGAAAAATTAGTTGATAAAATACTGATTATAAATACTTAGTTGTTTTTATAAACCCGAAGGCTAAAATTTAGTTCATTATTTGGTACTACATATTATACAGTTTAATTGGATGCGTCCAACTTTGCACATTATGTGCCCTCTTTTGTAAGATCTTATATTTATTTTAAACGCTGTAGACATAATATGATAATTGACATGTTATTGTGATATTTTGTGCAATACTTGATGATCAAATATAAAAATGGCGTTCGGCGTTATACTCCGCTTACACGTGTATTTTTACATGCTATTAATTTTTAAACAAACTAAAATCTAACACAACTTACTTATTTCACACTAGGAGATATGGTTTATTTTAGTATTGGCTGGTGAAGTTGTTTTTATTATTCATGAAATAAGTAATATTGCACATGTTTTTTTTTTAATTTTCTTACATTTTTTAAATTGGTTTGACATAGGTACATTTATTTCACATTAAGAGTGGGCCGACAGCAACAACATCATTCATAGTTCATTCAGAGAGTAATCTCAGCGTTGAAAGGACGTCATTTTAATTCAGTCTAACCTCAAAAACCTCTAACCATCGGGGATTTATTTTAAGAAATGCAATAATTATTAATTACAATTCTTGGTCGAATGCATAATCATTATTATTATTATTATTACCTTCAAACATAACATGTATGCGACATAACACCTAATGCCGGCCGACGGAATACAGGGCTGTCAAAATAATATCAATCTAATAAATGGTACGTTTTAAAGAGTTACAAATTTAAAGTTAAAAATAGCTTACTGTACAGATGGAATAATTACATACTTCCAAGCGTCAAACGACATACAACATTCATCTAAAATAATTATGAAAAGACTAGCTGATTATGTTATGTTATTTTTTTATTGTTCTTATTTTTTTGCTTATCAAAATATTTCACATATTATCTGATGTGTATTTTGGATATATCGTAATATGTATCTTGTCTCATTAAAATTGCTATTAAGTTGATATAACATAGGAAAATCTGTAAATCATTAAAATGTTAATTTCGTTATAGTTTTTAATTAAACCGGTGCAATTACATATTAGATTTAAACACTGTTGTACTGTGTGACTTTTATAATATCAGATAGCCTTACGCGAGATGGGCAAGATAAAAAATAAAACTGTAGGATGTCGGCAGAAGAGTAAACAAAACCCAGCTCATTGGATAACCGAATGGTAAGCAACTGTATATATTATATTTTTCCGCCAAATTGCACACAATTAAAAACAATTTATCATAAAAACAAGTAAGACGTCTTCGACAGCCTTGGGTGATTCAATAAAGTCGGCAGTTTTTTTGTCTTGTTCTCTGCGATCCGCTAGCTTTGAATAAAAAATAATCTGTGGGTGACCACGTTAATAATCATTTTTTATAAGTATAAATTATTTCTTGCATTGGCTTTACTTACCAACAAAATACAATAATTATTGTACCTACCAACTAAAAGTAAAGTTGCGTTACTTGTTTGTAAAAGTGTCAGACTAAATTTAAACCAATCGGGTAAGTAATAAAAAGTCACTTTCTTTTTATAATAAACTATATTCGACGTTATTTTAAAATATGCATTAGAATTAAACAATATGTACCTATTTTTTTAATATATATGTAATAGGTCTTACACATTCAAAATAAATACTATTCATTAATAATGTTTTTTGGATAGCACATGAAATAAAAATGTAGGTAGATAATGTGTTTCAAAATTCTTCGTATGTTTAGTTCTCGTACAATTTCAGGTTAAAAAGTTATTAATCTATTTCTAAGTTTCTAAACTACTAAACTAAACTCTTAGTTTAAAAACGTCACAATATCCACCATATTGGTTGCAATACTACCCACCAAACAAATGATTAGCATATTGAATTTAGTAACATTGAAGTATATTAAAAGATATTATTTTTTGGTCACCCCATACTCTGCTGAAGCCGAAGCGAGTTTGTTTGTTTTAAATTTAATTTATTGACCATTACTTTTGACGCACGTATTGGCGGCGACTTTTTAATATTACTAGTAGACCAGCTATTTCGGACCACATATAAAAATATCATATTTTCAATTCTCAAGGGCATTTCTGTAGAGCGTCCCCTTAATGTTTACATTTAAAAATGAGAATGTCGAACCGTTTGTTTGACGATATGTTTACGATATCTTTACAATGATTTTAAACAAGGATAATAGCACCTACTGTACGACATCATTATTTAGGCGACAACAGGAAGTCGCCCTTGTCGCGCATAGAATATTTCTCAGTGTTTTTTAATATAATATAATATAATTTCACCTCTTAATTATTACTATTATATTAGGATAATTAATACAGCGTAATTATTGAATTTGGAAGGAAATATATCATTGAACCCACATTAACTGATAATATTGCTGCAGGTATTTATTAATTAAATAATTAGGAGAACACAAATTATGACTAAATAAGTAGAAGTGAAAGATATAACATATTCAATATTATTTTGATGACCCAATCACATTTTTTTATAATTTACAAATGATGTCTTTTATATCGTATTTTTAGTAAAATTGTTGTCGAAACACATACCTACTGTGAAAATAATTTTCTATAAATTAAATTATATCCACCTAACATTATAAATTTTAAAACAATATGCACCTACTTATCGGTTTAAAAATACAAGGACAATTAATTAACTAACCGTAAATACAAATAATATTAAAATAATTGATAACGTCATAAGGTCATCAACACAACTTTTAAAAGTACATTACCAAGGACACGACATTAAAAATTGATTAAACCAATCATCATGTGAGGTATTCTACACCAGACATATTGGTTTCATCATCACTCGATACTAATTCACTTTCACTACTGCTGTCAAAATCGACACTAAAAACTAAACTTTGGTCACTCATAGTCTCACAACATCTATCTTTTACCATATAATCCTCTTCCAAATGTATTGTGTGTTCACATTGTTTTTTCCCATTGTCCGGTGTTATCGTTCCAAAAGCATCTTCTGTTAGCCTCTGCGTGTCAGTCAGCTGTTCGGCAATCAACATTATTACTTGCAATTCTTCTTTTCACAAGTGACCAGATAAATTCTATTGGGTTAAGATCACAGGGGTATGGTGGTAGACGAACTACTGTTAAGCCTTTTTCTTTAATCAGCTCGTCGAATAAATACTTTGGTGGTGGTTTATTTCTATCAATTATTTCTTTTAATTTAGTTTTAACCATATTTTCTTCGAATATAATATTATTGTCTTTCAGCCATTCTTGCATAACGCTATTTTTATGGGCCATAATTGGCGGTTTATTTATTTTAATGCTATGGTAAGGGGCAATATCCATAACTATTATAGAATTTGTGGGAAAGTTCTCCACCCAACTATGCCGTGTCTCTCTATGATAACATTTCTTTTAGAAAGGCTTTTTTTAAATTAAAACCCTAGCTTATGCAACCGTCGCCGTAAAAATTCTTTGCTTCCTTGAAAATCCATGCACTTTCCTAAGGAAACCAGTAAGTTTTGCAGCGTCGGAACTTGTTTGTGGACAGTATAAAACTCCTGCACTTTTTGACGTATGGTACATAAGTCCATACTGTCCAATGCAATCTTATTTTTTCCAGGCGTTACGATTTTTGAAGATGAGGCACTCGCTGTAGTCATTTCTTTCATGATTCTAGAAACTGTCCTTGGGGTATTCTTGTAAATTAATGATACACTATGTTTAAGTATCTAGATAATTTTAAGCATTTTTGTAAATTTTACATCTCCGTAATAATTGATTTAATGCCAATAATGTTTATTCTTGAAAATATTCTTCTCGACAATTTATTATTACATTGCCAGTGTACTTAAATGATCATTTATACTTAATTATTATACGTCAAAAATATTAATAAAATAGATTACAATACACACAACTATATAATATACAAACATAATTCCCATTTTTTGGGGAAATATTTCTAGTATTACAACATTGAATTTTGACATACCTGACAATGACAGCAACCCGTGATATGGTATTGTATAGGCTCGCCTTTTAAATGTGACTCTTTTTCTTCTTCACAATAAATCAAAAGTTTACTAATAATAATTCGAACATGACTTTGTATTGTTTTAGACATCTTTTGAATATAAAAAGCTTCAAATTACGTAAATTGATAGATGCGTCCAATACGACTGTCAAAAATGTAATGAATAATTTGGGGGCGTTCCTTTTTTGAAACCGGAAGTTCGATTAGCTGATTGTAGTTCACAGTTTTGCCACGTAGCCAAGATGAAGTTGCCGGACAATATACACGTGCATTTATTATGTGGACAATTATTGTTAGCATTTGTGCTTATTTTAAACTATCATGGCAATAACTGTTTACACGTTAAAGTGCTGACTGTCTCTCCAATTTCATTCTTCAAGAGTAAGCGAGACGCGATGTTGTCATTTTATATTACTATTTGACAGGAAAATCGGTTAACCCCAAGTAGTTCGTTTTTTTACCTACAGTTTCACCATTATCGATCAACTGCGCAGGCGCAGATCTTACTTGCGCATAAAAAATCAGCACAGTCCAGAAGCTTCCAAACTTGTTTGACTCATGCACGCAATCTTGCCAACTGCAGGATAATACATGTCTCCCAATACATTTTCTTACTGTGCAAAGTAAATCCAAGCATGTGTAAACGGGGTATAACATTTATTTCTTCGATTCAACTATACATTGGCGTCCAAACTATGGTAATTATGCCGCAGATAATTATAATAAATACCTTTTTCTGTCGGCGCATAGGCTTTTCGACCCAATAATTGTTAATTTTAAATTTCGATGCATCATTATCATAAACTAAGATTATATTAGGTAATATTAGGTTGGGGTAGGTTAGATTAGGTTATGGTTTGGTCTAAAAAGAAAGTTATAAAATCTCATGACGGCAGCTGCGGCACATTCATCCAAACTATTGTTATTCAAAGCTGATATGCGAAGCACAGATTGATTGTTAATTTGCATTTTAACCTAACCTAACCTTGAAATCCTTGGCGCTCCAGCAAGTTTAAAGTATACCAAATAAGTGGATATGGGCCAACGGGAAACAGGCATTTAGGAGGAGCACCAGGGACATCTGGTAGTCTGGATCCACGGCCACCAGCCATCACAACAGCTTGGAATTCGAGCATTTTTAAACTGTCAATTCTCATTTGCCCTGTAAATATTTATGAAATAATATTTAGAGGTAGATCCGTAGGGTTCAATATATTCAGTTACGAATTTAATAGTAGGCATGTATTAATAAAAATGAGGACACGCGGTATACTTACTTGATACGTATGTTTTACTGACACAAAATTATTAAAACGAAATAACTCCACCATAGATAATAATATTACACGAAAGAAATAGTGACAGTTGTCCATAGTGTTGCCCACGCGGAATAATGCAGAACACTTTAGGAAAAAATACCAATTATTTATTTGGCAACAAAAACACGATTCAAATTTTCAATAAAAACCAGATACATTGGCGAGCCATAAGTCCGCGGACAAATCGGTCGCTTTGCATATTATTATGCTGCGAACTAATGGACGATTAACTAACGAGCAAATAAGTCAAGCTTTGATAGGATGTGATTTTTTTTCTGGATGCTTTTATGAATCGCATTTACTATCAAGGCTTATTTAAGGACTTTGGCACGCAAACTACCTATTTTATTTGATCTTGATGCTAAATCAAAGGAAATTTGTGCCGGCCAAGAAAAATGCCTTATTGAAAACAAATTCGTCTATCCGTATTGAGTATTGCTAATTTGAATTTGGCCAGGGCCTATGAAACCACCTTGCAAAAACCTTGGAAAATCTTTGTAGATCAGGTGATGATTCTGATGACTATTAATTTTATTTGTCGTATTCACTGGGAACTGCGATTTATTCCCCGTGGAAAAATAAATGTCACATATTCTATTGTCTGATCTTCTGAGCATTTACCAAGTTACTAAACTTATATGACTACAATCACTGGATTTGAAAGATATGAATCATTGCTACATAATATTGTCACCGTTCATTAATTTGATTCTTTTTATCACATCAATACAGAAATAATTAAAACATGCATCTCTTCCGGCCTCGTTTCCCATTGATCCCTGGTAGGTATCGGATGTCCGCGTCTCGGTACCTTTCACCTGTAATAAAAGTTCTGGTTGTGCCGCTCCTTGCTGAAAATTGGACAATCTAGGAGTAGGTACAATACCTATGCAATATATACGATGTCCTGACCGGTTGTGATAATTAAACATATCCTAGGTATTCAACATTATTACATATCGCAATATCTTCTGATAATCGGATATAATATTATTATTTATATGGAAATTTACGTAAAATAATAGGAATGACGACGTCATAACTTTTGCGTCACTTGTGCAAGTGATCAATGGATGATTAATGAATAAGACGTAAAATAACTCGAGCTTTGACAATTATTGTGATAATTATTAAACATAATAGCATAATACGAGGGTGGGTCAATAATTCCTTAGAAAGAAGCATTAAAACAGTTTTTATTTTTGTATTTTTTTTTATTTCTCAACATAATCTCCTTGGAGCTCAATACACTTGGTTAGACGTTTCTCAATTTTTTTTAAACCGTCAGAAAAATAAGTTTTCGGAAGGTCCTCAAAATAAGCATTTGTCCGATCGATGACTTCTTCATTTGAAAAAAAACGTTGTCCACTTAGCCATTTTTTTAAGTTTGGGAAAAGGAAAAAGTCACTGGGGGCTAAATCTGGCAAATACGGTGGGTGGTCGACCAATTCGAACTTCAATTCTTCAATTTTAGCCATTGATCGTAAACATGTGTGAACACGGGCATTGTCCTGATGAAAGAGGATTTTTTTCCTGTTTAAATGAGGCCGTTTTTCTTCAATTTCGTTTTTTAGCTGGTCCAATAAAGATGCATAATAATCCCCTGTTATTGTTTTTCCTTTTTCCAAATAGTCAACGAAAATAATTCCACGTGCATCCCAAAATACAGTAGCCATAGCCTTACCAGCTGATTTTACGGTTTTCGCCTTCTTTGGACATGGTTCGCCTTTCGCAATCCACTGCTTTGACTGTTCTTTCGTCTCGGGAGTATAGTGGTGTATCCATGTTTCATCTACAGTCACAAAGCGACGAAAAAATTCATCCGGATTGCGTTGCATGAGCGACAACAGGGCTTTAGAGGCCACCACCCTATTGCGTTTATTGTCGACTGTGAGCAAACGCGGCACCCATCTTGCAGAAATATTTTTCATGCCCAATTTGTCATGTAAAATAGAAATGACGCTACCTTTTGAGATCCCTGTAACCTCAATTATCTCACTCAACTTTAATCTTCGGTCACTTAACACCATATCGTGGATTTTATTGATCATTTCTGGTGTAGTCACCTCTACAGGACGTCCTGAGCGTGGTTCATCCTTTGTTGATGTACGACCACGTTTAAATTCATTTAACCAGTTATAAATAGTTGCAAGTGAAGGAGCAGATATGCCGTGAACTAAATCCAACTCATTTTTTATTTCCTTTGCTGTTAACCCTTTTATATTAAAATGTTTAATAACAGCTCGAAACTCAATTTTCTCCATTTTTGTAAACAAGCAATTTTTTTTTTAAATGTACGAAAATAAAAAACAACAACCCGACCAATCTGATTGAAACTTCGCAGCATACTGAATCGGTAGTGCCGCTGCATGAAAACAAACCGCTTACAGTACTAGTCGCGCCACCTGTCGGCTTTTCTAAGGACTTATTGACCCACCCTCGTATCTTCCGAAAATACTGAAATATTGTGTTAGGTATTTTATATAAAATAATATGGGAGTGAAAGCTACACTAATTTTGCACTCTTTTAAGAATTTTATAAATTCTAACATAATTATTATTGCTACATATCCTAATAAGTAAATTAGATACCTACCTAATAAATTAATCAAAAAAAATGTTTCGATCAATCGAAATCACAATATGTCATACAAAGAGATTGAAAGACTGATGTCATACAAGTTTGAAATCCAACAAACCTGGTCTATGGTCTTAAAAAGCCGCGGATTTGCTGTGTTCACGCAGAAGAAAAGTCCGAAGACTTTAAAATCGTCTGACTAGCGTAGCCAATGACATAATATGTCATTGAGCGTAGCTATGGAGTAGGGACATTATAAATGAATTCTGGAGACCCGACGAGTAAAATAACAAATAGGTTTGAAATCTAGCGAAACAGGTCTGCGGACATAAAGTCAGTAGCAGATTTTATATTACCTACAAAATTCGTCATAAGATTTAAAAGGATGCCTCTAACAAAGACTAAATTATTAATGCATACTAAAATCTAAAATGTCAATTCAATATCCAATGTTAAGATTTTTGTTGTTATTTGAAGTCATCGTTTACTTGAGGTGAAGCGAGTTATTTTCATTTCTAATTACCTACTTAGAAAAGAATATTGGATTTTATGATTATTTGTCGGCATTTTTTTTAAACTTACCCATATTGCCAATACACATACAGACAATATACACCGGATACGTATCGTCGCTGTAGGATTGGTTTGTCGAATAGACCAAATGTCAAATGTTCAGAAGACGAAAAACAAATTTGATTATCCTATATTTAAATACATGAAGGTATTTAAATTGTTGTTTTTACAGCATATGAATGCTGTTTTCACTACAAAGCAATTTAAAGAAAAGGATGGTTCTGGTCCATTTAGATATAAAAAATCATTTTGCATTAAAAGGTCGATTTCAACAAAAACGGATATTCGACAAACTAATCGTATAGCGACGGTATGGTATAATAGCGCCTGTACACGAGCATGGATTTACTGGCAGCAATAGTACGTATTTTAAACTATCGTGACATCAACTACTGTTTACACGTAAAAGTGCTGACTGTCTCTCCAATTCATTCTTTAAAAGTGGGCGAGACGCGATGTTGTCATTTTTTGGTACTATATCGTACTATATGACAGGTAATGAAAATCGGTCAACCTGAAAATTCGTTCGTCGTTCGTTTTTTTGCCAGCAGGTTCGCCACCTTCGTTCTACTGCGCAGGCGCAGATTGAAAAACTCCTACTCTCGCATGAAAATTCAGAAGCTTGTAAACTTTTTTGATCCATAAATGCAATCTTGCCAACTGCAGGATATACATATTGACCCATGCATTTTCTTATTATGGCCGTGAATCATTTGCGACAGGCATGGTCCCCACAAGGAGGGGGGCTGACAGGGCTCTAGCCTGGAGTACGGGCTTAGGTGGGCCCCGAGTGGCGCGTCGACCATTTAAGTGAGATAAACACAAATCACAAATTTTTCACAGGATTTTATTTCATAATTATTTTTAGTGTGTTTCACAAAAGGGGGTCGCGATCAGTCCTTGATAATATGAAGCTGAGAGCTGACAATTAAAGTGGATTTATTTAAAAATATCAAAAATTGCTAAAAATACACGGAATACCCTTCATTTTGAGTTAATATATCGCAAAATATCATTTGGGGCACACTACTGTAGAACATTACATTGCCCTTAACCATAGCGATAGGTAACTGAAACCGAGTCGGTACTCTTCAATCTGGTGAAAGGAAGACAGTATCGAAGTAAAATTAGTTTTGCTACAGTATTTCTGGGAAATTAATATTTCTTTATCCTGCGTGTTGCCTAAGCGCGAAATTTCGGTTATTCATAAGAGAGAAAATTATTAGTTCACTAATAGTAATGATAAGCTAATCATGTTAATGTTATTTTACAAAATGCAGTTTTATAATAATTATTAATAGTGATCATCAGTGGCGAAGGCTCCATACTAAGCGATTATTTAAAGCTTACCCTCTATTTTCAAGTATTTAATTTAAATAAATAAATATCTATATTGTCTAGGACTAGGTTATAATAAAAATATTGATTGTCATCTATCGTCGGTATTTAGAAGTAGAGCGTTTAATTTAGTCAAATTTCAAATCAAAAATAAATGACGGAACGTCACAACGTGAGTGCTATTTTTAGAATTATGTCGAGCATAATCGAAGCCGAATTTTCTACCGCAATTCAGTTGCCAACTTCATACATGTCTGCGTTTTTGTTCCAGACTTGGAAGAGTTACAGGACAAGCTTACGCGCTATGTTGATTTGTTTATTGTCTATGATTATCTTTTTAAACAAATAATAAATAATAAGGATGATTAAAAAAAGCTATTGTGTTCGATCACATATAATTAATAAATTGTTATTAAAAATAAATATTGTATTAATTCACTTTATTATTTAGGTTACTTCAGTCATAGACAAACATAACGTGCTATTCACAGTTCATGTCATATTGACATTTCAAAGCGGTGATAAAGTTTTATTTTATAATACAAAATTCAGTGTGTTACTGTGTTTTGAATGTGGATAAATTATCTCATATTGTACCAAAATCATTCGCCAGTGCTTTAAATATATAAGTATTTATTAAATTGTGTAGTGTCCCGATCGAAGATGTGCAAACAATTGCATTTAAAAAAAATCATTCCCGAGTTGAGGTTTCTTCAAAAATTAAAAATCATCAAAGCTTGACCTTCCAAGGGTTCATTTAGATTTGAATACAGCAAAAAAACTTATATTAGACATTTTCACAACAATTCATTTGATAAATATTTATTTTTAACTGGCAGTTATACATTAAACAAACTTTTTTGTTGGCGATGCGTATTGTTTCCTAACGAAAAGTCTGCGTGGAATTCTACTGCCATAAGTGATTTAAATAATTTGATAAAGTCAGCGGTGAAACCTATGACCAGTGTGTCGTTGTCATTAGTGTGCACCTATTCATCAGTAGTAATATCGGAAGTATTATCTTGTTATTTCCCGCAAGTTACCTGACAAGTGTGCTCTTTTTCTCTGATCTCCACAGCTTACCTCTTTCCAAAAGTCACATTTCGCCACTGGTGATCATACATACAGTGTAGGTACCAAATTGCCAAAAATAACGTAGATATTATGTTGATGCATAAGTTCTTTCCATTCTAAAGACACTTATTTGTAGATGGTGCAAAATCATTGTCTTTTGTTTATTTTTTTTATTGTTCTTTAAACGGTACACCTCTACCCAGTGGCGAAGGCTCCATAGTAGGTGATTATTAGAAGCCTACCTTCTAAGAACAATAGATAGAAGGTATTTAAATATTATATAATAAAATGTGCGGGAACCCATTGAATATATCGTCAGCATAATTAATAAATATTTAAAAAATATAAATGAGAGCCATCTGTCGTCAGAATAATTTAGAATAAATAAAAAATAGGTGACAAAGCAGCGCCTCTAGCAAATATTGAAATATCAATTCCCTCAAGATGATTTTGGCGAGCTTATTGTATGAACTGCGTGCCAAGAACATCGGGGTAGTCTGGTTTTGTTCATACGAATCTATAAGCTTATAAGGCAAAGTCTATCTCCGGATATATTTAGTGTCGAGGACTGTCGCTTTATTCAAACAATAATAAATAATGCGATAATTTAAAAAAAATTCTATGGGTTCAATCACGTCATATAAAGATAGAATATTTTTTAAAATATTAATAATTTTATCTCGTGATTATTATTTAAGTAATTCAGTCATAGACGAACATATTATAATATATATATATTTTTTGTTTAGTTGTTTGTCATTTTGAGCTGTTGATACCGCTATATTTACCGACGATATATTTTTAGGCGTATGTTACGTGTAAGTATAGGAAAAAACATAATTTATATTCATTGCTCAATTCTATATCGTCAGTGAGCTATTGAAATTTCATCGATTTCGTGTGACATTGACATTAGTGTGTACCTATTCATCAGTAGTAATATCGTATTATCGCCTCATTTCCCGTGAGTGTACCTGACAAGTGTGCTCTTTTTCTTTGATCTCCACTACCTACCTCTTTCCAAAAGTCACCCTTCGCCACTGCCTCTACCTGATTTGGCCAATTTCCTTTCAACAGTCGATCACGCAACAACAACAAAAAAATTAGCATTGGCCCAGAATAAAATTCTGTGGCAGTAATAAATGACATTGGATGCTTTATGACTTATGAGAAACGAAAGTACCTAATGCTACTACTACCGCTGAAAATATCTGTTCTGCGTGGGCGTGGGGTGAAGGTGTGGTAAAAATACAAACGTGTTCTTTTTGGTTCAACAAGTTTCGTTCTGGGAATCTATCCTTGGAAGACAAACCCCGCGCTGGACGTGATATCAGGGATGTGGTGAATGCAGACCATCGACTAACGTTAAGAAAGAATGCAGAGAGATTTAATATTTTAAACCAACCATTCGTCATCTTCACAGACTGGGTATGGTGTCTAAGCATTGTGTTTGGGTGTAACATAACGTTTCACAAAATAATTTGCTCGATAGGTTGACTATCTGCGGATGGCGGATCACTCCTCCCCAGACAAAATCAGGATCCATTCTTGGATCGAATTATAACCGGTGATGAAAAGCGAATTGTTTACAACAATGTTACACAAAAACGATAATGGTCAACCCCTGGAACAGTATCAGCCGAAATGCACAAAAAAAAGGAAATGTGTGTATGGTGGGATATCCAGTGCATTGTGTATTATGAGCTTTTAAAATTAAAATGATACAGTAAATGCTGTGAAGTATTGTCAACAATATTATATTGGAGAATTTAAACCAAACATTAATTTATAAAAGCGACCCCATTTGATAAACAGAAAAGGCGTTATTTTCACATGTTGCTTCAATCACCCAATGAAAATTAAATTATTAACATTATTAGTAGAATGTTTATCATATTTGAATGGTGACATAGCTTATAATCAGTATCTTTAAAATTATCTTTAAATGTGTAAATCTTGCCCATTTTTTGAATAATAAAATGCCTAATTCTTGTAAAATTTGGGATCACAGAGATTATAAATATAATCTTATTTTGTAAATATTTCACTATAATAATGTCGACATAAATTTTACTAATGGTTTTATAAATGCTTTTAAAAATTAATAAATATAAAATATCTAAACACCACTTCACATGGACGTACTGAAATATGACTATATTCTAAAAAATTAGAGCGAGAGGTTTAAAAGAATACTATTTTATGTAATAAAAATACTTTATGCAGTCATAAAATGTTTAAAATAAATTCTGCTTCAAAATTATGTAAATAGATTATCTACAACGTTTAAGGCATGTCCAGGATCATGCCTTGAAAATAGCATAAAAGCTCCATTTTGACGTACGCTGAGCATGTGGGCCGTTAAGAGATCAAGAAAGACTAAACGATATATCGTTGTTTTTGATATTGGCCAGAAATGCTAACAACGATCGTCGTTTTGCTTTTGACGCCTGAAATGTTAAGTTAATTTGGGAACATACTACTGCACCAGTGGTACGAAACATTGTTTTATCTATTTAGTTTTATTGTTGTGTAATATAGCCCGATTCATATATGTTTTGTGACTGGGTAGGTTTAGAACTTATAACTATTGTATATTTTTTTCATGACATCACCCTTTTTATAATTAAAACAATTCCAAATACAAATTTCAGTTTACAATATAAAAATTTATTTACAGTCAAATTCTTGGTGGAAGGACAATGTTTTATTTTATTTTATGGATTTGAACCAATGGGAAAGTCTTTTACTCAACTCAGTGTTTAAAGTAAAGTGCATTTGTGCTATATCAAAACAGTTTCATTTATAAAAAAATAATGAAATAAAATCATTTGCAATACATTTTTTAAATGTTTCAATAACAAGCACCATAAAGACCTTTTTCACAAATCACGCATATTGTACGAGATCTTTTAACGAGGCCACCATGCAATTTTTTTCTTTTCAGCCGGGTAGTTTCCTAATTCCACTACTTTGTACCTATTATCCCTCGTGTGGGATAACCGATTGTTTCCAATAACTGATAAAAATCAAAACTCTGTGCGCGGATCGTGCATTTCGCTCGCTCTCGCGATCGCCCGTATGATGGAGCGAGAAAAAGATATGTCAATTACTTTTAACAGTTATGTAGCTCGAGATATCTAAACGCCTCATTATCTATTCAAAACGATAAATTAATTACTAAACGTGTTTCATAATATTCCGATTTCGCAGAATCAATTAGAGTGGTAAGGTGTCTAAAAATAATACAATACTTTAATTTATCAACAATTGTTGGTAGCAATCCTCGACCGGATTTTGCACAACATCGTAGCAGCCAAACGTTTACAGTTAACAGTTTAAAAAAGTTATAAATAAAGTTTTGTCCAACAAAAACAGCACCGAATTGATCTCATTTTTCAATAATGTAAGTTTCCAGCGCACCCTCAAAATTGCAATCCAAGAAATCACCGACCGCCACTAAACCTAATATCCTCAAATATTACCAATATTGAATGCGCGTTTCGTTTATGTGACAAACGTTAGTGCATATTATGATATAGACGTAACTGTTGAAAAAAAAATTAATGGGGGGAGTTCGTTAAATTGACACAGTTTTAGAATTATTTAAATATATATAAAAACAAGATAATTAAAAAAATTGTATTTATGTAAAACAACTCGTTTGTTCCAATTTACCCAACCAGCCTGTTAAATTGGACCACTGGTTTGGTCAGTTGGACTTGGATATTACGTAAATTATTCAAACACATCACACTGCATAATCTATATATATATAAAAGAAAGTCGGGTTAGTTACACCATTTATAACTCGAGAACGGCTGGACCGATTTTTACGATCTTTACATTGTTGGATTTGTCTCAGCCCCGAATAGCAGAATAACTATTAAAACATCGGAAAAATTTACGGGGAAAAAAATGTGCAGAAAATTAATTTTTCATACATTTTGACATTTTGAACAATGAACGCACAATCGAAAATAAAAGAAAATCACAAAAAAATTAAATCCGTATACAACGCCATCTCTGATACATGACAGAAACAATAAACAAACAAACTGAAACAAACAAAAGAAAGAATGATAGTCGAAATGTCTAACCGTCAATGGTGCAGTGTGCCCAACATTTCGTGCTTCATGTCAATAGCTCAATTTGCTTGAAAACGATACGAGTTACACCATTTATAACTCAAGAACGGCTGGACCGATTTTTATGATCATTGATTTGTCGGATTTGTCTCCACCCCGAATAGCAGAATAACTATGAAAACATCGAAAAAATCACGGAAAAAATGTGAAGAAAATTCATTTTCTCATACATTTCGTATGGAGCGGCTTTTTTGATGACATTTCGAGAACTGATTGACTGATTTCGTTGATTTTTTTTGTTCTTCATTTGTTCGTCGTTTGTTGTTCGTTTTGTACGTCAAAATCGAGACGGAGCGCTACACTTTCATTCGGTTGAACCAAGCCAAACTGCGTTTGGAGGAGTATATTCATTTACGCGATGCAATCAGCACCGAAGGAGATGCAGCTAATGTTGGTCGATTGACTATTCTACTGGCGACGTACATTGGCAGCCCGCGTCATATGCATGAATATGCGCAATATGCAATGACATAATATTATGTTCGTCATTACGGTCGTCCAGATCTATTCATCACCTTTACGTGCAATCCGAAATGGATAGAAATTGTTCAATTGCTGCCCCCGGACAAACATCAAATGATCCGCATGACATCACCGCACGTGTCTTCAAACAAAAAATCCTGTCGCTGATGAACTACATTGTTAATCATCGCGTCTTTGGGGATACTCGATGCTGGATGTATTCGATTGAATGGCAAAAACGAGGCTTACCGCATGCACACATTTTTTTTGGTTAGTTGGAAGAATTCGACCAGACCAAATAGATGACATCATATGCGACGAGATTCCTGATCCCGAAACCGATCCAGACCTGCATGATGTTGTAATTACTAACATTATTCACGGAACGTGTGGCGCCATCAACCCCCAATCACCGTGCATGGTCGACGGCAAGTGTTACAAGCGTTATCCACAAAATTTGACGGCGGAGACTATCACTGCGAACGATGGTTATCCACTATATTGGCGTCGATCACCCGATGATAACGGTAGAACCATCACAACGAAAGTGAAAGGAAATGATATCGTAGTCGACAACACTTGGATTGTTCCGTATTTGCCACTTCTTTCGAAAACATTCAAGGCGTATTGCAACGTGGAGTATTGCAATTCAGTGAAGTCCATCAAATAGATCTGCAAATATGTCACCAAAGGCAGCGATATGGCGGTTTTTGGTGTTCAAACTCCCAATACCAACGATAAAATCACACACTATTAAGTTGTCGATATGTGAGTTGCAATGAAGTGATTTGGCGTATTTTCTCATTCCCCATTCATGAACGTCATCACACCGTTGTACATTTGGCGGGGCATCTGGAGAATGGTCAACGAGTTTATTTTAATGCATCGAATGTTGCTCAACGTGCTGTAACACCTCCAGCGACAACATTGACCAGTTTCTTTTCGATTTGCCAAAACGATCCGTTTGCACGAACGTTGCTCTACTCTGAGATGCCACGTTATAACACTTGGAACGCTTCATCGAAGAAATTTCAATGTTGGAAGTAAGGCGATGCAGTTCCTGATCATACGGATGTGCGTTTTGCTGATGCTCTTGGTCCCATTTACATAGTTCATCCGAAGAATGACGAATGCTTCTACTTGCGGTTGTTTCCGGTGAATGTTGGTGGGCCGACATCATTTGAATCACTTCGAACTGTCAATGGTGTGGTGTGTCCAATATTTCGTGCTGCATGTCAACGGCTCAATTTACTTGAAAACGATACTCATTGGGACATGACAATCGCTGAAGTAATTATTGTTTCTGCATCTCCAAGTCAGACACGCACATTATTTGCTATCATTATTTCGACATGCTTCCCATCGAATCCACCTGAACTGTGAAACAAGTACAAGAATGGCATGTCAGAAGACATTTTACATTGAATTCGTGTCAGTTCAGGGAATCCCGATCTCGGAGTGAATAAGTAAATACATAACCAGGCTTTGCTTTTGATCGAAGTCATGTGTTACCTCATGTACATGTCATGTAAAACATTCAAGACGCATTGCAACGTGGAATTTTGCAATTCAGTGAAGTCCATCAAATACATCTGCAAATATGTCACCAAAGGCAGTGATATTGTAGTTTTTGGCGCTCAAACTCCCAATACCAACGATAAAATCACGCACTATCAAGTTGGTCAATATTTGAGCTGCAATGAAGCAATTTGGCCTATTCTCTCATTCCCCATTCATGAACGTCATCCCACTGCTGTACATTTGGCGGTGCATCTGGAGAATGATCAACAAGTTTATTTCAACGCATCGAATGTTGCTCAACGTGCTGAAATATCTCCAGCGCCAACATTGATCAGTTTCTTTTCGATTTGCCAAAGCGATCCGTTTGCACGAACGTTGTTCTACTCTTAGATTCCACTTTATTACACTTGGAATGCTTCATCGAAGAAATTTCAACGTCGGAAGCAAGGCGATGCGGTTCCTGATTATCTGGATGTGCATTCTACTGATGCTCTTGGTCGCATTTACATAGTTCATCCGAAGAGTGGCGAATGATTCTACTTGCGGTTGTTGCTGGTAAATGTTCGTGGGCAGACATCATTTGAATCACTTTGAACTGTCAATGGTGTAGTGTGCCCAACATTTTGTGCTGCATGTCAAAAGCTAAATCATTTGTTTCTGCATCTCCAAGTCAGATACGCACATTATTTGCTATCATTATTTCGACATGCTTCCCATCGAATCCACCTGAACTGTAGAACAACTACAAGGATGACATGACAGAAGATATTTTACATCGAATTCGTGTCATTTCAGGGAATCCTGATCTCGAGGTGAATAAGGAGATACATAGCCAGGTTTTCCTTTCGATCGAAGACATGTGTTACCTCATGTGCGGCAGTTTGTTAGTCAAGTTAGGAATGCCAATGCCACATCATGGAGTGAATTACGCTTTCAATCTAGAATTGGAACGTGAACGTGAAAATGATCGAGATGCATTGAACTAATTAGTTCGAACGAATGTACCAATCTTGAACCCCCAACAGAAGTTAGTGCACGATACGTTAATGAAGGCAATTGATGATGGAAATGGTGGCTTATTTTTCCTCGATGTGCCCAGTGGAACTGGGAAGACATTCCTCATGTCATTGATTTTGGCCACTGTTCGTGCGAGATCCGAAATTGCTGTAGCAGTTGCTTCTTCCGGGATAGCGGCCACGTTGCTAAAAGGATGCCGAACGGCTCATTCAGCGTTGAAATTGCCGTTAAACCTTCAAACGACTAAAAAACCGATATGCAATATTGCGAAACATTCAGCAATGGCCAAAGTTTTGGTAGCAAGTAAAATCATCACCTGGGATGAATGTAGAATGGCGCACAAACGCGCATTGTGAGAGATGTTTTGGAGGCGCAATGATTCTACTATCTGGCGATTTCCGCCAAACACTACCAGGCATTCCAAGATTAACCACTGCCGATGAAATAAATGCTTGCCTCAAATCATTGACTCTGTGGCGCTATGTGAAGAACCTTCAGCTGACGACAAACATGCGAGTTACATTGTTAAACGATCCATCTGCCGAAGATTTCTCTAAGCAATTTCTGACTATCGGTAACGGCCGTGTTCCCGTCGACGAATCGAACGGATTGATTTCGTTTCCGCTGAATTTTTGCAATTTCGTGTCAACAATTGGTTGAGTGAACGAGCAATTCTTGCGGCAAAGAACAAAGATGTGGATCACTTAAACTTCACAATTCCAAATCAAATCGTTGGTCTACTGCATTCCTTCAAATCTATCGACTGTGTAAGTGGTCGGCCGTAGTAATTTGGCGGACGCGGTGCGGCGGCGTCTTGCGAAACTCAAACGTATAGCCATGTGTATTATGCCCGAAAAAAGACACTGTCTACGAACATTTTACACACGGTTATACGTTTGAGTTTCGCAAGATGCCGGCGCGCCACCCCCGCGCGACCACTACGTTCTTGCACTAAGAAACGAAGACGAAGCAACCAACTAGCCAACTGAATTTTTAAACTCATTGGATCTTCCTGGCTTGCCACCGCACAATTTACAACTGAAGGTTGGCTCGGTAGTCATCATGCTTCAAAATCTGAACCAACCAAAACTATGTAATCCATTTCATTTTGATTTGATTTTTGCACATTTATTGAACTTAATTCATTTTGAATATTCATTTTAACTTAATAAAAAAATGAATTTAATTCAGCTAATAAGTTAACACAAGATTATTGATTCTGAGGCGGTACGAAGTTTGCCGGGTCAGCTAGTAATAATATTATATTATATAGATTCGTAGTGCATGGTTCAAGATAAAATTGTGCGGTATGGAGTTAATTTCCATACTATTTCAAACATTAGTTTTCGAATATCTTTGATATTTAACCCAAAAAGCTGTACTTCCAATATTGAAATATTTTTGCACAATCCTGCTTCCATTTTAAATAAAATATGGTAGGTCTCGATAAGTCTCCTTTTAAAAGTTTCAAAACTATTTGTGTACAGACATTTTAAAAATCTAAATGGTCCTTTCCAATGGTCCAATAATTTATCAAACCTGCAACGGTCGAAATTGCCAAACTAGAACTTTAATCATAAAAAATTTAATTACAACATATCCTAATTTTCTATAACAGCAATAAAACAATGTCTGTGGAAAGCAAGAAAGCATAGAAAATTGTCATTGAATAATGTCTTGTATAATTAAAATAATATATAATACTAGCTGACCCGGCAAACGTTGTTCTGCCATATAAATTATTTCTAGTGAATATTTTGGTTGTTAAATAAAAAATAGCGATGTATCGTAAGTGTGTGGGGATGGGATCTATGACAGAAAAATGAATAGAGCGCATTAGACGATGACCGCCGATAAAAACAAAAAAACATCAACCATTTATTTTCTCAATTCAAAATGAGTAATGATGTTCATAATGAATGAATTACCTGTGACAGGATCTCGTTGTTTAATGTTTATGCAATATCCGTCTTGTCCCTTCCAAAAAATAAGCGGATATTGGAGAGCGTCGTATGAACGGTGTGTGTCAGCGATGAACTCCAGATTATTGTTTCTTCTTCGAATCACGATTTTTCGCGTCGATGTGCGGTCGCCAACCATGATTCCAGCAATGTCGTCAACAATAGGCGCATTAAATCGACGCACGTGCTCTCCAGCTGGTGTTTTATCAGGATTGATGACAATAGCGTGATTGTCACTTTGCAATTCGTGCATGTGTGCTTTGAAGAATTTCAATAATTCATTGTGCTCATTCAACAGGGCGTCCAGTTCGCCGACGATGCGCCTGGCATTAGGCGAATTGAGATTATTGTAGCCGCAACGTGCATTCACATGATTGATGTCCTCACCGCCCATGAATTAGATTTGTAAAAATTTAAGTCGTTCGTTTGGCATTGGCAGCAATGAGCCTACTTTGTGGTATACTTGGCCTTTGATTTTGAACGTAGAATGCAATTGTTGACCATTTGCCGCAGTATTGTGAACTATTTTTGTCGCTCCGAACGAAGTCATTTGGAAGCATGAATTGAATGTGCGAATAGACTTCAGGAACAGGTTTGAATCTGGAACCGTGCCGATGAGCAAGCCGTTCAATGGTTCTGGAGGTATCTCAATTCCTGGTAGTTGCACTTTTCTTGATGCGCAACACATCCCGGCTGACTCATGTTTGAATTTGAGCTCATGACAATGGAGACATTCTTTGTCCATAGCACATGAGCGGAATATTCAATATCTGGCTCGTACTCGAATGCGAGACGAAGGAACGAAGCGGATGTAAATGTTCGATGTACTTGTTGGCGTTGTCGATCATTTGCTCTGCGTGTGTTAACTACAAACCGGCGCGCTTGGCTCCGTTCCAATTGTCGTTGTTGATTTCGTTCAGCTCATGCCTCTTGTGATTGAGATGCACGCAATTGCAACATGCTTACACGCACGTTTTTGTTATCTTGTTGGATTTGTTCGTCTGTTATTTCTGCTCTACTATTTCGTATGTTTGTTGCTTTATTCGTTCGACGGCCCAAATGGCCCCCCTTGCGTCTTGCTGGCATTGTGCACTGTAATACACGCACACAAAAATAGATAAATTAAAATAAATCGTAGAAAATTTTGCTCGCACTGTGTTGTGATATGCCGAATGAAATGTCAACATGACTCGACGCTTCTCTTGAATTCTTCACGGACGTAGTGCCATCTGTCATTCAACAACATAAATAATTTCGTTCTGTTTGAAATACGAACGACGGTCAAATTTGTTCATACAAAAATAATAAAATCGCGATTAAAAAATGGGAGGGTAAGGGTAGGAAGGTGAAAATTTTGGGTTATAGGTATTTTTTGATGCCAAATAATAAAAAATATCCATAATCTGGATAGAGATACCCTAATCACCTAGCGGTATGAAATATACTTGTTGACCTATTCTCATATCTAACAAATATACATTAAAAAAAAAACATAAAAATCGGTTGAGCCATTTCGGAGGAGTGCGACCACAAACACCGTGACACGAGATTTTTATATATATAGAGATAAATCAAATCTATTTAAAGTAGTAGTTGATTTTAGCGGTTAAACAATGATGTTGTCATTTTAGGCTACGTATTTTTGCGATTAATGACCTGACCATCACTAATCGAAAACCAAAAATGGCTTCAAAGTCTTGGTCTATGCCATAGAATTGGAAAATATTAAATTATATACTTATACCTACGTTATAACTAAGTTACGAGTATCTAAAACCCGCTTCTAGCCCCACTACTTTTTTCTTATTCTACTAAATTGGCGCCATTAATATATTCTATAAGGGGTGCAAATTTCATTCATATACGTAAGTGTAGTGGTTTTTGAGTTATAACCGAATAAACGATTTTATGGAATGAAGGTTTTATGGGCACCTCACATTTAGAACACAGCAAGAAGAAGAAACTCCATGCAGTTAGTGCCAATAATATAGTATATATTTACAAGTTTCATGCAATATACCTAGATTAAGTAATTTTGAGTTGAAGGTTACAATGGGGACCCCACATTTAAGGAAACCGAAAGAAGAATAAACTGTACAAGCTTGGTACCAACATGTAATCTATGACCTGACCTGTGTAAGCTTTATCAATACGGATCGAGCTCTTTTTGAGTTATAACAAGACAAATGGAAAATACACGACAGTTTTATTAAGTAGAGTAAATTAATAGTCATAAGACCTAATAAATATTGTCTAATGGGACATGCCACAGAGCTTGTGAGAAATATATAAAATATATTAACTTATAATATTTACATTTATAATAAAAAAGTTAAAATTTATTAGGAAAATAATTCTACTTTCTATCTCATATTATTTTTATTAATTGACTTCACAATCATACTTAATATGTGGATCTGGGCCGCATCACGAAGAGGTTTCATAACAGATTTTTATTTTATGATAAATGGATATTATTCACTTGCTCAACCTATTAGGTCTATACTCTGGGTAAAAACAACATGTGAGTTTTTGTCAGTCCGGGACCCACGACATTATTAGCCAGACGCGTAGCCGTCGGCTATCGTGGGTGTATCTCATAAAATATCAAACGACAATAATTATTGTAGTGTGTGTATTATGGATATAAAATAGAATCTAAAGAAAAACGCCTAGGTAGGTGATGGAATATTTTATTTTACTAAACTGCTAATTAAATTATTACGTACAATCTTTTTGTTCCAAGACGTCATGTAAAACGGCTGAAGTTCAATTCTTTTTTCTTCATCAATATTCCAAAAAAACATTCGCTACGACGCGACGCAATGTGCTCTTTGAAAGTTGCAACTAACAATATTATATAAAAATGTTTTTAAGAAAAACTTACTTCAAACCTATTATTTAAAAAAAAAGAAGAGCCCATCCAAGGACGTGCGAAATAATAACCAAATAAAAACTTGTGAAAAATAAAATATGCCTTGAAAACGATCATGCATATTAAAAATCTGAGTCTGTTCATACGCGGTATTTATACATAGGCCCCAAAGTGTATAAGTTTTATTAACAGACTTTTTCAGGAAATCGTACCTATTTACCCGACCCCAATTGGGTCCTTGCTCTTGATCAAAAAATTAATACCTACTACACGTCTTGTAGAAATATTGATTAATGAATATGTTTTCAGCAGGTGATAAGTATCGTATTATTAAACTTTTACACAAAAGACGTAGGTCGGTAGATAATAATATTTTCTTAAGGGCGGACATGCTCAGCGTAGGTCAAAATGGAGCTTTTATTGCATTTTAAAAACATGATCCTGGACATTCCTTAAACGTTGTAGATAATCTATTTCCATACTTTTGAAGCCTTATTATCCTTTATATTTATTTTAAACATTTGATGACAGCATAAAGTATTTTTATTACATAAAATAGTATTCTTTTAAACCTCTCGCTCCAATGTTTTAGAATATAGTCATATTTCAGTAGGTACATGCATGTGCAGTGGTGTTAAGATTTTTTACGTTTATTAATTTTTAAACGCATTTATAAAACCATTAGTATAATTTATGTTGACATTATTATAGTGAAATATTTACGATAAAAAATTATATTGATAATCTCTGTGATCCCAAATTTGACAAGAATTAGGCATTTTATTATTCAAAAAATGGGTAAGATTAACACATTTGAAGAAAATTCTAAAGATACTGATTATAACCTATGTCTTTGACCATTCAAGTGTGATAAACATCCTACGAATAATGATTGCTTTATAATAATTATTGACCAAAGAATAAGGTAGTGTTTTTTTGAAATTTCTTCCATTTCTTTTGGCATTCCCCAGTGGTTAAGCTACAACATACGGCCGTAGCCATAAATTGACAAACTATAATTGAAAAAGGGAGTAAAATGATGTCAACGCGCGTGTTTGAACATGTACCGTTTAAAAAAAAATAAAAATAAAATCGGTTAGGTTACCCATAGGCGAAGCCATGTCGGGATAATGACGTCGCGCGCCTAGCCGAAATGAATACGACATTTTGGGATTATACCAGCGCCGTATGTTGGGTGAAATTTGTTGCATGCAACACCGTCCAGCTGTTTTTTTTTCAAACTAAAATGTTGCAATCGTGCGGTGTGCGGCAGTACATTTAATTACACGTATTTTGTAAATGCCAACAAAATCATATCGACAAATTGGACGTGTTGCAGTCAAGACGAATTTGTATGTGAGATCCGGCTTATCATGACGGAAAATGTGTATCTGGGTCGAGTCGAGGCGAGATGGAACATTTTCTACCGCAATTTTACTGAAAGGTAAGGTTAAATCACTATACAATCGCACCGTGGGCACGGTAAAACCGGATTTGTAGTGGTAATGTTTGCTGGTATTGAAATAGACATTGCAGCAAACATTTCTAATACATCGCCTATGGTGCCACTGTACATATTTTACAACGTTTTTATTAGCTCGTATTCTTGTTTGTCCGGTGGTTGTTTGTCCAGTACAAATCTTGCAATCGATTTTTAACTAACTTCCCGACTAGCTAGATATTTGAAACTTTTAGAGTATATCAGAACACGATGCTAATGCATTCTTTTAATACTTTTAGCCATCTTTAAGCAGAATTGAATTCATTTTCAGTTAATTCTGTTTTGTATGAAAAGTTATTTCGGAAGAAATCCGTAATCCAATCCACTATTATTGGTTGCTAACTGGGTGGTCCTAGCAACTAAATTTATAATATATACGTGCGTTACTATGGGAATCAAAATGAATCAAGTACAAGTTTGAGAATATTGAACATAGTAATTCAACAGACAATTTAAAAACGTTGTATATAAAAAGTTCTTTTTATCTTATAATTATTACTTTATAAAAACTAGGTCCAATACAACAAGATTAAAAAAAACTATTGCGCATGTATATTATATATTTTTGAGTGTCATAGTGCACACTGACACAGTCGAGGGTTTTTCATCTCCTTTCCCCCCTACTGCACTGCTAATTTCTTATAATTTATTTACCTATATAAGTCTATTTAATTGGAAAGGAATATTAATTCCGTTGTATACGTACTAAATTTACAAGATAAATAGAATTGTTCACAATATTTTCACTTAAAATGAACTACTACAACGTAGTTTTATACTGCGTGTGTATATTCCCAGTGTTGTGTTACATAGTGTTTTATACGTCAAGGAGAAGATTATATGAACTGGCAGCACTTATCCCAGGAATCCCTGGAGTACCTTTATTAGGAAATGCTTTGCTATTCTCTGGAGATGAGTTAGGTATGCCAGTAGCATATTATGTTATTATTATTAAAATTATTAAATATCATGAAATCTACTAGTGTTGCTATTTTCATATCTAAAATATCAGGTAGTATTCTAATCGAATTTGAGTGACATTATGACGCATCTGACGAAATTGAATAAAAATAAAATTTTATTGGCTATTGTGAATATTATACAACAAACAAATAAACCGGTGTATAAGTAAGTACATACGTCTAAAAGATTTATTAAACAAAATTAAAGTTAATTTAGTAAATAATTGCTTACAGTTTAAAGTACGTCTAGTAACTTTTGTTATTTCATAATATGATATTTAATTATATTATTATTGGAAATAAAATCAGCACCATAAAAACCATCTCTTTCACAGAACAATAAACATGATCCTTGGTAGGGGTTTCTAACCCATGGTCAATAATCAATAACATCATCATACTGTATGAAAATTAATTTATTTGAAAATACTGTTTTCATGTACTAGCATCATCTTCTATGTATTATGTGATATTACTATTAAGTATGTGCGTGAATTTTATCATACATCATTTCAAAATTATAATAATATAATACTAGCAGCCCGAACTACTTCCTATGGGAACAAATGTGGTATGGTGCGAGATTTTCTATTTGGTAGTGAAAATAAAATTGGTATAGTGGAAACTTTAAAGTTATGTTTATTATTACATGGAATAATACATAAATAAAAAATATTTGTGAATAAGTTAATAACGTTTAATTATGGCCACTACACACTCAATTTCGTTAGATGAATAATTCATATAATAATTTATTATAAGTCGACAGTGAAAATACATTTTAAAAGTTCTGAGGGTATCCAATTTATTTAATACCTATATTTTATCCAAGTTGTTTTGCTGAACCAATGACATGACTACAAACAGGTCCGATAGGTTTTTAAATTTAAAATGAACGAAAATACGAAATAAAAATGACAGCTTCTGACATTAGAGAATAAATAATTGTCACATAAACGCAAATTGTATCCAAGTAACAGAAGATTCTTTTCTTTATTTATAAATAATTACAAGATAAAAAGAACCTTTTATATACAACGTTTTTAAATTTCTGTTGAATCATATAAACTTGACTTGACTAGCTTAAACGATCAAAAAAAATTGTACTTGACATGTCATATTGATTTCCATAGTAACCCACGTATATATTAATAATTTAGTTGCTATGACCGGAGACCTCTAGCAACCAATAATGGTGTCAAAATAACTTTTCATACAAAACAGAATTCATTGAAAATGAAATCAATTCTACTTAAAGATGGCTAAAAGTATTAAAAAATACATTGGCATCGTGTTCTAATATATTCTAAAAGTTTCAAATGTCTAGCTAGTCGGGAAGCTAGTTAAAATTGATAGCAAGATTTGTACCGGACAAACAACCACCGGACAAATACGAATACGAGCTAAGAAAAACGTTGTAAAAACGTTGTAATAATAATAATAAAATCTTGTATAAAATGAGTGGATATCAGAATAACGCGTTTTGAATTTGGAATGGTTCTATATAAATAAAGAAACATAATAATAATATATCTGATAATACTCTTTACGCATGTTTAATATACGAGTATAATAATGATCAGAGGAGTCGATTATTCAATATAGCAGCGCAAATACGCAATTCATAGCACCGAGAGAAATATAATCAGCTTGGAGTGACATCCATTCAGCAGAGGATTGATCCAGGTTAATGGTGATTGTGATAAATTGCGACATATCTTTCAAATATTTCCGGATAATGTTAGAAGGTTACTTCTAAAAATTAAATCTGTCAGTTTGACATTGATTTGTCATTGATTAGTCAAATGGCTAACAACCTTTTCTCGTAAAACGTTTTTTAATACAACTTGCATTCTCTGAGGGGGCATAATATGCTTGATATAGGAGCGAAAACGATAATTTATTTTAAAATCAAAAATCATTATGAATGTCAAGAAAAGGTAGTCTAACAATTATAATAATAATATGTACGTAAATTATTATCTTATATATTATATAATAACTTGCTAAATTCAAGAATGTCATTGAGATTCATCTACCCTCAATTGAAAAGTTTTCAGGCAAACCTCTATTCAGTCATCTCTATTAATTAACGTTCGGTGAAAAAAATAATAATCCGTTCATACTTCATGCACAATCAATAAGAAAGATATGGAGTTTAACAATAATACTATATTTTTTTAAAACAATAATTATTATAAATGGTAGAATTTCTAGCTAGGATTTTGAAAAACAAGCTTCAATATTGGGACCATAGAAAAATTTGATATAAATAAAAAGGATTTCAAGTTATACCTACACATTTATATTTTTAATAAAAATCGATGTTTTTTATTTATTAAAACTATGAATTAGTCAAAAATCTCTTAGTTGATGCTTAGAAAACTTAATAAACTAAATTTTAATAATAAATATGACCATAAAGTATATGTAATAATAGGGTGCGGTCCGATTCAGTTTATCTTTGACTTAAAATAAAAAGTATTTTTCTTTTTAATGTTTTCAGATACATATTTATTAATTAATACAGTTGAAATTGTAAATTATCAAAAAAAAAATTTAAATTGCAAGCTTCGTATTTTTCCGCTAGGTGCCTTTTTCAAAACGGCTCAGTAAAGGCTTCACCTTAAGGGCGGACGTGCTCAGCGTGGGTCAAAATGGAGCATTTTTTCTATTTTCAAAGCATGATCCTGGACATTCCTTAAACATTGTAGATAATCTATTTATATAATTTTGAAGCCTTATTATCCTTTATATTTATTTTAAACATTTGATGACTGCATAAAGTATTTTTATTGGTATTAGTTTTAGTTTATCAATTTATGGCTACAGCCTATGTTGTAGCTTAACCACTGGGGAATCCCAAAAGAAATGGCGTATTTCAAAAAAACACTACCTTATTCTTAGGTCAATAATTATTACAAAGCAATCATTATTCGTAGGATGTTTATCACATTTGAATGGTCAAAGACATCAAAGACTTCAAATGTGTTAATCTTGCCCATTTTTTAAATAATAAAATGCCTAATTCTTGTCAAATTTGGGATCACAGAGATTATCAATATATTTTTTATCGTAAATATTTCACTATAATAATGTCGACATAAATTATACTGATGGTTTTATAAATGCGTTTAAAAATTACTAAATGTAACAAATCTTAACACCACTGCACATTTATGTACTGAAATATGACTATATTCTAAAACATTAGAGCGAGAGATTTAAAAGAATACTATTTTATGTAATAAAAATACTTTATGCAGTCATTAAATGTTCAAAATAAATATAAAGGATAATTAGGCTTAGAATTATATAAATAGATTATCTACAACGTTTAAGGAATGTCCAGGATCATGCTTTGAAAATACAATAAAAGCTCCATTTTGACCCACGCTGAGCAAATATGTAATATTGTTATCATATATATGTTGGGATGGAAGGTGTGAACTGTAGACGATAACAAATATATAATATTAAAACAAAATCAAAGCCACAAACACAAAATCACATTGTTAAGACAACAGCTCTAATGACTCACCGGTAGAACCTCAATCGATACGTGTTTATCGGCTTAGTCTTAATTATCAAAAAGTCCTCCAGGGAAATTATATAGGGCAAAGGTCTACTTTATTTGAATGTTGTTATTATTTAACTTTAGCAAAAAGTTTATTTATACTTTTAGCAATCAGCAACACAATAAAAAAAATGGAATTGTTATACAGACAAGCTGGAGGAATTATAAAAGTTTGGCTGGGACCTAAACTAATCATAAGTAAGTAAATACATAATATTTATATCTAACTATAAAATAAAATATGAATATTTGTACAGTGGCTACTACTTAATTTAAATAATTTTATAATGCGTAGCAAAGAATATGTTATCATTCTCAACACTACCGTGTATTCAAAATATTTAACAATATTGTATGCCCAGTCAAATGCCAAAAATAATTTAATTTCACCTATCATAAGATAATAACTATTTTAACATTTAAGTGTTAACAAATCCCTCTGATGTTGAGATTGTTTTAAATGCGGAGTTAAAAAAACCTTTCTCATATCGCTTTTCAGCGAATATGCTGGGAAATGGACTTCTTACTGCTGAACGTACGTTTTCTATGTGTATTGATCAATCTAAGAACCTTCACACACACAGCTACTGAACGCGACCATAGCTCAGCCACTAGTGGACGCGTTCAGCTGCGGAATAATTTTATTATTCCATGAGTTTCAATGAACGCTCCACATACTAGGCGCTTGAGTGGGCGCGTTCGGTCGATAAGCTATGGCAGACGCAGGTGCTCACTGCTAGCGATCGACACTATTGGACGAGCGCTTGCCCAAACTAAAGCCCCGCGTACATACGGCCACCGAACACAGCCACAGCTCGGCGGCGTTCAGCTGCGGTCTAATTTTCCTATGGGTTTCAATGAACGCTCCGCACACTGGTCGCTTGAGTGGACGCGTTCGGACCCATCGAAAAATTTGAATGCGTCCACTAGTGGCCTCGTTCGGTAAGCAGAAAAGTCGGCGACTCTCAGTCTACCTGAGGGAGTATCGCCGATGAACTGGACATCTTTGTTTTTGGCAGCGTTTTCTTTGTCTTCGTAAAATTAGTATTAACGCAAGTACTTGCTAGCACAGAGAATCCATTCTTACACACCTTTGCCTTTCTAAAGTATCTCTAATGAATTAACTAAGCTAGTGGTCGCGTTCGGTGGCTATGTGTGCGGTGGGGCTAAGATACTATTTAATGACTTTACATCAGTTTATATAATATATATATACATATATATTAAAAATATAATTAGGTACTGAAACTATTCTTTAAATGAGTCTTTCAACCATATTTACTAATTCAGCTATACAGCCGCCGTAGTGAACGGTCGATTTGTTTTATCCGCTCGATAATTGATTTTAAAAAGTAAATTCTTTTAATATTACATAACCGTAGAAGACAATAACAACAGTGTGTGACTTGTGTACATACATATATTGATTAATCTTTATTTAATTATTAATGTGTTAAAACAAATCAATATTTTATAAATAATACTTTATACCCGTGCAGTAACTTACATAACCTAAATTTGATTCCAATTTTTGTTCATTCTGTTTGTACCAGTGCCGTGATCAATTAGCCGTAATAGCCAATTATCATAATCATTATTACTGTACCGCGCTCAACGATATTATTTACAAGTACCTATATTTTACCATAATAATACTCGCGATGCCGTGTGCTATTTTAAACTGCGCGTTGACGACCGGAGCTGCAGCTGACTTGGAATGCAGTACTTGCAAATTATCCTTCCATCATCAGTGTATCGGATTATCTGCTTCATCATTCAAAAAAATGACCTCCAGCACCAGATCAAAATGGAAGTGCGCTAGCTGCAGTAAGTGTGACGCCACTAATACCCCTGCTAAATCTGTCGTCAGTTCACAGAAATCACATGATAATCCCAGTTTGACTGACATATTGAATGTAGTTAAGGGCATTCAAATTGATATCTTGGAAATTAAAGATCTAAAAAAAGAAATTTTAGACAAAAAAAAATACTTAAATTTTATGGACGAAAAATTCTTGTCCTTCGACAAGAAGTTTAAAGAACTTGAAAACAAAATTAACAAAATAAACAATTTAGAAACCCATTTAGAAGCGGTCAAAATTAAATTAAATGACCTTCAAGAAGAAAATAACAAAAATGCTCAGTGGGATCGTCTCCTTAATGTGGAGATAATTGGAATTCCGAAGAAAAAGACGAAGACCTCCGTAAAATTGTCTCTATGCTAGGGGCCAAAATCGGAGTAGCCATTCCTCCCAACGATGTCGATTATGTCTCAAGAATTAAGCAATTCACGCCCGTTCCGAACAGACCCAACTCAATTATATTAAGGCTTTGCCGTAGGGATATGAAAGCTGAAATATTATCGGGAGCGCGAAAATCTAAATCCGGTGGAAAAATGCTACATTCTGCCGATATCGGCATCCCAGGATCATCACTCCCAGTGTACATTAACGAACATCTGACAAAACAAAACAAAATACTGCTGAAACTTACTAAAACCAAGGCAAAAGATCTGGGGTTTACTTATACCTGGGTCAGAAATGGTCGAATTTTCACAAGGAAAAACGATACCTCCCCGGCTATTTGTATAGCAAAAGAGGAAGAATTAGGGAAAATGAAATGAACTATACAATGAAACTCACCTTCGTGAGCACTTCACTTTTTATTAATCTTGAGATACCGAGGAATATCATATTTTTTGTGTAATTAACTTTATTGGTGCAACGATATATTTTTATTTAACTATTTATTACTTAAGTTATCTCAGGCTCTGATATCCAAATTTATTATCAAAACGTACGTGGAGTCCGCACGAAAACGCACGACTTTTTAAATAGTGTCCTTAACTGCGACTATGATATAATTTGTCTTACTGAAACTTGGCTTTTGGACGAAATTAGGGATCACGAACTAATTGACTTTAGGTATAACATTTTTCGCCGAGATCGCGATTATAAATCAGTTGGGAAAAAAATGGGTGGTGGTGTATTAATCGCAGTGAAATTGGAATTCAGTGCATCCCTTCAGCCTCAATGGAATAGTAGTGCTGAGGATCTTTGGGTCACCCTGAGGACTGAAAGTCTCGCTAAAATTATAAATCTATGTTGTTCCTACCATCCACGCGGAACCGATTTTAAAACCAATCTTAGCGCGCACTTGGAAAAAAGCTCTACCATATATCATTCTCATACTGATGAAGTTTTTATTATGGTAGGAGATTACAATCTTCCAAATTTAGACTGGACATCATCTGATGACGTCAACTATCTCCACCCTGATTACAACATTGATCCGTTTTGTACCAGTTTAACTGATTTTTTATCCTTCACGAACATGCATCAATTTAACTCTAATTGTAATATTGATAATCGTATTCTTGATCTTGTAATTTCTGACATTAGTAACTGCGTGGTTACCTCGTGCATTACACCCCTTACTCCAGAAGACGCACATCATAAATCCCTTATTATTAATTGTAGTATAACCAAAAAGAAAACGTTACAAGCGGCTGTTCGTGAGACATATTTATTTAAAAATTGCGATTACACCAAACTCAAAAAGGATCTCTCTGCAGTATCTTGGGAAACTATTATGTTACCAAACATGAATATGGAAGAGGCCTCGGCTTGTTTCTATGCTAAACTTTTGGAGTTAATTGATACTAACGTACCGAAAAAATGCATAACTCCAATTCATCGTTATCCTCCCTGGTTTTCCAAACTCCTAATAAAAGTTATAAATGAAAAACTAAAGTATCATAAGAAATGGAAAAAGTACAGAAGCCCCATATATTACGATACATTTGTCATTTTAAGAAAAAGGCAAAAACGCCTTGCTAAAAAATGTTATGAAGACTTCATCTTACGGGCAGAAAAATCCATTAAGCGAAACTCAAAATCTTTTTGGTCATTCGTTAAATCCAAATCCAATGGGTCCAATATTCCCGGTGAAATGCTCCTTGATGAAAAAATTGTTTCGGATGGCAAATCTATATGTAATTTATTCAATGATTATTTTAAATCTGTATTTATTCCGTCATCCTTACAAACACCTGTTTTGCAAGATGTTAGCGCTATGATAATTAATTCAATAATATTCACTCCGTCATCAGTTCTTTCATACATCAAAAACATAGACATAAATAAAGGCGCCGGTTCTGATCGTATTCCTCCCATTTTTATATATTTTATATTTAAAAGTGGGGACAAAAGCGTCATTACTAATTACAGGCCGATATCCAAACTTCCTATGTTCGGCAAATTGTTAGAAAAGATCATTTCCTACCATATTTTTGCAGCTCTACGTAACTTCATCACACCAAATCAACATGGTTTTTTTAGGAGACGCTCCATAGAAACTAACCTACTTGAATTCACTGATTTCATACTTAATTCAATGGGCAGTAAAACGCAAGTGGACGCTATATATACGAACTTTTCTAAAGCTTTCGACAAAATCAATCACTGCATCTTACTTAAAAAACTCTGGGCCCTGGGGATTCACGGGGATGTATTCCGTTGGATTTCTTCATACATCTCAAATCGTTCGCAAGCTGTTGCAATTAAAGGATTCGTCTCCAGTTTTATACACATTCCATCTGGAGTACCGCAGGGGTCCCACCTTGGTCCCTTATTATTCATCTTATATATTAATGATATGAGCACCTGTTTTCTTAACTCACAATTTTCCATCTATGCAGATGACACAAAAATATATAAAAATATCTCTTCAGTCGATGATTGTATTGAGTTACAATCTGACTTAGATAGACTGTATAGATACTGTCAACTGAATCACCTTTATCTAAACGTCAACAAATGCTCGTCAATAACATTCTCCAGAAGTATGAACCCCGTCATCACACCATACAAACTAGGAGTCGAACCCTTGAAACGCAGCTCAAAAATACGTGACCTGGGTGTTATAATGGATAATAAAATAATAAAACGCTCATATCAATGAAACCATCAATAAAGCATTAAAATTACTAGGTTTTATCCTTCGGATCTCTAAACCATTCAGATCACCTGATGTTCTGAAGGTTCTTTACTTCTCTTATGTTAGATCCTTAGTTGAGTATGCCTCTGTCGTGTGGAATCCACAGTACGTTACTTATATAAATCGGCTCGAAGCGGTGCAAAAGCGATTTTGCAAGCACGTTAATTTTGAAGCCTACTGTTATGATTAATCTAATTCTACTTCGACCGCTGCAACTTTTATGGTACCATCTTTGGAAAGTCGACGTTCTATATATGATCAATATTTTCTTTTTAAAATTATCAATGGTTTTGTTGACTCGCCAAACCTACTCGAAAGGGTGGGTTTCCATTGTCCATCAAGATTTACACGAAACCAAACTTTGTACCATATCAGTCGTAGCGGTTCTAATTATGCACAAAACTCCTTTATTCGGCGCTCTTGTTTAAATTATAATAGTATTTCTCCACCGTTGACCCTTTTAATAATTCACCTGTTTCATTTAAACATGCTACCTCAAAAATTTTGTATACATAGATATATAATGTATTTACTTATACATACATATTAATTCTTTTATTTTTTATGTTACTTTTTTATTTTTCTTTTTTATCTTTTGTATATTATTTAATTATTCATTATTCTTCCTCATTTTTCTCATGTAATCTTCTTATGTAATTTCTTTATATTTATGTTATTTTACTCTCTATCTTGTTAGGCTTAACTATATTATAATGTATATATGGAAACTTTGCTGGTTGCATTAACTCTTTATTATTATATTATAAATTTCTGTAATTAATATGTAACTGTTTGTTTTCCTTAATAAATAAAATAAAAAAAAAATATTTATTCTATTCTAACTAATTCCAAACGTAAATTAATGATACATCCAAAATAAAAAATCAACGAATATTCATAAAATACATTTATCCATATTTATATTATTACTCAATATTCACGTCCTGTTTTTTCGTTAAGAATAGATCGTTTTTTATTTAAAACTTCAAACATGTAATTTTTCAGCATCGCTATGGAAAGTTCATCGAAAGAAGTTATCGCCAACATTTCATCAAAAGATTTTGGATGGATATATCGAAATTTTTGCCAAAAAAAGCGAAATAATGGTAAACCAATTGTCAAATCAAAGGGGTACCTTTGATGTCACTAATTTCACAACGCCCTGCACTCTTGATCTAATTTGTGGTATGTATTATATTTGCAATTTTTGGATTTATTTAACAAAAATAGTTTTAATAATATATCTAATATATATAGTGTTTCTTTCTGATTTTGTAGGAAAAAATGTATATTTCGTTACAATTCCGTATCTTTTCTCACCTTAGAATTCTTTAACATTTGAAGATGTTATTTAAAAAAATAATCAAATATAATATAGGGTTATCAAATTAATGAGAGATACGACACCCCACGGGACATATTTTTTCTACAAAACGATTTTTTTAGTCTGTTTATGCCTGAGATGTTTTCAAATTATGTATATCCAGCGCTCGAAATGGAAAAGTTTACGAACCGGAGCGCACGACAGTTTTCTGAAGAACAATACATAGTTATCATTTTTTTTGTATATTTCATAAACATAAGTATGTTAGACTTTCTATTATACCTATGACATATCTAGCTCAGACGGTCAAATTATTTTTTCCACGAGACGGGGCGTTAATTTTACTGATTTCAGGAACAGGAACGGCGCTCCAGTGCGCTCCGGTCCATTTCGAACCCTGTGTATATCCAGTAGGTATATTATAGAACGTTACATTCTGAAATCTTTTGTCTTATTCGTTGAATAAAAGAAATAGTTTATTGAAATTACCATTAAATTTGTTATACTTCATATGTTTATATCCATGTCACATTTACAAAATAAAGAATCTAAAAGTAAATAAAAGTACAAACATGAGACATGAGACATAGAAACGGGCCGTGAGTTACCTGATCTTTCTCAAGCCAAACTCCGCTACTCCTTCGGAAATCTCGCAAATTCGCACATTCGCGCAAAATCGCAAATTGCAAAAAAAAATCAACAAATAAACGCAATTTTCTAAACAAAAAAATTCAAGAAAAAACCAAATTAAACAATAAAGTAGAATTTAAAAAATAAAATACATAGCGCATCATTAAAAATGTCTACGTCATAATGGAGTGCACTGACCAACCGCATAGCCCTCGCTATCGGTGCCTGATAACCTGACACGAAGAGACAGTAAAGTTATCATCAAAAATGGTAATTTTCCAGAATATCAGGATTGAAAACTATATCACGTGAGAGCAGGTAGAATGTTTTAAGAGTAGAAGTGACTTACGAGCTTCAGCATAATGAAAAATGAGCATGCCTTGAAGTATACTCGTTTGAGAAAATATCAAAAGGAAAATAATTATATATATATAAATAAAGATGTCGAAGAAATTTCTATTGGACACGCTTTAAAACAAGCTTATAAGAAACCTCATAAAAGATTCCAGATAATGGACCCATATTCAAGAATACTCTGTACTTGCTTTTCCGTCCACCACCCGCCACTTCTCCACACACGTTATGCATGCGTATACCGTGGCGTAATGAACGTAGGGCGCGGAAAATTTATAGATCTACCTACTGCAGATAATTTGTTAATGAGAATATCATGATTTACCCGGTCAAAAGCCTTTGACATATCTGTATAAATAGCGTCCACCTAAAAATATACGTCCAGTTAATGAGATATGTTCAGTGAATGGAATAAAAGACACCCAACCACCGATGAGGATTCTCTTCAACAGGCCAGAAGGGAAAAGGAGGGTCAATGGAGCTAAATTGGGGTAGTTGGACTTTGTGAAAAAAGAAGAGACTAAGGCAATGGAAATAGAAAGCAGTTTATAGATGGTAGGGGATACTAATGGTGTGCGGTTCATATATGGTGTAGAATGTGTAGATGAAGAGCACCGCCATAAGTATTCGATAAATTATTATCAATAATATTATGCATTCATTGTGCAATTTTATCTTAAATTTTATTAAACAATACTATTTCGTATACATGTATTTTTCAAACAGTATAATATACGTTTCCTGGAGGAGGCTAAGATCCACATCGGGTTGTAGTATATTATGATGATAATAATATTATTATTTTTGAGGGAATTCATCTAAGTACTACTTTTTTTTTTACAGAAACTGCAATGGGAGTAGAGTTAAATGCTCAGAAGACAATGAATTCATCTTATATTCAGTCAGTCGTGGGTGAAACTGTATTGATATATAAAAGAATGACTAAATTGTGGCTGCAGCCATCTTGGCTTTTTAATCTGACACCATACGCTAAAAAAGAAAAAGGATATTTAGAAACTATTAATGGTTTTACCGATAACGTAAGCACAACTTAATACAAGTATCTAGCTATCTAACTAATCTGTGTTCAAATGTCTGGATTGCAATTACGCTATGATTCCAGCTATGGCTGCATCTATTATGAGGTTGCTAAACCCTAATTACTATCACAGCCAGGTAGTGGAGTTGTAACATTCGTTGACGTAGCTTTTAGCAAGCACATTTAAACGCGTCTCATACAGAGTGGGTACATTGCCAAACCCTAACGTATCAGTACATTACTGAAGGATTTGACAAGTACGTCGTTACGTCGGCAATGTCACCAATTTGTACGACCTGTCTCACTGATTAGAAGAATCAAGTCGAATATCTGATGATTGTCGATTGCAAACATCTATTAGACGCAATGTCTCTGTTATTGACTAACTTCTTCTTCTTCTTTGATCATATCCGCCCCTTAGCTGGAGCATATGGATACCACACGATGCCTCCAAGAATCTATGTCGCTAGCCAGTCTTCTTTCGTCGTTCCATATCATGCCAGCATAGCCGTATACACTCTATAGATAGAATTAAGTGGTCTTCCAGGAATACGGTTGGGTTGAAGAAGATGCAAGCCAGGTTGAGGTTCTCTTCTGGCATCCGCAGTACGTGGCCGAGTCAGGTCCAATGTCGCTTCTCCATTCTCAGCGTGATGAGAGGCTGCTTGGTGCGTTCTCTTATCTCCTCGTTAGTCATAAAGTCATAACACTGCACACCCAGTATCCACCGCAAACATCTGTTCTCGAAGCTCAGTATACGGTTGCTCTGAACCTTCATAAGGTACCATGATTCGCTACCGTAAAGCAGCACCATCAAAATGCAAACATCGAATAGGCGATTTGGTTTTGACCGAGCACAGTCGTGAGTCCCAGACACTCTACATTGAAGTTAATCCCTTCAAATCAAAACCCGCCCCGTACCACATTCGGTCTTAATCGAGCGTATTACGGGACCCTACAGTGGCGATGTGTGGCATCTATTTCAATTTTGCCTGGGAATGCCCTGGGAGAAAATACCCAAGACTGAGGTTGCTACGCTCAAAGTGAGCTCTGACTGAGTTTAAAGAATTTACTCTAATGCAAGGTTCCAGGAAGAGAAAACCACATGAAAATTACGAAAAATAAAATGAATTTAAGGTAGGTATATATAATAAAGAAAACGAAGCTAATCATATGGACAGCAAAGATTATGTGAAGATGTTGCTCCAGCTAATCCCATTTGGATAACGAGCTCTCTCTGCAAAATGCCATCTCCCGTGATGTGCACCTCCGGGTATTTGAAGCTGTCGATGTTTTGACCGTCGTTAATCAGAAGGAAATCTGGATCAGGACATGTGCTATTGCACAAAATGTTGGTTTGCTTCTCGTTGATTTTCAGACCAACTAGATACGAATTCATGAAGTCTGTCGATTATCTCTTGAATGCCCTCAATTGAGTTGTCGAAAAGGACAGCGTCATTGGCGTATTCCAGGTCCTACAGCTTCACCGTGGGGATAAGAGGTATGCCTCGGCCAGGTTCGAAGTACGAAGTTAAAGATGATGATGATGAAGACAAACGCAGTAAGAACACAACCCTGTCTGACTCCGGTCGTGACCCCGAACCATTTTTGAAATTTTGACACAGCAATCGCTATTCTCATACAGGCATTATTGATGACGGCAATGATCTAAGGAAGGATGTGACCTATATGCTTCCAGTATCCTCCAAAAGGAGGAGCGGTGCGGACTGTCGAAATCCTTCTCATAATCCACAAAGCAGCAGGTCAATGTACTATTCAGCTCATAGCTATACTGGAGAATACATCGAAGGTTGTGAATTTTCTCAGCACACGCTCGTCCAGGTAGAAACCCAGCTTGTGTTTTTTAAGGACGTGCATTATCCGGTCCTTTATTCTCATCAGAGCATGTTTGCCAACATCTTTCCTATAACTTGTCGCAGCTAAGAGGTTCGCCTTTTTTGTGAAGTTTGATGATTTTTCCGTTCACACAGTCCCTTGGACAGCGCTCTTCTTCCCACACCTTTGCCATTAGATGAAACAAAATATGGTGCAAGATTGCGCTCAAGCTGCGCTTGAGGAATTCAGGACTATACTATATACTATATATAGTAATCTAAATACTTTGCAACAGTTTCACAATAATTATTGTAGATATTGTTTTTCAAATGTTTTCAACCATTCACACACTTTACAATAGTGTATTCTTAGATATACAAATATGTTATAAAGTTTTTAGCATGGCTTTTGAAAATATTTAAGTTAGAATTATATTTATTAGCCCATATCGCAGTAGTGGTTACCACATTGGAGCACAGCATTTTATCTGACTGAAACTTAAATGATGACAGTTTATAATATACATATTCAAATGTGATACTATACAATTAATTTTGATATAATCATACAGCATTCAGTTATCTACGGTAGTCAATTATTACAATGGTTTCAAAGTTATTTAAGTAAACGCAAATAAGCAGTCAGTTATAAATGTCATAAATACATCAAATTTCTCCCATGTTACACCTGGAGTTTCCCCTCGGATCTCAATTTGGTCCACTGCAATTTTTGTTATTCATTGTATTAATTTATGTTCTTTATTTCGGGGATGATAATATCATTATATTATAAAGACCCAATAAGCACCTAAACCGCCAAATAAAATGTGCTGAATCATTCGGATCGCTGGGCACTATTTTTGGCAATACGAATACTGAGGGATAGACTCCTGTCATTTTCAGCGTCCTACCTCAGAGGTCTACTACGCCCATTCCCATACATTTTTGTAAACACTTACTGGACTAATGGCGCTGCGTGACCTTGGTTGATCCTGGTTACTTATCATTATTATTATTAATCTGAATTCTGAAAAATATTCACAAAGATTTATTTAACCATTAAAAAAATAATAATCATGAGCCACCACTGCCCATATGTACATTTTTTCCAGATTGTATGTAGGTATCTATAAGAATGTATTTTTAAATATGTGTAATTAAATTTAAGTTTTTTACTTACAGGTGATTCAGGTAAACAAGCAAATACATTATAATACACACAGCAGCATTTCTAATATCCAAGATAATGACAATGTTAAGAGTATGTTTATTAATATTTTTCTATAATAATTTATTACGAAATTAATATCTTTAACATTCAGCATTACCGGTACCTATTATATGTATATAAAAGAAGTTCAATTTTAAACCAATTGTATGCAATGAAGTTGGTTACCTATACTTTATAGTCCAGTGATGGCGAACTTTTTTACGTACGCGTGCCAAAATTTCCCAAATATTATTTATTGACTGTCTGACGTGCCGAGCAGTTTTTCGAGTAGTTTGAGCAGGTAAAAAATGAAAAACTTGTTATAAGAATTCTATTAAAAAAGTTATAAGTAAGTAATTGAATTCTTGAGTATTATTATAATACCTACTTAGTTTGGTTATTTACGCACAAATTGACGCCAAAATTGCTTGGATCAGATGGTGCATCCTCTCTGCGATCTGACTTCTCCCGCCGCCTGATAAGGTCAGTGCTATAATATTATTATGTGTGACGCATAAAACTTAAGGACCGATATATGCAATTTAAATTAATGATAATGGTTATTCTTGAAGAGTATCTGCCTGTTATTTTTTATACCATGCGATCTGTGAATGCATGAATTTTATTTCGTCGTTTCCGTTTGCGCATCAATTGATAAATATTGTTCAAAACCGAAGAAAATAGGCATTTTTAATATTATATGGTATGTACCTAAGTATTTAGGTTTTTGTAAAACTTTTTTGTAGATTTTTTTTTTAATTATATCTATTTTTTTCTCCAACATAAAACATTCCGTGCCATGCAAAATCATCTCGCGTGCCATAGGTTCGCCATCCCTGCTATAGTCTATGAAAATGACTTCTTCCGATCTTGGATGACAGATTCAGAAGACCATGGATAAAAATAGGACAAATCAAACTAGCGACTTTGCATCGCGCTCTTTCTAATATGTGAATTATTTTTAAATTACGTTAAATAATAAAATACAAAAAAAATAATGATAAAAATCTAAAATTTTGTACTATACCCATAAAGATGCATCTCCCATATAAAATTTTACATTTTATATGGGATTTATATATGATTTTTACTGTACCCATTACTTATACGTTTATTTCTATCAATGATATTCAGATGGACACTCTTTCCCAAAAAGGAAAACTTTCCTTGATGTTTTAATTGATGACTCAGTTGGAAGCAGTCAATGGACAAATAAAGAAATGCGAGATGAAATTAACACCATGGTGATAGCAGGGACTGAGACTACAGCAAAAACTCTAAGTTGGATCCTTTTACTGCTTGGTTCCCATTCAAATATTCAAGACAAAGTTTTTGAAGAGTATGATATAATTATTATTATAATATGTCGCCAAAAAAGTAGCAATGCCAAAATGCGACGCAAAAATTAAGTTAAATATAATATTACAGTTGCTTAGACATTACATTTTCAGTTGCTTTTTTCCTTGGAAAACGATTTAGTAATTTTACGAAAATGTATGTTTTTTCGTTGTCTATATTTTGGACATTCACGTGGAAAAACACAATAATAATTTGGAAAAACAAATTGAGAATAGTTTGTCAAAATTGTTTTTATATTATTTGTAAAAATGCTTATTAAATTTAAATAGGTACTGGGTGAATCTTGAATTATCCTTTATTTCAGTGTTGCACACATAATCCCATAATTCCTCCATTAAATTCATGGTAATTATAATATTATGTTGAATGGGAAATCTATTATGGATTAATCAAATTCACCGTAATAATATATGATCAATGGTAGACATTTCTCAAATTAAACACATTTTTTTTTTGAATTTAGAGTTTTGATGGGATCGATTTTTTGGAGCTATTGGATAAATAAATAAGGCACACACCATGACAATGGGTGTAATGACGACAAAAATCTGACTTTGCTACTTTTTTAGCGACTGAAATTTCTGTAGTTACTTTTTTCATTATTTTTAATTATATATTATGCTTTCTTCGGTAGGTACTTATGTATTTAAAAACAAAATATTTTTCCATTTGCAACTAAAAATATGGTAGTACTAGAGATTAAACTCCTGAAATAAAGGGGTTAGAATGCCCAATATTGGGAACAAAATTCTATATATCTATACAAAGCAGTTAGTTACAAGTTAGTTTGAATTTCCGAAATGCTCGTAACTGATTTTTCAAATTATACTTATCTGATTTGTACTTCTTCAATAGTCCCCCGAATATCAAATAAATACGATAGTGTATTTGGCTATAAAAATATACTTATTGGTTGGGCCTTTTATAGTCCCATTCCACTCCTTATCTTTTCACCCACCACTTACAAAGAACATTCAGTTGCATCTCGACAGCGGACGCGTGCGGGCTTCTAATAGCTTTCCGTCGCTTAAGTGATTGACTCAATAGATACAGACTCATTCATAAACTATCATCGTCATTCATACACCCTCACATATAATCCATAAATACCACAGAGATGGTTTGGAAGAAGCGTAAAAAGCAAGGTGAACGGGATCGCTTCTCATCTCAACAAGCTGTTTCTCACCCGAAGCACCCAGTTACCCTTTCAGACAGGATGAGTACACCAGAAGTACACTCGTTCACTCCAAGGCCACAGAGTAGGCAAGGAGTAAGTCATCCAACCGAACCAGAAAAATACCTGAAAAAACTGGTAGCACCCAGAGGTTAACATAAAATGCATCCTTGGACGCTGACCATCGCCAGAAACAACCGAGCTTCCAGAGAGAACAAGAAAGATTGAACACACCGATGAAATCGATCCAATCAGAAACGGTGGTGCTAATCCACGCATACGATATACCACCACCTAAGTGGCCGATAGGCCTTTTATTGAAGGTATTTTCTGATTTGGATGCCATGATTCGAGCGGTGTTCATAAAAACCACCTGAGTCGTTCGACAAACGAACCGTGGTTAAACTCCGCCCGATACCATCCCAGTAACTTCCTTAAGATTTGGATTCGGTGCCATGTTTAGTCTGCAATTTCTAGCGTTAGTTTTTTTCTTTTCCCCCATTGTTTGTTTATTTCTCTTCTCTTGTCCAGTTGGTATGACGTACCCAACTCGTACCAATTAGGTGATTTTTTTGTTCTTCGGTTCCTCACTACGGGAACCGAAAATAACTTTCGATGCCGGGGAGACTATGGTTGGGCCATTTATAGTCCCATTCCATTCCTTATCTCTTCACCCACCTCCTAATCCCCAGTGTTATTGTTACAATACATTTGATAAGCAATTAGGGGTCGTGAGAGACGGTGTTACAAAGAACATTCAGTTGCATCTCGACAGCGGACGCGTGCGGGCTTCTAATAGCTTTCCTTCGCTTAAGTGATTGATTCAATAGATACAGCCTCATTCATAAACTATCATCATAATTCATACACCCTCACATATAATCCATAAAACTGTGTCACAAAGTGCGGGAGTGTACGAACCGGGTGACCCACAACGATACCGCCCGAGTGACAGTTAAAACCAGACCACGGAGCCATCATACATCATCACAAAGGCCAGTGTCTGCCACTCTGTTCCATCGCCCCTACCACTAAATCCGACCTCCTCATCATACCTTAAAATAATTACAGTCCACTTAAAAACTCAACCACTTATTATGCCAGTGATTTCTTACAACTTATTAAAATATGAGATATTATGTAATAAGTTCATACATACAATAATTAATACACAAAAATTATTTTCAATTCTGTTTTGTGAAAAAACGTGTATCTTTTAAATATAAAATAAAATCCTTCATACTAAATATATTAGATACATATTATTTTAATCTCTTAAATATATTTTCAAGGGTACCATTCATCTATTATACGAGATACTTACCGTTAGATATTACATTTTATCAAAATATATATAATGGAATTTTAGGGGAGATAGCGGTGAACCTTTTTAATAGAGAGCTTAAAAAATGAAATCTTACAGTTTGAAATACACTAAGCAACAATATTAAAATTCTGTCACGATATTAACATTTCTACTTTATGTAAAATTGTTAAAACCTTGTTATGCACTTAAATATTCGGCAGTTATAGACGGCTCCTCTAAATGATACATAATATATCAAAAACATAATGTTCTATGATACCATATTACTTTACAGGCTCAATGAAATATTTGGCGATTCAAGCAGATCAGTGACAAAGGAAGATCTCTCGAAGATGAAATACACGGAGAGAGTCATAAAGGAAACTATGAGGCTCTTTCCTGTTTTACCATTTATCGGTAGAGAGTTGAAGCAAGAAATAAAATGAGGTAATTGTACCCTTCATTAAACACTGTTTTATATATTTCAAAAAATCAATACTGAATACACACAAAGTTTAAATATGTTAAGCCAGGTACTCATTAGCGAGCCGTAACTGACTGTTGCAAATACTGTAACCAACTGTAGATGTGGACGCAACGTCAATGATTTCCATATAACCGATGGCGAGCTGTTCGTTCTGAGCTGAATCATGTCAGCTGTAATTTTTGTCTTTTGGGTCCCATAGCACTATTATTTTTTTTAAACATCAATTAAAAGTAGGCATTTCTCCTCATCCCAGTTAGCAGCCATGTTCACGTAAAAAGATGTACAACAACACTATCGAAGTATTTCACTGTTCGCGGTGAGGAACGGGTATAACATTCAACGTCCACGAGCGACTGAGTACCCCGCTTTAGATTCTGTATTACAGAAAATCATAAGTACATGTATAGAAAAAAATTAGAAAAAAATTGGATCTAATGGGACTCGAACTCACGTCTTTCACTTTCCGCGTGAGTCCCTTCACCTCTAAGCTATATGTATATAGATATGCAAATTATTTCTTGTAACGACGTTTTAACTGGGGTACTCAATGAGTTCAAGTCCCATTCGGTCAAACTTTTCTAGATTTTTTACTGTTTTATATGTTTATCTAACCCTGGTCGCACATGCAAAATCGTCTCGACCGTGGCATGGTCATAACGCAAAACTGCCGGAAATGTTGCAAATTTCTTCCACGCACGCAGAAGGGACCATACCAGAATCAGTAACGTCACGCAGTTAGCCGAAACAAAGCATTTGCGCATGTACTGATGCAACATTTTGCTATTCTACATTCAATAACTATTACCAATTTTGCTCTATTTCCATTAATTTGAATAAATACTTTTCATTCTTGTCTATTTAGTGAAAGCCAGCGGCAAACAAGTTTTGAAAATAGCCGATATACTGAATTATTCTTGAATTTATGAATTTTGCCGAAATCGGCTATAAAAATTGCAGCTGTTCCCAGCTGGCTCATCGATCCTGGATCAATAGTATTAATTTTTATCTTTGAGTGCACTTTCTGTATTTTATATTTTTTAATGTCTACAGATTTTTACTCAAAATAATTATAATCCGTGAAGTAGGTATCTACTATTTAATAATTTCATTGATAAAACAAGTAGGTATATACCCAGTAACAAAATAAGTACGTACCTAACAACATTTTTTTCAGACAACTATACTTTACCTGCTGGTATCGAATGTGTGATTGCTATTTATTCGATACACAGAAATCCAAAGATATGGGGTGAAAAGGCTGATGAATTTGATCCTGATAACTTTTTACCAGAAAAATGCGCTAAACGCCATCCATATTCTTACATCCCTTTCAGTGCGGGGCCTAGAAATTGTATAGGTTTGTATAGAAACAAAATATTACTCACTTTTTTTTAAATTATATAAATAAATCACATGGAATAATAATATGAAGTCTGGATCCCAGCATACATTGATAAAAAAACTTTTGATTGGGTATGTCCTATCCACAAAACAGATAATAAATAGAATACCGATAGGCTATATTCAATACGCCGCATGTTGATGCAGGCTTTTGAATGTCCTACGAAAATGAAGCACGCATTATGCACGTGCAATAGTGTGTGTAATACACCAACATTAAATGAGCGTAAATGCATAAACCGAGAGCAGTTTTCAGTATTCGTATTCAGTATTCAAAATGTATTCTTGCCACGTGTGTAAGTTTAACACGAATTCTTCCTTACTCGAGTCGGTTACCTGCTATAGCCTTACCCGTTTTCTATTTCAGATTTAAATGTGGTAATTAAAAATTAATTATCTAGTCAGCAGTCAATGTGTTAAGATAGATCATAATATGGGTCTCCACAGAGTGGAGGATTGCATTCACAGATTTTTGTTCTTGCGAGAAATGGATGTTAGCCACTTGTTCAACCTATTAGGTCCATACTCTGACCCCAAACACAAATTAAACAAACAATAATATATTGTGTATTTGCCAGATCCAGGATTCAAACCTGGAACCCATGACATTATAGAAAAGCAAACGCGTAATCCGTTCGGCCATCGTGAATATTATTGAGTGAGATGAATTCTATAGATTTTCTTTATGAGTCGATTGCTATTTTGTCCTTCAAACTGTTCACACTATACGCGGCTCTGAACAATGAGTCTTGTACTACGATTTACTTCCCAGGAGCAAAATAAATCGGTTCAGTAAAAATATTGTTCACTAACAGACTGATATTCTTGGTGTAGACTAGGCTTTAGTTATCGCTAAGAAAGTCAGCTATTATTAATGTGAGTCGCGGTAACCAGTAACCATGGTCGTAAGAAAGGGAATATTGTGTACCTACCTACTTTTGTCCGAGCCAAAATTCTGATCCCGGGATTTCGGGACTACGATTTGACAATCTCGAGATCCCGGGACTGGTCCCGGAATTGGCATTTTTTCCATAGTTTATATATATTTTTTTATATTTACAAAATAACATTGATAGAATCGGTCAAAAATAAATCTAGTATAATTTATACTATTTAAGACATTTTTATTATTAATATTGTGTACGTCCAATGGCGTTAATGGAGGTAATAATATTGTGATATAAATAATACTGTGAATTTAATATGAGATTGCTGTTTAGGATAGTAAAGACTCGATGAATGGGTTAGCGAGATTTAAAATAGTAAAGCAAATCGTGGTGTAGTTATGGCCTTTCCGCTTCATAAATCTAATTAGTCAGCCAAATATGAAACTGCCGTCAAAAACTGAGATCATGGTCGAATTACTTTGTTAAAAGTGCGAAGCATTATTTTTTCCAATCTTTCTCATTTTTATTTATTACAACGTTTTTTTTAGGCAGTATTCTGCTTTGTCCGGTGGTTGTTTGTCCGGTACAAATCTTGCAATCGATTTTTAACTAACTTCCCGACTAGCTAGACATTTGAAACTTTTAGAATATATCAGAAGACGATGCCTAGCCATCTTTAAGTAGAATTTAATTCATTTTCAGTTAATTCTGTTTTGCATGAAAAGTTATTTCGATACCATTATTGGTTGCTAGGGGGTCCTAGCAACTAAATTATTAAATAATATATACGTGCGTTACTACGGAAATCAATATGAAATGACATTTCATTATTCAGTATTTCTATCAAGTACATTTTTTTTGATCTTTTAAGCTAGCCAAGTCAAGTTTATATGATTCAACAGAAAATTTAAAAACGTTGTATCTAAAAAGTTCTTTTTATCTTGTAAGTACCTAATTAATATTAATTTATGTGAAAAAATAAAATGAATCGGCAACTTACATATGGGTATAAATCAAACTTCATTCAAACTCAGTTTATTTCTAATTTAGTTATTTGTTATTAAAAGTATTTTGCTGTTATATTTTCGTTTTTATTTTATTTTCCATAAAAATTGATAAAAAAATCAATTCCGAATTCTTCGGGATTATGTTTACCAATCCCGGGATTCATAGGTATCGAAAATAGCTCGGGATCCCGGGATTGGAATCCCTAATCGCGACAATAACTGTTCATACATATGCTCAACGAGACGCGTTTGTTGTTGTCGCGTGCATGCTTTGTGTGCTGCGTAGAGTTTGTATAGTTTGCCGCCCGGGTCGCCGCGATCGTTATACCGCGTGATAATAATTCCATGTAAGCAATATTCGGAATTGCACGACAATAATTATTAATGTTTACATAGTCAGTTACCTCCATTTTGGGTTTTTAGATTTTTTTTTATTCAAATTCTGTAAATACTTTTCCATCGCATGTACATAAGTATATTTATAAAATAATAAATCCAGTTCCATTTGTTAGCCTTCTTCTTCGTCGTGTCGGGTCTTTAATAACTACAATGTGTCGCTCCAGAAGTTGGCGAAGGCAACACAATTTTCCTCGGCTTATAGGATCTCGTCGAAATTGCTGCTTACTGGGTAAGCCTTGCATGAAAAAAGGTGCTCCATGCTTTGCATTTCACCGCACCCTTATGGTTCTTAGTCTGTTTAGGGTTTTTCATGTACGGTACCCGAGACTGGCTACTGTTGGGAGATGCTCTGCTGGCTTTACCCAATCTTCGAGACCCTCAGAGGGTAGGTTCGCCTTCCATGCGGATAATCTATCTTCTTCGGGTGGGACGGTCAGAGGTATGGTTGTAAATAGAATAAACCGGAGATTGATTGCAATGTCGCTTTTATTTTTCAGGCGTCATTTTTTATATTCTACGACTAATTTTAAAAATGACTTTAAGAATATTTTATTTTGCTGTCAATTTTCATAGAAATAGAAAATATTATATTTGTAATCTTAAATGTGTTTGACGGTTTTTTGCGATTATCTCAAAATGGCACAATATGGAGGTTGCCGATTTGAAACTGACAGCCTCATATGCATTTTATTGTTATGGTTGCAACAATGTATACTCCAAGGTGCCAGCAGTAAATCTGAGCATGCGTAAACGTGCTATGGCTAGTCGGATACATATACATAAGACGTTAAATAAAACATTTCCTATATAAATTATAAGTAACCTCATATGAAAGAGAAGCTAACAACACGTTACTAACGCGTACCTACGATTAAATTAGTTACAATTAGTTTGCATTCGAGATTAATTTATAACGAACTCCACACTATTATTACATGCATTTATAAAAAAATACTGAATCGGTCAACTATATTTACTATAAATTTAATGTGTATATTATGTTGCTACGATAAATAATGAAACTTGCATTTGTTCTGAGCAGAAGGTGAAATCGCAAAGAATATTATGCCTATGTAGAGAACATTATTCTTTCTATACTATCTACCAATATAACCACACTAAGACGTAGAAATGCCATCAAGTATTCTAGTTCCTACAACAATTTATATGTTTCTCCTTAGTACTCAGGGAACTCAGAAATAATAGGAGAATAACTGAAATATCAAACGGGTGTGGAGAAACAGGCAACCGATCTCGAGTGTGGAAGAATATGGGATAAACTTAAACACGTGTCAAAAATTCGCATACGCATTCGTTCTGACAACTGCTTTCGTTTTATATTCTGACCTTTATTCAATTTTGGTGTATATAACATACACTATTGCACGTCTATAATGTGTGGCTCATTTTCGTTGGACACTCACACATTCAAAACCCTGCATCAAAATGTAGTGCATTGGGATATGGCCTATCGGAATTCTTCTGTTCTGTGGTTATACACTAATAATTATTTATTATATGAATGCTGTTTCAAAATAAAACGCTAACTGTGTGTGTTTTTTTTCAGGAAAGCAATATGCAATGATGTTACTAAAAGTTATGCTAGCAACCGTACTTAGGTCATTAAAAATATATTGCGCCGTTGACCATAAAATATTCTTGGAAAAGGAAATTGTTTTTGAAATCATCATGATACCGGTTAATGGTATTCCGATATCAATTGAACCTAGAACGAAATGTTCTTAATTGATATATTTACCGGAACTATTGTTATCCTACTTTATTACGTTTCAAACCCTACATGACCTATTCTGTTAAAAAAAAAATATATATACTATAACGAGGATTACTAGGAAAAATGTCAGCAATACCTTATCCAATCCTAGAAAACCATTGACGTACCTGTTGTTAAATGGAATGTGTGTGAAACTTAAAATCACTACAAAATTTCAGTCAGTCCTAATGTTCAGTCTTCCAGAATTATCCCATAAAAAATACTCTTTCTTAATAAACATATAAATAAATATGAAAAACTACCCATTTTTTCTGTCCAGATATTGTATGAAATGCGTACCCATCAAAAATGATTGAGACAGTAATATTATGTAAGGGTATACAGTTTATGAATGTAAATGTAATACATAGTTGAATAAAATAATAGAGAATTGAGAATCGAAAAATGTTTTTTTTTTTTAATTTCCCCTCACTTTATTTATCAACATATCGTAATATTAAAAATAATTGTTCACATTTACTATACATTATGAATAGGAAAATTGAATAATAAAAAAAAATAATTCTGAAAATTTTCATATACGCATTAGTGAAAAACCTAGAAAAAGTGGGAAAAGTTGTATTTTTATGCATATTTTTATTTGTTAACTATAAAAAGACAATATGAAGATATAGTAACAGACTTATAAAGACTAGTTATAATGAATTATTATTCTCATAATGGCGATTCAACATTGAGTATAACGATGATTACTTGCAAAAATGCCTTTAATATCCTATCCAATCCAGAAAACCATTGATATATTATTAAATGGACAAAAGTGTGTGAAAATTTAAATAACTACAAAATTTCAGTCTTCCAGAATCATCCCATAAAAAATATTTTTTCCCGATAAACATATAAATTCATATGAAAAACTACCCATTTTTCTTTTCAGGTATAGTATTAAATGCTGTATAAACATACCTATTGAAAATTATTGATATTATTTAGTTTGTAAATGTAATAATTTAATAAAATAATAGAGAATTGAAAAATATTTTTTTTTTAGATTTCCCTCACTTTTTTATCAACTATCGTAATATTAAAAATAGTTATTTACATTTACTATACATTATTGATACGAAAAACTGAATAATAAAAAATCCTCACATACCCATTAGTAAAAACCTAGCAAAAAGTAGGAAAATTGGCATTTTCATACATATTCTAGGTTCCATGAATATACAGAACATGATAAAACAGAACATAAATTAACAGAACCTGAATTAACATAACATGAAGAAACAACAGAACAGTGACAAAACAGAACAGAGGAAAAATATAACATTATTTAATATTGAAATTACCGTATAGTATTGAGTACGGGAAGATCACCTTTCTCTCCAATTGGATTATGGAATCATTTTGAGGCTGCTGCTGAGAGATGTTATAAGACTACTAATTATTGTTTTGAGGGTTTTCACAACGTCTTAAACCATGGGTGGCCAACCCGCTGGATGTCAACTTGTGGCCCGTGGAGCAGTGAGAAAATAAAAATAATGTCAAATGCTGCCTCTAGATGTGCTAATTCCTTAAGTCTATGGATTCAGACTATGATGACGTTACATTTTACGCAGAAGTAAGATGGCTGAGCCGCACCAAAATGTTGAAAAGAGTGTTTGATTTGAAGTAAGAAATACAATCATACTTCGCAAGCAAGTCAAAAAGTATCCCAGAGTTTGAAGACAATGAGTGGGTTTGCGACTTTGCATTTCTGGTTGATATAGTTTGCCAGCTCATCATCATCATCATGAGCTGGCAAACTATATCAACCAGTTTGCCAGCTAAATGATGTTAATGCTCGTCTACAAGGAAAAGATAAATTAATTAATAACCATAATATTATTTCCGCATTCCAGACGAAACTTTGGGAACAACAATTAAGGACAAAAATCTACACTCACTTTCCTACATTATTATTGCAACCAGACGTGACACAGGGGGTGGCGGATAAATACGCTACGTTGATATCTGACTTGAACCCTGAATTCGAAAACCGATTTCAAGATTTTTAAAAGCACCGTGTGATTTTTGCTGAATTTGCAACGCCATTCTCCGTAGACGTGAATTTACAAATGGAACATTGTGAAATATGTTGCGATGAACGGTTAAAGGAGAAATTCTATCAGGTTGGTTTGGAAGAGTTTTACAAAACAAATTTGGACAAGGATAAATATTATGCATTTTACAAACATGCTGTAATGATGACTAAACTTCGCTATTTGGAAAGACTTTTTAGTCGGATGTAACATATCAAATCCCGAGTGAGAGCACGAATCACTGATGTGCATTTGGAAAACTGTTTGCGTGTTGGAACAACCTCACTCGATATCGATATCGATGCACTTAGTTCTGCCACACAAAATCAAACTTCTGACTAAAATTTATTATTTTTATATTATTTTGTTTATTTTTTTTATTTAAAAAAAGTCTAATCTAATAAATATGTTTGATTCTCATTTTTTGTTTTATTTTATTGATATATATAATATATATATTTCTTTTTTGTTTTGTATAATAAATAAAATCGGTTGTGCGGCCCGGTAGGAAATCTCATTTTTAGAATCTGGCCCGGCTGCTGAAAAGGTTGGCCACCCATGCCTTAAACTGATTGTCATTTCGAACCTATTAAATGGATAAAGACGAGATATATGTAGGCAACAATGCACATATAGGCGCCCCTGAAGTCAGTAAAAAGGCATGAGACCGTTAGTAATCGAGTGGCAATATAGTTACGCACGCATAAAAAAATCTAGAAGACAAATTGAGGTTTTTTCGCCAAATAGCCAAATGCAGTTATTATATTTATAATATAATGTATATTAAATATGTATACAAATTTATTTTATAAATTGTGAAGGTGAAGAAAAAGATGTAAATAACTCGGCGCCAGGTCACGGCTATGAGCAAGATGATGGAGGACATCCCATTTGAATGAGTCCAAAAGGTTCAAAAACCCCTAAGCGTTTTTCACACGATTTTGTTTGTGAGCTTTCGTCAGCATTTTGGGCACTCAATTTGACGTCACTAATTATTGAAGACCTCCTTTCTCTCCCCTCCTCATCATGAACACTGGTTCTACCACTTGAAAAATCAGTACACCACTTCCTGACATTCCGCTGTTTCATCACATTACCATAATTGGATGTGAGACGACGATGGATATCAACAGGCTGGATTCCTTCCTGGTTGAGAAACCGATTGATTGAACGCACCTTGCACGGCGACGGGATTCGACAGCGGAGCGACTATCTCAAACGGACGCAAAGGTCATAATGAAGCGGCTACCGAGCCGGCTCACCACTTGTTCTGGAGAGGGATGTCTACGCTACACGCCAGTGCTGCCATATTTTCAGAAATAATATCCGCGTCGCCAAAAATGAATAAAGGTCTTTAATTCTTGTACAACCCTCGTAATTAATAAATATATGTATACGATAAAAATAAATGTTTTATTTTCCCCTGTTCTGGGTGGATGATGTTTTAACAGATTTTTTTTTGTTTTTACGAGAAATGAATGTTAGCCACTTGCTAACCTATTAGGTCTTTACTCTGGTTCAAACACTAATTGTAAAATAACATGTGAATTTGTCAGATCCGGGATTCAAACCTGATACCCATGACATTATAAGCCGACGCGGTAACCTCTCAGCCATCGTGGTTGATACTATTTTTTTTTCCGGTTTGTATTGACAGATTTAGTTTTTTATGAGAAATGGATGTCAGCCACTTGCTCAACCTATTAGGTCCATACCCTGACACACAAAAATTGAAAAACAATATGTGTGCTTGCCAGACCCAGGATTCGAACCTGGGACCCACGGCTTTATAGTCCAACGCTTATGCCGCGCGGCCACCGTGGGCTACTAATTATACTTATTTTTTTTTTTATTTATTTACTTATTTACATTTACAGTAGGTACTGTTATATATTGATCCATTCTGAATTTGTAATATTATATTGAGTACAATGGGGGGACATTTAAAAAATTTACTATATAGTTCATTTATTAGGTAGTGAAATCAAACTCGGGGTTATGTAGTCAATATGGACATTTATTAGACAAATCCCGATTTCAATTTCAATTGGCGCCTAACGTAGGGCCCGACTTATTTTGTATGGGTTGCATGTTGGTGGGTTGTTTTAACATATTTAATAAAACAACGGATTCGGGGCAATTGAATATTATGTATATTTTCCCTTTAACACAAGATACAGGACATAGACGTTCACGGAAATAACAAAAACATAGGCGACAATCATGGAGGTTTTCTAAATGTGGTTTTATATGCGTACTGTTATGTCCCGTTTTATAACAAACAAATTTAAAAGGCTAGAGTCTTTTGATTTATCTTAAGTTATAAAGCTGAACAAGTCAACCTTTGCATTACCAAGTATTAAATACTTAATTATGAACGGTCAACATTATCAAGATGAATAGAAATATAATTAATGTGATTAATGTTATTAATATTGTCTTGATTGAGCGGGTAGTTTGTCAGGAAGAACTACCCGATATGGATCAACAGGTAAATACTTCAAAAACACAAAGAACTTTCAACACAGAATTTATTATATGAAAAATAATATTACAGAGTAAGTGTTTACAATAATTACTTTATAGAAATGACAAGGATGGGATGAAACATATCGTTTTTATACCAACGGGAAACTGCGGTCAAAATCGTGGTTAATGTGGTTAACCTTGTATTTAATAATACGTAGTTTTCTAATTTTTGTGGTTTTGTAATAATAACATACATGTAGTAACAAGAAAGAATGTTGAATCATAAAACTTTGAAAAGGGCACGTAATTGCGTGTGATAACTTTGAAAGGGCATGTAAGCGTATGATTTCCCTTCTAGATAAGGTTTAATGGTTATTCATCTTTATTGATTAGACTTTCTCTTTTGAACTCTTAACACCTCCCCAACAAGAGTGAAGCTATACAATATTAAAGTGTAGCGGAACAACCTTTTTCAATCTATTTACTAATTCATCAATTTTATTTTTTAATATTTTGTTCTTAAAGTCTAATTCTTTTTTACCTGATTTACATAGTCTTAATTTCCTTTTGTAATTATGAAAATCAACACATTCTTTACATTGTATTACATCATCATTAGAAATTGGTTTAACATCTTCATCTAATATTGAGATTATTTCTATAGGATCTTCAATAATTTGTACATTTTCCTATTTAAATAACATGAACTTTATATAATTCAAATTATCCGTTTGGATATTGGTATATAACATAGATTCATTTTTGATACATTTTCCTTTTTATTTTTTTTTATATTTGATTTCATATGGAATGTTTTCAATATCTTAAGATTATTCTTACATAGGGTTAGTAATAATAAAATTCAAAGATATTAGTTTATAACTTTATATAATCCAAAACCAATAATAATTTTATATGATTAGGTATACAATTCAAAAAAAATATGATTAACCTAGTGATGTAATTAAGATAATAATGTAATTAAAATTATTTTATATAATTCAAAATCTTAAAATAATTATAATTCATCTTAATATAATTATTTATTTCAAAATCTTAAAATAATTATATATTTCAAAATCTTAGAACATAAAATATGTGTGTGTAATTGTGTGATGTGTACTTAAAGTGTTAAATATTTATTTATCGTTTCACTTTCGATAGGGTTAAACATCTAGGGTTTACTTACTATTTCACTTTAGATTACTAAAACTTATTCATCTTTGTGAACACAACTCTTACTTTCTAATATCTAACTTTTACTTTTATTCTGGATTATACTCTTACTTTTTAATCCTTTCTTATCTTAATTTTATTCTTCGTAATGTTATTCTTCTTATCTCCTATCTTAATTTTTATTCTTCCTATTTTAATTTTTATTCTTGCAAGAATTAATAAAATGAAATGATATCATATAGAATATTATTTTAGAAATCTCTTTTGACCATAACGTGCTAATTTCGAATTTTATTTATGCTTTAATATGCATTAAGTTTTATTAAGCTTCCATTGAGCTTTACGAGGCTTTATTAAGCTTTTATGTGAACGTATTCTCTCTAATTAATTTGGCTGTCTTATCATTCACGTTACGTGACGCAGGCTTAGGACGATTTAAAATTTCAGTTTCATTTTGAACTTCGTCATTTTGATCATGATATCTATTGATGCTCGTAAGCGAGATTGCGGGATAATGTGTCCTTGATCTGGAAGTAGAACGACTATTACGTCTATTACAATAATTAAATATTTGAACACAATTTTTCCCATCCAAACCTTCTTTAAAGACTTTTCTAAACAACTTTACCATTGCATACAAAAAGGCAAGTCCTACTAAAATGTATATAGTAGTTGTAAAATAATTTGAATGTTTTACAATTAATGGTTTGTCTCTTAATCGTGATAATTCATCTTGAAAAATATTAAGTTTATGATTTGCAACTCTCAATTCATCTAGATTGATATTAGTGATGGCTAGAGGATGCAAATGCGGTACGGTAGCATTAAAATGTTCATCTCTGATACAACAGTCATCATCAACAATATTAAATTCACTTTTTGGCATAGAGGTATTTAATTGTATATCGTTATTTGCTAAGAATTGTAATGTCTTAGTATAAGCTTTACATTGACTTTCTAATTTTAAAATACCTGTACCAATGACTTCTACTTCTTCCAAGGGCTTAGGGGAACAATCTATAGTAATTTTAGTTCTTTCAGTTTGTACATATATCCATCTACTATGCATAATTTCATGCCAAATATTTAAACGTCCGAAAATAGTTTTTGTTGAACAATCTGAAGGTAATTTGCGAGGGTTTTCAATTAATAGCTTGGTTTCACATATTCCGTTGTCAGTTGCTGAATAAACATTTTCGATTTGACAAATAAAATGTTTATTTGCTAATAATTTACATATATTAAAAGTATTGAATTTAATGTATTGCATCTTTGTTCTAGTAATTCCTATGTATTTGAACTCATTTTGTATTAATGAAAATGCATCTGGATTTTCAGCATTATGGGGTATAGGTAAAGGAGTTACTTTATACAAAAAGAAATCTTGCAATGTAGTAAGGGGTATCGAAATAATATATATAATTTTAGTTTTATAAAAGTAAGATGTCAAAGATGATATATCCATGATTATATGAATATTATCAATCGTAAGGGGAACAGGTAGTTCACGACCTTGCGATAATGATCTCATATTTCCCACTAATTCTCGAAATAATCTCGTTGGCGTAATTAGTGAAGGATGAATAATATTACTTTTACTGAATAATATTGAATGCATAATACTATCAACTTGATTTTTTAAACTTCTGACATTTTCTTCCAATAAGGTAATTTGTGAAATCAATTAAATTTTTGTTTCTTGAAAAACTGTTTCAAGTTTTAAATCTGTAGCAAATGATTCTAATTTTTTCAGATTGTCATTCATTACTAATTCGTTTAATTAGAAACGTGCTATAGTTTCATTGAATGTAGATATTGTAGATATAACAACTTGTGTTTGTTCTTTCAACAATGAATTTAATGCTTTTTCATCTTCTGTTACCTTATTTATAATTCAACTTCATTTAAGACGCGATAATTTATTCCTTCGTAATTTTTATCCAGGAAGTGGTACGCTTTACAGTACATTCTTTTTAACTTCCGGTGCGATTCACATAATTTATGCGGTGCTATTGCTATTTCTTTACATGTGTCATAAAATATCAGGGCTTCACATCGTTTTACTCCTTTAAACGATATTTTCTGAAGGGCCTGGTTCCATTTATATTTGAACATATCCATTTTTAATTTAATTTCGCGAAGTGTTTTTTTTTTTAACTGAAAATTATAGAATTTACATTAGTCATTTTGATGATAGGGCTTAATTTCATTAACATGATATTTCACTAACTTATTTCGTATTTTCAAAGTGACATTTACAGTTGAATTAACTTCTGCAATTTCATATGGTCCTTTATAATTTGGTGATAAAGCTTTCTTTAAACGGAGATGATTTTTAACAACAACTAAATCTCCTACTTTATATGTGTGTTTATTCTTAGCGGTAGTGTCATATCTTTGTTTGGATTTTTCTTTCGATTTTTGAATGTTTTCTCTTGCAATCTTGTGAGATTGGGAAAATCTGTACTTTAATTGTGTAACATAATCGTTATATGTTGGTGTATCGTTTCGATATAGACTACTCGGTATAATAGCTTTTTTTCCAAATACTAATTCGTAAGGGGTGAATTTTGTCGTTGAGTGAATGTTAGTGTTATAACTTAACATGGCAATAGAAATAAATTCATCCCAGTTATTTTGATCATGATTAACATAATGTTTCAAATAATCTTTTAATGTGCTATGAATTCTTTCTAAAGCTCCATTACATTGAGGCATATAAGGGGTAGAGTTTTTATGTTTTACACTAAGTAATTTAGTAACTCTTGAGAAAAGTTGCGACATAAAATTTTGAGCTTGATCGGTTAGGATCGATTTAGGTATTCCAAAACAAGATGAGAAATCAATAAATTTATTTGCGATTTCTTCTGCTGTAGCATTTTTTAATGCATAAGCTTGACTAAATTTTGTTAAGTCATCTTGGAGGGTTAATATGAACCTTTTTCCATTCCTTGTTTCAGGAAGAGGGCCAACGATATCGAGGGCCACCCTTTCGAAAGCTTCTTTTGACGTAGAAGTAATTTCCATAGGCGCAGTAGCATTTTGTCTATTTACTTTATTCATTTGACAATCTTTGCAATTTTTAATATAATTTTCAATTGAACTTTTCATTTTAGGCCAAGTGTATCGATTTTTAATTCGATTATACATCCTGTGATAGCCTAGATGTCCTGCCGTGGGTACATCGTGATTTTCAATAAGTACTTGTGGTATATCTCTTTCAGCTACAGTCTTAATAGTATTTCGATAGATGTTAACAGTTATATCTGTATCATCAAATACAAACATGATTAATTGTTTTATTTTGTGATAATCTAATATATTGAAAGGGTCTACAAAATCTGAGATTGATACACTCCTAACATTATTATTAATGAGTTTATCTTTGAAATTTTTTAATGCGACAAAGATGTCTGGATATGAGGGTTTGTCAAAATGATTAATTTTTGTAAATATATGATAAAATGATTTAGAATTTCCACTTGTCGTTTCTGTTTGGTATAGTTCGTGACTATTTATTTTGAATACCTCAGAGTTTTCTGAGCGACACATAATATCTGTACAATATGGAATTTCATCACTCAAATCTATCGCAGTTGGATAGGCAATGTTATTATCTTTAGTTTTTAATAAATACTCCTCATATTCATTACATGTTACATTAAAGGTGTCTCCTTTCTGAATTTTTTCTAGAAAATCTTTATATGTGCTTTCGGCTGTTAATACACTAACAGGTAATCTTGATAAGCAATCAGCGTTAGAATTAATTCTACCTGGTTTATAGACTATGTCATACGTATATTCTTCTAACTTTAATCTCCATCGAATGAGTTTAGATGATTCTTTCGTGCTAAATAACCATAGTAAGGGTCTATGATCTGTGACAATTGTGAATCTTGTACCATAAATATAGGGTCTGAACTGTTTCGTGGCAAAAATGATCGATAAAAGTTCCTTTTCGATGGTACTATAATTTCCTTCAGCTGAATTTAAGGTTCTAGAGGCATAACACACAGGTAAATCCTGTCCAATTACTCCCTGAGATAATACAGCTCCTAGTGCATAATTTGATGCGTCTGTGGTTATTATAAAAGGTTTCGTAAAATCGGGGTATTGCAATATTGGCGCTGTAACCAACATCTTTTTTAATTCATCAAATGAACTTTGCTGAAGATCGGTCCATTGATATGGAGCGTCTTTCTTTAATAACGATGTTAATGGTTTAGATAATTTTGAGAAATTATTAATAAATTTACGATAATAACCAACTAATCCTAGGAATTGTTTTATTTCTTTTGGATTTTTCGGCTCTATAAAATTAGTAACTGCTTTAATCTTTTCGGGATTAGGACTTACTCCTTTGTCTGTGATTATATGACCTAAATATGCTACTTCCTTCCGTAAGAATTCACATTTATCTGGCTGTATTTTAAGATTAAACTCTCGTAATTTATTGAATACGTTTACAAGTCTAGTTTGATGATTTTTCAATGTGTCAGCGTATATCACTATGTCATCCATATACACGAAACAACTTATTCCTTGTAATCCACTTAATACACTATCCATTAATCTCTGTAGACTACTTGGTGCTGACTTTAATCCAAATGGAAGTCGTATAAATTCGTAATGTCCAGATGGGACTGAAAAAGCTGTTTTATTAGCATCAGCTTCATCCATTTTTATTTGGTGAAACCCAGAGGCTAAGTCCAAAGTAGTAAAATATTTGCTATTTCCTAGCTGGTCTAATATATCTGTAATATTAGGCAGAGGGTAAGCATCTCCTATAGTAACTTCATTTAATTTACGATAATCAATGACTATACGCCATTTCCTTTTTCCTGAAGCGTCCATCTTTTTAGGTACTACCCAAATTGGCGAACTATAAGGACTACTTGAAGCTCTAATAATTTTCTGATCTAACATTTTATTAATTTGTTTATTAACTTCCTCCTTATGAATCTCTGGATATCGGTAAGTCTTAGTGTGTATAGGGTTGTCGTGAGTTGTTGGAATCTTATGTTTAACTGCATCAGTAAAACTTAACTCATCTCCCTCAAGGAAAAATAAATCGTTATATTCTTGACATATTTCCATTAAAGATTTATCTTCTTCACTATTAAGATGTTTTCTATAAATTAACTGTTCAATTGTTTTCATACGCTCTGATGTTGCGCTAATTTTATTTATTTTCTCACAATTCGATGAATTTTTATCTGTTACTTCAAAAGGTAACAATTCAACTTTGATACTATATATTTTTACTGTTTTATCTCCTGTATTAATAAGTGAGATTAAACATTTGTTATCTTTATCTACACTAGTTAATGCGTTAGACACTCTAACATTATTTCCTAGTTTCAGATCTAAGATTAATCCTTCTTTCATTTCAGGATTAGTGACATCGACTTTTAAAAATGTTTCGGATCTAGGTTCTAATTTATAAATGACTATACTCCTTTTTAAAGGTAAATGAATATCGTTCAATATATTCAATGTACTTGATTCGTAATTAATTTTACAAAGTTTACTTGTGAAAAAGTCATTACCTAATATTCCGTCAAAGTCTAAATTTATATTTGCGATAACATAAAATACATGATTAAAATTTTTATCTTTAAATTTGAAATTCAGAGGTAAAGTTCCTTCTGTTTCAGTTATTAATTGGGATTTTTCAATTCCTTTTATTTGAATTTTATCCACTTTCAATTTCGAATAGATATCTTCATTAAGTGCATTCTTTTTTATGAGAGATATAGCGGCTCCTGTATCGATTAAAAACGTACAGTCCCTAATAAATTTATTATAATATATTCTAATGTTCACATAAGGTAGATCTTTAAAATGATCCTTATCAATTTTTATTTGATTCACGTTTAATGATTGGTCAGAGTTTCTATAAAAATAATAGGTATCACGGATAGCGGAATAATTTAGATTTTTATCTATTTCCTCACATGATCCTGATAATTGTGCATTCTGTTCTACTCGTCTTCCGTCGCAATGCACCACGACGTTTCGTTCGAGTTTTTTGAAATCACATTGACATTCGATTTCCTATCCTTCAAATATTTCTCACGCTTGGATGGATCTCTTTTAAAACAATTTTCGATTAAATGACCTGATTTCTTACAATAACTACATATTTTCTTTTCTTTGTTAAAACGTGTGTTATTGTTGTTGGATGTTTGTGGTACGTTATTTTTAGGTGTAAAAGCGTAGACCTTTCGTGTATTATTATTATTATTTTTATATTTATAACAATTAAGTGCTACGTGACCTGTTTTTCCACACAACTGACAATTATTGGGTTTATTACGCCCATAGAAAAATTGTTTTTTCTCCTCACAATATTTCCTATTTGATTCCTCTTCTATAGCTAGCGATAAAGCATCTGATAAGGTTTTTGGACGAATATTACGTAGGCGATCGCTAATTCCTGGGATTGTACCCATTACAAACTGTTTAAGAGCACTAGCATCTGCAGCGGCAAATCTACCTTTCAACTCGTCTCTATCTTCCACTGTAAGATGTATTGCTGTTTTATACTCTTTTGTGCATGTTTCTAACCTGCGCATATAAGTTGCTATTGTTTCGCCTCCTCTCTGATAACAACTTTGCAAATCTAACTCTAATTGTGCTATCTGTCTAGTGTCTGCAAAATTTTGTTTGAGATATTGTTTTAATTCTACAAATGATTTGAAATTTCTCGTAGTACATGCCATTCTAGCTATATCGGAAATTTTTGCTATTATGTAACGTAGTACATAATATTGTTGATCTTTGTCAGCAAGCTCCATTGCTACCTCACAATTTTGTAGGAATTCGTTGAGTTTATCACGAGTTCCATCAAAAGGTGTAATGAATTTAATTAAATCACCGTAAGTGTACTTCTGAGGTACGTGTTTGATTTCTTCGGTCATCGTGAAATGTGTCAATGTTTACAAAATATAAAAATAAAATATTTCAAAATATATAGAACAGAATTATAACTATGGACAATTTCTAAAAGCAATTTAAATGTAAAGTACTCACAAAAAGGTAAACAAATTCTTCATTTCTATCTTGATTCTTGAGTTTTCTTTTTTTTCTCGGTTTTCTCTCTTGAGTTTTCAATCTTCTGGCTCTTCCTGCTGCTTGGAGGTGTACCGTCTCCAGACAGGTAGGGTGAAGCGAAGCGTGTGTGTGTGACGTGGCTCGCAGATTAGTCCTTTGGGGACTCGGATCTCGGGACTCCCGGCTGCTAGAATCAAAGTTCTGCGTAGAGGTGACCACGAGAAGACGTCTGATGGGTTTTTCCTGTTTTAGATCCCACTTCTGACACCAATGTTATGTCCCGTTTTATAACAAACAAATTTAAAAGGCTAGAGTCTTTTGATTTATCTTGAGTTATAAAGCTGAACAAGTCAACCTTTGCATTACCAAGTATTAAATACTTAATTATGAACGGTCAACATTATCAAGATGAATAGAAATATAATTAATGTGATTAATGTTATTAATATTGTCTTGATTGAGCGGGTAGTTTGTCAGGAAGAACTACCCGATATGGATCAACAGGTAAATACTTCAAAAACACAAAGAACTTTCAACACAGAATTTATTATATGAAAAATAATATTACAGAGTAAGTGTTTACAATAATTACTTTATAGAAATGACAAGGATGGGATGAAACATATCGTTTTTATACCAACGGGAAACTGCGGTCAAAATCGTGGTTAATGTGGTTAACCTTGTATTTAATAATACGTAGTTTTCTAATTTTTGTGGTTTTGTAATAATAACATACATGTAGTAACAAGAAAGAATGTTGAATCATAAAACTTTGAAAAGGGCACGTAATTGCGTGTGATAACTTTGAAAGGGCATGTAAGCGTATGATTTCCCTTCTAGATAAGGTTTAATGGTTATTCATCTTTATTGATTAGACTTTCTCTTTTGAACTCTTAACAGTACGATGAGGATTTCACGGCCTAATAATGTCACCAATGAACAGTTTTGAAGACGAGCCAATAATCCAATAGAACCAATTGCAGAAATGCTGTTTGCTTCGGCCATATTTTCAACGATGAGAAATAATATTTTTTCTAACCCATAATATAGGGTAAATTATATAATATACTTATTATATAGTAGCAGAGGTGTAAATACAAATAAATTCTCATGACTCCGCAATTTCCGTAAACTTTCCACTTCGAGCGCTAAAACTGTATGCATAATATATAAGTATCTTATATGTTGTGAACGTCTTGCACTTTACATTTGTAATATTCTACCGTGTAAATAAAAAAAATAGTTTGATATTTACACCTATGATCGTCACCGTTCAGGCAAAAGTCACCAATCCAAAAAAACTTTATTTCGAGATATCGCAATTTGAAAGTGTGGAGATGAAGGAAAAATCAGATTTTAATGTTTTTAGTGTTTTATCTCCATTTTTCTTAATAAATTCTTAGGTTACTTTTACTTTTTGATTTTAATTAATACATCTGGAAGGTTTTGAAGGTAGCAATGTGGCGAAAATGTGGTTTGATGACTTTTGCTTGTTAATAAACTGTACCAAAGCGATCTTATTATGACAAGCTAAAGTAACTATCCCTTGTCAGTTATTATTTACCTGTTACAGACAATTATTAAAAGTTTTCAAATGACAAATCAGTAAAAGTCACCATAAATAGATTAGTAACATTTGCTTCTATATTTATAACGAATGATGTATTTTTTATAGTGTCAATAATGTCTATTCGCCTAAAATAACTTATGTTTGTTAAGATTTTATCGATAGTCATACAGTGAAAAACAAATAATTCGGATTTAAGCAACAATTCACCAACTAATGTACCATGGTAACTTTCACATCTTAACCTTAATTTTACGCTTCCAGTGAGTCACTCAACTCAAAACTGCATTTTTGAGGGTTGGTGGCTTTTGCCTGAACGGTGATGCATATACTTTTTAGTATTATATATTTTCAATTTTATGCCGATTGCTGGAACCTTCAAAAACTCTTTGTTAACACTCAGTAGCAAATTTTATAATGATTTTAAGCAAAAACAGTCTTGTTTGTCTATGCAGATTAAAAATAGGATAACATCAGTTCAAATAAATATATCAATTTATTATTATCAACAACTTTTTGATCTTGGCTCAATTGAAATATGAATACCGTTGAGCGTTCTCATTTGCATTTCAAAAATAATTTCCTTTTCCCATATTATTTTATGATCAATGGCGCAATATACTTTAAATGACCTGAGTATAGTTGCTAGCATAACTTTTAGTGACATCATTGCATATTGTTTTCCTGCAAAAAAAAAAGGCGAAGAGTTAGATTTTTCATTTTGAAACAGCATAGTTGTGTGAATCATTTGTCTTTCGTTGTTGACTCCACTTCATAAATAAAATAGATAATATTGAAATGTCTGTATGTGTTCTGCTTTTAAATATGCATGTAGCTGGTAGAGCCATACATTTTAATAATCTTATTAAGTTTTAACCTACGTATCATTCAGTATTTTACGAATGTTATTGCACATATTAATATCTAATAACTTATAAAATACGTTCTTACGTTGCACGTGAAATTAATCTGTTTAACGTCTAATTATCGATAGGCTATTATCAAAGGTGATAAATGACTTTTGCATAAAAATATAGCCGAAAATAAAGCATTAATATGTGTTTTTACCACCATATTTAATTTTTTGTCTTTTAAAATTATCGATATATGAGCATTTGTATTAAGCAAATATTCCATTAGTATAGTTGTTCAGTAGTATGTGAAATTTTATGTGTTTTGAGATCACCGAACCGCAAGAATTTAATAATCACACACGATTTATATGTTTTTCCAGTATAAAAAAGTGGCAAGAAATTAAACGCATATAAAAAAAGCTGAATTCATGTAAAATCTGTTAAAATTTAGACCACACATTATACATAAATGCCATGTTGTAAAATTATAAATATGGCTGTGATCGACCAAAAATTGTTTCGCGATCAACGATACTTACCTGCTATATATATTATATACTAATATGGTACACAACCAGTGTGTCACAAATTTCTATAGATAACTAAAATAAGTATAAATGTGGTATTATTTCAAAAAAAACTGGTGAGTCGTAAAATCGGTTCCACGAATAAACATAACGTGATTTAACATAACACGAATAAACAGAACGGTGGAAAAACAGAACAGTGATAAACATAAATATGACATTTCAGGAATAAAATATTGAAATTGTCGTAGGACTATAATTATGTTGTATAAATGTTTAATAACACAGGTTTTTAATACGCCGTAAAAATCAATTTATATAATATTAAAAAAAACTAATCAACGAAATAATGAGTCTAATAATTCTGGGGAGATAACAAAACAGGAAGATAACCTCTCTTTCCAAATAGAACATGGAATCATTTTGAGGCTGCTTCTGAGAGATGTCCTAAGATAGTGGTCGGCAAACCGCGGTTCGCGAGCCTCGTGCGGCTCTTTGGCCCCTTGAAGGCGGCTCTGTTTCATATGACCAGTTGAAAAAACTAGCATTTGCTGTTCTTTCGCTTTTTGGTTTTACATATTCATGCGAACAATATTTTTCAAGCCTGAACCTTAGCAAGAGTAAATTGAGAAGTCGTCTTATTGATAAGAACCTGGAATCGTGCCTAAAATTAAAAACAACAACATACAAACCTGACTTATCTAAACTTTCCAAGGAGATGCTAGGCCATCATTGTTCACATTAAGTGTTAATCAGTCATTGTCACGATTTAATTTTTTGGATACCTTACTTACAATATAATTTTTATTAATAAATTAATATCATTAAGTATGATATCAAGTTTTATTCAGTGTACAGTGTACCTATACTTTAATTAAGACTTACAACTTTAATTAAAGGTTATTAAGTTAATAAACAATGTACCTTCCTATATATTTTTAGTTTAAGAATTTTGGCTATCAAAAGAAATATCAATCTTGTACTGTTGATATTCGGCTCTGTTCACTAATGAGTTTGCCGACCACTGTCCTAAGACTACAAAATTCTTGTGAAGGTTTTTAGAACGCCTTAAACACATTGTTTAATGTAGTCATTTGGAACCTATTAGATGGATTACGACGAAATATAGCTTGCCAGCGGATATTATTAGCCAATGCCTATACAGGTCACCTTGAAGTTAAAAAAGGTCTGAGGTCCTTAGGAATCGAGTGGCAATAGTCGTACATGCTTATCAAAATCAAGCAGATAAATTGTGGTTTTTACGCCAAATGGCCGCCAACACGCAGTGATTATATAATATATTAATTATTTCTATATATTTCTGTTATAAAATTTATTATAAAGTATGTAATTAATAAATAGATAGGTATGACAAAAATTAATGTTTTATTTTTCCACTGGCTGTTCTGTTTTGTCACTGTTATGTTTCTTCATGTTCTGTTTTATCATGTTATGTTATATCACGTTATTTTGTCCGGCATAATATTATATAGAACTAAAAAGGTTATAAAACACTGGTAGTTTATGAATATAGTAATAATATATAATATATTACGTAATAATATAAGTCCGAAGTAGCCACTGACGTAATTATTATTGAACATAATTCTAAGATACCTATCATTCCAGAATCAGGTTCGAATCCTGCTTTTTTTTACATGTGTCTGGATCAAGATGTCATGTTATATAACTGAGGTTTAATCAAATTATGTACAAAGTAGATGGGTATTATTCTAACCTATACAATCTCTAGGCCCCGCACTAAAAGGGATATAAGAATATGGGTGGCGTTGTGCACATTTTTCCGGTAAAAAGTTATCAGGATCAAATTCATCAGCATTTTCTCCCCATATCTTTTTATCTCTGTGAACCGCAAAAGTGGCAATCAAACATCCGACATCAGCGGGCAAAGTATAGCTTTCTGAAATAAAGTGTTAATTTTATTGTTAGTTTTTGTAATGTAATAATAAGACTAATTCGTGGAAAAAGCGCACATGCCAACAGGTTTTAAAAATTGCAAGTTTATCTTTAAATTGAAAAAAATTATCCTATATTTAGGTACTTAATAAAAAAAATTGTAATAAAATACATCTTTCTAATTCTGCTACATATTGTATATGCAGTACTTTCGCCTTAATAGTATCGATTGAGGGTACGTAATAATAACATAGTGATATGACTGAAAAATTAGCCGTAGGTATATGGATAAGTCAGTTAACTTAATCGGGTCTATTCAATACGCAAGGCCGTTAAAGTGATAAAGTGATAGTATTTACGGCTAAGTAGGGTAGGTTTGTTTGGAGTTATTAGCACTTATTGTAACAATTATAATAAGTTGGTTGGTATTGTTGCAATAAGTGCTATATTAATTTAACAGTGCGTCTTTTGGCTGTGATAAAAATTAGAGCGAGAGCGAGATAGAGAGAGCGAGAGAGAGACAGTTTTGACTGATGAGACGTCTTACTTTTTGCAACAATAATTATAATACCTCAATACATATAATGTATGTAATAAATACTATCACTTTAGCGGCCTTGTGTATAGAATATACCCGCATATTGGTATATTATTATTCTTACACGAAAACAGATGATAATAATTGTCTTATAAATCAGTGACTGAAAGTGTAAATACCCAATTTTATTTCTCGCGTCGACTGTCTTTCGATAAATGGTCCTGCAGGAAAGAGTCTAAGAGATTCTTTAATAACTCTATCCAAGTATATCATTTTATTGAGATCTTCCTTTGCAATTGACCTGCTTGAGTCACCAAAGATCTCATGAAGCCTAAAAAGTAACATAGTAATGACATAGTATTATTAGTATAATTTAGAGATGAGTATATTTTTTTTACTGAATATAAATCTAATCAAATAAAAAATCGTCATCCAGTTCATCATAATCAGCCGGGCTCGATCAACTGCTGGATAAAGACCTCCCCATAGCCTCCCTCTACTCTTCACGGTCCCTAGTACTTTGCTGCCACGTACATCAAAATTAAAAGTTCGTCTATCCAGCCTTATCTTATCATTCGTCACACATAGTTCTCGACCGGAACCGTATACATCGCATATATTATTTGAATTCAACTACAAACTCGATTAGCTCAACTGTAATAAATCGTACTTACAATAAGAACCTAGGTGGTAAAATATTATCAAGCTGATTTTAATTAAAATCTATATTAGTAATATAGTTTGTGCTTGTATTGAGAAAGTTTTTATTTTTATTATAATTTATAAATTGAATGTAAGTAATCGTATGTAACATTAATTCATAATTTTAAACGTTAGCAAAAAATGTGGAGTATCAATTTTTTTATAGGTTCCAATAAAATTGTACTTGAAACATTCTGGAATTGAAATTATTGTAGTGTAGTGAATTATATATTATTGTAAATCAAATATTTTACTTTTCAGTATGTACCTAGTTCAACCATTGATGACAATATATTTTTTTTTGAATACCGAAAATAATCGTAATTGAAAAAATGGTGTAGAAACTATAAATGATAATGGTTACATACTCATCGAAAACTTTATCTTGAATGTACGAGTGGGAGCCTATCAATGCAAGCATGAAACTTATTGTTATTGTGGTGGTATCACTCCCTGCTATTATCATGGTGTTAACTTCGTCTCGCATTTCTTCATCTGTCCATTGACTGCTTCCTTCTGATATCTCAATTAATAAATCAAGGAAAGCTTTTCTTTTCCGGAAAGTGGATCCACCTGAATATTATTGGTATGAAAAATGTATCAGTGATATTTATAATCAAATTTCTTTATGATAAATTTAATATTAGAGATGTATTATTATGCTTAGAGAAAATACTTTTAGCAATATCAATCAGAAACATACCTACCTACAGTACAATTTATAAATTAACGTGCAATGACTGTGATCGCGTCTATAATGGAAAAATTCAGTTAACTATCAATATTAGGCTATATTAACATATTGCAAAAAATGTAACATTTTTCAGAATTGTCAACACATCTAATCGAAAATTATACTAACTTTGTTAAAGATAGTAATTTGTTATACAATACATCATCGCACGAATAAGGTAACTTGAGAATTAATAGTTATAAATTCTAGGAAAAAATAAAAAAAAATAACAGCAATTTTTAACACTTATATTAATAATATTTATAATTGTAATTGCATCCTACTCCTCATATTTTTTTTCCATTGAAAATTCTCACCCACCTCTGCTCAATTGTAACTTGGTATTGTACTCTTAGTGTTTACCATTAATTATTTTGATGTTTATATTATAGCGGCGAATATAGGCTCTTAATAATTATATATTTTTACCATGTCCGATCCTAAAAAGATTATATGGCGCCCCCACAGAGTGGAGGTTGTATTAATAGATTTTTGTTTTTACGATAAATTGATGTTAGCCACTTAGATAGATACATGCTCTGGTTCCAAGCATACATGTGATTTTCTTCCAGACACGTGATTCAAACCCGGGACCCACGACATTATAGGCCGACACGTTATTCACTCGGCTATCGTGGGCGTAGTAATCTACTAAATGTATGTACATTATATTTATTTCTGAATAAAGGATGTAAATAAATTTTAAAACCTACCATTAACAAGGCCATAGTCCTGGCTATCATAAATATCATGGTTTATATTGAGACGTTTTTGCTTTTTTGACTGGATTACCTGCAGGTAAAAAAAACTGAATAACTCACATATTATAATATAGATATGAAAATGCGGTACTGTTCGGTTAAAGCGGATACAGCGGAAAACGCATTTTGAAAATAGCCGATAAACTGGATTATTTGTTAGTTTGGGTTAGTTTAGGTTAGGTTAGGTTAGGTTAGGTTAGGTTAGGTTAGGTTAGGTTAGGTTTGGTTAGGTTAACCTAACAAATAATCCAGTTTATCGGCTATTTTCAAAATGCGTTTTCCGCTGTATCCGCTTTAACCGAACAGTACCGAAAATGCTTTATAAGCCCAAAAATGAAAAGATTATTTTGTAAGTCTCTAAATAAGTTGAAATACCTAAATGACAAGTATCAACAAGTTTTTATAATAAAAATAAAAATGAGACATGTTACATCGGCAGTTTTTATAATTAGTTATATCAGTGATAGGTATATAGTATATTGAGTTTACTATAAGCTAAACGGACAGTATGAACAGATACAATTGTTAAATTAACTATTTCTTTTATTCAACGAATAATTCACAAGAGTTAAGAATATATCATTCTGATTATTGAACATATATTATTTTGAAAAAAACACTTTCTGATAGAGTATATAATAACCAATAGAAAAAATCTTTTTTTGAAAAAAGTAAGTCACCCCGACGGGGAATCGAACCCTGTATCTCCCGAGTATACGCCTCATCCGTCGCATTAAGCCATTATGCTACGGCGTGACATACTAATAGCGAACAAATTTTAACTATTGGTCAATTTCTATATCTACCCATCAGCGTTCCTTCCAAATCAGCTACTTTGGCAATCGATTTTTGTTTCTTAAATCAAAGTAGGTATATTACTATTACTTTTGATTACTAACCGACGTCGTGGAATTTCTCCAATATTTTTTAGATGTAGCTACTTGCACTTGCTAATAATTTATAATTAACTATTTCTTTTATTCAACGAATAATTCACAAGATTTAAGAATATATCATTCTGATTATTGAACATACATTATTTTGAAAAAAACACTTTCTGATAGAGTATGATACAGGGTTCGATTCCCCGTCGGGGTGACTTACTTTTTTCAAAAAAAGATTTTTTCTATTGGTTATTATATACTCTATCAGAAAGTGTTTTTTTCAAAATAATATATGTACAATTGTTAAAGTTTTTTACAGTTCAACAGTTATATTTAGAAACGTAAAATCAAGTGAACGTATACAATTCATACAACAATAAATGTATTATTGTGACAATTAAGACTAGCTTAGTATTCATAGTTTAATAATTCTTAATAAAAAATATGTTTTTATTTTGAAATAACGCCAGGAGATGTACAATTTATTATGAATAGGTAACATCTGTTTGAATATCAACCTAATCACGCCTACCGCGTGATCTGTAGTACTATCTATGACTTTGTTTTCCTTCCACCACCCGTCATGTATGTACAGCCGTGGATATGCACGGCCGCCTTGCATGATGCTATAAACGTGTCTAAAAGAAGTGATTTTAAGTGCTCATTTCGTCCCAAAACGTAGCTTTGGGACTGATGCTACAACCATGCACCGTAGTGCTTAAAAAAGAAAGTTAAGGCTATACTTCAGCTGAGGCATGGTCTAAAAAGATCGTGACTAAGCGACGCGCATATTGTGCAAACGACACGTGCGGAAAAAACATAATGTGTCATAAAAATTCAACATGCGTCCATTTAATGTTATGTTTATTGTTATACTAGTTGACATGTTTTCTTTTTCGACTACATCTACGACATCTTTACACGATATAAGAATAATATATTCCTCCGACGCCATCACAAAACAAATTGAAGTGCTCACATCTCGACTACCGCTCTCCGATTGGCAACGAGTGCGATATTTCGTCCCACCTATTGTTGAAAATTATTTGCCGTTTCACTGTTGTATGCTCTTAAGAAAGGAAGAAAAAAAAGAAAAAGTTTTGGACTGGCTCTGCTTTCCGCCAACGTTAAGAAACCTATGTATCCGCATACTGAGTGTCACGAGTTGTAATGGACGAGTCTACAGAGGAGTCGAGACTATCCCGCTCCCCATACGACGCTGAAAATTTATCGAATACCACAAAGTTGGCCTCAGTTGCTATCAAATCTGCGTGGCCAATTGGACCCGTGTGAGGACGGACCCTGGCAAACAGCTCCGCTCATTCAGGTTCCATAAGCGGGCAATCACCAGAGAACGTGTTCAACGTCTAGGTGGTCATGCCCACAGATACAACCTGGCCCATCTACTATCAAGTCAAACTCGTGGAGTTTGGTGGCAAAGTTGCCATGGCCAGTCAGAACTGACTAATCCAGTGCGAAGCTTGGAGTCTTCTAGTTTGGTGCCTGCAGAATACGTCAAACAGAACATTAAATGGACGCATGTTGGATTTATATGACAAATCATATTTCGTTCGGCATGCGTCATTTGCACCCGCGACCCGCAATCCACGCATCGCGTAGCCACGATCTTTTTAGACCATGCCTCAACTGAGGTATAGCCTTAAGGAGTTTACTCTGGAATGCCAGTCACAAAATACAATATTTTACAAGTGTTACGTAACGATGTACCAGCTTAGGCGCTGCATGTACAGCGTATATCAGTCAATCTACGCGTATAAATCGCAATGTAAAAAATTGCGATGGTCGCAAATCATACCGCTGGATGCGCTTCCTAGATAGCTCACAAAAGTGATTATTAATTTTTTTGTTTGGCGGAACCCTTCAAAGACATTTTTTAAATCTCGGGGAATCCCTGGGTAATCCATATTGGATTCCAAAAGGGTATACTACAAGAGACATGCAAAGCATTATTATGCTAGTGATTATATTTGTAATTCAAACTGACAGTACCATAAGTTAAAAAAAATGTTATCACCATGAAATCTACTCTCAAAAGTTATTCGCATTCTTTCCTCAATTTGCCACCCTCTTAGAAAGCGATGTCGATAAACGCATAACCTGTGTACCTCCACGTTGTATTAATTAACAATATCGCGGATCCTGCTCTACAATCATTGAGCCACATGTTTAACGACACTGTCTTCAGGTATTTTTTCCCTTTATTATATTTTTCAGGGGCTTGGATCATTATGCCCACCAGCCTACGTTTCAATTTTTGTTTTATATTAAAATTATAATTATTGGTAAATCTGCCTCTGAGCGAAATCCAAAAAGTCCACCCCACTCAATCATTAAAAAATAATTGAAAAATTCAAGATCAATTGTATTTTTAAATTATTTCTCCAGATAATTATCAATGCCTGTAAATATCTAAAATAAAATGAATATTTGTTTATAGTATTATTCTGTTATGGGATTATGAAGTGTAGTTTCATATTAAACCCTTGTACAATACACATTCTGCATATATGAACGGAGTCCTGCCAGTTCTCTCTTAAAATTATCACTTTACTATATTCAAAGTTTTTCTGACATGATTAATACACATTTTCAGTGCCTAAATTTCAAAGCAGATAGGTAAACAGATAAATTGTTCTTACGTTATCGACAAAACCATGAATATTTTTTATATGTGCATCCTCTTGTTTAGCATATGGTGTCAATTTATAAATCCAAGTTGGTTGCAGCCACCATTTCACAATTCTTTTATAAATTATTTCTGATTCACATAAGGCCGACTGGATAAAGGTAGAAGTCATAGTTTTCTGAGCATTTAACTGTATTCCCATTGCAGTTGCTGTGAAAATATTATTTACCAAAATAAATTAATAGACTAGAAACTAGAAAAATATAGATTTTACACAAAAAATATTATTTCCAATGCTATAGATTAGTTAGATTAGTGCTTCTAAAACTGGAGAGTGCCCAATAAACCGTGAAATATTTATATCTGCAAAAAAATGATCCGCTAATAGATATAGATAAGAATTAAACAATTAAATAACTCATTACGGATCCATTGTTACAAAACGATGTACTTTTGATTTTTTAGTTGTTTAATGAAAATAAAATCGACGGTGAGTGTTTAATTAATATGTGCGCTCGGCTTAAAATAGCGCACCTCCGCTCCCCGCCCATGTATTTCATGGGCATGTATCTATAATATTGTATTATGGAATATTAAGAATCCGTAGGTATGCATTCCACGATTGTAAAAATTAAAATGTTGTTTATTTAATGTGTTTTAAAAACATTGTAGTAAATACGCAATGTATCGGGCGAATGGCTTACAATTATTAATCGTAATAAAGTTTGATAATATAAACTTCACTCTTTAGGTGCATCCAGTTACGAAAAAAAATGGTACCTACCTAATTTATCTTAGTCGCGATGTGTGAAAATGTATTACCATCAGCTATCTATCACTGGTTAAAATAGAATATCAAGAAGGGTGATTCTGTAGGAACGCAGATTTACAGACATGTTATTATTTTATAAACAGTAAAAGTTAAAATAAATTTCATTATATAAAGTCTAATGCACATACCACAAATCGTATCAAGAGAGCAGGGCCTGATCAAATTGGTTACGTCAAATGCACCTTTTTGATGTGTCATTTGTTTTACCATTATTTCACTTTTTTCCACAAAAATTTCAAAGAAATTGTCCAAAATCTTTTGATGAAATGTTGGCAACAGCATTTTTCGATGAACTTTCCATAAGGATGCTGAAAAAAACAATTTCGATAATAAATAAAAGTGGTATCCTTGAATTTAGATCAGTCTCTCAAAGTATCGTATACTTTAAACAATCACTCAAGGTATTCCAAGAAAATATTATGTTTGTCAAATCAGTAGTTACCTGTTACTATAGTAACATGTAATAGCTTGAAAAGTTAACGTGGTATTCTTATTTATATTATCAAATCCGCGATACATTTTAAATGTGATGTCTTTATTATGTTTGAATTAGGCATGTTCGTTATGTTTGACATAATAAGCACTAGGTATATATTGTTAATATTATTCACAGACGCGTCAATGATGCTTGCCGTTCGGGTGCCAACCCAAAATTCCCCATACTAGAAAATAATATGTTTTTTGGTGGAAACTAAAGAAATGAAAAGTAACTACCAATCATAATATTATAACCTAAATTATCTCATAAATATCAAGATATGACATAAGATAATATTAGAGGCATTTTATGTGGCTTTATTAGTTCGTTTGAAAGACGACTTGGAGGAAAAACAGCCAAGATTGGCACAATATAAGAAAGTTCTCTTCCGCCAGACCGACGAATGGTCTCACGAATCGACGGTTTCAATCTCAATGTTGAACGAATTGGGTTTTGAATTGTTTTCTCGTCCACCATATTCTCCGAACTTGACATGTGCGACTTTTTCCTGTTCACGAATTTAAAATTAAAAACAATTTTTGTCGAATCAAGATGTCATCGCCGTACTAAATAACTATTTTACAGAGTTAGATAAATCCTATTTTTCGAAAGCCATGAAAAATTGGAAAATCGTTGGACTAAGTATGTACACAGATAATGGGACTATGTTGAAAAATAGAATTATTGTTTCATTGCAAAATAAATGTTTTACTTGCCTTTTTATTAAACTTTTCAAACTACCCTAATATCAGCGACTTTATGTTTATTGTGTTAAAACTTATAAATGCTACATTTTAATGTTGATTTTACTATTCGTAATTTTCAGTTGGCGTTGGACCGAGGGAAGTGACGGCAACTTGTGCTTGCCCTATGCCCCAATGTTGGGACGTGATAGGGTGGAAGAAGAAGAAGAATTTTCAACTAAACAAATGTAACCTTTTCCAATAGACGACCAACAGACCAAGGCTTTAATCTGGGGACCCGGGCTAAGGGGGGGTCGGCGCGGTGGGTCAACCAGTTAAGTGAGATAAACACACACATCGAATTTGCTCCAATAGTAAAAAAGTCGCTATTTTACTAAAACATTTTAAACTATTTGGCTGTGGGATGGAATTTGATGTGATAGTTATGATGATTAATATTTTTAGTGTATTTTCTGACTGATAAAAATGTGTATTATTATCAAATATGGCGAAGGGTTGCAATTTACTTGGCTACCACAAAAATGGGTCACTATCAGTGCTTCTAATATGATGTGCCAATGACTGAATAATTACAGTGAATTTATTTAAAAATATAAAAAATTCGTAAAGATTCACGGAACGTCTTTTATTTTACCTTGTGGAACCCTGTGGTTCGTTTAATACCATTTAGGGAACACTTCTGTAAAACATGACACTGCCCTTAACCTTAGCAATCGGTAAGGGCCTGGGGGGCCGCTTCTGGATGTAGGGGCCATGGCCAACAGTCATAGCTGTAATCGGATACTCGGATAAAAAAAAATTCGTCTATAATAATTTTGTCATTATTGGCATATTCGACATATATCAATGATATGGTGACAATTTATCAAGAAAGAATAGTCAAATAATAACATTAAACATATTTTAAAATATAAAACTTACGTTCTGCAGTAATAAGTCCAGCGCCTAATAACTTATCGAGAAAACGATAAGTTCTACCTTTTGTTAACTCTGTCCTTAGGACTATTCCAATATCAGCGGGATTACTTAAAACTGAAAATGAGAAATGGTTACAAAATTAGAACTCTATAATCTTGTAATATGTTCAATTATTAAAATATTGTTTTCTGTTCTTGGCCAGAGTGAACGCGCGGGCAGCGGGGCCGCAGCGACGGGTGCAACTCAAACGCATAGCCGTGTGTGATACAAAAAAAAACACTGTCTATGAAAATTTCACACACAGTTATACGTTTGAGTTGCGCTCACCGTTGCCGCCCCGCCGCCCGTTCGACCCCTGTGTTCTAGCACATAGTATGATGAGATCTGTGATAAAAGTAAATTTTCACTAGCGTAATGTTGCAATTTATTGATAAATAAATAAAATCTCCTCCAATAATTATTATCACATTGTGTAGATAAAATACTTACTTAGGTACTGTAAAATGTATTTATAATATTTTATTGACCTGTGAATAGTTGAGGTCCAATCCACAATTTTATCACTCCTCCAGCGTCAACGACAGATTTTCCAATATTTTTTATTTCATTGGTGATCTCTAAAATTAAAATTAACATTTGTAATAATTATATTTGTCTACGATGATTGATGAAGCGTAGTTAAAATGAGTAATTTTTATTTAAATTCGCTGATTTAATAACAAATACGCAGAATACTGTTACAATAAAAATATTATTTATATTTTTTATGCTCATAATATATAACGACACTGGTATGGAGTTGATAGCAATCAGTGGGTCACGGGTTAGAATCCAAAATAACGCGTTGATTCTTCGGATATATTTAGAAACATATTATGTGAAAGGACGGTGGTCCATTGAGTTACAGTTTGCTTACGTAATATAAGGTAGATTCAGGATGGGGATCCATTTTCTACGAGTGTGTCAAATTACATGCCAAAAGTTTTAAAAAAATACACGCGTGTCACACAAATAAAATTATAAAAAATCAAATGTTGATGTTTTTAAAATGTTTTATTGTAATTTTACATAAAAAGGTTAACCATATAATTATTTTCTAAGTTTACACACTTAAATGTATTTTTTACAATCTAGAGTTTTTATTGTTTTTCTGATGCTACGTGCTGTTTAGAATTTTAAACTGTCTGAAGATGCCGTTTAAGAGTGAAACGAAACCTATATATTATTTTTCAATGAAACGATATTTCTTTTCGATTAGAAAATCATTGTAAAAAAGTAGTTTGTTATTTTTTTGCATTGACTTAAACGTAGGTATTGAGTTCCATCATTTTAAAATTTATTCTGAAATAATGTTACTTATACATTGCTAACGGTAGATATAGATACAGATTAAAAATATTATTCAACCTGTTTCGCAATCTATTCGAATGCCGATTAAATAAGCCAGTGTTGCACGACGAAGAGAAAAAAAAATATTAGATTTGACAAATATGCAGTACTTAGTAGGGATTGCAATACCGGTATTTGAAAACCGGTATTCAATTATTTATTGTTACCGAAATACCGGTTTCAAAAATCTAAAATACCGGTATTTTCGGTATTATGATACACATATATGTTTTTTGAAAATGAATTTATTCTTATATTTTAGTACTTACTAGGTACTATAAGTATTGTATATTAAATTTTATGTAAAAGTTTTATGCAGCCAAACGCAATTATATTAACTTTTAAACCAACTAAAGTTAGATAAAATGTAAACAAAATCCCTCAAATATACTTATGGAATTGTCGCGATGAATTACTTAATATATTTCTAAAAATAAAATATTCGTTGCAAACATTTCCAATTAATCTATAACATACTATCGTTCCTACGTTGTTAGTATGTACATACAACAAACATTGAATTTGAGAGAGATTTTTCTGTACCTACCCGGACTTTGTAAAAATTAGCCATTCTAAAATATGATAATCAATACGTATTTATAAAATGTTTCATAAGATAGTATTTTAAATATATTACAATATTTATATTCATTGATAGGTACTTTTTTTTATTTTTAATATCTTTTGACGAATACCGCTATTAATAGCGGTATTCAATAAGAAATACCGAAATACCGGTATTGACATATTCTTTCGGTATTGCAATCCCTAGTACCTAGGTACCTATGAATATCTACTAAACTCTTGCTTACAAAATTCACACTCACAATGGTCCGCGTGTCACTTGGTGTCTGGTTCGCTATCCCTGGTATGGGTGTATGTATTTTTAAATATTTTGAAAAACAATATCATAATTTGAAATGACAATCGATTAGAAATCGTAAGTAGTCGATTAAATTTATTTTTGGTTTTTATTCTTTACTTTCATCGATTGGACATACGAGTAGGAAAGTTGTGTTTTGAAAAAAGTCAGTTTATTCAAACATTTTTATGGAAATTTTATTTGATACATGAACATATTTGCTCAAATTGTATGAATACGTTTATTTAATAAACTAATAATTAACAACAATATTAAATAGCCACGTGAGTAATTGTCAAGTTTTTAAATAACTATAATAATAAGATATCAATCTACTACCTAAACCATTTCCAGAAAACATCAAGACGTTTCCTAACAAAGTCAATCCAGGAGTTCCTGGGATAAGTGCTGCCAATTCATATAATCTTCTCCTTGATGTATAAAACACCATGTAACACAACACTGGGAAAATACACAAGGAATATAACACCACACTATAGTAATTCATTTTGCAAGAAATGAATATTAACAATATTATTATTTACTGCAAATTTGTTAAAGTATGTACACTACCTACACATTTACATAATAAATTTAAAGGCAAAGAATACTTTGGCTTTGCGTGTATAACTAACTGATAATAAAATTACTACCCAATTGAATAGGCTTATATATACACATTACAAAAAATTGGCAGTCTTTGGTGGAGTTTGAGCTGAAAAACAATTATACTAAGCTTGTGTGTGTGTGTGTGTGTGTGTGTGTACACTACACTTCACAACAATGTACCACACATTCTTAGGTTCTTCGATTTTCCAGTTTTCGCCAAAATATTTTTGTAGCCGACGTCAAAAGCTGCCCTTTTGAAATAAAGACATATTTTATTTTTAAATAAGTCATTACCTAATAAAGTATTTCGCAAAATATTTTTACGAGAGTTACGTTGCTATCCATTCATTCAACTCTCATTACAAAGAAGTGAAAAAAAGAGCTGTATGAGTATGGGAAAAAAGCGCAAAAGGTAATCATCGTCACCAAAATAACCTTAATGTTATATTTCTTTAGGTAGAATACGTCAGGCAATACCATTGCGCACTCAGTAAAACAGGATGACTCAAAACAGGATGACTCAAAGATCACACAGCATCTCTGATAGATGGCTTCATGTTTTGGGTTATATTAGGTTATGAGGATATTTATACCAGGCCTTCGTGGTCCAGTGCGTAAAGCACTGAGCTCTAACCCGACGGTTACGGGTTCGATCCTGCTGAAGTCACAATATATTTATGAGATTTTCTCAAAGTCTGGCTGTTTATGTGATCCTTTCACTTCTACTACTGCACTACTGTCATTGAGCCTCGTGGCCTGTTGTAGTGTTAAAAAGAATATGCAAAAAATAATATCTCTATCATATACTGACAGTTGGATTAATTGTTATATTCTCAATGACCGAGTGACAACGTGTCAGCTCATTACGTTGTGCGTCTAAAGTTCGAATACCGGGTCTAGAAAATTCACATATTGTTTTTCCAATGTGTGTTAGGGATCCAAAGTATGGATCGAATATGTTGATCAAGTAGCAACATCAGCAACAACAGCAAAATTCTATTGATACCACTCTCTCCACTCTGTGAAACCCCATATAATGGTCAGGTTATTATCGAACATACTAATTTACTTGTTTTTATTGTTTCAAGAAAATTGATGGAGGAATAACAAGCTGGATAGAATAATTTCTGTCGAAAAATATAAATTCCCAACTTATTCACATATTTTTGTCATCAAAATTTTTTTTTTATTATTGAGAAGTATCTACGGGTTATACTTTCTGGCTTTATGGTTTATATCCCATTTGTACTTTGTGAAGTCTAGAATTAATGATTTAATTCATATTTTTTCAATAATCTCTCAAGGAAAAATATTTATATAAAGAGGAAATAGGAACATCAATTAATGATTTTTGTAGAAAATGATACATACCATACATCAGAATACCCATCATATAGGAAGTTGAGTACATTTTTTTTAAATTGGCATCAAAGATATGAATGACTAATGGACGTAGTACCTAGCATACATATCTAAAAATATTAAAGAGAAAAACAAAATATATTTATGTATTTACAAACAAATTTTAAAAAATCTGCTAAAAAAGAATGGTTCGAAGAGTCATGGTCATGTATGATTCTATGTTTTTTTATGAAATATTTAAACAATAACATGTAATTTAATACGTTTTATTGACATTCACAAATAGATTTTTTTAACAAATCATTGTTTCAATGTATTTTTTTTCAAATGTCATGCATCATAGATTTTAACAAGAAAGATAAATGCATTAAATTCTGTTATTTGAATATATATTTAGAAATACATAATTAAGTAGTATGAATGGATAGATGTGTAGATGTTTGTGTGTATATTTAAAATTGGTGTTCTTTTAATTGACTTTTTCTGCAGTTAGTATTATTTTTATTTTGACATACGAGTATTATATGTCTACGATAAAACAGTTATTTTAATCGTACAATGTGCTCATTGAATTATGCAAGATACACCAATTTTCACATTATATTTTAATTAAATTTGATCCACGTCCTTTTGGCAATAATAAGAGATCCGACAATGCACCTAAAAAAAACCCCATCCGAGCGCGTCGGACCAAATTCCATGTCTTCTCCAGCAGACCCACGAGCTGAATAATCCATTGGCCTAATGTTAAAAGGCTAAAATGTTAAAGTGCTCATCACAATTTATTTACGTATTTAAAATTAAAACACAGTGGACATAATAAATCAGAATTCAGGACGTACGCAACATAAGATTTATATTGATAAAGTACTTATTCTAATCAAACGAGATAAATAAAAATACATATCGAATAGGTAGTTGATAGTTATTATTAGCCTCCGAAGAGAGGATAATAAAATAAATTAAAAAAACAAAATACACAGCTCATCATTGAACATGTCTCTGGGGAGCGCATTGATTAGTCTCGCACTTCTAGTGGTTCCTGATAAGCCGAACACGAGGAAGCAGTTCTGGTCCAAAAAAGGTTATGGCTGCTATGTTATGCAATAATTGACCACGTACGTAATTGATGAACGCATATAAATTCACACACTTTATGGTGTCAGGATAAAATGTCTCAAGATTACGGTAATGGTGCTTGCTCCATTTCTCTTCAAAATCTTTGACTACATGCAAAGGTTAACAAAGTCAATACCACCTGACCGCAACATAGCTGTCACTCCACGGTAAACCTGTGTGACTTGAAGTACTCTGATGATGCTGTGATGCGAAGTTTACAAAACTTTATTCGCAATCATTCAAGAGATAATCGACAGGACAGGCAGTAATGTTGGTTTTAAAATCAATGCAAAGTAAACTGCATCGATCTAAATGCCCCCCGATTGTCATCAATTTTAAATACCCGAGGGTGCACATCAGTGTAGATTACACTTCACAAACAGAACTCGCTATCCGAGTGACAATTATTAGAGAAAATTCAGCTCACCGAGTAACGTCCTGGACGCATTACGCCCTCGGAGTAATAATATAAAGAGAGTGGCTGTTGTTAGACAAAATGAAGCCGTGTTTCTCGCGTGTAACGCACAATATAAGCTCAATTTTATTATTGTTAACTTAACTATAAAACGTTATACCATCATGTTGCTTTTCAGTACGGCTACCAAATTTAACCACAACATAGTTAAACACATTTTCTACTAAATTAACTAAATAAAATTATCACTAACTTTATATTTAGGTAATTCAAAAACAATAAATTTCAGTAACACGTGCTCGCAGTATTTAAATGAATAGAATAATTCAAATCGATATTTACCGGCGACGTTTCCAAAAAATATTTAATTCAGACGTAGAAATTATATCTTACTCTAACGCATCTTGCGGAGATATAAGCGTGCCGAATGCTTTCTGATTCGCACTTATGGTTCGTTTTTGTTCAGGCCTTGATTACGCCTGATCAAGGTTTGTTGTATTTTAATGATGGTAGCGAGTCATAGAAACTTACGAAGGCTAAGAGAAACTATATTCTGAGCTTTGAGAACAGATGCTAGCTTTGGATAATCAGATCATGCAGCATCTGGTCACATCGAAGGTGAAGAACCTGGCTCCCCTGTGTGCTACGAATGCCTCAAGAGTCTATGGCCTGTCCTTTCTGCTAAATAATAGGTACATGATCTTTATTGTGGAGCAATGGTATGAGTGCATATCCAGGGAAGATACAAGCAGACTGATGAGTGATAGAGATTTTTAGAGACGCCGCGTGGTGTCAATATGTATTTGTAAACTAAGAAGCGGACATGGAATAAGGATAAATTATGAAATATTACATATAATAAAAAATGCTTTTTTGCGTTGTGATTAGTAGGTACCTAATAGTGTTTTTGAAATGGACCCAAAGAAAATTAGTACTTATATTAATAATTATATTGTACACTCGTGCTGAATTACGTAGGTAGGTACTTACTTATTATTAGTTGGTGCGTAGATAATTGTCTTTGTGTGATAAACATAATATATTTTTTAATACAATTTAAATCTTATTTCAAAGATCACTTTAAAAATCTATTACGAATGAAGATTTGTATTTTTTAAAGATATAAGTAATAAAAAAGTTAATTCGACAACGTTGAAGACACTTTTGAAATATAGACAGAGCTATAAAGAAAATATATAAAAGTAAAGCAAAAAAAAGATTTTTCGGACTATTACTATTAAAGGAATCCTGCAATTTTTGCGAAAAAGCTGCATAAAACTTGGACACAAAAATCTACCAAAATATTGATTTGATCGTGAACTTTTCAGTTTGATTAGATTAGTAGGTACATTGAAATAACATGTTCATAAACCTTAGAACTCAAGGCTCATTTAGACGAGTCATTACGGATGATCATCGCGGGTGATCATCCGCAGTCAAGTGAAATTGCGGTGCAGGTTGGAATTCAAACAATTTGTGATTGTTTGTTTTATGCATGCAGAAATTTCATCGAGAGAAAGAGGAATAGGAAAAAGAGGCGTTGGTGGGTAAAACCATGGGTAATGCGACGTAATATCATGGCGAATGTGATGACAGATCTCAATGCGCATCAGTAGCGTAAAGATGTAAAAGTTTTCAAAACGAAGTTTATTTTGTTAATTCTACTATATAATATATATATTATATGTGGGTAATAGGCACCTATTAAAAAAATATATTGACTATTTCAATCTGGCACTTATGGAAACAGGTTATCAATTAAAATAATACAATATTAATTGGTGGTATTTACTGATTTCGTATTAATAAATTTTTGTTTTAATATCCATCTATACTTCTGGTTTACAGAGCAAGCTTAAAGCTAAATTCAAATATATTAAAGGCGTAGTCTTCACTGAACCTTTTTTTAAAGAGGCACCTGATAAACTTACAATTGTAAAAAATGTAATAAAATGTGAATTTGTTGAATCGGACCGCACCCTATTATTACATATATTTTATGGTCATATTTATTATTAAAATTTAGTTTATTAAGTTTTCTAAGCATCACCTAAGAGATTTTTGACTAATTCATAGTTTTAATATTTTTACATCTATTTTAAAAAACATCGATTTTTATAAAAAATATAAATGTGTATAACTTGAAATCCTTTTTATATATATCAAACCAAGCTTCAATATTAGGACCATACATAAATAAAATTTGAAGTTTATCTTTGACTTAAAATAAAAAATATTTTTCTTTTTAATGTTTTCAGATACATATTTATTCATTAATACAGTTGAAATTGTAAATTATCAAAAAAATGTCTCAAATTGCAAGCTTCGTATTTTTCCGCTAGGTGTCTCTTTAAAAAAGGCTCAGTGAAGACTTCGCCTTAAGAGCGACAATCCGAAATGAGTACTAGCTTCCTCCAACTAACCTGCCACCCATTCCTATCGAAAGTGGAACGCTCAATAGTCATTACTCGTGTGTGACCCCAGTATTTTCTCCCTTTCATACACGATTTTAGAATAAAATTAATCAAATTATAACAGTTACAACTGAAGTGGTGAAGCATTTTGTTCATAAACAACTCCTCATAATAGCAGTTTTTATTTTTTTTGTAGGTGGAACCTTTGCCAGATAAAATTGACTGTAAAAATCCTGAAGGAGGTCTATACTACCTATTGCTTAGGTTATGGGCCGTATGATGTTTTACAGTAGTGTTCCTTAAATGGTATTCCGCGGATCCTCAAGGTTTTACAAGGTATTAATATACTGGTATTCAGTGTACTTTTTAGCGATTTTTTGTATTTTTAAATAAATTCACTTGATATATTGAGTTGTCGGCACTCGGCATTATAACTAATTATGAAGCACTGATCTCGACTCCTTTTTGTGGTAGCCAAGAAGCCAAGTAACATCTAACCCGACGCCATATTTGATAAATAGTCATTTTTATTAGCTAGAAAACACAATTATCATTTAATTATATCAATTATAATAACACATTGAATTGTACCATGCAACTACATATTTTAAAATGATAATACTTCAAGTGAAATAGCGCCACAGATGACTTGTTTTATTATTACGGAAAATTTGTGGTGTATGTTTATCTCACTTAACTGATCGACCCGTCACGCCGACCCCCTTAAGCCCGGGTCCCCAGCCTAGAGTCATGTCAGCCCGCCCCTTGTGGAGCCATGTCCATACCCAAAATGGATTGTATGATGATGATAAGATATATAATTTGACAAAGACAGTTATTTCCATACCATTTGTTGTATTGATAGACATTAAGTATATAATTAAGAAGATTATGCTAAAACATGACAATCAATATTTTATTCTTGGTAGATTTCTTTTTGTTATCAGGGTAAAAAATCAGCCATTGTTACAACAATTAACATAATATAGGTACTTAACTGGACTTTGAAAAACGAATAAATTTATTCATATTTACATATAAACAACCTCATTGTGGCACTCACACGAAGAAAGCACAGTTTTTTATTTAAAATATTAAGAACTAAATTGAAGATCTTGGCATAAAAACATCAAATGTCCACTTTTTTCCATTTTCATTTTATTACATTTCTATATTCCCTGTGTATGATTACATACAACTGTGCAAAGATATGTTTTTAAAAAAAATCGTAAGTCCCTCAAATCTGCTCTCAAAAATATGCCACTTTTCTAAAAACCGCAATAGTCCAGGCATTTTTGTGTGAAAACAGCAAAGGTCCAGTAGTTCTACACTTTTATCACCAGGCGGCGTTAGTAATGTTAGTATACATTCCATACAATTTAGTATCTGAGCTGTCAAATTATCCTTGATTCGTTTAATTATTGCTTTTTATAACGTTTTCTTATGATTTTTTTTATATTTTATCATGGATATTACTAGCATAGACATCTGAAACGTCTCGAAAGAGAAAAAATAACAAAACCATGCAACGTTTTTACCAAATAACGGTGACTTTCATTATTGTTCAGTTGGATGCAATAAGGAAAATTCTGGGCCCTTCATTATAAAATCTAAAGAGACCGGAGAAAATGATTTTTTTAATATGAAATATAGGTTAAAACTTAGGCATTTTTCGGTAAAAAATTGTAGGCTAGTAATAATGTACAAAATAGACCAGGCTAGTAAGGGAGAAGTGCTTTGCGAACATTTCAGTTTCTCTCTGGGCTGTGGGATAGATTTAATGTAGTGAAGAAAAATCAAATGCAAGTCACGATTGCATTTAAAACAACATAATGGTGGATTAATTCCATTGAAAGGAGCTAAAAAAGTATATTTTAAAATTAGCTAAATATTTACAAAACCCAATAAATGCATCGTTTAATTTTCTGATAGTGAAGGTGTCAGACGAATCTAATCGGTTTTCTTTTTTCGTGTTAACTATCAATTCATGGTGGAAATCCATTGTGTTAATGATTTAATTTAATAATACACATTTTTTTAGTACTTATTCGACTTTTAATAAATAAATCTGGACAGGTTTCGTCCGCCTTATAGGGACATTTTCAACTGTTGAAAACAGTTGGCAGAAAAACAGAGGCGGACGAAACCGGTCCAGATTTATTTATTTAAAATGGAATAAGTAGATAATAAAAAATGTGTTTTATCAAATTAAATCAATAATAATAATATGAAGCTAATCATTATTAACCCGCACATAATTAAAACATTTTTTTAAATATTTAATTCTTGATTTTTTACATACATTGAAGTCGTTTGTTAATAGGTAAATAATATGTCCAAACCTTATTAAAAGTTGTATTATGATTAAAAAATAACAGAAATATATATTCTTTATTTTATTTAATAAAATTTTAGTTTTAGTCATACTATTTACATTTCGATCTTTTCAATTTTGCAATAAAAACAACAAATGTCCAAAAATTGTGTAAAAACAGCAAATGTCACACTCATTCTTTTTTAAATATCTATTTAACCGAAATAAATTTAATATATTTTTTACATTCATATAGTGCATATAAGGTTTCTCTATAATTCCTCATTGTCAAATTAATAAATTTTTTCTTGACAACCAAGATATTATGTTTTTACCCTCTCCTGAAAAAAAAGTGTTTTGTGACATTTGCTGTTTTTATGCCAAGATCTTCAATTGTCTTTGTGTTTATTCGAATATTTATGATATTATAATATCATATCAAAAAATGTAGCTGAAAAAAATGATCGTATAAACGTTTCTTCTTCCGTATGACCTGTCGACACGAGCGGAAAAAAATAATAAGAGCATAAATACCATAGAAGTATTCACTCACTCAGCAATTGTCTATCGGAAGTGTTCTTTATTTTTATAAGTATAAGATTATAATTGCATAATGCAGAAATATCTTATCAGCAATAAACATCATGCAATGTTGGTAATTTAGCTCGACTTAGGCGTGTCTTGACCAAATTTTAAATGGTTTCATTCTGGGCCGTTGCTTTTTCCTCCGTAAATTTATTACCTTCTATAATATATATGAAGTATCATTATGTATGGATAATGTAGGCGATGCAATCCAAGTTTCCGATACTGTACTCTTAAATACATATCCGCGTATCTTAGGAGTGTGGTTCTGCATAGATCTCTAAGTCAGTGCTCCGCAACCGGTGTACCGCGAGACGATTCTAGGTGTGCCGTGGCGCACTGTGTCAAAAAATGCAAATAATTTTGTATACTATACAATACTTACTTAATGGCCAAATTATGGTAATATATGGCCATAATAATGGTAATATATTTGAGCATCTGAATAAAATTAATAAAAATAATGCAACGTCAGAATGAAAATATATTGATATGCTTCACTACCATAGGGATATTAAATAAATTCACTACCATTGAAAACAAGCAATGAATTTTGGGTCCGGCCCAAAAACTTATAACTTTGCTGCTAAAGAAATTTCATTATCACTTTCATACAATCAATACGACTGGATTCGAAACCCTTTTGCAACCAATGCCGGAATTTCTATAGAAGCACTATAAATATATTCGTGAGAAATTTTGTTGAATTGAGGAACGACCTGACGCTAAAAATGAATTTCGCCGATGTTCCATTGGGTATTTTCTGGATTTCGGTTAATAAAGAATATCCTCGAATTTCCGATAAGGGTATCGCAGTTCAGCTCCCATTTTATACGACATATACCTATATAAGCAACTTTTTTCAACTCAAGCTATAATTAAAAATGATAAGCAGTCATACTTGACGGGTGATAAGAACTTCGGCTTTCTCTTTCGTCAGAGCTCTAGTCTGGGGGGCCATGCTCAGGGGGGGGCGTGGCAGATCAACCAGATAAGTAAGATAAACACAAATTACAAATTTTCCCTAATGGTTAAAAAAAGTCGCGCTAAATTACTACGCTGCTACTAATATTTTTAAATATGCGATTGGGGAGTGTTTGTATTAATAAATCCAAAAAATAGCTAAACATACAATGAATACCATTAATTTTACCTCGAATACCATTTGAAAAATACTACCTACTTTAGAGTATCGCACTGTCTTTAACCTTAGCGATAGGTAGGGGGACCGCTTCACCATGTGGGGTCTATATTTTGATGCATAAATTGTTTTACCTGTGGTGTGCCGCGTAATTTTGAGAATACCTTTGGTGTGCCATGGGTGAGACAAGGTTGCAAAGCACTGCTCTAAGTAAATCCCTGCGTCGAAGCCTTCTGTTCCAAAACGACGTGTAAAACCGATTAAGTACCTACTTTTTCTTTTCTTTAATATATATTACCTATAAATAATGCGTGTTAAAATTTAAGATTAGCTACAGACTGTATCTCCTTTTATGTTTCCGATTAATTGAAATAAAAAACGTAGATTATAAAATTGAAAATACTGAGATAAAAAGTTTACCTCAAGCCTGTTATTATAAATATGAAATTTCTTTAATGAAAATGTACCATTTATATAGGTAGATACGTATCATCGCATCGTATCTACGAATAATCCGTTACAATATTAGGACAAAAAATATTTAATAAGATTTTCAATTCTAATAAATTCAACAGCTAAATAAAAAATATTAATGTAAATTATCTTCCTATGTAGGTAACACAGAAAAACATACTATCTGAAATAATGGCAGATGGAGTGACCAAATTTAATGTTTACATCGACGGAGAGTGGCATGCTATTAAATACATAGAACAAGTTAATGTATTGTAATAAAAAACTGGAAGTTGTGTGTACCAAGGGAACACAAAAATAAGTGGGTTGCCTTCTGGGGTGAGAGAGTAACAAGCTTTAAGTCTCAGATGTGGAGAGATATGTGATAAACTTAAACACTTGTTATATAATATTTTGTTATTTTTAATAGTTACGTCTATATCATAACACACATTACAGTTTGTCACGTAAACGAGCCGTACATTAAATATTTCCACGTTTTCTGATGGAATAATTCTCGCTTGCAGTAGATTACATTTATTTTTATTTTTAGACCATGTCCGATCTTAATAGCATATGGGCCTCCACAGAGTAGAGGTTTGTTTTAATAGATTTTTGTTTTTAGAATAAATTGATATTAGCTACTTGCTCAACCCATTAGGTACAATACTCTGACTCTAAATACAAATTGAAAAACAATATGTGTATTTTCCCGCTGGGACCCACATCAGTATACGTCGACGCGTAATCGGCTTGGCCATCGTGGGGTAGGTACATTACATTACCACAAATAAATTAAATTATAGATTCGAGAAGTAAATTCGTATTAAATAACACATATTTATTTGTATTATGTACATGCCATTATAACGGTAATATGATACTATATTTTTGTCTGGGGTTTACGTGCACACGACCTCCAATGGAGTAACTGTTACTGATTAGAATTACATGAGAGAGACTAGGGGAAAGAATATTATTTTCATTGTATGAATAAAAACACGGATATATTATACAGTAACTCCGTAGTCTACGTTTATAAAAATATTACTTATTATAGTTTACACATCCGAAACTGACTGATTTTAATTATCATAGTTTGGAAATTGGGAATGGAAATTGGTAGAAAAGTTCCAGTTTCGATTCCCATAATATGATGAATGATGCGGTAATTGTGTTTGGAGCATAGTTGGTATATTTCATTAAAATCGATCTGACTAGAAATTCTAAGCAATATTATTATAATCTTAGTTTTTATCTGTGTGTGAAAATGTATCCTAGTGTTTGATAAAAAATAGAATAATACATATTATTATTATGAAATTAATTTCAAATAAATGCAAAAATAAAGTACAATTAATTAAAAAATAAAATATTTAAGGCGCCACAAAACTATTTTTTTAAAATTAAAGAATGAATGGTCACCTAGTCAAGTGGGTGCATGCAAACTCATCGGACGACTGTTTTCAGTTGAATAAATAATTACTTACTACAATTTTTTTTATATAAAAATATTTACTTATATAAACCTGTACAATTGGGATGTGAATTTTATTATTAAAATTAGTTACATACGAACTAAAGTCAAAATTGTCTTTTACGATAAATTTATTGTGTAAATGTGCAGTACAAGATAAACATTAAATACGATTTGTTGCAGTCCTTTTGTGCAAAATGAATTACTATAATATAGTTTTATATTGTTTGTGTATTTTCCCAGTGTTATGTTACATGGTGTTTTATACATCAAGGAGGAGATTATATGGATTAGCAACACTTATTCCGGGTGTCCCAGGGGTTTCTTTATTAGGAAACACCGTGATGTTTTTCGGAAATGCTTTAGGTACTCGTAGCAGAATATTATTTTATTATTAAAGTTATTTTAAATCATGAAGGGGTATTAACGTTTATATTTTAATAAAACAATATTTTGATGACACAAAAACGTGAATTATTATAATTTTGTAAAAATAATAAGTCGTTTAATTTGAAACGCATTTAATAAAATTGTATAGAAAACGATTACTTGGTATGTTTTGTAAAATAAAAATGAAGGCGTTTGATATAAACTGACCAAAACCAAAACTTATCAAGTGAAATTAATCCAGTTTTAAACAATTGTAATTTCAGAATATGATTTTTTTCAATTTACCTATTTTAAATCGTCACAATATTTATTAGGTAATCAATATATTTTTTAAATTAATTTATTATGAACCATATCTTTGGTTTTCCGTACAAAGTTGTTCTGTAAAAATAAATATGTACGTATTTGCTAGAAATTAATAATATATTGATTTTTTTTACTAGGTTAGAGTATTATGTAAAATCTGTCGTGAATTGTGTTCCTCTATTTATTTTCTTATTTGTTGTAATCGCCAGAATAAAATATTTCGTGACGTTTTTGAAGATCAATTTCTTGTTGTCTCTGTTGTCTGCACAGAGCTCTGAGGGCACATTGCTCCTCTTCTAATATTGGGCAGTCGTTAATGACATGATCACAGTTTGAGATATATTGCCATCATATGGAAAGCAGTCATTGTCCCTCAACTTGAATCTGTTTAGGTAGGCTCTCATAGCTCCATGTCCTGATAGTATCTGTGTGAGTTCGTGTGTTTTTTATTTTCATTGCTCCATAAGACAATGAACTAACAAATCTCTTTCAAACTTATGTTTTAAAACATATCTAAAGAAATAACTCATCATCATAATGTAAAAATATTTTGAAATACTATTTTTCTGTATAAGCATTATTTTTTCATGTGTTATGGTTATTGTATCACCTTAAATATTAATTATTATTCATACATTAAAATTAAAATATATTATTGTTATTATTATGACTGTATCAAAATGGTGACTTTAAATTTTAGACATCAGTAACACAATAAAAAATATAGGAATGTCCGTCATACAAATTGGAGGAATATTAAAATTTTGGCTGGGACCTGAACTACACATAGGTAAATTTAGTAAAACATATAATATAAAATATACAATAATATTTATTTAATCTGACATATTATAATACACATTTTGTTTATTTTAACATTTTCTTCAAAATTAAGTACTTACAATAGTTAATTGCTACTGTAAAATATCGCGTTAATATAATTAACTGGTAATTCTTGACGGAAAGACATTGTCTTAATTAATTTAACTAGAATATTTCAGTTAATATAATAATATACACTAAATTAAGTTAGTTTGGTTTTATATTTTAGTTTTTTTATTTTCACAATTGTGTTCACTCATGTTCATTAAGTATTTATTATTTCTTAATAATATAACATAATATTATTATACTATATTATCGTTTTTTAACCATTTTATTTTTTTAGTTTTAAGTAATCCTGTTGATGTTGAGATAGTTCTTAATACAGAGTTGAACAAAGCTGCTTCTTATCGTTTTCTACACAAGTTATTGGGAACGGGGCTTATTACCGCAGAAGGTAAGCTTATTTAAGCAAAAATTTCAAATAGTTTGGTCGCGATAAAACTTATACCTACATTGAATGCCGAACATACTAATTGTTTAGTGTTTTTTTTTTCTCACGAAAGGGCTAACTGTCAAACTGAGCTGTGATACTGCGTTCACTTTTTGACATTTATGATCAATATAGTTTGGAAAATCATCATGAATAAAGTCACACTTGAACAACGCTACCAAATTATCCAAATTTACTTTGAAAATCAATATGTCAGTTAGCCTCCAAGGTCGTGTGATTTGATACCTGGAATATTTCGTGTAGAGCTACTTAAAGTAACTCGTTTATGCTGATAATCCAGCAACATTTGACGATTTGAAAACCAACATTGTCCGTGTTATTCGTGATACACGGCCAGCAGTGCTAAAAAAGTGCCCCAAAACTGAACGCCCAGAATGCGCTTTGTCGAAGTTTGAATGCGATATCCCTTACAAATTGATATTGCGAAAGGTCTTTGGGCGGAATTTAGTCTTTTTTTGATGGACTTTCTATGAATTGCTTTATTCCAGACCGATGCCGTGGCTCTACAGCTCCATGATATATAATTTTCAAAACTTCAGGAGATGCCCCCCAGGTGGATCTTGCTGTTTTTAAAAAGAATTTTCCCATTTGAGTTGCTTTCTTACATATTATGTAGTCGATGTGTTTCGCCCAATTGATGTGCCTGTCAAGTATTATGCCAAGAATTTTAAAAGAATCAACCAACTCTTTCGGTTTTCCTTTCCACTCAACTTCTGGTGTCCTTTCTGAACTCCTTTTATATTATCTAAATTTCCTCAATATTATTTTTAAAATTGCAATATGTTTTCAGTACCCGTTTGGAAAATTCATCGGAAGATGCTGTCGCCAACGTTTAATCAAAAGATTTTGGACACTTTTATTGAAATTTTTGTTGAAAAAAGCGAAATATTGGTAAACCAAATGTCAAATCAAAAGGGAACTTTTGACATAACCAATTTGTTCAGGCCATGCGCTGTTGATGCGATCTGTGGTAAATATTACAAATTACATAATAGTTAACACACTTATAATTAACAGTATTTTACTGACATTTTAATTAAACATTAGGTATTGATTATAAACAAAGGTTCTTAAAGTTTTTGTCATATTGAAACATTTGACAATATTAATTATTATTATTCAATAATAACAAAATATTAATTGAATGCGGTGATGCACGGTCACAATGATGATAATATTATATTCGTATGTTTTGTTGGGTGCCTTTTTCAGATTGTAATTAAATTTATAAACATAGGTACCTACTGCCTTCCCTAATTGGAGAAATTCCTCTCCCCAGAAGGGTGCTCAACTTTAGATTATAGTTTAGAATATGTATCATATATTTTATATATATATTGATTTTTTAAATAATGATTCCTTAGAATTTATGTAGAAAAACCGTTTGTATTATTATATTAGTATAATTATAATATTAATTAATTTTAGTAAATAATATTTTTACAGCAACTGCGTTGGGTATACAGTTAAATGCTCAGAAGACTACGGCTTCAACTTATATCGAATCGGCCCTAGGTGAAGCAGAACTCGTCAACAAAAGACTTGTTCAATGGTGGCTGCACCCAACTTGGATATATAAATTTACGCCATATGCTAAACAAGAAGAAGCATACGTTAAAAATATTCATGGTTTTGTCGACAATGTAATGATATAATTATTATACATATAGTTATATAACTAATTCTCTACATGACTAGTTTTCAAAATTTAGCCGATGAAATATAATATATTAATTGCAACTAGGGGTATATGAGAGAAACCATAAAGATATTAATTCCATGAATATGTTAACAGATAAAAAAAAAATACGTGGACACACGGGGTATGGAGCGGTGATTTATTTATACACAAGAGTACAATAGCATGAAACCAATTTTAATAGAAATTTGACTGGTAGAAAAATGATTTTCTTAAGATCGGACATGGTTATTACAATTCTCAGAAGATAAACGAAAAATTTTATTCGTCACATGTATTTGATAATCACACTCGCACGATGGATTTAAGTAACATAATTTTTATATATTTTCACAACTGACATAAGACATAACTCCATGACAAGTTGTTCATCTCTTCCGGGTATGCTTGACAAAGATCACCAGCCAATAACATCAATCAACCCTCCGTAATATCATCATTTTCACTAAACTTAGAAAATCCTTAGAAACGTTTCACTGTTTTGCTAGAATAGTCTAAGGCCCCGTCCAGGGTAGGCGCGTTCGGCGAAGCGTTGAGCAGTGCGCGAAACTCATACGTGTAACCGTATAAACATATAACCAAAAAAGCCATTGTCTACGACCATTTTCACACACGGTTATACGTTTGAGTTGCGCGCGCCGCTGAACGAGCCTGCCTTGGACGGGGCCTAAAAAACGTTGGCCATTCATGCATTTTACACTTCCTGGCAGAAAGTTAGTTGCATAATAATTATCATACTTATAGTACGAAAGTAAAAAAAATATAGAATGAAAAAAAAGTGTCTTACATTTTTTGCGAAATCAAAATTATAATATTGTACTATAATGATAGTACGGTTGGCTACACTGTCAATATATTATTTAAAAATAAAATTATATTTTAAGATGACCACAAATATTTTTTGTATGTTAGGTATATTCAAGAAATATTATTTATTCCAATAAAACATCTCCATTATGTTTTGTACAAATTAACTTATTTTTACATAAGCACAATAAAATATATTTTATTTCTGTTTTTTTACTGCAGGTAATACAATTAAAAAAGCAAAAGCGTTATAATACGCACCACGATATTGTTGATAAGGATAATGACTTTGTTGAGGGTAAGTTTAATTAGTTATATATATATATATATATATATATATATATATTACTTGTGAATTAAATAAATCCTTCATAAATTAATACCGTACTGTTCTGTTAAAATATATTATTTTGTTCAATTATCTAAATTCTAAATCATGGTACTCGTATCAAAGAGTTACAATCGAAATTCACGTTTCAGTATGTTAAAAACAAGAGTTTATCTAAATTGTCCGAAAAATAATAAAAACAATTGTTTATAGGTTAACGAATTAAAACATTTTTTTCTGCATAGAATTGTTAGATTAAAATTGTGAATTACTATGATACATGAAAATAAATCATTTATCTCATTTCTGCGTTTCATAATAATCGGTACATGTAATTTATAAGAAAACACTTTCATGAATACAATATACAACAATACCGAAAGTATTTGTACTTGTTGGAAAATGTAGGAAAAAGAACATTGACAACGCATAGAATTTTCTTCGAAAAGAATTTTCCATGCGATAACAAGTAGGACGTTTTTTCAATTGTTTCTATTAGGAGTAGAAAATTTACATTCGTTTTCAATAAATATTTGATATAAATAATGAGTTATTTATTTTTTTATACCGATATTTATATTCTATTATTATGATGCGAATATTTTAACCAAGTTGTGTACAATATTATTTTGATGAATTAAAATATAATGATAAGTACCTAAGTACATACTCGTGAGAGTAATAAGTGTCCTATAGCTACTTAAAATAAAATTTGTATAGTAGATAGACGTTTAATAAAATACATTTTAAATAAAATTACATTCGTTAAAAATGCTTTTCTGCCATTTGTAATATGTGCAAATGTTTTCAGCCATAACTCATACAAATGCTTTCGTACAATATATCGAGTATGATAAAAATGCATTAGGTTTTTATATCATTATCATTTGTATATTTTACTATTCAAACCTACTACTTATATGTTTTCTATTAATATTATTTAGTTGGATCTCTTTTTACAAAGAGGAAAGCTTTTCTTGATTTACTAATTGAGATATCAGAAGGAAGCAATCAATTGACAGATGAGGAAATGCGAGATGAAGTTAATACCATAATAATAGCAGGAAGTGATTCCACTACAATATCTATAAATTTCATCCTTTTATTGCTTGGTTCCCATTCACAAATTCAAGATAAAGTTTTTGATGAGTATGTATTATTTTTAATATTTTCCTTATACGTCTTGTCAAAATTATATATTATATTTTCGATAAAATGAAATGCTATTACTATATTATTACCTTTCAGACTTGATGAAATCTTTGGTGATTCAAGCAGGTCAGTTGAAAAGGAAGATCTCTCCAAGATGATGTACATGGAGAGAGTTATTAAAGAAAGTCTTAGACTCTTTCCTGTAGGATCATTTATCGAAAGACAACTGAAAAAAGAAATAAAACTAAGTACGTATACTTTTAAATCATTAATTAACAATTAATCGTGAGAGGATAATAATATAGTAAACAAAACGGGGAAAAAATAACTGATTTCTTCATAAACGGTTAATATCTCAAATATTGACATGCAGGATGAGCCCGCTACATTCCCGCTACGTCAATACATCAATATTATTAAAATTAAAAAAAGAAAAAACCGTTAGAATGTGCGTTAAGTCCCGTTTACTCGGTTCACTTTTGACGATCATCGCGGGGTTATCATCCGCAGTGACCCGTGTAAACGCTCATTCATCCTCGAATCATCGAAAGTAATCAGCCGGAATCGAAATCGAATAAATTTAAACATGTTCTACTTTTAGATCATCGCGGATGATTGCAAAAGTGGCGCGCATGCGCAATGCGCCCTTGACTACTGTCTTCACATTATTTACATAAGTACGTAAACTGTCATTTTGAATTGAAAACAAACCGGTTACATAAATACTCTCATGATATTACGTCGCATTACCCATAGTTTTATCCACCAACGCCTCTTTTTCCTATTCATTTTTCTCTCTATGAAATTTCTGCATTCATACAACAAATATTCACTAATTGTTCGAATTCCAGCCTGCACTGTTATTTCAGTTGACGCCATTTTGAAATGATTTCAGTATTTTACTTTCGGTGATACGTGTTAACAAGCAGTATGCAATTCCCTGCGGATGATCATCCGCAGTGATTCGTGTAAACTCGCCTTTGTTAGACAAATTCGTCTCATTATTACACTATGAGAGCTAATAATAAAATGATTTTTTTTTTCCAGAAAATTATACTTTGCCTGCTGGTTCCGGTTGTTTGATCGCTATATTTGCGATTCATAGAGACAAAAACATATGGGGAGATAAGGCTGATGAATTCGATCCTGATAATTTTTTACCGGAGAAATGTGCAAAACGCCATCCATATTCCTTCATCCCATTTAGTGCAGGGCCTAGAAATTGCATAGGTCTGAGTATAAAAAATTATATCTGTCTATGTACTATCTATATAATTTGAATACATCATAGTTTTCATGGTATCCGAGTACAAACATACCTCAAAAACATGTGAATTTTCCATATGCAGAATTCTAACCCGCGTTCCACGGGTGTTTCATTATCAATTTAGTAAACATATAAAAAAATTACAATACCTAATACCTTCTTAATTTTTTTATAAAAAATACTCATTTTTAAATTAAATATAAATTATTTAAAAACACTTTTGGCAGATTTGAAAGAACTTTTTAAATTAGATTTGAATACTTAATAAAAATTATATTTAATCAGGTTTTCGTTATTTAAATCTTTGAATTAAAAAAATAATTTTTCGTCAATATTTATTTTATAGATACGTATTTAACTATAAGTAAATTAAAATTCGAGTACTTTTCTTTTAGATTTAAATTAACAATTATGTAGTTGTATCTTGTATGCGTCGTATTCTGTCACAGGGTTGACAAGGGTTCACCTAACTATGTGCAGCATTTGAAATGGAGTACATCTCGTGGACAAATTTAAGTAGTGTTCCGGTTAAAAAAATATTACATTCATTTACTTTACATGTTCTTCCTTATAATTTAACCTTATAAGCATAGATAGTGTCGCAAATTTGCGACATTTCAAACTATTTCGATATATCCAATGCAATCTGTGTAAATTATCAAATAATATGCTTTTTCGATGCCTAGAAAACTGTTTTACCATACGCGTCCTAGTTTACCGATTTTGTTTAGAAATTTCAAGAAAATATGTGACGAATCCGTATGTACGCGAAAATCCGCATTTGTAAATAAATAAAAAATATATATATACAGAAGATTGAAATTGGTTGAATAAAAATATCCACACATCAAATAAGGTGTGTATATTAGTTTTTTGAAATTATCGAACGCTCTGGTTTGTATTTTTTTCTATTTCGATCACTGACTATGGCTATGTTTTCAAATGAAAAAGTTAACTCTATGTTTTTTGCAGGAAAACAATTTGCAATGATGTCACTAAAAGTCACGCTATCGAGTATACTGAGGTCCTTTAAAGTACACTGCGCCCTAGATCACAAAATCACCTGGGAAAAGGAAATTATTTTTGAAATTCTCACAAGAACACTTAATGGTATTCCCATATCAATTGAACCAAGATCAAGAGGTGTTGTTAATTGATATATTTATCTGAACCGTCGTTGTAATACTTTTAATTGCGTCGAGGCCAACAGGACCGATTTCACATAAAAACATTAGCTGCTAGTGAGGTGAATTACCAAAGAATTGTTCAATGCTCTAATAACAGTGCTAAAATTAAAATTAATAGGTTGCTTAAAGTTATTTTATTTATTTACACAATATACTAACACGAAAATTCAAATACAATATATATATGCGAAAAAAGGGATTGAATAGTCCAATTCCAAAGCGAATATGAGTAAAAAGTCATTGTTCTATCAATCGCTTTACCCAATATTCTCATTGATACACTGACCACATGGCTAACTTATGACTGACTTTGTTTTAAAACTCATAGAACACAATATATTGTTACTTTAATTTAACACCAAAAATATTAGAATTTCGATTAGCACTACACCGCTGATTTAGGTATCATATGCCAGGCGTATCAGATCACCATTTTTTTCGCTTTGAGTTATATACCTACGGAAAATTCGTAGTCATAAAGATCTCTTTTCACTTCCGCCTCTGATATTGTCTACCTTTACCTGCATTACAGGTTGGCAGTGACGTCCCTAGACAAAATGCCGCCACATTTGTTATACAGTACTTTTTATCATCCTTTCATAACTCCAATATCTAAGAATTGTGTTGTATGGATTCCATTACTAACAAAATATAGGTACCTATACTACTAAATCTAACTTAAATGCCATCTCTGCTTCAATAGACAATATTGTGAGTCTACGGTTTCAGATAGGTACATTTAAAAATACATCTGACAACTTCCACAACTCGCGAGTGACTGTGAAGAACGTGACGTCCAAGGACAACGGAAGTAAACTAGACATCACCAACCCGACAAAAAAAAGTCCTGTTGAAAATTGTATAGTACTTACCTAATTAATAGATAGGTATATTTTGTTTCCAACCAGTGAGCTGATTTTTTAATGAGAAGATATTTCCGCTATTACTAAATTTAGGTAGCTTTCTATATATACCTAATGATTCTCCTCGATTTGCCGCCCTTTGAGTAACTGCCTCCCCCAAGCGACGCTCAATCTGCCAACCCCCACGGGACATCACTGCAGGTTGGAGTAAAATGGAATAAGTATGCAGCATTTTTGTGTTTCGTAGTAACTATAAGCTTATTGGTCTATCGTAAATCATCCTCATTGGTGATATAATCAAACCAGGAAATCCCCATCGTGCATCCCTTCTTGCTCGGATATTTTTGTGTTTTTCCACTATCTATTGTAACTTTGCGTTCGTTGTTTGTTAATAATTATTGTTATGGTGTTATTTTGATAAAAAATAAAATCTGGGAAAGAAGTACAGAAACTTAAATAATTTTCAAATCATATTTATTGAAGATAAGAAATGTAATTATTATTAACATCATTTAGAGCAGTGCTCCGTAACCTTTTCTCACCCATTGTACACCAAAGGTATTCCCAGAATTCCGTGGCACACCACAGGTAAAACAATATATACATCAAAATATGGACCCCACATGATGAAGCGGGCCCCCTACCTATCGCTAAGGTTAAAGACAGTGTGATACTCTAAAGTAGGTAGTGTTTTTCAAATGGTGTTCGAGGTAAAATTAATGGTTTTCATTGTATGTTTAGCTATTTATTAATACAAAAACTCCCCAATCGCAAATTTAAAAATATTAGTATCAGCGTAGTAATTTAGCGCGACTTTTTTTTAACCATTAGGGAAAATTTGTAATTTGTGTTTATCTTACTTATCTGGTTGATCTGCCACGCCCCCCTTGAGCATGGCCCCTCAGACTAGAGCTCTGACGAAAGAGAAGCCCGAAGTTCTTATCACCCGTCAAGTATGACTGCTTATCATTTTTAATTATAGCTTAAGTTGAAAAAAGTTGCTCACATAGGTATATGTCGTATAAAATGGGAGCTAAACTGTGATACCCCTATCGGAAATCCGAGGATATTCTTTATTAACCGAAATCCAAAAAATACCCAATGGAACATCGGCGAAATTCACTTTTAGCGTCACGTCGTTCCTCAATTCAACAAAATTCCTCACGAATATAATTATAGTGCTTCTATAGAATTTCGGGCATTGGTTGAAAAAGAGTTTCGAATCCAGTCGTATTGATTGTATTGAAATTTCTTTTGCAGTAAAGTTATAAGTTTTTGGGCCGGACCCAAAATTCATTGGTTTACAATGGTAGTGAATTTATTTAATATCCCTATGGTAGTGAAGCATATCAATATATTTTCATTCTGACCTTCCATTTTTTTTTATTAATTTTATTGAGGTGCTAAAATATATTACCAGCCATGTACGCAAATTTGGCCATTAAGTAAGTATTGTATTGACACCCCGGAAGTCCAGGTAGGGAGAGTAGTCGGCGCCGCACAGCCCGTTCCGACCTCCGCACTCAACTCTCCGGTCGACCTGACGATAATGAAGCCCTCGGTTGCGTGCCGTCGGTCGATACGTGTGAGTCACTCGACCAGCTTCCACCCTTTGACTAGCTCAGTGATGGTAAATCGTTCAGGGCGGTCAATCGAAGCTGGGTTTGGTTTGGTGGTAGAGCACGTTCAGTGTAAGGTTAGGTCTTGACAGTTGGGTAAAGATCCAGGATTGACGATGGTGGATATTCAAAAGGAAACACACGTTGTTCGTAGCACAAATCTTAGCAGAAAGTTTTATTTTTACAATTAATGTTCACAAAAAAGGTTACTCACTATTACACACAGATACACAATATCAATACACATGAATAATTTTGCAACAGCCCAAAATTTGTTAATGATGGGCGCCTTGGGCTGCGGCAATTAAAATTTAAGGATCAGCGGGACACGAAGTCTGTCACGTATCGGAGGCTTCAACTTACTCCTGCCAGATTGGTTATATCCCCCTTTTTTGGCTTTATCGCTGTCCCTCTCGATCTACCCCTGAACGCTCATCCCTCTCTGTCGTTCTCGCCTGCGGCAGAATGCTTGGCCTTTACCTGGGTTTTACCATAAGGGTCGTCCAGGTCACTTTTTAGCTAGGTAGTCAAGAGTTACAGCGATTTCGGGGGAATTGAGCCCAAAAGAAACAACATTAGGTATCTTAATACAAATACGATTTAAAAACTAAAATTATTTCCTTCGACTCTCGATCATACCAATCTCGCATGACCAACTTTTATCTCCCTATCTAGCAATTTGTACATTTTTTCAGTTAATAAATAAAAGTACAGAGCATTCTACTTGATCGAGCGGTGATGCACGGAAATTTGGCTTGGCGGACTATAAGAAACATGAATGTGGCATCCATAGCTTTGCTCGTACTTTGCCTTTAAGGGGTCCTCTATACACGTAGAAACATGGAGGTATCAGTATAATATACAAAATTATTTGCATTTTTTGACACAATGCGCCACGGCACACCTAGAATCGTCTCGCGGCACACCGGTTGCGGAGCACTGATTTAAAGGACGCTATTAAGGGTACCGGACGAAATCCTGAAGGCCAAAATCATTGTTGTAATTATTTAATCTAATTATTACATTATCATTTAAATAATTAGTTTACAACTGCACAAGTGCTTATAGCTTATGGAATATCCACACATTAATGACCCGAAGTTATACTTACTATGCCAAATCCCGTAAGACTTCGATCTGCAGTGAAAAAAATTCGGGGAGTAACATAGTAGAACAACTTGAATGCTATTAGAATCATTCACAATGTTATTAATATGAAAAATTAAATAAGTAATTTATTAGTAACGCTTAGTTCATGTACAAGGGTTATATGTATGTAGTAACACAACTAGATAGGAGGATAAATTGGGGTTGATCAATAATATAATATTGAGTAGGTGCATTGCAATAGTTGAAATTAGACCGATCGATTATTCTTACAATTGGTACATAATATGTTAATTAGGGTGAAATGATTTTTTTTCGGTTAGTTCAAACAGAAGCGTTAACATGATCTTACTCCCTACTCCATTTATCGTTTGTCAATTTATGGCTACGGCCTTATGTTGTAGCTTAACCACTGGGAAATGTAAATAGAAATGGCGTATATCAAAAAAATACTACCTTATTCTTAGGTCAATAATTATTACAAAACAATCATTATTCGTAGGATGTTTATCACATTTGAATGGTCAAAGACATAGCTTATAGTCAGTATCTTTAGAATTATCTTCAAATGTGTCAATCGTGCCCATTTTTTTTGAATATTAAAATGCCTAATTCTTGTCAAATTTGAGATCACAGAGATCATAAAATATATTTTTTTAGCGTAAAGATTTCACTATATAATGTACCTAGTATATCATGTGTTTAATACATATTTTTCGAGGAAGTCACCATCTTGATGTGTAAGACGATATCCGAAGTGGTTTTCTTGGGAGATTATTAGACATTAGAGTCAAAAACTGCTATCATAAACCCTGGAAGGCTAAGTCAGCATCACTATAAAATGTTTAGCCTTTATCGCTTGAGAGTGAGACAAGCTGTTCGGCTGGCCTATCAAACATAAATATGGAATCGGTAAAGGATTGCATTCGCGAAAATCCCCAATCGTTTTCGGATTATATAAAATCATTAAGAAAGGATGGTGAATTTGCCAATTCGATGACTTGGAAGGGCGAAGAGGTGACATGGTAGTGGTAGAAGCATTTACTGGTCATTTCAGATCAACTTCAAGAAAACGATCATGCAGTGCCCAATCCGTTGTGATCTTCCCAATTGATGAGGGTGACGTGTTTAGATATATGAAAAGACTTAAGAATACCCGCTTTTTCGGATCGGATATGTTCCAACATTTTTTAAAGGGTTATATTGACTTTGTCAAAGGCCAACTTTCATATACTTAACCTGAAAATGGAGACGGGCATCTTTCTGGAAGCATGGAAGATGTTTAAGGTGACTCCAATTCATAAGAGTGGTACGGAGTCATCAGTAGAAAACTATTGACCGGTAGCTTTTCTCTCTGCACCAGCAAAAGTTTTTTAGATGATCATGCACAGTATAATATTATAATCTTTAAAAATTTCATAATTATATATCAAGTAGTTTTGAGTTGAAGGTTATGCTGGGGATCCCACGTTTACGTAAACTGGAAGAAGAAAAAATTGTTCTTATTTGGTACCAACAATGTAATCTATAAATAACAACCTGCGTAAACTTCATCAATATGGATCAAGCTCTTTTTGAGTTATAACAAGACAACCTGAAAATACACTGTTTTATTAAGTAGAGTAAATAGTCAAAAGACCTAATATTTTTAAGGCTTATGTGAAATATATAAACCATATTAACTTATAATATTTGCATTTATAATAAAAAAGATAAATTTTATTAGGAAAATAATTCCACTTTCTATCACGTATATTATTATTAATTGACTTTACAATCATACTTAATATGTGGATCTGGGCCGCCTCACAAAGAGATATCATAACAGTGTAACATGTTGTACGATGTTCGTCACTTGTTTAACCTATTAGGCATAAAGCCCACCAAAAAAACGTTCGGTGCGCTCACTACTGAGTAGGCCCCCTCCCACCCGCGCATTACCCTTCACCTATGTAATAAGGGGCCCAAGACGCACAAAATAATTAGTATTATCAGCGTCCTCATAACAAAGCAATAACAATATAATATTATTTCTCGGGGCTTGTAATTACGCAATAACTAAACAATGAGTTCTCTGTTATTAAATAATGACTTCTCGCCCGTCTGTCGACGACGCTTCCAGAGCGTGATTTTGCTCGCCGTGTTCAATGAATGGACTACGTTGTATTTTCGTTAATTCGTCTGGCTGAAAATCACACAACGGTGACTCATGGAGCAGGCGGGCACAAAGCGTCGTCAAATCCAGTGTGTGCTGGCGTATTTGATTACGTTGTATTTTCGATGATTCACATAGAAAATGCGCGAGCGCCCCGCAGGCCTGCTTTAGTGGACTTTATGCCTTAAGCTGCGAATTCACCAGCAACTTTTGTTCTCAACCTCATATAATTTGACGATAATTATCATATTTTATTGGACCATAAATTACATTAATCGTTTATTGCAGTAAGTTGACAAATGTAGGAGTTGCCAAATCCGTCCGCACTGAGAGAAACAAGTGGCGACATGTTAAAATGAGGTCACTAATCATAAAAATAATCGCTCGAGTTCGACAGTTTCAATTACTTTTATCGTATTGCGAATCGTATTTCAGTGGCAAGAACATGTCACTACTTGTTTCGAGGACTGTCGGTGAATACTCAAAAGAACAAGCAACTCACTTGATAATGGATCATTAATAATTATTGTTAATACAATTCACATACCAGTTGATTTTAATACGAAGTGCTACGTAGGAAGGTACTGGAATTTAGTGATATCGACTATGTGTTATTTACTCTTTATTCCCCCGTGTAGGTAGCCAATGCCCATCAATGGGAGCAGGGGCGGCTCTTCCTTTGGGTACCTAGGGGACAGACCCCGGTCCCCTCATCATCATTCTATAATCAATATTCAATTGATATTCATGTTATACGTTCCTACCATAATACATTGATTTTGTATAAATTAATTAAGTATATATTTTATTTGCACCGTTTACCCATCCCTAATTCTTGTTTCGTGGCGCAACCCTGTTAATGCTTCAGTCTACCTACGTAGCAGGTACGTACAACGATAATGTCGGGTCACAGTTCTGAGAACTTTCCGAGTTCCCTTGCAGCCGGGACCGTCTGGAATGGACCCCGTCAAATCAAAACAAATATTTATGCAAGCAATGCAATTATGAGACTGTGTAGAGCATTAAGCACGTCATATGCACGTTTCGCTGTACATGTATATTGGTGCTGGCTAAGGGTCGCCACTAGAAATACCCACTCCTACATAAAAAATGTTAGTACCTAGGTAAAAGTTGACGTACATATTATTATTATTATAATAATACAACATAATGTCACAAGTTGTTTTTTTTTTTTTTTCAACAGACGCGGTCTAGCACCCGTCGCGAGCAGTCGCCTTTCCGTGCGCTCCGACTCCAGCTGAGATATTCATCCGAATCAAGACCTTCAATCTACCCGCAGAACCAGCCGACATAGCAAATACCTACTTTGCTACATCCTGCCGACCAGCAACAAAGTTACCTACTTTTTGCCGCTACCCGCCGACCCGCAAAGAATTACCTACTTTTGCCGCCGCCTGCCGACCAGCAAAGTATCACCTACTTTTTTGCCGCTACCTGCCGACCGAGCAATTTACCCATTTTGCTTACCACCGCAAGTGATTCCGATCATCCGCCACGACAAGATGGAGCATATACAAATTGAAATATGCAGACTCGCCGCATTCCGGCCCACCAAATTGAGGGACCTCATGACGCTGCACTTCCTGCTCTTGACGGCATATCAAGAGCAGGCCCAGTCGGCGTTACCCGCAGACCCTCCCGCCCGCCCTCCTCCTACCTGGAGGAAAAACATCAACCTGCCAAAACGACCATCACCGCATACTTGGACAAGGACCACTCTTCACCATCACACATCATCACATCACAACAGCGCGCCGATCAAGGAGGCACACCCAGCCACCCATTCAGGACACAATATCGACCATCTATCGGTCGTTATCAGGGGCTTCCAGATCGGCACGCACACAGAGGACATCACCAACGATCTTCTTCGGAGAGGCCTCCCGATCATCAGCGTCCGGAGAATGACGCGGGGCAGGGGCCGGCATCTAATGCCCCTTGTCCTGGTCAAACTCCTGGACAATGACAGAGGGAGGCAAATTCACGCACTGAAACACTCACTTCACCGAAGCATCTCAATCGAAACACCGAGAAAGATCATCACCACCGCCATCCCTCACCGCAACACAAACGAAGGCAATGCAACGACGTCTTCCCAGACCCAGACACAAGCATTAATCCCAGACGTTCGACTTCACAAGGAAACCTCGACGGAAGTTGATGTCTCCTTCGCTCTGGCCAGCCCCGGAAACACAACCGGCCGCAACCACAACACCTGAGACCCTGATTCCCGACTCTGCCAACAACTCATATACAGAAACGACAGAGTCCCCGGAAGTAGAAAGTCTCGAGACCCCGACTCCCGATGAGCTCGCAGAAAAGACTCCGGACGACCCCGAAACCGACTCAGAATCAGAAGAAAACGACCAACTGTCCGATCAGAGTGACATCGACCACTCACAAGATGACTTGCCTGATGAACCTCAACAGACCAACTGCCGGAAGTCCCCGGAAGCAGCACGACCCATGTCCCGCGCTTCCCAGATGATTTACTATGATGAAAGGAACAGGCTCCTCAACAGTCTTCCAAGAACAAATCTCGATTCCGAACAGAAACGCCTGCTTCACGAAAGAGTCAGAGACCTCCTAAATCGCACCAAATTCCCTGAAAACCTCATAAGAACCGATCTCAGAGAAACTGAAGGACTCAAAAAACAACAGGACTGCAAGAATGATCCGAAAGCATACTTCTTCTTGGACGTATACTCGGAGGCACTTAAATGCCACTTAAATGAATCAAGCAAGACCTCAGATGTAACTCCAAAACCTGACGAACCACAGGAGACCAACAAACCTGCGTCACCAACTCCCGACCAAGACTCCGAAAATGAATACCAGCCGACGGACTATAACGAGATAGTGTATAAGCTCGACGTAGCAAAACACACTGCCCTCTCGTTAAAAAGCGCCATACCGCAACACGATGCAACCAACAACCTTCCAGACCCTGCATCACCAATAACCGACCAAAAACCGAAGAAAAAGAAGAAAAATAATAAGAAGACAAAGACGCCCAAAACTGATAAAGTCTACTGCACCGAGACCAACCAACGCGCCTACTTCTTGAAAAAGAAATAAGCCTCCAGACCACACGCAAGAAACAGGACCCAGCCCAACCCTGCCAACCGCCACGAAGCAGAGCTCCGAGCGGCGATACTCGGAGCTCTTCCAGGCTATGGCAACGACCGGAAGTGAAGAATACGAGCCAAAGCAGCAAGAGGTGTGCGAAGAATTCGACGGACGCCTGCGTGAAGTTTGCTTTACTTTTTAATCATCATCCAGATCATCTCACTGAGATCTCCGACCCGGCCTCGCTCGGTCGCTTAGCCACCGAGGCCGGGTCCCTTCAACAAACAACAATCAAGCGCCCGCACAGATAGGCATTAGATATTGCGGGAGTAGACGCTTAAAAAACCGTCAGGCATCCCTCATGAATACGCTTATATCCTAAGTAAGTACAAGTTGTTTTAGTTTGCCAGTCAGACGTCAGTGATTAACGGTCATCCATCTATTTAAATATGTTTTAAATTATATTTGTTAATACATACTCCCTATTAGTATTGTGAAGTTTGATTAAGATTTGATTTTTGAAATTTGTAGATAGTTTTCATCTCACGTTACTAAAATAATTTTGATAAATAATATTAAGTAGGTACTATGATGAATGAGGTGGATTATTTATTGAAATATAAGTTCAGTACATTGACATTTGAAGATAAACTAGAAGTGAAACGATTAGGGCCTCATCAACCTAGTGATTTAGTTATTGTGTATGAACTAGTGAAACCAAAAAAAAAATTGACATTTAAATCGGAATGGTTTACTAAAAAAACGTGGTTGACTGCAAGTGTATCCTTAAAAAGACTATTTTGTTTTCCTTGTTTAATTTTTGGTGGTGAAACTGTTTGGGCTCAATCTGGTTATTCAGATTTAAAACATTTATCAGAGAGGCTAACTTCACACGAAACTTCGTCGTCTCACATGAAAAATGCTGTGACATTAAAACTTTTTGGTAAATCAAACATTGTTGAAAAATTAGACAGTGTATATAGGCGTAATATTCAACGCCATAATCAAGAAGTTGACAAAAATAGATATGTACTTTCAAAAATAATTTCTGTGTTAAGACTTTGTGGTTCGTGCGAAATTGGAATCCGTGGCCGCGATGAGACTTCCGAATCCTTGAAGCCGGGAGTGTTTCGCTCAGTGTTCCAGTTACTATGTGAAGATGATCTAATATTAAAAATCTATTACGAAAATTCGGCGTCATTTAAAGGGACTTCAAAAACAATTCAAAATGAGCTTTTAGACTGCATGTACGATTTATATAGAGAACTCCTCAAAGAGGAGATATCTACCACGAATTTTGTTTCAATCCAAGCGGATGAAACAACCGATGTTTCTTGTAAAGCACAGTTGGTTATAATATTAAGGTATATTACTAAACTTGGGACTGTTACTGAACGATTTGTGCAGTATTCTAAACTAGTGGATAAACCGGCCAGTGGCCTGACAGCAGAAATAAAGTTAGTACTGAGTGAATGTGGAATCAATCGCGAGAAATTGATAGCTCAAACTTATGATGGGGCGGCAGTAATGAAAGGAAATTTAAATGGTGTGCAGGCACAGATTAAGGTTGATTTCCCATACGCACATTTTGTGCATTGTTACGCTCATCAATTGAACCTTGTAATGCAGCAACTGTGTTCGAAAACACACAAGGAACTAAAAATATTCTTCGGTAATATTTCTGGGTTCTCATCATTTTTCTCAGTGTCCACGAAACGCACCTGTTTATTAGACAATGTTGTGAACCAGAGGATGCCAAGACCTAGCGCAACAAGGTGGAATTTTTCTGGGCGTATGATAAACACTGTTTATGAAAATTTGAATGAGATGCGGGAGTGTTTTTTTAAATTTCAAGAAGATCCAGGGTGGGATGCAGTAACTTTAAGTGAAGCATGTGGACTCTTAAATCTTTTATACGATAGGTTATTCTGCTGCCTTCTTTCATTTTTCGCGCAAGTTATGCCGGAAGTTGACATTTTATTTCAAAAACTTCAAAAAGTTTCCATAGATAATATTTCAGCAAACTTAGCTATAACACACTTTAAAGCAGCCATATTAAAAATAAGAGAGAAAACGGATGAATTGGGAGACCTCTACGCTGATTTAACATGTAAAAGAAATTTTTCCGCTAGTGATTTGAAGCGCGTGATGAAAGAAGCATGCGATGTCATTGTTGTGCATGTCAGCGATAGATTTTCAAATACTGACCATCTTACCGCTGCAAGATTGGTGGATGTGAGATTTTTCAAAGATTTTTCAAAAAAATTTCCCGATAAAGATTTTGATATAGCGGTTAAATATTATCCATTTCTACTTAAAAATAAATTAAGAACAGAATTACAAATTCTGTATGGACATGACGAACTCACTAGTGATGTAAAATCCGCCGCTTGTCTCTTAGCGTCATTGGACGAGAATAATGTAAAAGAGATATTTACTGAAGTCACCAAACTTTTAGAAATTATTATCACGATACCAATGACGACTTCAGAATCAGAAAGGTGTTTTTCGACGCTGAAACGTATAAAAACATCTTCAAGAAATACAATCGGTGAGGAACGGCTGAATGCGCTTTCCATGTTATCAATAGAAGACGAATTCATCAAGTCCGTTCCTGATTTCAACAACAAAGTGATTGACCGGTTCGCCAAACTAAAAAATAGAAGAGTAGAATTTAATTATAAGACTCTTTTGGACACAGGAGGCATATGAAGATGAAGTAATAGCTACAAAAGGTATGTTTTCTTTGAAATATTTATAGAATCTAAAGCAACAGCTACTATACAAAATAAATCACTTAAGTACACACAATTAATGTTAGAATTCAAAATATTAATAAAAATAGAATATACGTTTTGATTGACATTACTTAGGTATACATATAATATGTATTTCATATGATATTTCACGCCATCTGACCCCACTTACTAAAATATGCTAGAGCCGCCACTGAATGGGAGCATAGCTATTATTTTGATTACTTATGTATTACGTATTTTGTTACATTTTTTACAGAATCTAAATAATAGTAAGTATTTTACTATAATCATAAATAATACACGACGCAGTAATAAATCGCACATGGAAAAGCATGACTGATATTTTTATATTTGTTAAAAAACTAGAAATCTCGTTCTTGACCATTTTTTCCACGTATTTGTGTGAAAGTATTTTTTCTATATTGCATCATGTACATTCAAAGACTAGACATGTGTTGACAAAGGAATACTCAGCAGCATGTATTAATTATTATTTGCAATCAACGACATTTATCAGCTTGATATAAAAAGTCTCGAAAATAACATGAAACAAAAAACTTCGAAAAAAAAATAAGTGTGAACATACGTAATTTTGAAAACGTTTCAGAAAAATTGTAAGTATAATAACCAATAGAAAAAATAATATTGAAAAAAGTAAGACACCCCGCAGGATCGAACCTGCATCGCTCGGGTATCGCGCCCGCCGCGCATCGGTAGTGGTCGGAAAAAAAAATCTATTGGTTATAATACATTTTTTCAGTAGCGTTTCCAAAATTATGTATCTTCAATACTTAGAATATTTTTTTAAATATTGTGAATTATTCGTTGAATAAAAAAAATGTTTATTAAAGATTAAGTACTTAGTACTAAGTACTTATTAAATGTTTTTATATTTCTTTATTTTCTTTCATTTTTGTGTATATTTTTTTATATATTCAATAAACGGTATAGTTACCAATTTACCTAATTGTTTTTTTTTATATTCAGTAAATACGATTTAGAATATTTGGATTATTTATCATGTGTGCCTACCTACATCTAAAAACGTGGCACGCGCCACGAATAAAAAAAATTCGGCATATTTTTTAAAAATGTAGAAATTTGTTTTAAATGAACATGCATTTATTATGCAGTTATTCTGTACAATATTTTTTCTTTAATTAAAGGGGTACATTTTTAATTGAGAGGCCTATGCATGCTGTACCTACCGAGTTACTCACTTACCAACTTGTGCATATCCAACTATTACGTAGGTAGGTGGGAACTTTTGGCGAAAATATTTGTAATATTTTGCCAGCATTACATTCTTTAACCGGCTGCGACACCACTAGTCGCATAGGTAAAAACTGTGATCATGATACTTAAAACAGTTTGAACACTTGACTTGTTGTTTCTTTTTTTATTAAATGTGCACTTAGTGTGGTTAGTGGTTATCGTTATTTCATTTATTCACCTACCTATATATGCAACCTACACTGTTTCGGGATTAACCATAATACTAAAACTAATGTCATAGGCATGGATATAGTAAAGAGAAGCCAATCTGGGTGATTCTATACAAAAATGCTACTAAATAAAATAATTTAAGCCAAAGAGATCCTAAGAATCGATAATTTTGAAAACATCGCACTACCCGCTATTTTATTTTTTCAAATGGGACGAACCGTTCTACGACCATGCCAATGGCATGGTACAATTATTGCATTTTCAATCAATCCCTGATTTGGTCTTGGTTTTATTGAAGAAATCAGAACAATGTTTGGTGGGTTATAAGAAAAATAATTAAAACCTCAATAAAAAAAAATTACCACTAATATCTCCTGGCAACATCGACATTATATATTTTTGTGACCCCTAGAGCCTATTCTAATTGTCAGAATGCGTTCCGCATATTATGTATACGAAAAGTCTATGGGATCCTGGACTAGTAGGTAGGTGATGGAATATTTAATTTTACTAAACTATTAATTAAATTATTACGTAAAACTTTTTGTTCCAAGACGATAGTACAAAGGTTTAATTAAATCGTTTAATTTTTCATTTTTTCATCTATAATCCAAAAAACATTCGTTACGACGCAATCTGTAATGCGTACGTAATACGCAATGTAATCAACAATATTATAAGAAAATATTATTAATTAATGCAATATTAAAACAAAAACTTACTTCAAACCTATTATTTTAAACAACTGAAGAGCCCACCAAAGGACGTGCGCAATCAATAACCAAACACTAGGTACTTGTGAAAAATAAAACGGGCATCGAAAATGACCATGCTCATTAAAATTTGAGAATGTTCATACGCGCTATACACAGGCCTCCAAGAGTATAAGTTTTATTAATATTTTTTTCATCAATTGAGCTCTTGATCAAACAAGCATTGAAAACAAGTAATACCTACGACAAGACTTGTAGAAATATGGGTTCATGACATGCTTTAGCAGTATTATTTTTCAGCAGTTATCTGACAAGTATCGCATTAATTAAACTTTAAGATAACAAATTATGTAGGTACATTAGGTATATATGTACATAATAATATTGCCTTATTGAAGACAATTAATTGGTCTACCCGCATCGGGTATTGCTAATTTGAATTTATCCAGGATCGATGAAAAAACCTTGCAAAAACCGGGGAAAATTCTTTGTAGTGCAAGGCGGTGGTGATTCTGATGAATATTTCATCGTAAACATTTGGTACTGAGAGCTGCAATCTTTAGCGATGTTTTTTTCGTGGAAAAATAATTGTCGCATAGTACCTACTGATAAATGACTGCAATCCCTATGGGTCTATTCTATACTTACACAAAGCGGCTATCGGTAGCGATCGACGGTTGTTTATCGTATGTGTATTGAGTAGTATAATTTATTGTACGGACAACCCTAGTAATAATAAAATAGCCGTCTTAACTGTCAAAACTGCCTATCTCGCTCTAAAAGTTAACACAGCCGAGAAAAAGGCTGTTAGAACATAACACTTTTTGAAAGTTAAGACGGTTAACCTATTGTAACAATTAACAGCCTCAATACATACATATGATAAACTGCCGTCGATAGCAGTCGATAGCCGCATTGTGTATAGAGTAGACCCACTGGATCTGAAATGGATGAATCATTGTTACATGTCACTGTTTATTATTTTAATTATTTTTATTACGTCAATATAGAAATTAAAAAGCGCATCTCTTCCTGTAATAAAAAGTCAGGGTCTGTTGCTCCTTGCTGAAAAGAAATCCCGAAAGCTGAAATTCTGAATGCTGCAATCCCGAATGGCTGAAATCCCGAAAGCCAAAATCCCGAAAGCCGAAATCCCGAAGGCCGAAAACCCGAATGGCCGAAATCACGAATGGCCGGAATCCTAAAGGCCGAAATCCCGAAAAATAAAAATATATGTTTATAATTAATACTGTTTAGTACTACCCAAAAATACTTATTTTTATAAAAGAAAAGAAACAAAAAAATATATATAGTTTGACAATTAATGTATGTGGGAAAATCAGATTTTCAAAAAATTACTTGTAGACAATATTTACATTACATAATATAATAAGTAAACAATATTAAATTATACCTGCCTCAGATGTCGGGTGACATTTTTTGTATGAGACACCTGTTCTGTTTACAATCTGTTTTTTTTTCAAACTAAACTATTGGAACCATGCGGTATGCGGCGGTATATTTAGTTAAGTACACGTATTTTTTGAATGCCATCAACCTCATACCGACAAATTCGACGTGTTGCAGTCAAGACGAATTTGTATGTGAGATCCGGCTTATCATTACGAAAAATGTGTATATGGGTCGAGTCGAGGCGAGAAAAGACCTTCTCTACCGCAATTTTAATAAAAGGTAAAGGTAAATTATTATACAATGGGACCTTGGGCATGGTAAAAGCGGCTTGCAGTTGTAGAGGTATTATTAGCAAACAATTCCAATACACCCGCGAATCATCTATGGTGCCACTGTAAATATTTTGAAAAAAATATTGAGCATATATATAATTAATAACCATGGAACCAAATTACGATGATCTGTCGTTTCAACATAAACAATTTCATCCTTCTCATTGATTATAATGAATGTTATTTTTCATAATATAACTTTTAATTATATTTTATTATGAATGATTTTTATTTTTCGTTTATTATTATTTTGTTTATGTACTACAAAAGGAAAATATAAATATATTTTGATTGTTAGTACGTATATGCATTTTTTTGACGAGGGGTACTCAGTGTTACGAAAATTATAGAAGGGGTACACAGATGTCGAAATTTTGGGAAACACTGGTCTAGAGAGCTACAATATTTATGCCGAACTCCACCGAAAGAAAATTTTTCTTTTGATTTACACCACCACCGACTGTAGTCGTTCTTTTCGCCGAATGTTTATCGTAGATTTTTGGTTTTTTAATATTGAGGTTCCAAAATATTAATTGAAAATGGACAAAAAAAGTATTATTGCATTTAACTTATACATAAACCTACTCAACATAATACAGCCTAATGTCTCGTTTATCGGTCTTTTGTCTATTGTACTCGGTGTACCTACACCATGGCCCCCACGACCTGAAACGGGCCCTCAGGCTAGGGTATTTGGCGGACCCCCTATCTACCGCTTAGATTAAAGGCAGTATGAAACACTACATTAACGTTTTTCAAATTGTGTTTTAGTTCAAATTGAGGGTACTTAAAAGTGAATTATTTGCGATTTTCAATACATCTACTTTAATAATGGAGCTGTCGAGTATCGACACATAATAATCAGACAATATATTGCACAATTATATAATTTAAAATGTATATGGTCATGAAGTGTAAAAGAAGGCGACTTTTTTTTACTATTAAAGATAATTTATGATGTGTGTTTATCTCACTTATCTGGTCAACCCGACACGCCGGGCCCCCCACAGCCCGGGCCTCCAGGCTAGAGCCCTGTCAGCCCTCTCCAGCCATGACCTACACCACTCTGGAATTCGGGTGAACACCGAGAAGAAATTTTTGTGTTAGAAATTGAAATCTAAGATTTTTTTCTAAAAAGGGTGCTGGAGGATTACAAATCATTTTTTGCCATGTTATTTGTCTAAGCCCAAGGTATAGTATATTGGCTTTCAATTTCAGTGTGTAAAATCATTCTGATAATTTTCATGTTTGGGGGGTGCCAGGGCCCCTTGCCCCCCCAACCCTGGGTGCGCCACTGTCACAGTCGCTTGCGTCGAGAGTTTTTCAGCTCCTTTTCCCCCTACTGCATTGGTATTTTTTTGAATTTACCTATATAAGTATATATAAATATCGGAAATGAATTTAATTCAGTTATATACGAAACAAAGCAAAGAATTTACAAGATTTTCAAGAGGCAGTTGATACGAATTGTTTACAATATTCACATAAAATGAATTACTACAATGTAATTTTATACTGCGTGTGTATATTCCCAGTGTTGTGTTACATAGTGTTTTATACATCAAGGAGAAGATTATATGAACTGGCAGCACTTATCCCAGGAATCCCTGGAGTGCCTTTATTAGGAAATGCTTTGCTATTCTCTGGAAATGGTTTAGGTAGTAGATTAATATTTTAATATAACAATTATTTAAAATCTCGACAATTACTAACGTGGTTATTTATTGTTGTTAATTATTAGTTTATACAATAAAATTATTCTATAATTTGAGCAAATACGTTCATGTATCAAATAACATTCGCATAGAAATGTTTAAAGAAATTAACTTTTTACAAAATACAACTTTTCTACTCGTATATCAACCGATAAAAGGACAAATGCAAAGAATAAACTAAACTTAATCAATTACTTTTACAATGATTTTCGAATCGAAAAGGCACATTGTTTGACTGAAACATATTATATAGGTTTCACTTTTAGACGGCATCGTCAGACAGTTTAAAATTATAAACACTAGATTGTAAAAAAAATACATTTAACTGTGGAAACTTGGAAAATATATTATGGTTAACCTTTTTATGTAAATTTATAATAAAACATTTTAAAAACATCAGATTTTGATTTTTAAATAATTGTATTTGAGTGACACGAGTTGTATTTTTTTTAAAACTTTTGGCATGTAATTTGACACACTCGTAGAAAAGGGGTCTCCATCCCGTATCTATGTAATATTACGTAAACAAACTGTCTCTTAATGGACCACCGTCCTTTCACATGTATGTTTCTAAATGGAAACCGGACAAAACAGAACATTATATAACAGAACAGAGATAAAACAGAACAGCCACGTGGAAAATAAAATATTCATTTTTGTCGAATCTATTTATTAATTCTTAAATACTTATCTGTACTACTCTGTTTTGTCACCGTTCTGTTTATTCATGGAACCGTTTCTTATACCCAAAGAATCAACGCGTTATTTTGGATTCTAACCCGTGACTCACTGATAGCAATCGGTTCCATATTATTGTCGTTATATATGGGTATAAAAAATAGAAATAATATTTTTATTGTAACAGTGTTCAGCGTATTTGTTAGAATTTAAATAAAAAATACTTTTGTTTTAACTACGCTTCATCAGTCATCTTAGACAAATATAATTATTACAAAATGCTACTTTTAATTTTAGAGATCACTAATGCATTAAAAAATATTGGAAAGTCAGGCGTTGCCGCTGGAGGAGTGATAAAATGTTGGATCGGACCTCAACTAGTCATAGGTAAATAAAATATTATATTTAAATAATATATATAATACATTTCACGGTATGTAAATATTTTATCTACACAATGTGATACAAAATATTGGCCGAGATTTTATTTAGGTAACTTATCAATTGCAGTGAAAATTTACTTGTATCACACATCTCATCAGTCATCATACTCTGTGCTAAAACACAGTGGTCGAGCGGGTGGCAACGACTCAAACGTATAACCGTGTGTGACATGTTCGTAGACAGTGTCTTTTTTGGCATTTCACACACGGTTATACGTTTGAGTTTCACGCGCCGCTGCCTCCGCGTTCACTCTGGCGAAGCACTAAAAACTATATTTTTAATTGCACCTATTATGAGATTACATAGTTCTAATTTTAACCCATTTTAAATTTTCAGTTTTAAGTAATCCAGCTGATATTGAAATAATCCTTAAGACAGAGTTAAGAAAAGGTCAAAGTTTTCGTTTTTTCGATAAGTTATTAGGCGCTGGACTTATTACTGCAGAACGTAAGTTTTATATTTTAAAATATGTTTAATGTTATTATTTCATGATTCTTTCTTGATAAATTGTCGCCATATCAATGCTATGCCGAATATGCCAACAATGGCAAATTTATTATAGACGATTTTTTTTGCATGCGCAATTTTGGCTATATCCGAGTATCCGACCACAGCTGTGACTGTTGGCCGTCTATTGGAAAAGGTTACATTTATTTTGTTGAAAATTACGAATAGTAAAAATAAACATTAAAATGTACCATTTATAAGTTTTAACACAACATAACACAACAAAACATAAAGTCGCTGATATGAGGGTAGTAAAAAAGTAAGTAATTTTTTTTTTTGCAATAAAACAACAATAAGGTACTTATATTTTTCAACATAGTCCTATTTTCGGTGTACATACTTGGTCCAACGATTTTACAATTTTTCATACCTTGCAAAATAGTCATTTACTACGGCGATGACATCTTGATTCTATAAAAATTGTTTTCGTTTTTAAATTCGTGAACAGGAAGAAGTCGCACATGTCAAGTTCGGAGAATATGGTGGACGAGAAAACAATTCAAAACCCAATTCGTGCAATTTTGAGATTGAAACCTTCGATTCATGGGACCATTCATTGGTCCGGCAGAAGAGAACTTTCTTATATTGTGCCAATCTAAACTGTTTTTCCTCTAAGTCGTCTTCTAATTTAAACGTACTCATAATGCCACATAAAATGCCTCTGTTATTATCTTACTCATCTCCAAGTCATCCATCATAATCTTTAGAAATGCCAAAGATGGGATAAAACGGTCTTTCAGCGCACTTTTACAAGGCGCTGTCCATTTTTTTGACAGCTGCTTGAACTCTTGTGTGTGTAATTAGTGGTCATTAGTAGTAAATCCAAGTTTTGTCAACAGTTACGAATCGATGTAAAAGTTCTTTCGAATTGCAATTAAACAACGTCAATCACTGCGATGAAAATTCCATTTGAATGTGTTTTTGTAATAAAAGAAAATCAAATCATTTAAGCTAGGTATGTATATTCGCCATAATAAAGCATAAAGTGATCTGAATGCTTCCCATTATTAATAGGATAGGTACCTATATTATAATCGTGGGTGTTCTAATAATGTATACCATACCCCGCCTCCATTGATGATATCTTAAGTGTTATTTCATTCAAACACTTATGTAACAAATTTTTGATAGATTTAAATAATATATTCCTTAATTGTTAAAAAGAATGCATGACATTTCATAGTGTTGAATCATAGTAACATTTATTTTAAGTCAATTCATAATGGTTACCTACATCGAATGTATGGTAAATTTATGAAATTAAATGTAAGTACTGATACCTACGGGAATAGACGTGTGATGATTTTTTTCAGGTCCTGGTATTTAGGTGAAGAGAGAGAGAGACATTTAATGTGTGGTGGGGGCTTGCATAATATTGTAGGTCAACGCAAATATATTATTAATAAACACAGATTTTTATTTGATAACTCAACGCAGAGTTAAGGGGACGTTCTACAGAATTGGCCTTGAGAATTGAAAATATGATTTTTTAACATGTGGTCCATAATATCTGGTCTACTAGTTAATATAAAAAGGTCGTGTCAAAGTTATTTGTGTCAAGGGGCCGCTGAAGAGCTCGACATTCAAACATAATTTAGTATAAAAAGGACCTCGGCGTCGTAAGTACGTTAATTTAAATCGATTTTTTCGCAAAAATCACTAATCATCGGAGATTTTATTTCAAGAAACATTAATATTATTTTTGATATTGTCTGCCGCTGAACATTATTATTATTTTATAAACACCTGCAAGATATACGCCGATCAGAAAACAGGGCTGTCAAAATACTATTATGTAATATAATATTTTTAAAATGTTAATTTCATCATAGTTTTTAATCAAACCTGTGCAAGTACATACTGATAACTTGGGTGGATTTTGTAGCAAACATACTATTGATATATATACGGGTATATTATTATTATAACCCAATTCAAATTGAACATAGGTTGATACTCAAATACTATTATAGTATGTTTATGATTTCAAGAAAATAAGACGATGGTATAATTAATCCATATCAATTATTTGAAAACATTACATTCGCACTTTGCAAGATAACATCAAAATGTGTATATACTTATCTAAATGACGAATGACATTCATGAGTGAGCACGGCTGAAACCTTGGATATGTGTTTTTTTCTATTTCAAAATCTTTTAATTGTGTATTATTTTATTACAGATTCAAGGCCAACTTCATATAACTATAACTATAACAGAACAAGATAAAACAGAACACGACAAAACAGAACAGCCAAGGGAAAAATGAAATACTATTTTTTTTGGAATCTATTTATTAATTAAATTTTAAACGAAATATATATAAATATTTAATATTTAAAAAAAATCAATTTTTATGTGAAATCATCAAGGTATAATATATACTGTCATTTATTTTTACAATACCGTTATTTTGAAAATAATGCATTTTTTATATATAGAGTATATAAAATTGTTTAATGTAATCACTGCATGCTGGCCATTTGGCGTAAATACCTCAATTTATCTGTTTGATTTTGATAATAATTATGTATAACTATTGCCACTCGATTACTAAGTATCTCATACTTTTTTTTTATAACTTCAAGGCGACCTGTATGAGCACTAGCTAATAATAATCGGGGTGACGGACGAAATTAAAAATCACGATAAAAATGGTTTTTTGTCTCTCCTGTAAAAAATTGCGCAATATTGACACTTAGTTTGAATTGCGCAAATTTTACAAGAGAGACAAAAATCATACATTTTGTAAAATTTGCGCAATTCAAGATAAGTGTTACGATTGCGCATTTTTTTTCAGGAGACAAAAAACATTTTTTTATCTCTCTTAATTATTTTTCAGGATTTCGACCCAAACCCATCCTAAGCTTGCCGGCAATACCCAGTTAAGTTTATTTGAGACTTTCTAGCGATTAGTAATGCAGAAATTAGGTATATAATTTGATTTATTATGGCGTATTGAAAATCTCTGCTATTAAAAATCTATCAACATAATAGAGATAGGACAATTTCAATATTCAATTTATATTTTCCTGAAAGGTCATAGTTATATTTATAATTGTTCTGTTTTGTCACTGTTCTGTTTTGTCATGTTCTGTTTTGTCATGTTCTGTTTTGTCATGTTCTGTTTTGTCATGTTCTGTTTTATCGTGTTCTGTTTTGTCTTGTTCTGCTTTGTCGTGACCCATGAATATGGTTTGAGAACGGAGAGAGTTAGGCCGGAACAAGCTATTTATCGATTTATTAGGGCGAGAATGTATCACCTTTCACTCGGCTTATATTACTCAAAGGGCGTCTCCACGACCCCCAAACCAGTTGGTATCAATTGGATACATAAAAAATAAAATATTACTAAAAACTTTGCTTGGAAAAGGGCTCTAGAAAATAGAGAGATTCATGAAGCTTTCAGTTTTTAATAAATGTATTTTTTCTCAATATTTTGTTTAATAATTTCATCGATGTCAATTTCATCAATGTGAAGGGATCGGTAATTTTAAATTAATTCTCTTTACAATATTTCCACACCTTCGTTTTTCAGATTTTTTTTAAATAGAAAAATATAAATAAAATATGAGATAATTTAGGTTATAATATTATGATAGGTAGTTACTTTAATTAATTTTCATTTCTTTGGTTTCCACTAAAAAAATAATTATTTTCTAGTAAAGGGAATTTTGGGTTGGCATCCGAACGGCAAACATCCTTAACGCGTCTGTGAATAATATTGAAAATATATACCTAGCGCTTATTATTTCAAACATAACGAACATGTCTAAATCAAAAATAATAAAGATACATTTAAAATGTGTCGCGTTTTGATAATATAAATAAGTTTACCACGTTAACTTTTCATGCCAATACATGTTACTATTGTAACAGGAACAGGTACCTACTGATTTGACAAACATAATAAATCTTGGAATACTGGGAATGATTGTTATAAGTATCTACTACTGATTTGACAAACATAATGTGAGTGATTGTTAAAAGTATACGATAATTTGAGAGACTGGTCTAAATGCAAGGACATCCCTTTTATTGTACCTAAAAATGTTTTTTTCAGCATACCTATGGAAAGTCCACCGAAAATTGCTATCGCCAACATTTCATCAAAAGATTTTGGACAATTTCTTTGAAAGTTTTGTCGAAAAAAGTGAAATAATGGTAAAACAAATGACACACCAAAAAGGCGCATTTGACATAACCGATTTGATCAGGCCCTGCTCTATTGATACGATTTGCGGTATGTACATTATATGCATTCAATCAGAGAACACAGAATTAATGGGAACTGAAATACCTAACGGGTGTGAAGTAACAGGCAACCGATCTCGAATGTGAAAGAATATGGGATAAACTTAAACACGTGTCAAGAATTCGTCATTCTAAGTTTGTCCTTCGTTCTGGCAACTGCCCTCTGCACTGGCAACTGCACTAACGCTCATTCAATATTGGTGTACTTGAAGGTTACAACATACACTATTGCACGCCTATAATGTGTGTTTCTTTTCGTAGGACACTCACACATTCAAAACCCTGCATCAAAATGTAGTGTATGGGGGTTAGCCTATCTGAATTATATTTATTAATCTGTTCTGTGCACCTAATAGACTTTTTTGCAATGAAGTTTATTTAAAAATTTACAGTTTATAAAATAATAACGTGTCTGTAAATTTGCGTCTCTATTAATACTCTCACCGTTAATATTATTTTTATTTAACATACACCCTAAAAATACATCGTACGTCGTTTTGTAACAATGGATACCTAATGTGATATTTAATTGTTTACCTATTTCTTCTTTATTAATTCTACTTATTAGCGGATCATTGTTTGCACATATAGTTAAATATTTCACGGTTTATTGAGAGAAGCACTCTTCAGTTTAAGAAGCACTAATCTAGAGCATTGAAAATATTTTTGTATAAAATCAATATTTTTCTAGAGTTTCTAGTCTTTTAATTTAGTTTGGTAAATAATATTTTTACAGCAACTGCAATGGGAATACAGTTAAATACACAGAAAACTATGGCTTCTACCTATATTCAGTCGGCCTTATGTGAATCAGAAATCATTTATAAAAGAATGGTTAAATGGTGGCTGCAACCAACTTGGATTTTTAAATTGACACCATATGCCAAACAAGAAGATACATGTATAAAAAATATTCATGGTTTTGTCGATAACGTAAGAACTATTTATCTATTTACTTATTTTTTTTAAATATAGGCGCTGAAAATATGTATTAATATATCATGTCAGAAAACTTTGAATATGCCGAAGTGAAATTTTAAGAGAGAACAGGACTCCGTCCATATGTGCGAAATGTGTATTGTACAAAAGCTTAAATGTGAAACTACACGTCTTCATAATTTCATAATAGAATAATAATATTAACAAATAAATATCCATTTTATTTTAGATATTCACAGATATTGATAATTATCTGGATAAATGAATTAAAAATACAATTGATCTTGAATTTTTCAATTATCTGTTGCCGAATGAACAAATATAATATCAGCAATTCTTACTTTTTTCAAATGCATTGAAGATGGCATTTCTATTTCGACGATTTCAGAGAGCCATTCCAATTTAAATTTATCGCAGGATTTTTTCTTAATGATCGCATTTGAAATCACATGCACTCCTTTTTGACATGTTATGGGGATAAGTTTTCTATAATTAACAAAATCTGTTAATACAAACCTCTACTCTATGGAGGCCCATATGATCCTATTAGGATCGGACATGGTCGAAGAAGAAGACATTATGTAACTGTGGAAGCAATCGTATTGTTAACTTGAATTATTTCTTACATACACTGAACATACCTACAGTCTATAGTTATTACTAAAATCTGGCAAATGAAACTTTATTTTACAAAACTTTTATGTGAGGACTGTGCGGGGGTTGAAGACATGAAGTGTGCGGACACATTTTGGTAGGTGTGCGGGGATTACAGGGAACATTGATTACAATATGTATTCACTTATTAATGTATATTAAATATTAAGGTTAAGAATATAAAGGAATAATTTAAGAAATACGTATTAATAAAATTAAATATAAAATAAAATACAAAAAGTTGTATTGGCCGGGAATCGAACCCGGGCCGCCCGCGTGGCAGGCGAGCATTCTACCACTGAACGACCAAGTTGCATATCGGCTGTTGTTTTATAAAATGTTATTTTGCATATTACAATTAATATGTATTCACTTATTAACGTATATTAAATATTAATATTAAGGTAATGAATAATTTAAGAAATACTTATCAATAAAATAACATACTTATAAAAATAAAATAAAATACAATACAGAAAGTTGCTTCGGCTGGGAATTGAACCCGGGCCGCCCGCGTGGCAGGCGAGCATGCTACCACTGAACGACCGAATTGCATATCGGCTGTTGTTATATTTTATAAAATGTCATTTTGCATATTACAATATGTATTCACTTTTTAACGTAAGTATATTAACGTTTAAAAAATAAATTAAAATACAATATAAAAACAAATTGTCGGACGATGGATGCATGCGAATTTGAATCTTAGATCCTGAAAAATTATAATAAAATGTTCCCAAGCGGTCACCCATCCAAGTTGTAGTCGCGCTAAGGGCCCACATGCTCAGCGTAGGTCAAAATGGAGCTTTCATGGTATTTTCAGGGCATAACCCTGGACATTCCTTAAACGTTGTAGATAATCTATTTATATAATTTTGAAGCCTTATTATCCTTTATATTTATTTTAAACATTTGATGACTGCATAAAGTATTTTTATTACATAACATAGTATTCTTTTAAACCTCTCGCTCTAATGTTTTAGAATATAGGCATATTTCAGTACATTCATGTGCAGTGGTGTTAAGATTTTTTAGATTAATTAATTTTTAAACGCATGTACAAAACCATTAGTAAAATTAATATTAACATTATATAGTGACATATATACGATAAAAATCTCTGTGATCCAAAATTTGACAAGAATTAGGCATTTTATTATTCAAAAAATGGGCACGATTCACATTTGAAGATAATTCTAAATATTCTGATTATAAGCTGTCTTTAACTATTCAAATGTGATAAACATCCTACGAATAATGATTGCTTTATAATAATTATTGACCTAAGAATGAGGTAGTATTTTTTTGAAATACGCCATTTTTATTGGCATTTCCCAATAGTTCAGCTACAACATACGGCCGTAGCCATAAATTGACAAAGGATAAATGAAGTAGGCCGTATGTTCACATTTCAATGGTCAAAGACATAGCTTATAATAAGTGTCTTTATAATTATCTTCAAATATATCAATCGTGCCCATTTTTGACTAATAAAATGCGTAATTCTTGTTAAATTTGGGGATCAAAAAGATTATAAAATATAATTCTTTATCGTCAATATGTCACTATATTATAATGTTAACATTAATTTTACTAATGGTTTTGTAAATGCGTTTCAAAATTAATAAATCTAAAAGAGACTTACTGAAATATGACTATATTCTAAAACATTAGAGCGAGAGGTTTAAAAAATACTATTTTATGTAATAAAAATACTTTATGCAGTTATCAAAAATGTTAAAAATAAATATAAAGGATAATAGAGCTTCAAAATTATATAAATATATTATCTACAACGTTTAAGGAATGACCAGGGTTATGCTCTGAAAATACCATAAAAGCTCCATTTTGACGTACGCTGAGCATGTGGGCCGTTAACATCGGTGATTGAATGACAAGCTTTAAGAGCGCCCTGGAGCTCGATTTCCTAACTATCATCTCGTGTGACACCAGACGACATGACGTAATTGTGGCGTCAGCCAATACACGCTCGAGCATGTCGTCTGGTGCCACACGAGACGATAGTTATGAAATCGCGGTGCTGCTACGGTAAGCGTGTCGATGACGCGAAAAATGTTGTCAAAACTGTTATAGTGACATCACAGTTGAATTTCTGCACAAAATTTTAATATCGTGGCCAGCAGTAAGACATATACATGTTAAAATGAAAACGTTAGCTGGTGGGCATAAAGATCCAAACCCCTGAAAAATACCTGACGACAGTGTCTTTAACCATGTGACTCAATGATTCTCAAACAGGATCCGCGATTTTTAATCGCGTTCTAAGTGGGTGGCAAATTTATGAAAGAATGCGAATATCTTTTGAGAGTAGATTTCATCGTGCTAACATTTTTTTTAGCTTATGGTAGTGGTAAGCATTTTCACATCTATATTATAATATGTGTAGTTGCTCATGTTTTTTTTACTTGCAGGTAATAAAGACGAAAAAGCAAAAACTTCTGAACATGAACCATGATATTTATGATAGCCAGGACAATGGCCTTGTCAATGGTAGGTTTTAAAATTTATATACACAATATATTGTTTTTCAATTTGTGTTTGGGGTCAGAGTATGGACCTAATAGGTTGAACAAGTGGCTAACATCCATTTATCGTAAAAATCTGTTAATTCAACCTCCGCTTTGTGGGGGCGCCATATAATCTTTTTACGATCGGACATGGTAAAAATGTATATTAAAAGCTATATATTATATTCTTCGACCATGTCTGATCCTAATTGGATCATATGGGCCTCCACAGAGTGGAGGTTTTCTTTAACAAATGTTGTTTTTACGAGAAATGGATGTCGGCCACTTGCTCAACTTATTATTGGGTCCATACTGTAACTAGTCTGACTCATACACAAATTGAAAAACAATAAGTGTGCATGTCAGACCCAGGATTCGAACCTGGGATCCACGACGCTATAGGCCGATGCTTAAGGGCCCACATGCGCCACGTAGATAAAAATGGAGGTTTGTGGTATTTTCAGAGCATACGCCTGGACATTCCTTAAACGTTTTAGATATTCTATTTATATAATTTTGAAGCCTTATTATCCTTTATATTTATTTTAAACATGTGATGACTGCAGAAAGTATTTTTATTACATAAAATAGTATTATTTTAAACCTCTCGATCTGTTTTAGAATATAGTCATTTTTCAGTACATCCATGTGCAGTGGTGTCTAGATTTTTTTGATTTATCAATTTTTAAACGCATTTATAAAACCATTAGTAAATTGTTTACTATTTAAATAATATAAATATTTTCGATAAAAAATAATATTTATAATCTCTGTGATCACAAATTTGACAAGAATTAGGCATTTTATTAATCAAAAAATGGGCAAGATTACCACAGTTGAAGATAATTCTAAAGATATTGATTATAAGCTATATTTTTGACCATTTAAATGTGATAAAATATCCTACGAATAATGATTGTTTTATAATAATTATTGACCTAAGAATAAGGTAGTATTTTTTTTAAATAAGCCATTTATATTGGCATTTCCCAGTGGTTAAGCTACAACATACGGTCGTAGCCATAAATTGACAAACGACAAATGAAGTAGGGAGTAAGATAATGTTAATGCGCGTGTTTGAACATATACCTAACCGAAAAAAACGATTTGAGATGCATGTCACGTCACTGTCACGCTCTCACGACGACAAGTTAGGTATATGGTTTCGTCATTTTGTAGAATATTTTGAAGAATCACCACCTCTCTAAATTCAATTATAGAGAGTGCCAACTCTAATGTATTAGTATTTTGAATTATTATTAATTATTCGTGCTAATTTAAATTAATTTTAACAATCTCTACGTATGCGTACGTTAAAATTACTTTTAATATTATACCCATAGCTAATATTTCAAACAGAACCCAACCTGCAAACCATAGATAATAGACAATTTTCTTATAGAAAATACGTAATGCCAACCACTAAAAAGAAAAAAACGTGATTTTGACATGATTCGAAAAAATGTAGACATGTGGAAAAAGATAAACGTTCAAAACGTCATGCAGGTGTCGATGCAGTGCGGTTCAACGTGAGGTAACCTCATTGTTGCTTTGGTGATTTCGGCAGATTTGAAATGTTCGTTTACTTTAGAGGTGCAAAATGTGCTACAGGATGGGAGCATCAGTCTGATGACATTTTAAACCCCAAGAAAAACGACGTTATGCGTCAATTACATTGAGATACTTTAAGAGCTGTTTGTTGGCGATTTTAAAAGCGGGCGATTCAGCGACTGCGATTGTGATCATGACACACAAAACTTTCCATTCGCTGAGAAGCCAACAAGCTAGCGACTATTTTGACAGAACGTAGTTCGTTTTTTACTGGGAATTCGCTACTACGCTCTACTCTACGCAGTAAGCTACACGCTGGCGTGTATCGTGTAAAGTTGACCGGCTTTCAACTTTTCTCGGTAGACTGTCTGCTTGCTAACTTGTTCGATGATGACACTGGGCGACTTTACAGGCCGATCGTAAATTCGCCAACAAGCAGCTCGTAAAGTAGCTCAATGTCATTGACGCTTTACACACTATTTTCCCGTAGCGGCAGCTTATTGTGACGTCACGTGATAATCCGCGACATGCACCATAATATAATTTGCGCTTAAGAGTACAAATACCAGGTTACAATTATTGTGCAGAGGTGGGTGAGAATTTTCAATGGAAAAAATAAATATGAGGAGTAGGATTCAGTTACTATTATTATAAATGTTATTAATTAATGTGTTACAAATTTTTTTTTTTATTTATTCCTAGAATTTATAACTATTAATTCTCAAGTTACCTAATTCGTGCGATGATGGATTTTACAACAAATTACTACCTTTAAGGGGGTACATGCTCGTCGAAGGTCAAAATTGAGTTTTATTGTATTTTCAAACCATGATACTGGACACTCCTTAAACGTTGTAGATAATATATTTATATAATTTTGAAGCCTTATTATCTTTTATAGTTATTTTAAACATTTGATGACTGCATAAAGTATTTTTGTTACATAAAATAGTATTCTTTTAAACCTCTCGCTCTAATGTTTTAGAATATAGTCATATTTAGGTACATAACTGTGCAGTGGTGTTAAGATGTTTTACATTTATTTATTTTTAAACGTATTTATAAAACTATTAGTATAATTTATTACGAGATAATTTTTGAAAAATATTCACGATAAAAAATTATATTGATAATCTCTGTGATCCTAAATTTGACAAGAAATAGGCATTTTATTATTCAAAAAATCGGCAAGATTAACACATTTGAAGATGACTCTAAAGATACTTATTATAAGCTATGTCTTTGACCATTCAAGTGTGATAAACATCTTACGAATAATGATTTTTTGAAATACGCCGTTTCTTTTGGCATTCCCCAGTAGTTAAGCTACAACATACGGCCGTAGCCATAAATTGACAAACTATAATTAAAGTAAGGAGTAAAATTATGTTAACGCATGTGTTTGAACATGTACCTAACCGATTTTTTTTTTTTAACGGTACATGTTCAAACACGCGCATCAATATCATTTTACTCCCTACTTTAATTATAGTTTGTCAATTTATGGCTACGGCCGTATGTTGTAGCTTAACCACTGGGGAATGACAAAAAAATGGCGTATTTCAAAAAAACACTACCTTATTCTTAGGTCAATAATTATTATAAAGCAATCATTATTCGTAAGATTTTTATCACACTTAAATGGTCAAAGACATAGCTTATAATAAATATCTTTAAAATCATCTTCAAATGTGTTAATCTTGCCCATTTTTTGATTAATAAAATGCCTAATTCTTGTCAAATTTGGGATCACAGAGTTTATCAATATAATTTTTTATCGTGAAAATTTTACAAAAATTATCTCTTAATAAATTATACTAATGGTTTTATAAATGCGTTTAAAAATTAATAAATGTAAAAAATCTTAACACCACTGCACAGTTATGTACCGGAATATAACTATATTCTAAAACATTAGAGCGAGAGGTTTAAAAGAATACTATTTTATGTAACAAAAATACTTTATGCAGTCATCAAATGCTTAAAATAATTATAAAGGATAATAAGGCTTTAAAATTATATAAAAAGATTATCTACAACGTTTAAGGAGTGTCCAGGATCATGGTTTGAAAATACGATAAAAACTCAATTTTGACCTACGACGAGCACGTGGGCCGTTAACAAAGTTAGTGTCATTTTCGATTAGGTGGCTTACAAACTCTGAAAATGTTACATTTTACGCAATATGTTAATATAACCTAATATTGATAGCTAACTGGATGTTTCCAGTATAGACACGGTCACAGTCATTGCATGTTAATTTATACATTGTATTGTAATACAAAAAAATATGTTTCTCATTGCTATTAAAAATATTTTCTCTAACCATAATAATGCATCTCTAATATTAAATTTATCATAAACATATGAGATTATAAAATATCACTCATACATTTTTAGGTGGATCCACTTTCCTGAAAAGAAAAGCGTTCCTTGATTTATTAATTGAGAAATCAGAAGGAAGCAGTCAATGGACAGATGAAGAAATGCGAGACGAAGTTAACACCATGATAATAGCAGGGAGTGATACCATCACAATAACAATGAGTTTCGTGGTTGCATTGTTAGGCTCCCACTCGCACATTCAAGATAAAGTTTTCGATGAGTATGTAACCATTATCATAATATGAATATGAAGCTGTATTATAGCTTCTACACCGCATTTTCAATTATGATTTTTTCCGGAATTAAAAAAAATATGTTGTCATCGATGATTGAACTACTGAAAAAAGAAAAAGAAAATATTTGATTTACAAAATTATATAATTCACTACACTGACTACACAATAATTTTTATTCCAGAACGTTTCAAGTACGGTTTTATTGGATCCTATAAAAATTGATACATACTACACATTTTGTGCTGGCATTTAAAATTATGAATTAATTTTATATAATATTACTTAGGTACTTACATTCAATTTATTAATTAAAAATAAAAAATAAAATTCTTCTTTTTTTCTTTCTCAATACAAACTATATTCTTAATAGAGATTTTAATTAAAATTAGCTTGATAATATTTTACCACCCAGGTTCTTGTTGTAAGTACGATTTATTACAGTTGAGTTAATCGAGTTTGTAGTTGAATTCAACTAATATATGCGATGTATACGGTTCCGGTTGGGAACGATATGTGACGAATGATAAGATAAGGCTGGGAAGACAAACTCTTAAAGTTCGGTGGATGTACGTGGCAGCAAATACTAGGGACCGAGAAGAGAGGGAGGTCTTTATCTAGCAGTGGATCAACTCCGGCTGATGATGATAATGAACTGGATGACGATTTTTTATTTGATTGGATTTATATTCAGTAAAAAAATATACTCATCTCTAAATTATACTAATAATACTATGTCATTACTATGTTACTTTTCAGGCTTAAAGGGATCTTTGGTGACTCAAGCAGGTCAATTGCAAAGGAAGATCTCAATAAAATGATATACTTGGAGAGAGTTATTAAAGAATCTCTTAGACTCTTTCCTGTAGCATTTGTGTTAGAAAAACAGTCGACGCGAGAAATAAAATTGGGTAAGTATTTACACTTTCAGTCACCGTCTTATAAGACGTTTTCGCGGAATAATAATAATATACCAATCAGAATAAGTTAACTGAATTATCCATAAACAGCTAATAGGTATATCAGTCATATCTCAATGTTATTATTACTTAGGTACCCTCAATCGATAGTATTAAAACGAAAGTACTGTACTTATATACAATATGTAGCAAAATAATTGTTAGAAACATGCTTTTTATTACAATTTTTTGCTCAAGTTTTTTATATTAAATATAAGATTACAAATACAAATTCGTCTTATTATTACATTATAAGAACTAATAATAAAATTAACACTTTATTTCAGAAAACTATACTTTGCCCGCTGATGTCGAATGTTCGATTGCCGTTTTTGCGGTTCACAGAGATAAAAAGATATGGGGAGAAAAGGCTGATGAATTTGATCCTGATAACTTTTTACCGGAAAAATGTGCACAACGCCACCCATATTCTTACATCCCCTTTAGTGCGGGGCCTAGAGATTGCATAGGTTAGAATAATACCCATAAACTTTGAACATAAATTGATTAAACGTCAGTTATATTAAGATAACATGACATCTTTATCCTGACACATGTGAAAAAACACAGGGTTCGAACCTGATTCTAGAATGAAATCTTAGAATTACAATAATAATTTCGTCGGTGGCTATACATACGTTATAAAATGATAAATAATTTTATTAGTATATTCATAAACTACCAATAATCACTGCGTGTTGGCTATTTTTCATAAAAACCTCAATTATTTATCTGCTTGATTATGATAATCATGCACAACTCCACCACTCGATTATTAAGGACCCATACCTTTTTTTTAAATTCAAGGTGATATCTCTCAGCAGCAACCTCAAAAGGATCATATGTTCTAATTTGAAAGAGAGGTGATCTTTATGTATTTTATCTCCACAGAATTGTTAAACTCATTATTTCGTTGGTTGTTTTTTTTTTAATATACAATTTGATTTTTACGGCATATTGAAAACCTGTGTTTAAAATCTATACAACATATAGACCTACGACAATTTCAATATTAAATATTATATTTTCCTGCAATGTCATAGTTCTGTTTATCACTGTTCTGTTTTGTCAACGTTCTGTATATTTATTTATCCTCTGTTAAATTATTATGTCCTGTTTATTCATGGAACCGATTTCACGACACACCAGTTTTTTAAAAATAATAACACATCTATAGTTATTTTAGTTATCTATAAAAATTGTGACACACTGGTTTTTTACCATATTATTATATAATATATATAACAGGTATACGTACCTATTGTTGATCGCGAAACAATTTTTGGTCGATCACTGCCATGAACCCACATACTAAAATTATCAGATCATTCAGTAATTAAAACTGACAACCTACAATAACATTGACATTTCATTTGTTGTAGTCGTAGTAGTACCTAGTTAGTAGTTTATTAACTTTGACACAATTAAAAACAAACATACGTGACTCGAAAATCTTTGAATTTATAGAAAAAAAAGTTCCATCACTCGTGAGTATGGTGGTTCAATGTAATACGAGTGAGGTGACTTCAGTATAGTTTTATACATTTAAATACCAATTAAATAAAACACAAAACGCTTTGTTCCCGTAAATGCTTTACCGTGATCTCGCGTGTGCACACATGACGTGATTATAGTATGTTTCTGCCTTATTAGTTCTGCGCTTACGAAGCATGCACTTTTATACAATAGTGACTGATAATTCACGTTATTTTGAAATTATTTAAATAAATATGTGAGTAAGTATCGAAAAATAATAAAAACAAAAATGAAATCAAATATAAACTTACAAATAAAAAAAAATGTTAAAAGCTTTTATTTTATTATCTATGTTTATCATTCAAAATTCGTTTTATGCTTAAGAATTGTTGAAATAATTCGTAGTGTTGATGTATTTCTTTATTTACTTAAAAAAGCATCGATTCTTCCATAAAATACCTATGTACCTAGTATAATATTAAATCTTAAATCCGTCGTTTTTTAGTCTTTAATACTGAATACCTACGGTTTTATTGACTATCCGCTACATGAAAATTTGCAAACAGAATACACACAGACATTTCAATATGTTTTTTATTTATGAAGTGGAATCTACATCGAAAGAAAAATGATTCACATAACTATCCCGTTTCAAATTAACGAAAAAACTAATTCTTCGTCTTTTTTTTGCAGGAAAACAATATGCAATGATGTCACTAAAAGTTACGCTAGCAACTATACTCAGGTCATTTAAAGTATATTGCGCCGTTGATCATAAAATAATATGGGAAAAGGAAATTATGTTTGAAATGCAAATGAGAACGCTCAATGGTATTCTGGTATCAATAGAGCCGAGATCAAAAAGTTGTTAATAATAATAATAATTATTATTGATATATTTATCTTAACTGATGTTATCCTATTTTTAATCTGTATAGACCAGGGATGGCGAACCAATAGTACGCGTGCCACCAGTGGCACGCGAGATGATTTTGCTTGGCACGCGAATGTTTTATGCTGAAGAGAAAAAAAATCAGATACAGTACATAATTTAAAAAATATTTTTTTTACAAAATAGTTTTACAAATACTTAAGTCTATTATATAATATGAAAAAATAATGAAGACATAACCATGAGTGATTTCTTCGGTTTTAAATAATAATTACCAATCGATGCACAAACGTAATCGATGAAATTCATGCATAAATGACAGATTCCATTGTATAAAAAATAGCAGGCAGATACTTTTCAAGAATAAGCATTACCTATGTTTAATTTAAATTGCATCGGAAGGCCCTTGGGTTTTATGCGACACAAATAATAATATCGCACTGGCCTCAATAGGCGGCGAGGGAATGGGACGATTTGACACCGCGAACTGGCCTCCGCCGATTGGCCTCCGGTAATTGGCCGCCGGTACAATCGGACGCCGGCCCAATTGGACGCCGACCCAATTCGACGCCGACCCAATTGGCCTCCGGGAGGATTGGACGCCGCACAGTTGAATTAAATGCGCAAAAGAATAGACGTACGTTACAATTTGTTGGAGTAAATAAGCAAGTCAGTTTAATATGCTTCTATCTTCTCAGTAGTTGTACCTTATACATTTCGCGCTTGACACATTTTTAATATAGACTGAGAATAATTATTATGCCTTATGATGTTTATTAAAAGAAAATAATTCTTCCCTCGCTAAAACTTAAAGATGTGCATTATCAATTAATTTATAGTCTATACATGGGTACTTATATTTACAACAAATATTAAAAATAATGTTAGATGTTAGAATGAAAATTACATTATATTTCAGCGTTTTATCGACTTAATATTATAATATTAATGTCAGAATTTAACGGATTTCTATTATTTTCTAGATTTAAGATAGATTAAATGATTGCACAAAATTTCACACTAAAAACTGGACTCACATCCTACTGATTGGTATTTGTGTACCGCGACAAAATATGTAGGTACTGTCACCAGACGAAAAAACCCCTGGCCCGCAGTTTCAAATCACAAATCCGCAACCTAATCAAACGCCTTCGAATTAGGGTTCACCACCCCCGATTTACGAAATAACATCATCACGGTACATTTCAACAGCGGCAAAAAGGGTGAGTACCTAAGCTCAGCTACTAGGAAATGGTAACTTGCCGGGAGACAAACAAAAATTTACCGTAAGTTGTTTCATCCCTCTGCCCCTCCCTCCTGTCTCACCACCCGTAGGTTCGTGGCAGATAAAGGAGACAGTGGAGATTGCGCGGGGAAAGCAAAAGGAGCCGTGTGCCACGGGCTGCGCGCTCGGCATAGCCGGGCGGTGTTCTTCCACGCGAAAAATACCGCGCTTTTCTCGACGTTGTAAATCAGTGAATCTCTTTTCCCATTATCGGCTTAATAATAACTCCTGGCGGCTCTCGTGGTGCAGTGGGTAAGGCGCTCGCCTTCCACCCGAGAGTTCCTGGGTTCGATTCCCGGTCATGACAAAAACATTTATGTGTTTTTCTCAAAGCCTGGGTGTTTGTGATTGTTCAAAATTACTAACAACCACCTTGTACGAAAAAGCAAGGATATGGTTATTAATAATTCTAAAAAAAAAAAAAAATAATAACTCCTATAACCACCTCGAAATCACGCATCGCGTCTTCGATAAAACGCTCTGGCGTCAATTCCGCTAATGCGCGCAAACACGTGCTCCAGTGTGACGACTGTGCGATAACTAAATCTAAGGCTTCTTTAAGTGTAATTAATGATGTAAAACAATCGATGTTTGTGTAATTAAACGTGTAAATAAACCAGTCTGCGCAGGCTGTTAAATCAAAAATACGTGTTATCAATAATTACGCCCTATGATGTCCACACATGACCTGCAACCCGAAGTGATACCGGATCAGGACATCTTCCCAGAAGACATGTGAGTTTCTAACCATTCCACTCCTGGTATTATTCTGGCTCCCGAACGTGGTGCGACAGGAACCGACGGGTTCCGCGAACCTACGCCCTGAGAAACCCAAGTGTGTGACGTCAAACCCATAGTTTTTTGAATTTTGAAAATAATAATAAATTCTCTGGCGCCCTATTAAAAACCCTAAACAAACAAAAATATATTTCGCCCACGCTACCGTTAAAACAAAGTGAAAATTACGAGACAAACCCAGTAACAACAAATTCGCGCGTAAACCAAACAAGATAAAAATCAAAACCAGGGGCGTTCAACCTAATACACAGTGTTTTAAAAAAAATTACTGCGAGCCGCCAAAAATTAAAACGACGTTAATGTCCATGATGAGAAATCAGTGCAACGAAACCCGAAAATGCCACGAACGTGGGTTCTCACAGAACGGACGTTCCTACGATGCTGCAGCCACCCCCCCCCCCGTCTACTGGCAGCTGCCGGGGACCACCGACACCGGAGGTCCTGGAAAAGTCCAGAGTATAACCTGCCTGTCAAGGTCGCCCTCCTCTGCCCGACGACCCCTGGCACGAGAACTCAGCCCTGTCTTCGCATTCCCGCGTCAATCCTGTGACGGCGTCGCCGGACTCGAGCACACGTCCAGATTGCACCTCCCGCCGAACGACACCTGATCTCCGCCACCCTCCGCCTACCCCTGTAAAGGCGACCCAGCCCCGACCACTGCAGCAGTCCGAAGAAGCCGATCATGTGACGACACCCTACCGAAACCGGCTACCCCTCCAGAATCGTTGGCACTTGCTGAGGATATCTCGCAAGACGAACTAGAAACCTCAACGACATCACCCCATAACCACAAAACGTGCCCCATGAAAACCCTATCAATGTGTTACCGACGTGAACCATTCAAAACCCCCGCGATTTATTAGTGAAATTTTCTTTGTTTTATCAATACACGCTCCATTCACATTACGTGGTTGCCGATATGAAATTTGAAACAAAAGACGGCAGGGTGGTTTTGTCACCAGACGAAAAAACCCCTGGCCCGCAGTTTCAAATCACAAATCCGCAACCTAATCAAACGCCTTCGAATTAGGGTTCACCACCCCTGATTTACGAAATAACATCATCAAGGTACATTTCAACAGCGGCAAAAAGGGTGAGTACCTAAGCTCAGCTACTAGGAAATGGTAACTTGCCGGGAGACAAACAAAAATTTACCGTAAGTTGTTTCATCCCTCTGCCCCTCCCTCCTGTCTCACCACCCGTAGGTTCGTGGCAGATAAAAGAGACAGTGGAGATTGCGCGGGGAAAGCAAAAAGAGCCGTGTGCCACAGGCTGCGCGCTCGGCATAGCCGGGCGGTGTTCTTCCACGCGAAAAATACCGCGCTTTTCTCGACGTTGTAAATCAGCGAATCTCTTTTCCCATTATCGGCTTAATAATAACTCCTATAACCACATCGAAATCACGCATCGCGTCCGATAAAACGCTCTGGCGTCAATTCCGCTAATGCGCCCAAACACGTGCTCTAATGTGACGACTGTGCGATAACTAAATCTAAGGCTTCTTTAAGTGTAATTAATGATGTAAAACAATCGATGTTTGTATAATTAAATGTGTAAATAAACCAGTCTGCGCAGGCTGTTAAATCAAAAATACGTGTTATCAATAATTACGCCCTATGATGTCCACACATGACCTGCAACCCGAAGTGATACCGGATCAGGACATCTTCCCAGAAGACATGTGAGTTTCTAACCATTCCACTCCCGGTATTAGTACATACTTTAAGCGCGAACACGTACTAACTGCTGTAAACAGTAAAGTTACACGGCGACACCAAATAGCCTAAAAAGACCTCTTAAAAGCACAATATTATCCAGGGTGCATCCAAAAAAAGATAATATGTAAATACGTTCAACGGCAAAGAAGAACACCCACACATTGAGGTGCTTCCAAATTCCTCGGCTAGCTTTGGAGCTTGGAAGTGGAGGTCCATCATTGTGGAGGAGCAGACCGTGGTCTCATGGACGGAAGTATCCATATAGGTCTTCAAATAAAACTCTTCGAAAATTTTATTAGGTCCATATATTGTTATCGTTTACACTTAGTTCACAAATTTAGTTTATTTATAATCAGAAGGGATGTTTATAGTTCACAGAATTAATTATTATTTAATTACACAAAGTCAAGACAAGTGTCAAAATCCACAATAGTTCACAATCAATCAAATTTTCACGTAATCCAAATAAATTGTCATACACAATTATTCTTAAAGAGCACGCGGAGTCGCCACGAATGAACTTTAGAAACCGATGATCGATAAAAATAAAAGTTCGAAAAATTTCAGGGCCTCCGTTCAAGAACCGCTGTTCAAAACTATAACTTTCGCGCTCCCAAATGTACCCAAAGTACTAGATAGGTATGTATCTTAATTTTTTTTAAATTAAAATTTAAAATTTAAAAGTCCACTTTAGGTATTTATCCAAAGTGGGTGGTTGGGAGGTAGATATTCTACTCAGCCCGCGACAAGACTTTAAAGATGCGATGTTGTATGGGAAACATCCCCGCTACGTCTTTCGTGGACCCGACGTCAAGTTGCATAATAAACTGATATAGAATTATAAAATTTCAAGGTTTTATTCATTTTTGGCGATTTCTACCCCTGAGACTAGCGTTAGGGTCTTAAAAATTTGCATAACGGTTTTGTTATTATTTTCGCACTATTTTATGCAAAGTAGGGAGTAAAATGATGTTAACGCGCGTGTTTGAACATGTAACGTTTAAAAAAAATCGGTTAGGTACATGTTCAAACACGCACGTTAACATCATTTTACTCCCTACTTTAATAATAGTTTGTCAATTTATGGCTACGGCCGTACGTTAAAGCTTAACCACTGGGGAATGCCAAAAGAAATGGCGTATTTCAAAAAAACACTACCTTATTCTTAGGTCAATAATTATTATAAAGCAATCATTATGCGTAGGATATGTATCACACTTGAATGGGCAAAGACATAGCTTATAATAAGTATCTTTAGAATTATCTTCAAATGTGTTAATCTTGCCGATTTTTTGAATAATAAAATGCCTAATTCTTGTCAAATTTGGGATCAAAGAGATTATCAATATAATTTTTTATCGTTAATATTTCACTATAATAATGTCAACATAAATTATACTAATGGTTTTATAAATGCGATTAAAAATTAATATATGTAAAAAATGTTAACACCACTACACATTCGTGTACTGAAATATGCCTATATTCTAAAACATTAGAGCGAGAGGTTTAAAAGAATACTATGTTATGTAACAAAAATACTTTATGCAGTCATCAAATGATTAAAATAAATATAAAGGATAATAAGGCTTCAAAATTATATAAATAGATTATCTACAACGTTTAAGGAATGTACAGGATCATGCTTTGAAAATAGAAAAAAAACTCCATTTTGACCCACGCTGAGCACGACCGCCCTTAACCAAATATATGGATATGCATTACATCTAATTGTCTTATAATTACTGAGTAAAAATTAATCTAAACCCAGGCCCGTATATGGTTGGATATCTCGCAATCCGTTCTACTTACGCGGTCAACGGTCTAATTCGCTCATCCGTGACCTGGCTGCTGACACGAACAAAAACGCCGACCTTCAGTTAGTGTTTGAAAAAGAGTATGGTTTAACGACATAACTATACAAATCTAGCCTTGTAGTCAATTCTGCCACTCAATAGCCGTGCGACCACCTCGCGACAAAGTACTAATAAGATGTATATAAGTCCCATAGTTCTTGTTGGCAAGTCAAAAACCACTTCTCAGTACACACTATGGAAGAAGCAGAAATAAAATTGGTCAAAAGACCATAAACAGGTAGTAAGTAAGAATAATCGTTTAGTAATAGAAGATAAATGTATTATTGTTAACACTTTTTAATAAATATAATGAAAAATTTATGTAAAAATTTCAGTTTAAAAATCGAGAGTTCTCATGCGTAATTGTAACGCTGTGATCAGAGTCCTCGATATACTCATCCGAAAGGTTTTTGTCACTATCACGTTGAAATGTAAATTGCTTGATTAATGTCTATTGAACTTTGAAAATAGAACATGTGAGAAATTGTTTGCATAAAATATGATGAGTACATACTTGATTTAACACTTGGTACAAGTATTGAAAATGTATAAAAATAAAAAAATTGGTACTCATAAATTCTTGTGCTGTACAATTATGAACAATGAAAATTTATACTTATTAAATTAGATTAAGGTAGAGCTAAGCTAATATTGTAAAAATATTATAAATTCGTACATATGTTCATGTACGCGTAATTATAAAATACAGATTTTTATATAATAAAAACCCGCGAATTCCATTAAATATTGTAAAAATAACTTGTAGATAATCTCAATACCTTGCCTTAGATGGGTTTCTACCCATAAGCAACAGTAAATCTTGATCGCACTTCAAATGAATGAAGAAATAAGGTATTAAAATTGCATACGTAAAAATAGCTTGACCCTGAAAAATGTACGAAAAGTATTCCGCCACAATTTTTGGATCAGCTGTTTAGCGTCACGCAAAGGAATTAGATTAAAGATTGCATCTGAATTACTATATTAAAACTTCATTATAAGATACATAAATTAGTGGTTGCTCGTGATTAACACTTCCGTTAAATTGAGGCATTTGCATGTTTACATGAAAATATTGGGTACACCGTTGTAATATCATTATGTGATAATTTCCGTTCTGAGGGTAGCTATCAAATAAGAAAGTTATTTCGGGGCCGACTAGTTTTGTTAAAGTTAGATAAATTTCTATTGGTTTAGAATGATTTAGAGTGGTGGAAAAATAACATGGGAAATTTTGATGGGCGTTACGTCTCTATTTTATCGTTTTCGATTAAGGGCTGCCATCCCCTTATCCTATATACGAATACTTATTGTAATAGCTTATTGGAAAGCTAAAAACCTTTCCTTTCTTTTGGATACATAAAATATACAAAATCAACTATTTTCGATGAGTCATTCTAAATGCGTATTTACGAAACGTATTCTAGAGGCTATAGAAATAACCACGGCCGATGCGTGATTTTGTGAAAATAATATAAAGTAAATTCAGCTCGACTTTATTGAAAGTTATTTCTATTAGAAAGGTATCATAGATAGAAGATATACCTAAATTAACTTTGTGCGAAAGGGACAAATTTGCTATCCCTTACGGACTATTTTTTTACTGGATCTCGATCCAGAGAGTATAAAAGGGGACCCCTTTTCTATACAAGCAACAGTTTACCAGTCCAGCAGTTCATCAAGTCACCGACCCTCCAGTAATAGAGAGACACGGTTCTCAGCAGCTTTCGCGAATCTTCGTACAAATAAGTCCTCCACCGGCGAGGCGAAAAGTACCGCGGAATCGGTTAAAAGTCCTCCTTCGGAGAGGCGCATAGCAACGCGAAAACCGGATACCGGTTAACTCGTGACGTATCAGCGGAGTAATCTCTTTTCATTCGCTCTCGGAAGAATCGCGGGGATTTCACTACGTGTTTTTTTTTTCGGGATGACGTAATCGAAATAAATTACGCAAGAGTTTTTTTTTTTTTTTTTTAAATAAAATCAAATTAATAAATCGAGTGTGTAATTAATAATAACAAACTTAAGAAACTATTTCATAGTTATACCTAATAATAAATTTTAGAAACTATTCTATAATTATAATAACAAATTTTGAAACTATATTTATAAATAATAAACAAACTTTTCGTAAACAAGTTTGTAAATTAAAATAAACTATTAGCAAATAAGTTTGTAAACATTAATAAACTTTTAATAAATAAGTTTATAAATACAAATGAACCTTTTGTAAGCAGTTAATAAAATAAAAACTATATTATAAAATTAATATTATGTGAATATAATACGATTGTGACATTGCATAAGAAAATATTTTACGAAATAAAAATATTTACCGAACATTTACGTTTACATTCCTCGAATTGAGTGTGAACATTTCGAAACCTTTTGAAAGGTTTCATAAAGATTATATAATGATTAAATAAATAGTTTACGGACATCTTCATAAGTTTTAATTGTTTGAACAATAACAAATAATATGATTGTGACACTGTGAACCTGAATAAATTTGGTATCACACCAACCAAAAGTTTTATTTACGGATAATCAAAAGTTGTGTTACCACAAGGGAGATCCACCCTCCTAGTTCATCTCTAGTCTCCTTAGTGACGGCCCGGTTAACATTTTGAGCTAGCCGCGAGCCGGGTCACGTCACTGCGGTCATTACTTACTAAATTTCAGTTTGATCGGATGTGTGATTCGCGAGTTATCGACGTTGAATTAAATGTATGAAAGTCCTCGGACTCCGTCAATGTAAGTTCGGGATGGGGCCATAGGTGCGAGAAAGATAGCTGCCGCGATACCAATCTAGAGACGCCGCTCCCAGAACGCCCCACCCACTTCCCACCTTCTTGTATGGAGATCTTTTGCCTCTCCGGTGACGTCGGGGAGTCGGGACTTTTTCTACTACGACTATTTCTCAATATTTTTAGTATGATGATTAGTATGAAATTTTGACAAAAAAATGAAAAACTCCCAGAAAACGAAGTTATCCGAATTAGGAAGAAATAAATAAGTTTAGATTTTACGTGGAAATTTTGTATGGAGCCCGGAGTTTCACGAATTTTCAACTAAACTTAGTGATACAAAAATTGCATATAATCTATATCTAGATACACGCTATGGCTTAGACTACATTAATATTATATTATTGATTATTCTTATAATTCTATACATTAACGCCCGTCCATATTCTACACGCTGATATCTATATATTCATTGCAATATATTTTACATGATTTTATATTACATTACATTATAACTAGTATTCAAAGCCTAATACATAATTAATTTATACCTAACATCTTACTTAATTGAAGTTTATAATAACTCCCCCTTCAGCGATACGCCACTGCGTAGCTCGTTGAATTGTTTAGCTCAGTCGGTGAGGGGTTATCAATAATGAGAAGATGTTTCCTTTTGAATGAGAGTACGGTTATGACTCTGTTTATTGTTTTCTCTGCCAATATACAACGTTCAGTTTTCAGCGTACAACATTCGGGCAATGTAGGTGAAGGCGGCAGACATGTAGACGTAGCAACCGATTTAATACGAAGCGAATGCGCGAGAAATTATCTTACCCGTAAGTAAACGGGATAAGATTTTTCACCGGGTAGTAATTCGGCGTACAAGATGATTCGAAAGTTCCAGAAGCGACGAGAAGAGATGAGCGGCGAGATACTGGTGGAACGGGTCCAAAGTTGAAGAGAGGCTGCTAGTCGTCGAGAGACTGTTTCCGAGAGCTGATCCGTGAGACTGATAATTTATTACCCGGATGTATCTCTATTTATAGCAGCATCCCTGTTTCTAATTGGTCCAGAGAGATAATAAGAAGGGGTGACCCAAGATTCTAATGTATTCGTTAATTCGTACTACGTGTCATCTCTTGTTTATTTAATAGGAATTTACTGAGTTGTCAAAATGACCAAATACCAAGAGATAATATGTTATATGCATGTGGATGGATGTTTTGACGTTATAAAATATCGTCTATCTAATTCGATTGATTTTACATGAATTTATCTAGGGCATTTATATAGCTATCGCCGGCATAAACTCGCAGTTATTGTCTTATGCCAAGAGTAAACACACGATTTGATTAGCGTTTAAATTATATGCATTTACAACTACTAACTAGGTACCTATTGACATAATAATAGACCCTGTAATTGTCATCCACCGACCTTCACATAAATATTTGTGATTTTATGACGTAAACCTGTCTGTTGCCTTTACCTTTTACAAATACATATTAATCATGAAAACATTTTTATCTTAAAATTACGTTTTTTAAAGTAATATGAAATAATATTTTACTATTTTCACAAAATAGCAAAATACTACCTCTCACAAAGGAAATTCGAATTCAATGTCAGGAAGTATATCGATCGGCGATGTAACTCCCGCATTGCCTTATTTTTAGCCGCTGTTTCTAAACCGCACAGCTGGATAAAGGTCGGGATTTTAATTCATTTGATCAGAAATTGGCGAAGCCCGCGCTGGTCGTATCAAAATTTCATTATGTTATTAAATATACGAATTTCCTTATGCTTTATATTACAGACGATAGAAACAATTATTATGAACACAAAAATCGGATAATATTTCATGAAAGTTGAATTTAAAGGACTCTATGATGCTATTCCGTTTGTTTTTCCCGCGCGCCTAATTTTTTTCTAGCGGGAAACATTTTCCATACGCACACCGATGCACACATATACCAATGCATTGGCCGGCCGTTGGGTATTGTTATGCCCTCAATTTGGCTGTTGCTACGCGTCCAGAGAATGAGGCGCGGCCCCAGTCGGGAGCCTCTTTCTCTGGTTCTGGTTGACCTCGAAAAAACCGACGCCGCCAAAGACATCTACAGCCTTGAAAACCTATACTACATGAGAATCCAAATTGAGTCCCTCAAAAAAAAAACAAACAACAGGACAATGCCACCGATGCCAAGGCTTCGCCTACTCCAGCAACAACTGCCGTGCCCCCCCGAAATGCGTGAAATGTGGACAATCCCACTTCACTCATGAATGCACCCACACCCCCCAAATGGGCCCAGCCACCTGTGCAAACTGCTCAGGACCTCACCCTGCCAACTTCCGTGGATGCCCCAGCTTCCCACATCAACGTCAGCAACGAAGCAATAGTTCACACAGACAGTCCTGGCCAACTCCCTCATGGCAGAGGCAACAACAACACCGGCGCTGGCAACCCCGAGAGCCCAGCCCCTACAAGGACGCCCGCTCCAACCAACAACCAGATCTACCCGATGCCCCAGACAATGAATCGTACTTCAACAAGACCTCGACTCACACCTCTAGCAACCACAACAACAACAGGTTAGTCGCTCAACCCAACCAATCCCCCAATACCCACTCCACACCATCCAACTCCCACCCAGATTTCAACAACCTAGCTCGCGCTATCTCCCAAATGCAAAAAACTATGTTGGAGGCGACAGCAATGCTAGCTCAAGCCACAAAAGTTGTTCAAAATGGCTACTAAGACCCAACCGGTTTCCTTACAGACAGCCATCTGGAACGCACACGGCACGATGATCAAAGATAAGGGGGAAATCTTAAATTTCCTTACCCTACACGACATCGATATTTTCCTTGTCAACGAAACCCACCTCAAACCCACCTCCCATATCAACTTCCCGAATTACACAACTCACCGATCAGACAGACTCAACAATAAAGGCGGCGGTACCGCCATCTTCATAAAAACTCATATAGATCACTGTGCGGTGCCCGTGCTCCCTTCACAGTCAATCTTAGAATCATGTTCCGTAGTAGTCTCAACACGCACCTCTGGTCCCGTTAAATTCACCGCAGTATATGTACCTCCGTACTCATCTGCAAATCGCAACCTAATATCTTACACAGATTTCAACAGCCTCCTGGACGCTAAAACCCCCTCAACATTTATCGCGGGCGACTTTAATGCCAAACACCCTGAATGGCACAGCCGCGTACCGAACACCAGAGGGAGACTACTACACAAATTCATCTGCGATAAAAATGCCAGCATAGCTGCACCCTCAGAACCAACTTACTACCCCACCAATAATAGCCACAAACCGTCACTCTTAGATTTTGCTATTCTTATACAAACAGAGTTCATACACGAAACAAGGGTAGTAAGCGAACTTAACTCAGATCACAAGCCGGTATTAATCCATCTAGGTGACCCATCAGATGCGGTCTTAGCTCTCAATAGATATACCTCTTCCCAAATCTCATGGGAGGACTTTCAAAAAGCTTTAGAGGAAAAGCTCACCCAACCAACCCTTCTTAACACTGAAGAATGCATAGATTCAGCAGTCGCGACATTCACGGGCGAACTCCTTGAAGCCGTAAACTCAGCCACCACAGTTAACCAATCAAATTCAACACACCGCCCAGACATCCCACATCACATTAAAGATAAAATTAGAGGGAAAAACATAGCCAGAAAGGAGTGGCAGGATCTCAAGCTCCGCACCTCTAAAACCAAATACAATAGGTTACACGACGAAGTCAGAAACGAACTCGCTGAATTTCATAGCAATAAATGGCACGATAAAATCAGTAGATTAATCAAGGGCAGTCCTTCATATTGGTCCCTAACAAAAACTTTAAGACAAGATAAACCAAAAATAACCCACCTTCAAGGGCCGAATGGCCCCGTGTATTCATCCTTAGACAAAGCCGAAGCATTCGCCTTGAGCATAGCTAAACAATTCTCTCCGAACACATACGATAGGTCCAACAAGGAACTAGCAGAACACGTACGGCTTGTCACTAGGAAAGCCAGGGCTATTTACAAAGAGAGGTCAGACCCTCCAGAAAATCCTCTAAAGCCGACCACGATTGATGAAATCGAACGCTTTATCAAGCGGCTTAACAACCGCAAAGCCCCTGGTAATGACGGACTATCAAACCAAGCCGTCAGGAACCTCCCAGACAGAGGATTCGAAATCCTAACGCACATAATCAACGCATGCTTAGAACTCCAATACTTTCCAGCAGCCTGGAAAGCAGCGGACATTGTACTGATCCCAAAACCCGGCAAAGATCTAACCAAACCAGAAAATCACAGACCTATCAGCCTACTGCCTGTACTAAGTAAAATCTTTGAAAGAGTCATAAAATCCAGACTTCAAATCATGATCGATGAATTAAGCCTCATCCCGGACATCCAACACGGATTCAGAGCAAGGCATTCAACCAACCATCAATTACTTAGGGTTATAGAATACATAACCAAATCCTACAACAAAAAAGTCTTCACAACAGGACTCTTTTTAGACATCGCAAAAGCCTTTGACAAGGTCTGGATCAAAGGTCTCATTGTTAAATTATCAGAATCAGGACTCAATAAAGCAATGATCAACATGATAAGCTCTTTTCTTCGGAATAGAACTTTCAATGTTAAATTAAACGGTATCAGATCCACAACAAAAACACCCACAGCCGGAGTCCCACAAGGATCCGTGCTAGGTCCCACCCTGTACAACCTGTACACGCGGGACATAACGATTCCCATAGACAGCACCGGTAGCTCTACCATCTTAGCACAATACGCGGATGATACAGCTATCATAGCAAGATCGCACAACCTCAATCACGCCACCAAATTAGTCCAGACCTCGGCAAACCAAATTTCCAATTGGTGCGACAAATGGCGTATTCAAATCAACCCTTCAAAAAGCTCAGCCGTCATATTTTCCAAACGCGTAAACAGAAGACACTCACATAACGTTAAAAAAATTGTAATGAATTCACACCCCATCTCTTGGGACAAATCAGTTAAATATTTAGGCCTCACCATCGACAAAAGACTCACTTTTAACCCACACATTAATATCAAAAAACGCCAAGCCAAGGTAATAAACTCACGACTTCAACCCATGATGGGTAACAAAAGTAGACTGTCTACGCGAGCAAAACTTCTGCTATACACTGCAATCACTAGACCCATAATGACATACGCATGCCCCATCTGGGCATATTCAAACCCAAAACACCTGAAAACTCTACAGATAATACAAAACAAAACACTGCGTAGAATCACAAACGCACCTTGGTTCGTGCGCGGTTCTACGCTACACAGAGATCTCAACTTAGAATCCATCCACGACCACGTCATGAAATTGTCAGAAAATTTTTACAAATCCATGACAGGCCACCCTAACCCGACCATCCTAAACCTATCAACCTACGAAAAAAGCGACACAGATAACGTCTATAGGAGACCGAGGGCGATCCTTGACGACAAGCCACCATAGTTCCCCTCACATCCCTACCACAGACTCCCTCAACCCGAGTGACTTAAACCTCTGTTTAAAAACCAACCTTTAAAAAGACAATTACTGATGTTCGACCCCTCCCCGAGGATAAAAAAAAAGATGAAGGGCAACCTGCCGCCCGTCGCTATTGCGCGGACGGAAGGAACTTTCCTCCCCTGACTTTTTAGGGGGATGTAATGTATAAAAGATAAAATACTGCTCGGGTGATATAATCGGACATCGGAGGAAGATAATATTTTTGTTACCATCATGTACATCTGTTCTACCACTTGTTAACTAATACTACTAACAGCCAAAGCTTTCATATCAACGACCAAGAGATGAAGGAGATAGGGGGCCCGGCCCCGGAGCTCCATCCAAATGTAAAAAGCCATACACCAATAATAATAATATGTTGCTACGCGCTCAGTTACTACGCGGTTTATAAATATTACTTCGTTGGATTATTTATTCTATATTTATCAATTTATGTTTAAGGAGTTTATGGATTGAAATATTATTCGATTAGTGTGTTCCACATAACATTTTAATTATTTATATACACTTTATTATTAATCTCTCGCTACTGCGTTCGTCTCTTTATATTAGCAATTACTCTTCTTCTTTTATAATGATATATAAATACATAATATTAATAAACTTATACCTAACATTTTATAATAACATTATCACAGGTTTTATGTACAGAACAAGGCAGTTTTAGCATACATCATTCTTTCATTCCGTATTACCTTGTTCGTAGCAATTTGTGTCCCGTCCGATATGTTTACATACCGAACGGGGAACGTAAAAACCTGTGAACAGACAAACAATTTACATATGGCTAGGCAAGGAAAGCGTTTAGGCGTTTTACTAAGCCGTATATTTAGAGATCAGGTTTATATGTCGGCTTATTGCTAATTAATTTACTATGCGTGTTGCCTGCCTACCTGCACGTGGTGACAATTACCTATTGAATTTTATGTTTACATTTTATACTAGTATTATGTTAATTTTTATTATTATTACGCTGCCGCTATATAATACATCATTACCTTTACATTTTCTTGGTCCTCATGACTGACTTCTATCGTCCACAGTTCACCGTGAGAGGTGGTGGGACCTGTCAAGGTAAACCGTGGGACTCATATACACGTTTATATGCTGCTCGGCTTTGTTGAGGGTCGTTGTCTTATACCTAGTGGCAGATTTGACTATTAGGGTCAGACCGAATGATTGCGTCGTCCACTATTGGTTCGCTACAACATAGGTTCACTACAACATATTATTCTCTAGTTGAGAGGCGAGCTTGTCAAGAATAGAATAATTATAATGAAAAGGTATTTTTATTAAAATCACAGTGAAAATAATTACTCATTACATTGTCATGTATTCATTGTACGCAATATTTGCATTCCAAATAGCATGGTATTTAGTCTGGCCATTGGGTTTTGAAATTACTTAAATCATTAAGTTGTTTACGTCCTAACTCTCAGAGGAATGAAATAAGTGTGTTTTAATAAAAAATATTTTCTACACACGTCTATTATTATAAGCAAATCGCGAATTATTTCTTACTTAAAAGGTCGATTGCAACAACAATGAAGTCGGTCACCACTTCTGTATAAAATATCTTAGATTTTTTCTTATCTATTTCCTTTACACTTTTTATGTTAACTCCCAGATTTTTTCCTATAATATTGTTACTATCAGAAGAATCCGAGCTTGTTTTACTTTGTAAATAATACTTACTGTTGAATCGCCATTATGACAATAATAATTCATAATAACTAATCTGTTACTACATCTTCATAATATAAAAAGTCTTTTTATAGTAAAGTTAAAAACGAAAATACATAATTATTATTATTATGTGTAAAAATGCCACTTTTTTCTAGGTTTTATACTAATGGATATGTGAGATTTTTTTAAATTATGATTTTTTTATTTCAATAATTTATAGTAAATAGTAAACAATTATATTTAATATTACGATAGGTTGGTTAAAAATGAGGGAAAATAATTAAACAATAATTTTTTTAATTGTCTATTATTTTATTTAATTATTACATTTACCTTTACAAACTGTATACCTTTACATAATATAATTAATGTCTCAATAATTTTCAATAGGTAGGTACGTTTATACAGCATTTCATACAATATCTGAACGGAAAATGTGTATTTTTTACAATACGGAAATTTTGTAGTCATTTTAAAATTTCCATTCAAAATACGTCAATAGTTTTCTAGGATTTGGTAGGATATTGAAGATACATTTGCTAGTAATCCTCGTTTTAAGCAAAATTGGTCGTGTTGGCTTCGACACGAAATAAAGTAGGATAAAAATAGTTCCGATAATTAATATATCCTTTAAGAACATTTCGTTCGTGGTTCAACTGATATCGGAATACCATTGAGCGGTGTCATGAAGACTTCAAAAGTAATTTCCTTTTCACAGAACATTTTATGGTCAATGGCGCAACATATTTTTAATGATCTAAGTGTAGTTGCTAGCATAACTTTTAGTGACATCATTGCATATTGCTTTCCTGCAAAAAATATGTAGAGTTAGCTTTTTATTTTGAAACAGCATTAATATAACAATTATTTATTAGATTATAACTAAGGAGAAATATAATATAAACTTTTGTACTAGAACACGTCTTGATGGCATTTCTATAACGTGTTAGTATAGTTAAATTGGTAGATAGGGTAGCTACCGCTCATAATAAATTCATGTTTTAGCAATTTATTTATTTTGGCAATATTTTCACATTTAACACATGGATTTGATTACTAAATAAGAGTGTGAAGTTCGTTATAAATTAGTCTTAAATAGTACGCGTTAATGTCATTTTGTTAGCATCTCTTTCATCTAAGGATACTTATTATTTATAGGAAACGTTTTATTTAACGTAGTTTGGCCTACACACGTACCATTTGCGACTATGCACTTGCATTCTACTAATATAACACGTTTACACATGGCATGCGTAGATTTACTACCGATAGTATATATTATTGTTGCGACCATAATAATAAAATGCAAAATGTAAACACAACAGCGCGAAACACACAAAATATGCACACGACCATGCAGACGACGCGTCTCGTTGACACAGCATTTTTGTGCATGAACAATGTCATTGGTATGGACAATAAGTTATTTACGCGATAGTTTAATTTACATGCTGTTGCTGTCGTAAATGTATGCATATTGTGTACCTACAGGCGCTAGTAGTCACGCGACTGTTGCATATAAAAGTAAGTACATACATACATAACATTCCCAATCTTACGGCCATGGTCACCGCTCACATATGACCGCCGCGGACTTTATCGTAACTCACGTCAATAGCTGACTTTCTTAGCGATAACTGTCTAGTCCACACCAGCTCCCGGACTAAGCATAATAGTTGTAAATAGTTGTACCTACGCGACTCATTTGGTTCAGAGCCACGTATAGTGTATAAAGTTTGAAGGACGAAATAGCAATCGACTCATATGCAAAATCTGTAGGGTTTTATTAATTATGGACATAGCATATTTTTTCTTCTAAATGCGTAGGTAAGTCACAGTTTCAAATTCTACGTCTAGCAAATTCACAAGTCTTTTTTCAATGTATGCTGGGATCCAGACTCCATATTATTATTCCATGTGATTTATTTAGATAATGTAAAAAACAAGTGAGTAATATTTTGTTTCTGTGCAAACCTATACAATTTCTGGGCCCCGCACTGAAAGGGATGTAAGAATATGGATGACGTTTGGCACATTTTTCTTGTAAAAAGTTATCAGGATCAAATTCATCAGCCTTTTCTCCCCATATCTTTGAATTTCTGTGTATCGAGTAAATTGCGATCAAACAATCGACCCCAGCAGGCAAAGTATAGTTGTCTGTAAAAAAATGTTAAGTATTTATTCTGTTACTACTTGTTTTATCATTGAAATTATTAAATAGACATTTCATGGATTATATTTTGAGTAAAAATTTTAGGCATTAAAAAATGTAAAATACATAAATTCCGCTCAAAGATAAAAAGTAATACCATTTGATGGAATGGACAAAGAATAACTAATAAAAAAGTATTTATTCAAATTAATGTAAAAGGGCAAAATTGGTTATAGCATTGGTTATAGTTATTGCATGGAGAATAGTAAAATGTTGTATCAGTCCATGCGGAGATGCTGCTCTTCGTGGTCAGTCATTTGTTTCGGCTAACCGCGTGATACGAGGGTGGGTCAATAAGTCCTTAGAAAAGCCGACATGTGGCGCGACTAGTACTGCAAGCGGTTTGTTTTCATGCAGCGGCACTACCGATTCAGTATGCTGCGAAGTTTCAATCAGATTGGTCGGGTTGTTGTGTGTTTCTCGTACATTTAAAAAAAAAATTTGCTTGTGGAAAATGGAAAAATGGAAAATGGAGAAAATTGAGTTTAGAGTTGTTATTAAACATTTTAATATAAAAGGGTTAACAGCAAAGGAAATAAAAAATGAGTTAGATTTAGTTCACGGCATATCTGCTCCTTCACTTGCAACTATTTATAACTGGTTAAATGAATTTAAACGTGGTCGTACATCAACAAAGGATGAACCACGCTCAGGACGTCCTGTAGAGGTGACTACACCAGAAATGATCAATAAAATCCACGATATGGTGTTAAGTAACCGAAGATTAAAGTTGAGTGAGATAATTGAGGTTACAGGGATCTCAAAAGGTAGCGTCATTTCTATTTTACATGACAAATTGGGCATGAAAAATATTTCTGCAAGATGGGTGCCGCGTTTGCTCACAGTCGACAATAAACGCAGTAGGGTGGTGGCCTCTAAAGCCCTGTTGTCGCTCATGCAACGCAATCCGGATGAATTTTTTCGTCGCTTTGTGACTGTAGATGAAACATGGATACACCACTATACTCCCGAGACGAAAGAACAGTCAAAGCAGTGGATTGCGAAGGCAAACCATGTCCAAAGAAGGCGAAAACCGTAAAATCAGCTGGTAAGGTTATGGCTACTGTATTTTGGGATGCATGTTGAAATTATTTTCGTTGACTATTTGGAAAAAGGAAAAACAATAATAGGGGATTATTATGCATCTTTATTGGACCAGCTAAAAAACAAAATTGAAGAAAAACGGCCTCATTTAAACAGGAAAAAAATCCTCTTTCATCAGGACAATGCCCGTGTTCACACATGTTTACGATCAATGGCTAAAATTGAAGAATTGAAGTTCGAATTGGTCGACCACCCACCGTATTCGCCAGATTTAGCCCCCAGTGACTTTTTCCTTTTCCCAAACTTAAAAAAATGGCTAAGTGGACAACGTTTTTTTCAAATGAAGAAGTCATCGATCGGACAAATGCTTATTTTGAGGACCTTCCGAAAACTTATTTTTCTGACGGTTTAAAAAAAATTGAGAAACGTTTAACCAAGTGTATTGAGCTCCAAGGAAATTATGTTGAGAAATAAAAAAAAAATACAAAAATAAAACCTGTTTTAATGCTTTTTTCTAAGGAATTATTGACCCACCCTCGTATCACTGTCCTGACTCCTGGTATGATCTCTTCAGTGTGAGCGGTAGAGATTTGCAACATTGTTGGCAGTTTTGATTTATGATCATGCCACAATCGAGACGATTTCGCATGTGCGACCATAGAAACATATAAAACAGTAAAAAATCATATTAGAAAAAAATCTAGAAAAGTTGGACCGAGTGGGAGTCGAACTCCTTGAAGTACCCCAGCTAGAACGTCGTTATAAGAAATAATTCGCATATATATATATATAAAGGTTAGAGATGGAGGCACTCACCTGAAAGTGAAAGACATGAGTTTGAGTGCCATTAGGTCCAACTTTTTTCTAATATATCTCTGAGAATATGTTTTTCTGTTATAAAAAATCTAACATACACCTTATATACATATTATTTTTTTAAAGCTGTATTTCTTTTGGGGCGTTTGGTAGAGAGTAAAATAATTGAGAGCCGTTACGAAAGTAATTGACAGTATGAAGTTAGCTGCGAAGCATTCAACTGTATACAAACGCAAGTTTGATAGTAGAATTGTTCCGTTGCCTAGGCAACAAATTTATTATTATTGGCCAAAATAAAATAAAAACAACGAGAAATAATTATATAATTTATTTAGTGATAAAATTGAAAGTCTATAGAAATAAACCAGCGGCATTTCAATAAGCGGCCCTAATTTATTCTAGTTTTTGCGATGCCGTAGACTAACGAGGAAAATTGTCGGCACTATCGATTGCAAAAAAAATCTAAAAAAGCAGTTCAACCTCAACCAGGAATAAGTACGAATTTAAAAAGTTATGACAGTAGCAGAACGCATGCGACTTTATAGACTAGGTACGAAAAAAAAATATTAAAAAGGCTTTGAATGAAAATGAGTCATTAAATCACGGATCTTCTACGTTTGATAATTATTGTCATACATCATTGCAAACTGCTCCACTAAAATCAACGGACAATCATCAACGGTTTCAAGCTCAGAGAAAAAACCGACAACCAATTGACACGTCACAGATACATGAAGTTGCTATGGACCAAAAATCATCTTTGCCATACAGCGGTTATAATCGATTCAGAAATGCCACGTTGAATTTTAAAAAAAATCTCCAATTATTCATTTGGACATGCGTGTTCCATATGTGATAGGTTGTGGTTTAAAAAGACGATTTAAAACTTCCAACTTCTGGACATGAAGAAATTTTAACCAAGATTATACCTAATATATCCGAAGCAAATATTAAACTATGCACCGCATGTGTTCAAGCTTTAAATAAAAATAATAATATTATTATACCATTGATGTCAATGTACAATCGTTTCAAATTTCCAGAAATACCGCATGATCTACCAGCGTTGGATTTAATTTCGTAAAGACTTATATCACCACGTATTCCTTTCATGCAGAGCAGAAGACTGAGACATGTGAATGGTCAATACGGTATTTATTTTATCGTATTTTCTACTTATTTGTTTTGTTTTTGTTTTGTTACGCCAAAGAAGTATAACTTCTAACGCGTGTACATATAAGTACACGCATCGATTAAAAAAAAAAAAAAAAAAACAGCGATTAAAAGGTACTATTACCTATTTTAATTTCTTGCGTCAACTCTCTAGCGATAAATGGTATAACAGGAAAGAGCCTCATAGTTTCCTTTATGACTCTCTCCATGTATATCATTTTTGAGAGATCTTCCTTTGTCACTGACCTGATTGAATCACCGAAGATTTCATTGAGCCTGAACAAAAATATGGTCATATTATGTATAGTTTAGAGGAGTCTGATGGAGGAGTATGATTTTATTTTAATTATATTTAAAAGATTCACATTTTTTTCACAACTCAAAATTAAAATTGATTTTTGTGATTTTATTTTACAGAAATTACAGTCGCTAAAAAAGTAGCATTTAAAATTTTGTCGTCATTATGTAAACTAATTATCATTTGTGTGGATTTCATATCTAAACTTTAAGAAACAGAATTTTATTATTAGGAACCGATATTGGGAAATAATTACAATCGTACATATATATTCTTATTAGTCTAGAGCTGTCTCGAATTGACGAGCGATTGTGTACCTTATGCATTATATCCAAGAGCTCTAAAAATATTGCTTAATTCAAATAAAGTATGTAATTATATTTATTAATATTTATATTTATCAATTTATCACTTTAGCATTCGATAAGTATAGAATAGACCCACTGATAGGATTGAGTCGTGGAAACGGTTCTGACCCAGAATAGGTCATGGCTGCGACCACATAGGTAATTGATATGCGCATATAAATTTGAATTCTTGAGTACGCCAGGATCGGAAACCATCAATAGTGATAGCACGTAAAAATGTGTCAAGAGCAGAAAAATGACCTACGAGATTCAAGAGAGTAAAAAGTGAGCATGCCTTGTAGAAAGACAGTCGGAAAGTAATCGTTTGACAAATTGATTATTAAAAGGAATAAGGACATCTAATTAATTTCTGAATCCATAGTAGATTTCCCATTCAACATACTATTATTATTATTATGTGATTATGTATGCAACACTAAAATAAAGGATTGTTCAATTAGACTCATATTTAAATTTAAAAAGCATTTTTACTTATATAAAAACAATTTTGATAAATTATTGTGTTTTTCTATATGTTGGTCCACTATAAAAATATACATACTACGATACAACATACATTTTCGTAAAATTACTAAATCGTTTTTCAAGGAAAAAAACAACTGAAATAATATATTAGTAATGGTACTTTTTGGCGATATTTTATTATAACATACTCATCGAAAACTTTATCTTGAATGATTGGATGAGAACCAAGCAGTAAAAGGATACAACTTAGAGTTTTTGATGTAGTATCAGTCCCTGCTATCACCATGGTGTTAATTTCATCTCGCATTTCTTTATTTGTCCATTGCTTGCTTCCAACCGAGTCCTCAATTAAAACATCAAGGAAAGTTTTTCTTTTTGGAAAAAAGTCTCCATCTGAATATCATTGATAGAAACAAATATCCAGGTAATAGGCAGAATAAAATATTCATAATAATATGGTAAATTTAATATTGGAAATGCATCTTTATAGTTACCATGATTCTTTTTTTAATATTTTCTGTAATATATTATTATTTAATATAATTTAGAAACGATTCCCACAGATAAATATGTCAGAGTGCAATGCTAGTCTATGTGCTATAGTGCTATGCAAAGTCGTTAGTTAGACTTATTTTTTTCCACGGTCTTCTACACCCGTCAGCTAAGATCGGAAGAAGCCATTTTCATAGAGGTACCTATAGATAAGCAATATCATTGCATGCAAGTGGTTTTAAATTGGACCACTTTTAAGATATAAGAGATAGACTTGCTACTTCATAACTTTGCACTCCGGCTCTAGGATGAAAATTCATATATTCTAAAAATATGTTTTTACATATATTATCTACATATTTTACTATGGTTACATATACCTAGCAAAACAAGTGAATTTCATTTGATCGAACTGTATGCTAGGTAATCAGGCAGAAAGGCGTATTAGTGTAGTAAAAAGTGCAAAAAAGTGCAAAATTATAATATAACTTTACAATTTATGGTACCATCATTTTAGGATACTACCTACCTATATTATTTTCATTATACATTATTATAGAAAAATATTAATAAACATACCCTTAACATAGTCATTATCTTTGGTATTAGAAATGTCGCTGTGTGTATTATAGTGTATTTTCTTGTTAACCTGAATCACCTGTAAGTAGAGTTTTGAATTTTTAGAAGAATCGTTGGGGCTGTTCAAGAAAGTGGCATTTGGAGGTAAAGGTTTAATGAGTTGTACCCACTTTATAGGGGCGAAAAGATCACGTGGCATATGAAAATGCAGAGACAGATCGGTCTCGTGCATACAATGCCGGATGATATAACAGCAAGGCGGGCTATGTATGAAACTTCTGATGGCAAGAGAAGACATCGACGGCCGAAATTGAGATGGCTGTACTGCGCCACAGGAGATTTAAGAATGCTCAATCAAAGCAACCGGAGAGAGTCAGCGCTGGATCGTCCAGAATGGTGGAAGTTTTTGAAGGAGGCCATGACCCGCCGAGGGATGTAGTGCCATAAATGATAAATGACTTGTTAGTGAAATACTGAAACTTAATTATATTTACAAACATTTTTGCATCTAGTTGCAGTCTAGTTTACAACCAAGTTTCAATCAATTGAAATTACACTATTAATTCAACCTTTCAAATCAGTGTAACTCTCACAAAGTAGTTTTCTACGAAATAAAAAATTAGAGCTTTCAGTACCTACATTTGAAAATGATTGATTAGATACTATTACTAGCTACTTATATTTAGTTGTTCTTACGTTATCAATAAAACCATCAATAGTTTCTAAATATATTTTCTCTTTTTTAGCATATGGTGTCAGGTTAAAAAGCCAAGATGGTCGCAGCCACAACTTAGTCATTCTTTGAAACACCAATTCGATTTCACCCATAACTGACTGAATATAAGTTGAATTCATTGTCTTTTGAGCATTTAACTGTAGTCCCATTGCAGTTTCTGTAAAAAAATATTTTGTAAAATTAATTACCTCACAAAAATAATGACATTATTGATCAGCATCATAGACACTACAATCCAATGTGGGTCATAGCCTCCTCTTGAAAACGTATCCACCAGTGGCGTGCGTTGACTGTTGCTTGTAGGGATTCTGTTTTAAAATTACATATTATGTATCTACTATTTGCTATATAAATGTTATCTGCTTAAGATTTTGTAACTAATTGAAACATGCAAACATTCAATGACGTAATTATGTATGATTTAATGTAGAGTGGTGCAATATTCTAAAAACATTTGTATTATATAACGCCAATATTAACAATCAATTCAGAAAGTCACAAGTAATGTATAAATTATAAAACCAATCGAAGCTGTCAGTTTAGTAATGTTTCAAATAAAATTGCGCAATAAATGCATAATATTGTTGATAGTAATTTATCGAATATTTCAAAAAATGCTCCGCATCTATAGCATCTATTAACCGCACGCCACTGATATTCACCATCTTCTGTCTTTTGCGTCCTCCTTTCACTGCCTTATCTTTGGGGATGCTGTCTTTGTCCAAAGAGTCTTTTGCCTTCTTGTCTGTTGAATGGGATCCTCTTTGCTAGCTGGGTGTCTTCCATCATTGATACATTTCCGGCCTAATGAAGTCGGCCCGTTATCACATGCAAGACAACGGGCAGTCATCGTATAACACGTAGGTATAGTTTGTGGCTTTACCTTCCTCGCCACGGACCATCTTCCCCCCATAATGAAGACCATTCTTATTATTTTTTTTCAATGTTATCCAGTTTCCTCTCTAGTTTTACAAACGCATCGACCCTCATTGGACGCAAATTGAATTTAGGTCGGATTGCTAGGCCAATAAAAAAAATGAGTGGTAACTAGACATAATATCTGTACCTCAGAGGCAGACGGATGCAACTCCATTTTTGGGGAAAATGATTTTTTTTAAGAATCGTCATGCTAAAGGCTTTATTTATTAGAGGCAGAGAGATGGAAGTCCTAGTCCGAGATATGCATAGAATAAAGATGCAAGTGCCATACCTACTGACACGAACAAAAACGCCGACCTTCAGTTAGTGTTTGAAAAAGAGTATGGTTTAACGACATAACTATACAAATCTAGCCTTGTAGTCAATTCTGCCACTCAATAGCCGTGCGACCACCTCGCGACAAAGTACTAATAAGATGTATATAAGTCCCATAGTTCTTGTTGGCAAGTCAAAAACAACTTCTCAGTACACACTATGGAAGAAGCAGAAATAAAATTGGTCAAAAGACTATAAATAGGTAGTAAGTAAGAATAATCGTTTAGTAATAGAAGATAAATGTATTATTGTTAACACTTTTTAATAAATGTAATGAAAATTTTATGTAAACATTTCAGTTCAGAAATCGAGAGTTCTCATGTACAATTGTAACGCTGTGATCAGAGACTCCGATATACCCATACGATAGATTTTTGTGCTGTCATTTTTGAAATGTATATTATGTACTTAATATGTACTTGATGTCTATAGAACTTTGAAAATGAAACATGTGAAAAATTGTTTGCATGAAATATGATAAGTACATACTTGATTAAACTTGGTACAAGTATTAAAAATGTATAAAAATAGAAAAATTGGTAAGTACTCATAAATTCTTGTGGTGTGCAATTATGAACAATGAAAATTTATGCTAATTAAATTAGATTAAGGTAGAGCTAAGCTATTATTGTAAAAATATTATAAATTCGTACATATGTTTATGTACGCGTAATTATAAAATACAGATTTTTATATACTAAAAACCAACGAATTCCAATAAATATTGTAAAAATAACTTGTAGATAATCTCAATACTTTGCTTTAGATGGGTTTCTACCCATAAGCAACAGTAAATCTTGATCGCACTTCAAATGAATGAAGAAATAAGGTATTAAAATTGCATACGTAAAAATAGCTTGACCCTGAAAATTTTACAAAAAGTATTCCCCCAAAATATTCGGATCAGCTGTTTAGCGTCACGCAAAGGAATTAGATTAAAGATTGCATCTGAATTACTATATTAAAACTTCATTATAAGATACATAAATTAGTGGTTGCTCGTGATTAACACTTCCGTTAAATTGAGGCATTTGCATGTTTACATGTTAATATTGGGTATACCGTTGTAATATCATTATGTGATAATTTCCGTTCTGAGGGTAGCTATCAAATAAGAAAGTTATTTCGGGGCCGACTAGTTTTGTTAAAGTTAGATAAATTTCTATTGGTTTAGAATGATTTAGAGTGGTAGAAAAATAACATGGGAAATTTTGATGGGCGTTACGTCTCTATTTTATCGTTTTCGATTAGGGCTGCCATCCCCTTATCCCATATACGAATACTTATTATAATAGCTTATTGGAAAGCTAAAAACCTTTCCTTTCTTTTGGATACATAAAAATATACAAAATCAACTATTTTTTGATAAGTCATTCTAAATGCGTATTTACGAAACGTATTCCAGAGGCTATAGAAATAACCACGGCCGACGCGTGATTTTGTAAAAATAATATAAAGTAATTTCAGCTCGACTTAATTGAAGGTTATTTCTATTAGAAAGGTATCATAGACAGAAGATATACCTAAATTAACTTTGTGCGAAAGGGACAGATTTGCTATCCCTTACGGACTATTTTTTACTGGATCTCGATCCAGAGAGTATAAAAGGGGACCCCTTTTCTATACAAGCAACAGTTTACCAGTCCAGCAGATCATCAAGTCGTCGATAGTAAGTCCTCCACCGGCGAGGCGCAATCGTACGCGAAAATCAGTTTAAAAGTCCTCCTTCGGAGAGGCGAGTAGTAACGCAAAAACCGGATACCAGTTAACTGTCAATTGTGACGTATTCGGCGGAGTAATCTCTTTTCATTCGCTCTCAAAAGAATCGCGGGGATTTCACTACGTGTTTTTTCGGGATGACGTAATCGAAATAAATTACGCAAGAGTTAAATAAAAACAAATTAATAAATCGAGTTTGTAATTAATAATAATAAACTTTTGAAACTATTTTATAATTATAATAACAAATTTTTGAAACTATATTCATAAATAATAAACAAACTTTTCGTAAATAAGTTTGGAAATATAAGCAAATTATTAGCAAATAAGTTTGTTAATATAAATAAACTTTTAATAAATAAGTTTATAAATGCAAATGAACCTTTTGTAAGCAGTTAATAAAATAAAAACTATTTTATAAAATTAATATTATGTGAATATAATACGATTGTGACATTGTATAAGAAAATATTTTACGAAATAAAAATATTTACCGAACATTTACGTGTGCATTCCTCGAATTGAGTGTGAACATTTCGAAACCTTTTGAAAGGTTTCATAAAGATTATATCGTCAGTATACTGGCAGAAAAAGTTAGCTGTTTTGACCTAATAATGCAACTTGATAGATTTTAACACGCTCTATCGTCTGGAAAAACAAGCTCATTCATATTCCATTTATTGTTTTCATAATTTAAAGATGTCAATACGAATTAAGTTAATTATGTTCGCATTTCTTACTGGAAAATAACTATAAGTACACTTAAAGTTTTATGACTGTAGAGATTTAATATTTATATAACTGCACAAAAACGTCAACGTGACTTATATCTTTTTGGCTGTACACATTTATGCCACTGCTCGGCTATTTGTACCAACTTAACTAAATTGCGTACGTCACCCGCGCATTCTACTCATCGATTGACAGTTGATTTTATATGCATCATGCAGGTTTGAGCGCAAATAAGATTTTATTTTAGGAAATATTGACAGCAATGCACCAAAGATACGGAGGCTTCGAATTGCTGAAGGTAGAGCGCGTGTCATTCGTAATTATGTATTTCTAAGAAGAAATAAAGATTTGTTGGCCATGTGTCATAGTACCTAACATTATACCTCCAGAACTACATCCGTGTTGTGAAAATTTGCCTACTTCAACTTCATTGGATAGGACGTCATTACTTGAGCCATCGGAATTTGATTCTGATGTGGAAGAGGAATAACTCTTATGTAATTTATCTCAATTTGTGTAAAATTAAATGTGGCTAACATAATTAACTATTACTTGTATGTTTTTTTTATAAAATAGATCATAGTTAGGTAGGTACTTAACTCTTGTTTCAACATTTTTGGAAACAAATTAATAAACAAAATACTATGTAATTCCCATTTTTATTTTTATCCTCTCCCCTAAATACACATAATTGACATAATTACTTAGGTATTGATTGATTGTGATTGATTGAAGTAATGATAATTTGAAATTAAAATACCAATGATACACAAAAAAGTCATCAAAGTAGATATTTTTTCATAATAATGTCAAACAGAAGTACCTCTATTTATGTGTAAATTTCTAATTTATATAAAATTGCAAGTAAAAAAATCCATTTCTATAATAATTAGGAGTCCTGTATATTACTAGCCAACTACCTATAACATTTAGCCTATTGTCACTCGATTGACTCCAAAAGTGTACTGGTAGAAAACTATAAGTCACCATTTTATTTACAAATTCAAAAAATCAACAATAATTATTACAAAAAATACTTGCTTATACTTGAATTGAATTCTTACATGATTAATGCATTTCATAGAGTGGTTGGTTTAATAAATAATGATTTAGGTGAAAAAATAGAGAGCTCCAAACTTCTTGATTTTAGAAAAAGTCGATTTTCTCAAAACAAGGATTTTTGACTTATAGCTTTCTGCCAGTATACCGACGATATAATGATTAAATAAATAGTTTACGGACATCTTCATAAGTTTTAATTGTTTGAACAATAACAAATAATATGATTGTGACACTGTGAACATAGAACCTGAATAAATTTGGTATCACACCAACCAAGAGTTTTATTTACGGATAATCAAAAGTTATGTTACCACAAGGGAGATCCACCCTCCTAGTTCATCATTAGTCTCCTTAGTGACGGCCCGGTTAACATTTTGAGCTAGCCGCGAGCCGGGTCACGTCACTACCTTAGAGGCAGAAGGATGCAAATCCAATAATCCACTAAGATAAAATTCTCTCAAACCGTCTGCAATATGTACTAGACGAGAACCAGCCAGGAGAACGAGCTTTAGAGGAGGATACAGCACTATGGACCATATTCAAGTCATCAGAGAAATTAAAGCGGTAACAGGAATACAAGCTGCCGCTATCCATGGGTTTTATAGACTATGAGAAAGGGTTCGATTCCATTAAGAAATTTTCAATACTCGATGCACTCAGAAATCAAGGAATTCTCGAGCGCTATATAAATATTTTCAATAATATGTACAGTAGTGCAACAACATTTCCATAAACCATCGCGCATTTCCTATCAGCAAAGGAGTCCGACAAGGTGATACAATCTCACCTAAACTATTTACAGCTACACTTGAAGACTTATTTAGAGAACTTGACTGGAATGACGCGGGCCCCCATAAATGGAGAATACGTGAGTCATCTGCGCTTTCCCGATGACAATAAATAGTAGTTTGCAAGACTCAGAAGACCTCCAAAGCAGAATGCAGGAACTCGCTGGAGTAAACAACAAAGTAGGCTTGAAAATAAATGTGTGAAAGAAGAAAGTCATGTTCAACTGCTTTGCGGGCCAAAAAGAGATACTCATCAATGGCATTCAGCTCGAACAGGTGAAAAACTACATCTATCTGGCACAACAAGTGTCTATAGATGGATGTATATTTGATGAAATTGTTCGCAGGGTAAAGCTATGCTGGAGTGCTTTTGGCCGCCTGAATAATTTCTTCAAAAATGACCTCCCACTGTGCCTAAAGTGCAAAGTGTTCAACCAGTGTGTACTTCCCTTAATCACATGCTTGTGAAACATGGACCTTAAGTAAAAGAGAGATCCAGAAACTTAGATTAGCACAACGTGGAATGGAAAGGTGCATACTGGGCATAACGCAAACGGACAAAAAGAAGAATGAGTGGATGATGGAACAGACAAGGATTAATGATGTGAAAGAGTTTGCTAAAAACCTCAAATGGAAATAGGCTGGACACATAGGTCGAAGAAAGAACAATAGTTGGACAAATTTATTCATCCAGTGGTATCCAAAAGGTACAAAACATCCGCAAGGTAGATCTAGAGGCCGCTGGATCGATGAAATGATAAAGTTCTGCGGAAAAACTTGGCAACGCAACGCACAGGGACGAGAGAAGTGGAATTAACTTGGAGATTAGCGAGGCCTTCATCCAGCAGTGAATAGATTCAGGCTGGTGATGATGATGAATACATTATAAGATTTTTTTTAAAAATGTGTTTTGCTTTGTTATATTTATACCTACCTATAAATTTTTTTAACTCATAATTTGTTTTATTTTGGCTAGGTAAATAAGATACAAATCCACATTTAACAAAATATCTTTAGAGGCAGAAGGATGCAAATCCACACTACGTTTTTTATTTTATTTTTTTTAGATATAAAATTGTATTATATTTATTCCTTTCTTACATATTCCAGAAGTACTTTAATTGAATTAGAATAAAAAAATAATGATCATTATATGTATATTTTCTTAGAAGTTATGAATATTCGTTTAAAATAAAAATTGTTTTTTGGCTCTCCTGAACAATTGGGTATTTGGCACTTGCATCCGTCTGCCTCTGAGGTACAGATATTATTACCTAATAATAAATGATAAATTTATTTTTCCACATGATTTTCAAAAGAAAGCTATACAAAGTGCTGTAAAAAAAAAAAAAGAATTTTATAATGTATAAAAGAAACGTGTACCCAGTGGTCGTTATGATTCCATATCTTTTGTAATCTTAGATATTATAATTAACATTGGCACAAGTCGGTTATCCTGAATACAGTGGCAAACACATTTTGAAAATAGCCGATATACTTGATTATTTGTTAGGATAACCTAACCTAATGATACACTCTCACATTAGCCTATTGCTAGTGCCTGCACTGTAACTTCAAAAAAGGGTGAAACATGTTACCTTAACTCAAAAATCGTCGGCTTAACAAAACATGCAACCAAGCTCCTTGATAACCCGTCAATATATTCTAGTTATTAAATAATTATTTAGTAGATACAATTTTTATGTTGTATTACCCTAATTGTTCTATTAAATGTCTAAAGTTGTAAATTGAATCGTATAAACAATAATATGTAAACAGTGTGAAGGATGCAGTATGTGAGTTGTACCTGACGAATGAGATGTTAAATAATAGTATAATTAATATTAAGGTTATGTAAAATGTATATTAAATGTTTAGTTAATAAAACGTAAATTATACAGCGTAATAATCGAATATAATTTAAATTCAGTAGAATCGTTTGTAGTAGTAAAATCATAATTCTAAATAATAAATACGCAGTAATATTAAAATGGTAACACCATTAGATAATACATTGTACATTTATTGTTTTGTCGCGTTATTAAATAAGGAGAACCCCGTCGCGTTTCCGCTATTTTTTTTCTTGACTGAGTACTGTGAACCCTGTCGAAGTTAGTTAGCATCTTAGGCTCAACCGCTAAACACTCACTGTCGGGAAGTTTATTATATAGGAGAAAGCTCGTGCGAGCAACAAATAGCCCACTAAGAATAAATTAAAGTTTTTTAAAATAATGTGTTCTTAAAAAGAAAAATATAATAAAAGTGAATCTACCAAAAATTTGTGTTGCCCGTGAATTACCTACCATCTCACCCGTGTCTCTTTATGACACTACAGTCCCGAATATATGATATAGAATATATAAATCATAATAATGAAATATATTAGTACCTACGAGTACCTACCATAAAAGAGTATTATTATAAAGGTTATCACGCTTAGAATAAAGCCACATTTGATACATCACATGAGGAATGATAACGAAATATACATCTATCATACAAAACCTTCAGATTATTTAAACATCCATATGGACTAGGGGTTGTCCATGGTTTTTGTTGCGCCCGTGATATTGCAACTGGTGACGTAGAGGCACTTGACGTGACGTGACATACATATTGTGTATGGAATGGATAACGCTCAAGAGGGCGACATTTTGCGACCTCGTGGTTGCTGTATGTATACTCTGATATTGCAGCGTAGCTGGTTGAAGTAAGTGGTAATTTATGTTACGATGAGAATGTTCGCATTTAAAGCTATGGGTTGCGTTCTTAAAGCAAGCAATTTGCCAAATTCAAATGTCATTTTCAACATCTGTTGAATCCAAAGCAAGAATTCAATAATTACGCCTCATGGGTATCATTAGTTAATATTGAAAAATTTGTCAATAACACAATTGTGAAGAAACACTGTATTTTGTATAAACCTAAATATTACAAATGCCGTGGGTCCCAGGCCAGCTTCAAATTCTAGGCTTGGCAGTTTTCAATGTGTGTTTAGAATCAGAGAATGGACCTAATAGGTCAAGCAGGTGGCTAACACCCATTCCTCGTAAAAACAAAAATCTGTTCTGTGGAGGCCTATAAATGATAATCCTCCGAAGATCGGACATGGTCAGAAAAATAAATAATGCAAATAACTGAATACATACCACAAATTAGATCAAGAGTACAGGCCGTCGTAAAATTGGTGACATCAAATGAACCCCTTTGATTTAACAATTGGTTTACCATTATTTCACTTTTTTTGACAAAAACTTCAATATAACTATCCAAAATTTTTTGATGAAATGTTGGCGATAGCTTCTTTCGATGAACTTTCCATAGCGATGCTGAAAAATTACATGTATGTTTGGTATTATGGATAATGACAATATTGTTTAGACATCTAGAAAATGGGTATCAAAAATCACCAGTTCTTAAAAAATGTCTACAAACTATTGTTCACGGAAAAACGTGACGTGAATATTCTCGAGGGAATATTCTCCAAAACGATAGTCTTTTTAATAATCATAAAACATCTCGATGTATTTCATGAAAGATAAATAAGTATGTTTTATGAATATTCGTTGTTTTTTTTTTAAATTTCCAATGCATTGGATGCATCATTTGACGTTTTTAGTAAATATGGTTGATCTTAACTGTAATGTCTCATTTAAGGAATAGGTACTTTCAGTAAATATATTTAAATATACAAATTGACGTAATAGTTTGATTAGTATCTATATAAAACATACTTTCAGCGGTGAGAAGTCCATTCCCCACCAACTTCGATAGAAAGAGATACGCGGAAGATTTATTAAACTCCGCACTTAGAATAATTTGAACATCAGCGGGATTTGTTAAAACTGAAACGGTAAAATATATTAAAAATGAGTTATTGTCTTATAATAGGTGAAAATAAAATAATTTTAGCATGTTATAGGATACGATATTATTAAATATATTGTATACATAGCAGTGTTGCGAATGTTAACATAAAAAATATCTACCAAGCATTATCAAATTTTGTAAATTAAGTAGTAACTACTGTAAAAATATTCATATTTTATTTTATAGTCAGATATATTATGTATTTACCTATGATGAGCTTAGGTCCAAGCCAAATTTTTATGATTCCTCCAGATTGTCTGTATAACTTTTCAATATTTTTTATTGTGTTGCTGACAGCTATAATTAGAAATTTAGAAATTACCTTTTTGATATAGTCAAAATAAATAATATGAACATTCAAATAAAGAACTCGTCCCGTTCGTAAACTTTCCGCGGAGGACTTAATAAACAAGTATTAATTGAAGCTCTACTGAAGAATTAGTCTCTTGAGTCTTCACAATGTGATTTTGTGATTTTGTATTTGTGACTATGATTTTCTTTGAATAATATAATATATATGCTGCCAAAAAATATATATATATGATAACAATATTACATATTAGTATTAATATTACAGAGTACATAAAAACTATTCTTAAATCTCTTGGATAACAAACTAATTTCTTATCTAAACGCTTATTTGTTGACAACAGTTTCACTTTGATTCATGTGGATTTATGCACTCCCAAAAAGTTTACCATTTGAATTAGATACTGAACACACAAAATTTTGAAAACAGTTCTGAGAAATTGTATTACTTATAACCAATAGAAAAAATCTTTTTGAAAAAAGTAAGATACCCCAAAGGAATCGAACCTGCATCTCTCGGGTAGACCACTATGCTAAAGCTGTCATACTAATTACGACAAATTTTAACTATTGGCTCTCTGAAGCGCTTCCCAAATTGAGCTACGATTGGCTATCGACTTTTCTATTTAAATCAAAGCAGATATTACTTTAAATTACTAGCCGACGTCACGGTCGTCACGGATTACTCCAGAAGTGTTTTCAAAAGTGTATCTTGTCTCATTAAAATTGCTATTAAGTTGATATAACATAGAAAAATCTATAAATCATTAAAATGTTAATTTCGTTATAGTTTTTAATTAAACCGGTGCAATTACATATTAGATTTAAACACTGTTGTACTGTGTGACTTTTATAATATCAGATAGCCTTACGCGAGATGGGCAAGATAAAAAATAAAACTGTAGGATGTCGGCAGAAATGTAAACAAAACCCAGCTCATTGGATAACCGAATGGTAAGCAACTGTATATATTATATTTTTCCGCCAAATTGCACACAATTAAAAACAATTTATCATAAAAACAAGTAAGACGTCTTCGACAGCCCTGGGTGATTCTGTACAGTCGGCACCTTTGTCTTGTTCTCAGCGATCCGCTAGCTTTGAATAAAAAAATAATCTGTGGGTGACCACGTTAATAATCATTTTTTATAAGTATAAATTATTTCTTGCATTGGCTTTACTTACCAACAAAATACAGTAATTATTGTACCTACCAACTAAAAGTAAAGTTGTGTTACTTGTTTGTAAAAGTGTCAGACTAAATTTAAACCAATCGGGTAAGTAATAAAAAGTCACTTTCTTTTTATAATAAACTATATTCCACTTTTTTTTAAATATGCATTAGAATTAAACAATATGTACCCTTTTTTTTAAATAATTATGTAATAGGTCTTACACATTCAAAATAAATATTATTCATTAATAATGTTTTTGGATAGCACATGAAATAAAAATGTAGGTAGATATGTATTTCAACATCCTTCGTATGTTTAGTTCTCAGACAATTTCAGGTTAAAACGTTATTACTATATTATTAAGTTTATATCGTGGCTATCCATCATATTGGTTGCAATTACTTGCCACCAAACAGCTGATTAACAAATTGAATTTAGTAACATTTACGTATATTAGAAGATATCATTTTTTGGTTACCCCATTCTTTATTCACTTCGACAGTGTTTATGATTTAAATTTAATTAAGATAACATTATTTACTTTAGACCAAAGCATTGTCGGTGACCTTTGAATATTACCAGTGGAGCAACAATTCCGGACCACATGTAAAAAAATCATATTTTCAATTCTCAAGGGCAATTCTGTAGAGCGTCTCCTTAACAGCCTATTTCCATCCCTTGCCACTGATGTTTATCTATTTATTTGTAACCATTCCAAATTCAAAACGCATTATCAATACATCGGTTTATATTGGAAATGTCATATAATTTCTTTATTTTTGTAAACTTAATAATTTCCTAAAGGGTCCACGTGAGCCACGTATGTCAAAATGGAGGTGTTCTGGTATTTTCAGAGCATAAGCTTGGACATTCCTTAAACGTTGTAGATAATCTATTTATATAATTTTGAAGCCGTATTATCCTTTATATTTTTCCGATTTTTTTAACGGTAAATGTTTAAACACACGCGTTAACATGATCTTACTCCCTACTTCATTTATCGTTTTTCAATTAATAGCTACGGCCGTATGTTGTAGCTTAGTCACTGGGAAATGCCAATAGAAATGGCATATTTCAAAAAAATACTACCTTATTCTTAGGTCAATAATTATTATAAAGCAAACATTATTCATAGGATGTTTATCACGTTTAAATTGTCAAAGACATAGCTTATAATCAATATCTTTAGAATTATCTTCAATTGTGTTAATCGTGTCCATTTTTTGAATAATAAAATGCCTAATTCTTGTCAAATTTGGGATCAAAAAGATTATAAAATATATTTTTTTATCGTAAATATGTCACTATTTAAAGTTAATATTATTTTTACTAATGGTTTTGTACATGCGTTTAAATATTAATTAATCTAAAAAATCTTAACACCACTGCACATGGATGTACTGAAATATGACTATATTCTAAAACATTAGAGCGAGAGGTTTAAAAGAATACTATGTTATGTAATAAAAATACTTTATGCAGTCATCAAATGTTTAAAATAAATATAAAGGATAATAAGGCTTCAAAATTATATAAATAGATTATCTACAACGTTTAAGGAATGTCCAGGGTAATGCTCTGAAAATACCATAAAAGCTCAATTTTGACCTACGCTGAGTATATGGGCCGTTAAACAATGAATTATTTAAAATCCAATTTATTTTATAGAATACTATCTGATAGTTTTGTATTGTCTACAGATTGTTTTATAAAAATAATAACACTAGTCGATTTCATGATTTTAAATAATTTGAATAATAACATAGTATGCTACTACCTAAATTATCTCCAGAGGCTAGCAAAACATTTCCCAATAAAGGCACTCCAGGGATTCCTGGGATAAGCGCTGCCAGTTCATATAATCTTCTCCTTGATATATAAAACACTATGTAACACAACACTGGGAAAATACACATGCAGCTTAAAATTACATTATAGTAATTCATTTTATGTGAAAAGATTGTAAACAATTCGTATCTACTGCTTCTTCAAAATCTTGTAAATTCTTGCTTTGTTTCGTATATAAATGAATCAAATTAATTTCCAATTATATTTACTTATATAGGTAAATACATTATAGAAAATTAGCAGTGCAGTAGGGGGGAAAAGGAGCTGAAAAACTCTCGACTCAACCGTCTGTGACGTACATCATTATACTCAAAATTATAATACATATGCGCAAAATTTTTTTCAAAAATATTTGATGGTGATTCGCGAATCACGGGTGTATTGTAATTGTTTGCTAACAATACCTCTACAACTGCAAGCCGCTTTTACCGTGCCCACGGTCTCATTGTATAATAATTTAATTTTACCTTTTAGTAAAATTGCGATAAAGAAGGTCTCTTCTCGCCTCGACTCGACCCAGATACACATTTTTCGTAATGGCAAGCCGGATCTCACATACAAATTCGTCTAGACTGCAACACGTCGAATTTGTCGATATGACTTTGATGGCATTCACAAAATACGTATAACAAAGTGTACCGCCCATAGAGGTATTGTACCGCCGCATACCGCATGGTTCCAATAGTTTATTTTGAAAAAAAAAACAGATGGTGTCGCATACAAAAAAATCATCCGACATGTAAGGCAGGTATAATCCCAAAATGTCGCATTCATTTTGGCTAGGCGCGTGACGTCATAGTCCCGGCATGGCTTCATATGCTCACGGAAGAAATTTGTTGTGCTCAGTTTTGATTTATGATTATATTCCCAGTCGAGACGATTTTCAATGTGCGACTGGGCTTAGTAGGTATATTGCAATATGTTTTGCAATTCAAAATTGATGACAACAGAGGCTTTGAAAACATAAAGATTTCTTGCCTACTCAACTTTAGAATTTGCTCAACGTTCATGATAATAATTATTGAGTTGAAACGACTAGCACACATTGTCAAAAATAATATATCGGAGTGGACTGGAGTCGCGGTACTTAAACTCTCCGACGGGAGATGTCCTACTTTTACTCCTCGATTGTAAAATTTTCAGCAAGGAGCGACAAAACCTGATTATTTATTATAGATGGCAGACACGGACATGCGAGACCTTCTGGGGATCATGGGAAAACGGAGCCGGAAGAGATGCGCTTTTTAATTTCTGTACTGACGTAACAAAAAGAATTAAAACAATAAACGTTGATATACAACAATGATTCAGGCATTTCAGATCCAGTGGGTCTATTGACTCTACTCTATACCTACATAAATATGATAAACTATCGTCGATAGCCGCCTTGTGTATTTAATAGACCCACAGGGGTTGCAGTCATATAATATAAGTTAGAATAAGTATTTGTTCAGAATATCAGTAGGTACTATGCGACAATTATTCTTCCACGGAAAAAAACGCGGCTATAGATCGCAGTTCTAAGTTCCTAATGAATACGACGAAATATTCATCAGAATCTCCACCACCTTGGACTAGGAAGAATTTTCCAGGTTTTTTCATAGATCCTCTTAAATTCAAATTAGCAATACCCTATGCCGGTAGACGAATTATTGTCTTCAATTAGGCAATATTATTATGTATGTACCTAAATACCTAATATACATAATAATATGTTATTTTAAAGTCTAATTAATGCGATACTTCTCAGATACCTGCTGAAAAATGAACTACTAAAGCATTTCATTAACCCCTATTTCTACAAGTCTTGTCGTAGGTATTAATTGTTTTAAATGCTTGTTTGATCAAGAGCTCAATTGATCAAGAAAATAGGTACGATTTTCCGAAAAAAAAATTTTAAAAAACTTATAATCTTAGGAGGTCTATGTATAGCGTGTATGAACAGAATCAAATTTTAATGAGCATGGTCATTTTCGACGCCCGTTTTATTTTTTACAAGTAGTATTTAGTTATTGTTTTCGCACGTCCTTTGGTGGACTCTTCAGTTGTTTAAAATAATAGGTTTGAAGTAAGTTTTTGTTAATAACTCTTTTTATATACCTAATATTGTTAATTATATTGCGTCGTAACGAATGTTTTTTGGATGAACGATGAAAAAATTATCGAACTTTGGCCGTTTTACATGTCGTCTTAGAACAATGAAATAATACGTAAGCATTTAATTAATATCTTAGTAAAATAAAATATTTCATCAACTACCTAGCGTTCTTCTTTAGATTATATATATCCATAATAACACACTATCAGGGTTGTCGAACCTTTTTATGTACGCGTGCCAAAATTTTCTAAATAATATTTTTCGACTGTCTGACGTGCCAAGCAGTTTTTCATGGCGAATAAAAAAAGTTTTCTAAAAAAATAGTTTTTAAGAATTCTATTAAAAAAGTTTAAAAATTACAATATGGTTCTTGATATACCGTATGTCTAGCCGAAGGCATATCTTTTATTCTTTGACTTTTTCCCTTGTTTTCAAATTAGTCAAAGTGATCGTCGAAGCATTTAAACCATTCTTCTTTCATATTAAATTCTCCATCACTGAACGGTTTTTCCGTTTTAAGAGATTGTGTTTGAGGCAAGCAGTTATTATATTTGAATGACTGCCGATAATTATTTTCATAAGGTTTGTTGATTGAATATTTATATTTTAATTCCCCGATACTAAGGACCGATTTGTCATTATTTATGCATGAAATTCGTCGTTTCTGTTTGCGCATTGATTGGTAAACATAATATAAAAGACCAAAGAAAATACGCATGGCAATGTCGTCATTATTTTTAAATATTATACTTACTTGGTATATATTTATTTGTAAAGCTTTAAGAAAAAACAGGTTTTAAATATAATATCTTTTCTCTTCAAAATTAAACATTCGCGTGCTATGCAAAATCATCGTGCCATAGGTTCGCCATCTCTGCACTATAATAATTATTGTTGTTTGATATTTATGAGATCCCACGATGGCCGGACGACTACGTGTCAGGCCAATAGTGTCGTGGTCCCGGGCTAACAAAAACTCACATATTGTTTTTACTCAGAGTATAGACCAGTGTTAAGGTGATACATCAGTGAAACGGCAAATAAATTTCGACTAAAGGCGCAATGAAATTTTGGACTCACTCGCATTCTGAGAGAGAACGTCGAGCTGGAACCACGTCACTTTGTTTCATGATGGTGACGGGCGTATTAATTCTTAAATCGTGTAAAGATTAAAAACGTTACCCATTTACCTAAAAAAGAAAACATGTCAATGAATATATTATTATTGTTACTAATTGAACATACGTTTAAGTGCCCACCACCACCCGTCATATATGCACGGCCGCTTTCTATGACGCTTTAAACGTGTCTGAAAGAAGTGATTTTAAGTGCTCATTCCGTTCCGAGACGGAGCCGCACGGGACTGATGCTGCAACCATGCACCGTAGTGCTTAAAGAAGAAATTTAAGAGAGAAAATGTTTGTTTTTTGGACTGGCTCTGCTGTCCGCTGACGTTAGGCGCTTTGTGTACCCGCATACTGAGTGTCACGAATTGAAATGGATGAGTCTACAGAAAAGTCGGGACTATCCCGCTCCCAATACGACGTTGCAAATTTCTCAAATGCCGCAAAGTTGGCCTCGGCTGCTACCAGATCTCCATCACAAATTGGGCCCGTGTGAGGACGGATCCTGGCAAACAGCTCCGCTCGTTCGAATTCCATAATCGGGCAATCCCAGAGGATGTGTTCAACATCTTGGTGGTCATGCCCGCAGGTACAACCCGGCCCATCTAATATCAAGCCAAACTCGTGGAGTCCGGCGGCAAAGTTGCCATGGCCGGTGAGGAACTGGCTAATCCAGTGCGAAGGTTGGAATCTTCTAGTTTGGTGCCTGTAGAATACGTCTGGAAAAAAACGGTAAGTGTGCCGCCTCTTGGGGGAAGGTGGTCCACCTCGCCTGCCATGCCGCAAATGCGGTCTTGTACACAATGTCTCTTACAGTCTTCCTGTAAGGAACGTCTTCGGATCTCTGCGGTGGTGTCAGATGGACACCGGCGACTGTTGTGCTGATCCCCCTCAAGAGGAGGGTGATCGATCCTCTGACTTGGACGTGCAGATCGAGGGGTAGCACCCCTGCGAGTACCGCAAGCGCGTCAGTAGAAGTTGTGCGGTAGGCTTTGGTAAGCGAGATCAGCGCAAGTTACTGCCCGCTTAGTAGTGCACGTCTCACGAGAGTTAAGGAGTTTACTCGGGAATGCCAAATGCTGGAGGCGTAACCGGCAATTCCCATGAAAATTGCGCCGTATGCAACCTTAAGGGCTCTAGGTTTAAGTTCCCAATTGCTGCCAATTCTATGATAGGCCGAATTGGCTTTAGAGACGGCCGTCTTGGCGTGGTAAACGAAAGACAGCTTGTCATCAAGAATTACTCCCATATACGTAACCTTTTCGGAGAAATGCACTGGCCAAAACGAACCGTGGGCGGCCGTCGAGTTATGTTGACCCGAGAACTACCCCTGAGGAGGACAGCTTCCGTCTTGCTCGGGGCAAAGGTCAGCTTGTTCAGCAACCCCCAATTAAGGATTCTGCCCAAGGCGTCCGTGGTTGCACGCTCAAGTGCTGGTCGGTTCGTCGCCCCAACAAGCAGGAGCAAGTCGTCGGCGTACGCAACGAACGTGCAGCCCGGAGGCAGTGGCAGGGACAGAACGTCGTCAAACAGGATGTTTCACAGAAGGTGTCCCAGGTCAGAGCCCTGGGGACACCCCGTGGTGGTCCTCCTGTGAATCAGGCTGGGGCCGGAGTCGTAGGTTATCTCCCTATTGCTGAAGTAGCTTTGAACCAAGGCACAGAGGTCCCCGGGAATCTGTTTTAGCCGAAGCTTTGCCAGAACCAAGGGCCACCACGCAGTATCAAACGCGCCCGCGATGTCAAGAAAAATCCCGGCAACCAGGTCCTTGCCAGAGCTCTCCAGAGAATCGATCACAAAGCAAATCGCATCTTCGGTGGACTTTCCGGGTCTAAACTCAAATTGTTTTTGTGAGATTGGACAGTTTTCCGACAAGTGGGACTCAATCCTGCTGTTTATCAATCTTTCCAATATCTTCCCAAAGACGGGAAAGAGCGTAATCGGTCTATACGCTTTCGGGTCACAATGAGGGCGACTGCCGGCTTTGGGGATCACCGTGAGGTGACCCTTTTTCCAGCAGTCGGGGAATATGCCACTACTCATGCAATATTTGTAGAGTTGCGTGATCTCGTGTGAGGCAAAAGACCACGCCCTTCTCGCTAGCTCGTTATCTATGCAGTCAAGCCCCGGGGCTTTGCCAATCGGGAGGCTGGCAAACAGGATCCCTAGTTCGGACATGGTAGTGGCTGCGGATCGCGGAGTGTTTAAGGGGAGCAGCGCATAGACGCGAAGCTGCTGAAATCGGTCGTTATCAATGTCGAGCGACTCGTTGTCCTGCGGGATAAGAGCATCCAACAGGACTGTGGCGGACTCTTTAGAGCTATTGGTGAACGATCTGTCGGGGCGCCGTACCGCCGACATGACTTTTCCAAGCCGTGAACCCAGCTTCATCACGCGGAAGGGGGGGTCTCACGGATCATTGCCACCCATTTCAGTGACGAACTCTCTCCAGTGCACCTTCTTAGCCTTACTGATTGCCTTTTTGAACTTGAGTCTAGTGGTCCTGTAGGTGACCGCAAGCGGATGGTCCGCGTGCGGCGACCCCTCCAGCGATCTTCGCGCTGCTTGTAAGGCCCTTCTGGCTCTCCTCATTGCGTATCTCAGTCTTTTCAGTCTCGGCTTCCACCAGGGTGCGAGGTTCGGCGGTCTCGGGGTCGTCCTTCCGATAGTGCCCTCCGCTTTTTCAATCATGAGATTCGTGAGGTCTTCAGCCGCAGCGTGCATGTCCTTTGGCGGAGGGCGCGAGGAGGGAGCCATCCTGTCCAGACCCTCAGCAAACTCGCCTAACTTACTTTCAAACCTACTTGTTTATTAAATTAAGGAACGAAGCTAATCATACAGGCAGCAAAATTTATGTGAAGAGATCTTCACGCCCGTAGTAAGACGCCGCAAATTTTTTGAAAGCAAGATAATTGGCCTTAGTAGCAACCAGGTTGGACAGGCCGATGAGTCCAACAGCTGGTTGGACCGACCTGAGCATTTCCTCCCGTTCGGAGCACATACTCAGACACTCCCATAGGATGTGGTTGGCACCCTGTATTTCCCCTCCGCATGGACATGTCGGACGGCTTACAAGTCCAAGCTCAAAGAGCTTGCCAGCGAATCTACCACGACCAGTCACAAATTGACTGGTGTAATGGTCTGGAGTCAGATATTTAGTTATCTCCATTCGCCACTGTATGTCTGGAAAAAACGTATATGTGTGCCGGCCCTTGGTCGATTCGTCCCACTTTCGCTGCCAGGTCTTAATGGCCGCGTTGAGTGACATGAGTCTAATTCTGCGCCTCAATAATGTTACTCCTTCGCCAGCTAGCCGACGGGGGGAGGACGAGGTGAAAATCACCAACGTCGGCCTCCTCGCCCTTGAGGAGCAATATTGAAGCGCCGCTGACCTGAATATGCAGGTCAAGTGGGAGAATGCCGGCCAGGACCGGGAGCGCGTCAGTTGAGGTAGTACGGTAGGCCTTGGTAATGGACAGAAGCGCGATGCGCTGTCCTCTTAAAAGAGAGATTCTAAGTTTGACACTTTTGGGAATGCGCGGGCACCAAGCATTGGCGGCAAGCCCCATCCTTCACCAGCCATGGGGCCGATCCTCTGGAAGGCCACCCCAGCCTTGTAGACTTGGGTTTCGGCATGGTGTAGGAAATTTAACATTGTGTCCATTTTGACGCCTAGATAGGTGACGATCTTCGACACTTTCACTCTCGTGTCACCGAATCGGACTGTGGGTAGTCTCGAACAGCTAAGTCGTCTCGGTCCTTTGAGGACAATGGCTTCTGTCTTGGTAAGTGCGAATGATAGTCTAGTTAATCTACCCCAAGCCTCAATTGATGCTAAAGCTTCGCCAACGGTGCTCTCAATCTTCGCCCTGCTGTCGGCCTCGACCAGCAGCAGCGCATCGTCTGAGTAGGCAATGGCAGTACAGTCGGTTGGAAGCGGAATTCTAAGGAGATCGTCGAAGAGTACGTTCCAGAGAAGGAGCCCGAGGACTGAGCCCTGGGGACATCCCATGCTGGTGTTCCTCTTTATTGTGGTTGAACCAACTCGAAACTCGATCGATCTATTGGTGAAATAACTTTGAATTGACGCGAACAAATTTCTTGGTAGTCTCTTCAGCCGGAGCTTTCGAAGTATAAGAGGCCAAGACGCACTATCAAACGAACCTGCAATGTCCAGGAAAACTCCTAGGACGTATTTACGGCGAGAATTTTCAGCAATGGCAATTACGTTCCTTATGGCGTCGACTGTTGATTTGCCTCTTCTGAATCCAAATTGCTTATCGGAAAGCGGCGAGTGTGTCTCCAGGTGGGCTTCAATCCTGTGGCACAGTAGCTTCTCCAGCACTTTACCCAGAGCGGGCAAGAGTGTTAGAGGGCGGTAGGCTTTGGGGCTAGACGGTTCTCGGCTGCCAGCTTTGGGGATTACCTTAAGTAAGCCCCTCTTCCAGCAGTCGGGGAACGTGCCGCTTCTGATGCAGTCACTGAAGAGGGCTGTAATCTCTGGCGCGGCGATGGCCCATGTGCGTTTGACAAGTAGATTGTCAATGCAGTCCAGGCCCGGGGCCTTGCCAGCAATCAACGTGCGTATGATGTGGTTGATCTCCTGTTCGGAAGGCAACGATGAGTGATCCGTGTTGATGAGAAGAGAAGCCTCAAAGCGGGCCATCCTCATAGCGTCGTCATCCCTGGATTCATCATCCAGTGGGATGAGGGCCTTGAGAAGGACCGCAGCCGTTTCAGACTCAGTACTGGTGAGTCCGCCACCCGGTTTCTTGATGCCGCACAAGAGGCTCGTCGGTCTGAGTTCCAGCCTCAATGCACGGTATGGAGGACCCCAAGGGTCCGAACCTCCCTCAATCGTGACGAAGTTACGCCAGTAGTCTTTTTTGGCTTGAGTAATCGCTTTCTTGCATACCATTCGAGTGGATTTGGCCATGGTTGCAAGGGGATCGATGGAGGCAAGTGGTTGCTTGCGCAGGCGTGCACGTTGATGGGCCTTGCGTGCTTTTCTGAAAAGGTCGCCACGTCAAAGGTGACAAAGAAGAGTTATACTTTATATGGGCAGATAAATCATGAGTGTCACACGGATCCACTGACACGGGGTCTTGTGCCATTGGATGTCGATATGGGTAGAGGTGAGCTGCGGATAACGCTGCTTCCCGACGGCAAAATTATCCAGGTCAGGATCCTCAGTCACGAGATCCCGTTGTAAAAGAAAAATAATGATGTTATCAAATAATAGGTACCTACTGAACACATGACGGAAGGTAACGCGTGTATATAATAATAGTACGCGTACAAACGTAAGGCGCGCATGCCATCCCTTTCAAATATATATATATGCTAGGAATAACTTGAATGACAGCAAGCCGGTGTAATTTCATTCAAGTTAAATTTAATTCAAACTATTAACTTCGACTATTTATCGAACCCATCAAACTAATTATTGAATTCGCGACACGTGACTCTACACCAATGATACTCAACCTTTTTTTTCTTCGGGCCAAATACATATATTTGTAAAGTAACGCGGGCCGCATCACTACTGGTGTGACGAAAAAAATCATTTTTACAAAACATTTTTGAGATTTTAAGAAATATGCGTGTTTTTTTAATTAATCGTGTGCAATAGCAACACTCTTATACCAGATCTTATGTGGACCATAATGACAATCCTCTTCGGGTATCACTATCTGTGCGTCAAAATCGAAACGAATTTCAAGATATACGAAATTCCTGATCATAAATGAGTTTCGGGCCGCACATACGTTGGTACGTACACACCTATCTTTGAGAAAATAGAGATACATATATTCTTACGTTATCGGTTAAACTATTGATAGTTTTTAGATATGCTTTTTCTTGCTTGGCGTATGGCGTCAATTGATAAAGCCAATATGGTTGCAGCCACCATTTAGCCATTCTTAGACTAATGATTATTGATTCACCTGTGATTGCCTGTATATAAGATAATTTGATCTTCTTTTGAGCATTTAACTGTATTTTCATTGCAGATTCTGTAAACATATTATTTATTGAAATTAATAACCTAATACACAGTAAAAATACATTATATTTACTCGTTCACGATAATGTTAATAAATTTAGTTTTTGCACAAAATATTATTTAAGAATCTTTAGGGTAGCGAATATTTATTTATTTAAGAAAACAAAACATTGTAGACGTACACAACATGAGATTTACATTATAACAATTATTACCCTCACAAGAGACAAGAAGAGAATATAGAAAATAATATAATAAAAACAAAAAAATAAAAATAAAAACATACTTAAATACAATTTTATACAGAAAAATTAAATTTCGAATACAAAATACATAGCACGTCACCGAAAATATTGTCACATAATGGAATAAGGTGGGAATAAGGGTAGGAATGATTGTATGGATAGGAAGGTAATTGGGCGTTATGAAAAATTTATTCCAGTCAAATGTTTACATTTTGAAACGTCAGCGTGCAGGATTCGGGGTATATATTGTGTTATTGAAAATACAGAAGAAATAAGTATAGTGCATAATGGCAAGTAGTTCTAAAACAGTTCGTGGAAATGTCAGAGACATCATTCTAAAAGTATGGCAATTCTGCGATGACGAAAAAGGAAAAAACGAAATGATTATTTATATCGATAATGGAATACAACGGCCAGTCGTCATGACAGTTGTTCAGTGTTACCAAGTTGCATTTATATTACAACGCAAGTAATTTCTTATTTTTTTTAGTTTTGTTCAAAGTTATGATATAAATAAAAATTAATGTCGGATAGCAATATAAATGAATACTTACTTATTATTTGTGTATGTAAACGGATTTATAAAGAAATTTAGTATATTAATTAAACTGAAATTTACAAGTTTGAATTCCATAACATGACCTCGACTGGTTTTATTTTTACTGTAAATGGTCCTACGAGTGACACAGAATCGGATGATAGTCTATCTGGAATTGAAACATTATAGTAGTTATATAATTTCTACATTGTTTGTGTAATTTATAATTATCGGGCTTCATTTAAAATTCCATTTATGTTGATACTATTTTACTGTCTTTAGAGTTAATTTAATTTACTTTCGCTTTTTTTTTATATTTTTTTCCGTGACTAAAATATACACAATACTACTTTATGTTTTCCAATTTCAAATTTTTCCAACTATGCATTTCTTCCTCATGGTTATAAAAAAGTAACACGTTTTTATTTTGATTGTGTTAATTTTTTATTTTAATAATATTTGTACCAATATCTACTACCAATAAAAAATTATAAATTACCATTTTTTGTTAGTTATGGCAACATTCTCAATGTCATACTAGCGCCCTCGCTGAAATGCCAATTTATGATGGTAGATCTATACACTATACGTCATACAAAATGGTCGGATTTCTTCGGACCTTGGCTGTATTTACAATAAAAATCAGATTGTGCATGCAAGTGTTTTCTTTACATGGGTCTTCAATTCTTATGCGTTACTAGAGAGTTTATCCATGTCTCGCATGTCATAACATTATTTTGTCCGTCACTGCTGCTCATGTAACCTTTTATAGTGTTTTAATTCGGTTCTCATATGAAAGCACTTTGGCAGGCATACTCTTAGCTTATTAGCAATGAACAGTCAGATATTGTGTATTAACTATGTTCTTAGGCTGTATGAAAAGTCAGGTAAAATTCTAAGAAATGAATTCACAATCAAAATAATATCACATAACATATCAAATATTATTTATTACTAGGCTACATTAACAATTTCAGGCAGATTTGACATTGAGTTTATTTTTAACAGCTATTGAAAGCAGACTTAGACAGAGTATTTTTGGAGAATAGGAAAAAAATCGGTTGTTTATAAAACATTATTTTTTGCGTGGAAAAACTATTAAGCAAACCAAAACAAAGCTTGAAAAATATTATAGAGACTGTTTGCCATCGATTAAAATGATTCGCAAGTGTTTTGCCGATTTTCGTTATGGCATTCAAGCACAAGTGACGCCGAACGTTTAGTATGCTCAATTGAGTTCACCACACCAGAAATGATTGAGAAAATCCATGATATTGTGATACTTCTATCACCAATCGATATCACCGGTCTTTACCGGTGAGTAAAAATGCACAATATTGGTGAGGCTATAAGTATCCTAATTGAGGAAAAGGTGGTTAAATCAGCTGAAAAGGTTGTGCCAACAGATTTTAGGATTCACGTAGCATAATCCACATCGAATACGTTAAAATGGAAAAAAAGATTACCAGGAAATGCTACTGCAATTTATTGGACCATTTCAATGACGCTTTGAAGGAAAAACAATCGCATTTTGCGAGGAATAAAGTTCTCTTCCACCAAGACAACGAACGGATGTACCCACATGTGTGTCGTTTGCATGGAAAAATTGCATGAATTGTTTTCTCATTCATCATATTTTCCAGATTTAGCCCGCTGCGAGTATTTTATATTTCCAGATTCAGAGAAATGGCTCGGCGGAAAAAGATTTGGCACTAAAGACGAAGTCATCAATGAAAAAACGCCTATTTTGAAGGGTAGAAGAAATCGTATTATTTGGAATGGATCTCAATATTGGAAAAACGCTGGACTAAGTGTATTGAGCTAAAAGGGGACAATGTTGAAAAATAAAATATTTTTTTGCTGAAAAAAACATTTCTTATTTCATTTTTACCAAACTTATCATATTGCCCTCTACGTACCACACATCACATCAAGAGAGCAGGGCACGGTGAAATTAGTTACATCAAAAGTTCCCTTTTGAATTTACAATTGGTTTACCATTATTTCACTTTTTTCGACCAAAAAACCGTCCATATTTTTTTGTTGAAATGCTGGCGATAGCTTCGTTCGATGAACTTTCCAAAGGGATGCTGTAAATTAAAACGAAAAATCTCTTATTATAGCTCAGTAATATAAATTTTATTTAGATTTCTAAGCAATGGGGTCTTATTGATCAGTAGTTCTTCAAAAAACATCATCGACTAATTTTTCACAAAAAAGCAAAATAGTAACACCTAATAGAGTTGTAAGTGTTCAATGATAGAGGTACATAAATTTATACTTATATTTTATAATAGTTACTAATAATTACGATAAGTATCTACGTAGTGTATTTCAAGTTAACTTTTCTTTACTTTCATAGAAGGGCCCTTCAAATTGGAAGTTATATTAAATGGGCTTTTATAATAAATTGTTGTTTCTTAAATCCATTATGTTCTTGCTCCGGCAAGAAAATCCAAAAATTTAGTATTTTTCCTGTCTTGTAACACTCAAAATACTAATAATAAGCATAGAGAAATCTTGGAACATTTGAGAAAAATACCTCATTTAGAAAACGTTGAAAACAGTTATATATTATAAACAGTCGTATACTTGTTTAACTTTCGATTTATTCAACTTACCAATACACTTGAATCCTTCATTGAATAAATTAAAAATATTTATCAACAAAGAAAACAACACGAAAAAAATATAGTTATAGAAAACATACGTTTTGCAGTAATAAGTCCATTTCCCAACAAATTTGCGATAAGATGCAGATTGTTTTAACTCCGTTTTTAGAACTATTTCAACATCAGCCGGATTAACTATAACTGAAAAAATAAAATATTTAGATTAAAATGTAATTATTTTATAATTAGGTGACAAAATATTTTAAGTAAAGTTAAAAGTTAATGCTTCCCAGTTTATGGACAAGCATCACGCCATCATCACGTCACATGCCTTAAGTTATTTTGATTCCTGCAGCACGAAGTTTGCTTTTTTTAGCATCGTTTTAGTATGTATAAGGGTTAACCATGGTTGTGCTACTAGGGCAGTGGTCGGAAAACCGTGATTCGCGAGCCATATGTGGCTCTTTAGCCCCTTGGGTCTGGCTCTGCCACAAATGACCACGTACGGGCTAAAATAGTGAAAGATAGAACAGTCAAAATGTCTTCGAATATAACCAGCCAGCAAGTCGAAGATCTTAAATTGGTTTCAGCTTTATCAATAGCAGTTAACGAGTCTTGTGACATAAATGATACAGCACAAGTTTCACGTTTTGTACGATTTATTAATTCATCTACAGGTCAGATATTGCAAATGCTGTAATTGAGTGTATGGAACAACATCATATTCCACTCGATAAAGTTTTGTCAATTTTAAAAGACGACGCGTTAAGTATGTCCGGCGTAAGAAAATGAGTTGTTGCCTTAAAATGTGGTAGCCGTACTGATAAGCAAGAAGATGGTATTACGTTTCATAGGTAAGTTGATACATGTTCGTAATAATTTATTTGTATATTATTATATATTTTAATATCAGTGACCTAGTGTTTCTTTAAAATAACTTCAATTATGGATATCTTTATCTAACGGTTGCATTTTGACCGCTTAAAAATACTATAAATCGTAAAAAAATAGAAAATTAAATTTTAATTCTGAGCGTCTAGTGCGAGCACTTTGGGCGAACACTAGCGAAATATGGTCTATGGTCTCGAACATTTGTAGACGAATGCGTTCGCTCGCCCACAAACCAAACGCAAGGCACGCGGTTTCATTTAGCAATGCAACGGGTGGCGTCTAGATGTATCTATAGTCTATGGATTGCTGCTATTTTGAAAGAAAAAAAATCACGAGATACTTGCATACCATTGCATCATTCGTCAAGAAGAGCTTTGTGCGCAGATATTTTCAAAGTTATGGAATTGGTGATTAAGATTATCAACTCTATTATAGATAAAGCTTATGGATAAAGAATTATGGAGCTTTAAATTTGAAAATCTCTGTGCTGATATGGACATATTGGAGAAAAACAAATGTGAACATGTTTCACGGCACACGTTTAGTAGTCTGCTTTAAACGACCTGGAGAAGGAAGATATGATGACTTTTAATACCTGTATTAATATTCCTGACTCAATTGATCAGTTGAAAAAACTAGCGTTTGCTGTTCTTTCCCTTTCCGGTTCTAGATATTCACGCGAACAATCTTTTTCAAGCATGAACATTATCAAGAGTAAATTTAGAAGTCGTCTTATTGATGAGAACCTGGAATCGTGCCTAAAATTATTAAAAACAACAACATACAAACCTGACTTACCCAAACTTTTCAAGGGGATGCAAGGCCATTGTTCACATTAAGTGTTTGTCAGCCATTGTCATGGTTGTTAATAAATAAGATCATTATTAAGAATGATATCACGTTAACAGAAATTTCAATCGTAGGTACTGTTGATATTTGGCTCTGTTGATTAATGAGTTTGCCGACCACTGCACTAGGGTGATTAGTACCGCACCGCATTCAATTTATTTATTTTTAGCATATTGTGGACATTACAAATTATAAGTTTAAGACGTTCACAACATGACATGAAACATTATTATAAAGAAGAAGAAAAAAGTAAAATAGCGATAAAAATGAAAATATAAAAATAGAGCATAATGTAAACAGAGAAAATAATGTAAACATTCAAAAGCAGTGACAATACAATTATACATCTATAGAAGTTCAAAGAAGTACACCGAGTTTGCTAAGGAGGCCCTATTTTAAGAATTCATAAATAACGTCCACCTAAACTCACCTCACGCAAGTGGAATATATCAACACCTGAACCAATTTGGTTGAACATAGTTATCACCCTACCAATAATTGGCATTACCAGTGCCAGGTTGGTTCTGCACCTTGGCCGAATAAACAACTGATGCTCTCTATTTTTAAGATAGTTATCAGGGACATACAGGCCAACACTGCCCAGAATAGCAGAGTTCTCATGTATACCTCGTATAAGTTGAAAAACTACGTAGCTAAATAAAGATCTCTTCTAAATAGCAGACTGCAGTATGTAAGCATACCTAAAAGAAACTCAGCTGGATAAAGCCACGGCTAGTAACCATACAACCTCATGTAAAGGAGTCTCAAGAATTTCTTCCGAACCTTATAACCATAAGGCCATACTTCAACTGATGCGGAGCCCAAACAATAGACCCACTCTAAAGCCTATTTCGAACTAAAGAATTAAACAAAAGTTTTAATACCGTAACATCCGAAAAAACCCGGGAAGTACGCGGCATTGATCGTAACATTCGTAACACATCTCAGTCAAGTGTCTTTTTGTGATTAAATCTGTCACCAAGGACTGACGCGTCCGATTCCGGACTTGACTATTATTTGTAAAGTGGACATCCGGCGGATACATAGATTCTGAAAACTCAAAAACTTTTGGCCTATTTGAGTCTTGGTAAGATGCCATCGCTCGTAGCCATACAGGAGTACAAGTAGAACGGACACGTCGAACAGCGAATTAAAAATGCCTTTTGTGCAAATTTTGCGGAGGGTAAAACGTTACTTGACTGTTGTAAAAGAGTGTTAAGACTTTTGAAAACCCTCGAAATATGTGATATACCTAACTAAATATGTCTTGTATTAATATTAAACTCATAGCCAATAGGGAAATTTATTTATATTTTATTTTATATTCACATAATATGTGTGTGACATATTATGTTACGAGTATTATTACCTATGTATAGTACAGGTCCAATCCAAATTTTTACGATTCCTCCATCTCGTGTGTAGGCCATTCCCATCTTTTTTATTGTGTTGCTGATATCTAAAATTAAAAGTATCAATAAATAATTAACGGTGAAACCTAAATATATTCATAAAAAATATAGAAATAATTACAAGATAAAAAGAACTTTTTATATACAACGTTTTTTAATTTTCTGTTGAATTATTATGCTCAATATGCTCAAACTTGTACTTGATATGAAGTAAATAAAAAACAAACAAACAAATATAGAATACTGAAATGTCATTTTGATTTCCATACTAACGCACGTATATATTAATAATTTAGTTGCTAGGGGGTAAAAATCGATGTTTTTTAAAATAGATATAAAATATTAAAACTATGAATTAGTCAAAAATCTCTTAGGTGATGCTTAGAAAACTTAATAAACTAAATTTTAATAATAAATATGACCATAAAATAAATGTAATAATAGGGTGCGGTCCGATTCAACAAATTCATATTTTATTACATTTTTTACAATTGTAAGTTTATCTTTGACTTAAAATAAAAAATATTTTTCTTTTTAATGTTTTCAGATACATATTTATTCATTAATACAGTTGAAATTGTAAATTATCAAAAAATGTCTCAAATTGCAAGCTTCGTATTTTTCCGCTAGGTGCCACTTTAAAAAAGGCTCAGTAAAGACTTCGCCTTAACTAATAATCTCTTCTTGGCAATGCTGATGACAAATAAATAAATATCAGTGATTATTTAGATACTATTTTTTTACAATCGATTTACAACTGAGTTTAATAATATTCTCATATATTGTTCAATCTTACAAATTCAAATGTTTTCTTCATATGTTTTACTTGAACAGGTAGGGATTACAACAGCGATCGTGTGATATAGATATATTTGGTATGTAGGGATTACAACAGCGATCGTGTGATATAGATATATTTGGTATGTAGATTTCATAATATATAGGTAGGTGAATAAATTAAATAACGATAACCACTAACCACACTAAGTACACATTTATTAAAAGAAGAAACAACAAGTCAAGTGTTCAAACTCCTTTGAGTATCATTATCACAGTTTTTACAAACACTACTTACACATTTGCACAACGATATACATGTCAAAGCCGATTTCTTATAACTGCATGATAATGTACGGCAGTTAGTATTACATTTGCATGGTTTAACTAAATAATTTGGTAGAGGTTCATTCGTCATTTGTCTTGGATACGAATTATTTTCTCGTAATTCATAGACAAGATGTAGGAAATCAATAGGCTCAAATAGTGGAACAGATGAGCTTTTCCATAAATAAACTTATGCTGAAGACTTTAAACAGTGTAAATACAATGAATTATATGTGCATATCATTCTTGACAAATTGAAACTAAATCCAATATTTTGGGAAATAAATTTATGTCAATGTTTACCCGCTGTTGTTTTTTGTTTACATAATAAGTAATTGCAAACTTTTTCCAGGTCTTGAAACTGCTGTGGTCTCCAACAAAGCATTTCATAAATCTGAAAGGGCATCCTGAACAAAACTCATTAAAGAGATGGTTAAAGCTTGTTTCTTTGTACCTAAACTAGTGGTGTCGCAGCCGGTTAAAGAATTTAATGCTGGCAAAATATTACAAATATTTTCGCCAAGAGATTCAGCTGCCAAATGGCATCCTAAAACATGGGATTTCTTTTGAGATCCCTCAAACCATAATCTATGGCAACCAATCGTTGCAAGTTTATTCCAGAAATTAATGCCTATGATTTAAACATCTGTATCGGGACTGTGATAATCTCCAAATTTTGCATTTTTACAGCATGAAATATATGGCAGAACATTCTAGAATCTAGAGTCTGCTTTTAAATGATTTTGATTTTAAATCAATGGCGTCAGTGAAAATTGATCCCTGCAATTTAAACCATTGTGTGGGGTCGTCAAATCCACCACACATGTACAGCTCACTTTCTTCGTTGATTTTTGCAAATGTGGGAGCATTTTTTCAAATAATTTAACAAGCTGTAATTTATTTTGAGTGCTCACAAAAAAATCTTTGCAATTAATCCACCACATCTAAGGGAAAATCTCCAAGGCTTACATATTATAAGCATTTACACTGTTTAAGGGCTTCAGCACAAGTTTATTTATGGAAAAGCTCATCTGATTCACTATTGAGCCTATTGATTTCCTACAACTTGGCTATGAGTTACGAGAAAATAATTTGTATCCAAGACAAATGATGAATGAACCTCTGCCAAATTATTTAGTTAAACCATGCAAATGTAATTTTAACTGCCGTACATTATCATGTAGTTATAAGAAATCGGCTTTGACATGTATATCATTGTGCAAATGTGTAAGTAGTGTTTGTAAAAACTGAGATCATGATACCTAAAGCAGTTTGAACACTTGACTTGTTTCTTTATTTTAATAAATGTGTACTTAGTGTAGTTAGTGGTTATCGTTATTTCAATTATTCACCTGCCTCTATATGCAACCTACACTGTTTCTGGATTAACCATAATACTAAAGCTAATATCATATGCATAGATATAGTAAAGAAACCGATTTGGGTGATTCTATCCAAAAATGCTACTAAATAAAATAATTTAAGCCATGGAGGTTCCCAAGAATCGATAATTTTGAACACATTGCACAACTCGCTACTTTTATTTTTTTCAAACGCGTCGAACCGTTCTACGAACTTGCCGATGGCATGGTACAATTATTGCATTTTCAATCAATCCCTGATTCGGTCTTGATTTTATTGAAGAACTCAGAACAATTTCAGGTGGTTTATAAGAAAAAAAATTAAAACCTCATTAAAAAAATCGACCACTAATATCGCCTGGCAACATCGACTTTATATATCTTTGTGACCCCTAAAACCTTTTCCAATTGTCAGAATGCGTTCCGCATATTATGTAAACGAAAAGTCTATGGGATCCTGCACTAATAGGAAAATAATTACGCCTCTCCCATGGATATTTAATAAAGTGAAATACATAATTTTATAACATTATACGTGTGACGTGTATGATCAATGGGGCCGCATCATCATCAACTCTAATAAATAAATAATAATACATAGCCGTTAAAATAGTATTACATGGCCTCGACCCCCTAAACTCAGTTTTTTAATCGATTTTTGTCGTGAAAGAGCTGTCTATAAGATTCTGGGCGGAAATTGTAATTTTGGACGGAAAAAGCTTTTGACTTGGTTATTGGAACGATTTTTTGGAGCTAAGCTTTTGTTCTGGCCATTTCCTGACAATGTTCGCTTAAATGTTCAAAATGTGCTACGGAAAGGGAGCATCAGTCTGATAACATTTTTTTAAATAGGTATCAAGCAAAACAACATTACACATCTTTTCCCGTAGCGGCAGCTTACTGTGACAGCACATAACGTGATGATAATGTCTTCAAACCTTAAGACTCAAATATACGATTTTACGAGGAATTATTGTTAGCCATTCACCCAACTCAGGGATAGCTAATAAGTAGTAACCATGTTAAGCTTGGCACGCGAGAGGTTTTTAATGACAATGTTTTTCATTTCAAACTCTATTCGAAATAAAGTTTTAATCAGTGTATTGATACTATAATATATTGTATTTTAAATATTAAAAAAGGAAAATACCCCTCTAATTTACTACATACACTGATTGAGCATTGATATATAAATCCCATGTTTAGCAATGTACCTACTGATCTTTTGATTGCATAATATATGTATTTAATGACCTCTTTGTATTTAATTTTACACTTCGTATATAATATAGGTAGGTACTATAAACATAAAAATCATACACATGCACAAATTTACTTGCGCTTCGCACAAAATTTCTTTGAAAGCACGGCTTGATCAATAAAATCATAAATGTTATGTCTGCGGCTAATTTTAGTGTACGAACACATAAAATCACATTGATGGCATTTCAACAGTTTAAAAACTCTAAAACAATGGCATTGGCAAATGAAGATAATTGGAATCATGCGTGGACTTATTTATGAAGGGATTTTGAAGTAATTGAGATATTTTCTTATAGATATCGAATTTGTCCAATTTAAATATTATTTGTGAAAAAAAAAAAAAAAACTAATTGGAATTTCTATTTTTGTCATTTTAAAATCATTGCAAAATTAAAACTAAAACTATTAAATAATTAATTATTCAGATATATTCGATTGATGTAATAATTGAAAAATTGAAAAAATGCAGATTACCGATCTTTAATCTAATCCAATTTGGGTGGACGAATTTGCGAATATGCGTAATAGTATAGAAGAAAAATCTCGTTCAATTTTCTCATCTACTTACTCTTGTGAAAATCTTTTTCTGTATTGAATATGTGGGTTTTGGTAGAAATCTCGAATACCGAAATTCCAAAGACCGAAGTCCCGTAAAAATAAATATGATGTATCCTCTTGAAAAATGCAGTCAATTTATAATGTTAAATCTCTTAGACAAATTTATAATAGGTACCTACTATTGAAACAAATTTTAAATATTAATTGTCATCCATCTTCAAAAATATTATATTGGCACTCACTGTAAAAAATAACAATCACTATACTCCACGAAAAATTAATGGACTAATCTGTATGTTGCATAAAATTCTTATAAATTATTTTGTATATCCAGATAAGTGCCTACGTTTATTATAATGATATTATAAATAATCATATTTCCGACCTATGCATATAAAGCACATATTATAGATACATTTTACTGACAGATTTTACTTACTTCAGTGTCCCAGTAATGGGGCAAAGCATAGGAAAAGATAATTATAAAAATAGCTGCATAACTATTTACCTAACTATCGCATTTGACAGTGTCATTCGATGCGTTTTACATATTACAGAGAATACATAACATTTTATTTTCGGGAATTCAGCAATCGGGATTTTAGCCTTCAGGACTTCGTCGTTCATGATTATCAGCTTTTGTTATTGCGGCCTTCAGGATTTTAGCCATTCACGATTTACGCCATTTGGCACTCGTGCAAAGAAGTACCTACCTTCTATAAATATTATAAGGTTTTAAAAAAAACATATTTTATATCTCTTCAGTTTGTTTAAACCTTGCATAAAAATGAGTGAAATCCCCTTAAATATCTACCTATGTATTATAAACAAAAAAATATACCCACGTTATTAGTTTTTCGTAGATATTATCTACCTACGTTTTTAACAATGATTTAATTTTATATCAAAGATCACTTTTCTATTTATGTCTATTTATGGATTTTAGTTTACTAATTAAATATACATTCTCATGAACCTATTTTTCTTACTAAATTGTAGTGATGTGTCCGTTCATTTAATTACACATGCGTGGACGGGATGCTATATTTAATGTTCTGCTAGAGGTGCTTCAGCACATTTGGGACGAGGAGAGGATATCAGAAGGTCGGAAGGAACCACTGGTTTATTGTATAATACTTATATAATTTTATTCAAAGAATTGAAACAATATTTTTATGACGGCTCGATAAAAAAATGTGTTTAATTTTTATTCTTCATTTTATAAATCATTTATTTATAATTATCTTAAAGTTCCTTCAGGTTCTTTCCTAAGTGTTGTAATATTCGATAAAAATGGATTATAAATATGTGAATAAAATAGAGGAGAGAATGTGTGAATAAAAATATAAATTGTAGAAATTGCAAGTTAAAAGTAGAGCATGATTGGATTTAAGCGTGAATAGTAAAATCGGATAATTGAATTATTCAGGGCCATGAGATCGCGCTGACAAATGCATGTGATTAAGTAGGTTAAGTTGAAAGATCCATCCAGTTGAGAAGTCAGGGTAAAAGTGAACGAGATCGATAAAAGTGCAACCCTCCTGTCCGCCAAAGTACAAGTAGGTATCAGCAACGGCCGCGGGGTGGGGGTTTGTGTGAAAGAGAATCGATCTTGCTTCCTCTTCTATCGGTGAGAATTTACCTACTCTCAAATTACGTATAGGTACGTATCCACAACGTGACAGTGTAAAGGAGAATTTTGAATACCAAGTCGAAGCTATTTTTTATAGGTTTTCATTAGGTATCTTTGGTATCAATCGATCATAATATTCATATATTTATTACATATTAATATCTATTACGCACCATTCGTGCAAACGACAATGACGCCATCATAAATCCATGTAGACTCTAGACTGGATTAATAAATTAGGTAGGTATTACATTTTCTTTAACGTTGTACTAGGCAGGTACCTAATTGGTTTTAATTTCCGTTAATTTCCTTTTTTTTTTAAATTCTTTTCTTCATCATCATTTTTTCTTCATCATTTTTTTAATGAAATGTTTTCTTTGTGTTAACACTTAGGACAATGACATCAAAATATAATAGTTAGGTAGATAGTCATCATAAGAAATTGATTATTGACATTATCTAACGTTATGGAAATAATATGTACATAGTATATATCAGTAGCGAAGGATAGAGGTACGCTGTTAAGATCAACCGTAAATAGTGCACATTACACTTTGTTAGTAATACGTATCTGTTTTTATTGAACTAAGACTACAATTTACAGAAAATGTTGGATAGTTTTTAAAACCAATTACACCCAGCCTAAATCAAACCATAATAGTTTTGGTATGTTTTGGGCGATATGACAAAATTGTGCACACTTTTTCATTCAGTACTTATTTGTTTTTGTTGGATTAAGACGGTACTTCAGTGAAACGGCAAATAATTTTCAACTATAGGTGCGACGAAATTTTGGACTCGCTGGTAATCGGAGAGCGATCGTCGAGCTGTGAACACGTCAATTTGTTTCGTGATGGCGACGGGGGTATTAATTCTTAAATCGTGTAAAGATTACTAAAAAACGTCACCCATTTACTTGAAAAAGAAAACATGTCAATGAATATACAAATTAATATTGTTACTAATAGAACAATAAACAGAATATTAAATGGACGCATGTTGGATTTATATGACAAAATATATTTCGTTGGGCACGCGTCATTTGGACAATCCGCGCATCGCCTAGCCACGATCTTTTTAGACCATGCCTCAACTGAGGTATAGCCTTAAGAATACGTATTAGTATTACACAATATATTGATGGTTCAATTTTTTTAATTCATTAAGCCCTGCCTAAACCAAACTACATATGATATATACAAAATATTACTTTATCGATAAAATATCCAAAGTTATGTATGATTTAATTACATAATTTTAGATAATTTATGGGGAGACGAGTATTCTTGTAGTATTATCTTCTATGATTTGGTTTCGCAGGGTTCAATATTGAATTTTAAAAACTAACCAACAACTGTGTAACAACATCTGTAAATAATTGTAGTCTTATTTCAATGAAAACAAATACGTCGTATGACTGACAAAGTTTAGTGTGCACTATTCATGGTGGATCTTAACAGCCTACCTCCACCCTTCGCCACTAGTATATATTTACGTATTATGCCATCACGTAAACAAATATTTCATCTACTTAAGTATATCATTTTGTACACATTGTAGATATTTCTACGTCGGTAGGTACCTAATTCCTTTCGGCACTATTGTACCAATTGACACGTTGGAATCTTGTGACTCTCAGTCTCTATCAGGGATTCCAGTCCCGGGATCCCGAACTATTTTCGGTACCGATGAATCACGGGATTGGTAAACATAATTCCGCAACTTTCCAGATTGACATTTTTATCAATTTTTTTGGAAAATAAAATAAAAACGAAAATATAACAGAAAAAATACTTTATACGATATAAATAAAAAGGATTTCAATCTATACACATTTATATTTTTATAAAAATCGATGTTTTGTAAATTAAATATAAAAGATATTAAAACGATAAATTAGTAAAAAATCTGAACGTTAGCATTGAAAACTTAATAAACTGAATTTTAATAATAAATATGGCCATAAAATATAAGGTAATAATAATATGGGACCCTGCAACAAATTCACATTTTATTACATTTTTTTACAATTGTGAGTACTGTTCGGTTAAAGCGGATACAGCGGAAAACGTATTTTGAAAATAGCCGATAAACTGGATTATTTGTTAGGTTAACCTAACCAAACCTAACCTAACCTAACCTAAACTAACCCAAACTAATAAATAATCCAGTTTATCGGCTATTTTCAAAATGCGTTTTTGCCGCCGTATCCGCTTTAACCGAAGAGTACCAAAAAATCTTTTGTTTTCAGATACCTACATATTATGTATTAATTAATACAGTAGAAATTGTAAATTATCAAAAAAATGTCTCAAATTGCAAGCTTCGTATTTTTTCGCTAGGTGCCTCTGTTGGTATAAGGATCCCCCTTAAGGCCGGCACCCGGACGGCATCCACTCTGGCGCGTCTGTGTTACGGTCCATTGCTAGCTTGCTCCGCTAGTCACAAATAAATCTGCCGGAGCATAATAATATTATGTTCCATATTATGGGTCAAACTTTTACCAACGGGTCCTTCCAATGGACCAAACAACACAATACCTATATTGGAAAATACAATATGCATTTTGCTAGCTCTGCTATCGAACCCTCTGATGGCATGGCGGGCACCGTGGCTGTTAATATTATATATGACGTAAATACCTGATAATAAAATAAGCCAATATGATATTTTAATAATTATTGATTTTAATTCATTCCTTTTTGATGTGTTTTAGATTCACTCATTATAAGTCTTTTTTTTCATGATTTGCAATTCCGTCCCAATGTGTATGTAATGCCTACTGTAGATGACATAAATTTAATGATTTTAATATTTAAAAAAATGTTTATATGCTATAAATTTGATAAATAATTATTTAGAAAGTAATTTCTAATTATAATAGAATTTACTTTTTTTTTAATTTCAATTTGAGAATACAGAGACATCTATGTCATGCTTGTAAATTTTATAAGTCATCATAATTCTGATTCAGTGATGTAATAGAATTTAAATATGTTTTGCAAGAAATTGTCAGATGTCTCTAAATTTTAATTTTATTTTATAAATTAAAATAAAATTAATATTGTAATAATACTAATAAGTAATGTAATGAAAATAATATTATTATCCTTTAATTATAAAACATGTAGTGCAACATGTGCGATATAGATATTATTATATACTTAGTATGATTTAACTACATCGAGAATATTTAAAATTCTTATGAGCAGTAAATTATATCCATGGCTCCCACAAGGGAGGTTCTCTAACCTGTGGGCCTGGGGTTAGGGGGGGAGGGTTTAGATAGCTACGTACTGACAATAAAAATTAAACTTCTTACTCTTAAGGGGCGGCTGAAGAGCTCCGTATTCAAATATAATTTAGTATGAAATCGACCTCGGCGTCGTACGCACGTTAATTTAAATCGATCTTTTGGCAAAAATCACTAATCATCGGAGATTTTATTTAAAAAAAAAACATTATTATTAGTATTATTACTATTGTCGACCTTCTACATTATTATTATTGTGGACAATCTTACATTATTATTTGATAAACACCACCTGCACGTGTCCGCTGATCAGAAAACAGGGCTGTCAAAATAATATAATATTTGTAAAATGTTAATTTCATCATAGTTTTTAATCAAACCTGTGCAAGTACATACTGATAACTTGGGTGGATATCGTGGCAAACATACTATTGATATATCTACGGGTATATTATTATTATAACCCAATTCAAATTGAATATAGGTTGATACTCAAATACTATTATAGTACTCGTATCTTTATGATTTCGAGAAAATAATACGATGGAATATATTATATAATCCATTTTGGTTGCCAGTTTTTACTGCGATGAATCACTGTGTTCCTTACTGTCTTTTTTTATTCGTAGGTTTGTTTACTATGTACACCGAGAAATTTCCATTAATAATATCGGAAATGAGTTGGAATATAATGCAACCAAAACTGGAAAAATTCTATTATGGGTGTTTACTTTTTGAATTAGTTGACCCCAGAAAAACAGGTACATGCCACTACGTGAACCACAGTGGATATTATGCCGGGTCCAAATTGGCAACATGTTGCCGGCAACCTCGTTAAATTTTACGATAAGTATGATAATTATCGTAAAAATTTTCAAGCCATTATGATAATTATCGTAAAATTTATCGAGGTTGTCGCGCGACATTGTTTTGCGCCAGTGTGGACCCGGCATTAGATGCACAAAACTTAAATAAAATATATTATAAATTAAATTTAAAAAGTACAATATAATTAATTGCGTCGGCAGCCCTGTCAGACACTTTTTCTAGTGACAGTCATTTTTTATAGTCATTTTTTATATGCCCGCCAGTCAGATGGATTAATAAAAAAATAATGTGTCTAGTGACTGTATGTTAATAATTATTTTTAGGCACTCTTAATATAATATATAATTTCGCCCATTGGCTTTACCTACCACTTGTTTCACTAGTATAAAAGTGAAGTTGCGCAGGCAATAAAAAGTCACTTTCTTTTTATAGGCAGACAGTAAATTCTACGTTTTAAAAAATATGCATTAGAATTAAACAATAACTATTATTTTTAATATGTAGGTCCTAAACATTACAAATAAGCACTATTCATTAGTAATGTTTTTTGGATAGCACATGAAATAAAAATGTAGGTTGATATGTATGTCAACATCCTTCGTATGTTTAGTTGTCGGACAATTTCAGGTTAAAAAGTTATTAATATATTATTAAGTTTATATCGTGGCCAACACATAATCAAAAAAGTTATCATATCCATCATATCAGTTGCAATACTTCCCACCAAATATGTAAATGTTATTAGTAAATTTATTAGAAAATAAATTTTATTAGAAAGTACTATTTTTTGGTCACCCCATAGCTTCACTTCACAAGCTTCACTTGTAGGGAGTTTATTGAGACAAACATTAGCGGCAACCTTTTTATATTAACTAGTAGACCAGTTATTATGGACCACATGTAAAAAAATCATATTTTCAATTCTCAAGGCCGATTCTGTAGAGCGTCCTCTTAAGGGTAAGCTCTACAGAATTGCCCTTGAGAATTGAAAATATGATTTTTTTGTATGTGGTCCGGAATTGTTGGTCTACTAGCAATATACAAAGGTCGCCGACAATGCTTGTGTCAAATGTAAATGGTCTCTAAATTAAATTTAAATCATAAACACGGTCGACGTGAAGACAGAATGGGGTGACCAAAAAATAATATCTTCTAATATAGGTAGGTACGTAAATGTTACTAAATTCAATTTGTTAATCAACTGTTTGGGAGAAAGTATTGCAACCAATATGATGGTGACATTTTCAATTATGTGGTTGCCACAATATAAACTTAATAATATATTAATAACTTTTTAACCTGAAATTGTCCGAGAATTAAACATACGAAGGATGTTGAAATGCATATCTACCTACATTTTTATTTCATGTGCTATCCAAAAAACATTAATAATGAATAGTGTTTATTTGTAATGTTTAGGACCTACGTATTAAAAATAATAGGTATTGTTTAATTCTAATGCATATTTTTTAAAACGTAGAATTTAGTGTCTGCCTATTATAAAAAGAAAGTGACTTTTTATTGACTGCGCAACTTCACTTTTATACTAGTGAAACAAGTGGTAGGTAGAACCATTATTGCATGTAAAGGCAATGGGCGAAATAATTTATATCATGAGTGCCTAAAAATAATTATTAACATACAGTCACTAAATACATTATTTTTTTATTAGACCATCCGACTGGCGGGCGACGCCAGGGCTGTCGACGCAATTAATTATATTGTACTTTTTAAATTTTATTTATAATATATTTTATTCAAGTTTTGTGCATCTAATGCCGGGTCCACACTGGCAACATGTCGCGCGACAACCTAGATAAATTTTACGATAATTATCATAATGGCTTAAGAAATTTTACGATAATTATCATACTTATCGTAAAATTTAACGAGGTTGCCGGCGACATGTTGCCAATGTGGACCCTGCATAATATCCACTGTGGTTCACGTAGTGGAATGGACCTGTTGTTTCTGGGGTCAACTAATTCAAGAAGTAAACACCCATGATAGAATTTTTCTAGTTTTAGTTGCATTATATTCCAAAACTCATTTTGGATTTTATAAATGGAAATTTCTTGGTGTACATAGTAAACAAACCTACGAATAAAAAAAGACAGGAAGGAACATACCAGTGGCGAAGGGTGGAGGTAGGCTGTTAAGATTCGCTATAAATAGTGCACACTAAACTTTTTTAGTCATATGTATTTGTTTTTATTGAACTAAGACTACAATTTACAGATGGTGTTAGTTAGTTTTTAAAAATCAACTAAACCCTGCCTAAATGAAACCATAGTAGTTTTAGTCTAATTTGGGCAATACGACAAAATTGTGCACACTTTTTCATTCATAGTTATTTGTTTTTGTTGGATTAAAAATACATATTGCACATATTCTTGGTTATTTTTTTTAATTCATTAAGCCCTGCCTAAACCAAACTATAATATATATAAAATATTATTCTATTTATAAAATATTCAAAGTTATGTATGATTTAATTGCATAATTTTAGATATTTTATAGATATACATGTATTTTTTGACTATTATCTATTATGGCTTGTTTTCTCAGGGTTTAATTGAATTTTAAAAACTAACCAACATTATCTGTAAATTGTAGTCTTATTTCAACGAAAACAAATATCTATGTCTGAAAAAGTTTAATGTGCACTGTTTATGGCGGATCTTAACAGCCTACCTCCACCCTTCGCCACTGGAACATACTGATTCATCGCCATAAAAACTGGCAACCAAATTCGCCATTTTGGAAAGCGATGACTTTGCGAAAACAAATATCGTGTGGTCTGCACGTGTGCGGTAAACTTAAATAGGTAATTTTGTGTATTTTCTGTTTGTGTATCATGCATTGTTGGCCATATTTTCCGGTCTTTCTTGATTGCCGTGACACAATATGTTCCTTCCAGTCTTTTTTATTCATAGAAAAAAACAGTATGTTGTATTAGTTATATAACGTATTATGAATCTGTAATAAAATAATACACAATTAAAATATTTTCAAATTGAAAAAAACACATTTTCATAGCTTTGAGCCGTGCTCACTCATGAATGTCGAATATTCTTCATTTAGGTAAGTATATACAAATTTTGATGTTATCTTGAAAATTAAACAGGTATCTGACCTTTTCACTATATTATACATGTACCTACATGCAAATGTATTGTTTTCAAATAATTGATATGGATTATATATCATCGTATTATTTTCTCGAAATCATAAACATACTATAATAGTATTTGAGTATCAACCTACGCTCAATTTGAATTAGGTAATAATAATACTATGACGAAATTAACATTTTAAAAATATTAATGGATATAATATTTTGACAGCCCTGTTTTCTGATCGGCGGACACGTGCAGTTGTTTATCAAATAATAATGTGTAAGACGGCCGACAATGCCAATAATATATTTTTTTTTTTAAATAAAATCTCCGATGATTAGTGGTTTTTGCGAAAATATCGATTTAAATTAACGTCCTAACGACGCCGATGTCCTTTTGATACTAGATTATATTTCAATCTCCTCCTCTTGAGCCCCCTCTTAAACTTAAACGCTTAAGGTGACGCATCAGTGAAACGCCAAATAATGTTCAACTGTACGCGCGACGAAAATTTGTACTTGCTTCGCATTCATTTAGAGAACGTGGAGTCGGACGCACGTCACTTTGCTGCGTGATGGCGACGGGCCAATTAATTCTAAAATCGTGTAAAGATGACTAAAAACTTTACCCATTTACTTTAAAAAGCAAACATGTCAATGAATATATTATTATTGATACTAATAGAATAATAAACAGAACATAAAATGGATGTATGTTGGATTTATATGAGAAATAATATTTCGTTTGACAGGCGTCATTTTCACCCGCGACCCGCAATCCGCACATCGCCTAGCAACGATCTTTTTAGACCGTGCCTCAACTAATGCATGGCATTAACTAGAGGAGTGCTTGCAGCTTTGGCAGATCACGGAAAGATCACCAAAATATCATTTATTTCGTCTTTTCAATTAGGTACTTCTTTACACGATAAATATGCAATTCTTAACACATAACACAACCCCCAAATCGAACATTCCTCTCTTTCGTCGATCACGTGGCGAACTTCTGATTGGCTTACTATTTCGAAAATCAGACAAAATAAATATTGCCACAATATAATGACATAACATGTCTTTGTAAAATGTCATTTATTGTTTGTTAATCTATATTTCGGCCGGCCATTCCTTTTCCTTCAAATTAATTACAATGAATGTCACAAGATTCGGGGGGAGCGTAGAAATGTAGATGTGGGGAGATATTAAAATTAGTCATTAGTTATTCCGCTACATTTCTATTAAACACTACACTTTACTGGATTCTAAACTCTGTAAAAGGAAGAAATGTGGAAATATTCACAAGAAATAATATTATGTTGAGAATATGCTTCAAGGTGTTCGTCAGTTCGGATGTGTGAATATTTCAGGATTTCGTAAGCAATGCATGCCAAGTAAAGTTATTGTGCTAAGCGCTTTTCAACCCTCTAAATCAGCGGCTCTAAAACTGTAGAAACTTTTGGAGAAATTAACTATCCATACGTTTGTTTTATAATAACCCGAAAAGCGTATTTACATAATACTGTAATTTCTCAATTTCATGTACTGTTATGTAATGTTCTGTGAGGAACCAGTGTAGGTATATAAATCAGTGCTAGTGACTGAATATGTAAGAGAATGATACAATATGACTATACCGTAGCTAGATACATTATACGATATCTTTTGAATTAAGTTAGAAACAGGGTGGCATTATTTATACTACCCATATAGGTAGATATAGATAAGGAGTCAAAAAACTACCCGGATTTCACGTAATCTATCTTAATTCTATATGTCGATGCATGATCACAATGGCAGATTTGTCTATTGTGATGGTTATTTTCTTCAGGCGATATCAAAATGTTAAATGCCCTTTCTTTATCGCAGATCACAGAACAGATAATAAATAGAATACCGATAGGCAATATTCAATACGCCGCATGGTGAAGCAGGCTTTTGAATGTGTGAGTGTCCTACGAAAATGAAGCACGCATTATGCACGTGTGTGTAATACACCAACATTAAATGAGCGTAAATGCATAAACCGAGAGCAGTTTTTAGTATTCGACGTAAAACGTATTCTTAACACGTGTGAAAGTTTAACCCGGATTCTTCCTTACTCGAGTCGGTTACCTGCTATCGCCTTACACGTTGTGTATTTCAGTTCCCATTATTTCTGAGTTCCCTGTCGCAGATATTCCCAGCATAACACCTAACATTTTCTCGGAAATACTATTCAGGCATGTTGCGGCGTGAAATATTATGTTTATACATTTGGAATCAATAAGGACTTGCCTTGACGCAACGGCGTCTGCGTGGTCATGTGTTTTAGTCCTAGGGGTGAATAAGGGCAATGCAAAACAAAAAGTTTGAAAACCACTGAAGTATGTGGAAGCAATTTAAAAGGCACGAAGTGCCCGTCAAAAGTTAGCCGCGGAACAGAAAGAAACCATCATTTATCATAGCCAGAAATACTTCCATCAGCATTTCTGGCACGTTCGATTTTTTCAGTACGGCAACATCACCGGCTGGTTTGGGGAAGTTTTCAAATATCACGGCAGTATTCCGTATTTTCTGCGTATATAATGATTATAAACATAATTTTACCATGTGCACTAGATCACTGGCTCCCAACATTTGTCATGTCGTGACCCCCTTTTGAAGAAACCATGTAACCCTTCCCGCCACCACATTAGCATATTTAATAAAGTGAGAAAATACATTAAAAATAAATATCAATCATAATAAATATACATTCTCTCACTTTGTCTATGCTTGCTTGTGAATTAGCAATTATCATATTATTATTTCCTTTCATATTACATTTTTTATATGGCTTATCAATGGTGGAAAGTGGAAACATTTTCCGTAACGATATGTAAATATTACAATGAAAGATTGATGACAGCCGATATAGAAGAAGAGTAATGTTTTAAAACCTCCGATATGACATATATATTTTTTTTAAATTAGGTATGTATATTATATTTGTTTTGATTTATATATCAGTCTATCTATCTGTCTTTAACAAAGAGAGAAATGTCTAGGAGAGAACAAGACAGGAAGAACTAGACGGGTACATTAATATATCCTTTATTTTAGAAGATATGATGTTACATGCTTTAAAAGCTTATTTATATGACCATGTAAGGAATATTTGCCAGCGTATTAACAGATTTGCATTATCTGGACTAATGAAAAATAGCTATATGAAATCAATTATTGGTACGTTTTAGTCTGAAATTGTATGTTAGTTATTGCCTATACTTTGAATGCAATACGATAAATTGTTTGATTATCTGAGACTGACTATTTTTTTCGGGTAAATAAATATCACACTTTTATTATATTGATATCATTCTCTTAAAGTATAGGTACAACGTATATAAGTTTTAATGAAAATAAAATACACAGACTTCCATGCTGGAAAACATGGCATTGTCGATCTATTATCCAAAACCAGACTCTCCCAATCACATCACTGAATATCGTCTCTGTTCTGGCAGAACACACTAACTGGAGAATAGTAGTTTTGAGTAATTTGACTTTGAAGTTACTAAAATGTTTGAAATTTAATGGTCTATCATGTGAGTTTATAAAGTAATCGTAAAAAGGATGACTTTAAAATAAAGACTGTTTATTTATTAAGGTGATTCATCAGTGAAATGGCAAATAATTTTCAACCATAGGCGCGACGAAATTTTGCACTCGCTCCCATTCGGAGAGAGAATGTAGAGCTGGACACACGTCATTTTGCTTCGTGATGGCGACGGCCGTAATAATTCTTAAATCGTGTAAATATGACTTAAAACGTTACCCATTTACTTTAAAAAGAAAACATGTCAACGAATATTATTATTATTGTTGCTGATAAAACAATAAACAGAACATTAAATGGACACATGTTAGATTTATAAGACGAATTATATTTGGTTTGACATGCCTCATTTGCACCCGCGACCCGCAATCCGCGCATCGCCTAGCGACGATCTTTTTAGACCGTGTCTCAACTGAGGTATGGCCTTAAGAAGGTTTCCAGATGGTAAAGTTTGAAATAAAGAACATTTTAGTATAACTAACTCAATATGTAATTTTTTCGAATTAGTGTCTTCTGCCAGAACAGTGACGATATATGACTAGTATTATAATTACGTATCTGAGGAGACTCGTAGGAGACTGTCATAATAATTTGACTGACGCTCACATTATAGTACTGGCATATCGAGTATATAATAAAGATTATAGAAAGTATTCAATGACATTACAAATAATATGTGACAGATTGACGGAAAGGTATAGAAAAGTATAGTGTCGGATAGGAAGCATGATTTTATAAATTTAATGATATACTTACTCGATTCAAATTGAAGAGATTTCGGGAGTCGATAAATATAGATAAATATAAGAAATTAGTGAGTTATCCAATACACAATCAACAAAATATTATAAACATTATGGATGCGGAAGGACTATCAGTTGAGCATCGCCGCGTTGACAAGTGAACGACGACACATCCAAGAATATTGATAGGAGTACAGCCACTCTGTATTTTTTTTCTAGGTTTAGATATTACGTATTATAATTATTATGTAGTATTATAAATTATTATAATACTGATATTGCTCAATAATTTACCTAAAACTGAATATTCATAATACAATATAATATTCTTAGTCGCAATCTCAACTGAATAGTTTCCGCGTGAAATTTTTCCTTGACATATAAATACAGTTTTCCTTTGATTTTTCACGTAAATGGAAACGTTTAAAAAACGTATAACCATGATAATAGAATCCCCAATCGGTTTGAATTCTAGACAGCTGTCAATGGCACGAATGACAACAAGTGTGCCTGCGTTCAATGAATTGGAATTAATTTCGCGAAAAATAAGTTTTTTCGTATTTCGTAACAAGCAGTGGAAAGCAAAATATATAAGGCTTTTCAGTAATGGATTACTTACTGACTGAATGAAAAAATGATTTTTTGAAGGTTTTTGACAATGTAGGATGTGTTTGTTATCCAGCGCATTTTATTTTCGAGATATTACGATCGCGAAATTTCATCTCAAACTATACCTACTTACAAGTATGTTTACTCGTATATTATATTATTAGCATTACTATAAAATATTATCAACCAAAAGTGACACATCCTTATTAACGTTGTACATACTCTTCGAATATTTCAAGCCATTTATGTAGTATTATATACTAGAAAAAATACTAGGCGGAGGTGCCGCCTGTCAACATTATTGTCGACGTGCCCAACAAAGACACAAACTCTTTCGCATGCAAATTTACGTTCGTCAGAGAGAAATAACTCATGCTTTTTGTACCTATATATAATCTGTTTTTATCCCTCTCTCAAACACATTTAGACATATTTTCTCCCACCTCACCCATTTTAATACGTCTTTTCCCTGTCCCTCTCTCATACGTTTATAGTGACCTCAAGAATTTTAATCTTTCATTTCTTTCCCGCACGGTTTCGGAGGTAAGTAGGTATGTACGTATATGATTTTTTCTCACTCTGCATTACAGTCAGCAAGATAGATACCTACATCAAGACAAAAATATACCTAATATATAGGTAATATTATGCACGTATAGGTATCAAAAGTAAAACATTGAATATTGTATCCATAGTTTTTCTGAAAACCTGTTTCATTTGGTGTACTTATTATACTTATGTGTTCAATAAAAAATGCTACATTATTAAATAGTGTGTATCATTTGAACTAAATCATAACAGTTAATGTTATGATTTACATAGGAAAACATGTCGTTTTATATAGTATATTAAAAATTCAATTATTAGTACGATTACTTTGTTCACTGAGCAACACAACATACTAGCTTCCATCAAAAGGGAGACAGGGCACGTGTATGGAGGTACGCAGGTAGGTGGGTAGGTACCGCAAGAAGTGAGCAAATCTGGAAAAGTCACGTTTTGGCAATAATTATTTCTGGCCGAGGCTTTTTTATTATTTTGGCAGTCTGATTGCGGCCGATTCGGTTGAGTTTATTTCGACAATTCTTTTCTTTTCACTTATTATTTGCGGAATGATATTCTTATTATTATTGCGAAGCTACCGGATTTATTTTTATATTGATTGTCTTTGTCTTATAAATCGGCATTAAAATAGACAATTAGTTTAAATATTTGGTACTCATTCAATAATTATTAATTAAAACATTTTATAATCTTGTTTACAATTATTTAAGCTAGAAAGTATTGGTTTCGATTTACTCAGTGAATCGCTCAAAAATATATTATAAAATATACTATATATAATAATATATATAAATATAAATATATATTTTGTATACGTAGGTACATAAGATTTAAGAATAATGTACTAATAATTTAAAACATCTTAGAAACATATTTTGTCTAAGGAAAATTCGACATGGTTAATATTGCACCGATCGCTTAATTAGTAATCAATATTATTGAGAAGACAATGCACGCAGATTCTTCCAGTCGGTACACATTTTTTTCAAAAATACTTGTTCTAATAATTCTAATAGTTCTGATAATTTCTGAAGTAGGTCTTCCAAATGATCTAATGCATCAAAATATATATATTAAAAGTACAATGTCATTTTTTTATATAAATTTTCCAACATTAATTAGTCATTATTTCAATTTTTTTATATTGTCTAATAAGATAAGTATTTACGCCATTTACGGCTTCATTCCATTATTAATAGGGCAGTTTAATAAGTGGTAGACGAGATTTGGTTTGAAAGCTACTAATTTATCGTATACCTATCATTATGATTATGGACCATGTATGACAGTGGCGAAGACTCCAACCTTATAGGTGATTATTTGAAGCCTACCTTCTTAACAAAAATATGTTTAATTACATATTGACGTATTTAAATAATCACTAATATTCTATAAAAATAATTTAGTTTGTCAACGACATCTATCGTATATGTAAGAATTTATTATAAATAAATACAGAATACAGCACCGTCTGTCAAAGGTTTAAAAAAATAAGCCATAGCGTGCCATCTGTCTTCAACGTATATATCGGATTATTCACCAATAATGCTGATGATTTTTTGTATGGACTTTATGTCATGTGACCTCAGCATGTCTATCGCAATGTATGCAAAACGATAGTCTCTGATGCGTAAGCCTAAAATCTTTACGTACTATTATAATATTATTGTCTATGACTGCAGTTTTGTCCAAAATAATTATTAATTAGATTACTTCAAAAAATAATTTCAATAGCATTCAATCACATATAAATAAATATACCTACTTAAGTAGATTGCTTTGTAAAATAAAAAAATAATTTCATGTACTGATTTTTGAAGTGTATACATATTTAGGAAAATACATAATTTAACTCATCGCTCAATTTTATGTCGTCAGAGAGTAATTATAATTTCATCGAATTAGTGTGTCGTTATCATTAGTGTGTACGCATTCATCAGTAGTATCGTATTATCTTCTTATTTCCTCTAAGTATAAATGACTAGTATATTCTCTGATCTCCACAGCCTACCTCTTTTCAAAGTCACCCTTCGTCACTGATGTATGATCAAATTATTAGTGTCAATCTAAAATTATTCGATTTACCATAAAGCTGAAAAATTCCCGTTTATATTGGGCTATGCAATATCGAACTTTTTTGATAATTATCCTCTTGAATCTAGATGATGCAGTCCATCTCCATACAATTTTTTTCTCGATATCCTTCGATTATTCTGGAGATATCTAACTGAATCATTTTTTTCGATTAGTAGCAACTATTATATGTTTTATTATAATATGGTAATAATATGTAATTCGATTTAGGTAAAAGCACAGTATGATACAAAATTAAACCAACCATAACTATATTGTCTTTGGTATACGTATACCTACCTAACATCTTATAGTATAAAAGTAGATACATACACATAATCTAACAAGCCTTCATTTCAAGTTTTAAATTACATCTAAATTTCAACTATGCTAAAGTATTTTACGTAATATACTTGAGTAACAAAATTTCATCGGCTTTGTGAATCTCGGAAGATATATAAAGGTGCTTTCGTGAATTCACAATTCACTCAAGTCAATGTAAATGAGTACTTTCCATGCAAAAGCTCCATTTGCTAAATAAAAGCCCATGAGTTATATCTTATATTTACATTCTTATGAAAAAATAGGGAAATGTTTGTTTTCGACTGTACCTATTATCTTATGTCATCTTTACTTCTTATATAATATTATTTTCAATGATATCTCAAAAAAGTTTATTTCTATGAACTTCCATTCTTCAAATTTTTCTTTTTTTCTCGTTATGCGAATAATAATATGGACGCCACACAATGTGTCAAAGAATCCTTATTACTCACCAGTTTTCTTCCGTATTGTCCAGTAACCATACTTGCTCGTCATAGATTGTTGCAAGTGCGTTAATTAAAAAAAATGTTAACTTCGGAATGTAGGTAGTATAAAAAATTATGTGTAAGTTCAGTAGTTTTTTAGTTGAGAAACAGACAAAAGTTATCATATAAGCTAATATTTTTCAATCACATACATAATATAGGGTTTACAATACCGGTATTTCAAAACCGGTATCCCAGTATATTTCGATACCGAAATACCGGTTTCTAAAATCAGACAACACCGATATATTCGGTATTGACAATGGACACAAAATGTATTAATTAACATAAAATGTTTAATAGGATTTTACATTTTTTGTCAGATTACACGATGTCTGGTTTACTTCCATTGCTATTCGACGTCCTTGGTGACCAGCAATGACACGTGTAGATTTTGGAAATATTTAGTGGGTACATTCCTAAATTTAAATTTATCCAAATGTTTTTGCCAGTCGCATGCGGGTCTTAGAAGTTGTTATGTGTGTTTTTAGATGTATCATAGATTTATATTTATATTTGTTGGTAAATATGTACTTTTGTTTTTTTTATTATTTTAATATCGGTATTCAATAGGAAATACCGAAATACTGGTATTGGTAGTTTTATTTGGTATTGCAATCCCTACATAAAGACACTTCAATTTTCTTTTAAGTTAATACATTTTTTTCTTATGATAATCTAGCCTAGCAAATGATGATGAAGTTATTAGTAAGTATTACGTTTCAAGTCAGCTAGGGAAAATAATTTACTGGGCAATGAAAATTATTACATAAATACCATGAATGATATGGCAACAAAGTTCATAAATCGTATACACATGAAACAAAGGCGTATTATTCTGGGAAATACGAATGCATATACACGTGGGTAGCTGAAGAGCAACTCTACCATTTTCAATTTTAATACAATTATAATTGTGTATTGACCTGACCACTCTCAACAAATAATAATCCGATTAGATTGTTTCCTTCAAATTTGTTATAATTCAAGCGTACATCAAATTAAGTTGGATTTTTTATATATTATTGAATAATAAAGCAACAAACAAAAGTAAACAAAAAATAGGTAAAGAAAAAAACTTGTAGGTAGTTACCTAAAATTATTTTTTTTAATAACAATCGATTCACTGTACGCGCGTTAAATTCTCCGTGTGCAATATATTGAGCAGTTGTTTTCAAACATAATTATTCTAACCAAAGGGCACAATTAATATAATGGAAAGTGTGCTTCCTTCTGGATAAGGCTGTAAAGAGGCTTATTTCTCAAATGTGGAGAAATATGGGATAATCTTAAACACGTTTTAAAGAATATGTACTTTTTCATAGATACGTCTTTATCATAATATGCATTACAGTTTGTCACGTAAACGAAATGCGCTTTCAATTTATAATATTTGAGAACATTCAGACAATATAAAGATATTTCTTGCGTTTTATAAATAGTTTCAAAGCCTCGGTCAATGGCGACTGGCTATCGCATTTTTATATTATTAATGTGCTCTGTGATTCTAATAATACGCAGCAATAGCTGACATTGTAATGACATGAGTATCTATATTTGTGACTCATCAAAAAAATCAAAGATGTTCTCAGGTTAGTTGAAATAATCGTAATGCTGATTAAATGCTTTCATAAGTTTTAAAATTGCTTCTTCTTCTTGTACCATTAGTCATCGTCGAGCCACTTGATTTCAGTTTATTTAATGCTGCCCGGATCAGTTCGATGGACCTACATTCGTATCAGCCACGAAATTTAGTGTCTTCATCTATCACGCATACCGTTTACCTTTATATGAAGAAAGATATGCTACAATTGTGTTCTCTCATACAATTATTGTCAAGTTATTGTAGTTTTATAATTTTCTAATACTAGGAAAAACTTTATTCGTTTCCTTTATTTGAGGACGTCCAAACTTATTTAGATACCATGTGATTGATGAAGCGATTATAATTTGAAGTGTCACAACTTGAGGATCTGTAATTTATTGTATGTAATTACATTCCAATTTATAATAAAACTATAGTGGACTTTCTTGTTAATAATCTGATAGAATCAACTGATGTTCTTATACTTTCTAACGTTGTGAAACTCATTTAGAATATACCTAGGTAGGTAGATAATGTGAGGCTTAATAAGATTCTACAGTTTTTTAGCAAAATATCGCAAAGTAAAAATCGTACCTACATGTAATTATAACATTAATAAAAATATATTATTTTTATAAAATTTATACGTGCTAGGTACTCAATTAATTAAGAAGTATTTTCTCAGAGCAACACTCTATAAATATTATTCCACAGTCTCCTTCGGGCTTTGCTTCATCAAAGTTATACATCTCTGGTCTTTTAGCAAGAATATATTATTATTATATACGAATTGGCAGTGTTTATAGAAAGGGTTGTTCGTGTTGTTTTATGAGTAATCCCGCCAAAATTACAGAGAAGTAACCGACTCGGTTGAGCCCTGCGGGAATTCCCCATCTCTATGTGATGTGATGATGAGTGAAAGTAGGTTTGTTTTTGAAACTTGAATACGTAATACATGTACCCATCAAATACTTGTTAAGATTTTATTTACCTATATGATATAGGTATCTCTTTTTTAATTTGCAGTGTTAGTTAAGAGACAGGCGTACGCCGACATCACTTGTAGACATGCACATAGACGCGGGGTTTGCTATCAAGCAGATAATAATATTATTATTAAAGAGCAATGTAACATTATTGCAAAATTTATCTTGTGGCAATCCAGGAATAACATTATAATAAGTTATCAGATGGAAAAATGCTATAAGATTTTTATAGTATATAAATCGTTTTAGTAATAATTAATTACCTCGATTTATTTATATTTTAATTATAAATCCGTCCGCTCCGCCTTGGCCAATATTTTAATTAATAGATTGGAGGCTAAAGACGCGCCTAGCGCGTAACGATTAGGTGGCCATTCGACATCTAGTCAGCAGTCAATGTGTTAATAGCTCAGGGACTAGGACAGTCTTCCGAACAGTGAAAAGATTTCAGTAAAGACCTACATGGCCTAATTTCTTTATAGGATTGTTTGTTCTCTATTCAGTATTGAATAATAAAATAATAATTTTATATAGTTATAGATCTTCTTGCTATTGAAAACAGTCTCCTGCACAATGTATAAAATTTGTCATCCAACCAAGTCCTGAACAAAAACGAACCATACATGCGAGTGAAAAACCATTCGGCGCATATTCTCCGCAATATGCGTTAGAGTAAGATAGAATTTCTACGGCTGAATTAAATATTGTTTGTACACGTCACCGGTAAATATTAGTTTGAATGACTCCATTCATTAAAAAACTGAGAACACGTATTGTTGAATTTTATTGTTTTGTGTTAAATATGTATAAAGTTAGTAGTAATTACTTTTAGTTTATTTAGTAGAGAGTATAGTTAACTATGTTGTCGTCGGTGTTTTGTAAAAAGGGCGAATTGACCAAAATGCTACTTTACAGGAGGAGGATTTTTAACTTTTGACATTTATTGGTTTTTTACCTGTAGATGATTATAAATATCTAACAAGTTTATAATAAAGCTTAGAAAGAATACTGTCATTATAATAGGTATTATTATATAATATTTTAGAAGGCCTAATATGTCACATTTGCTTTTTATTTCGTAATTTTAATTAATTTAATTTTAGTCGATTATCGTTTTTAAGTACTTTCCTGTGGAGATAAAAATTCGCTGTTTTTACACAAAAAAGCTAGTGGGGTACATATTGTATTTTCATTAAAATCTCGATTTCGCCAAAATGGTTAATTCGCCCTTTTTACAAAACACCGACGTTGTGTTTAAATTTGTAAGCCGTACTGAGAAGCAACATGATGGTATAACGTTTCATAGTTAAGTTAATAATAATAAAATTGAGATTCTGCTGTGCGTTATACGCAAGAAACACGGCTTCATATAGCTGAACAATACACACTATCTTTATATTATTACTCTGAGCATCTAACCTTCTACTTCTGTCACAAATAATTCGTAATTGTTACTAGTTTCATAATAATTTCTTTAAATATCGATATGCCGAGTAAATAACGATATTAATTGCAGTAGCGTCTCTAGAGAAGTTTTTTATACCACTCTTTTAATTAAATCCTATTATTACGCATCACGGAATGAAATTCAGTCCATTCTGCCGAACGAACCCCTTTCATAAAACGCAATTCTCCCAGATTTATAATGGACAAGGCGGACAGCGGAAAATTCAATTCAACACAAAAAAACTGGGGTTTCTGTGCGAATTTTATGCATATTATGCAAATAACCTGACAACAACTATTTACTAACGTAGGACATTTGCATAATCATTTTTAAGCCGTCATATGACCGCAGGCTTACTTAGAGCTCCTAATTATTACCCTTTATATTATACCTACATAACAATATACTTTATATAATTTTTCGTTACACTTATAGAAAATATCTTTTTTTTTCTCAAATAAATACAAGCCTCTTATATTATATATTCAATACAAATTCTACAAAATTATTAACTCACTATATAGAATGCCGATCCAAGGATGTACGAATATACATCTAACATTCTTAATTCTTGTTATTATTATGCTATGATTTATAACAAATTGAGGAACGCGTCTCATGTAAAATAATATAAACTATTTCCTAAAATCCCACAATACTTACCTAGGTACCTAATCTGATTCTTTAATCTGAATTAAAATTTTTGCATGTTTGAAAATATTATTTCCACGTTTATTAATAATTAATGAAGTCATCCACAATTGACCAGAATTTCTTTTAAAACATTATTATTTTTCATGATTATAAAAAATCTTCCTCATCATTTTAAAGAATCACCAAAGTATAGTATATAGCAGTACTTCTTAAACTTGGGGGCGTGGCCACCTAGGGGGACCTGGAGCTCCTGCCAGGGAGCCGCAAAATATTTCACTATTTGAAAAATAAAATCATAAAAATGTGATCACTGGACGATACCTGAATATCAACATTTTAATTTTGAATACTAAACTTAAAGCTTTCCAAAAAAACTTTCTTCGCTATCAAAAGGCACAAACATGTTTATAATGCTTGTATGAGTTTTTTACCACCAATGAAATATCACTTTCGACTTCAATTAAAAGAGTTATACTTGTATATTATATAATAATAATTAGTGGTAAATAAAATACTGTTGGTCACCAAAGACTAAAATTTTAGGCGAGGGGAGCCTTGGAATTTTTTTCTGATTTCGGAGGCCGTGGTATGAAAATTTTTGAAAAGCACTGGTATACAGCTATACACTATCGTGGTTTAATTTTATTAATAACAATAATTGTAGTGCGTACAGCGAATGACAGAAAAGCTATTTTCATTTGTTTATTCATCTCCAGACCATGGCCCCCACAAGGGGGGGGCTGACAGGGCTCTAGCCTGGGGGCCCGGCTTGGCGAGTCAACAAAATAAGTGAGATAAACACACATCATAAATTTGCTCTTATGGTAAAAAAAAGTCGGCGTATTTGTAAGACGCTACTGTAGAGCGTCACACTGCCTTTATCCTTAGCGATAGGTAGGGGGGCTCCCCAAATATCCTAGCCTGGGGGCCGCTTCAGGATGTGGGGGCCATGCTCCAGACTATAATACAATGTTATTTTAAATAAATTTTAATTTTATAAATAAAAACGTTGCACCTCTCTTACAGACGAGACCATGCCGGGAAAATGACGTCACGCAGCTAGCCGAAACGAATGAAAAGACAACTTTGCCTGCTTTATCTACCAAACATTATTGTTGCACCGACGCAATGTACGTCAGTAGAGTATACGCTACATAACTTTGCACTCCGGCTCTAGGATGAAAATGATGTAATACGAGTATATTCTAAAAATATATTTTGTACATATTATAATATTATCTATTTATTCATTTATTACTACATATAATATTAATACAAGTGAATATCATTTGAGCTAATTTTTTACGAGGTAATCAGACAAATAAGCGTATCAGTGTAGTAAAACGTGCATAAAAGTGCAATATTATAAAACGTATAGGTACTTCTGCGTTGCGTTACATATTGTGTCTTGTGAATGACACCAAAATCATATCGACAATTTCGACGTGTTGCAGTCGAGACGAGTCTCTTGTGCTTAGTGCAACCGGGCTTATGGAAGTACAGCGTATATTACATGATATAAATTATACCATCGAAAGATTTTTTTTATAGAAATATTGTATTTTAGAAGCATTTTCAATTAAATGATTACGCACAATAAAGCTTTGGATTATATACTTACACGTGGCTAAGCCCCACTTATACACATTTGTTAGAGAGTGTATCCAATTATATAAATGAATATGCAATTATTTAGAAACCAATTACTTTGATATTTGGTAGGTTCTAATAATAATTATACTATTATACAGAAACCACAGAAAGTATACATCTGTACGTACTTACATAATGTGTCTAATTCAACGTCAAAACCACTCAGGGTATATTTGTGCAGATGTGGGTCGTTTCAGTGACGTTCACACAACTTTTTTTGAGCTTTTTAAAACCCTTAATATTTTATTGTAATAGCATCGAATTATATTCTGGAAATACGATAGTGAGAACGAATATACCACGTTATTATTATTTGTTTCATTTATTGTTATCTAGAAGTGTAGGCCCTGTCTTAGGGCGGATTAGACCAATAATTGGGTTCAACTAGTTTCTCTCAAGAGAAAAACGGGTTTTTAATTTGACTGAAATCATTTATATCGCAAGACCCTTTTGAATCGTAGAATTTTAGAGAAAATTAGACCGCATAATAATGAGATTTTCTTGAATACAAGAAAATCTTCGACCTTTTTTTAATAAAAAATATATTCGGAATCTACACCATGGTCAACGCATTAAATATCAGCTAAAACTCTTATTGGTAGGCGGCTCTTGTGGTGCAGTGGGTAAGGCGCTGGCCTTCCACCCGAGAGTTCTGGGTTTGATTCCCGGGCATGACAAAAACATCTATGTGTTTTTCTCAAAGCCTGGGTGTTTGTGATTGTTCAAAATTACTAACAACCACCTTGTACGAAAAAGCATGGACATGGTTATTAATAATTCAAAAAAAAAAATTTTTCATCCAGATGTGTTATCATTTTTGATTATATATCAGATAATAAAGATATACACCCGGGAAATAAAATGTCCTAAAATTTGTCATAAAATCTCATGATTTGATAGGTGTCTAATGGATATTTGCCAAAAAAATAGCGAAAATTCCGAAAAGTTATTACTTTAAACGACAATATCGGGGAATACTTTTACCCACTGTACCACACTTCACCCCCAATACTACTACTACCCCACCCACAACTTCAACAACTAACTCTAATGGCGCAGACACACGTCGACTGCAATTCCGTGTGTCTGCACCCTAAGGCGTCAAATATTCTTGAAATGGAATATAATATTCGGTTACCATAGATGCGAATATTCCAATCGGATCTCGTCTCTCTGGTATTACTGATTTTAGCCAATGGACCCCAAATTTTCAACGTCGAAAACTCAATGGCAAACGATTATTTAACGTCTACTTCGTGTGGTAAAAAAACGTGTTCCACATAATAATAAAAATCAGGATCAGTTTTGTCGTCCATTTCGAAAGTAGAGTTGAGAATAAACTGATATCCATAAAATAAAACGAGGTATATTTTAGAAATGGGGTGGTTATATTGTCTTAGGGGTTGTATTTGTTTTTTTAATTTAAAGTTTTTTTTATGTATAGGCAGGTACCTACGCAACAGTGATTGATGGAAAAAAATGAAATAATATAATTTATTATATATCATTCAAGAAAGTGGATTTATGGCGTGTATATTTAGAAAAAAAACTGAGAATATGTATTATAAAATTATATTGTGGCTTATTTTAATTAAATTTAACATTAAGGTTGCACCAAATTTATGTCGGTTATATTCTTTGTATAATTTCATGGAATGTTAAAGAGATTAAATTGAATAATAATTCGAGATTAATTTAAGTCGGTTTTTAGGAATGTGTTTTTATTTAGGTACTGTTAGTTTATGACACCACTGTTTTTGTCACCCCCTCTCTTCGCACACGATTGCCGAGCGGTAAGCAAAGGCTCGGCGGCGGGAAATAGCTTTCCAAATAAATTGGACCCTTTTGAAATTAGCCCTCTTTGTGCGAATGCGATATTCTCTATTTTCTTTTCAATATGTGTCCCGCTGTCCAATTAATTCCGACCGGACGTTGCCAGGCGACGGCAAAATTGCCACTTTATCCTGGGTGCGGCCCTGTCCAACGAATAACTAACCGTTAAAGGTACGATCCGTTCTACAGTCTTCCAGCTGAGCCTAGCTCCAAATTTCATATCATTGAGACGAACAATGCGAAATGTTTTTACATTTCAATGAGATTGCATTACATTTGTAAATGAATGTCGTCATCGAGCGTACAAACTCGACTACCTATGTATAGTTAGGAAAATTATGTTTCGCGAACAGTCCAGGATGGGCGAGAGGTAACGTATCGGCTTTAAATGTCATGGGTCCCGGGTTCGAACCCCGGGTTTAGAAAATTCACATATTATTATTTTTTTCAATGTTTGTTTGAACCAAGCGTATTGACCCAATATGTTGAGCAAGTGGCTATCATGTATTTCTCGTAAAAAAACTGTTAATATATGTATATATTATATATTATTTAGAACACTATAACATGCGAAGAGATCCAATGACAGTATTGTATTTAGTAATAGAAGTAAAGGAATCACAAACACCCAGGTTTGAGAAAATTACATAAATATATTGTCACCTCATTGGGAATCGACTCCGGAACTCCCGAATGAAAGGCCAGTGCCTTAAGTACTGCATCACAAAAGCTTCTCTGTGGAGGACCATAATATGGGCTTCTTAAGATCGACACATACAAAAAATACCGGATATAAAGGAAGTTGCATTCACGTAAAGCTATGCAGTATTTTTCAACCGATAGGTCATCAGAGTATGATGAAACAAGAATTTTTAAACAAAATACAATGCGCAACGCTCGGTTTCGCAGCCCGCGAAGTTCTCATTTTTGATGTCTGATAAGCCGAACACGAGGATATAATAATTTTTATGCAGACATTCCCTCACGCTGTCAATTGGCAATTGATGTATACATTTTCACATTTTTCGTAAAATCGTGATTGAAAACAATTTAACGTTTCAGTAGGAAATGCATTAAGACCAGAAGTGATAGAGATAGGTGCTTCCAGAGAGTCGAATTATTCGAGTATGCCTTGAAGTAAGGAAGTCAGAAAATGGTCGTTATTGGTATAATTTTAAATTAAAAACACTGAAGAAATATTAAAAGTTTAGTTTATGGGCCAATATGCGAGAAATACACATGCTTGTCGAAGTAAAATATATGTCGGCGAAAAACCATAATACATATCGTGCTTTTCACAAGATAACTGAACGTACGGTAATATTATATAAAAGTCCTTCGTTTTATTTTTATCCGAATACATTTACATAAGGATTCTGGACTGGAAATAGCAATGCAACAGTTATAAGTCTATCATACGAAGTAGAAATGCGCCATTGCAGCGAATATATTCTCAAATAGGCCATAAAACTACCCATTTAGAAATAAAAGAAGCAATAATATTGTACTCGTTAGGTATCAGTGTGCATATTGCTTTTATGCCCATGTGCTCTGTTGAATCTAAATATAAAAAAGTAGTTATGGCTAAGTATAGGAATAAAATATAATCACATTATATTGACACATCTACCAAAAATATTCTGGAATCTAAAATATCAGCATGTTTTAAATAATATGTCCTTTCACGTATAAAATCTTAATATAACTACTTAATCAACTTTAATAAGAACTTTTTTCTGATCTGGGTCGAAATCTCGAAGGCCTAAATTCCGACTGCCAAAATTCCGAAAGCTGAAATCCCGATAAAATAAATTCTACATATCGTCTGTAGGTACATAGATAAACGGGGGAATAATTTCAATGCCAAATTCTGTATACAACTTAAATATGGTTATCTAGTTATTTTATAGTTATTTATCTATGCTATCATGCTTCTGAATGAGGTCAACGCGCTGAAGATTAAGCCTATCAGTTCAGGAAAGATCGTGGCAAGGCGATGCGAGGATTGTGCAAATGACGCGTGCCGAACGATATATAATTTGTTATAAAAATTCAACAAGACGTGTCCATTTAATGTTATGTTTACTGTTATATTACTATTAATATTAGACATGTTTTCTTTTTCAAGTAGGTACATACGTAAAGTTTTTTAAGTCATCTTTACATGATTTAAAAATATATTCATCCGACGCCATGACAAAACAAATCGACGTGCGCACACATCGATCTCCGATTGGCGAGTCCAGGCGACGAGTGCGAAATTTCGTCGCACCCACTGTTGAAAATTATTTGCCGTTTCACTGAAGTACGCTCTTAAAAGTGATATAGATTTAAAAAAAAGAGTAAGAAGAAATTTTTTCATTACCGCATAACTAATGTATTAAAAACGGATATTTAACTGTTTTGTATGAACAACATATTCTTATTATATCTTTATAGCAACAGGTCTATGCAGCAACCATAAACTAAACAAGCACATGATAAAAGAATGATTTCGAGAGAACGACAAATTTGTTTGTCATTTCCTTGGAATTGATATGTTGGCGTTTATATTCATTTATTCTTTCATTAACATTTGACAAATAGAAGAATCACAGAAACAAATTATATTTTTTATTATCTGTATTGAAAATGTATTTTTTTTGCAATTGGATAGATACCTACTTGACAACCTTTTCTACTGTCATTATTACATTCAGGATTTCGGTGTTCGGAATTTTGGCTTTCGGGATATCGTCCGGCATCCATCAGCACCCACGTTGTCCATTATTCGATACTATTGAAATTGAATTTGTGATGCATATTATATTTGATTTCATTGCACAAAATAGCGAAATAAAATAATGTACCACATGTCGATTATCTGAATAATATACAATTACAAACGAAACTAATTTTGCATTATGTACTTATTAATATAAATAAATATCAATATCAATATTTGTCAAGAGGATATTTTCAAATTATTACCAATGAAAGGAGGTTTAGATAAAATATTAATAGATTCTATTGTAATATGCAAAGATATATTATTAATTTAATTAAATTCTATATCATATAATGAAATGTTACATAACATGTGATTTAATAAAATTGTGGAATATTTTCAATACGCAAATAGAATAGATCCGTAGCAACTTGGTGAAATTTTTCTCATAGCATGATGCTAACAGATATCTCAAGTTAGAGACAAAAGTAATACTAAACTTAATAAAACGCTCACGTTCGTACTTCTGCGAAAGCTTTGCAAAGTCTTCATTCAAAAGTTTAGGAGACCGAGCTGCGAGCTTTAAGCTCAATGGTTATTTGACTTACAAAACAAAACAAGTAAGTGTAGACCTTCGGCAACGTGTGAAACAATCTCGATTAAGTTGACACTCATTGTGAATGGCAAGTCATCTGTTTAAATAAATGATTAGGTGCGGTTTCGCGGAAGCTTCTGTCGGCGAGCGCGATAAAACCACCCTCTCTCAATGGCGTATACTGGATTTAATATGGAGGGAGCTTTCGTCATAATGCTTCCCTCTTGGGCAACCTTCGTGAAATAATAAATGGAAATATGCGCAGAAACAAGAAAAAAAAACAATTTGTTGTTTTATCTTTCTTCTGTCTCAACTGGAATTTATTATGAAACAGTTCCAAATAGCCTAATTTATTAAATATGATGTGATGCTATCTCAAGATTAAAAACCAAGTAGATATTTACATTTACAATACTTTTTAGTATGAATAACACCGAATTAAAAAATAATTATTATTTTCATTCAAATAAAAGTCTATGCAAAATCATAGTTGATTTTGTATTTCTTCAATTAAAAATTTAGTTATGTCTTAAAAGACAAAAGCCAATAGTTTGTTTGCCAAGATGTTCGTTTCATGTCGCCCTTAGTGTATGAATCTTCAAGACATACATACGAGTATACATTCCGGATATTTTTTGTATTTCAGCTTTCTTAGCTGCTGATTAAAAAGATCTTTATCAGAACAAGAGCTAATAGATTTTTAACTCTATGCGGTTTTTTGAGTATATGCCTATTATTTTTGTTTTTCTAAATTTCAACGAAAATACGGTTTTTTAAATAAATGATTACCATGGGTAATGTGAGGGGGGGGGTTTTAAAGAAAAATACATTTAAAAAACGCAGCACGCAGCATAAAGGACAATTGATTACCATAGCGATAAGGGAGGAGCAGTTTACATTATCTTATCGTTTGAAGAAAACAACCACCGAAGCATGAGAATTCATTATTCTGAGAATGAGACGGTCTAGTTTTTTTTCCGTATAATCTTCAGTGCACCATGTAATTGGTGGAGGTGCACGCTGTAAATGCATAATATTATCATAAGCCATAGTGACGTAATCTTTGTAATAAGTATGTTGATGTGATTGAATTGACAACTAGAGATGTTTTTGTTAATTAATAATTAATGTTTTTTAATATGTTGATTATTTTTAATGTAACCTATCTATAAAATGTAACCAATTGCAGTTTTTGCTAAAAACTTTACTCTTACTCTTAATAAAATAAAGTTTAATTCAACAACTATTGTCTCCTAACATTTTCACAATTTTCATATTGCCTTGAAGAAAATGTCAATTATATTTTATTGCAGTAATATTTTAAATTCGGTCGGTACGTGGCTGTTGCAAGCAGTGGCGCACCCAGGATTTAATATTGGGGGGGGCCCAAGGAGGAGAAAGTAAATTAGTCCCATAGGCTCTTTTTCTTCTTCACAGCCTAATTTCTCGTTGTCTATTGCACTCGGTGTACCTACACCATGGTCCCCACATCCTGAAACGGGCCCTCAGGCTAGGATATTTGGCGGGCCCCCTACCTACCGCTAAGATTAAAGGCAGTGTGAAACACTACATTAACGTTTTTCAAATTGTGTTTTAGTTGAAATTAAGGGTAGTTACACAGTGAATTATTGGCGATTTTAAATACATCCACATTAATAATGAAGCTGTCAAGTATCGACACATAATAATCAAAAAATATATTGCACAATTATATAAGTAATTGAAAATTTTCATGGTTATGAAATATAATAGCGGCGCCGCAGGCGACTTTTTTTACTATTAAAGCTAATTATTTGTGATGTGTGTTTATCTCACTTATCTGGTCAACCCGACCCGCCGGGCCCTCCACAGCCCGGGCCCCCAGGCTAGAGCTCTGTCAGCCCTCCCTATCCATGACCTACACCACTCCGGAATTCGAGTGGACACCGAGAATTTTTTTGACAGTTCCATTAGGGATTGGGTTTCTAAAAAAACTTGACATTAGTGTTTCGAAATTTTTGTGTTAGAAATTAAAATCTAAGAAATTGTTCTAAAAAGGGTGCTGGAGAATTACAAATCATTTTTTTGCCAGTGTTTTTATTTGTTTAAGCCCAAAGGTTTATTGGTTTTCAATTTCAATGGTTAAAATCATTCTGATAATTTTCATGTTTGGGTGGTGTCAGGGCCCCTTGCCCCCCCCCCCCCCCCTGGGTGCGCCACGTTAACCACCTCACTTCAGTGTGAAAAATCAAACATTCGTACTTAGCTTCCATAGAAAATAAATGCAAAGTTTTTTTTAAAAATGCCTGTTTTTAAAGGTCTGGATTTGATATATTGGTCTATTACAGGTTTTAGCACTGCGGTAATAAAACTATAGATTCCCTGTGTAAATAAAACAGTGCGTAGATATTATAATGTTAGGGTTTCTTGTCTTTGCGAGGGTAACAAATCCTTTTAATGAGCCTAACATTGACGGAGCACCATCCATACAAATTCCTCCATGATATTTTAGATTTTTCTAAATATGAAGAAATAGAATCAAAAACATCTTGTCATGTCGTACGCTCGGTGAGTTCTTTGCAGCATAGATATTGATCCACTATTTTGTTTTCATTTATGAAACGAAAACCTGTGAGGCCAACGGTAGACGCGTGCGATCGATTCGGCAACATCGAAATCACATTAGATCTTTCATCGGCTTTCATTATTTCATGAAGGACTTTTTCGGTTTTCGCTATTTCGCGGATTTTTCTGTTTTTATCACTATTTTCGCGATGCACTTGCAACAAGCCAGCGGTGCACCGGTTAAGAACCACTGGTCTAGAGCCACAATATTTATGCTGAATTCCACCGAAAAAAATGTTTTTTTTTAATTTACACCACCACCGACTGTGGTGGGCATGGCCCCCACATCATGAATGTTTGGCGGGCCCCCTTACCCATAACCAGGGTTAAGGGGAATGTGATGTTCTACAGTAGTGTTCCCAAATGGTATTCCGTGGATTTAACTATATTGTTAAATAATTCCCTTGAATTCTTGATTTGTCGGACCTCATATCATATTATCGATCGTTATCATACTATGAACCACTGGTCGCGACCCTCTCTTGTGGTAGCCAAGTAGCATTCGACCCTTCGATATTGGATAAATAACCATTTTTATTTTTATAGAAACACTAAAAATAATTGTAATATAAAAAGATACACGTGAATTATTATCATGTAGTTACGTATATCATATTTTCATCATACTTCATATTTTTTATGTTAATTTTGATGAAGTACTGAAGTAGTATAGCGCCACATGCGATTTTTTTTATAATATAACAAATTTCTGGTGTGTGTTTATCTCACAATTAGACGAGCCGCCACGCCGGGCCCTCTTAAGCCCGGGCCCCCAGGCTGTAGCCCTGTCAGCCCATGGTGGTGGGTGTAGTCGTACTTTTCGCCGAATTTGTATCGTCGATTTTGGGTTTTTTAATAGTGAAGTTCCAAAATATTAATTGAAAATGGAAAAAAAAGTATTATTGCATTTAACTTATAGGTACACAAACCTACCCAACAGAACACAGCCTAATTTCTCGTTTATCGCACTTTTGTCTATTGCACTCGGTGTACACCACTCCGGAATTCGGATGGACACCGATAATTTTTTGACATTTCCATTAGAGATTGAGTTTCTAAAAAAACCCGGCATTAGTGTTTCGAAATTTTTGTGTTAGAAATTAAAATCTAAGAAATTTTTCTAGAGGGTGCTGGAGAATTTAAAATCATTTTTTGCCGTGTTTTTATTTGTCTAATCTATTGGCTTTCAATTTCAATGTTTTTGGGGGGGGCCAAGGCCCCTTGGCCCCCCCCCCCTGGGTGCGCTACTGGTTGCAAGTGACAAAGACTAAACATGGTAGGAGAGGGTGGGTTGCATCCTCTTTATTTCGCGCGCCACTGCCCCCATGTGATAAACCCTACTCTACTCTCTTGATAAACTTACAGGATAAGAATGCACGCCACCATCCAGAATGTGCTATTATGTGAGTTCGTTACTCAGGACTCGGAACAAAGAACGTTTTAACTTTTACTTATCTATCCAGTTGCGAAAGTCAAGTGCCTAACTTTTCTGACTTTCTGACATTCTGACAGACTCACCTATTATATTATAATACATTTTAACATACTGCCGATATCTGCGTACCAATTGATGTTAAATCATTGATCGATTGACAAAAAGATTTTAGATGAATTATTTACACCTAACTAAAATTTAATAATAATTCATGTTATACTTTCAACGATTATAATTTTATCTCAAATTGGTCTAAAAACTTTATAAGTATTTGAGAAAATATATAATTTAAAAAAAAAAAATCAGAAACACACATATTCGAAAAATCTTTGAAAAAAAGTTTAATTATGTGAGATTTGCACTAACACCTTTCACTTTCCGGGTGAATGCACTTATCACTTAGAGTTATCAATCCGCCTGTGGTTTATGTGAAATATTTATTTTCTAATATAAGGTTTTCAAAATGTAATTAATATTTTAAAATATTGCGTATATTCAGTACCTACCGACCTATGGAATAAAAATAATATTATAGGTATTGTTAGTTCAAGTAAACGGGATCTCTGAGCACCACGAGGAATATTAATAATTTTACAAACAAATTCAAGGTCTATTTCATACAGTTATTGATTACAATGAAAACTGTATATAACTATAATATATACAGACGAAAAACATTGACGGGGTAGGAATCTATTTTTTTTTATAAAATTTTAGTATATGTAGGTAGGTACTTATGTTTTTTTTTCAATTCTTCGAATCAAATTAATTCATTTTCTCATTGTTCGAATTTCAAATATTTATTACAAGAATTGTATAACGTGTCGTCCAACTAACCTAACAATTTTATGCAGTATCGTAAACTGTTATATTAACCGATTTTAACAGTAGATACATACGATATCGGATTAAACTAAAGTTTCCATAATTTAAGAGTTAGTGTAGTAGATATGAATACTACTAGAGGCATCTACCGACAGAATAAATGAAGCATGCAATGTAATACAATATGTTTCGAATGATTATAAATGAGTAAATTGTATTATTTCAATTGTATGCTCCGTATTATTACCACGTTTTTCTTAGCTCGTATTCTTGTTTGTCCGGCGGTTGCTTATCCAGTACAAATCTTGCAATCGATTTTTAACTAACTTCCCGACTAGCTAAGCATTTGAAACTTTTAGAATATATCAGAACACGATATAAAACATATTATAAAACATTCACAGACAAAAATAAATACGAACGACGGAATATTTTTTAGAAGTGGAGGTTAATCTTATTTGTTTACGTAATATCGCGTTATCGAGTTTCCTGTTAACCTTTTATGTATAACGAAATGCGACGAAAAAAGTCAAATGGAACATTACAATTTATTTTCCCGCAAACATGGCCATATTTGCTTGGTGCTCGGTACATTTGTACACGTTGTCTATCTACGTTGGAATATAAAAAAATCATATGCACCTGTGTTAAAACATTATATATTATATATTATATAAGTACTTAGTTTGCATACATTGTTTATATAATTTCGGTCGCGTGTATGTTGGTTGTTGCCTGGTCAAACGTGCAGACAAGGGTGGGGGGAGGATGTTTCGATTTCGACTTACTTACTCAAATGTGTATTATTTTATATGATGAGTTTGAACATTAATTTATAATAATAATAAATAATAATATAGTAAAAAAAAAAAATATAATACGCCACTTGCCGAATAGAATGTTCTATCTCTGGTTCACGATGAGAGCGTATATAAACAATAAACTACTATAGTTGCTTTTAAATAATGTAGAACCTTATTTTTTTGTTCATAAAATATTATATTATTCCACAATCCATGGAGGAAAAGCGACATTGATATTCGTGTTCACAAAGTGAGAAGTAGCTAGGGTGTGGGGACTATGATATTATGTAATGTTCATTCATTCACAATAATATGTTGTTATATATTATGAAACCACTATATAAATTCTAGTCTTTTTGAATATGTTTTGTGACAACATAATATGTAAATACGTAAGTATTACTCGTACAGGAACATGTTGTATAATAGAAGACAAATTCATTTGTCTCATAAAGGAATATTAGATCACCTGTACTGGAGTAATAATGTTACATGTACGAACGTAGAATAATACGCATTCGAGGTTCGTCTCCGAAAATGCTGCAATATAATAATATAATACTTACCTAGATATTCTAAATTATAACATACTTATCTATAATCCCAGATAATACTTTTCCCATACAATTTGGCAGTGTCGATACATCATAGTTGCTTGTCACAATTATATATTATATTAAAAAACAAATTATTTTTTGTAATCTTATTAGTAATAAAATAATAGTAGATATATTAAAACTTGCATTCTGATAAATCACCATGGTAGCGCTTTTTGCAGTGCACTGTAATTAATTTTGATTGAATGATTGTGATGGTGGATGTGAATGCTGGGGGGGTTGTGTTAGGATGCCAGGCACTGACTTTTTATGCTGTTGAGGCTGGCTCCGTGGTCTGGTTGCACTCACTTCGCGGTATTGTTTGTTGGGTCACAATAAAGTAAAATTCCCGTGAGTATAATTCTGATCGATTGATTAGATACTCTCAGACTATTTACCCTTGATTACCGTATGTCTTTATGATGTCATTGTATTATTCAGAATACTACACAATACTAAGAATAATAGGTAGGTATGTGGTAAAATTGATAAACACTAACGGTCTATTATATGCATGTAATTAGTAGTATCCTTTTAATGTAAATTAGAAGTTGTAACACGACGTTGGTACATACATGGCTTTTCCCTTTAGTAAATAACTTTAATTTATAATAAATAAATCATTTAACATGTAAAAGAAGTGTTAAAAAAATTAATTAATTGTGAAAAGCAAACCAAATAAAAACTGGTTTGATAAGGGCACAGTACAAATTTCCCAAAATAATTTACCTTTCAAAATATTGTGATGTCAACAAAGATCATGGTTAACATTTCTAACTGGTATTATGAATAACTATATGTGATTGTTTAGTATTCAAAGGAATAATCACACAATTCATGATAAATACAAGAAAAATCGTCATAATAGAGTACTGCCAAGATTGAATCAGTCAAGATTTTCAAATAGGCAGGTAATTCTAAGTTATTTTTTAAATTCATTCGCTATTATCGACGGATATTCCGAGTAAGAACTGTGTGTAACCAGTTTGGTTTATAAAATACATGAGAAACATATGGATAGATAGGGAATTGCATAGAACGAGGTTGTTTTGTGGAGTCTCTTTCGTGATGTAAAATAGTGCTTTTAAATGCATGAACCGCAGCAAAATTAAATAATCTAATATACTTAATATATACAAAAAACTACATCACTGCATTGTATTATTGCATTAACGACAATATTATATATTGTATTTAATATTGGTTTATTAACGTAAATTAATATTTTTTTAATGTTGAATTATTTTTCTCAAATTATATTTTCGAGCGATGTAATTTTTGTGCTTTGAATAAGTAATAATATTATATCTATATATATATAAGTCGGGTTAGTTACACCATTTATAACTCAAGAACGGCTAGACCGATTTTTATGATCTTTAATTTGTTGGATTTGTCACCGCCCCGAATAGCAGAATAACTATTAAAATATCGGATAAATCACGGAAAAAATAAATTATGAAGAAAATTAATTTTCTCATACATTTTGTATGGAAAGGCTTTTGACTGACATCGATGAATTTGAACGATGAAAACCTCGCACATTCGAAAATAAAAGAAAATCACAAAAAAATTAAATCCGTATACAACGCCATCTCTGATACATGACAGAAACAATAAAGAAGAAACAAACAAACAAAAGAAATAGATAGTCGAAATGTCTAACTGTCAATGGTGTAGTGTGGTGTAGTGTGCCCAAGATTTCGTGCTTCATGACAACAGCTCAGTTTGCTTGAAAAAGATACTCATTGGGATATGACAATCGCTGAAGCAATTGTTTCTGCATCTCCAAGTCAGATACGCACCATTTTTGATATCATTATTTCGACATGCTTCCCATCGAATACACCTGAAGTGTCGAACAAGTAAAAGGATGACATGTCAGAAGACATTTTACATCGAATTTGTGTCAGTTCAGCGAATCCCGATCTCGAGGTGAATGAGGAGATACATAACCAGGCTTTGTTTTTGATCGAATACATGTGTTACATCATGTGCGGCAGTTTTTTAGTCAAGTTAGGAATGCCAACGCCACATCGTGGAATGAACGACGCTTTCAATCGAGAATTGGAACGTGATCGTGACTATGATCGAGATGTATTGAACCAATCAGTTCGAACGAATGTACCACTGTTGAACCCTCAACAGAAAAAAGTGTACGATACGTTAATGAAGGAAATTGATGATGGAAATGGTGGCTTATTTTTCCTCGACGCGCCCGATGGAACTGGGAAGACATTCCTCATGTCATTGATTTTGGCTACTGTTCGTGCGAGATCCGAAAATGCTGTAGCAGTTGCTTCTTCTGGGATAGCGGCCACGTTGTTAGAAGGATGCCGAACGCCTCATTCAACGTTGAAATTGCCGACTGAAAAACTGACATGCAACATTGCGAAATACTCAGCAATGGCCAAAGTTTTGTTAGCAAGTAAAATCATCACCTGGGATGAATGCACAATGGCGCACAAACGCGCATTGAAAGCACTCAATCGAACTATGAAAGATCTGCGCAATGACTCAAGAAGTTTTGGAGGCGCAATGATTCTACTATCTGGCGATTTTCGCCAAACACTACCAGTCATTCCAAGATCGACCGCTGCTGATGAAATAAATGCTTGCCTCAAATCATCGACTCTGTGGTGCTATGTGAAGACACTTCAGCTGACGACAAACATGCGAGTTGCATTGCTAAACGATCCATCTGCCGAAGATTTTCCAAGCAATTGCTGACTATCGGTGACGGCCGTGTTCCTGTCGATGAATCGAGCGGATTGATTTCGTTTCCGCTGAATTTTTCCGATTTCGTTTCCGCTGAATTTTTCCAATTTCGTCTCAACTAAGGACGAACTCATCAACAAGGTGTTACCAAACATCATTGCTAATCACAAACATGACAATTGGTTGAGTGAACGAGCATTCTTGCGGTAAAGAACAAAGATGTGGATCACTTAAACTTCACAATTCAAAATGAAATCGTCGGTCCACTGCATTCCTTCAAATCTATGAACTGTGTAACAAATGAAGACGAAGCAACCAACTATCCAACTGAATTTTGAAACTCATTGGATCTGCCTGGCTTGCCACTGCACAATTAACGACTGAAGGTTGGCTCGGTAGTCATCATTGAATTGAAATTGAATTGAAATTGAATTACAATATGTGAACTTATCAGACCCAGGATTCGAACATGGGACCCTCGACATTATATACCGGCGCTTAATCCACGTGGTCATCGTGTGTGTACAGTTCAATATAATTAAAATACTTTTCATTTTGATTTGATTTTTGCACATTTATTGAACTTATTCATTTTAACTTAATAAAAAACTGAATTTAATTCAGCTAATAAGTTAACACAAGATTATTGATTCGGAGGCGGTACGAAGTTTGCCGGGTCAGCTAGTTATTTTTATATATTATATGTATAATATAACATAAAAATATGTTTTTATATAAGACTAGTTGGTAGTAGATTCCCTACCCTCACTTCGCGTTAAGCGCAAAACTACGACGCTCACTATTGAAATGTTTTTATCATCTCAAATAGGAATTGCAATACCAAACGAAAATGTTAATACCGGTTTTTCGGTATTTATTATTGAATACCGGTATTTCTAAAACTATAAAAAAAAACAGAAGTAGGTACTTATCAAAAAATACCTATAGCTATTAAAATCCTTATAAAATATTATTTTATTGCAATAACCTATATACCTACATTTATTATGTTGACATTAAAAAATATGTATTGATCATAATTGTAGAACTAGTATTTTTTACAAATAATTTGAATATATTGATAATTTTATCTAAGCCCTCAAAAGTTCATCAAGTGCAAATAAGTCCCGCTGCAGGAAAAGCTTCTTAAATTCAACGCTTGTACAGTCATCAATAATTATAGAATAATTGAACATTTTTGTCACTGATGTTTTCTATTTCGAAATAATATTATGATAATTCATCGCGACAATTACTCTATAATAAATATATTTGCTGAAATTTGTGTTAATATTTTTCACCTCTGTTGGATTCACTCAATATGTTTGCATTTATTCAAAAACGTAAACGAGTGTGCTTTCTTAATACCGAAAATTCCGGTATTTTGGATCTTTAAAACCGGTATTTCGGTATTGATAAATACTGGAATACCTGTATTGAAATCCCTAATCTCAAATAAGGATCGACAACTGGAGGACAACCACTTTCTTTCACGTTTCCCGTCCAGGAGGAATCTATTTGTGAAGGTTTCAGACCGATAAACAAAATTTATGGACAGGGATGGACATGTCGCTCATCAAGTGGACAACCGCTACATAAATGCCGTCATTCAGGGGTACTAAACGAATACAAAGACGCCCTCAAACCCGCTAGATAGCGGATAAAAAATCATAAATATTTCAATGGATGTACATGAAAGTGATAAGTGAAGTGAAGTGAAGTGAAAGTGCACAGATAAGGGTGGAACGAAGTAGAAGAGACCTTATCTAGCAGTAGATCAACCCAGTCTGATGATGATCAATCGTTTATTTTAAACGTTATATGAAGACCCATGTTTGGAGTACCGGAATGTTAATAGAATATATTATTTTTAATGCACTTAATTTTCATTCTTTGGCAAATAAGCAAAAAGACTTTTTGAACGCGTGGGTCAAGAAAACGGTGAACATATTATTAGCTTCTCGTTTTTATATTATACAGTAGATGAGCTAACTTTTAAATCAAAATTTTCGATAATGGTATTACGTAATTGCTCATTCATTCTTTGTAACAATATCTCATTTTAGGATATGGCCTCCTCAGTACTTAGCGATTGCCATTCACTGACTCGTATCAGTTCACAGCTCCTCGCATTATAGGTACTTCAATATTATAGAATTCAGTAGGTTCAGCCGAGTGCGCTTCTTTATGCGAGACTTGACGCGTCGCGCCGGCATCGTCCCGTGTGGTTTCGCTAGGTCCGACCAATGTCCAGCTAACTGATATACCCACGTGATCATCCTAGTTGAAGCCATGTAGCATATCAATGATCCTTCGACTGTAGTCTTCATCAGACACAGAATATTTTCTGTATCACAGTTAATTTTCATTTTGTAAGTCTGTTATTCAAACGCTTTTTAGAGTATGTACGTATCTAAATATAGAGCAATACGTCTTATTAAAATCTTGATATGAAAACCTATTATTTTGTTATGTTCATGTAATTTAGTATTTGCATATTCTATATCAATAATAAATACTTGTGATTTAAATTAAAAGCCCCTGACACGAAGTTTTCTAGGGCCGGGTCAGGTCTCTCGGCTAAAATTCAATTTATGGCATATTACAAAATTGGGCGCACCCATTTGTATTTCTGCAATATTCCTACACTATAACAAACGAAAAATATTTACCGTTTTTCCCCAGCAATAGTTTTCAATTGATTAAATTTGCTTTGCGTGCACCTACCATACCGCCTGTTTCCTCGTATTTGGTGCGCTGGGAAAATACATTTTATCATAATAAACTGGAATCGTGTTTTCCTTTGTGAGGGTAGTATTTTTTGTTTTTTCATTGAAACATACCGTTTAAAAGTTTATAATTATTTTATATTATATTATTTTTCACGGTTGAGGATCGTCACCATTTCTAAATATCCTGATAATATCTCTCCAATTATCAACCAATGCAGACTGCATAAAAATTGGTATTTCTTGACACGTAGCGTCCTCATCGTCAGACCATTGTATAGGCGTCTCCTTCTTCCGAATCAACCCTCAATGTTTCAGCTGATAGTGACCAAACAACTGGATTTAAGTTTTGTACTATTTCATTTGAGTATGGAATAACTTAAATCCCTTAGAATTTAAATTCAACTCGCATCTCTCAGTCGATAGTATCAATATTTACATATATATAGTTAGATAATTGACAAGCTCTTCCAGAAAGGATATATCCGTATTCTTTGCCTTTCAAGGAATCTTTTGCATTGAACGCCTCGCCTCCAATACCTCATCACAAAAGGGTCAATCTTATGTCTCAGCCCTGGCCAAATCCAAATCAGCAATACCAGATGCGGGTAGACGGATTGTTTTCAATAAGACATTTTTCTCCAATTTTCCATTGATTTAGGATTAAGTAGAGTAGTAAAGTTTGCGTTCCAAAGATCTTTAGAGAAAATTAGATAGTTGATCTATGAAAATAAATACATAATAGGTATTCCTAATTTTGCAAGTTTTGGATTAAGCAAAAACTATCTTATAATTGCCAATATAAATCAGCATACTGTGATGACAAATAACTAATTTAGTTATAAAAATCATATCTTAAAATTCCATACACACATCTCTCAGACATTTGTATGCATGATGAAATTACTTTATAATATGTCCATAAAATATTACTGGATACGATGGTTCTGTTAAATTTTGTTTTCAGAATAACAATGTGGTAACGCCGTAAATATTTAGATAAAATGTTCAAAGTTCAATAACGGTAGGGTTTTAAATAGACTATTTAGGTCATATATATTTTAATACTTTGTATAACTTACTTTTCTTCTTTCAATATTGCTACATCTCAACTCTCCTCTACCGCCTTCTTCCGCCAGTGCAATCATTTGCGACGCTATAAAATAAAAAATCAAACAAAATGGTGGTAATATAAATACATCTAGTTATATAAAATGACTGAAAAATGTATTGAATATTAATTTATTGGCTATAAAACGATTAAAATAACAAGCAGGTATTATATAGTATTAGTTAAAGCTTTATTCTTTTGTCCCATATTTAAATAATAATAAAACTATAGAATGATAAATGGTTTCTTTCTCGTACTAAGTCACTTACAAAAATGTATAAAGTATTACTGAGTATTTGTGTACAAATAAAAGCTCCCAGATGATCCAAAGGATAGGAACCCTTCTACGAATGCGCGTACATAATATTTGAATGTCCGTATAAAATTATAATCAATACAATACATTTATTATCTCCCTAACAAGGCTCGACAACTTACTGTCGGCACGTTCGAGAAAACGTCGGGAGTCACACGAGAAAATATGGCTAAACTAGAAAAAATTTAATTTATGTAGGTATACAAATAGTCCACATTTTTTTTTCAAAATAATTTCATGGACTTATTACTGTATGTAAATGTGAATATAAGAAATGCACAACGCTGTTTCTTTGGCGACCCTATTGGTTTCTTTACTACCCAATCTGCGATGCAAGCCTCTTCCGAGAACTAATTTCTTAAGTAGTTATGCAAATAATGGTTGTGGGTGGTTTTCAGTTAGGCTGCTTACTAAACCCTTTCGAGTAAGATTTGTGAAAATTATGAATTGTGGCAGTATTGCTCCAAAGATAGAACAATGTATAAATAACTAGAATCAAGGCTGGAAGCGGGACTTAAATGGATATCGCTTTTTCTTCGATCATTTATGATATTTTAAAACATCTTATATATTTGATTTCTACTGAAAAAATGTGTAAAAAGAGGTCACATTATTTAATGAGTTTTTTTAACAGTTTAAATTGTCTATGCTTGCATTAATGTTTTTGAAAACTCTGAATTCAAGACTGTATCTTGTATTCTAACGTATATGGGATAGTTTTACCGAGAACCTGAGGTGAATCAGGAAATCATAATATAACAAAATTTATCTCACGGTGTTGGAAATGTGTTGGTTTATTTTAACACCCAACTATATATTCTTGCAGTGCAGGAATACCAAAAAATAATATAATCAATATCATTCGAAGTTTTCATGTCTCTGTTAAAAATACACAGCCAGCTTTACAGAGTTCCAGTAGCTGCTCGTGAATTTTTCATGGAAAAGTGCAACTGTTTCCCTGTTTACAGTGGCGCCCGATTTTGAAAAGGATATCCGTAGAGCAGGGGGGGGCAAACTTTTTGGATGGAGGGCCAAATTTAAGAATTCAAAATGAGCGGCGGGCCGCAAGTAAAATACCATTTTTAGATATACACTATTTATTATTACAAAAAAAATAATGAGAAGAATGAAACTGTCGTACATTTTTGAACATTTTTTTTAAACTTCAGGTGTTAATTTTGTAGTTGATATTCTCAAAACTGCTTGTAAATGGGCATCGGAGATATTTGATCGTAAAGAATTTTTATTGAGGTTCATGATCGAAAATGTTTGTTCACATTATATAGTTATAGGTTGATCCAAAAATAACGAACATTTTTATTGCACAATCTTTAAGTTGGTCGAATTTGTCTGAAAAGGGCATTGTATAATTTGGAGATTTCTTCACGACGATGCAATTCTCTTAAATCAGTGTCACACTGCAGATCAATAATCTCAAGTTGTAGCTCTGTCGGAACACTATCAATATCTATTGAAATCGATGCTCAACGTAGAAAATAGTGGTTACATAGTGTGAGACGAGACGCAAGGAAGACGTACTGAGATAATACATTTACAAAATAACAAATTCTTCAAATTTTAATCTATTGTCAATATTTTTTAAAAAATTATAAAAAGTTATTCGTAATCAGAAGTACAATTAATGATGGCGGGCCGCAAAAAAATACCCGACGGGCCACATGCGGCCCGCGGGCCGCAGTTTGCCCCCCCCTGCCGTAGAGCCTTCTTCTCTTTGTTTGCTTTGATGTTCAAAGATTTGTTTGGCAGAGTAATATTTATAATATATACTCGCCTCCCTTTTTCTTCTTTCTTTTTAAGTGTTTTCCCTTTTCGGAGAGTTTGTTTTTTATGCCATTATCGTGGAATATTAAAAAAAGGGATAAAACTTTGAGCTAAAATGTAAATAGACTTATCATTGAGTCTTCTACGAAAATATTTCCATTACAAAAAAAGTCTGAATTGGAGCTTTTGGGGAAAGCATTTTCTTATAATGTCTTTATTTAATATTTTCGTCAATTCAATATTATCTAATACCAGATATAAAATATGTACATTATACCAAAGTATCTACCCACCCTTAACGATAATTGTATCTCGTGTCAATATAGCATTACACAAACTTCAAAACGATTTCTAACGGGAACTATAAAATGGCTTAGCGGTAATAAAACAATCATATTTACATACATATATATAAATATATATTAAAACATTTTATCTGATGTTTTTATTTTAATAACGATGTAAAAATATCAATTTTTATTTCAAGGTTATGCTTGACATATAATAATATAAAAGTATCGATCATTTAACTTGGGGTAACACAGACAAGTCCTCTATGTACCTAGGGGTATTTTAACACATTTAAGATGAGAGTTCGTAGTTATATATTCACATGCTCTATGTTATAAGGTTGTGTATTAAATAAGTAGAATCGGCCGGAAAAAAGAATTGGAAATAAAAATCTTTCTTTGCTTAGTTACATAGTATTTCTTTATTTGTCTCACAATTAAAATATTCTTCTCGACATTTTACTGAGTAATCTGAAAATCTGGACACTGGTGTAAAGTCCAGATAACCCTGGTCGGTCAGTGTCGGGCTTAGGGATGCGGAGGCCTGACTTATTGAAAGATATTGAGGCCGCCCGTGATAAAAAAAACCTTAATAAACCCATATAATAGAATCACACCCTTTAACAAAAAATAATTATCAGGTACTGAAGACAACACATAATAAAAAATAGAAAGAATGGTTTAATTATTTTATATTATGGACTATGTCATTAACGACTGCCCAATACTAGAAAAACAGCTCTGTGTTGGCAACATAATCATGAAATCAACCTCAAAACACCTCACAAAATATCTAATTCTGAGCATTAGGAAAATTAAAGAAATACATGAAGGAACATAACAATTAACTGCACAGTGTTCACCAAAAACTGTAATCGAGAATTTTTTAATATTATAACAGCCATCTTGTACGGAAAAGCAAGGACATGGCTCGTAAAAAAAATATTATAAATATATATATATTGTATATACTACTTATATATGATTTAACACACATATATAATATGTGTATCAATCAAAAGTAGTGACGCAGTAATTTCGTTAAGTGTATGAGTATTGAGTACTATGTTTAATAAGGTTTTGTATTGTTCTACCTACGTAGATTGTAGATATCCATTTTAATGTCCACAGACTTGATGGAGTGTTCCATGCATGAGGTATTCCAATACTGCTGGTAAATGGTAGTGAATGCATAAGCGTCTCCCAGGGGAGTCATACTGTACGAAAACCCGTTCAACTGTGAGAAATACAGGGTGGTTGACGTAGGCACAATATATCGCGCACGCCAGAGGAATCCTAAATAAATAGTGCTGAAAATGTTTTACATACTGCCTGTGAATGGCGCATGTCCGTGAACAAGTTGCCTTTGAGAGACGTTATAAAGAAAAACTATCGCAGTTGCTTATATTATTATAATATACTTGTGTAGTATTTTTATATATCCTATGTATTATATTGATAAATAGCTAATGATTACTTACTAACGGTAGAAAAAATACTTTGAATTAAGTACTTACCTACTTCCTATAAAAGAATAAATAAAAACAATATTATATGTAGGCAATGCTGTTTTTTTCTATGACAATAATATATTGTAATAATTTAAAATAAAACAAAAGATGTAGTCGGTACACATCTCACATCGTTTAATAATCATCAGGACAGCGGACGAAGTCAGTCCTGATAATTATTAAACCTATATGGAATTAGTACTACATTTATTGTGTTTTATTTTAATAAACAATGCTTTGTTAATTTGTAGGTATTTATAAATAATATAATCTAAGTTAACTCAGTACATATATTTATTTACATGGCATAAACAAAAATTAATAAAACAATGAAAAAAATACACAAAACTATTTTTAAAAAACCAGTTTGATAGATAAAATAATAACATTTAATATTAAGTATACCAAATGAGCTTATTTTAAGAATTTATAATACAACGTCCACAAACTCACTCTCGTATTATGACATCAATGATAAAACAAAGTAAATCGTGAAATTAATTCAGACGTTTTCTATCTTTGTATGTGTCCATCGAATATCGATTTTGTTTTATTCGCCCCTGGGCCCTGGCAATATATATGTATGTGTATATGTATTATTATTAATTTTACTCAATAAGTGCTTCCTTAAAAACCATGCTTTGTCTAATGTTGTAACACTGTGAACATCACTAAATAATACCAAATTACGTTAATAAGTATACCATTCTTGTTGTGTAACTCTGGGAATTTCATTAAGAATATAATGTTACAAATAATACTTCCCTATTCCTTCCTTCGAGTCCTATAGCATAACGAAATATAAATTTACAAGACAAGGGCATTATCAGTGAAACTCGGCGAGTGTATTATGATATTTTAATACAATTTGATGCGAGTACAAAATGTTTAGTTCCCTAGTTTACGCCCGGGTATCAGTCATCCGCGCAAAACCGCCGCGGTTTGTTACTTCCTCGGGCGGTACACAAAGGAAATTAATATATGCAAACGTAATTTGAAGGAAACGAGACGATCACGGTTCTGGGGCTATTGAAGGGAGAGAGGGATAGAGAATATCACCGTTCATGGAAAGAAAACGGGATGGGAAAGTAAACTTTACGAATTACTTTCTCATCCAGAAAATATTCATTACAGGCAATAATTAATCTTTAATAATTTTATCTGGGGATCTGATAGGGCAAGCCCAAGATAGGGTGGTCCACTGCAAGTTGGTCGCCAACCTTCGATAGAATACGACACCAAAAAAAGATAACTATGTTGTTATAATATACATTTTTCTACGAAATGGATTAGAGAATCATAAAAGACATTGGATCCATATTCTAGGTAGAGTCTGTCTAGACCTAGACTCTAGATCAAACACGTACTTACCAAAAATACAGAATTGAAACTTCACCGTGGTGAACTTTTCGACCATCGTTTTTCTGGGGTTTTAGTATTTTTGCTCTTCATGCAGTTTTGCCTGCTCTCATGTGGGATAATTTCCAATACTGATGTTATAAAAATTGAATTTGTATTCACCTGTCAATTACATTTTTCATATAATATATCTATATAACTTGATTTTTGGTGTCGGGTTTATCAGGAACTAATACCGTGACTCGTCAATGGGCATTTTCGGAGATACTTTCAGTGATATTTTATTTTATTGTATTATATTAACATGTTGATTTGTAATCTAAATAATATTTATATTTCACATTCAAGACAACAATTTCCCTTACATGAAGAATGCAAAAATATTATTACATATAATGTAAAAATATTTATATTAATATATTTTGATATAGTATATTAATTAATCACTATAATAAATCATGTTTTAGGTACAGGTGGGTCGTTGTATTTTCTTGTTTGAGGCGTTACCTGATATCTGCGAGAAGCGTACCATGTATTGTTAAGTTAAGCCCACGTCTCGTGGTATCAAAGTTGACTTAGTGCACCGAATCCTTTGGCGTTCACATTTCCGAGAATATCACATTCATTCCTCTTTGTGTACTAACATCTGCGCTAATGGCCGGGATACAATTCCTTTGGGAGGGCTTAATTGCCGGGTCACCTGCGGATACATCCATCTACACAGGTATTTGTTTCATTCCATAATGAATGTCATAATTTATTTATGTGCCTGCAACCTGTTTAACGTGGCTTACGGATTAATTCTCAAAGAGAATATTAATATTCATTACTGAGTTCAATGTGTTACAGTCATTTGAATTCATTTTAGATAATTCGTAATGAATCTTTAAAAAGTTTAAAATGAAATAGTCAGTTTACAGTTTTTTTTTACTTGTAAGCTTGACGAATTAGCATCTCATCACATCAATCGCGTAGCAGATTTACAATGACAACATACGAAACATGCAATTAAATATACCTATGTACTTACATTTTTAATGATTTTTTTTTTCATATATAATTCACTCATATTTTAGTTCCGGAAATACGTAATACACCAATAGAGGCTTTGAACTAGTAATAGGTAGCCAATATGATTAAATGAAGTCTGTTTTGTAATTTTATACCTAGTCTTTACCGGATAGAAACCATTGCATGGCCGTACATTTCCCTTCTACTGAATCACATGAACTTAGTTGCAGTTATTTTCAATTGGATGCTGCAAAAAATAAATTCCATTGTCTTCGGTCGAGATATTAAAATAATTACTATTTTCTTAGATGTTTATATTATTTAATAAAATAAAAATATGTTCTTGCATAAAACGTATGGCTATGCATGTTGGCTATTAAAATGAGCATAATAATAATTCACTCGTTGCCGTGGGAACTGTTCGCTTTACTTACTTCTTATTAGTGTTCATTTTAACGGTCAATGAATGCACTGTAGACATGCTTTCATTATGATTTATGCATTATAAACAGTGACAATTAATTAGGCTAATAGTTAAACTAAGTTACGTAACCATGGAGTATAGGTTCCTACAAAAATCAACTCAAATTACAAATATAATAATTATATTATTAATAGAACCCTGATTTGAAAGAAACAATATAAGTACTAACAGATTTTGAATTAATTGAAGTAGTAATGATTGTATCAAGGTACTTTTATTCATTGTGTATCTTTCGCTGGTTGAAATTTTTTAAATCGACTGCTGTTTTCCAAGATGGCGATCGAAACACTTAAGTACTGGAAACTAGTGATAGACATAAGACATTATTATGCAGTCTCATATGTATGGAAATTATCTATTATGTAAAAAGCATCCTTTCTTAATACATTCATTTTAATAAAAACAATTTAATTAAAGAATAACAAGAAATATAACAAAAAATACAACTTAAAAAATCATTGAAACCGTTATGGGGTTCTGGAAATTACCCCTGTAGAGGAGGCCCTGCGTAATATGCAAAATAAAAATATACATTACACATCAGTACCCAGTAATATACCAAAAATCAACACTCCCACCATCTTGAAACGAACTTTCAATAAATTCAAAATCTGATTTAACAACGTTTTCCTACTTTACAGCTAGGTATATAACCATTGTTATTATGGCAATCGGGCTCCTGCAAAATCTTTTTCCATTCTAGTTGCTTTCTCCAGGTATCCTTAAATAATCCGGGGCGCAGTTCAACAATCTTAATTTCGGCCGCATAGGTATTTCTTATGTTGCCCTTAGAAGATCGGTACCTACGTAAATAGTCCGCCGAGCTGGTGACTAATTTGACTATGTACATGGCCGAACCAGCTCAATATCTTCATTTGATATTACTATAACGCAGTAGCGAAGGGTGGAGGTAGGCTGTTAAGATCCGCCATAAATAGTCCACAATAAACTTTGTCAGTCATACGTATTTGTTTTCATTGAACTAATACTACAATTTACAGATGGTGTTGGTTAGTTTTTAAAAATCAATTCAACCCTGCTTAAACGAAACCATAACAGTTTTAGTATATTTTGGGCGATACGACAAAATTGTGCACACTTTTTCATTCCTACTTATTTGTCTTCGTTGGATTAAGAATACATATTATACATATTTTTAGTTTTTTAAATTCATTACCCTGCCTAAACCAAACTATAATGATAAAAATATTATTCTATCTATAAAATATTCAGAGTTACGTATGATTTAATTGCATAATTTTAGATATTTAATAGATTGACGAGTATTTTTTCACTATTATTTATTATGGCTTGGTTCTCAAAACTAACCAACACCGTCTGTAAATTGTAGTCATACTCCAATGAAAATAAATACGTACGACTGACTAAGTTTAGTATGCATTTATGGCTGATCTTAACAGCCTACCTCCACCCTTCACCACTGCTATAACGTGGACTATGAATATCAGGTTTAAATATTTAGACTTCCATTTCAAATTTATGAGTTGGAGATTGCTCCGTCGTTCGTTTTCAAATAGTCATAAGAAATTACATTTAATTATTTTATTTCGTAGATCGCAGGGTATGAGCTACTCAAGAGTTAACCTAGCAATTATTATCGAGCTTCAGCTCCAGGCAAAGTAAGAATTTCGTACCTAGTATTTGAAGCAGTGTTACTAGTAGGTAGGTCCTGTTAGATGAAAACTAGTTAACTGTACAGTAACTGGTTATATTATGCCAAGTCGCTCGTGCAGAGATTGGTGTAACTTTTTGAGATTTTCCGTAATTATGAACTTTCCTGTAAGTACTTAATTAGGTACAGATAAATATATTTTCAGTGCTATTCTTCCTGCAATAAACATATTCGATAATACGTAATTTTATTTATACATAGGTATTATAATAGCATATCTATAACCATAACCAGTTAAAACTCAAGATTCACTCAAATGTCGTAAGTCAGAACGACCAACAGCGTACCTATTCATAAAGAGGGTTCTTTGTGATCATAAATACTCAAATCTAATCTTAATCAAGATGTTGGAGAATTGAGACTGGCACAGTACAGATTAGATTAGAGTGTGCAGTCTCGGAATCCTTGTCGATTTTGGGATTCGGTTTTATATAAATGTTGAAAACGGTTCCATGACAAAACAGAACATGAAAAAATATAACAGTGATAAAACAGAACAGCCAGGGGAAAAATAAAACATTTATTTTTGTGGAATCTATTTATTCTTTATTTATTCTATTATGTGAAAAATATGATTTAAGTACTTATAATTTCATTTTAACGGTAATGGAAAACGTCGATTCATCATATTTTGAGTGTAGGTATGTTATTAAATTAAAAATGGCTACTCTCCCTTCTTTTAAAAATGTAAATATTCTAATTTAAATTATATATATAATAACAGGGATTGTATGTATTGTATGTAAGATTTTCCAGAGAAGATGCATTAAGATGCATTCGTATTCATTTTATCTAATGATTTAAAAAAAAAATAAGGAGTTGTCCATAAATGACACATGATATTCAATATGTTTGACCCCTCTTCTCCACATGGTCACTTACCCCCTAGTCAAAATTATTTCACATTTTCGAACTCTCGTCCTATTCGCTCAAAAGTGGTTGAAAATTATCTTTTCCAGTATTCTACACCCCTCCCCCGCTCCTCCTTAACCCATCCATCACAAAATCATTACATTATATAAAAAATCACCCCTCCCCCATTATAAACGATTAACGCCATTACACATATATATGACCCCTAAGTATAATATATGTATTACTTACTCAAACGCTCGCAACGACAACGTCTCTAAATCAATACGAAAATCATATATGGATTTAAGTTTTGTACTATTCCATTTGGGTCGTTTTTTGCGACCCGGGTTTCACCTTTCGGTATCTTCAGGCACTGTGTACACTCACCCAAAGGCAAACGAGTGTGGAATAGTACAAAACTTAAATCCATTAGAATTTAAATTCAAATTCCATCAAGTACCTTTGGTCGATAGTATTAATATTGGGTATATATGGATTTATTTACATACTTCAGTACAAATACTGAAAAAAGTAAGGATAACAAGTAGACACTTTACCGATTCCGGGTCCAGGATAGAAAATACCTACGAATTTCAGGATTGCTAATTCTGTTCGGTATTACAATCCCTAGTACCAACAACTAATATACCAATACATAAAATCGAAGTTATTTATTCGCAAGTGGTAATGTATGGGATACGTTAAGGTTAAAGTGTAGTATAGTTCGTATAATGTATGACTCCCCATTTATTGGCAAATATTATTAAATTATTTCGTTAAATGCAAGTTATTTGATTTATTCAGTGAGTGAAATACGATGTTTTGTGGGTTCTCGTTTGAATATAATATATTATTACGGAGGTTAAGTTTCACCCTGTTTCCCTTAAATCAATCCCTTCACGCTTTAGCGAGTCAGTTCAAATCCTTCTCATTGTTCCAATCTACTCAGAAATAGTACCTGTCGATTCCCAAACTAACCTTAGGAAAATAATGAAAAATGGTTTTCCAGAAACCGAAAATAATATTACTACGGTATTATGTACAAAACATCAATTCAATTGTCGCAATTTCGGAATAACTAACTAACATTCGTAATAAATACATGGATACTAGAGAAATTATGAATCTCATTTGTAAAGATTATTGAGAAACTAAATGAGAGTTTGGGAATATTTTTGGGCACAGGTATTCCATAATATTATATTATGTTTATAATGAAATTACCCTCTCAAATTGAAAGTAAGATTTGTATCTTAAATTATACAAATTTCAAACTACTTTATTGAATTTGTTTGTATAGATAGAGAATACAGTAATAATTAAGAAAATAATGTATTATACGATAAACAATCATAAAAATAAAACAAAAGATATTAAAAATAAAAATAAACTGTAAGTATATAATAAAACGTCAAGAATAATAAAAATCTCATTATGCAAATAAATAATTTCATTGAAAACATTTCCATTTAGGTTTTGGGGAAATGATGTTGTTTCATTTTTGGAACAATAAATTATTGTCGCTTTTTATCCTTGCGTTCAAATGATTTCTGAACATTGTTTTTATTTCATGGGAGAGTGGAAAGTGTTTGAAGAAAAGATAGGTTATTGCAAATGACAGCAGCTTCCACTTTCTTATGTGAAGATTTATTCTAAGAATTTTGTAGATAATATGATTCACAGGTCAACTTTACTGATGTCATGTAAATCAATATCTGAATTTATTTGCTTTTTCATATTTTTGCCCCCGTTCCTGACACCTGGACTAAATCATTTGATAAGAACAAGATTAGTGACTTTCTTCCCTCAAGGCACAATAATGAATGATGTAACCGCGAAAACGAAATTGGGCAAAGAAATGTAATTTCCGAAAACGTCTTACCGTGAAATGAAAATGTGCAACATCACAAAATCTCTTAAAATAAGATTCGTCAAAACTCAAAGTGCTTTATAATATTATACGGTATTGAAACCTGGACTAGATGGAAAGAGAACCAACACGTTTGAGAAGTGGCATTGGCGGAGGAAGCATTGCATGGACTAACTATGCAATTGCGAACAAGTGCACAAATTGTATATTTCTTTAATCGAAGAGCTTAATACCATAACATATTTATCATTCTCATATAAATGTGTGAAACTGTTTCTAAATTATTTTTTTTTATTACATTATCAAAACTTGATCCCAATTACCTAGAGAAGGGAGCAAATGAGGCAAAGTATGAAGAATGATCTTATTAGCAACATTACTGCTGTTATCCTAGAGGTACTAGCTAACTTCCTAATTTTATTATTCAATCAAATCACTGAGGGTAGAGAAAATTTTATTTATAATAGGTTCCTCTTATTCGATATAAGTTTATTATGTATTAGATTTATCTTGTATATAAGTAATTTATGATTTCAAACATTACTAGCAAAACACCTATGAAGTCATGTGTAGCATTCGTCACCTTGTCCTGTCGTTAGTGAACTCAATTCCTGACGAATATAAAAACAAAAATCTTCTTCTACTTTCTACTAATGCTTTTCTTGCATGATGGACCTATGTCCTATATGGTAACCGTTCCGCCAATATATTTGCATAATATAATTATATTGAAATCGTTTAATTATTAGTTTTTATTCATAGTTTTCTATGCAGAAATGAGTAACCGTACAACAGATTTTCCTAGAATTAAAATAATCGTCTGTGAAATAACTCTACATTTTTCCTGAATGCCTTTGGAGAGCAGTGGTTTCTCGCATCGCATCATATGAAATAGCATGCAATCGTAGTGAAGAAGGGCGCGAGTTCAATCTTGTAAGTAGTTTCCGACACGCAACTTTACTTAATTGACATCTCTACCTGTCACACTCTCACCTCTTTTGTTAACGTTTAAAATGCACGACAACCATATGATTTTAACAAAGATTATGGGATTGAAACATGGATTTAAAAATTTGAGGCACACTTCCTTAAGTTTCTCTATTCAACTCTTATCAGCTGGTTTGTGTACCACTAATCACCTAGATAAAGTTTCGTCAGATTTCGATGGGATTATAATATTTTCTATTCTTTATGGTTGACGTCTTTGTCAACTTATTATTCGAAAATGTAAATATACCCCTCTTTCCGACATTCAGTATCGTCAGTGTGTGTGTGTTTTTTTTAATATTAGTTACCGTAGGATCGTTCTGACGATGAGTTTATAGTCCAAAACACCTGCCCACATTAATAACCCAAATAACATATAATTATTAACAAACAATTTTGATTTTATAATCATTACAATGGAATTTGAACAAGTAAACGCCAGCTCAGTTAATAAATTGGTGATTTTTTAAATATTCTATCACAAGGATCTATTACAGTAACGCAGTAGTAACACAATGACGGAAAGCATACTTTTGACCCCCCTCCCCAATCCTTGTTGTGATACTTCGTCACAAAATCTTTTAACTACAATCTAAATTATGTCACAGTGTCTACAACCTTAACTCATAAGTCATAATCATGTCATAAATCTACAAATTATATTAGATCCGATCCTGTATCTAAGGGTTTAATGTGTTATATGAACAATCTTTAAAAGCATGGTAAGATGATACGTATATATTTTTATTTAATTTATTTTTTGTTCGACAATTTTACGAAAATATCAACATTTTCATTGACTGAGTGTAAACCTCGTCACAATGCAAATAGAATTTAAATCCTACATCAAAATGGCATGTTAATAAACAACCTGATGAAATCTCTCGCCACAGGAAGTATGGTCACCAAGCTTTAAGCACGCGTGGAAGCTTTGTGTCAGCCCTTTGTGAGTAAACGCTGAAAGCATTCCTAGGGCGCCATCGCGACTTGCTGGGAGGATTTTCCCTTTCAACTTGCACCCTGGGAGTAAGCATCACATCTTCAGCAGCGCCAATGAATAGTCTGAGAGGGTTTCAAAATAATAACGCTTATTAATTAAGCTATATTTCTTAATCAAATGAAGAAACGTAGTTGGTATTCGTTATTGAAAATACATAATTTAATAATTACATTGTCGTGATCGACATTCTATTACTGATGTTTTTTAGTCTTTTATGTCGATGGCTATTTCTGACTAAAAACCCATTTTCCTGTTGTAGTTGGATAAATCTAAGGATGGGTTTATTTATAAGTTACGAAAAAGAATGTAAACGTCAGTTTAATTGCTAAGAATTTACTACGAAGTCTCATATTAGTGTTAAAATAATCAAGTGATAAATAAAATCACTCACTGGTTTTTTTATAAATCCTAACTACTCCAACCCAATCTTTCAAAAATAACATTCTCGCTTTTTATTTTTATGTATGTTTAGGTTCTTACGAAAAAAAAATTTACCGCTCTAAGTAAAAAACACAAACCATTTTTTCATAATCGTTTCGTAATAGGACTGACTGATCACTTCTTTCGCATTTTTACATCCAGTTTACTGGGCTTGAATGCACCTATTTAAGTCCTCGATTTAAATCAATGGAATAATTAGGACCTGTTTACCAATAATTAACGTCAAGTCTATGGGAGTACGAGAAATTTGTGAAAACGCCGTTTACAGTTTAAACACAGATATATAATATTAAATAATATATTGTGTGAAGTACGAGAAAGATTATATATCAAAGGTATTACAAAAATAAAGATTAATATGATTTATATTATAACATATAAAAACTAGTTCCTTACCCACTTCCATTTCATTTTAAGACGCTATGTATTAGTTTTTAGTAGATTGATTGCAAATAATATTGTGTAACATCGGTATAGGTATGTCATGGAGCAAACTGCAAATGGTTTATAATAAAATAATATAACTATACGGTCCATTTGTTGTATATACCTAATACCTACATAGGTAACGTGTTGACAATGTCTTTCTAAACACTGACAGCTAACAATATTAAATTGATTATACAAAACCCTTCTTATTTGTAAAGTGTAGTAAGCCACTGAAATAAACACATATTGCGATGCGAGTGTGGGTGAGTAATATACCTACACCCTCTGCGACAAAAGCTAAATGATCCGACGCGATAATATCGATCGTGAAATACGAAGGGTTGGAAAGCTCATTAACTCAAGATATACGGTTCATAAGTATGACTGTCAATCGAAAGTAATCAAGGTTGAATACGATTAAAATCGCTTACGTACTGATTGCGAAATATAGGTATTGGCGTGGAGCCAGTACCGAAGACACGATAGCAATAGATTATTAAACATTTGACGTGTACCTTGACTTGTAATGAAATGTATGTATTTAGTAGATACTAGATAATATTATGTAATGTAAATCGACATTACTTTATTTCTAATGATATAGTACAAAACTTAAATCCATTAGAATTTAAATTCAAATTCCATCAAGTAGGTACCTTCGGTCGATTGTATTAATATTAATTTATTACGGTGGCCGCGCGGCTTAAGCGTTGGACTATAACGCCGTGGGTCCTAGGTTCGACTCCTTGGTCTGGCAAGTATACATATTGTTTTTCAATTTCTGTCTGTCAGAGTATGGACCTAATAGGTTGAGCAAGTGGCTGACATCCATTTCTCGTAAAAAAAAAACAAAATCTGTTAATACAAACTTCTACTCTGTAGAGGCCCATATGATCCTATTAGGATCGGACATGGTCGAAAAAAAAATTAAATTACGCACAGTAACATATATCTAAACTAGAAATTGCAATTCCGAATGAAAATGTCAATACCGGTTTTTCGGTAGATATTTCGTATTGAATACCGGTATGTCTTAAACTTAAAAAAATAGAAGTAGTTGCTTATCAATAAATATAGCATTTAAAATATATTATTTTATAGCAAAAACCTACATACCTACATTTATTATGTTGACATTTAAAAATATATATTGATCATAACTGTAGAACTAGTGATTTTTTACAAATAATTTTAAAATTTAGATAATTTTAACTAAAACCCTCAAAAGTTCATCAAGTGCAAATAAGTCCCGGCTGCAGGAAAAGCTTCTTAAATTCAACACTTGTACAGTCATCAATAATAATTATAGAATAACTGAACATTTTTGTCACCGATGTTTTCTATTTCGAAATAATATTATGATAATTCATCGCGACATTATATAAATATACTTGATGAAATTTGTTTTATTATGTTTTCACCTCTTTTAGATTCACTCAATATATTTGCATTTTAGCAGCACTTTCAAAAACGTAAACGAGTGTGCTTTCTTAATACCGAAAATTCCGGTATTTTGGATTTTTAAAACCGTTATTTCGGTATTGATAAAAACTGGAATACCGGTTTTGAAATACCGGTATTGCAATCCCTAATCTAAACTCAATATTTTTTAATTATTATAGGCATAGTTGACGAGCAAAACAAATCTAGAAGAATCTATTATTCACTGAATAGGTGCGCATTTACTTAGTGTCTCATAAATTATCTTTTTCAAAATTATAGCTGGAATCCAATTAATTAACTATTAGTCTATGAATGCTTCTTCTTCTCCCGATGGTGCTACATCTCAATTAGCACCATGGCCTGCTCCTCTGATTCTGCAAAAATCGTGATGTAATCTTAAATACCTACTACAGTTAGTATTCAAGTACCCTGACACAAATCGTATTATCATTGTTATATTTATTTCATTGTTATATTAAAATATACCACTATGTCGTTAGGACGTGAAGCAGGATCTATTGTCTAACTGGACAGCTGGCTCTCCTAGTCTAAATAATAAGTACTTTAGGAATTTACGCACTTACATGGAATGTCGGAGGAGTTACTACCAAAACGGTCTATATATGCATTCTTTGAAGTCAAGAGAACACGGCCGAACCAAAATTGGTAGGTCAATAGAAAATTGAAAATGTTCATTTATGTTGGTATTTCAAATTGCAACTTGCAACCCCAAATCAATCCCATTACATTATAAGTCATCAGGTAAAAGTGAAACGATACAAGTTTACAGTAAATTTTATTACCTATTCAATTATTTTCGGAATGAAACCAGTTAACTTTTTTTTTATTTCGTTTCAATTAAATAAGAACAAAAGATTGATTCAACAATGTGATGAACTGAACGAACGTTGTTTATAATCGACAGACCATGATAAACGGCAAGGGATAGGTACACCCATCATTAAAATAAATATATTGTATATGTATGCACTCACTCTCACGCACTTTCTGGACGAGTGTGTCAACATTGGATGTGTTGTGATGCACCGCCTTCAACAGGCGAATGCATTAATACAGGTATAGTTAACTAACTATAATGAAAATTAAATAACAATGTTAAATATTATTAGTCTTAAGTACGGCATACATCAAATCGAATTAATTCGCACCTCGTACATGTCGGCTTCCGGACAAGATCAAACTTACGCGCCAATCTTGCGTTGTGTGCGAATTTGCAGTTTAAAAAAATCGTTGCGTAATTTCAACGCAGTCGACTGCGTTTTTTTCGATCCGTTGTGAATTTCGCGAATTGATAATGATGACAGACGGGAAGTTTATACAAATGGTTCGAATTATCACATTTATGTGATGACTGCATATTATTTAACATTAAATATGGCGATGTCCAGTTGTGAGCCAAAATACCATTCGTATCGGATTTGTCTCTCTGTCTTTATTCATTCTGATAGTTGACGGTAATGAGATTTTCTTAGCTATCAAAAAATCTTAAAGTTAGTACTTACTAATTTCATGTAAGAATAAATTGTTGTTTTATTACCTACATAATTCGAAAGTCGCTTTAGGTACATAGTTTTCATCGTAGGCAGTCCTGCGAATATTTTGGATTGGTCTGCGAAGGACTGTATTCTTTGTCAATACTACCAGCCAAAGTTTGGTGCAAATAATTGAATTCAATAAAATACTGGCGCCCACGATGTAACAGTATATAGCAGTAATTAGAGTTGGGTTTCGGGAATTTCCCGACGGGAATTCTCGATAAATTTTCGAGATTTTCCATCCCGAATCTCGAGAATCGAAATTTTTAATATTTTGGGAAATCCCGGATCTCGAGAATATTTTCTCGGGATTCGGGATTTCTTTATTATAAAATATTAATTGAAAAAATGATTTTCCATATGAAAAAAGTGGACAGAAAACACAAAACGTTCAAAGACTGATCGGTGCATTTAACACAATTAAGCCAATGTCGACTCAAAATGAGTGCAATTTTTGCAACATCAGGGAATTTTGTGTCTCAAAAGCGTACGCGATTGTCAGACGCAGCGATTGACAGTCTGTGTTTTTTGAAATTTCATTTTAATAAGTAAGTAATGTTTTTAATTATTTTTGTTTTCCTACTTCTATTTTGTTTGTCTTCTTACATAAATAAAAAAAATCATATTTTTTTGAAATTTGTCTGTTTTTTCACTGATTTTAGGATTTTTACAGGTTTTCTTAAACTTCCCGATTCTTTCTGGAAATCTTTTCTGGAAATCCCGAATCTCGAGAATTCAAAATTCCATCATTTCGGGAAATCCCGAATCTCTAGATTGAGATTTTCTCGGGAAATACTCAACTCTAGCAGTAACGTCGTAGGTTCAATCCGGGTTCAAATTCCGAACCTACTAAAATTCACCCAGAGTGTGGACCTAATAAATTGATCAAGTGGCTATCTCGAAACAAAAATCTGTTGATACAACCTCCGCCAGGATCGCTATCACTAGGATCGACCATGGTAAAATAAAAACGCATACTGACATACTTTGGTTCATTCGATTAAGCATCGTGGTTAGTTTTGTTTTCTAACAATCATTCGCATGCGCTTTCCTGCGCTATATCTAGCTATTTGAATGCTGTTCCTACAGTCCCTAACGATGACAAACGGTTAGAAACGGGGGTTTGAATTGGTTACAAATATCAATCGTTGGCAAGAGACAAATGAATAAAACGATTTTTTGTACACTAGTGAAGTGTAAGTTCGACCATGTCGAATATGTAGAATACTAGGCCTACAGTTAGTACACATACATAAAATTATTACATATCATATATTATGTTATGCTGTTTGAGCTGTCAGTAAATCTTTTGGGATTCGCGCAAGCACACAAAATGACAAATTTGCTTAAATCAGTTTCTAATTCGCACGCGAGAATAAACTTGTTATCTTATTTTTTTATACACAGTTGATACTATAATATAATTCTCATATATTATGCTCCATTTCACATTTACGGGATTTATGTCCAAATTACATGACACGTATAAGATACCTACCGATCGTCTACTCTACACTCTACTACGACAACGTTTGGTCTCATAAAAATGTCAGATGTCAGTCGGTTTCTTGGATTGCTCTATCTCTATCTCAATAGACCGATTACTATGCTATCACGATCGAACGCAGTAGTTGGCGGCTAAAATGGCGATTTCTTGAAAATGTATAATATTATTAGTCATGAGAAATTACAGTTTACCATTTACGTTAGATTATTAAAATGGCTCCTGATGAATATCGACAGATGTTACCTGTAAAAACTCAAATACGATCGTAATTCGTAACCTAGTAGACGAAACTGGTGATCTAATAATTGGTCATTATAGAAGTTTTGCAGGATTTGACATCAAAGTGTAGATACAATTTGTCGCTAAATTTTGAGCACGCCACACTTTCAAGATTAAACTATTATTTTTACTGTAGGCATACTACTTTTATTTTAATGTGCTTATGTAGTTGTCTTGTATTTTATTTTGTTGGTGACTTTTCACGTCGTCTTAATTACTGCTAACATTTATAGCATAGTTTTTCCGTTTCTAACGAAAAATTCATGCGTGAAACGTTGATTATCCCTGGAACGGGCAATCAGTGAACCACGAAGCGACGTTTTTTGTCGAAACCCATTCACCGAATCAATATTAAAGGCCCGCCAATTTGTTTGTTCGAAATTTAAAACATGTTGTAAATTGAAAAGAAATCATTTTGTTAGACGGGGTAACAATTGAGTGGATCATTTCGATGACAGTCAACAATCGTCATCAATTTTGTTTATGATTTAATCGTCAAATTATTTTGTATCGGTACAGCCATACCTAAAAATGTGCTATATTAGCGATATATCACAAAAAGTCTTCAGTCATACACAGTTTGTATGACTGAAGACTAAATTTGAATGTTAATTAAATTAGCTTCTTGTTTAATATGGAACATTATAGTACACCGAGTACCTACCTAATAAATTGTTTCTAAAATGTCTAAGGTGTGTTACGTAAATTACAATGCGTCAGTACATCCTTCCGACATGGTTGTAAATGTATGTGGATCAATAATAATTTCCAATTTTTGTGCATTGATAAAAAATTCAATCGATTTATATTATAACTTAAAAAGCGATCAACAGTGACTAGGAAATCCAATCCCGAGCCAAATTTGGCGATCCCGGGATTGGCATTTTTTCGATAGTAAAAATTATATACAAAATACATTGATAAAATCGGTAAAAATTAATCTAGTACAATTAAATTTATACTACATATTTAAGACATTTATTGTGAATATTTGTGTACGTTCAATCTTGGAAATACACGGGTTTTATGGAGTAAAAAATATTGTAATATAAATAATAATGTGAGAGTAAAACAGTTTTATTTATGTATGAAAAGATAACAAATACAGCTTCAATTAAAATAAAAAATAACATATTATTTAAGTAATTAAAACATTATTCTGAATAATATGCCCGAAGTAATACCAAAGCATGAAGAGTTAATTTTTTAATTTTTTTCTGATATTGTTACGATTGCGTAAGGCAGCAAAAAATAGTTATTTATTATCCGGTGATTCCCCCTGTGACCAGTGGGTCTCCAGAATAGCAATTTCTGGTAGAAATGTCTAACTAAATGTTTCTTGATTTATTTATTCTATTTCTCAAATTCATATCACGGATGTTGCCAGAATCGTACATATTATGTGGAATTTTTAATTTATGTTAAACTATTACCAAATCTAAACGATTTTCATTTATAAAATTTTATAGAATCAATATTGTGTTTAGTATGAGATTGCTTTTCTGAAAGACTTAAGAGCATACAGGTGCGACGAAATTTCTGACTGGCTGCCAATCGGAGAGCGATAGTCGAGCTGTGAACACGCCAATTTGTTTTGTGATGGCGTCAGGGGAATTAATTCTTAAATCGTGTAAATATGACTAAAAAACGTTACCCAGTTACTTGAAAAAGAAAACATGTCAATGAATGTATTATTATTATTATTACTAATAAAACAATACACATAACATTAAATGGACGCATGTTGAATTTTTATGATAAATTATGTTTTGTTCTACACGCGTCATTTGCACAATCTTCGCGTCGCGTCGTCACGATCGTTTTAGACCGTGCCCCAGCTGAAGTATAGCCTTAATGAATGGGTTAGCGAGATTAAAAATAGTAAAGTAAATCATGGTGTATGGCCTTTCCGCTTCGTAAACCTAATTAGACAGTCCAATATGAAACTGTCGTAAAACGTATGGGATCATGGTAGAATCACTTTGTTAAAAATGCGAAGCATTGTTTTTTTCCAATCTTTCTCATTTTTATTAATTTATTTGAAACAATAAAATGAATTGACAACATATGGGTAATAAATCAAACTCAGTTTATTTCTAATGTAGTTATATGTTATTAAAAGTATTTTTTCTGTCATATTTTCGTTTTTATTTTATTTTTCATAAAAATTGATAAAAAAAATCAATCACGAAAGTTTCGGGATTATGTTTACCAATCCCGGGATTGTCAAATCGAAAATAGTTCGGGATCCCGGGATTGGAATCCCTAACGTTGGCTTATCTATAGTTTTATATTTCTCTGTATTTGAATAAGCGGGAACTACCCATCAATACTGATACATTTGATTATGTTGATGACTAGATGACAAAAATCCCGTTAATGATTTAAGTACATACCTATATATTTACTCATTTCTATAAAAGTATGAAAATTTGGGTTGGCACCCGGACGGCTGCCACCCTTAACGTGGCCCTGAGCATCTATTCTATACACAAGGCTGCTATCGGCGGTTATCGAGGGTAGTTTATCATATTTATGTATTAAAGTATTATAATTGTTACAATAAGTTAACCGTCTGAACTGTCATAAGGTGCTATGTTTTAACAGCACCTTTCTTGACTGTGTTAACTTTTAGAGCGAAATAGACAGTTTTGACGGTTAACTTATTGTAACAATAATTATAATACATCAATACATAAATATGACAAACGACCCTCGATAGCTGCCGATAGCAGCCTTGTGTATAGAATAGATGCACTGGTATGATAAATTAACAATTTTGATTGTAGATAATATAGTAAATAAGTAAATGCTATTATAATAAAGTAATGCCTTTGTACCATACTCTTCATAAATCAGCATACGATATTTTTCTATTATTTATCATATTGTGTCAATTTGATACATGAGTTGTTTTCATATTATGTGTATAATGTACTCTTACCTTACCTATACGTAACTGTGTGCCTTCTTAATATTCGGTTGAGGGTTTTACTAGTCTAAACGCCGGAAATTAAAACTTATAATTGGCTTTCGCCAACTTCCTTTCCCCAATATTATAGGTACGCTAATGTCTTTGTTATATATTTAATTTATTGAAAATTACATCTATAATCGCTATATTTATTCCCTACACGGGCGGAACTAGGTATTTTATGGCCGGGCAGTGAAAAAATCATGTGCCCTTTAAATATATTTTTATACAAACACACATAATTTAACACGCATAAATTTCGATCACTAATACTTGGGTCCTTTTAACAAGTTTAGTAATACAAATGGATAAAAAATAAGTAGGTATTATTACAAAATATATATATAAATTCACGTATAAACTGTCAGAAACATTAGTTACGCAAAAATGAAATTCTGTGTACCTACCTACTGATAAACTAATTATTGTAGAACTTTAAGAAATTTACTTATTGTTGGCCTTTGCGTGCAAACAACACTTTTGTTATTAACGTCACCCTTTCTGTAATATTTCTAGGTAAAATGCCCACGATGGTCGAGTGGGTAATGTGTAGGCCTGTAGCATCGTGAGTCCCGAGTTCGAATCCCGGATCAGGCAAAAAATATCACATGTTATTTTTCAATGTAGGTATGTTTGGACCTAGAGAACGGGCCCGATAGGTTGAGCAAATTTCTAAAATCCATTTCTCGTAAAATAAATATGAAATACAATCTCCATTCTATGGAGCCCCTTAGAATCGGACATGGTAAAAAAAATGCTGATACATTTGGACACTAATATTCTACCGAAAAAAAGGTTTCGTAAACCAGTGGTACTGAATACTGATATGTCACAGGCTCCTCGATACAGTATAGTTTACATTTTTTTGACATACAAGAACTTTTGAACAGTCGAAACCAGAGCGTTAGAGCGGACCTTTTTTGAGTTGCTCCGCTCCAGCTCCGTTCCGGGACCAAATACTTGCTCCGGCTCCGCTTCAGTGTCTGCTCCGCTCCGGGTAATAAGTTTTATATTATCTTAAACAAAAATGTTTAAAAAAATAAGTAGTTTTAAAATAATCGTCATTTTCATTATTAATTCGATGAAATAACACCGACAGCAGATCGTCTCTCATTATTTGCCTCTTCTGTCAAAAAAGTAAGTTTATTTATCACTCGGCAGTGTCGCCATATTTCAACTAATTCCAGTGTTGCAAAGTGTCAAAATATACTATTTTCATTGGATTTTAGGAGGAAAATTTAATAATAAATAAAACATCCGGAGCAGTGGAGCACTAAAAATGTCTGGTGCTCCGGCTCCGCTCCTGCTCTAGGTAAAATCCCATTGCTCCAGTGCTCCGTGCTCCTGCTCCGAGGTCCGCTCCAACGCTCTGGTCGAAACTGTCTTGGAATACAAGATATTATTAATGAATTCCGGTCGCAGCATAACCTGGGTGCAAAATGTATCAAAACTACATAATATAGACTATAGAGTAAACCAACCACTCTACTTTTCCATTTTAAAAAAATATTCGAAAAAACGTACATAACTCGCAAACCTAAATTTGGAGGTTAAATTTTCATTTGGCCAGAAACTCTTTAACGTAAAAAAAGGAGGGAAAACATTTAATTCCCACGAATAAAAAAAATAAAATCAATATAAGTAAATACTCTGATGAGAAGGTACACCGGTTACGGATTTCTTTAGTAATAAATAGTTGGCAACCCTAAACTCACTGTCGGACATTGAATTTAAGAATGTAATAATTTCATTACATTATTTTACTAAACGATAATATCCCGACATTTTCGTACGTACCTAATATTACAAAGACAAATATATTGTAGCATTATTCTGTCATTATATTTCGTAAGTCTAAACATAAATCTCCTTCCATTAAATTTATCAATGTTTAATTGACGTCTTTATGTTGGCCAGTCAATCATAAATTTATTTTAAGGGCAGTTCAAGAGATATATTTTTATGGGAGCACGTAATTGGACCATCTCTCAGTGATAGTCGTTTGACTTTTATAGCGTCTCTGATGCAAGATGCAACACGCTCCGAGGTCTAGTTGCATCCACTGCAGAGATAATCAACCTTTTTTTTATCAGATATTAAATAATTATTAATTTATAACTAGATACTATATCTTTTATTCAACGAATAATTCACAAGATTTAACAATGTACCAGTCTAATTATTGAACATACATAATTCTGAAAACACTCATGTGAAAATACAGCCAATAGAAAAAATCTTTTTCGAAAAAAGTAAGACACCCGGCAGGAATCGAACCTGTGTTTCTTGGGTATCGCACCCTCTGCATTACCACTATGCTACGACTGCCATGCTTAATAGCGACAAATTTTAACTATTGGCCTTTTAATACATGCTCATAAGCGCGATCAAGATAATTATATAAGCACGAGAAATAAATTATTTATAAATGTAGGTACGGATATCATCTCGCAATACAGATTTTCACCCTTTCCCTGTGTATCCGTCCAGATACATAGGGCCAGATGCAGAAACGTTAAAGTAACATTGTTAATGATTAATAATCAATTAATTAGAACACTATTATTTTGTACCTATAGGCCATAGGGTATAATAATAATTATCAACTGCAATTTATGATTATTCAATTTACTTTGTACAGTTTTCATATTGTTGCGATTAGGTACATTATACTTATATATTTTTTAATTATTTAATTATTCTTGATCATCATCCACTGCTCTCTCTTCTTCGACTTCTTTACCATGATTTCACCCATTTCGGTCCTGTACATGACTTCGCAGAACTTTAACTATTTCATCGATCCAATAGCTTACATGTCTACTTTTCGGACGTTTCCTATCTATTGAGTTCCTGCCTACCACTGGATGACAATATTTATTCAGCGATTCTTCCATCTTCAAGCTCTGTGCCCAGCTAATTTTCATTTGAGGTTTTTTGCAAATTTTATTACATCGCAAAACCTTGCTTGTTCTTTTATCTGATCCGTTAAGTTTATTTAATTAAATGGCCGTAAATTGGTATTTTCATGGTGCATACCATTTATTTTACCGATCACAAAAAGCAATGTTTTTCTTCATATTTATCGTTTAGCTAATAAATACTTTTATAACTATCGACGCAGTGGCAGTACCTACATTTTATGATAATTTGGGGGCGTTCGGTTCTTTCAACTCTAGGTCATATAAATTAGGTATCCATCATTAAAGCTATTAACCCAGTCGCACATTAAATGTCGTCTCAACTGAGATATAGTCATAGATTATGATATAAGTAGTTCTAAATCAAAAATGGGTGCAATGCTGCAACTTTCTTCTGTGCGCATAGGCGAGCAATGCCGGTTTGGTAATGTCAAGGGAGTAGTTAAAATTAATTAAGAAGCGCTCCTGCACATATACCGGTGCAACATTTTGGTATTATACCTACGCCCCATGTCGAGTGAAATTTGTTGCTTGCGACACGAGCTGTATTTTTCAAACTAAAATGTCGCATTCGAGCTGTGTGCTACATTAAATTATTAGGTATGTTTTGTGAAAACCAAAAAAATCACATCGATACATCGATCACCGGTTAAGTCAACGTCTACGACTATAATTATAAGTATAATTACAAGCTATGTGACATAATGTCACACGACATTTTATAAATATCCAAATAAGGCTGCAGACACACGTGCAGTGGACTTGCGTCGATGCAGGGTCTTTTTTGATTCTAATTGCATCCGATTAGTACCACCAATTGCATTTGTTTTATCGAATTTGTGATTCTAATCGGATGCAAATTGAATCAAATGAGACATGCGTCGACGCAGGTCTTATTCGATTCCAATTATATCCGGTTAGAATCACCAATTAGATTAAACAAATCCAACTGGTGATTCTAATCGGGTGCAATTGGAATCACATAAGACCCTGCGTCGACGCACGTCTACTGCAATACCGTGTGTCTGCAGCCTAAGTAAGAAACTGGACCGTTTCATAAAATGCTCGGATCGACGGTGACTTTTTATCTAAAGGGGGGAAAACATCTATCATTCTATACCTACTTATAAATCATGAGTTGGATAACTTAATCGACCATTTTATGATTCCGTGAATTCATAGACTGCGAATCATGAAAATAAATCATCATAATCGTAATGAGTTTGTTACTAGTAAGTACCTAATAACGATTTAATACGTTTACAGAGTGGTGAGAAAATTTATAAACGGGTTTTTACAAACACTTCGAATATTCAAAATTTGTTTTTATACTTGTTTCTTTAATTAGTAGGTAACAGTGTTTTTAAGTTATAGTATTGAATAAATTTATTATATAAGCGAGAATCAACTATATTCATTGTCAGCGTGCATTTACCGAAGATTAAAGATGCCGAAAACCGAAAACCAGGTCGCAAAAATCGATTTAAATACAATAGTACAAAACTTAAATCGATTAGAATTTTTATTTATACCTCCCTCCATCTTTCAGTTGGTTATCTATGTTTTTAAAAGTGGCATTAAAATCATCTAAGTAAAGTGCACTCCAGCGAACGGTGCATTGGTCTTGTAGTTGAAGCAAACGCCAACATCCTATTTGTGTGTCAAACCAAACAACTTTAACTTGTTTAGTAATAATAAAGTTTATAAATGCTGCAAGTCGTGTAAATACACACATTGATATATCGCGACATGGCAACAGTGCATACGAGCGAAGACTCCGACAAAGTTGAAACCAAATGCAACGTATTGTCGATTAACTTTAAATCATTCGAATTATTGGAAATTATTTATTTTGATAGAAAATCATTTTGTCTTCAAAAATGTGGTCAGAAACAATTTGTTGAGTTCTTTCACAGACCAGATTAAATAGATAAAAATGCGAAAACCAGTCCCCATATAGAGCAAGGATTTGTAGCGTGATTTTCTTTGTGATTAAAAGGCAACCCATCAAACGCAAAAAAAATACAAATGTGTCGTCAAATTAATATTACTTATATTGAATGCGCGTTGGTTTACGTGACAAACGTAAGTTCGTCCCATATTGCTCCGCACTCAAAAATAGTACCTTCTTACAATCACATTCAGAAGCTTCCCACTTTTGTATTCTTTGGGCTCTTTAAAAAAAGCGATATTTCTTGAACAAGTGGCTGAAATAATGGGATCTTTCTGCAACGATTTTCTATGACGCCGATAACGCAATCGATTCGTCAGAAAATTTTAAAGGTGGCATCGAAACAGTTAATTGTTAAATGAGTCCAAATTATTTAAATATACTTATTTCTCACAAATTGAGTATAAAATATTACCCAAAGCATAACAAAATCCTGCAATTAACATAAAACGGATAACATAACCATAAAACAGATAAAAATATGTACTTGTACACCAAAAATAAACCACTAATATTATTATGCTTCCTCACTATCATCATGAGGATATCCAATATGCATTCAATTGATTCAATACTGTGTTTACTTGATTTTTGAGTAAAAAGCATATTTATTTGATAGCTGTCTCATTTGCTTCAATTTCGAGTAGGTTGTTATGCACCCGAAAATCGACTGCATGCCATAAATGCATGAGCATTTTTAAATAGGTAACTACGTGTCATAATATTAAGGCACTAAGGCTTATGGCAAAATTAACTGCAATTTATATCGTACCTATTGTAGATTCGTTTGTAGCAAGCTTCACATTCATGCTCTGATATTTTATTTGCCGTGGAATAATTAAGATAACACGTCTTGCATTCGTGTTAATTAACATCCTAATCTACGTTTATTCATAGCATGAACCAGCAGTATTTATTTTACTACGTTTTTACAACGTTTTTATTATGTCGTATTCTTATTTGTCTGGTGTTTGTTTATCCAGTACAAATCTTGCAATCGATTTTTAAACTAACTTCCCGACTAGCTAGACATTTGAAACCTTTGGAATATATCAGAACACGATGCCAGTGCATTATTGAATACGTTTAGCCATCTTTAAGGGGTCGCTGAAGAGCTCGACATTCAAATATAATTTAGTATAAAAAGGACCTCGGCGTCGTAAGTACGTTAATTTAAATCGACCTTTTCGCAAAAATCACTAACAATCGGAGATTTTATTTCAAGAAACATTATTATTATTTTTGATATTGTCTGCCGCTGAAAATCATTATTATTTTATAAACACCTGCAAGATATACGCCGATCAGAAAACAGGGCTGTCAAAATAATATTATGTAATATAATATTTTTAAAATGTTAATTTCCCCATAGTTTTTAATCAAACCTGTGCAAGTACGTACTGATAACTTGGGTGGATTTTGTAGCAAACATACTATTGATATACGGGTATATTATTATTATAACCCAATTCAAATTGAACATATGTTGATACTCAAATACTATTATAGTATGTTTATGATTTCAAGAAAATAAGACGATGGTATAATTAATCCATATCAATTATATGAAAACATTACATTCGCACTTTGCAAGATAACATCAAAATGTGTATATACTTATCTAAATGACGAATGACATTCATGAGTGAGCACGGCTGAAAGCTTGGAAATGTGTCTTTTTCTATTTCAAAATCTTTTAATTGTGTATTATTTTATTACAGATTCAAGGCCAACTTCATATAACTCAATATTTTCAGTTAATTCTGTTTTGTATGAAAAGTTATTTCGGAAGAAATCCGTAATCTAATCCTTCCATTCCATTATTGGTTGCTAGAGGGTCTGGGGTCCGAGCAACTAAATTATTAATATATACGTGCATTACTATGGAAATCAATATGAAATGTCAAAATGACATTTCAGTATTATTTCTATCAAGTACAATTTTTTTGATCGTTTAAGCTAGTCAATTCATGTTTATATGATACAACAGAAAATTTAAATACGTTGTAAGTAGGTGTATAAAAAGTTATTTTTATCTTGTACTCACGTAAAAATGTAAAAACGTAAATAACACTAAGTAGGTATGTATCTAACCAAAAACAAGATCAGTAGGTAGTATACCTAGATAATTTTATTTACCTACAAGTAATGTAGGCAGGTTCTTATTCTTGCTGTCAACATATTAAAGCGTGTTACTACATCTACATAATATGATGTTCTTTTCTATAATAAAGTGCACTACTTCAATGGATCAATGGATGAGTCTGCACTCATTGGCACAGATCAAGTTAATACATTTTGTAAATATTATTTTGATCTAATTTGTTTACTTACATTGTTAAACACAGCAAGCATTAGTTAAAATAACGATGTTATTCCATTATTGCATTATTTCGATTATTTCGGAAGCATTCGCGATAAATTCACTTATGCGAATGTGTTATTTTATTACGTAAATATTCCCCTCTCCCTCTGTGTTCTTCCCTTCCCATACTAACAGCATCGTTGTAAGTAGAAACATAATATTTCCAGGAAACAACTGAATGTGATCGCTATAACTTCAACAACGAAATCAAGTTTTATCAGACTTTGTTTATAAAAGCACGGTCATTAAACCAACTCATATTGCTATAAATGCCGTATAATCGATTTCACTGGAGTGTTTTCTCGTGTATGGGAGCCTGTACCTATTTCATAATATACCTAAATTTTAATATTATTTGTTATTCGACGCTCAACTGTATGAATTCGTCCAATGTTACATCTCCCACAAACACAAACAAATCCCTCTTTCTCCCGAACGCAACACGCACACAAACAAATAAACACACTCACACAGGCATATAACTTTAAGGGAGACCGTTTCACCTACAACGGGAAGTAGATGGCTCCCAACATTGATTTTCAACAGCTGTAAAGGGAATCGCTTGAAATAAGTTACGACGTACGTTCCGACAAGCTTCAGAAGAGACTTAAATCACATAAATACGATTTTGATAGAAATGTTCAATGACATTATTAAATTAATGTCATTGGAAATGTTGTCAAAACTGATAATCTATTAGGATATGAGGACCTAACTATTTAATTATTGCCTTATTTCAAATAAGTACATTAAAATACATATTGTATAAATATATGTGTATACTTGGTGCCGAATAACAAAGGATCGAGAAGCACCGGATGAGAAGGATCCAGCTGATGACAAAAATACATGTTCACGTGATGCGTCGTAACGCAAGTAATGTGTACCTATATAGCAGATATAAATATTAAATCATTTGTATGACTACGGCATAAATTCCACTCTCTGGAGTTCATAATTTTTCAATCGTTCCGATTAGAATCGAATGTGCCTGGTATACCTATGATTCTAACTAGAATAAATTACCATTACTATCCCACAATTTAATTGTATTATGTATATTACATTTAATTGTATTATAATATTCAATTTAATTGTGTGTATTATAAATGATTAATTTGTATTTGTAATTAATACGAAAAAAATGTTAATAATCTATAGGTAGTAGTGTGTTTAAATTCAACTTATATTGCCGTAATCCAAGTTATGTGATTGAAGAACTGCTAGGTTCCTGTCAGTCGATTTACGTAAGCTAGGTATCTACCTACATATCTAAAAATCAAAGAAATGCAGAAAAAACGTTTCAATAGAATGAATCCAAGCGCAATAGCGAACATCAAGACTGTAATCATATCATGCTGAAAGTGTATTATTACATTTCGTAGTATTTATTCTCACACAGAAACAATGGACACATTAGTAAGTTGTTTTATAATAAATTTATACAATTAAGTAGGTATGTACCTACATTTTTCTGATCGCTTTTCTTGAGATGAGAGCCCATTTGCTGCTAATAAGGGTAACTATGTGCCGACATACACACATCAAAAACACAGTGAGTTGATTTCGTGAAATTTCTTCCGACTTACTCGTTAGAATTCTATTATGGTACTAGGTATAATAATAGTATACTTAGCGATAATATCAGATTAAAATGTGCTACGAATTAATATAAAATATCGTGTTGGCAAAAGGGCGTAAGTGACAATTTTGAAACATTACGGGAAAGCTTAATTTGAAAAATGATTTTGTTTTCTTTTTTAAATATGTACTTAAGTGCTTATATTTTTCTCTAACCGACCTACTAAAACTAGTTGTTATTTCATCACAGTATCACTCATTCTGATGCACTTTTGGAACCCTTATTCTTACTTCTCTAACGGAGTTTATGATAATTATTACATACTTACCTACTTAATTAACTTTTCGGCAAAATGTCCCTTACGCTATTTTAACCTAATGATCTTGGTATCAAGTACCTATTATGTTTTGACAATTTCCTAGCGGTCAATTCTCCTTGTACGCCAATGGAGTGGCGCGATCTTGTGCTTGACATATGTACCTACGTAATTATGTATCTATGTGTTATCCCATTTTTTTTAATACTTTGGTAGGTAAGTATATTGGGCATTGGATAAACGTTAAATTTACGTATCATCCATACTCTATCAGATCTACATTATTATTATATCTATATCATTTATTATTACCGAGTTTGACGTTTATCCCGGCGTATAAAATTTAATGTAGCACTAGATATTTTTCCACAAGAGCGACAAAGATAGAACCAGCTATGGACGTACGTCTTTGATCGTATACGGCAACTTTCCAGCTGATTTTGACGGTAGGTGCCTGTTGCCAAGCGAGCTGGGTATAGTCTTTTTCAACATTTTATGCACATAAACCCATGACAAAGAAAGCCGATCTCTGAAAATACACTACACAGGCTGATCAATCATTCAAAATATGTAAAAAACAACTCTTCTTGAAGATATTTTTTAACGAAATTAGATTATTTCGTACAGTTAATGATATATCTCGATGTGCATTTTCAATGTTTTGATTTCGATATCCATAAATGTTTGAGTGCACTATACTCGGCTTACTCTTTGTGTCTTTCTAACCCCCTTTCTCAGCGGCCTCCCATTGGTCGAATAGCATCCAATGGAAAATCGTCCCTGAGATCAGCTGATGTAAACGTTTTCCTTTGTCCATGTCCGCGTTTGACAGTCGAGAATCGTCGTTTGGCGATGGTCGACGCTTTTGGTAGGTGATAGTAATGCTATGCTTTCTCTTAATATTTATTTATGTATTGATAAAAATACATCGCGATCATGAAGCTATGTAAAATACTGAGCTTTTTGACAATCTGGGAAAATATTTTGTTTGCCTTTATCACAGATTTGTTTGTTTGAGGCGATTAGATATTCGTAATCTGAATAGGAAATGGTATATTTCGTTTATCAATTAATTTGTATTACGTAGGTACGTACATATTATTAAAACAATAATCAACTAATTATTCTGTTAGGTATTAAGGCCATACCTCAGTTGAGACACGGTCTAAAAAGATCGTCGCTAGGCGATGCGCGGATTGCGGGTCGCGGGTGCAAATGAGGCATGTCAAACCAAATATAATTTGTGGTGGCTCACATGATCTTATTAGGATCGGACATGTTCTTTAATTAAGAATATGATATTTAAAATATGTGCACTAGGTTTATTGCATCATGATATTCCAACCCTCGTCCACCTCTCTCCAATTTCGGTTATTTCAATCCTTTCAGATCATTGAATATTGTCATCAGTTTGTCAGAAATGGTCACAAAAAAACGTCGCGTCAAGTGGATGATCAACCTTACCTTTGGCTATAAATACAGATGAGGCATGGTCTAAAAAGATCGTGACTAGGCGATGCGCGGATTGTGCAAATGACGCGAGCCGAACGAAATATAATTTATCGTAGTATATTCTTGGGTTTTCACCGTGTCTCCTTCTTCCTTCTTTACTCGACGATGTCGGCAATTGCCGAGCACTCGATGGATACAGGGCACAAATTTGACTTCGAGACCAAGATATTGGGTCGGAATAAAGGATATTTCGCACGATTGGTAAAGGAGGCCATTGAAATCCACAGAAACCCTGAAAACATTAATAGGGATGATGGATTACGATTAAAAACGTCATGGCTTCCGGCACTATCAGCAAAATCTAATATTCGAGCCAGTATCTCCGGTCGTAATGATTGACAGATTACTCTGAACAACGTTTGCTCTTAGATAATCGGATTCCTTTTGACTTTCTTAGAGCAACGTTTACATTCACATACATACACTACATTTCATCATAAAACATATCTCTTGATAATGGCCTCTGCAACAAGCCCGAAACGTCGAGTAAAGAAGGAAGAAGGAGACACGGTGAAAACCCAAGAATATACTACGATAAAAAACAACCGTGAAAGCCTCAAACATTATGAAATATAATTTGTCATAAAAATCCAACATGTGTCCATTTAATGTTCTGTTTATTGTTTTATCAGCAACAATAATAATATATTCATTGACATGTTTTCTTTTTAAAGTAAATGGGTAACGTTTTAAGTCATCTTTACACGATTTAAGAATTATTACGGCTTTCGCCATCACGAAGCAAAATGACGTGTGTCCAGCTCTAGATTCTCTCTCAGAATGGGAGCGAGTGCAAAATTTCGTCGCGCCTATGGTTGAAAATTATTAATTTGCCGTTTCACTGATGAATCACCTTAAGTAGCTATTACGATAGGTATTCAAATTAGCATAATTAATACTTATACCTTTTTTGATTCCTGAAGGCTATACCTACTGTCACCGACAGGTTTTTCCGCCCCTGTGGGGGGCGCTCCCATAAGGAGTAGTGCCACCCAGCCGCTCGGTCTGACCCTGGTAGTCAATGCGCCACCGATGAAATGATGATGACCCTTGGCAAAGCTGAACAAAATATGTCATATGCTAAGTCCCGCAGTTTGCTCTGACAGGCCCCACGGCTTCTCAGAGTGAACTGTGGATGGTTAAGTCGGTCGCCACTGACCATGTAAATAATAGGTAATAGGTAATATAGTATAAGGTTGAATTTTGTTTGTCGAATATAATATGGTAAAGGGTAATTAAATATTTGTTTGTAATGTTAATGTATAGTGTAAATTGTAATATAATATTCATATATAATGTAAAGGATTAAACGGTAATAAAGGGGGACTTATGGATGGGCGTTGAGGGTACGTAATTAGATAGTTAAGATGTACGTAGTGATAAGGGCATATAGATCGATGTCGCTACGCGTCGCACGTACACGGCACAGTGATTGTTAATATATGCTCATAGGCCTGTTGCGTAGGCTCCCTTTTGCACGCATGTGCAATCACAAAGCATAGCAACACCTAGGCAATCATCGATCCGATTATAATCACGATCCCGCGTAATTAATTTACATATCAATTCCGTTCATTAATATCCGCGGTCATTCCGCGCGCGGCGTTTCCGAATCGGTATTCTGGCAGCTTTCCTGCTCGCACATACGACGGCGTCTCTGTCGTATGTGTAGAAACCGATTTCGCGATACAAATTTGCTCGCTTTGCAGTGACAGAGCCCCTCTCGCTCGCGTGTATGACGGCATCACGCTCACGCGCGACGGGAGAATCGGATCAATGATTTTGGTCGATCAAGGAGACCACGTACTGGAATAAAGTGCGGGAAATCTTTGATCGGCTAGGTATGAGTATGTACTAAGCAATTATTACTGCCTATATGTTTGGTTGACGGAATGACATCCGTCAACTAGTCGTAAGTATGTGCCTGTGGCGACACCGAGCTATATTAGTTGTTAACGTGAGAAAGATTGCGCGACCAATACGTTTATATATTAGAATCAAGTAACTTCCCCGCGTAATATGGGTTTATATTAAGCTTTTATTTTGTAGTTAAATTACCAATCTACCGAGTTCATATTCTTAGACCAACGTCAAGTAGGTATTCAGGCCGTCGGGGCGCCTCAAAGTTGAGCCCCCCAACGGTAGTTGGCCGAAGGATTGATATGCGCTGTCGGAGGCCTGGTGCCTCAAATATGCCGAGTTAACCACTGGCATATGACGCCTTATCATCCAGGCTAACTTTGTAGTACCCTTGTTTCTGGGTGAGAGGTACCTTCGCGCCGCTAGGGCCCGCAAAGCCGGCCGCCGCGGGAACGCCCCTCCCTCAGCCATGAAGAGCGCCACCACGCGGGGGGTGTGCTGTATCGATAGGTAATCCAACCACGAATCCGTCGATGCCTCGCACGCCTTCGTAGGTGCGTTTTTCGTGGGGCTGGCCCCGAAACACTGCGGTACTGCTTCATCAATTACACGCTCTCGGTACTCCTAGGTACTCGAAGGACGTACGTGACGAGTGAGCGACGCCGCCCGCCGGCGAGCGTCGACTCGCGCCCATAATTTTTCTTAGTCGGCCCTTACGTAGATGTCGCGGGTAATTAGTCATTGTACAATTTCCGCCACTCTCGTAAGGAAACCGTTAATTAATTTTGTCACCCGAAAAACGTTGAGCTAAGGGATGAAATCGGCCAGATTTGCATATAAACCCACTATTTTTAAATTCAATATCACTTCTCGACTGACACTCGATCCGATAACATCTCTGCTCTCCACTCCGATTCAGCTTGCGCATCGAATTTATTTCTGCAAAGAATAATTTGATCCTGAATACGCACTGGACACCAAGATATCCATCGATTCGCCGCTATTATCGCCAGCCTGAGGATCTCTAGCAGCCATCCACCTGCCGTCGAACAGTCTTTATCAAGATAATCGCCGACAGCCGATCAACCTAGAATCTTCACCAGGGCTTTCATAGTGGAGAAACGATACGTTTCGAAACAGACTTGAATTGCTCTCTCTCTCACCAACCTACCTACACCCATCATCATCATACCTACCTACCTACCTACCATCCCGTGAATAGTGTTACTGTGGACCAGTGCCTTCGATGTTCCCCAAGTGCCGTGAATCAGGTGTAACCGAGAGGCACAAGCGCTGACGGTTCTGTTCGGTTCAGTGTGGTGTCGTGCGCGATTCGAGCCTTCAATCTCATCTTATACGTGATATCGACGACCCGGATCGCATAGTTCGACACCGCTCCCGTTCGGTACAGTTCGGTCAGTGAAACGTGCTTCAAGGCGACCGCCGGATCACCGCGCCCAAGGAACCGGGCTACAGATAACAATCTTTTCACTCTTTTTTTCTTTTTTTCTTTTTACTTACCTTACTTAATTTTTACTGCCCACTTGACTACATGATAGCCACTTACTTAAAATCTTAAATTTAAATATAAATTGCATCTATCATACCTATGCACAGAACCGGGCTACAGATAACATATTTTTTCCATCTTACTTTATCTCTCTTCTACCATTAACTCGCACTCTTTAACTACCTACTTAGCTTACATGATAGCCACTTACTAAAAATCTTCACTAATTACTTATAGCTGTGATACTGACAACTATTGATAACCTAAACTACAGTAGACTATATAGAATCTTGCTGCTAGTATTGAGCAACAACCTACCATATATAACAATTCTCTGCAAATAACAATTCCTCTACCTATCATCTGCTATCTTATCATAATTTTTCTCTCCTATATCAAACCTTAACTTGCAGTCTTATAACTAACTACTTTTATATTTTAAATCTAAATTGCATACTTGTGCATAAAATCCCATCTTAGCTTACTAATTATATCCTTGCAGCCTCTGATCTCACTATTAAAATATTATATTCTACCTATTATAAAATCCCTTCTTAATTACCTACTTATTGTGACTTTGACAGCTTCTTCTCACTACTAAAACATTATATCTCAGTAATAATCATACTCCATTATTCTATACGATTCCCTTAAAAACTTGCATTCTATTAACTACCAACCTGCTTTACATGATAATATCTTAAGCCTCTTATTTTTACCTAAAATATTAAATTTAAATTACATCTATCATACTTAGCCAGCCCTCACTTTTTAAAATATATATTAACTAAACCCCTAAATACGCTGGAATATACAAAGACTCACCGTCAGTATCGATCGGTGACCTGCTGTGTATATCTCCATAAATACATGAATTTTTCTCACATATTATAATTTGACTCTCTTTACCATCACTATAAAATCAAAATAAATTTAAATACGCCAGTTATAAATTTAAATACGCCAGTTATAGAATAGACAGCTCAAACTTACCCCACATAACATTTGCTGTTCCACTTAACAATGGCACCCCCCAACGAAATATCTGCCAACTTACTAATCTCAGCATTTCTGCGATTATTAACCAAGGCACCGCCACCATCTATTCATCAGGACCCTGCGATGAAGGCACTATATGATGAGACCCTGATGAACGCAACCGCTTATCTATCCACCGACACCCCAGCAGTGGCAGTCACATCGACACCAACCACGTCCCGAGTCCAAACTCGGAGCAGCTCAAGGACTAAGCAACAACCACCGCCCAGCCAACAGATCCCAGCCTCACAATGGACCATCGCCCCAGATCCAGACTCCAGCCCAGAAGATGACGAATGTGAACTACTAGATTCCTCCGCATCGAGCCTATCCAGCACAATACGCCAACCGACCAGCAACATCTTAAGCACAATCAACGAAAATGATGTTGAGTCCCCGATCCCGTCGAACCAATCGACCCCAAAATCACAGACATATCCCTCAGTAACCAACAAGAAGGATAGAAAGGCAAAAGCCAGGGCCCACAACGCAAACAGGAGCAACACACCAAACTCCCCGCGGCCCTCGCCTCAAGAACCCAAAAGCCAAGAGACCCCCCCCATGAAGAAAACCAAAACCGACCTACCGACCGTCTCGCCATCTCTTCCATCCAGTGCAGCATCAAGCCCTAAATCCCCCGATCCTGCCACGATCTCCAAAACACCAGCAATACCGCCAATTATACTGCACAACAAGGCGGATTTCAAGAGACTAACTGCTGACATGTTCCGCGCGGGACTAAAGATTGTGGAAGGAGTCAATCAACGCTTAGGAATAAAAGTCACGTTCCCCTCCATTACATGCTACAGAAAAGCACAAGACCTACTACAGACTGCGAATATAAAATATAACTCATACGACCTTGCGTCAGAAAAAGTACTCAAGGTAGTCATGAGGAATATCCCAGTTGAATATACCGAAGAAGAAATAACAAAAGAACTCTCAGACCAAGGCTTCCCAATTCAAAAAGTACATCGCATGAGAAAAAACTCGAACCGACTCCCCATGCCTCTGGTCTTACTAGACATCGAGAAAACAGACAAAGGCAGAGAAATCTACAACATGGGAAACTTCTTAAACCTGCGAATTAAATTAGAACCATTAAATAGAAAAGCCTCAGCCGGACAGTGCCACCGCTGCCAAAGATTTGGCCACTCCCAAAAGAACTGCCACGGAGATCCCAGGTGCGTCCGCTGCGGCGAAGGACACCTTACAAACACTTGCACTCACACACGACAAATGGGGCCGGCCACCTGTGCAAACTGCAGGGGGCCACACCCCGCAAACTTCAGAGGATGCGCATACCGACCAGGTAACACAAGGAGCGCCCCCCATCACAACCCAGAGCCACAAACACGCGCCCCATTACTCCCAACGCCCAATGCATGGGCGATGAACCCGAACACCTTCAATCAGGCACCCTCTGGCCCGAAGAAGATGCCGTCACAACCCGCCTCCAAGGTCGCGGAAAAAACACATCCACACTACCCTTCCACCTCCACAACCCATCAGGAACACTCGCAGGCCCAACATTTATTGGAGCTGAGCCATGCGATGAAGGCCCTGATGGACCAGGTCCACTCTGTCCTAGCGACTTACCCAAGAACCCAATATGGCCGCTAAAATCAAACCTACGTCACTACAGACAGCGTTTTGGAACGCACGAGCTTCACTCCTCACAGACAAACACGAAATCCGACACTTCCTTGAAGAGCATGACATTGATATCTTACTTATCAATGAAACGTGGCTCAAACCTTCTCATCGATTTAACATACCTAACTACACTATACACAGGAACGACAGACTAACCAAAGGTGGCGGAACAGCCATCCTCGTAAAATCAACTATCGAGCACTGTTCAATACACTCTCAGCCACCCGCGCGCGCCACTCGTCAGGCTATAGAATCAACCTCGATACTAGTAACAACTAAGAATTACGGCTTAGTTAAATTCACATCTATTTACATCCGACCCCAGCAGGCACCAACCAGGTTAGATTACGATAGTCTTCTCGACACCATCAATGATACTCCCACAATAATAGCGGGCGATTTCAACGCCAAGCATCCTGCTTGGAACAACTACAAATCGACACCCCGTGGTGAGTTATTACTACAGTTCACTCAGGACACTCAATCAGTCATAGCAGCACCTCTCACGCCAACCATGTTCCCTGTACATGGGAGACCTAGCATTATAGACTTCGCCATCCTCCGTAATACAAACTTTTTTCCCATTATTCGCACGGTTGACGAATTAAATTCAGATCACAAACCGGTATTAATGTTCCTCGGGGACCCGTTAGATCCATTAGTTACGCCACCGAACACCTCAAGATATAAAGTATCTTGGGAGGACTTCGGAATTCATCTGGAGGAACACCACACTCTAGCATCAGATCTCACATCCACTACTAAAATAGACTCCGCAGTGAGGGACTTGACGACCTCAATACAAGAGGCAGTCAAAGCCGCCTCAACACCAATCAGCCCGGCTGAATTGCATAGATTAGATATACCTAAAGCCACTAGATTAAAAATCACAGAGAAAAACCGCGCTAGGAAGATCGCCCAAATATTGGGAGATGAACCCTCTGTTGCCAAGTTTAAAAAACTTAGGAGTAGCGTTAGGAAACTTAATAGAGAACACGCCCAGGATAACTGGAACAACAAACTCATAGAATTAACTAAGGGTAGCGACCCCTACTGGAAGGTCTCTAAGGCCCTGAGAAGGCCAAAGTGCCCGATCAACCCCCTGAAAGGTCATACTAAGACAGTATATACCACAGAGGAGAAACTCGAGGTTTTTGCGGACAGCCTCCAAGGTCAATTCACACCTAATGACATAGACTACAATAACAGACACATCACCCGTCACGTAAATTCAGTTATGGACAGGGCCAGCGCAATAATTCACGACAGGATAGATCCTCCACCCACACCGATATTACCAACCACCACTCAAGAGGTTGAATATTTAATTAAGCGACTTAAAAATCGCAAAGCGCCAGGCAATGACGGGGTGAGTAACCTCACCTTAAAAAAATTACCAGAAAAAGGAGTATTAGCCTTAACAGGGATCATCAATGCCTGTTTAGAATCACAATACTTCCCAGACGATTGGAAACTAGCAGATATTATCCTATTTCCAAAACCAGGTAAAAACCACACCTTACCTGAGAACCATAGGCCGATAAGTCTCCTCCCTACGATGAGCAAAATTCTCGAAAGAATCATAAACTCCAGACTTCAAATCACTATCTTTGAGAAAAAACTCATACCGGACGAGCAACATGGATTTAGGGCCGGTCACGCCACTAATCACCAGTTGCTACGTGTCACTGAATACATTACAGACGGTTTTAATCACCACACTTACACTGTTGGCTTGTTCTTAGACATAGCCAAAGCTTTTGATAAAGTTTGGGTCGAAGGACTCGTAGTAAAGCTATCAGAGGCCGAAATAGATCAGCCAACAATCAGGATACTGAATTCCTTCCTCACCAATAGACGCTTCGCAGTCAAACTGTATGGAGCAAAATCCTCTATCAGACCAGCAACGGCCGGAGTCCCTCAAGGCTCCGTGCTTGCCCCGACCCTGTATAACCTATACACTCGGGATATCCCAATACCAGTAGATACATCAGCAGATTCTTGCATATTAGCACAATATGCTGACGACACAGCCATCCTGTCCAAATCCATAAACAGAAACAGAGCAACAGAGTTAGTCCAAAGGTCGGCCGACCAGGTTTCCACCTGGTGCGATAAATGGCGTATAAAAATAAATGCAGATAAAAGCAAAGCCGTTTACTTCGCGCGCCGCCATGCAAAGCGAAAGCGCACCATAGATCACCTGGTTATGAACAAGACTAAAATCCCTTGGACCGACTCGGTCAAATACCTAGGTCTTACGCTAGACAGAAGACTCACATTCTTTGAGCACATTTGCGATAAAAAACGCCAAGCCAACACAGTATTAGCCATGCTCACACCGATGATAGGACATAGGAGCAAGCTTGCCTATCGCAGCAAGCTGCTATTATACACAGCCATAGTCAGACCGATCATGACTTACGCATGCCCCGTCTGGGCATACGCAGGTCTTAAGTATCTAAACCAGCTACAAATCACACAGAACAAAACACTACGAGCTATCACCAATGCTCCCTGGTTCGTCAGGAACACAACACTACACAGCGATCTTAACATGGAAACCCTCCAAACCCATATCCTCAAGCTCACGAAGCAATTCTACAGCTCCATCTCGAACCATCCCAACACGACAATTTCACACCTATTACAATACGACATACACGCACAGACAGAATTTGACCGGCCAAGAAAGGTTCTTCTACTGATGCCCCCCTAGCTACCCACATCCTTACTTCCCTGCAGACCTTCCATTCTTTCTTAGCGACCGCAATCGGGACCCCATTGTGACACCTGGAGATCGAACTTCCCTCGAGTATAAAATAAATAAAAAAAGATGGTGGCCAGTCTGTCACTTGACTTAAGTGCAAGTCTCAGAACCCACCCACCCTAGGTATTAAAAAATAATAAATACCAAACCACACAGACAAAGGGCTAAGCAAAAAAGATAAATTGCTACTCGAGGGAATTGCATCAATCATCCTTTAGCCGAGACCCTGAACTCCTGCGACACAAGACCGCAGAAGAAACCAGCCTACCGAGAGGCGAAGACGACGACAACGAAGAGGACAGACACCCAAACGCGTAGGTGCTGAAAACGGACGACAATCGACGGACGGCAGAAGTGAGAATGCGCCAGCAACTTTTCCTTAAACCAATAGAGACCACTTAATCGAGACCACAAATTGGGCCTCGGTCCGGTCGCGAAGCCACCGAGGCCCAACGAACTCAGAAGCGGTACAAAAATACCCTAAGGCAATCACAACGACAGTAACTAGAGATAACGGGGATGACTCCCATTTGAGTCGGCGCCCCAGTTAAACATTGCCATTACCCCAAGCAAGCAAGCAATTCAATATCAGTCTTCGCTCACATTCACGACCCTGAACCTGCGAAGGTCAGCGGCGGAATTTTGTTCACACTTTTCATATACAAGTCGCCAGGACTTGTGAGGAGGTACTCGCCCAGGTCCCGATACCTACTGGCAGATACCTACCTCCATACCTACTGTCACTTTGGCAGATAGTGGTGAAGTGTCAACCAGCGACTTAGTCGTTTTATTCGCGAGTTTTATCGTTCATTACCGGACCCGGTCCCCAACCTTTTGTCGCGGTGCCCCGTGTTCGCGCAATCTCGATTACAGATAAAGATAAATTAATTCTTAAATAATTAAATAATAAATGTGCTAGTTTATACAATTAATATTATATAATAAATAAGACTTTTTTTTTATTTTTAATAATTTTTGTGGTTTCGGACTTATATAATTTGAACTTTGTAACCTTTGGTGATCGTGGGACCTAATAAAATTGTTTAATATAGTGTAAAGTTCTTTTACTGGACTAGACATAGTGCCTACCTGTTCTTCCTACAATTTGAATGTACCTCCACTCCAGGCCCGGAGCTAGCCGAGGATTCGGAGGCCTACATCGTGGCGCCCAACATTATGGTGCTGTCCAGGTCGCATTAACCTGGCCGGATCCCAAGCCCTGAGATCCACTACAGCATCAAAAATAAAAATAGTGAGTACGATTTTGAAAAAAAAATAACATTTGTGTACCAAGCTCACAGGAAGAGCAGAGTAGTGCGAATAAGTGTAACTTAAGACATTTTCAAAAAAAAACACTTATAAAAATTTCGAATAAAAATCAAAACACTTAGTGCAATTTTCGAATACAAAATACTTTGAAAATTTTAGTGATCGAAAACACTTATAAAAATTTCGGATAAAAATCAAAACACTTAGTGCAATTTTCGAATACAAAATACTTTGAAAATTTTTAGTGAACAAAAACACTTATAAAAATTTCGAATAAAAATCAAAAACACTTAGTGAAATTTTCGAATACAAAATACTTTGAAAATTTTTAGTGAACAAAAACACTTATAAAAATTTCGTATAAAAATCAAAACACTTAGTGCAATTTTCGAATACAAAATACTTTGAAAATTTTAGTGATCAAAAACACTTATAAAAAAATTTCGAATAAAAATTTCGAATAAAAATCGAAACACTTAGTGAAATTTTCGAATACCAAAATACTTTGAAAATTTTAGTGATCAAAGACACTTATAAAAATTTCAAATAAAAATCAAAACACTTAGTGCAATTTTCGAATACAAAATACTTTGAAAGTTTTTAGTGATCAAAAACACTTAAAAAAAAAATTTTTTACGAAAATAAAAACATTGTGAAAAGTTGCGTAAAATGCCATACCCAAATTTCGCACCTTGGAAGACTACGGCCGAACAAAGCGACGCAGCGATGCCAAGCAAACGCTGATACCATCATATAACTTGTCAGCATGCGTGGGCAGAGGCCAGGATCGGTGAGACCCTTGTATACAGAATTACGGGGCGAAACATGAACGAGCAAACGAATCCGGACAGGAGTCCGCGTGCGAACGCGAACGCGGCCCCTGCGGGACCAGAGGCATCTGAAGGATGGAAGGCGGCCGTGGAGAGTGCGGCTAACACGCCCGGCACCGCATCATCAGCCATGGAGCTGACGATGGTCTTCTGTCAAGAATAGTGTCAGTGGGTGAAATACGAAATGATGAATAGAGGACATGCATCGAGTGCCATGGAGGTGGACGAATATTATTGACTTTTCTTTGAAAGCGTAATAGATATATTCCTTTTTTTTTAGTAAATCTGAATAAAATTTATATGTCATGTCCAACTTTACTAGGTACTGCCACATGTTATTAGATTTAGGAGTTTTGCATAAGTCCAGCGAAGCGTGTGAGTTGCACAGGTGTATCCGAACGTGGGTGGCATATTTTGAGCCAGTACCCGTTTGGACCAAAGCCATGTGTCTAACAACACAGGAAATTAAAAAAAAAAAAAAAAAAAAATATATACACGCATCAATTCGCTTCTCTTTTCTGTTGAAAAGGAATCATAGCTTGGGATTGTTATTTTAGCGAGATTAGTAAACATTAAATCCCATTTCTGGCAGCAAATAATATTAAGAAAACAGACAGTAATATTAAGTCAATTTTAGTATGAAATCGCCATGCTTTGATGTGGACATACCAAGGCCGACGCGGTGGGCGGCGCGAGCCAGCTGCCCGCCCGAGAGGTGGAGGAGGCTGCGGTGAGACTACAATCGAACAGCCGTTCGACAAACGGTAGGTGCTCTGTATCGACGCCGAAGCTGGCGTCAACATGGTGTAGTAAAATAACCGACTAACATTGTGTCAACTCGGACTAATAATTATTATGCTAACCGATACAGCTGAATCTAGCACCCTGTGTAATTGATTGGTGATTAATACTAAAATTGAAACTAACAATTAAGAAAAATTAATAGTAATGATAATTTTAAATGCGCATGGGAGATTTTTATTAGACATATAACTGATAGAAGCGGAGGCGGCGTGTTGCATCAATTGCCGTAGCTTCTGGTGGCTTTGACCACGCGCTCAGGCGAGACACGACGTCCCAGAACCTGTGCACCGTGACTGGGTTGACCAGGCGGAGGTGGCCGGAGTGCCCCTCGCGTCAAAGACCATCGCCAGGTTCACCGTGACAGGGGAGATGTAATCTTGGTCGGCTAGAAACGATCGCCCCAAGACATGCCATTGAGGGAGCCTGAAGTGATCGCGAGCGCACTGTCGGGGCACACTGGAGTGCGTTGATGTGGGATAGTGACACGTCGCCTCATTCAAAATAGGTTCTGGCAAGAGTGGCGAGTTGCGTCATTTGCCGCAGCTTCTGGTGGCTTCGACCACGCACGTAGGCGAGGCACGACGTCCCGGAACCTGTGCACCGTGACTGGGATGACCAGGCGGAGGTGGCCAGAGTGCCCCTCGCGTCAAAGACCATCGCCAGGGTTCACCGTGACAGGGGAGATGTAATCTTGGTCGGCTGGATACGATCGCCCCCAAGACACTGCATCGAGGGAGCCTGAAGTGATCGCGAGTGCACTGTCGGGGCACACTGGAGTGCGTTGATGTGAGACAGTGACACGTTACCTCATACAAAATAAATTCTAGCAGGAGTGGCGTGCGAGCGTCGCCAGCCTGAGCTTCTGGTGACCTTGGCGGTGCCCGTAGGCGAAACGCGACGTTCCAGAACTCACGCACGGCGTCTGGATGATCGACGAAGTTGCGCGGAGTAACCTCTCGTCCAGTGATCGCCGGAGGCTGCCGTGGTGAGGGAAGGTGGAATCCTGGGTAGCTGACTCGATCGCGCCCAGGACAGAACGCCGCGGAAGCGTGGACTAGCCATGGACACTTCGTAGGGGGGCGCTGGAGGGTGACGGTGGACGGCCGTCGCACGTAGCTCATGTGCAGCGTAGCAGGATGTGTGATTGTTCATTTTAGGTTTCTTTTACAGGTTCTTTCCTTTTCCGCTTGGCAGGACGCACGGGGAAACGGCGCAAAAAGGGGTCCGTTCTACCGGCGTCCGAAGACGTACGGTAGGAGCCCAGAACTATACGTCGTTGTTTACTACCGCTATCCGGATGCGCGCAAGAAGGGTCACGCACGTAAGGCAACTAGTTGTGGGTCAAAGGAGTGCACACCTTAGCCCAATAAAGCTCTCAAACGGAAGGCTCTTGCGTGGCGTGACAGCAAAGACACCGCGCGCATAGATGGGACAGAGGCCCAGGGTAGCGGAGTACTCACACGGGTATGAGTTGGGTTCCACCGCGTCGAAATGGAGTAAGCGGAACGGCGATATTTTTTTTGTTTGTTTCTTTACTAATATTGCGCATGTACATTTTGTCTCTTTGTTGTAAATAAAAATAAAAAAATCCCATGTATGTACCAGCGACGTCGAGGATACGACCGGGGGAATCTCCCTGGCGTATGATTCTGCAAGTCCCAGAACGGGCTGCCTGGCTCACACCGGGAAACCTGTACACCCACCCCTGACGATGGACTGGTGGAAGGATACTTTCTTAAGATCCTGTCCTAGAAAACACTCCACGTCAGGAGGGTGACAGGCAGACTATTTCGTCACCAGCAGCCCGGGAATGAATTATCTCTACTACTTACTTACTTAGGGTATGTGCTTATTCATTTGGGCCACCTCGACGGTTTTTAGCGTCTATCCCCTTTATATGAAGTATCTATCTGGATTGAAGCATGATTGGAGTGAGAGGACCCGGTTTCGGCGGCTTCGCGACCGACCGAGACCAGGTTTGGGATCTGGGTGAAGGAATCTCTAGTAAGTATATTTAAAAAGTGTTTCTTCCGAACAAACAACAACAAGGACCGCCGCCATCACAGGCCACCAACCTCTCCCCACCCCACGTCTCGCTTCTGTCCGGCTTTGCAGAGTCCAGCGTTCAGCCAGTGGGGTCTGGCGTTCGTCTAGTCCGAATCCAGAGTCGGGGTCATCTTCTTCCGCACCAGCCGGTGCTCCCACGAAGACTGAGAGAAGGCCAAATAAGACCAGCATTCATAATCGCATCTTTATCGTGTGTTACTTCGGGTCTAGCCCGTTTGCTCATCAAAATTTGAGCCGCAGAGGGGGGAAAAACTCCGGAGGTGGGCAAGCCCACAACCGGCCAAAAACCCCTCCGCTGTGGTTTTAATCTGTAGGGAGACATAAAAATACAAGAAAAAGAGTATATTGGAGAAAAAAAGGTGTAGGAAAAAGGATCTTTATTTAGGGGAGGGGGGATTTATTAGAAATACCCTCCTGGGTCATCCGGACATCTTGGGTGGTGGTCGGTCTAGGTTGGGTGGCATGGGATCTGTAATCATATGGAGAAGTACAGGCAGTATAGAATAAACAAAGAGAGAAGTATATGAGGAAAAAGGATATTTTATTAGGGGAGGGGGGAATTACTAGACGTGCCCTCTTGGGTCTCCGGGCATCCTGGGTGTTGATCGGTCTTGGTTGAGTGGCAAAGGATCTGTAATCATAGAAAAGTACAAGAAGAAAAGAGTATACAAGAGAGAGAAGAATATAGGAAGAAAAGGATGTTTATTTATTTATTTAGGGGAGGGGGGCATTAGTAGAAGTACCCTTCTTGGTCGGTCAAATTGATAGTGAGCGTGTATGTCGTATTGTAGTAAGTCTTTAATTGTCGTGTTGGGATGGTTGTTGATGGAGCTGTAGAATTGCTTCGTGAGCTTGAGGATGTGGGTTTGGAGGGTTTCCAAGTTAAGATCGCTGTGGAGTGTGGAGTTCCTGACGAACCAGGGAGCATTGGTGATTGCTCTGAGAGTTTTGTTCTGTACGATTTGTAGTCTGTTGATGAATTTTAGGCCGGCGAATGCCCAGACGGGGCACGCGTAGGTCATAATGGGGCGAATGATAGCTGTGTATAATAGCAACTTGCTGCGATAGGCAAGTTTGCTCCTATGTCCTATCATGGGTTTGAGCTTAGCTAAAACTGTGTCGGCTTGGCGTCTTTTATCGCTAATGTGTTTTGAAAAGTTGAGTGCTGTGTCTAGCGTTAGACCAAGATATTTGACCGTATTGGTCCAAGGGATTTTAGTTTTGTGCATTACCAGGTGTGGAAATTTGCGCTTACGTTTAGGGGGTGGTTTCTTCCTAAAGAAGCGCTTGAAGCAAATGGCGTGACTCTTATCTGCGTTTATCTTTATGCGCCATTTGTCGCACCAGGCGGAAACCTGGTCGGCCGACCTTTGGACTAGTTCTGTAGCTCTATCCTGAGTCAGCGATCGGGAGAGGATCGCTGTATCGTCTGCATATTGCGCTATTATGCATGAAGCTTGAGGGGTGTCTGATGGGATCGGAATGTCTCTTGTGTAGAGGTTATACAGAGACGGAGCGAGAACGGAGCCTTGTGGGACTCCGGCGCTTGCGGGTCTGATTGAGGATCTTTCTCCGAACAGTTTGACTGCGAAGTGTCTGTCGGTGATGAACGAGTGCAGGATTTGAATAATTGGCTGCTCGATTTCGGCCTCTGAGAGTTTAACTATGAGGCCTTCGATCCAAACTTTATCGAAGGCCTTAGCAATATCTAAGAACAAGCCAACTGTAGATTTATGGTGATTGAAACCGTCTGTTATGTATTCTGTTACGCGCAGCAGTTGATGGTTCGTGGCGTGACCGGCTCTGAACCCGTGCTGAACGTCTGGTATGAGTTTCTTCTCATGGATAATGATTTGAAGTCTGGCATTTATGAGTCTTTCTAAGAGTTTGCTCATCGTAGGGAGGAGGCTGATTGGCCGGTGACTTTCGGGGAGAGTGTGATCCTTGCCCGGTTTTGGCAGGAGGATGATGTCAGCAAGTTTCCAGGCATCTGGAAAGTATTGCAGCTCTAGGCAGGCATTTAAGATCCCTGTTAAGGCGAGGACGCCTTTCTCTGGTAAATTCTTGAGGGAGAGGTTGCTCACTCCGTCGTTGCCTGGCGCTGAACGATTTTTAAGTCGTGTGATTAAATATTCAACTTCCTGAGTGGAGGTTGGAATGATCGGAGGTGGTGGAGGCTCTATTCTATCGTGTATGATTGCGCTGGCCCTGTCTTCAATTGATTTTAGGTGTCGTCTGGTGGACCTTTTAGATGTGTCTATTTCGTTGGGTCTAAATTGATTTTGGAGGCTGTCCGCAAATACCTCGAGTTTTTCTCCAGTCGTGTAGACCATTTTATTATGGGCTTTCAGTGGAGTGATAGGACATTTCTTTATCCTCAAGGCTTTAGAGAGTTTCCAGAAGGGGTCACTGCCCTTAAGTAGCTCTGTGAGTTTGGAGTTCCAGGTCTCACTAGCGTGTGTGGCGTTTAGTTTGCGAACCTCTTTCCTTAGTTTTTTAAACTTGAGGAAAGAGGGCTGGTCCCCCAAGATTTGGGAGATTTTCCTGGCGCGGTTTCTCGCCGTGATTTTACGTCTGGTGGATTTAGGCATATCCATTCTGTGGGTATCAGTCTGACTGATCAAAGTTGAAGCGGACTTGATCGCCTCGTTTATGGAGGCTGTCAGTTCCACTATTGCGGAGTCTATTTTAGGTGTTGAAGAGAGATCTAATGGAATCGTGTGGTGCTCCTCCAGGTGAATGGCAAAGTCTTCCCAGGATACTTTATATCTTTGGGAGTCTGATGTCGAAGTTAATGGGTCTAATGCATCCCCGAGGTACATTAAGACCGGTTTATGATCGGAGTTGAGTTCATCTACCGTACGAATGATGGGGATGTAGTTGGTATTACGGATGATGGCAAAATCGAGAATACTAGGCATGCCTCTGGTTGGAAAGTTGGTGGGCGACAGAGGTGCGACTATCACTGATTGGCTAGATTGAATGAAATCGTATAGTAATACTCCACGTGCGTTTGACCTGCGGTTGTTCCAAGCGGAATGCTTGGCGTTGAAGTCTCCGGCTATAACTGTGGGAGTATTGTTGGTGTCCAATAAGTTATCAAAATCTGACCTGGTGGGTTTCTGTTTCGGAGGACAGTAGATAGCTATGAATTTAACTAAGCCGTAATTCTTAGTGGTTACTAATATCGAGGTGGATTCTATAGCCGGACGTGTGACGCGCGCGGTTGGCTGAGAGTGTGTTGAACAGTGCTCGATATGTGATTTTACGATGATGGCTGTTCCGCCACCTTTAGTGAGTCTGTCGGTTCTATGGATAGTGTAGTTCGGTATATTAATACGGTGCGAGGGTTTGAGCCATGTTTCATTGACGAGCAGTATGTCAATGTCGTGCTCATGCAGGAAGTGTCGGACTTCGTGTTTGTCTTGGAGGAGTGAACCTCGAGTATTCCAGATCGCGGTCTGAAGTGATGTTGGTTTTATTTTACCGGCCATAGAGGGTTGGGCAGATTAGCTGTAGAGAGGAGTGGACATCCTCAGTCAGGGCCTGCATCCTCTGGGACAGCATCAATAAGTGCTGTACCTGCGGATGATCCTGAGGGAGGGTGATGAAGTTGGGCGTGGAAGTTGAGGATTTTGCCACGGGGGCCTTTGTGGCAGCGGGATGAGTTTGAGCTTGGGGATGGGTGGCGTCGGATGCCTGGGAAGCCGTTCTCGTGGTCCAGGCGTTTGGGCGCTGTGCCGGCCGGCTCATTAGAGGTTGAGGCGGTTGGCGTCTGGGGAAGTTCTGGCTGCCGGGACGGCTTTGGCAGAACTTGTAGTTGGCGGGGTGTGGGCCCTGGCAGTTAGCACAGGTCGCTGGGCCCATCTCTCTTGTGTGCGCGCATGAAGAGGAGAGGTGGTCTCCTCCGCATTTTACGCACTTGGGAGGTGCGTGGCAGTGCATGGCCGAGTGGTTGAAGCCCTGGCATCGGTGGCACTGCCCGGCGGAGGTTTTTCTTTTGAGGGGCTCTGTTTGGATGCGGACCTGGAAGAGTGAGGTGAGGTTGTAAACCTCTTTCCCTCTGTCCGTTTTCTCCACAGAATTATCTCTAATCCGAATTTGCATTATATAAAATTTTCTCTTCTATGTTCTATATATGTGTACCCGACTCTGGGCCAATGAATAAATAATAATTACCCTTTTTGTCATGTGCATGCCGTAGCGGTTATAATTATTTTAGATATCTTTTTTTTGTACGTTTGCTAATTATTTCGTTTTCTGTCTTGTGCATGTATTGTTTGTTGTGAGGCGGAGCCAAGGGGGCCGGTGGCTAATTGAGGTCAGATCCTGGCGGTGGTTTTGCTTTGGTTGGGGGGATTTGTCACCGACAGGTTTTTCCGCCCCTGTGGGGGGCGCTCCCATAAGGAGTAGTGCCACCCAGCCGCTCGGTCTGACCCTGGTAGTCAATGCGCCACCGATGAAATGATGATGACCCTTGGCAAAGCTGAACAAAATATGTCATATGCTAAGTCCCGCAGTTTGCTCTGACAGGCCCCACGGCTTCTCAGAGTGAACTGTGGATGGTTAAGTCGGTCGCCACTGACCATGTAAATAATAGGTAATAGGTAATATAGTATAAGGTTGAATTTTGTTTGTCGAATATAATATGGTAAAGGGTAATTAAATATTTGTTTGTAATGTTAATGTATAGTGTAAATTGTAATATAATATTCATATATAATGTAAAGGATTAAACGGTAATAAAGGGGGACTTATGGATGGGCGTTGAGGGTACGTAATTAGATAGTTAAGATGTACGTAGTGATAAGGGCATATAGATCGATGTCGCTACGCGTCGCACGTACACGGCACAGTGATTGTTAATATATGCTCATAGGCCTGTTGCGTAGGCTCCCTTCACAAAGCATAGCAACACCTAGGCAATCATCGATCCGATTATAATCACGATCCCGCGTAATTAATTTACATATCAATTCCGTTCATTAATATCCGCGGTCATTCCGCGCGCGGCGTTTCCGAATCGGTATTCTGGCAGCTTTCCTGCTCGCACATACGACGGCGTCTCTGTCGTATGTGTAGAAACCGATTTCGCGATACAAATTTGCTCGCTTTGCAGTGACAGAGCCCCTCTCGCTCGCGTGTATGACGGCATCACGCTCACGCGCGACGGGAGAATCGGATCAATGATTTTGGTCGATCAAGGAGACCACGTACTGGAATAAAGTGCGGGAAATCTTTGATCGGCTAGGTATGAGTATGTACTAAGCAATTATTACTGCCTATATGTTTGGTTGACGGAATGACATCCGTCAACTAGTCGTAAGTATGTGCCTGTGGCGACACCGAGCTATATTAGTTGTTAACGTGAGAAAGATTGCGCGACCAATACGTTTATATATTAGAATCAAGTAACTTCCCCGCGTAATATGGGTTTATATTAAGCTTTTATTTTGTAGTTAAATTACCAATCTACCGAGTTCATATTCTTAGACCAACGTCAAGTAGGTATTCAGGCCGTCGGGGCGCCTCAAAGTTGAGCCCCCCAACGGTAGTTGGCCGAAGGATTGATATGCGCTGTCGGAGGCCTGGTGCCTCAAATATGCCGAGTTAACCACTGGCATATGACGCCTTATCATCCAGGCTAACTTTGTAGTACCCTTGTTTCTGGGTGAGAGGTACCTTCGCGCCGCTAGGGCCCGCAAAGCCGGCCGCCGCGGGAACGCCCCTCCCTCAGCCATGAAGAGCGCCACCACGCGGGGGGTGTGCTGTATCGATAGGTAATCCAACCACGAATCCGTCGATGCCTCGCACGCCTTCGTAGGTGCGTTTTTCGTGGGGCTGGCCCCGAAACACTGCGGTACTGCTTCATCAATTACACGCTCTCGGTACTCCTAGGTACTCGAAGGACGTACGTGACGAGTGAGCGACGCCGCCCGCCGGCGAGCGTCGACTCGCGCCCATAATTTTTCTTAGTCGGCCCTTACGTAGATGTCGCGGGTAATTAGTCATTGTACAATTTCCGCCACTCTCGTAAGGAAACCGTTAATTAATTTTGTCACCCGAAAAACGTTGAGCTAAGGGATGAAATCGGCCAGATTTGCATATAAACCCACTATTTTTAAATTCAATATCAGTCTTCGCTCACATTCACGACCCTGAACCTGCGAAGGTCAGCGGCGGAATTTTGTTCACACTTTTCATATACAAGTCGCCAGGACTTGTGAGGAGGTACTCGCCCAGGTCCCGATACCTACTGGCAGATACCTACCTCCATACCTACTGTCACTTTGGCAGATAGTGGTGAAGTGTCAACCAGCGACTTAGTCGTTTTATTCGCGAGTTTTATCGTTCATTACCGGACCCGGTCCCCAACCTTTTGTCGCGGTGCCCCGTGTTCGCGCAATCTCGATTACAGATAAAGATAAATTAATTCTTAAATAATTAAATAATAAATGTGCTAGTTTATACAATTAATATTATATAATAAATAAGACTTTTTTTTTATTTTTAATAATTTTTGTGGTTTCGGACTTATATAATTTGAACTTTGTAACCTTTGGTGATCGTGGGACCTAATAAAATTGTTTAATATAGTGTAAAGTTCTTTTACTGGACTAGACATAGTGCCTACCTGTTCTTCCTACAATTTGAATGTACCTCCACTCCAGGCCCGGAGCTAGCCGAGGATTCGGAGGCCTACACTACACTAGTCAATGATTCGTAGTACAACGGCGGCCAAATTATAATCAATGGTTTCTCAAATCTTGAATTTTTGTGCAGCTACTAAATTTAAAGTTATAGGTAGGTACATGTTTTCTCGTTATTTTCGTGCCGCGGCAAATATTCATTGAAATGCTTTCTTATTCGAGTGCAAGGATAGAGTAAGTAATGTTTTCATAATTTTACTGATACAGAGAAACGCGTGTAGAAAATTGGTCCGGACTAACGTTCAACGCTTCAGCTTCACCAAGCGTCATTGACAAAACCAGTAGAACTCTTGAGTACCTAATTACCCTGCGAGTGCGAGAGTAAAAAATAGTCCCAAAATATTACAATACTACGATGAAATTTCGAAGTGAATCAAAAATAGGCTAGGTATATGTCACCACCTACCTGTAGGTAGGTGCCTTCGCACAATAAATTGATTAGTAATAAGCCGACATGTAAACCTGATCTCTAACTATACGGCTTAGTAAAACGCCTAAAAACGCTTCCTTGTCGAATCACATATAAATTGTTTATCTGTTCACAGGTTTTTACGCTACCCGTTCGGTATGTAAACGTATCGAACGGGGCATCGATTGCTACGAGCAGGGTAATGCAGTGTGAAAGAATGATGGATGTAAAATTGCCTTGTTCTGTACAATAAAAAAACCTGTGACGATGTTATTATAAAATGTTAGATATAAATGTATTATGTAACTGTATATTAGTATAAAAGGGGAAGAATGATTGTTAAATATAAAGAGACGAATGCAGTAGCGAGAGATTATTATAAGAGTGTAACATATTTAATATATTTTGTAATAGTATGAAAGAAGAAGAATAACTGTTAACATAAAGAAGAAGAACGCGGTAGCGAGTGATTAGTATTAAAAGTGTATATAATTAATTAATATGTCATGTGGAACACACTAATCGAATAGTATTTCGATCCGTAAACTCATTAATAGCAAACTAATAATTATAGAATCAATTATCCGCGAGTGGCAACACTTAAAATTATAACGCAGCAACACCTACCAACGCGTTGGTATGGGTGTGCCTCTGTGCGTGTATACGAAAATGTTACCGGCTAAAAAGTATCCGGCGCACAGATTAACTCAGAAAATAACGCCTTAAAGTCTCTAGAATTCAACTTTTCGGAAATATTATTTCATTATTGTGTTCCTAATTAGGGTATTTATCGTCTGTAATATAAAGCATGAGGAAATTCACATATTTAAGAAAGAGTAAATTCTTGATAGCAACAGACGGGAGCTTCGCCGATTTCTAATAAAATACTTACTTACTTAGGATATATGCTTATACATTTGGGCCACCTAGACGGTTTTTAGCGTCTATCCCCTTTATATGTAGTATCTATCTGGAGTGAAGCATGATTGGTGTGAGAGGACCTGGTTTCGGCGGTTTCGCGACCGACCGAGACCAGGTTTGGGATCTGGGTGAGGGAATCTCTAGTAAGTATATTTAAAAAGTGTTTCTTTCGAGCAAACAACAACAATGACCGCCGCCCTCACAGGCCTCCAACAACTCCCCACCCCACATCTCGCTTCTGTCCAGCTTTGCAGAGTCCAGCGTTCAGTCATGGGGTCATATCGCCGATCGATATACTCTTCGACATTGAATTGCGAATTACCCACTTGCTGACTGACACTCGTCACTTGCTGACTGACACTCGCCGCGTAAACACCTCATTTACCGCGCTCCTGTCTGCACACAGATCCAAAGTCTACACCGCTTCGCCGCTATCATCGCCATATCAGAGGACTCTTGGCAGAACTTCACCGCCGCGGAAAAGTCTTTATAAAGATATTCTTCGACGGCCGACTACTTCAAGATTCCCCTGCAAAGCCTTCATAGCGGAGACGCCTGTCAACACCAAAACCTCCATCATGAGCAAAATACCGTCGCTCGTGGGGTTATTGGCTCCAGAGTGCCACCGACAAGTGGACGATAACATCAAGACAGACCTGCTGAACATCCGTGTACTGAGGAGGAAGCTGAGGGCCGCGGACTTCGCGTACATCTACGGCTTCCTCGCCCTTGCCTACGGGATTCAGCCGCATGACTCTCTTCCTGACCTGCAGAAGCAACGCGATTCTCAGGACAAGAAGAGGAGGAACAAAAACATATCGAATTACCAGAGGGTCCTCGAAGAGATCAACGCCATGGACTCGGGACTACTCAAGCCTTTCTCGGAAGAGGAAGACGAGGAGTACGAAGACTTGGATTATGATGACTCCGACTTCTTCCTAGACACCGATGATGCCGACGACTATAGCGGCAAACTCGTTCACTCCATGGATGCTGTAAAACCCACCAAAGCCCCCGCCTCGGCCAAGGCCAGGGCTGCCGCCCCAGCCACAGCCAAGGACCCGGTCTCGAGTGGGAAACCAGTCTCCACCGCCCACGAACAGATGGACACCACGCCAGCGGCCACATCTGTATCGCTTCCAAACCCAGATCACCGCACAGCAGCGCCGGAAAAGCCCGCCGTAACCGGCAAGCCTAACCCTACCGCCGCCACGCAGAAACCCACAGCAGATCCCCGCGCATCCGCGCCAGTAAAACCCGCCGACGCCGGCAAGCCAGACGCACCGAAGAGTTACGCAGCAGCGGCCAAGCCCTCAACGGACAAGGACGTAGCCCGCGTAGAACACGGAAAAAAAGCGACCAAAAGACAAGCAACCGACCGGGCAGACCAAAAAGCGGCCAAGAAACCCGCCACGGTCTCGCCGAAGAAACCGGACATGCCTAACATTAACCAGCCGGCATGCTCGAAGAAGACAACAATCCCCGGAAAAAATTCAAGAGGCAACGCGCCCTCGAAGAATCCGGCCAAGAGGAACTTGGACCGCACGGGAGCACAGAAAATCCCTCCGATTGTCCTTCACGACAAAAAGGCTTACAGGGACAACATGAAGCTGCTGGAAGAGGCAGGAATATGTGTCTCTGAAGCCAAAAATGTCAAGACGGGGATTATACTAACGATCTCAGAAATAGAAGAATACAGACAAGCAGTAAAATTACTAGACAGCAAGGGCATTGAGTTCCATTCCTACAACCTATTTGGGGACAAACCCCTCAAAGTGGTGCTCAGGGGAGTTCCAGAAGAAACGGCCGCCGAAGAAATTCGCGCCGAGCTTGTGGAACTGGGATTCACCATCAAGAGCGCGTATCGGATGACTCAAGGCCACTCAAGAACTCAGATACCGCTAATCCTGGTGGACGTAGAGAGAACCAGCGACGCCAAAGACATCTACCGACTTGAAAAAATCTTTGGACTATCTATAAAGGTGGAGCCACTACGCAGGAGGACGACGGACGGACAGTGCCATCGCTGCCAAGGCTTCGGCCACGCCGCTTCCTGCTGCCATGCCAGACCAATGTGCGTCCGTTGTGCAGGCGATCACCTCACAGCTGACTGCAAGAAACCCAATACCACAGATCCTGCGACATGCGCCAACTGTGGAGGCCCTCATCCGGCCAACTACAGGGGATGCCCGAGGCACCCAAAACACGCCCGATACGGATACACAGAAGCAGATAAACGACAAGCGGAAAGGACCCAAGACAGATACTCGTTCAGGCCTGCCTGGAAGACCACCCAGGAAAAACCTAAACCAGAGGAGATAAAGGACATGATAAATGCTTTAAAAAACACTATCGACACTGCCAACAACATGATATCAAAACTGACAGAATTAAACTAATCTCGACAAGACCTGAAAGCCCAATAATCAAGACCAGAAGACGATGAGGAAACGAGAAGAAGACGAATTATTATACATCTGATTTTATACATCTAAGCCATCCTACAAAACTCAAATAAGACATGACATCCAATTAGTAGCTAAACCGCTACACGGAGCAGACTTCCATCATACGCCATAATATAGATGAAAGGGATAGGGGGCATAGCCCCGGCACCCTACACGCCAAGCATACCAAAAGAAAGAAAAAGAGATTTTGATCAGTCTACCGGATCCTCCCTCGGGAACAAGTCTCATCTCTACTAGCAGCCTCTCTTCAAACACTCTGGACCAGTTTCACCAGTTCTCGCCGCGCATCTCTTCGCTTCTTGAACGCCGAAGTACTCCCCGGGGAGAGTTTCACATCCCGTTTACCTACGGGTGGGAAACATCTCTCGCGTTCGCAGTCATCGGTCGTCACGTATTCCTGTCTGCCGCCTTCACCTACATTTGGCCTGTAAAATTATTTACTAGACGCTACATACAAGAAAATAAAACCATGTCATTACCGACTTTTTCAAAAGGAAACATCGTTATTATTAATAACCCCTCCACCGACTGAGCTAGGAAAATACATCAACGAAGTGCGCAGTGGCGTATCGTTGAGGGGGTGTTGTTATATACCCACCTATCAATAGTTACTCACGTATTATTATGTTTATAGTAGGTATTACTAATTGACGATTCTTGTTATTATATCTTTTAAAAAAAAACATGTTATTTTAATGTGTTTTTTATCACAAGCAAGAACCCAGTGTGTTGGACAAATGGATAAAACCATTTCTCATAAAACAGTAAATGATTGAAAAATATAAATTATAACCTACTTAGATACATATGACATGTTTATAATATAAGTTAAAATAAGTTCGGTTACATATTATATTATGCAAATTGTACGTTTTACATTTCACCGCAGGATGTCTAACCGGAAAGAGATGGCCGAATAGCATTGAGATAAATAAAATAACACTTGTTCGTGGACCATAGCCCCCGCATCCTGAAGCGGCCCTATAGGCAAGGATGTTTGGTGCCCCCCCCCCCCCCTACCTATCGCAAAGGTTAAGGACAGTGTGACGCTCTACAGTAGGCTTTTCCAAATGGTGGTCCACGGAACCCCAGGCTTCCGCGAGGTAAAATTTTTTTTAGGAATTCTTTGTTTTTTTTAATAAATCCATTTGAATTATTGACCGTCGAGTATCGACAGTCGACACACAACAGTCAAAAATTGAATCGCACAATCACACATGTAAAATAGTGCCGCGGGCGACTTTTTTATATTAAAGAAAATTTGTGGTGTGTATTTATCTCACTCACCTGATTGACCCACCATGCCAGGCCCTCCCCTACGCCCGGGCCTACAGCCTATAGCCATATCAGCCTTCCCATTGTGGAGGCCATGTTGTGGAGCATTGCAGACAGTAATGTTACAATTTTATTAGATTAAATAAGATCATTAATGTGACATTGATTAGTTTCAAAACATATCTCATAACAACGCTGTCATTATTATCAGATACTTACGAGCACCTACCAAAACTTTTTAACATATTTCTTTTCTTCTGTCTTGTATTCCAATGTTATATTACGTATTTTTAAGTGTTTTATTTAGACATGAATTTTATTGTCAGTACACACGGCCATATATTATTATACGTACAAATTTCCGGACACGTCAAACTGGCGGTGTTTGCCGTTCGTTGCCTCCGGCTTCATAATGTAGGAATCCATAATATGACTTTATAATTTTGTTAATATACCTTCATTCGAAAACAAAGAAACACGGATGACTTCAGTGAGTTATGCGTACCTACTCACCTATATCTGAATTCGGACGGATGAGGGCTCACGAAGCAGCTGTTTTAATGTAGGGCGCCACAATATTTTTATAATAATATACTTTTATAATTTATTGCTGGCAATTATACCTGCACTCTGTAGGTTTATAGCTGATGTTATTATGTTGTATGTTGTATGTATCTGTACTAGCCTCGCTTTATAGATACCATGGTAAATATTTGTACCAGGAATGAGTATCTCAGTATATCATTTTTATGAATGAATTTTATTCGCGTGGTGGTGTATTGTGTTATTGCTGACTTCAAAACCACCAAGCTTTTATAGTTGTATATCATTATATTTTATGACAAAACGAATCGATTATCCACTTACATTAAATTTGAAATCACGTTCATGATACAAAATAAATTAACCCTATGTTACGTACAGGTAGGTACTTATAATTTATAAATTATAATAAGTACTTAACTTAATTACATATATTCTGTTATATATATATATATATATATATATGTATAATAATAGGAATATGAAGTACCACAGCAAAACGGCCTTTTATTATCGTCATCTGTAGTACTCGCGTTTGTATACCAATTAACGAAAAGCTCATGGCCCTTCGTCGTGCGTCTGAAGGATCCATAAAATCGATAAAATCAGTACTGCAAAATATTTTATTTTTTATCTATGCAGATGGAGATGAAAGTTAATGTATTCTTTTTTGTTTCATACTGTAAGAAAAAAATATAGAGTAAGGAGGCTATAAGAACAATATTGCTCGTGGTCTCAAAAAATCCATGGGGATGGTTGGATCCTAATTGTTAAGATTTTTAATCGGCTGGTTTGGAATTTCAATTGTCACGGAGTTATAGATTTTTTTAGACCGTTTAAAGACGTGGTCGTAGATGGTTAATTGTCTCTATGAAAAGTGGTTTGTATGGCAAGTGTTTTTTTCATACATGTATTATTGACTTAATAATGGTTATTGAATCCGATTGTTATGGAAACACAATATTATGAAATTGTGTACATTCTGTGATTCAGTTGGTTGACCTGAAAAAAAATGACATCAAATTGTTACATAGGATTACGTGAATCACAAGTACCTACTATTATTAATTGACAAGATTTTGGTAAGTAGCAATATCTTCTAAAAACTTAAGAGCGTACATAAGTGAAACGGCAAATAATTTTCAACAATATGTGTGTCGTAATTTCGGCCGCGTTGCCAGTCGAAGAGCGATAGTCGACCTGTGAGCAAGTCAATTTGTTTTGTGATGGCGTCGGAGCAATAAATTCTTAAATCGTGTAAAGATGACTAAAAAACGTTCCGCATGTACTTGAAAAAGGAAACATGTCAATGAATATACTATTATTATTACGAATATAATAATAAACATAACATTAAAAGGACGCATGTTGAATTTTTATGACAAATTATATTTCGTTCGGCTCGCGTCATTTGCGCAATCCGCGCATCGCCTAGTCACGATGTTTTTAGACCATGCCTCATCTGTATTTATAGCCAAAGGTAAGGTTGATCATCCACTTGACGCGACGTTTTTTTGTGACCATTTCTGACAAACTGATGACAATATTCAATGATCTGAAAAGATTGAAATAACCGAAATTGGAGAGAGGTGGACGAGGGTTGGAATATCATGATGCAATAAACCTAGTGCACATATTTTAAATATCATATTCTTAATTAAAGAACATGTACGATCCTAATAAGATCATGTGAGCCACCACAGAATGGAAGTTTTTATTAACAAAATTAACAGAAATGGATGTTAGCTACTTGCTCAACCTATTAGGTCCATCGTCCATACTCCGACTCCAAAAACAATATGTGTATTTGCCAGACTGAGAATTCGTATCTGGGACCCACGAGATTCATATTCTTAATAATACCTACCAAAAACTGTTTTTTGTGCCCAAAAAGAACCTAAAACTAAATAAATAATATTATAAACATCGATAATTTATTTGAATTCGTTAAACTGAAACATGTCGCCAACGGACGACAGATATAAATACTTACTTTTAAAATTAGTTTGCATTTCTACCAAAAATGCCTCATAATATGCCGTCGTTATCCGTGTTAACGTGAACCAATATATAAAATAAAAAAATATTATTTATGTGAAAACCAGTCGCCATGGACCAAGTTTTGAAGCCAGATTCGGTGTATTATTTAATGACCGTCATATCATAAAACGCATGAAAGGCAAAGAGCGCGGCGTTTCGTTTACGTGACAAACTTTAATGCATATTATGATACAGACTTAACACTTGCTTAAGTTTATCCCATATTTCTTCATATTCGAGATTTAAAGATTCTTACAACCTCACTCAGAATTCATTCCTCTTCCCATTATTTTTGTGTGTAAATATAATATATCATCTCGGTCAGTCTAACGATGGGTTTTCATTTTAAATTATTACCTATAGATGGATATTTAAATTGTCTTACTTACCAAAATGAAATATCTTTTGTGTAATTTCTGTGAATTTTTAACGTCATTGTTACATTAGATTTGTGCCGTTTTTTAATACTATTGTCGAACAAGGACTTCATTTCCACGTGTTAAAACTGTGAACGAACAACCCCCCCCCCAGTGCAGTTAATCGCACTTCCGTTTTCAAATGAGGAACGCCCCAAAATTAATAATTTTATTTTACGCTCCCGTGGTGTACGGATCTATCAACTTGCGTAATTTGAAGCTTTTTATAATAAAAATATGTCTAAAACGATCAGGAATGATCTTAGAATTATTATTAGTAAACTTTTTTTTATTGCGAAGAAAAGGAGTCGTATTTAAAAAGAGAACAGATACAATATTTAAACAAGCCTATATATAACACATGTCGTCGCCATGCCAGGTACGTCACTGAGAAGTCTTCTACGTGCAACTACAGTGACTTCCTGTTATCACCGATTTCTTGTTGTCTGACAATAAGTGTAATGCTTATTTGAAGTGATATAACGACCAACCATATAATAAGATGGTGAATTGGTTGATAGAGAATAATTTTAATCAATTTTTCGTTTTTATTTTTTTCCTCGGAGAATTTCAATATCTACCCACCTATTGTTCTCGAAATAATAAATAATGTATTCCACCATTGAAAATTGAACTAGTAAGATAAGATGTAACGTGCCACTATTATAGATAGCGGTAGTATCGAGTAAATTTATGTAAGGGATTTGGCGGAGGTGAGCACGTGATTTACGGCCACGCGGTGTGCCAATCGCCTGTCCACGTGTCACGAACCACGTGACGGGAGTCTAATTTATCGAACAGTCAGAGCCAAAGGCCCGCAAATCCAATATGTGCACCTACAGGCTGGATTCGTCCCAAGTTGAAATGCGTTCGTTTATTAACGACATCGTTCAAATATTTACTTTATATTATTTCATATTTACTATTTTACTTTCAAGAAAAAATAAAGAAGTACCTACGTACCTTATTAGAGATTGATTGATGCATCAAACAGTACTGTTGGAGGCGTATACCAATGGTTCAAAGAAGATTTATCTCCATTCTGGAAGAAGTAAAAGTATTTGACCATATGTCTAAGAATATGACTCAGAGAGTGTTGCAGATTTTTGGTCCCGTAGCCAGACTAGAAACTCAATATTGTCAGACCAAAGTATGCCGTCAACCTCTCTCTCAATACATTCAGCTGTGGGAATCGTTGAAGACAATGATCGCTCAATCGCTGATATAAAACCATGATAGATAAAAATTGACGATCCTGAACAGTGGGAAATCACCATAATTGAATATTTAGGGGACCGAAAATATTAACCAATAGAATTGATTTTTATAGAAAAAGGATGTCATACCCTTTTGATTTGCTTTCGCTCAATAAATTCTTCTTTTTTTTAGTAACGTCGTATATCGAAGGTTGGTATCTAAATTGCATTAGATCTTCATATCCTGGACCAATTATATCAAATCATCTCTCTTTTATCAATCACCTTCATATTCATTTGCCCAAATTAAATTCAGGTTCCCCACAGGCCACAATTACTGTTAATCATTGAGTTTAACGTATCCAGAGTCAATATTCGACTTTAGATATTTTCACTTCTACATATTCAAACATATAAAACCGATATAAGTTACTATTGGCCGGTGGCTCGGCTCTGCAGAACTATGAATCTCACAATGATCGATTGGAACTGTTTTGTTCTCTTTCCTCGTTATTTTTCTAATATTCCCTATCTTCTCTTCCTCTCCGATCTTCCACTCTATCCAATGTATTTTTCATAACTATATTTAATATTTAATTTAATTTATTTCAATTATGCTTTCTGTGTCCGCCTGTTATTGGGAACATCACGTATTATTTTAGTTTATATGTCATATTGTACTTATTCTTCTGTGATTGATCTTGTCGGTTAAACTTAATAAAACTATCAGCAACACCATGAGGAATGAGCCACTTAAGATTACGGTCCTACATTTTTTTCCCTCTGCTACAAATGTCCTCTATAGTCTATATAACGATCTATTCACTATTTATTTGCCTTAGCAATAATTCGTAGAACAAAATTATGATTGGATTCCTTTTTAAAAACATCGTGACAATACTAATTATTTTCCATAGAAGTAAAAACTTGGTTCTAAATCCTGAATTATCTGTTATGAAACGAATTGATGAAAAATTACAAAAAAAAAGAATACAATGGGGCATTTTGCACGCACATTTACAGAATGTGCTAAATCGTCTCGGTACATTGACTCCACACAAAGTGCCCATTTGCGGTTCAGTAATTAAGTGTTATTATTTTGAATAAAAAGCTAACAATTGAAAATATTATAGTTTGATATACTTACTTAATTTCAATTTAATTCAGTGCATTCAGTTTTGTAAATATACATTAATTAAACGATCGTTTAATGCTTGACGTTTACAGTCTGGTGGAAGCGAATGTAGTTTGATTATTATATGGAGCTTTCGCGAATTGAATTATTACATCATAGGAATCCGCTTTCAAGTATTATATTACTACTGATACAAAATATATTAATACCTATTGTCAATTAATTATTAATCGAAAGATTATTTATTAATACAGACAAAATAAATTGTATTGTAAAATAACGTAACGAGACAATTTGGGCGAACAAAGATAGTGCCAATGGAACTCTTTGTAGGTAGGCACTAGAAACTAGAATAATCATAAAGCGAAATTTGGAGAGAGCCAGGCATCGGTTAGTAATCATTCAAGTAGGCAAATCATTCTAAAGTGGCAACGTTGAACGTAGATTCAGTAGATACAAAAATATTCAAAGAATAAAAGATATGCCTTCGGCTAGAAATACGGTGAAAGATATGAAGAACTCAATTGGATTTTTTTTTTTAATAGAATTCTTAAAAACCATTTTTTTAGAAAACTTTTAAAAACTTGTTTTTCGCAACGAAAAGCTGCTTGACACGTCAGACAGTCGAAAAATATTATTTGGGAAATTTTGGTCTGTTATAATCGAACACTCCATCGCAATTTTGGATCTTACGATACGCAGATAAAAAAAATGCCTCAGAGCTTCGAGTATTGTTCGTGGAAATCATGTTTTAATGCAGTCGAAATTTTATTATGTTTCCAGGATTTGCTCAATTTATTATTCAGGAATTGATGAAAAAGAAAAGTCCATTACTGTATAGGTAACTCATTAAATTTCTAAGAGAACTGAATAATTATTTTGTATATCTACGACAATTTGGTTAATACTTTGTCAAGTCATCGTGATTATTAATTTACTTCAATATATCAATGAGAAGTTAACAGTTTTTTTTAATAAACGTATGGATCTGTACGCAAGGTCAACCGTGTGGGTACGCAGAGCGTACGTGTGAATTTTGCTACCAAAGAATTTGTGATACTTACAAATTTAATTATTACATGAGCTTTTTAACCTTTTATTCCAAATTATTACTGCTTACTCTACATTCGTATTTCTTTAACATATTTTGTATGAATATTTTTAATTCGTCGACTTTCTCAACATTTTTTAATTATTTATTTAATACTTACCTAGCCATAATGTTTCTTTCATAGTATGGCTACATCACCTGTTAATAATTGTCGACCACCGAATATAAGCAACCCGCATACCTGCATTTCGGTACCAGATAATTATTATGTATTCAATAAAAGTTACGGTTAGTTCATTAACATTTTTTACACCTGGACAATGCTGGCCCTATAATGTTAGCTGTGCAGGTAAAAGTGCACTGTCTGTTTTCCTTCAATATTATACATTATTCATAGGCAATTAATTTAAAAATAGGTCAAAATGAAGTCTTCAAAAAAGCATCTGGAAATAATATCATTCGTGTATAAAAATTCAACCTTGTATTGTTTTAGTATGTATTTTAAATGTAAGTACTAAGGTGTATCTATCTCATGGTTAGCATAATATGAAATTGATGTATATATTCATAAAAATTTCAAATACTTATTTTTTTGGTTAACAGACTAAAAGATACATCTATATGAAATATAATTATTTAATAGCTGTATGTATGTATTTATCGCTATACCTACATGTGCGCTGTACTATGTGTAGTGTGTAGAACGTAAACCAATCAATACAGATGCATTCATAGGCTGCAGTAATCGAGCACTCGATTTATTATCAAATTGTATGAGATATGAGTTGCCACCTATCGGATCATTTTTAAACAAATCTAAAAATTTTATGAAACTTAGGTTAGTAGAACGCCATGCTTCCGAATTCGAAGCCTTTTAAAAAAATAATAACTATTTTTCGGATCTATAGCAAACCTTCGTAGAAAATTTACTCCGCGCTACTCGTATGGATCCAGGCATGGTTCAACTTTTTTTTTTTTCGACCATGTCCGATCCTAATAGGATCATATGGGCCTCCACAGGGTAGAGGTTTGTATTAACAGATCTTGTTTTTAACGAGAAATGGATGTCAGCCACTTGCTCAACCTATTAGGTCCATACCCTGACTCACACACAAATTGAAAAACAATATGTGTACTTGCCAGACCCAGGATTCGAACCTGAGACCCACGGCGTGATAGTCCAACGCTTAAGCCGCGCGGCCACCGTAGGTGTCAACTAAATACAATGAAAAAATGGCTAAAAACAACTAACTTACTAAACCGTGTAAAAAATAATTGAAAGAATTCTACACTGTGCATGTCCATAATATGATTACAAATGTAAATTGTACCTACGTGAAACATTTCACCGTGGAACAGTTCGCCGTGAGTTTTCTATCGGAAAAAGACGACCGTATACTACACAATCTCCAATTTTATTAGATTCAATATGAACATTAATTCAATTTGCATAGCTGATTTTGGAAAAATTCATGAATTCAAGAATTAAAACCTAACCTAACCTAACCCAACGAATAATCCAATATATCGGCTATCTTCAAAAATTGTTTGCTGCTGGCTTCCTGTTTTAACCGTGTTTTATTTAGACATGAATTTTATGTCAGTACTATACGACCCGAAGAGGTTGGACGGTCTTTAATATACGGCCATATATTTCCGATACAACATTTCACGGTGAACTGTATACGTACAAGTTTCCGGACACGCCATAATACATAAAATATTTTCACTGCCTGAGGGCAGAAATGGTGTTAAACCCTTTCCATGATTATTCACTGTATACGAGTTTTATATGTTTTTTTCGTTTACGTATGTATTTAATATACTTACGATCAAATGATGTAAGATTAATGTACTCTTGTCAGGGCGATATAATTCAGATAAATGTTATTTAGACAAACATGATGTGCTAAAGAAAACAATTATGCACAAGTCGTCGTTTTTACAAGAAATCCATTATGTCTGCCAGCAGAGCATGAAGCATAATTGAACAATTACGTTGAAGGATGCTATAAATTTGTAAGAAAATGAAGATTAATAAATTCTTGGAATGGTGCTATGAACGCTACATGTTTCACATAGCAACTAATTAATAATGAATTTATTCTCGGATTATTGCTGAAAATTATTAAGACCAGCATTATCATCACGTGTGTTAAATCGATAGATGGCAGTGAACTCGATTGGCAAAGGCGTAGAGTAGCACCAAACAAGATACATTACCTTGTAATGCAAGGCTGCTCAACCCCTTTCTGATGACCACACGAAAAGTATAAAATCAACTACTTATACACTGTCAGGAGAGCTACTCAAGTCTGGTCGACCTTCATTTGGGCCGATCGGCTATTAGAACCTGGTTTCCATGAGCGCTAATAACTTAGTATTTAGTAAGTTTCCGAAGGGTAGAGGTAGCCTGAGAAGATTCGACACAACAGTGAACACTAAAATTTGTCAGTCATATCTATTTGGTTTCATTGAACTAAGAATACAGATCGCTGATGGTTTTTGGTTAGTTTTTTTTAATTAAATTAAACCTTGCCTAGACCAAACCATAATAGTAGAGGTAGGCTGTGGAGATCCAAGAAAAATAATTAAGACTTATTCAGTCACATTTATATGTTTTTTTTTTAAACTATGAATACAAATTGCATGTGTGTTTTTTTTCAAATTTAAGTGCGTGGATATTGAATTTAAAAATATATTTCTGAGCCGAAAATATGGAAACCCTCAAACTTTTATATATGGTGAATATAATTCGTGTTAGATCTGTGGTTTACATAAAATTTTGTCTTACACGTCTAGTCCTACTTCTTTTAGTAAGCATGCAATTTGTACGAACCGCATACATATCTACATAAAACTTGAATATTATGTAATATCTACGTGGCACGTACAAACTAAATGCCTGATGAAATGAGAGGAGGTAGTAGAAATCTTCATTCAGAAATGGATCGGCACCAGTTGATATTGATGATGCATAGCAGAGGTAAGTAACTACGTAGATTACTTTGTAATATTTTTTTTAACCCAACGGCATCATAATATTGCAGCGTGACTGGATCATTCAACGAAAAATATGAGGAAGTGCTCGTAGAATGTCTTCCTGATGAATAGCCTTCTAGAATATTGCAGTTGCAATTATAGGTACCTGTGCAGTACAATATCAGTATACCTTGTAATAGCGTCAAAGCAGGAAATGATGACGATAGTATGAACCTTCGAAAAGATTATTAACGTCACACTGCGAGAGGGAAGAAGGGACCTCTAATAATAATAAATTCATTATAATATTATGATAAGTGACATAGTGATAGTAGTTAACGTATTTAATACAAAAACAATAGCTATCTATGAAAATTTATATCAGGAATCTATAGCAGAATATAATATATATTAAAGTAAGTAATAAAGTAAAAAGTAAGTACCTAAAGGTCAGCAAAGGAAAATTTATTTAGCACCTACACCTCGACACGCACTTTGTAACAATTTTAAAGACAAGATACGCCTTTTCTGTCTTGATACATCCATAAAGATTAGCTTTAGCGAACTAGGTTTCACCTCTATGTATCTTCAGGATTTATATGTGCTTATACTAGTATGTATATATGTGATGTTTTGTTAGCTCGTATTCTTATTTGTCCGGTGGTTCTTTGTCCGGTACAAATCTTGCAGTCGATTTTTAACTAACTTCCCGACTAGCTAGACATTTGAAACTTTTATAATATATCAGAACACGATGTCAATGCATTTTTTAATACTTTTAGCCATCTTTAAATAGAATTGAATTCATTTTCAGTTAATTCTGTTTTGTATGAAAAGTTATTTCGACACCATTATTGGTTGCTAAGCGGATGGTCCTAGCAACTAAATTATTAATATTATATACGTGCGTTACTATGGAAGTCAAAATGACATTTCAGTATTATTTCTATTAAGTACATTTTTTTTTTGATCGTTTAAGCTAGCAAGTCAAGTTTATACGATTCAACAGAAAATTTAAAAACGTTGTATGTAAAAAGTTCTTTTTGTCTTGTTTATTTTATATATTATAATATCATCACTGTCCAAACCAATTGTCGTAACCCTCAAATATCAAAATGCTCGGGAAGTGAAAAAACTGTAGGCATTGGATTTATTAATTATTTTAGAACAAATTGAGAATTTTCTTTTATTGAGACCCCAGTGCCTTTGTCATGTTACAAATTAGTTTTGAATTCTTTTGATATGAAATAATTTTTGGGATTTATGATACTTAGCCAGTTCGTGTAAGTGTGTAAGTGTGTAAGAGTATGCAATAAGTCCATTACCGTCAAAATGACACTTCGGTGAAAAGTGAGGGTTACGACAATTACTGGCCTGTACAGTGACGATATTATAATCGTTGTTTTTCTACAGATTCACCTTTTGCCATTCTCAGGTTTTATGTATATATCCGAATATAACAACGTATCGTATCTAATTGTCAAAAATAAAGATTTGTTATTTTATATAATATAGAAAAAATCTTAAAATTGTAATATGTACCTAGATACGTAGAAACACAAACGAAACATCTTGAGCAGACGGACATACATCTGCCCATAATCAAATAAAAATATTCTATGAAAACTATTACGTTTGTGTAAAAACGTTTTGAATTATTACTTACCATGTTTTTTTTTATTTTTACCACGGAGGGAAAACTGGTGATGGTGAGAATGCACAGATAAACAGGCATGTTTAAGGTAATATTTTTATCACTGTTTCATCAAAAATAATGACGTACCTACCTAAAATTTCATGAAACGTTGTTTTGATTAAAGTGCACAAATTTGTGACTATCCAAAGTACAGTTGCAATAATTAATTTTAGTTAATGTATAGCTTGGCTTTGTTTGCTTTAATGATTGTTGATGTATTATTGAGTTGTATTGACCGTGCAAAGTACATTTGCAATTAATTATTAATTTTATAAATGTATTGATTGGTTTTTTGCAACTATGTACATTGTAAGTTTCCTACAGAATGTCACTACGTTAGGTACGTTATATATAAGGATTAGTATCGAATATCTACATAATGCAATATTACTTTCGATTATTTGCATATCATACTCGTATATATTATACGTAACTACGTTGAGCAGTGAAAATAACGTAATAAACCTTGATGAGGGGAAGACAGAATAAGTACGCCATTTCAATTAAGATTTCACGAACACACATCTGAAAATCGTACTCAATAAATGTCTTTGTAACGAAATTTAGTGAGGAATGTAGGAAAATACGACAAAGCCGTCCTCAGACTTTGAAACTATTCTATGGAAATATCAATTAGTAATAATTCTATGCTTAACTTACATCTTGTCAAAAACTAATTAATTAGGTACTCAGCAGTTACAAATATAATATTAATATGTGTTTTTTTAGTGTCATTAAGGGCCGTCCATATATTATTATTATGACGTCACATTCTAGGGGGGTCTGATATAATGTGATGATTTATGACGAATGTGGGAGAGGAGTCAGAGAAAATGTGACAACACAAAGTAGACAAAAAATAAGGTAGGTAATTTAAGGATACTTAGATAAAAAAAGAAATGTTTTACAAAATTTAAGGAGGGAGGGGATGTAGAAAATGTGACGTAATATAGACAGGGGGTCTATAGTCTATGCAGGGGTAAAAGGTAATGTGGCGAAATGTGACAATGGGGGGGGGGGGTTAAAATAGCCAAAATCGTGTGACTAAGATGTGGATGAATATTCTTTAGAGTTTAGAATATGGAGGTATATCTAAAGTTTTGTAAGGGAGCGGCAATGCTCTATTATAGAGAGGTTGTAAAAAAAGTAATCACTTTAATGGGGAAGTATAGTATGTACTACTTTTGATATTTGCAGGAATATTCCTACTTAACACCTAACTAAAAAATAATACTATGATGTACTCTATTCATTTAGTATGAATACTTAACACAATATTTAACTGTAGTATCGGCGGATATGTTAATTAGATAATCACGCGAGCTGTCATTTTAGGGTTACGTTGCACTGCCGCGCTGTACAGTGTAGGTACAAGCGTGCCATCGCACTGAGGAAGTACAACGTCGTCCGAATCACAACCGCCATATAAAAAACCGCAGATTACAGTTGTGTATACATAACACATTGGGATCTCGTATATCGCAAATATAACGAAATGGTGCTAGTGGGTGTTATGGGGGTTATGTAGATGGAATAGATCAACAGGCAGAATTATAGTAAAGCTTCACTTCGCCTCAATAGTGTTAACAAACTTTCAATTATTATTTTTGTGAAAACACATTATTTTAATAGAAATTAAAACACAAAAACAGAAGATCAGCCATCAGCATCATGGCCCCCACATCTTGAAGCGGGTGCCCAAGCCAGGATCTTTGGCGGGCGCCCCAACCTATTGCTAATGTTAAAAGCAGTCTGAAGCTTTACGGTGGCGTTTTTTAAATTATGTTCGTATACATCGTTACATAATATATTGAAAAATCGTAATAACCCCGAAGTAAAATAGCGCCGCAGGTGACTTTTTTCACTATTAGAGCAAATTAATGACGTGTGTTTATCTCATTTATCTGGTCGACCCGCCACGCCGGCTCCCACTGATCTCGGGCCCTTAGGCCAGAGCCCTGATCCATGGTCAATACCTAAAATATGATTAAAAAATGGATAAATAAGATATTTAGGGTCGACATCTCTGCAAAATATCAGCAGATTCTATGTCGTACTTACCTAATTCAAAACTTTAGCCATTTTTCAAAATAATATGCAAGTACCTACATCATTTATTTGAGTGTTGATTCAATTGACGATCCAGGTGACGAAGATAAGTAGAGTTGTCCCGAAATTGAAGCGTGAAGACTATAATTGACCATGTACCTAATAAAAAAAAGTCCAACTGAAAAAACCTATTTACTTCAGATAGTTAAATTTAATATATAAGTATAATGGTACATTTGGGCCAATTATAATAGTTTTTACATAATAATGGCAGTTGACCATTTGCACAACCAGGATATAACAGACATTGAAAAACATTTTTCTTCTATGACTACATCTGCTCTTCAGTTGGAGAATATGTACACCATACGCCACCTCCAAGAATACCTGTCGCTCGCCAGTCTTCTTACATCATCCCAGAAATAGAAAAAAACATTATATTATATTATAACTTATAATTGGCAAGAGATTATATTGTTCTTGTTTATTTATAATATGATATTGTTTTCGAATGTCCTTAGATGTATTTTCCAGCTAATTATTAATATTACAACAAACAAGTAAGGTAGATAAAAATGTTGAAGTTTATATTTCAAAACTTCACTCATTAAAAATTTAACCACAACAAGACTTTTCGACATTTTATTATTAGAAATTCATTATACTTTTCTCGGTGTATAAAAGTGAAATCATTGTATAATCTAGATTGATTACACTGAAGTTTTCTTCTTGCTTTTAACTTTCTCGGTATTGCGTGAAATTTTCTAAGAAATTGACGTAATTCAATTTGATATTTTAAGAGAATTACGGCGAGTTTCGAAAGTGGATGACATAAAGCTGCATTGTTACTTGAAAGCTTCGTGGTTTCCATTAAATGTCACACCTGTGCCCAATCTCCCCTCAATACCTCCTGAATAATTAAATACAATCTCACATCTCACTTGCACTCGCATAAAACTGAACAACTTTCCTGATTTTCATCTCGCTCGTTATCCAAGAAAAGCTTTTGTTCAGTGGTGTCACAGTGAAGATTATAGGGAACGACTAGTTTCGTTTATTTAAATCTCGATTTTGATTTTTTACGGTTCAATCCAATCTAAACTAATCAGTTTGTTATCGTCTAACTTGAACTGTATAGAAATAATTTAATTACGAATATTTTAATGACCACAATAATATACAATTAATCAATGCATGGCTGGACCTACATGGTGGAAGGCGCGATAGTTAGCGATGCTGTGCTTGCCCTATTCCCCAATGCTGGGTAATGACAGGGTGAGGTAATTAAATATGGAAATAATGCAAGAAAAAATAAAATTTGATTTATTTGTTTGCTTTTAGTAGCCACAGCGCCAAAAAACTAACGACGTCTAGGTATAAGATTTTAGCGATGACAAGGTCTTTCTATAAGATTATTCTACCAATATACTGTAATCATAGCATTTGAAATGTATGAGAAACGCGATCGTGGCGTGTGGTATAATAATACAAGAAATTCATAATTATTTTTCCAATCGACGACTTGATATCGGATTTATGCCAAACTTTTATATTTATTTAAAACACATAAGTACTAACTACATAATATCTGTGAACTTCGAAAATTTTATAGATCAACAATGGTAAAATAGTGTTAGGTACCTACATTATTTTTTATCAGAATATGGTGTTATTTTTAGGTACAAATCATTTACCTCTCTCCAATAGGCGGGATTCACCACTGCTGATTGCATTTCATTGATTCATTTCGATACATTGCAGTATGAAAGCATTCCGATGTTTGCTCCAAAATTATTGACGGATACTAGTAAGAATATAGCTGTATATCACTCCATATGAAGACGTCCGTGTAGTACAAAAGATATATATTATAATTATTAAACCATGTCCACAATTGTTTACTAATGACGTTAAAACTAATCTTGTGTTTACTGTCAATCGCATGTCTATAGGTAAAATTTAAATATATTATCAAGATAGATAATATTCAATATAACTAGTCAAAAATAAATGAGCGGCTTGATTATGTATATTACTTTCGTACGTCACTGGTGATTTTGTTAGGGCTGCTTTGTTCATGCTGTAGAGTGTAGGCGAACACTTTATCCGAATCGTTCACACTACCATGGGAGAAATCTGGAACTTGTTGGGGAGCTACGTAATACAACAGTACGCTCGGCCATCTCGTTCGAGTATCCGTTTTGGACTTGTTCTGCAATGAGCTTGTAGCAACAAGGAAACAGGAATAATATTCGGAATGAAAATTTTCATAATGGAATAAATTTTAACTTTGTATTGCTCTGGTCACAATACTCACAATGATGGCATAATATTTATTTTACAGCGCCACGCCACTGCCGAGGAAAATATAATAAGTTTTATGTTCTTGAATGCAATCCGAGGCAATGTAATTTGTAACTTATGCGATTCATTGTATTTTTAAATTTCCTTATGAATTATTCACTAGATTTTGTAAATGCTTTCTTTAAAAGTCGTTTTAAAGTCATAACACGCTTTGTTTACTTTCATGAAACTTTTATAAATCTCATATTATGGACCATTGAGTAGATTTTTCTTCTTCTTTCTTCTTAATGTCGAATATTGATTGTCACGTCAAAACGCGTTATATATCATAATGAAACTGGCAGTTTGATACATCTGAATCATTAAGAAATACCTATATGAAATATATGTGGGAATGTCAATATTAATTCTCATTTTTTTGTTTGTTGTTGGGTAATGTTAGGTATACATTATAATTATCCTCCGCATATAACATACCATCCTGAAGATAGAACAAAGTAAAACGTGAGTTTTTAATATAATTACACAATATTTTAGTTTAGTGTATTGTTTTGTCACCATCCTACGTGGTTTTTGAAGTTGTAATATTCCACTTAACAGCATTTATCATTACATCTTATTTTTAATAATATAATATATCACTATGTGGAGGTCCATATAGATATGATCTTCTTAGGATCAAACATGGCAGGTATACATAATTATCTACTTATGTATATTTTATTAGAAAGGCTACATCTGATTAAAAATCTGATAAACATGACTGCGCTAAAATTTTAGGTATTTTTTCACTAATGGACAACACCACAGTTTTAAATTCAAATATTTCATACAATCGAATAGTCTTATAAAAAGAGAACCATAATATATTTACTTTTCGGTATATTATACCTAATAATATCATTTAAATTAGATATTTCATCGTTTACGTGCAGTCTTAGGATGATTTTAAATTACATAGTTATTGGTTGAGATAACTTGAGATGTCGATTTATATTCTTTTCCCCTTTTGAGCACCTCAGCTTACCTTCGCCCATTGGAGTATTCAATCACCGTATCACCACCCGCTGGTATAGATTATTACATTACTTATTAGACTTACTATCACAGAAAATATTTTACTGTCAGTAAGAATAATATTACAAAGTAGTTATTAGGTACCATAATGAGATTAAAAATGTGTCCTTAATTTCAACATTCCGTTATATTTTTTCTTTGTATCAGCTAATTACATGTTACAACAATCGACAGTCAAGTAGCAATTGTAGTAGATAAATAATATTATGAAAGTTATCGGTCATAATTATAGGTATAGTGGATTTTATCACCCTTCAGGTGGAATGACATTAGGCAGGAGTTGTGTACTTTTTTAATTTAAAATTGTTGAATAAAATCTTATTCTATAGAAATGGATCCTTAACATATAAAAATTAGACAAAATGGACCTCTGCGGTCACCAAATTTTATATGAAATGTGTGGACTACAGCAGAGTTCAGAACTGAAAAATAAAGTGATTGTAAAAATGTACTCAATCTACATTGTAATAAGGGTAATATTTGTAAATCTCTATTTATGTATTTACCGCCTTTATTATCCATATTTTGTGTTGTACAATACATATTATTACGATAGGAATGTATGTACTTAAATTTTATCATGCTGGTGGGTTCACTATTCTCCACAAAGTAGATGCGATCGCTGCGCTTTTAAAAGTAGCGGATTTTCACAAATCTATATAAAATCAAAGTCTAAAAAAATCTCGAAACATAAATATTGCTATAAATATTATTTGTAATATTCAATTGTGGTTTATCGCATAGGAAAAGTTTTGCCTTTGTCAGCACCTCATCCTGACACGTAACTAAAACCGCAAATGAGGATTTTTTGTGTGATGAAGTATCTTGATTCTTCAATCATCAATTTTCATTCAACGAACGCAAAGTTAAATTCAAAAAAATTTTTAGTTGATTATTTTTAATAAATACATTTTACATAATTATTATAGTACGTACTTCAATAACTTGTATTAAATTGCGTTCTTCGTAACCTGTAGCTAGGTGCATTCAGTAACACAACACAACAGTACGGCACTTCGCCTTAATTTTTAGAATATTGACATTTAGAATTTTAAAGTGTACAGAGTGGCCCTAAAAAACCGCACACAGTACGCTTTTAAATGGGCACTTTAGAGAACCATCGATTGAGATGGAGGGTCGCAAATGCATTTACAGCACAGCGCCAAACTATGAGCACGGGCGGAAATTGAGCAATTTAGAATCTGGCGTTCTCGCGGATGTAAAAATTTGCATTAAAGCCCACTGCATTTTCCCTGCGTGTGCCCTAACCACCCACTGACACAGGGCACCCAATAAAACAATCTAATGTAAACATCCATAAATTCCCTCTCTAGCACTTTGATCAATGGTCACTTTGGTTTTGTAGCCAGCTTGAGTATCCGTCGACTCATTGTAGACCCCATAGATGTTAGTAGACCCCGTATGTATACAATGAATAAGGATTAGACGAACACGAATTCTTCCGTATAAATTCTTTGTTCCTTTATATTAACAGCACCTGTTTTATCGAATATTATTGAGCCTAGTATCATTTGGCGCCCTATGGATAAATTGTATAAATGAAAATGGAATATTATCGTATTGACGTAGTTTTCATTCAATGAATATACCAAACTATTGTAACTTAATAAGCTATGTTTATTATTTAACGAATAATTCTCTAGATTTCAGGATGTAACATTCTTTATTAAGCGTATATAATTTCCGTATATGGCGTGAATACGTCTAAAAACTAAAAAAAAAAACTGTGGGAAATCAGAATACGTTTTTAGATGATATAAATTTTAGTAAAATTCTCAACAAACTAAAAATGTAAAACATTCCTGATTCCCTGGCAATTGATGTTTTTACACTGATCAACATATTCACGTCATACACGGATTTGTAAACACGACACCAGAAGTGACTCATTCATAGGATTTTGACCAACTTGCTTTACCAATTGAGCCACTGTTGTCCTACGTAATTACGACGACATTAATTTTTAGTGTCTATGTATAATAATATTTTTTTTTCATTTTTTCTCTAGTGAGTATGTTTCTGAGATGTTCAAATTATGTATGTATTGTAAATTAGTTGGCATCAAATAATCTGTACATACTTTTGGTGCGTAATTTTGTTCTACGTTAATTATAATTTTATTATATTTATAAAAAGCTGCACATGGCGTAACGCAGACATAACAAATTATTCAAATTCAAAGACAATTAAGTAATGTAAACGACTGTTCTATTTTCGGCAATTAAATAAAGTTTTGTTAATTTCATTCTGCGCGGTATATACCTACCTACATTACATTTATGTCAATTGATAGGCCAGGTTACTTGTTGATTAGATAACCAACGGAGGAATACGATCATATTATGGATGTTCTAAATCAGACTGAATCAGCGGCTTGACTAAGCTTGGTGGCGGAAGTACTAAAAAAACGTTGGTTGAGCCAATTCTGGTCGCCCTCATTCCGATATTTCCCTCCAACCTATAATTCTAATTATTTTCGAAAATCCAGGCGCGTAACGCAATCACGGGTCATCAGTCAACCGTGATTGATAAAGTTAGTTATTCGTAGACTACGACCGGGTCAACTCGCTACAATGTGACCGTTATCCAAGCAATAATATAATTCGAGTGTCATTAAGCACTCAATCAATTAGACCACCTATCAAGCCATGTTACCTGCACAGGGTGTCTCGTACAAACTTGTCAACATCATTCATATGTTTATAAGTGTATACCGTGCGAGTGATAACCAAAACCATTTTTATACTAGTGCATGAGTACATGATTCGGGACCATCAAGCTGAACAACATTGAGGTTAGTGCCTGGATCAACTCCCGTTTACGCCCTCCCCCAGCATCCACATTCATAATCATCCCAAATTACAATCCACTATAAAAAGCGCCGCCAAACGTTAACATCTAAGAATAGTGTAAGACGTATCAAAAGGGTTCCATAGAAAAATGAATCAACTGACGTTTTTGATAATAATGTTAAAATATTTAAAACACAATCTAAATTAAATGTAAAATTGTTTTTCCATCTATGTACAGCGTGGAAAATAATTGGAGAATAATTTATATCATGAACACCGAGTACTATTGCCGATAGTTTTGGTTACGGTTTGCCTTAGCTCGTCAATTGCAAATTTTTTAGTCGTTTGTATGCAAGAAGTTGTCTGGAGTCCTCGTAAATTTCTTCCAACCGCTTGCAATACCTAAACCAACTGGAATAAGGAGCCAATACTCTTTCGAGTGGAACTAAGCCAGCGCAAATGGGTATTGCGAAATGTGTTGGTGAATAAATTTCACATTTTCATCGTTACCTTACTGAACTATTCTGGATTCAATATGAAATTTAAAATAAATTTTCTAATATCCAACCTAACATCTATATCATCAGCCGGGGTCAATCCACTGCTGGATGAAGGCCTCCCCAAGCTTCTTCCAACTCTCTCGATCCTGTATCGTTCGCTGCCACGTATTTCCGCCGAACTTTACCAGTTCGTCAATCCAGCGGCTTTTAGGGCGACCCTGTGGCCGTTTTGTGCCCCTTGGGTACCACTGGATGACGGCATTTGTCCAGCGGCCGTCCTTTCGGCGAGCAATGTGCCCTGCCCATCTCCATTTCAGCTATTTGACAACGTCTATTACATCGCGTACTCCTGTCTGCTTCCTAACCCATTCGTTTCTCTTACGGTCCTTTCGCGTGATGCCCAACATACACCTCTCCATGTCTCGCTGTGCGACTTTTAGCCTTTGGACATCTCTCGTGTTGAGGGTCTACGTCTCGCAGCCATACGTGAGCACGGGTAGCACACATTGGTCGAACACCCTATGCTTAAGACACAATGGTAGGTCACTTTTGAAGATACTATTCAGACATCCGAAAGCACTCCATCCCAGCTTTGTTCTTCGAGCAATTTCATCGTGCATGCTTCCGTCTATGGACACCTGCTGTCCGAGATAGACGTAGCTGCTGACTTGCTCGAGTTGGGTGCCATAAATACAGATAATCGCAGGGTCTCATCCAGTTTCACAGTTTCTCATCACTTTTGTCTTTGGGACGTTTATCTTTAGGCTGGCCGTTTGACTGACATCCGCGAGTTCTTGCATTCTACCTTGGAGGTCTTTCGGGTTTTGTGAAAGTATAACTATATCATCTGCAAAGCGCAGGTGACTGAGGTGCTCCCCATTAATTGGAACACCCTTTTCCTCCCAATCAAGTTTCCTAAATATTTCCTCAAGAGTAGCGGTGAATAGTTTAGGTGAAATGGTATCACCTTGCCGGACACCATTGTTAATGGGGAATTTACATGACCATTTGTGGAGTTTCACGCATGCTGTGGCATCACTGTAATATGTTTATGTAGCGTCTGGAAATTCATTGGTTGCTAAGGGCGTCTACAATAGAAGATTTTTTTATTGAATCAAATGCCTTCTCATAATCAATGAAACCAAGGTATAGTGGCAGTCTGTATTCTTGATACCGTTCTATAACTTCTTTGACGACTTGGATGTGGTCCATCGTGCTATAGCCTCTTCTGAACCCAGCTTGCTCGCTCGGTTGATTCTCATCTAGAGCAGTTTCTAGGTGGCTGGAGAGTATTTTTGTAAAGACTTTGTACAGAATTAGCAATAAGCTGATTGGCGATAATTTTTCAGGTGTTCCTGATCTCCTTTTTTATGGAGGATGATGATCGAGGCACTTTTCCACGCCTCTAAGACATTTTGTTCGCGCAGGCAGGTTGTGAACAGCCGTGCTAGCACTTCGTTCACTGTCTGTCCGGCTCTCTTGAGAATGTCGATCGTAAGCCCATCTTCTCCTGGAGCTTTTCCATTTTTCATGTCTCTTATTGCATGCTCTACCTCGTAGGCAGTGACTTCAAGAAGACAGTTTTCCTCATCATCGTTCCTCAGATGGTTTGAACTAGTCGCATTTTTTTCCATTTTCGTCATTATAGAGCGAACTGTAGAATTCAACCACTCTGTTCAATAAACTATCCCAGTTTCGCAAAACAGTAGTGCCGTCCTCCGCTTTTAGTGCTGTTATTTGCCTTCTCCCTATCCCCAACCGTTGTTTGTTTTAGTTCAGACTTCTCCATGCTTCCACAGTAGCCTGTATCAGCGTCATATTAAAATAACATTCATATAACATCTATATAATATCATTGAAACCGACATATTGCGCTTTCTCTCTGTCACACTCGCAGTGTCATTCAGTCGACAGAGTGCCTAGCATCTGCATCGCGCATTGTATTCCAATGACATACCAGTCGTTTTCTACGGTTCAAATGAGGTGGACGACGATTGATGCAGTATTTGCTGGATATCTATAACAATTACAATCAATATCTTACGTATCATATTTTAGTTTTGATAAACCGATTAATTATCACAATGTAAAATTATTAGGAAATGGATAATTCATACTAGAATTTAATTTTAGACATTTTCTTTATGACATGCATCATCACATTTACCACTTGATTATTAGATTATCCCATTTATAGTTTTTGTTTTTAATTTGTCTATCTATTCCGTTATAACTCAAAAACTACTTAACCAATATTGATGAAACTTGTACAGATTCTAGACTACATTATTAGTGACTTTACGCATGATATGTATTTCAAAGGTACCGAAGTTAAGATAAAACATCGCACAAAAATAACGGCACTTGCATTAAATCATCGAAAAAGTGGTCAGATAGCAGCGGCGGAGTGGTGAGATGGAGTGCGGGGAGTGGGGAGTGGGTCACGTGACTAGATGCAACCGTTATCTATAACAATGAGTTGAACAAAACAAAACAAATCGAGTTATATCGAGTAATACTAATCATCTGTATTTAGGTAGGTACTGATCTGAAAAATAATCGTTTTCCATGTTTATTCTTGGAATTGGTTTGAAAAACAAATATAAATATATTATTAAAAAAAGTAGGTACCTACCTACCGAATCATACCAAATTATTCCGAAAATATGCAATAATATTATGTAATTGTATCTATAAACAATCTTGAAAGATGAGAGTTGAATAAAAATAATTTCTTCTTTGTTATATTTATGGCAAGCTAAATTTACATTATTCAAAGTTAAAAACATGGCAATAACTCTTGTGTATTTGTTCACCGACCGTGAATTGGTCATATAATATCATCGTGGCTTCATAGTCACGTACATTTAAACGGCAATTTTGTCTTCCCATCATTATAACGATGAATAATTTCATTTTACAAAGAAGTTAAACTGTATTTATTCAGTCGGAAATAACCGAACGGGGTGAGAGAGGCGAGCGTTGTTGCTAACTCCGATCGTGTAGTTAATGCGAATACATTGCCGGGAGAGAAAATATCGCAAACGACAGACACGGATGTAATGAATAAAGATACATGAATTCACCTAAACTAAGGTGGAAAATTGCATGAAGAGGATTAGCGTTGGTGAATACTATAAACCATTATCGACGCACACACAAGCTGTTACTGACTAAAGCAATTTCATAGCTCTCTACACTGTAAAGCTGGTCAAACTGACTTTGATGGTGCCTAAAATATACTAGATAATATTTTGTAGAATATACCCTTCATAAACTAGGTGCTAGGTGCTAAAAAATGAATAATAAGTACCTAAAATATGTAGTTATATTTGACGATTGGAAAATATGTTATTAAAATTTCATAATTAGGTGCTAAAAAAACAAAAAGAGGTGCTAAAAATCTAAGTATTACAATAAATCTTATATATTTTAACAGTTTAATTTATTATTTATTCACAAACAGAACACGCTGTATTATAATAAATAATAAAATAATGCTTCAAATTTTCGAAAGTGAATCCAAATTTTTATACATGGAAAAAATTCTTTCCACTTCTACAGATGTTATTACAATATTGCGTATGAGCGTATGTAAATGAAACTATTTCTGAAGTAGAAAAAATTGAAACATCTGAGGCATCTGATGGATTTTCCAAAACAGCTTTAATATTTTCTGCAGCGTTTGAAGTCCAGCATTTTTATTTAAAACACTACCTGTTTAATGTTGTACTTATTTTTATTCCAATTGGTCCAGGAACATTGAAATTTTGTGTTCATGTGAAAATATGCGCTTAAACCTATCTTCTAATATATAAAAATTAATATTTGTGTGTTTGTTTGTTCGTATTTAATGCGCAGCCATACCGTTCATCCGATTGCGATAAAACTTTGTAAACTTATTGCTTGCACTTGCGGGAAGAGTATAGGCTATACTAATATATAAAAATGAATGTCTGTCTGTCTGTATGTCTGTCTGTCTGTGTGTCTGTCCCGTATGCGTTCCTATACCATTCATCCGATTGCAATGAAATTTTGGTAAGTGGTTGTATGCATACCCATAAAGGTTTCTGAATTAGAAAAATCATCATCTTCTTCTTCTTCTTCATTATATTTTCTTTTATTCGTATGGTTCCTATACCATTCATCCGATTGCAATGAAATTTTGGTAAGTGGTTGTATGCACACCCATAAAGGTTTCTGAATTAGAAAAATCATCATCTTCTTCTTCTTCTTCATTCTATCTTCTTTTATTCGTATGGTTCCTATACCATTCATCCGATTGCAATGAAATTTTGGCAAGTGATTGTATGCACACCCATGAAGGTTTCTAAATTAGAAAAATCATCATCTTCTTCTTCTTCTTCATTCTATCTTCTTTTATTCGTATGGTCCTTATACCATTCATCCGATTGCGATGAAACCTTCATCAGTTGTTGTAGTAACACCCGCAATGGTTTTTGAATTAGTACAACCATCTTCTTCTTCTTCTTCTTCTATTCTATATTCTTCTATTCGTATGCGTTCCTATTCCATTCATCCGATTGCAATGAAATTTTGGTAAGTGGTTGTATGCACACCCATTAAGGTTTCTGAATTAGAAAAATCATCATCTTCTTCTTCTTCATCATTCTATCTTCTTTTATTCGTATGGTCCCTATACCATTCATCCGATTGCGATGAAACCTTCATCAGTTGTTGTGGTAACACCCGCAATGGTTTTTGAATTAGTACAACCATCTTCTTCTTCTTCTTCTTCTTCTTCTATTCTATATTCTTCTATTCGTATGCGTTCCTATTCCATTCATCCGATTGCAATAAAATTTTCGTCAGTAATTGTGCCAACACCCGCAAAGGTTTCTGAATTAGTACAACTATCTTCTTCTTCTTCTTCTTCTTCATTCTATCTTCTTTTATTCGTATGGTCCCTATACCATTCATCCGATTGCAATGAAACCTTCATCAGTTGTTGTGGTAACACCCGCAATGGTTTTTTAATTAGTACAACCATCTTCTTCTTCTATTCTATATTCTTCTATTCGTATGCGTTCCTATTCCATTCATCCGATTGCAATAAAATTTTCGTTAGTAATTGTGCCTACACCCGCGAAGGTTTCTGAATTAGTACAACCATCTTCTTCGTCTTCTTTATTCTATCTTCTTTTATTCGTATGGTCCCTATACCATTTATCCGATTGCGATGAAACCTTCGTCAGTTGTTGTGGTAACACCCGCAATGGTTTTTGAATTAGTACAACTATCTTCTTCTTCTTCTTCTTCTATTCTATATTCTTCTATTCGTATGCGTTTCTATTCCATTCATCCGATTGCAACAAATTTTTCGTCAGTAATTGTGCCAACACCCGCGAAGGTTTCTGAATTGGTACAACCATCTTCTTCTTCTATTCTATCTTCTATTCGTATGCGTTCCTATACCATTCATCCGATTGCAATGAAAGTTTGATCAACTGTTGTGCTCACGCCGCAAAGGTCTCTGAATTGTTACAACTATTTTCTTTTTCTTCTATTCTATCTTCTTCTATTTGTATGCGTTCTTATACCATTCATCCGATTGCGATGAAATGTTGACCAGTTGTTGTGAGCACGCCCGCGAAGAGTTCTAAATTAGTACAACCATCTTCTTCTTCTTCTATTCGTATGCGTTCCTATACCATTCATCCGATTGCAATGAAACTTTGGTGAGTTGTTGTGCCCTTGCCCGCAAAGGTTTCTGAATTACTACAATCATCTTTTTTTCTTCTATTTGTATGCGTTCTTATGCCATTCATCCGATTGTGATGAAATTTTGACCAGTTGTTGTGCGCAAGCCCGCGAAGGTTTTTGAATTAGTACAACCATCTTCTTCTTCTTCTATTCGTATGCGTTCCTATACCATTAATCCGATTGCAATGAAACTTTGGTGGGTTGTCATGCGCATGCCCACGAAGGTTTCTGAATTAGAAAATCATCTTCTTCTACTATTCGTATGCGTTCATATACCATTCATCCGATTGCGATGAAACTTTTGTCAGTTGTGTGCGGTTTCTAAATTATTATTATATAACATACAAAGTTTGTTGTTTGTTTGTTCCATCCGATTTTAATTTTTTTTTTACTACATATTTATAACATCAATAACGTTTTCATATTTTGGATTCGATTTTAATTTAGTGTTCTTATGTTTGACCTTTACTCCTATTATAATTATTTTTATATTGCCATATTGTATTACACAGATATTTTAATATTAAAGAAATAATTACCTCTTATTATTTTTCAAATATCTAAGATAAATATAACCACGAAGCGACCCCGTGCGAAGCCGGGTACTTCAGCTAGTAATATATAAAAATATGTAATTATCCAAAAATATTTAATAATAGGTGCTAATAAATAGGGCTTAAATGTTTCAAAATTGTCTGAAACAGATAGATTTACATATATACATTACATTATATTACATTATATTACATTTATTACATTTACATTAGATATATTTACATAGATTCATACATACATAGATACATTTACATAGATAGACAGTCTCGAAACCATTTTTATTTGCTATGTTGTTTATCATTGTCATTATTTTTTCTACTGCCAAATTCCTCCCGAATTTCGTAACGAATCAACCAACGAAATTTTTGTTGAATTAAATAATTATTGATTGATTGTCTTTACTTATCAAATATAATATAAATAAAACAAATTATTTATTTATAAGAACTAGTAGAAAATTATTGCTTTGCCTTAATATAGTATGACAACAGTCTTTTGGCTAAACTCGCATAGGTTTTCTGCGCTCATTGTTTACGACATTTTCTCATTATGTTAAAGTTTCTCCTAATTATCCTGGTTTGTAAAAACGACCAATGATATTTAAATTCGTGATCCTATTACATACATTAATTGATCTTTAGAATACAACATGATTTTCAATTTATCTCTACTGGGGATTCAGCTATAAACTCTCGATATAAGACTTGGTCGAGATTAACAGTTGTTTTTTATTATATGGTTTAATGTATTTCATAAACTAATCAGATTCATATGAAATAATATGTGTATTACAATACTATTTAGTGTCAATTTTAAATCATTTGCTGAATTGGTAAGCGTAGAAATAAATATATTATTATATCCGTTGACGTATAGAAACATGGCGGCGGGCTGCAAATAAGAAAATGGCCTGTTTTGAGATTTGATTGTAATACTACCTACGCATGACATACTTGCTTTTGTTTGTGATTTTTAGGGATTGTTCATCTACATATATATTTTAAATAGGTAGGTAGTGAATGTTAATTTTATTACAAACTTGTTTTACGCTCGTAACAGAATTCAAGATAGATATTTCAGTACAATTCTGGTTAACAAATTTCAGAATACGTAGGTAGGTCATAATGTGTGATGTTGCTACAAATGAATATGTAATTCATAATGACTAGTAGTTAATACTAAAGCAGTGCCTTTTTATAAGGTTCACTTTCATTTTTTAATTATATTTAGACTATTTATATGTAGAACAATGTTTTCTTCAACGTATTAGACTCAAAAGGTATGATGCTAATGCTGATTTGAACAGCATTTCTATTAAATATTTTAATGTACAGGTACTTATTTCTTGAGTTACGACTTAGTGACATTCCTACACTTTGGTTGTAATGTCGAACATAATACAACATTATAAAACTATCAAATTAAAAATAACTTTCAACACACAAATCAATTGATATTTTATTTAGTCAAAAAAATGTTTTTTATATCGCAATTCGCAAGTCCGAAAAGTCGATGGTAACTCTTTTATAAGCTGCAATTGTGATATACTTAGACTAGACTCCTTTTCTACAGAACAATGTTTTTTTTTAATATACTTTCATTGATTAAACGTTAAACTAAAAAGACATGATAATAAATGACTTGGGAAGGAAAAGTGTGGTAAAGATCGAAAGTCGATGAGAACAGCATTTCTATCAAATATTATTATGTATAAGTACAATTAGTATTCCTCGATTTACGACCGAGTTGCATTCCTAGATCTAGTTTAATATAAAATAACATTATGTACCTACATAATTGAAAAAAATCTTTTTTCAACAATAATCAATGAATAACCTTTTGAACATACATAATTTTGAAAACACTTCTGAGAAAATATAATATTATAGCCAACAGAAAAAATCTTTTTTAAAAAAGTAAGACACCCTGCAGGAATCAAAACTGCATCTCTCGGGTATCGCGCCCACACATATAGACCACTATGCTAAAGAAGTCCGACACATTTTAACTAATGGCTTTTAACATTCACTGAAGCGCTTTCCAAATTGAAATACTATTGCCGATCGGCTTTTGTATTTTAAATCAAAGCAGGTATTACTTTAATTACTAACCGACGTCATGGATCACTCCAAGATTTTTTGTTGTAACTTACATGAACTTGCTAATAATTTTTAATTAACTATTTTTTTATTCAACGAATAATTCACAATATTTAAGAATGTAACATTCTAACTATTGAACATACCTACTTAATTTTGAAAACACTTCTGAGAAAATATATTATAACCATTAGAAAAAATCTTTTTGAAAAAATATCGCGCCCACGCACATAGATGTTTTTCTATTGGTTATAATATATTTTCTCAGAAGTGTTCTAAAAATTATGTATGTTTAATAATTATAATGCTACATTTTTAAATATTGAGTGAATTATTTGTTGAATAAAAAAATTGATAGGTAATTAAAAAGAATAACCTTGTATTCAGTCCACAAATATTTTGTATCGGTTGCAAGTCGAGAGGTTGTAAGTTGAGGAATACCTCAATTATTTTTTATGTGTACGTGTGAAATATTAAAAAGGTATAATGAAGAAAAGTTAGTTGGTACATTCTATAGTGTGGCGGTCGCTATGCAAGCAGAAATGGAAATTTTTGCTCTCAGTGTGTGTTTGTTTTCCGCGTACAAAACAGAAGTAATGGTTGCTTACGCTGCGTGAATTATTATACTGGGGCATTATAAAAGACAATGGTTTTATTGTATTCAATATGAAAACTGTATTTCACGGTAGCACAAAAGACGTCAAAGATATATTGCAATTTGCACTATGTTGCAGAGAGTATTTTTGCACGAGAAAACTCAAAGCACTATATTTTAATGATGTACCAGTGACTCGCCCGACCCAGTTGATAAAATCACTGTGCACTGTTTAATGTTGGAAATAATATATTATTATTTATCATAATATATAGGTGGGGGCTTATTTTCCAACAAATATAAGAAAATGTAATATATACTCTCAGTATAGTGTAATTATTACACACATCAACTTTCAATATATTTCTACGTTTTTTTTAAGTATGTTTCTTTTTATGTGTCGTGTTACTTGTAATTTTCCGTAATAGCATTGTCATTATCAACTATGATCGATCCAATACTGAAGGCTTCCTATTTATTTTCTACTACTCACGTTTCTTAGCGTTTCAGGGTACATATTATTTCCACCAATTGATGCATTTGATAACACTAATATACTATTATATCATTATATGGCTATATTTTTCAGTGGCTATATGGTATGTCCACACTATACACCCGTTATTGCAATATTTATATATTATAATATCACGCTACATAGTTTGCATAAGCTGCATCTTATTTATCAGGTTCTATTGTAGTATATTTGAGATATGTCCAATATCATCTGCGGAAACTTGTACGTATGCAGTTCGCCGTATCACACTTCACCGTGAAATTTTGTATCGGAAATATATGGCCGTATATTAAAGACCGTCCAACCTACTTGCGTAGTATAGTATTGACGTAAAATTCATGTCTAAATAAAACACGGTTCTTTTCGGTTTACTTAAACTCTACAGGAAGCCAGCAGCACACAAATTTTGAAAATAGTCGATATACTGGATTAATTGTTATGTTAGGTTACGTTAGATTTTCATTCCTGAATTCATTCATTTTTCCATAATTACCTATGAAAATTGAATTAATGTTCATATTGAATCTAATAAAATTGGAGACCCTATAGTATACGTTCATCTCTATCCGATAGAAAACTCATAGCGAACTGTGCCACGGTGAAATGGTTTACGTACAATTTATATGTAATCGTCCAACATGTACCTTTCCATGCCACCTTGCCTCAATTTAAAAAGTGTGTGCTATATATATATTTTTTTTTCGACCATGTCCGATCCTGATAGGATCATATGGGCCTCCACAGAGTGGAGGTTTGCATTGACAGATTTTGTTTTTTACGAGAAATGGATGTCAGCCACTTGCTCAACCTATTAGGTCCATACCCTGACACACACAAATTAAAAAACAATATGTGTACTTGCCAGACCCAGGATTCGAACCTGGGACCCACGGCTTTATAGTCCAACGCTTATGCCGCGCGGCCACCGTGGGTATATACATATTTAATAATACATAAAATGATACGTGTAACCTTCATTAGTGTATGACCGATGTTCAATAAGTAGGTAACGGTGATTTCGTAATATGTAATTATGCAATATTATTCATTCCTATACTAGAAACCAACCTGTGCCGGAAGGTTATGCTGTCTCACAGATTTCAGCAAGGGTATCTATAAGGTGACACAATCTCATCTAAACTATTCATCGCTTATATTTTACACTGTTATTTCATGAGACCCTCGATATTAGACTATCATTGTCGTAAACTCCGGACGACAATGTAAATTTGATCACCTAATGGTGTTGTTATGATGTAAATAAATTATTATTTTAATCAAAATAAACTACAATATTAGTTAAACTAATCGATCAAACTGAACTGAACGAAAGTGGTCCTGATCAATATTCAATTACCTACGTGGTTTAAATACTATATTTTGAACGAGTTTTGTTTTAATAAATAAATTTTACTACTCAAATTCTCTAAGCGAGCCAGTTGATATCTGCGTAATTAATTGTCCGGTAGGTACAATACTATAATATACTAATATGGTCTTTCCCGTTGTACGTGAGAAAATCGTAAAATTTATATTCTTTATATTACTATTAGCAGTATTAGCAAATCGAATACAAAATACATAATACCGTGACCTTTACGAGATCTTGAAATGATGAAATCGCGATCGTAAAGCTCTGATTAATTAAAACTTTGAAGCCTTCGGGTTAAAAAGATCAAACATTATAATTAATTAGTGAAGAGGCGTTGAAAAAAGTTTTTAATTTAATTGTCAATTTTATTTTCGTTCGGACTTCCCGATATATTCTAAAAATATATTTATTATAAAGCTTTATCAAAATATATTACGAAGGAAATATTTCCAAATTCAATGATGATAATAATAATAATTGAAAATTGTTTTCCAGTTGATATTATTTTATTTATTACCAACTGAAAATGACACATTGCAGCATTTTAATTATGATATATTTATAGAAATATAAATAATTATAGGTACTGGATAAAAAACTCATAATATTATCCAATAATTACTTTATCAGAAAAATATAATATAATACAATACGATGTGTATGTTTATATTATGTAGGTACATACATACATTATAATTTATAGAAGTTCTGGCTAATTAATGTGTGGGCATTTCCTTAACCTATGAATATTTTTATCATTCAGTACTAATAATTTAGTACTTACATATATATGAACAGTAAGAAACTCATTATTATTGGTTGTAGTAATTTATTTATTATAAGTAATATTATGATACCGAAAATGCTGAAATCTGACTGTAATAAAAAAGGTCTCATAATATATTATATTAAATAGAGAGGTGGAGGTAGGCAGTTAAGATTCGATATAAATAGTGCACACTAAACAGCTGTGCAAGTCATACTTATGTGTTTTCGTTCAACTAGGAATAAAATTTGCAGATGTTACTGGTAAGTTTTTAAAATTCAATTAAGCCCTGCCCAAATCAAAACCAGAATAGTTTAGGTGTGCTCTGACAAAAATAATGTACACTTTTCAGTCATATTTATATTTTGTTCTCGTTGAATTATGAATATAATATGTATATTATAGAATTATAGATGTTGTTGTTGTTTTTAATATTCAAAAGTCCTCCCCAAACCAAACCTTAATCGATAAAAAATATTATTCTATCCAGCGCTCGAAATGAAAAAGTTTACGAACCGGAGCGCTCGACAGTTTTCTGAAGATATTTAAGTACATAGTTATTAAATTTTATGTGTATTTCACAAGAATAAGTGTGTTAGATTTCCTATTATATGGCCTGGCTCATACGGTGAAGTTACTTTTTCCACGAGACGGAGCGATAATTTTACCGATTTCACGAACAGGAACGGCGCTCCGGTGCGTTCCGGTCCATTTCGAGCCCTGATTCTATCCATAAAATATCTAAAATTAATGGTATTTATAGGTAAACCAATAAATTTTTTTACTATTATCTACTATGGCTTGCTCAGGCAAGGTTTAATTGAAGTTTCAAAACTAACCAACACTACAAGTTCAATGAAAACAAATACGTTTGACGACTAATAAAGTTTAGTGTGCACCCTACGCAATTAAATTACTCATTATTTATTTTTAAATAAATTATAAGGTATAATATATTTGATTGGGTTTATAATGTTTGATGATCCTCAAAAAAAATACGTTGATTCTTTGGAATGCCTTTATGGTAGATCATTCTTACATACCTACTCGTACGTATCAGTTTCGTGTGACGATTGACTAAGTAACTGAAAAATAACTGTAGGAAAATAAAACATAAACTTAAATACGTTTTAAAGAATATGTTATTTTCGGTAGTTACGTCTGCATCATAATATTATGTTGTATTAAAATTTGCTACGTGAACGAAACCCGGATTTAATATTAGTAATATTTAAGGACATTCCGGACTCCGGATGCTTTATATATTTTACGTTTTAAACCAAATCTGGCATCAGAGTCTTGGTCAATGGCGATAGAGATTATTTCTATATCGTTGTTACTTACCCGGGTTTTGTCTTTCAACGTGTATGCAACTGAAATATGCCACTTACCCTTATATAACATACATGAAGATGCCGAAAGAAGCAATATAAGTTAGATTCGTTGTTGTTTGTGAGCTGGTCACAGAAAAGATTATTTCTGAGTTCCCTGGAGCTGGTCATTATTGACATATTAAACGGTAAATGTGAAAGAAGAATAACATCCACACGCTGGACCGGCTGTACTGATCAAATCAAGAATTCCACTGGTCTTGATTGAACGTAACAATTCACTCATGTTCAGGTACAATTTCATCTGACCATGGACTACTCGTGAAGGCTGCAATTATCTGTAATGTGGCAATGATTATTAATACGTTTACGATATTGGCTTTGATACAAATAGATTTTCTTCTTATACTTCTAGGCATAACAAAAATATAATTGTATAAAAATACTCTATGTAGGTACCCCTGACTTGACACTTGATAGAATATTAGGTACTTAGTTATTTTATTACCTTACAGTTACCTGCTGTATTAGTGATATATTAGTAAGATGCGGATAATAATAATTATATGACATTGTGAAATTTGTTGCAAACTAAACGCTAAAATGGTTTTGTAATTGGCATAATATGAAGAGGATTAGTTTCAAAAATAAATTACAGTACAAATTCCTCAAAGCGAAACTTTGCAAGAGTTCTGATGGCGGAGTGTTCGGTTTCCCTATGGTCAGGGGTAGTTAAAGTATTTATTATAGAGGTCCAATGAAATTTATATATTACATAATATAATAAGTGATATAGAAATGACGTTGAAGGTACAAATAAAAAATAACAAAACACCATATTATGTTTTACTCTAATTTCAATTAATTTATTTAAAAAAATTATGAATAATATAAATTATAATTCCATTTAGATTTTTGAAAAGAATAATATCATTCTAATTAATTCTATCATATTACTCGTACATTTGAATCATTTTTCACCATCCGGGCTTAACCTTTCGACATCTTCAGGTAAATATACAGTTACGTCAAAAGCGACGTGCAGTATATTTTAGTGGTGTTGTTTGCTAGCATTGACCCAATTTCAATAGACTTACAAATCGCCTATGGTGCCACTGGAGAATGATTTACCTATAAACATACAACTGAAACAGATACTTATTAATAGTAATAATTACTTACTGCTTATAGATAGACTGAGTAACGATTTGCAACTTTACATGAGAGCAATTTGAAATAAAAATTTTAATAATTTCTTCGTAAATTTTCCACTAACCACCTTATCATTAAAAATAATTGTAACTTTTTCACGTAATTATTAACTCTTTCTGACGCCTTTTTGGCTTAGCACCTTCGATATTATCCATCTGCATGTGTTCAAGTGTACTAATAAATATACATACTCAAATTTGAGTTGATAGTTATCAGCATTATACAATAAAAATAAGTTTACATGACGAAGCTGCCCGCGGGCCGCACTTTAGTCAAACTGGCGTAGATCCATTCTGGAGTATTCGGTTTCAAGGCTTTACGATCGTCCCTAAAATACGATATGATACGAGATTTTAATCTCAAGGGTCCATAACCAACCCTCTTTGCCATAAAGTTTGAGGATATCATTATGCGAGATTACAAGGACGAATAATAGCAAAGGACACAGAGAGTTACAGCTTAAAGCCTCTTGCCTCGTATAATATGCTGTTAGAGGGCTTATCAGATAGAAATATATTGCCTCTGTTTACTCAATAAATGGTAGAAACAGTTCAGGCCGGTTTATGTACACAGTAAAGGTATAAAACCACCGCCGGATTGATCAATGAAGTCATTCTGAAAGGTCGGATTTGGCCACGAGAGATGAATTTATAACACCACGATATAATAAGTTCAACGTTACCGCTGTCCATATTTAATGTGGTGATGGAAGAAGGTTTCCCAAGACGTCTTCGTATAGATAGGTAACCTGAAAAGTCATGAGTAGTTACCTACGTACCTACATAATTAAGTATTATCTCTTCTGTATTATCTATCATCGTGTTACATATAGAAATAAGCACATATATATAAAGGCTGTATAATCATAGTGTTATCATTATTTAAAGATTTCTTAAAGATATTTAAAGTTACATTAAATCGAAAGAATAGAGTAAAAATGACATGCGTATACCTACCAAAATATAATGACTGGTATAAATTTACTGACGTAACTTTGCGTTCCGAAATCATCATTGTTGCTATTATAAAATTTCGATTTCCCGATAATTATTAAAACATAATATAATGGTAAAAGTATGAAAACTGTACAATATAAATTAATAGTCGATAATTAAATCGTTGTTTTATCAGTGATTAGACCTACGTGAATCGGTTAACGCATTGCGGATATAGTATAGCTATAAACTACGTATAATCGATCTGTATATTTTTATAGTTCACGAATTAATAAAATGGTCCCTATTTACAACAGTAAAAGTTAACATTGTTAATAAATAAGACATAGGTACCAACTGCTAGCATTGCGTTTTTTCGTATATAATTGATACTTACTTTAAATATTTAAATTTTCCCACAAATTTAGCCATAGCTTTTCGGCTATTATTTGCGTGGATAATATTATTATTTAATATATCTTATAAATATATAGGTTAGATTATACATTTAATAAGTATATAAATTTATCCGTTAGATTACGCATGAACAATACAATAATATATAAGTAGGTAATCGAAATTGTAAAAGAAATACCTAAATATAATGAATACAAAGAATTATGTACCTAACATTATCTTACGTAAGTTAAATTGATATTACGACATGAAGACATCTTAACAAGCTTTGTAGCCTGCTATGTCTCTGCAATGGAAAAATAAAAAAAAATATATTTATATAAAAAATTAATGGGTACCACCTACCTGAAATTATTTTGTAGTCTACTTATTGATTTTCTCACAAGTGAGTGGGCAGAACCAATAATAAAGCTTTATCCAGAGAGATGTGTTTTTGTTTTTCTTTTTTTGTGTCTGTAGATAAATATTATAAGCCCCGGCTTTTTCGAGAATTTATTACAAGCCAATATTTTCGTCGACTTTTCCAATTCAATGCTTACATAAATTATATGAAATTATTTTAGTTTCAACGTAATTTTTTCTCAAAAGGATCCGAAATAATAATTCCAAATAAATAAAGTTCATATTGTTTTGTTTTGTTATACTTAAAATTTGAGAATAAGTATATTATTATATTTAAATGTATTTTTAATGTATTTATCTACATACTTTGCCATTTTCATGAGTCAAATACAAAACAGCATAATAATATTGTATTATTAATAAAATTCAATGTATGATTGTAATATTTAATATGCGTAGGCAATGATAACATTGTTAACACAGTCAATTTAATATCTTTATTTAGTATACAAACACATACCTATACATATATCTGAATATTTTGTGAAAAATAGTACCTATATAATAATTATAACGATGGAATGAAACTATTCAACTCCCGAATGACGTGATTATGTATAATCAATATAATCATTTTTCAGAACAGCTTTACACATTTTAACAAAATGGCAACTTGTGTAATAGGTAGGTGTTGTTTCGAATTAAATTCGAGAATTCTTTTGTGTTAGAATTTATAAAAAGGTGAGATTAACAATTTAAAAATTATGCAAAAGGATATTTATTAAAATAACTTTGTTATTACTTTAAAATGCTTAATAATTATTATAACTGAAAAAAATTTGGTGTAAATAAATACGTTCAGAATATTTCATAGGCACCATTATTTTATAAAGGTACCTATATGAAAATATTCCTAACTAGTAGCAGTAATAATAATTCTGAAACTTTAGTTTACACATAGTTACACTAACATGAATGAGGAAAGCTCGTTTAAAAGATGGATCGATGTGCTCGCGTCAGAGCTTTGGGAGCGTTAAGTTTTCTTTGGCCCAACGAAAGCTCCACTCATCAATCTTTCTATTTTACATCATATCAGACCGGTAAGCAGCCTTTCTACAACGCGTGTAATTTATAAAACTCAGCACACAATATTTATAATATTCTTAATAGTATATTTAACTACAACATCACAATATTACATATTTTTATCAGAGACGTGGCAAAGAGAAAAATAGTATGCCGAAAACTTCATCAGATTTATACGGAACATATACCTACTTAAATTATTTCTAATACGTGTAATATTTGATTAAATTTATTAATTGTCTATGTAATTCTCAATGTTGTATAATAATATGTAATTGTTTGTTTGAAATTAAAATATTAAAATTATAGTTTTTTTTTTTAAATAGATAGTATCTGTATATTAATTAAATATCCGATTTATTACATTATTATTATATTTATTATTATTCCATGTCCGATCCTAATAGGATCATATGGGTCTCCACAGAGTGAAGGTTTGTATTAACAGATTTTATTTTTACGAGAAATGGATGTCAGCAACTTGCTCAACCTATTAGGTCCATACTCTGACTCATACACAAATTGAAAAACAATATGTGTACTTGCCAGACCCAGGATTCGAACATTATGTTGCATAAAATAAGTATATACTTAAGTAAATATTTAAAAGTGAACATCGGTTATCTCATCTCGTATGGTGTTCAGTACCTACTACTGTATTGCTATACTTCATCGTATTGCGCCCCAGCATCGGAGGATAAGGCAAGCACAGGGTCGCTGTATTTAACAGGATTCATCGTCTCACGCGTCCTGCCACATGATATCTGCATTGCGTATACCGCTTTCGCAGCATCACTGCAGAGAGACAGTGTCGTAATCCGTGCGGCATCCGGAGCACTAACCATATTAAACGTTTATTTGTGACTAAATATGTCAAAAAACACTGACGTGCCAACTCACGATCGTGCGGTCGTACCAGTGTAAGCCTAAGTATCGGCATGGCATCGATTCTTAATACTGGTTAGTCGATACCCTTAAGGTATGATACCACATATCTCAATCATAGAATCATACACTTGTGTTAAGTACAAATTTAATATACTTAAATAATTATGAACGAATTTAATAGCTTTACGTCTCGCGAGTGCGTAGTATTCTTGAATATAAATGTCTGGTATCATAGTGAGGTTTTCTACAAGGTTATTTACAGCGCGTCCAGAAGAAATTTCTTTAATGTCTTTATTCTAAGCATATTATAACTATTTTTTCCTTTCAATAATTATTCGTCAAATGATTATTTTCCTACCGCCTTTCTACAAGGCATGCTTACTTTTTACTCTCTTGAATCTCGTAGGTTACTTCTGCTCTTGAGACAATTTTCCCTGTTATCACGAGGGATGGTTTTCAATCAGTGATGCCAACCGTACTATAATTATAGTACAATACTATAATTTTAGTTCTTCGAAAAATGTAAAATACTATAACTTTACGCCAAATATACCAAAATACTATAATTTTAAAGGATGCAAGACGAAAAATGTTCCTGTACTTATTTTTTAGAAATAATAGAATTTTTACGCCTTTGTACTATAATCAGCATATAAAAATATGGCAACACTGTTTTCAATGCTGTTGTCCGAAAGACTTTTAATTTACATGCGCTTATCAATTACCTACTTGGTCGCAGCACTCGCAGCCATGATCTATTCCGGGTCAGAACAGTTTCCTCGTGTCAAGCCTATCAGGCACCATTAGCGAGGGGTGCGAGACTAGTCAATGCGCTCCCAAAGACATAGACATTTTCAGTGACGTGGTGTGTATTTTATTTTCGAAATTTTATTTTACTGTATAAAATTGTATAATAATTTTTGTCATACTTAATGTAATAAACCTCATGTTTTGTTTTCTTAAATAAATAAATAGCAAAATAAGAATTTAAATTTACAAAAGTTACAAACGTCTGAAGGTTTTGTATACTATTCGTATAAACATGTTACAACATGTAATGTATATAATTGTCAGAGGATGGTACGTCACGTATTCGGGAAATTAATAGATGTGCTTAGGGCTGCTAATGATTTCTCCATTTCAGTAGCAGCGCTGGTCTTCTCCGCAAGTTGGAAGGGAGCCAAAACTCCTGAGTTTGTTTTAAGACGTTACTGCAAGCAGCGGCGTTCCGAGCATCAAGGCACAAAAACCATTAAACACATTATGCACATTATTAAAACACATTACAAAATAAAACAAAATACACTTGTGATAATAATTGTACATACTTATTAATAAAGTCGTTTGCATATTGGAAATTTTATATAGGTGCCTATAATATATCAAAAACACAAAATAAAATTATTATCTTATTAGTATAATAAAATTAGTAGATTACCTATTGAGACATATCAACTTAGATTCTTAATGTACATTAATATTAATAATATGAACAGTTTTATCGCTGTCTACTCTACACACTAGTTGGTATCGTTGTTAATTATTAGTATAAGTATTAGAAATCCAGGTTAATATCTATGATTTTCTATACCGTGGTTAAAATTTACTCGTATGTGTGAATTTCACAAAATACAAAAATTTTATTGGCTCCAGAGCATGCGTATTTATGATATTGCCACAGAACAGCAATGTCAAAGACAGTCACCATAGACAAAAACTTTGAAGCCAGTTTTGATTTATGAGTACGGCGGTCAGGTCATAAAATGCAAGAGATTCAAAAACCACCTAACGTCCTCAATTATTACAATTATTAAATGCTTGATGCGGATGTTTATGTGGCAAACTTTAATGCGCAGACGTAACTATTGAACATAACATATTTAAGTTTATCTCACATTTCTCCATACCTAGTCGATAATTTCACTTTCTTACCACTAAACTTAGCAGCCACACCCAGAATGTAACCTACTTCCGGAAGTTTCCGGAATATTGCTGATTTTTTTTTCGTGAAATAAGGGTTGAAAAAGATTGCGTAAATAATATTTACATATGAACATAAGTGCTAGATGGTGATATGATAATATATTTGTTTTACGTTACGTCTTATATTATATCAAAATAATAGTTTCGTTTGCCCATGAACCTTTTAAATAATATGCAATGTGCATTCATAATATCACTTTGTACATGATATGATATAGGTATGTTAAATTTCGCTGATAACAAGAAAACTATGCAAGTATATCATGATTTCATTATTACCATACATTACCTTACTACGAATCTACTCTATTCTCCTGACACTACACATTTATGAATTCATTTTATGCACCAATACTTATTTCATTTTAGAGTATACAAATGATTCCACTTTCATGCACTTTACTGCAATATTAAGCCCATCGTGGTTTTCTTTTTCATGCGTAAGAGTGCTAAGGATAAATTTGCATATTATATGCGATGCATTGAATCTTTCAGTTACCTCGTTAATAATTATTAATTATATTTCACTTGAAACCATATTTTCATAACACTATATGCTTTTTCAAAAATTCAGCCATCTGCTAGAACTTTTTGATACATTTCAATACACTCTCACGAATTTATCAGATATTGATTTATATTATTTTTATATTATCACAGATTAGTAATTACTATAAAACGTAAAAGCGTAAAAATAAAGCATACTAGGCATAATAACTATGGACTAAAATGTATACCTATTATTATTTAATGTGTGCTCCTGTTTGCCTGTGAAACATGGTATTTTTTTTTTGATCATGTCCAATCCTAAAGGCATTAATTGGCAGACGCGCAGACCCAACGCGATCAAACAATCCACGCAGACCGTCGGGGCCAACGTTTTTACTCCGTACCCTTGTGGCACAACCTTAAGGGTTCCGTTGCCGACTCACACTCGCCCTGTATTGGTGCTACAAAAGCGATCTACGCGCTACAGGTCTCACATGGCGGAAGGCTCGAGACTAGGCGATGGACCCAGGGAAATGGCGCGAACTTGTGCTCGCCCTATGACACAACACTGAGGCGTGACAGAGTGAAGCAAGTACCTAAGTAATTGAGGTGCTGAGGGTTAAAGTGCTGCAAATGAAATACATATAAATAAACAAATAATAAAATGACCAAAAAATATTTTTCAAAAATCATAGCATAAGAATAATGTATCATTCGATAAAAATACTTATTTGTCCACTTGTATTTGTATCTTCAGCTTGTCAATTCTTATTAAAATGTTACAAAATTAGATAATAATTAACTTAATTAACACTTAATTGTTTCCATCTCAACTTAACGAGTTTCATTTATTGTTAGTTATTACTTATTTATTACATACATTGGGTTAGCTAAATCATTCTACAATGGTAGGTACCATAGTCGATTTGTTTGCTGGCAAACAATACCACAAAAACTGCAAGCTGCTTTTACCGTGCCCATGATTTACCTATAAATCTATATATAAGAATGATGTTAATTTTTTTTAAATAAATATTGAACCATGAATGAGAATATTGAAAATATTGATATATATATTTAATAGTATCTGTGTACAGACGATTAAAATTAAAATTTCAGTGATACTTTAAAATTGTAATAATCATACTTGTATTGCTGAATGGTGGAAATGTTTTGATTTTATTTAATAATCAAATAATAAAATTATATATATATATATATGTATTAAGTATGATATTTTACATAATTTCGATCATAATTCTTGTTGTATTCCGGTAACATATAACATTAAATTTAATAGAATATAAGTGAAAACGATTAAAGAAACTTTGAACCTATTTCGTAAAGGATAATTTCAAATGAGCGTTTATATCTCCAGTAAAAACTTTACGAATTTGCATCTGAGAATACTTTTGATTAATGGGCGCCCAATTAATACAAATGACGACTATTTAACTAATGTTTTGTTCAAGGAAGTCATTTAAGTGTAGTTAGCAAAAGATGTATTCCTATTCATGCAAAATTATAAGTCTTTAATTTCTTCTCTTGCCGGATAATTAACGTTTAACGGGTGTTAAGCTTAATTATAATATTGTGGGTGCAAAGGGTTAGCGGTTCAGAGTATGAGTCTATGCTATGGGGTAGATAAAACTTTTCGCATTAAAACCACATTATCTCTTCCTAAGAGGCTTTTAATAATAATCCAAATTTAAATGTTTTGCGTATACCCGGCTTCCTAATATTTCGGTGACAAACTTAGCGTGTGACAAGCTGAATAAGGGCAGCACTCAGTTGCATCATCTGGTGCTATCAGGGTTTAACCGGGATTAAGGCGAAGTGCAATGATACCATAGTTTTACTTCTGCATCTTGCGACGAATTATTCTTTCGACCATGTCTGATCCTGATAGGATCATATGGGCCTCCACGGAGTGGAGGTTTGTATTAACAGATTTTATTTTTACGAGAAATGGATGTTAGCCACTTGCTCAACCTATTAGGTCCATACTCTGACTTATGCACAAATTAAAAAACATAATATGTGTACTTGTCAGACCCAGGATTCGAACCTGGGACCCTCGACTATATAGGCATTTAAGCCACACGGCCATCGTGGGTGTTAACGAACGGGTGCGACGAATTATAAACAGTTTTAAATATTCAATAACATTGAAATGAAAAATATTCATATTAATATTCAAAGAACAACTTGTTGCTACGTTTTTTTTAACATTTTAATCTCATTATTAACTACCTACATATTATTTTATGGTCATTTTTATTAATAAAAATAGCTTAATAATATATCTTGGTTGAACCGAATATTTTTCTAAACAATTTACAGTTGTAATGTTTTTATTTATAATACTATATCTACTAGAAAAAATCACTGAAACATATTATACGACGCCCGATGTGATACGAATGCGTATCATTGGATTCGCGCCAATTTGTTTTACCAATTAAGCCACGGTCGTTGTATCTAATTACAACAAAATTAACTAGTATTGTCCGGCAACTTCATCTTGGCTACGTGGCAATTCTGTGAACTACAATCCCCAATCGAACTTCCGGTTTCAAATTAGGAACGCCCCCAAATTATTCATTACATTTTTGACACTTCGTATTGGACGCATCTATCAATTTACGTAATTTGAAGCTTTTTACATTCAAAAGATGTCTAAAACAATACGAAATGATGTTCGTAATATTATCAGTAAACTTTTGATTTATTGCGAAGAAGAAAAATAGTCGTATTTAAAAGGCGAGCTTATACAATACTTTAAACAAGCCCATTATACGGGTTCCTGTCATGTCAGGTATGTCAAAATTCAGTGTTGCGATCCTAGAAATATTTCCCCAAATCCTGGAAATTATGTTTGTATATTATAAAGTTATGTGAATCGTAATCTATTTTATTAATATTTTTAGACGTATAATAATTAAGTATAAATGATCATTGGTTAATTAATGAATTATCCTTGTATTTTTAAACCGATAAGTAGGTACATATTGTTTTAAAATTTATGTAAGGTGGATATAATTTAATTTATAGAAAATTATTTTCACAGTATGTGTTTCTACAACAATTTTACTAAAAATACGATATAAAGACATCATTTGTAAATTCTAAAACATGTGATTGGGTCATCAATATAATATTGAATATGTTATATCTTTCACTTCTACTTATTTAGTCATAATTTGTGTTCTAGTTATTTCATTAAAAAATACCTGCACCAATACTATCAGTTAAGGGGGGACATGTCAAAAGTATCAAAATTGAGTTTTTATTGTATTTTCAAACCATGATCCTGGACACTAATTAAACGTTGTAGATGATCTATTTATATAATTTTGAAGCCTTATTATTCCTCATATTTATTTTAAACATGTGAATGTTCAAATACGCGCGTCAATATCATTTTACTTCCTACTTCAATTATAGTTTGTCAATTTATGGCTACGGCCGTATGTTGTAGCTTAACTACTGGGAAATGACAAAAGAAATGGCGTATTTCAAAAAAACACTACCTTATTCTTAGGTCAATAATTAATATAAAACAATCATTATTCATAAGATGTTTATCACACTTAAATGGTCAAAAACATAGCTTATAGTGAGTACCTTTGGAATTATCTTCAAATGTGTTAATCTTGCCGATTTTTGAATAATAAAATGGCTAATTCTTGTCAAATTTGGGATCACAGAGATTACCAATATAATTTTTTATCGTAAATATTTCAATATAATAATGTCGATATAAATTATACTGATAGTTTTATAAATGCGTTTAAAAATTAATAAATGTAAAAAATCTTAACACCACTGCACAGTTATGTACCGAAATATGACTATATTCTAAAACATTAGAGCGAGAGGTTTAAAAGAATACTATTTTATGTAACAAAAATACTTTATAAAGTCATCACATGTTTAAAATAAATATGAAGAATAATAAGGCTTCAAAATTATATAAATAGATTATCTACAACGTTTAAGGAGTGTCCAGGATCATGGTTTGAAAATACAATAAAAACTCAATTTTGACCTACGACGAGCACGTGGGCCGTTAATGTGGGTTCAATGATACATTTCCTTCCAAATTCAATAATTACGCTGTATTAATTAACCTAATATAATAGTAATAATTAAGAGTTGAAATTATTTGAAAAAAAAAATCTATTGATATTTATTGAACAATAATTAGACTTATAAATTAATGTACTTAAAATGTACTAAAACAAAAATGTATTAAGAAAATGTACTAACACCTTATTTCGCGGATATGTTTTCTCAAAAAATGACAACACTGAGAAATATTCTAAATGCGACAAGGGCGACTTCCTGTTCTCGCCTAATTAATGTTGTCGGACAGTAGTAGTGTGATTATCAAATTGCGTTAATTTTGGTTATCAAGATATCTTAATCTTAATTACTAATCGACGTCCGGATCTCTCCAAATTTTAGTTTTAACGTACTTGCACTTGCTAATAGATTTGAGAATGTAACATTCTTTATTTTGAACTTACATAATTTAAACACTTCATATACCTACTACATACACCAGTGGCGAAGGGTGGAGGTAGTGCATATTAAACTTTGTTAGTCATAGTACATATTTGTTTTTATTGAACTAAGATTACAATTTACAGATGGTATTGGTTAGTTTTTAAAAATCAATTAAACCCTGCCTAACCAAACCATAATAGTTTTGGTATATTTTGGGCCATCCGATAAAATTATGCACACTTTTTCATTCATACATATTATTTGTTTTCGTTGAATTAGTAATACATATTATTACACTCATGTTGTTGGTTAATATTTTTAAATTCGTTGAACCTTGCCTAATCCAAACTATGATAGATAAAAAATATTAGTCTATCTATGAAATATTAAAAATGATGTATGATTTAATGGCATAATTTTAGATATTTTATAGATAGATGAGTATTTTTTGACTATGATCTAGGTATGTTTCGCATGGTATAATTGAATTTTAAAAACTAATCTACACAATCTGTAAATTGTAGTCTTAGTTCAATGAAAACAGATATGTATGATTAACAAAGTTTAGTATGCACTATTTATGGCGGATCTTAACAGCCTACCTTCACTCTTCGCCACTGATACACATAAATATTAGAAAACATTTAGTGTGTTTTCAAATCATGTAATTATGTTAAATACACTGGTATTCAATTTTTATCCAGTACCCTACGATCAGTTGATAGTAGGTTAGGTACTGATTTTTTTTCCGTACTTATAAAAAACATATTAAATATATAATGCGGTAGAAAATATCCTCGGTGCTGCTCTACTTGACCTTTTATAATGTATGCGAATTTTATATAGTTTACCAAGATAGCGCGTCGTTAAGACGAACTTTAGAAATAAACAAAATGCAAATATCCTTATCATCCGCTTTTATTGAGTTTACTTGGCTCAGAAGCTTAGCGGATGAGATGAATTTTGAGCCCGATGGCCTTGCTTATGAATTGCGTCAAAGATGAACGCATTATAGTAGGTATTACGTAAGTAAGGCTTATGGAGTTTTCAACTTCTCGTGTCCTTGGGAATGAAGTGGTAAATGACCATTGAATATTACTGTATATATTTTGTTGAAATATATTAGATATCAAACAAAAAATAAAGCTCCTATATGTAGTGCTTTTATGTTTATTAAAGTAAAATTCTTGCACAACCAGGTCTCATTCGTTTCTGCCCTAAGCCTTCTACAGTAATTATAATGAAAACTCTGTCACTTCTTCCACTTTGTCCGTTCACACTGACAATCTACTTTACTATAGGTTGTAATTGTGTTGTCGATTCTTGAGAAATAGTGCTATTTTCTCAAAATATTTCAATTTAGTTTTTTTGTTTTTCGAGAATTCTCGAGATTCGAGAAATATATGTGTTGGATCATTTTCGAGAAACCTTATATTACTATTTCCTATGCGTAAAACTGCCGGTTAAGAAGTATTAAACGAAAGAACTTTATTCTTCCGGAAATTTTTATGAATGAAATTTTACCCTTTTGCCGTTTAGGTTTTTTCAAGGATAATATGACAATTCCAAGATTTTTTTTATCAGATGCTTACAATGAAGTATTTTACTCAAGGCCTGGACAAAAACGAACCATAAGTGCGAGTGAGTAAGTATTGAACACGCTTATATTTCCGCAATATGCGTTAGAGTAAGATAGAATTTCTACCGTTGAATTAAATATTTTTTGGAAACGTCGTCGGTAAATATTGATTTGACCGAATACATTCATTTAAAAACTGCGAGCACGTGTTGCTGAAATTTATTGTTTTTTGTGTTAAATATAAAGTTAGTGGTAACTATTTTTAAACATTTTAGTAAAACATGTGGACCATGTTATTGTGACCAGGTTAACTATGTTGTGTTTAAATTAGGTAGCCGTACTGAGAAGCAACACGATGGTATGGTATAACGTTTCATAGTTAAGTTGATGATAATAAAATCGAGGTTCTACTGTGCGTTATACGCAAGAAACACGGCTTCATTTTGCCGAACAATAGGCGCGCTCTTCATGTCATTAGTCATTACTCTGAGATTTCACTGTATAGGTATTTAAAATAGTTTCTGGAATATCAATAATTTACTTATCGTAAACGGATGGACAGTGTTGTCTAATTTGTGATGATTGCATGGAGGTGCGTTCTCCTTTACAAACATTGAAAAAATTTTCTTAAAAACTCACTAGGGGGAGATGGGGTTAGTTGCAACAATCGATTTAAAATGGCCGCCAATCAAGATTTTAACGAAATTTATTAGTTGTACGTCAGATGGTAGTGTGGTCTGAAAATCAGTTTAAAAAAAAAAAGGTAAATATTTTCTGTTACTTTTATACTTACTTTATTACGAGGGTGGGTCAATAATTCCTTAGAAAAAAGCATTAAAACAGGTTTTTTTTTTTTTTTTATTTCTCAACATAATTTCCTTGGAGCTCAATACACTTGGTTAGACGTTTCTCAATTTTTTTTAAACCGTCAGAAAAATAAGTTTTCGGAAGGTCCTCAAAATAAGCATTTGTCCGATCGATGACTTCTTCATTTGAAAAAAAACGTTGTCCACTTAGCCATTTTTTTAAGTTTGGGAAAAGGAAAAAGTCACTGGGGGCTAAATCTGGCGAATACGGTGGGTGGTCGACCAATTCGAACTTCAATTCTTCAATTTTAGCCATTGATCGTAAACATGTGTGAACACGGGCATTGTCCTGATGAAAGAGGATTTTTTTCCTGTTTAAATGAGGCCGTTTTTCTTCAATTTTGTTTTTTAGCTGGTCCAATAAAGATGCATAATAATCCCCTGTTATTGTTTTTCCTTTTTCCAAATAGTCAACGAAAATAATTTCACGTGCATCCCAAAATACAGTAGCCATAACCTTACCAGCTGATTTTACGGTTTTCGCCTTCTTTGGACATGGTTTGCCTTCGCAATCCACTGCCTTGACTGTTCTTTCGTCTCGGGAGTATAGTGGTGTATCCATGTTTCATCTACAGTCACAAAGCGACGAAAAAATTCATCCGGATTGCGTTGCATGAGCGACAACAGGGCTTTAGAGGCCACCACCCTACTGCGTTTATTGTCGACTGTGGGCAAACGCGGCACCCATCTTGCAGAAATATTTTTCATGCCCAATTTGTCATGTAAAATAGAAATGACGCTACCTTTTGAGATCCCTGTAACCTCAATTATCTCACTCAACTTTAATCTTCGGTCACTTAACACCATATCGTGGATTTTATTGATCATTTCTGGTGTAGTCACCTCTACAGGACGTCCTGAGCGTGGTTCATCCTTTGTTGATGTACGACCACGTTTAAATTCATTTAACCAGTTATAAATAGTTGCAAGTGAAGGAGCAGATATGCCGTGAACTAAATCCAACTCATTTTTTATTTCCTTTGCTGTTAACCCTTTTATATTAAAATGTTTAATAACAACTCTAAACTCAATTTTCTCCATTTTCCATTTTTCCATTTTCCACAAGCAAATTTTTTTTTTAAATGTACGAGAAACACACAACAACCCGACCAATCTGATTGAAACTTCGCAGCATACTGAATCGGTAGTGCCGCTGCATGAAAACAAACCGCTTGCAGTACTGGTCGCGCCACCTGTCGGCTTTTCTAAGGACTTATTGACCCACCCTCGTAATTTGGATATCTGTCTTATATATTTTCTTGCCAAAGTATTGTAAAATATATGCACGGATCTTAAATTCACTCAGTATTACAGCAATCTTTGCAGCAAAATTTTGAGGCTGGAATTCAATTTTAGATGACGGGGTTGGTTGCAACAAATGTTACGGGGTTACTTGCAACATATTTAAACTGACCCGAAGTAAAAAACAAATTGTTATGTATATATTATTTAATAATAATAGTGATACGGAAACATAATTAATAAGCTGTGGTTGTGTTAAAGACCGTTAGGTATTAACGGTTGAAAATTGAGAGATTTCATACGACGAATCTTGTATGCTTAGATTACTTGTATGGTTTTTTTTTTAAATTTTGTATGGTTTCACGCCCATGGAAATAAGGAAAATGAAACATGTGGGCATACTTTATCTGTACCAATACAATGCTTTTTACATAATATGTGTCAACTGCAAATCAGATGTCCCTGATGCCTCCGAGTAGATGTTGCAATTTGCCCCAGAGGTGTTGCGTGTAACCCCGCTGTTGGGGCAGGATGCAACGATTCTCCATTTTTAGAATAAACATACGTATATGTATATATTTTCTATAAATTGATTAGTTTATTCATAATAATATCTACCTACTTTAATTATCAATTATCGTTTCTTCATTGGAATACATTGCGTAAGTTTGAAAATAAAAAATACTAAAATAGAAACATCAAAAGTGTAGCAAAACCCCTTCCCCTACATTATATTTTTGTCAATTAGCTCATATCTAATAACTAGAGTATTAAGCCAACTTTCCATATTATACTATTTATTGACTGATAATATATAAGTACTTATCATGAACCCTTAACGAAAGAGAAGTCCAAAATCTACGAGTGACGCAAACATAGACTCATTTACGGTTCAAAGAGCTAAAGTAACGTCTAATTGATACTCAACTTTTTCATTTGTATTCCTTTTTTTTTACAAAATCAATTATTATTTTACCATTAATCATTTCAATAATATTTCAATACACAATAATTAGTTGAAAGTACTTAGAATAAGGCTGTCATCTTCTAAAAAATCACACAATTTTACTCTCCTCTTGAATCACTTCTAAAATTGTAGAAACTTATCCACTAATTGACTAACCCATGGGTTTTATTCATTTCTTTCCCTAGCCACAGGCCCCCCTTAATATGGAGGCCTTGGACTATAGCGCCTTTAGCCCTAAATAAAATCTGACCCTGGACGCAAATGCTGCAGGAATGAACACACACTGTATAATATACAGTCATACAGTGGTACATGTCATAAACTTATAGGATAATATGCTGGTCTAATGCAAACCCGATGAATTGATGAATTAATTTCGGTAGATATTGTATATATATTATAGAAAGAATTGTGAATATTGGAAGTAGCTAGATGATTTTTCTCTTCAATAGTTGAGTAGTGTGTCGACCCCTGATAATTATGATGATGATGACTCAATTTGTAACTATTACTAATGTAGTGACAAAGAGTTACGAGGCTATTGAACTGATTAATCCTTATCTACAAATCGCTTACTCTACATTTATTTTCCAACCATATATTTATGCATATAATTTTACAGTTTTGTAACTTCATACTATGCCTAGTATCATACACGTATTATTGATTAAAAAAACAGTTTCCTGTACTTTATTGAAAATTATACATGTTGGTTGTGCTAATTGCGACACTCAATAATAACTTTCAGCGTTTACGAGTTATTTTATTTCAATTGTGCATCCGGTTATGCCTATGTGCATTTTTCACACTTAATTTATTTAATAAGGTAGCATCAGTTTTAACTGACTGCAAATAATATTATCAATAGTATAATATAATAATATATAGTAACACCGGAAGAGAAACTTTTAAGTGCTGCACCCAATGATAGTGCATTTAATATTTTATTGTCATTTCAACATAATACATAGTTGCCAATAATATACTGATACATATATATATCAGTATATATATTTAGATATCTGTATTTAGAATCCAAATTTCCATGTGATTAGCGACAGGCAAAACATCGAGAGCGTCAACAGCTTCACATACCTGGGGGTACACATCACAGGAGAGTATTTTGCAGAGAGAACTCGCTATCCGAATGGGAATGGCTGGAGCAACATTCAACTCGATGCGGAGTGTCTGGGACTCACAACTATTGTACTCAGTTAAAACCAAATGCCGCCCATTCAACGATTGCATTCTGCCAGTGCTGCTTTACGGTAGCGAATCATGGCACCTTACGAAGGCTCCGTTTACTGAGCTTCGAAAACAGATGTTTGCGACGGATATTTGGTGTGCGGTGGGCGGTATGACTTTAGGAGTAACGATGTGACAAGAGAACGCACCAAGTAGCCTCTCAACACGCTGAGAGTGAAGAGGAGACGTTGGACCTGTCTCGTGTATTGTGAGATCATCGGGAATCTAACTCGGAGACTACGTGTGGCATTGGACTGTGGGGTGGCTGCTGAATATGAAATATGTCGTATTTTTATTATCGTCAAAATATGGGAACCCTAAATATAATATCACAGGGGTTTGTCTTAAAATAATATTAAAAAAAAAATCAATAAAATTACATCCGAAAGTAATCTGACCAAATTGGTACTTATAATAATAGTCAAACAGCCGGCAAAGTCCGTTAAAAAACCGTTGGCGGAGGTAAAATTCCGCCCGGCAACCAAAGCATAGATAACAAACAGACAGTAGCCATCACCGGGAGAACACCTTTCCAGAAAACTATTCTCGGTTTCCTTGAACTCCAGCTGTTTTCTGTCAATGGGAAGCACATGCGTCTCTGTCGATGCAGGTATACTATTATTATTGCTGTTATTGTAAGGTGCACTCTTCTCACAAATGATAAATAATGGCACGCTCCTCTGGCCCTAAATGGGACGGGACGGGCTTATGTAGGTATATTGTAGAATGCACGTATGGAAGATTTTGCAGCGGATGCGCTTTGAAAAGAATGATAATATAGTGTACGGAATAGGGATTGATTCAATTTGGTTAGTAGAAGGTCACGTAGGATGATATGATCACCACCATTGATGTTCGTCACTGTTCTGGCAGAAAACACTAATTCGAAAAAATGACATATTGAGTTAGTACCAAAATGTTCCTGATTTCAAACTTTACCGTCTGGAAACCTTCTTAATAAATAAACAGTCTTTATTTTAAAGTCATCCTTTTTACGATTACTTAATAAACTCACATGATAGACTATTATTTCAAACATTTTAACAACTTCAAAGTCAAATTACTCAAAACTAGTAGTCTCCAGTTAGTGTGTTCTGCCAGAACAGAGACGGTATAATGTGGGTATATAAATGAAATGATTACTGCTTATTGAAAATTTCAATTGATTTATAATAATTTAATTTGATTTAAAGTTTCGTCGGGTTAATTCATCAGGAATTGTGGGCATACTAAAAATCTATTTAATTTTCGTATTTTTAAATAAAAAATACATTAAAACAATAAATGGTACTGTTCGGTTATACGGAATACAGCGGAAAACTCATTTTGAAAATAGCCGATAAACTGGATTATTTGTTGGTTTGGGTTAGTTTAGGTTAGATTAGGTTGGGTTAGGTTAGGTTAGGTTTGGTTAGGTTAACCTAACAAATAATCCAGTTTATCGGCTATTTTCAAAATGTGTTTTCCGCTGTATTCCGTAAGTATAACCGAACAGTACCCAATAAATTATTCAGAAATATCACCGAGACATACCCCGAGAGAACTTATAATTAAACTACATTTCAATGATAAAAATAACTTGTTAAATAATATAGGTATGTTGATAATTCGATAACACATAAAATTCCACAAAATCTTGACAAAAATATGGTGCCGGGCCGGACTACCTGTATCCATCGGATTGCAGCCAATGTTATCAGTCTATATTTTTTCAAATAAGTACATAGGTTTCCGACGTATTTCCGATTTATCTACTTATCCTCAATAAGGAATGTTATATTATATAAGTATTTTGAATTCATTGAATACAAAAAAGTTCCGAAAATTATATTATGTTATAATAAGAAGAAAGTGTTTACAGAACACAAGTTTTTTTATTCTTAGTTGATCTTTGAATTTAAAAAAACTCGTCGATGTTACATAATATTATTTTCCTACGTATGAATTAAAACACTTAATAAATTTAAAAAAAAACCATTTCATATTTTTTGCGTTAAATTTGATCAGTGATTTCTACATTCATTCAATGAGAAAAAGCGTTGGTGATACATCAGAATTAATAGGTACATAATGAGCCTGGCAGGCTACACATGTGAGTTTAAGTGTTTACATACTTAATATAACATAATTATATCAATCGTCATGTAGCATTTTCTCATTTCGTGCAGTTGTTTAATATTTCAACTTATGCAATTAGGTATTAATGATTCTGTACCTGTGTTATTAAAACTATAAATTAATACTTATAATAAGCAGCCAACTTGAAAAATAAATATTTTTGACATTAAGAAACGCCCAAAGTCATTAAATATTAATACGTATAAAAATATCATATTTTTTTCTAGATTGATTCAAATATCATCTTCCACAGAAGCTGTAAATACCAGTAGGTACCTACATATTTTTTTTCTTTATTTGGAAGCAATTGAGCTCTTCTCTGAATGGAAGGCTATTCTGCTTTACAATGGTTTACAAAAGTATACATACACTTTTTTAACTACAGACATAAATAGTTACATTATTAATAATACAGAATTACATTTTTGTTACACTATACACTAGACATTTACGTTACATTTTTGGAGAAATTCATATACAATCTTCATAACTGAAATATTTGGTTTGGCAGGAACGAATTAGTCGTGAAAGGAGGGGTATAACCTGCATTTTCCCAATTTATTCATTAACACCACTCTCTCCTGGTCATAGGCATCACATTGCCAGACAATGTGGTTAAGATCTTGAGTGGGATGCCCACACTGACACTGAGGGCTATCCACCACTTTAATTTTGTACAATGATTCGTTGAGACTGTAATGCCCTGTCCTGCTTCTAGCTATTGTCACTATTAAATAGTGATAATAATATTTCTTTCCCAAGATTTTCTAAATATTTACCGTTATTTTCGCTCATTGTTTGTTTAAACTGGGCTTTAAAATCTGTGTATGGAATTCTTATATTTTCTGATGGGTATTTTACAGATTTTTTTGCCAATTGACCAGCAATTTCTAGCAGAGCGTCTACACGCGTAAGTCCATAACGCGCCTACATATTTTGAGGCCAATATCGGCAATGTAAATTGCATCGCCTATCTACAGTATCCATGCATTACAGTAATACGTCAATGGCTGGTAGTAAATCTACGGATAAAAGACAGTTGTCCAGAACAAAACAATTTAAAATACGGTCAAGACACGCATAAGTCGAGCTAAATTCATCTAATTATTGCCAAGTTAATCCAGACGATTCTGCATCGCGCTTTTAGCCAGTGCTCCACCTAGATAACCTTTTGTTATATTGGCAAAGGAAAGGACCTTATTTCCAAATAAAGAACATCAATATGCAGGCAGCCTGGCGGATTTATGCAGAAGGTAGAATAAACATGTTAGTTTGTGTTAAAAACGATAACTCGTTTATTCCCAAATTGTGGACTGTCTGCATAACTACGCTCAGTAAATTTTATTAAGTGAGAATTTTACTTGGTATTATTTTTCAAGAGTTGTCGCTTGGATGATAATGAAACGGTATTAAACTTTTCCCTGATATCAGCTGCTGAGAAATGATCGGAGACCGTGAAGCGACATGTCGTGTCTGCATCCGCGAAAGTGTTTGTTTACACGTGCATCAAAACATCGCATCCTGTCTGTATGTACGTTCAACTTCGGTTTCGGCTAAAGGCATTCACCAGTATTTTCATGCATATTCATAATGCACCGTAAACAACTAGTAAGTTTAATATTATTAATATATGCTGACAAGATAAGTAGGTATTGCGTTTTAGTTGTTTACCGTTTTGAGCATGCTTTGAAACATTAAAATACGATTGGCGACCAAGAACTCGCATGATTGATATAATTAAATTTATCAGATGTAAGTAGAAATGCATGATCGAGTATCAAACATAGTGGAGACATTAAAGAGAAGCCTTCGTGCAGGAGTACATCGAGAGAACTTGAGATGACAATATGTTGAAGCAGGAAACACAAAATAATTGAAATATGTGCTGAACCAAAAATGAATACCAAATGAAATGGTCAAAAAATCTATGATTAGGATTAGATGGTGCTATCAATGACTGCCAATGTGTGGGTCACCGACGTTGACTCACAACAGTCACTTTAGATAGCGACAGGTGGAGAGCTAATGGTAATGAGATCGGGTAATGAAATCGCCGAGATTATCGCTCCGTATCGTGGAAAAATTAAGTTGACTGTCTTGACTAGGTAATAGATTTATTCTTATATTATTATATTTAAGAAATATGTTAATATTTTCAGTAAATTATCGAGTTACTATTTCCATTTAGAGCGCTGGGCATTGAATAATCTGGAGATATCAGTGGTTTTGGGTAGCCTCCAGAAAGAGCGTCATCGCGCCGGTGCTACCAAGTTAATGGGTTTATTGGGGACAATCTTCACTCTGCCCTGAGAGAAACAGATGGGTAAAAGTCTTGGTCCCTCAAAAGATGACGGAATTTCAAGGTATACATGATCCTCAGCCATGACGGAAAGATCAAGAAGAAAAAGGTATATCAAAATCATGTTACATGCTTCAATATTTAGTCAGATTTAGTATATTATATCTGATATGAAATGGTTTAAAAAGTACATTCATAATACAATAATTGTTCTAATTCCATTGGCATTTAGACAAATTTTCATTTCTGTTGGTAGTTTATAAAGAGGTGTGTAGTAAAAAGGAGGTTGTATTAACAGTTATACCTACGTTAAATAATAATTAATAAGTATTCTAATTATTATCCTTTAGGATTGGTATATGAATTCTTATTAAAGGGTGGAAAAATATAGCTTAATAATTTAATTAGTTAATACCTACATACTTTTCAGTTGACATTTTTATGATTATGAACGCTCATGTAATATTCTTATTTGGTGTACCTATATATCGTTAATATAATTCAGTAGGGTGAATATTATTATTTTAATATTTGTTTGACTAAAATACATTACGCTATGCAGGTGAAGTATAGGTATAGCCCGCATACATTAAAATACAATTATATATTTTCGGTGAGTTAAAACCATCGCGAGACACTTTATGACTTTATATTATTATAATACAGTAAATTTGTAATAATTTTACTTTAACACGACAAAAATATTTTTATGTAGGTATTTAAGTAGTTACCTACAAAATTTTATTACGCATTTTTTAATTCCTAAATATTACCAAATTGGTATAGAACCCAAAGAACAATACTTACATAATAATATAACAACCGATTTAATAATATAGAATTAATAATGTGATATCCAGTGTTTTGAAGGCGGGTTCAATTTATTACTTGACGATGAGGACCGTTGAGTGTACTTAAATATTACCAATATTGATTGCGTCTTTCGTTTACGTGACAACCTTAGATAGGTAACTATTGAAATTAACATAACTTCATTAACACACGTTTAAGTTTATTCCATATTTTTCCACACTCGATATTTAAACCTATTTATTACCTCACCCAGAAGGCAACCCAATTCCCATTATTTTAGTGGCCCCTAGCACTGACATGAAATTATATGTACTTATATAAAATGCCGTGATGAAATTTGATCATTTTGTTAAATCTTTTTATCTAGTGTGTACCAAATATTATCGATTTTCATTAATCATTATAGACATTTTCGTCGTTAAAGTCTGTCGTTAAAATACTACTTACCAAAATATCAAAATTGTTTTTACATATTATATACCTATACATTAGGATCACGCATTACCCCTCAAAACGACATCAGCCAAGAAGTTAGCAGAAGTATTACTCTGACAAACAAATCTTACTACGGTTTACAGAGACACTTCAGATCAAGACTCCTCTCAAAGGAAACTAAAATAAAGTTATACAAAACCCTCATCAGAACCATATTAACCTATGGGTCGGAATGCTGGGCTTTATCAAAAAAGATGAGAGGAAGCTGGATATCTTTGAAAGAAAGATATTAAGAAGAGTCTTCGTAGCTGTATGTAAGGAAGATGGCATGTAGCGAGGAAGGTACAACTTTAATATGCGTTGTATGAAGATACCACTGTAGTCTCACACGTGAAAGTAGGGCGACTTCGTTGGGCAGGCCATGTCTGTAGGATGGAAGACACCCAACCACCAAAGAGGCTTCTCTTCAACAGACCAGAAGGGAACAGGAGGGTCGGGAGACCTAGACTGCGATGGCTGGACTGTATAGGAAGAGACACAGCATCCCTGAGACTGAGGAAGTGGAGGGAGCTTGCGGCAGACAGAGGGGAGTGGAGACGTTTCCTGGAGGCGGCTAAGACCCACATTGGGTTGTAGTGCCGATGATGATGATACATTAGGCATATTTTTTAAATGGCAATTAAGAGTCTGAGTAAACCGCTACTAACCATTCCTGGTAGGTACCAAATATTACTATTTAATTTAATTAATATAAATGTTTAGTTATATCACATTCCATTACAAATGGGAGCATTTTATCGTTTAAAACTTTAAAGCCATTTATCTTCGAAAGAAATTGGAGTCACAGTAGAATAAATTGTATACTATAGACGAAATTATTAGGTACTAATTTGTAATTTAAAATATTAATTTAGGTCGAAACAGTTTTGTCATCGTACATATTCTTAAACATTTTAATTTTCAATCGACTTCAAACATTAAAACATAATTAATAGTATCTACTGATGTTTTGAAAGTAGTTTATCCCGTATACTTTGCGCGTTCGTACACATTGTATTGAAGACGTTGAAGATAATACTACTAATATGAGGGTACATAAAAAAGTTGTGGTCATAAACTTTAGTGAGGCGACTGCGGGCATGCGATGGTACGAGTGTTCAAAGCTTAAAGGCGTCTCCCATTCATTAAGATTTTTTCGTGCCTATTTTAAAAATAGGCACCATTTTTAGTTTTTTTTCAGGTGAGCACTTAAGGCAATAGCAATAACCGGATCCTAATTGCCCACTAAATCATGGCCTCTCTTGTTGTTTTCCTATCTCCAGAGTCGAGCAAAGCAGTTATACTCAAAATTTAGATGTTGTTTATTTTCTTAAATAAATATTTTAGTCAGAATAAAATAAACTTTACCATATTAACTAACGACTAAAAGATTATTTGAAATCCAATGCTATTATTTAAGTAAAACAACATTGAGTAGGTCTTCTTCTTCTTGTGTCATCCTTTATTGAAGATTGGCCCCTGCTACGCTCAACTTTTTTCAATATTTTCAACCGTTAGCCCAGTCGCACATTGCAAATCGTCTCGACTGGGATAACAGTCATAAATCAAAACTGACTCCAACATGTAACTTTCTTATGTGCGTATAGCAAGGCCATGCGAGGACAGTGACGTCACCCGGCAAGCCAAAATGAATGACGAAGTGCGACATTTCGGGATTATACCTGCGCTGTATGTCGTGTGAAAATAGTTGCATGTGCCTGCAGATGTTTTTTTCAAACGAAAATATTTTATTCCGGCAGTGTGCGAAGGTCCATAAGATAACGCGTGTCTTGTGAATAACGATGACGTCACATCGACGTATTCGACACATTGCAGAAGGACGATTTTAGATGCAAGAGCCGGCTTAAGGTGACGCATCAGTGAAACGCCAAATAATTTTCAACTGTACGGGCGACGAAATTTTGGACTCGCTGCCATTCACTGAGAGAATGTTGACCCGGGAACACGTCACTTTGCTGCGTGATGGCGACGGGTCAATTAATTCTAAAATCGTGTAAAGATGACTAAAAACGTTACCCATTTACTTTAAAAAGAAAACATGTCAATGAATATATTATTATTGTTACTAATAGAACAATAAACAGAACATAAAATGGACGTATGTTGGATTTATATGACAATTAATATTTCGTTTGACAGGCGTCATTTTCACCCGCCACCCGCAATCCGCGCATCGCCTAGCGACGATCTTTTTAGACCGTGCCTCAACTAATGCATGGCCTTAATGAAATATGGTATAGAAACCTAAAAAGCGTCCATCATATTCCAAAATGGCAGCCGTATCACAGTTATTATTTGGCACTAGCACTATGGATATGCAAAGTCTCGTCTTTAGGCGAATTATTTCCATGCAAGGCACTGTTTTATCTGAGCAACAATCCTCAGTATAATTTTATATTTTACCTTTAAACATTGATCCTGTCAAAGGGTTAATTTTCTTTCTACTACTACCTTTACTAATACCTTTTTTCTAGATACATAAATCAATGGTAAATACAGTAAATGAATGATTTTATTCCCTAATTTAAATACATATAATTTTGATGTTGGCTTGATAGTGCAAAGCAAGATAATCGAGACAATGCGTGATCGAAAACCTCAACTCATCTCACGTTTCATGTACCTACTAAACTCAGCATTTCTGTCGTTTTTGACGTCCCAATTCCAGAGATCGGCAATAAGACATAAGTTTATAATAGTAGGTACTTACTTATAATTTATAATAGTTTCGGGTTTCCGAATTAATTGCAGTCGGAACCCTTAAATATATTATACTCCAGCGGTCTCCGGCGTTGAAATATTTTTTTCTTTGTCAAAACAAAATCTTTTTAAGTCCAGCAACCCCTGTGGAACAGTAAGGCTCCATGAAATTCTATTTGGGAAACGATGACTGAATCGATTGTTGTCATTAATACTTATAGTAATATGTATATAGTTACCTGCCTACTTACTTATAATTCATTGATATGACTTTAGTGGATAAAATTTTTTCGCTAGTTTTTTTATCGCACGTGTATTTATTTATAATAATACCCACGTATTGAATTTTTCTTCATTGGCTCTTCTAGTACAATAAGCTGTGGATCTTGGTCGCCTCCATTTCTAAGTGGGATTTCCTAACCTTTTTACGAGAAAATGGTGTTCGTCATTTACTCAACCTATTATGTCCATCCTTTGGATCCAAACACATATTAAAAAATAAAATGTGAATTTTCCAGACTTGGGATTCGAGCTTGAGAGATCCACAACTTCACTAGCGGATACGTTACCATTCGGCCACCGGGAGCATTACATTTCAATTAATGATTCAATTTCTCCCGTCAATATATTATTACCATATATATAATATTATTATGTCGTGTTATATAATAGGAACCTACCAACTGCTAATAACAAAAACCGTTCCTACAGCTCATGTATATATTTTGAAAGGTTAGAACGTTAAAAAAATATTATTGAAGCGTTCATAATAATGAAAAAATTAATTTATTCCAAATATACTCATAGTGCGGTACCACTGAAAAGGTAGGTAACTTAATTTAATGATTAAGTATCACATGGTATCAGCTGTATCCTGAGCATTCAGTAGCTGCAATTTTGTTGCATGCCACCAGGTATTGAAAACTTTTGGCAGAAATGGATACTTTGGTGCAATTATAATAACATTATTTAATTAAGTACCACATTTGTTAAATATCTCAATATTTATTACACCTTATCTTATACGTCGTTATTTATTTTAACATTCATGGAAAACTAATGTTAATTAGTAAAAGGTAATTAAAATAAATATTAAACTACGCATATACAGAACCCAAAACGGATCAATGTTATCGATCTTTTAATTTAACAAACATAATAAAAAGTTGCTTGGTACAAATTACTTTTACTGTAAGTAAGTAGGTACACATTATTATTAGTTATTATGGCAAACTATCGTAAATATACTAAATTATAATATATTACAGAATATACAAAAAATTTAATTATTTTAGCACACATTGGCAGTGCTTGGCTACGTGAATAGATACGGTGACAGGTTTGGAGCCCCTCTTTTTAACGAAGATATCTGTTAACATCTCAAATGGTTTACACGCTGTATGGAAAACATACTAATTTTATTGTCTAGAAGATCTAGCTTATAAACTTGGAGACGTGTTTCGTTTGCATATTGTACCAAAACCCTGGTCTCTTGCGCACGGACTGAACCGGTGTATCTAGAACCAAAAACTGTGTGAAAAACTGATGTCTGGGGATGCTCAGATTCAAATTGCGATTGAGACGCGGATCAAATTGAGGAATACGACGTGATGGTTTACACGCCCATTGCAACCAGCAGCACCATCGACAATGCTTGAAGCTAATGACGCAGCAATTACGGTGTCCAAGGCGTGATTGGATTGGCGCATCTCTCGCACGAACACGATAGAGGAAGAAGAAGAAGTAATTCAGTATTAAATGCCGTAAGTAAGAAGTAGATAGGTAAGTAATTGGGCAGTTTCATTATTTGTTTATTTATACGTTCATAATTATTTCCGAAATCAACAGTTGTCGACAACATTTTAGAGGTTAGAGCGGACGAAACCTTTTTCCTGAAACGTTTTCGATTCTCACAGCAAACCAATTTCTGACGAGCAAGGTCACAACATTATCGTAAGGGCACGCACGCCATATGCCAATTTGGGATTTTAAAATTTTGCACGAAAAGAAATGAAAAAAAATATACCCGTGTCTCAGCTCATGTGTTGTTATCATTCCGACTGACTTTGGAACTTAAATACATTACGTAATAATAATATTTAATCTAATCTATGATCGTCATAATATGATGAAATTAATATTTCAAGTGAAACGATTTTATCTTAAGAAAAATATAGCATTGAAATATGTTAAACTAAGTAGGTACTTTATTTGTTAGTGCATCTTCGTTTATTAGATAGAGCCACAGACCAGATTGATAAATAGAATTTCGATAGGCTTATTACCCAATACACCACATTTCGACGCAGGGTTTTGAATGTGTGGGTATCCTACAAAAATGAACCACAGATAATAGACGTGAAATAGTGTGTGTTGCAACCTTCAAATACACTAATATTGAATGAGCGTCAGTGGATAAAACGTGAGCAGTAGTTGTCAGGACGAAATACAAACGTATTCAGTTTTCTCAAAATAGGGCCGAATCACAAAGTTATGCGGTCTGCCGTATACTTACTGTAGATATTATGTAGTATTTGACCACCTTCCAGGATGCAGAATCCGATCGGCTTGAAAAAAGGCATTATCTGCTTGTATGTGACGGAAGACAGCAGAAATACCTTCCATAATTATTATCATCCATGTTTAATTCATTAATTTAATTGAAAGGATTCAAATAAATGCTAGGTAGATACTTATTTTTAACAGTTCTACAATTTTTACAACGTTTTTATTAGCTCGTATTCTTGTTTGTCCGGTGGTTGTATGTCCAGTACAAATCTTGCAATCAATTTTTAACTAACTTCCCGACTAGCTAGACATTTAAAACTTTTAGAATATATCAGAACACGGTGCCAATGCATTCTTTTAATACTTTTAGCCATCTTTAAGAAGAATTGAGTTCATTTTCAGTGAATTCTGTTTTGTATGGAAAGTTATTTCAGAAAAATCCGTAATAAGTAAAAGACTATTATTGGTTGCTAAGGGGGAAGCAACTAAAAAGCAACTAAAGCAACTAAAAGCAACAAGGGGGTAGCAACTAAATTATTAATATATTATACGTGCGTTACTATGGAAATCAAAATTACATTTCAGTATTCTATATTTGTTTGTTTGTTTGTTTTTTATTTACTTCATATCAAGTACAAGTTTGAGCATATTGAGCGTAATAATTCAACAGACAATTTAAAAACGTTGTACTTAGATATTTTTTATCTTGTAATTATTATGAAGATTCTATTCGGTTTGAATGCTTTTCTGCCATTCGTAAATCGTTCTGATGGTTTCGGAAAAAAATTCTACGAACAAGTGTTTTCATACAAATTACCGTACACTAATAAATTAATAATGAGTCTATATATTAAATTTCATTTTCGAGAAAAAACATAAACTTTTCCAGACACTCTCGTAAAAAGCACCTTTTTAAATTATCTTCAATTAACTGTTTTAAATATTCATGGCCTACTAGTAATAATGTAGACCTTTTCCACCATTAATAAAGGCGTCCTCCACCTTAATAACACGTTCAGATACTTAATTTTACGGTGCAACGCAAAAATATATCGTAAATATAAAAATGTGCCCTTTTTCTGGTATTCACACAATTTATTGAGCCCGCTGGGTTCGAGTTTAAAAGTTTAATTTATGTAAAGTATTATTTATTATGTAATTTATGATTGATGCATACAAATAGAGCTCGAACCTATATTAAACGTAGTATTTCTAATACTTCTCTGAGTGAAATGATATTAACGGGTAATAGAATTATAAAATACACATATATTTACATTATAATATTGTAAAATAATAACAAACATATTTATGAGGTACTTTAGACGTAAATTTAAAACACAATTTTATCCTTGTTGTTATTATATTCTAAATATGACATATTTCAATAAAGAATCAACAGAAAGAGGTAGTAAACATGTATTATACCTACTTGGCCCAACACTTTATCGATAAAGAGGTACTGGATGAAACACTGGTTTTATCATTGATATATCAATGGGTTTTATGATGTTTTAGATGACTTATCGGTTATCGCCAAAATTCGAATGGTTTGATATTTGATGTTGAGGAAAGTATACAAGTCTGTTTACCGGAAGCCAGGCGGGAACAGCGACAATTTTCATAACCGATTTCGGCAAAATTCATGAATTAACCTAACCTAACAAATAATCCAGTATATCGACTGTTTTCAAAATTTCTTTGCCGTTGACTTCCACTAAATAGACAAGAACCGAGAAAAGCTGCATGCCTAGTATGGTTTTGAGTCTTGACATATCTGACGAAAAGATAGAGAGACTGATAGAGGGTAGTAAAGCCATGCATCAATTATAAAAAACCAATAAAAACATTTTATATAAGCCAGAATGAGACTTCTGAATGATTCAAATGATTTGTGATAAATGTGCTCGTAAGTTCCTTACCTATCATTATTATCAGATATTTGATACAAATTGATGTCAATTGATATAATATTTAAACCTAAATGGAACATTACTGTACTTATATAAAAAATAATCGTCGTATCTCAAATAAACGGCACATGTTTTTAAAACTTTGTCAAATTCTCGACGAAGAACGTGTTATCCGGTCTCAACGCTATTCTTCCATCTGTTATTTGAATAAATGTTCACGGCCATAATGCATATACGTATAAATATTTACGTATATTTTAACGGACACGGATTCTTTTAACTATGAAATTTCAGTGATTGACACAATATTTTTAAGAAATTAAGAAGAAAATTACGCAATGCAATTTGGTTGCCAATCTTTGATAGAACAAGATTACAATATATATATAATGTAAAAATAATGAGAACAATATTAATGTATATTACATAATATATAATATACTGAAAAATAGCGTATGCTGAAATACGGGGTTGATATTTGCTTAGTTAGGATTGGTGATGTTTCTTAAAAAATATATACATACCTATGTGATTGGCTTTGCGCCAGTGCGATTCGACAATACTAATAACGGGTAACATAAAATATTTACAATTATTAATAGCCTGTAATATATGGTAGTAATAAAATGAATCGAAAGATAGCTGGCGTCGTCACGTGGGACAAATTGATTACCTCTTCCAACTTCTTTATTAAAAGCACGATTAATCGGGTGCCAATGCCCACTCCGCAGTCCTGATGTAAAAAATGGCTGTGCGCGAAGTTGGTGCGATTCAGATGTGCCCTTCAGTGGCCCAGTGTGCCTCAATTAGTGCCACTTTATCAAGTTAATTGACTATCCGGCTTGTTTTGACAGTACACACTGAATTAAATTATTACTGGCAACGGGCGATTAGTTCAAAATTAATTATCTCACCAAGTTTCGCAGGATATTTTTCTGTTTTTTCTTCTTCACTAAAATAGGGGACTTAATCAATTAGTTAGTAGGTGGTGGTTATCTAGTTAGACTGAAACAGGCGCATAACATGCATATTATTTGGGTAGGCTGGTCGTAGATTAAGTAGAGACTCAGGCAGCGTCGCAGCCGATAAACTTTAAATCGTAAAAAAAATATTGGATGTAATATTATTAGTGCAAAATTAGCTTGGTACATAACTTACTAAGTAATAAGACTAAGTATATTGTTATTTCTAATCTTAATGGGCCTCAATCAGATATGATAATAAGGAGGGGGGGTTTCGGGTCCAGGTCCTTTTTTCTGTGTGCGCAACTGGTCCCAATAATTTTCTAATTACGATGCACGTATGTATAAATATAATCATCTTTTGAACATACCCATGTGGAGTGGACATGTAAAAGATGTTTAACACGGTATTTCAATTACCACGATGATCATTAAATATACCTACCTAGTTAGGTACTAAGGTATTTAGGTACATACACATTGTATTCTACTCAACTGTATGTTACATAAAATCGTATCAATATGTGTTTTATCTCTATAGATATAGATTTTTTTACAGTAGGTACCTACTTAATAATATAGCTGTTTTTTTCAATATATTCATTTTTAAGTAGGTACGAGTATGTAAATATTCTAAATAACATCGCTAGCTATTTTACTAGTTTACATTAATTATATCATTACATGTTTATGAATGATAAAATAATGAAATTTTGAGTTCATTCAAATTGATTAAGGTTTTATATTTTTTATCGATGCATTGGTGCCACACAAAGAACACAATATTATCATTCGAAACTAAAAAGATACTTTAGGATACTTACATTACTTTGGAATAATGGCACTCAGAATCGGTCAGAGTGAGTGGTCTTCCCCCAGACCACTCGCTGATGCATATCCCCTTCCGCTGGGCGTTGGGACATTATCATAATGCATTCAGAAGGTATTTATGGGTGAAGGGTGAGTTATGTCACAGGAAATGCGGAGCAATTATATGGCACGCATGCGAGTCAGTCCTCTACGCAGTGTCGTATCAACAAACATTATTATTTGTATTTTGTATGGAGAAAAATATAAATTTAAGTTTCGTTTTCTTTATAATATGCTAATCCTGGTTTAGGACTCTTAGGGGTTCTCCTAATCACAGCCACCATCTCTTTCACGCTATCACGCTATCATATTATTATATGATTCACTTTCTTTTTTGAAAATGCTTAAATTCTGGGATTTCAAGCCTGCTTATTTTTTAAATGATTTTCGACAACTTTAGAAAAACCAAAAAAATAATTTACAATTTTACAAAGGCTTTTACTGCGATTTGCATTTCCTTCAGAATAATAAAATAATATTATAATATCTATTGTTTACGGAAATTCCGATTTACGTCTTAAATTTGTAATAGTTTTTCCAAAAAGTATCAACAAAATTTATAATATATTACTCCTGTTAGTTCAAATAATAGGTAATATAGCTGGTTACATGTAAATTATACGTATTACATTTCGCCGTATCACAGTTCATTGTAAACTGTAGTACCGGAAAGAGATGGCGGAATAGCATTGAAATAAAAAACTGATGCGTTGTTCGTGTTAAGTACCTATATAATTTTATCAAATTACATAAGACCATTAACTTGACATATACGACTAAATATTTACAAATACCTACTTTCTAACCCACTTTAAATAATTTAGAATTTTATATAAATGTATTTTTAATTTACTTACCTATCTATTTTCTTCTATCTTTCCTTTGTATTCCGGTGGTTTTTATTACGTATTTTTATTGTTTTTTTAAATTTAAATTTGACCCTATACTATACGGCAATTTATTTCATATAGAACAGCTCACGGTGATCTGTGATACTGCCTGAACACGACACGAATGTAGCTTCATATATCGTAATATAGTAAGTATTAATATTTTTTTTTACAGATTGTGAGATCTGAAACGTTTTTACTGGTATTGCTCGTCAAATATAATACTCAACGGTAGATAACGACTATAATAAATATTCTTATAAGTAAGTATATATTTTATTACTACTTATAATGATTTTAGTATTCCAGTAAAGTCAATGGCAATGAATAATTAGTAAGATGGTGTGTAATTATATAACCACCCAAGTTTGAAAATGATTTATCACCCTTTCCGGTAATTATTCGGATACGCCACTGTAGTTTTTGGGAGTTGACTGAGTCGAAATCATGAATATCATCGGCGGTGCTTATCGAAACAAAACAATTTAATTCCGACATTTAGCGATGGGAGACTTTTGCCATCGTTAACAAACGGGGTTTATTATATAGTGCGTAAAGCTGGTAAAAAGTGCTTTCAATTTATAAGTAGGTAGATATAACTTTAGCATTTTAGTTGTTTCAAGTTTTAACCAAACAGATTTTCGACTATAGGTACCTACATAAAGCCATTCACTTACAGATAGGTAATAAGTCACTCACTATTCGAAATTATTTTACCTAAGTATTCAGAGCAACATGGAACAACTCTCAAAGGTTTTCAGCGGGGATATGCACCTCGTTCCTGAAATTTAATTGAATTTAACTTGTATTATTATCGAATAATGCTGAAAATACTCTGGATGGATTATTGTCTAATAACTAAATCATGAATACTGCATTAAACCATAAAACCGTTAAACCACGCAGAGAAAAAGTTGACAATTTCAAAATATTTATGAAAAAAATATTTAAATTCTAATGGATTTAAGTTTTGTAGTAGGTACCTATTCCATTTGAGTTTTTTTTTTATTCATATGAATTTACTTCAAACGAATTTACTCAAATGGAAAGTACAAAACTTAAATCCATTAGAGTTTAAATTCAAATTCCATCAAGTACCTTCGGTCGATAGTATTAATATATCAGCGGCTCTCGTGGTGCAGTGCGTAAGGCGCTGGTCTTCCATCCCGGAGCTCTGGGTTCGATCCGGTGAGGTCAAAATATATTTACATAATCTAATATGTAAATTCCTCAAGCCTGCGAGTTTTACCACTATTATTGGGCTTCACGGCCTGTTGTGGTGTTTAATAAAGAAACAAAAACGAATTATTATAATATTTTAACAGATTTAATTGTTGAACAACAGCTTCATTTTGACTGACATTTAAGAAAATTGAAAAATTTATTTAGGTTTTTTAAAGTTTACCTCCAAATACATATTTTATTATTATTAAAGACAATGCGAGTTGAGTTATTGCTATTGATAAAAGACGAAAAATGAAATGTTAACTTTGTAATAACTCATTTTCACAAAATTTTGATTTATCATACATACTTTATCTGTCACATACAGATAATAACCTACTTAATTAAAATAAACACAGTGTACACAGTCAATGTGCAAACATGTATGCATAAGTAAGCACCTAATGCTACTGCATACTATTATAATATTGATTGTTTACCAATACAACAATACAATATTATTAATCATGTTTTATAGAAGTAAATCAGAATAACACAAATCTATCAAGTGACTTTGTACAATAAATTTTGATGTAAGTATAGCTATGCTATGACAATTCACTATAGGTGAGTTAGAAACAATGTATTATAAAAAAATTGAAATCGTTACATATAATTATGCAGATTAACAGTATTGTGCAGTTGAGTTTATGCATCTGTTAAAATGATTATTGTGAAGCGAGGAACTTCTTCTGCAGGATATTCAGCCAAGATACTTCTTATCCAATAGAAATTTATTAGGTATAAATTGTTATCGATAGATGCTGATATTCACAGAGAAAAAGTTGATAACCTCATATACCTAATACAATATATCCAAATTTATTTTGCCGTAAATTGTTGTCGTATTGATGATGTTTACTTTTTTTTTTATATTAATTCGGCGAGTTGAGTCGAGTCGTCGTTTATATGATATTATCAACTTGTGTGTGTACAGTATTTTAGACATAATATAATCTGAATTTGAAAGTGGACACGTTAGCAGTATAAGATAAACCATTTACACAAATTTGCAATATGTCCATGCTACTCCATACCCTTGTAATATAAAAGTGATAAGGTTTATTTTAAATTTATAATATTAAATGCTAATTTATAATTCATATTTTCTATTATTGTATGTCAATTAAAAAATATTTTTAAAATGGTTGAATAATTGAAATTTATAAAATGGTAATGAATGATGGCGGAATGCGACATCACGTCACTAATTATTAAGTATTTTGTAGCTGTCATTCTGTTTTGGTATATGCATGTAGTTTTGATTATGTTTTTCAATCGTAACTCAACATTCTATGCATCTCGGGTGAGGAAATTTGATAGGAGTCACGCTCTTGACAAAATGTTTTAAATAATTACCGGGCAAAATAAAAACAAAAAAAAATGGCATCGATTTTGATCACGGAAAGCAACGTTGCCTTGTTAATTAACAATATTACGATTGTCGTATCTATCGTTAATATTTTTTATATATTATTATGCAAGACTTTTGACGCTATTTCGATTTAACGTAGCATCATAGACAGTCTATGCATCTGGGCCTTATATAATAAGGTAATAAAATATTCTATAAAAATATCGTTCACGTTATATGAATTATTCTTTATTAAACACAATATTTGTTTATCTTGTTAGATGCAATATTAATGTTTACACTGCGCAGTCTTTTTAATCGACTAGTTTAAGCTAGTTCGATGTTGTCAACTAACTAGTATATTAAAATGTGTATGCAAGTGCAGTCTTTGTGTTGCATAAACAAATCAAGCATTTACAAAGCAAATGTTTTTTGAATGAAAATAATTGTGTCTCGAACTAAAACAATGTCATTTCATTTATTATAATATATGGTTTTGTTATTTTTTTCAAAAGAGTAGAAAGACTGAGATTAAATCTGTTGTAATTTCTAATGAGTAATGGACTCATGATATAAAAAAATAATTCAAATTGTAAGGTAGGTATACTTACTATTTTTTACTTTTATCGGTGGTAAAAAAAATCATTCAATTTTTCTGCTAAACATTCATGAAATTTACTTGTTCGATTTTTAAAAATACTTATATCAATCTCCTTTCAATCTTACCGTAATACTCATAGACTTTGCTAAACTAAAACAGACCAGTGACGAAGTGCAGATTAAACTTTGCCAGTCATACTTCTTAAGAATTCGTTTTTATTGAATTAAGAAAACAAATTGCAGATGCCATTAAAATAAATCGTCATATATTTTATAAATGAAAGAATATTTTGTGTCTTTTATCTATTGTGGTTTGAGTTGGGCATACTTATACCTAATTAAATTTTAATAACGAACAATCACCATCTGTAATTAGTAGGGCCCGGATTTGTATGCAACAAAAAACATTGTTATATGCATGCACGTATGCACTTAAAATCAATAAAATATGCACTAAAACCGAAGATATATGCAGTTAAAAATTGACATTTTTGTGGGAAAAAATTGTAAATATCCACTTTACCCAATATTACTGACAAAAAATCGGATAACTAGTTAATAATTTTTCAACATAATACGATATCAGAACAAAAAACACAAACATAGAATATAAAGTTAATCAATTACAATTTTCAAAATAGTTTTTTCACAAGTACCTACAAATAATTGAATAATAAATGCAATGTAAATCAAACATAACTAAAAAAACAAAAACGACACATTTAACTATTCCTAAATACTATTTTCTGTTTTTTGCTAGAAAAAAAATACTTACATTATTTTTTTCAATATTATGCTCTGGCATTAAATTTTTCCGTATAGGTATCTGTCAGTATTTTGTTTATATGCGGAAAACTACCTCTCAACGTCCACTTGGGCAAACTTTAAATAATAGTGCCCGAGTTGACTTCACTTTTTCCACTGATAAATCCACAGCTCGGAGATGGCATTAAAAATGCAAGTGCATCTAAACTATCTTTCTTCTTAACTTAGTAATATTTCGATAAAATAATTTTAAAAAAACTAAAATTATACATTCAAAAGCTCTAAAATATGCATTTATTTATGAAATATGCACTAATGTCTCAAATATGCTCTAACGTCTCAAATATGCATTTATATGCACAATAAAATTTTATTTTTGGATTCTGTGTCTTTCAAAACAGATTTCTGTGCAACTCTCATAGCTGTGCATACACCCTAACAAAACATGCACTCGCATATAAATCCGGGCCCTAGTAATTAGTATCCTAAATTCAATGAAAATTGAGGAAGTGTAGTATACTCTCTATTTTTCCTGAATACCACACTCAATAATTGGGTAGACCAGTTCTTATTAATTTTGTGTTGTATGATCAAGAGAAATTATAGGCCGATAGTTTGTAAAATTTTCATCCGACTAATTGCGGCATAGAAGAGGTTAAATCTAGTGTTTTTTGGGACCATAGAAATTTAAAACTTCTCATTTTGACCTACAGTCCTACAATATCATACCAGCGCATCTTATTCTAAACACGAGACTGCTATCGGCAGCTATCGAGGGTAGTTTTGTATCGAAATATATAATATGTGGAACCTGCGTTATTTTTTAGTTATGGTACTTATATATATTTATTAGATGTGATACGATAAATCCTTCTACAAAATTTGTTCTCGTCAAAATTATCTTGATAATTATTAATTTTTGTTTTGAAATACTAATTTTTTGACTTTTTTTAAAATTTAGCTGACAATTTTCCTCTAGTTGTCACCTGAACGGATTACTGACACCACTAAAGATCTCGTTCTACATTCATTGGTGCATTGAGCGGGTGTGCTTCTTTTCCTCTTCCTCTTTTACCACCTATCCTTCCAATCAAAGCCTGTGTTTCCAAGATATCACATACCTACCGTAATAATTATATTGTCGAAGAACTGAATAGTTTGTTTTGACAATGAGGCTCTGACTTGTATTCTTGGTTCTTCGAGAATGCATTTGGTGGTAATACCTGGAAGATTTTGAGCATAATAATTAGGCCTCATACACCATCATCAGATTTCAGAACACGGTCCCACATACCGTAATCTTAACTCTATAAACATAATATCTCATTAAATATAATATATACATATATATACAATAATTGGTGAATTGGTCTACCAAAGAATGTGAATCTATATTTTTAGATTGAAGTTTTTGGTACCTAGTCATCGGTTATCATTACTTACCTAGATACTTATTTTTTGTAGGTTGATCTTGGAAATTTTATGTCATAATAAATATTATTTAGATTAATACTTTTTGTTTCAGGCGGCAGGCCCTATATATTCGTTATGATTACATAATATTGTGGACATAAAAAAAGATAATATAATTATTATGTAAATGCATTGATACCTATATAATACAATATAACATCATTGTGTAATTAAATGTATCAGAATGAGGTAGGTACCCTACCATAAATTTGGAAATACGTATTCAACCCATTGAGAGAAAAAAACACCCGTCAAATTCAACCAATCAGAAATTTCAGAAAACGCGATATTATTCAAGGTTAAATATTTAAACTTTTTTTATTTCAAAATGTGTTCAATTTACATAATAAACTCACGTAACATCTGACTTTTTTGTATTCGGCATCTGGCTTTGAACTAAACGCAAACCCTGTAGCGTAGCGTTCAGTTTTTACCCACATTATCCCTAAATTCTGTAACAATACACACTGACAAATTTATGAAGGATTTTGGTTTGTAAGTTTATCAATTCATGACATATGATTTTTGATTTTTTTTTTAAATAATACTGGAAAACGATTATATTAGGTACGTTCTCAAATTATTTAAAAAAATAATTGCTAAATAAAAGCTTTTGGTCAAGTCAAGGATTCGATTTTTAAATATTGTTTTATACATAAATACTTAACTTCTACTATAACAGTGAGATTAATATACTTAGCAGGATACTCTATAAAGCTTGGTATGTGTTAATTTGGCCTGAGCGACCTTAGAAAGACGAAGAAAAACACATTATAATGACAATGACGACTATCTATGTTTATATTAAAATATTTTTTATATCAGCTGAATAAGAATAGATAGTTAATAAAAATCACAGTTATTATTAGGTATATATTTACAGTTTTACATACCACATAACTTATGTATTAATGGTTTATAAATGACACAATTCTAACGTATATGACGTAAAATCAAATTTCATTAATTTACTGATTACTAATTGGGTACCGGATTGAATATTATTAATTATTTAATTGCTTCTTTCTAACCTAACGGGGTTGGACTTTTTGCCTATATTTTCCCCACAAGAAATTGCAATGTATGATAACTTTCAGCATTTACCGTGTGTAAGCAGGGGTGAGATCGGACAATAGAAAGAAAGGGGTTGCTGAATTTATTTACAGCTCAGTTTCCCCTTAACAATAGACCGATGGTGACCCTGTAAAAGGCATATGTTTGAAGCACGAGATCGCAATGTGGTAAATTAATATCGGTAAACTCAATAATATTTATTTTAAACGGTTTCTTTAAAGATAGCCATCATCTACCAATCCATATTAATGACACATTACAATCATTTCATTGATTCAATAAATAACAAAATAAACATTTATTGCAATTGAATTCGGCGTCTTTCTCTTTTGATCTTTGTGTCCTGTGTGGCAAATGGCACAATACAAGTGACCTCGTTTTCAATCCACCCATGTGTGCTCCGGATTTGAACTACTTATATAGATACTAAAAAAGCTAAATATGTCGTGGTTGAGGTCTGTATATCTAACGAGGTTTTGCATTTTCATAAATGCACTTTTTGTTATTGCAATTTATGTTTTCTTGAGACTGATTGCAATAATTCCATCGGACCATGTCCAGAAATATAGGTACAAGTTACGCCTTCAATTGATTTCTACTAACCGCTGTAATTCAGAATGCCGAATGAAACGTTTCAAAATCGTACCGTAATCGTAGTGTGTATACAAAATTTGTAAATGATTAAATTAGTATGTAGCTCTAAAATAGTCCCAAATTTATTTGTAAATTACGATAAATAAATCTTTATAATATATTATTTATAATGAAACAAAATTCAAAGCTCCTGTAAGTCACAAAAAGCATTTCAATTACTTTCGCAATGCTGCATAAAAAGCTCGCATCGGAGCTTCCTGTTTTGCGGTGACCACACTCGCATCGCACTTACACTCACATAATATTGTGCCTACACACACGACTTGCAATTCGCGCGTGCGAGTGCCATTATTTCGCAACATTTTAATGTATGTCACCACTTTTTAGGGAGACCATTATATTTTTTCAAAGCGCTAAATATTATAATGATTAGGTAATGCAGTTTCGAATAGTTGAAATAAATAATAACAACATTAATAATATTAATTACATTATGTACACACCTAAAAAATCGGTTCAACTTTTTTCTAGGATAGGTACATTTATGAGTTTTTTTTTTTAAATAAAGTATTTTTTATAGTATTGAATAAAAATGAAAGGTATTGAATAAAAAATAATAATTTCATTATTTTCAAGTACAAAAACGTAAACTACAAAAAAAATGTTAGCATTGGCTGTCGGTTACTGATCTTATCTTAATTGATTACAAAACCGACCACCTTTAGATTTGCGGGGTTTGAAGTACCACAGATAAAATGTTGTTATTAAAAATAAATCGGATAATAGATGGATCGATTACAGGACAGAGCACTCAATCGTTAATTTTATTGGCAGATATGAGTTGGAATCCAATCTTTTCTGTTTTTTTTCTCATTATGCTTACGAGGTTTTTCAAGAAAATCTATTTTCTATTATTATTATTATTTTGTTTGTTAAATATTTTTATTTTAAATACTTTTCTGTATTAAAAAATTAAGATGAGATTCATCTTACGTTAATAATATAATTATTGTGTTTTTTTTTAATTCTTTCAACTGACATAAAGTTACCAAAAAATAATATGAAATAAGAACACTTATCTAGTTAAATAGGTACGTCAGTACGTGATGTAACGCGTTTGCTACGGATCGATATTTAAACTTTTATTTTCAATATATTTTCAAGTTTTTCGATTTTCTTGTCTTATGATAAATCTGCTACTTAAAATATATATATATATATATCGTTACAGCATATCAATAACATAAGAAAAGCACTGATGGTTGGCAAAAACCTTCTTAGAAAAAGAAGCAGGTCTCCACAAATTTATTAATAATCTCCGTGGCACAATTAATATTATCGCAATGTATTTTTATTTCACTTTTAGCCTTTTGTTCCAAGATCTGAATTCGCAGGCTACAAAGTATGCGAAGTGGGTATATAACCGACATACCTACTTACCCCATTTGTCGCAGTGGTTGGTCCCATTACGAATTATAATAAATGGTTACTCTATACATCAGCTGCGCTCTCCTGCCAGGCTTCTGTTTATTTTCTATCTCACAAAATCAGATGCATCTCTTTTTCACTCACGCACACTTGCTTTGTCCTTGGAAAGTGCCCCTCGTTCCAAAATCCCCCCTGCCCCAGCAATACCAGTTCTACGAAAAACGTCATCCCTTATAAATAAACATAATGCGTAACCTCGACCCCTTTTTGCCCTACCTTTATAATTCTTTGAATGACTTTTACAAAACGGCGTAAACGCCACTCTGCCTGTCCACGCATTGGCAAAATTAATCGTTTTTCATCTATTTTGACTTTACAAAATATTTTTTTTCATTTAAAATTTTAATAATAACAAAATTTTAATATTTACTTACACATATTTCGTTTAATTATTTTCACATATTCGATTAAAAAAACAGCGATTTACTACGCATTTTCATCGACCAAACGGCAGTAACAAGATTGGTACTTATACCATTTTCATAATAATATTATATGCGTATTCAAATTATGAAACAATGCTTCGATTTTATTATTTCATATTGAATGAAGTTATACAAAGAGGTTTGTCAATGGTTTAGATACCTATTTAGTATTTTTACATGCGTTAACTGTCTTTGAATCGGTTGAATATTATAAATAATAATTCTATGACCCTCATTTATTGAATAAGTACCTACTCAATCAAAAGTTTAACTTGAGAATAAATTAAGCTCTACATAGTATTAAAACGAAGTAAGTATAATGAATGAATGAGAAAAGTTTTACTATTCTTCTTAGTCACCCGGATGATTTGGCTGTTAAAGTGTCAAGCATAAGCATTTTACTGTTGATAAATAAGCTGTTGTACTTCTCTCGGTCTGTGTCAATGGGAATCTCTTGATGTAATCCTTCCATCTATGATGGAGCTCTTCTTCGTCCTATGCTACCTTTGAACTGATCAAATACTACATTTTTTTTTCAGATTGTTATCGTCTCTGTAGGCTACATGGCCAAAAAATAAGTGAGTCCGACGAAGGAACACTGGGACACCCCACATTTTAAATGCGTCTAGTATCCGCCATTCTATTTATTGCCTCTTACCCCCCAAGTCTCAGACGTATGGTCATGTCCTCCACAAGAAGGGACTGATAAGGCTCTAGCCCAGGGGCCCGGACATAGGGGGGGGGCGGCGTAGCGGGTCGACCAGCTGAGCGAGATAAACACACATACAAAATTATAGCTATTGTTATTCAAGAATATTAAAATTAAAAAACATGTGAATGTGCGATTCAATTTAAATGATAATTCACTTGTAGAATTTGGGAAACGCTACTGTAGACTGTAGAGGAACACTGCCCACAACCTTGGCGATAGATTGAGGGCCCGCCAAAGATCTTGGCCTGGCGACCCGCTTAAAGATGTGGAAGCCATGGGTATGGTATATATATACGATTACAGTAAACGATAAGAATAATAATTCGCACTTAGATAGTGATCAATGTATCGTAATATACCTTTAATTAGATAGGTACTCATATTACTATGAGTCTCATAGTAATGTTACGTAAAGCGAGGCAATTTGTTTGGGCAGTTTCGGCTTGGTCCGAAAAATATTCTGTTCTATATTATTTAAAATGAATCATACATTACAACATCAAATCCGTGCATTGCTTGAATATAGTGATAAGTCAGAAACCATCATTTCTCAAGGCAGTTATTTGTAAGGTTGGTTTTCTGTGGTAAATCGGGGATATTTTTTAATTTTAGTTTGTTGAGAATTTACGAACATTTTACTAAATTTTTCAAAAATTCAGAAGAAAATACTTAGTCTGATTTACAAAAATAGAATTACACAAAAAACAGAACGTACAAACAGCCTGTCCTGATGTTTTTTTACTTATCAATATATTCACGCCATACTCAGAAATAATTCTTCAATAGGTACAATGAGTGTAAATACGAAAATATCATAAAGAAGCTGTGGCCAGACTACCAAAGCTCAATTCGTTATACGTATGCGATTAAAAGGATTTCGAGTTATCTACCTATGTACATTGTTATTTTTTGGAGAAAAAAACGTTTTTCTATTAAAAAGTAAATTCATTAACACTAATTTAAATTAAATTAAATTACTTTTAAAACTTTTTACCGGTACACCCGAGAGAAATTATAAAACTACATTTAATGAAAAAATAACTTTAAATTGACATATAATAATAATATATTTTTGAGAGTTCCACGGTTATTTGTGATCGTAATTGATTTTTGGGATATCAACGCGTATTGTTCCCCTTTCTTTCGTTCACTTTGCAGAGGCCGTTCTTAAGAGAATGGACGAATGGGAAAGAATCTCTTGAGAATGGTATATACAAGAAAGATGAAGAACATGCGATGTGAACATGGATACAACCAAAAAGCTGTTACGATCTAACGGTTTTTAAACAGAGATATTTTTGTTAATACTGCTTAATTGAGTTGGGCTCTGGGGTCTGGGCTGATTTCGGGCTATAAAGCTTCGGAACGGCTGACTATAACTTTCTGAAGCTGGATTTATAGCCCGAGACAGCAGCTGTCAATCTAAATGACTCAATTAAAGTAAAATTAACAAAAAAATAACTTGGCTCCAAAACCATTATAATGGATTTCTGTTACGTGAACGGCAGTTCAATTAATTTATTATTACGATTTAGTAATATGATTGATTTGTTTATCTTTCAATTTAACAAATCTATGTAATTTGTGTATGATGTAAAAATGTATTAAATTTCCTTCATGTCTATATTATAATACCTAGATGCCTCCAGTTAACGACAATAGTGTAGGAGCATAGCATTCCTACTTAAAATACAAAGAATCATAATGGGAAAAATCCCACAGTTTGCCATATTGTCTTCATATCAGAATCAAGATCAGAATTGAAGACCTTTGAAGACGTTTAAATTAATACTTTACATAAAATGTAGACAGTTACAATTATAATATATTATGTCAATATGTATATGTACAAAACAAGTACATATATACTTACCTGTAAAATAACTACCTACATTTTTTTTTCCATATTTCCGATCGCATTTATTCGCTTTATCACGGTTTATATAACCTTTATAAATTAATTTACAATCGATTCTGTATTATTTTATTCCCAAAGAACATACTTCGACTTTGTATCGCTCGAGAATACTTCTTAATAACCCCCCTCCCTTATCTCAATTTGCGTCATTCCCCACCCCCTTTCATCTACGAATCCCCCTCGATTTAGACTGAAGCAATCAGAGCGTAATGCTATAATTCGTCACAGTAAATAATATAGGCACAAGACGAGCCTGATTATATTCTCAAGAGCAAAACTCTATAGAAACATGATTATTATTCAGTTTAATTAGATATGGAACGCAGAATGATAAATCCACGTTTTATATAGATATATTAGCATATTAAATTTGATATTTTCGTCGGATGTATTCTTTTAGAAAGGTTTTCAGTTTATTTTGTCACATTATCCTGTTTCCTCCCTCATTAGATTTGTTAGCCTATTAACATAAACCATTTACGCATATACTCGAAAATAATTACTATTAGCGGTTAGTCAATGATCACTATCAGTATTTATTATATGAATTATCTATACAGGGACGCGACAAAGGCCCGGGTACCAGGCAAAAAATTGCCACCTATAAAGCATCTCAAATCGATATAATATTATGTGCCGGTGAAGGACATAATTATTATTTATAAATGAATAATAAAATTAATGACATGGAAGGGAATTCAGCCGCAGATGACTTTTTTCATTATAAAAATTAAGTTATGTAAGTAATTGAATCACATATATTTTTTTAATAATATCATTTAACATGTTTTTTCTGACTTTTGCCGTCCATTGAAAATGCCACAAGGATATTTTGCAGTCCTAACTTGTGCGCACCTCTGTCAGTATTTATAATATTATTACGTATATAAAATAAGTATAGTTGGATTTTTAGATTAGGTGGGTAATAATAAATTATGTTTCTATGTTCCTTCCAAATTTGAAATCACCATAACTATTTTCAAAAGTCAGTAACCAAATTCTCAAACAGTGATAATTAATACTATAATATCAAGAACAATATTAACATTTTTACCAGCATCAATTTCCGACTTCGTAAGAGATTGCTTCGTTAAGGCCATACCTCAGTTGAGACACGGTCTAAAAAGATCGTCGCTAGGCGATGCGCGGATTGCGGGTCGCGGGTGCAAATGAGGCATGTCAAACCAAATATAATTTGTCTTATAAATCCAACATGCGTCCATTTAATGTTCTGTTTATTGTTTTATCAGCAACAATAATAATAATATTCATTGACATGTTTTCTTTTTAAAGTAAATGGGTAACGTTTTAAGTCATCTTTACACGATTTAAGAATTATTACGGCCGTCGCCATCACGAAGCAAAATGACGTATGTCCAGCTCTACATTCTTTCTCCGAATGGGAGCGAGTGCAAAATTTCGTCGCGCCTATGGTTGAAAATTATTTGCCGTTTCACTGATGAATCACCTTAATCATATGAACATAATTTTAACAGTTAGGTAGTAGATACTAGTAATAAAAGAACATCAAATCCAAAATACGAGTAAGTAGTAGGTACCTATGCAAACTTTTTTTTAATCTGCTCTATAAATTCAGAATTTGAAATAACGAACAAACGTTACTTTGTATTATATCTAATTATTAGTAAACGTAAATGTGAAAAATAACATAATCATTAGATGGTTTATCAATAATCAGTAAACTTTTACATTATTACAATGACGAGTGAGGTGAAATTTGATTGTTCACAGTGAATAAATAAATACATTGAATCGTGTCACACTTGAAGATTTTTATACATTATATAATAATGGACTGTCCATTGTGGATAGTGATTAATATTTCAACAATTAAAAACTTGCTGGTAACAGGAGTTCTGTGATAATTTTGAATCGTTTAAAACTGCAAATGTTATTTTTATTTATTTTACATTTGTTTATTTCTTAGCCACAAAGCTTTTGAAGTTATCGGTAAATTTTATCAGCGCAATCACATAAAATAATATTTTCTGTTTATACATAGATTCAAGGTTCCATCCATTATTATTGAAGGGACCATGTTGTGTATCGAGCTATTTGTTCACTCTTTCTTTCTTACAAATTGAGCAAATGATAATACTTCAACAAATGGCCTCCTCACCACACTCAGAATTTGCAGTCTGCACTAATACAAATAATAGTAATATTGGTAATATGTTAAATTTCATTTTAATATTTCGCCGAACATGATGGCTCTAGCAAAAAAATCGTAGTAGTTATTTAGACTACATATTTAGAGCCTGCTTTAATAAATAATACACTATTAAAAAAATAATTTTTACTATTAAAGTGTAAGTGCCGAGACTCGATGGCAAATGCTTATTTAACTTTTAAGCTGTCCGCAAGCATGAGCTACCGAACGCAGCGTTCGACCCCCCGCTCGCCTGTCGAGCCATCTGCCGTAGGAATTGTAAAAGCCAGTTGGCATGGTATATCTGCATGGGGCGAAGAGAGATAACAACGGCCCGAAGTTCTAGTTGGTGAGCGCTGTTAATGTTTACCTTGAATTGCAAAGAAACGACGAGAATTTACTAACCACTAAAAAGTGATCTCTCTCTCTCTCTCTCTCGATCTCGAACTTTCGATTATCGCAGCCTTTTATCACATTAAAAAAATAATACTTATCTTCTTAATTATTTTAAAATAGTAAACTATGTTCAGTAAAAAAATATTGTAATTCGACTATTGATGGAACAAAATTCAACTTCAAGTCTCTTACGTATGATTGTACTAGCACTTTTTTCGATTCTCCAGAACCCACCTTTCTCCAACAGTCACTTTTTGCCACGGGTTTTTGGAGACGAATCTGAAAATTTCTTTTTTTAATAACTAGGTTTTCGGTTTTCATAGTTCTGTGTGTACAAGGTATAAATTGTTGAGTTTCATGTTTTTTTGTTATAATTCAACATTCCACAAAGAACATGAAGAATTAAAAAAAAAATCGACGTGTCGTAAAAAACAGGATAAATATAATTTTATTCCATGCGGGGACTCTCATGAATAGAGTTTGCCATTGATCCGCACGTCTGTTAATGGCGAGCTTTTCAAATGGCAGGATTATTCATTCAACAATTGCAATTTACCATTGTGATCACTGATCACGGAGCTCCGGTGCCATTAATGTTTCATGCAATACATTGATTTCTGCAGATGGGTTTCGTGCAGGATCGTAAAAATCACAAGCAGCTGTTTGCAATTTGCAGAGAGGACACTGCACATACATACGTATGAATTACAGATTGCATAATATAACCATAACTAATTGAACGTGACGAGATTACACCATTAAAACTGATTCAGGTATGTATCTCATAACAAATTACCATTTAGATGACAACACTAACGTATCTCTCTTCATATCCTACGTTTAATTACTGGGGATATTGATCTCAGAAATAAATTACAGGTATTAATTGCCAACCGTGTCCTGAAATTTGTAGTTGGCCGTGGCTTTTGTATCGGAAATATACGACTGTGTAATATATCGAACAAATTCATTTCTAAATAAAACACTTAAAAATGCTTAATAAAAACTACCGGAATACAAGGGAAAGGTAGAAGTAAATTCCTAGGTAAATAAATTAGAATTACAATCATGTCGCTATATTTATATAAAATTATCGTAGGTGATCGTAAGTATCAATATCAATGTTATAATGAAATTGGATCATCACTAGCATTACCTCAATGCTATACGGTCATATCTTTCCAGTAAGATAAATCACAGTGAACCGTGCTACGACGAAATGTAACACTTGCGTATAATTTATAATTAATGTAATAATAATAATAAACTTAAACATACGAATACCTATGTTATTTTCAATATTTACGTCTGTATCAAAATATACATTATGGTTTGTCACGTAAACGTAATGCGCATTCAATATTGGTAATATTTGAGACCATTCGTGCGGGACTTGTATTTTTTAAGTTTTATTGCCATTTTAATGCCTTGGTTCTAAGCATTGGTCCATGGAAACCGTCTTTCCCATTTTTATTTTATTAATGTGTTCGATGGTTAATTCGGTCAAATGTTAATGATGTCACTCCATTTGGAGGCCACACTCCCTCGAACACCAATAGTGTAGTGTAGTGGGATCGGAGCGCACTCTGGCACTTTTTTCAAAAAAGTTTGTATCAGCAATATGATGTTACATACAATAGTAACATATGTACAATAATTTTGAATCACGTGAATATAAAAATTATCGTTGTTATTTTTAACTTGGAGAAATATCTAGAAGAAAAATATAAATATATTTATACCCAGTAAACTGGGATAAATGTGTCAGAGAAACGATGAGTCAGTTCAATTCCGAATGTGAAAATGGAAAATGTATAAGTACCTATCACCTTTATACTTATATTGCTGAAATTAAAAAAATCCTGTACCTATCTAACATCGACATAGATATTGAAAAATGTGCATTTGGAAAAGTGAGGGAGGTTTCGATTTTTTTTTTAAATTAATGACCTGGCACTATTTTATTTAGCACTACACCACTATCGCCCACGCGAATTTGTATAATATGATGAGTTGGTTCACATGAACGATTAACCTGGAGAAGTATGGCACTGTGAATGGCAGGAAGCTGCCTTATGGAACTTGGCGGTTGACCAAACCATCAAACGTTGCGTCCCGTTGCAGCAATTGGCTGCCGTAACAGGTGAGAGCTCTTACAAAATCCAAACCTGGTCTTATCATTGTCTGAGGAACGCTCTCGCATCCACCAACCTGGTGAAAACACGCTGGCATGGATTAAGGCCCGTTTCAGACGGGACACCGGTATAATATATGCTATATAATATATATGCTACGCCATAGCTATGGGGCGTTCATAAACGTAATACAAAAGCCCCTTTATTCGAATACAAAGGCCTCCTATATTATATCGAGCACGATACCGGTGTCCCGTCTGAAACGGGCCTTAAGCTCCAGTGGTGCCTCACCGGTGCTCTTGTATTAAGGTGACGCATCAGTGAAACGCCAAATAATTTTCAACTGTACGCGCGACGAAATTTTGTACTCGCTTCGCATTCATTGAGAGAACGTCGAGTCAGACATACGTCACTTTGCTGCGTGATGGCGACGGGCCAATTAATTCTAAAATCGTGTAAAGATGACTAAAAACGTTACCCATTTACTTTAAAAAGAAAACATGTCAATAAATATATTATTATTGTTACTAATAGAATAATAAACAGAACATAAAATGGACGTATGTTGGATTTATATGAGAAATAATATTTCGTTTGACAGGCGTCTTTTGCACCCGCGACCCGCAATCCGCACATCGCCTAGCAACGATCTTTTTAGACCGTGCCTCAACTAATGCATGGCCTTAACAATGTGATTTTGTTTGGATCATTGATATACTACTATCAATGGTTTGGATATAATATAATATAAATATCTCCATGCTATCGCCTACCTACACCCTACTGCCATACGAATGAATGAATGAACTTTGAATCACTCACTAATTAGTATTTAGGTTGACATGATTTAATGGGAATTTCTACGGTTCAGTGACTGAGATGCTACATGAAAAAAGTTGAAGGTAGGTAGGTTACCAACCAAGATCAACCTACAGTATTTTGCTACTCAACATAATTTTACAAAAGACGGGTAAATAATATAAAATTATTTATTATTATTGATATTTAATGTACCCATTTAGATGCTTTCTGGTCTAAAATATTCAGTGATTTCTTTTATGTCTTCGAATATCAAATAATAGAAATAAATATCTTTGTGTCGTGTCTAGTATCGAATTACTAGCGTTCCATTCCGGCTTCCATAAATCGTTTCCTGCACATATTTCTTTGACTCGGGTATGCACTTAATACAAGTATACCTAAATAAATTCATTCATAAAAGAAGGAAGATATTGAAGGAAAAATTGGATTGATTTCTTCATGTAGGTAAAATAATTGCGTTTTAAAATTCACGAATGTTTACTTTGTGCTTCGAAGGTGAATTTTTTTCATTTGTATTGTCAAGGATACTGTTACTTCGTTCCAAGAATCCTAGGTACTTATAGGAATGTCCTCTATTTTTAAATCCAACATGTAAAAACAAAAATCGAACACCTCGTATCTGACATTAAACAATTTTGACAATGGACGTGTTAAAATTGTTATAAAAAATCAGGTAAGTAATCAAATTTAATAATCAATTATTTTTTAATTTTATTTAGTAGTTTTATCATAATATTTTATTTCTATCCTGTCAAAAATGTTGAATGTCAGATACGAGGTGTCAATGTTAGAACATCGTTACTCTTAGGTACATCTATTAACCTGCCTTAATTAAAAAATATTGGATTATTATCAAAACTAGACAGAAATATTTTACCTTACTCTGTGTTATATCATTTAAAAGTGATTCAAAAAATTTCCATTGAATTGGTGAAAATTAAGCCCCGTTTCAGACGGGACACCGGTGTCGCGCTCGATATAATATAGGAGGCCTTTGTATTCGAATAAAGTGGCCTTTGTATTATGTTTATGAACGCCCCAGAGCTATGGCGTAGCATATATATTATATAGCATATATTATACCGGTGTCCCGTCTGAAACGGGCCTTAATCCATGCCAGCGTGTTTTCACCAGGCAATGATAAGACCAGGTTTGGATTTTGTAAGAGCTCTCACCTTTCTTCGCCAGTCTGTACTGTCCAACCACGGGAATCTACACCTTCTAGTCGATCTCTGACCGTCCGGTTTTGGAGCCAGGATTCCACCCGGATTCCCCTCGGTAGTTAGGCACTGTCTATTCTTGCTACATGGCTCGCATATCGGAGTCTACCAAGTTTAAAGAATGCGGGGGTACATTATTTTTACAGAGGTTGCAGAGCTTTAAGTTATGTTGAATACGCAGTCTTCTACTTCTAGTATGGGCAAATACCACAGAACAGATTAATCCCTAGCAAATACCTTTATCATAAGCAGCATAATTTGCAGAACATTTAATTTTATATCCATTTTCAGATTCATTTTCATATAAATAAATATAATAATATATAGAGATATCAGGTTTCATTCAACATCATTTGGGTTTATTATATTTTTAAAATGATTATTTCTTTCTACTTTCACATCCACAGAACAATTTCTCAGTTCCCTGTTCACACCATTAAGACTAGGTACTACGGATGTATGTAGTACCTACAGTGGCGAAGGGTGGAGGTAGGCTGTTAAGGTTTGCTATAAATAGTGCACACTAAACTTTTTTAGTCGTATGTATTTGTTTTTATTGAACTAAGACTACAATTTACAGATGGTGTTAGTTAGTTTTTAAAGATCAATTAAGCCATGCCTAAACGAAACCATAATAGTTTTGGTCTAATTTGAGCAATACGACAAAATTGTGCACACTTTTTCATTCATAGTTATTTGTTTTCGTTGGATTAAAAATACATATTACAAATATTGTTGGTTATTTTTTTTAAATTTATTAAGCCCTGACTAACCAAACTATAATAAATAAAAAATATTATTCTATTTATAAAATATTCAAAGTTATGTATGATTTAATTGCATAATTTTAGATATTTTATAGATACACATGTATTTTTTGACTATTATCTATTATGGCTTGGTTTCTCAGGGTTTAGCTGAATTTTAAAAACTAACCAACACTATATCGACCTTGTTCAATGAAAACAAATATGTATGTCTGAAAAAGTTTAATGTGCACTGTTTATGGCGAATCTTAACAGCCTACCTCCACCCTTCGCCACTGGTACCTAATTGTTTTCTTAGTTGTGTTATCATACTATCTTGAATTATGTATTACTTAAGTATTATAATTTACTATTCAGACAAAATTAAAATTTAAAGTTGTCATCTTATATTTCAATAATTTACTATTCCTCTATTTTTTAGTGGATGCCTTCGAAAATTTTACCTAATTTTAATCAGGAAACATACAATATAATATTGAAATAACCCGTCTCGCCAGTAGGTATCTACCTAAAATGAACTGAAAATACTAAAAAGATTAAAATGGTAGGAAGATTTAAAAAATGTCTTCTTAAATAAATAAGAGTGATATATCATTAACAGCTAAGCTTCAATATGATTTAATACATATTTTATTTACTGTTATTTAATGTTCTCGTATCTTCTAAAAACAACATCCGAGAGCACAAAAAAAATCGTTACCATTACAAGGTAAGATGAAAAAATTCCCTGTTTTAATGTTCGTGTCAGTAGAGATGTTTATTTACAAGCCAAGTTAACCGCGTTCCCGTGGAGATAATTTTAGATTGCATCCTGTTATTTTTTTCTTCTCAAAACTTTGTCCTTGGCAATATCCTTGACGCGGGTAGACAGGGAATCTTCGTCAGCTGTTTCCACTATATTCTAATTAGTGCAGAGCGGGGGAATTCCGCTGGAGCGTGTAGTAACTTTATGACTGTGGCAGGGCGGGAACAAAATGGCAGCCGTGGGGGTGGTGCAAGGGACAATAAAGGTACGAATTCAATTTTAGCGAGGCGAGGCTCCTGACAATGAATGCTGTTTCGCTTTAGTGGTTTAGCTGTAATGAATAATTTTACTACACAGTAATTGATTAAACAATAAAAGCATGGAGAGTATCAGAACACTGCCACGTCCCCCAATACAATTCACAGTCACAATGTATACTAAAATTTAGTCATTGGTACCATCCAGCCGATTCACTGTGGTCCTACTGTTATTAACCAACAAGGTATCATCAATGCATATATTCTACAATTTATTATTGGGTTTGACAATTATTTGACCTAAACACACCTGGTTAATTTGCATAAATTTATAAACCATTTTCTTTTATTTAATAAGTAATCATTCACAAGATTTGAGAATGTAACATTATATATTATTGAACACACATAACTTGAAAATACCTCAGATTCCCTACCACGCTTAACACCCTATATAACGCAATTTAATAAGAACTACCAGTTAAAATTATCGGAATTAAGTAGCATGCCCGTAGGTTAATTGGTTAAAGCACATTGGCCCGATACCAGTGGTTGGTAATACAGGTTCAAATCTCGTCGGGTGGCTTTTTTTTTTTTTTTAAATCTGGTAGTTATTATTTGAGGTGTTTTCAAATTATGTAAGTATCTATGTATAAAATTATATTTAGCATGGTTCGTATCGCCGACAGAATAGTACATACATAAGTTAAGAACTCTGAATATTAGCGAAATGTAACCTCTGCCATATTGTTTTATCGTAGGCTAGGAGGAATGAATATTATGCAAATATCTTTCTAGCCCCCGTTTGAAATTAAGTATGCTATAATAGTAGTTATATTTAATCTATGGTTATAAGGTTATGTGTGCATGCTTCTGAGATTTTATCTAAATTATGGATTTTCAGTAATACAAAATTAAACCTTGTGTATATTGAATAAAAAAATCTTAAGTACCTACAACAACGTCAATAATACAATTTTCCTGACGTCAATTATAATTAGGTAGGTACATAATATCATTTATCACAATTAATACAACTAATACAAGTATTTAAGAGGGTGTAGCTACATCAATAATAGACGGATCGATAGTTCAAATAATAAGAGTACTCACCCGGACAGTGAAATATACGAATTCGAATCCTAACTCAATTAAACTTTTTTCCTATGATTTTTTTCTAATATGTATGTTTTTGCGGTTTTTAAAAATCATGTCATATATTTAAGAATGCCGTCAAATTCGTCGTTGGTTCCCGACGTCTCCCCCCAGAAAGGTAAAAAAGCAAAAAAATGTACTTGGGCTAAAATTACTAACTACTAACTAAAATTACGGTGATGTTCTGAGAAATGTTTGCTTTTAATATTTTTAATAGTACAATGAAAGGCCGGGACAGCGCGGCACACCCTAGAAGAGCTTATAGCTGCTTCATCAAAATAGAAACATAACGCAATTCACGCAAGTGAATTTAGCAGAGAAAATGCAAATGAATGCAAATGAGTCCGCAATTGAAATCGATGAGGTGTGGTTTCTAGTAGCTCAAGTAATAGCAGAAGTCACATTATAATACAGATTTAAGAAATATAATAGGTAGGTATACAAAATATATAGGTATAATACTAATTATACAAAAAAAATATGAAATACTTAATTAAATAATTATACTAATTATACATACCTACTTACTGAATATCATACTATACAAATATTACGAATTTTATTCCAAATTCCCCTCCCTCCCATATAATTTTTCTGTGTGCGCGCTTAGAGAACTACAATCTTAATCTAACGTCTGTAAAAATTTATCGATATATTTAGGCCATGACAGACTTGCGAGATGCAACTGAAAATTTCTCTGCAATCAGATAATTCTGAGACTTAAGTTTTCAGCTACGGGTTGACTTTGAATCGACTTAACTTATTCCGAAAGTTTCAGTAAACTTACTCTCCCAACATTTCTCCTCCAAATGACATTGTTTCATAATATATAATATAAGCAAGTCTGCCCAACTAAACAAGACTCCGACAGGGGACGAAATTGTAATTAGGACGAAAAGACGTAATTGCTTAGGTTAGGTTAGTAATAAAAAAAATAGAAACAAATTATTTGAAATGAAATATTAATTGATTGTTCTTTCTGCATGGGTAACGTATTACCTAGCTAGATAACAATTATTCTTCACAATGACATAAATTGACTTACTAATGGATGTAGCATGTCGAGAAAAAAAGCGTGGTCGTGGATATCTGCATCTGCTTATACAATATTTTACTTTTTCCCACACTTATAAATTTGGTTGAAAAATGAATTCTGCCTATATTGAAAGAAAGGTTATTTTTGAAAATCTGCGTTCATGTCAACACAGCATTGTCGTTTTATTCCAATTTCACTAATGCAGCTGCAGATAGGTATACACTTAAATATTGTCACATATCTACACATAGATTGTATGTGTATCATCATCAGCCTGAATCTATCCACTGCTGGATGAAGGCCTCTCCAAGCTGATTCCACTTCTCTCGGTCCTGTCAGAACTTTACCATTTCATCAATCCAGCGGCCTTTGGGTCTACCTTGCGGACATTTTGTACCTCTTGGATACCACTGGATGACTAAATTTGTCCAACGATTGTCCCTTCTTCGAGCTATTTCGTGAACTCTATTACATCGCAAACCCTTGTCTGTCTCCTTATCCACTCATTCCTATATCTATATGGTAGAAAAATAAACCGTATTTTCTTCTTTTTCCAATAGTGATACAGCCAAATCGAACCATGGCCTCTTCTATTCTTCTTGATCACCACACCACTGTCAGTCTTGCACGCCATGCAGTTCCAATACTTCCTCCCTCACTCCACCGATTCAGAGGATTAATCCTACAGTTGCAATCATGGTATTTATTGTAAACATTTGCGTTCATAACTTTGTATTATGCTGATGTGTTCATTTTAATATTGAGATTATGTATGGGACTATGTATTCGGGTATAGGTACGTAATTTTTCAGATCATAAGGCGTTTTGATTATTAATTCTATCGGAGAACTGTCACCAATCGGTTTTCTGTAGCCATCTCACCCCCGGCTGTAGCGGGAAAATTTATTTTATAGCACGGTTGAAAATGGAATCCTTTTAAGTGCAAATCCTGCAGCCAGAGCCGCCAAGCGGTTAGTTTTCATGTGGGCGTACTGCTAGCCTCTCACTCACTCGCAATTCTCTTACAAAGCGAAATAACACGAGAAAGACAATAATTTATAGACATTTATAGGTGGATTTCAAATTCAAACCCGCTCTAGAGAAAACATCGGTCTAAAAAAACAATGTCTCGTTTTACCCCTAAGAATGCAATTACATCTCGTTGATACTTATCTTCTTTGAAAAAACATGACGAGATAAAACCTTATTTTTAAATTGTCGGAGACAAAAAAACACATTACGATATAATATATTATGTACATACAAGCTACCAACAAACAAAAGGCTTTTGGCATAGGTAACATAGAGAATAGAATTTAATCATGTTATATTATCTCTATGGATCACAAAGTATGTGTTCTTTATTTTCAAAATTACCATTTACATCGAGATGGATCATTGTCGATGTGCTACACAACCTTTTACCAACTTTTCAATTATTGGTTGATACAAAACATTGGACTTGAAACATATTATTTATTGATTGTAGAAAAAAAACAACATCCGAATTGGGAACATGAACGCAGGATTCCAAATGGTGATCCACCGATTGGGTGCTGATTACAAGATGACCTGACAAGGTGTCAAATTCGCGTGGGTTACTTCATTTACTTACTTTCATATTGCTCAGCGCAGAAAAAAAAGGAGACGCCTGTGTTCAACCAAATTGCTTCGGGTGTTGATATATTCCACTTGCGTGAGGTTGAGTTAAGGTGGATGCTATTTTATAAATTCTTTAAATAGGGTCTCCTTAGCAAACTTGGTTACTAACCGACTACTACTAACTAACCTACTTCTTTGAACTACTATAGATGTATAATTATTGTATTTTCACTGCGTATGTAATAGTATGTTTATATAATGTTCTCTTTTTATATTTTCATTTTTATCCCTTTTATTACTTTTCTTTTTCTTTCTTCTTTATAATAATGTTTCATGTCATATTGAGAACGTCTTAAACTTATAATTTGTAATGTCCACAACATGTTTAAAAATAAATACATTAAATTGAATTGAATTGCCCATGTTTAGTGAACTAGTGAAATGTTTGCCTTTAATTATCTCAAAAAGTAGATCGATGACATGTTTTTTACATTTTTATCTGGAAACATAAAAGAATAAACGATTTGCAAAGATTTTAAAACGATAGGACGAATAATAAAAAAATATATGTGATTGGTACGAGTTACGCTCGCCCTAAACCTCTAGCACTCTAGCTCAAAGTGACGCACCACTTCCCGTACCTACGTAAATATGCAATAAAAACCCGCTGGATAGACGAGATCATAAAGTTCGGTAGATGTACGTGGAACCAAAGAACTAGGCTAGCTAGCGGAGGCCTTCATCCAGCAGTGGATCGACCCTGGCTGATGATGAGATTACATTGTATCTTAGTTGACTGGTCAACTTTTATAGTAAGTAGGTACCTACATAGTTTGTATTTGCACTTATATGGTATAATACTTCAAATAATTTTTATATTTATGGCTGGGAAGTGTAAAGTTATCCTCTATTAATTATAATTTTTACTGTACGGATGATGCATTTTATGTTGGCGTGATTGTAATCTGTAAACGTTAAAAACGTGTAATTAATAGTAATATGATACTTGTATTATTTAGCTATGAATATTGCATGTGTAAAGCGAGAAATCACTAGATCAGGGAATAGATTTTTCTATATGCCCCGGTAATCAATGGCATTGCATAATATTTAATAAGTTTGCGTTTTTAATAGAGGTGATTTGTAAAAGATAATCAATTGTTGAAAAAAAATCTCTGATTGCCTCACGATGTGGCCAAAGAATTTATGTTTTATAAAACATCAGTAAAACTACAACACAACAGCACTAAATTTATATGATTTATACTAATGGGAAAATAACATGCGAATACCTTTGTGTAATAAAAAGTCTATTGTGATAGAAATGTAACAGGAATTTAAAATTAAATGCGTGTTTGCAGTAAAATGAGAAATTCAGACAACCAATTAACTTAATGATTGTTCTCAATCAATAGTCATTAAATTATAAATCATTTATCATTATACTAATAACTATTATTATTACTTACCACAATAAATTCAGGCAAAGTACAGTGCTACGGTGATTCTCCTACGCGTAGGTATGAAGCATGTAATATTTTTTTACTAAATACTTTTTGACCTATCTAAAAACATTAAAATTAAAAATAAATATTTTTATTTTTATTTATTTCTTCTCTTGTTCTTTCGGAGACCACAAAGAGATTTTTTAAATTTGATTAAGTGTATTTTTATAGGCATTTGATTCTAAAAAGGCATCGTTCTTTATAGAATTAAAAATGCAAAAACGTAAAATTCGTTGTATTTTTGTCAAATCGAGTTTTGGTATTGTGACAATACCAAAGCTCGATTTGGTTGAGTTTATACCCCGAAACAATTGTTTACATGGGATACCTCGAAAATTAGTGAATTAAAATTAACATTCTACGATTCAGCATTTTTTTATTCTGTAAGTCATGGGCTTTCGCCATACGGGAGTTACGGGACATAATGGATATGGATGGAGTGATATTTACTTACTGGAGACAATTCAAGAATGCATTTAGTATCATTAGAATGGTAATTATTATGCTTAGGATTCTTAGGTATTTAAACATATTTTTTGAGTGGGCCCCACTACAAAATATCAAAAATATCTATCTGTTTCAGACAATTTTGAAACATTTAAGCCCTATTTGTTAGCACCTATTTTTAAATATTTTATGTTTAAGCACAAATTTTCACATAAACATAAAATTAATTAACGCAATAACACTTTTAGTAAACACAATTGAAATGTTAGAATCGTCTACAAAGTCACTAGTGGTGCAAATTAATATTTTAAACAATACTCCTGCTAAAATTAGAAAATGTTCCTGGACAAATTGGAATAAAAATAAGTTTAAAATTAAATAATGTTTTAAATAAAAATACTGGACCTGTTTTGGAAGCTGTTTTGGAAAATCCATCAGATGCCTCAGATGTTTCAATTTTTTCTACTTCAGAAATAGTTTCATTTACATACGCAATAATAACACATAAAGAAGTGGAAAGAAGTTTTTCCATGTACTTATCCAAATTTGCTAGCATCAAATCGTCAAAGATTCACTTTCGAAAATTTGAAGTATTATTTTATTATTTATTCTAATAAAGCGTTTTCTGTTGTGAATAAATTATAATTAAACTGTTGAAATATATATTATGCTTTATTGTAATACTTACTTACATAAATTTTTAGCACCTATTTTTGTTTTTAGCACATAATTATGAAATCTTAATAACATATTTTCCAATTATATCTACATATTTTAGGTACCTATGATTCATTTTTTAAAACCTTAAAGTCCTAAGCCTAGTAATTATTAATATCCACATACGTCAACATGAATATTATCTACATTGGCAACATTAAATCCACTGTTTTTAAATAGTAGACTACTGTAAGTTGACATCTTACTTTCCACATATACCTACTTATACAATTACTTTATTTACGATTTACGTAATTTTTCATCCAAATATATACCTAATAATAATGGTTCAAGAACGGCCCTGAAAAATCAAACTTAGCGCTCAAGTGTTATCATAGAGTTTGTAATGCGAAGTATACTGTAGTTAACTAATTAATGAATAGCCTTATTAACCTAATTTATAGTTCACGTCGAAAAGCATTAACTCAAAACTGTATACATGAATGTTTTTTCAACATCTTTGACATTCAGTCAACTACCTACAAGTTATTGTATTATTTAGTTAAATTCGGTCGGTAGAGCGGCTTATGGGACATTATCCAATACGAATACATCCTGTCTTCCTGTCTCCTTTTATTTTTGGCAAAACCTTATATCCTACGTGGCATTTTCATTCAGGGCTTTTATTTTCAAAATGCTATTACCGTGTTGCGATTGAGTGCCCAAACATTTCGCCTGGAATAGAAATGGTTAATATTACAGAAGCAATGCCGACAACTGGGGAAATTGTACCGCACATACGGAAAATTTTATCAGATGAGTGCATTCAGTCTCTCAATATTTTTTCACATTTTCCTCTTCAATGGTGTTACGATATAATCCTGGCTTCTTCTCTGTGTTCCTTCAATCGGTCTGGTCTAGTGAGCCTACGTCAGTTTTTGATAATATTGAATATATTAAATCGTTGTTTAAACTGTTCTATGAAAGTCAATGAATTAATGCCAATAATCAATTCCACGGCATTCAATTCCATCGGCACGGTCGTATGACGGTTTGTCCTTTTTGAAAAAAATAGTATGTACCTATTCCTAATGTGTTCAATATTGTCACTTGTGTTGATATTGGCTTAAATCCAGCGCTACTTCCCGCCACTATTTCCATGTCAGACCTGCGGCGCGTAGATTGCTATTGTAGTAAGGCGTATTATGGCAACTGTGCAGAGTGTCACCCCTAAATACGGCATTCTGCGGACGAAATTCCCAGCCTTTTGTTTTTTTTTGTATCTACTTATAAATTTGTGTGATTCCGACGTGGTCGTACCGATATATAGTCTTGAGGTCCTGAAATTTTTAAAAGTTAGTTAGTATTGCGATTTGACATCTATATTTTTTTATTAGACATTCTTAAACGATGATAATACTCGAAATCTTTATTACAGTGGTTTTCTGTAGACATCCGCAATACAATTAATTGAAAGTCGTATCTGCTTTCATATAAACTATAAATAATACAATTATTTTAAAATATCTTTGTATTGTAGACATAATATATATGAATTTAAATACTAGGTATATTTAGCCGTAATGTTCATGAATGTATGCATGTACACAATCGATAATAGGAAATAACTGGTTTTTCAATTTTTACAAAGGCGTAATTATTTAAAGGAACAGTCTTTATTAAACATACATAACATATAAATTGTCTATGTTCATTAACAAATGTTATATAAGTAGTTTATAGTTTAATAAATTATTGGTGCAAGTACGTAAAGGTCGTAAAGACTAAAATTTGAAGAGATCCTGACATCAGCTAGGAATTAAGATAGCTACATACATATTATTAGTACTTACCTACCTTGATTCAAACCACAAAACCCAGTAGCCAATAATAACGAAATCTGAAAACCCTTCGGTTGCATAACAATTAGTTAGGTAGGTATCTCATAATATTTTTTCAAGATTTTTTAAAAATATGTTTATTTCTGGGGTGTTTTAAAACTATGTATAAGATTCTCATATTGAGTCGGTCTATAATATTGTTGATTATCCTCCTTTGTGGGAAATTTCTTAACATCTTTCGTATCATTATCGCTTAGTTTTCTTGTAAAATGAAAGTTTCTTGTAAATTGAAATTCAAAACTTGCTAAACACCATAACTGTTTAATGAATGTTTATAGTATGATGATATTATTACCATTGTCCAAAGGCAGCTCAGCCGTCGTCAGTCCCGGAATAAGGTACCGTCTGGGGGTTAGTACGAACCGGAATGGCGTATCTGCCATCCGGTCTGCACCGTTCCATCGGCCGGATGCGAGATTTGGTCTGAAATTTTAAATTTCACCGGCGATTCAGCAGAAGCGTTTATGGCATTTTTTTCATATTCGTCCACTTCCGCAGCCGATGAATATATAAAATCACCCTAAAAATCACAAATGCAAGGGAAGCGAGAAAATTCCTATTGGTATAGGTGGACGCTCAGAAATAAATTCAGAATGAATAGGTAGCGAAAAAACTTTTGTGGTATATTTTATTGCAAACCAATATTTAAAAAAAGAACCCTGCAGCTAATATTCAATAAATAAAGAATATATGTGTCGCTAGAGTCCATAATAGATGAATAGGAGAAAAACAGCTTTTTATTTTCTTAAGTACACAGTCACTAGGGTGAAAGTTTATATTATTTCGACTAAGTATAGAATATTTAAAATTAATAAGTTCCACATTTCGATAATGCAGAAATGTTAGAAAGCAGTAGTTCTTCAGGAATTCACAAAAAAGTAAAAAATACCTACAGGTGGACTTGGCTGATTTTGATCTAGCGACACATATTATATACAAGTGGCGAAGGGTTGAAGAAAAATAGGTAGTATTTTACTGATACTATCAAAATAAGTTAATATCAAAACAAATATAATATTTAGGGTAATAAAATTACCCGGCCGATATAGTGATCCACAAACACTAAATAGACGCGATTTTAACTAATCCAAAAATCTTGATTTTCATATCTCGCACACATAAGTAGGTGATTTTATCCCATAGAGTTAAAATTTGAATAAACTGTCAAATAAAAATCATAAATACGCTATCATTGGACAAAATGTATTTTGCTAATTTCGTGGAAAGCTGAAATATCTGATGCATTCGCCAATTATTAGAGATATTATATCGATGCACCGCGTACCCTATTGTTTCAAGGGTATATTCTATCAACCCCTTAGTTAAAAACAATTTCGACCATCCATAATTTTCGTGTTATCATATTAATTCAGTATAATGCGAAAGAAAAGGTTTAGTTTACCGTAATATTTTATTTTTCATTTTCTTTTCGCTGAGCGTAATGATTACATTAGGGCAAGACCTAGGGTCTGAAAATTCAACATTTGAAAAGTTGTGTTGTACCACTAAATTAAAAGTAGAGAGAGTCGTATACAACCTACACCTGTTCTCTTTTTAATTAAATTTAAAATTAAGTTTGTACTTACTTATCGTAATCTGGTGCCTGTATACTATATCAGTACCTACCTTTGCCATTAGGTGGGATGGCCAAATCCAGGGGTGGGGAACCTGCAGTCAAGGGGTCGCTAACTTCTCTAAAATTAGGTTGAAAAGTAACATTTACGTATAAGTACTTATTATTATGTTGTTGAATTTTGTAAGATAAAATGTAACAGTATTTAAATCTTTAGCATGCTACTAATATTTAATTAAATACGTATATTGATTTATTATTTTTAATGTGTTACAGATGGGTCAATGACATTTAGCTACTGTACAAGCTGCTTGTTGGTGAATTTACAATCTACTTGTAAACTCGCCCAGTGTCATCATCGAACAAGCTAACAAGCAGATTGTAAACAATCTACCGAGATAAGTTGAAAGTCGGTCTACTTTACACGCTACACGTTGGGGTGTGGGCCGACATGCGTCGGCGCAGTAGAGCGATAGTGGCGACCTCCCGCTAAAAAACGACCTACGTCTTGTCAAAATAGTCGCTAGCTTATGGTTTCTGAGCGAGTGGAAAGTTTTGTGTGTCATCATCACAATCGCACTAGCTGACTCGCCCGTTTTTAAATTCGCCAGCAAGCAGCTTGTAAAGTGGCTCAATGTCATCGACGCTTTACGCGAGGCTTATTTCAATATGTTTGCGTTAGTTTATCTTAGTTTCTATGCTTATTTACTGATAAACAAAATATGTTAGGTAAGTAAACTATTTTAAAACGTGTATTTACGAAATTGCTAAAAAGTCACTTATACCTCGACACCGTAAGCACGTTGTGTTGTTTATTTGAAATGTGTCTGTTTTGTATAAAATGTCAGACAAGTGACCGTTAGGAATTTATGCTGATAAACAAGACATCTCTAGTCTTTTAAACTAAGCAGGGAGCAAGGAAACAACACTTGAATCGATTACTACCTACATCACGTAAATAAATTATGCTTATATATACAATCGTGCTCTAATTCTGTTATATTTCTCCTTAGTTATATCATTAACTAATATTTCGTAACTGAGTTCAGAATTCACGTAAGCATTGACGATGCCCATACATTCTTTTGACAAACTAGGGATCAGCCTTATAATATATTCTTTACGTCTAATTTAATCACTGATTCATTTTTTTTTTAAAAATATATTCTCTGATTTATGAGTGCTCGCGATGAACGAATAATAAATTACCCGTCTATGTGGGTCTCGAGTCTTTAAAATTACATGTTGTTTTTCAACGTGTGTATAAATCTAATAAATTAGTGAAGTGGCTAACATCCATTTTATTAAAATAAAACCTCTTCGCGAGACAGCCACGATCCATGCATATAATATGATTGTCGACCCAATGGAAATAATTGATAGTCCAAGACGGATATAAATGACCAAATTGACACATCAATATCAGTTAGTAGGTCAATAGATTTCCGATGTATTGTCAGAAAAATTAGTCACGGAATTTATTGGAAAACATTGCCACTGCAGTATTCAGAAGTGTGGAAAATTTAAAACATATTAGTCATATTACACACAGATAGAGAGGTCATAATACTAGCAATATGAAGTGGTGACCTGAATGGGCACATCACAAAATCGGCAACACGGATCAACTCCCTCAATCAAACTCGGAAAAGGCAATGAACCCTATTCTATTGGCATTTATGTCCGTGGAGTTGTATGGAGTTGGCAGCAGAAAATCATCAACAGTTCAAATGGTTAGGCAGTTTTACGACTAGAGTTGGGTTTCGGGAGTTTTCCGACTGGAATTCTCGAGAATTTTTCGAGATTTTCCATCCCGAATCTCGAGAATTGAAATTTTTACCATTTCGGGCAAACCCGGATCTCGAGAATCTTTTCTCGGGATTTCTTTATTATCAAATATTAAATGAAAAAACGATTTTCTATATGAAAAAATTGGACAGAAAACACAAAACGATCAAAGACTGGTCAGGCATTTAACACAATTAAGCCAAAGTCGACTCAAAATGAGCGCAATTTTTGCAACATCAGGAAATTTTGTGTCTCAAAAGCGTACGCGATTGTTAGACGCAGCGATTGACAGTCTGTGTTTTTTGAAATTATATTTTAATAAGCAATGTTTTGAATTATTTTTGTTTTCCTACTTCTATTTTATTTGTCTTCTTATATAAATTTTAAAAAAATCATATTTTTTTGGAATTTGTCTGTTTTTACACTGATTTTAGCATTTTGACAGGTTTTTTTTTTAAATTTCTTGATTTCTCGAGAATTCTCGAGAACTTTTTTCTAGAAATCCCAAATCTCGAGAATTCAAAATTTCATCATTCCGGAAAATCCCGAATCTCCATGATTGAGATTTTCTCGAGAAATACCATACTCTATTTACGACGAATTTGAGGTAAATGTGGACACAGCGGACAAAAGCACTATTTTTTTCCACTTGCTACATAGCCACAGCTTAAGATTAATATAAAACTATACCTACATACAATCAATATCCGGGTTTCTCTCAGTACTCAGGATCACAATTTTGGTGTGTAAATGAACATTTTTGGGGTCATGCAACATGCAATACAAAGAAACAATTTTTAAATGTGTCAGTGCATCTATTCTATACACAAGACTGCTATTGGCCGTTATCGGGGGCTATCGAGGCTAGTTTTTTTATTGAGGTAAGTACCTATTATAATTTTTACAATTAGTTCTAATAAATTTTTACAATAAAAGCAATGTTTAAACAGCACCTCTCTTGGCTGTGCTAACTTTTAGAGCGAGATTGACAGTTTTGACTCTTTGGACGGCTAATTTATTGTAACAATTATAATACCTTAATACAAATATGTATATGATAAGCTACCCTCGAAAGCGGCCGATAGCAGTCTTGTGTATAGAAAAGATGCGCAGATGATCTAATATATAATAAAAAATGTGTAGATACAATCTTCTCTTTTCTCCTTTAAATCAAACTTTTTTTGTGTATCATCGAAATAAGTTTCGGTATCAATTACCATGACCACTAGATGTCGAAATGATTTCGGTTTGCTCATTCATTGAGGACATGTTAATTACTAATTAATTACCACATTTAAATAACATGCTAATTATATATAATGACCAATAGTTGCGTTGGACACACGGAATGGGTTTAGTGGAGGTGTTAATCATCAACAGTGATGATAACTAAGTTTTGTTTATCCTGATATTCCAATAATTCTATCACAATTGTATAGTTCATGTGTATAACTCTCGTATTTACTGTCCTGTTTCAGTGCATATTTAAATGTTATATTTATATATTCCGCACTATATAATATTGTTTGTTTATTAAAGAATTCATCCACTGGTGACATGTTGCTTTCAACTCTTGCTTGTGAATTCATACTTCGGCACGCGACATGCCACGAGTGCTACGACAAGACGACGTTCATAAGTCGTCGAGTGAAAAGTTTTGCAACAAAAGTTAATCATCTGCTTTGTTTCAATTGTTTACAGTTTCCGAAATAGCTTGTTTGATAATACAAAGTACCTAAGTAACATGCAACAATCTGCCTAGCAACGAGAGGAATAATAAACTTCCTGGTGTAAATCTTCACAGATAGCGCGCCGAATAAAGGCAAAATTCTGTTTAGATAAGAGAAAGTGTGGAGCTTGCTAAACTATCCGATGTAGTTTAATGGAACTAAAATTATTTTTTAATTATTTTTTTTGGTAGATACGTACGTATTTTTACTGAAATAATTAAATATAATTAGAAGCTAATATGAAGTACATATTTAAGCAAAATACATACATTTAGATCCGATGTCTTGGTAAGTAAATGCTAAATTATAAGGAAGATTTTTTTACTGGGTACCTACATTGTAAAATGTTTTCTCTTTCTGCTCACGTGATATTTCTATAGAAGAGAACCTACCATCTTAGCCGGCTCACACATCTAAACTCTCCTCGACTGCAACACGTCGGATATGTCAATCTGATTTTGTTGGTATTCACAAAACACACTATGTAACTTAATGTACCTCCGCACACAGCTCGAATGCAAAATTTTAGTTTGAAAAAAAACAGCTGGTGTCAAAAGCAACACATTTCACTGTACATGGGGCGCAGGTATAATACCAAAACGTCACATCGGCAGATATGCAGAAGCTGCTTTTGCATTCGTTTCGGCTATCCGCGTGACGTCACTGTTTATCGATTGTGCACATGAAAGACAGTTGGAACATCGCGCCCGATTTTGATTTATGACCATATCGAAGTAGTGACGATTATCAATGTGCGACCAGGTGCCGTGTGAAGTCACCCGACGACATGACGTAACTGTGACGTAAGCTCAATACACGCATCGAGGCAAGCCGCCCAATGCACACGGCTCACCATAGTTATTATTATGCTGAAACACCTGTTTGTGTATGGGGACAATGAATAACGCCAGTATTAGAGTAGCGTTAATTTCTCAAATGCTATTGACTCACTCCGGTAGTACGTCACAATGATGTCATATGACGTCATGTCACCGGGCGACTTCAACTAGCAAGTTACAACATAAGGCCCCAGGATTAAGTTTTTCACCCATAAGGTTTATCTCTTTACTTACATTCTCTTCCCTGATCTTCTTTTTGATTATAAATTTCAGGAGTATATACCTACTTATGTTTTTGCCATATGATATTATCAAAGTTTTCTCTAATATGCAACTGTTTGCGTGACGGTATTGATAAACTCAATTTGTGCAACCAGGATATGTGCAGTATTCGTCTGTGTAATCGCATCTCGAAAGCTTGTAAGTGTACAGTTATCGGGTTAATTTACACCGTTCCTGGTGTATTTTTAATTTTGATTTAAATTTAATGACATAATGTCAATATTTTCGACATTAAATATGTTTCCGATATAATGCACCCATATAGAAGTATGTAGTCAGTTAGTAGTGGATGCATATCCATCCCGAGCCCGAGTCTGGCAAAAAAAATGTTTTTCAATGGGTAGTAAATTGATGACTAGGGCCCGGATTTGTATGCAACAAAAAACATGGTTATATGCATGCACGTATGCACTTAAAATCAATAAAATATGCACTAAAACCGAAGAAATATGTAGTTAAAAATTGTCATTTTTTGTGGGAAAAAATTGTAAATACCCACTTAACCCAATATTACTGACAAAAACTAGTTTATAATTTTTCAACATAATACGATATCAGAACAAAAAACACAAGCAAAGAATATAAAGTTAATCAATTACAATTTTCAAAATAGTTTTTTCCCAAGTAACTACAAATAATTGAATAATAAATGCAATGTAAACCAAACATAACTTAAAAAACAAAAACGACACACTTAACTATTCCTAAATACTATTTTCTGTTTTTTGCCAGACAAAAAATTACATTTTTTTTTTCAATATTATGCTCTGGCATTACATTTTTCCGCATAGGTATCTGTCAGTATTTTGTTTATATGCGGAAAACTACCTCTCAACGTCCACTTGGGCAAACTTTAAATAATAGTGCCCGAGTTGACTTCACTTTTTCCACTGATAAATCCACAGCTCGGAGATGGCATTAAAAATGCAAGTGCATCTAAACTATCCTTCCTAACTTAGTTATATTTCGATAAAATAATTAAAAAAAAAACTAAAATTATACATTCAAAAGCTCTAAAATATGCATTTATTTATGAAATATGCACTAATGTCTCAAATATGCTCTAACGTCTCAAATATGCATTTATATGCACAATAAAATTTTATTTTTGGATTCTGTGTCTTTCAAAACAGATTTCTGTGCAACTCTCATTGCTGTGCATACACCCTAACAAAACATGCACTAGCATATAAATCCGGGCCCTATTGATGACCATGAAAATTGGCCTTTAGCTACCAGGTTGCCTCTCTGCATATTCACACTCTGTTATGGGTATATTTATGGCCAGATATGAATTGTTATTTTATATTTCGGCGTAGCATAGTTCACCGTGTACGTACAATTTACATGTAACACCGATAATGATGATAACATATTCGATATTAACTGTAAACAACTTAATGTAAGATTGCGATAAAAGTGTACATTCTACATATCATTCTACATAGATACTTCAATAATAAGTAATAATAAAGTATTGTGAGGAGCCCACTAGTGTTATTTTTTTCCTAAGTACCTAATATAATATTATAAAAATATTAATGCTTTCATGGGATAAAAATAATAGTACATAGTTATAGAGATATGAGCATAGGTACAACTTTAATGGCGAAAAAGTATCATGAATGCGATGAAAATTACCTTGGTGACACAAATAAATCACATAAAAGCGGAGTGGAGTAAGTAATAAAACAAAGTTTTTTTTCTACTTCTGGAGAAACACTTTGAGAGATTCATAAATTTAGAGCAAACTTTGCCAGCTTACTTACATTTTATAGCAGTTGCATTAAACTGGTGGCATATGATGAAATTCGAATTTATATTTTACGTGTATTTTTTTAATAATTTAAATCTATACCTACTTATCTGGCGAATATTAAACGAATCTACTAAGTACAACACAGTAAAAAATGATAATCAACATCCTACAAATAGTATTTTACTTATACTTTTAGAAAATTATAATTGATCGATTCACTGTGTCACACTTCAGTATCGGAATATAAGGCAAGCACAGAGTCGCGGCATCTCTGTCATCGTGTCCGGAAATTTGTACGTATGAGTTCGCCGTATCACACTTCAACGTGAAATGTTGCAAGTATCGGAAATATATGGCCGTATATTAAAGACCGTCCAACCTCTTTGGGTCGTATAGTACTGACAAAACATCCATGTCTAAACAAAACACGGTTTATCGGTTTGTACTTTATACATGAAGCCAGCAGCAAACAAATTTTGAAAATAGTTATGTTTTCATTATTGAATTCATGAATTTTGCCAAAATTAGCTATGAAAATTGAACTAATGTTCATATTAAATGTAATAAAATTAGAGACCGTATAGTATACGGTCATCTCTTTCTGATAAGAAAGCACACGGCAAACTGTGCCACGGTGTAATGTTTTACGTACAATATACATGTAAGCGTGACATACTCGGACAGCATTCGGAATCGAGCCAATGATGTTTATGAAAGTTAGGTAATTTATTACACAAGCGAGATTCGCCGGTGGTTTTAATAAAGGGGTTTTTTAAAATATACCTACACAGCTTCGGAGACATCGCTCCAAAACATCATTTCTGAGTTCCCTGTGTATAACCGACCACACGTCGCGGTACGCGTAGGGCGTAAGGCGTAGACGTACGATATACCCAAATCCTTGTGATGAACACAAGACATGCGATGTCTTGTTGTTTGTGGCAACGTCTAGTGGGCGTCATGTGCGTGGTGTAAGTAGAAAAAAACACTCCACATAATATGAAAACGTTGATCATAGCTGGTTAAACAAGTATACCTTCTTCTCGTCTGAAATTTACAACGCGGCAGGTCTGCTAGCTATTTTAGGATGAACAATTTTCATCATAGAACTTTTTGATGTTAGTTACTTGCAAACAGAGTAGGGGTTGGCGATTTATATGCTGATATTAAAAATTATAAACATATTATAATATTGTAGTAAGTGTATCTGCTTTGGCAAAATAATCATAATCTCTATTATGTGTACATATCGTGTACAGTCGACAAATTATTATGTCGCGAAAGAGTGTTATAAAATGTTCATTTTTTAGCATTTTTAGACAAACCAAAAATCTGGTTTCAAATTCCACATTTTTGTGGACATTTTTTGCGTGCGCACACCTTAATGGGCTTATGATTCTTTGTGTCGCGTGACAGATATTTTTATGAAGAAAAAGTCTGTACATTGGAAATCAAACTGCCAAATTTAATACATACGTTCAATTGGCCATCGGTGCGATCTCCACCATTCCTGTATTCGCCAAAGGCTGAACTGGAATTACCACGAAATAGGTAGATACGTCGTGTCAAAGGCTTTCTTGTGGAGAAAATTTGTAGATAACCCACATTGGTTTGCATCTCTGATATTCAAGATAGTAAATAGAGTGTACGTTTTATAATTTTGCACGTTTTTGCACTTTTTACTACACTGATACACCTCTTTGCCTGATTACTTCGCAAAAAATTAGAATGAAATAATATAATATTGTATTAATATAATTATATAGTAATAAATAAATAAATAGATAATATATGTAAAAAACATATTTTTAGAATATATTTAGTACATCATTTTCATACTAGAGCCGGAGTGCAAAGTTATGAAGCATATACTCTACGTATGGTGAAATGACCTGTTTTCATCAATGGATGTCCATTACAACTTCAACGAAGTTATTCGAGCATATGAAAATTGTGTTGATTTTGCGAACTGTTAAAAATCTAAAGCTATACTCCTTAGTCATTAAAGAAACACGACGAAGACAAAAAATCGGATTAAACATGTAAGTACCATAAATTACTGAGACCAAGGTTTTAATTGTATTGTAGAAAAGTTGCAATTAAAGGAATTGGTGGACTGTGGTTTGATCAGTGACCCTACGCATTGATTAAAATAAAATATACGATTTTAATAGATGTAATTTAATATTTTTTTTATGACTGTTTTGAGGCCTCTTAAAAAATCTTCAGACGAATCAATTGCGTCAACTGCGTCAAATAAATTCACCACTGGATGTGGCGTGACTTCATTCCCGCTTTAGGTAAGTAAATTAAGCACCAATTTGTTGATAGGGAGCACAATAAGAATGCAGCGGCAGCCCTGTAACTAAAGCTCGGGTGTTTGTTTGCTGCCTACGCTTTCAAAAGAAACGAGTGTGCGTTTGTTTACAGCGTGTTTATTTCAGTTTACTTATTCAGAGCGGGTGAAAGATATTCCGGTGCAACTATAAAAGTTTACTTTGCCGTGCGATAAAAAAAAATTGTCTGAAACGATTCAAAAAGATATTTAAAAATTTAAATTATCGCCGTAAGTAAAAATGAAGCTTCATAAACTTAAACGGAAGTGAGTTTTAATTGAGTTTACATTTAGTTTTCTGTTTATAAAGACTGCGTTTCGGTAACGTTATTAGCCGATATTATTATACCGAGTCCACATGTAAGAAATAAGACTAGATGTTAGAAGATTGAATCAACATATATATTGTGATTTGACAAAAGACCGAAACTAGACACATTCGTGAAACGTGACGACGAATCAATTCTTCCCCTTATAAAAAATTCGGGGTGATTTATTTTTTGTTGATATCTACGAATATAATAATATAAATAGTGTTTTGGATCATTAAATAAATTTCATAGTTGATTTGTCATATTACAGTAGAACCTCTTTAAAACGGACAAAATATCCGATATAAAATGTGAAAATTGTTAAAAAATAACCTTTGAATAATACATATTTAAATCCAAGTGTCATCGCTTGAACACAATGTTTTGGAATGATAATCACGTCATACCTCTCGCACTTGAATTAGAGTCATAATGCCGTCCTGCTCGTAGACTGAGAGTAGCAATGATGTTTGCAACGCTGGCCGCTAATTCACACTGCTGCACAGCAGTTTAATTTGTTTACTCAAAGTGAATGGATGCATTTATTACTCCATTCAGTAAGTTTAAATTGTAAATTATAATCACACATACCGTCGTAATCGTACCCTTAAAAGTAGGCAAAGAAAAAGAATTAATTTAACGTAAAATCGAAAACTTGTATACCCAACCTACTTTTATATATCTAATGGAATTCGGCTTTAACGGACACCCCCTCATCCGCATTATTCCGTTATATCGAGGTGCTACTGTACACAATTACGACGTATTTCAATTTCCTTGATTCGTAAGAAGATTTAAAAGAGGGCCTCAAAACAGTTCAAAAGTAAAAATACAATTATTAAACTATAATAGGATCTTAAAAAGATGCATATTTCTTACAAATTGAGAAGGTACTTACTTATAAAATAATATTAAAACAAACACAACAAAATCCTTGCCACTAACATCAAAATGGCCTATAAAATAACTATGTACATACTTAAGAGAATGATAGTTACACATTTGTATACACAAAAAATAAAGCACTAATATTATTACGTGTCATCACTGTCATCTACAATCCTAATAATATGTTTTAATTACATGTGTGATTCTAGGAAACAGATTCACTGATGTTTTTATTAGGTGAATATAATGCCACTTGGGCTTTATGGTTTTTATTATATTATTTTTTATCGTGAAAAGGCCTCAAATGCAGTCAGTCTTTCGGGTTACACGTCCCTAAACCCGCAAATGTGTCTTACATATAAATAACTAAGAATCTTCTTAACCAGACTAGAAATCTTATTTTTTTCTAAAATAATAGAGAAAGAACCATGAAGATAGATAATCGAATGAATAGTTTAAATTGTTTAATACTAAGATTCATTGTTTTCCTACCTCTACCTCTTTATTCATGTAAAAAACCTTTTTCAATCAAATGTATATACGTAGGTAGCAAGGTAGCAATTAGGTACATACAGTCATGCTATTTTGTAGTGTTTGAAGTTTATAAAGTTAAAAATAACTTCCATATTAAATTAATTCTATACTGTTACAGCATGGTATTTATCATACGTCCATGCGTGAGAACACGCTGGTATGTTATGAATTCGTTATAAGTTATATGTCATTATGAAAAGCAGAATATTTATTTAGGTATTTCTGTGGTGGTTAATGATTAATTAAGTTATAATACAGTTGAACAAGTTGGTGACATCTCCATAATATAATATGTCATGTGGTTAGGAATATGTTTCATAAATTAATTAGTCATTTAGTGCTGTGGGAACATGCTCCGAATTACTTGTACCTATGGCTAAACGAACGAATCCATATACCTGTCATGAAGGAGGTACAGATCCAAGAGAGGCTTTCGGAATTATGCGGAAGTCGAATTCTCTGTTCAATTTATCATAATGTTGATAATCACAGCAAACTCGAATGACGAATAGAACGTGGAAGGATCCCTACTTGCTCGAGTGCCAATGTAAAGGAAGCTAAGGGATATCCTCTAGCAATTAATAATTATTGTTCTTAGTGAAGGAGCACACTGCAAGAAACCGTACGACGCAGAAGACATAACCGGCACGTGCTTTTTACGCCTATCACGCCACTGCGCATCGCACGGCCAATCGCTGTGTGCTTTGGCTCTTCGAGCTGTGGATTACTAGAGGGAATGGTAGAGAATTATCGAGGAAGCAGTGGTGGTTGCGATCCTCAGCAGTAATAATTAATATTATTACGAATAGTAATACAAATACAATTAATAAATTAAATAGCACATTAGACAATATAATTACGCATACAAAGATCTAAACTTATAACTAATCCGTTTTTTGTACTGTAGGTCAGAGGCTAACAGGGCTCTAGTCTGTGGGCCCGGGCTCGGGAGTGGCCTGGCGTACCGAGTCGACCAGATAAGTGAGATAAATACACATCACTTGCGGCGCTATTTTATTTCACTAATGTTAATATTTTATAATATGTGATTGTGTGATGCAATTTTTAATTGTATGTTGATACTCGATAACTTAACTAAAATAATTCCAATGGATATATTACAAAATACAGAAAATCGCTAAAAATACACCGTTAAAATACCGTTCATCGTTTGGTCACACTGCCCTTACTTTCAGCGATAGGCAAGGTGCCCTGCTTCAGGATGTTGGTAATGGGGGAAGCAATAGGTATTATGGATACTAAATCAATATATCATACTGTATCATACTGTAGTTTAAGTGCTAGAAGATATCAATATTTGGCCACGTATTTTTTTCGACTAACATGTGGTGTGAATGAGAACTCTGCCATTCTTGGTAATATTGACTTGTCTGTCCCTGATAACTATCTTAGAAATCGGGAGCATCAGTTGTTTGTTCTCCCGAGGAGCAGAACTAACCTGCCATTGGTGATGCCAATTGGGAGGGCAATAACTCTGTTCAACCAAATTACTTCGGATGTTGATATATTCCATCTACGTGAGAATGAGTATAGGTGGACGTTATTTTATAAATTCTTAAAATAGGGTCAGCTTAACTCATCCGGTGTACTTACTTGTACCTATATACTTCATATTTTTTTGTATCTACACATTTATACTGTAGAATAACTTAATATTGCATAATTACAGTATTACATAATACTGTTTTAATAATATTTCTTTGTTTCTAAATGTCATGTTGTGAACGTCTTAAACTTATAATTTGTAATGTCCACAATATGTAAAATAAATTAAAATTGAAATAAAAATATCGGTATTTTACGATGTAATGAGGATATCGGAAACGTTCTAAAAACATGCGATGACTACCATTTGACTTAGGACTATGGATCTGCTGTTACAAATTTGATTCTTTAGTAAACAATTAAGTCAGATGGATGTATTGAAAACAGAACTCTTGCTAACATTACAATATTGGTACAAATTGCAAATTCGCATTATGCTTTGTATAATAACAACATTGTTGTCTTATTCTGCTAAAGTGTCTGATTAAATATTGCCACGTAGGTAAAACGTATGTTATAAATTGGATTTGGTCTAAAATCGAAAATACAATAACGCTGCATATTGCAAATTCGCATTCATATTTTTTATATATCATTCTGGTAACGTGTTGAAATTTTAAGCTTAATGTTTGGATTTTGAAAGAATAATGGAATGTTATAACGGAAAATTATTGACCTCTCTATAGTGGAGATGGGTAATGTTTTGTACATTATATGTAGGCCCGTTACATCAAATGAAAAATACGTATCAATAGATACCTGGTATCGGTATCGTATCAAAAGAAAAATATTGATATTCTTGACGGCCCTATTAACATACTCGTAATATGTGTTGGATTTTAAGCAATACATGTCGTAAATATGCATATAATTATGTATATGTTTCGTATACTATTAGTTCTAAAAATCGATTGAATGCGGTTGTTTTATAAAGATTTAGTGCGTCCATCGAACTGTGAGATCGTTATTTATGTTGCAAGGGATAGGCACAGGGCTTGAGCCTGGAGATACGAAAAAATTTAATTCGATTGGTGAATATCATCAATGTGCATGTAGTGAAAAGACCATCGATGCGATACATTATTTATTTTACTTGGCTCCCCTATGGATGTTTTTGAACCAACATTTAATCCACATATTGAAAACGTAAACGTAGCTACTTGATACAGTTCATTACTTTGCAGTTACACTATGACGTGATCAGTGACGAAACTATGTGGTCCGAAAGCAAGAGCATAAATTAATATAATATTAAGCAAATTCTAGGTACATTAGCATTATTTTTATAGCTTATCGAAATATGGATTGATATTAGGGTTGTCAACTGTCCCGGATAGCATTTCCATGTCCAGGATTCTGGTTAAATTTTGGAAACCCTTAAACTGCTATTAGATAGCCCTAGTCAGAGGGTTTGATTTGTCTAGTAATTTTCCATATCCACACGCCGAGTTCATTGACAAATTAAATTTAACCGTTTGTAAATATCTACAAACCAAGTGATTTTGTTTGCTTCTTAATAATGTATGTAGGTATATTATGTTTGTAAATTTTAACCCAAGCAAAGGAAGTGCTTTATCTTTTAATAACTTCAGTTTGGGCATAATATGTACCAATATGAAGATAAAAATATGTCAATGTTACGAGTGTATTAAAACGTCAGTGTAATTATATTACACTATTACACACATATATATATTAAAGGTATTTGAACCATAAGAGGGGTTAATCATTGATTTCAATTTAGAATCAGTGCCTACCTAGACATTTAGTTGAATGCCCAGAAATTTTTGCCAATAGGCTTCGGCTTCGGTGGGTGAGCAGGGCGTGGAAAATTAACCAAAAACCATTGACTATAGAGTAAGACAAATTTCAAATTATTTTGTGTATTTCTACTACCTACCTTCTTACAGTGTATCTTAACACATAATTGAATCGTGTATGTGATAAACGTTTGTCGGATGAGACAATTTTGATCATTATCGTAAACAGCTCGACGTCATATAGGTAGTGAATATGTGATACTACTGAATGCCAATGACGTCCCTAGACAAAATGCCGCCCCTAGGCAGTGTCAAAATGCCGCCACATTTTTTAAACAGTACTTTTATCATCCTTTCATGACTCCAATATCTAAGAAATGTGTTGTATGGATACGTTACTAACAAGATATATATGAATTTGAATGCCATCTCTGCTCCAGTAGACAATATTGCGAGTCTACGGTTTCAGATAGGTATCTACATTTAAAAAACTTCCAAAACTCCCGAGTGACTGGCAAACATATTTGGATAAATTTTAAATTACGTGTGCACGTGTCATTGCTGTTCACCAAGAATGTGATGTCCAAGGACGACGGAAGTAAACTAGACATCGCGAAACCGACCAAAAATCCTGTTAAAACTTTTATGGTAGGTGGGTACCTAATTAATACATTTTCTTTCCAATCAGTGAGCTGATTTTTGTAATGGAAAGATATTTCCTGTATTACTAAGTTTATGTAGCTATTTCTATACTTATATACCTAGCGATTCTCCGCGATTTGCCGCCCTTTGGGTAACTGCCGCCCCCAAGCGACGCTCAATCTGCCTACCCCCACTTGACGTCACTGCTGAATGCTCGCATGATCTAATCGTAGGTAACCCTTCGATACATACAATTACAAAAAACGGTGAACATTAAATTAGTGGTGAATCTAATCTCTACTCCATTATACCTACTTAATATGAAAAAATAAGTTGAAATTTGCAACGTAGCTATTTTCCATATACCCACAGACTTAACAAAACAATTCCGGATACCAAACGTAGAGTTTCTATATAATGTTCCTAAAAAACTTTTTTCTTAGTGATCCCATCGATCTGAAACCTACGCTAGCGGGTTTGACCTCACATCTTTGAGGCTTGACGTGTGCTACCACAGAAGTTTTCAACCTTTCAGGCCTGACCACCATTTTCACGATTCTTTCCACATTTTGGAATTCTACGTAGGTACATCCCGGATGTTCTTAATTTTTTGGAACCCGACAACCACTCTATATTATAATGTAATAGTATCGTGCAGAATCAAATTCAGTCGTATTTATCTATACACAAGCATACATATTTTTTACAGTTTTCTCCCATATCGTTAAAGTGAAATTTATTATTGTCTTACTGATGTGTATTGTTGCTTATTTTTTTATTTGAATATTTCACAAAATAACTAGAATCGATTTGGCATCCTATTTATAGCAATCTTAATAATATCTAGTGAAGTCTCATTACGTATCTACATGAGGCGTACGTTCATATGATTATGTAAGCATAAGCAGTAACATGCCAAACAATATGGAACTTATAAATAATGGGAACTGAAATACTTAACGGGTAAGGAGAAACAGGCGACTGATCTCGAGTAAGGAAGAATATGGGATAAATTGAAACACGACGTGTCAAGAATACGTCATACTGATACCTACTTACTTCATACTTAATATTGGTGAATTACACACACTTTTGGACATCTATAATACGTGGTTCATTTTCGTAGGATTCACACATTCAAAACCCTGCGTCAAAATTTACTGTAGGTATTGGTATATAGGTACTATGTATAGCCTATCGGAATTCTATTTATTACCTGTTCTGACGCCAAATAATCCCGAATTCGCTTCTGTTTCCGTAATCACATGAAACGCCGTTTAAGAAAATAATATACTACTTACTTCCACCTGCATCGTATTTTTTTTATTAAATATTTATTACCTGAACTTTTGGAAAATAAGATAGGTGTGTCTTTAAAACAGATTACCTACATAACAGATAGGTACTGTTACCTTGGTATCGTGATGTCACTTGATCGTCCAATATTTAAAAAATATATTAAACATATTATTCCATATGAAAACCTGTTGTAAGGGTGCCAAATGTTCGTCCCCTAATTTCTCTCTCTGTATCTGAAAAAAGAAATGTACTTATGATAAAAAAAAATATTATTCATATTGTCTGTACTGCGAGCGAGATGTCGTGTCTGATATGATAATTCCACCAAAAACAATTTATACCGTGTGTGCTGTATTATTCCACCAGGGACGTTGTCAGATTAATGAGTTTTTGATACAATTATGAAGGGTGATTTTATCTTTCACATTTTCAACCTGTTATTTTTTGTGTCCTTAATTAAACAATCATACGGTAGCTGGAACAAAATACTTTCATTTAAATACTTACAGAATGCTCGAATAAAGTTATAATTATTATAGTTGTATTTTTTTATCTAATATTTCCTATGTGTTGCATTTTAATTTCCAGGTGCTACCAGACCAGCACCACTAGTTTAAATATAAATAAGTGTTCCATTACGTTCCATATTACTGGTACCTACATACCGTAGGTCATTTGTCTAAAATATTAGATTGATTAAAACGAATTCATACAGACATCAGTGAACAAAACAACTAGGTACCTACCTAGATATTAAATTTGTTTATCCCATTGGTGTAACCACACATATAATACATGTTGTCTGTGGGTACTTATCTGAAATTAAAAATGTTAAATTGAATACACTCCAGTTATTCTGACACCGGCATTTTGTTTACGGATTTCAGATGACACGAAATGCATTCGAGATTAAAATAAATTGATGCAGCTCGCGACGCTAACAAAGTAATAAAAGTGATCCAGAAAAAGACCGGGACGTTTCATTTCATGTTGGCGTGGAGCTATTGACATTAGTTAAATACAAATAGGCTGAAAGAGCCATTAGTATTTCAATACAGTCATCAAAATTATAATAAACCGACGTACAAAACAAAAACACACATTGGAACATGGTGAGAAGAGTTTGGTAAGAAACAAAGATAATATTTTTATTATTGCTATATTATAATATACTTAATTTGAAAATTTAATAATTAGTTTGCAGATATCCTGACGCCGCTTAGAAATCATGGCTAAGTAGTGCGTTTAGGATAGTATCGTGTTTTAAATTTGAAATAAACGTCAAATACATATTTGTTAAAAATTTCAGTGTGATAACGAAAAAAAGATTCAAGTCCCAGTAGGTTAAAATGATCTACGGTTTTGTCTAATAGGTTGAAGTTGTAACACATAACTATATTTCCGTAGGTAATATTGTCCCTTTTTTTATAGCGTTCAGAGTTGATATGAAAATTCGATTAATTCATTGCGTTGTAGAACTGGTATTCTTTACCCTTTGTTCTCACACCCATTTAATGTATTTTTTGCCATCATCCCATGCAAGCTATGAGGAAAATACGGTCACCTGTATTCAGTACGACAGTTTCCGGTAAATGTTGATACGGTGAACTGCATACGTACAATTTACATGTAACAATTTGACGAAAGGTGGACATTAACAGGTAGTCAGAAACTACTGATGTTTAAGTGTAGAATCTTGTTATCTTTGGTCTCGTTTGAGAAGATGGTAGGTATCTGTTCTATAAACTCTTTATGACGTAAGTAGGATTTATCAAAACATGACGCCACGTGACATTTGTGAGAGGTATTGACGCAAGCTTCAGAGAACAAGATCAAGAACCGGAGTGCTTGGTGATGATGATATACAGAGAGACGCGAGCGCTAGGAGACCGGAGAATTAAACCAGACCGGGAGAGTAGAGGAGTCTGCTTGAGACTAGAAGTGTTCTACCAGTGTCCAGCTGGGACTGTAGTGCCAGACAACAAGATATTGTATTCATTTATTTGACCGGTTCTCATATTTAAATTATCAACACAGACATTCCGTCAAATAAATTGCACCTCTGCTATAATAGAATATTATACGGGTCCCATAACTGTCCTCTAATTAAGATTTATCATTGGTTCATTGAGCAGGTAATCGTTATTCAAAATGAATAACAATTTGTTTTTGCGTTTTTTTTACATTAATTTTATAAAAAAAGTCATTGTCGTCGAAATACTGCTAACAAAAAAACGTTGCATTGGGTTTTTGTGCCAAATTTCAGAAAAACACATCTTACATACAACTTTTCTTCTTTTTAATGTAAGTAATCTTGTTTTTTTTTCACTTTAACATTACTACTATTTACTATGAATAATTTCAACTGAAAATTAAAAAAAAAAAAACAAGCGAAAAGCTAAGCCAATAAATAAAGTGCGATGACTTTGCCGAAGTGTGACTTTGACTTTTAATGTAAGCAAATAATTTTAAATTTATTAATTTTCCAAATAAAAATAATGTTGGAATATACATGTATGCTTTTTTTGGCAAGTTATCATAAAATACGAATATATGGAAAATGTAACGGTCGATATTCGCAATGCTATCTATCATATTATTATTATATTAAGTATATTAAAAATTAAAATGAAGCAATGTCACTCCAAAATCCAAATTGAACGCTGTTTTGTAAATAAGATGAAGCGATTCTCTGGATCACTCTACCAATGACCAACGTAGGTAGGTAGGTATCCATAAATAAATATCATTAGTATGAGACATTATTAAATTTATTGAATTATAACGGCGTTTTCACACTTAAAATTACTTCGATAGCATGTGTAGAAAATAAGTTAAATGATTACAAGATAAAAAGAACTTTTTATATACTTACAACGTTTTTAAATTTTCTGTTGAATCATATACTTAAACTTGACTTGACTAGCTTAAACGATCAAAAAAAATTTGTACTTGATAGAAATAATACTGAAATGTCAATTTGACGTGTCATATTGATTTGCATAGTAACGCACGTATATATTAATAATTTAGTTGCTAGGACCCAGACCCCTCCCCTAGCACAATAATGGTGTCGAAATAACTTTTCATACAAAACAGAATTAATTGAAAATGAATTCAAGTCTACTTAAAGATGGCTAAAAGTATTAAAAAATGCATTGGCATCTTAGACTATAGATACAACATTGGCATCGTGTTTTGATACATTCTAAAAGTTTCAAATATCTAGCTAGTCGGGAAGTTAGTTAAAAATCGATTGCAAGATTTGTACCGGACAAAGAACCACCGGACAAATAAGAATACGAGCTAAGAAAAACGTTGTTAAATACAGTAGGCAAATAGGGTGTATTTTCAAATTACACAAAACGATACAATCACAACTGCGTATGTGGCGACCTCAGTTTTTAGTATCTACTCCTGAAAGAAGAAAAAACTGCTGATGCTTCACATAAACGCAGGGCCTCGTAAAACGCTCGATTAAGACCAAGTGTGGTGCGGGGTGTGTTAGTTTAGAGGGGTTTATCACTTTGAATCTGTTGACCGAGGTTTTCAAATAAGTATGCGATTACTCTAGAAATTTGTTTTAAGCAATATTGCACTATTATTACTACAACCTTTCGTGGGTCTTAGCCTCATCCAGCATCTGCCTCCATCGAGGTCTGTAAATGCTGCTTCCATCCAATGTAAGACGTCCAGTGGATTTAAATCTAACTCGACTATCGACCACACTTCACAACAGAAATATACCATAATAATTTATTTAAACGCAATTTTATGTACCTACGTACTAAATTAATTTACTTGAAAACATAAATTGTTGATAAATGCTGCATCTTGTAGGACAATTTATTTTATTAATCATATTATATCTACCTAATTGCTATTCACAATGCGTTATTGTTTCTTTTCATATGGCATAATACGTTTTTGCTTACGTTTCTACCTAGTGTGTTTTAACAATGTCAAGAAATTACACGTCTATATTTGGCATATACAAAAACATTTCGGCAGATCATTTCTCAACATCAAAAATGTCCATTGTTGGCCAGGCCGCATGCTGTTAAATGTCTTTAATTATTTCATACAGAGTCCAGCTGAAAGGAACAAAGAAGTGTTGGTAAAACATTGGCACAAAAACATTTCGAAACGTTCAAAATACCTCAACTGCGATATGGACCAAGAACAGCTGTTTTGCCAGTCGGCGCCTCCCGAATTATCACGAAACGGCCCAAAAATGGACGAGATCTTACAAAGGGGCGGACTTTTTGTTTGATAAAAATATTTAATTGAATAATACTAAATGCTTAGATTATAGACTAAATGATAAATTATAATCGTAATTTCGTTTGTCCGTAAGAGGAGAGAGAAGTCATGTTGATGTTGTCAGACATTTTACGACCGTTTTCCCGTACCATTGGGTCTAAGGTATCTGGATAAAACATAATATATTGAATAAACAACATACGATTATTATGTTCATACATAGTTCGTACCAACAGTGCGGGTGTGTGGCAGCGCACTATACGGAATTCTTTGCGCAGCCGTATGTATATAGGTACAATTTTTTAAATGTAATTTTAGTGGTACAATTTATGTACCTAAATGAGTACATACTCAAATGTATTTTATTTTGGGGAACGAAATTAATAAAATATATTTAATAATGTAGACTTTTGAGGAGTAGAGAAAAGGTAAAAGCTAAAAATAGAGGAAGCATAGCATATTATAATATTTTGGGATCAAACAATAATTATTGTATCCGAACTTTCCGAAATAATGAAAAAGCTAAAATGAGTCGAAATAATATGTCGCTTTTAAATTGAGTAGAATACCTATTGATGTATTAAGTACTTACATAACTATTAATTTCGCTTAACGAAGTCCAAAACTACATTGTTTTTTTAAGTAGATAAGTAAGACGTACGACTGGCACAAGGTAAGGAGATTTGCCGCAATTTGGTCGCTGACCTTCGATAAAAAATAATACGAAGAGAAGAACAATAATTGTGTCGCAAGATTTCAAAATCAGCCGAGTCCATAATGGAAGAATATGAGAAAAACGGCTTTTTTTGTTTTCTCAAGTCATAAGGGTGAAAGTTTATATAATTTCGAGTAAGTATAGAATATTTAAAATTAAAAAGTTCCACATTTCGATAATGCAGAAATGTTAGAGAGCATGGATTAGTACTGAGTGATCTCTAAATACATCGAGACTGAGCGGACTAATATTTTTTAGAGCAAGTAGTCACAGCATGTGCATTTATTTATGTTTTAGAGATCTAATTTAAAAAAGGATTAGTTTAAAAAAAAAAACTAGACGATTGCCGCTTGTCTTCGATAGTTTGACAAAAACTTTTTATGTTTTGTATAATATATTAGTTTATCTCTATTTTAAAGTTTATAATTATTTTCCTTTTGACACCTTCTCAAACCAGTCTTTTCCGACTAACTTTCTTCAAGGCATGCTCGCCTTTCATTCTCTTGAAGCTCGTAGGTCACTTCTGCTCTTAAAGCATTTTTCCCTGCTCTCACGTGGTATCATTTTCAATCCCGATATTCTAGAAAATTTGAATTTTTACGCACCTGTCAATTACATGCGTGGTCGTAGCCATGACCTATTTTGGGTGAAAGCTGTTTCCTCGTCTCAGGCTCACCAGGCACCAATAGCGAGGGCTGTGCGGCTGGTCAATGCACTCCTTAGAGATGTGCGAAAATATTTGGCGATCTATTATATCGTCACTGTTCTGGCAGAAGACACTAATTCGAAAAAATGACATATTGAGTTAGTTATACCAAAATGTTCCTTATTCCAAACTTTACCATCTGGAAACCTTCTTAATAAATAAACAGTCTTTATTTTAAAGTCATCCTTTTTACGATTACTTAATAAACTCACATGCTAGACCATTTCAAACATTTTAACAATTTCAAAGTCAAATTACTCAAAACTAGTATTCTCTAGTTAGTGTGTTCTGCCAGAACAGAAACGATATATTCTGTTTTTTAAATTCGATTTTATTGTTTAATTTGTATTTTTTGAATTATTGTTGTTTTTTTTTTATTTTATTTCATTTGTATAAAACTATTTTTGCTTTCTTTTTTTTCCTCTACCTTGTTTTTCTGATTTTCTGAACTGATTACTTGTAATTTTTATTCTAAATGTCATGTTGTGAACGTCCTGAATTAATAATTTGTTATGTACTCAACATGTCTTTTTCAAATAAATAAATAAATAAATAAATTCATTTGACGTTTGTTATGCACATAAGCATTTCAAAGACTTGCAAATTTGTGTGTGTTCATTCGTGTAACCTCTTAATTATTCATTCGTGGGTTATTTATTTAGATTTTAAACGCATTGATAACAAACGATTCAGTGATCGATTCGTGTGAGTAAAGTGTGTTTCTTCGATGTTCATGATTTTAAATACCTGAATTCGCTCCTATTTTTATCATAATTGGCAGCATTTTTGTGGTATTTACCTGACTACGCTTACCAGAGAGAAAAGATTGCCCTTTTCAACTATACAACAGCTGCTGCCGGTGCTATTTGAATTTCACATTATTACGTGTCCGGCAAGACATCAGCTGATATTGAATACCATAAAGGCGTAAATATACAACAAAAAATGGTGGTTATTCTTTCTCTTGCCCACCCACCAAAAGGGCACAAAAGCGTGAAGATTCTTATCGAAGTATTTCACCTGCAAGGCCATTTATGGTACCTACACATAAAACTAACAGAACATATTATTTACATAATACATTTCAAATAGTAATTCATGTAATGGTGTAAAACCTTTATTAAAATTAAAGAATTTTACAACGATATTCTCACATTTAAATAAACCATACAATAAATAGTTAATATTGCAAATGACAAAATATATTGTTATTGATTTTTTAATTAGCTATCATCAAAAATGAAGTTGATTGTGTGGATGACCGGAATCCTTAATGAAGCAGATGTTACTTCCCACATTATGTAGGTACCTACATCGTTTTTAACAGACAACGAATAATTTTACCGTTTCTTTGTTTTATTGAAATAAATAACTTATTGAGGCACACACACAACTAATTCAGGCACACACACAAAGAGGGGAAGGGGGTGTTTCGGGTCCAGACTCCACCCGGAAACGAATAAAATACAACTTATTTAAGTAAATGGATCTTGGACTTCATCTTGTTTTTCTTCAGGACCTCGTGATAGGGGATCGTGACTATAATGATTTAGCCGTCGAACAGCCTTCTCAATGATCCAAATAATTATTATGACAGTTAAGCTACGCACATTCGATACCCACATGTGGATGCGACAGTTCACAATAACTCGTTAGTGATCAGTGAACACCCTTAGTTAGACATACAGGACAGGTGTTTATGGCTAGATTCAAAGTGCGGAGTGTTTGGGAATAGGGAATGTACCCGAAAAAGTGTAGTATTACGCAGTTACAGCGACGAGAAACTATGAGTGGGGTAAATGTGGCTGTCAGTGGCACCTGCTAGATTTTATTAGCCCCATCCCCTCTTGCCGCCTTGAAAATCATTAAAAACAGTAGTATACCTACTTAGATATTTTCACCACACAACAATAAATTATTGACGTAGGTCGTAGTTACATGTGTGCCGTTTTTAAATTAAATTTTAACAAGTAGTACCACACTATGAGAGACGACATGCTGACCTAGAGTCACACACTGAACGCTCGTGGCACTCGCGATTACCCATTGGTACCCTGCTGTGATCTTACAACATCGATTTACGTGCTGCACGGTTGACATTGTAAAAACGCGTGGAACCAATGGAACTGGCGTAAACTTGTGATATACCTACTTCAAGATTGGAGCGTCACAGTGTGTAATAAAAAGTTGCGATTGAGACTTTCACGATTATTTTTTTCCCAAATACCAAACAATATGTGTGTATACCAGTGGCGAAGGGTGAAGGTAGGCTGTTACGATTCGACATAAATAGTGCACGCTGAATTTTTTCAGTCACATTTATTTGTTTTCATTGAACTAAGAATACAAAATACAATTTGTAGATGGTTCTGGTTAGTTTTTAAAATTCAATTAAACCCTACCTAAATTAAACCACAATAGTTTTGGTATGCTATGGGCGATAGATAAAAATAGTGCTCACATTTTCAGTCATTTGTTGAATTAAGAATACAACTTATTAAATTACAGATGTGTTATTTTTTTAAATTCATTAAGTATGTACTGCCTAACCAAAATAAAATCGATAAGAAATATTCTTCTATCTATAAAATATGAAATACTATTATCTACTATAGCTTGGAAGCAGGGTTTAATTGGATTTTAAAAACTAACAAACACTATCTACGCATTATGGTTTTAGTTAAATGAAAACAAATACGTATGTACTGACAAAATTTAGTGTGCACTCTTTATGTCAGATTTTAACAGCATATCACCACCCTTCGCCACTGGTGTATACTGTACCTATGCGTAAAGTGTACACATAGGTTGAGAAAAAGTTGACAACCTCCTAATATATTAAAAATAATTAATTAGGTATTGTCATACTTAATAAATTAACTGTATCACACAGCAGGCCGTTTCCATTGATGTATACTTACTTACACATACAGTATAAGTACACTAAAGTTAACTAGAATATAGGTCAAAGACGTATAGCAAAAAATGGGCGAAGTATTTATCCTACTAATAAACTCTGACGATATACGATTAGATATAATAAACTCATTAGCAGAATATAACTATAATAACGTTTACAAAATTAATGTAATTTAGCCCATATCATCACTTTAATCCGCCTATTTTTATTTGTTTAAATAACATCCGTTTGAACAGTCGGGAAAATCTTTGTTATTTTTTCCCAGACTTAATTGGCGAGTCGATCCGAGTTGTCTTGCTTGATGTGGACAACTTGTGTGTGTACAGTATTTTATATAAGTAATATGTATTTTCAGCTGATGATATTATGTATGTAATGTGCGACACTTTCTTTGAGTTTATAGGCTTACAAAGTAATGATAATTAATCTTGATAAGAAATCGCTGAAAATACTATTATTAATCATACATAATTGTATTGTATTGTATGATATTTCAGTCGATTACTATGACAAATAATATGTTCTAGTACGTGTGTGAATACGTACGTACAATGAGCAATCAACACAATAGGCCTTTTCATACAAAACATTTTTTGCTTGCTCGCCAGCGTCAAAACGCCGACTGTGTAATTTTGTTGCGAATTTTTTGCCATCAAAAGGGTTGAAGCCATTTTCGGAAACAAATTTAGGAACGTTCGAATTTGAAAGGAGATAAAAAAGTCGTGAGAGCGTGTGGCTATTATAATATTAAACTCAAGTAAGTTTGCTACTATGTTGGCTAAAAGCAGTGGTGTTTAACTGTTAATATTTATGGGTCATACATATGATATGCATGTCATCATCATCATCGGCCCGAATCAAGTTAATGCTGAATAAAGACCTTTCTAAGCTGAGTCAATTTTTCTTGGTGTGTAAGTATATCATTGGAATTGCCAAAGCTTACATATCAAATGAATCCAGAGATGAAGGAGATAGGGGGCCCAGCCCCGGAGCTCCACTTAAATGTAAAAAGCTATACACAAATAATAAAAATAAATCATTGGATGGATATGTGGGTATGGATTGTATTTTTTTCAATGAGCTCTGCTCTTTTCAATTAAAGGTGTTTATCAAACTTCATTACTTCTTTGTACCCTTATTAAATTTTTCTATTTTTCTCCTACATCTATATTTCAGTACACAGCTGGGATTATGTATATGTCTCTATTTTACCGATGTAAATGCGACTAACTACTAGTAGTTACCTACCTACCGTTTTATTTGTTTTAATGAAAAATCCATTTCATGTATCACATTATATAGAGAAGGACGCCCATGTAATAGTCCGCGGAGACATAATTTGAAGAAACTGGACTTTAGAAACTGGAACAAAATATTTTCAAAAATAGTATCCATATTTCATACAAATATACATACGATATGCCCCAAAACTTTGCTATCGTTAGGATGTGCAAAATGGGCAAAAATGAACCAAAAAATTCACCGTGTTACTTTTTTTGATTGAGAACCAACATATATTTTTTTCAAATGTTGAATTTGAAAGGAAATGTAGGGTTTTTTCGCTCCGCTGGTAAGATATTGGTTTTTTATCGCTGGTAAGATATGTCCAGATGGTGATGTCAGTAAAGTAATTCATCTTTTTAATATAATAACTAGAGAAATTGCGGATTATATATGTAGTTTTTTTACTGAGCACCAAAGGCATGGTTGTAGATTTTGGCACTTCTCGTAAAATTGTGTCAATTACGATTTAAAAAGACTTGGTAAACCGTTGTTGGGTTTTAAACCAGTGCTCGAAATGGAAAATTTCACGAACAGGAACGCTGTATAATTTTCCGAAACTAAGTACTTATGCTAATCCTTTCTTTACGTACGTACGTACTTTTGATATAAAAATGCAACAATAAACTTTAAACTTCTTACGTGGATCTATATTGGGCAGGTTGGTAAGGATTGTCAGCGCCGCAGGCGAAATAATCTTGTTTTAACAAAGTATACTGTCAAAAATTGTATTATTCTTTATTTTTACTTTATCTACCACTATAACCAGTGCATGATACCTCTACCACCACTCGTCACTGATTATAACTTACTGTCTCATTTGGGATAGATAAGTTTGTAATTAATTAGTCATAACAAACAACATATCCACATAAGTACCTTATAGATTCAAATTAAAAAAATATTTACGTACTTATAGAAAATTTTACAAATTCCATTTAAATACGAGCACAGAATATCAAACATCAAGAAATAGTATTAAAATAGTGTTTAAAAAATAAAGAAATAGTATTAGAAAAAACAGTAAGTGCCTACCTATACCAAGAATTTATAAAATAGCGTTCACATAAACTCGTTCTCACGCAGGTGGAATATACGATTATCCGAAGCGATTTGGTTGAACATAGTTATTTCCTGCCCAATTATCATTAGCAATTATTGCACCTTGGCAGAACAAACAACTTAGATTATCAAGAAAGTTATAAAATAATATATAATAAAATCAATACTAAGTACCAATAATGGCAGAGTTCTCATTTGTACTGGGTAGATATAAGTTGGAAAAAGTACGTAGCCTAAATACCTAGCTCTCTTTTTAACTTTCAGAATACAGTATGTAAGCATACGTCTTGAGAAATCAATCGGATAAAACCATGGATAGTATCCACTATCCACACAGCTTTAAAGGATTCTCAAAGATTTATTTTGAACCTTATCCACTATAAGGGGCATAAGGCCGTACCTACATCTAATAAAAGTTTCAAGTCATCCAAACAACGTAAACATAGCATTATTTGTAATTAAATTACCAATGGTGTGTCATTTTCATTTATATAAGATAAAACATGACGGAAGGTGAAACTCAGGTTGCTAAGCGCGATTCTTATAGAATAATATAAAATTGTCATTAATTAGTACCTACTATATTCAACATTATAAGGACTAATATTGTATTGTATGCATGTTATGTTACAATGGTGATGCTTTGGTTACAATTATTGTAATATACATCTACCACCGTATTTATTTAATAATCTATGACTAACACCACCTAAGATAATTAGATGTCCGCACTGGACACATAGGTACCTAATTTGTTAGTACCTACTTATTCTAAACGATTCAATCTATGTTGTTTGTCCTTCCCTACTCACATTATTATTGCCATGGAAATGATAATAGGTACCTACATACAATACAGATATTATGATAGTCGTACATTTTTATTAAAGGATATTCCTATATTTTTTTTAAACAAATTTACAAACAAAAATTAAGTAAAAGTTCTCTCCACACTACCTATGTATTATTTCTATTATTTTTAAAGTCACAAGCTACTATGCATGTAATAATAATTGTAATACAATAGGAACGTCCCAAATAAATAAACTCTGCAGAAGGCTATTCAATATTTTCTGCCCAAACCATCAATGGCCCAAACACATTTTTGTAGAAAAAATCATTCATTATTCATTGTGAAAATTGGGGTTTACGACTTATCATAAATATTTTTTTAACACAAGTCAAGTTGTTGAGATGATAATAATTATTGAATCACAGAACAGATGTTGCCACTGTATTGTCCACCGGAAAGAATTCCTAATGTTTTAGCAGATTTACACGAAGTACCTACTACGTAATTAAGCCTTCATTATTTTTATAAATATCCACAAAATTATCAAATTGTGCGTGTGGCCAGAATTATCTTAAATCAGTTTGGATACCAGCGACAATAGTATATGTAATAATATAATTATGTAAAAATGGCGAATTTGTATCCCACAGGAAAGTACTTATTAAAAACGATAATTGTAAGGGTGATTATCCACTTAGTGTTACGAAGAAAAAGCGAATTTAAGATAATAGACTTTTTAAAATATTATATTATAAAGCCTATTATAAGGAAAGTATTCATCCACAGGTAATTAATAAATAAATGTCAAAGGTTAAAAATTCTCCTCCTGTAATAGTATTTTGGTTAATTCGCCATTTTTACAATACACCGACGATATAAAGGTATTCGTATCGCCTGCTGAGAATTTTAACTAACTTTTAAGAGAAAAAATTGTTTTTAAAAAATATGTTCAACACAAAGTTAAAATTAAAACACAAAACTTACCAGAAGCAACAAAATTCACTTACAAAAAAGTATACTCATCATGACCTATGGCAAATAAATGAATGAATGTAGTAGTTATATCACAAGATTTATTGCACTATAGTCGCAATTCAACAATAATGTAAATTACAAAACAAATGTAAACATCGTAAAAAGAGGGGTTTACGACACGTCATAAGCTTTTTTTAACAAAAGTTAATTGTTGAGATGAATACCATCTGTTGCCACTTCAATGGTTATTGGAGTGAATTCCTAATGTAATGTAATGTGGTTTTAGCAGATTTACACGAATTACCTACTACTTTATTATACCTTCATTATTTTTATAAATAACCACTCAATATCATTTTTTAAATGATCAAATTGTGTAGGTATGTGGCCAGCGTTACGTTACCTGCGACAAAATATTTTTCAATAGTTTCGGTTAACACGTTTCGCCTGATGACATTTTTGACCAACTTTTAGAACAATTTTTTATTAAAAAATCAAGTTAAACACACAGTTAAAATTAAAACACAAAACTTACTAGAATGTAGCAAAAAAACACCAAACTAATAATATAAACAATTTTGTTTAGAAACGTATTTATATCTTAAATAATACAAAATATTTTAAAAGGCAACTAATAGGAATATTATAGCGGATTGCACGAGTCAAATTATCAAACTTTTTTGTACTAATTTAACCATCGAAAACACAATTCATTCACCCGAAAATAAATGGCGAAGTAATAATTTTTGTCACTCCGAATAAAATAATATAATAAATTAGTAGGTAAGTAAATTAACAATGCGTAAGTCAAAGGCAAGATTGTATTGAGATTTGAAATGTTTCATCCTTTAGAAATTATTAAACAATGTATACTTTATTTTTTAAGAGTTTTCAAATAGTGTCAGCAAGGCACATTTTTTTGGGTAATAAAGTAATTTACGCTTGCAGCTGGTTGTTTCTTGTTATTTAGACAATGCATTTAGGCATGGACATATCGACACAAAATAAGAAGGTTGAAAGAAATTTAGGGATGTCATAATTTTTATTTTTAACCCTTGCACGCCCGGCATAACATAACTTCGTTAATTTTTAATTTTGAGAAAAACTTTAAAAGATACATTCATATATAATTATCTCAATCTAACGAACCGCAACGCAATTTTAAATGAATCCACGAGCCGGAACGGTATATTTTGGAATTCCACGAACCACAACGGCGCTCCGGTGCGTTCCTGTCCATTCCGAGCGCTGTTTTAAACGTTGACATTCTAATTGTATCACAGAAAATTTATATGGGAATAGATACAAGAATAAACGAATGCTTCGATCAGCCAGTAGTTAAATAATTTACATTTTAAATAAAAACGTATGGCTTCATCATAGTTAAAACTTTGTATAATACACGCGGACATTGGTTTTGTACACCCTGAATTCGCACAATGGACCGATATTATAATGTGAGTATGAATGATTGTGTTTCGAGTGTTTTTGATAATCGGTCTCCCTGGCAACAACAGCTGTCGCTTTTTTGTGCATGGCAACTCGTTCGAATACCATTATGGTTTATTATTATTATTGACTATTTTTGACCGTTGATTGACTAAAGAGGCCTATTGCCAATCAGCTGTCAAAATAACATGTTCCTAATTTGAATACGAATTTGGAAAACACGAGAATCAAAAATATACCTATTAGTTATGTATGTATTTATTCGTTTAACAGACAAAGGGTTACATCTATACGAAAATTCTGTAATTTACTATACGACGTATAATAATATGTGCAAACACGTTACGTATTATTTTAATTTATAATATACCAAAACTACCTGTGGGTAGGTATATGAAAAAACTAATAATGTGTATGTGTACCTACTTGAAAGACATTACATGTACCTATAACAAGATCTTAGGTAGGTATATAGTTTAGGTCTCTTAGTGAGGCGTTTCTCAAAGAATTCGACTAGGTATATATATAAGATTTTCTTCAACATCTTTGGCATTATCATATTTTAATTTATACATTATCATTATATATTTATCGATCGTTCATTCCTTTATTTAATATTTAATCAAATCCTTAGGTACCTACTACCCCGAAAATCACTGGCATATTATAATATACTAGCTGAAGTACCCGGCTTCGCACAGGGTCGCTTCGTGGATACATTTATCTTAGACATTTAAAAAATAAAAAAAGTAATTATCTTTTTAATATTAAAATATCTGTGTAATACAATATGGCAATATGAAAATAATTCTAATAGGAGTAAAGGTCAAACAAAAGACCACTAAATTAAAATCGAATCCAAAATATGCAAACGTTATTAATGTTATTAACATATAGTAAAAAAAATCAAAATTGCATGGAACAAACAAACAATAAACGTTGTATTTTATATAATACTAATTTAGAAACCTTCGCAGGTGTGCGCACAACAACAGACAAAAGTTTCATCGCAATCGGATGAATTTTATAGGAACGCATACGAATAGAAGAAGAAGATGATTTTCTAATTCAGAAATCTTCGTGGGCATGCGCACGACAACTCACCAAAGTTTCATTGCGAATAGAAGAAGAAGGAGATGGTTATTCTAATTCAGAAACCTTTGCGGGTTTTGGCACAATTATTGACGAAAGTTTTATTGCAATCGGTTGAATGGAATAGAAACGCATACGAATAGAAGAATATAAAATAGAAGAAGAAGATGGTTGTACTAATTCAGAAACCTTTGCGGGTGTTACCACAACAACTGACGAAGGTTTCATCGCAATCGGATGATTAGTGTAGGAACCATACGAATAAAAGAAGATATAATGAAGAAGAAGAAGAAGATGGTTGTACTAATTCAGAAACCTTCGCAGGTGTTGGCACAACCACTAACGAAAGTTTCATCGCAATCGGATGAATGGTATAGGGACCATACAAATAGAAGAAGACAGAATGATGAAGAAGAAGAAGAAGAAGAAGGAGATTATTGTACTTATTCAGAAACCTTTGCGGGTGTTACCACAACAACTGACGAAGGTTTCATCGCAATCGGATGAATGGTATAGGAACAATACGAATAATGTATAAAGTATAGGAACCATAAGATATAATGAAGAAGAAGAAGAAGATGGCTGTACTAATTCAGAAACCTTCGCAGATGTTGGCACAACCACTAACGAAAGTTTCATCGCAATTGGATGAATGGTATAGGGACCATACAAATAAAAGTAGATAAGATGATGAAGAAGAAGAAGAAGATGATTGTACTAATTCAGAAACCTTTGCGGGTGTTACCACAACAACTGACGAAGGTTTTATCGCAATCGGATGATTAGTGTAGGAACCATAGGAATAAAAGAAGATATAATGAAGAACTAGAAGAAGATGGATGTACTAATTCAGAAACCTTCACAGGTGTTGGCACAACCACTAACGAAAGTTTCATCGCAATCGGATGAATGGTATAGGGACCATACAAATAAAAGAAGATAGAATGATAAAGAAGAAGAAGAAGAAGATGGTTGTACTTATTCAGAAACCTTTGCGGGTGTTACCACAACAACTGACGAAGGTTTCATCGCAATCGGATGAATGGTATAGGAACCATACGAATAATGTATAAAGTATAAAGAATAATGTATAAAGTATAGGAACCATAAGATATAATGAAGAAGAAGAGGAAGATGGTTGTACTAATTCAGAAACCTTCGCAGGTGTAGGCATAACCACTAACAAAAGTTTCATCGCAATCGGATGAATGGTATAGGGACCATACAAATAAAAGAAGATAGAATGATGAAAAAGACGAATATAGTTGTACTTATTCAGAAACCTTTGCGGGTGTTTCCACAACAACTGACGAATGTTTCATCGCAATCTGATGAATTGTACAGGAACCATACGAATAAAAGAAGATATAATGAAGAAGAAGTAGAAGAAGATGGTTTTTCTAATTTAGAAACCTTTACGGGTGTGTGTACAATAACTGACGAAAGTTTCGTTGCAATCGGATGAATGGTATAGGAACCATACGAATAAAAGAAAATAGAATGATGAAGAAGAAGAGATGATGATTTTTCTATTTCAGAAACCTTTGCGGGTGTGCATACAACCACTTACCAAAATTTCATCGCAATTGGATGTATGGTATAGGAACGCATACGGAACAGACAGAGAGACAGACAGACAAACAGGCATACAGACATTCATTTTTATATATAAGATATAGCCTATACTCTTCACGGAAGTGCAAGCAATAAGTTAACAAAGTTTTATCGCAATCGGATGAATGGTATGGCAGTGCATACAATACGAACAAACAAACAAACAAATATTATTTTTTATATATCACAAGCTGAAGTACCCGGCTTCGCGCAGGGTCGCTTCGTGGATACATTTATCTTAGACATTTAAAAAGTAAAAAAAAGTAATTATCTTTTTAATATTAAAATATCTGTGTAATACAATATGGCAATAATTCTAATAGGAGTAAAGTTCAAACAAAAGACACTAAATTAAAATCGAATCCAAGATATGCAAACGTTATTAATGTTATTAATATGTAGTAAAAAAAAAACAAAATTGGATGGAACAAACAAACAACAAACTTTGTATTTTATATAATACTAATTTAGAAACCTTCGCAGGTGTGCCCACAACAACTGACAAAAGCTTCATCGTAATCGGATGAATGGTATAGGAACGCATACGAATAGAAGAAGAAGATGATTTTCTAATTCAGAAATCTTCGTGGGCATGCGCACGACAACTTACCAAAGTTTCATTGCAATCGGATGAGTGGTATAGGAACGCATACGAATAGAAGGAGAAAAGATGGTTGTACTAATTCAGAAACCTTCGCGGGCGTGCACACAACTGGTCAAAATTTCATTGCAATCGGATGAATGGTATAAGAACGCATACAAATTGAAGAAGATAGAATAGAAGAAAAAAAAGAAGAAAATGGTTGTATCAATTCAGAAACCTTCACGGGTGTTGGCACAATTACTGACGAAAGTTTTATTGCAATCGGATGAATGGTATAGGAACGCATACGGGACTGACAGGCAGACAGACAGACAGACAGACAAACAGACAGGCAGAAATTCATTTTTATATATAAGATATAGCCTATACTCTTCGCGAAAGTGCAAGCAATGAGTTCACAAAGTTTTATCGCAATCGGATGAACGGTATGGCAGCGCATAAAATATGAACAAACAAACAAATATTGATTTTTATATATTAGAAAGATTTCAAGTCATTATGAAACTCGTCATTCACAATAACTTAAAACCGTAACGACATAACAAATTAATATTTTAAATAAGGAACGATTATGTCTTTTTATCACGTTTTTATTAGCTCGTATTCTTGATTATCCGGTACAGATTTTTTCTTGTGTGTCCAGTACATTTTTTTTCTTGTTTGTCCAAGATTTGTAGTGGACGATTGAAGATTTTTAACTAACTTCCCGACTAGCTAGACATTTGAAACTTTTGGAATATATCATAACACTACAACAATGCATTCTTATAATACTTTTCACCATTTTTAAGCAGAATTGAATTCTTTTTCAGTTAATTCTGTTTTGTATGGAAAGTTATTATTGTTGGTTCCTAAGGGGGTCCTAGCAACTAAATTATTAATATATACGTGCGTTACTATGGAAAACAATATGAAATGTCAAGATGACATTTCAGTATTCTATAATATTTATTCCGTATTTCTATCAAGTACAAAAATAAATATTTATTAATAAGTACATAGAATTGTCAAGTTTATATGATTCAACAGAAAATTTAAAAACGTGGTATATAAAAAAGTTCTTTTTATCGTGTAATTATTAGATATTACTCCCGTAATGCTTTCCTGTCATTCCATATACATATTATAAATTACTAGAGAAACACAGTAGGTGGTAGGTACCTAATTATTCTTATATTATAATTATATTGTTATTCTCGAAACATTATGAAAATATCCACCAACCACCAGATAGTAATAATGATATTATAAACCGAATACAGTACTTATACTTACTTATTCACCAATTTACATGGCACGAATATAAATACGATGTTTTAAATATAATTATTGTGATAATTCACGAAATATTAATATCATAGGTATCAAATCAGTTTATTTATAAGATAACACTATTTAAATGCTAATGGTATCAGGGAATTGGTAAAAAGCAGTAAAACAGCTGCAGATAGTGTTATGTTTTCGTATATTATAGATAGGGGAAGGAGAATATTGAATAGGGGGACACCTTTGATAACCCTAGAAAATATATATGGGAAATAAATAAAATCTAATAAATCAAATAACATTGGTGTTTATTATTGCCTTATTCACAGTTGACAGAACACTGCTTTTATCAAAGAAAAAAACAATACATGCACACTTCACTTGTAAATAATTGATTGTAGAACTACTCCAATAAGGCCGGGAAGTTCTAGGAAGTAAGCCCTCAACAATATGTCATCAATACCTATTGACACGTGATAAACGATAGACTACATGATAGTTATTTCTTTGAAATAGTAACAATATAGGAAAGAAGATAGGAAAAAAAACATAATATGGAAATTTAAAATGACTTTTGCATGATTACTTAGTACTGCATGTAACAGATAAAAGTTGAAGGTATACATACAGCATACAGTGCGACTTTTACATTAAGTCTTCTACGTCACCACGGTCGTTTCTGAAACTAAAACCCGCCTCCGCATTTACTTTCCACGGGACTACATTCGCTGCCCCATAACTTATTCAGTATGTGCTCGATATGGTGAGAAGTTTTATTAACATTAAGCCTACCCCTTTCCGGAAGCGGACGAAGAGCATTATTTCGAATGTATAATATGTATTGTGAGGATGGAAAGCAAAAAAGAAAGCTTTTAATTATTCATTTCAATAGTATCAGAGATAGAATATCTGCTATGAAAAGTCAACACGCAAAGAGTAACCCTGCTAAATAAATCAAAGACTAAAATTATTGTAATGTGAAATTAATCATTAGCCAATGTACTTAGTTACATTTTTTCAGCTTTCTATCCGTCTATTTATACTTATTTATTATTACTTAGTTACATTTTACATCATGTATCACCTGAATAATTTAAATTGTAAAACCTATCGCACACAGTCATATTTTTAGACATACTTTCTCGTGTTTGATGACTGTATGTTACTAGCTTTATAAATAATTGTTGAAAAACTAAATCCCATAATGTCGTATGTTTTTTGGTTCGTGTCGTTTTACAGGAAGCCAGCAGCAAACCAATTTTAAAAATAGCCAATATACTGCATTATTTGTTAGATTATGTTAGGTTAAATTAGATGAGGTGAGGTGAGATTAGGTTAGGTTAGGTTTTCATTCTTGAATTCATGAATTTTGCCAAATCGGCTCTGAAAATTAGCGCGGCTCTCGCCTGACTTCTTGTAACCAACATGTACCGTTTTTTTGTTAAGTATTCATATTTTTATAATAATGACTGAGCAAAACTGAGCTATAATATTATAATGATCCGATGAATGAAATATACCTGCATATTAGCAGTAAGGTAGATAATATGTAATAATAAAAGTATCATTGAATGTGATTAACGTGAAAGCTATCAATAAAATATTTTATTTATTCTATCTTAGTAGGAGTAGTATCGGAGATACCGAGAGAGGTACAAAATTTTAGCATTATTCAAGTAAGTCTTCACAATGACTGGTATTCCGCATCTACTGAACGATTTGGTCTTTTGTTTTGTCTAATCAATTTCGTCCGCTCCATGACTTTTTTGTCATTGTTGTAAAACAGCGATCGTAAAACTTGTATTTGGAAATACTTACTACGTTTTGCATAATATTATCCTATGGCTAATTCATAGCCCCCACAAGGGGGGGCTGACAGGGCTCTAGCATGGAGGCCTGGGCTAAGGCAAGGGGTCCGGCGTGCCGGGTAGATCAGACATGTGAGATAAACACACATCACGAATTTGCTCTAATAATAAAAAAAGTCTCCTGCACTACACAACATGGGATGGTGCGATCAGTCTAAGGTGCGATCCAATTTTTTACCACGTTTTTATTAGCTCGTATTCTTGTTTGTCCGGTACAGATTTTTTTTTGTGCGTCCAGTACAAATGTTTTCTTGTTTGTCCAAGTTTTGTATTGGACGATTGAAGATTTTACCTAACTTCCCGACTAGCTAGACATTTGAAACTTTTAGAATATATCAGAACACGACGACAATGCATTCTTTAATTTTTTTTAGCCATTTTTAAGCAGAATTCAATTATTTTTCAGTTAATTCTGTTTTGTATGGAAAGTTATTATGGTTGGTTGCTAAGGGGGTCCTAGCAACTAAATTATTAATATATACGTGCGTTACTATGGAAATCAATATGAAATGTCAAAATGACATTTCAGTATTCTCTATTAATTTATTCAGTATTTCTATCAAGTACAATAAAAAGTGTTTATTAATACATAGAATTGCCAAGTTCATATAAGTCAACGAAAAAATTAAAAACGTGGTATATAAAAAGTTATTTTTATCTTGTAATTATTACTGTTTTGTGTCACATTTCAGATGTATCAAAATGGTAAAAAAAATCGCTAAAAATACATTGAATGCCATTTACTCTTACTTCTAAAACAATTTTGAAAACGCTTCTGTTGAGCGTCACACATGGCAATAAACTTAGCGATAGGTAGGGGGGGGGCGCCAAAGATGCAGGCCCGAGTGCCCGCTTTAGGATGTGGGGGCCATGGGCTTATTATCACCGTTAAATAATACTATAATATAATATATAATAATGGTACTTATAATAACGTCTTGGTGAGTTTGTAGAGCAGCGAATTACAACATTTTGCACACACGACGGCCAGAAACATTCATTATAAAAATAAGTTTGTTTTATCAATATTTTTTTAATATTTTCTATAATTATTAAGATAATTATTATTATTGACTTTTAATGGCATCGTTATACCAATAGCTGTTCTCGATGGAAAGTTATTCTAGAAATCAAACTTGGTATACACTATTATTACAATATATACAGTAATAATAATTAATTGTCTATCTATATAATTTAATAAAGATCAGATGAAATATCTGTACTGTGGTTACGTACATTTTATATTCTTTAGTTGCATCAGGATTTTATTATATTAATAGATAATTAATATTGAATTTACCACAGTAATAAAATATGTAGTGAAAATGTTGACGATAACTTTCTGACATTGAAGAAAGTTTAATTAATTAAGTACCTTCTACCATTATTCTATTCCATTGCACTTTCACTGAGAGATTTCATTTTCCAGTCCCTTCTATTATCAATAATAATATATTATATTAATTTGAAATAAAAAAATATCAATGTTGTGATTCTAATAAGTAATAACAGTAATAATCTATGACTGTGATGCTAATATGTTTTTTTGTAAAATAATTTTTAAACAATCATCTTATGCACGTATTTGCAAGCACGCATTATTATAGCTATTAATTTTATAAAGTGAATGTCATGGGCATCCATATAAAAGATTACAATACATTTGAATAGTGTCATAATTTTTCAATGACTTTTCACTTATAGAGTTACTTATTTTACATTAAATTGAATAAATTAACACTCCTACGCGGAACACATGTCACCATTTTATTTATATGAACGTTTTTGACGAGATTTTACGATGATTGCTTGCTTACAATTCGCGTTCATCCCCTTTCATGATGGACAGGGAACCAAACCCACCCTACAATCATAATTTAATCCAATCTCCAAATTGGTTATTAATTAATAATCTAATCTAATATATAAAAATTAATATTTGTGTGTTTGTGTGTTTGTTTGTTCGTATTTAATGCGCAGCCATACCGTTCATCCGATTGCGATAAAACTTTGTAAACTTATTGCTTGCACTTGCGGGAAGAGTATAGGCTATACTAATATATAAAAATGAATGTCTGTCTGTCTGTATGTCTGTATGTCTGTGTGTCTGTCCCGTATGCGTTCCTATACCATTCATCCGATTGCAATGAAATTTTGGTAAGTGGTTGTATGCATACCCATAAAGGTTTCTGAATTAGAAAAATCATCATCTTCTTCTTCTTCATTATATTTTATTTTATTCGTATGGTTCCTATACCATTCATCCGATTGCAATGAAATTTTGGTAAGTGGTTGTATGCACACCCATAAAGGTTTCTGAATTAGAAAAATCATCATCTTCTTCTTCTTCTTCATTCTATCTTCTTTTATTCGTATGGTTCCTATACCATTCATCCGATTGCAATGAAATTTTGGCAAGTGGTTGTATGCACACCCATGAAGGTTTCTAAATTAGAAAAATCATCATCTTCTTCTTCTTCTTCATTCTATCTTCTTTTATTCGTATGGTTCCTATACCATTCATCCGATTGCAATGAAACCTTCATCAGTTGTTGTGGTAACACCCGCAATGGTTTTTGAATTAGTACAACCATCTTCTTCTTCTTCTTCTTCTTCTTCTATTCTATATTCTTCTATTCGTATGCGTTCCTATTCCATTCATCCGATTGCAATAAAATTTTCGTCAGTAATTGTGCCAACACCCGCGAAGGTTTCTGAATTAGTACAACTATCTTCTTCTTCTTCTTCTTCTTTATTCTATCTTCTTTTATTCGTATGGTCCCTATACCATTCATCCGATTGCAATGAAACCTTCATCAGTTGTTGTGGTAACACCCGCAATGGTTTTTGAATTAGTACAACCATCTTCTTCTTCTTCTTCTTCTATTCTATATTCTTCTATTCGTATGCGTTCCTATTCCATTCATCCGATTGCAATAAAATTTTCGTTAGTAATTGTGCCTACACCCGCGAAGGTTTCTGAATTAGTACAACCATCTTCTTCTTCTTCTACTTCATTATATCTACTTTTATTCGTATGGTCCCTATACAATTCATCCGATTGCGATGAAACCTTCATCAGTTGTTGTGGTAACACCCGCAATGGTTTTTGAATTAGTACAACCATCTTCTTCTTCTTCTTCTTCTTCTTCTTCTTCTATTCTATATTCTTCTATTCGTATGCGTTCCTATTCCATTCATCCGATTGCAATAAAATTTTCGTCAGTAATTGTGCCAACACCTGCAAAGGTTTCTGAATTAGTACAACTATCTTCTTCTTCTTCTTCTTCTTCATTCTATCTTCTTTTATTCGTATGGTCCCTATACCATTCATCCGATTGCAATGAAACCTTCATCAGTTGTTGTGGTAACACCCGCAATGGTTTTTTAATTAGTACAACCATCTTCTTCTTCTTCTTCTTCTATTCTATATTCTTCTATTCGTATGCGTTCCTATTCCATTCATCCGATTGCGATGAAACCTTCGTCAGTTGTTGTGGTAACACCCGCAATGGTTTTTGAATTAGTACAACTATCTTCTTCTTCTTCTTCTTCTATTCTATATTCTTCTATTCGTATGCGTTTCTATTCCATTCATCCGATTGCAACAATTTTTTCGTCAGTAATTGTGCCAACACCCGCGAAGGTTTCTGAATTGGTACAACCATCTTCTTCTTCTATTCTATCTTCTATTCGTATGCGTTCCTATACCATTCATCCGATTGCAATGAAATTTTGATCAACTGTTGTGCTCACGCCGCAAAGGTCTCTGAATTGTTACAACTATTTTCTTTTTCTTCTATTCTATCTTCTTCTATTTGTATACGTTCTTATACCATTCATCCGATTGCGATGAAATTTTGACCAGTTGTTGTGAGCACGCCCGCGAAGAGTTCTGAATTAGTACAACCATCTTCTTCTTCTTCTATTCGCATGCGTTCCTATACCATTCATCCGATTGCAATGAAACTTTGGTGAGTTGTTGTGCCCTTGCCCGCAAAGGTTTCTGAATTACTACAATCATCTTTTTCTTCTTCTATTTGTATGCGTTCTTATGCCATTCATCTGATTGTGATGAAATTTTGACCAGTTGTTGTGCGCAAGCCCGCGAAGGTTTTTGAATTAGTACAACCATCTTCTTCTTCTTCTATTTGTATGCATTCCTATACCATTAATCCGATTGCAATGAAACTTTGGTGAGTTGTCATGCGCATGCCCACGAAGGTTTCTGAATTAGAAAATCATCTTCTTCTACTATTCGTATGCGTTCCTATACCATTCATCCGATTGCGATGAAACTTTTGTCAGTTGTGTGCGGTTTCTAAATTATTATTATATAACATACAAAGTTTGTTGTTTGTTTGTTCCATCCAATTTTGATTTTTTTTACTACATATTTATAACATTAATAACGTTTTCATATTTTGGATTCGATTTTAATTTAGTGTTCTTATGTTTGACCTTTACTCCTATTATAATTATTTTCATATTGTCATATTGTATTACACAGATATTTTAATATTAAAGAAATAATTACCTCTTATTATTTTTCAAATATCTAAGATAAATATAGCCACGAAGCGACCCCGTGCGAAGCCAGGTACTTCAGCTAGTTATATATAAAAAGACAATTATTTTTATGTAAGTCAGCTAAGATTCTAAGATCTGTTTGGCCGGAGATAGCATTATATACCCGAAAGGTTTCTACCCCAAAATTAATACATTATTAGTTTCTCATAGGGTGCAGTAATCGAAAAATCAACCTCCGAATTTACAAGACTACAATGAAAGCAGTGATATATTATGGTCTTGAAACATGCACATGTCATATTTTACTATAATAAAGTTATTCAACACCACTGTGTTTAATATAGCACTGGTGATTACTTGGGCCGATGATGGTAATTGGTAACGTTTAGAAACTCGAAATGTTTGATGAAGTACAGGAGACACTGAAGGCCACTTGTGGAGTAGGCAGAATCCCGTCCTGAGGACGCAACGCCAAGAAGAAGAAGAAAATATTAAGAATAGCTTCATATAATTTAACTGTTTGTTGATAAAAATCATTGTGTTTTAATTAGTAACATTATTATATTGTTACTATTGTATTATTCTACTGATGAAGAAGCGTTATCGTACAGCGACCAAAATAATAATAATATATTGTGGACATAATACAACATAATGGATCAGTGAGGAGTATTCCCCCATGCTACTCTATACCCCCTTCTCCTCAATCGTTTACCTAATTGCGTCCAATTGAATTCAAAACAGTTTATGGGACAGGGGTTCCAAATGAATTGTTCGTGACATTAAACTGCCAGTCACACGAATGCGGTAGGTTAGGTAGATTAAAATTGCTCACTGAAACCGTTTTATATAATCAGACAGCCATTCCATAATAAATTCATTATCAGAAAAGTTTTAAAATATAGATTGAAAGAATATTCAGTTAATATTGAATTTCCGTAATACCTACAGGTAATTTTAATATTAAATTTAATAAACTACTATTTTTTCATCGAATATAAGATTTTATGAGAATGAAACATTATTTTTATCTTCGGTGTCTTCCGGATATATACAACATAACTAAGAATCAAATTTGCTACTTTTTTTAAAAAATGGTAAAAAAATAATTTAGGAAGTTATTAGGCAGGCATCGAATGGTCGCATTCTTATGGAAGCTATTTATAATAATATGTACTAGCAATATCACCCGGCGCTGCCCGGGAGTGGAATAGTTTAATATCTGAAAATAAAAATTCTAAATTTAATACGTGGAGTGCAAAGGGTTGAATTTAAAAAAGTAAAAAAAAATATAATGTTTGAGATTTTTATTTTTAACATAATATTGTATATTTTTGTAAGTACATTTATTGCATTTAAATATCTTAAAAAGTAGTACATATTCAATTTATTATTTTAAGGCTTTTCTATACATAATATAAATATCCAATCCATCATTACAGGGCTTTTCGATATACAATATTTGTGGCTTTTCCATTTGGTGCCAAAATATATAGATTTTTACTACTCCCCACTCTTGATGCCGCTACATAAAATAATTATTATTGTCCGTGAGTAAAGCATTCCGATCTAATGTGGTAGCATGCGTAACGCGTCGCCCGCGCCAACCTGCCGATTAGCGATTCTAATAACACAATTATTTAACTTTGCCATTTGACCTCCGATCGAGCTGAAATAAACCCCAATATTTTTAAATGTACACATTCTAGCGACGATTTCAATAAAAAAAATGGAGTTTGCAGCATTCTTTCGCATTTCATGGCCTTGTATGCGGCGGCCCTTTTTCGCAAAAACCGTAAAACTGTCCCCTACGTGCAATGGGTTAAATCTTAAATTCGTCAGATAACTCCGGCTCGTCGGCCTCTTTTCATAAAATTACAGACCACAATTCGTTGTACAAAGTATGATGCCGCTAAATTATGGGGACTATATGCTTCATCTCGACTGGATAGTAATTAACTTTTGCTGATAATAAGCTGGTAATCATTGAAACTAACTTATTGTTGATTTCTACAACTTCAAATATTAGATATTAGGTAGTGATTATTTGTAGATCTTTTAGACGTAAATACAGTACTTATATACACTGGGGGTTTTCTGTTGTGTCAATATTTTGAAATTATTCTCAACATTTTCTTTACGATGTCACTAAAAATCATTTAACGACTACGGATACCGACACCTATCCATGACCCCTACAAGGGGGGGCTGACATGGTTCTAGCCTGGGGGCCTGGGCTCAGGAGGCCTCTGTAGGATTCGACCCTTCCGAAGGGATGGACGCACCTTTATTACGCGATGTAAGATTTTCCGCTTATTAAAAATTCTATCTTATAAAATTATAATTTAAAAAATGTACGATTGGAACATTGTATTTTGACAGCTAAATCTGTCGATTTGACAGATGACATTATTAATAGTTTTTTGTTGTTATTTTCTTTTATTAAGATTTCATACATACGTACAGCTTGTAAAAATACATTGTATGCGGATCATGTGTGAATCGAAAACGGATTTTAGGTTTATTCTATTTTTATTTTTGTAAATAACCTACAGAATTTTCCTTATTGAACATTTTGTTATAGCTTTTATAAAATAATTTTAACGAGGACCGCGACCCGCTGTCCCTAATATTTATATTCTTATACTCGGAGACCTCTACCTGCTGAGGTGGCGTGGTGGGTCAACTAGATAAGTGAGATAAACACACATCACAAAAAAAGTCGCCTGCAGCACTAATTTACTTAAAATGTTAATGTCGATTATTCTTTAAAAACATAGCTATGCGGTGCAGTTTTTAATGTGTGTCGATACTCGACAATTCAATAATTCAAGTGGATGTATTAAAAATACTAAAAATCGCTAAAAAATATACTAAATACTTTTAATTTTATCTCGAACACCATTTGGAAAAGTTACTGTAGAGCGCCATACTGCCTTTAATCTGAGTGATAGGTAGGGGGAGGGGGCTATCAGAGATCCTGGCCTGGGGGACCGCTTCAGGGTGTGGGGGCCATGTACCTATGGTCGGAAAGTAAACATACAACGTAATATTTTATATGTAGGTGTTATAAACACTGTGATGTTCATTTTTTAACATAACTAAATTTGATACCGCTGGCAACCCCGATTATTATCTATGGTCAAGTCGATAGAGTGTACGCGATTAGACAGATGTCGCTGATGGAATTTCCAGCAACAACGGAGGTCGGTGTGAGAGAAGCAACTGGGCTTTTTCTGATTCTGCCTGCCGTCTAGTACAGTCGTGCTCGCGTTTGGATTTACCCAACATTAATCATGGACGTCACTTAACGGAGCACGATGCAGCCGCCGTGTCAAAGGACTCTGATCGTTTCAATTTCGGTATTTTAAAACTATTATTTGATTCACCATTCTTCCATTGTTTCTTTTCAAACTTAGCTGCTTGTATTTAAAGTTAGTATTTCATATTTCAGTATCGAGCCGCCTAATAACTTTTTAATGTATTTTTTAATTATTGTCTTTGCGATAATATAGTTTCTGTCAAGTATATAAAACGCTCTTTTATTTATTGTTCCCAATTCTATATTCCACCCTGTTAAATATTCATTATCTTTCACGCTCGTCAGATCGTGTGGCGTCCAGAAATTTATTATGTACATCCTAAACCATAGATTGCACGAGCCTTCTGCCGTGTAATCCCGTGTTTCTAATTATATTTACAGTTGTCAGTTGCGAGATTCCTGAAGTAATTTGGAGTTCGGATTGGAAAAGATCAGGTAACTTACGGCCCTTGTCTCGTGTCTCATGCTCATACTTTATCTCTACTTACTTTATTCTAGACCGTTTGTTCTAGTTTGTTCTATTTTAGACCGTTTTTTTCTAGGCAGACTGTACCGTTTAAAAAAATAAAAAAATCGGTTAGGTACATGTTCAAACACTAGCGTTAACATCATTTTACTCCCTACTTCAATTATAGATTGTCAATTTATGGCTACGACCGTATGTTGTAGCTTAACCACTGGGGAATGCCAAAAGAAATGGCGTATTTAAAAAAAAACATTACCTTATTCTTAGGTCAATAATTATTATAAAGCAATCATTATTCGTAGGATATTTATCACACTTGAATCGTCAAAGACATAGCTTATAATTAGTATCTTTAGAATTATCTTCAAATGTGTTAATCTTCCCCATTTTTTGAATATTAAAATGACTAATTCTTGTCAAATTTGGGATCACAGAGATTATCAGTATAATTTTTTATCGTAAATATTTTACAAAAATTATCTCGTAATAAATTATACTGATGGTTTTATAAATGTGTTTAAAAATTAATAAATGTAAAAAATCTTAATACCACTGCACATTTATGTACTGAAATATGACTATATTCTAAAACATTAGAGCGAGAGGTTTAAAAGAATACTATTTTATGTAATAAAAATTCTTTATGCAGTCATCAAATGTTCAAAATAAATATAAAGGATAATATCGCTTCAAAATTATATAAATAGATTATCTACAACGTTTAAGGTATGTCCAGGACCATGCTTTGAAAATAGAAAAAAAGCTCCATTTTTACCCACGCTGAGCACGTCCGCCCTTAACAGTTATCCCCCACTTCTACAACATTACAAGTTCTCGCTTTCAAGAAAATTTCTATGCAAGTATTTGTATGTTAATAATTGAATATTTTATTATTATTTTCCGAACCCTGCTTTGATAACACATGTCATTGTTATCTCCCTGTTTGTATCAGTAAATAAAAACACATTTGATTAATTTGTATCTTGGCAGCGGTTGTTTTTATTCTAGGGGCATTTGATACAATTTATTATTTGACATTGAAAACATTACATAATTTGCCTTTAATAATGTAATTGGTGCTTCATTTTGGTAACAAATGATACCTTGATAAATAATGAACTGTTGCTATGCTAGGGTACCTAACTTATAGTCACGGTCATAGTATTTTTTTGCTACGATTGGATTATTAGGTACCTAATGTTGATTACTAACCTACTCGGTTAATATTTTTTAACTGGTAATGATAACTTCTATCCGTAAATGACACTATGATATACTGACTCATGCTAATTAAATACGGTTCCGAAATCTTGGTTCATATCAACGGCGAAGGATGAAGGTAGGCTGTTAAGATTCGAGGTAAACAGTGCACAATATACTTTTCAGTCGTTCGTATTTGTTTTTATTGAACTATGACTACAATTCGAGTGCTTAAAGTCAGACAACGTTATCTACAAAAAAGTGTTTTTTTTTTTTTTTGAGATAACGTTATTTTACATTTACGGCTACATGATAGTCAAACAACGTTATGTCAATCTTTTCTAATTTCTTAAGAATTAAATCGTCAGTAAAGTTTAACGCTAATTACATAAGTTACCCTTGTTTTCATATTTTTTAAAAACTATCCCTATAAATTTTAACATCATCATAAGCAAGATAAATGTACAATACACAATAAATTATAAAATATTAACATTAGGTTTAAAATAAACATTTCCCTTGTTAAGTTACAAGAATCTAAAATAACGATTTTTGGCTCTCCTGTAAAGTTGCACTTTTGTAGATAGTGTTGTTTGACACTAAGCCCTCGAATTTACAGGTGGTGTTGGTTATTTTTTAAAAATCAATTAAAACTTTTCTAAATCAAACCATAATAGTTTTGGTATGTTATGGACAATTTGACAAAATAATGCATGCTTTTGGTTCATACTCATTATTTGTTTTCATTTAATTAAGAATACATAATATTACACATGTGTTAGTTAGTCTTTTCAAAATTCATTAAGCCCTGCCTCAACCAAACCATTGTAGATAAAAAAATATTATTCTAACTATAAAATATCCAAAATTATGTAGGTATGGTTTAATGGAAAATTTTTAATATTTCATATAGACGATTATTTTTTGACTATTATCTATTTTGGCTTGGTTTTCGCAGCGTTTAATTGAATTTAAAAAAAACTAACCAACTCCATCTATAAATTATAGACTTAGTTCAATGAAAACAAATACATATGACTCACAAAGTTTATGGTGAACTATTTATGTCGGATCTTAACAGCCTACGTCCACCCTTCGCCACTGGACTCCATATTATATAGTACCATATTCTTGCTTATATAATATCGTCATTGTTCTGGCAGAACACACTAACTGGAGAATACTAGTTTTTAGTAATTTGACTTTCAAGTTGTTAAAATGTTTGAAATGGTCTATCGTGTGAGTTTATTAAGTAATCGTAAAAAGGATGACTTTAAAATAAAGACTGTTTATTTATTAAGAAGGTTTCCAGACGGTAAAGTTTGAAATAAGGAACATTTTGGTATAACTAACTCAATATGTAATTTTTTCGAATTAGTGTCTTCTGCCAGAACAGTGACGATATACTTTTATAATTTATATTATGTATTATCTACAAACTTAATTTTTTTCGTAAAGCAAGAATTTGCATAATTTCTCACAAACCACAGTCTCTAATATTCGGAATATATAATTTATCTTCCATTCTCGACCTATAAATTGTTCTTTGCTGCCGATGGTCATGATTTAGTTATAATCTCATTCAAGACCTACCGCTCAATCCATCGTCAATGAACTGAAGTGTCAGCCATTAGATAAAATTAGAGCTTGAAAACTGTATTTCCGGTCGAAAATGTTTTTTCCGTCTTGTGATTTATTTTGCGGTCTTCTTACTATTATACTGGTGTTTCAAACCGCTTTCATAGCTAAGGTTGGCATTGATTAAAATCTGAATTTTAAATGAACATTATAAATAATTTGTTCAATCGTCGTCATAATCGAAATTCAACTTATATGATGTTTATAATACATGCAGTTAGTAGAGGTGGGGGATCGAACATGGGATAGGTACATTGCTCTAAAAACATAGATACATATAATTAAATTTGCTTGATATACAAATATTTCATTCAGAATATTTAGCAATATTTATTTATTATAATCGGATTAAGAATATTTTTAATTAATTTGCATTAAAAAATATTTAATAAACGTAATATTAAACGATTTAAAACCGTTTTTGTCTTCGTATATAAATATTATATCAGGCGAAACCTTTTTTTTTACCTATTTAACTTTTTTTTAAATTTTTAACTTTTAAGGAAAACCGTGCATAAATAAATTTATTATTACAATAATATTGTTCATAGTTTATAGATATACCGATTAGTGATTAACATTCACCGATCTGACTTAGAAGAATTGCTTCACACTTCATATTTTAAAACAATATCGTTTCAAAATTATCACAGTTTAGTCTAATTCTTCGGTAGGTGGTTATAATAAAATTTAGGTAGGTAGTAATTATCATAGATACATTTTTATAATACCTAGAAATATAACTATTATTAACAAATATAATATGTGTGCGTACCTGTCTTTATTTATATTAAGTACATAAATATGTTTGTATGGTAGAATCACTAAAATTCGCCGCAATTGGTTTGAGTGTCATTTAATTTTTATTGAGTTTATTTTATTTCAAAAAATTTAATATTTTATTATTTTCATGTATTTATATTATTTTATCAAAATATTTTTAGTATGGCATATATGTTAAGCAGTTAAATTTCATATGAACGGGGAATCATGGAAACAACATGATTAATTAACCTAAAATCCATTGGTGATGGCTGTCCACCGAACAGATAAAAACTAATTAATATATTTAATCATACCTCTTGTTATTGCATTAATATTACAATTACTTAATTAAGTTATGAGTATTATGTACCTAAATGTATTAAAATATTCACAGCCATAGTTGAGAACCTGGCCAGGAAATTGAAGCCATGAAAATTAATATTCTCCAATTTAATTTAATATTAAATTAAATTCATAGTGTCAGACTCCTCTTGGAGGACAAACATACATATAGCATTCCCCAGTTTATTTTCCAAGGAAAGATCAACGGTATACCTAGCAGAGGATGATGCCGAAATTCGTGGCTTAGGAAACTTCCATGATTCATACGTGTGCAGCTTTACTGAATTGTTTCATTCTAATACGATGGTGTAGAGTTGTAGACAAAGTGACGGTTGTGTCAATTTGCCACACGCCACAATAAGAAGAGGACTGTATGTATATCTCTGATAAATTAAATTAAAATTGACTATGATTTTAAAAAGTTATTTGCTGTATTCTATAGACTGCATAGAGTGACATTTTGTTATTAAATTGTATTATGTTTAGCTGAATCACTGTTATAAATTATTAACGCAAGAAGCCAGCCAGTAACCCACTCACGAGTAGGTAGGTTAAGGTATATTATATGATGAAGCAATCTAGTACAAGTGATTTTTACATACAATAGGCCATAGATTGTAACATAGGACCAGTTTCAATCGTGAGCCCTTTCCAAAATGCCCTGACCGAGCATTCAGTCCGATGGAAAGCCAGTACATGGGAAATATATGAAAATGTATATACATTATGTAAAGGTTTCACCTTGTTCGGACGAAATGGTCGGCTAGGTATAGTAGGTTACATTCACTTCGTTGGCAACCTTTGTTGAAATAAATTGACGAAGCCCAACGTTTCTTAGGCAAGAACTTTTGCCTCTTGGTGAGCTAAAAAAATAGCGAGAATATTTTAGTAAGTACCAACTTAATCAAATTGAGATTTTTTTACATAAAAAAATAAATGAAACAAGATTTTTAAATACTTATTATATGAGGACTTATGAATCAGAAGATTATTTGTATTCTATTTTATGCTCATTACATCAGTGTCAGTAGTATCTGCACATCATTTAAATCTTATCTTATATGATATTATGCAACTGCGACATTTATCTTCAATTTCGACTTTATAAAAAATGCCGGGCTTAAATTTTCATTTAGCTGATTTAGCACATGCAATAATATGTCCAACATACAAATTTTGAAATCATCAACAACACGTAAGTCTTAATAAACCATTTCTTTTATTCAAAAAATAATTCACAAGATTTGACAATGTGACATTCGATATATTGAACATACATAAAAAATCATCGCTGATATATTATACCTACTAGAAAAAATTACATTTCAAAAAAATATAAAAAAATACCCGTCAGGCTTCGAATTTTTTTATAGTAAGTATGTAGGTATATGTCTGAGACATTTTCAAGTTATATACATATATTCAACACATACCTAAGTCGTATAATATTGAGCAAACTTTTTTCGTCATTACTGATGTCCGCAGTGGTAAAAGTCACTAACCAGTAGCTTTTTCTTCATTTGGATACTTTTTGATCCTCTCGTTTCTCAACTTTGACAGTGAATAATGAACATAATAAAGAATTAGAGCAGGTATGCAATGTAATCATATGACTATTATAGTCAAGGATCATCATTTCAAGCTACTATAAATATATAATTATTATAATTGAAATTGAACACATTTCAGAATGTTCACACCGGCGTTTTACCGTACCGTTCACAAAATCGAAGGGCTTGGGTACAGATCACGCCTCGCCATACATGGAATCGACCTCCGCCCTACTCTTCAAATAAACCACCATCGCAAAACCAAGACCAAAGGTAAACCACACATCAAAGAATACTCTAAGTATGGCAATTAACAATATTTCTTCAAGAATAATATTATATTTCTTCGTTACTTGTATTGTTCTGGTAATATATCCTAGGTATTGCATCACTGCTAGAGATGAACTATCTCTTGTAGTTTAGCGTGAGTTAGTGTGACAGTGAGAATACTCCTCACTAAACAATTGTTTAGCGTTGGAATATAAAAATATTTGTTAATTAAGATATATTAGCATAATACTTAGTACCATATTAGTGCAAAATAAATAACTATAACAAAGTGTTTCAGTCAGATATACGGAAACGAAATGTAGTTGTATAATTTAGAATACATTTTGTATGGAAATATATGATACCATTAATTAGCGGATAATAATTATCAATACAGTTCAAATGCTACCCATACCTAACCACTTATATTTTAATATGAGTTTCAGTAGGTATTAATAATAATCGTTAAATTGTAATTCATTCTTGTGCTTTGGATTGCCTTGACGATTTTATCGATCCAGCGACATTTAGGTCTACTTCTCGGACGTTTTCTATCTACGTTTTCCCAACTATATAAATTGAATTTAGCATAATATATATCGTGACCATAGGTACCTACTGCGAAAAGTGACTAAATACTTTTTGCGAATTTTGAGATTTTTTGACTAAGCCATTATTGCTAGAAGATTTCGTTTACTAAAATAAATAACCATGTCAACTTAGTTCCCAAGATATTTCAAAGTAATTATAATTATAATATAAAAAGAAAAAATTAAGCTCAATTTGCCAACAAACAAGTATTTTGACTTTTCACACTTTTCGCAGTATGCTCACAATATAGGTAAGTATAAGTGCTTATTTCTAAAGTCTTACCGATATATAAAATACACACCAATCGCTTCAGCTTCAAGAGTTGATTAAAATTCTATTTGGCTTGAATGATTTATCTTCCAGTTGATGGTGTCGGTCATTTTTCATTCGTGCAAATGTTTTTGTGCAAATTACATTTACAAATCCAACATAAACTCACGGACGGTTGAAGGTATACAAAACATTCTTTTGTGTATGGTCAATTTTTGATCTAAAAAAAAATATCGTGGATAGGTAGATAGATACCCATTTGTATAAAAGTTTGATAAATGATCAAGCTATCTCCTGCTGCTTGGAATTGATTATTTCATTATTTTCAATGATAAATAGATACTTATGTGTATATTGATTTGTATCTTACAGTACAATAACCGCGTATCTTAAAATTTTTGCATTGATAACTGCCATTTTTTTTTTAATTTTTTTGCGAACCTTTGTCAAAAAAATAAACCTCACAAACAACATAATAGAGCATTCATAAGTCGACTGTATTTATGAAAAAAAAACTTATTCATAGCAAAGCTAGAATTAGATAAACCTTGTGTAGTTACGTACCTGATAATTATGATGTTTTATATTGGGCATTGTACGAACACACTTTAATTAAAGTTATCCATGACTGCGATACAGCGTTCAGTTTGCGCATCAAGTACCTTCAACCTAACCTAACCTAACCTTATATAAATATTGTAAATTTGAGTGTGAATGATTTTTACAAACACAGATTAATTTGTTATGTTTAATGGAATAGGCACGGGTCTGTTATGATAGCTATACTTTTAAGATATAGGAAGAGAATAAATGATCTAATATTGAGACTAAGATCAGGGCAAAATCTGGGGGAAAGATTTAATGTGAGAAGGAGAAGCGATTTGGAGCTCTGTGATATTCAGGAGAACGTAGCGGTACAATGTCCAAAATTTACACTTTAAATTTAGTAACACAGCGTAGAGGAACTGAAATGTGCCCTATGGAAGGCGGACGAGCTCGAGAAAAAATGTATAGTCAATAGAATTAGAGAGATGGCATGAACAACGGATCGTCACTCGAGGCAGAAGAACCGGCATGAAAGCAGGCCACAGTCAAAACCTCGGCAAAGTTATATTTAAAAAGGTTAAAAGAGCAAATTTAAACTATACTTTTATTATACGAAAGAAAAAATAAAGATTGAGAAATTAAAAAAATATATTAAAATATATTGTGACCACGAAAAAAATACTACTAGATAACTGCGACAGTAATTAAAAAAAAATTAATGCCACAGACTGTAGTGCAAAAATTTCATAATACACAATTAATACTTATGACATGTTACATTGTATGCGTCTGCTATATGCTGCTACACAACAAAAGTTTATTTCCTGAAATACTTGAGTGTCTGAACGGAGGTATTGAACATGTCATTAGATGAACTATTTGAAAGAGAATGAACATTTAGTACTAAAAAATGAAATACGATATATTTATAAGTACAAGATATTATTATATTGTTAAGTAGGTACTGTATTATCTTTATAAGGCAATCTCGGCGGTTAGGACAAATAAAATTAAAAGCATTTTTAGGGAATCGTTTTTAGATGATATCGCAAGAAGTGAAAATTAATTTTTATTACAATTATTAAATATACTTTACAATCTGATTATATAATTATTCATTATTTTTATGAATGTTAAAAAAGATAACCTACCCAAATATTATTGGTAACCCTACTTAATAGCACTACAATGTATAAATAGCAATGATCATTTCCTTTGTTGAGAGAAAGGATATTTTAGTTTAGAGTTGTCCTTTGTTTTTAGTTTGCATTGCATCAACACCAGCGACGGCTTTAGTCCCTCGTGTAATCCTTATCTGCATCTATGAAGCAATTTTCCGCTTCAAGTTTTATCAGTTTAAGTTACTACTATGAACATTTTGTAACATATAAAAAGAGATTGTACAAAACACTGATGGATACCATCTAAAACGATTAAAAGAAAGATTTTATTTATTGATAGATGTGTATTTTGCAAAAAAACAATACATACTTCAAACTACATTCCCGAATACAAACAAAATATATGATTTCGAAATTATCATTATTTTATACCTGTTACAATGGATTATTTTGATGATAATCATATTACATAATATGTGGAAAAAATGCAATAGATACCTAATGTTTTTCATGATGTAAAAAATCTAAAATATAAATGTGTACTTTCCATATTTTGAGTGTAAAAAATCAATCAAACTCAACCATACAGATTAAATAATCATAATCGAAAAAAAACATGAATTTTACCCAACCACGGGATTTTGCCCAACAACCCTTAGTACAAAGAGGTAAATGGCTCAAGCTTGTACTATACGATTACATTTTCATGTACTCGTATGGCGACAGGGTGTCAATGATAAACCAATCCATAGCAGAGCGTTGGAGCGTAGCTCAGAGCAGGAGCACAGAGCAGTGGAGCAGTGGGGTTTTACTCGGAGCAAGAGTGGAGCCGGAGCACTGAAAAATTGTAGTGCTACACTGTTCCGGATGTTTTTTTTATTATTAAATTTTCGTCCTAAAATCCAATGAAAATATTATATTTGACACTTTACATCACAGGAATTAATTGAAATACGGCAACACTGCTGAGTGATAAATAATCTCACTTTTTTGACAGAAGAGGCCGATAGATAAAAATACATTTTTTGATTAATAAAATGCCTAATTCTTGTCAAATTTGGGATCACAGAGATTATCAATATAATTTTTTATCGTAAATATTTCACTATAATAATGTCGACATAAATTATACTAATGGTTTTGTAAATGCGTTTAAAAATTAATAAACGTCAAAAATCTTAACACCATTGCACATGTATGTACTGAAATATGACTATATTCTAAAACATTAGAGCGAGAGGCTTAAAAGAATACTATTTTATGTAATAAAAATACTTTATGCAGTCATCAAATGTTTAAAATAAATATAAAGGATAATAAGGCTTCAAAAATATATAAAAAGATTATCTACAACGTTTAAGGAATGTCCAGGATCATGCTTTGAAAAATGCAATAAAAGCTCCATTTTGACCTACGCTGAGCATGTCCCCCCTTAAATCAAATAAGGTCGCATTTAAGAAACATACATAATATCTAATTACAAGATAAAAAGAACTTTTTATATACCACGTTTTTAAAATTTCTGTTGAATCATATAAACTTGACTTGCTAGCTTAAACGATCAAAAAAAATGTACTTATAATACATAAATAAATCATAATAAATAATCATAAATAATACTGAAACGTCATTTTGATTTCCATAGTCACACGTATATATTAATAATTTAGTTGCTAGGACCCCAGCGCCTAGCAACCAATAATAGTGGATTGGATTACGGATTTCTTCCGAAATAACTTTTCATACAAAACAGATTTAACTGAAAATGAATTCAATTCTACTTCAATTCTAGCTAGTCGGGAAGTTAGTTAAAAATCGATTGCAAGATTTGTACCGGACAAATAAGAATACGAGCTAATAAAACGTTGTAAAAATGCATGTATAGTCATCCCTCACTTCCAAACTTAGACTATAGATACATCGTTCCAAAAGATTTTTTAAGTAAAAAAAATGCGTTTTTTGTTTTTTTTCGATCGCGTAAAAGTGTACTGCGTAAATCGAGGGATGAGTGGAAAAAAAACATTATTATGTACCTAAATGAAGGAAAACAATGAAATTTATTTATTTATGGGTTTACCCTTTAAAACGTATACATACATTATAACTTACATATATATATATACGTATATATTATACACGGATATAATATATATTTAAATTAATGAAAACTATTTATTAATTTGCCAGTTTTTAATGCCAAACTTTTAATGACTGGGTTGTGTCTGCTTTTTCTTGGAAAGCATTGGAATATTTGGTTGCAGCGTGAGGGGTCCGCAGTTTCCTTTTCCTATATTCTTGCGCATTCACACCGACCCACGGGATTTTGTTGTATTATAAATTTTATTTTATATGTAAAAACTAGGGATTGCAATACCGGTATTTCAAAACCGGTATTCCAGTACTTATCAATACCGAAATACCGGTTTTTAAAATCCAAAATACCAGAATTTTTGGTATTAAGAAAGCACACTCGTTTACGTTTTTGAAAATGAATTATAAGTTATGTGCTGCTAAAATGCATATAATATATTGAGTGAATCCAACATAGGTGAAAAAATAATAAAACAAATTTCATCAAATATATTTATAAAAGTAATTGTCGAAAAGTAAATGTCGATGAATTATCATTGCGTGTTCAATTATTCTATAATTATTGATGACTGTACAAGCGTTGAATTTAAGAAGCTTTTCATGCAGCAAGGTTTATTTGCACTTGATGAACTTTCGGGGGCTTTAGTTAAAATTATCAATATATACAAATTATTTGTAAAAAATAACTAGTTCTACAATTATGATCAATACATATTTTTAAATGTCAACGTATTGAATGTAAGTATGCAGGTTTTTGCTATAAAATAATATTTTAAAAAGATTTTAATAGCTATATTTATTGATAAGCACCTACTTCAGTTTTTTTAATGTTTAAGAAATACCGGTATTCAATAAGAAATACCGAAAAACCGGCATTGACATTTTCATTCAGTATTGCAATCCCTAGTGATAAATCACTAAAATGATTTAAAAATAATCTAACATTTTTTATACATAATAAATAAAAAGTTATAATAAAAGTAAAAGGATTTATTTTATAAAATTTGGATTCAGTCAAAAGGCCGCACTTGAGACCGTAAAAGGCCGCTGGTTCGTCACCCCTGCTTTAGGGCTTATGCCTTATTACAAACTAAGAGACACAATGCGTGCCAACTGTTCTCAAACATTGATTGCGCATTTCATGCGCAACCCATCGTATATTATAATATATGTATATTTTTGTCATCGATTTTATTTTTCCTTATATTTACCCTAAGCCTAGCACAGGTCGCCATGTTGAAATCATTAGTGGTCAAGTTTTTTTACTCACGTAAGTGCCCATACCAAAGTTATATTATTTTATTCTCTATTGACCAGTTAAAATTATAGCGACCATAGCAAACCCATTTAAATTATTTATTGGAACATTGGAGAATATCGATCAGAATCGTTTTGATTCGAATTGATTTTTTATTTCTATAACAAGCGGATCATATAATAATAATGATGCATTCAATTCACTTTTTATGCTATTCTTTTAATATCTAAATTTATTATTTGCATTCACTTGCTCAGCGGGCTCATTATGATTAAGTCATAATAATAAGCGTTGAAAAAAGACATGAAAAAACATTGTTTCAGTTCTATGAGTATACGTAATCATAGTCAAATTTTCATATGTAGAGCTATGAAAATCGTAATTTAGTTTGCTACTTATACCTACTATATGTTGTTGATTTTATTTGAATACGATATCCAGCTTTGACTTCAACTTTGAGGTTGTATGCGAAACTACTGTAATAATGTATCGGCTCTACTTTTAGATGCGACTATTTTTACTTCTTCGCAATAAACCTATAATTTAATAATAATAATTCTAACATCACTCCTGAACGTTATAGGCATATTTTTATTATACAAAGCTTCAACTTACGTAAATTGATAGATCCGTACACCACGTAAGCTCAAAATGAAATAATAAATTTGAGGGCATCCTCATTGGAAAACGCGAAAACAATTATTAGCCGCTAATGTCAAATGTCGTTGAGTAACACAGTTTACAAGTATTATTTGATTCCAAATGCATTCCATTCGAATCTTCAATTGTAATCGTCGAAAACTATGTATGTTCAATATATTATAATATATAGTATAGAATGTGACATTCTCAAATCTTATGTCTTATTCGTTGAATGAAAGAAATAGTTTATTAAATTATTATCAAGTCTAAGTACGTTATAAAAACTAAGTAATGGAGTGATCCACGACGTTGGTTAGTAATAATTGAATCAATTGATACCTACCTTAATTTAATATACTAAAACCGATATCCATCATTATAACGCAATTCGAAAAGCATTTCATGTAACAACTACTAGTTTAAATCGTTGTAATTTAGTAAGATGCCCGTAGCTTAACTGGAAAAGTATACTGGCGCGAATTCAGTACATACAGGTCAAGTCCTGTCGAGGATCGTATTTTTTCTACAAAATGATTTTTTTCTAGTGTGTGCATGAGATGTTTTCAAATGATGTATGTTTAAGTGTCATGTCGCATTTATTTTTAAAATGCGTATTATATACTATTTTGTCTATGAATAAAAAGATTCTGACAACAGCTAATCTTCAATGTATTAAACATTTTCTGAGAAAATATATTATAACCAATAGAAAAAATCTTTTTGAAAAAAGTAAGCCACCCCGGCAGGGCTCGAACCGTGCATCTCCTGGGTTTACGCCCCCGTCCGTGCATTACCTCTATGCTACAAGGCGACGTACTAATTGCGACAAATTTTAACTATTGGCATTTTTAATACCCATTCATCAGCGTTCTTCTAAATCAAGCTACTTTGGCAATCGGTTTTGTTTTTCAAAATTATGTATGATCAATAATTAGAATGGTAAATTCTTAAAATCTTGTGAATTATTCGTTGAATAAAAGAAAGAGTTAATTTCAATTTATTAGTTTATGAAGTCATATCTCACGATTTGATAACTTACCTGTATTTTTTAACATCACTTCAATCACGTAGCAATAGATTTGGCGATCCTTGAAAACCGCAAAAGTAATAATTTTGAAAAACTAGCCCAACGACCTGAGCTCCGAGTGGAACCGCGCTGTACCTTAGAGCGTGAGACACGTGTATACGTATTATTGTTAGTTTTTTTCTGGTACACAATAAAAAGATTGCCAAAATAAATTAACAATAGCTTTACGAGCATAGATAATAATAATTGTAAAAAGTGAGTTACGATTCGGCATTGGGCGGGCTATAAAATAGTTTCGTTGTAAAAATAAATTATATAAATGTGATAGATAACGCCATTGCGTTACATTATTTCTGTCAATATCCTGTTTGAAGAAGGCTTATCAATTTATTAATCTTCCATATAAATAGAATGGACTTCAATAATTGAATCAAACAGGGCATGATGTGGAGTTCATATTAGGTTTTGCAATCCCGGGATCCCGTTCGATTTTTTGATCCGAAATTATGGAATTTATTTTTAATTTAATATAAGTAAAACAAAAAATACACATTTTTGTCAACTAAGAAGCCATCTATAGACTGAAACCGTACGCGGTTCAGAACCGTGTGCCATACTTACTACACCTCAATGAATAATGAAACATTCATAAAATCATGAAAATATATTTTCTCTAAGTTTGTAAGTGTAAGTGGATCTATATGGTATAAACGGATACGATCAGATGCTTATATTATATTTTGTTAAAATATATTTCCATGAACAGAAATCATAAGTTTAGTATGGCACACGGTTCAAAACCATATGCAGTTTCAGTCTATGGATGGCCTTAAGCAGTATAGTTTAACGAGAGCAGTTTACCGCATAATACGATAAAACAAATATCTTCGCCGGCTTTCACATCTAAACTCGCCTAAATGGGACTTTTTAATTTCATAAGAACTTCTAGTGCTTGCTGTTATCAAAAAATCGCATGCTTCTCGGGCTGCGAATCGAAGACGCGAATTGGTCATTCCTATACCAGCTCGCCGATTGCCGCACCCAAATATCTATACGTTTCGAGAGATTTCGTGCGACTATCGCTATATAGATGTACTCGGTCTTCATATGCAACACCGGATCGACGTTCCTGAATGGTTTGATTTATGGCTGTGCGGCAGACGGGCGAGTTTAGATGTGAGAGCTGGCTAACTGTTGAAAATAACAAAATTTTCTTTAAAACGTGTTTAAATTTATTTTATAATTCTCCACACTCGAGACCACCTTCTTAGACCCTAACCTAGAAGGTAACCCGCTTTCCTTAATTTTGTGTTCTCTGATCGCAACCATCACATTACAACGAGGAGAGCCAACAGTCGGAAGAAGAAGGATAAAATATAGTTTGAATGCTATTCTGGACTATTACTATACGAAAAGGAAAACAGGACTGAATTGTTTTTGGGATTACGGTATTTTGTCGATGAATCGCTCATGATATCCGTAAATACCTCCTCCGGCAGTAAATGTTCAATTAAAAATTAAAATTTGTTTTCAACCAACCTAATTTTATATCTAATATTAAATTAGTCTAGAATTGATTTCTCAGAACGTAGATTAGGTCACCGATATAATTGACTGTTTAATTTAAACCCATTATCTCTTTTTGAGTCCTATTGTAAAAAAAACATTTATGTGTAACGTAGTGATGTGGCGATGCTGAAGGAGGAAAAACAAAAGAATTAGTTAAATATTAAGGCTATCCTATAGTGGCATTTCCAATAACAATAACGCATAAAAACAAGACGGAATATCAAAAATATAGTAACAATATTAAGGATACATCAGATTTTGTATAAGTACACATTGATAATGTTTTCTTTTCGAAAGTGGACATTTTCTTATTGGAATTACTAGACTGGTTCAAGCTATAACGTTTGTTTATTTTTATGCATTTCATCCATCTGCAGCAGCGTCCAGTTGTCCATCATCCGTCGTCCGTTCTCCCATCGCCCAGTTTTCCGGTTTTCAGTTAGCGATGTCCAATCGATTTATTTCCCACCTAAATCAGTACAAGTGTAACCAGACTGTTCTACCGCTTATACATATAATGTCAATACGTCAGTAGGTACATATTTGAAAAAAAAATCGTCACTAAGGAGACAATGATTAGCTTGTCATAATGAGAATATGCTAAGTATTTACAAGAATTTAAATATTATTATTCAGTTTATATGTTGTGTACTAAATAGGTATGTGGTCAAAGGACTGCATTTTTCCGTAAATATCCATGAAACTATTTAATTTTAGCCAACAGTATCGCACTTATACGTTTTAGTCTTTCACTATGAGTTGTAGAACCTCCCCTCCGCCCATTAAGATGGCCAGACGGGGAAACTCGACGTAACGTCTGGACGGTGGGCGAACTATCAGACGTTTTCGACGCACATTGGTTCCCTATTTACCCCTATGCGTACCTTACATAGCCTTATTAATTCCATAGCAGTACTTCCGCTTTACCCAGCTTCATATCTCTTAATATCCAGACAGTATACAGTCTACAATATCTACATGGATTGCGTGTGGTTATGTTCGTACACTAGCCGCTGTGTCAAGTTGCACCGGTTCAAAGACGCTCTAATTATGGCAGTATTTGTATTAAAACCTGTTGACAGGATGCAAAATGTTAAAACTCATAATAATTCTATGTATCTGTATTCATACCGGAATAGCCCTAACAATAAAATAAATATATAAATTGAATACACTTGTTCTCATTTTTAAATTACAGCAATTCAAAACGATATCTACGAGGAAATCGAAAGTGAACAACGGTGAAGTTGTATTTTAATTTTATTGCAAAATTATTTTTGGAGGCCATCATTGAAAAACTTCGAGATTGGCGTCGCGTGAAAAAATATTATATTCCTCATTGCACGAGCGAAAATTGGTGCACATAGCAACACCAGTTACTCGGTGCAGATTTATTTTATTATCCTTGATGCGGACGATAAATCAATTCGTCATTCGGGGCAGGGCTATTAAATACGTATTAAATTTAGTTTAATAAAAATTAATTGACTGGTACATATTATGTATGTACATATTAAAATAATGTTTGACACAGTATTAAAGTGCGGCCACACCGAAAACAAGTCGCGCGACAACTCGTTAAATTTTACGATAAGCATGATAATTATCGTAAAATTTCTTAAGCAATTATGATAATTATCGTAAAATTTAACGAGTTGTCGCGCGACTTGTTGCCGGTGTGGCCCCGGCATTACACGACCAGCACCGCGATTTCCTAACTCTCGTCTCGTGTGGCACCAGACGAGATGACGTAATTGTGTCGTCACGCTCGAGGCATGCCGACCGCGCACAGAATAACCATAGAAAATATTATTATCATACACCTATATGTGTATGGTGACAATGAATAGCGCCGCTGTCTGACCACTCGCTATTTTCTCGAATGCTATTATCACTCCGGTAGTACGTCATAATGATGTCATATGACGTCATCTCGACCGGGAAGCTTGCACTCGCAAGTTCTAACATAGAGCCCCAGTTCAACTAAATAATTATGTATAATGAGCATCACTAAATACATACATTACATACATTTTTGCCCCTCGGTTAAGGCCGTACATCAGTTGAGGCACGGTCTAAAAAGATCGTTGCTAGGCGATGCGCAGATTGCGGGTCACGGGTGCAAATGACGCCTGTCAAACGAAATATTATTTGTCATATAAATCCAACATACGTCCATTTTATGTTCTGTTTATTGTTCTATTAGTAACAATAATAATATATTCATTGACACGTTTTCTTTTTAAAGTAAACGGGTAACGTTTTTAGTCATCTTTACACGATTTAAGAATTAATTGGCCCGTCGCCATCACGAAGCAAAGTGACGTGTTTCTAGCTCGACGTTCTCTCGAGATGAATGCGAGCGAGTCCAAAATTTCGTCGCGCCTACAGTTGAAAATTATTTGCCGTTTCACTGATGCGTCAACTTAAAGCTCTCGTGGTGCAGTGCGTAAGGCGCTGGCCTACCATCCCGGAGTTCTCTGTTCGATTCCAGGTGAGGTCAAAATATATTTACATAATCTAATATGTAAATTCCTCAAGCCTGGGAGTTTTACCACTATTAATCGGCTTCACGGCCTGTTGTGGTTTTTAGTAAAGAAACAAATAATAATAATAATAAAGTACCAATATTATGATTTTTTGTTGTGAACATAACCATTGAATCAAAATGCTAGTTCAATTAAAGAGATTGATCTTGGTTAATCACTTAGGACAGGTTGATCATTTAGATCTGGTTCGTAATATAGTAGATACGCCTGTCATTCAGTGCACTATCTGATTTTAATACCCCCACAATAATGAATAATGATAAATAAAAGCCATAAATTCTCTTTCTTATAATCACACCTGTAACTAAAAAAAATATATTTAAATAACTAGCAAGTTCAAGTACGTTATAATAAAAATCTTGGAGCAATCCCGACATTGGTTAGTGATGAAGGTATTTTAATACTTTGATTTAAAATACAAAAGCCGATTGAAAATCAATAACGCAATTTAGAAAACGCTTCCAAGAGTATTGTAAGAACCATTACTTAAAATTCGTCGCAATTAGATATTATGATAACTATAGCATAGTGATCAGTGTACAAACCGGCAAGAGTGAGCCGTAATTGATAAAAGATGAGATGAGATTATCCAGAGATAAATAGAAAGGATTTCAAGTTATAGGTACACATTTATATTTTTTATAAAAATCGATGTTTTTTAAAATAGATATAAAAAATATTAAAACTATGAATTAGTCAAAAATCGCTTAGGTGATGCTTTGAAAACTTAATAAACTAAATTTTAATAATAAATATTACCATAAAATATATCTAATTATAGGGTGCGGTCCGATTCTACAAATTCACATTTTATTACGTACATTTTTTACAATTGTAAGTTTATCTTTGACTTAAAATAAAAAATATTTTTCTTTTTAATGTTTTCAGATACATATTTATTCATTAATAGGTACAGTTGAAATTGTAAATTATCAAAAAAAATGTCTCAAATTGCAAGCTTCGTATTTTTCCGCTAGGTGCCTCTTTAAAAAAGGCCCAGTAAAGACTTCACCTTAATTACATGATTAAATGAACTATTTAATTTATTTTATCCTTCTAAACCAGTCGAAATTTTATAGAGATATTTATTATTTTTATACTTAAAAATAAATAAAGCAATGATTGTAAATTATGTAATACATAATGATGATTACGCGGCTTAAAATAATTAATTTAATTAAATACGCCCTATTTCACGGTGACACCTATGGAAAAATTAAGAAAGCTTTGGCGTCTATTTTTCGCTGTATGGTATGTCGTTGTTCAAAACTGATAATGGTAAGTCTATAATAATTATTATTATTAATTAAGTTAATATTTTTATTTGTATGCACGCTTTTTAGATGTGATTAAGTACCGATTCAGATAATCATATTATTTTCTCTGAAAATTTACTCATTTCCTCATTAACAAAATCATAATAAGTAGCTTGGTACATAATGTATAATATGAGAAAATAGGTAGGTTTAATGGCTTAACAATACTACCTAGAAAATCGTCGAGCCGCCACTGCCTATGTATATAATGGGGTGTAACTCTAAATGTGCGATACTTAGGGTACCTACAACCACAGTCGGTATCAGGGAACTCAGAAATAATGGGAACTGAAATACCTAACGGGTGTGGAGTAACAGACAACCGATCTCGAGTGTAGAAGAATATTGGATAAACTTAAACACGTGTTAAGAATACGATTGTCCTTCGTTCTGACAAATGCTCTCGGTTTATGCACTGACGCTCATTCAATATTTCTATATTTAAAGGTTGCAACACACACTATCGCACGTCTATAATGTGTGGCTCATTTTCGTAGGACACTCACACATCCAAAAGCCTGCGACAAAATGTAGTGTATTTTGGTTCTGTGGTCGGTATACTTGCTTTTACGAAGATACATAGTTGAAATTGAACATATGTTTGGTATTTCCAATCTTGTAAGACTTGTGTTATTAAAATCACCAATTTAATTTAATGACAACAATTACCTATATGCTAAATTTAACACCTTAAATTAAATACTTTATGGAATATTTAAAGTATTTGTTGAGAATATGAATATTTTTTTATATATATATATATATTTTATATAAGTAAATATATGTTCACATATTCGTTTAACTCTCCCTTTATAGATAAAGATAAGTCATATGTGGCATTCCTAACTTCCCAATTCACCCCATATACTACGATTAGAACATAATAGAATATAGGTATCGTGTTTTATTAATATTTTAAAATAATTTGTTTAGTGCCCCTGATGCAGTATGAAATATTAATGTCCAGTCTTATTAATTTTAAATTAATTTGTTATTGGGAAGGTATTATTGGAAGGATAATTTATGTACTTACCTATTGTTATATTATTTCTGTCGCTTGTGATTTTGTTTCATAAATATTGTTTTTTAAAAATATGTATTCAGTTGAAAATGTCCCTCTGAGGCGGATGAAACCGGTCCTAATTTATTGATTAAAAGTGGAATAAGTACTACAAAAATGGGTTTTATTAAATTAAACAACAATAATATAGGTACGATCTGGTTTTACGAATTTCCCTTTCAAAACCTATGTAAAAATGATGACTAAGTGTAACCTTGGAAAATAGGTTTAGTGGGTTTATTCGTTTAGTTTTTTTTTTGCTTACTCATTACTTGTTCGTTTAATTTTTTTTATTATGACCCAATCTCTGAAAAGTCGTGCAATCAGAAACGTATAATAGTGCACTTATTATTAGAACATTTTATACTATAAAATGATTAAATTGCTGTTTAGTATACGAGTGTCATACATCGTTATTGACTTTTTATTAGAGGTGACAGAGTGAGTCTTGGTACATGTACTTACAAATTAAATTAATGTCGTGCTTTGATTTCTGGTATGATATTATTTTTTCAGCTGCATCCATTTCCTCACGATTTAAAAAAATAACAATAGGTAAATATATTATTCATTAAATGGGGCTATTATATTCTTTATCTAGTAATAGAAAATGCTTTGTAATATATTATTTGTGCATTTTTGTCGTCAGTAATAAAATGAAATCATTATAATTGTATAAAAGTGCATCATAATACTTTCAAAAGAGACAAAGCTGTTTAATTAAAATCAGGATCATTATTTCATTACCCTATGTAGTTTTTATTACATTATTCAATATGGTATTATTAATTTCGGATACACAGAACCGATTATAATCAATGCATAAAAGGGCTTTGTTATTTCATTTTGTCATTCGAAATTGTTAATTAAAATTAAATGAATATCTGTGACCTATTCGATTGAAGGTTAATATTTGTTTAATATTTAGTGAATAAAATAATGCTTCATATTGTTGAATAATTATAGACAAATACATTATATATATGGTAAATATAACAATGAAGTAATAACATGCTACACAATGATTAATAATATGTAACCTTCCAAGGACTACTTACGTATGTCCATCCGTATTGGAACATCTGGGAAAACTCGAAAAAAGAAGCCATATTGTTGGAGTGTACACTACCGAGCTATAGAAGACAACCAACTGATGAATAAAAGAGAATGGAGAAGATCTTGTGGAAGACTAACATCAGCCCTGGATTGTTGGACCAAAGACACTTGTAACATAGCTTATTAAGTAATTCATCATTTCCATTTCAGAAGAAGCATAACCTTACGCCATTACTGATTACATTATATCTAACATACTATGTTTATTAACATTGGTTGTAAGCTATTCGCTAAGTCCCAATTTAGGGGTGAAGATAACGCCAGGTAGTAAGAGAGTTGATGTAGTAAAAATATGATTTTCTCAATAATAATTTAGACACCTAGACTAGAGTGGCTTAATCGTCGGCTTATAATGTCATGGATCCCAGGTATGGATCACCAGTGTGGCAAATACATATAATGTTTTTCAATTTGTGTTTGGAGGTAGGGTATGGACCCAACAGGTTGAGCAAGTGGCCAACATCCATTTTTCGTTAAAACAATCTGTTAATACAGTCTCCACTCTAAGGGCCGAACATGGTGTAGTAGTAGTAGACAAAGGTACCTCACATATTGTATTCATCATATCTTAAAGTACCTATACTGAAATGAAAGCAAAATATTTAGTGTAAAAGTTGACAGGACAATACGGGAAAGTAGAAAGAAGAAAATTAGTTGAAATCTAACATAATTTGAAAACACCCCTGAAACATAAGATGGAACTCAAATATTTTGTGAAGCGCTTCAGTTGTATGAATACTAGTTAATTTTGTAAATAAATTTAAACTAACTTAATTGAATTGGTTTTCACAGATTAAGTGAGGCAGTGGTTTCTAAGCTTAATGTTACTACGCCTTCATTTAAAAAAATATAATTTTGGTGCCTCCCCTACGTTTTTATCTCATAAAATAATACAGACACATTTTTAAATTGTAAAAAATGTATTAATACAAAAAACGTAATTGACAAAATAATAATAAGTTTTTACTATGTAAGCATATACATTCATTGTTTAATTAAATTGTTTTTAAAGCGATATAGTAATAGAATATATTATTGGAGTCTACGATGATTATAATAAAGAATACGATAACAGTATTCAAATAATAGAAACAGGGGAAATAAAAAGGAAGGAATATGTCAAGAGCCTTCAATGCAAATGCATAGGTACGTCGTAAGCCATCTCTATATATATAAAAATCTCGTGTCACGATGTTTGTGGTCGAACTCCTCCGAAATGGCTCGACCGATTTTTATGAATTTTTTTATGTATATTTGGTAGATATGAGAATAGGTCAACAAGTATATTTCATACCGCTAGATGATTAGGGTATCTCTATCCAGAAAATTTTTCTTTTATTTTTTAGACAATTTTATTTTTGTATTTTTTTTATTATTTGGCATAAAAAAATACTTATAACCCAAAATTTTAACTTTCCTACCCCCACCCTCCCATTTTTTAATCGCGATTTTATTATTTTTGTATGAACAAATTTAACCGTCATTCGTATTTCAAACAGAACAAAATTATTTATGTTGTTGAATGACAGATGGCGCTACGTCCGAGAAGAATTCAAAAGAAGCGTCGCGTCATTTTGACATTTCATTCGGCATATCAAAACGCAGTGCGTGCAAAATTTTGTACGATTTATTTTAATTTATCTATTTTTATGTGCGTGTATTACAGTGCACAATGCCAGATGAATGATTAAAGCAACAAACATGCGAAATAGTAGAGCAGAAAGAACAGACGAACAAATCCAACAAGAGAACAAAAACGTGCGTGTAAGCATATCGCAATTGCGTGCATCTCAATCATAAGAGGCACGAGCTGAACGAAATCAACAACGACAATTGGAACGGAGCCAAGCGCGCCGGTTCGTAGTTAACACATGCAGAACAAATGACCGACAACGAAAACAAGTACATCGAACATTTACATCCGCTTCGTTCCTTCGTCTCGCATTCGAGTACGAGCCAAATATTGAATATTCCGCTCATCCGAAAGTGCTGATTGGTGCTATGGACAAAGAATGTCCCCATTGTCATGCGCTCAAATTCAAACATGAGTCAGCCGGGATGTGTTGCGCATCAGGAAAAGTGCAACTACCAGAAATTGAGATACCACCAGAACCATTGAACGGCTTGCTCATCGGCACGGTTCCAGATTCAAACCTGTTCCTGAAGTCCATTCGTACATTCAATTCATGCTTCCAATTGACTTCGTTCGGAGCAACAGAAATAGTTCACAATACTGCGGCAAATGGTCAACAATTCCATTCTACGTTCAAAATCAAAGGCCAAGTATACCACAAAGTAGGCTCGGCTCATTGCTGCCAATGCCAAACGATTCACATACATTTTTACAAATCTACTTCATGGGCGGTGAGGACATCAATCATGTGGATGCACGTTGCGGCTACAATAGTCTTAATTCGCCTAATGCCAGGCGCATCGTCGGCGAACTGGACGCCCTGTTGAATGAGCACAATGAATTATTGAAATTCTTCAAAGCACACATGCACGAATTGCAAAGTGACAATCACGCTATTGTCATAAATCCTGATAAAACACCAGCTGGAGAGCACGTGCGTCAATTCAATGCACCTGTTGTTGACGACATTGCTGGAATCATGGTTGGCGACCGCACATCGACGCGAGAAATCGTGATTCGAAGAAGAAACAATAATCTGGAGTTCATCGCTGACACACACCGTTCATACGACGCTCTCCAATATCCGCTAATTTTCTGGAAGGGACAAGACGGATATTGCATAAACATTAAACAACGAGATCCTGTCACAGGTAATTCATTCATTATGAACAACATTAGTCATTTTGAATTGAGAAAATGAATGTTTAATGTTTTTTTGTTTTTATTGGCGGTCATCGTCTACAGCGCTCTATTCCTCTTTCTGTCATAGATCCCATCCCCACACACTTACGATACATTCGTTATTTTTTATTTAACAACCAAAATATTCACTAGAAATAATTTATATGGCAGAACAACGTTTGCCGGGTCAGCTAGTAATAATATATTATTCGATAATAATTAAAAATCCATACTTTTAATATATTGGATGGGATGGTTACTTGTAAATTGTACGTATTACATTTTTGATCGTGAGCTGTCGTAGGTACAGGGGAGATATATGGCCACGTAACATTGTGATCAAAAAATGAAGCGTTGTTCGTGGAGCATTGTAGAGAATAATGTTCCAATTATATTAGATTCAATAAGAACATTAATTATCATGTATCAGATATTTACATGCACCTACTTGCTAAGCTAATTTTGAGCCATTCAGAATTTTATATAGGTAACTATATACTGACAGTATGATTGTATTTCTTATTTACATATTTTCTTTCTCTTGTATGTTTTAAGTTTAGTGTTTTATTTTACACATGAATTTGATCTCATTACTATACAGTCATAAATATTACCGATACAATAATAGCTTACGATGAAGTGTGATACAACCAACTGCATACGTGCAAATTTCCGGACACTGGATGGAATATAATACCAGTAAAAACACATAAGTATCTATATTATATGTTTTGTTATACATGCAAAATGACACTTGTATCAAGGGCCTAGGCAGTCGGTAATTAGTTACCTATTTCTGTAATATTGAATATAATTGGATAGGTATTTAAAAATTAAATTTGATAATACGTGCCTTAAATAAAGTGTCACCATCGCATGCGTGTTTAATTAAACAATTTAGTCATGCACAGAAATAAAAATAACGACAGAAATACGTAAACAGCCTTTTAATAAACCGAATAAAACCAGTTTAGCCGTAGTGAATTATTTTTTGAAAAAATGCGACAAATATTTGACATTGTTAATGAGTAGTTTTAATTAGCATCTGTTTTGCAAGTTGTTGTTTCACCTTTTATTTTATTATAACAGGTGGAAAAGGGCGTTTCGCTAAAAGGGTTACTGAACGACTGCCTTTATTGCATAGAATAATAATTATTTAGAGGACCATTTTTGGGTGACGCAATCATGTGGAATAATTATGAAATATATAATCTGTGGATTTTGGTCCATTTCTGACGTAAAACTGATATTCATGTAAACCGGTGAAATAAACTAGGTACAATGTTAAATTTTATTTGTATGAAAATTAAACAAATGAAAGAACCAAACGCACGTAGTGAAACTGTATACCTACATTTATTTTAATAAAAAAACCAATTTTATTGTTTCCTTTTCATACATTTCCAAAATACCATCATTATCATTATAAGTGTCCCAACAATCCAGGGCGGGTCCTAGTCTCGTTCAAATACTTCATCCGTTTCTCCTATCCTGGGACAGTATCCTCCAGGTGCATGACCCCCACATCCTGAAGCGGGCCCCGAGGCTAGGATGTTAGGTGCCCCCCCTACATATCGCTAAAGGTAAAGGCAGTGTGACGCGCTGGAGTAGCGTTTTCCAAATGGTGTACGCTTATATTTTAATATGTACATCCATTTGAATTATGGAGTTGTCGAGTATCGGCACACAGTTAAAAATTGCATCGTACAACCAAATATTTTTAATTATTAATATCATTGTAGTAAAATAGCGCCGCAGGCTTTTTTTCACTATTACAGCAAATTTGTGATCTGTGTTTGTCACACGGCTCGCCACGCCGGGCCCTTCCTGTGCTCGGGCCCCCAGGCTAGAGCCCTGTCAGCCCCCCTCTATGGGGGCCATGTCCAAGTGTATCTAGCATTCTAGTAAATCCGTTGACACCGTTCAACCACCGGAGTCTGGGCTTGTCAATCGACCTCCGACCATCCAGTCTGATATATAGGATTCCCCTCAGCAGTTGTAGTTGTAGAACTCTAGGTTATTCCGAATACGGAAATCTTCTCCTTCTAGTATGGATCTATAATATATCCTATGTAGCACCTTCCTCTCGATTATATCGAGTGCACGCTCATCAACCAAAACTCGTCGATGATCGTCGTGTACATCTGAATTTTTGTACGACTGAGAGGATGCGAGACTTTAGCTGGTTTTGTAGACCAAAGTAGGAACCGTTTGCTGGTATGACTCTCTGTTTGATTTCCTCATTTTATGACATTCTTGTTGGTTAGGTTACCAGAGAACTGAGGTAAATTAAAATAGCAACACACTCGAAGAGGTAGTCGATGATTCAGAGATCTGGGGAATTATGTACTCGGTTGATCAAATTACAAAAATCCACAGAAATAATAATAATAATAATAATATGTGAAGGATATAATATATAATTTTAAAAAGGCTAAAATAGAGGATAGTCTAGAATCTACTATATAAACAAGGTTCTAATGTATTTTCTGAAAACAACACTATGTATAAAATACAATATCAATTTACTATTGTAATAATAAATACTAGCTAAGCTAAATGTTACATATACGCTATATGTACACATGATGGCCCCCATATCCTGAAGCGGGCCCCCTGGCTAGGAACTTTGGCGCCCCCCTATCTATCGCTAAGGATAAAGGCAGTGTAGCGCTCCACAGTAGCGTTTTCGAAATGGTGCACGGCGTACGCGGTAGAATTAATGTGTATATTTTTAGTGTTTTTTTTTTTTTTTTTTTTTTAATATTTTAATACATCCATTTGAATCATGGAGTTTTCGAGTATCGATACACAAATAAAAATTGTATCGTATAAACACATAATTTTAAATAATAACATTAGTGAAGGAAAATAGCGCCGCAGGAGAATTTACTTACTTACGCAGGAGAACTTACTATTAGAAAGAATTTGTGATGTGTATTTTATATCACTTATCTGGTTCCTGGGCCCTTCCTGAGTCCGGGCCTCCAGGCTAGAGCCCTGTCAGCCCCCCCTTTGCGGGGGGCATGGCACACATATTTCATTCGAATTAAGAAAACACTGTAATATTTATTAGAATGCACGTATGTACCTATGTCATTGGATATTTTTTTTATCAAAGACTACATATTATTTCACATTATCAATGTTTTTTTCTTCTGTTAATTCTTGATGGAACGAAATACAAATCCAGATCCAGTGTTGTCCTGATGGACATTCTCAATTGTAATTGTCTTGACTGGGATATGGGTGCGGTGAATCGGCTAAGGTAAATATATTTATAATTAATGGCATTTTCAACCGTAGTAATTCACTTATTGCCTTCAGTCTCTAAAATAAACGTTTCCATAATATTGTAAGAATTATTGCATTTTCATGTATTTTTCAAAGTTTTAGAAATTTTTGCTTTCAAAGATTCAAGACATTTAGGGGCCCTTGCCAGCGCGATACCAGACTCTTGCGTGAAGTGACGTCCCATGGGGGTAAGCAGGTCATGTGTTGCAAATGTGAAACGTTTGCAATTGTTGATAGCAGTGGCGGTTTTTCATAAAGCGGACGATGCGGTCGCTTCACTATAAAACATCTACATCTTAGTTTAAAATATAATCAAAGCATAAAAATCCTAATTACATCACTACTTTTGCATTGTAATATATAATATAATGGTTGTATATCGCACAGGATTCTTTTTCACAAGGGTGCTTCTAAAACTCCCTAAAACCACTACTGCCTGGAAGTGGGTTTCGTATAAATGCTTTAATTCTCGTTGAGTATGTAAATTTAAAGATGTTTAGTGTATTTGTGAAATTGTGTGATAGCAAAACAATAAATGAGTCGTATAGTATCAAAAGTAGAACTGTCGCATATATTATGTCGAAATTGAACTAAGTATGCCACATTATTCTTCGGATCATAATGTATGATTAGCAATATAATATTCGAATTAAAATCATATCTGTGTGGTATAAAATCGCGATAGAAAATAGGGCTTGGTATCAAAGTTAGAACTGTTCACGCCATTGGAAACACAAGTAGAACTGTTCGGTTTCGACCAATCACAGAGTTGCCCTGAGTGACGTCACAATATGCCCGCTCATACATATCGTTCAGTTGTGACTGTTGACATGCCGTGTTTAAAGTTGAGTTTTTATGTTTTTTTTTTACCAAAACATATAAATACTGATCGCTAGTCCCCTCATGGAGTACCAACCAACACCAGTAATAATAAACAAAGGTCGTAAGAGAAGCAGAAATCCTGAAAAATGACAGGCAAAAATCGACAAAGTTGGCAGGTTAGTGCGTGTAAAATCCATAGGCGTACCTACATCAAATGTTTTGAAAATATTACTTATTAAATATTTTAATTTTATTTTATTTATCCAAGTTTAATTATTATTCTTAATACCTAATACATTGGAAAATATGTCCTATTTTCTTTATTATAAAATATGTCATACAATAATATCTCTGTCTCCCTGTATGTTTATGGTTTCATGTTATTTTTTAATACCCACAATATTTAATCAATTTAAAATTAAAGTATTATAATTTTTATGTAGGTACCTATTAAAATTGAAATCAATAAATAAAAAAATACATTATTTTTATTATAATGATGTACTGCACTGGTAAATTTGAACTACTTCTTAGTGACGTCATCCACGATTGTTTGGGATCAAAGACAGAACGTTACACAACCTTGGTAACAAAGACAGAAATGTATACTATGTGAGTATCAAATGTAGCACTCTTCACTTTTAAAACATGTATATTTAATTATTTACAACAATCAGAATTCTGACATACGTAAATTCTGTTGTGTATTTCTAATTTCAAAAAGTAGAATAATATTTTATGCTTTTATAAAACTCAAAAATCCAACAAAGCGTTTTTCGTCATTTTCTCGAAACGATGAATAGTGCACAGTTCTACATATGATTCTATACGACTCAAATAATAAAATAGGCAATAAACAATAAATAATAAAATATCGAAAATTTGTTGGGTATCTATATAGGTATATAGATACCCAACAAATTTTCGAACAAATTGAAACTAAAAATGAAAGGGACGCCATTCAATGCTTCAAATACACTCTATGACGATCGGTCATATATATGTCGTAAAACCCGTTTCTTATGTTGGCGTCCTGTGTCACAGGGTGTCACAGAGTGTAAATACGATGTCATAGCTGCCATACATTATGTATGTATAAATGTCGGAATGGCATAGATTTGATCATAGGCACTAAAACGCTCTTAGCATATAATATGTGCCCGATCGTCATATATAGTCTATTTGAACCTTAAGTATGCTTAATGGCGCTATATTGTCTATTGACGTCACTGCTTGCGCGCACTGAGATTACTGGTAAATCTACCCCTGTTAATTTACTATGCTACAGGTATTAATATGTAGGTAAATACGTACTATTAATTATTATATATCAAAAACTTTGCACTTAAATATAGGCAGCTATTGATCTTAGCAATTATAAGAATGAGAAGAGTAGGTAATTAAAATATAAAAATAGGTAACAACTATGACTAATACAAAATGCCTACATTGTTAATATTCATTCACGCAATGCTTGCATGTTTTTAATATTTGCATTACTTTTACTGTTTTTATTGAAAAGCAGTTTCACACATTGACAAAATAAACTGTGCGAATATGAACTGGTATCGACTGGATTGCTACACTCCAAACAATCAAACATGACCTGTTCTTTTTCAGTCGTTTGTTATTTCAGTTGTATCAATTAAATACTTGGATCAAAATAACCGCACATTGACTAATGAGCTGCATTCACTGCAATGATTAATCGATCTTTCGCCAACTAATATTGTTTTCATAATGGAAATGTTCAATTTTCAATTGGTCCAGTGTTCCGTTTGACTGTGATAAATGATTTCTGCGAGATACATAATTTAGTTGTTTTGTTCGAGTCTACTTATTAGAAACACTGATTTTGAATTGTATTGTATTGTGTATCACTTTTAAATTGTACTTATAAAAGTCATTAGAAAAAATATTACTATGTTCTAATGATGTTGGAAGTTACTAACCACCTAACTCTATGATTTGATTTAATAAGTATTATTGATTGGAGAATCTCTATTATTAATTATTATAAGTAAATGACTAACTACTATACTATTATTTTTATCAGTACCTACCTCATTTATCTGTAATTGATTTAATGGAAGTACATAGGTACCTGCTACATGAGAGATAATACTATGTACCTACCGTATGGGTAATTTGATAAATTAATTTTTGAATTTAATATTGATCTGTCAATATTTTGTGTCAATATCAAGTGTCTAGATCTAGAAGAACATTAGAAAATTTGACGAAACAGTTACAATAAAATATAATATTGGCTGTATATTTTTTTTATTTGAAATTTATTTAAGAAAAAATGGAGATTCTTTGATATATTATATTGTCAAGATCACAGGCAAAGAATACGAAATTATAAAGTTTAATTTTCAGAAAACCTGGACTGGAATGATGCTATAAAGAAAATGGGCCAAAGTATGTGGATAGATTTTCACCATATATAAGTCTATTCTACCATCACCACGAGAGGTGTCCTAGTTTGTAGAGTCTCCTTTGACGAGGAATGAGCATAAGTTAATACTGCGGCTAAGAACAGGACACACAATGGGCAAAAGATTTGATGTCCTCATGGGAAGAAGCGAATCGCAACTCTGCGATGAATGTCATGTTTTAGAGGACATTGTACATATAGCACTACAATGCCCTAAATATGAACTTCACAGAGTACAGATGCGAATTGCGGATATCTATGAGAATGTCGACGAATTGAAGGGTGTCCTGGCGGTGGGTAAGACGGAAGAGCTAGGCAAAATTGTAAAGTTATTTAACAGAATAGGAGTGAGGACCTGATCGACGGATCCCCTTCTAGAAGGGAAGAGGCGATATTACAGCGAGTCGCAGTCAAAGCCCCGGTAAAAAAAAGTTTAATTTTCTTTTACAATGGCAGATAATTTTTTTTTTTTAAATGATCATAATAAATTTCGTAGGAAGCATCATAATATTATAAACTTGAACCAATAGGAACATTACTCATTGTTAACAATAAAAAATATTCAAGAAAGAATAATAAATATGATGTTAGCGGTTTTAGACGTAGTGAGCAATTTAATTATTCTCAAGAATCAAAACAGGCTCGCTTAATGATGAGAGCCATCACCCGGAAAGTGAAAAATGTGAGCTAGAATGCCATTGGGTCAAAAGTGTGTTGCTGATGTTTTTTTGGTTCTTGTCTTTTTAGTGGAAGTCAGCGGCAAACAATTTTGAAAATACTACCCGATATAATGGATGAGGTTAGGTTATCATTCTTAAATTCATGAATTTTTCCGAAATCGTCTATGAAAATTGCCGCTGTTCCCGCCTGGCTTCCAGTAAACACACTTATACATTATTTTAATTTAATTATGTAGGTATGCGAGATGACTAAATGTATATAATAATATGTTATTGTTAAGCTGCCCGCCCTTTATACCATCTTGTGTTGCGTCACCTGATTTCTGTATTTTCTACGGCGGAAAGGTCGAGAAGCGAGCGGGGGGTGGAACGCTGGATTCGGTGGGCCATGTTACCGGACAGCTTTCGTTTTGTTTTAGTGGGCACAAAATGATCTATCCTTGGTTATTGATAACCCAATCAACTGTCTACCAAATTGTTCCATCAATTCATTATTTATTTGTGGTGTTCGTACGCGAGTATACTATTAGTATTTTTAATTTAAATGTATATATATCTATTAAATTAATTTATAATTAAATGTATATAATACATGTGTATAAATAAATAAATCTCACAGTAAAAAGAATATTGTCCAACCTAAATCCAGCATTCTGAATTGTTGATACTCTTACTTCATTTGAATATTCACTTTAGTCTTTGGTAGAGTTTCAATAAATTTAATGCTCTCTCTATTATAACGTGTAATTTTGGTCGTAAAATGGTACATTTCCTGGGACACGTTCTTGATAGCCCTCTGATTCGTGACGTGCGTGTCAACGCAGGCCCTGTTGACCGCGACTCGCCAGTCGTGACCAGTGTTGCCAAGTCAAAATTTAAAATTTCAGTAGATTTTGACAAAAAATTCAGTAGATTTCATAAAATATCAGTAGATTTTGGAAAATGTAGTATATTAGATATAATTTAAGACTACAATTTAGAAGTGTAACACATTAAAAAAGATCGTGCGTAAATCATTTCAAGTTTATTATTAAAATAATCATCAGTAAACTTACAATTATGGAGAAACACAAATATCAGTAGATTTCTTGAATTTCGAAAAAAATCAAAAATTCAGTATATTGGCAAAAAATATCAGTAGATCTACTGAAATTTCAGTAGACATGGCAACACTGGTCGTGACTGAGACAACTTTGGTGCGGGACAACAAAAAAAAACGAGCGATCAAAAAACAGCCTCACAAAAACGATCGACAAAAAGATACACTCGACACCTGATGATGGTGATGTGATGTTTTCAGTCAATCGCGAGTAGGTTTAATGGCTCTCTTGCTCCGGACTCGAACCCGACTCTGTGTTCTCCACTTACCCATTGTCCACAGGTATAAATAGGCAATCGTTTATTTTAACAGTGGTTCAAAATGTTTCAGTCTTTAATTAAGATTTAAATTGTATAAATACTTACCTGCAGGACTATTCTAACTAGTTAACACGTAACAAAATAACACGGATATCACTCGGAACAATTCCATAAACAAGGTTATTAACTACAATAATTGTTAACACACGGTACTTTGTCTTACTTGATTCCAGATGCATACGATTAGAATCTCGAATCGGACTTTTTTTTATCTAATAGATAATTCTAATCGGATGCATTTGGAAACATGTTAACTGAGCTACTCAATGAAATTTGACAGTTCGCGGTGAACGCCCATTTAAATAAACGACGGATGGATACCGTAGGAATAAGGGGATATGAAGTGGCCTTTATTCAACCAGTCCGTGCCATGCCTCGGGATTGTCAACCTTTAATAATATATCATGTAGGTGTTTCCTTGCTTTTCTTATATAAGTTGCTTCCAATAAAGTTGTTAGTGTTACAGCAAATTTATCGTGTACCTGTTAAAATCAGATTTTATACAATTTATTATTATTTACCTAGGATTTTAATATTTCTTTTGAGATTTTTATTCTATTTTTAACGATGTCATCATAGACTCAATGATGACATCGTTAAAAATGAATAATTAAGTACGTTAATTAAATGAAATGATTTGTGGATAATAAATTATTTACAATGTATCCATAGTAATTATTGTAGATACAATATAGGTATATTGTAAAAATAATACTTAACGAAACATCATTTTTTAAAACTACGGAACACCTTTTCAGAAGCATATAAGATACTCCTACACTGATTATAGTATCGTGTTTGCCCTTAGGGCAGACTCTTTATAAGAAAGACCTTCATTTTCTGACTTGTGATTTGTTGCCAAGCGCTTTTATTTTTCTACATAATCGACTCTGAGATCACTAAGTGCCATTTTAAATTTAAGCCAAACATATTACGAGAAGACTGACTCCACAAAAACATGATGATTATTCAACGCGAGTTTTATAGTCGGATATTTTTAATGATATATTGATGAAGAATGAAAAAAATGCTTTATGGTGGCACTTAAAATACGTTTTCATAAGCGCAGAGATTATTTTATCATGGTTATGATGTTATGTAACTATATCTAAAATAATCTTTCGGTAAATAACGAATTTGTGATTACTAATTATTTATAAAATTTATAAAACCTCTTTATTATTAGGCGTAAAACCCACTTAACGGAGCGAGTGGGGCTCGCGCAAAATTTCACAAGTGGCGTGTAAATCATCGAAAATACAACGTAATCAAATACGCCAGCGCACACTGGATTTGTCGACGCATTATGCCCGCCTGCCCCATGAGTCATCGTTTTTTGGCTTCTCAGCGATACGAATTAACGAAAATACAACGTAGTCCATTCATTGAACACGGCAAGCAAAATCACGCTCCTCGAAGCGTCGTCGATAAGACGGGCGAGAAGCCATTATTTAAGAACAGTGAACTCTTTGTTTAGTTATTGTGTCTCCGATATTAATTACATGCCCCGAGAAATTTAATAATATTTTTAATGCTTTGTTATGAGAGACGCTGATAATAATAATTATTTTGTGCTCCTTGAGCCCCTAATTACATAGGTGAAGGGTAATGCGCGGGTGGGAGGGGGCCTACTCAGTATTGAGCGCACCGAACGCTTTTTTGGTGGGCTTTGTGCCTTAAGGGGAGGGTGTAGTGCTACACTCATAATAATCGATTTCCTACAGTGTTACCAACCGTACAAATTACAATGTTGTAATTTTGCGAAACTGTAAAATAGTACCTATGTAACATAAGTATACTATACTTTTACGCCAAATATACTATAAGTTAGAAGAATTTAGAGCGTTCCGTCAACAATCGTTTTTTTTCAGATATTCTTTATTTTATTTTACACATTTGTACTAACAATTACCTTAGAAAAGATGGTAATACCTATCGATTCCTGAAAACAATTCAAAATCTCAGTGTTTAGTAAGTTAATGATGCCATTTGATATATATGGATCTCTTCTTCATAATTCACTAAAAAAACTAGTCAACGTTTTGTTCATGTGTCATAAAATCGAATAACTCTTTCTGAGATTAATCATTAATTCAATTTATGGAAATGTTTGGGCTGATTCCTTGTTGTAAAAAGTAGTAGCTGTAAAATTACATTGAGCATTGTTTGATTCTATTTGACTAAATCAAAAATAGTCACACTTGCATAAAAAATCAAGGTTTCAAGTTGAAATGAAAATTTGTGCCAAAATTTCAAACACCATTACCATGATAGAACAAGGTTTTCCAGTTGCTTCCGTGTAGAAATATTTAGTACGCATTCTACGTACAGTGAAAAGGGTTTCTTCAACTTATTTTTGTTATTCTACTCATATGTAGCAAGAACATTACTATCATGATTAAAATATATAAGTACACAATTTTTGTGTTATGTCAGTCTTGTCCAAGGCGTCGATCGCGAAATGGATTTTGGTCAGGAATTAAGTTATGAAAATGTAAAAATCGTATATATTCCAGTCGTACCTACCTATTATAATATAATTTCATTAAGCTTTGGAAGCCCCCGCTATCGTGGTATGCTATTAACCGATGCTATTGTTATTTCCTTAACCTGCTTACGTGAAAATCGTTTTCAAATTAACCGTAAACTTCTCGTATCTTATCGAAGGAATGAGAAAGGGAGCGGATGTGAATTCCTACGCTTTAAAATGAGACATTATTTCCCCTTACCGTCGCGCAGTAAGTTCTTTGCGCAGTAGGGTAATAGTTTGACGATGAGTGCAATAAGTGCCCAAAACAAGAATACAAGTAATCATTTTCAGCGTCGTCAATAGGATATTGAGTATTTCTTTATGATGGTGAAAGCAGGGCGGGATTTACATCTGAAGAGACCCGGGCCTTATATTTATATGGGAGCTCATAAAACACAACAAACGTAATTTCAAAAATAAATATTTATTTGCTTAAGTACATAAGTAGGTACTGAACACTATTATATTATATTATATTATTTTATGTTGCAGTTGATTTAAATAATAATTCATACCCACCTTTGTCAGGTCTAGCGCAGATGAAGCCTTGAGGTTTTTTTTACAGGCTCCCGCCCAACCAATTTGGGGGCTCTTTTATCCCTATGGTAAATACGGTCCTGGATGAAGAATGGACAACGAGAGCATGTCGTAGATTACTGCCAGTTTTGATACTGGATAGTATAGTTATAGTAGATCACAGCCCGCTTGAAATTGAACATGCCTAATGCTTCAAATACACTCTATGACGATCGGCCATATATATATGTCAAAAAACCCGTTTCATATGTTGGCGTCCTGTGTCACAGGGTGTCACAGAGTGTAAATACGATGTCATAGCTCTCATACAATATGAATGTATAATATGTCGGAATGGCATAGATTTGATCATAGACACTAATACGCTCTTAGCATATATGTGCCCGATCGTCATATAGTCTATTTGAACCCTATGTTACGTTACAAAAAATATCTTGTGTAGGTATTTTAGTAGTCATATTAAATATCTATTTTAAATCGATATTTAAGACTACAGTGTTTAGACAATTTAAAAATTACCGCCTGATTCCGTAGCTAGGTGATTGTGTTTGATAATTGAAGCGTAAGAAATCTAATGGGCTTTAATTAAATATAATTCCTCTCATTATCTTTTCTGCACACTTTTCCGAGAATAATGACATAATGATCCGGGCAATTGAATAATGTATGTCAGTATTCTTCTACAGCGAATGGTGAACGCTAATGGAATATTTTTTAAAGACCGCTCGATGGAACATGGAACTATAATCGTAATTGTAATTATTTTCATAGAATAAACCACATAAGTCAGACACTGGAAAATTACACGTTAACACGTTATAATATATGAATTAAAAACTTAAATTGCAATTAAGATCTAATATAATGTTGAATTCGGAATAGACGGGGAGGAATGTTTTTGTTGAGGGGGGAGGGGGGGTGGCTGCTTCGTATTGTCTCAGTATAAATCGGAAAGAAGATACCTATACAATATTGTGTTTGCACAGCGCGGGTGTGGGGAAAGAGTTTTGGAGTTTTTAGATCGCGCCTTAAGTGACGCGACCTTGTGCTTGCCCTATGATGAAGTAAGTACGTAAGTAAGTAGTAAATATTATTTCTCTCGTACAACACGTGTGCAGCAGAGGAATTTTGATCGAAAACGCGTATCGATCTCATGACTGCAAGCGGATACTGAATACAAAACACATTATGTTCGATAGGCGGCAATGAAAAGTGCATCTGGGATACTTCGTAAACCAACTGCGTCGCGAAACGGGGTTACGACTGAGAACGGGCGGGAAGCGTCCAGATGGGTGATTCTCATAAAAAGGGAGTTTTACTAACATTTAATATTTATTAAGGCTATACTTCAGTTGAGGCATGGTCTAAAAAGATCGTGACTAGGTGATGCGCGGATTGTGAAAATGACGCGAGCAGAACAAAATGTAATTTATCATAAAAATTCAACATGCGTCCATTTAATGTTATGTTTGTTGTTATATTAGTAACAAAGTAAGTGGTATATTCATTGACATGTTTTATTTTTTAAGTACATGTGTAACGTTTTTTAGTCATCTTTACACGATTTAAGAATATATTCCTCCGATGCCATCACAAAACAAATTGACGTGCTCACACCTCGACTGTCGGTCTCCGATTGGCGACGAGTGCAAAATTTCGTCCCACCTACTTGTTCAAAATTATTTGCCGTTTCACTTATGTATGCTCTTAATATATTGTATACTCATTTAGATTACTTAGGTAACTAAAAATATGTAGGTATGTCAGGTTGATCACGACCATCAATTAATTGTGTCCATAGGTAGTTTAACGATGAAATAGGAGAAGAGCAGGAGCGGAATTACTATGGATGCTATATTTCAGACTTCAGTACATCTGCATTCTTAGTTCAGTGCTTACCAGTAGCGAAGGCTCCATAGTAGACGATTATTTGAAGCCAAATATAAAGTATTTAAATTTAAATAAATAAAAAAATGTGCGGGAACCAATTGAATGTATCGTCAGAATAATTAATTAATATTTAAAAAATATAAATGAGAGCTATCTATCGTCAGCATATTTTTTTATTATTATTAGTTTATCATTTTGAGCTGTTGATACCGCTATATTTACCGATGATTTATTTTTATAGGAAAATACATCATTTATATTCATTGCTCAATTCTATATCGTCAGTGAGCTTCGATTTAGTCAATTTAATGTGACGTTGACATTAGTGTGTACCTACCTGTTCATCGGTAGTAATATCGTATTATCATCTTATTTCCGTGAGTATACCTGACAAGTGTGCTCGTTTTCTTTGATCTCCACAGCTTACCTCTTTCTAAAAATCACCCTTCGCCACTGGACTGCTTACAGAGTACAGGCGTTAAATGCTGAGAGGTTAAACCCGGGTCAACATCGGAAAAAAGATATGCAATCGTAAAGTTGTAATCACATCGAATTACTATCTACTCTTAAACTGTATTGCAAAACATATTTTTAATGAGATGCCATTTCATCCAGCAACTGTTGTAAAAATACAAAATATTCTATGATTGATGAGTTAGTGACTTTTGACACTAAGCCATAGATATTATAATTTCATGATTTATCAATCTATTAAACGTCAGACAAATTGCGGAACATCCGCTCCATAATAATAATAATGTTACACCATTCAGTTGTCAGTTACTGCCTGTGATTGCCAAATGCAATTATGATAAATGCGAATGCTAAAATAGAGTATTTTTTATTGCAACTGTATTCGGCATGGCAACAGCGAAAACGTGAGTGTCCATTTGATACCAAAACAACATGGCTGACAGAGTGGAAACATCGACTCGGTATGAAATAATACAGTAGCAGAGTTTTCTACAATATCAACTTCTCGACGAGTGACTACATAATAATATGTAGGTATAATTTATTATTAATGATAATGCAGATAATGACAATAAGAAAGAGGGAGAAAGAGCTCGTGGAAAAATTTTATCGATAGTAATTTTATTGTAGTTATATTATTTAATGGAAACATTGTGCCTATTGTTTTAAATAAGATATGATAATAATTTGAACAATAGGAAATTCAATAACAACAGTCAAGCCCGTGCCAAAAGGGGTGTTGGGGGTGCACGGCACCCGGATGACACGGTTGACTGGGCGGAAAAATAGTAGGTACCTACTTGTAAAATATACATAATATTTAAGAATGTTGACTTTTTTATTGTTGAAAACAACAAAAAACAGTTACAAAGCTGGTCCTCTGAATTTGAAGAACTGAGACAAAACAAGTCATTAAAATATGTAATTGACATTGATAAAAAACAACATGTATTCAATCAATCACAATATTATATGAAATGACAAATTGTCAACAGAAAAAATTATCACAGACAAGGTTTTTACGGATCTTTAATTGAATCAATAAGAAGTTTTTAGGAATGGAAAAAACAACCTGTGAAGTTATGCAGTCGTTAAAAATCAGATAAAACAAAACGTATGTCGAAGGAGGAAACACATTGCCCTCCCTACGGGGAGGGAAGGTGAAGTTTGGTCTCAATTATTAAATACTTAGTTAACTCATAAAATCGACGAAAAATATTAGAGACTGTATTATACAATAATATTCGAGAATGATAGATCTTGAAAGAATAACGCTAAGTTGGCAACACTAATTTTATTCATAATTCATAACTTAAGATATTGATAATAAAATCCTTTCACAATCAATGAAAAACATAAAATAGTAAATACGGTATAGTAAGTAAAGTTATTCATGCATGCTTGTTACAATGGTATGGTAGAATTAATAGGTCTCCACAGAGACGAGGTTATCTTAAACTTTTGTTTACGTAGAATAGTTGTTGGGCTGTTGGTCATTCGCTCCAAGCCTCCTCCAAGCACTTTTTGAATTCAAGCATGGATTTAGAATGAAACGTTTAATTCAGTTTCACTGCGGTGCCACTTACGATTAAAAATGTTGGACCAAACGGAACAATATGTACCCACATCCATTACAATTCGGACGAAAGCTTTCATCAGAGAATATGTAGCAGGTATTTTTATTTGTTATTCTAATTATATTGATAGATGCGGATACATTGTAAATGACAACAAGGTTGCTTGTTTAATTAGGTATTTCATTATTTAAACAAGAATTTTATTATGAATTTACGAACTTCTAATTTCGTACATACAATTAATAACACCGCCTACTTAAATTATTGTATTTTTATAAAATATCAAGTATTAAAAGATTGCAGATAATTCAATGGTTATCATGATGAAGACGGTACAGATTGGGATCTGGACTCTGGAAGTTAAATCATGTAAGTATATATTTTTAATTTTATTAGACATCTAAAGAATCTGATTGTAGAGGCTGACTTGCAAAAAAAAAACACTGTTAACATACAAAATTAGCGTGACGTTCGATAGTTTTACTAGAAAACAAGACATTGTCAGAGCGGCACCGATCCAGAAAAAGCGATATAATAGGCTTGTTGTTAATCAAGTCTCAAATAACAACCGTAACAAGAATCACATTCGCACTGTGTGATTCTTAAAGTGCGGCCACACCGAAAACAATTCGCGCGACAACTCGTTAAATTTTACGATAAGCATGATAATTATCGTAAAATTTCTTAAGCAATTATGATAATTATCGTAAAATTTAACGAGTTGTCGCGCGACTTGTTGCCGGTGTGGACCCGGCATTACACTCTAGCAGAGATCAGTTATCGCATGTTTAAGGTTAAATTATTCCACTATAATAGATAAATATCTACATAATAGGTAAAATCTAAATCATAAATTTACTATGCTTAAGATGTTTTTGATAGCTTTGTCTTATGGAAAATTCTGCATAAAATAACTTTTTTAGACATTCATCGCTTGTATCCTTCGTTTATGTGTTCGAGATGTAAAAAAATTGTTCGTAATTCTATGGCAAGCAACATCAACGTCCATGAGTGATCTATCCACACCGCAGGGCGCAGTGTACGAATGTCGAATCTAATGAGTGACGTGCGCTGTTTGGTAGTTTTCCATCGCGCGCTCGCTCGGTGAACGGTAGACTGCCTGTCGCCGGTCTATGTGGGTGTAGCTCCACCGGCGAGTCTGCCTGGCAACAAGAGCTGCTCACCAACACCGCCAACCCGCTATACAATTATCACGCACACATAAACAAATTCACGTACACGCAACAATAACAACATAATAAACCTGTCAGTGAAGTCGGACCTTGAAACATCACTTCAATATGATGTGGCGGTTAATTTTTATTGTAATTGTCCCAGATTAAAAATAGCCGTAAGAAATTATTATCGACGTGGTGTCAATAATGCAATAAAACACCGAATTGCGTAAGTAATTAAATAATGATATAATGTAATATACCAATGACTGACACATCAAAATTTCACTTTGTATTTTTCACATAATCTGCAGAGAATATTCGATTAATACCTAAGTAAAAATTATAAATACCTACATTTAAAAATAATTCATTATATTGTCGTTTCTACTCATGCAAAACTCAGCATCAAAAGAAACATTATTGTTTTGATTTCGTAAATCTTAATAAATCAAGTTAGTGTGGTAGAGGAAGTACAGATTCTTCTGGCATTGCGGCCACGACTGAATCAATTTGAAACGGTGTGTCATTCAAAATTAACGTTGACAACACCTAAATGAGTCACATGCACTGCCACAAGAATCTGACACCATTCTACATTTTTTTGACCATGTCCGATCCCAAAAAGATCATAGACAGAGCGGAAGTTTGTATTAACAGATTTTTGTTTTTACGAGAAATGTATGTTAGGCACTTGCCCAATACTCTAATTCCATCCACACATTGAAAATCAGTGTGAGTAGTTACCAAAACCAGGATTCGAATCTGGACCACGACATTATACGCCGCACGGCCATCGTAAGTGTGTAATTTTGGGTAGTAAAAACTTAAGTCAATTGATGAATGTCCAATACCTTATATGGAGAGAGAATAAAACACTATACACATTATTTTGTCATCCCTCATAGCAATTTAAGAATACATTTTTACTTACTATGAGATAGAAAGGAAGTGACGATGTTAAGTATTTTGTTAGATTATGACGTGAACTTAGCCCGTCTAATTAGTACGTATCCATTTTTAAATATTTTGATATTTAACTAAAATTTCTGCCATTTCTGATACTATTGATTAAAATTATTTTTATTTTATAAATTATTTTGTATTATATGTTTGTAGTAATAATCTTCAGGAACCAACCTATTAGAAAATATGGGTATCCTCATTATTAAAATTCACTTACAGAATCAATCAAGTTTTGAATCAAGATGAGGAGAACATTATATTCTTTTTGATATTTAAAATTTCACCAGATTATTTTCTTTTGAAACCAAAACAGAGAAACCACTGCAGAAAAAAGCACATCTAATACCTATTCGAGTGGCGAACTATCAATCGCTATAAAAAAAATAGCGTAGCTTGGAGAAAAGGGGTCGGTAGTGTCCTAAGCAGTGTAATCTTTTTATTGGCACTTGTTTATTGGTATCTATCGTTAAAGTATAATCTAACACTAACACTAACCTATAATGTCATGTCGTGGGACAATAATTTGGCACGGCTTTAGGCAATCTAGTAAATGTGACGGAGAATTATATAAATTATAATGTATAATAAACCTCCACTGAGTAAAAAGATAATGACAGATAATAAAATGGTAGTTGATCACTGCATATAAGTACATATTGTATTCTTTTGAGTGTGAGCTAACGCTAATGTGACCGGTCGTTCCAAATTTGGATGGACCTATGTAATCGAGACTGTTGTTTTGAAATTGAGGATTATGTTCTGTTTTAAAGCCAAAATGACAAAGCAACGACTCAACAAATTATGATTGATAGTATCAACTGCGAGTGGTGTTGCGTTACAGAAAAATTAATCCCCATATAAAAAAGGAAAAAGCTTTTAGTTACTGACACTGACGGATTTGCATATACGAGAAATAAATACGAGCATATGCAATTTGAGAATTTCTAGTAGTAAGTCATTTAATCTCAATACATATACATCTTATTTTACATAACTATTATATAATATCAAGACATTAACCTGAACTCATTAAATAAACATATCATAGTACATAAAAATGTAATGGTGATAAATTTACGATTTCTGTTATATATTGGTATCTAAAAGATCAGGCCGAAGAGGAATACTAATACGACAAGTAGTTGGTCCTGGAGGTACTAGTCAACACATGGACGTATCTAATCAGTGTTGGCAACTTAGCGTTTTAGATAATTATAATCATCTTTTACGCAAATTGTATTTGGCATATAGCATTAAATCTAAGTAACGTGTTTTTAAGTGGCGAATAGCTTCAAATTTACTATAGAGGTAAAAAATAGAATACATCGGAACCGTTATAAAAATAGCTCTTGCATTATTTAGGATTTTTTTAGTACACCGTCAAAGCTAAAAAAAATGCAAGTTTTACATAATATTTTTGGATTAGTTTCACAGCATTTTTTTCTTTTGAAAGTTCAATGTTTTCTGAAGAGAATTTATTTCCTCCACGATAATAATGATAGTTGCAGTTTTCCTGTGAAATAACTTTGTCTTACCGCGACTGGCATTATATTGCCAATGACTGTTGGCAACACTGGATGTATTAAGATGTGGTGTGCAACACAAAACCGTGAAAAAGAATAATTGTGAATTGGTCTGATGGTTTCAGCCAATTTTGTTTCGTACAAGTGTTTTCGTACAAATTACATGTCACATTTTTGGTCTCCTTCTCGCTCTCTTCTTACTTGGTCATACTTTTTGTGTCATACTCATATGGTCAGAAATTGTATAAAGTTTAAATAGTGTTTTTCAACCTTTTTACACCGACGGAACGCTAACAATAGGAGAAACGTTTTGCGGACCGCTAACACAGAAATATAAAACATTATTTATAAAGTAACGTATGACGTGTAAAACCATTAATCTATTTTAAGAACAAAACACAATGCAAAAACACTTGCAGGTACACGAGGTACATTTTATTGGAATTTTTAGCATGGGCATTTGGACGCCCAAAATTCGTGGACCTCCAGAAAATGTCTGCGGACCACCGGTTGAGAAACACTGGTTTAAACTACACATCGCTTTATTTGCGACTTGCGAAATTTGATCCAATTTAATGTTCCAGTTCATCGTTCTTTTAATTTTAATGATGTAAGTGGGTAGGTCCCATTTTAGAGAGAAATCTCGAAATAGTTTTCATTAAAAAAACGGCTGTTATATTTACAATGCAGATAATATTATGTACTAACATTTTAAAGTGGAATCATATTTTATTTATTATTCACTGAATATTTTTCCATTATTTTCAGATTTTCCTTATATTATTGGTCCCTCCTTACCATTTACAAGGAAACTACCCAATAATATTTTCAATTCAGCATTTTCTTCGTGATGTTTCTGATCGATTTCACGTGAGATGAATGTAAAGTGATTTTATTAAAATATTTAAATTGAGACTGAACTTGATCATCCGGAGAGATGACAGTATGTTTTCCCCCTTTGATCGACGCTGTGGTTTGTTTGTCGTTCTACGACTACATCATTTTTGCAGGTTGTTTTTCTGACGAACAGGAAGTTCTTCTCTTACCGATAGAGCCCCTACTGGTATACGACTAAGTTCAAAGTAGTTGTAAATTGTTATTTAGTACATTTAAGGTCGTATGCATGAGATTCCCAAATAATTTATAGGCTAAATACTGCTCATTTGTCTGCATGAGCGCAAATGTAAATGTATGTACATTGTAAATGTATGTACAAATTTATGTACCGTTGGTTAGCAACGTCACGATATGACGTCATAATGTGTCATGGGGTCCATATAATGGCAAACTTATAAAATGTCATTCCCCGATCATTAATTTAAAATTTTGAAATTGTAAATGTGTCTGAAAGTGTGCGAACGGTACCATATAAATTTAATAATTATAAATGAATAATTATAAATGAATAATTATTATGAATTTTAATAATTTATCAGTTATTTTATCACATTTATTTTATAATTATACTGTACGAAAGGATAAAGTATTCCCAGTAAACATTTCAATTTGGTGGCAATCCATACAGTGTTATATTATGACTAACTTCACTTCAATCACTTCTATTATGAGATGTCAAAACGGAATAAGAATAAATGAATGAATGAAATGAATAAACAGCACGACTAGGAACTGTTTTTAAAGTTCGAAAATGTTTTACAGAGTCTACAAAATGAACAAGGACCTCAAGCAAACGTTTGTTGTAATGAATGCATTATTAAAATTAAATTTTAAAGTGACATATAAAGCAGCCATTTTGAATGACGTGTGACGTCAGATTGCTTATGTCACAAACAGTGCTATACGCTATATGGTGGAAAATCGGTTAAATAGCTTATAAAGAATTTCGGAATCTCATACATACGGCCCTTAGTTTTTAATGATTTTTTTTAATCGTTGTGCAACATTTGACTGAAAACGCCACGCCGACGATCCAGTAGATACAGCTGTTTTATTGCAATGTTGAAATACTCATGAAGTATAACGATCTATATAATTTTTATGGTATCGTGTTACAGAAAATGATTTTTTAATTGAATATAGGAGCGGGGCGAATTATTTGTTTAATTAGCAACAAAATTCTGAGTAATAGTGAAATAAATTTTGATTGCTTTCGTTAAAATATTATATTAAGAGGAAATTATACGAAACAGAGCTTGAAGGTCGGTGTTGTGAAGAAGCAAAACAAAAATATTTTGTTATTTTACGGAATAATGAATTTTTATTCAATTATTTAACACGGAGAGCATAACAACGTTAACTAACATTGCGTTTGTCTTCTTACGTATAATTAAAATTGAATTATTCATTACACGAAGTTTATATGATAAGAAAATTATGTTAAAAATATTTTTTTATTTTAAAATAATTAATAATCGTTATCATCCGGGGTTAATACACTGCTGAATGAAGGCTTTCCCATAGCTCGTTCCACTCGTCTGGATTCCCAGATCTTCGCTGCTTGGTAACCTCGTTGATATAGTAGGTTTTAGTGGCCATTGGGTACCAGTGGTACCACAGTATAATTCCATGGCATCAGCGGTTCTCTACTTCACTGTTGCGACCTTCGGCTTCATCCCATCAATATTTCTCCTACAAATCCATGTTTTACATGGATTCATTCGTGAGCACTGGTGGCAATACAATTTTGTGGTAACTAATAGGATATTAACTAGAACAGTCGATTGTTTCAATGGCATACAAATCTATTGTTCTGATAACTAAAAATAATAAAATTTGAACACTTTCATGAGTTTGAATCCGATGCATATGTTAAACTCTCACTAAGCGAACTGTTTGAACTTCTCCTAGTATTTTTGGCACGTCGATTATTTCCACTTGACTTTCCTTTTCCTTTCTTTATTTTCTTTTCTTCACCTTCCATGACCGCTTGAAAGAGTTTTCTTTTAATTTTAATTTGGATGTGCTCTGGTAAACGTTTTGTCGTTTCACACATACTAGCGAAAAAATAATCCAATGGATTATATTTAGATTTATCTTTTTTGTGATTTGCATTTGTGTTCAGTTTTCTTTTTCGTTTTTCTAGTTTTTTATCCAAAGACGACATGAATGTGTCTTCTGGTATTGACGAATTTGCTGGTATTTCAGGTAGTTCTGTTTCAATGTTATTTGATGGAAACGCGTCGTCCGCTTCATCGTCCGGGCAATCTTCTCCACCATCCTCGTCTTCGTTTTGATTCGCTTCGTCGGCCATGGACAGTTGCATCTGCAGATTGAAATTTGGACCTAGTAATCTATTATTCATGAAGGGTAGTATGAACTCCATTACTTTTTCATGCTTCCAGATATGCCCGTGCTGCACAGATGTTCCGCGTCGGCCAATCAACTTACGCTTTATAGCTTCTCTATGATTATCGCGTAATTTTTTCCATTGATATTTGGCTTGTCGAGCTAAAACAAAATATACAATCATAAGAGATATTATTCACGCAAATATTTGTCTTAATGATCATAATAATATAATATTAAAACTGAATAAGTAACACAAAGTTAGATAAAAAAGAATCTGATATTTTAACCGATTCTTTCATTGGAAGCAAAATCTGTACTAATAATAGAATTAAAAGTGTCTGTGAAACTATTTCCACGTTTTTTCCCCATTTCCGATCCTAAGAAGGTCATACGGCCTCCATAGAGCGGAGCATATTATATTAACGGATTTTTGTTTTTACGAAAAATGGATGTTAGCCACTTGCTTAACCTATTGGGTATATATACCTAATATTGACCATATTCTGGGTCTAAACACATATTGAAAAACATGCTGTGTTTCTTTGTCTGAGCCTTGATTCAAACTCGAGATCGTCAACATTATAGGCCAACGCGTTACCCGCTAAACCTTAAGTGAAAATATAGTTTTTTTTATTTGTAGGGAAAATGGTCAGATAGTGGTGAGGTATGTGAAGCAACGTGCATTTAAAGATACAATCGTTGTCTATCTAATTGAGTTGAACAATTTCAAATCGAATCAGTCTATTTGTTCAATTTGTATATCTGTTCACATTTTTTTCTGTATTTATATAATTTTTTGTTTATGTATACATAGTCGAAAACTTTGCCTAAATGAAGTTAAATGATGTTGCATAACAGGGGCAATAATGTAAATTATTAAATTGAATCGTTTAATAATGTAAGTAGGTAAGTACTTATGACACTCAGCTATGTTCGCTGATATGCTAAATTCGTAAACTTTCGGGAGTTGTCGATGGACGAAAGGTAGTTCGGGACGCGGGGAAATGACGATTTTAAGACCTCATGTACACACTGCCTGTGAAATATCTTAACGAAAAATGTATGAAATTAAATTAACAGTAGATTTTGGTAAAGCGTTATTGATTCGTGAATTGTTTTCTAAATCATTGCGTTATTTATTTATAAATCAAACCAGACAACCGGCGATTATCACCATGTAATGAACTTCGTAAAATGAAAAGTGGCTCACATAATAACGTATTCCAAATTTTACCATTCATACCACAATGTGGTATTGAATCCTTCCGCCATATCATTATCACGTAAAAGCGATATGCAAAATTGGCTGCAAACTCAAAACATTCCATTTACTAGACATGATATGCAGAAACCCGAATTGTAATATGAAGTAGTGAAGAAATATAAATAAAACTTTATAATATCAGCGTTCGAAATGGAAAAGTTGACGAACCGGAGCGCTCGATAAATTTTCTGAAGATATTTACATAGTCATCAAATCGTATGTGTATTTTATAAAGATAAGTGTGTTAGATTTTCTATTCTATGGCCTATCTAGCTCAGATGGTCAACATATTTTTTTCCACGAGACGGAGCGATAATTTTACAAATGACACGAGCCGGAACGGCGCTCCGGTGCGTTCCGTTCCATTTCGAGCACTGTATAATATTCATAGATGCTACAAAAATAGTGGACGATGATTATAATATTATACCTATACACTGATAAAGTCATAACAGATCTGCCAGAGGTGACAAATTTTATAATTAATTTGAATAATCAGTTATGTAATGAATCTGCTACATAGTGACAGCTCGCTAGATGGAATCTTACCCGTTATATACATATAGTAGGTGTTTTTTTATTGTTTTTATGTAGATATGCATATTTCCCGTTTTATTTTCTATTTTATTCTCAAACACTTTCGGTTCACCCGGCAATGCCGAATATTGCCGAATGTCCGATAATGGCCGATGTCCTAATACTATTCATTCGACCTATACTATTTTGAAGAAGTCAAAGATATCTCATAATTAGATATAAATCTACCAAGAAAATAAACATACCAACTATGTAAAATTCCAAATATTAAAGCAAACAATTAATCATGGTGGTGGCAAAACCAAGCGTTGCTATGTTTCTTGGCGACTGCGAAATTGACCAAGCACAGCTCAGTCACGGCAAGCCCAGCCAGGGAATCAATAATAAAATAAGATACAAACTCACGATCTTTGAATTGTGGAAACGCCTTTGCGATATCCAGCCAAGCGGACTCTTTCGACTCCGTATCTTTGTATTCGTCCAGTTCTGAATTCCACAAACATGGATACTCACGCACTTTTAAGATAAACGCTTCCATTTTAATACTAATTTGGTAAAAAAAATGCGATATATTTCGTACACACAGCCCGAGCATCACGTGTGCACTGGCTGGGCCGAAGAAATGGTTCGGCGCGGGACGCAACGAAGCAAGAGGGGCCTAGCTGTAGCCCGCTCAGCACGCACGGCATCGCTGCGTGTATTATACGCTAATGCTGAAGCGCGAACGAGATGGAGCTACGCGGCGAGCTGTTTCTAGCTGGTTTTGTAGGCGCTGCGAGATAAGTGATACTCAGCTGCTACGCAGTGCTACGTTCGCGCTGTGTACTACGCAATAATGAAAAGATAATGTAGGTCCGGTTCTATTTTCTAGTTGCTGTCGCTAGAACTGTATACCGAATAGAAAAGTAAGTAATAATACGTACAACGAATATAGAATTTACCTCCTTGTTCCTGGTCGTCAATATCATAATAATTGAGGATCTAATCATGCTCGTGGATTCGGTATGGTCATAAATTTTATGGATAGATATGCTTCAATAAAATGGATTTCAAGTTATATAATAATAAATTTCGAAACGGGTACATACAATATGAAATACGTTTTATTAATGTGTTTGGGTGCCATTCAATAGTACAGATATTCATTGTTTTCAATATAATAGTCATATTACCTGAGAGTGCATAACTAATTACTAGGTAACTATTCTATCACTGAATGGTACAATTCAATTTAATTTATTACAAAAATTAAATTGAAGACGTTCACAACATAACATGGAAAATAATATTTTTTGTTTTGAAATCATTATTAACCACTGTTGCTTTTTTGTAAGTACAAGCTTTGAAACATGATATTTAAAAAAACATATAGGTAAGTAATTAAATGAAAATAGTGATATTCCTATATATTAAAAAAACAGTGTGCTTATTTATAAATAGGTACACATTACACACACTGTTGAAGTAGGTATATTATACAATACATTGAAGTACACTGGTTGAGTTAAATAGATTATATTGTAAGTATATACAATTATTGCTACATTGATTAATACATTTTAATATACAAAATTTAAAAACATCTCATGCATTAAAAAATCCATGTTAGAAAAAAAAATAGACACCCAACTGGATTCGCGCCAGTGTGCTTTTTCAGTTAAGCTACGGGTATCCTACTTAATTACGACGATTTTAATTAGTAGTCCTTACATTAAATGCTTATCAAATTGCGTTAATACTGTTCAATATACCCATAGAATATTACAATCTCAAATCTTATGAATTATTCTTTGAATAAAAAAGTGGTTTATTAAATTAAATTGTATATCAAAACTAATGAATTAAATAATATATGCATACGTAGAAGACACTTTTTAAATATATTATTCTCTACATAGTTTATTTCAATAATTCCAGTAGGTATATATATTAGATACTGATGGTAGGTACAGGTAGGTAGTTAATAATACCTACTTTTTGATTGATCCGTAACATATGATAATGTTGAGTTCCTACTACTTATTCATTCTATTATACAATTATTTATTTAGTTACATATTCGACAAGCCTATAATTTCATCCTCAGTTTCACTAAACAATGTGCGCCATGGAAATTTATTTGTTCAGCATAATTGCATTACCAGAATCAAATACGTAACGTAGGTCGTATAGAAGAGAACATAATTATAGATCCATACGATACTGCAATAAATGCATAACAAAATACATTTGTGATTTAGATTCTATTGAATCAATGATACCATCATGTATCATTTATTATGTAGGTACATTTATTTAATTGTTATTTGAAAAGGATCATACCATCTTATTATCATTGTTCAAGTGCATACGTAGGTAGGTATGGACTGTATGGTATATTATTTACTTTCGTTTTTAGTACGGAAGCATGCATACTGTTTTCCAATGATAATAATATGGTATGAGACTATGAGCCTAAATATTAAATATTAACATATTATATAATGTTATCTGCTTGTCATTTCATATTATATATGTATGACTGCGATCCGATCGAGTGACCATAGCATACGATATTTTTTACCAATACTAAACCAGGATTTAAAAAATATATTACTCTAATTATGTACCTAATTTTGAGGCACTGAGGCAATTGAGGCACTCGTTTCATTTTAAGTTTTGCAAGGGGGGCCTCAAAAACTATACGAAATATCTATTGATCTTTCCTATCTACGGTAAACAACCACAAGGTGAAGAAAAATATATTATAAATCAGTACATATTTTTACAAAAATGTATCTGAAAATGTAATCAGTGTATTTTACAATGCGTTTATTGCGTAGTATCTCGACTATTCATTGGTGAGTTTTGGTCGGCTTGACTTATTTTGTCATTGAATTATTGTGTATTTTTTGTTACATGTACGTACAGTAAAAACGAAACAATGATGCGGTTCGTCAATTGTATGTGTACGTATACGTACGAATACGCGGTCATCGGCTGCTAAGCATTTATCACGGCGCCCCATACGCACGCACACTATCGACCGACCGCATTATTGTTTCGTTTTTACTGTACTAAGATAATGAAGCTATGGCCTATCTATAAGGAATATTGTATATAATTATTTTAAAATGTAGGTGTGTAGTAAATAGTTAAACAATATAATCAGTAAGTATGTATAATATTTTATACATGATTTTTAAATGTTTCATACTGTTATTATAGCAATTTTAATTATAATAAACTTGTGTAAAATATTTGGTACCGTACAGGGCGACCGAAAAGAAGCGTGCCCCAACAAACAAGCAGAGTTTGAAATTCAATATGAAAATTGGTTGAAAAGTCAGTCACGCTATGTGGTTGCCAGCAAAGAGCGGCAGTAATAATTATTTCAGTGGTATTGTATTTCGTGGGTACAGAGCCCACACGCGTCTGCATGATTAGTCAAACAGCGCAACCACTCAGCCGAAATGCGTATTTCAAAATTGTCGTTTGTTTGAAAGCTAACGAAAAAATCTTATAACGGTGAACCAATTTGAGGATGATAATTTGTATTATTTTTTTTTTGTAAAAAACTACAAGCTAATATTAATAGACATTTTAGACTTGCGAATTGGCTGTTGGTCATTCGTTCAATCTATTGGGTCCACATTCCACGGTATCATATTGATTGACAAAAACACTTGTCAGTTGAGGGATTCGAACTCGCGACCCATGGCTCAAGTAGAGTGGAAGGGTTCTAATCTCTGATCCACGGTGAGAGAACTCTTCATACCATGATTTACTTGATTTACTAAAAAAATGTTCGAGCAAAAAGAGTGTTTGAGTCTTGTACAGTAAATTGTATAATTTGTAGGTACCTATTATTGCGTGTATAAAATATTTTTTACAATTTCAGACATTTTCTTTGTACAGTTTTCAAAACTCCGTGACATAATAACTGAGGGCTGAGGGTACAATAGTTTTTCGCTTTTCCATAGAGATAGATTTAAGGGACCCGGATTTTTGCAAAATCCCTTTCTCTTAAAATATACATACGCAATAGATACTGTTAGAAAATAAAAAATATTATTTATTACATATTTTTTAGATATTATTTTTATTTACTACTGCCTTATACCTATCTATTTTCTTACAAACACATTATCTTTTTTTCTAATTCCATAAAAATATCATAAGTATACCTACTAATAATTATTTCAAGAAGCATCTTTTTTACATACGAGTAACATTTTTTTATATTACCACACCAGTTGCGCGATAAACAAAATGCAAATGAAGTAGAAAAAAATGATATTTCATTTAATAAAATATATTCATCGTGCTTTTTTGTGGACATCCAGTTTTTTCTCGTGTTTTTTTTTTGTCCGGACATAATATAACAAAGAATAGTTGCTACAGTACGACCAAAAATGATTGGACGCGTGGGATGCGTTCAGTTTTTTTGGCACATCACATCACCGTCGAATGCGAATTTATATGCTCGCCTATTCGAAGTGAACGCTGTGCCAAAATATTAATGACATCCCGCATTTTAAGATATTTTTGTCATGGATTTTCCAGCATGAACACATTACTTATTATAATAATCCAAGCCACGTGGATCGACTGACTTTGTCGTTATGCAAGATTTCGTCAGACTTGAGCTCCCCATTGCCAATGAAACTGAAATATACAAATGGACATAGGTATATTATTTTCGGAGACATATTGATTTATCTTGTTTTTTCTTGTATAATGTAACTTGCAAATAAAACTAAGCACAATATGATTGCTGAAAGTTGTATCATAATAAAATATGTACATTATATTAGAATTAAACACAATAATATTATGGAGTAGGTAATTTTTCCACATAGTTTATCAATTTCGACGAAATTGGTCGTGGTGACAATTATTCACTATGTGAAATAAAGTCCTAGAGTGTTTTTATTTTAACTAATACAATGTCTTTCATAATTAAACACCTAAAACCATCAAAGAAATGTATGTATAGTATTACATAAAATACGAAATTTATTGAACCTGAATTTCAGGTAGTAAGCTAGAATTATGGATAGTTAAGTCAAATTCATATACCTACTACAACCGAATGTCAACCCAACCATAATGCCGAAGAAAAATTAAAATGTAAGTAAAAACCATTCAAAACTTAAAATATAGATATATTAAAAAAAAAAAAAACGGTTTGCCATTTGTATCTGGTCTAAATTATCCATTAGCTAAAATCCAAATTTAATAGCCATGTCACTATTTCTATTAAAAATGTGATTTAAAAATCTTTTTTTTCTTTGTCTAAAACAAACTGTGCCTCCAAAAAGTGTTTTGTTAAAAGCAAACTTTAGAAAAATGACATATCATCGCCCACTTCTAACTGCGAGACATAAGTTTTCAGTTAATCTAGTTAGAATTCAGAATAGCAGAAAGTTGAAGTAATTTGTAAAGTATGACTTTGCATACCTTCATAATAAAGAGAGACCGAAACTACACATATTTTTTGTGGTACGTACCTAACTGATTTTTTCTCTTACAATTTTTTTTTTAATTATTAATAACCATGATCTTGCTTTATCGTACAAGGTGGTTGTCAGTAATTTTGAACAATCACAAACACCCAGGCTTTGATAAAAACGCATAAATTTTTGTGTCATCTCCAGGATCGAACCCTGAACTCTCGGGTGGAAGGCCAGAACCTTTCGCACTGCACCACTAGAGCCGACTCTTACAACAAGTTACAGTGAGACAACGTAATTTAATAATAATATAATATTATACATGAACTAAATTGGTTTTGGGTTCTTAAGTTATAACTAAAACAACTTGAATATTTTTTTCAGACTGTAAATTTTTATGCAATCCGATAAAAAATAATTACAAGATAAAGAGAACTTTTTATATACCACGGTTTTAAATTTTCTGTTGAATCATATAAACTTGACAATTCTATGTATTTATAATTTAGGACAAATAAGGCAATTGTCAACAAATCATTTTTTTGCTATTTTGCAACAAACAAACAAATATAGAATACTGAAATGTCATTTTGATTTCTATAGTAACCCACATATATATTATTAATTTAGTTGCTAGGACCACCCCCTTAGCAACCGATAATAGTGAATTGGATTACGGATTTCTTACGAAATAACTTTTCATACAAAACAGAATTAACTGAAATTGAATTCAATTTTACTTAAAGATGGCTAAAAGTATTAAAAGAATTCATTGGCATCGTGTTCTGATATATTCTAAAAGTTTCAAGTTCTAGCTAGTCGGGAAGTTAGTTAAAAATCGATTGCAAGATTTGTACTGGATAAACAACCACCGGACAAACAAGATTACGAGCTAAGAAAAACGTGTTAAAATAACTGCTTTATATGCTCAGTTAGATTGCACGTATTTTAATATCGCTGATGATATTGATCGCCATACATTAATAATTTTATTTATTATTAGTCAATAAATACCAAATTATTGTCAAAGTATCGATGAATTGATGAAAGTATTTACAGTAGGTATTCAGTGAAGACAGTAATATAATAGGCGGAAAATTTTGTTTGTCACCAAGATATTAAATAATAATAATTGCAACTAAAATTGAGATGTCTATTTTTGATTTTGCGGTGCGATTGTCAGTGTTGCTAGGTGGAAGTGCGGTCATGATTGATTGTGTCCCGGGAATATTCCATGACAAGCTCACGACTTGGAAATAAAAAGCGTAATTAATACCAATTGCGGATCAGCTACGGCCACAGCTCGAAAATCTTTTGATGTTTTTGGCAAATTGAAGTTCGCGCATCCGAGAGGAGTGACAGGATAAACGAGACGCTGAAATGAAAAATTAATGCGTTTTAAACGTGAAGAATTGCCTCAATCATGCGATGTCCCATTTGGAAATACTCATTTATACCATTTTCTATACTTGCCGCCATGGCGAATCCACAATGGCGGAGAAGATGGATTAATAATAGAGCTATTTTATTTTAGATTCGGAACCTTCCTATCATCCGAAATCATGTTTTAATTGCATAGAAAAAAGATAAACTACCTACTGGATGAGATTGCATTATGAAAACTTTTAGAACGGCGACACAGATTACGTCTATCCTCGTATACGTATTTATGCTTCTAACTTATATAGACTTATCCTAGTGTATATTTATACCATTATATTGTACAATGGTTTCGAAACGAAGTTTTTTTTATAATTGTACACAATTTTAGTTATTAATGTTACCAACAGCTTCGGGCTATAAACCCATCCTCGGAAGTTGGAACCAGGGAATACAAAACTTATGGGAAATGAGTGGCGCTCTGGATGAGGCTGTAAAAATGATTAATTCTTGAGTGTGGTGAATATACGATAAACTAAAACACGGGTTGAAGAATATGTACATAAGTTACATAATAAGTATTACAGTTTTTAACTTAAACGAAACGCGCATTCAATATTAATAATATTTGAGGACACTCGAGATTTTTATTTATATCGAATCAAGCTACACTATATTATAATAATATATCAATGTTTCAGTGGTGTATTTAGTAGAGGTCTGACGTTTTGACTGATTTTGAGGCCCTCAATGATGAAAAATTAACATTATAATATTATTTAATATTGTGTGAAAATAAATGCGCAATTTGATAACTTTGTGATTGGTTTTAACTCTTCGAACTTTCGGAGGCCTTCTTTTAAATGTTCTGACGAGTTGGTTGCGTCATTTACGTCAAAGAAACACGTCGCTGCAATGTTTGGTAGCTATTGTTACGATAGTAAAACTACAGTAGTATTTTTTATCGTTAGGTATTTAATAAAGAAGAAAAAACACTCACGATGGCTGTGCGGCTTAAGCGTCGTGAGTCCTAGGTTTAAATCCTGGGTCTGGCAAGTACTTGCACATATTGTTTTTCAAATTTGTGTATGAGTTTGAGTATGAACATTATAGGTTGAGCAAGTGGCTGATATCCATTTCTCGTAAAAACAAATCTGTTAATACCTTAGTTAGACCATAGATACAAATACTATAATACAAACTTCCTGCAATAGTCCTGAAATTATTTCATTCATTACAATAAACACATTATGAGTTTATTTTAATATAATACATATATGTCATCATTATCATTAACCTGAATCTATCCACTGCTGGATGAAGGCCTCTCCAAGCTGATTCCACTTCTCTCGGTGCTGTGAGTGGCGTTGCCACGTACCTACGTCCGCAGAACTTTATCATTTCATCGATCCATTATATAGTATGTAATATCTTAATATGATTAATTACATTGAACCATTGATGGTGACTTCAAATTTCTAATTTCTCCGTGGAGGCATATGATCTTATTAGGATCGGACATGGTCGAATGAATAAATGATTTTATGAGGGTTTTCAAAATGATCTACTCGTATTTTATGGTAATAACCATGGCCCCCACAAGGGTTAACAGATTTTTCATTTAAAAAATGAGGCGTTAGATGCAATTTGATTGTTTTATGTTGCTACTTGACAACTAGATAATTCAAGTACTTAGACGTATTAAAACTACATAAAATCCCTAAAAATAAACCGAATGCCCTTACTTTTACCTCTAACACAATTTTGAAAACACTTTTGTTGTGCGTCACACGTGACATTAAACTTAGCGAAGTGTAAGGAGCCCGCCAAAGATCTAAGGTTTTAGGATGTGGGGGCCATGATAATAACTAATAAGTTATCCAAACTGGATCTCAAGCCAAGATCTCTAGCCACTTATGCAATACCTACTCTGACATTCGAGTACGACAGACTACGCAAAAAATGTTTGTAAAAAAGACCAAAGATTAAACACTAGATTATAATAGAATCGCAATAAATTGGCGAAGAGTCAAACTTTAAACAAGTAATAATTGGCAATCAGTGAGATAATCAGTGTTAAAATTGCCATTCAATTGATTTGACATACATTTGGCTTAATTGGCGGTTTCGCCGGCAATTTGCGAATCCAATCAAAAAAACTTTGGGATGACATAACAGTCAAGGGATCGGCGCAGATGATGATGACGATGATTAACTATTGTTATTGCTATAATACAATACCTACACACGATTTCGTATACATCTAAATCTCCTACGGATCACACATATTGCGATATTTCTATTCTATTACACCTATCCCAATTTTATTCTATTCACTTTGATGTCAACGACCGCTAACTTTGTGCCTGGGACGCATTAAGAGTTTAAGACATTAATAATTGATAGCATTAGAGATTTTTTATTATCACATTTTAATTCAATTTAAATGTTTTGGGGGGCAAAATGATAATCTTGAAAATCGTTTGAAGACGAAGCATAGTACAAGGATCGCACTAATTTTCTTCCGAGCTGTACATGTAACGTAATATACATAATTTACTTACGAAAGTTAAATTAAATAATTACAAGATAAAAAGAACTTTTTATATACCACGGTTTTAAATTTTCTGTTGAATCATATAAACTTGATATAATATAATATGGCAATTGACGCATGTTGAATTTTTATGACAAATTATGTTTTGTTCTGCACGCGTCGTTTGCAAAATCTGCGCGTCGCGTAGTGACGATCGTTTTAGACCGTGCCTCAGCTGAAGTATAGCCTTAATCTGTTCTGTGATGAGTCTCTTCAAAGGAGCTGTGTTATGAAATGCTGAATATTGACACATTTAATGAGATCTGCCTTGTCACATAATATAGTATATATTATCCCTTTCCACATTCTGTAAAATAATATTTAGAAAAATACAATGCTTAAAAGTTGTCTTTAATATCTCATACGGAACCGGTAGTTGCATCTATTTCTAATGTGTTACTATTTATTAATTACCAAATGCGTCTCTGGCGCTGCCACAATTTGACAACTCTACTCATCCAGTTATCTGCAGTGCTCAAGCCTTTTGTATAGAGTAGGCAGCTTTATTTTCGCTGTTTTTTTGTTCTTTGTTTTGTAGTTGATATTATGCGTGCGCGTGTTGTAACGTAGGTACTTTCCTTGGGTGGAGTTCAAAATGGTTTGGATTTTATTATGAAAAGTATGCTAATATAAGACGTAATCTGTAATAGGTAGGTCTAGCAGCGTTGATAACATAACTCTTATTGATATCTCAAGATATTCCTATTTAATTTCATATAGTTTTACAATCCAATGTAGGTAGTTAAATCATACATTCAAATATCAATAATCAAAACAAATATTTCACCATATTATAGGGAAAGTGAAAAGGTTATATTTTATGAAAAATCAGTAGGTACCTACTATTCAAACTATCCCGCGTGACTAATGCCCAGGGATTGGACACAAAGGGTGCCGCGATTGAAGACGTTTAAAAACCACTGTCATTCAGGATATCTGTACACATTGAATCAATAGGTCAGTATAATAAAGCTTAAGATATTATATTTTAAATGTAGAACCAGGGAACTCAGAAATAATGGGAAGTGAAATTCCTAACGGGTGTGAAGTAACAGGAAACCTATCTCGAGTGTGGGAGAATATGGGATAAACTTAAACACGTGCCAAGAATACGTCATTCTAAGCGTGTCCTTCGTTCTGACAACTGTTCTCGGTTTATACGCTGACGCTCATTTAATATTGGTGTATTTGAAGGTCGTAACACACATATTGCACGTCTATAAGGTGTGGTTCATTTTTCTAGGACACTCACACATTCAAAACCCTGCGTCAAAATGTAGTGTATTGGGGTATAGCATATCGGAATTCTATTTATTAATCTCTTCTGTGCGTAAAACAATGAAAGACAAACATAATATTATCGGCATACATACATAATTTTAAGTTTGCTCTACAATTCTATGTGGATTTGGGCCGCCTCACGTTTGAGAGGTTTCTCAACAGATTTTTGTTTTATGAGAAATGGATGTTGCTCAAGTCACTTGCTCAACCTATTGGGTCCATACTCTGGGTTCAAACACACATAAAAAAACAACATGTGACCCAGACCCAGACTCGGGATTCGAGCCCCGAACCCGCGACATTATAAGCCTGATGCGTAGCCGTTCGGCTATTGTGAGCGTCATATTAGATGACCCTTTTTGCTTACTGTACCGATATGTGTTTACTAAATATTATGATAGACAGTTACTGAGTTATTGCATTCATATTGCATTCTGAATTTATCCATGAATGAAGAAAGTAGGTATCGTCTCGTTATTCTAGCACTAGTAGATAATGTTAAATAATAACGATTGAAATTCCTATTTCTAGTATTTTAGAGTATTTTTAATTCCAGGATTAAAAATATAGTTTTATAATATTTTTTTAATCATATTTTTCTGTTATCTCACGATTTTGCAATTTTCTGACATTGTAATATTTTTAATATAATAACTAATCGTTTTTGTAATTAAGTATATTATTTTATTTGTCGAATACAAAAACTAGCTAAAACTCGAAAATAATTCTTGGTATTTCCGGATCAACAATAAATACATATGTACCAATGTTAATAATATGCCAATTTAGAAGCTTAGGGGAGGAGTTTTTTGCATGTATATTTTTAATCGGTTATTTTTGATAGTATTGTCAGTGGCACTACACCCTCGGGCACACGTCCCCTATCCACTTTGAGATCCTCCACTGCCTCGTCTCTTTGTCTCGCTTCTTCGGCGACGATTGTCTTTGTTCCTCGGCTCTAGCTTCGAGTTCATTTGGCCGGCGGCCTCACCTCTTTCTTTTGCTCGGTTCACTGTTGCTATAGGTACTCATATGCTGTTGCCATGCCAGCTTTTGCAGTCACCAACGAACTACTTCTATGGCTCTCAACAAGTCATAGTTGATTAACATTTTTCGAAAATTTTAATAAAATTACTACCGGTCATTAAACAATTTAAATAAAACTACCAGGATGTCAGTATTTAATTAATATTCAAATACATGAATATCGGTTTAATTAATTGCACCACATTGGCAGGATCGTATTTACTAATGAAAGGCTGGCTCATGGGCTAGGGACCAATTGGGTCTCTTATTTAAACATAATTTTAGAAAATTACGATTTTGAATAACATTCTTATTAAAAAAAAATACTTTTTAGAATTGATTGATACAACGGTGTTGAGTAAATATTTTTTAATTCAAAGCAATGTGTAAAATGAACATTTCATATATCAATTAGTAAAATTAGTTAGTAGTAATTAGGAAGTATACGAATTTATTATAATTAATACAAGAAACTAGGTAAAAACTTTGTCACCTACTTATTAAGTTATGATCACAATAAAAAATATAACAAACAAATTATGTATGGTTGAAGTGTTTGTAAAATACTTATATCACTGATAATACATTCAATAGGCGTATACATCGTCAAACCCCTAATAATAGATCATTAAATTTAATAATGATACTAAAATCAAGGGGTGTAAAATCGTCAATACTGAAAAAACAATGGCAACAACGACTCAAATGGAATACTATAAAAATGAAAAATAGTATAAAACTTAAATCTATTAAAATTTAAATTCAAATTCCATCAAGTACCTACGGTCGATAGTATTAATACTATTAATAATTCATTTTTTAAACATGTTTTTGTTCTCTCGTAAAATTGTCTTTTAGAACGACTCATAAGTCGTCCTACCATGGATAATCGTATTCGGCGAAAATAACGAAACAGCTTTGGTGAACCATTGGCCTCGCGAACTAGTTGCGCGGCTATAGAAATAAAGAGAGATCGAAGCGAAAGATGGATCCGGTAAGTAATACATGCGCGAAGTCCATTAAGTTTTTTTTGCCTCGCACATAAGAGTGATTCGAAAAGAGATTCGGCCAAAGGGTCATCATGCCTAATATTGTAGAGAAAACTTAATGTTCTGACATGAAAAAAAAAACAATTCATCGTAATAATAGTACGTAGGCAGGTACATACAGTTAGACTCGTTTCATTTCACCTGAATGGAGGCGTATTTCCAAAAGTTTTTTTTTTCTCTCACGTTACAAATACAGGTACCTATTAAAGTACAGATTTGGATTGTCGATACTTTGGTTGCCATGCGTAAATTACCATCTTGATTCTATAATTCTATTGTAGCGCTTTGTAAGTAAAGTTGTACAATAGAATTTAGCAAAATTGGAGAATAGTTAGTTACACGTCGTCATCTCAAATAATTATTGTGAATGCGATATTATTTTTGAATTAATCAAATTTAAACATTTAATCCAAATGTTATAATATGCACTAGGTATATAAAGTACCTACAATACTACAATGATTTCTATTGAGAGAGTTTAAAACTACGCATATTTGTAATTGGCATAATTATAAGTATTTTACCCTTACATCAAGATAGAAACCGGTAACGATGTGTAATTTTATTAAAGCCTTTTATTAATACAGTGGGACTTGTAGGGGTGAAGTTGTATATCCATTCTTATGGTAACATGCCAAGCATATTATTGAGTGAATACTTGATATTATATTTCAGTAAGAAAAGTACTCATAACCACAACATTTATTCTTTTTTAAATGTGTCGTTCGGGCATGGCGATCACCTTTGACAACTTTACTGATTTCGGTCGAGGGCTCTCTGATACAGCTCCTCGGTACCAAGTATTTCAGTCCAATTTAGGACGTTTTCAGATGATGCTTTCTTTCATCGTCCTTTATCTCGACGTACCTGAATCTTTCCCTCCAATATTAATTGCATTATAAAGAAATCGCCTGTTTGTGGACCTCACAATATCGCATTTTTTTAAGGTGAGCTACATAATGTGAAAAATCCTTTGTATGCTTTTTCTAACTACACTTGGATATTGCCATTATATCCTTCTGATATTTTTATGAAGGCATCTTTGTCTTCGTCCAATAACAGTATCCAAACTAGCTCTGAAGCTCCGAGAAAAGGGTATATTATAAAGTATAATCCAAAGGTTCGGCATTGTAAGTTGGAGGAGAGTACCGGAGCGCAGTTCCGGCTCGTCAAATTCTCAAGACAAGCACTCCGTCTCTTAAAAAAATGGTTCCGGTTCGTGACAAATTAATTTTATAACATGTCGTTAACCTATATTTTTACGATCATTTTTTTTCTATTTATTAGTTTGGTTGAAATTAGATTTTATTTTCACCTGCGGTTCTGATAGACGTTACCTACTTTACTTTTCAGTAAATATGCAAGTAAGATGTATACTTATTTAATTTGGTATGTATATACAAACAAACACATTTGAGCATTTTCGAAAAATTATTGAGCGCTCCGGTTCGTATTTTTTTCTATTTCGAGCACTGCCTCGGTATTGGTAACTACTAATAACATGTTGATTTAAACTTTCTCACCATTAAAACATATTCGAACAAACCCATTTAATATCAAAGTTGGATTTATAGGCATTTAATAAAGGCATACAACTGAAATAACGAGTGAGCTAAAAAGTTCTGATGGTTTACATATCCCACTATTTTGACTAAAGTAGTACCTAATTGGTGGGGAAATCAATACCTCAACCGATACCCTTTTAGTTGTGTAAGAACTAAATAATGTAGACCAAATAACCCGGCCTAACCTTTCTCATTAGCTTCTAACTTCTTGGTATGGATGGAAGAAATTTCCTGAACGGTTTAATTATGTCAGACGGAGCTCATTTTGAGTTGTCAGGTTGTGTAAATATACAATGGCTGTTTTACGTCAACTTACTGTTCCCGTGGTGTCTGATTTCACGGAATGGCGATGTCCCTTGGCTTGGACGTTTTTCAAACTTAAAAGCTTAATTATTATACTTATTGATTGTGAGGTTACTTTTAAAATAAAGTTTTTGTCACAATAACGTATATTGTAGAGAACATTGCCAGCCTAAAACAACGTATCTATCAGTAACGAAGACTCCATACTAGGCGATTATCTAAAGCCTACCTTCTTAAGAAAAATATTTTTTAATTGCATATTGCCATATTCATATGATCACTTGATTATTTTTTTTTTCTATAAAAATAACTTAATTTGCCAACGACAGATTTCGTATATGTAGGAACGCAGTACTTATATAAGATTGCAACATTATTACAGCGCGTTATCTGTCTTCACGTAAATAAATATTATATAATAAAGGAATTGTGAATTTTTTTCGTATGGACTTTTCGTCACCTAACTGCCCAGTCTATCGATTTTTATGAAAATGGTGGGCTTCTATCGCAGAGCCTAAAACCATCGCGCATAATATTGTTGTCATGACCAAAATAATTAATAATTAGATAATTTAAAAAATCTATGGCGTTTAATGGCATATTAATAAAAAATATAATTAAATAAAAACCAATTTTATCTAATGATTTTTTATGTGTATAAATGTTTTGAAAAAATACGTAATTTAAACTCATCGCTCAATTTCATGTCGTCCGTGAGTTTTTGAAATTTCATCTTATTAGTGTGTCGTTATCATTAGTGAGTAGGTACTTCATTCATTGGTAGTAATATTGTATTATCTTTTTATTTACAGTACCTGACAAGTGTGTTCTTTTTCTCTGATCTCCACAGCCTACGTCTTTCCAAAAGTCACCCTTCGCCACTGGTATAGATATTAGGTAGGTACAGTGGGAAATGGAGAATCCTGAATCTGAAAAGTAAGATGGAAGTGTGTATACGGAGGAGTCTGATTCACCTATTACATTAAATTCTATTGCACAAAATTAAAATACACAAACTATAAATAACATGGCTTCGACAGAACCAAGTGTGAAATTCTCAATTTACCTGCGTGTCAGAGTAGGTAATAATAATTATTATTTGCTGGTGGTTTTCCTGAAAACTCTCACTTGGTTTACGTAGATATAAGCATACTTAGCAGAGTGTGTGAAATATGTATAACACTGCTGTTTCCTTAACCAGTGATTAATTATTCGGTGGCATGACACGCCCCATAGCTTACCACTGTGGTGTGCTTTTGACGTAATTTTTCAGAGGAGAGCAATTCCCCAAACGTAGTTTTTGTATTATTCTCTCAAGAAGATTATTTTTTCGTTGTTGAATAAAAAAAACCAAACTAACCGTAAGTACAGCTTTTTATTCATCTACTGTAGGTGTCTTCCCATATCTCCTTGATTTCTCCTCTCACTGCTGACGTCAACTATATTCGAGACTGACATTCTACACTGTTAATTTATATTCATAAAACTTTATATATACTGGAGTGTATATTTATTTTTCATTGTAAAGATTGTGTATCGAGATTTGAGGCTATATTTATGTAAGTATTATTTATGAGTAAACATCAATAAATATACATATCAATAAATAAATTTTGGAATGTTGAGTTGGTAAAGAATTCAAAAAATATATTTTGATTTTTTACTTATTCACCATGGGCACTTCTGAATCGATTATAATCGCTGTATGGCACCCAGGCTTTGAGAAACACACATAAATATTGTGTGTCCTGACCGGGATCGAACCCAGGAACTTTCGGGTGGAAGATAAGCGTCTTACGCACTGCACCACGAGAGCCACCTGTATGGCAAAGTTGAGTTTTAGTCCAATACAATAATTCAATTATTACAATTATCATGTGCTATATGAGATACAGATGAATCGCGTCCATTTTCATCAACTTAATCCATTGTAATATTAAAAGACTCAGGTAACGGCTTATTTTGTTTTGTTACGCCAAAGAAGTATAACTTCTAACGCGCGTACATAAGTACACACACCGATTTTTTTCTTATATCGTTAGTATTCATAGTCACTGGTAACAAATTAGCTGAGAGCATCGTGAAACCGTTTCTACATCTGTGTGTATCTACTATCGATCTTAGATTTAATATAAACTGCAGATAAACATATTAATTTTATTCTAATATATTATACATCTTGGTGGAGATGCAACGTCTGTTTTTTCTTCACGTCAACTGGATTCCGATATCCTCTAAAGTAAATATCATATACGTGATCTATTTGTAGATATGCTATTGTGATCTGGAAAGACGTAGAAGTCTGGCGAGCGACAGGGATTCTTAGAGGTGCCGCATAGCTTCCATAATATAGTCAATATAAGGAGCGAAAATCGAAAAAAGTAAAGAAGGAGTTGCTTGGTTAGGGTAGCATCTTATTTCTTCAATTATTTCTACAATTATACTTCAAGTATTATATGTGGGTCAATTACTTTAACTATTTCACATGTTCTTTCATATTATTATTTTCTTACGTTTCTACAACAGTCCACTCCACCTTACTGTTATGATTTGACATGACCGTGGTGACGCGTTGGTCGTAATAAAAAAATCGTAGTATCAGTTATATTAGCTAAAAAAGTAAATTACAATGCATGAGCATAATATAGACCTCCGCAGAATTGATGTTGTATTAACAGATTTTGAAGAGGAATAGTTGTTAGCCACTCGCCTCACCCATTAAGTCCTTGCACTTGGTCAAATACACATGCATTATTTTATCAGCCACGACTTCGTATTTATACAAAGACGTATAGGTACCTACTCTTTCTTACAATTATTTCAATTTTAAAAATTATACTATAAATTACATTGAATTCTACAGCTTGTTTTTTTAGTTGATAGCTATTTCGATTGTAACGCCTTATCAATATTGATGTTACAATCGAAATATCTGTCAACTAAAAAACAGCATATTGTAGAATTTAACATCATTTATAATTATCATAAAATAGCTATTCACTAATTAGGCAATCTGTAGAATGAGATATAATTTCATTTTAAAAAATTAATTCAATCCATTATGAGGTGTTATTACGTGAAATATTATGACCTACGTACCGGTTGGTATTTTAAAATATTTGAATACGAATAAGTCAATTGTCGTAAACATGGCTCTAAAGCCGTGTGTTAAAGCAAACATCCGCGATAGAATTCTTGTATGGTGTGAAATTATGGGGTTGGGTTAGGAGGGCTGCTAACAAATATACGAAACTCCCCTTTTATTTCCTTCTTGTGCTCGTACGGCCTTATTAGTTAGCTTTTCCTTTGATCTTTTTTGTGTATTTTGCAGTGTTTGATTTGTAAAGACATATTTATTTATTAGGAATGAGCACTCAGCGTTCACGCATCACCGGATACTTGGCAAATATACATTGGACACACATTATCTCATCGTGTCTTATATGATCGCATATAGTATTATGTAACATGCAGGTATCTACGTCATATTGTATTAATTGAATTGAGCAGTTTGTAGCATGATTAATGTGTTACCATGGACCAGGTTACAGCAGTGGCGGGTCTTAGGACTTGGAGACCGGATTCTGAGACCCTCCACGATAAAAATTAAAATAAAAGCCATATATTCCAACAACCAACATAACTAGTAAATATAATTATGTATGCATATGAGAACGATGAGATGTTAATATTAGTGTTTTATTTTTTGTATACAATATACAAATAATATGTATCGGTTTTCCTGTTAGTTACAGACATTTTGTTGTGCTTTTATTAATATTATAATATACGTACTCAATTTGTAAGAAATAAAGATATTTTGAATGATTTTGGTATAATTTAATAATTGTATGAATGGTTTGAACTGTTTTGAATCTTTGTTTAAATCTTTTTCGTATCGAATCGATTTTGTTGTATGTGTGTTTGAAATATGCAATTTCATAATACATTTCACTGATTATTTACATTATAAAGTGTGTAAATATATAGTACATAAATACCTACGTATACTAAAAGGGAACAGATTATTAATCTCTTCTGTGACTAAAACCAATAAAACAAAAAATATATATTTTTAATTCAAATATACACTAACAATTATTAACCACCCGCTGTATCAATCAGCGGGTGGTTAATGCAACATAACAAAGGCAGCGAAGAACAAGAGACCGAAAAGAGTGGAAAGAACTGCGAAATGTCTTCATTCGGCAATGGATCTACACCGGCTGATAATAATGATGATGGTAACGTGTGTATATATATATATATATATATATATATATATATAGTGTATTTTAACAAGTTCTTTTGAGTCAGTGATATTTTTGAATGATATGACGTGTAACTTAATATGGTCACAATATGTACTGAAAATGTTGAAAACGTTTGATCTGTTTCCTATATATTTGCTAATTTTGTATATATACGTATTCACAAATTAATGCTTTCGATATTATGAAAAAAGCAGTTTTCACCTTGCAATAGGCGACGATATTGTGTGTCAACCGTTTAGAAAACAAAATTGTCCTTCAGTAGAAGTACAGTAAAAACATCGATGGCCGTGTATCCTAATGGACGATAACATTACAAGGTAATCCATTGCAATTCCCTTTAACACTACATCTTTATATTATTTACATCGTTTGGTAATTGAAAAGTCTTGTTCGGGAAATGCAAGGCTAGCTACACCATTATAACCCGACCATGATTGTGTGGGCGTGAATTTTATGTACCTAGGTAGGTACATTATTATATTGACCGTCGTAGTCCAATACGTAATAAACTGGGACTCATACCGGGGTTCCATGTCTGATTCCTAGTTAGGCCATAATACATATCTATAAGGAAACAACTAAAAAGTTCAAGGTTTTGAGTTAATAATGCCATTCGATGTTGAAAGGGCTTTTCTTTATAATACAATAAAAAAAATAATCAAAAATTTAATCAACGGGCCATAATATCGAATAATCCTTTTTGGGAGTAATCATTAATTCAATTATAAACGGGAATGTCTTGGTTGATTATTAGTTAAACTGTCAAATTCCATTGTGCCTTTCTAAGTGCATTTGAACACATTACTTCAACAATCAAGGCTTTAATATAATCTTAGAATAAGGTAATTTGAGCTATTCCGATATATCTAAGTGATTTTCTCATGTTTGGGTATTTCTATGATGTATTTTACTATTTAAATTAAACCGGGTGGCCTGTTTTAATGTAAAAATCAAAATAATTTAATCATAAATTATTAGAATAGCATCGTTATTTTAAAATATTGTTCCTACAAATCTCCAATTTTATTCAATATGTTGGGCACAGTATTGCATTTCGGTAAAGTAGTAAATTATCTTAATGTTTAGTAAAAATTATGAACAGAAATAAATAAAGGTAGATAATGTTGAAATTGGTTAGTATTTCATATTACATAAATAATCAGTAAAAAAAATTAATTGAATGATCAATTCCTACTCCGAATCTTGCTGTTCATGTCTGTAAAGAGCGTACTTCAGTGAAACGGCAAATAATTTTCAACAGTAGGTGCGACGAAATTTCTCACTCGTCGCCTGGACTCGCCAATTGGAGACCAACAGTCGAAGTGTGCGCACGTCGATTTGTTTTGTCATGGCGTCGGATGAAAATATTCTTAAATCGTGTGCTAAAAAACTTTACGTATGTACTTAAAAAAGAAAACATGTCAATGAATATACTATTATTATTAGTAAGATAACAATAAACATAACATTAAATGGATGCATATTGTATTTTTATGACAAATTATTTTTCGTTCGGCACGCGTCATTTGCGCAATCTGCGCATCGCCTAGCTACGATCTTTTTAGACCATGCCTCAACTGAAGTATAGCCTTAATTTGTGCAATGCCAAATTTGGAAAAACCAAATCGACCTAGTATCCGCGTCAACGTCGGGTGTCTTAGGCTCAACTGCCTTTTTGGAAAAAAAAAATGGATAACATTATTTGTTTTCTATGGTGTTACAATATTGGGACCAACAAAAATACGTTTCCATTTTTTAAAACCTTGAATATTAGTAATGTTGTTTCCTTGGCGGACAAAACTAGTCCTGATTATTATTAAATTATATAAATATTAAGATAGTATTATATACATGTATACTTGTATAGTAACAATCAGCCAACGGCTTATCATTGACCATAGATGAAAATAATGTGATATTATAAACCGTGATGACTTATTTATTGATTTTGGATTACGAGATGTCACATAACTTTGTTTGGTTTTTGTAGTAGAAGTAGGAGATACCTATCTACTTAAATTCAGCCACGCTATGAAGCTATATTATAATGAATGCTTCAACTTTCCACTTCAGGAAACATATATTATTATGTTATTGTAGTTATGTGGTAAGTAAGTGTAGACAAAAGTGTAACTCATGGCCTAAACTTAATGAGACTAGTTATTTTTATGTCCACACCATCTTCGTTTCGATCAGCGGTTTCCAAGACGCAAATACCTATACCATAAAGTATAAAGATATCCACTTCCAGCAGGAAATAAGCTTTAATAAGAAAAATATTAGTAAGTATTGGGATTGGGAATATAATAAATGAGTTCTACATACTACCCCATCGCAGACGAATGTAATGTTTCATTATACTGTATATCGTGCATTCGTACGTTCTTGTGATTAGTAATTTATTATGTTATTGTTTTATATAATGCGTGTTCTTGTGATTTATTATTCATAATTATTGCATACTCTGTACTTTTACTGTGTAGGTATCATGGCGCATTGGCTAATCGCTCTTATACCACACATGCTCCATAGTGTTATTTCTAGCTATGAAGTTAAATTAAGTTTATATGGATGTATTATGTATAGGTATGTATATGTAATGATATGAAATACCCAGGTATTTATTGATTATGGTAAAAGGCAGGGAAAAGGCGTGGAAACCGATTTGTGAAAGTTATAATTTGAATAGAAGTAGGCAAGTCTGTATGTCACCTGTCACATGTCACGATTTGACAGCCTAGTATAGATACACATACAATAAATGTGTATCCAATTTGCTATGACTAATATGACAATTTTAAATCTTTCGATACATGAATAAATTATTATTGATATTATTGATAAACTAGTCAGACTAGGAAACTTTTATCAAACTTATGTGAACGTACCTGATTGTATTATGTCTACTAGTGAATATGATTTTTATTTTTTTTTGTTGGTGAGTAAAAGCACACATAATAATATGTAGGTAGAGTATACGTTTTATAACTTTGTACATTTTTTGCACTTTTTACTACACTGATACTCCTCATTGCCTGATTACCTTGCATCAAATTAGATCAAATGATATTCACTTGTATTCATATAATATGTAGTAATAAATAAATAAATAGATAATAATTTTATATGTAAAAAATATATTTTTAGAATATATTTCATCATTTTCATCCTAGAGCTGGAGTGCAAAGTTAAGAAGCATATTATACTCTATCTAGAAATAGCGTGCGGTGACTTTTGAGGTAATGTGATGCTCTTTAAAATAAATGGTTTTAAAATATGTATTACTTAAACTCGCTCCTTCCTCTCGGTGTAAGTCCATATGATATTCCTAGAATCAAACATTATACAAAAAAAAAATACTGAATATAAAGAAAATATAATATATATATTTTCACGTAACAGCTATATTGGCAATGCGGCGGTTGCTATATAATTTGTTCTATCTACATACCTATTATCTTAAATTATTTTATTTATAATTATTTATTTATTTGACGTCTTAATGGTGTTTTACATATTTGAATGATGCTTAATTATTTTATGGATGCGCTGCATCCACAGCATCTATGTAATGCACGCCACTGGTACTAGAAGGTAAGTAAGACTAAGTATACTAATTAACGTGAAAATAAATTAGGTGGGTAGTTATTCTTTTATTTATTAATTATTCATGTTCGTGTTTAAAAATTATGAATGCAAATATTTTCATACAAGTAATGCGAATTAATACCACAGAAAAAACGGTAATTACAAATATTTAAAAATTATTATGTGTTAAAAATTGAACGTATGTACTTATAAGAGATTAAATCAACATAATGATGAGAAACTATGCATGAAAATGAGGCCTTAAAATCACAATCGAGTAGTTTTGCTTATTGTTTAAAGAATTGGGCAGAAAATTGCCATATTATTTTGCAGACATCCTGTTTTTTTAGTTTCAGAAAGTGAATAGAATTTGAATTTCCCAAATTACACGCACATTTTGTCGAAAATAAATCGTGAAGTCATGCAGGGCTGGATTGATGTGCAACAATATTTGGTTAATAAGTTTATATACCTACTCGGTTCAAAAATTTAATTCAATTGAGGCAGTCGGAGCAACAGTGAACTAACCCCAATCATCATTGAAAATGGTCTAACCTGCATAATTCACTACATAACTAATATTTTTGGAAAAAAATCTTAATAAAAAAACCATTTACCAATTGCCATCCAGTAATAATTCAAGTTGTTATATTTTAATAGAAGGTTAATATATCAATACATCGAAAAATATTATATGTTTATTTTTGTATGGTTAACTTAATTATGTATTTTGTGGGTACGTCCATTGTTTCTAATGTTGCCTTAAGGATCAGGGTAGGTACCTAGGTCTAGCGCTGTTTGCGCAATGTATTCTTCTACTCATTATCAGTTTTCGTATTAAAGAAAATGTACACCTAAAATAACATATCTTCTCTCTTTCGTCTTTCGGTGCGGTGAACTGGTGACATCAAAAGCATTTAGGTAGAGGGGAAATCGGATACACAAGGCAAAGGGTTAAGCAGAGTTGAGGGATAAAATAAAAATACGTCATGCAGAGAAGGGTAGAGAAGTCTTGGTGTGACTTGGTGATGTCGGAGAATTGATGGGAGTGTCAGAGAACTAGAAGTATTACTCAAATTTGATCACTGATCTTTGATAGAAGACAGCACCGAGAAGTATATTTTTTCGCAATTCCGTTGATGTTAATTCCGTAGGTGTATAATAATTGTCCCGCAGACGTTTTTATCCTGAGCCTTGTCATTCACGACGCTTTGGAGCTTCGTGACGCTTGGAGCTCGTGTCCTTATTATCCTGTGAATAGTTTTGAAATTCTCGAGTCTTACAACATGGTCTGTCCATACAAAATTTCGCGTCCTTATAATGTTTGCGATACGGGAGTTGAAAAACGACTTGAGAAGATGTCCTGTCGGTAAGGCTTCATGTCTCTAATCACATGTAGATTAGAAAGTACATTTATGTATACACTAAACCCCTGATAAATATCAAATAGAATATTTTGTGAATAACATGTCTTAATATTTTGTTTGAAAATCATCGATTCCTTCCATTTCGTCTCTGGGCCCCCATTTCGGAGCAAATTACACTGATTCGTATCAAATTCGCTCCAATCTACAGGAGAGTCAGGTGAACGAGTGTTCAGACAAAGGCCCGCTGAGCAAACAATACAAAAGTGGTGTTTCCCATACAAGTTAGTCGGTAGGCAAAGTAATACGAAAATTTCCTATTGTTGCAGTCACCTATCACGAAACAGGAGAAGCCGGAAAATAATTCCGCTCACTAGCCTGGTTTTGTGTACAAAATAAAACAACCCCAATTTTCTTTTATTTATTTAATTTAATCGATATCTTGTGTGATTAGTCAATGTGTGTATGTATGTATGTTATGTCACTGTTCTGGCAGAAGACACTAATTCGAAAAAATGACATATTGAGTTAGTTATACCAAAATGTTCCTTATTTAAAACTTTAGGTACCGTCTGGAAACCTTCTTAATAAATAAAGTCTTTATTTTAAAGTCATCCTTTTTACGATTACTTAATAAACTCACATGATAGACCATTTCAAACATTTTAAAAACTTCAAAGTCAAATTTCTCAAAACTAGTATTCTTCAGTTAGTGTGTTCTGCCAGAACAGAGACGATATTATATCAATTAACTACATATTCAAATGTAGCTGACACAAATTAAAATACTATGAATGTATACAAATAACCAGCTCATTTTTTTATTATGATATTGTTTATTCTTTATTTAAATAAATATGTACAATACTAATTACTAATTCACTTAACCGTATGTGTGATTGAAAAATGTGACCTAGGGATCATAAATCGAGCATGCTAATCTACTATAATGAAGTATATTATAGGTATCTCACGAAGGCGCTTCTTCAGATCGTGGTCAGCGTGCTAAGAAGACTAAGAAGAAAGACTAACAACTTATATTATTTCTAAAATTATCAAGTTATTTGAATAATTGAACATTATGAACGTCTACGGTGGCGTAGCTATTAGACCGTCCGTTACCGGAGCCTTGGGTGCAGATTCGATCCGACATATGGCAAAATTTACATGTTTCCCAACGTGTATGAACCATTAATTTACTATATCTAGAAAAAGCTAGCCTATCTAGCCAAAATATTAGTAGGCATTTGAATGAAAGAGACAATTGAATTGAAATTGAAGATCTTGGCATAAAAACATCAAATGTCCACTTTTTTCCATTTTCATTTTATTGCATTTCTATATTCCCTGTGTATGATTACATACAACTGTGCAAAGATACATTTTTAAAAAAAATTATAAGTCCCTCAAATCTGCTCTCGAAAATATGCCACTTTTCTAAAAACCGCAATAGTCCAGGCATTTTTGTGTGAAAACAGCAAAGGTCCAGTAGTTCTACACTTTTATCACCAGGCGGCGTTAGTAATGTTAGTATACATTCCATACAATTTAGTGTCTGAGCTGTCAAATTATCCTTGATTCGTTTAATTATTGCTTTTTATAACGTTTTCTAATGATTGTTTTTATATTTTATCATGAATATTCCTAGCAAGACATCTGAAACGTCTCGAAAGAGAAAAATTAACAAAACTATGCAACGTTTTTACCAAATAACGGTGACTTTCATTATTATTCAGTTTGATGCAATAAGGAAAATTCTGGGCCCTTCATTATAAAATCTAAAGAGACCGGAGAAAAAAATTTTTTTAATATGAAATATAGGTTAAAACTTTGACATTTTTCTGTAAAAATTTGTAGGCTAGTTATAATGTACAAAATAGACCAGGCTAGTAAGGGAGAAGTGCTTTGCGAACATTTCAGTTTCTCTCTAGGCTGTGGGATTGATTCAATGTAGTGAATAAAAATCAAATGCAAGTCACGATTGCATTTAAAACAACATATGGTGGATTAGTTCCATTGAAAGTAGCTTAATAAAAAAATATTTTAAAATTAGCTAAATATTTACAAAACCCAATAAATGTAACGTTTAATTTGCTGATAGTGAAGGTGTCAGACGAGGCTCATCGGTTTTCTTTTTTCATGTTAACTATCAATTCATGGTAGAAATCCATTGTGTTAATGATTTAATTTATTAAAACACATTTTTTTAGTACTTGTTCCACTTTTAATAAATAAATCTGGATAGGTTTCGTCCACCTTATAGGGACATTTTCAACTGTTGAAAACAGTTGGCAGAAAAACAGAGGCGGACGAAACCGGTACAGATTTATTTATTAAAAGTGGAATAAGTAGATACTAAAAAAATGTGTTTTATTAAATTAAATCAATAATAATAATATGAAGCTAATCAGTATTAACCCGCACATGATTAAAACATTTTTTCAAATATTTAATTCTTGATTTTTTAGAAACATTGAAGTCGTTTGTTAATAGGTAAATAATATGTCCAAACCTTATTAAAAGTTGTATTATGATCAAAAAATAACAGAAATATATATTCTTTATTTTATTTAATAAAATTATAGTTTTAGTCATACTATTTACATTTCGATCTTTTCAATTTTGCAATAAAAACAACAAATGTCCAAAAATTGTGTAAAAACAGCAAATGTCACACTCATTCTTTTTTAAATATCTATTTAACCGAAATACATTTAATATTTTTTTTACATTCATATAGTGCATATACGGTTTCTCTATAATTTCTCATTGTCAAATTAATAAAATTTCTTTTGATAACCAAGATATTATGTTTTTACCCTCTCCTGAAAAAAAAGTGTTTTGTGACATTTGCTGTTTTTATGCCAAGATCTTCAATTACTTTACACTGACAATAATTCCTTATACCTATGTGCTTATTTATTACCCAGACCAATATACTAGGTCAGTTATCTTGCATATGGCCCTTGCAGAGTTGTTAATTTTCCGACAATGTCTGTCCTTTTTGCTTTATGAAGATGCATTATAAAAATAAGAACTCGTAGTTAAATACGAGTTAACCGGTTACTTATTCCTAAATAAACCGGAACCAGATAATATTTTTACCCCGGTTAATTGGATGACGTAGAATAGCTAATATAGCTATATTCTATATTTTTTGATACATACACATTTTCTAACAGTTCGAAAACCATTTGGCGTCATTCATTGGTCGGTGTATTGATATTACGGTATGCAGCCAATGAGATATCATTTAGCAGCCGGTCGAATTTGAAACTAAAATTGGCTATCGAGGATAAATTTGTTACAAATGCCATTTAATTTTACAACATGTTTCTCGAATTATGGATTGCATAATATTTGTACAGAAATCTACTACCAATAAAAAATTATAAATTACCATTTTTTTGTTAGTTATGGTAATATTCTCAATGTCATACTGGCGCCCTCGCTGAAATGCCAATTTATGATGGTAGATCTATAGTATGGAGTGATTTTCAGCCAATATTTTTTTTTATCGGGTTTGGACAAACTGATGTTGGGTAATGTACAATTCTCGTTTGTAAGAACGTCTCCATTAGTGCAGCGAAAAAATCAAACCTCATTGACACGAACCCAATTATTGCAAACAGTAGGTACCTGTTAATATTATAACCTCCAGTTCGTGGTGGCCCATATGCTCCATCTAGGAATGACAATGATAATTTATGGTTTTATATCCAGCTGTTCTTTCAGACAACATTAATTTAACATTATTTTTTTTAATGTTCTTTAACGTTACATATTTTTAGATACGTTTTAAATGTTTTTTTTACATAGAGGTTATTCACCTATATAGAGCACTGTATTATCCCACACAATTGCTATAAATTTAGAGAAAATGTACCAAATTAGACCGAAGACGCAAGCTACCCGAACCGACTGGCATTACTTAGAATGTTAGATAATAATATATTTATCTCCAATTTTATGAATGTATTTCAAACTAAGGTAGCAACAGATTCGCAATGAATATTGTTTTCTTTGATCTACTTCCAATTTTATAACAATATTTCCTTTGTCTGATTTTTTCTGACAGGTTCAACGAAATGAACTCCGAGTTTTACCGCCTCAAACAAGAAGCGGAGTAACATGGCAACCAGGGTTCGCAATTCCGGCATCCGTGATTATTCCGGGATTAGTTTTTTATGATTATTTTGTTGTAATGTAATATATACAATTCAACAACGTGACAGTTTCAGAATTTAAAAAAATGTAGGTATACGTTGTGATTTAATTATCTGACATTCCATAATATATTATTTAGCAAAACACCGTCAAACTCATCAGATTGGAAGATAAATGACTTTTTAGCATATAGTAATCCGTATCGTCATCATAATAGGGTAGGGTAATAATTATTATTTACTATCAGGGTAGAGTAGCTATAATTATTTAGTAAGGGTGTTTGTCTAGTCATGTAAGCCAGTGTGTAAGGCGTGGGGATTTTACTAAAACAATATTTTTTAACTGTCCACCAATACAAACCACAAGAAGTTGAGTATGACCCCGCCGCACGCATTTCGATTGAAAGTATACGAGTCATCTGGCTAGAGATGCTTGCGCGGGGTATAGGGGTTAAAATTAAACGTAAAATTTACGTGTAAGCAAAAATAGGTAATATTTTCACCAAACCTGAGTTTGGAGATCGACTCGGGATGGAGAATACTCGTTCCAAAATCCCGGTAACTGAAAATTCTCACGGTGATTGTAATCCCTACTGGCAACACACGCCGAACAAAATAATAGCCGAAGTAATAATGCTCCGACTTTTCTTTCATAAATCATTTATCAGAAGTGGATGAAACGAAAATACATGGCGTGCTCGTTTGATTGACGTGTGATTGTGATTGTGTTTGCGATTGTATTGTACCAACTACTCCGATCCGACGTGTTGTAGGTGGGCGGACGTTTTTGGCCCCGAATTCATCAAACACACGAGTATTGAAATTATATGATTTATGTACATGTAAAATGTTGAGGAAGGCATACTCGCTAACGAGAAAGGGGTGCGTTGAGGTTCTATAGTCTATACAAACAACTTTGTTTATTGAAATCAACTCATTGGTAACTATCTAAATTTAATTCATTCACACATTCGCAGTATACTATTTTAGACAGACAGAGGCATCTCTATCAGTGTTGCCAACTGTCGTTGACAGAAACATGGTAGAAGGGGTACGAAAACAAGCTATTTGGCAGGACAAAACGCTAGGTTTTGTGATAATACCATTTTTTACCTATCGAAAAAAAGTGAAAAAAAAACGGTATACGGGTAAAAATCACACCGCATTTTCCCTGAAACTCATTTCAAAATTGACAAAAACTAATTTATTTATCTAACAACCTACGATAAGTAATAATTAGGTAGATAATTCCAAAGAGTGGAAACCTTGATCCGATGCCACATGCCTAAGCACACATTAAACTATAATATCTGATACAGTGTTGCCATCTTTTTCTATGTTGATTATAGGACAAAGGCATAAAAATTATAGTATTTCTGAATAATATATAGTACAGGAACATTTTCCATCTTGAATCCTTTAAAATTATAGTATTTTGGTATATTTGGCGTAAAATTATAGTATTTTACATTTTTCGCGGAATTAAAATTATAGTATTGTACTATAATTATAGTACGGTTGGCATCACTGATCTGATACCATTATGTCACTATAGCAACAAGAATGCTCCTATTGTTTCAATGTGTAGTTTAATTTCTCAAGTACCGACCTACCTTTATTAAATACCTATCTGATGGTCAGAAATTTGATGTACGAGAAAATAAATAAACTAAATATCTAGCTTATTATTTTCAGCATATTTAAAGCTGTTGAATCCATCAAAAAACGCTAACAAAACGCCACGAGCTAGATGCATTGTTTGCAAGCTAGATGCCTATCGAAAAATGCTAGACCTGGCAAGAAAATTGGCAACGCTAATATCTATTATATCATAAAATGACAAAATAATTATCATATCGAGGCAGACGCACACACAAGAGGGTGATGGTGTTCGGGTCCGGTTTATCAATCCCCATAATTTATAAAGATCGGGAACTTTTTATACATATCTGTTGCTTCTTTTCAAAACTACCATAGGCCATGATACTCTATAACAGGGGTGGCGAACCTATGGCACGCGTTTGAAAAGAAAACAATACCTGAAATAATAATAAATGACAGATCGCACAAAATAGTAGGCAAATACTCTTCAAGACTAAGCATTACGTTTAATTTATATATATATACTTGCATAGGTCGGTCCTTAGACTTTATGCGTCACATTTAATATTATCACACTGACCTCATCAGGCAACGGGGGATGCCGCGCCGCGAGCTTCTAATTTTGATCGATTTATAATGCGTGAGGCCACTGTAACGAGATAATGCCTCATCAGGTCGGTGCAATTCTCATGTCAATTTGTGCGATAAGAACCAAACTAATTAATGCATTAACAAACAATATCATTTCTACCCACGAAAAATGATTGCACCAAATAAGAAACAAAAACTCGGTGAAGCTAGCAGTAGTAATTCTGGCAGACAGTTTCAAAATTGGTGGACCGAAATGTATGGCGTAATTCAAAAAAAAGATAAAGCTATGTTCTGTGAGTGGTATCTGGAACATCAATTTTTTAATAGAATTTTTTCCTCATGAAAAAATACTCGGCACGTCACAGAGTTGAAAAATAATATTTGGGAAATTTTGGAACGCGGACATAAAAAGGTTCGCCAACCCTGCCCTGTGAATAGCGTAGTAGTGACCTCACCAGGAATACAACCCAGAACTAGGTGAGAAGCCAGTGCCCTGCGCATTGGACTACTAAGGCCTTCATCATACAGATATATCAATTTAGAATCATTTTCTTCTAAACTCGCATAACCGATCCTGATAATATTGGAACATATTTTAGACAGGGGCGAATTTACCAGTACAGAGTACAGAATTGCGAACAGGAGTTCGGCCACGCATTGTCAAAGGCCGCCAAATTAATAAAAAAATCCAAAAAACATTAATCAAAAATATTCATTTCCTTGGCAACTTAATTTGAAAATTATGACAATGTTATTGTTACAACATTATGGAACTGTTTATTACAAAGAGTACCTAAAGACTCTGTTAGTAAATGTCTGCACTAAAAAATGGTAAGCAACTAATTTATTAATGGACGTAGAATCATTATCTTCTCGCAAAACATTTATTTTCAAATAGATATCGTAAAGATTTTTTAAAGTATTGAGAAAAATGCACTGTCGTTCACAATAGATATTTTTTTGATAATCGCAATTACAATTAATTAATAAGTCAAATATGTATAAGTACATAAAACAACACAAAAACAAACCCGTCCAACCTAGCCACCGCCCTCGGCTTAATCGAGTGTATAACGAAACCCTACTTTTGGTTTTAAAGCAAAAGCACGCCCGGGAATGTCTCAGGAGCAGAAACCCAAGACCGAGGCCGCACCACGCTCACGTGAGGTTTAAATGATTTTACAGAGACTTTCAAATAAAAAGTGACCATAGGAGAGAGGATTATGGTGAACTAACAAAAAATAAATGATTCTAATTACAAAAGGAAACAACAATCATTATTAGTGCAAACAATATTATTGATAATAACTTATGTATGATAAAAATCAGATCCGCAACAAAGCAATTAAATGACCAATCGCCATGTTCATTTGTTTAACTTTTCTCGTGTCTGGAAACTTGTACGTATGCAGTTCGCCGTATCACACTTCACCGTGAAATGTTGTATCCAGGGTTCGGTGGCTGTATCGGAAATATATGGCCGTATATTAAGGACCGTCCAACCTTTTTGGGTTGTATAGTACCTACTGACGTAAAATTCATCTCTAAATAAAACACCGTTCTTGTCAGTTTATACTTTACAGGAAGCCAGCAGCAAACTAATTTTTGAAAATAACCGAAATACTGGATTATTTGTTAGGTTAGGTTTCAATTCTTGATCTAATGAATCTAATAAAATTGGAGACCGTAGAGTATAGTCATCACTTTCCGATAAGTTACCTCACGGCGAACTGTGCACGATGAAATGTTTTACGTACAATTTACATGTAACCAACTTTTCCACTAACTTGTAGGCACTTACTGATAAATAATGTGTTTACATTATCGTATGTACCTAATGCGATGTCCACACGGTGAAAGTAATTAAGTAGGTGAATACATCAGCTTCAAATGGCAATTAAGATCATTTTTAAATATAGCTTCCTAGGGCATGTCGTTATTCGGAGTTCGCACAATTAGAAAGTCGATTTCTCAGAAATGAAGAGCGGCATACATGACAGCGAAAATCATATTTCAGAATATAATAATAACGAACCAAAAAAAAATACATTTAAAAACGACTTCAAAGTTATCATTAGTATCACATTAGCTATGGCCTGAAAATCGCTGCCGTGTGCCAAACGAAAACTTGCTTGCAAAGCGAGAATAGATATATTAGTGATGACCAGATATAAATCTACATTATTTTATAACATTCGGATCGCTGGATATGTGTATACGATCATCGCAAAATATTCCATTTAAAAGTCATGTAAAACATGATAAATGAGGCGTTTATTTTCAAAGTCAGATAAGTTCACAATTCAATATTCGTTGTAAACTGTGACGTCCCGCGGGGGTAGGCAGGGCATGCATTGCTTACGGACGGCACATTATAAAGATCGGCAAACGAAGAAACGAATATTATAACCTTTGAGAGCAGTGGCGGTATTCCGTGATGCAGACAATGCAATCGATTCGTTGAAAAGTGCAGGCATCTTAGTTTAAAAAAAATGGATCCTATCATATTAGTCTTCTGACTCATTATTCTTCTTAGCCCGTAGAGAGCATGATAACCTGGAAAACGTATGGTATTTGATTAGGTCGAAGATTGGAAAGGACGATAACGCCCTTTCCAGATGGACGGACCAAATCAAGAATGTCACGGGTTTTCCACTGACACACGCCATGGTGTGTCGCTGAATGCCGAGATATATGTAGTCAAATTGTTAAGATGGCTGCCCGACGGCCAAATAATCCGGAATACGATCTTCAATTATGATATCCCAACAAAGGCTGGCTAATACATATATGGGTTATAGCCCCCACAACGGGGTCTGACAGGGCTTTAGCTTGGGGGCCTGGGCTTAAAGAGGGCCCGGCGTGGTGATTTGACCAGTTAAGTGAGATAAACACACACCACAGATTTGCTGTAATTCTTTAAAAAAAGTCGCCTATTTTACTTAAAGAATATTGACATTAAAAAATATGTGATTATGCGATGAAAATAAGTGTAATATGATGATTGATGTAATTAAATGACTAATTTAAGTTTAAAATTTTATTTTATGATTATTATTATTTTATTGTTTTTCCTGACTAATGAAAACGGTTATTTATCCAATATGACGAAGTGCCGACAACTCAATAATTCTAGATTTATTTAAAAATACAAAGTATCGCTAAAATTACCCCTAATTTTACCTCGCGGAACCTTAAAGTTCCACGGAATACCAGTTGGGGGACATTACAGTGTAGCGTAGAACATCACATTGCCCTTAACATAAGCGATAGGTAGGTGGCCCGCTTCAGGATGTGGGGACATGATATGGGTACATGACCGCTACTGTTAGTAAATCTTCATATTCATTTAATTAAAAAAAAAAAAAAAACAACGATATGTAATGAAATTAATATATTTTGACATTGCTATAAAATTAATTAAATTCTGATTTACTAGTTCGTGTTGCAATCCATTTGGTGAACGCTATTACTACGCACGACTAGCTGTATGTTGATAATGATAATATATCGACGATATTTATCAAACGGATCTGAGCAAATAAATACTCGTACTTATATCACGGGACATCACTACATGCAACATGCCATGTGTAATAATTATTGGTGCAAAGAAGTGACACTTTTTGGCAAACGAAACGTATTTCAGTAACTCATTATTTGACGTCTTTTTTATTGTCATTTAGTGGATACATTGATGCAGTTTTAATGACTGTGCGGCGCACGCGAGCGGAAGAGAGAACTGAAATAATAAAAAACAATTACGGATATTAGAAACGCATGTTTTATTAATATAAAACGATGGAAAATATAATATTTAGTGACTGTGCGTCCGGCACATAATTGACATTCATTACTTACAAAGAAACATATCCAAAGAAAATGTCAAAGGGCCATATTAAATATAACTGTATATTAAAATTTAGTCCAGTGTGACAATAATTGATAATACTTTTGTGCATTTACAAGAATAGTGATATTTTATTAAATATAATACAGCAGAGACCGGCAATACGGCGACCGTGGGCGATATTTGTTCTGCCTTTGCTGGACTCAAAAATTTTCCTTTTTACAAACAGTTTTCTTATAAATTTCTTCCGTGTACAGTAGAAAAAGACGTTTTTCAAATGAAACCATTATAACGTCGTTTCTATTGCAAATCGTATATCTGCAAAATATGTGTTTTTGACATTTTTGTATAATTAAAACCGCAAAAATTACCTTTACATACATGCAAAATAACACAATTTACAAAAATTCTATTTTCGTTGAAATTATGAAAACCTTTTTGAATCAAGTAGGTACCATACATTTTGTAAACTGTTTTTATGCTTCAATGAAAACTTGAGATTTTGTAGATATACAATTTTGCAATGGAAATGACGATAAGGATAATATTTTGTTTTCATATTAGATGTTCGACATAAACGGTTAATATTGTGAAACCATAACTTTACTGTTTCATATATATTTTTTTAAATAACTGGCATCAGTGAGTTATATTATATATATATATATATATGAGTTTATTCCAAGGATTGTGTTGATCAACATTATGTGCATTGTGAGGGGGGGGGGGGGGTCAAATAACACTTTCCCACTGAGTCTTACAGGGTACCTAAAAATGGTCTTATAGTTAATAAAATAAAACTTACCAAGTATTAATTTAATATAGTATCAATGTGATAATACCGTTTTTATTGATTTGCTATTCATAACTCTTTAAGCTTACAAAAAATAATGTAAGAGTAGAATCAGATACCTATGATTAGGGTTGTTTACGAGGGTCCTTTAATTCAGATGCTGCAAAGAAATGATTTGAAATGAAAAAGGGCAACAATGTTAGTTAAAATAAATATGCCGATCGGCGAATCTACAAAGTAAGCAGATTGAGTATACAAAAACTGCTCATTTGTGGAAACGCCGTAATTGATTGCTAGATTTTTTTGCGCGAAAATTTTCCGGGTGGAAAATTGGATACGGTATTATTTACAATTATCACTACTTTTATGACCGTCATATTGTTAGCGAAATTACCATTTAGTTTCGACATGAACAATTGAAAATTTCAGCTCTCTAATCGCCATCGGCTGTTGTCAAGCGAGATAACTGTCAGGTAATAAAAGTTCGTTGTTAGTTGCAAAATAATGCAGTTTTTTTCCGCTGACATACAATAATTATCATTATGGTGTGCTCAACACACACATTCTCAACAATATTTCACGTGGCATTATTTAGTAGACATTAAGGGGGGACATGCTCAGCGTAGGTCAAAATGGAGCTTTTGTTCTATTTTCAAAGCATGATCCTGGAAATACCTTAAACGTTGTAGATAATCTATTTATATAATTTTGAAGCCTTATTATCCTTTATATGTTTGAACATGTACCGTTTAAAAAAAAAAGATTTTTTTTTTCGGTTAGGTACATGTTCAAACACGCGCGTTAACATCATTTTACTTCCTACTTCAATTTTAGTTTGTAAATTTATGGCTACGGCCGTATGTTGTAGCTTAACCACTGGGGAATGCCAAAAGAAATGTCGTATTTCAAAAAAACACTACCTTATTCATAGGTCAATAATTATTATAAAGCAATCATTATTCGTAGGATGTTTATCACACTTGAATGGTCAAAGACATAGCTTATAATAAGTATCTTTAGAATTATCTTCAAATGTGTTAATCTTGCCCATTTTTTGAATAATAAAATGCCTAATTCTTGTCAAATTTGGGATCACAGAGATTATCAATATAATTTCTTATCGTAAATATTTTACTAAAATTGTCTCGTCATAAATTATACTAATGGTTTTATAAATGCGTTTAAAAATTAATAAATGTAAAAAATTTTAACACCACTGCACAGTTATGTACTGAAATATGACTATATTCTAAAACATCAGAGCGAAAGGTTTAAAAGAATACTATTTTATGTAATAAAAATACTTTATGCAGTCCTCAAATGTTTAAAATAAATATAAAGGATAATAAGGCTTCAAAATTATATAAATAGATTATCTACAACGTTTAAGGTATGTCCAGGATCATGCTTTGAAAATAGAAAAAAAGTTCCATTTTGACCCACGCTGAGCACATCCGCCCTTAATTTAATTCGAAGAATAATTTAATATTAACAAATAAGATCTAATTTTATTTGGATAAGCAACCTACTTTTTAAGTGGGCCGAACTAATTACAAAAAAAAATGTGGGGAATATTGTGATATAATATACCGTATATATTAATATAGAATATAGATCGATTGAACATAATGCAAATTTTAGTATGCCGATTGCATTGACTGGCTAGTATGCAAATCAACCGTGATGAAAAATACTACAGTGATAAATTATGTTCCGACATTTTCAAAGCTTGCGACTCTGCGATAAGCTCAATATTTCGATAGCAAACTATTTCGTAGCATTTCTGTAGGTGTCTGTCTATAAACATCTGTTCATTTACTATATCTATGCCCACATATATATTTTTTGCATTATGTATATTATCCAAGGTGATTATTTTACAAAACTATTAAATTTTATTTATTATTCGACATTTTATTAAGTACCTACCTACTATTAAAAAACCTAATGGAGTTAAATTCAAATTCCATCAAGTACCCTCGGTCGATACTCGATAGTAATAATATTATAAAAATCGTCAATGGGCCGGAAAAAAATCATCCAGGGAAAACAACGAAAAGTATTAGGTACTAAGAAGGAAATGGAGTTGTAAAAACCAGTGGGTGTGATTAAAAAAAACTAAATCATTAATTATTATCGTTGGATAAACTCAACGAAATCGAAGAGAGATGGAGAATTGATTTATGATATTGGTCTACTTCTACTAGGTAAAATGGAACGTATGTATACAATATTTATTTAAACAAATTGATATAATAAAAGTTTCAGAATCTGTGTTTCGTGCGGGCGGAAATCAAAACGTGCATGCCAACCATTAGAAACTCTTTTATGCAAAAGTTTCATGTCAATTCTGTTCTCGAATTACATAATCACAATTCAAAATACAAACATTTATCATCGGATGAAAAGAATACCCAACTATATAGAAGTAGATTATCGATAAATTATGGGTCGTTGTCTCCTAGAGCAATTTATTTCATACCCACTCCTTCTACCAACGAAAGTTTAGCTGCACTCCGCAATTAAAATTCAACAACTATACATACATGTGCGACTTTATTTGTTTATTTTATTAATGAAAACAAATAGTTACAGTGTTATAAACATTGCGTTGGAGCGGAGCTCGGAGTAGGAGCACGGAGCACTGGAGCAATTAGGTTTTACCCGGAGCACCAAAAATTTGTAGTGCTCCACTGCTCTGATTGTTTTTTTATTATGAAATTTTCGTCCTAAAATCTAAAGAAAATAGTGGATATATTTTGACACTTTCCAATACTGGAATTAGTTGAAATATGGCAACACTGCCGAGTGATAAATTTAATAACCTCACTTTTTTGACTGAAGAAGCAAATAATGAGAGACGATTTGCTGTCAGGAATTTTGTTTTATAGAATTAATAATGAAAATGACGATTATTTTAAAACTACTTACTTATTTTTTAATTTTTTTAACATTTGTATACTTGTAGCGGAGCAACTCAAAAAAATCGGTGTGTATACGCGCGTTAGAAGTTATAGATACTTCTTTGGCATAACAAAACAAAAACAAAACTTATGATAAACTAGATTAATTCTTGTTAAATTACGCTTTCAAGAAAAAGGACCGCTTATTGGAAGCCGTTGGTGTATTTATATACACTTTAACTTATATTACTAAATTATATATTTATTTATCGTTGTTTTTATTTTTAAAGTAATAACTGCCACTATGACGTTTAATAGTTTGTTTACGTAAGGAATTGCAAATGGCCGACGATAATAAATTCGCTGCCTAGCAACGGAACAATTCTAAACTATGATATTATACTGTATAATCGTCACGATTGCAGTATGATAGGCTGATAACCGAACAATCGTTGGTTCGAATCCAATCGAGTGTATTTTTTTGTGAAAAATTAGATTATGTGTTACATGTCACACTCCAAAAATTCACTCTGATCTGATTTTCCAAATGCGCGTAAAGAAGTATAACTTCAAAAAGGGTCCGCTCCAATGCTCTGGTTATAAATGCGTATAAAAAACAGACAACACCAAAATATCTCGTTTCCACACTTACCTAGTATTAAGTAATGTACTTAATAATATTGCCTCATATAATATAATAGTATTTACGTAAGTATATTAATGAAATCCCAGGATGAAAAATAATAATACTTAATATAAAATGGATTAACTAACATTTCTATATCAATATATAAGTCGCCTAGAGTCATAACTCAAATTTTGCAATTTTGTCATTTTTTAATTAAATATACTACTTATATAATATATAAGTGATCCTAAAGGCAATTGATCTGTATAAAGAAAAATACATGGCTATGAAAAGTCACTTTAAGCCATGTGAAAATCGTTGACAAAGTTGACTGTGGGTGTCATAACTCACATTTTTCAATGAATAATGTGAGTTCTGTTATCAAGCTTTTTCTAACCAATCAGGGAGCTCTATTTCTCATAGTGTGCTTGCTGTGTGTCTACAGCCTTAGGTTGATTATAATATTTTTTAAATTTACCTAGAGTCATCAGTTTCTCCGGAGCGAAATATTTATTTTTTAAAAAACTTCAGTTCTTCTTCGGTCTTCTAAAAATAGAATCTTACTGATGATTTTATACAAGCAGTTTTGTAGAGCATCGGCCTAATCATCTGTAAAAAGGTGCCTACCTTTTCCTGCAAGCTCTGATAGTTTCTGTGTTATTTTTACGCCAATAAACGGTAAGCCATGAGTACAAAAACTTATAAATACAGTTAATGGTGTGAAAGAAAGACAGAAATAAGAGAAAATAGAACCATCGTAACAGTTAATGTACAAAAAAGTTGTTACTAAACCCATCAATGAAATTGATTTAAAAGAAATGGGAGCAATGTTAGGTTTCTTAAATATAATCTATGTAAATAGGTACCTGTTTAGAATATTCTGACAATATTCTTATACATATTTGTCTTGAATTATCCGTAAAAATATATGAAAATATGTAGGAGAGCGAGACACGGAGAAGACTTCTTATTAAACAGATGCGGAAAAACGCAAATTCTAAATTTGAAAAATTGACGAAATCATTTTTTTAATCGGGCCGTGAAAGAAACCAAATAATACTCTCATAAAAGTTTGACAGAGGCTTACAGTGCGGTAATAGCATATCGAGTGATAAGAGTATCAATAAATTAGTGTGTTATCCAAGATATTTAACTGTCATACTGTAACTTAAGGCAACATACACAATAAATTAAAAAATAGAAACATTATGAATGAGGAAGAACTAATAGTTAAGCTACTTAAAAAGTGAACGAGTTCTGCGATGGTGTGCTTAGCAAAGTCAGGAGACTTTACAAATACTCCATCAAACTGAAGCAGTAGCTCACAAATAATTGAGTCTGAAGCATATACGTAAACGTATGAGAAAGTGGGAGGCAAGGAGAACATGTATGAGACCGTTGATGTGTGGTACTGCCACCTGGTGATATTTGCTAGTACTTATTACATATTTAATTTTCAATATAAAGTTACTACTGTACAATCACAACTAATTTTAGAATACCTACACACAAGACCGAGAAGAATAGAATCGTATGGAGAGACTTTTATCAAGCAGTGGATAGATTCAGATTGATGGTGACTTACCTACATAATTATAATTTACTCTAAAATATTTACATTAGGTATATATATTACTTCAAATAGCATTTAATTCGCATTTAGGTATTATCAATGATTAAATTAAGTTGTCACCAGCTGACCATTAGGTAGTAACTTTCATTGCGGAAAATAATCGAGAAAATCGTTTTTTTTCCTCTCACCATCGGTGAGTGAATCGTTGGTGTACCAAGTGCTGACAGAGTGGTCATTAGTGTGACAGTTGACAAAAAACATTCTAACAATAAATCCTTTGAACCGATTCTAAGAATTATTTGCAATGTACGTATTCTCTAAGCATAGGTCAGTTTCATTTGTCATTAATTTATGACTGTAATACTACCGAACTTATAACTAATATTATGTGAAAGGTTAAAATTACCGTCATTGAAACTGTCACATAGAAGAACATAATTTTATTGTTTTCTTTTAAGGCTGGACATTAATCACTAAGTGATCTGGCAGTGAAAACGTATGAACTGTAAAAATACACATCATAAAAGTTTGTGTCCACTTTTGAAAAAAGGTTTACCCCTTACGTCTTTCTGTGTACAATCTGTAACAGTGCCAAACACAGGTCAATTAAATAATACTGTAATAATAACATACTTAATTGTGTTAACTGTCAATTATGGTGGAAAAGCATTGTATTATTAATTTTAATAAAAACGCAGATTTTTGTACTGATTTCAATTATTTCATTGAAAATGTCTTTCTGAGGCGGACGAAACCGGTACAATTTATTTAATAAAAAAGGAAATCAGTACAAAAAATGCGTTTTATTAAAATTAATAATACGCTAATAAGACCAGTTGTCATGCATGATCAAACGCATGGAAAGAGTAGGTATTGGGCTAATTTGAGTGTAGCGTACTGCGTGGTATCTTCGGATCTATCAATGTCACACAGTTGGAATGGAGACGAAGATACAATAATAATTATGAGCTGTACTCTTTGTACGGGGTCCACACAACGTACAGTCCACTAAATTTGGCCGCGTTAGGTACGTTAGGGCACACGTAATAAAGAAACTAATATTCGGGAAGCCGAAAAGCAAAGACCTAGTCAATCTCGTACATTGTGGAGAGATTGAGGGATTGACGGTTGAAAGAAGAAGAAGTTAAACTCATTGTTAATAATATCATATTATGTACTCTAACTAAGGGGTGGATATAGTCGAAGAATAATAAATAGAGAAAAAATGTTTACGTGCCATATTTTCAAACAATAAAGCATTTCTATAGCTCGGTTAGATAAATACTATTGAAATAGCGGGAGTTTTCCTTGTAGGGGGGGGGGGTATGTTGTAGCAACGAATGAAAGAATTCAATTTCAGTTGGTAATGAATCGCCTACTACCCGCTGTTCATTTTATTTCTGTTAAAGTATTTAAAACTTGCACTCTCACTTCTACAGTACTTACCTAAGCACAGATATTGTATTGCTACATTGTATTTTATTGGTCTGCTCATTATTTTTTGACAAACATTTTCAAAGAAATTAAATTAGTTAAATGTAAATTGTGTAACAGCCAGGTAGGGATTCCGATTTTCAAAAAAATGTCTCAAGGGTTTCAACATTCAAAAAAGGTTGTGAATCACTGGTTTAAGAGTTTCTTCAACTTCTTTGGTAAAATACTGTTTGATGTACGCATAGTCACAACCACCACTTACTAACTAGATCGTGCGTGTGCTCGTATCTACTAAATTATCATTGTCATCGTCGCTGGATAATGAACGCAGCTCGAGCGAATAAGCGATGTTGCAGTCGATCGAGAAAAACCGGTCATTTTGTGCATCGACCGATTCCGGGTCTCGCCGTTACATTTGACTCGATTCGACTTGTATAATGTTCCGAGTGAGGTCGGCGACCCATCGCCCCGGGCCTATTGCCGATTCTGTGCGCGTTAATTGCGTGCAATATAAGATCGGAAATGTAGAACCGAATGACTATACACTCGGTAACACAGCTATATTATAATCGATCAATTTCAAAATTGAAAGATATATTATACACTATAATATGTAAAAATAGTTGATTGACGACAATCAGAAGTATAGAGGATTTATCTTCCATAATACAGTAAGTATAAGGAAGCCTTCAAAAAATATTGATTTGTGATAAACTTCTTCTTGAATTATCTGTAACGTAAAAGAGAAAACATATTAAATCAACAAAATGGCGGTCAGATAAGAAATCAGTATGATATCCAAGTGACTTAAGAGTAATTATGATAGGGATATGATGTTATAACCTACTGCAATCTTAGACAATATACACAATAATTAATAACAAAGTATAAACGTTATGGATGAGGAAGAATCATTAGCCAGGTATGCGTCGGCGTTTGACAAATGAACGCATTCAGCAATGTCGTGCTCGGCAAAGTCAGGAGATTTTTGGAGTCTAGGCAGGCTGATGCAGCAGTTCACAGACAAATATTGAGTCTAAAACACGAATGTTGGCAAGTGGTACTACTGCCATCTGGTAACATTTGCTAGCAAGTATCTAATAATAATAATAATCATAAAAATAATAATAACCATACCATAAGTAGCATCTATCGATCTATCAGTTAAATTAATATTATTCAACGTGAAATCATTACTGTGATGATTGATCATTTCATACAGCTTTATACTACTGATAAAACTCGCATAGAAAGTTTGCAAGACGAGAGATTCGATTGCAAGTATCACTAGTATAACCATTCGTCAAATAGATAGTACATCACAGAATTATTAATATGCATGTAAGCACCTACATACTCTTTACTTTTGCGAGTACTTTTGATGTTTCATATTACATTTTCCATGCTCCATTTTTCACCGTCCACACGAAAAAGTAAACGCGGAAATATATTTTTGTGATTGATGTGTTGCTAGAAATTTATACATTTCCACGAAAACCCGAGAGGATTCAATTACAGCTGAGGATAAAATAATATTTTGCGCGATGTAGCTGTAGGTACTGGAGACTTTTCATCAAACATATTTATATATTTTCGAATTTAACTTCGAAATTTTAATAAACATACCATTATAATTATATTTATGAGTCAAGTCTGTTTTACTCAGATGTTTATCAGTTGTGTATTAATTGTTCTGCATTGTATTTTGACAATTGCTCATCTATGTAACATAACTAGAATACGATCTTCCTAAGTCTATTTTTATCATGTCTTTAATGCGAGTTGCAAAAATTGCAACTATACTAAAAAAAATCTGTTGTAACAATGAAATAAGTAGTGGCCATATTTTCTTGGAAAAAATAATCATCCGATTTGGATGAAGATGGGGAAATAAGAGATTTTTTTCTAATCTTCTAAATCTGAGGCGCTTTATCAATAATTGATCATCTGTACGTGTCACGTTACTGGCTCGTCGTAAACGTTAAGACGTTAAGTTATAATAAATCTGACGACATCAGATACTTTTCTGACGGGAAATATATATATATCGCTAAATTCTACGCTTACATACTCGTAACTTCTTGAAATTAATGAGAGGAGAAAATATAGGTACCTACATAAATTAAACAGTTAACTAAATCTTGACAATGCCCGTAATTTAATACTATTTTTAATGTTATCTGCTCAAAGGTACATTAAACGTGGCGAGTAATAAGGAGAATAGGTAGTTTGTTGTTCAAGAAATCGCTACTTAGCACGACTGTAAACCTGAATTAGACATCGTTTTCATGATATGAGTATGGAGAAATAGGTGCTAATTTAGCGATTGGCAATATTGGATCAATTGACATAGTGAGTGGGTTGCAATAATAATATTTTAACAGATTTTTTTTGCCATGCAATGATAGTGAAATTGATAGAGAAAAATTCGCCCCGGTAACAAGATTCTCCGAATCAATGTGAATTCGTTAAGTAGACTCTGTTCCAGATATTTTTTTTCAAATTAACAATCTAAATACAACTTAGTATGCAAATTTGCAGTTACACCTACAGTGATAAAATTAGCTCAACAGATAATATGTTTCAAAGATAAAATAAAATTATGTGGGAAAAGGGGAAGGAAAGAAGATAAAAATATTAATTTCACCAATGCTGCCATTCAAGAAATATTGTCGGACTTTCGGAATTCGATCGGTTAAATTATATACAAATATCGCGTGATTCTGACGGAAATTACTTGGATTTGTCAATATTAATAATCTACTGTCCTACAAGATTATTTCATATTTAAATTGATAAGGTAGGTACTTTACCATTATTTATGATATAATAAAAACACCGAATTTTTTGTACATTCTGGTCGAAATAAAAAAACGAAATTTCTTTTATTTTGTTAACTGTCAATTCATGGTGGAACTGCATTGTATTGTTGTTTTTATTTAATAAAACGCAGTTTTTTTATATTACTTATTCCACTTTTAATTAATATATTAGGACCGGTTTCGTCCGCCTCAGTGGGACATTTTCAACTGAATACATTTTTTAAATAATTTGTTTAATGCCCCTGACGTAGTATGAAATATTAATGTCCAACCTCATTAGTTTTAAATTAATCTGTTATTGGACGGATAATTATTTATGTACCTATTGTTATATTATTTCTATCGCTTTGAATTTTGTTTGATAAATATTGTTTTAAAAAAATGTATTCAGTTGAAAATGTCCCACTGAGGCGGACGAAACCGGTCCTAATATATTAATTAAAAGTGTAATAAGTACTATAAAAAAAATTGCGTTTTATTAAATAAAAACAACAAAAAAACGAAACCCCAACAATAGTACACGGAGCACCGTATCTAGTGCTGTCCTTTGCAATACCATATTATTATGTTCAAACTCCAACAAAAACATCAAGATTTGATGAGCTTTTAAAACATATTTAAAATCAACCCATGCACTGTATTTGGTTTTTAATAAATTATAATATATACCTATTTAAATGTTGTATAGGGTTGTGAAAACAAATTAATTACCCTAAATTGTGTCAAGGCCCAAAAAGATTAAGAAACCCTGCTCTAGTCTACAAAAATCTTGAAGGGTTTGATGTTTCGAATATGATGGGAAAAGAGCCGCATTTATTTTTTTTGTTTGTTTTTTAATCATATCATAAGAAAAATTATTCTCTTTGAAAAATCCTATTATTACTAAGAAAATTTTGAATAATATATCGGCCAATGTGTTGGTATGTGCTCGTCATACCTTAGTTTACATAAGAAAACAGATTTTTCCTATCGTTTTCTTATTTACGAACCGAAGGTTAAAACATGTCTATTTGACCTGATTTTCCGACTCGAATTTGAAAATAACGTAAAAATTCACGTGTTATATTTCAATCTCTGGATTCTAGAACACAAGTTTAAATATATTTATAATATACACAATGACTTCTAGTACCTACAGTAAATTTTTAATTAAAATCAATACGAATATTCAGATAACCAGACACCAGACCATGTTCCTTGTCTTTTCATTCTTTAAACTCTAACGATATATTTAAAATAACAAACAAAAGATTTTTTTAAATAATTATTGAGTATTTATATAGTATTCATAATTAATTATCTATTGCTTTCGTTAGGTCATCAACGACTTATTGTATAAGGTAAAAGTAAGACTATTGTTTTATTCATTCTATTTCCCACCATTTTCAGATTCGATATTTAAAATTATTATCTAATCTAGTGTCTGTCAAACTTTTTATGGGTACCCATTTGGTATTTTTCTGGTTTTTGGTGCGATATTTTTTGAAGATCATCAATCAATTATGTTGATAGTTTTATGCATTGATATTCAATAGTTTTATGACATAATTGATTAAACGGATTTAAATAAAGTAGGTACCCATTTTATTACATAACATTATAAATTGAAATACAACTGAAAATAAATGTTGGGTAGATACAAATACCAAATAAAATATAAAATTTAGCTATATATTGCTTTAAGATCATCATTTAATTAAGTATCAAACTTTATTTTAGTAAGTATGTAGGGTACCTACAGGTTAGGTTTTCCGTAAATCGTTTTGCGTTTTAAATTATCTTTTTAAAATGAGTTTCTTTATGAATTGAAAAGCTCGAGAACTATGTAGTCTATGAGCAGTAAGCAATACAAAATTCGTCTGCACCAATGCCTGAAAAATCTGCAGGACTACAATTTCAACGTGCATATCCACGAATATAATATGTAATATTGTGTAGGAGGTAGCATAGATCGTGTAAATTCCGTAGGCTACAGTTTATTCAAATTATGAGATTGAAATTGGAAATAAAATTAAAATACTACAACATTTTAGGTATGTGTTGAAAAACTGAATTCTCTTTTATACACCGAATAAAATTATGAAGATAACCATTTATAATAGAAAAATGTACACGTGCGCCAGTTTGAGAGACCTCTTACTAACTGACAGTTGCTGCACTGTTGCTATGCCAGCTAGCGCAACTCTCTACTTCTGACGTCACGCACTATTCTGTTTTTTCTTCTCTTTTTTATAAAAAAGCCTACGATAACATCGTACGATGCAGTCATTCTGCCATTTCGCTCGCAGAGCATGCTTTATTTATGTCAAATGTCAGTTTTTTTTAATACCGTTTTATTCTGTTGGTACAGTACTCACAAACGCAATTATTTTTAGACAAACGACAATTTAACTGGATTCTATTATGTTGGCTAAACAACCGTGGACACAATTTTGACGAAATACTTTAACTGAATATTTTCTAGTCGAATTAAATTGAAATCATGTTCTGAAACGCAATTTTCTCCACTTATTTTACAGCCTAACATAATTTGCTGTAAAAATACTCCACAAGATTACATTATTAAAGTACATTATTTTAGGACGTATATAATTTGTGTAATAAGAAGTTATTATATTGTATTGAGAGAGAAACATATTAAGTATATTTTTTAAATATTTTGTTATATTAGGGCAAGAGGACAGGGGCCTTATGTTAGAACTTGCGAGTCGTGTGAAACATCGTAGTCATTCGCGAAAGTGACGTAGGTTATCGAAATAAGGCATGTCGAAACTTATCACTACCTGAATTAGTCATAATCTGTGTCGACAATATTGCCCATACCAAAGGGCACTCGTGACCATAGTCCCCCATACGAGTTGAGTATGTGAGCATGCGCACTGATGTCTCGCGCCGATAACGCAGTTTAGTTTTCAACTGTCAAATAAAAGTGAAAGGTTAGGCTGCGAAAAGATAGTATTTTATTATTGGGCTCGCGAGAATAATTACCTACATATTATTATTTTATATTTCGCCAAAGCATTGCTATAGATTTGTATCGTTCACCCAATTATTGTAAAATATGTCAATCCCATAAATAGTTACTTTTGCGGCACTTTTAGGATCACGTAATCATCCGCGAAACAGATCAAATAATTATGTTAACTTATGTCAAAATGCTTTTTCACTCAGTGATGCACTATTTATACGTAATTTTCGATTAAACAAAGAGCTTGTGAGATATATTTTACAAATTCTCACGCCATATAGGTTTATTAGGTATCTTAAGTTTAATGTTACTACCTACCTACAAGCGTGAAGAGTTTACAATGCGAAAAAATGAATATGGTTGCATAGATTAAAATTAATCAAAGACATAGAAGATGTATGTTATATTTTGACACATTATTACGTTTATAATATTATATCCATGGAGAATTAAAAAGTCGTAGGTAGGTATAATGTTGAGACGGACATAACCTCACCTACCTCATTTCAATTAAGATCACTTAATTGAAACCTCTCCATTCTTTTGCTACTTTTGCACGACGAAGGACGAGAATTCATGTACCTATTACCCGATTTCCATGTTTATTTTGATATTTCGTTTCGTATGTGACAGTGACCTTGAAAATCAAAACGTCAAAATGAATGAGTTCGCTGACGGAAAGAACACGGCATTACCAATTTATAAACAATAAAGATGCCGAATTATTATATTACCTATTCACAATGTTACTTAATACTCTGTTATCTTGAGTTCAATTAATTATGTTAATGTTTTATAATGGTTTGTAATGAATAAATACCTACATAAAAATAAATATTATTGAAGACACTGTGTTTATTTTGTTAAATCTTGTTTTACAGTGTAATAATATTATATGGTTTCGCATTTATGTAAGGTTATATTCTACGTACATATATCTATATCATATTATACTAAATCAATCGAATATTGTAGGAATTATACACAAACATAACCAACAAAAATAATGATTTCGTTTGACATTTCATTTTTGACGTTTCATCTTGTACCATAGACACCGATTTTCTCGGTTTTGGCGATGTTGCCAACTAGTCACTCGCGAGTTAAAATAGTCCGTAGCGAGTGGCTTCAAAAATAGGTGTTATCGTATACGGTATGAAACGGGCGATACTAACTTGTCATACCACACGGTTTTCGACCATACGACTCGCAAGTTCTAACATATCCGCCCTGAAGTCCAAAAAATACTTTAAAATATGTAATGATGTTGTTTTTTATTTTCTAGATTTGGTGACACATGCTATGTATTCTATGAACGGGACAGATAACGAATATCTCCACTTTGAAAAATAGAAACGTGAAAACCGGCTATTTTAAATAATATGTATCCAAAGAGTCCTTCAGTTTTTTGGTCATATACCTACCTACCTAGCTGGAAACGAAAATAATAATTTGGAATAACAAATCTTCAGCGTAAATGTCTTGAGTCGACGAGGAAAGAGGAGGTATATTCGAAGAATACCTTAACACAAACCATTGTTAAGTATTCTTATATTCCAATCCCGATATTCTAGAAAATTTGAATTTGTATGCACCCGTCAATTAGATGCGTGGTCGCCATGATCTATTTTGGGTGAAAGCTGTTTAAAAAAAATAAAAAAAATTTCGGTTGGGTACATATTGTTTAAACACGCGCGTTAACATCATTTTACTCCCTACTTCAATTATAGTTTGTCAATTTATGGCTACGGCCGTATGTTGTAGCTTAACCACTGGGGAATGCCAAAAGAAATGGCGTATTTCAAAAAAACACTACCTTATTCTTAGGTCAATAATTATTATAAAGCAATCATTATTTGTAGGATGTTTATCAGTTATCACACTTGAATTATCAAAGACATAGCTTATAATGAGTATCTTTAGAATTATCTTCAAATGTGTTAATCTTGCCCATTTTTTGAATAATAAAATGCCTAATTCTTGTCAAATTTGGGATCACAGAGATTATCAATATAATTTCTTATCGTAAATATTTCACTATAATAATGTCGATATAAATTATACTGATGGTTTTATATATGTGTTTAAAAATTAATAAATGTAAAAAATCTTAACACCACTGCACATTTATGTACTGAAATATTACTATATTCTAAAACATTAGATCGAGAGGTTTAAAAGAATACTATTTTATGTAATAAAAAAACTTTATGCAGTCATCAAATGTTTAAAATAAATATAAAGCATAATAAGGCTTCAAAATTATATAAATAGATTATCTACAAGGTTTAAGGTATGTCCAGGATCATGCTTTGAAAATAGAACATAAGCTCCATTTTGACCTACGCTGAGCATGTACCCCATTAACAGTAAATGATCTCAAAATGGAATAATTAATAGCTCATAAGATTATTCAATTTCAAAAAACTTAAATTATTTGAATTTATGTATATCACGGCCACGGAAATCATCGGACAGTCGAGATGCACAGAATCAAAACGTAGGTATCCAGAATTCAAGAGGTATTACAAGATATTAATAAAAACGTTGTGTATCTTGAAACGTGAATAGTTTCATTATTGTACCTAATGCCGGGTCCACACCGAAAACAAGTCGCGCGACAACTCGTTAAATTTTACGATAAGCATGATAATTATCGTATAATTTCTTAAGCAATTATGATAATTATCGTAAAATTTAACGAGTTGTCGCGCGACTTGTTGCCGGTGTGGCCGCACTTTAAGGATATATTTTTACACGTTTACAAATTAATGTTATAATGTGAGTATGCACGTATATGGCAACATAATTTGTAGTACACATACTACAAAAATAAGTTACCTTTCATCAACAAAGGTAGCTTTCATAGGCGTTGACATAAGATTTCACTTAACGCGATAGTTTCTTGGCAAGAAAAAACGTAGGTATTACAGCCATACACTGGAGGAATGAATTAAACATAGACATTTTAGAATTTAGATTGCGAACATTTTTTTTTGATTATGCAGGAATTATTAGAATTATTAGCAATAGTGTAACTTACTGTGTAATATTGTACGACAATCACATAATCAGGGCCTGTAGCAAGGGCGAGGCCCGATTGGATCCAATCGCTCCAATCGCCGACCGGACCTGACAAATAGAAGCTATTCTTCCAATCGTTCATTTTGATCATGTTACAGGTGTTTAAATCATCTATCGGGACTTAACTAATGATTTTTGTTTTGTTACACATCATTTTAGGTGATTTCAATTAATTATTTTTGAAATTATTTCTAATTAAAGTGTAGTAAACTAAACGTTTCAATGTTTTTTTGTTCACTTGAATTTTGATTAATGCAATGCGCGCATAATTAAGTAAAAGTCAGTTGTTTTAAACAGCAATGTTTATATGCCGAATCCAGTCCGTTAAAAAGAAAATAGTGTATGGCCAGCTTAATTCGTTTAGTGTGCGATTTTTTTTTCAATAGAGCTCGCACACAAAAGCGTGAAAACAAAGTTCCTCGTTTTTTAATTGATTCTGTAGAAATTGTACGCCGGCGGCATATGTTTCCGAAGTATCCTGGAAATAGTATCTGTGGTGTCTTCGGACTTCGGAAACATAATATTGAAACAATATTCTCAACATCGACAAAGGTCCGAAATATGCTAAGACCAGTAAAGGACTCACAGCCTTTGTACTCGGCAGGTGTATACCAGATAAGCTGTCGTGGATGCCCAAAAAAGTATATAGGCCAGACTTCTAGAACGGTACAGAAGCGTGTGAGTGAACACGAGAGAGCATACCGTCTTAAACATTACACGATGTCGGCAATTGCCGAGCACTCGATGGATACAGGGCACAAATTTGACTTCGAGACCAAGATATTGGGTCGTAATAAAGGATATTTCGCACGTTTGGTAAAGGAGGCCATTGAAATCCACAGAAACCCTGAAAACATTAATAGGGATGATGGATTACGATTAAAAACGTCATGGCTTCCGGCACTATCAGCAAAATCTAATATTCGAGCCAGTATCTCCGGTCGTAATGATTGACAGATTACTCTGAGCAACGTTTGCTCTTAGATAATCGGATTCCTTTTGACATTCTTAGAGCAACGTTTACATTCACATACCTACACCACATTTCATCATAAAACATATCTCTTGATAATGGCCTCTGCAACGAGCCCGAAACGTCGAGTAAAGAAGGAAGAAGGAGACACGGTGAAAACCCAAGAATATACTACGATAAAAAACAACCGTGAAAGCCTCAAACATTATAAGAATACATATTACACGTCATGTTGTCGATCACTTTTCTAAAATAGTAGTTAGTAGTTAAAAATGTTATTTAATCTTTAAAATATCCAAAATTATGTATGGTTTAATGGCATTATTTTAGATATTTTATGGATAGACGATTATTTTTCAACTATTATCTATTATGGCTTGGTTTCGCGTTGTTTAATTGAATTTTAAAAACTAACCAATATATCTGTAAATTATTGTTCAATGAAAACAGTTACGTATGACCAATGACATTAATAATGGACGACGCACTCAATACAGTAGCTAGCAAGTAAATTCGCGCATTCGCATGTATATGTAGACGTCACGCAATTTCTATTATGTGATATCACGCATCGGGAATTTATAGCAATATCACCTTTATTGTAATGGCGTTAGAGCAGTGTTTCCAATGTCAATGTTCATTTGAGCGAACCCGTTCGAACCGAACCATTCGGCAGACCCAACAAAAAGCATCAGGAATTTATAGAAATATCACCTTTATTGCAATGGCGTTAGAACAGATTATGCCATTCGGCAGACCCGACAATTAAGTGAGTGTAATTTTCTTTTCCAGATGATTCGTCCATATTAATGTCATTGCGTATGACTGATAAAGTTTATTGTGGACTATTTAAGTCGGATCTTAACAGCCTACCTCCACCCTTCGCCACTGCCATAACACATGTCTGATATAATCCACCAAAAGGACAACTTTTATAAAGTATTTAAAGTTATTTAATTAAGAACAATAATTAAACTATACATCGTAGGTTTTATAAATTTAGATACTTAATTGTGTAGCATTTCAATATAATTATAGCAGTATGATAATATGGCGTATTGTATCAAATCCTACAAAAATTGTATATTTCCAGACTGCCTATCCGGGACTAGGTGTAAATACCTACATAGGCGCCATGTGTGCCGACGATCGTAGTCTTTCAAGCAAACATGTTATCTGTACAGGTGTGGGCTATGGAGAGGCAGCATTAATCCAACTTAGAGTCGCATTGAGGTCAACAAAGTATTATTTGAAAACTAAATGCCGGCTGTTCCAAGCATGTGTACTACATTATGGTCTTCTATTACTATCCGATAAGATATTTTATCTGAACAACACTCAAGGGTCTCAATTTTTATGTTTTACGAATCGACATGTATCTCAGAATGTATAGTACACTGGTACAACCGTGTCACAAACACAAGAGTACATGAGCAAGCGCATCAGTCTTTGGTAACGGATGTGATCACGAAGTGACGCATCGTGTGAGTGGGGAAAGTATTCCGGGTAGTGGGTAACTGCCAAGAGAGCAGAACTCCGTGATATTATAGCACAACCACATGGATGTCGGGCATCGCAAACGACGCTGGTTTAATCTAGCTGTAAGCCGACTCGCACATCAAAACTCATCTCGTCTGCAACGTGTTGAATACGTCGACGATACGTCATCGTTATTCACAAAACACACATTGCCAAATGGGCCTCCGCAGATTGGTCGAATGCGACTTTTTAGTTTGAAAAATCATCTAGTGCTGCTATCAACAAATCGCAGGCATCTCGGGTGCGAGTCGAAGACACCAGAACGCATATATACACCTACGAATTGGTCATTCTAATACTGGCTCGCCTGTTGCCGAATCCAAATATTTATACTTTTCGAGGGGTCACGTGCGACTGTCACTAGGTAGATGTGCGCGGTCATCATATGCAACATCAGATCGATGTTCCTAGAAGGTTTGAGCTATGGCTGTGTAGCAGATGAGGCGAGTTTAGATGTGAGAGCCGGCTAAGGATTGACCGCGCAACGAGGTGTGGATATGACAGGATAATCGGGGCTGGCCCGAGGAAAATGGCGTGATTTTGTGCTAACCATATAATGTTTCAATGCTGGAGCATCGGCTATCAAGTTTTCGTATAATTAAATATGTATAATTTTAATGTTTTTGGTAAAAATGCCTCTCAAGCAATCTCGTCAATAAAACAAACAATGACTTTTTGATCGTTCAATAATTTATCATATACCTACTACTTGTCCGTTGAAACTTCACTAATTATTACAATCTGCATGTAAGTATTATTTTTTATGACTGCTCGTAAATCAAAGAGAATGCCCACATCAATTTATACGATCAAATAACAATAATTAATGAAGCATTAGGATTAGAGTATTAAAATTCATTGGGTTAGTTTTTCATTTATCTACGTATTGGCTGTAAATCTAGTTTTAATAATAATATGTAAATAAAACAGCGAGCGGCGTCGGGGCGACAAACAGAGCGTGAATCCCGTACCGTAAGCGTCGCGGCCGCGAGTCGCGATTCGGCGTCCAATCTCCCGCGTCGCTTTTCCCGGATTTCCCCGTTTCACCTAACAAGAGCAGCGCGACGTCTTTTAATGGTTTTAGATTTCGCGGAAACAGATGCGAAGACAAAAATTCTACGAAATACTGCTTACATAAAAATACCAGAATTGAAATGAAATAATATTACAATTGTGTGATAATAATACTTTTTACCCAAACACAAACAATGAATAAATAAAATCGTAAATGTAATTGCTTGTTACTTTTGAAATTATTTTCAATTCTTTTTGAGTATTTGCTATTACTACGAAGTAATTGAATATTTATCAATTAATACAGATAGAATTTAGAATTCCAATCTTAAATAGGTAGTAAGGCTTAATGGTTTCGATTAATTATGTTTGCTATAAGTTCATCCTCAAAACGATCTAAATATACATAAACTACAAATAGATCGTTCGGATGATAGGTAGTAAATACTCTGGACCGAGAAGACTGGAAACAGTGAGAGAGACCTTCATATAGCAATCGATATAATATAATGGCCATGGCCCCCACAAGAGGGGGGCTGACAGGGCTCTAGCCTGGGGGCCCGGGCTCAGGAAGGGCCCGGCGTAACGAGTCGACCTGATAAGTGAGATAAACACAGATCACAAATTTGCTCTAATAGTAAAAAAAAAGTCTCCACCTTAACAACTCTATGATTCAAATACATATTCAAATGGATGTACCTACATATTAAAAATATAAAATATCGCTAAAAATACACCTTAATTTTACGGAGTACCTACACCATTTGGAAAAAGCTACTGCAGCGCGTCACACTACCTAGGGTGACGCGTAGGGTGTGGGGGCCATGATAATAGCTGAGATGATGATGAAGAAGTATGTATTAATCTTGTTGAATAATCAATAAGAAAATCACCTTTAATATACCTGGCTTTCGAAACAAAACAAAATTTTCACGAATATTTGGTTGTTATTCCTGTATTTTCTTAGTATAATAAAAAAATACCTACGATTATATTTTCTTCTTAGAAATATAAATTCTTTTTGTAACATACATTTTCCTTCAGTGGACACAGTGCAGGAATATACCATACCTATAAAAATAATAATAATTGTTGCATACGTGCGTACGTTTTAATTGGTTCACGGAGAGGAAACTTTGGCAAATTTCTGAGAAATTGCGTGATAAAATAGACTTCTTTGTAACATATTTTGAAAAAAAAACGTGATAACTTGACCATGAAAAAGAAAGTGGAAAACAAAGATTTTGGACTATGGAAATCATTCGAACTTTTTAAAGATTTGACATCGATTTCAGAACAAATTAATTAGTAACCGCCTAAAAATTAATATTTTCGATGTATCAAGGTTACTTACATAATTTGTAAATAATGAATAAAATGGCGTCCTTTACTGACAGTTTAATTTGGTTATCTGCATGGTTACAATTATTTGTGGTTTTATGCGATTGTTTGACTAAATATATAAATAAATTTCGTTCATTTGAAAAAAAGTCTTCTTTAAGCTTTGTATCACCAATGCAAGTTGTTTTTAAAATAACGTTTTAATATAAACTTCAAATTTAATCACAAGTGTGAAACTTGATACAAGTGAATCTGCAATACGAAATGAATTGCATATTATCAAATCAGTATCCACAATTATTACTATTTTCAGCTTCATTTGTTTTACAATATGGTAGATTTTTGGTTTATTTGAGCATTTTTGAAGTTATTAATTAGTTTCTTTTTTTGTGTTAACTGTCAATTCAAGGTGGAAACGCATTGTATTATTAATTTAATTTAATAAAACGCATATTTTTATAGTAATTTTTCCACTTTTAATTATAAATAAATCTGGACTGGTTTCGTCCGCCTCAGAGAGACATTTTCAACTGAGCCAAGATGAAAATGTTCCTGTGTTTTCAAATTAATAGTCAGTAGTTTTATATGTTAGTCATTAGTTTATAAGTTTTAAACTAGCGTTTCGCTTATAGGTACATATTATGTACAATTAATGGATTGTTTTGACATAAATATGCACGGTATGTTCAGAGATTATGTCAAAACAATCCATAATTTTACATAATATAAGAGAAACGGTAGTAAAACTTGGGTTCTCATTTCACTGCAACCAAAAACATTTTTTTTTATTTATCAGGGCAGAATTGCCTGAGGTGAGTCCTGGGCCCTGGCCTCCTGTAACACTTCACCTGTTCCTAACGAAAGTGGCCACTTTCCAATTCGGTAGCCATAGCGAAAAATACAGAGATCAGCGCAATGATATAAAAGTTGTTATGGCAACGGTATTAATATCATCAGGTTCCATTATCGCAGAAAGAGTCATTAAGCGTGAATAGAATAAAAAGAATACTATCCAATTTGAATTTAGCGCTCTTACACAGCTGAGGCACGTTTGGCTTTCGTGGAAAAACGCACGATCGGCGAAAAAAAATGTAATTAAAAAAACTCTTTTTGGCGAAAGTTGAAAGAGTTGTATCGTGTGACAGCTCGCTTTGGACATGCTGATTTTTTAAAAAGTCCACATGGACGTCGGTATCTTTACTTATAGATCGCTAGACATTACGCCGCTAGTGACGATATTCCATTTGACATGCTACAGATGTTGGCAGGTTTTCATGATTTTTTTTTTACAATAATTCGTACTGACACCATTTTTTTTTGCTTCTCTTATGTAATATTTAAAACTGCAATGCATAACGTAATAATGATTATTTTTAATTACAGGTTTAAAGATATTGTACAATTATGATTGTTAAATTAATTAATTAATTGTTATGATCACACAATTTTACTGTTATAATTAATTGTTTCCATATGTTTTGTTATAATACGTATAGCTTTTTATTGGTACCCACTCGCCTAGATACTTTAAAAAAAGCAAACGAAACTGAAACTTAATACATTTGAACTATTTAGATAAATTTATTTAATACTGGCGATCTTTCACAATTTCGTCGTGAACTGACAGAAAAATCGACAGATATAAATACAATTATACAGCATGCAGAAATAAATGGATTTGTTTCGAACGTAAGTGATTTCAAATCAATGATATAGATAGACAAAGATTGTATCAAGGCGCGCGCCCCACTTCTCCCACTTCCCGCACATCACCTCACCACTCCAACGCTGCTATCTGATCACTTTACAGTTTACTTCATTATACATATTCTATAGTTTTACCTTAACTTTAAAACCTTTTGAGATATCGAGAAGAAACTAGGTAGATACTATACTGGTACCAACGATGTAGTCTCAAAGCTTTGAAAGCTTTGGTCCAGTAGATTTTGACAGAACAAACAGGAACTGTTAAGTATGTAGTAGGTTTACCTACCTAGAATACCTATAAGTAAACGATTTTATCGATGACGACGAAGAGATTTTTTAAATAACTCACTGTCTTGAATAATATTCATTGTGAATAATTTCAATCTCTTTTATTTATTTCAAATCGACTTTCGTTATCGTGATAAATTACCTGTTTAGTATCTATATTAATAATTTTTATGTTTCCAACTTTGTGATTTTGTCCCTACTGTTCCATATTTTTATAATATAAGTATGTAATATAATTTGATATTCTACCTTTATTTATGTCAGAATATAATATACATATTATGTCACGTGTCACTACTACACCGCGGGAGCGCGACAAGTAAAAATTTCGGTATTTAATGCTTAGATTAGACGATTAGAGTAAAGTGAATAATATTATGTACTTTATAAAATTCATTACTCATTGCTTCAATGTTCAAACACATTACTTTAATTTACAAAAAAAAAACACGCGTTCGAACCCAGCAAAAATATATGATTCATTAATTTAAATAATCCGACGTTCAAATTTCAGTTTCATAATAAATTACATAGCAACATAATATCCGTAAAATGTTTTATGAAATAGTGGGAAAAAATATATATTATGTATTCATATTACTCAGTTTTATCAGTCAAGTCATTTAGCGTAAATTTAGAGATGTCACATTGTCATCGTATACTATCTATCGAAAGAAAATATCGATATTTTTTCGTTACAGAATCAAAAAAAAATAATCGAAGTATCTATCATAACTAAAGAATTGTCTTGACATTTTTTTGCGATTTTTGATTGAATATATGTAATATTACATATTATTATGTATTCACAGTTTGAGGCAACAAGGTCATACGGCCTTTTATCTTTATCACATTTAGACAGCGCTCGAAATTGAAAAGTTTACGAACCGGAGCGCTCGAAGTTTTCTGAAGATATTAACTTAGTTATCAAAACTTATGCGTATTTTATAAAAATAAGTGTGTTAGATTTTTGATTATGGCTTATCTAGCTCAGATTGTCAAATTATTTTTCCACTAGAAGGAGCGATAATTTTACCGATTTCACGAACCGGTACGGTGCTCCGGTGCGCTCCGATCCATTTCGTGCCCTGCATTTAGGTCTCACGATAATAGCTATACAGATTGAAAAAGAGTTTATGGCCCTTGGTCATGAGTGTAGAGGAGAGAAAAAAGGAGAAGGAATGAGTTATATATGCGCAATAGTGTAATAGTGGTTTATCTATCTCTTCTAAAAATGGATGTACCTAACATGAAAAAAATAATTATTATATTGTAATCAGCGAGGTCCCTTGATAAAGTGCCGCCTCTATACAATGTTTCAAATATCTGCAAAAAAAATATTTGTCTTACCAAATTGTATTATTTTAATTCGCTACAATTGAAAGCGACGTTAGCGCCGCAGGCAAAGGGCTAGCGTATTCGCAAAATGTATCCTTAAAAGTTGTATTATTCATATATTACCATCCTTAATTTCCCACCCATAAAAGTAACGCATAACTTATTTGTCCACACGGAAAGTTAGTGTGTGTATACCAGGGAACTCATAAATAATGGGAACTAAAATACCGGGTATGGATAAATATATAAAAACGGGTATGGGGTAACAAGCAACCGATCTCGAGTGTGGAAGAGTATGGGATACACTTAAATACGTGTCAACAATACCTATGTCATTTTAAACTTGTCCTTCGTTCTGACAACTGCTCTCAGTTATGCACTGACGCTCATTCAATATTGGTGTATTTGAAGGTTGCAACACACACTATTACACGTCTATAATGTGTGGTTCATTTTCGTAGGACACTCACAAATTCAAAACAATGCGTCAAAATGTAGTTATATTGGGGTATAGCCTATCGGAATGATATTTATTAATCTGTTCTGTTGTGTATGCAGCGCTCGAAATGGAGAAATTTACGAACTGGTTTGCTTGATAATTTTTCGAAAATATTAACTTAGTTACCTATCTAACTATATGTAAGTATATTAAAAAAAAAAGTGTATTCGATTTTTCGTTATATGGCCAATGTAGATCAAACGGTCAAAATATTTTTTTCCACGAGACGGAGCAATAATTTTGGTGATTTCATGAAGCGGAACGGCGTTCCAGTCATTTCGAGCCCTGTGTATACGTATGGAAAGAGAGCAAAATTTTCCCACCGTAAAAAAAACATTGATACAAGATGGCAGCGCCAAACTGGGAGGCTGGGAGGAGAACGATCTTCTTCCAGTTATCCATGGATACAGCTGAGCGGATTATTAATACCAATGAAGATACCGTATTACATTCACGATTCCTCTTTTATTGTTTAAGTCTGTCCAAACTGTCACATCCTCTGACGCCTAAGAAACATGGCCAACTAAGTGAATATCTTATCTCAGGAAAATGATAGACGATTCTGAGTATGCGCCTCCAATACCAACTATAAAGCGTAATAATATAAAAATAAAACAGTGACTGAGGTTGACATAATTGAATTAGTAAGATTTTGGTCACCTCCGTTTCCACTCTCCTACAGAATACCTACAGTCTACGAATATGGTATCCGTATTGACTGTATTGAAACAAAGTGTCGATCCCAGTATTGTATGAAAATGAAAGTATCGAAGTAGATGTCAAAAATCAGTTAAGTAGTTTTTGACATCACTGAACATGGTTGTTCACGCCACACGTCTTTCATCGCCAGGTAATTAATTTATGCTCACATGTGAATCAGAGATTACACAATTTTTTCGCATATTATATTTATTTATTTATCACCTCTCGGAAACTTCGAGAAAGTGATCTCGAAGGTTAATAGCATAGTAAAGTCATGCATTATCTGAAAAGCCACGTTGCTGTAGAATATGTATTTATAAATAAATTCAACTCGCGCATCTTGTGATTCACATGTGCTCGCGGAGAATTTCGTTTGGATTTTAGAAGGCCACAATCATCTGATGTTTTCGTCATTTCATTTCAAATTCTAAAATAATAATTTATTAATAAATACAACTTATAATGCATTGAAGTATTTACCTATGCAATTATATTTATTATATTTTACGTAGGTACATTTTTTGATACTTACTCGTGTTTTCGATCGACTCCTACGTATAAACTGTTCCATAAAGCTGAGATAAATTATTAGGAGTTTTACAAGACTAGTTTAGTTACAGTTATAAAAAAATGCACAAATAAACAAAAAATATGTCATGCGCACACATTCACAAGCTTATTCAAAAAACTATGACTTGCTCACTGTGAACATAAATATTATAAGATAGGTAGATACGTTTAGAGTTAGGTTTCGGAAATTTCTCGAGGGGAAATCTCGAGAAATTTTCGAGATTTTCCATCTCGAATCTCTAGAATTGAAATTTTTAACATTTCGGGAAATCCCGGATCTCGAGAATCTTTTCTCGGGATTTCTTCATTATGAAATATTAATCGATTTTCTATATGGAAAAAGTGGACAGAAAACACGAAACGTTCAAAGACTGATCGGGGCATTCAACGCAATGAAGCCAACGTCGACTGAAAATGAGCGCAATTTTAGGGAACACATTAGGGAATTTTGTGTCTCAAAATCGTACGCGATTGTCAGACGCAGCGATTGACAGTCTGTGTTTTTCGAAAGTCTATTTTGTAATGTTTTGAATTAGTTTTGTTTTCCTACATCTATTTTGTTTGTTTTCTTACATCTAATATATAAAAATTAATATTTGTGTGTTTGTGTGTTTGTGTGTTTGTTTGTTCGTATTGAATGCGCAGCCATACCGTTCATCCGATTGCGATAAAACTTTGTAAACTTATTGCTTGCACTTGCGCGAAGAGTATAGGCTATACTAATATGTAAAAATGAATGTCTGTCTGTCTGTATGTCTGTCTGTCTGTGTGTCTGTCCCGTATGCGTTCCTATACCATTCATCCGATTGCGTTGAAATTTTGGTAAGTGGTTGTATGCACACCCATGAAGGTTTCTAAATTAGAAAAATCATCATCTTCTTCTTCTTCTTCATTCTATTTTCTTTTATTCGTATGGTTCCTATACCATTCATCCGATTGCGATGAAACCTTCGTCAGTTGTTGTGTTAACACCCGCAAAGGTTTCTGAAATAGTACAACCATCTTCTTCTTCTTCTTCTTCTTCTTCATTCTATCTTCTTTTATTCGTATGGTCCCTATACCATTCATCCGATTGCGATGAAACCTTCGTCAGTTGTTGTGGTAACACCCGCAATGGTTTTTGAATTAGTACAACTATCTTCTTCTTCTTCTATTCTATATTCTTCTATTCGAATGCGTTTCTATTCCATTCATCCGATTGCAATAAAATTTTCGTCAGTTATTGTGCCAACACCCGCGAAGGTTTCTGAATTAGTACAACCATCTTCTTCTTCTATTCTATCTTCTTCTATTTGTATGCGTTCCTATACCATTCATCCGATTGCAATGAAAATTTGATCAAGTGTTGTGTTCACGCCCGCAAAGGTTTCTGAATTGATACAACCATTTTCTTCTTCTTTTTCTTCTATTCTATCTTCTTCTATTCGTATGCGTTCTTATACCATTCATCCAATTGCGATGAAATTTTGACCAGTTGTTGTGCGCAAGCCCGCAAAGGTTTCTGAATTAGTACAACCATCTTTTTCTTCTTCTATTTGTATGCGTTCTTATGCCATTCATCCGATTGTGATGAAATTTTGACCAGCTGTTGTGCGCACGCCCTCGAAGGTTTTAGAATTAGTACAACCATCTTCTTCTTCTTCTATTCGTATGCGTTCCTATACCATTAATCCGATTGCAATGAAACTTTGGTGAGTTGTCATGCGCATGCCCACGAAGATTTCTGAATTAGAAAATCATCTTCTTCTACTATTCGTATGCGTTCCTATACCATTCATCCGATTGCGATGAAACTTTTGTCAGTTGTTGTGCGCACACCTGCGAAGGTTTCTAAATTAATATTATATAAAATACAAAGTTTGTTGTTTGTTTGTTCCATCCAATTTTGTTTTTTTTTTACTAAATATTAATAACATTAATAACGTTTTCATATTTTGGATTCGATTTTAATTTAGTGTTCTTATGTTTGACCTTTACTCCTATTAGAATTATTTTCATATTGCCATATTGTATTACACAAATATTTTAATATTAAAAAAATAATTACCTCATATTATTTTTCAAATTTCTAAGATAAATATAACCACGAAGCGACCCTGTGCGAAGCCGAGTACTTCAGCTAGTTAATAATAAAAAATAATATTTTTTTCGAATTTGTCTGTTTTTACACTGATTTTAGGATTTTTACAGGTTTTTTATCAATTTCCCGATATCTCGAGAATTCTTTTCTGGAAATCCCGAATCTTGAGAATTCAATATTTCGTTATTTCGGGAAATCCCGAATCTCGAGATTGAGAATTTCTCGGGAAATACCCAACTCTAGGTACGTTAAATAAATATGTGTATCACTACAAATATCACTTAATAATATGAACTTAAGTCTCTGTCCAGTTTATATATGGGTAAGACTTAGCCTTTTAACTATTCCTAATAAAGTAATGCCATAAATATTATACAGTAGGTACCTATATGTAGAAATCCTCAAACTAAAATCTATCGTCTGCGGTCAATTTATTGTTCCATAGATTAATATTATTATCCGTGTAACACTATGGAAATTGAGTTTCTTATATTTTCTTTTTGTACCATGATTAAGTTTTAGATGTCGAACAACAACTGTTAATTATCATTTTTTTATCACCGCTATCCATTCCAAGACAATAAAATGTTATCATGTAAAAACCGATGTAAACAGACTTGTCTAATGTCAACGCAGATTATGTTGACCCATCGACGCTATATTTAATTTGGTATTTTTAATAATTTATTGTAAATTTGGCACATTGTCTGTTATAATGTGTACTTTAACTGGGATTTATCAAGCAGCATGACTTGATGTTTTTCTAATACATTCGTACCAGTTCGAATACCAACAAAATATAAGTAGGTAGGTTTCTAAAATACTAACAATTCAGAAAGCACATTATATTTATTATAAAATCTTTTCGTTCACATTAGAACAAAGGACGCAATACAGGGATCCAGAATCGAAAGCTCAAATCCTCGTAGCTGTTTATAGTTTATTTATAGTATGCTTGTTGCATATTAAACAATAATTTTCGTAAGTCTTTTCCACATTTTGGACATTCGTTTTTTTAAGACATAATTTGTATTTGATTACTAACTTAATGTACATAATTAATAGAATTATTATTGTGAGGGTGAGTTGCTTCGACCAACACAAAGAACAGATGAAAATGTCAGCCATATGTTGCATTAAAATATTTTCATCATTGCGGCTTACACATTTAACAGATTTTAGATAACAGTTTTTTTCTAGCATGGCCTGTTGTCATAATATTATTTACTTATATTTTGTAACGAGAGAATGTCATCATTTTTATTTATTATATCATCCGCTTAGCATCTGTATTATTTGAAAGACTAATCTTAGCTTACTAAAAAAATCCAACAACACGTGAGAGAAATTCAATGCTTGCGACAATTATTTATTATACTTACACAATTATTGTGATGTGTGGCGTAAACCATACATAGATAATAAATTATTTATAAGTACTTACGTAAATTGATATTGATTTATTAAGTTATTCGTCATTGCAGATGGTTTAATTTCAATAAATTATATGCGTAGTAAATATAATTGGTAGCACAAGTGTGTAAAGCGGGTTTATTCGCAACCTAGAGGCAGTAATCGGCGGATCGGCCCGATGTCGGAAAATGAAAAATCTCGGTGCCCATTTTGGAAAACGCTACGTACCTACCTAATGACTATTAATTGTATGACATTTAATAAAGAAAATTAGGTACAAGTCGGTTTACATCAAGCCAGGCAGGAACTGTGCCAATTTTCATAGCCGATTTTGGCAAAAACATGAATTCAAGAATTTAAACTTAACCTAACCTAAAAAATAATCCACTACCTAGGTATATCTGTCGCTGGTTTCTTGTAAACCGACAAGAACCGAAAATTATATTTAAATTTAATTACAATCCGGACCATTTTAGAATGATTACAGTAGTTTATCTTATATAATGAGTACCCAACGTTATTAGGTACTATTTAATACTTACAAATTTATTTCAATTTCAGTACCTATACAATCTATGTGGAACATCGCTTTTTTTTAATATGTATGTAATTAAGGGGGGACATGCTCGTCGAAGGTCAAAATTGAGTTTTTATTGTATTTTCAAACCATGACTATGGACACTCCTTAAACGTTGTAGATAATCTATTTATATAATTTTAAAGCCTTATTATCCTTTATAGTTATTTTGAACATTTGATGACTGCATAAAGTATTTTTGTTACATAAAATAGTATTCTTTTAAACCTCTCGCTCTAATGTTTTAGAATATAGTCATATTTCGGTACATAACTGTGCAGCGGTGTTAAATTTTTTTACATTTATTAATTTTTAAACGCATTAATAAAACCATTAGTATAATTTATTACGAGATAATTTTTGTAAAATATTCACGATAAAAAATTATATTGATAATCTCTGTGATACCAAATTTGACAAGAATTAGGCATTTTATTATTCAAAAAATCGGCAAGATTAACACATTTGAAGATAATTTTAAAGATACTTATTATAAGCTATGTCTTTGACCATTCAAGAGTGATAAACGTCTTATGAATAATGATTGCTTTATAATAATTATTGACCTAAGAATAAGGTAGTGTTTTTTTGAAATACGCCATTTCTTTTGTCATTCCCCAGTGGTTAAGCTACAACATACGGCCGTAGCCATAAATTGACAAACTATAATTGAAGTATGGAGTAAAATGATATTGACGCGCGTGTTTGAACATGTACCGTTTAAAAAAAAATAAAAAAAAATTCAGTTAGGTACATGTTCAAACACGCGCGTTAACATAATTTTACTCTTTACTTTAATTATAGTTTGTCAATTTATGGCTACGGCCGTATGTTGTAGCTTAACCACTAGAGAATGACAAAAGAAATGGCATATTTCAAAAAAACACTACCTTATTCTTAGGTCAATAATTATTATAAAGCAATCATTATTCATAAGATGTTTATCACACTTGAATGGTCAAAGACATAGCTTATAATAAATATCTTTAAAATCATCTTCAAATGTGTTAATCTTGCCGATTTTTTGAATAATAAAATGCCTAATTCTTGTCAAATTTGGGATCACAGAGATTATCAATATAATTTTTTATCGTGAATATTTTACAAAAATTATCTCGTAATAAATTATACTAATGGTTTCATAAATGCGTTTAAAAATTAATAAATGTAAAAAATCGTAACACCGCTGCACAGATATGTACCGAAATATGACTATATTCTAAAACATTAGAGCGAGAGGTTTAAAAGAATACTATTTTATGTAACAAAAATACTTTATGCAGTCTTAAAATGTTCAAAATAACTATAAAGGATAATAAGGCTTCAAAATTATATAAATAGATTATCTACAAAGTTTAAGGAGTGTCCAGAATCATGGTTTAAAAATACAATAAAAACTCAATTTTGACCTTCGACGAGCATGTCCCCCCTTAATGTCGTAAAAATGCTAGGTGTGTATACTGTTTTTTTTTTAAATTCGTACAAATTATTAGTTTGGCAAAGTGCTGATCTACGAAAACTCTTAAAGCTGGTATTTGTAAATCGGACCGATAGTTTCAGACAATTTTCCTTCGAACAAGTTTTTTCGTAAAAAATACCACACATAAAGGTATATAATATACTCATTTTATTCGTTCCGTCTGTATGAATATTTTTATTCAAATATAATCCAGTATAACCTCCATGTTGCACGTCTTTTCATCGTGACGAAATATACCTATAAGGTTTAAATTTCGAACAATAAGTTTGAGTTTTTATCGCGTAGCGCCACAAGATGAAAACGTTTTTATATAACGTTATAATATAAGACATCGATATTTTGAAACATTCGTGTTATTATTTTGCTCTTATGCACAACGAAAGACATATACGTAAGTGGGTATATTATTATATTATATTATGTCTATTCACTATTGATTGTCTTGTTTTATATTATAGCCATTAAATAACCCATTAAGCATCCTGAACAATACGAAAATTGGAAGTGGTGTTCACTGAATAAATCTTTAGTGCCCGACCAATGGGATTGTTTACGTTTATACAAAGATAATGGGGCCAAAACTGTTTCCAGATTAACGGCCATATAAACATGCTTTCTGCAATCGTATTTTACAAACAGGAAAATTTTACTGAACTCATATATCTTTCTGCGTTTTCAGCCGCACGTGTTCGAAGTTTGCTTTGTCTTGAATATTGTAACTGTAAATTTATTATCATCATTATTTTCGAAACTATGACTTTATTCATCTTCGTGACTCATATTTTATAATTATTTTCAAGCCATTTGTGACATTTAAAAAAACCGTAATTAAATTTCTGGAAGAATATCTAACTACTATTTAATTATAATATGAATTATTCAAGATAAAGATAACGAACAGGTCCATAGCACCTACATGGCTACATTATAGTTACTAACTATTAATTACATAATCGGGGTTTTGAATGGTTTTTCATCTTCAAAAATCCAAGGTGATTCGCTCGTTTTCTTCGCTGCCTTTGAAGAACTATATCTTCCAAGGTTCCAAGAATGATTAGGATTAGAATGTACTGATATATTGTATTGATTATTTTTTTATGAAATGAACGGTAGGAAGGTGGTTATTCTATTGCACCCAATTTTTATAATTCAAATGAGATTTTATAATAATGTACAAATAACACTCGTGTAACATTATGAAAAAAAACATAGTTTGTAAGTTACTGTATGCTACATCAATTGAACTACTTAAAAATAATTGATTAATTAAAAAATATAATGTGACTTTTTCAATTAATATAGGTACAGCAAAAAGTCAGATGTGTTTTTCCTATTATGTTATTATTATTCATTCTATTACGTCAAAAATCTGAGTTTAATTTAAGGGGAGTGCTGTTTAATACTGTGGTTTTACTTGAGACATTAGAACGACAGCATATGAATTATGGAACCATATCAAAGGTCGAGATCGAAGTATAGGTGGGTTCATACACAATTATATTTAAAAAAAAAAAAAACAATTTTCTTTGGATTAAAATAATATAGTAAAATACCTACATTAAACCTATGAATAATTCAAAAATCTTTTTATGAATTTCAAAAAAACTTAACTACATTAAAAAAAGTAAGCATAAAAATATAAAAACTTGGAGTGTCGTTTCCACAGACTGGGGAAAAACATGTTGGTATTGTGTAATGTCTCATCAATTATTATTATCATCATCATCTATATCTCTACAACTCAGGATGGATATCTGCTCCTAGAGTAGTAAATTCTAAGCTGTATAATCATCCACCATCCGCGCCATCAACCCATCGAAACCTTGAATTTCCAAGTAAACTTCGCCTTTTCCTTGTTCGCAAAATACATTCTTACCATCGCAGATATAACTACATGCCGTGCACATAATATTGTCCTCCCCACGAAAGTCATCCAATCGAGATTTGGCATGTTATGCGTATTTTCAAAATTTAAATGCACAAGTCTTGTATTTATAGATGCTGTATTCTTTATAAATATTATAGCAAAGATTCAATACAAACTGATTAGTTTACTTTTACATTGACTTACATAATTTTAATATGAGAATTTTGTAATCATATAAGACAGTTACCATGAATAGCGCGGCCGCGAATTTATTTATAATTAGGTACATTAGTTAAACCGTAAAACCTACTTATGACAAACCATCGACACCATGCTAACAATGAATTTTGAAAGATAGTAATATTTATTATTACTATGAACATGGATAATAATTAGCACCTACTTTGGAGAAATAAGAAATATTAAGTTTCTATAGATACATGTACCTATATGTACTTAAGGTGATTCATCAGTGAAACGGCAAATAATTTTCAACCATAGGCGCGATGAAATTTTGCACTCGCTCCCATTCGGAGAGAGAATGTAGAGTTGGAAACACGTCATTTTGCTTCGTGATGGCGACGGCCGTAATAATTCTTAAATCGTGTAAAGATGACTTAAAACGTTACCCATTTCCTTTAAAAAGAAAACATGTCAATGAACAATAAACAGAACATTAAATGGACACATGTTGGATTTATAAGACAAATTATATTTGGTTTGACATGTCTCATTTGCACCCGCGACCCGTAATCCGCGCATCGCCTAGCGACGATCTTTTTAGACCGTGTCTCAACTGAGGTATAGCCTTAAGCTGCCTTTACCACAATAAAAATAAACTAAAATAAACCTTAAGGCCTTAAAATAAACTGCTTAAATCCAATCAATTTATTCTAAAAATTATATTTATATTTTTAAAATGGTATTTTTTATATAAAAATAATAGAATAAATTATTGCGAGTTACTACTGTAAATATAATTATAACACATTGATTACTATCTAAGTATAATAATATATTGTTCATATTTTCCTTTGTAATGTTTATTTTCTCTCGGGGGAGTCTGTAACCCCTAGAGAGCGCGTCTCCAGGTGGCGGATAGGAGAATGCCCTAATCAAGGGTAGGAGAAAAATAAAATATCTCCCGCGGACCAACAGACCTGGCCCTCCAGGTTGGGGGTTGGGCAGAGGGTTAACCACTCTCTCCCGTGAAATCACCAAAGGTTACTAATACTACACAATGCCTCGGACATATGGCAACCGCTTATAGACGACCCGGACCGAAAAATGGACTACGAATAGGATTTTGGAACGTACTTAGCCTATACCGAGCTGGCGCAGCTCAAAACCTAGTGAAAGAACTGTCAAAATATAAGGTCCAAATTACCGCCATCCAGGAAATCCGTTGGCCGGATAGCGGAGAACTTATAGTCGAACAGCATGTTATCTACTATAGCGGAAACACAGAGGGGAAACATGTTTTCGGAACAGGTTTTGTGGTCGCCAGAGAAGTAGCAGATGCTATACTTTCTTTTGAACCCGTAAACGAGCGCATATGTGTGCTCAGAATCAAAGGAAGATGGTTTAATATATCACTTGTGAATGTACATGCCCCGACAGAGACTTCAGAAGAGGCCGAAAAGGATAATTTCTATGATCTCCTTGAAGCGACTTTTGACAGGCTACCGGGACATGATATCAAATGTGTGCTAGGAGACTTCAATGCGAAAATAGGGAAGGAAGCTGTATTCAGACCCTTTATTGGAAAAGAGAGCCTACATGATCATTCTAACGAAAATGGTAAAAAAGTGGCTCTCTTCTGCAGCGCCAAAAACTTAATCGCCCGAAGTACCACTTTCCCTCGTAAAAATATACATAAAGTGACTTGGAATTCAAGGGACAGGAAGACTTTTAACCAGATTGACCATTTTCTAATTGATAGACGACACCATAAAGCTATTGAAAACATTCGAAGCTACAGAGGCGCTGACTGTGATACGGACCACAACTTATCGATAGCAACCTTTAGGGAAAAACTTAAAAAGACAGCCCACGCAAATGCGAAGACGAGAGTGAAGTACCATATAGAAAAGCTGACAACTCCAAACGGAAGAGATAGCTACAGAAAAGAGTTACAAAACCAAATCGGAAAACTCACCGAAGGAGAAGCCTGGAGTATCGATGAGAGGTGGAAGAGACTAAAAGAAGGAATGGTAAAAGCTGCTGAAGTCTCGATAGGACTGGCACCCAAGAAAGTAAAGTGCCCTTGGTACGACGACACTTGCCGACAAATGGTGGAGGAGAGAAGAGCAGAAAGAGCGCTCTATCTGCAAAATAAGCAGAGCGAAGAAGCACAGAAACGATATAGCGAGACGTGCAAAAATGTCCGAAAGCATCTGAGAAAGTGCAAACGAAGCTTCATCAAAAGTAATTTTGAGCAGATGGAAGAAGAAGCAAAACGAAATAAAACTCGATCATTCTTCTCGAAAGTGAGCTTTGAAAAAAGAGGCTTTCAACCTAGCACGCTACAAATCAAAGATCAACAGGGTCAGATAGTGGCAAACAAAGAGCAAGTGCTAAACATATGGAAGTCCCATTTTGAAAACTTACTTCAACGCTCTGTACCAGATGAACCTTTGGAATCGCCAGAAATCGCGACAGCAGAACCTCTTATACCGCCACCAAATAAGGCAGAGTTGATGGGAGCACTGAGTTATTTAAAGAATAACAAATCGGCAGGAAACGATAATATTCCATCGGAGCTTCTCAAGCATGGAGGAGAAACCTTTCTTAGTGCCATGCTTGAGCTACTGCAACAAATATGGGAGGAAGAAAAGATCCCTGAAGAATGGAAAGAATCACTGGTCTGTCCTATCTTCAAGAAAGGGGACAAACTCAACTGTGCAAACTACCGTGGCATCTCTCTTCTTCCTACTGCATACAAAGTTCTGTCGAACATTATTCTCGAAAGAATTCTACCATATGCCGAAAACATTCTTGGTGACTACCAATGCGGCTTTAGACGAAACCGCAGTACTACCGATCAAATCTTTACACTGCGCCAAATCTTTGAAAAGAAATGGGAATACGCCCAAGATGTACACTGTCTCTTTGTAGATTTTAAAACCGCATATGACTCTATTGATAGAGAAGCTCTCTGGAATATATTGAAAGAATTCGAAATACCGTCAAAACTTATAAATATAATAAAAGTATGCATGGACGGATCCAGAAGTAGAATTCATATGCAAGGTAGTATATCAGAATCTTTTGAGGTGACAGCAGGACTAAAACAAGGCGACTCCTTATCACCCATGCTGTTCAACTTAGCTTTAGAGAAAGCCGTTAGAGAAGCTCTGAAATCAGAAGGTGGAGTTACCCTGAATGGGTCCCATAAAATATTGGGCTACGCAGATGATTTGGTGGTGCTCGGAGAATCTGAAGAAGAAGTCAGAGATATTTTCACTCCTCTGGAGGACACAGCGAAAAGGTTGAACCTACGAGTAAATGTGGGAAAGACCAAGTATTTGAAAATGACAAGAGGCATTGAACCCACTGGAAACATTGGAATAAGAAACTCCTCGTTCGAGAGAACCTCTCTCTTCAAGTACTTGGGCTCCAACATTACCTCTAAAAATGAAATGTCCCTAGAGCTCTCTGACCGACTGAGAAGTGGAAATGCAGCGTACTTCGCGCTGAGTCGTCTGTTCAGGTCCAAAATGCTGTCCATCAAAACGAAATTCCGGGTGTATAGCGTGGTCATCAAACCAATCGTCATGTATGGATGTGAAACGTGGGGTTTAACAGAAAAACAAGAAAAGGCGCTCCAAGTGTTTGAAAACAGAATCCTCCGGAGAATACTTGGACCCGTCAATGAGAACCACCGGTGGCGCATCCGCACAAACGCTGAGCTCTTCGACCGATACCAACCTAGAATCACTAATATTCTGAGGTCAAGAAGGCTCAGATGGGCGGGCCACGTTGTACGATCTGAACGATCTAGAACTCTCTATAGGATTTACAAAGGCACACCAGCTGGCACTCGACCTCTTGGCCGCCCTCGACGGAGATGGGCGGACAACATTCAAAGGGATGCGGAAAGGCTGGGGATAGTCAACTGGGAAGAGAGAGCGCTGGACAGAGATGCCTGGAGAAACGTTGTGCAGTCGGCCATGGACCTGAACGGCCCCTAGCGCCAGTTTAATAATAATAATAATGTTTATTTTCCTCGATCGAAGTCTTCGCCGATACCGTGATCATTAAGTACATACCTACGTCGTGATACAATACTATTTCACAGAATCGTTAATACCTGAAAATCTATATTTGAACGTAACGTTAATAATTCAGTAAGTTACAAACGAATAAATAATTTACTTAGCTGGAAATGAAAAAAAATGGGGAAAGTCCCGTTAGCGTTTCTTGCGTAATAACAATATAACGATATCACCAAATGTAAAGAAAACAAATAACGGCCGTCGACAAATTGATAAATCATTTCGACAGAACAAAAAAATCTCTATCTGGTGTTTAAATTATGCCCCGTTATAATTGATTTTCTGTACAACACGATGATACAAGTTAGGTTATTGCCAACCTATGTATCGCGAGCTTAACACTATTTGACAGTACCAATTTAATAATATTTTTTTAAATATACTTATTGTAATAATAATTATGAAGTATTAAGTGTTGACATCATAACACGAAAAACGAAAAATAAATAAATTTAAGCCGCATTTAGACCAAGCGAGCAAACGTTTGTTCTTGGTCTAAATGCGGCTTTACATAGTAAAATAAAATAAGAATAGCACATAAGGCATAGGTGTGAAATATTTGAACAGAATAATTATATTACAGTTCAACAATAAAATTAAAAAAAAAATGATTATTAAACAATTCGTGTTTAAAATAAACCATGAATGACATTAAAAATTACCCCTCCAATGTATTTATCGGGTATTCGAAACACTCGCTTGCAGGAAATACATTGGTATTTGCATGGTGCTGTCTATCATGTGGCTTAACCCTGTTGCACATACAAAATCGTCTCGACTGCGACACGGTCATAAATCAAAACGGTCGGCAATGTTGCAACCTTCTTCGGTACATATGGGCGAGATAATGCCGGGACAGTGGTGTCACGCGGCTAGCCGAAAACTATAACAGACTGTGAAAAGCACCAACTTCACATGCACCGATACAACATTATGCTATTCTACTGGCGGTCCATGTCGAGTAAAATTTGGTACACGTGATATGCGGATGATTTTCTACTATAATTTCGCACCGACACTATGCATAGCAGTACATTAAGTCACATGCGTTTTGTGAATTACAACAAACTTGTATCGACAACAGTGTTGAGGTCGTGCGACCTTAATGTAAATGATTATTTAGATTTAGTTTTTTTTATTAACAATTTCTATTAGCTTATGTGTAAACATGAATTGCGGAGACTAATTATCGTCAACGATTTGGCTAGTGGCGGAATATGTGCTTCTGAAGCCAAGTGTTACAGATTCGTATCCCGCGTCTGACAAATCCATATAATATTATACTATATTATACATATTTTTTCAATACGTATTTTAATCAGAGCGTCTATGTAATATATTGAACGAATGCTTAAAATTATTAAAAGTTGTTATGCAATCTAATTATCGAGCTGATATTTATAATAAATTAAAAAAAAACCTACATATATAATTGTACATAATATTGTATAAAACATTATTTATTCTTTGCCACCCATTTATATATTAAATTTCATGTTTATAATTATTACTGACCATTATTATAAAATATAATGAGATTCATAATTAATACTGAACGAATATTTTAAAATACTGACAATAAATATGAAAACAGTTCAAAAAATGTTGTGATTCTCTCTCTACAAGCAAGCCACTATGGACGAAGAGACAAGCTGTCGTTCAGTCACATCTTAGTTCTGGGCTGATGCCAGACCCTTGGTGTTCCTCTATTTCTGGAATATTACACGACCGGGTAATATCCGTTGATCACTTACTCACCAACTTATATGCCTATTACACATATTATACGAATAGAAATTTCACAATATGTTAATATACGTTGATCACTATTGTGGAGCTGGTTTGACAAGATGCGATTATGACTAACTTGATAAAAAGATGTTTCTAGAACGATGCAATAGCAGTATATTTTTATAATTCTCAGATTTTACGATAGTGTAGGTTTAAAAAAAATATTTGTACGTGGCTTTATAACTTTATAAATTTATTTTGTGAGTATATATTATACCTATCACTGAAGTTAATATTATTATAAATTATAACAACGTTAATTGTGTTTTATATTTTTATCTTAAAATGTATGTATGCAAGCTGTAAAACCATGTACTTGATGTAAATGTAAATAAATGAATAATGACAGGTGTTCACTATCTGAGAGTCAGAGTATCGTATGCACAAGAAAAATACTATCAAAAAAACGTATGCCGAGTATTTTTTAGCCGCCTGGTGTCTACGGACTTTCGGTCTTTTGGTTTTAGAAATTTCAGGTGTCTGTTGTGAATAGACTAAAAATGTTGTTAATAATTAAAATATGGTATTTCAGGCAAAAAATCTGTACTTAACTTATTTTCTGCAAAATCGGACATACGACACACGAGTTCGTCATGAGTTACTATATTATTACTAACTTCTTTATCTTTTAAGGATATTATGTAATAAGGGTTAGTAAATCTCGGCATATAATTTACAGTTTTTTGTGCAATATAACATAACACATATTAATTATTACGGCGCCTTTTTAGTTTCCAGTAACATTTTTGTTTACGACAGACATGGTTATCAAATCCAGCGTGATCCTTCATTATATAAATATCCTAAACAAACGAGCTAAATCTGGCGATTTATATATGAACGGCTGTGATGTAAGTAAATTCATCTAAAATTGTCATTAAATCTGCAGATAATATGTTAAATAAATTAACAGATTATTATTAAATTATTAGCGGCATCTCACCTGAATAAATCAATTAAATCGTCGGATCCAGCATTCATTTTGACTGTCAAAAAATACGACTGCCTGTCACCAATTTATTTCGTCTATCTGGATCCTCTGCATTGAGGAGATTGATTATTGGTTATCGCTTGACTTACAAAACAAGTGACTGCCCCTCAACTGAGTACCTGAGACAGCGAATAATCATATAAATCTAAAAAGGTAATGATGTTGCTATTGTGGGTACTCATGAGGTAACTGAGAATTTTAATATATAATTTTTACAAAAGTATACATACTACTTATATTATTATTGTGTATATTATACTAATTCTATATTATGTAAACATAATATTTTCATACTATTTATGTAGGTACTAATATAATATAATTATTATTCCAATTGATTTTATAAATTAAGACGTAGTATTTTTCCAATATTTGATTATTATTTCAATTTAATTGACAAGAATGTTGTTAATGAATATTATGTAATTGCTATCAATGGGTACTTTTTAGTTAATAGGTGGTTTTTGGTTATACGGTTATACGTTTGAGTTGCGCGCGCCGCTCAACGCGCCGCCGAACGCGCTTACCTAAGACGAGCCGTTATAATGTCGTGTGTCCCAGGTTTCAATCATATGTCTGGCAAATACACATATTGTTTTTCAATTTGTGAAGTCAGAGTATGGACTTAAATGACTTTTTGAAATAATTGACACTTAAAACGATAAATGACCCTTAAATGCATGATTCATATGTAAAATTGAAACTGACATACTTCGGATCCACTATGTACCATATATATTAGTTTTCAAAATTTATTACTAAAAAATATCATTAGTCATCGACTTATAAAACTTACTTCTGAAAAAATAGGTGTCACTAAAAGTACAGAATTTAAATTCAATCTGTAGCATATAATATGCTACATGATGAAGTGACGAGTTAATAGGTTAAACAAGTGGCTAGCATCCATTTCTCGTAAAAACCGAAATCTGTCAATACAAACCTGCACTCCACGGAGGCTCTGATGATTTTATTAGGTTCGGACATGTCCAAAGTAAAAAAATAAATATTTTATATGTTGCGATTAAATTTAACATTATCATGAATACACGCAAAATCTTTCGAAAGCTAACATATTTATACTTACTTATATATATGTTATTGCACGATTATAATATCATTAGTAGGTACCTGAATAATTAATTTTGCAACATTGCGCTGTCTATGTACAATTTCCTGTGAAGGAAAAAAGATAATATTATACTATGCCTTTATTGCAGCGATAATTTAATTTATATGTTATGTCAGTTGCGAAACATTACAGCACAGCTAGAGCAGAGAGTATTGGTATCATCTTTCCACTTTCATGAGGTCTTTAACCTGTAATATTTATTTTAAAATTGCTCGCAACGCGTGCTGCCAAAACCGATAACCAGAGAGAAACGATCTACATGCACCAGCACTATGAAGCTTAGTATAATCAGGTGAGTAGGTACTTGCATTAAAATCGACGGCATCGTGGCTTAATGGTTGTAGGAACCTCTATGCGAAAGGGTTGAACTTAATTTTAAAAAAGTACCGCGAAAAGAGTACCATTTCAATCCATTTTACGAACATTTATATTATTATGGCAGTCATATGCGGCTTTCCCGAGATCTCCAATCATTGGCATATTGGCTGTAATAGGGACAGTTTGAATTTTAAATTAATATTTATGTAGTTACATATGTAAACACATTTCATACATATTATGAAATTTATAATAGTAGGTACCACAGAACGGATTAATAAATATAATTCCGACAGGCTATACAATCTCAATACATTACATTTTGGCGCAGGGTTTTGAATGTGTGAGTGTCCTACGAAAATGAACCACACATTATAGATATGCAACATTCAAATACACCAATATTGAATGAACGTCAGTGCATAAAACGAGAGTAGTTGACAGAATAAAATACAAGCATAAATTCTTGACACGTGTTTAAGTTTATCCCATATTCTTCCACAATCGGGATCGGTTGCCTGTTTCTCCACACCCGTTAGGTATTTCAGTTCATATTATTTCTGAGTTCCCTGGAAGGTACTTATTAATACATTACCTACCCTTTAATGCTACAAAATCAGAGCATTATGGAATGCATATGGTCTGGCTATGTGAGACGTACAATTCGTATATAATAGGTAATTAATTCACAATATTATGATGATAATAATATGATAATTTGTAAGGGTGACGAACGATTTCATCCGCTTGCAGGACAGGGAAACTGTCAATAAACTTATGTCTCTCTAATGCCGGGTCCACACCGAAAACAAGTCGCGCGACAACTCGTTAAATTTTACGATAAGCATGATAATTATCGTAAAATTTAACGAGTTGTCGCGCGACTTGTTGCCGGTGTGGCCGCACTTTAAGGCTATCGGACAAACCCGACTCTGATAGTGTATGATTGATTTACATGTGTACAAAACTAAGGAAATTAATAGTACTTACATATTTTAAAGGTGTGCGATAACGTCTCGAATTATAATGTCGTAGGTACTGAGTGGTAATTCTCGTAAAAATAACAAAAATTCTGTTAATACAACCTCCACTTGGAAGCCCATATTGTTATCTTTTTGGGATCGAATAATATTTATACAACTCTACAACCATAAATCTTGTTTATATCTATTATTAGATTATATTTTCCAATACAAACGGTTGAATAAAATCTGAGAATCTTCATTTTGTTACACGTACATACAATTACTATTATGTTATAACGGGATTATACTAAATCTAGAAATTAATATTTCGACTGATTAGTGGGCCTACATTATCTAAACTAAATTGTAGTGGGTAGCGATTAAATTCGAGATCATTTTCATGAAATTATCCCTAGTTCACAAGTAAATAATATTGTGATAGGCATACTTAATTGATTTTAATATATTGACCTAAGTATTTATTTTTAGCATACAAGGCACTTTTTTTGGAAACTAGAATTTCAAAAAATGTTCTATGTACTTAGGTACTTTAATAAGACCATAAATATTTCTCTGAATATGTAAATAATGAACAAATAATCAATTTCAAATGAAAACTTGTCGTTTTGAAAAAGTCCGTTTTCGTAAACCCTTCGAAGGAAACAAAAATACTTTTCCGGAATAGCCAATTATTATTTCCACGAAAACATAATTTTCCTTGAAGGGACCCTTTTCACGATTAGTTCTTCATTATTCAGAGATGAAAACAAATTACTTTTTCTGCGAAAATCTTGTTTATTCTGCTTTCATAATTAACTTCGTGGCTTATATAAATAATATACACCCACCTATATATAAATTATAACGATTGCCAGGCTTGTAAAATATATCATTTATATTACAAACATAAATTACAGCCGGTTTTGTTGAATATTTTGAATTTGAAGAATAAATACCTTGATCAGCGGAAAGCTGTTTCGTGGTTGGCTCAATTTTAATTGTAAGACGCCAGTCACCTCTTTTAAAAATAGCTAATAACTAAACCATGAAATTTGATTTTGTATTATATAATATTATCTAATATTGGGTACTGGGTAGGACAGAAGCATTTTAAAAATGAAAATACGGAAGGTGAAACAGTCTCAGTAATACGCATACTTATAGGAAAATGGCGAGTGTTTTATCTATTCAACCTACCGATTTAACTTGGCATGGTAGCTTCAAATAGTTAGTGATTCCACTTGGTCTAAAAAAATCTAATATACTAACATGTTTCTGAGTTATAGTTAAGTATATATATATATTAATTATACTTAAACATGCTAATCAACATTTTAGCTGCTCTTCTACAAAACAAGAGAAAAACAACACAAAAATTATTCTTTCATGGACCGGCGGGTAACCTCGTATTTTAGAACTATATTTATTACATTTCGTTTTATTCAATTTGATAACATAATGTTTTGTGATTAATGTTTATAATATGTAGGCGATTAATTTCACAATATTTCCGTAGACAGGAAATTTATATTTTAATATATCCTACCAACTTAATACCAAGCGATTTTTTAAAAATAGCAAACATTTTCCCGAACTTTATTTTAAATTAATGACATACTGCAGTTACAAAGGGTGGAAGTACCTATACAGTTAAGATCCGACACCAATATTCCACACTAAGCTTTGTCAGTCAAAGTTTTTGTTTTCATTGAACTATGGCTGAAATGTAAATACAATATTTGTTAGCTTTTAAAATTCAATTAAACCCAATTAAATAATTATAAATTATTTTATAGATAGAACTAGACTATTTATTATCTGTAATATGTATTCTTAATTCTACGAAAACAATAAAGCATGACTAAAAAGTGTGCACTATTTTTGCCAAATCGCCAATAATATACCTAAACTATAATAGCTTGGTTAGGCAGGGTTTAATTAAATTTTAAAATCTAACTACCACCACAATTTGCAAATTATATTTTTAGTTCAATGCAAACAAACAAATAACGAAATTTAGTGTGCACTATTTTTGTCTTACATTGCAACATATATATTTTCAATATATCTCAAGAAAAAAAAGTGTTATACCTACCGCTTGACTAAGCAACTTGAAGACGACTACAAGTGGCAGATATTCATCGTCGAAAGACACGTTTCTGTTCTACTAATCTTGATACATTCTTGTTCCACTTTCGACAACTTTGCTTACAGTTGAAAGGTTGTGGCAACATTAAAATCACAAAGAAATCTAATTCACTTACGTGTCTACTCACTTTCTTGTTTTCTTTTTATAATTTGTCTCCATCAAGACTCCGTGGTTTAATGATCACAGCCACGAAAAATATCTCAAAAACACAGTGATCGAATCAAGCCCTCCGCATGAGCCGATTTTAGTGAGTAATGTTTTACCAAGTGCATAGCCAACACGCCAGTGTTACCATAATATAATTTATAAAAACATCGCTTGTAAAATTATAACATTGGAATAAATTATTGATATCTGGCAACACTACGACACGCACACTGTCACACATATTTTCGAATAACCCACGAAAGGGTCGCGGAGGAAGCGTGAAAGTTCGGCATGTTTTGAAGGACAAACACATGGAATAGCTCTATCTATATTTTTCTATAATCTAAGGATCGAATACAAAATCAGTCACCTACAAATTGAACAAAACAATAATCAGAAAAATTTTGAAGGCGTAGGTAAATTTTACTTCATAATAATTGTGTTAATTTATTTAAATCATTTTTTAAGGTGAATAATCCTATTCGATTGTGCTTCCTTAAGAAGAAGCTGTTGTAATGTCGAATTTCAACATGCTAAGTCATTTAAAAAAAAAAAATACGATACATGTATACATAATATAGACGGCCCGTCGTACCTACTACCTATACGTAATGCCGGGTCCACACTGGCAATATGTCGCGCGACAACCTCGTTAAATTTTACGATAATTATCATAATTGCTAAAGAAATTTTACGATAATTATCATACTTTTCGTAAAATTTAACGAGGTTGTCGCGCGACATGTTGCCAGTGTGGACGCCGGGTCACACATAAAGACACACTACATTCGTGAGGTCACAATACTCACAGTAATAGGGAATCCAATGAACTTTTCTTTTTATCAATTTCTGAATAATTACAAACACAATATTAAATTGAACAAATCTTGGAAACATATAATTACAATTTCGACTTTACTAAAATATAAGTTCTACGAACAATACTTTAAGTTTTGAGGCAAAAAAAAGTATCCGTATTGCGTAAAACACCTACGATGGCCGCGTGGCTTAAACGCCAGCCTATATAGTCGAGGGTCCCAGGTTCGAATCCTGGGTCTGGCAAATACACATATTGTTTTTCAATTTGTGTATGAGTCAGAGTATGGACCTAATAGGTTGAGCAAGTGGCTGACATCCATTTATCGTAAAAATAAAAAATCTGTTAATACCATAGACTATAGATACATCTAGACGCCATCCGTTACATTTCTAAATGAAGCTACGTGCCGTGCGTTTGGTTTGTGGGCGAGCGAACGCATTCGCCTACAAGTGTTCGAGACCATAGACCATTTCGCTAGTGCCCGCCCAAAGTGCTCGCACTAGACGCTCAGAATTAAAATATAATTTTCTATTTTTTTACGTTATATAGTATTTTTAAGCGGTCAAAATGCAACCAATTAGGTAAGGATATCCATAATTTAGGTTATTTTAAAGAAACACTAGGTCACTGATATTAAAATAAATAATAATATTCAAATAAATTGTCACGAACATGTATCAACTTACCTATGAAACGTAATACCATCTTCTTGCTTATCAGTACGGCTACCATATTTTAATACAACACGCAGAACCACCTTTCCTATTTAATTAACTAAACATATTTACCACTGACTTTATGTTTAACACAAAAAATAGCAAATTTAGCAACATGAACTCGCAGATTATCGACGCTGCGTGAAGCGATTCAGCACGATTTGCCGGCGATAGTTTTGGAAACTAACTAAAAAATAGGTAAACCTTTTATCTTACTCTAGCGCGTGTCGCAGAGATTATAAGGGTGCCGAATACTTTCTCACTCGCACTCATGCATCGTTTTTATTCAGGCCTTGGTTAATACAAACCTCCACTCTGTGGAGGCCCATATGATCCTATTAGGATCGGACATGGTTGAAAGAAAGGAGATTGCGTAAAATCCACACGAAGGAAAGGGTATAAGACAAAAATTAGTTACGAACTATTGTAAAGTGCCAGGGCAGTATAATATTGCCAGGAAGTGTTCGATTATAAGGTAAACCAATACGAAAAAGATAAAGTCCAATTTACAAATAGAATACGTCTTATAATATATTTTAAATATAGAGCATTCAAAACAAATGAATTGAATTTTCCCACAGAACAATGACTTGATAATAACATAAATGCGTTTTTAACCACGATTTTTGAGTCCTGGTAACAATCCATATTGTGATTTTATTAATGCCTGATTGTTTCCGAGATTATTTTCTGCTACTATTACTGTTTCATTACCAGTACGCTACGAAACTGGGTCCCATAGCCTTTTGTAGTGTTAAAAAAATCAAATGCATCATTATTGTCCAATTGGTTACACCTAAAATGTACAGTACATTTCGCCGCATCACATTTCACCGTTGTCGTACTGGAAAGCGATGGCCATACAGCATTGAGATCAAAAATGACGCGCTGTTCCCGGCGCATTGTAGATAGTGGTGTTGCGATTTTATTAAATTCGGTAAGAACAATAATTTGATATTGATTGGTATCAAAACTCTGATAATAACGCTGTCATCGTTAATATATATTTTATAGGTAGGACTTGATACTTCCTAGAACCCACTTGATAACCTAATTTTAAATCAATCAGAATTTTGATTGCTTATAGGTATTTTTTATTTAATTATCTACATATTTTTTATGATTTATTTAGATATGAATCTGATATACTATTTCCCCGATACAGCAGCTCAAGGTGAACTGTCATACGGCTTACTGCATACGTACAAACTTTCGGACACGTGTCCAACATCATTATTGCATATTCAGTTCATATGAACTTTATGAGTATACAAATACGTGGTTATAAATATAAGAATTTCATGTTTTTCTAGAAGACAGCATACTATTGTGTTTTTAGTGTGTAAGAAATAAATTTCTAACATTATTTCTTTGATGAAAACCATAAGGACATACAAGCAAATTACATGAAAATTAGATACGAGGGTGGGTCAATAAGTCCTTAGAAAAGCCGACAGGTGTCGCGACTAGTACTGTAAGCGGTTTGTTTTCATGCAGCGGCACTACCGATTCAGTATGCTGCGAAGTTTCAATCAGATTGGTCGGGTTGTTGTGTGTTTCTCGTACATTTCAAAAAAAAATTTGCTTGTGGAAAATGGAAAAATGGAAAATGGAGAAAATTGAGTTTAGAGCTGTTATTAAACATTTTAATATAAAAGGGTTAACAGCAAACGAAATAAAAAATGAGTTGGATTTAGTTCACGGCATATCTGCTCCTTCACTTGCAACTATTTATAACTGGTTAAATGAATTTAAACGTGGTCGTACATCAACAAAGGATGAACCACGCTCAGGACGTCCTGTAGAGGTGACTACACCAGAAATGATCAATAAAATCCACGATATGGTGTTAAGTGACCGAAGATTAAAGTTGAGTGAGATAATTGAGGTTACAGGGATCTCAAAAGGTAGCGTCATTTCTATTTTACATGACAAATTGGGCATGAAAAATATTTCTGCAAGATGGGTGCCGCGTTTGCTCACAGTCGACAATAAACGCAATAGGGTGGTGGCCTCTAAAGCCCTGTTGTCGCTCATGCAACGCAATCCGGATGAATTTTTTCGTCGCTTTGTGACTGTAGATGAAACATGGATACACCACTATACTCCCGAGACGAAAGAACAGTCAAAGCAGTGGATTGCGAAGGCAAACCATGTCCAAAGAAGGCGAAAACCGTAAAATCAGCTGGTAAGGTCATGGCTACTGTATTTTGGGATGCACGTGAAATTATTTTCGTTGACTATTTGGAAAAAGGAAAAACAATAACAGGGGATTATTATGCATCTTTATTGGACCAGCTAAAAAACAAAATTGAAGAAAAACGGCCTCATTTAAACAGGAAAAAAATTCTCTTTCATCAGGACAATGCCCGTGTTCACACATGTTTACGATCAATGGCTAAAATTGAAGAATTGAAGTTCGAATTGGTCGACCACCCACCGTATTCGCCAGATTTAGCCCCCAGTGACTTTTTCCTTTTCCCAAACTTAAAAAAATGGCTAAGTGGACAACGTTTTTTTTCAAATGAAGAAGTCATCGATCCGACAAATGCTTATTTTGAGGACCTTCCGAAAACCTATTTTTCTGACGGTTTAAAAAAAATTGAGAAACGTCTAACCAAGTGTATTGAGCTCCAAGGAGATTATGTTGAGAAATAAAAAAAAAATACAAAAATAAAAACTGTTTTAATGCTTTTTTCTAAGGAATTATTGACCCACCCTCGTACCTACCATAATATATTGTATATGACTACGTTTTCCTTATCAAAATACAGTCATCTATCATAAAATCTGAAATGAATGTTATGCATTAAATATATATTTATTAAAATATGCATAAAGGACAGGAAACGTACCTATTGAATACCTACTTACCTAGTTGTTTCAATATTTAACGTAAGATGTTATCATAAGAATACTAATGAATAATAAAATTAAAAGCAAGTAACCTCGGAAGTGGATTTAGAAATTCAATTGACTTCTTTTTCTATTACTCTAATCCAGTGAAGTACCAATTGGAGTTGGGTTTCCATCCCGAATCTCGAGCATTGAAATTTTTAACATTTCGGGAAATACCGGATCTCGAGATACTTTTATCAGGTAATCTTTATTATCAAATATTAATTGAAAACACGATTTTCTATATGGAAAAAGTGGACAGAAAACATAAAATTCAAGGACTGATCCATTTAATACAATTAAGCCAACGACGACTCAAAACGAGCGCAATTTTTGCAACATCAGGGAATTTTGTGTCTCAAAAGCGTACGCGATTGTCAGACGCAGCGATTGACAGTCTGTGTTTTTTGAAATTCTATTTTATAAATAATGTTTTGAACTAGTTTTGTTTCCCTTCTTCTATTTTGTTTCTCTTCATACATAGATAAAAAATCATATTTTTTTGGAATCTGTTTGTTTTTACACCGATTTTAGGATATTTACAGTTTTTTTTTCAAATTTCCCGATTTCTCGTGAATTCTTAAGAATTCTTTTCTGGAAACCCGAATCTCGAGATTGAGATTTTCTCGGGAAATACCCAACTCTAGTACCAAGTAGCTTTAGCTATAACTACCCAATTATTTCAATGGAGAAATTAAGAAATATCTTTATCTTGAAAAACATACCCACATCAAGGGTGACTATATTCAGGCTGTGGCACTAAATTACATTCGAAATATTATCCTAGCACTTACATTACAGTTTACAGTTTTATGTCACGGCCTGACTATATTGGCTTCTTGGGCGTTGGCCTACACTAGTGTTAATTTCGGGTCAATTTTTATTTCTAAAGAAGTACTTCCAAGATATGAAATTTTGATAGACAGAATAAAAATGGTTAGTAAAACCACTTATACACGACCGCGATGGCCGAGCGACTTAGGTTTCAGTTTATAATGGTCTGGATCCTAGGTTAGACTCTTGGATCTGGACACATAATTTATTTTTCAATTTGCGTTTGGAGTCAGCGTATGGACTTCATTTGTTAAGCAACTGGCTAACACCCATTTGTCGTAAAAACAAAATATGTTAATACAACGTCCTGCAATATTCCTTAATGAAATTATTTTCATTTATATTATTTATAATCAAAATATTATGAGTTTATTTTAATATAATATATACCTATATATATATGTGTGTGTATGTACTTGCTTTATAATAATTACATTGAACGATTGATGGTGACTTCAAATTTCTAATTTGCTCAATAGTGATAGGTGTGTAATCTTATGTCTATTGACTGTAAAACAATTTTTGACACGGTCACGGTGTTCCGAACATCATAAAATGATATTTTATCTAGTAAATTAATGGATGTGTAGGTGTGTTTTATTCTCATGTAATGCCTCTACTCGAAGTTAATATTAATCAAACAAAATCCAACAATCTAACGAGAAGAAGTGTGACTACTGACCATTTGTGTGATTAGAATAATTAACGCAATAATAAGTTGTTTTGGACATTGTGGATCTTCAATGACTTATAAATAATATTTAATGTTGATGGCAAATACATCGATATCCAAAATAGCTGGCACCTTCAATAAAAATATTTATTCGCACGTCTATGTCTTATTTATTTTTACCTTCCTGCTAAAACCTCTCCGCCGCCTACACTGGAGATAATTTTATGCAAACTGCATATTACTTACGTTTATTTACAAAAAGTAGGTGAATACTGTTTATTTTCATAATTATTTGTGCAAACCTATTAAGAAGTAATTAAGTAAATACCTATTACTAAAAAAACTCTTTAACAATTTTATTTTGTAAGTAATGTAAAGAAATAAAGACTGAATAAATATATAGATTCTATACAATTTAAAATACATGGCACTAGTTTTTGGACTTTGGATAACAAAATATAACCATCAAAATACATTAACTTTTATAAAATTATTTCTGTATTTCGTTAAATGGTATTCACAAATTAATCCATGAAGTAAGTTAAGTCTAAATACATGTTATAAAATATTTTTTCTTTACAAATTATATGGGTATCTTCAAATTTAAATAATGAATTATTCAGGCGGTGCTTATGTTTTTCTATTATTAAGCAAAAAAACTGTACCTACGCGATGAATAAAATTTAATAATACCAAATAATTTAACTTAATCTAAGACTAAAGTATCTAATTGGGGAACGGAGTAATACGATCATATGTGGCGAAGACTCCATACTAGGTGGTTAACTAATAGGTATAATAATAGACTAATATAATCAAAAAAGGCTCCAAATAGTTTCAAACATTTCATGCATGCAATGTTAAAATCAGTGTCATTTACTATACCATATAACATACATACCTGAGGCTGTAAGTATTTAAGCCTAAGGGGCCCTTCGTTATTTACAGCAATGTAATTTTTGTAAATATATATATATATTCATTTAGGGGTGCTGGACTCGATGCCAATTAGTTTCACGGTTAAAACGCCTAACTATAACGACAGTATAATTTTCTAGTCCAAGTTCGAATCGCGGTTAGTCATTATATTTTTTAAATATCTATTTAAATGTCTGTTGTCCTTTTTTCGTGTAAAATAAAAAGTATTATAAAATTATTATAAGTATTATAAAGTATTATAAAGTATTATTCGTGTATTATAAAAAGGTAAAATATAATATTTTTTGCTCAGTAGGTACCAATAATACTGAAGATGAACAAAATTCAAATACCCACTGATAGATTTTCACTAGTGATAATAGTTCATTAATTAATAACAATACATACACACTGTTATTATTGGACCACGGGTACTTATATACAAAAAGTGTTATGAATGACAACGAATGACAATGAGTGAAAGCTGTAATACAAATGAAGTGATAATTCTGTGAGGTTGGAGGGATTTGGCACAGAAAAGTCGCCAACTTAGTTCTAAACTATTAAAATAATGTATGGTATAAATATGGCAAATGTTTTCTGTTGGCAACCATTTTCTCTCTTCTGAGTATTATATTTAGGAAACAGTAAAAAAATATATACCTACCTAGATAAACTTTTAAGAGAGTATCGTAAAACGCTATAACAATACCTGTATCCGATAATTTCTCGGATGACCTCTCAGCCTGCCTGGTTGGGTTTGAAAATACGTACATAATAATATAACAGATAACTGAACGCGCAATATGGCTGGGTAATATTGTGGTAAAAAGCATTATTTTTGACAGGTCAACTGTAAGAAACAAATGGAAAAATAAACGAGCGAACATCCCACAGCTTGTTTTTTGTTGAACTCATTTTTTATCAAGGCATGAGATCATCAGCACTTTTTTCTAATATTCTGACAAACAACTTTGGTTGGTAGCTTATGCCTAACCAATACCAGATTAAACTATAAAGCATACGATGGCAGAGGTTACCAAAATATGAATATTTTGTACCACACCAAAATAAATTAAATTTTGGTATAATTATATGAAAGTTTCTCTCTATTAGTATGGATCAACCAGAGGATTCAGAAATAATGGGAACTGAAATAACTAACGGGTGTGGAGTAACAGGTGACCAATGACGAGTGTTGAAGAATATGGGATAAACTTAAATACGTGTTAATAATTATTAATACAATCAGCTCTCGGTTTATTCACTGACACTCATTCAAATCGTAGTATATTCTTGGGTTTTCACCGTGTCTCCTTCTTCCTTCTTTACTCGACGTTTCGGGCTCGTTGCAGAGGCCATTATATATCAAGATATCTCTTGATAATGGCCTCTGCAACGAGCCCGAAACGTCGAGTAAAGAAGGAAGAAGGAGACACGGTGAAAACCTAAGAATATACTACGATAAAAAACAACCGTGAAAGCCTCAAACATTATACTCATTCAAATGTATTTGAAAGTTGCAACACACAAAACTCTGCTTCAAAATGCAGTGTATTGAGCCTATCGGAATTCTATTTATTAAAATTAAACTGTTCTGTGGGATCAACTGTTGTAAGCCATAGCTACTATTCACCAGAGCTAAAACTAGAGTTGCGCTAAGGGTGGTTGCCACCCGGATGCCAACCAAAAAATGCCAGTCTCATTGAATCATAAATATTTATATAAGTTTAAAAAAAATTAAAAATTTATCTATATACGACTAATACACCTTTTTTCAATATTCACTAATAAAAATGGGGAAAAATTCCCCTTCAAACTTTGTGACTGTTAAATGCAATATATTTCTAGTACCTAGGTAGTATCATTAATATATTTTTTTCCCCCGCAGATTTTATCGATCCCTGAAACCTGCCACTCGGGTGCTGCGTACTCCCACTTGGTGCGTCCCTGGCTAAAATAATGGAATTCACAATGCAATCTGAATTTGATATAATGGCGTGATGCATTCATTGTTTAAGCGTTAAGACGTGAAAAAGTATAAGAAACTTCTTTTGATATGATTATTTTACGAGTTAAAATTTAAATTGTTGAAATGTAGTTGAACGTAACGAAAAATCACTTGTATGGTTTTGATTTTCAATAGACACTAACTACTACATAGGGTAGATTGGTGGTTTTATTTTTGCTTATTCAAGTAAAATCTGTTGAAAATTGTTTCACCTGAAAACCAATGAATCAAATCCAATTATATCGATAAATTAATGCATTTAGGTACTTGCATATAATATTTTTTTGAAATACTAGAGCTAGAGGTTCACGGAAAATTGACCGAGGGGACAATTTTATTTCTTGCTGAAGACTTTATGCATCCTCCATTATACAATATAAGACGAAATATCCAGTTGTGCAGGTAACGTATTAAAATTATTACGGTGATGTCAAATTATTCAAGAATATAAAAAAGGCACTCAAATCCAAATATTAAGCGTTATTGATAGGTACTTAATAGTTTTATAATAGACTTGTGAATTTATGTGTGTGTACAGTTGAGTATGTGGTGGTTTATGGAGGAAAATTTCGAAAATCTTGACAAAATCAAAAATATTAAAGTATTTTTAATGTGAAAACTTGTGTACTAAAATAAGTACTAATTTAAAAACATGTAGGTGATGTTTGTCCTTATAATATATTAATAACAATCAGTAGTACTGCTCCTTCATTTTGTATTGTATATCTTGATAGATTTTCACCAAGAAATATATTGGTAGGCAGTCAAAAACACACAACAAGAAAATGTGTACAAAAAATCACTGTAGTGTGAAAGATTGTCTAGTTTTCAAAAATGTGGGGTTCTCTGTTTATCCTTTTCACATAGGTAACTTTCACGAGTTACCGATCGTATACCTGAAATTAAAAAAAAATAATGCTCTTTTGCTCAAGAAAATAATAGACACTTCCCTGACACAATTTTATTCAGTATGTATAAATAAATTAAATAAATCCACACACCTGAAACAGATTTAAATTAACATACATAAATACGCACTCACACTGGCAGAAAATTAATACGTTCGCATATTGAAACAAACACAGCAGTAAATAATAATAGACGACTCGGCGTGCCCTCGTGTAGTTAGTTTTGTTCAAAATAGCAATGAGAGATAATGTAAATGTATTAAAATTAAATGAACGCTCCGCCATAAAAGAAATGTAGGTGCTTGAAGCGTGGATCGGAATATTGTGGCTTGCATGGTAACAGCATAACAATAAGATGCCTTAAAATGAAAACAACAAGTAGCTACTTACATAAGTACATTGGATTCGTATTGTCATTATTTCAGACAAACAAATCGCTGGCAGCGTTGCCAACTTGGCGAATTTCTTGCCAGATCTAGCATTTTGTAGTAGACATTATCTACCTTGAAAAAACGAATCTGGCATATAGCGTGAAATTGAGCGTTTTACAATATGACAAACAGCTCAAAAAATCTTATATTACATAGGTACTGTGGATTTTCTTGAAAATGAATAGGACATCTTACCAATAAAATAAATGTTAAGTACATCAATTTTTACTTTCTTTAATGTTTTAAATTTAATGAAATAAAACACAATATGTACCTACCTACCTAATTATTACTTATTTCACATTATTATGTATGTTCAATACAATAGAAAGAATGTTACATTCTTAAATCTTGTGAATTATTCGTTAAATAAAAAAATAGTTATTAATAATATTATTAGCAAGTTTAAGTTACAACAAAATTTTTTTGGAGTGACGTCGATTAGTAATTAAAGTAATACCTACTTTGATTTAAAATACAAAAGCCGATCGCCAATAGTAACTCGATTTGGAAGCGCTTCAGAGCCATAAGTTAAAAATGTCGCAATTAGATAGGATACCTATAGCATTGTGGTCAATGTGCGTGGGCGCGAAACCCGAGAGACGCAGATTCGATTCCTGCTGGGTGTCGTATTTTTTTTCAAAAAAGATTTTTTCTATTGGTTATACGTACTCATTATAATATTTTCTAAGAAGTGTTTTCAAAATTATATTGTATGTTCGATAAAAAGAATGATACATTCTTAAGTCTTGTGGATTATTCGTCAAATAACAAAAAGTTAATTCAATTACTGACAATGTTGAATTACTACACAATATTTTATGGTGCTATAAAGAAGTATGTATGTCGTAATTTTATTAATAAATAGAATCGTTATTCTTGTAAAAATAGTCTGGATAATAATTATGAAAATTCATTAAATTTTATTATTTTTTAGAAATCTAGTATTTTTTCTGACAACTAGCTTATTTCATTAGGATATTTGGCGTGTATTTTTATTGACAGATTGGCAACATTGATCACAGTATATATTTGTGAATACTGTATTTATGGCCATTGCCAATGAAAACAATCACGATTTTATTGAAAATATTTTTTTTACAATAATTGATGCGTCGAAGAATTGTGGGCGAAGAATATTCCGGACACCGATAATGACATCGACATCTCTATAATATTTTAACTTATAACAAAGCGGTGTTGGGTTCATTGTATTCCTTAGTAGTGATAATTTTTCAATTTTAGTTGTTGTTTAAATTTTTATTTGCTTTACCGATTATCGCATCGTAATTTATCTTATTGGATATACAGTAACGAACTTGGTTTTTTTTTCAATGTCACTATTCGAAAATATACAATGTTGTTATCGTACGTAATTAATCTCAAACGTTGAAGAATGACATATACACATTGTTAGCAATACGTAATGGATGTTTCAAAGATACTAACTTGTTCAATAAATAAAATAATCTGAGGTTCCACTGAGCCAAAAACATGACTTGTCCAATCTAAATCCCACAATACATTACCATAACTACGTGAGCCGATTGATTATTCAAGTGGAGAGTCTGATGAGACAAAAAAATCCTTCGAGATAGGCACTGTGGGCGAAGAAATATAGATCCGAACTTCTGAAGGATTTACAATAACAACACACTAAATTTGTATTGGAAATAGTCGAACGGAATCGGGATTAGAAACACTACTACTAATGTGGCCAAACTGACCAGAGACAGTAGGTACCTATACTTAGTTTATGCGGTGAGCCTGCTTTTCGTTGTTTGTCATTATCAATTCGTCGGATCTAGTTAATATTAAAAGACTATATTCTTCTTCCTCGTCATCTCATTTATATTGAGCGTGGTATTTATGAGCAGTTCCAATTCTGCAGAATATTTTCTGCCAGTTATCCATGGATACAGCTGAGCAGATTGTTAATACCAATGAATCTCTTTTATCGTTTAAGTCTGTCCAAACTGTCACTTCCTCTGACCCCTGAGAAACATGGCAAACTAAGTGAATATCTTATCTCAGGAAAATGATAGAGGTTCCTGAGTATACGCCTCCAATACCATTTTAAAATCATGATAATATAAAAATAAAACAGCGACTGAGGTTGACATTATTGAATTATTAGGATTTTGGTCACCTCTGTTTCCACTCTCCTACAGTCTACAGTCTACACTCTACACGATGACGAGTGAACAAACCGAAGCTCGCTGCACACACAAATAGTAATAATTATGGATGTAACTGATTTGAGCTAAGAGTGACTGCATGTAGAGATAGATAGTTAAGAATGAACAAACCCTGAAATATTGCTAACATAAAATCAACGCTACAATCTACTTCCAAACAATAATTCCAGCAAGCAACAGTCAAGTCATCACCTGACCCAAAAAAAATCCAAATAATGATGAATAAATCACAATGCTGTTGCTGGTGAAAGTCTTAAATGCCATCAATAGACATTAAAAGTACAAGTCCCTTGAAATGGACCATCATGTCGTAAACTGAATTTATGAAATGTGGCGACAAAAAGCTTTAGCTAATAATTTATGAGACAGGTAAGTAATGCAGACAGGAAGATTGTATATCCAAAGAATAAAACATGATATTAGTAAACCTCTTTATAAAAAAGAAATCACCATTAGAGATGGGCGATATAGATAACAACAATTAATTCCTTGAATCGATTTTCTATTACACAAATCGAATCGATTTCAAGAATCCCTGGCCTAAATGATAATAATATGTACTACACTAATGAAGAATAACCCATTTGTATACGACTTATAAAATGTTCTTACACTAATTATGCACAGTATGTAGTTAGCTAAATTAACTACCGACGAAGTATTTGCCCTAGCACGAATCATAAAAAATGCGATGGAAATAATAATATAAGTATACAACTTATTAGTAAACATCAAGACAGCCTATCTGCCCTAATTATTGATTATAAAGTATATTATTATTATTTTCGCTCGTTTTTAAAAATAAAATTAATGGTGGATGCAGATGAGCGAGCCGTTTGGATTATGGAAGAGCCGTATAGGCTAACGAAGAATGAAATATTATGCAATATACCTACACATAAACCTAATATAAATTTATACTTAAAATTTACTTAAAAATCTTACAAGTATGTATGGTTGTAGGTACATGATATTATCTGTTGGCAATCTATCTTTGTCAAAGAAACTATTGTTAATTTTCTTGAATGATGCGATCAATGCTTTGCACAAACTTCAACCAGTCATGTGCGTTGGCGGAATTTAATGTTAATAAAATCAGTTTCTATTCAAATGTATACCTTCTTAAGTTGACAGTACACTAACCCAACACGTGCTGAAGTTTTTTGCTCTCTTTATATTAATAGATATGAATGATATCACCATTATTTTGAGAGTATAATACTGAGCACTTTGCTTATTTAATATTTATCTTTTACTAACATAATGATGTTCATCAATCTTCCAAAATGAAATTAATATCTAGATACAATCTACCGAGATTATTAATTATTTACACTTTCAGCGTAGAGAAGTTTTCATGCTATGTGATTGTAAGATTTTTTTTGAAACTAACAAATAATAATTTATTAAAGAACGCCATTGCCTACTGTAACATCATATTATATAATGTGAATGTAACGAAATAGGTATTTAATTCTACTGTACAATAATTATTCACATCTGATAGTGTTGCTTATTTAAAAAAAGATCGATATTACCTGATAAGTATTTTTTGAGAATTCTCGAGAAAAAATCAAATTCTCCGTTTTCATGATTTTGTAGGTCCAGAAACAAAACAAGAATCCTATTTATTAGATTGGATATCGGATTTATTATTCAACGCGCGTGTAATAAAAAAATCTCAAATTTTCATCACATTTACAATTTGTCGAAAATCAAAATAAAAATAACAAAAAAAAAAATCTTGAGAAATGAGAATCAAAGGGAAAAATATCGGGAGGCGGTCAAGTCTAAAATCGGATTGTAGAACCAATGAAAAGTTCTTACATGCATACATTCTGGATAAAGTGTAATAGCAGTGAATAAACAATAATTTTACACAAATATTATTCCAGTGAAATTACAGCTATTTTCATTGTTTTATCACCAAAATTTATATTGAAATAAAGTAAATAAAACATGTTGGTAAAGATGGTAAATATGTTAAAATATATAAAATTAAAGTATATTTAGTTTTAAGCGCATTTGTTGTCAATTTCTAATTTTAATTGTGTATTACTTGCCTTAGTCATTGTATTCAAATCATCCACTAACATTATCATAAAAGTATCTTTTCGCATATTTTAGAAATGAAAGCTACCGTTGTATGTTGCAATGATGATCAGAAATATCTCCACTTAATTACAATAAGAGACAATGGCCTCGCTTGTCACAAAATTATCGACAATGTATTTACTGTCTCCGCGGTATAACTTGATACGAAATGGTACAAGCAGCTTCGAATCAGCTTGCAGATTATTATTCACTTACGAAGGAGTATTAGAAACTTGCATTAGTGAAATTATATTGCTGAGAATAGAGAAATCACATTTTTTTCGGAAAGTATTCTTTAATTAAATATATAATGTGACATTTCTAACAATAACTAAGTTGTCGATCTGACATAATATTTTTATACTTTTCAAATAAATTGACCATAATGATTTTTGGTAAATTATTATGACGATACCATAAACACAAAAAAAAACTGTATTATTGGTATAAATAACTAGGTACACTGTTTTGATGACTATATAGCGTGATTTGTTTTTTAATGATTGCTTACTTGAACACATTTGGCACTGTAACATCTGTGTAACACTTTTTAGTTAAATGATAGCTTACTTGAATTCTAGACTAGAACATTTTTAATCCAGTCATTTTTTTATTGTTCATTTTGCAATGTCACAGTAGTTTTGAGTAGTATCTACGATTTTTGGATATCGAAATTATCATTCTTAATCATAGAATAAATATGGTTTCATGAATAAACAGAACGGTGACAAAACAGAACATGAAAAAATAGAACAGTGATAAAATATGACTATGATATTTCAGGAAAAATATAATATTTAATATTGAAATTGTTGTATCTCTATAATATATTCTGTTGCAAGAACAGATTTACAGATTTTTAATAACAAAATGTAAAAAAAAAAAAACAATTGAACGGGGCTCAACTCGGTGTTGCTGGCAAACTAGCTATATCTCGTCTTAATCAATCTAATATGTTAAAAATGCTAGGGTAACTAGGTACATACAACGAAATAATGAGTTTAATAATTATGTGGAGTTGTGAATGATCAAAATCAAGCAGATAAATTGAGGTTTTTACGCCGAATGGCCAACATGCAGTGATTATATTATATAATATAATATATATTATATTAAATATTTATATATATTTCATTTATAAACTATAATATTATTTGCATTTCATTAATAAATAGATACGACGAAATAAATGTTTTATTTTCCCTGAAATATTATGGTCACATTGTGTCACTGTTTTGTTTTGTCACCGTTACGTTTCTTCATGTTCCTGTTTTTTCATGTTCTGTTTTGTCCTGTTACCATGAACCGTTAATCTAAGGAAAATTCAAGTTTACAGATAATTTTATTAGAATACTTAAAATGATTGTTTAATTTCAATTTGTGAGGATTTACGTCAAAGAAAATCACCGTTGCATAATGTTATTATTTAAGTGATAGTAAAGTTAATCGGTTTATCAGGTTAACTTAAACGTTGCGTGGCTCTACAATAATGTGTTTATAAAATACCAACTTTACGATTGTGGAAAAGTATTCAATTAACGAGCATTCGATCATTAAAACAGGAAGTTCAATATTTTTAACGAATGTTTACGTCTTATTCCTCCCGCTTTATAGAATACGAATGTTTACGTAAACATTTCTCAACTCTGAACAACTGTGTAGGTATAATATGAAAGGGCCAAAAATATTCATCAAAGCTTCTCTCACAATGGAAGTAGGATATAAAAAGACATTTGTTTTTTTTTTTATGTTTAGACGTCATTGTCGTAAATGACGTAAATGTTTATTCAATACCTGCATTTAAGTTGTTTTACATAGCTTCGTGTAAAATTCCTGTAGGTAGATACAAACATGGCCCCCACATCCTGAAGCGGGCCCCCCTACCTATCGCTAAAGTTAATGGCAGTATGACTATCTACAGTTGTATCTTCCAAAAATAGTGTTCGGAGTAAAAATTAGGGTATTTTAATAATTTTTAATGCACCCACTTGAATTATATAGTTATCGAATCGTCGCTATAGGATTTGTTTCCCGAATAGACCAAATGTCAATTTTACAGGAGACGAAAAACAAATTTCATTGTCGTTTATTTTAATATCAGTAGATTTATCAATCATTCTTTCTACACTGTATGATTGCAACATTATCTAAGAATAGATTCCAAGAATAATATACTGGTATAAATCATTAAATGCACAGAAAATGCGTTTTATTTACAAGTACTCACTGTGGATATTCGGGAAATTTTTAGCCCTCGCTCAGAATAATGGATATTCGGGACAAAACATGGACGTTCGGGATTTAAGACCGTAGCGTATTGCTGCACGGTCCACAGATTACTGAGTGGTCAAAAAGTACGCGCCTCAAATGTTATATTTATTTACACGATAATTGTTAATAATTACCTCTACTATTTAAATACTTAATGATCGTAATTACCCAAGTTCGTATGTAATAATAACATGCGGCAATCGCTTTTTCGATTTTTTTTCGGATTAAGTAATTAAATAGTTTTTAAGTAATTAACTATTTTTTTATTGAACGAATAATTCACAAGATTTAAGAATGTACCATTCTAATAATTGAACATACTTACATAATTTTTTAAAATCACTTCTGAGAAAATATATTATAAGGTATCTACTACTTCAATTACTAACCGACGTCACGGTCATTTCTCCAATATTGTATGATGGTACTTACTCGTACTTGCTAACAATTTTGTATTAATACTTTTTCCAAAAAAAAAAAAAAACTATTTATATATATCTGTAAGATTATTATATCTATATATTTCTATAATTGACAATTAAACTTATTACAAACCACCAAATAAATATTATATGTTTACTATTGTAAGGAATAACAACACAAAATAATAGCATGTATAAATTAATTATCATTGGCTGCTAATATTAGGTAGGTACCAATATCCTAAGTATATAATATCCACCAAATAAATAGTTACTAACATACATATTAAATTAAATTAACTATCAGCGCATTCAAAAATAAATAATAGCATCGCCTTTATTTTCATAGAAATACCTAGATTAAAAGTAAAATAAAGACAAACAATGTTTGTATAAAAATAATTTGAAATAATAATTATTTTTTACGTCATAGTAGTTGCCGGGTCATACTGTAGAATTCATATAACCGTTGGGATTTTGTGTCATTTATCAAAACAAAATGTAGTTATTTAGGTTAAAATACTCACTTCCACAACTCTACTGTAAGTTCAGGGCGAACTAGTGATGTATCAGCTATGAATGATCTCTTCAAATTTGATGAATTCACTATTAAAACAATAGTAACGTTAAAAACAATATCAATAAGACGAAATTTGAAAGAAGTCTCCGGACGGCCAAAAAATATGAAAGTGGGCGTGATTGTTTTAGAGCTAGACAGCGTGAATGTGGGAGCGAGATGCACGGCGTGAGCGCGGTTTGATTGGTTAAAGTCATATTCGGGAAATAAACACTCAGCCAGAGATATATTTCGACCGAAATTAACTTGGATATTCAGGTACGAATAGTTGGACATTCGGGAGAACACCACAGAGTAATTGTAACTTAACATGGCGTATTCGGGTTTTTTAAAAAAATATCTCTGTTCCTAGATACAAATATATTATTTTTATAAATGATTTCGGTAGAGTTCGATAAAAGAAATTGAACTGCATTAAAATGTCGATTTCGACAAAAATGGATATTCGGGAAACAAATCCTATAGCGACGGAATGTTGACAAACAATAATCAAAAACTGTATCGCACAACCACATAATTAAAAATTTGAATTATGGTATAAGTGAAATAGCGCCGCAGGCGTAATTTTTTTACAATTGGTGCAATTTTGTGATGTGTTTTCTCACTTGGCTGGTCAATTCGCCAGGTCGGGCCCCCAGGCTAGAGCCATGTCAGCCCCCCACATAATTGTAATATTATATTCCACGTAGCTTGCTACGACAATCCGTCTTTACAATAATTGGTCTGAGATAATAGGTACATGTAAATAATTCACACTTGAAAAGTCTCTGCAAGGAAAATATGAATATAATAAGACCCGATTAACAATGTATTATTTGCGCTCATTATGTGCTAGAGGCAGAGTGTCACATTTTACCTTTCTTGTAGGTAGTTAATCTGTGGATCAATGATTTTGTAAATGTGTATACAACAAGTCCTCGTATAAATTATAATGATGATCTCTAGGCTCCGGGTCCGATTCTCGGTGTTGTCACAAAAAAATTGTGGTTTTCTCAAAGTCTGTGTTTATGTGATTTCGTTTCTACTGCTTCACTACTAATACTACTGTCATTGAGCGTCATGAACGTCTGTAGTGTTAAAAATAATATATACCTATGTGTGTTACATAAGCATATTATATAGATATTTATATAATTTTCGTGTGTATGTGCGTATTGGAGTTAAAATGCCAATTGATTAAAGATGTTAGGTGCATAAGAAAATAGATACGAATACACAGGAAGATTTTCTTCAAACATTTTTTTGTAATTTACCCTTTCCAACCAAAATTATAAAATGTATTGTATAAACAGTTATAGTTTATACGCCCTAAGAAGTCAGATAGCTAAATCGGGCATGCTGTTCCAGGGTCCCAGGTCCCAGGTCCCAGGGTTCCAGGTTAAAGGGTCAAATCATAATGTTGAAATTTGAGACAAATTTGTTTAGGAAAAATAATTTGTTGTTTAACTTGTCTATTTAGTTGAAATTTATTCACATCATTTTATTAATAGTTAAAAATTCGCCTGCGGCGCTGCTTTATTTCGAGCCTATTAGATATTTTGAATAAGTGGTTGTGCGTTGCAATTTGATGTGATACCATTATGATGATTTATATACCTACCTACTTAAATGATAACTCCCGTGTATAATTTAGGAAACACTACATTAGAGCACTACACTGCGCTTAGCCTCGGCGATAGGAGGGTGGGCCCGCCAAAGATGCCGGCCTGGGGGCCCGCTTCCGGATAGAATCTATTTGTCAATGAACGACGATGAGTTTGGATTGACTTCTAATAATTGTGCCAATAAACAAGCACATTCATCGCATGAAAAACAAATTAATTTAATAATGAATATAATGTAAGTAGTAAAACCTTGTTTATTTTTATAATTATTTTTTTCATTGTTGTATTAGTACATTGTTGACTATTTAAAAAGGTGTATGTATTATTTAATGAAATAAAGGGGGGGGGGGGAAGGCGCCAAGATTAGATTTTTTTAAAAGGGAGGCGTAGTAACATACAGTTTGGAAACCACTGACCTAGTTTAACTATGGATTCACGACACTGTCCCTTGATAACTTGTTTTTTTCTTAATTGACGTCATTATCATAACACTACAAAAACACCTATAATCATAAATATAAATCGTTAAAATTTAAACGTCACGACGCTTATATCGGTCCTATTGACAAAAATGTTGATAATAAGATACCGCGTAGTACTGCACTAAATTCTATTGGCCACTGGGCGAGAGAAATGTCTATATGGGACAGAATATATTAAATTCTACTGTCGAACAACATCTTCTTGACTACGTGTTAAAACTGTGAACTAACAATCTCCTCTCAATTAGTCGAGGACAGCGCCTTCCGGCTTGTGCCTAAATCTTCTTGTTGGACAGTATATGCTATCTTAATTCGTATTGAGTAATAGAGTAAAAGGCTCCTGAACAGTGGCGGCCGGTGACAAGAATATGAGGGAGTGCAAAAAAGACTCACCTATTTATGCAAGAAGTCCATCCTCCGATCCTTGGATTTTGAAAACACGTCAATAACACGAATATTAAAGTCTGGTATTGACGATATCAATTGTTTTTCTATACTAAGCATCGCAAGAGCATTTAGCCTGCCTTGAGACATGGTATTTCTCAAAAATGACTTAACCCTCTTTAAAGTTGAGAAACAACGCTCACTTTCCACTGAAGTCATCGGAATTGTACAAATTATTTTTAATAGGGTAACACTTTCACTAAATACTTCCAGTAAATTATTATTAGTGAAAAGTTGAAGTATCGACAATGCTCCATCAGTAACGTAGAAATCTTCTCTACTGTATAAGACTATTAGTTCATTTTTAAGTTTAAATTTGTCAATAATGTCGTATAATGTGGTTACCGTATTAAAATCTGTAGTTGGAAAATTTGTATGATAATCCCGGAACTTTTCACTAAAAAACAATTTGGCTATTACTAAATGACCTTTATATTCGAAACGATCTTTCGCTTGGTTCACTATAATGTCGCATACTTCATTGCATATTACAGAATGAGGTAAATCATTGGGACGACGTTTTTTCGATGGTTGAATTTGTGACATATGATTATTTTGACGAATACATTGTATAGCACGCGTAAAGTGTTCAATGTCCATATTTATCTCCAACACGTCCTTTGACCTCGATTGAAGTTGTTTAAAAAGTATATCACAGTTTGGCAAAGAAATCTAACCAATAGTTAAAATTGTCTTCGTTTAAATACCGTAACAACATTCCAGCTTGATTAATGGTATCGGCGTCTAAATTTTCAGATTCTAAAATGTGTTCCATGCACTCTTTTAACTGATCGCGATAAGTATGCACAACAGTAACTGTTCTTATATTGAAATTCCACCTCGTTGTTGGTGCTGCTGGTATTTTTCTATGAACTATTTCTTTCAAGATATCAGTTCGCTTCGCAGACCTCGAAAAAAAAATTGGAAACGCTCGTAAATTAGCAAAAAAGTTTCGGACTATGGTGTTAGCTGAAACACTTCTTTCCATTATCAAATTCAATTGATGTGCATAACAATGTATGAAGTGTGCGTGTGGATACGAAGCTTTTATCAAAGCCTGTACACCACCTAATCGGCCACTCATCACGGATGCGCCGTCATAACTCTGGCCAATTAGTTGTGCTTGTTTAATGTCGAGAACTTCTAGTTCTTTCAAAATTTCAGATGCAATACCTGCCGCAGTGTGGTTTTTCGGCGTCATAAATTTCCAGAATCGTTCATGTATCTGTCCGCGTAGTTCATACCTTATGACCAAAACAAGTTGTTCTGTAGTAGATATGTCCGTTGTTTCATCTGCTTGTATAGCTACAAACTTGCTTTGTGATATTTCATTTTTAATTTCGTTACGGCACACCTCTAGAATCGAATCTAAAATGTCATTTTGAATCGTTTTTGACGTACCCTTAAAAACACTATTGCTCTCCAAATGCTGTTTCATGGCTATGTCAATTTCCGAGACAAAGTCAATAAGCCCTCGGTAAACACCTGGATTATTTGAATCTGCAGATTCATCATGTCCTCTAAGAGCTAATTCAAATGCACCACAGAACTTCACCCAGTCAATCAATCTGGATAAAATATAACGATTTTTGTCAACACGTTCGTTAAATTGTTTCACAGATAAACGGTACCCTGCATCCAATTGTGAACGTATATCTATTTCTCCCAAGACTGCAAGTTGCATTTCATTTAAAATATGTTTTTCTGAACCACTGTGTTTTTTGATTTTTACTGACAGGTGGACCAAGTCTTGAATCCCATGGACCGTCCAGTTAACATCTCCGCCGAACAACAGACACGGAAAACAAAATAGGGTATTAAGAATATTACATCCGCAAAGCCATTGTGTTTTTGAGTACATTTGCACATTAAATTTCCGATTAACAATCTTCGATTTCACTGTACACTTTTGAATTAAATTTATACATGGCAAAGGACGGCCTGCCACTTTAATATCAATTCGTTTGGAAAAATCGTGACGATTGTCCTTAATATAATATGTAACTGAATACACGGTACTCATTGTAAATACTATTAAATCTATATTATAAACCCAACTGTCGAACGATCAACCCATAGACTATATCAACCAAACTAACAGTCGTGAATATGATTATATTTTTGACACAATATGCATCGACATGAAGTTCGTCATTTCATTATAATAATTAGGCTTCCAACTGTACCTCGACGCGTCGCCTGAGTTATATGTAGGAATATTCATATTGGTTTGTGAGGTTTGTGTATAAAGTCCAAATGACTAGCTTATGTGTGTGTGCTTTCGGCCGGTGCACTGTACTTGAAATGAAAAGAATATGAAAAACATCGTTTCCAACGAAGACTCATGTAGTCTTATAGAACTTTGGTGATTTTGATTCTACAAGCTTCATTTCTTTTGTCGCTGTGGTTGTCCGCTATAAATGTATGCGTGAAAAATGTGCGTAAATTCAAGGAACACTTCGAATAATGCTCCTGCATCGATGGAATTATTACGTGTGTATTGGTCGCGTCTCATCGACATTGTTTTTTCGACATTTGTGTGTATGGGTGGCTGAGGCGAAGTGTTGAAACGCTTGCGTCACCATTGTTGGAAAACGCGCGGAATTTAAAATGAGTGATTTCGCATAAGTTTTCGATATCGCATTTTTCTGAATACATGGGGGTTTTATATTACCTATATATTTTTATTTAATCTATGACGGGAGTGCACTGCACACTTTGCTCCTTTACTAGAGCCGTCCCTGCTCCTGAATTGTGTAATTTTTGAGGGAAGAAAAGAACGCAAGTTTTGCTCCAATGTTTGTGGCGTTTTAGTGTATTTTTAGTGTGCGCGGTCCAATAATCTCTGTCCACAAGAAGCTGGGTGACTGTTAAGTCTTTTTTCCACTCGTCCCATGACGACAAGAAATATTCTACCGTTAGTATGCGCGACGCTCGGGTGACTGTAGTTCCATCATTTTTCGAATTACGATTAGAATATAGGCTCAGAAAATTACGTATTTATGAAAATTATATGGAAGACAAATACAATAAATAAGCTGGGCGATTTTCTTTGGCGCAAATAACGCAATCGGTTAATCATAATATTTAAAAAGGGGTTTTGAAATAGCTCAAATCGGTCATACAATAATTAATAAATCGTACCAAAATATTTAAAAGATGCTTGTTTCTCACAAATTGAGTATAAAATATTACCAAAAGCATAACAAAATCTCTGCAAATAACACCAAAGTGGCCCATATCATAGCCATTCAAACAGTCCACAAAAAAATAAACCACTTATTATGTGTCATCACTGTTATAATTATTTTTAGTATCATCTTTCTAAATCAGTCAGTTCGTTGGGGCTCCACATTCCAAAGACCGTCACTGTGAATTAGTAAACGTAATAAATGCAAAGGTGATAAACTATTTCTTTCATTCAACTAATAATACACAAGATTTGAGAATGTAACATTCTTTAACGAGCATACCTAGCAACCCTGCGACTACTTGCGATTTGTGGTAGCGTCTAGTCATCGTAAAGTTCAGCTTGACCATATATGTATAAAAGTTATTAAATAGGAGACTAAAGGTAGTACGGCGAATAAAGTCTATGTTTTTTCCCTTGAAGTTTCGCTACGCCTGCGTTTTACGTAAATGAGGCTTAGAATTGAATACAAATTTAATATATTATATTATACAGTGATGGCTTATACGGCAAATTATAATTCCGTGTAGCAAACTAAATATAGCAACTACTGATGAAAATACAAAACTACACACATTCAATTTAATAGGTACACGAAATAAAACAGGGACTTTGTATGACGTGCTAAATATTCCAAAAAGGTTATATGTATATTATGCAGAATTTTTTAATGTGCCATCGGTATGTACCTAATGCATTTCAAGCTTCTATTGAAAATCAAAGATAATACATGCTCTTTGTTAAATGGGCATCAAGTTGAAGATTAATGCTTAAAACAGACTCATAGTCCTTCCACCAACCGTCAACAGAGGAATCCAGTGGCAGTTAGTTCATGTTTTATGTTACAGTGAAAATGACATAGTGCTTTTCTCAAATTGTCATGAATCCTTTAACATGTTATTTATAGTTTTAATAATTTTATATATTTACCATGTTTTTATTAAATAATTTATTTTTTAATATTTGGCATATAGTTCTTATTTTATTTCGTGTATTCAATTAATTATTAAAAATTAAGATTTCCCATTACAGTAACATAACGTTTATTGTACCATAGCATAACCATAATATGTAATAACGTAATTATGTTCATAATAATATTACCTACTATCTAACAAACAAGGTACGAAATATTTTATATCAGTTCATTTACCGGAACATTTTCTTAAAAATAAAAATCAAATATGAAACTCTGATTCATATTTAATGTATACAATAATAGGTGAATTTAGATCTCCATAATCACTGCAATAAATAATGAATAATGACTCATAATGAAATAATAAAACTCTTGTACATAACATAATATTGCAGTAAAAGCGCTTTGCAAGGTTCACGCTTGAAAGACTTTACGACTGTATTGTTTACTAAACTACAGTACAACTTAAATAAAAAAAAATGAAAATAATAATATTATATATTTAATTTAATACATTTCATTTATATAATGGGAATATTATAACGTGTAAAGAAATTGTATTTATAATTTATTTTACATTACAATAGCGTTGACCTTGTGATAATTCAGTATACTGTACGTGATTATTTCATTTTCAGTGTTTTTACTTTTTGATAAAAACTCTTTTTTTTAGCATAGCATAGTACCTAGTGCTAGTGAATAAAATACGATAGTTTCCATAGTGCGTAGGTTCCAACTCAGCTGGTGCATATAATTTACATGTTTCTTTTGCAATGATAATTTGGTTTCATAGTTTAAAATGGGTTAGTGGTTAGTCGAATGGTTAATAAGAATTCCATGTAAGTATAAAAGTATTTTAATAAACTTTTACGTGACGTGATGAACAGTACAGTCATGGAAACATAAGACTTGAGTAAGTAAGAAGCAAAAGGGTTTGCTTATGTAGCCAATTTACTAAATATTTTTATCTTCAACTAATCAATTTAAAAACGAAAATGATTAATCTTCAATATAAGCAAACTAATATTTTTATGGATGTTATCAATATTTTTTTATCACTGTGCATTTTTACTCTGCGTGATTATCTTATTTTTAACATTCACAATGAAGTAGTGATAATTTTTGTATGACTAATAATGACAGAGTTTTTTTATAATAATGTGGAATAAACCGTAAAATTCCGGTCTGGGTGATACATTATGTCAAGAAAACATTACAATAAATTGAATCAATAACAACATTTGAAGTACATATTTCAAAGATAGGAGATAATAGTATTACATCTCACTAAAATCTGTAAAAAATACTTAATTTTCATTAAATATTATTATAAATCAGTAACAATGCAATTATTGATGTACCACACAAATTAACGCAGTTTGGATATCAACAATGCATGTAGGTAGCGTTAATTATATTCCCTCACTTATGTTCATATTTTTCTGTTTTTAGGAAAGAATAAAATAAAATATAGAATGGTTCCGCCCAAAGATATTGAAAAAAACCTCCTTCTACAGAGATGAAGCCTAAATGTTTGAGATTGAAGCAAAAAAGCAACACTGATTCCCTGATTAAAATAGCTACAATTGACGTCGCATTACATGTTCATTTGCAGAGAACTTCACACTACTGGTAGGTAGGTATGACATTTATTTATCAATTTGCGGGGCATATAAAAAGACAATCCGTCATGGTAAGTAGATAAGACTACATATCGGCCTTATTATTCATTTAAAAAATCATGTTAAATTTGTGTAAAACCCTTTATCACAATGATGGACATTAAAAATGGCCGCCATTGCGTATGTAAGAGGATCGGAGTGGCAACTGAGTGATATTAATATTTGTGGAGTTTACCAACTTAAGCATTCGATTCGAAAATAATTTGAAAAGCCATCATACCAGAAATAACACATAAGTACATACCTACTCCTTTTATTTATGGTCTAAACAAAATTCTTTTGTTTTGACGGACTGAACTGTTTTTTTAGTTATTTTATTTATCAACACTTGCGTCAATGAATACAATTAATTATAAAAATATTTACATCTACAGTATTAGCGCGAAATATCTGATGGGTTCCTATTGGCTTCCTCCAATAAAACTCTCCACTTGTCCGGCTGTCCTTATCCAATTAGGTATACAACATCTATTTTTCCATTAAGAATAAATAATATGTAGCTACCTGCATAAAAAAATAATTAAATAATATTAAAGAAAGTACCTACCCAATAATTAAATGCTCGTGTGATACAGTCATGTGGGATGAATGTATTTCTTTAGTGAAGGTACCTATGTACATTTATTTATTGACTGAGTAAATACTATAATTTATAGATCTGCTTATAGAAAATATTGATTTAACCAGTTATCAATCCCATCCAGTGTATTAAAAATTAGGTCAAACTACAATCAGATAACCTGTTTTTAAAATAAGTGTTATGTAAATTCGTAAATACTGTTTTTTGATAACTGTTATCAATTTGCAAGCCCATATGGCATAAACACTCGATTCAAGAAACCAAGGACGTTGGTATACACTGATACTATGTGTTAATGTTAATGTTGTTAATGCATAAAAAATTTAAAAAAATAATCTTACATTCTATATAATATTATCTGGTTAAAACAGCAATAATTATTATCTAATTTTTATGCGGTAAACATGCAGATTTCATAATTTAACCCTTCTTTCTGAAAGTTTTTTCTAAACAGGGTTATACTCAATTTAAATAATAATATTTCCAACCTATGGCATTGACTTTAAGGATAATTTCTAAGTATTAATAAAAATATATTAAGTACCTACCTAGATACAAATTAAAATGTGTGTGTTACCTTTAATACTTTGTTGTCGTCTACATGTGTTTTCAAAGTAACTAATATTTATTATTGTTTATTTCATTTTCTATTATTTATTACACGTATAAAATTTTGTACAAAGAAAGGGCAATGAAACATTTTCAATGGTTTAAATTATATTTGCAGTGTTTTCATAGATATTATCTTGTATAAAGTATTCACAAATAAGACTTACCTACTGATAATTATTGTGGATTATGAATAATAACTGGTATCTCAGTAAATAAGTACTACTAATCACTGTTAGGAGCATTTAACATCGTCATTTCTTATGTAATAAAGAAGAAGGTAAAAATTAATATAACCATATATATATTCAGCCGGAGTCGATCCACTGATGGATGAAGGCCTCCCCCAGCACCCTCCACGCCTGCCACGTACTTCCACCAAACCTGACAAGTTCGACAATCCAGCGGGTTTTGGGGCGCCCCTGTAGCCGCTTAGTGCCCCTCGGGTACCACTGAATGACAGCATTCGTCCAGCGGCCATCCGTTCGCCGTGCGATATGTCCGGCCCACCGCCATTTCATCAATTTGGTGACCTCTATCACATCTCTCACTCTTGTTTGCTTTCTTATCCATTGGTTTCTTCTGCAGTCCTTACGCGTTATGCCCAACATGCACCTTTCCATGCCACGTTGAGCAACTCTCAATTTTTGGATCTCTCGTGTGTTGAGAGTCCATGTTTCACAAGCATACGTTTGACGACTTGGATGTGATCCATCGTGCTATAGCCTCTTCTGAACCCAGCTTGCTCTCTCGGTTGATTCTCATCTAGAGCAGTTTCTAGGAGGTTGGAGAGTATTTTTGTAAAGACTTTGTACAGAATTGGCAATAAGCTGATTGGCCGATATTTTTTCAGATCTTCTTGATCTCCCTTTTTATGGAGGATGATGATCGAGTCACTTTTCCACGTTTCACTTAGATACATAATAATGTTTTATTTCGTTATCATGATAATTCATAGCGTAACTTCTTTAATACGAAATGTTGACTGTTTAATTAATTAATTAATTAATCCTAGGTCACTCCATTCAACCACCCCCCTCCCAACTTGGTCCGTCCAACACTAACTTTAATTAGACGGTTGGCATTCGAGGTCCATACGTTGGACATGTCCTGCCCAGCCCCACCGTTGTCTAGTAAATTGGATATATTGACTTATGATGAATTCACTAAACTCCTGTTAGGTATATTAAAAATTATGCTTTATGTACTAAGTATTTTATAATTATACTCAATCGAAATTGGGACGGCATATAGCTGAAATATGCATGCTGTCCCGCTTTGACATGTCTCGCGCAGTGATCAATAGAATTTAACGCAGTACCTACTACATGGTATCTAATATGGTAGAGCCTTGGTTATCCACACCTCGAATATTTTTGATCATCAGCTTCTTACAAGTTACAATTTAAAATACGGTTAGTATGATTTTTTTTTCAAAATTTATATTCTCGAAAGAAAAGAGATGTTTTGCTATTGTTTCGATTAGGTATTTGAATTTTAACGGTTTATAGAATTGACTTGTAATGTTTTTGAGCCATACCTACTCTGAAAATGATATCAATAAATAAAAAAACAAGTTGTTATAGATCCACCAGTACAAGTTATCCGCTGAGTGAGGGCGCCATATGCTAACATTTGACATATCATTCAATAATTTCTATACTGCGGTGAACTTAGTTCTAAATTCGGACACCGGAAAATTTATGATGGTATATCTATTAAGCACCCACAACCCAGGTACACCCACGGTGGCCGCGCGGCTTAAGCGTTGGACTATCACGCCGTGGGTTCCAGGTTCGAATCCTGGGTCTGGCAAGTACACATATTGTTTTTCAATTTGTGTCTGTCAGTGTACCTAATAGGTTTAACAAGTGGCTGACATCCATTTCTCGTAAAAAACAAAATAATACAAACCTCTACTCTATGAAGGCCCATATGATCCTATTAGGATCTACAACACTACAACAAGAAATCTATTAAGTGTCAGTGTTGTAAATTTAAGCTACGCAATTGACTACTTTATAGATGTTACAAACGTCAAAAATACGTAACGATAGGGACAGCATATCTGATCTATCCATTGATCAATGGATCTATCTGACTTCTTAGGACACATAAGGTTTTACTAATTTTTGGTAATACATAGGTATAGCTAGTATTGTCTCGTTTAGTATGTAGGTATTTACTATCCACCAACTATCGGGTAAACGCGTACACGTACTCCATTGTTATATTTGATTAAATATATACTTAATAACTAAACCTAGGTTATGGCGGGCAATATTATCTTTTTAAATGCATGAGAAACTGAAGTATATACCTACCTACATACTTATTAGGGAAAAAAACTACTTGATATTATAATCTGTTAACGAGTAGGTTCAAAGTAAATAAATATCATTAAATACATGTGTTATTGCCTAGCTAGATAATTTCAGTTATTAACCCAAGGCAAAGTATAACCGACGAAGGATGTGTAATTTATATTAATAGAAAAAGTTACACGCAATAAAAACAATTATGCATTATCGTTAAAGGTAAAAAAAATGCAATAGTAGTGTTGTTACGATGCACGATTCATAAAGAAAAAGTAATAATATCGGAGGTAGAAAAAAAACGCTGTATGAAAATGAATTTATTGTGTAAAAAAATGCACATGACTCAGACGGAGAAACAGTACTTATGCACAAAGAAAATCACAGGTGACGCAATACGGTATCACTTTTCCTGCATTTTATTTCTTTCCGATGGCCATGGCATATTGTGGCGTGACTTTGTGAGTCACTTTAGAAAAAATGACAAACTGTGTTCGCAATACAATAATAATATATTCTAAAAATAATTGGTTTAATATATGCAAATTGTTCAGTAAACCAACAAAGAAATTAATAAACTTAGGTACTCAAATAGAACAATATGTGCATGCAAACACATTAATAATAATATACCTAATGTTAAAATAGGTCTTACACTTATATATCACATTTATTTTCTACATTCAGCGTCAGTTGCTTTGATATGAAAAACCGAATCAATCACAAAACAATATACATTTTGGGTGCCATATTTGTATTTAAATTTAATTTTATTAATTAATTTATTAATTAAAATATCCTCTTATTATTCTTATTCCCGTATTTGTTTACCTAAGAATAAGGTAGTATTTTTTTGAAATATGCCATTTCTATTAGCATTTCCCAGTTGTTAAGCTACAACATACGGCCGTAGCCATTAATTGACAAACGATAACTGAAGTAAGGAGTAAGATCATATTAACGCGCGTGTTTGAATATATACCGAACCGATTTTTTAAAAATGAAATGCCAATAGAAATGGCGTATTTCAAAAAAATCCTTCTTTATTCTTAGGTCAATAACCATTGTAAAACAATCATTATTCGTAAGATGTTTTATCACATTTGAATTGTCAAAGGCATAGCTTATAATCAGTATCTTTAAAATTATCTTCATATGTGTTAATTCGTGCCCATTTTTTGAATAATAAAATGCGTAATTCTTGTCAAATTTGGGATCACAGAGATTATAAAATATAATTTTTTATCGTAAATATTTCACAATATTACAATATTAACATTAATTTTACTACTGGTATTGTAAATGCATTTAAAAATTAATAAATCTAAAAAAATCTTAACGCCACTGCACATGGATGTACTGAAATATGACTATATTCTAAAACATTCGATCGAGAGGTTTAAAAGAATACTATTTTATGTAATAAAAATACTTTATGCAATCATCCACTGTTTAAAATAAATATAAAGGATAATAGGGCTTCAAAATTATATAAAAAGATTATCTACAACGTTTAAGGAATGTCCAGGCTTATGCTCTGAAAATATCATAAAATCTCCATTCTCACCTACGTGGCAGATGTGGGCCCTTAAGATAAAACCCACTATTAAGACAACAAAGTTCACAGTATCTTACTTATATATTACAAACCGATATGTGTGCCAGTTTTCTTGTAAAATCGTGAAAATGTAATTCTCGGACTGTTCGTAATATTATGAAGCCTTCAATAAGTCGAACGAATTCGACCCGATTTCTGTCAGCTTGTAAACCAGGATGAGTGATGGCTCGAGGCTACTGCCACCTCGACTTTCTCATTTCATCTCCATTCGGACGAGAAGTTTTTGTCGACATGCAAATTATTAATATCTACATAGTAATTCCCCCCTTTTTTTAAACTTTTAATAACCGTTTTGAGGTAGATACCTACATATACACCATGACTTCACTACAGTTAACATAGACAAATTCACGGTCTACCTTTGTTTATCACCGCTCACCCTCAACCTAGGATATTATCAATTTGCACGTGCTTCTTAATTATGTTACACCATCCACCCCCTACAAAGTATTTTTTTATGTATATTGAACAATACCAACAGTCCATAAGGCATAAGCACTGTCAGGCGCGTACACAGAAAAATGGCTTGGGGGGGTCCATTTTGAAAAAAATATTCAATAAGTATATTATTTAATTGATTTTTTATGCGGCTGGAGGGAGCGCGATTAAGAAAATCTAGCAGGTGCCTCTGGCTTCCACATTTACTCTGCCTGCTACTTATTGTTTCTCGTCGCTTCAATCGCTTAATACCAGACTTCACATGTACATTCCCCATACTCAGACACTCCGCACTTTAAATCTAGAGATAACGCTTGGCCTGCAGGTATAACTTAGGGTATACTTACGATTTATTGTGAGTTGTCGCATCCACAAATGGTTATCGGATTTGCGTGGCTTAACCATAATTATTATTACGATCGTTAGCATCCGTTTGTGTCGTCCGCGCTGTCTTATATATTAGAAGTATCACATCGGGATATTAAAGCAAACATTGAATGCCCCAGAGTTGTACCGAAATATGAGTGCCACGGGTCTTCCAGTGGCCACAGGTTTTGCGTGTCGTAAGAATGGAATCACGCCGTCCATAGGCTGTTCGATAGCCAAATCATCCAGGTCACGATTCCCAGTCATGAACTCATGACGAAGTAATATTCCATTTACGTAAATAATTTGTATTTTTTCCGTTTTCCGCGCCCGAGCACAGGGTCTATTTATAAGTAGTGAGACTGTCACAGAAACAACGAGGCTTGAAAAAATCACAATGATAAATATTATATTATTATTATCGAACCCGGAAAAGCCAGTGCCTCGCGCAGTGAACTACGAGAGCCTTCCAATCATGGGCGCCACCAGCGTGGTGCAAGGGCACACAGTTAATTTTTTTAGATAATAATTATTATATAATACATAAATATAACAATTTTATTTATTGGAGCATGTTCTACACATAAAAAAATCAATACAAAAATCATTTTAGAGTACAAAAAACAAATTTAACCTATTTTTATTCATATATCATTATTAAAATATAATATTTATTGCAATCTGCTTAGGGCTTCTCTGCGAATTTGCTTATAGCTGCGCGAAATCTTTGTTGTCCATAATTCTTTTCCTATGTAAACTCATCATACACAACCCGGATAGTCAACCTTGTTCACGTCTTTACTCTCCTTAGCGTGCTAAATGAGAGTTCCTCGGTACATATTGTTATAGGTACCGTGAGCCAATTTTAATGGTTTGAAAAACAACATTTGGTAGAATGTTTTCTTACATGCACCACCTTACACAAAATCCTGGCGGCGAACATTTTTCCAATACTCCTCCAGCAAAAGGTTTTTCCCGGAAAATACATTAGATAGACCCAAAGTAAGACCTTCACTATAGGTTATAATGATTATATCATATTATTAGTTTAATATTTTTTTATACAGAGTTAAGTCATGTACCCTGAAGGCAAGGGAGTGGAAGGCAATTGATGCCTTTGAGATGTGGTGTTGGCGCTGAATGCTTCGTATTTCTTGGACGCAGCACAGGACGAACCAGTCAATCATCTAAAGACTGCAGATAAAGGAACGGCTCTCGACAATAAGTCTGAGACGAATTTTCCAGTTTTTTGGACATATTGTCCGGCGCGGTCCGAACAACCTGGAGAAACTGGTGGTTTTGGGTGGCCTCCGGGGAAGGCAAAGCAGAGGAAGAGCGTCTGCGCGCTGGAGCGACCAAGTGCAAGAGCTGACTCGGGGCACCATTTATTCCGCCCTAAAGAAGCGGTAGATCGAGAAGGATGGAAAGTCTTGGTCGCTCACAGGATGGTAAAATTAAAAAGTGGTCACGATTCGCAGCCATGAGTGTATGACCAAGAAGAAGGAGAGTTTAATAATAATTCATGGTTGTAGTACATATGTCATATACCTACTTCATTTTATTTTATTACTGCGAAGATTGATCTCAGTTCATAAAAAATATTTGGCTAAATCTATACCTACCTCGTGTAAAATAATATGTAGACGTAATAACAATAGATTACTACATACACACTTACATGAATATGTATTATAGGTACCTATATACATTTATAAATATTGTTTTGAGATTGGGAATATTGTGAACGTGACCACAATAATAGGTATGGTTCGTTCTTATAGGTAAGTAACATTTTATATTGTATCGTAAATATTCTTTATATTTAGAAGATGGGATTTTGCTATCAAAAGACATTGTTATTCTGTTAGTTTGATCATACTTTTAGACAATTTGCAAAATCAGTTAAAAAAAACAGCTATATAATAGGCATTCGCAAATAGCAACTTTCATTTCCTATCAGATATGTCAAAGATCCAAATGAACTTACATCGGGCGCACACGACCACTACACGTTACTACAAATAACAGAGTGAAAATTATGGTGTTCGATGCACGAAAGGTTTGGATACAGTGTTGCCATATTTTGAAAGTGGAATTATAGTACAGAGCCTCCAAAATTATAGTATTTGGGAATAAAATATAGTACGCGTTGTCATCTGTTAAAAATGTATAAGTTTTTTGTAACTCAGAAAAAAAATAACGGAGAATTTAGTAGAGTGTGTAAATATTTCACCGCGGGCCGCAGATTCCCAGTTTTTCATAGTCGGCTCGTTTTTTTGGGAAAAATATTTCGCCGCGGGCCGCAGGTTCCCGATTTTTCATAGTCGGCTCGTTTTTTTTAGGAAAATAGTACGCGGACCAAAATTATAGTACAAATATTATAATTATAGTACGGTTGGCAACACTGTTTGGATAGTTGGTATTCGTCTACGCACAAGAACCGAGACGTGTGGTCGAATTAACCTCCATTCCGCGTGCGTGCCTTGTGACTTATTATTGCGCATTACCCCGCATGATATCCCCGTGCCTTCATTTAACACCAAACGACACCTACGACTTAACTATTTATTTAATAAATTAAAGTTTCTTCTGACAGATAAAAGACACGCTTTCATATGCACAAAATCACCAATGTTCTTTGGTCTTAGTTGAGAAACCCTGCTTTAGAGACCGTTCAAATAAACAATGGATAACGATTAATAACTACCTTAACACTAATAAGAGTCACAAAACCAGTAGGTAAATAATAAAAAAAAGAAAATCGTAAAATGAGTCAACAGAACAAAGACTGAAATCCAACTTCTTTGTGTCTGATTGAAAATGACTCACAATCTGACATTTGTGCAATATGTGCAACAACCTCTTCTCATGTGTTACAATAAAATTACACCATGCAAAATAATTAGCCAGGTAACCTAGTGACAGAATGTCTGCCTCAATTATTTTATTATTCTAAGATTGTTATTTATCCCACGTGAGATGAGCGACTAAAGTTTTGTAAAATTATTAAATATTTTTTAAGTAAATTATTATTATTATTAAATTAAAAAATCAAATTAAAAATTAAATTATTAAATAATTACCTATATTTTGAAATTGAACAAAGATTGCGTAGTATGCTACATATTAAGCCTTTTGTTATTATCTGGGTTTGATTCGCATACTTTCGTATGATATACATAGTGTGTAATATCTTGACAATGGTGTAATAAAAAAAAGATTGAACTCAAGATGAATACCTGAAACATAAAAAAAGATAATAATAAATAACAAATAAGATGAAAATAATATAATATGTATTAGCCTACAAATCAGAAAAACGAGAGTGAGAGCATTATATTATATAATATGTATTATGTATATATATTTCTATAGCTGTGAATCAGAATAAAATAAATACAAAATAATAAAAGAACAGTAGAATATAAAAAAAAAATTATAAACCATGGCAACGATCCGCATCGATAGTCTGTCCATAATTCACTTTGAGACACATTAAAATGGTCGTAAGACGAGTTATATATAAAATATTAAAATTATTATCTACTTAATTGAAAAAACTTTTTTAAATTCAATAACAATTTATTAAGCATTTTTTTTATGGCATGTGCGAAATGTTGTAAGTCAAGTTGTGGGATCAAACTCGAGGAATAATAATTGTTACATAAGATAGTTCACTACTCTACTTTTAATTTAATCATACATTTCATTGAGTAGCGTACGATTTCATATACAAAATGAATAATCTCTTCGTTTTTAGCCTTCGCGGTGAGCCCAAAACACCGAGGAAGGAATGAGATGGACGAACACACGACAATGTTGACATCGAGAATAAAATATTCCGTGCGAAATCGATAATTTTCAATAAATCAGTTTTTTTCATCTAATGGGGGAAGGGTTTAAAATATGACGTAATTTAGGCAAACAGGGCGGTAAAAGGTTTTGAGACAATCGGGCCTGGGGGGGGGGGGGGGGGGTTCAAAATATTGTACATATTTTATAAACGAGCCCTTAGATTAGTTAACGACGGTATCCTTTCAGCTGGTTGTAACTCATCTTTGATCCGAGAAAAATGACTAGAGCTCACATTTCTTGTGTGGAAGTATAACAACAAAGTGACCGCCTTCCGGTTTGTAATACAATACGCGACCTCAGTTTATTATTCACGGTTGGGAACGCCGCAGAACCTTCGCTCACTGAGCACAGAGCACAATCATTGGCGTCCAACAAGATAAGCCGGTTTCCACTATCTGCAATTTCACAAGATCTAATTTTTGAGTTCCTGCCGTTCTGATCCACGAAGTTTTGTCAAAATTTAATGAACATGATAATCTTTTTTATCCGTCACGGATAATTTTCCCTTTTCTACATATCTGATGCTAAGCAGGATGCATCTTAAATACCTCTTATTATTGCGGTCTGTTTTATATTTGTATTGGGCCTTCGCACACATTGCGTCGCTGCGTCAAACAACTGCGACTTACTACGGTAGCTCGATACTGCTATCGCTTATTCCCGCTCCGATTTCTCAGCGTACACACAGTTGCGATGCGAGTGGTGATCACGTGGGCTAGAGCTGCTGACAAGGACCTCTATATTCAGGCAGCGACACGAAACTGTGATTTTTTATTATCGTAGTGCAAGTTATCGGCTATACCTACTTCGAATGCAATGGTAAACTGTTTATAAAAAATGATGAAAAAATGGTAATACGCTAATTAATATAATACGAACAGATTAGCGCATCGCATTCGAAGTTTAGCAATAACTAGCACTATCATCAGAATTTGCCATTTAATGCAGCGGCCTGACTATAGACGGTTTTTAACTGCTGCAGATAGCCAAATACATAATAAACTATTTGGCAGAATAAAAGAATTTGATTTAGCGCATTTTTATTATCGTGCCTGCATACTTAATAGTATTAATATTCTAAAAGGAGATAAGTACCTACATCTAAATTCATCAATTAATTTACTAGGGCCCAAAAAGAGGTTTTGGACCACTTGCACGACGTGAATTATATGCATTATGATATTAATACTATGGACCGAAGGTACTTGATGTAATTTTAATTTAAAATCTAATGGATTTAAGTTTTGTACTATTCCTTATAGTACCAACTCATTATTTGTATTTGGTGAGTGTACATAGTGCCAGAAGATGCCGAAAGGTGAAACCCGGGTCGCAGAAAACGACTCAAATGGAATAGTACAAAACCTAAATCCATTAGAATTTATATGCATTTATGGTTAATTTGGCATAATATTTTAAATCATCATTTCTATTACTTAATTAATTAACTGATAGAGCAGTCAGTTCAGATTTAACTGTAATATTATGCAGTTCGGAAGTTACTGGATATAAGTACCATTTTGAGTAGGCCAGTGTGTCTGTCACCACGAGCACTGTCCGTAAGCGACAAAGTGTTCGCGGACCGTGTCCTCCCCGTGGATCTTTATCACGAGACGTCGTGCCAATCACTGTGTGACATCGCCTTTTTGGGGGAAAATAATCCGTTTCCTTTTATTATGGCATCAATTTTGATGAATGTTTTGAAGATAAAATTATGCAGTTCCATTGTTGAAAGATATTGTTTTTTTTTTGTTTCATTGTGAAATAATGTAGATTTATGTTTATTGCAAAAGAACAGGTTTTCTAGAATTTAATGCCTAAAGAACAGTGACGTCCCGTGGGGGTAAGCAGATTGAGCGTCGCTTGGGGGCGGCAGTTACCCAAAGGGCGGCAAGTCGAGGAGAATCACTAGGTATATATGTAGAAATAGCTACCTAGACTTAGTAATAACGGAAATATCTTTCTATTAAAAAAATCAGCTCGCTGGTTGGAAACAAAATGTATTAATTAGGTACTATAAAAGTTTTTAATTTTTTAAATTTTTTAAATTTAATTTAAAAATTTTTTTTCTATAAAAGGATTTTCTTATCGGATTCGCGATGTCTAGTTTACTTCAGTTGTCCTTGAACGTTACGTTCTTGGTGAACAGCAATGACACGTGCATACCTAATTTAAAATGTATCCAAATATGTTTGCAAGTCACTCACGAGTTTTGAAAATTGGAAGTGTATTTTTAAATGTAGGTACCTATCTGAAACCATAGACTCTCAATATTGTCTATTGAAGCAGAGATGGCATTTAAATTAGATTTAGTGGTAGGTATATAATATATTGTTAGTAATGTATCCACACAACACATTTCTTAGATATTGGAGCCATGAAAGGATGATATAAAGTACTGCATAAAAAATGTGGCGGCATTTTGGCACTGCCTAGGGGCGGCATTCTGTCTAGGGACGTCACTGCTAAAGAATAAAGATATATTGAAAACATAATATATATTTCCATTAAAAGCAGTAGGTAGATAATAATAACTAAAGGTTAGCAATTTATAAAAAAAATTAAAGGAATGCAAGAAATAATTTAGGCAGTAGCGGGTTTATGGATGTGAAGACCCGAGCCATTTGACTGATTTTTAGGCCCTCACGGTAAAAAAAAAACATAAATTCCATTACCAATAATAGGTAAAATATCAATGTACCTATTTACCTCTTTTCTACAATCACACCTGTGATAGGTAATTATTATCAAAGATCTGTTTGAGTAGTGATATTATAGGTCCATTATTTGATGTCAGGTAGTTGAAGAGATTTCGTTATTCTTTTAGTAATATTTTATACCTACTCATTTGTGAGAAATGCGCATATTTTTAAAATCTTGGTATAATTTAATAATTGGATTACTGATTTTAACTGGTTTGATGCCCTTTCTTAAGTATTATGAGGAATCTGTTACGTCATCTGCGTCAAAGAAAATGACCGCTGTTAAATGAATGTTTTGTTTACCATATTTCGATCCTAAGATGATCATAATATGGGCTTCCACAGAGTGGAGATCGTATTTACAGATTTTTGTTTTTACGATAAACATGGATTTTAGCCAAATGCTGAACATATTAGGTCCATACTGTGGCTCCAAGCACACATTGAAAAACAACATGTGACATTTTCACAGCATCCAAAATGCGATATGTTTTTTTCTAATCTTGCTGCGTGTTTCGTGCTACAGATTCCTAAATAATAATTTTAACCTGGACTGCGTGTCCATTCAGCCAACTGGATTCCGGCATCCCGGAAGGCAGCTATGTAGGTACAATCCACGGAGTGTACACGGCGGAGCCATGAAGTCATGACCTGGGAATACGTAATAAAACTTATGAGGGCTGGGATTCTTGGAGGCGCTTAATAGTGTCCATATTCTGCTCCATCTGAAGTGAAAACATGGACTAGGTATGAAGAAGAAGAGAAGATATTATATTTCTGGTGTGTTACAAATATAATTATAATAAATATAGATTATAATGATCGTCCAAACATTTATTAACCGTGAATATAATTGAAATTTTATCTCTTATGATTTTTTTTCAGGATTTAAATGAATTTTAAAAATGAACTAAAATCACATTATTATATTCTCTTAATTCTACGATATTCTACGTGTGCTACATATTGTACACTAGAAATAACATATTAATACCTTTTTAAGTTTGGTAAGCAGAGGACCGAGATGGGTGGCTAGTCTTGAACGTTTAGAAGACGACTGATTTTCTTTCACGATCCTCAGCCATGAGGGAACGACCAAAAAAAGAAGTTTGGTAAGTATGACTGACAAGTATGTATATTTGCACTATGTACCGGTGTCATGGCCCCCACATCCTGAAGCGAGCCCCTAGGCCAGGATGTTTGGTGGGCCCCCCTACCTATTTCCAAGGTTAAGGGCAGTGTGTTGTTCTACAGTAGTGTTTCCCAAATGGTATTTCGTGTATTTAAGCGATTTTCTATATTTTTAAATAAATCCAATTTAATTATTGAGTAGTCGGCTCTATGTATCATATATCATATTATCAACCACTAGTTTCGACCTCCTCTTGTGGTGGCCAAGTAGCATTCAACCCTTCGATATTAGATAAATATGTAGCTATTTTTCTTATTCAGGAAACATTCAAAATAATTATAATATAAAATAATTCATGTTAATTATCATGTAGTTATATTATAATACAATATACTTCTGGTGTGTGTTTATCTCACAACTGGTCGACCATCCACGCTGGGCCCCCCTAAGCCCGGGCACCCAGGCTGTAGCCCTGTCAACCCCCCTCCCCCTTTGTGGGGGCCATGACCGGTGTACCCTATAGTTTACATACTTCCAAAAGTCACTCTTCGAAATAATGTGTATTATCAAGAGTTTTTAATGATGAACAAACTGATAACCTTAGTTTTGAAATCCATAACGTAATTTTTTACCTATAAAAAAATTACCTATTTACCTGTATATTAATCAATTATTAACGCGTTGAGGATATTACCTGTCTGTAATAAAACACCTACATAAAATTAATGCACTTAATTATTTTATATTAATTTATAGTGTATCAATTACATGGCCCTTTGTTATTTAATGTATTGATCGAATAACTGTGCATTTTTAAACGGAGATTACAACAATTTATAATGATATGTACATAGCCACAATATGCAAACGAGAATTGGAAAATAACCTTCCTGGCTAATTAATTACACGCGATAGTTGCGCGCGGTGTTTGTTCTTCCACCTGGGATTTAATAACGATTCGAAATTTGAATCTAATTGAATACGTTTTGCATTTTTTTTGTTATTTTCAGTTTTCACAACAGCGGCAGGAAGTGAATGAGTCACAGTACACGAGGATGCGGGTGCGATGTACTATACAATCGTAAACAACAAAAAAACGCCTCCATCAGCTTGTATTATTATAGTGGTCGAGTTTAAATTGCCAGAGATGTTTGGGCTGAATCCGGATGGAAACAAGTTAAACAAAACAATATCGTGTAATTAAATTCTTCACGTAAATATTGTCGATGGATACTAACAAACCTCCTTTTGGTATACGCATGAATAAAAATGTGGGGGAAGGCGACACGGGATTGAAGGGGAGAAATGCTATTGAGAAGGGATGGCTTTAACATCATTCATGCAAAACTGTTTCGCGGATAATTGTTTATTTGAATTTTGAGCTGTCACAAATTATTCTTCCTTCTTCTTTTCCTTCCCTCGTGTAAAGCTCATTCATCAAGAAATAATATAGTTAGTCCAGAATCCAGATTACGAGCTTTTCTTTTCTCTCCCTTCCAAAAATATAAATCCTCAACACGATAAGTAGGCTTTTTTGTCCCAAAATTTAAAATTCTGTCCAGAATCAGGGCCGTCAGTCTTTTTTTATAAACTTCTCTTTTTTTCTGACTTCAACTCCCTCTTTTCTTCAGAAAAAAAAAACATTGTTATTTTCTTTATATCATTTTCCCCCAATGATGCCAATCTGTAAGGAGTTTAAGGGACCGAATGTTTTCTCAGATTCTGTGAAAATAAAGATTTTTTTCAAATAAAGAACGTTGAGTTTTTCAATGTGCCTGTTCTTCTTAATGGGAATGCCCTCTTAAATGAATAACGGATTGTCACCGTAGCTATTAATTGTAACCGATAATCGGATAACCCCAATAATTCTTTTATTTATCGTACATGTTATCAATAATTACATATACAGAACTTGGACAAGTCTCAAAAACATGGCGGTTGGAAAAATTCTCGATTTTTTTGGACCTAATGTGATTTGAACATACAGTTAATACTGTGTATCAATTAAGATAGTTACCTACCGACTCAAATACTGACTTTTTCCAAATGAATATGTCTTTAAAGTATATTAAAATTCCGTCAATAAGAGCCACCATCTTTTATAATTTAACTCAAGGTAAATAATATGACTATCTATAAAATATTTATTATTGGCAAGTGAAAGGACGTTAAAACTAAAAATTTTATAAACACTTACGCCTTCTATGAATTAAAGATATAAATAATTTTGAATTTTGAGAAAGAATGTATGTATTATTACAACTAAACAATAATTATTATTGTATAGGTATCTACCGGCAAAATGCACAACGCTGTGTTTATTTGTAATTATTTATTCCGTGGTAATGAATGAAATTCACCTCCACATCCTACAAACAAGATTATAAAAAATCATCACAACTAGCAACTCTAATTATTGTTTTGCGAAAAATAGAAACAAAAAAATCATTAAAACGTGAGAATAAAAATATAAATTAATTTTAATTTAATATCCTTTAAGCGTGAGATTAGTGCGATGTTAAAAATATGGGTCACGGATCAGGAAAACAATGCTATTAATCATGTTTTATTTTGCGTTCAGTTGTAAAACAAGTTGTATGAAAATCAGTTTATTTTGTATGCGAAGCTAGCGGACCGTAACCACGCTCGCCTGTTGCCGTGCACCGTTCACTGCTAGACATTCGGACGCCGCATACTAGTTGGTTTGCTAGTTACCGAGCTAGCGTTGAGGTGTTAAAGACATTTCTAGGAAACACTTAATACAATAATGCATATATCGAAAGCTAGAAACATTATATTTCGAGAGAAAAATCATTAGCTCTTTATTAAGTAGGTAGTGATCTATTTACATCAGGCGTATCAAACTCGCGGTCCTGGACACCTAGTAATGCTGCGCACACAGTTGAATCCATGTTCAGTCCACATAAATAATTTTTGGGTCTTGTATTTTACTGGATTTTTATAAGACATGTTATTATCTTCTCAGAGAAAAATAACGATATATTTACACTAAAGTTTTATTCATGTCGTCGTTTTTTGACATCACATCATATGAATTTTAGAAATGAAGAAGGGCGTAACTCTCAGTTTTTTCAAAATAGATTTTATTGCATAATAACGTTGTACACGATTACATACACGGGATAATACAAAGGATGTAAGCTGTAAATGCCGATTTATTATATTAACCTAACAATTAAAAAAAGGATGTGACGTGGGAGAAACGACTTAACCATCATTTTCGTTGTTTTTTTTTAATTAATTCAATAATTAATATCAGATAAGGGACATAAAAATCAAATTATTAATTATTATGCATTTCAAGGTTGTGTTTTAACTTTGACGGAAAACCACAACAAAAACGTTTTTGTGCCTCCTGTAAAATTTGATTTATGTGGATTACGCCCTTTTTGCTTTCCAAAGTCGAATGTTAGCAACTATTTTCAAGGATGAAGTACACGATTAGAAAAATTGTAACATAAATTTCGGACGAACACCTTGAGTGTAATTGCAACAAGTTCCATTGAATATTGTTGTATTAGTTGTATAAAACGTTAAAAAACGTTGTATTTACTTATATAGTGTGTATGATAAATGATGATAATAATAACCCTCCCTTTCCCAATTTTTAGTATAATAGTACGATAGTAAATTTCACGCTGAGATAGTTTACAAAGTAAATTATTATGTCAGCTCCTATGTGGAGAAAAATATGAGCTTTCACCCAAGGGTGGTTATGTTATGTAACTAAGAAACTAATTTAATAAAGTCGTTATGCTAATGGTGGTAAGACATTCGCCCCATCTTGGCCCCCCACCCATTGGGTTGTTACTCTGTAATGTAATCTGCAACAATTTGAATTTTGCCAGACCCGTGATTTATATATTTTATTTATATGTGGAAAATTATGCTACTGTCATCTATATTTAACACAACCTCTTTTAATGGAATTAAATATTCCAAAAACTTGTTCATATGGTGTTAGCCAGTTAGTTTCAGAAGTTATCACAATGTAAGCGGCCAATATACAGTGATTCATAAATCGGCACAGTTAACTGGTAGCGACCGCAAACAATAATTTTATTATCGCGTGTACACCACGCAGTTATTATGGTGGCATGGATAATACCACCTCGAGACAAAGCGGGTAGAAATCTCATTCGATAATTACCTAAATCGTGCAATCGAACATTATTATCTGTACTTATAATATGTATCTAGTGTAGTAACCAAAAAAAATTCTACAAGTATATTTCATATTACAACACAAAAATACCTACTGAATAATATGTTGATGGTTGACAATGACATAATATTATGTACAAAAAAATCGTATACCTACTTATACCTGATTTGTCATAAGTTAACAATTTCTATATTTATTAATTTATTGTCAATAGTATATTTTTATGACTGATGAAAATTATTCTTTTTATTTACATTAATGTACCTTTGCACGAGTGTAATAAAATTTACACCTTTATGTTATTCATGACAAAACAACGTAATATTCACATAAATAAATAATATTAAAATACATATTATTATAATGACTCTTGCTGAAATGAAATTCGAGTTTGAGCAAATAGTACAATCAGTGGTGAAAAAATCTGTTTGTACTTACGAGGTAAGTAAGTAGTATCTACTATAGGTTATTATTTGTTCAGAAACATACGATGGTTGTAGCCAATGAGAGCGTGCGATTACTTCACATAGCAATCCACTTATCAATGACTAATATTTACACCTATAAAATAGGTGTTCATGTAATACGATTCGTGAGATCTGAGTGATGTTTCATTGCACTATATTAAAAATTGAATCGAATTTAACCGACTCTAAAAATTTACAACATACCTACATTTGACGGTCCCTAATTTTTAGTCCATTGTAGTTGTTCAGATTTTTTTAACAAAACTTTCGAACAGTTTGTACACCATTTGCGATGTACACCGATCTGATGTATCCAAAGTCCATTACGTGTGTGACTTTATTTTGCAATTAACTTGACTAATAATAATAATTAAATTGCCTAATGCTTTATAATGTAAAGTTTATATCAATAATGATTCTTCGGTCAAGGAAGCGATATTATTGTATTAATTAGTTCTGGAAAAAAGATATTGGACGAACACTTTCATGCCTTCTTAAACAAGCACTGTATTTCTCAAACTTACAACATGGTCTTACAACTTTAGAGACGGAAATTTGATGTGTTTATCCTACGTTTGATAACAAAACTGATAAAAGTATAACGAGTATGGTGGTGGGAGGAAGTGTATTGTGTAATACAATAATATTGTGATGTGTAGTTACGATACATTGTCCAAGTTTAAATCTTTCGGGTTCCACCAGTACTGATACCATAGCTTGAGATACACAGAATAAATGTATGCTAGTTTGAATTGCAAAGAGGACGTGACACTTCATTAGTTTTTCAAACAATATATTATTTTACATTGTATGACCACTACATACCCTTTTTACTTCGTATCATTTTGCAATCTAACAAAACCTAAGACACAGTTAGAAGCCAATAGAGAGTTTAAAAATATATTATTGCATATAGTATTAGGTAATCAGATTTATTAAAAGTTATTTTTTATTGTAGAAACATAGCGTTCATTAAATTTATAGTTACAGTTTTATATTATAGTGTGATTGACTCTATCATGGCGGCCAAAATATATTAAGTATGTTTATTTAAAAAAAATCTAATTATGTTTCGGTTATTTACTAATTTTATTTCCAATTTTCATTCTCCGTGCCATCGCTTATGTACTTATATAAATAGAATATTTTCTGTGGCATTCATTGATCTGTCTATTTACTCTGTTTCATTTGCATATTACACGCTCACATATTGCGGCGACTGCTTTAGTTTATAATGTTTTTCATATGTTTGAGTCAACGGAAAAGTTTGACTGATGGATGTGTATTGAACAGACTTCGACCTCGGACATATTATCGGCAAATAAGTATTATCGCTTTTATCTATCACAGTATATTTATTGTATCATGGCACATTGTATTTTTTTATGATTTCTTGGAAACATAATAATATTATAGGTAGAGCTCAAAACGCAGCCATACAGTCTGATGAAAGATATTCGTATTAATTCACAATAAAATGTAATACGAGGTGATTCCAGTTTCACTGTAAATCATATTGCAACAACTATCGTCAATAGGTATACATATCATGTTATTATCAATTATCATACTAGACACACAACCGAACAAGCAAGTACCTATGTAACTTTTTATGATATTCTTTAAAGTAATTTTTACACGAGTAAAAACATGTTCCGTATAAGGATTTAAAAATGAGCTGGTGGTGTGATCAGATGGTGTATAAATAATTGTTTGTGTCAGTAATCGAATTACTAAACATATATTACCTAAGTATATTATAACTACTTGTGTGCATTCATTATAAATAACTTTAGGACGACAATAATGTAGAACCTTGCTAGTACCGGTATGTAGGTATATAATTAATTTTTATTATTATTAAATATAATATATGGATGCGATCAAAATACCAATGGTAGGTACCTAAAAATTGTTGCTTGAACGTCTTTCACATTTTTTTTATCGATGGGTACAACTTTCATGTTATCATTTCTAGCAGGAATGATGGTTGAAAATAACATAATAAACGAAACCAGTCTCGGTAAATAAAAGAATGAATAGAAGAAATATGTAAAACTGTTCCATTTTTTATAATATCTACCTATTGTTTAGTCAGTTTAGTCATTAGTGTATGTAGGAATAGTAGTATTAGTAATTTTTATTAGTTACTAGCTGAAGTACCCGGCTTCGCACAGGATCGCTTCGTGGTTATATTTATCTTAGATATTTGAAAAATATAAAAGATGTAATTATTTTTTTAATATTAAAATATCTGTGTAATACAATATGGCAATATGAAAATAATTCTAATAGGAGTAAAGGTCAAACATAATAACACTAAATTAAAATCGAATCCAAAATATGAAAACGTTATTAATGTTATTAATATGTAGTAAAAAAAAATCTAAATTGGATGGAACAAACAAACAACAAACTTTGTATGTTATATAATAATAATTTAGAAACCTTCCTAGGTGTGCGCACACAACTGACAAAAGTTTCATCGCAATCGGATGAATGGTATAGGAACGCATACGAATAGTAGAAGATGATTTTCTAATTCAGAAATCTTCGTGGGCATGCGCATGACAACTCACCAAAGTTTCATTGCAATCGGATGAATGGTGTAGGTAGGCATTCGAATAGAAGAAGAAGATGATGGTTGTACTAATTCAGAAACCTTTGCGGGCAAGGGCACAACACTTGATCAAAATGTCATTGCAATCGGATGAATGGTATAGGAACGCATACGAATAGAAGTAGAAGATGATTTTCTAATTCAGAAATCTTCGTGGGCAAGCGCACGACCACTCACCAAAGTTTCATTGCAATCGGATGAATGGTGTAGGTAGGCATTCGAATAGAAGAAGAAGATGATGGTTGTACTAATTCAAAAACCTTCGCAGGCGTGCGCACGACAACTCACCAAAGTTTCATTGCAATCGGATGAATGGTATAGGAACGCATACGAATAGAAGAAGAAGAAGACGGTTGTACTAATTCAGAAACCTTCGCGGGCTTGCGCACAACAACTGGTCAAAATTTCATCGCAATTGGATGAATGGTATAAGAACGCATACGAATAGAAGAAGATAGAATAGAAGAAAAAGAAGAAGAAAATGGTTGTATCAAGTCAGAAACCTTTGCGGGCGTGAACACAACACTTAATCAAATTTACCATTGCAATCGGATGAATGGTATAGGAACGCATACGAATAGAAGAAGAAGAAGATGGTTGTACTAATTCAGAACTCTTCGCGGGCGTACTCACAACAACTGGTCAAAATTTCATCGCAATCTGATGAATGATATAAGAACGTATACAAATAGAAGAAGATAGAATAGAAGAAAAAGAAAATAGTTGTAACAATTCAGAAACCTTTGCGGCGTGAGCACAACACTGAGAAGATGATTTTCTAATTCAGAAATCTTCGTGGGCAAGCGCACGACCACTCACCAAAGTTTCATTGCAATCGGATGAATGGTGTAGGTAGGCATTCGAATAGAAGAAGAAGATGATGGTTGTACTAATTCAAAAACCTTCGCAGGCGTGCGCACGACAACTCACCAAAATTTCATTGCAATCGGATGAATGGTATAGGAACGCATACGAATAGAAGATAGAATAGAAGAAGAAGATGGTTGTACTAATTCAGAAACCTTCGCGGGTGTTGGCACAATTACTGACGAAAATTTTATTGCAATCGGATGAATGGAATAGAAACGCATACGAATAGAAGAAGAAGAAGAAGATAGTTGTACTAATTCAAAAACCATTGCGGGTGTTACCACAACAACTGACGAAGGTTTCATTGCAATCGGATGAATGGTATAGGGACCATACGAATAAAAGAAGATAGAATGAAGAAGAAGATGATGATTTTTCTAATTCAGAAACCTTTATGGGTGTGCATACAACCACTTACCAAAATTTCATTGCAATCGGATGAATGGTATAGGAACCATACGAATAAAAGAAAATATAATGAAGAAGAAGAAGAAGAAGATGATGATTTTTCTAATTCAGAAACCTTCATGGGTGTGCATGCAACCAATTACCAAAATTTCATTGCAATCGGATGAATGGTATAGGAACGCATACGCGACAGACACACAGACAGACAGACATACAGACAGACAGACATTCATTTTATATATTAGTATAGCCTATACTCTTCCCGCAAGTGCAAGCAATAAGTTTACAAAGTTTTATCGCAATCGGATGAACGGTATGGCTGCGCATTAAATACGAACAAACAAACACACAAACACACAAACACACAAATATTATTTTTTATATATTAGATTAGTTAGGAGATTGGTAGCAAATCAAAAATAGAAATACAATTGGGTTATTAATAACTTATACTTATAGTAGATACAAAATATTTTATTTTCGTCATAATATTATTATCACGATTTTAATAATCACGGTAATATTATAATATGTAATATATGTACCTACCAGTGGCATGCGGGTTCATAGATTTTGTGGATGCAGAGCACCCCTTGAAATAATCGATAACACTATATTATTTAGGTACCTACTATGTAGTAATTGCTATATTGGTAAGTATTTATCGTGCAATTGTAAGGTAAGTTTAACTAAAATTTACTTCTTCTAACTAAATAATGTTAATATTACAAAATTACTTTTAGATTTAGAATATAATGAAATTACTCTGTAATTACACAGTCTATGAGTCTAGGATATTACTTCATTTGCCATCTCCAGGATTTATTTTGTTATAAAATATTAAATACAGTATATGTAGGAAATAGTATCAGCAACCCCACGAGCAAAAGTCACCGGACGCCACTGATACCTACCTACAAATTGTGTTGATATAGAATAGGTACCCATTCGATGACTATAATTGATAATAATGTAAGTCTACCGCGTCTATATACTTCTATAGAAATATACGTATGCATAGGTATAACATGAGCTAAACAATACAATATATTGTTATTGGATAATCTATTGATATTATGCATGTGAATAATGTAATGACGGATCACATACAATGCTGTAGGTACCATGTAGAATGTAGATAATTCTATTGTTCTATTAATGATTTATATAATCATAATATTCATTTATTTTTAATTGAATTAAAAATATAAATCAATTAATTGAATCCTTATATAATATCGTCACTGTTCTGGCAGAAGACACTAATATTATTTCAAACTTTACCATCTGGAAACCTTCTTAATAAATAAACAGTCTTTATTTTAAAGTCATCCTTTTTACGATTACTTAATAAACTCACATGATAGACAATTTTAAACATTTTAAAAGCTTCAAAGTCAAATTACTCAAAACTAGTATTCTCCAGTTAGTGTGTTCTGCCAGAACAGAGACGATATATTGTATGTTTATACTTGACTATAAAATTTATTTTATATTTCTACTATTATTAGTTACTAATTAGTCAAAGCTAGAGTTAGTTAGGTATTTAGATGGAAGTCTGTGGAAGATAACTGAAAAAAGTTCTAGGACATTTTGAATTTTGTTCTACTCCAGTATTTTACTGTACAAAAAACATTGTACTTATTTTTTTTTTTATTAAACGAATAATTCAACATACTTTTATTGAACATAATATTATATAAGTACTTAACATGAAAACACTTCCGAGAAATATACAACCAGTAGAAAAAACCTTTTTGAAAAAAATACGAGACCCAACAGTATTCGAACCTACGCTCCTCAGGATTCGCGCCCATATACCTAGTCTCAAGCCACTTGATGGTGTGACACTGGTTTCGACATTGTGTATGTGTGTTTTTTTTATAATACATGTGGAATCATATGTATGTGTCGTATGCGTGAAATGTTAGAAACTACATTATTTTATTGTAGCTGTTTACGCATTAGTGACACGTACGTGTCAGTCTGGTTAGGCAAGCTGGTAATCAATTTATAATACATAACTTCAGGCAGATGTCGTTGCACTCTATTTATATAGTATCTCCTTGGCCGTGTTATTTAACGTATCATAACAACATTATTTCAATTTATTTTTCGGGTTCCGAGGCTCCTAGAAATTCGGGGGTCCTGAGCTATAAGCCCCTAGCCCTGTTGTAAATTCGGCCGTGGTTATGTAATATGGATACAGAAATCTAGGCTTAAATCCGGCAGAAACTTTATGATGACTATCAAACCTTTGACCAATGAATTTAACTTCTGATGATCTCGAAGAATTGTTAATGGCCAGCACACAAAAAACCTTTAGCAGGCTGCGAACCATTATAGAGCACACTCGTAATAAAATAATTGTGAAATAGGAGATCTTTGATGATCGAGTATAGTGTGAATGTGAAATGCAAAGCATGTAACACCTGTTTTAATACAAGGCATGACAACCAAAGTGCGACTTAGGCCCGTTTCAGACGGGACACCGGTGTCGCGCTCGTATATAATGAGGACGCATTTGTATTCGAATAAAGGGGCCTTTGTATTATATTTATGAATGCCCCAGAGCTAATGAGTCAACGCGTGTTCGGTACACTTTTCCGTCGGCCGCTACATTCTCAAGCCGAAGATACACTTGTTTTTATTACCGCAGCCAGTTTTATGTTCTAATTTATAACACAGAGTTATGCGTAGACTCATTAGCTCTGGGGCGTTCATAAACATAATACAAAGACCCCTTTATTCGAATACAAAAGCCTACTTTATTATATCGAGAGCGACACCGGTGTCACGTCTGAAATGGGCCTTAAATGAGATACCTACTCCAAGTTAATTAAAGAAAATAATGTTACCCTTGACAACAGTAATTCAATCAGTAACAGTGAAGATTAAACACGAAGTAAATATTTCAATCATTGCAAGTATCTAAACATATTAGTAGTTTCGTAGTTTTTAGAATGACATGTTTTTTTATCATGTATGTTTGGTATACCTACTTAAGATATTTTTAAAAAAATGCATTATTTATTGAGTGTAACGAGCCAACTCGAATTTAATTTGGGTACTTAGAGCAAAAATTGTAATTTTATACTATACATGAACAAAGCAATTATTTACTTATAAAAAAACTTGCACTAATAATAGTAATAAAATCCTATTAGGTATCAACGTGTAGAGGTGATTTGACCTTAGTCGCTGCCAAGGTTAAAACAATAGGTGTAACTATACAGGTAAGTGAGTACATCGTTTTTGCGTTATTTACAAAGGATAACCGCTGGATATATGTAATTAATTTAATTAATTAATTAAATTATAAATTTTGTATAAATAATAGTGATAAAGATATTATTAAGTGTCAATCGGTGATCAAAGTTCTAATGGAAAATGAATGATAAGATAACACTCAACTGACCTACCTAACTACTTTTCCTGCATATCATTTTATTTTAATGGAAATAGTAAATTATGATGATCTGTCATATTATGTACCTACTCAAATAATGCTTTGATAATTTAATAAAATACCAATATATTGTTCCACTCAAATGATATGCAATACAATTATCAACCTATATTACTGGATAACTACAATACCTACATATTACAATTACACCCTCATCCAATCCTAAATGCTATTTCACTGTGCATCGGCTGTTTACTGGATACCTACCTTACTAGGTAAAATGTATCCATAATTAGTCAATGTATTCAGTTCATTACTGATAGGTATAACAATGATAAAATTACTTAAGTTTTATTATTAAGTGTTAATTTATTAACCGGTTTCTCACTGTCACTTCGGTCGATATATAATATTTATCTTACTTAAAAAAACAGTAGGTACGTAATAATTACATTTATATATATTAAAATAATACTGTATCTAGGCACAATAATATTCGACCGTATTTAGGAAAAACAGCGTAACCCTCATAGAACAAATTTTACAGGAGGGGCAAAAAACGTTTTTTGAATGATTTTAGTTTAATATTTTTTTTTTAAATAGGCACAGATATTGGGTGCACGATCATTGATGATTTGGTGTAATAGATTTTCGATCTAATAATAATTAAAGAAGTTATTACAGAAAAATCATTTATATTGAGGGTAAATGCTTTTTTCCTTAAATTAAAACTTAATTAATCTCAATTTAAACCTGAATTTAGATAATAATTCGGCATTTGCGGCTTACTTCCTTTTTATACGACGTGTATTTAGTTGTATACATTGTTAATATCTAATAAAAGCACTTTTCGAAAAATCGAGGGTTACGCCCTTTTTCCTAAACACACTCGAATGTGATTCTTCGAGTCACAAAACCACCCGCTCTGGCGACTTTTCTACTTCAAATTAAATCACTAAAATGGTTTTTATTTCGTACCTATTACGTAAATGTACTTATTATTTTTTCAACTATGATGACAAGTAATGCAAATCATGTATGTAGCAAATATGTTGACAAGTAATGTAAGTCATACAATTTATAAAAAGGGGGTTTTGCAAAATTTCCAGAACGGGGTTTTCGACTCGGCGACTCAATATGTCAAAATGAAAATAATTCTGAACACCAAATTAAAATCGAATTCAAAATATGCAAACTTATCTCAATGTGTGGTGAAAATTCATAATAATTGGAAGGAACAAACAAATAATATTTTATGTAATATAAATATCGTAATATTGATTCAATGAAGAAAACTCTTCTCTTATTTAATTTAAAAACTAAATAGTATCCATTTTTTTGTAAAAAAAATATATAAAGCAAAAGTCCTATGTACATAAAAAATAATCATTATTAACCGAGTTGATGTTAGTGTGAACGTCAACGAACAATCTTGGATTGAACTTTAACACTTCACTGTTACCACATGGATTTAATTGTGTCGATATTCTGTAAGAGCCTTGATTTATTTAGAATAATAATACGCTTATAGCATCGTTAATCATTACGTGTTGAGATACATATATTTTTTTTCATCTAATCTAATACAACTGTCATGAAGAAGTCTTTTTTTCATTTACCAAATGTTGTTATTTATTTTAATTATAGATGGAAATGATTGGTTGAATGAATAAACTATGTAAGTAAGATCTTGATTAAAGAGTTGTAATTAATATTCTTGTATTTATGTCCATGTATAAAGGATGAAAGCAGGGCAATTATTAAACTATACCGTATACTGGCGTTACCTTTTCTCAACAATATAATATAATACATTAGATAATATATTATTTAACTTAGCTAAACAGTTTTGAATTCGATAGTTTTGTATTTCATCAGCTATCAATAAATAATATCAGGTTACAATAATTTTCGGACGATTTTCGAGGGTTCTTAACGGGACAGAGTTGTTGGTACTTTTTGGAGTTTATCATCCACTTGTACTCTTCACCAGTTGATCGATTTTGAGTCCAGCTGCTCAGGTTCTCGGGATCCACCACGTAAACGTGAACCGTGATTGATATATTCTGCTTACGTGATAGTGAAGTTTAGGTGAACACTTTATAAGTATTTTTTTTTTAAATAGTGTCTATCTACTTTGTTCACTTGGTGTACTCCCATGCACTTTTTACGCATTATGTATGTTGTGAATGCTTTAGTTTTTGTAATTTGTCGGGTTGACTATATTATGGAAAATAAACAAATTTGAATTTTAATGATGAATGAGAGACGTTAGGCTATCAGGAAGATTACTATCATAATTTATGGCACTACAGCCATCGGTCTTGATTTCCTCAAAAAACTTCTTCTATCACGAACAATACAGGTTTTGTAGTATCCAGAACGACGTGCGAGCGGAGGAAATCATCAACAGGAGAAAGAAAGCGAAAAATCCAACATAGTATAGGAGTCTATTTGAGGCGGTCAAGGTCCAACTGTGGGGCTACAAGATTAGAATAATGTATTTACACCCTATCAGTGGGCACCCAGGGTAATTAATAATGAAAATAAGAAATTTTGTAGTCGGTTATTAAGAAGGTATCATCATCAGCCGGGGTCAATCCACTGCTGGATGAAGGCCTCCCCAAGCTTCTTCCAACTCTCTCGGTCCTGTGTCATTCGCTGCCACGTATTTCCGCCAAACTTTACCAGTTCGTCAATCCAGCAGCTTTTAGGGCGACCCTGTGGCCGTTTCGTGCCCCTTGGGTACCACTGGATGACGGCATTCGTCCAGCGGCCGTCCTTTCGGCGACCAATGTGCCCCGCTCATCTCCATTTCAGCTGTTTGGAAACGTCTATTACATCGCGTACTCCTATCTGCTTCCTAGCCCATTCGTTTCTCTTACGGTTCTTTCGCGTGATGCCCAACATACACCTCTCCATGCCTCGCTGTGCGACTCTTAGCCTTTGGACATGTCTCGTGTTGAGGGTCCACGTCTCGCAGCCATACGCGAGCACGAGTAGCACACATTGGTTGAACACCCTACGCTTAAGACATAATGGTAGGTCACTCTTGAAGATACTATTCAGACGTCCGAAAGCACTCCATCCCAGCTTTGTTCTTCGAGCAATTTCATCGTGCGTGCTTCCGTCTATGGGCACCTGCTGTCCGAGATAGACGTAGCTGCTGACTTGCTCGAGTTGGGTGTCATTAATACAGATAATCGCAGGGTCCGTTCTGTTTTGTTACAGTTCCTCATCACTTTTGTCTTTGAGACATTTATCTTTAGGCCGACCGTTTGACTGACATCCGCGAGTTCTTGCATTCGACCTTGGAGGTCTTTCGGGTCTTGTGAGAGTAGATATAACAATATCTTCTGCAAAGCGCAGGTGACTGAGGTGCTCCCCAATTAAGAAGGTATAATATCAGTTATATAATATTTGTCACTACTGACTAGGTACTTAAATACCCCACCTTAAATCAAATTATGGTGATGTTGACGATCTGTTGATGTTAAAGCAATGTGACAAGACATACGATATTCATGTCACGTATCTGTTTATTTATTCGCTTTATTGCATTCAAGTCACACATACGAAAAAAGATCTTTTTAAAACAGCATGGACATAAATATAATCGAGAATAGATTGATGGCCTTATCAATGTAAATAATCTAAAACTACTTCTTGGTATAAATCGAAATTGATTGTCATGTAAGGGACATTGTGTTGAATAGTAATTAATATTATTTCCAACTTACTTATTAATGGTTGAAACTTTATAATAAATAATAACTAAAGAGAGCTAAATAACTATTGATTGAATTAGAAAGACTTCATTATTGATTCTTTGCTGCGACTGCTCTGTGTTGATCATTTTGCTTTATATGACTGCCAATTACTTTTTCTATTTACTGTGTATTAATTAATATTATAATTGTCCCAAAATCTATAAAAATCTAAGCACTTTAGGGATTCCGTAAACTACATACCGTCACCATGTTTTTAACTTGTAAGAGAAATAATAGCAACATTATAATATTGATATCAATGAATTTGTTAGCCGTAAATGTCTATAAAATATCTAAAATTATGACACATAGAAGAATATTTTGATCGATTATGGTTTGGTTTAGGTAGGACTTAATGCATTTTAAAAAAGCAACCCAAACCATCTTTAATATGTGTTCTTGATTCAACGAAAACAAATACGTTTGACTGACAATGTTTAGTGTGCACAATTTATGTCGGATCTAAACAGCCTACCTCCATCCTTCGCAACTGTATAATCGTATAATAATTTATTGCATGTCTATGTTTTTGTAAGATCCATAATCAGGGAACATAAAAATAATGTTATTATACGAACATTATGTAGTGATATTAGTGCACCCAAGGGCATAATAATATATTTTTGTTAGTTATAATTCGAAGTCATAAGTTATAATACAGTAGGTAGTATACACATTTTACAGATAGTCATATCGTATAATATCTGATGTTTTTATGACAGGAGATAATACTTCTTACTTTCACTTTAAATGAAACGGCTAAACACCTCCACTAATAATAATTGTAGTTTCATAACGAGTCATAAGTTATATTTTAATGTGAAGGAACTGTGCTGTGTGTGATATATCTATTTTTATGAAACTATTACAGCATAGAATCCATTATTAAAAGGAAACTGACAGTGTTAAAGGAAAATTGCGATTCACTCTGTTATTAAGCCTACTCACATGTAACGATGTATTACATTAACAAACATAAAACTAAATCACGCCATATTATCATTAGACTGTTTATATTTACTCAATATTTTATAGACTTTAGTCATTCAACTCTTATAATATGAGTTTTTAAATATATTGTTAGCTACCTACTTAAAGTAAAACACCGAGTACACAGATTAAGTTAAATAAACAGATATATCGAAACACTACAAAATAGTAGTGTGCCTTGAAATGTATATTAATATAAATGTATATATGAAAATTATAGAAGATAATTCATCATATGACCCTGTATTCAATTTAAATGGCATACTAAAAATTACCTAGTTTCAATCGATCTAGTATGCCCTGGACTTGACCGCGAATCTATTTTTAAGCAACTTTCCTGTAAAGACAAAGAAAATATAGACAGTTCTATCACTACTATCCAGGCTCAAATTGGTTCGTTTGTTAGACAAGGAAAAATCCCGGTACGTTCAAGATTCCCAGATACCATTTTTGTTAAACATTTTCATTACAAATCGTAAACAATGCATATTATTTTATACGCCTAAATCCTTAAAAATTCTAAATAATATGATATAACAGATATTTCAACATGTTGAATGAGATAATATATAATAATATCTGGTCTGTTGTCGTGTTGTGTCTATTACTTTTTTATCGTTATCGAGCCATACAATATTCGCCAACATTTTTTTTTTTGGAAAAAAAAAACAGTTCCTTGTATGCCTGCCAATTATTTTAATTTGGGTTGATTACGTAAAAAAACACCTGAGCCGGTTTCAGGTCGCCAAACCACCCTTGACAGGAGGCTCCACTCCATAATGGTTGTTGGATGCTAGCTACTATATTTATTTTTTTATAATACTAGCTGGTAGTAACTAGTAACACAAATAATATGCTATTTTTTTAAAATTATTAATAACCTAGTCCTCGCTTTATCGTGCAAGGTGGTTGTTGGTGATTTTGAACAATCACAAATACCCAAGCTTTGAGAAAATTACACATAATATATTATATTTTGTGTCCTCTCCAGGAATGAACCGAGAGCGGAGAAGGCCAGCACGCACTGCACCACGAGAGTCGCCAAATAATATGCTATTCTACAATAATAGATGTATTTTAAAATTAGAACAGTAAATAGGTCGATTTGGTTCTTGTCAGTTTGTTTAAGGGAAGCCAGCGAAAAACAAATTTTGAAAATAGCCGATATACTGGATTATTTGTTAGGTTCGGTTAGGTTAGGTTTTCATTCTTGAATTCATGAATTTTTCCGAAATCGGCTATGAAATTTCGTGCGATTCCTGCCTGGCTTCCTGTTAACCCATTGTAACGTCGATTTAAAAAAAAAAAAATAATCAGCGTCTGCACCTACATCATTAAGTTTTTAAATAAAAATAGTGACACTAAAATGGATATAATATGAATGATGTCATAAAGCCATTCATAAAAATATTGCTACCGTTGTTGATAAGACAACTAAGTATTTTTTTAAAGTTTATTGAAGAAAAAAAATAATGAGTTTTTTATCACATCATGTAGTTATACAAAAATACAAAAAACGTGATTCGTTTATGCAATCGATATTTGCTCGTGGCTGACAAGCCTTTTTCGATTTTCACTTGTTCGCCTTTTGTATCGACAGATTCGTTTACAATGTATATTGTTTTTTGTATACATATTATACATATGCCATCACAATAGCATTATCTCAGCCGATTCACAGCCAAAGACATAAGAAAAATAATACACTTGTGCCAGAGTGCACAATGCACAAACACAACAGACTATAGTTATATAAGCATACCCGTGTCTAAATAAATTGAAGCTCGTAACTTTGGGTGCGGATCAAATGTCAGGAAAAGCCATTATATATACACACTACATAATATTATGCTACCGGCTATATAACAAACTAAAAACACATTGTCAAGTATCAACACATAAAATAGTTTAATTATCGACTTACTTAATATACCTAATTATTATTACTCGTTGGCTGTCAAGCCTGGTACCTACCTACAGACCAACCATCTTCCGGCAAACAAATTATACAATTGATTGTAAACTTTTGCCGCTACACAAATCCATGTGCACAAAATATTTGTTTACCCACCTGCAAACGTTGCTAAATTGAAATGGTTTCACAGTCGGCATCGTACAAATTTGCACGCTTTACTCAAAATTACATATACGTCGTTACTTCCGACGAAAGAGTAAAAAAATCCCGCATATGTTTGCGCATTGCAGTACATTTTCACAAATTTTCCATCCGCGGTGGAATACAAGCAAACCATCGGCATTAAAAACTTTGTTTTTATAAAAAAAATATGAGATTTATTATTTTATTGTTAGCGGGTTAGTTTATTTATTTACCTTCCTGCACAATGTTTATATCTCAGCTATAGGAAGTCATAACAGTAGAATCTGCTGTTAACGTAGGTATATAAAAATATATTATCCTTCTTCTTGTGTCATCCCCTAACGCGGGTTGGGATCTTTACTTTAGCACCTGCTAACAGTTTGGTGGAACTGCAGTTGCATCAATTATGGAGCGCAAATTCGGCGTCTTTCTGTGCCAGGTAGGTAGGTGTATCATTATTTTTGCTATGGAAGTATAATATTATTATTTTCACTAATATCTTTCATCAACTGGAAGTTGGAAGACCATGGCAGCAAAATTACAATATTATCAAAATTAATTACTGTAAAAATTGGGAGTCAACAATTATTATTATCTCGGCTATCTCCCTTCGCCATTTTATATTGAAGAAACCTTTATTGTATAGAGATTGAGGGTAAGCATGAAAATGAAGCAAAAAATCCTGGTTGGGTCCACTAATCAGTGATGTCCCGTGGGGGTAGGCAGATTGAGCGTCGCTTGGGGGCGGCAGTTACTCGAAGGGCGGCAAATCTAGGAGAATCATTAAATATATAGGAATAGGTAGGTACCTAAACTTAGTAATAACGGAAATATTTGTCCATTAAAAAAATCAGCTCACTGGTTGGAAACAAAATGTATTAATTAGCATAAAAGGTTTAACAAGACTGTATTTTTTTGGTCGGGTTCGGGATGTCTAGTTTACTTCCGTTGTCTTTGGACATCACCCCTTGATGAACAGCAATGACACGTGCAGATTTGTGAATTATAGGTAAGTACATACTTAGGTAGGTACCTAATTAATTTATCCAAATATTTTTGTCAGTCATACGCGAGTTTTAAAAGTTGTCAGGTGTATTATTAAATATATCTGAAACCGTGGACTCGCAATAGTCGCAATATTGTCTATTGAAGTAGAGATGACATTTAAATTCAATTTTGTGGTATATATTTTGTTATTAATTTTGTTAATAATGTATTTCTTAGATATTGAAGTAATGAAAGGATAATAAAAGATACTGTATAATGGGGTGGAATTTTGACGCTGCCTAGGGGCGGCATTTTGTCTAGTGACGTCACTGCCACTAATTGTTATATAATCAGTGATTTTATAGGGAAACCACAAGAAGCTCCATCCGGAACAAAATTCAACATATTATTTGGTTATGTTAGGACCCTTAACAATTATGATAAGTATTAAAAAAAGAATATCACTCGAAATGATTTAAACGAAATGCTTTTTTCTTCATGCACATCTTTGATGCGGACGATTAAAGCCCCTGAAATCTCTACCTTCCACCTGAGAAGTTTTTTGTGGTTTCATCTTTAGTGACAAGAATAAAACCACAAGCACATGCATTTAACTTGTTAGTCGTATTCGAAGGGATTCACAACCCAATCCAACTTTTTGTGAATATTAGTAAATTAATTAATTAATGGATGTTTAAATGTATCTATTTCAAATGCAACGTCCAAATAAGATATTGAAATGATTTCTATATTATCACCTTATAATTCCTGAATTTTTCAACAATTTATTTTTAAATTACTTGGTACAATAGGTAGGTACAGGAATATCTGGCTTGGCAACATTGTAATAATCACTATGAAATCACAAAACATTAATACCGTATTAACTAGGTGCTTTGTCGTGTCTTCTTTCGAAATTGTAATAATGTAAAATTAAAATCTATGGAATGATTCACATCAGTCGATTTTTTCTGTCCCTGAATGCTTCAATCTTAAGAAATATGTATTAAAAAAATTAAAGACATTCTCTCTTGCTGTACAAACGTAAGATGGTAATCCGACCAAAGTTGGCGTAGGTTTCGGAATATGTGACTCATGGCCCCCACATCCTGAAGAGGGCCCCCAGGATAAGATCTTTGGCGGCCCCCCTGCCTATTATTAAGGATAAAGGAAGTGTGACGCTCTATATTAGTGTTTTCCAAATGGTGTTCGCGGTAAAATTAATGTGTATATTAAGTGTTTTTGTATATTTTAATACATGCATTTGAATTATGGAGTTGTTGAGTATCGATACACAATTAAAAATTGTATTGTATAACCACATGATTTTAAATAACATTATTGAAGGAAAATAGCTATTTTCTATAAAGACTTTTTTTACTATTAGGGTCAATATGTGATATGTGTTTATCTCACTTATCTGGTCGAATCGCCACGCCGGGCCGTCAGGCTAGAGCCCTGTCAGCACCCCCCCTTGTGAGGGCCATGATGTGACTCTTACCAAAACTCATAATCGCGCGAATTATGATGAAGTATTTGAGAGAAACGTAGGTACTACGAATGATAATATATGGCCCCATAAAATTATGTGGAGAATAGCATGACATATTCTGTACCTCTACAACCTCTTCCAAGAAAAGTGTATTTTCAGATTTTGAGGCTCCAACGGGTGGGCTGTATAGCGAGAATTAACAGCTGAAATCTTCCTGGATAAAAGACCAAATGGTCGGAGATCGACTGACATGTCCAGACGTTGGTGATTTTACAGTGTCAACAAGGATTCTAGAGCGGCCAGTACATACACTTAAGCTTCTACGCTAGAAGTCACTCGCACAGGATAGAGAGCGGTGGAGGAAAAGAGTTGTTAAGCCGATGAAAAAATGAATAAATAATGAGTTAATGCATTATTAAGATTAGTGATAAATTTCGTCAGCTCTTAGGCCGAGATTTTGTGACGCCTAATATATGGGTTAGTGAATGTTTCGAGTTTGTATAGAGACAGCCAACCACTTGTTAAAGTTAATCACATTACCGTGAATATGTAGGTATAAAATGTAAAGGTCATGCCAGGACTGAATTATAAATAATTATAATCACAATTTTTTTTTGAAATTAATTAGTTAAGTAATCAATTATATTATGAGTATACCTAGAATGAAATCCGATTGAGCTTATTTAGAGTTTCTATTCGTTTTTCTATAAATTTAGTAAGTACAAAAATAAAACTTTTTCTTTTCCAATTGGTGCCTCATCTACGTCATCATCCTTTCACAACTTTTAGTTTGTAAGAGTAAAAAATAAGCACAATAATTTTGAATATTCTGATGCTTAAAATATGGAATATTTAAAAAGTACAAGTGCAAAATTGATTATGATTTTGGCTTTGACAATTTATATTTTTTGCAAATTTTGTGAGAATAGTTTTTTTTAACTAATACTTGTAAAAAGAATAAAAAAAAACTCTTTCGTAATGAAAAATATTAATAAATTGTTCTCAATATAATAAAAGCCAGCGGATTTCAAAGCTAGGTATGTTTTTCTAATAAAATAAAACTCGCGAACGAACCCAAGGCATACATTTTTTCACGATTTCATAATAATAATATTATAATGTAATACCTTTATTATGTACATGGGAGTGACGTGCGCAGAATTTTCGGCCAGCAGGGTAAAAAATATCAAAATAATGATAGAAAATGTTTCATTTGATGATTTTTCAACTGTTTAAATCATCCCATAACGTATAAGTGTACATAATTACATTAATTCGGTTAGTAGTGATTGAGTTGTAATGATTTAGACATGAGAAAAGGGAATTTATGAAAAAGGGGTGTAATTATGACCACAGGAAAATTGGATTGCGAGGATGTAACATATAGGCGATGTACTGGCAGTCTATTGGCACTGAACATTAAGATGAACGATTGACCTCGTAGACAGCTTTACGTCCAGAATGTGCACCGGAATTTAAATTGGTTACACAAAATTGTTGCTTACAGTTTAAGGGCGCACATTGTCTTACTTAGTTTTACTTTACACTTTGAAATTCGACGTTGCCTCATTAGATTACAATATATCAACATATGAATTGCACCGATCCACCTCAATCTGCCAATTTGGCGATGACACAAGAATAAATAAATTTTAACATTTTATCAATATTGATTTTTATCTTACGTCTAAAAACATGGACTTGTTTATTTATAACTATCAGTCATCTCAGCCTATATCACAAATCCATAAAATCAAATGGCAAAGCGATCATTCTCGAAGTGTTTATTGCCAGATAACATTATTAGATATGTCAAAGTAACCAAGTTTTATACAGATTTTTATTTTTGTTTCTAGTACAGATAGTGAAGTGACAATATGATTGGCGTGTGTAAATTTGTATGTGTGACTTTGACGTGCACAAGGCAGCCCAGGTCTACAGTTGTGCACGCCACTGATGCTTTACCTATTAGATATTTTAAATCCTTTTCATATTCAAAATATGAAATATACTTTCGCATGGTAAATATAGCGTGCTTATTTAATATATAAAATAGTCATTACGATCGAGATTGGAATTCAATCCCTACCCTCAACATTCGATTTTTTTTTTACAAAATCCAATCAGCTTATAAATTCAATTACTGGAAGGGCTCGCCCTTATATAGGGATATTACAGATGCAAAATATATTACACATGTGGGGTAAGGAATGAGATAACGCTAAAATAAATTTGGCAATATCACAATCATAATAATATATAAAATACGATGGTAATTTGTAAGAAGAATCACTTACGTAGTAATTGCCAGATGGAAAACTTAATAAACATGTTCTAATAATTAATGTAATGTCTTTTTTGTTTAATATCTACATAATACTATATAGGTAAGCAATCGTCATGAAGTTACAATTTTATTGATATAAAGTATTGTGTTTCAGTGTTGTTAAGTGCTCATTGGACATACATAATATGTTAACAATGAGAAAATAAAAATAATACATCTCGTACCAGTACACACTAGTACTGCCCATCAAGAAGATTTAGGCAATAGCCTGAAGTCGCTGTCATCGACTTAATATGAGGAGCATGTTTGTTCACAGTTTTAACACGTAGCCAAGAAGATCTTGTCGTACAGTACACAATATATTACACCAGGATGTCCAACTTCATGCAAGTTTTGGTCTAAGATCCAGTATCAAAACTGGGGGTGATCTACCACACTCTCATATTGCCAGTCTTCAACTTGAATAAACATATTAAATTTGGCTGAAGACACTGCGGCGATATAAAAGAAACAACAATGCCTGTCTTTTACCACCATAAAGAAAAATCTGCCTACCTACTCAATTTCCTATTATTCTTGAAAATATTTTTTGGCCTTTGAGAACTCATTGCAAGTATTGTGAAACAACTCACCAAATAAGCAAAAAGTCTGCTGCGTGATAGCGAGGGAAACTACGCCTCATGGTAAAGCACGGGAATTCAGGTCTTCTCTTTCTCTCACTCATGTGGGATGTCGTTAGTTATGAAATACGAAACAAGCGATACAACAAGGTCACTTGGACTTACTCATTGTCAATATAAAAACGAGTTTAAGACATCAAAATAAGAATGGTTATTGCTTTCCTTTCAAAATCTCGATGAAATCATATTATATTACAACTAAATATGCATCGTATTACATGTTAATGACTCAATTCTTATGGGTTTATGTCTATGGTGCGATCAACTAAAATTCAACGCGATCGACGCGTTGGACATGCCTGCATATACACCAGTCGACATACACAGTGATGGGTGACAAATTTGTTCAAATAAAATGCTGGTGGATTCCTCAATATTTCTGATTTCTCCATAGTGTGGTATTATATTTTGATTCCCGTTATAATCGATTTAGTAATTCGAGACAGACAGACGCAACTATTAATGTTATTATTTTGCAGTGCACTTTCGCTTACTCTTGTAGTGTGCTTATACAAAGTTTGGTAAGAAGAGATTAATTAACATGGTAGGTATAGTATTACTGTAATAATATGGTTGATATATCAATCTTTTTCTATGTGAAACGGGTGATGTCTAACGCCTCTCAAATGTGTCAGAGGCGTAATGCAAGATAACCAAACATGGACACATACAATATAACATTGCATTTTCGTTCAAACAGGTATGTAAATACAGTAAGAAATAAAATCTATATTAGTACTTTATGATTGCATTCTGCCAATAATATAGGTACTTAAATCATTCTACAGTGGCACCATGGGTACGGCAAAAGCGACTTGCAGTTGAAGTTCCAATACACCCGCGAATCGTCCCGAAAGTCACTGTAGAATGATTTACCTATACCGGTGATGAATACTCCTTACTAAACGAATAATCTTAATATACCTACCAACGTTTAACACCAATAATATATTAAAAAAATATTTATTACAAATCAATAGTAATATAGGAGAATCGTTTTCGAAAAGTATCAAATAATAGCAAGGTAGGTAACTATGCAGAATTGATGGTGCCATCTACAAGAAAATTATCGAAACAAATGTAGTTAGTTAGCAAGATGTAACCCTATAATGTAAGATGATAATTGTCTATTACATAATAAACCAGGTATTTACCTTAAGTCTAAAACTCAAATTAAAACAATCTAGTTAAGTTAATAAGCATGATCGATCCAAACCTGAGCATATGGGCCTTCAAAGGGTAGTGATTGTATTAACAGATTTTTGTGTTTACGAGAAATGGATGTTAACCACTTGCTCACCCTATTAGGTGCAAACACAATTTAAAATACAACATGTGAATTTTCCAGACTTGGGATTCGAACCCGGAATCCAAGGCATTATAAGTCGACACGTTACCGCTCACAGCGGTAACGCAACCGTACACGGGGACCACCTACCGGAAGATTAATGTTGGATAATTCCATTGCAAATATGTACGTCACTAAAACTATATAATGAATCGCTTTTCTTGCTTTTATCACAAGGACCACTGAGTCTAATAGGATTTTTTTACAGGAACCATGTTTCTGTAATTCAGGAGATAATCTTCAAATTTCGCGAAATCCACTTTTTGACAAGGTGAGAAAATGCGATGTTTTCGATCCTCCTTCCTAAAAAATTTGTGTTTACCAGCAACAAAACAAACACGTCGTTTCTATGATCACATTCATAATGGGCATTTAAAAAAAATACGTCAGTCTTTGTGATTGGTTGAAATGGATTCGACGCAGTTTGAAAATAAACCTGCCGGATTTATCTACTATTGAAAAAGTGTCCCATATTTAGTATGTTTTAAGCGATTTGATGTTGAATTTGGCGAGTTTTTAAAAATCACATGTCAAACACTCGCAGCGGTTCCCAAACTGGGGGGTGCGAAAAGTTTAACCTTTAATCCTTTACTGTTACGTTGAAAAAATACATTGTTTACACGAAATTTAATCCATTTGAAATATGGGGGGGTGCCAAGTTTTTTTGTAGTAACATAAAGTTTGGAAACCACTGCTTTAGAGAGTGATGTAGCATTTTCGGGGAGAAAAATTGAGTTGATTGAATTATGTAATTGAAGGAGAATGTTTTATTCTTAACTCGTATGTAAAGTAAATATTGTAATCTACCTACTGAGTTGTTTTTTCAGTTATTCATCGTTTATCTTCTTCCAAAAGCCACTCTTGGTCATCGAGTGATAATAATGTATACGGCAGATACTGTATTGCCCTGATTCGGTCCTCAGTTAACCTTGTTATCCGCTTGAAGAAGTGGTTTTGCCATATAAGCCACATCGTATAGTAGGTAACCACTGCTCGGTTAGTGGTAAAAACTGGCTCACGGGACCGCGAATCGAGCACCAAAAAATAAACCACTCGTCAGGTGCCGAAATTAACATGATCTTTTTTTCGTCAGATTAAGTCAACTCTATGTTTGCGTAAATGTACATTTCTACTTTTTTATCTTGTTAGGTAGTACCTAACTATCTACATACATCACATTTTATTCCGACATACATTAGAACTAATTGAAAAGGTACTTTTTGAGTTGTGTACAATAATTATTGGCTAAGCGGCGATTTTATTTGACGCAGATGACGGAATCGATTCGTCAGAAGATTTATAAGGGGGCCTCGAAACAGTTACAACCGGTAATACAATTATTAAATTAAGTATAACAAAATTATAAAAAGCTAGTATAATAATATTATATAAGATAGATACAATGTACTTAAACCAAATTATTACCCAGTTGGAAATCATTATGTGTTATCATATTGTTAATTTATTATTATCCTATAGTTTTGTTTTCTAAAATAGTATTACATTCTGTAATATTACATTTTATGTCGTAAATGAGTGCATCATTGAGGATATTCGACTGTCTACAGCAGTGTTTTCCCAAGTAGGTACGCGTACCCCCTGGGGTACGGGAAGAGTTTGGTGGAGGTACGCGGTGCACCGGGCTTTGGCTGCGCCTGGTGCAACAAGCATTAATACGACATTAATACCTACAACATCCATGCTAGAAGGTCTAGATTTGGCATGCGGAAGAAGAGCAATTGTTGGAATTAGCTTCAGACAGATTCTTGAAAAATAAGTATAAGGAGCGTACTTTAACATCACTCTGGTTGCAAATGCAACATGTGTATCCAGTTTAAATAAAGTCCTGAAATATATATTGGCAATTCTATCTTCATATATATGTAAAGTTGCTTTTTCAGCATTTGTAGTCAATAAAAGGCAGTGACGTCCCTAGACAAAATGCCGCCCCATTTTTTCAATACAATATTTTTCATTATCCTTCTGACAAGAATATCTAAGAAATGTGTGGTATAGCTACATTACAGACAAAATATATACTACTAAATCTAATTTAAATGTTATCTCTGCTTCAATAGAAATATTTCCAGGGTTTCAGATACATTTAAAAATACACCTGGCGACTTCCTAAGCTCGCGAGCAACTGGCAAAAATATTTGCATAAATCTTGAATTGGGCAAGTATGTACCTACATATAATTCAAAAATCTGCACGTGTCATTGCTGGTCATCAAGGACGTGACCTCCAAGGACAACGGAAGTAAACTAGACATCGCGAACCCAACAAAAAATATAGTCATATTAAACCTTGTTTGTTAGTTAATTAATACATTTTTTTTTCCATTAAGTGAAATAATTTTTTAATAGAAAAATATTTCCGTTATAACTACGTTTCGGTAGCTATTTCTATATATACATAATGCTTCTCCTCGATTTGCCGCCCTTCGAGTAACTGCCGCCCCCAAGCGACGCTCAATCTGCCTACCCCCACGGGATGTCACTGATAAAAGGAATAGGCTTTTGGATGTGGAATAGCACCTCAGATTAAAATTAACTACCAGGGAACCAAATTATGATGATCTGACTCAACAAAAACCATTTCATTCTTTTCATTGATGTTATTTATAATATAACTTTTATTTACTTGTATTTTATTATGAATAAATTTTATTTTTCGTTTATTATTGTTTTGTTTATGTACTAAAAAGGAAAAAATATATATATTTTGATTTTTATTAAAGTATATGCATTTTTTTGACGGGGGGTACTCAGTATTACAAAAATTATAGAAGGGGTACACAGATGTCGAAAGTTTGGGAAACACTGGTCTACAGTGACAGATATAATATAATGTAAAAAATACTTTTATTCTGTGTAATTAATTAATAAAAATTTATACAATTTTTGAGTTACTTAGTAATTTTTATTGGCTGCAAAACAATATTCGTTTTCAGGCCACTATTTCCATGTTTAGTAGGTATAATACATAATTAATATTATTTATGTCTTCAGTAAAATAGTTTAAGTAGGTATATTTTGTTATGGATAACCTTTGATTTCCCGGTAAAATTCTGGTTAATTTTATAATGGTTATAGGAAACGGCTTCTTTACAAAAGTTAAACAACTCCACATCCGTCCGCAAATTTCATCAGAATTGACAATTTATTCATAATATAATTATAATATATTCATAATATCGAAATCATATTATAAAATATGCATATTGAATTTGGTGAAACTAGACATCATGACCAATAATTATTTTGTTGTTTTAGTTCGAGGTGGATAATAGGAACTGGAGAAAATAATCATTAAGTTGGTTTTAAAAATATATTACAGTATCATCCATAGAAATAAACACGATCGTTATTTACTATCAAATTATTTAATATAGACGCACTTATTACGTACAAAAAATATAAGAAAATATTTTTATTATTACTGTCGAAGAGTGAATTGATATTGTTTTCATCTTCTTTTGGTGGATATCATCTTCTATTGATGATTTACGGCCAAAATCCAATAGGTACATTACCTCAATCCTGGGTTAATTTAATCTAATCAACAATGGCTTGGACAAAGATCCGCTTTATTGAGTAGCCAAAAGAATCCTTCTTTTTATTGAGATATCTCAATGGTATCCGATATAACCACATCTCTGAAGTACCTATCTATCCTACTATATTCTGTCCGTTCCTTTAATGTACAGACTTGTTGGCTGATATAAAAGAAATACACCAGATAGGGTAAGAAAATAAGCTTAGTCATAAAAAAATACATTTTTTTTCAAAACTAAAAAAATGTCTGATCATGAGCATAGTTTTTAATAGATTAAAGATTAGAAGATTGAAGAAGAATATATTTTCGCTATATGTAAATAAGGCATAGGTACAAGGTACAACTTTACTAAAAATTAATGCAGATACGAAATTTGGTAACCACTTCAATATCTTTATTTTATCGTTAACTAGCACGTTGATTTTCAAACAAATTTGGTGTTATCTTATGGCTTTTTTATGATTTTTAAAATACTGTTTGCTGTACGTATCGAAAAACGCTAGATATAACGTCATATGCCAGATCCACACAGTGACGTCCCGTGGGGGTAGGCAGATTGAGCGTCGCTTGGGGGCGGCAGTTACTCGAAGGGCGGCAAATCGAGGAGAATCATTTGGTATACGGGATAGAAATAGCTACCTTAACTTAGTAATAACGAAAATATCTTAAAAAAAAAAAAAAAATCAGATCACTGCTTGGAAACAAAATATATTAATTAACATAAAAGGTTTAACAGGTCTCTATTTTTTTGTTTGGTTCGCGATGCCTAGTTTACTTCCGTTGCCATTCGACGTACTTGCTGACCAGAAACGAGACGCGCACGGATGATAAAAAAATACTGTATAATAAAAGGAGCGGCATTTTGGCGCTGCCCATGGGGGGCATTTTGTCTAGGGACGTCACTGGATCCACATTTTCCAAGTGGATTGCAAAAGAGATGTTTCATTTATTCAAAAGTGCTTCTTGCCATCTCCATCCTGATCTTAATCTCATGGTCTGGCCTTCAGTCGTCATGTAGGTAAACGGGATGTAAAGAAACTTCAAAACAGAAATCGAACACAAACGCTCAGATCAGTTCTCGCAATATAAATTTTGCACTGGTTACGCGATTGCTTAAAGTTAAAAATGTTTAGATAGATAATATAATTTCCATTACAATTGAAGCGTGAGTCATACTGGAAGTAGCATTACTGTGCATTGGTAAAAAAATTATTTAGTATTACAGTGCCAAGGGCAATCTAAGTTTTTTATAGAAAGTCATTTGAGTCATTTGTAACGCTTTATATCTGAGCATCTCATCGGTGGCATAAAAACGTGCCACTTGTACGCTGCACGGTGCATGGAATAAGTTTTTTTTTACTTGTCGGTTGTTATTATTTGAATGCTGAATGCATATTTTGAAAAGTTTTTTAAATTGCCATTTGATTCTTGCGATGAGTCATATGTACATTTATAGCTGTCATTAGAAAGTTTAAACTTTCAAACATTTTAAATTAAACACAAAGGATATGTGGATATGCAATTATGTTAATTTTTTTGAATAATTAATTAATATGACGAGATCGATAGTAATTTAAATTCTGACATCACTGCGATGTGAATCGATTGATAGAAACATGATCAATATGGCATATCAATATAATATTATTATTTGTGTATTGTAAATCTGTCAGATAGGCACAGGCAGGTACCATACCTACTAACAAACTGCCTTCTTACTCCGGACAAATACGGAGAATCGCGGGAGAAAAGGTGTGAAATATTTTTACTCAAGAAGGGCTGTGTAATAACACTGATTTATTATGACAGACAATAGAAATAACAGCGTTTAGACAAACAATCTTTTTTTACACATCGCGTGTGCGCACTTTTTACTCTAAATCTGTGTATTGTAAAAATGGGTAGGTAAAACACCAAGAAAAATTATATATAAGTAGTATAATATCTGTGTATGTATGTAAGTATGTATGTATATAATTGAAATGTTAATACATTACGTTAGTCCATAGCGCCGAGCCACTTACATAAAAACGCTTTCGGGAAATTACATATTTGAAAACATCTCATGCACTAGAAAATATCTTTTTTAGAAAACAAAATACGACACCCAATAGGACTTGAACCTGTAACCGCTTGCTTCGCGCCAGTGAGCTCTTCCAATTAAGCTACAGTGTATTTTTTGGACGAAAACACTTTTGAAATAGGTACTAGTTTTGTGGTAACGTAATATTACACCTGGATCTTTCTTAATATATATATTTCCCAGATAAGCTCCACACAGTTTGAGTATTACTTTGTATGTATTCTTAGTTTGATAAAATTAATAAACATTCATATCGTAAAAAGATACAAATTATCTAAAAATAATGTGTGTACAAAACAAACAAAACAAAAGGCTTATCTTGATGTCTGGACCTTGAGTGGTATCAGAGTTCTTTAATACCTGCCTAGATAACTGGAAAGGTATCCAAAAATATCTAGATAAAACATCTGATAACCACAGAGAAGAAGACGAACAGGTAAATAAGGTCCGTATATATCACGTTTTTGTTTATTACGAAAGGGTCGGTAATAAATTTTAAACAGTATTAAAAAAACAAGTCTAGGGTCTTGCGTAATAAGGACTCGGGTGTGATATAAAAAGGTATAAGTGGTTGTTATATAAAAATAATTAACACGAATACGACCCCTTTATTTTGTTTAAAAATAAAAGAGTTCCTATATTAAAAAATAAATAAAACATCACCGAATGCGTCGTCCTTACGCAAAAAACTAGTTGCCCGGTACTAAATATTATGAGATTTGTTGATTGGTAGTGAAAAAAAAAAGTATGGGCAGTTAAATTTTTTATAATAATTAATTTATTAATATTATATTATATTAATATTAATAAACGTTTACCTCGACCACTCCACACGTAAGCTTGTTAGATAAGGAATTATTAGATATACTGGGAAAAAATAAATCGACAGAAAATTCTGAGGACATCTGAGTTGGTCTGCTGAACTTCAATAATACTATCAAATGCCTGCAGGTAGGTCCGATAATTTTATTTGGATGTAGTCACATACGCTGCTGTAGTTCAGTTGAATCTCATTGAAGCAGCTCTTCTCGCAATGTTGCTAGTAGCTGCAAGGATGTGTCTCAATCTAGTCTCAGGTCTCGATGATCTGCTGTAAGTAGGATAGTTACGTTGCAATTACTGGGCTGGCGTACGCGTATGGGTTTTTGTTCTAAGATGTCTAGCAATCACCTTCATTGTTGTACTGCAGTTATGATTAGCAATTGCTTCGAATCTGAGATGGGCGCTTTGGCAGTACTCGACCACACTGAATAATTATTATGACAAGATTTGATGTTCTGTGAATTTACCCGCAGTCGATATTATTCATTTTTTGATCAATTTATTATCTACGTAAAAAAATACTTTAAATAATAAAATTAATTTCACTGAACTGGTAACATGCTTTACATAGTAATATTATGTACCTGTGCTAATGCAAGCTTCGCGTAATACCTAACAGGTGTGTGCAATATGTGCGCAGATTGCAGGGGTAGTTCAGTTGATTAAGTACAACCGATTGTGTCTGGTGCATGATTAACTGTGTGTCACCCCACTAAAAGCTCCTACGTATAAGCACATGATGTTTGGGGCGTTTGTAATACTTACGAGAAAAGCTTTTGTTAAGTGTAATACATATATTATGCAAGGAAAATATTTTCATTCAAAAACTAGAAATATCATTCGCATCTTGAAAGCGTTCGTTTTTATGAGTCGATCTATAATCGTTAAATCTTGTTATCTCTTCTGTCATCAATATATCATAGCTGCAATTTCGTAGTGCTGAATATAACGTAAAAGACGGGAGCGGAGGACTCTGGGCACAGATATGTACATGATACAGCTGGGAGTTTTGGGGGAGAGTCGTCATATATATATATATATATAATGGGTACAATACAGATATTTATGTACGTATGATAGATTTTATTTAATACCTCTATGGATAGATCATTCGGAAATAAATACTTACCACCAACTAATGATATATAATCGAATTTTTATTCATTATTGATACCAAAGAGTTTCAGCGTTGTTCCATGCCAATAATTGTAAGTATATCATAATATAAATAGACCATAAAATATCGAAGGATTAAACCAGGAAAGCTAAAACTAGGGGTGTGGAACCTTTTAATGTTGGAAGGCCTCATTCAATAAACTTCAATTAGGTACATATTCATAAACATACATGTACCTAAATTATTTTTTTAATTTTAAATGAATAAAAACAATGGAATGAAAACTATTTGTTAACCTTATTTGTGTGATTTGGATTAAGTAGATAAGAAATTGTAGATTCACAGCAATAAATGGTTGAAAAGCAAGAAAGCATTTTTATTGGGTACCTACTATAAAAAGCACAATTAATAGGTTTATAACAGCTGGGTAATTTTCAAATTATTCCCATATAATAATATAGTCCTGCTCATCTGGGTTTTAAAAAAAAGATAAATGTTTTTTCGAGATAATAATATTAATATCATATATTTTTTTTATTTAACATGATATCCCACAAAAATGCAACATTGTTATTGAAATTTTCTTTCAACTATTCACATTGCTTCTTCTGTTCTTTATAATAATTTTCTTCATAAAATTATTATTTTTAAGTCATTATTAAGTTGAAGGCTATTCATACTGCCGATCAGTTATGGTTCGCCTTGAAAGACGATTTGTGAATTTATTTTGTAAAAAAAATATTTAACCAAAAGGCCGCAGGTTCCCTACTCCTGGCTAAGACTGATCTCCAAGAAATAATACCAAATATTATTCATTCGGGATTGGCAATTTGAAAACAGAACTATTACCAATGATCGAATGTATTAGTATTTATTTCACAGAGATGCTATAATTAACCTAAAATGCTAAAAAAATAATAAATTTCAGGAAGTTGGCTTCAATATCTAAATTATAATTAGTTAAACATAGAGTTGTATAGTAAGTTAGGTACGTAATAAAGATAAATTAAATAAGATATAAACTAAAAATAACTTGGTATTGGTGTCAAAAATACAGTTTAAATACGATTATAGTGATCTTAGTTTACTATATAAATATCGTCATATTATTATGATGATTCTTTCTCATGAATAAAATTAACATGATCCTCGGGGAAAATCTTTTCCATCGTCCACCAATAAGTACCTACACTTAGATATTGGTCATCTATCATTTCGTTATTTTTATACGACATAGTGTAATGAAGGTACCTACATAATTTTAAATTATATAAATATCAATTCTCAAATTTAACACATGCATAATTTATAAAAGAGTTTGTCAGACATGTTGTTTAATGTAAAGAATTACCTATCAAAGCAATGGAAAATTACCAAGATTAGAGGCTATTCGACATATCAATTTATGAATATGATTGTCTATGATTAATAGTTGCAACAGCTCATTGCTATGTTTAATTCATTATTTATATCTACAGACGATTATTATTAGATTATTAATATTACATCATAGGCATCACTAGAATATTAATATTCTAGCAACCAAAAATAATCTGAGCTTTTTAATTTGAAATCGAAACGAGTTATGGTAAACTAAGCCAGGTAACAAAAAAGGTATAATGTTTAAGATTGATTGCTTTTGATAAGTAGCCGCCCATTTACAATCAGCTTCGAAACAGAAGCTGTGGTTTTTAATTTGTTTTCTAAATGTATTTAAAAGTGCCTGTAATGTGGCAATAATTTTAATGATTAAAATAATTGTTGACCTACAAGAAAAAAAAACCACGCGGCGCCTTCAAGAATTCCTGTCACTCACCAGTCTTCTTGCAACTTTCCAGGTCATACCAGCATCCCGCAGCTCCGTTGTACATACACAACGTGTGAATAGTACTTAGCGCCTTACCAGGACACAAGAATTCTCTAAACTTGGAAAAAGGTATCCGAATCATGGAGCCAAGTCTAATATCGCGGTAAGACTTTTTTATTTATAACTTATCGTTATAACTAACCTCTTCACATGGTATAGGCCAGTGTTAGCGAACCTATGGCACGCGTGCCACCAGTGACACGTGAGATGGTTTTGCATGGCACGCGTTTGAAGAGAAAAAATAATACCTATAATAATTATAAGTGACAGATCGCACTGTATAAAAAACCAGGCAAATACTCTTATTAAAAAATAAGCATTAGGTACGTTTAATATAAATATATAATTGCAAAGGAATGTCCTTGGGCTTTATGCGTAACATATAATATTATCGCACTCACCCCATCAGGCGGCGTGGGAAGCCGCGCCGCGAACCTCTGATTTTGATCGATTTACAATGCTTGAGACCCACTGTAGCGATAGAGTGCCTCATCCGATCTCTGCAATGATGATGTTAATTTATGCGTAAAGTTTACACAATTTCATTTCTACCACCAAAAATGAGTATACCAAATAAGAAACAAAAACTTGGTAGAGCTAGTAGTTGTAATTCTGGCAGACAGTTTCAAAATTGGTGGACCGAAATGTATGACGTAATTAAAAAAAGTAATAAACATATGGAATTCTTTAAAAAAATCTAATGAAAAAGAGCTGACAGTCGAAAAATAGTATTTGGGAAATTTTGGCACGCGTACGTAAAAAGGTTCGCCAACTCTGCTATAGGCATATCCTCTAGCTAGAGTCTAGATCTAGAGTTTACACATTGCCCGAAAGTACGATATTCCACGCTCTTAGTCCAACTCCAAGGATCGTGCTGTCATCACGAATCACGATGCATCAATAGTACATGAGCGATCTACGCATTGCTGGAAGGTTGAAATTGCAAGAAACACGCCACTGAACCGTGGTAAATATTGTCCTATTGACTGAGGAAGACGGGTTTTTTTTTCTATTTCGTCGGTATCTCATGACTTGGCCAAATATATGATGAGAGGCACCCACTATAATATAGATATACGCCAACGCAATAGCGTGTAGACTCTAAGAAAAGCTTGCAAAAAATGGGAATGTGGAGCGAGATATGAAACTACGCAACCTACCCAATGGTGCCTGACGAGAAGCTGCCACCTGGGAGCACGCATGACTTCGCAGTTTGGAGAAATATGTAACTAGAACTAAAAAGTAAAAACCATATGAAGAAGTTCGAATACTCCGACAATCTTTCAAACTGCGAGTGTGTCGAGCCGAGAAAACTGTGAAATATGTGATGTTTTGTCTGCTCGCTGCATTATAGCTGCACCATCGATGATTTTATGTTTAAAGCCAATGACGTGGCCATCACGGTGGCCGACGTGTATTTGGGAAGAGTCTGGGTGTATCTCTCGCACAGACATATCAGAAGAATATTGAGGATCGCGATCTCGCTTCGCTTATCTAAATCCGCAACTCGTGCTACCTTAATTTGGTCCGTCCATCTCAGGGGGAAGTTCTCGCTACCTTGTCTTCTACTGTCTTAACCTAATCAAATAGTTTACGTTGTTATTCTCCCTACGGGATTTTTTACCAAATACTGAAGTGTGAATGGCGATAGATTAGGTGTTAAAATTTTCCTTTAAAAAGAGTATGTATTACAATTTTATTATAGAGGTATATTGCACTGTTTCCAATTCAATGATTATTGGTTGCAATATTCGACTAGATTGGAACATTTATTTACTTAGACCATTTTGGCCATTTAGGGAATAATCGATTGGTATTTCTCATTCTCTGAAACAATAACTTGATGAGTTTTTAATAATACCTAAGTATTTAAAACAAGCTTAGATTCTGATATTATATCATTTTGGATTTTCCCCACTTTTTTGCTGCAATAACCCGATACTGGAAATTCTATAAAGATAATTATATTAGATACGATTATAAACAACTCGTAATATAATATGTACCTATCCACTTATTTTAGATTTTAGAATGACTGGCTAATTGATATTTGTACATATTAACTCAACACCCGAATTATCAAGAAAACATAGATTAGCACAGCGTTGCATAAGAAATATATGCATATTGGGTGTGACGCGACCATGGCCCCCACATCCTAAAACGGGCCCCCCGGCCAGGATCTTTGGCGGGCCCCCTACCTATCGCTAAGTTTAATGTGTGACGCACAACAGAAGCGTTTTCAAAATTGTGTTAGAGCTAAAAGTGAGGGTCTTCGGTTTATTTTTCGGGATTTTTGTAGTTTTAATACACCTACTTGAATTATGTAGTTGTCAAGTATCAACACAAAACAATCAAAATGCATATAACGACCTCATTTTTTTAAAATGTAAAACTCCCTCTCGTGAAATAGCGCCGCAGGCGACTTTTTTACCTACCATTAGAGTAAATTTGTGATGTGTGTTTATTTTAGATATGTGATTGACCCGCCACGCCGGGCCCCTCCTGAGCCCGGGCCCCTAGGCTGGAGCCCTGTCAGCCCCTTGTGGAGGCCATGGACGCGACAAAAAACGAATCAACGGGTGGAAAACATACACAAGAGTAGGTACGCGATAATGTGATACAATATGTTGAGTAACTTCTGAAATGATAATGTTTAGTTACTCCATATCAGCTTACTAATAATTAATACAACAATAATTGCTGTTGGATCTGTTTGCTAAACACAAAACTGAGCAAAAATATAAGATACATGCGTGGTGTACGTCTTGTAATAAATTAAAAGTAACAATAAAAAAACCTATATAAAATTTTGTCAAGGAAAAACTAAAAATATTTATGTACTTGTTCTTAATTCGTATTATTATAATTATTATTATCTACAGCCACAATCTCGCTATTCCGATCGAAAGATCAGCATGGTAATGAAATAAAATGACTAATAAACCAAAGGACTACGTGATTTCAGTCAGCTACCGTGCCTTCCCGTCTGCCAAATGCCCACAGCTAACATTATTTTCGATCTGAAAACATACTCACCTTTTTGTAGATTCTTTCTCTGTCTCCATATCTCTTCCCATCTCTCTCTTACATCCAACCCATCTCGCTCTTTGTTTACGAACATCTGAGTCAGGGATTTGAAATAACTTTAATTATTACTTATAATAATAGAACACACTTTTGTTGTGATTTCTTCCAGGGACCTCATGATTGCCGTCTGACAGTCTTCACCACGGCTTGGCTCTATCCCTCTCAGGAGTCAGCGGTACGCAGGGCATTTAAGAGACAAATAAAGTAAAATGTAAGAGGATTCAAAAAATACATACATATTAGTCCCTAAATGTCTATCAAACATGCAATACATTAGGTATGACGTAGGAGTATTACAAGAAGTTAACAAATAAAATAAAATTACCAGTTTCGTTTTTAAGCGAAGCATGTGAGGCTACACAGTTAATTTTTCTAAACAATATTTTGGGCCATTTTGTTTTGTATCAAAATAGTATAAATTAAAAAACAACATTTAATTTTTGACAAATATGGGATTGAAAATTTACTGATGGATTCAAAAAGGGCGTTCTGCCACTACCCCACCTTGGTAAAGGAGGGTGCGAGTATTTAAATTAATATAAGTAGTTAGACTGTATATACATAGTTATATAACATTACAGTACCTTGAGGTTAATGCATTTATACCAAAGAAGTAAAATCCTTGCATAAAGAAAAACTATCACTGAATACTAAGTTTCATTAAAAAAAATGTCAAATGAGAAACCCACTTCTATATCGTTTTCCATACAAAATTGGCACTTACGTCAAATTGAAATTTACTTCAACTATTTTGTGAAAAGGCAGACTGGAAGAAGGTTAATCATCTTTGTTATTACAGAAAGATTTATCATTCAAGGAGCAGACGGAGAAGAATGGTGACGTTTTTTGGACCAAAGGGACCGATTCTTTTTCAGAGGCTACTTCCATGGGAGAATCAGTCACATCTTAAAGTTCTTTTCCTGTAAGCTGTCTACTACTGTTATTTGATTGTAGGTACGTTAATTTATCCTTGAAGCAAAAGATGTGCAAAACATCACGATCGAAGTATATAAATTGGAATATAGGTATATACACCATTCATCATTTCGATTCATTTCGAGTACCTAGATATATTTTCTCTACGTGTGAGACTACACAACCTTCGTTAGGTACTTGTTTAGTAGAACATACTTATAAAAAAAACACTTGAATGATTTGTTATTTTTTTTATTATTTTATAAAAATTGATTGGTACGTTGAAAAGAACTGACTCCGTATCTCAGGTAACATAAAAAACCTGCCTTTTATCTGACTGTGGATCGAGAATAATAAATAATAATAAAAAAACTCAAAAGGAAGAAAAAAATAAATGTGATGAATTGAATCGACTTCGTCGGTTGTTGTTTTTTTTTATTAAGTCAAGACAAATTGTTGCCTTTTCAAATCCAAAGGCGGTTTTAATTACATCCAATTAATAATTTTTGATTATTTTCTTGTGATTTGGCGTGTTTCGAGTTTTATGACTCGAATTATCTTATTTTCATAATATTTACACTTAACAAGACTTTCTTCTAAATGCGTTAGATCTGGTGACGTACATATAGTATGATTTAACGTAAATATGTTTATCTACTAACGATATGTCAATGCATCAATAATTATTAGTACGTACCTACTAACAAAATCTTAAAAGTGCCTACTAATTATACGATGACGAAAATATTAACAACTCATCTTATCTAAATTTGTTTATTACAAAATTATTACAATATTACATATTATTTATAATTAATTATAATACGTTAAATGTTATCGATATGATTGATGCATTTGCCTCCATAGTAAATATTTTGCAAAGTGAACAGCAAATGAACGTAGTGATCCCACGTAATTTTATGATGACTATCTAGAGTCAATGTTTTCAAACTAATTCACCGATTTCCACAGAAGTTCAATGGTACGAACTTTATTCGTACCTAATCATAATTTATTTTTCATACTTTTATACAATATTCTTGGAATGCAAATCATTTTCACTTAGGTAACTCATTTAGTGCTAACACCGCGACTGGCGCGTTTGGACTCGTTGGCCATTAGATATAATTGACGTGTTATTTAAATGTAGTAATTAAAAGATTAGAAGTGAAACAATATAATATAAACATACAGACTAGAAGAAAATCTCAGAAAATAGCCTTTGAATTAAAATTTAACACTCGTAATTATGTTGGTTTGCTATTGAGTGCTTTAATAACTTATCGGACCATGTACCTACTCTTTTTGCAGATAATTCTTATGACACTTTCAGTTATGTGGGGATAGGTAAATCATTCTATTTTGATACCATGGGTACATTAAAGGCGATTTGCAGTTGTATTGGTATTGTTTTCGAACATTGAAATGGACATTGTAGGTATCAAATTGTACGAATACACCTGCGAATAAATTACCTATATGTACCTAATTATATGAATAATGTCGACCATATTGTCTGTAATGTCTATGTCATAAGTGGAAGGAGGTGGCTTAAATAATCAAAAACAAAAAAAGTGTATGTTAATATATGTAGTAGGTACCTAAGGTCTATACGTTTCGAGAGGTTACGTGCGACTCTCGCTAGGTAGATGTGCGCGGTCTTCATATGCAACACCGGATCGACGTTTCTAGAAGGTTCGATTTATGGCTGGCGACAGACGAGGTGAGTTTAGATGTGAGAGCCGGCTCATGTAACCAATATGTCATAACGCGTTACGTCTTAAAATTACGAAATCGGGGTGATTTATAGTTCCGCAAATCGACATTAAAATGTCCGTTATTAATGATGATTCTATAATCGAAAAAAAATCATTTGATAAAAAGTTGTCGAAGCTGAGTACCTAGGTATTAGATTTTTTCGTGTCTTGCAACAATAATAATAATAAGTAGGTATGTTGTTTTCAGCGGCGATTTTATTTCACGCAAAAGATGCAATCGATTCGTCAGAAGAATTAAAATGGGGCTTCGAAACAGTTCAAAAAGTCGTACATTTTTTTTAAATTACACATTTTTTTTAAAAGGCTGTGTATTTCTCACAACTTGAGTATTAACTATTGAGTCGGTATAAAATATTATTATCCAAGGATACTAAATCGCTGCAACCAACATCAAATGGGTCTGTAACATAGCCATACAAACAGATACACAGCTGTACAAAAAAAAAACACTACTATTAATTCATTGTAAGAGACACATTGTTAGTTGGTAGTTAGGTTAGAACTTATGGTTCTATTTTTTTTATTTTTAGGGGTCATAAAATCATCAGTGCCTCGGGCCTGCAAGTCCCTAAACCGGCCATTGCTTATTTTTACAAACGTATTAATTGATGCAGGACGTAATGAGGTAGGTTAGGCGAAAGTCTAACAATCTCGTGAAATGCTATGTTTATAGAGATCCATATAATATTTGCTTAGGAACGGAAATAGTGGATAATTTACATTTTATAAAGAATAACAAGAATTTGGTTAGATACCTACAACTTTCGAATATAATATATTATAAGCAGTTTTATTCTCAGCTTGTCAATTATTGAAAAAAAACTATAATTAAATGAAAGGTTTTTTTGCACCTGATTTTGTAATAATAAATTATGTTTTTTTATATGCATACGAAAATAGCTTTAGCGTTTTTTTTAGTCCGGTACTATTGCTTATTTGGCGATCGCTGGCACTTAGGAGCAAAGTGGTAAGACTGGTCAACGCTAACAAAAACCTGGGACCGGAGCCACAACTGGTTTCCGAGGAGAACTCTTGCTCACTCATCGAGTCCAGTGGAGTGCTGATAGTATTGCGTAACTGCTGGGTGGGGTACACGTCATGTTTACTTTACAGATTTATTATAATTTCTATTATGAGCACTATGATTTACTGTTTTTAACATGAGAAATATTGGTAAAATTAGTTTATCCTTGAATGTATCAATGTAGATTGTAACAAAGCTTGGCATATTTGCCTATTGAGTTAATGGGCCAATAGATAGTAAATAGAAATGTGAAATATAAAGCTATAAATAAAATAATAATAACCCCGGGGTTCACTTCAATATTTACACTAGATACATTCATGTTCCGACGTTTAGAGAAAACCCAAATTAAAACAAAATACAAGTTCCTATCAATAGTAGATACTTAGACCACATAACTTTATTGGGATCAGGGCTGGTTTTATTCGGTTAGATCAAAGTTTTACCAACTTTTCCGGGCTACTGCCTTCTTTTAAAACGTAAATTTATCAGGGCCTTCCATTATTTCAGTCAAAATGAAACGTTGAAATTTTTTTTTATGAAAAAAAATGCCAATTTAAAACATATAAAATGACAGATACCGGAGACACCGTTTAAATAAAATATTTTACATGAAAAATCATCGCATGACTCCTTATGTATCCCAGATACATAAGGTGATGACACGTCATAACGATTGAAGGTGAGAAGTGTTGATTTATATTCTTTTCCTCTTTTGATAATTCTAATCTATCGTCTTCCAGTCCCCCCCCCCAATACTTTTTAGCCTTCCATCGCCTCATTGAGTCTTCTAGCTAGTGCATCGGGGTGATGATTGCTACATCTATGGGGATTGCAGGCTTAGATGGACGTTGCCAATACCACCTACCAATGTTTTGACGAGCTGTAATAAAGAAATTGTCTGAAATAACAATGTTATCCACAAGTCCAGAGTATCGGACGATTGTACCAAGCCACCATAAAAATATAAATGGTAGAACATTTACTTGCTAACCTACTTTTGAAGTATTCAGAAATATATATGTAGGTATACGTAATTATTATATACGTACAGTATGGTTGTATTTCTAATTTATTTACCAACCTATGTTTTCTGTCTCTCCCTTGTATTCTGGTGGTTTATATTACTTAAGTATTTTTGAAGTGTTTTGTTTAGGCATGGATTTTATCTCAATGCTATGCAGCCATCGTTTTCCGTCATAACATCCCTCGGTGAACAATGCTACGGCCAACTGCATGCGCCATAGGTATAATTTTCCCAATGCGAATAATATAATAATATAGACCACTCACCTATATTTAAATAATATTCGACCGGTCGCGTCACTGGTACAGTGGCCAGAGTTGGACAGTGGACAGGAAGACCGCTTTGCGAGACAAGATCGGGTTGCGCGGAGGTGTTAAAATCATTTCGGGTTTCTTCGCAGCACGACCGGCTGGAGAGGAAAAGGAAGCGACTAAACCTGCTCTCAATGGCGTGATGTATTACCAATAGGTCATTGGATGGGATATGCGGTGGGTAATGGATCATATTATCGTGTTTTGTATACCTATTACGACCAGCGAACAAATGCTGCGGATAGCAGAACTATACACATTACGAATTTGTGATAAAAGAAAGATATCAAACAATGTTACATAAAAAATCTACACTCAAGAAGCAATACGTACTTCAAACAGAGATATTATAAAAATAAGCTTTGTTGATATTACTGATAATGAGAGAAAATGTAATATGAAATGTGATGAATAGAATAAAAACAAGGCGTAAGTGATCATAAATTGGTTCAATGAAACAATCTTATAGGTATGTCATAGTAATAGTACGTTAGGCCAAAGACGTGTATGTATGTATTGTAAAGCCGCATTTAGACCAAGCGAGCGAATGTTTGTTCTTCCCCCACTCCAGGGAAATTCTTTCAACAAAAAGCGTTTACGTTAATGCGTCAATTACATTGAGCTACTTTACGAGCTGCTTGTTGGCGAATTTACAATCTGCCTGTAAAGTCGCCCAGTGTCATAATTGAATAAGCTAACAAGCAGATTGTAAACAATCTACCGAGAAAAGTTGAAAGCCGGTCAACTTTACACGCTACACGCCGGCGTGTGGGCCTACTGCGTCTGCGCAGTAGAGCGCAGTAGCAACCTCCTGGTAGAAAAACTAACTACGTTCTGTCAAAATAGTCGCTGGCTTGTGGTTTCTCAGCGAATGAAAAGTTTTGTGTGTCATCATCATAAACGCAGTAGCTGAATCACCCGCTTTTAAACTCGCCAACAAACAGCTCGTAAAGTAGCTCAATGTAATTGACGCATTAGACGTTACGTTCACAAACATTCGCTGCCTTTGTCTAAATGCGGATTAACGTACGCCCTAGAACACAACTCTTCTGGAAGACAGTAGGTATATATTTGTATCTCTGGTGCTACAACCCTATGTGAGTATTTGTGTCATCCAGTATCCGCCACCACCCAGGACTATCCAAAGCCGACTCCTGAGGTCTTCACATCTGACTCCATGATGTACGATTTTGGTTAGGTAGGTACTCGATGTTGTATTTTCGTCTCCATCCTGACTGTGTGGCATTGACGGATCCAAAGATACCACGCAGCATGCTCCGCTCAAATGAGCACTCTTTTCGCGTTTTCGTCACGCACCGGGTTTCCAAGCCATAAATGACAACTAGACAGTCTTATTAGTGTTTTGTAGTGGATGCATATAAGTGACGGTTTAATGCAATGAAACACAGCCCCTTGGTCAGAATATAGATAATATGCATAACATTGGTATTATAAAATTACCGCAAACATTACCTGTAGAAATCGAAGTCTCATCATGATACCAATTTTGTTCTTTATCGATTTTAAAAACAGTAAATTTTTAAATAAATGTATTAGTATGAAATTTGACTATTTATATTAAATATGTGTGTAAGTAATTATTTACCTAAGTGCTTAATTCGATTGTAGAATAGTGTCATGAAACGTTATAATATTATAATAGGCATATTATGCTATTATAGCTAGAGGTAGTAAGTTCATAATATCACCAATAATTATTAAATGATATAAGTAAAAATAAAAATAAGTAGGTACCAACCAAGGTATCAATAATTGTATTTATTGCTTTGTAATAAATATTTTTGCACATTGCTGAAGACGTGTGTACACTGTCAATTTATTGATGGGAAATCATTTGCATTATAGCATAAGACTAAATAACAAATTGTATAAGTAAATATTTTTTTACAAAAATAACTTTGCATATATTAACTGGTTTGAAGTAAGATTAATTTCAGTAATCATAAAATTACATCATGCCTGTAAAGACTGGCACAATTGTTTATACATAAAATATTATCTTATCGCAATAAAAAGATATTATTTTTCATTTATTTTTCAGTGAGCAAACATGTTTTTCTGTGGCGAATCACATTTTCAAACAGCCGTGAATCATTTTGTAAGGCAGTTTTAACAAACACATAAATAATAAAAAAATATTCAAATTCATGAATAAGCACTTTTAATACCATTTGTACAAAAAAAAAAATGCATAGCGTGCAGTCAGTCGGTCACTAGGCAATTTATTATTTTTATAGTTTGTATGAGTACAATTTGTCCACAATTCGATACCTAATGGCTATTTAATGTCTAAGTAAAAAAACACAGAATTGAATATTAGAAACAGATTGTGAACGATTTTTATGGTAAAATTTGTAAGTATCAATCGATGCCTGTTTTGTATGTACGAGTAGGTACATAAAAAACTGTAGACATTTTCATATTTTATCATCGAAAAAAATGAAAAATTCACCTAGTGGCGTGCTAAAACCCGTATGAAAACTTTTTACTAGGCGATTATTTCGACATTTAGACTATTTAGAGCCAAACTTAATAAATCCCTGAAGAACGTAGATACTTCAGTGAAACGGCAAATAATTTTCAACAGTAGGTGCGACGAAATTTCTCACTCGTCGCCTGGACTCGCCAATCGGAGACCGATTGCGAAGTGTGCGCACGTCGATTTGTTTTGTCATGGCGTCGGATGAAAATATTTTTAAATCGTGTAAAGATGACTAAAAAACTTTACGTATGTACTTGTATGTCATATCAATGAATATACTATTATTATTAGTAATATAACAATAAACATAACATTAAAGGGACGCATTTTGGATTTTTATGACAAAATTATATTTCGTTCGGCACGCGTCATTTTCACAATCCGCGCATCGCCTAGACACGATCTTTTTAGACCATGCCTCAACTGGAGTATAGCCTTAATAACAATGTCTTAATAATAAGTGTACAATAGGTAATCATTTTACTGCGATGGAAGAATTAATAAAAACACAAATAAAATCCTGTGTATTCGTCGTCGGATGATATATCTAGACACACCCATTGTAGAGTGACGTTTTATTATATTTTACCTATTTATAGTACATGAAAAACAGACTACAGGCACAAAAATAGATATTAAAGAAAAGTTATACCCAGCCGCGATTCGACCACCGGCTAGAAAATTATGCTATCATAGCAGTCGGGTGTTTAGACAGCGATTTGTGCGGATTTGGGGTTACAGAGACCCGACGCACTGACTGATTTCGACCCAAACATGATAAAAATAAAATAAATATCTTTAACTAACAATACATAGGTTGCCGTTTATATTTCGGGAATTTGCAACACTGGTGTTGCTAGGTGCAATTTGACTTCTGTATTTTAAAATTTGACATTTTTAACGGCAAAAGTACTCAGAACGTTTTAACAAACGGACGCTTTTTGTTTTTTTTTAAATTCATTTGAAAAATTTATCTCGCCCAAAAATGGAATTTACTCGTGAAAATTTTCTTGCGATTATTTTTAACAACTTTCGACGTAGATTATCACGGGAACAGTGCATTGTTGAACTTAATGCTTCATGTGGAGATGAAGCACCATCAAAAACTACGGTATATCGCTGATTTAGCGAATTTTATCGTAGCTGTCGTTCGCTCACAAACGAGCCGCGTGAAGGTCGTCCAAAATCAGTTGTTTCTCTAGAAAACATCGATGCTGTGCGTGAACTGATAATGCAAGATCGTCATGTGATATACCGTGAGAATGAGGCATCTCTTGGCATTAGTAACACTAGCGTGTATATGATCTTGCATGAACATTTAGACGTAGGTTCGCGTTGGATCCCGCATAATTTGACAATCGCACAAAAAGAGGTGCGTGTCGATTGGTGCAAGGAAACGCTCAAAAAATACGATCGAGGTGCTTCAAAAATCGTTAATAAGATTGTTACAGGTGACGAATCTTGGATCTATACGTATGAGCCCGAAAGTACACAGCAGTCGACCGTATGGGTCTTCCAAAACGAGTTTAAACCAACAAAAGTTGCTCGCGCTCGAAGCGGGTCGTATCGCAACTGTACCTTTAGAGAACCATAGAACAGTCAATTCTGAATGGAACACAACCATTTTTTTTCAGAAGTTTTTGGTGAAATGAGGAAAAGCAACCGTCGGCGTCAAATCATCCTTTATAAAGACACAATGCGAGCTCTCACACATCGGCTCAAACAAGCGCCTATTTGAGCACTCAAAACATCAAATTGATGGGTCATCCACCGTACAGCCCCGATAACAACATAACCTTAGCCGCTCCATCTGAGCCCACTCACTATCCTGCAAATCTTATAGGTCAACCTAATATCATAGACTTTGCTTTATTGGCGCAGACGGATTTCATTCATTAGTGTAGTTAACGAACTATCCTCAGACCACAAGCCGGTACTTTTATACTTAGGTGACCCATCAAATGTGGTCCTAGCAATCAACAGACGCATCAGAACCCAAACTAATTGGGATGACTTCAAATCAGCTTTAGAGGAAAAGCTCACGCAGGCAACCCTACGTAACACTGAGGAGAGCATAGACTCCGCAGTCGCAACATTCACGGGCGAAATACTAGATGCCGTAAACTCAGCCACCGTAGTTACACCATCAAATCACACACTCCGCCCAGACATCTCACAGCGCCTTAAAGATAAAATCAGAGAGAAAATATAGCACGCAAGGAGTGGTAGGAGCAAAAACTCCGCACATCCAAAGCCATTTATAATAGGTTGATTCTCGAAATCAGAAAAGAGCTCGCAGAAATAGATGACGCCAGCTGGTGCCAAAAAGTTAGCAATTCAATTAAAATCTTAAGACAGACTAAACAAAAGATAACTCACATCCAGGGACCTAACGGTCCAGTATATTCTTCCATAGATAAAGCCGAAGCATTCGCAATCAGCATAGCCAAACAATTCTCTCCAAACACAATAGACAGGAACAATTCGGAAATAGTTAATCATGTTAGGAAAATCACTAGGAAAGCCAGGGATATCTACAATAAGAGGTCAGATCCTCCACCAAATCCTCTAACGCCGGCCACGGTCACGGAAATCGGTTGCCTCATTAAGTGGCTCCTTCACATCCATACTTCCTACCATCCGAGCGACTAACCTGTTATTTTTCAGTGCAACAAGGAGAGACATTGATACCCGACCCTCTCCCGAGGATAATAAAAGATGAAGGGCACCCCCCCCGCCTGACGCAAGTACGGGCGGAGGGAACCTTCCTCCCTAGTATTAAAAAATATAAATACAGATAATTCATTTCATTTCATCTCAGGGACATAAGTATAAAAGATAAAATACTGCTCGGGGGAGACCATCGGGCTATCAATGTCACAGCAGAGATCTTCGCCGGAAACCACCTGACCAGTGATGTGACCTGAATCTGGGTTACATCACGGCCAGGATGAAGAAAATTGTATTGTTTTTATATGTGAGTATATAAACTTGTGCATGTTTATGTATGTAATTATGTAAACTCGTACCTCGTCAAAGCCTATCAAATGTCAAAACTTACAACTGAGATGAAGGAGATAGGGGGCCCAGCCCCGGAGCTCCACGTATATGTATAAGGCTATACACAGAACGAAAAACCGTACAGCCCAGAGTTGGCACCAAATGATTTCTTTTTATTCCCGAAATTGCGTGGTCAACGATTTTTTACACCAGAAGAGGCGGTTGATGCGTTCAAAAACCATGTTTTGGAGTTACCTTCTACAAAGTGGCAAAAATGCTTTTGAGATTGGTTCAAACGCATGGAAAAGTATATAAATTGTCGTGGAGAATATTTTGAAAAACAATAAAACTGTTTTCATTGATAAAAAATTCGTTTTTGTTTGTTATTCCCGAAATATAAACGGCTACCCTCGTAAAATTATTATTCATGATGACACATAACGATATTAGTAGATAATTTAGTACGTATGTATTTGAGGGGTTATGTTATGGGCGCATTTGATGTTAGTTGCATGAATTTTGTTATATTTTTATTATATTACAATTTATAAGTAGGTATTTGTATAAATTTAAATAAAATTAAAATAAAATACAATTTTGTATAATTTATTAATTATTGTATGATCGATTGAACTGTTTCGAGGCCCCCTTTTAAATCTTCTGATCTTGGATCATTTGCTAATCAAAATCTACGAAAGCTAATTTTATTTTATTGATTAAATGATAGTTACGTCGTTTTGGCGGAGTATATTTTTTTATAGTTAATAGTTTCATACGACTATTCATTTTGCTCAACGCTTTATAATACATATGTTTTATTCATTGTGTACAAATAACGAATTCAGGACGTTCACAACATGATATTACAATTTAAAAAGAATTGCTTATACGAGTACAATATGATAAAAGCACGTACTTACGCAAGAATTTTAATCCTAGACAATATTTTCCGATATTATAATATTCAAAGTAATAAACTAAACTAAAAAAAAACCGATAGTCTGTTTATTTATAGTTCATAAAGATAGCGTGACATAGTCAATTATTTATCACGGAGCTTCATCGTATTCCCCTTCCCGGTTTGGAAAAGTTCAACCACTATCTTGCTCGAAGTCTTCCTGTACTAAGCTAAAGAGCATTAGGCACTTGTCAGTGGTTTTTGTCATATTAATCAGACCACGGTGACCGGATACTACGAGCAAAACTTTAGTGGTTTCGATTTAGTTATAAGTAGATACATCTCTCTGACAAGTTTATTCACGCCCCATACAGATAAATGCGTACTCCAATTAAAGAGATATGAGGTATACCTACTACCGGAAGCAAACTATTTGAATAGTTGGATTCGAATTTAGAATTACACTGCACCATCCAAAATACCAATAGGTACACATACAATAATAATTGATTCGTTATGAATTTGTAGATAAAGTAAAATAAAATATACTTACATAACATTAATAATTACAAGATAAAAAGAACTTTTTATATACAGCGTTTTTAAATTTTCTGTTGAATCATATAAACTTGACTTGCTAGCTTGAACGATCAAAAAAATTTGTACTTGATAGAAATAATACTTACTGAAATGTCATTTTTATTTCCATAGTAACGCACGTATATATTAATAATTTAGTTGCTAGGACCATCCGCTTAGCAACCAATAATGGTGTCGAAATAACTTTTCATACAAAACAGAATTAACTGAGAATGAATTCAATTCTACTTAAAGATGGCTAACAGTATTAAAAAATGCATTGGTATCGTATTCTGATATATTCTAAAAGTTTCAAATGTCTAGCTAGTCGGGAAGTTAGTTATTAATCGATTGCAAGATTTGTACCGGACAAAGAACCACCGGACAAATAAGAATACGAGCTAAGAAAAACGTTGTAATAATAATGAGTGACTTATGATAAAAGGACCACTCTACTGATTGCATGTTATGTATATATTTCTGTATCTCAGAGCCAAAAAGCAATCGAGTCCAATTTTGCCGAAAATACCTTTTCACACTTTTATTTCATTTATAACAGAAGCCCGAAATTCTTAAAACCATAATTAGACAAGCGTTACGGGCTTGAATTTAATTTAATTGTGTTTATCCGAAAGTGTTATTTTCGGCTCTCAGGTACAGAATTACTTTTATATAAGGAAACATTAAAAACTCTCAATTAACTCTATTTTAACATGCCGGGTATAGTCTTTCAGCGTCTTTAGGTTACTGTGTATATTGTATATTTAGTTGTAGAAAATATACCTACAAAAGACATGAATTATAATTACTTACTGCTTAGACCTTGTCCAGATGGCACGTGTTCCAGCGCGCTTTACGCGCGAGTACCAAAAATATGCTGCGCCCACATAACGCGCTTCATTTGGCAGTGAACAAGCTAGGTAATATAATTTATTTTGGAATGGCCATAAAAACTGTCGCGCGACGATCTAGCGAGTGCTTGCGCTTGTCGCGCGACAGATGATACTCCGCGAATACATGTGGATGGCTCAATGAGGTCACATGTATCTGAAGAACGTGGGAGTCAAATCGCGCCATCTAGACTAGGCTTTACCGCATAAATATCAGCGGCAGAGTCGTGAGGTGAAATGTGGGTAGCGTGCTTAGACCCAACCGTTGTTGATCGCCCAGGCTCACTAAAGCTCTCAGCCGGTATATAACATAAGCATTTAGTGGATAAATTATATGACCGAACACAATATTATATTAATCACTCTTCAGCAGTGATGCACAAACCGTGGCCTGTGGGCCCCATGCGGCACAAAATGACATGTAAATCACCACCATTTTTTTCATTGAATACCACAAAATTTTAATTTCCTATACTTATACTAAGTTCTATTGTGTATATATATATATATAGATAGTGTATATATTATGTAGGTAAGTAATGCAGGGAGTGTTTAGAGTAGCTGATAATATGTACCTTACTACCTATCAAAAACACTTTTATCGACTGCGGCCCGTTAACACTTGGAAAATAGATATATTCGCCCTTCTTTCAAATAGGTTATGCACCACTGCTCTACAGTGACCCCCTAGGTAGGTATGGAAAAAGCGATTCGCAGTTGTATTGGTACTAATGATTGCTAGCATTGAAATAGGCACTGTAGCAAACAATACTAATCACATGCGAATCACCCATGGTGTCACTGTAGAATGATTTACCTATTACCTTCAACCAACAATGGTTTGCGAATATATTTGGGCACTAGCTTTATACCATTCTGTGAAAATATTATAATGGATACTTTATCAATCAGTATGATTCTCTACCAATCATGGTTCTTATCTTTCCATCATTCATCAATCACATCTCGAAGAGATCTCTATACCAGGTAAGTGGCATGGAAATATATCGCGAACGTGAGTAGGTATACATACTACATACATCTACACACGCGCTTGCACAAACACAGGCTCAGCATAACCAACACTGGTAAGATACGCGTATTCACAGGTGAGTGGACACACACTAGTGCGATCGGCTATGATTATTATAAAAAACGCGTAAGTCGGTAGTAGAGTTGGATCACGAGGCTTTCAGTAGCGGCTGATGAATAAACATTAATGTATTATAATACGTATCGCGATCTCAATTTTTAAATTATAATATTTGCAAACTTATTCCCACAACGATAGGTACATTTGAAAATAAGATTATATTGCATTGAAGAACATTATCCGAATCCGAGAAGGAAGCACGCAACATTGCAAATTTTACCATTCATTTATATTCTATTGTTTGAGTCAGTTATCCCGCGCCCGATTTCACGTGAGTTCACCATTTTGATTTTCGAAGCATAAAACGGCCACAAGCCTGCCTTGAATATCGCCAGATGAATAAATTAATAATCTTTGGAAGAAAAACGCGGTAGTAAAAGCCTTAAGGGCCAAATTAAAAGCTATCGCCGATCTATTATGAAAGAAGTGCCATATATTAAAATTTTCATCTAACCTATACCTACCTAACATAGACTTCAAAAAAAAATTATGGTATTTCGATTAGCCGTACGTAATGTATTATTCTTCTTCTTCGATGGCGCTACAGCTCAAGTCTGCCCTGGCCTCCTCCACAGCCGTCCTCCAGCCGGAACGGTCCTCCGCCTTTTCGTCTTTTCCAGTTCATGAATTTTAGCAGCTGGTTGGCATCTTTTGTAATTTTGTCACCCCATTGTGTGCGTGGCTTTCCCACTGGCTTTTTACCCCCTGGGGTTTCTATGAGGATCTGCTTCGGTATCCGTGACTCAGGCATGCACTGGACATGGCCTGCCCAGTTCAGCCTCTGGAGTTTTATGAAGGTGGAGAGTTTTGAATCTTGGTATAAGCGGTATAGTTCCATGTTGTACCTAATTCTCCACTCCCCACCATCATTCATGGGTCCGTATATCCGCCTCAGGATCTTTCTCTCAGAGCAATCCACCATTTCAGCTGCTTTCACATTTAGCGTCCATGACTCGCACCCGTATGCAACAACTGTGTGTATGACAGTTTTATATAGCCGAGTCTTAGTTTTTCTGTGGACATTTCTGATTTTGAATATGGGCAGCAATGAGAAGTACAAAAAAAATACTATAGTATTTCGATTAGTCGTACGTAATGTATTTTAATGATCATAAAATATGATTGAAGATCAAACGAAATATAATAAAACACGCTACATTTCGAGACCGATGTAAGACAAATTTAATCAATTTGACAAGGTAAAGGTGCCACTTTCCTTTCTCGATTCTACCACTATTTAGTGGTGGCATTAATTAATAGATAGATGATTTCGGCCGTTTAATCCTTATGGATCAATTAAGTTTGATTACGCATATGCCCCGAGAATAATATAAACAATTGAAATATTAACAATAAGTCTGGAAAAGCTACATTTTATGAATTTTGAAATTTATTTAATAAATACACTTCATCCGCGAGACGACACTGCAGATGTGGCCAAAAACCGGTTTGTCTCGTTTTGGAAAATAATACCTGTCCATAAACATATATCCAGGTTTCCATCCATTCGACTCAGCTACAGTATGGTGGATGCTTATGAAGAGTTATATTGTGTACTTGCGTATACAATATAATATAGAGATGCCTAAAAGAATCGATACCTTTTGACAAATACTTTGATAGCTCGGTTCCTTGCGATTACAGTACTAATAGGCACTTATATAATAGATACCTACGATAGCCGAGCGGCTTACGGGTCGGCTTATAATGCCGTGAGTCCCAGGTTAGAATCCTGGGTCTCTACAAAATACGCATATTGTTTTTCAATGTGTATTTAGAGTCAGATGATGGTTCTAATAGGTTGAGAAAGTGGCTAACATTCATTTCTCGTAATAACAATAATCTGTTAATACAAACCTCCATTCTGTGGAGGCCCATATTATGAATTTATTAGATATAGAATAGATATATATAATATCGTCACTGTTCTGGCAGAAGACACTAATTCGAAAAAATGACATATTGAGTTAGTTATACCAAAATGTTCCTTATTTCAAACTTTACCGCCTGGAAACCTTCTTAATAAATAAAGTGTTTATTTTAAAGTCATCCTTTTTACGATTACTTAATAAACTCACATGATAGACTATTTCAAAAATTTTAACAACTTCAAAGTCAAATTACTCAAAACTAGTATTCTCAATTAGTTAGTGTGCTCTTCCAGAACAGAGACGATATATACATCATCATCATCATCATCAGCCTGAATCTAACCACTGCTGGATGAAAGCCTCTTCAAGCTGCTTCCACTTCTCTCGGTCCTGTGCGTTGCATTGCCACGTACTTCCGCAGAACTTTATCGTTTCATCTTTTGATAGGTACAATAATCGATATTATTTTTCGATACGATACCAATATCAAGTATCAATACTTTTTCGTTAGAAATTACATCTCTACGTATATATACGATGTATACGACAATATTCACGCAAGTAACTGGATGATATAAATAAGTACTTAAGTAGGTACCTATATTTCTTGAAATATATTAAGTATAAATTAGGATTGGATAACTACTTAGTAGGTACATAATATTTAGTTATTTTATTATATTGATCAAAGTTCGTTTTCAGTCTATGCTAATTTTCAGAACGTGTAATTTTATGCGGGTAACTAAAATAAAAGTATAGGTACTTACTTAATTTAATGTAAGCAGGTATTTATATGAACTAATCTGTTCGTCTGGATATATATATATATATATAATATAATATGTAAGTATCAAAAAATAAAGCAAAAGGCTACTGTAGTCGTAAAGTTGATACAGTATGTAGGTACTCGTACCTACATATGATTTTTGTATTCTGCGTTTATATTGACGCCACAGTGTCTATCTAACCTAACTAATGCAACTTTGATAATGGAAATATCAACGTGTTTAAGTTATAACATAGCTAATAAGTGTAATCATAACAGATTTTTGTGTTCCCTAGTGTTATAATAGTAAGACACATATTTTAAGTTATACCTACGCATTGATTGCCTACTATTGGACACAGTCAAGATCCACTATAGTTAGAACGTGATACAGTGATGCCAACCGTACTATAATTATAGTACAATACTATAATTTTAATTCTGCGAAAAATGTAAAACACTATAATTTTACGTCAAATATACCAAAATACTATAATTTTAAAGGATTCAAGACGAAAAATGTTCCTGTACTATATATTTTTTAGAAATACTATATTTTTTACGCCTTTGTACTATAATCAGCATTGAAAAAGATGGCAACACTGACGTGATACGAAACTATAAACTTCGATGGTAGTATTGGTAGTGATAGTTATTGCTCATACTTCGAATGCAATATGGTAAAATTGTTTGTAGAAAATAATGATTTAGCCGTAATATTTAAATCAATGATAATAATTTGAGCAACATATGTTTTTATTCATTGTGAACAGGTTACCGCATTAACATTAGAAGATAATCAATAACTAGCACCTAGGTAGGTACCTACCATCGAAATTCGCGATTCGAATATAGTCGGCTTTGGGATTATAATATAGAAAATAAAAGGGCCTTCGAAAAGCAATATCTATTTGCTGCACAGCAGCGGGATCAAATCCGCAACCCACGAAATTAAAGACGGCTGATCTACCAACTCAGCTACCGTGCGTGCACATAGAGTAGGCAATTCATTTAATATGTACAAACAATTATTTTACCCTTAACTAAAAAGGGGCGGATTCTTCAGTTTGATGAAGAGCGGCACTAAATTTGCCTACGGACACCACTATGATATTCCAAGTAAAATCATTTATATAGTTATTGTATATTTATATACCGGTCCTCCTAAGACTTGATCACGATCGACCTTTTGATAGTGGGATTGATTTTTATCGATCGCACCATATGCATATAGGGATTGACTAGATATGAAACCATTAACCATACCTTCTTTTATTTCATTAACCTCATCATAAAACTTAATTCATATAGTATCGCTCACGGCCTGCTACAGGAGTGAGAGAAAGACGAGATGTAAATCACCGCGCTTTAAACTAACTGTAGGAGGATAGTTTCACGATAAGTATACAATGAGTTCCTAAAAGATGTCCAAAACTTATTTCCGCGACGAATGTAAAACTGAATATTTTTTGTGATGGTGAAAGACGAGTGCTGTTGTGTAATTTCTAACGCTTCAGTCATGTCTTCAGCAAAATTGTATACGTTGTAGAATGACAACGGGAGAGTGAGCTACCAGTTTTGATACTGGATAATGAATTACAGCCTACTAGGGCAGCCTACTACTACTGCGTAGGGTGGAGGTAGGCTGTTAGGATCCGCCATAAATAGTACACATTAAGCTTTGTTAGTCATACGTATATGTTTTTATTGAACTAAGACTACAATTTGCAGATGATGATGATTAGTTTTTAAAAATCAATTAAGCCCTGCCTAAACCAATCCATAATAGTTTTGGTATAAGTACTTTGGGCGACACGAGAAAATTGTGTACACTTTGTCATTCATACCTATTTGTTTTCATTGGATTCAGAATATATTTTTGGTTCATTTTTTTTAAATTCATAAAGCTCTGCCTAAACCAAACTATAATAGATAAAAATATTATTCTATCTATAAAATATTCAAAGTTATGTATGATTTAATTGCATAATTTTAGATATTTTTATAGATAGACTATTATCTATTATGGCATGGTTTTCACAGGGTTTAATTACTTTAATTGAATTTTAAAAACTAACCAACACTAACTGTAAATTGTGGTAAACAAATACGTATGAATGACAAAGTTTAGTGTGCACTATTTATGGCCGATCTTAACAGCCTACCTCCACCCTTCGCCACTTGTTTTTATAATGAATTATATTTACGATGGAATGATAAAAAGACATTTATTTTTAGAAAACGTATGAATCAATTTCAAATATTGAAAATAGAAATAACCGAGAAGTTTTTATTTTATTTTAATCAAAAATTTGTAATCGGTACTTAAAAATAAAAAAATACTCGGATTAGGCAACCAATTTTGAACAACACTGAATAATATCGTGCCACTAAACCACGAGGCTTTGTAGCTTCGCATGGCAACAAATTTCGCGGCCCGCAGGTCACCGTATCCGCCCATCAATCCGACGGTCCGGGTTCCACAATAATAGCGAGATACGAGTTTGTATCAAAGCAATTATTTATTTTTTTGGTTGGCCTATGCAATCATCTTTAATATGTTCTTCTTTCGACAGGTAATGCATACTTATTATATTATAATAATACAACAGCATATCATAATTGATAGTGTTAGAAGAAATCGCTGAGGTTGAATATTATTCTTTTTGTAAATTTGCATGGAAAGACATTTAATCATTTTAATGGGAAAGAATTGTTTTCACTTTGATTATTTTGTCAGTCGAATAGTGAAATCAAACTCTGTCATTGGGTCAGCTATTCACATATTGCATTAAGTTGTCTGCTGAGATTTCATGTAATACTAAAATTATAGTCTGCAATCCGTTTTAAAAGTATACCACTTTATCTTCATCTATTAGCGATCGATCACTATCAAAAAATCATCCCCCATTCTTATCTACATCCAATACACTCAAATCCCTCCCTAAATAAACATCAGACAATTTTTGAATACGAAATATACAAATAAATGTATTTTATTCACTTTTCTGTATATACCTATTTTATGGAAAATAGTTTAATTTATTTTATTATCTATGGAATGTCTACGACTTTATTACTTGTTCAAAGTTAAAACGCACGAAACTATATTTTTTTCTCAAACCCCACGATGGTCGAGCGGTTACGCGTCAGGCTTATAATGTCGTGGGTCTCGGGCTCGAATCTTAGGTTTGACAAATTTAGATTTTTTTTCAATGGATGTTGTGGAGCAATACAGGATGCACCCCAAATCCTCTGAGAATATCCAAAAATGTGTAGGGAAATGGAAAAGTTTCTCAAATCGGTTCAACCAGCTTTTAGGCCCATCGGCCTATCTGCTCCAGTCAGTTCAGTTGAAGCGCACTTGAGTGCATGACGACCTCGCTATTGGGTAACTGATCCTGAGACATTTCCAGTCATAAAAAATACTGGTGCTTCACATCAAACATAGGGTCCCCGATTGTAGTTTAGTGGTGACATTAACTTCAATGTGTATTGGACCCAGAGTATGGACCTAAGGGTTGAGTGGCTAGCATACAAAATACAAAACATTGATATGTCGTATTAATTTCGTCGTTTTTTTTCATAATTTAGAAGCCTATCAATAAGGCACGATATAATTTTTTTCGCTATGTCATTGAAGTTCCAAAATCGGTTGATGTATCAAAGATAACGACTGGAATAAACTTGCATTTGCTGTATTGCAAATACAACCAGTGTCACATAATATAATACCAATGGTATTTTATATCTAAGCTATCGGGCAATTAACAGTAAGTAAGATTATTGTATTTTTTTATGATTCGTAATATTTTTTTTCTATTTAGATTTAGATCATTGAAATAATAATTATTATCAAAAATAAGCAATATCGTTATGTTTCTCTCATATTTTGTTACAGTTAGAGTGTTACATTTGAATCTAAAAGCAATTTTCTTATGACAGTTTTACGTGGAAACTATGGAAACTACATTTATATGACAATTTTACAGGCAATATGATTGGCTGACAATGGCACATCTGTCACATAATAGTCAATAAAAATGACAGAGAACTGTCAGTCAAAATGTTGAGCGAATGAGTCGTTATGGATTTTATTACTGTTAGGTAAGTAAACGATTCTAGAAATAAATTCCATTAAAAGAAATTTTCTTCTTGAAATGTATTTTTACATTTAGATATTTTTCGTACAGTTACATTTATTTAATAGTATTATTAGATAGTATTTAATAACAGTATAGTAGTTCAGGCTGAATAGCTATTTAACAGCTGTTTGCGTTATTTATCGTTACCAAGTAATCATCATTCTTGGTACTACAGCCCTTGACGGGTCTTGGCCACCTCTAGAAACGTTGCAGATATTTGTAAACTAAAGAATTATGTAAACTAGCACTATCTTGATCTGACACGACAAAAAAGCTATTTATAACTGAAGAATATATTATTAGTCCAGTGATTTTCGTTGTAGATTCACGGTAAGGTTTGGTGTGTAAAAATTCTTTCACTATAAAAAAAATACACTCTAAATCACATACCTAGCTGTTCTTAGCTTTTCCGAGATGCCAATCGAAAGTGTCCCTGTCAATCCATGTGCGGTATATTATGTTTGGTTGATGGTACCTACTAGGTATATATCACATTAAACTTGTAGTTTTATATAGAATTTATTTTTAATATAAATAGATATTATTTGAGAGTACCGAGTAGTCGGAATTATCCATCGACGTTCGATAATAATAGTTCGTTTTACGTAATGATTTTAGCGTTTACATTAGCAGGATTCACTTTTTCACGTCGAAAAATATCTCACGTAAAAATATGAAAAAATTGTGCGAATTACTATATAATACATATTGCATAGTTTGGTGCACCTACTAAGTAAAATTCATTAGATCAGCACTGGGATCGATAATTATAGTAAATAAATCACAAATTTCGCGTTTTGTAAATGTTGTCCTGGATTGTAATCCCCAGATACGCGTCAAATCTGGAGGCAAAACAAGTTTCAGAACACAGTTTAAAATTATGGTTACACACTACAAGCGAAGAAATAAAAAATCACCTTCACCGCGGAGCATCCTGCTGCTTAACACCTTCGTGTATAAATACATAACAATAATAGTATTCTATTTAGCTAAGATTTTGTATTATTAATAAAACTAATTACCTAAGGAATTATCTATTCATCTAGGTTTCGATCAAAACTCTATACTTCAAAATCATTGTAGTAGGCTGTTAGGCAGTAGGCAGCAGGCACCCACGATAGCCAAGTTGGTAGCGCGGTCATCTATAAAATGAGTTGTAGGTTCGATCCTGCGGCTGCTTAAAAATATGAATACTTTTTTTAAATCTGTAATTTATAGATAACTCATATAACGAAGAGTGGAAAATCTTAAGTTTTAGAACTTAACCGAAAATAATTAGGTAGGTACCTACTGTGAATTCTGATTTTGGATAAGACCAGGGCCTCATTAATTCATTGTAGTTTTCTGAATCACAATAGATATACAGAACAACAATTTAAAATTAAAACAATATTTGGTTGCGTCTGGTAATTTCTTATAAGGAAATGTTTTCAAATCATCAGTAAATTGGAAGTTCTCATTAACATCGTTCTTTATTCTGAGAGTAGGTTATTACGTGTGTGCTCGATATTTGAACACTTTTAGTGATCTTCCCTAAGACTAAGGGGGTGATAAAAAGCGATCTACGTACTAAGAATCTCAAATTCCGGCACGCGTGAGATGGACTGATGGTCAGGGAGAAGTGGCGCAACCTAGTATGCTTCGAAACTGGAATTTGATTGGGTGAAATAAGTAGTAAGCACATTTTTATTCATCTATTGCGGGACACTTTTTGATATTTACTCGGCTTTACTGTTTGACGTATGACGTATCCAAATAAGTATATTATAAAAGACCATGAAGAATATAGTTCATTCGAAATATCTAATATCTAAGTTCAAATTTCAATGTCATGTCTTTCTGTCACCGAAGGCTTGTACAACGCCTTTAAGCGATATTCTGTCATAATAATATGTAGGTACCTATTTACAGAAGGGATTTTGTTTTTATTTCGTATTATTTGACATTTTTTTAGCTGTAATCAATGATGGATGATTATTGTTGATGCTTTTTATGTTTTCATATAACTGAGATTTTTTTGCAGCTATAGATTTTTAAATATAATGAAGGCCCTTAGGCTGCAGCCTCAAAATTCTTCTAAAATATACACGTCAATCTGGCCCTGGATATAGAATAGGGCTGAATGGTGGAGTTCAATATTTTGAATCAAATCGAAGAAGCATTATATTATAATACAGTTTCTTTCAATGAAAAGACCTGAAGGTGTGCAGTACATGGTATCATATTTCTCCCCGTTGGTGTGCAAGATGGCTTTTTCACTAGTGTAAGAGCGTGTTCGCACAAATGTTTTGATAGTATGAGTGTGCACTTGATTTACGGCCGTGAAAAATAATAAAAAAAATAATGTTGGTGGTGTGCGTATGGGTTTTTTTTTTTTTTTAATATTTTTTGGATCTTTTTGAAACGGGTTGTTGTGGCTTCACGACCCTTATTATTATTTCAATTTGGATCCTCCCACCCTTATAACAGGTTCTGTAAGATCAGTATAATATAAGGAGATATCGTGACCTTGAATTGAATAATAAATCACAATCGAAAACTGCACGTGGCACCTGTGAAGAAAAAGGGAATATATTATTATAATGCTATGAATACAATATGTTTAGTATTGTTAATAGGTATCTATCTAATGTATTCAAAGTATCTACATACTTCAGTAGTAGGTAGGTACATATTACTATTTATAATGCTTTATTTTTTAGTTACGAAATACCCATTATATTTGTAACTGGTAACATGTACTTACATACAAAGGGCCAAATACAGAGAAGTCGACAAAATCAATATTAACACGATGCATGCATTGTTGACAGCTTATCAAAACAATAAATAATAATATGGTAACGTAGCTTTTGGTGATTGAAAGTATTTTCATTTTTATAATTCAGATTTTTCATATATATTTTTTTAATAAGTATCTTTAAATTTACATACAATGGTAACAATATATAAATTGACCAGGTACCTACTTAATTATAAATTAATACTAAATAATATAAACTTTAAATATGCTGATGGTTGCTTAATCTTTAGTCTATTTCAATAAATGTAGGTACCTACGCACTGTAGATAAAGTGTTCCTAGTATTATATAGATTTTTATTGAAATCGCAACATGCTAGGTATGTACCTACCCATTAATTAATATTAATTAATTATTACAAATATCGTATATACTTATATACTAAATGCACGTATAAATAAATTATTCATACAAAATAAATAGTTTTATTCTTTTTGGTTAATTATTGCGTGAACAATCAATACTGAATAATACTAGTCTATAGGTACTATATTATTTACTTAGTGTATATTTAAAATGTGTATTTATTTGACTTTCTATTTAACTGAACATTATAAATATCTAATATCTTTCGTAACGAAAACTTCTCAAAAATGCAAAATATGTAATTGAAATTATATATAAGAATGACAAGTATGTAATAAAGTAGAACAGAAAAGGACTACTTTGTACAAAAAGCAAGGGCTCACGATAATTTTTAAGAAAGCATTAGGAAAATATTTCTTATATTCCACATTACATAATATCCAAATATCCTATCCAGAAAAATGTTTGTGTTTTCTTTACTCATGATAATATCTAAAAAATATGTTAAATATTTACGTAGTATCCACCTTGTAACTATGTACATATTTAAATTTTCAATTTAAAGTGACTGAAGAATGCTTTCATGCAAAGATTTTCCAATAGTTGGTACCTGGTACCTACCTTTCAACAATGTTGACGCGCAAGAAGTTTGTGGAGTTATTTAATGTGAGTAAAAAAAATGAAATTGAAAACATTTCATGTATGTATATTTTCCTTCACCTTCGAGGCATAAAGACTCTATTGATAAAACAAACTTTCAACAAAATCCACCTTACATTGCCAAAACCAAAACGTATTACCCAAGATTTTGTTTCTTTGCCGTGAGATATATAGGGAAAAAAAAACTTTAAAGCAATTTTCTGGGGAAACTTTCAGTTTTCATTGTGTTGCCACGCCGCTTTCTAAAAATACCGTTTGAGTTGGAAAATCAATAACGGCCTGGCAACGCGGCCTGTCATTTTGCACTGGAGAGAAACCTGCCTAGTGTAGTGAGCGCTGATGTATTATTTTTATTACAAGCGAATTTTCTCGTCGAATAATATAACATGTTATTATTATATAAACGAGTTGTATAAAGAAAACACACCCCATTCCATACCAAACCATTATACGTATTATTGAGATATCTATTGCGAATAGGCATGAAAATAAAGAGTCGGAAAAATCGTTGCTCGGATAGGAGACGACATGGAATAACAGAAGTTGTTAAATAAATAACAAAAATGTACTTTTTAGTTATTTTTAACAAGCTAGCAATATCGGTTTTATCCGAAATGACATTTGAGGTCACTTTATATTTTATCCCAACTCATATTTTGATACCACTATAGGTAGGTACATCTAGAAATAGTGGACGAGTTTGTATATATGGGGTCGATCGTTCAGATTGCGAAAATGCAATGACACGTCTTACCACTAAATATCAGTGGCGAGGGGTGAAGGTAGGCTGTTTAGATTCGACATAAAGAATGCACAGCACACTTTGTTCGTCATACTTATTGTTTTCATTGAACTAAGAATACAATTTGCAGATTGTGCTTATTAGATTTTAAAATTCAATTAAACCCTACCTAAGCCGAACCATAATAGTTTAGGTATTTATATTGGCGATCCGAATAGTGCATATTTTTTCAGTCATACTGTTTTCGTTAAATAAGACTATTGTAGAAGAATTTTCTTACAGATGGAGTTTTTTTAGAATTCATTAAGCCCTGCATATCAAACCATAACCGATAAAAATATCCTTTATCTATAAAATAACTAAAATTATGTGTAGTTTAATGGCATAATTTCAAATATGTTATAATATAAAGTAATATATTTTTACTATTATCTACTGTGGCTTGGATTAGGCAGGGCTTAATTGAACTTAAAAAACGAACAAACACTATCTACATATTATTGTAGTCTTAGTTCAATGAAAACAAATACGTTTCACTGACAAATTTTAGTGTGCACAGTTTATGTTGGATCTGTACAGCCTACCTCCACCCTTCGCCACTACCGCATAATATTATTATATTATGTTAAGATCAACATATATAATAACATAGATCTACATATTATATCAGACTAGATTTTATATCAAAATAAATATATGACTTTCTCCATAAAAATAATTGGAAGTATGATTCGTTGAAGCCCCAAATTTAATGCCAAATGTTATAAACATGCCAAACTTTTTGAGTCAATATATTACTAATAATAAAATTGAATTGTCTGTCTCATGTACTTATGTAATTTACAAAATATTTGTCTTTAGATCAGGGTTTTAAGTTTAAAGACAAAACGAGTTAATTTCTGACTTGTCTATTGGACGAATATTCATGAAACGTGCACTGCCTAATATTTGGTACACATTTTTAACAGAATTTAATCGATATTTCAAGATAAGTCTTTTCTAAACTTCTTGAGTATGTAGGTAAAGTGGTCATATAGTTAGTAGTGATGGAGTGGTAAGGTGAGGTGGGGTGAGTCCGTAGATCCAAAGGTTGTATATCTATTTACTTTATAAAAATCAAATCGAATCAGTGTATTTATTCATTCTGTATATCTGTCTACGTTTTACTATTTTGTTTCCGTATTTCACGCTAACGAAGTCGTGGGCTATCGTTTGTATCTACTTCCTAAGTTTCTTGTTAAATATTTGGTAACCACAGCTGTTTTTTATGGATGTTTGATAAGAGAAATTAGGTAGATAAGTAAATATTGATCTATCAATAATATCCACTACATTCAGTATATCCAGAGCGTTGGAACGGAACTCGGAGCAGGAGCACGGAGCAGTGGAGCAATGGGATTTTACCCGGAGCACCTAAAGTTAGTTTTCCAATGCTCCGGATTTTTGTTTTACTATTAAATTTTCGTCCTAAAATACAATGAAAATATTATACATATTTGACACTTGATAAATAACCTCACTTATTTTGACAGAAGAGGCAGATAATGAAAGACGATTTGCTATCGGAATTTTGTTTCATATAATTAATAATGCAAAGGACCAATAATAAACCTTATTTCAAAACTATTTATTTTTTAACTTTAACATTAAAATTTTACACGGAGCGGAGCAGACCCTGGAGCGGAGCCGGAGCAAGTATTAGGTCCTGGAGCAGAGCAACTCAAAAATGGGTCAGCTCCAAACCTCTGGTATATAATTTTGAAAAGCTTCAAAACCACACCAAACAATAATTGTCATTTCATCACGTTGCAAATATCATATTATATTTGACTTTTAAACTTTAAGGACTTTAAGCGATTATATTTAATATGTCATAATTGTAGATGTGGACAGCTTTTTTTTATTAACTGTGTCTACTTCTAAGACACCGAATCAATAAAATTAATATAAGTAGAAGGTTTAAGCTAAATAAAGTACTTAGTTACAGCTAATACTATAAGTTACATAATGTCGAGTTTATATACTGGAGCCGAGCCTTGAATTGAGCAAAGGGACGAAGAAAATGAGAATTTATTTTATTACATTTACAAACAAAATTCACTCATAACTACTAATACAAATGACATTAAATCGTTTATTCTACTAATCACTTTCGTTAGTTCTAAGTCCATTTCGGCCATAGGTACATCAACTTAAATTAAAGAATATTATACCTAATACCTACGCAAAACAGACATATTATACTATATATATATATATATATATATATAGAATCTTCCTTTATAAACTGCATGATCTGCCAACATATTATTGAGACCAGTGGGTCCATTCTATACACAAGGTGGCTATCGACGGTAGTTTATCATATTTATGTATTGATGAATGATATAATTGTTAAATTGTTACAACAATATACCCCATCTTTTTCATGCGCACGATGTGAGAAAAGATGGTCCTCCGTCTGTACCTAGATCATGACCCCACATCCCGAAACGGGCCCCCAGGATAGGATCTTTGGCGGGCCCCCAACTTATCGCTAAGGTTAAAGGCAATGTGAAGATCTACAGTTGCATATTCCAAATGGTGTTCGAGGTAAAATTAAGGGTATGTTTAGCGATTTTTTGTATTTTTAATACACCCACTTTTATGTTGATATGCACAATCATGGACATGTCAAATATCGACAATAATCAAAAATTGTAAGTATGGCAAAACCACATATTATTAAGTTTTAATATGCTGGAAGTCAAACAGCGCCAGGCGACATTTTTTTACTATTAGTGCATGTTTGTGATGTATTTTTATCTCACTTGGCTGGTCGATCTCTCACGCCGGGCCCCCCCGTAAACCCAGGCACCCAGGCTAGAGGTCTGTCAGCCCCCTTGTGGGAGCCATGACCTATCTAGATACTTTTGATCGTCACTCGCCTTTCAATATGAAGTAGATTCTTTAATTATTATTTTAGTTTTACTTATTTTACTTCTACGAAGTAGAAGATCTTTAAATGTATGCAGTATATAAAACCTTTCCAAATGGTCGCGGAACACCTATTCAGGTTCGGCGGAACACTGATGTTCCGCGGAACGTAGCTTGGGAAACCCTGGCTTAGACGGTTAATGTATTATAGGTAACAATTAACAGCCTCAATGCATAAATATGATACGTGAATTTGCTTATATTATCGAATACTTATCTATATCTATATAACTCTGTGCAAGATCTTCCACCCACATAATATAATATAATCACTTAAAAAATTAATCCACAAACACCTCGTAATTCATGTCAATACAACAGAAAAAACGTCACAAATCTTGTAAATATGAGGATTTTTTGCATTGAGAATAAATTTGTTATTTTTTTTTCTTATTTTAAATTTTTAAATTTTATTTAAAGCGAATTGTCCTGAAAAAACGTTGTTTTGGATTAACGACGTTTCAAGATATATTATGCACTAATGATATGTCAAATAAAATAGTTTTCGTAATAGGTCGGTTTCTATTATTTTATTGATATGACTTGTCATGGCGTCGCTTCTTCGATTGTTTCACTATCGCCATTGTCACGAGACCGTTTTAGAAAACAATGCTTTCGAAAACATTTTTCGAGATTTCTCCTACAAATAAGGAGTGATGTATTATTTTCTTCGAATCATTTATTCAGTATAATAATAATAATGTGTATTCAAAACTGTATAATATACTCACCTGTGATTATAAAAACGCTCGAGGAGGTCTTACACGAAACGCATTGTTGGCTTTACCCACACGAAGCGATAAATTTAACGAGTAATGAGTTTATATCACAAATCGGCTTATAACTTGAAGAAATTTGTTATTCAAATACGATTATGACTATTCTGTTTTCGGTGTACGATTGACCTAATATTTAATCGAAATTATCAAGCCTAGTCCAGACTAAAACCATATTATATTCTACACGTGAATATTTTTGCCATTCGCAGCGGAATACAAAAAAAAAAATTTCAAATTTGTATTAAAGATATTAAATATTCAGGACAAAAAGGTTTGAAAAAGAATAATACAACTTTCGAAGACAGTAGAATGCTCATTGTCCACCACATGGTCTTAGTCTGAACCAGACGTCATGACCAGTGGTGCCAACATGTGGCTGACAAAAACATGCAAATGAAAACAAGCTATTTGTCATGAAAAAATGCCAAATTTTGTGAAAATAAAATTTTAAGTAAATTTACTTATTCTACCAAGAACGAAGTCAATACATTTGCTTTCGCGTATTGAAAAAAAAGTGAAAAAATCGAAAAAATGTCGATACTTCGTGTAAAACCACGCATTTTAACAGAAATATATTTCAATATTAACAAACAACCTACCTATATTTTGTCAACAGCATTCAAGTTTCATTTCATGTTTGAAGACGAGAGCTTCTTTCTTGTAGGTTATTTCTAACTTGGATACGTACAGACGTCTACGTAGACAGATCTAGCGTTTTTTCAACACCTCTAAAGCTGTTAGAGGCATCAAAATACGCTAGTAAAAATGCCACAAGCCAGATGCGTTTTTTACAAGCTGCCTATCGAAAAATTTTAGATCTGGCAAGAAAAATGCTAAATTGGCAACGCTGGTGATGACCGATAGTAAAATTTGTTGTCTATATACGGAGGGGAGGTATGTAAGTATGTCTAGCCTAGATTGCTTGCAAAAGCACACTGACATAGAGCGCATTTGGACGCTTGAATAGTATCTTCGAAAGTGACCTCTCATTGTGTCTAAAGCGTAAAGTGCTCAACGAATGTATGAGAAACAATGACACCGAATGTTTAATATAAAAATATAAAAGATAAGCCGGTTCGCACATATTATAAACTCATCGAATTTGGCGATGTGATTTTGTTGGCGATCACAAACCTTAATGTAACTTAATGTAACGCCACACACAGCATGATAGCATCAGTTTTGGTTGAAAAAAAGATTTTGCCTGCAACATATTTTAAACCATACAATACATGGATACAACATGAATGTCGCTTGTGTGTAGTTCAAAAAGTCGCCGCTACTACACATGGAGTCCATACTATTTTACAGCGCGCGAGTCGCCTTTCAAGCTACAGTAGTACAGAGTAGCATAGTAAAGTTTATAATAATATATACTTGGTACAAAAGGGTAGTAACAAACTGCCTTCTGGCTCCGAACTAATGTGGAGGAGAGGGGAAAGATTGCGGAAGTGAAAATATAGAATATTTTAGAGAGGGTAGGGGTCGTTGTACACTGATATTTTGAAGGACTGTTTTCTCATTATTATAGCTATCAGTAGAAAATATGACAATGGTTATAAATAATGAATGGTGTAAATTTGAATTATTTTGTTACATAACATTGGAAGAAGAACTATTGAAGTAAATAACATAATCCATTCTAGATAAACAGAGACCCAGATACCCACCAACTCCATGATTATCTGCAGCTATTTTTATCAAACCCTGCATAGAAAGCGTTCAATTTAGTATAGATGATTTCCTATCTATATGTAACAAAAATTCTGTTTCGATCACTAAATTTAGAAAAATAATTTATTATATCAACCTCAGGATACCTAGTTATTGAAACTACATGAAAAGATATAAAAATAAAAATGCAAATGTTATTAAATTTAATGTTGTGACATGTTTAAACAAGTTGTGAAAGGGGACACTATCTTTACTTCATGAGTTCATGACAATTGCAAGCGATAAAAAGTAATGTTTATGGTATTTAATGCATTTCAACCACAATGCATACGGTTAAATTGCATTTTTATATGACTCGATTCGCACAAGGCATAAAAATAAAATAAGTGATAAACAGATTTCACAAAATCGTGTGGTAGCCTAAAATATCATTCGGTTGCGAGGCTCTTGACTTCTTTCAAATAATATATGGGCTATGTCAATAAAATCATACATTATTCTTTTATTTTTTTTTATATTCTTAAAAAAATATCGGCATAGAATATATTATTTTAAATTGATCTGCGGCTAGAACACGAACAACAAAACAAACTCGTCGAGCTTAACATCTTTATGTTTTCTAGAAGTTTAATTTAATTTAGAAGATAATTTATCTGAAGATAACATGCAACAAATATGTTTTAAAAAAAATGTGAATCTAATATACTAAGTATGCATAAAATTATTATGAAATTAGTATTTTTACTATCTTTCCTAACCTCGTATTAACATCATTACGGACTTTAGAATGTAATATAATTATATATCAAGAGGCCATTTTCAAAAGTGGTTAACTTAATAAAAGTTAAAATTTCACTGTAAATGCTAGATCACTCACTCTCTTGAAAGTGCTTGACAGTAGGAATGTAATTTACAGAACTCGCCAAATTCAACAACAAATCGTTTAAATATGGGACTAATCTTCAAAAGCAGATAAATCCGGTGCATTTTATTTTCAAACAGCATCAAATCCACTTAGTTTGCTAAATACTCACTGTGAAGGTGATTAGAAAGATTTTTATTGCTAATTAACACAAACGCTTTATGAAGAGGAATGAAAATATTGCATTTTCTCACTTTGTTAAAAAGTGAATTTAACCCAATTTGAAAATATTATTGTTGGGCAGTTCAAGTCGCCAATGTGACAATATTGAAAAATTACAGGATAGACAGAAGTTACTTAACAACCACTAACTAAATGAATGTTTCTGAATAATTTGATTTACCCAAATAACGGGTAGGTAAGTACCTTATCCCAATTCTCGGATGTGGAGAAATATGGGATAAACTTATATGACGTGTTAAAAGGATATTATGTTATTTTAATAGTTATGACTGTACCTACCTATCATAATATGCATTAATATTTGTGATTGTAATTTCTACTTCGTTTTTTTTATACAAAAACTTTGATACGCACGATTTAATGTTGTAAAAATACATAACATGGAAAATAATGAAGTTAAAAATCCAATTATTAAAAGCGTAAAAATTTTAGGCGATAAGGTTTCTTAGGAGTATTAGCATTTCTCATAATACATTATTTGTTAGAAAACAATAGAATATCCCTGTCAATACAATATATCAGCTTATTTCTTTGCATAGTTGGGGTGAAATAATACCCCCCATAATAAAAACTACGGTGGGAAAATATCACCTAGCAACGCGCCTATAAAAATATCCCTTCGAGTGATCAAGTGAGACGGTAATACACTTTTGCTTGTTGAGACTTTCTATCACCTTCCTATACCCAGTTGGATTCGTGAGAGATGGGTGATGATGCAACAATTGTAAAATATTGAATGTATGAAACGAAAAATTTGCCACCATATTTTATTTATCTTAGAAAGAGAACATTATGGACCCACATAATATGAGCAGGAAGACGAATGTCATCAACAAAGCAACAATACGATACTGATTGTGAAATATTAGTACATAATATTCACTCATATAATAATATCATAATTTGATAATTTTGACAGCATTTACATATTAATCGTATTGTTTAATTGGAAATAAGTTATAATTTTGCAATATATTGTAGTATTGTGTATCTATATATTCTTACGTGACTTACATTTTAGATTGGTCTGATTTCGATAGTTTGCATAATGCCATTTTTAAAATTGCTAATTTTTCGTGTTTGTGTAGATAATTGGTACAAACAACAATATTACTTTATCGGTAATAAGTAACGATATAAAAAACGTACTTGTATATACATACTTATGTTTACAGGTTACATGTAAATTGTACTATTTCATTTCGCCGTAGCACAGCTTACCGTGAGCAGTCTTACCGGAGAGAGCTTCCCGTATAGCATTGCCGACAATACTGTTGCAATTTTATTACGTTCAATAATTAAAGAACAATAATTTTATATTTATTGGTATCAAAAATGTTTGATAATAACGCCGTCATTATAATTATTTGATAATATTTACGACTTGATTCGAGAGCCTTATCAGAATTTTATATTAATTACATATCTAATTGATTTCTTCTGTCTTTCACTTGTATTCCGGTGGTTTTTATTACTCACATATGTTAAGTGGTTTGTTTACACAATGAATTGATTTCAATATTACACAGCCATGCATTTCCGAAACAACATATCTCGATGAACTTTTTTACGGCCAAATACGTACAAATCTTTGGACACAATGTTTACAATGTATACTTACCTAATTATTCGTTACTTATGCACATTTTTTTAGTGCATATTTTGACTTATTTTAAACATGTACAATTTAGGATGCATAGGGAGTATATTGGTAAGTATAAAAACGACAGGATATCCGTTGTGTTTTGTGGATAAAACTATACCACCATCAGTTTTTCCCTTTATGCAAAAAGTTTTCAAGGCAACCCTCTCTTCTTTGTTTTCTTCAACATGGCAAAGAAGTCTATTTCCTTCCTTCTTACGAGCTTATTCTGAATTTATAAAAGATTGTCTAACCGCAGTTTAGGATAAAAGTTTTAATCGAAATCGAAAAATCTTTTACGGCTATACGCACATCAAATATTTTATCGGAAAAGTGACTGTTTAAAAGAATAACATACCCACAAAGAGCCCATCTTGTATTATTGTGTTATCATTAACAGTGATAAAGTCCTCTCATTGCTGTTCTCAATCTTATCGGTATTTAGTATTTTGTTTAACACGTCATCATCATCAACACTGCAGTGACGTCTCATGTAGTAGGCAGGTCATGCGTTGCATAAAGAAAAAAAAATATTAAACATTTTGATAGCGATGGTAATTTTCCATGAAGCAGACGTAATGACGCCTCGGTTTAAAAACTAATCAAATCATAAAAATTCCTTACAAAATCACTACCTATTATTATATTGTATTTATTATCTTCTCATTATAATACATATTATTGTAATGGTGGTTTTTCGCACAGGCAAAAATTTGTCTGTTTAAGACAGTAGTGCATAAACTTTTTTTCTAATTATCCATTTTCTAATTTTTTACGGGCCGCAGTGGATAAAACTATTGAAAAATAATAATAATTATAAATACTAGACGAGACATACATTTTATTATTATAAATTTAACAGTTACATATCAGTTACTCCAATCACTCTCCGCACTGCATTACGTACATACGTATTTGCACGATAGAACTTAGTATGTATATAGAAAATTTGAATTTTATCATATTTTGTGTTGTTATTATGAGCCGTATGAGGCCCACGGGGCGCGTTTTGTGCATCACTGGTTTAAGATAACCAATACCAAGAAGCGACGCCTCACCTGCTCAAAGTAACATGGATTTCACTCGAGACAATTCCGTATACAAAGCTGTTATCTACAACAATTGGTAACACAGTCCAATTGAAGATTTTAATCGGATGCATTTGGAAGACATTGCCATATCAGAATGACGTATTTATTAAATATATTACAGTACTACTTAACGACACTCGAGGCGTTAGTGTCGCAATGTTAATAATAATAGTTTCCAAAATCGCTGCATCTCAAATATAAATAATACATAAATCATCGTTTTCAAGAACATGAGCCCTGTAATATCTAGTCACGGTCATGAGCAGCCGTGTTAAAATACATTTTTGTACTGGTTTTGGGTTAGAATACCTGGTCCGGATGCGATGTTATTTGTGGGTATATACTATATAGGGTGGGCCAATAGTTTCCGTTTTTTTTAAAGATAGGTACCGTATTAGTATTAAAAGTTGTATAAACAATACCTCGCATCCATTATTTTATTTTTTTATAAATTTTGGGGATTTTCTAAAACAATATTTGTTGAGATCTAGATTTAATAGGTAGATCAAGTAATACGTATAGACGGAAGCAATGTTATATAAACGGTACATAATATTATAGGTTTGGCAGTGTAGATACGTATGTGTAGTATATATAGTACATAATATTGTAAATTTGTTCCCACATAATATAATGTTATATTTCATCCAAAGTCAGCCGGTGGAAAATACTTTTTCGTTTTACTTTAGACGTTTGAGTAAACATCCCTTGGGATGATATTATAGTTTCCTCTCTAATCCAAGATCACCCGGGTTTGACTAAGCTACGGAAAATCGATTCAGGGTTTTTATCAGTGACGTACCAATGTACCTATAAACTCGATATTATATTATTATTTTTGGAAATAAATTCAACGGGGACAATTAATTCTGTTCTGATTTCAATGCTACGAGTAGGTACGTAATATGTATCACATTTTCTGCAGTAGATTAATTTTCATTGCCGAATTATTAACGTATCATGGCACCAAACTAGAAGACTCCAACCTTCGCACTGGATTAGCCAGTTCCTCACCGGCCATGGCAACTTCGCCGCCAGACTCCACGAGTTTGGCTTGATAGTAGATGGGCCGGGTTGTGCCTGCGGGCATGACCACCAAGATGTTGAACACACCCTCTGGGATTGCCCGCTTATGGAACTCGAATGAGCGGAGCTGTTTGCCAGGGTCCGTCATTACACGGGCCCAATTGGACATGGAGATCTTGGACAACTTTGCGGCATTCGAGAAATTTGCAGCGTCGTATGGGGAGCGGGATAGTCTCGACTCCTCTGTAGACTCATCCATTTCAATTCGTGACACTCAGTATGCGGGTACACACGGCGCTGGATAGCAGAGCCAATCCAAAAACAAAAAAAAATCTTTCTTAACTTTCTTCTTTAAGCACTACGGTGCATGGTACGGTGCACGTGCATATCCACGGCTGCGCATATATGACGGGTGGTGGTGGGAACTTTAACGTATTGCCATACCGAAGATTGATTCGTTGCCAATAAAATGGATTTCATGTAAAACACATTTTTAATCAATTTTAATGGTTTATAGGTCGATAGTAATAACATTTTTATTAGTTATCCAAAAAACGAGTTTTTTTTAATTCATTAAAAACTATATAAAAACCATGAATTTACTATTTTATCGAAAATTGGTTCGCCCATCTCAGTTCAGTGATACCAATGTTGGTAAGAAAATATGATTTTTCAGAGAATCTACTGATATTAGTAGCACTTTTTTATGGGTGACTGGAAACTGAGAGACTGGGAGACTAGCATTTGTCGCGTCTCTTCGGTTTCGTTCGCGGACGTTTTAAAACTGAGAGATTCCAGTCTTGCCGCTAGCGTACCGTCATTGAAATACATTAGCTAGATACTGGAGTTTCTGCCTTGTCTTTTTTGAGTATTCACGAGAGCGGATGGCCTTAGTCTTCTTTTTCTTAGTCCATATCCAATCTATACCTAGGTGAAACATATGAACACCACATGACGCCTCCAAGAATGATTGTCATTCTCTAGTCCTTCCCAGGTCATTCTAGATTCCGTGGTTACGCTGTTTGTGTATACCACATGACACATATACTATTTAGCGCCGTTCCGGTTTGTCGGAATCTGGTTGACTTGAAGAGAATAGCCATGTACGGACTCTTTTGAAGTAGATATAGCCAGTGCCAGGAAACACAGAATTAATGGGAATTGAAATACCTAACGGGTGTGGAGTAACAGGCAACCGATCTTGAGTGTGGAAGAATATGGGATAAAATTAAACACGTGTCAATAATACGTCATTATAAAATTATAAATCGTTCTGTCAACTGGTTTCGGTTCATGCACTGACGCTCATTCAATATTAGTATATTTTAAGGCTGCAACACACACTATTGCACGTCTATAATGTGTGTTTCATTTTCTTAGGACACTCACACATTCAAAACCCTTCTTCAAAGTGTATTGGGGGGTATAGCCTGTCTGAATTCTATTTATTTATTAATCTGTTCTGTGGCCAGTGGCAATTTCGCAAGCTGTATATTAAATTGTACAATTATATTGTTCAAAAATGGATTGTATAAATTTAATTTATTATTATGATTTTTGGACGATATGTGAATGGGTATGCGACAATTGAAAAATGAGTGGACCTACATTATTAACAAGATTTCATTGAAACCCCACCACTGGAAATTGTGAGGAGTGCCACTGATTTCCGGCATTCACCCTTAGCGAATTCGTTTTAGAGGGATGATTGACAGAGGCTCAAATTATTATCCTTTTACTTTGAAATACGCTATTTTCTACTTCGTCCTCACCTTATTTGGAAAGGTTCTTTTTTAGCTGCAAATATCTCTCCACGGTATTTTCTATGTAACTAATCGAAATACCAAAATCCTGTGTTGGACGAGACGACTCTTAGTAAGTCGTGGATCATGGGTTCGAATCCTGGAAATTCATATATTGTTTTCAATGTGAACACGGAACATAAACCTAATAAGTTGAGCAAGTGGCTAACATCTATCTCACGTAAAAAAATAGTTTTCGATCGGCCGTTTGTCGTTTCGATATACAGAATAACATCGTATTAGCATTTATCACACTCTAATAAGAACTGGATAAGGTAAAGATTCTTTTTCACTGATTTATTATATTTTTGACCGCAGTTATGTCCGTTTATTACTTATATATAAAAAAACGATTAATTATTAGAAATATTTCTCGGATTATTTCATTCAATTTGCAGTACAACAATAGAAACCGCAGGGTCATTATATTCGGCCACACAGACTGCTGAATTCAAATTCAAATTTATTTAGGTACCTATAACTTTACATATTACAAATTCTAGACATTCACAATATGACATTTAAATAAGTACAAAGAATTTGACATAGTATTAGAAAAAGAGTAGACCAAATTTAATAAAAAAATATATAAAGTAAGATACCTACATGGAATTACGAATGAGCTACGTATACCCTATTTTAAGAATGTATTAAAGTATTAAACAATGTCCACCAAAACTCTTGGTGGAATATATCAACATCCGAAGCGATCTTGTTGAACATACTTATTGTCCTCCCAATTGGCAACACCAATGGAAGGCTTATTCCCCAACTTGTGAGAACAAAAAAATGATGCTCCCAATTTTATCAAGAACACACAGGTTAATTCTACCAAGAATGAAAGAGTTCTCATTTACACCGCGTATAAGTCGGAAAATACGTGGCCAAATATCGATATCTTCTAGCGTTTAGAGTGTTTAGACAACAGTATGTAAGTATTTATACCTCGTTCGATAAAGCCACGGATAGTATGTCGAATGAGTCTCAAAATTGTCTTCTGTCGTATTTCAGCTGATGAAGGGCCCAAACAATCGACTCTCTCTCAAGCCGGCTTTAGAAGCCGGCTTGAAGGAATTATAAAGAATTTTTAATACAGTAACATCCGGAAAGACCCGGGAAGTACTTAAGATAAGATACCAATGCAAAGTGATGAATAAGAATAACTGAGAATGACTGAGAAGAATAAAAGAATAGTTACGAGTCTTAGGCATAAAGCCCACCGAAAAAGCGTTCGGTGCGCTCACTACTGAGTAGGCCCCCTCCCACCCGCGCATTACCCTTCACCTATGTAATAAGGGGCTCAAGGAGTACAAAATAATTATAATTATCAGCGTCTCTCATAACAAAGCAATAAAAATATTATTAAATCTCTCGGGGCATGTAATTAATATCGGACACGCAATAACTAAACAAAGAGTTCAGTGTTCTTAAATAATGGCTTCTCGCCCGTCTTATCGACGACGCTTCGAGGAGCGTGATTTTGCTTGCCGTGTTCAATGAATGGACTACGTTGTATTTTCGTTAATTCGTATCGATGAGAAGCCAAAAAACGATAACTTATGGGGTAGGCGGGCATAATGCGTCGTCAAATCCAGTGTGCGCTAGCGTATTTGATTACGTTGTATTTTCGATGATTTACACGCCACTTGTGAAATTTTGCGCGAGAGCCCCACTCGCTCCGTTAAGTGGGTTTTACGCCTTACGACACTTTGAGAGGTCTTCATTCAGCAGTGTGTCGATGACGGCTGTCGTTGATATTGTCATACTCATAATCATAATGATTATAATATAAATCTTAATTCAGCACATTGTATTAAATTTTATTGTGTTACGCCACATTTCAAAACTACCTATAGTGTGACTTAAATTGCTTTGAAAATACTCCATACTAGTACATACCGGCACAATATTAAAAAACATGTGTAATAATTTGTAGTTATTCCATCATTCTGCGTGATTCAGTGATAAGTTTCTTTTAATGTCAACGGAAAAAGATAAATGAATTACTTATGAAATTTAGATAAGACAAATATAGCTGTAGACATTAAGACACCATGATAATAATAATTGATAACATTGATAACTCGGTTGGCAACAAGATTATTCAAGAATGAAACTAATTTCATTCAAGTTAGTACATTCTTCAGTGGCATTCAAAAAATAATTAAACAAGAGGGGCAAATAATTGCTAACACATGGGCGGAATTTTAATTTTCACGACAATTAAAAAAAAGTTCTTCATTATCTATAATAATATGTAAGGTATAATTAATACATAATAGCTCTTTAATGTAAGATCTGAAAAAAATGCATTTGGATTATTTTTAAGTACTATCTACTATTCTCGTTGCATATCGTAATTTTAATAATACATAATATACAAGAAATAAGACGTAAAAGGTATTTACTATTACAGTATATGCCTATTTATCATGTTCATTCAATGATTAAACTATACTTGATTTTAGTTTTGTAATATTCCATTCAAAGCTCAATTTTTAGTGATACGGGTTTCACTTTTCGGCATCTTTAAATACCAATTGACGAAGAGACGCTAAAATAAGGCATAAATCAATTCGAATTTCAATTAAAATTCCATCAAGTAACTTCAATCGATTTTATAAGTAGGCACAGTAGATTTTAATAACGAAAAACGAAAAGTTTTATATTGGTTTAAAAAAACCTAAGGTACCTGCCTGAATACGTATCCGATGCATCCATTTTTTGTATATAAATCATTTTTATAGATATTTTGTGAAACTTGACGCATTTAAATTGCCGAATCAAATATGAAAATACCATATCAATCACCTTGAAATTCTATGTTTATAGGGCACAGATATCATTCGAAAATATTACGTACGACAAAACTAGTATATGTTATCAGAAAACAATAAATAATTAACTGCATTTTTACTCTTATTTTCACATATTTCAATTTATTTTACAGTTATTGTTCTATAAAACTTAGTCGTAACAATTCAAACAAAACAATCTTATCTCACTCTACGCTTTATAACATAAAATAATTCCGGATTTTACCAGAAATAAAAATTATTCTACTCGTATCGTAATTCAAGTCGTGACCATGGTCGTAAATTCGATTAACCGCCTGGGAAGTCTGTTATTTTGTTGAATTCCACAGTTTTCACGAGGCGAGCTGCGAAATGAGAAATAGAAGTGTAGCACATTTCGTTCTACACCCCTGCCACAAAGGAAAAACGATGAAAAATGATCCGCCTTTGTGTTTCATTCTTTTTAATAATCTTCCAACACGCGAGCAGTTTCTTATACGACACATACGCCCGTTTGATAATATAATAATATATTATATTAAGACTAGTAAGAATAAGGTAAGCCACATTATAATTATAATATATCTGGGGAACAGCTCTGGAAGGCGAAAAGTGTCATGGCTGAAAACATTAAACAATGAATAGACATAACCACAAAATTACCTTCACAGCATTTGTCACAAATAATCTAGCCTTAACGTGATAACAATAATTAATTAACAGTCACCATGATTACTATTTGTCGAGCGGATATGACCATTATATAAAATGACAAATATATTGAATTATATATATATTATTATTATTTATTACATTTGCCTATGTATGTTAATTATGACACATTAAACTATCATCCTAAATAATGTAGGTCGAAATTATTAATTTACTAACCTGTGTACCTATAATGTAGGTATACGTTAAAGTTCCCACCACCACCCGTCATATATGCACAACCGTGGATATGCACGGCCGCTTTCTATGACGCTTTAAACGTGTCTGAAAGAAGTGATTTTAAGTGCTCAATCGTAGATGGCGTGATTGATAGGGCGTTATGCACAATGCCCGGAAAAAAGTTTTAATCTATTTTTTGATAGTGCAGTATGTACGCATAGCATAAGATACATAATTTAGGTACATGAGTACTATCTGGCTCAAGTATTATTTTTTCAATTTATAACCCCAGTTTTTAACTCATGTACACATGCGTGGATTTACTGCAGTACGCATTATTATACGCATACAATCAGCATTAGCATGATAGGCTTTGTCCAAATGCCACGGTTTTACTCGCGCGCATTCCATGTACATGCATCCATCCACATGCACTCGCGGCGTGTCATCTGTCACGCGATAAGCGCAAGTACTCGCTTGATTCTCGAGTACGCGCATGTTGCGCCTAGAGGGGCCTGTGATGTTGACCGCCTCGCAGCTCGAGGTGACGTTTTTTTATGCCCTTTCAAAAATGAACTACTTACGTCATCTACCTTGTACACTGCCAAGAATATACAAGCTAGGTGACGTAATTCATTTTTCGACAGCATTTTTACAGCCCCAGTCATGACTTCCCATCTAAACTGCCTCAGTGTTTTAGGGTGTTTTATACCGTTGATGAAAAATAATGACACCGCATCTGTTGGCCAAAGTTGACATTTTTCTTCAATTAATTGCTTTACAACCACAGCATTTTTTTTTGACCTGGCACAAATATAAAACCTCATAGTAATGTAATAGTCCATACGAAGTACGAATATAACATACAGGTAGAGTTGGGTATCGGGAATTCTAGAGAAATTTTCGAGATTTTCCATCGCGAATCTCGAGAATTTAAATTTTTAACATTTCGGGGGGAAATTCCGGATCTCGAGAAATTTTTCTCGGGATTTGGGATTTCTTTATTATCATTATTATCAAATATTAATTGAAAAAAATGTGTTTTTTTTTAAATTGAAATAAATTAACAAAATTTGAGTTCGAGTGTGTCATACAGTGTGCGAGTGTGCGATCGTTTGATTTTAGTTCTATAAATAGATATGCGATTACGTGTTTAACGTTATTAACGTTTAAAAACGAACTAAATGTATATGAAAAAACTGGACAGAAAACACTAAACGTTCAAAGACTGATCGGGGCATTTAACACAATAATTAAGCCAACGTCGACTCAAAATAATCGCATTTTTTTAACATCAGGGAATTTTGTATCTCAAAAGCGTAGCGATTGTCAGACAGTTTACATTTTCTCGATATCTCGGGAATTCTTTTCTGGAAATCCCGAATCTTGAGAATTCAAAATTTCATCATTTCGGGAAATCCCGAATCTCCAGAATAAGATTTTCTCGGGAAATACCCAACTCCTCTACATATGGGCACTTGTAGGCATGGGCCCCACATCGTGAAGCGGGATCCCAGGCTAAGATCTTTGACGGGCCCCCCTACCTATCGCTAAGGATAAAGGCAGTGTGACGCTCTGCAGTAGAGTTTTCCAAATGGTGTACGCGGTAAAATTAATGTGTATGATTAGTGTTTTATTGTATATTTTAATACATCCATTTGAATTATAGAGGTGTCGAGTATTGATACACAATTAAAAATTGTATCGTACAACCACATAACTTTAAATAATAATATTATTGAAGGAAAACAGTGCCGCAGACGACTTTTTTTTACTATTAAAGCAAATTTTTGATGTGTGTTTATCTCACTTATCTGGTCATCTCGCCTCGCCGGGCCCTTCCTGAGCCAGGGCCGCCAGGCTAGAGCCCTGTCAGCCCCCCCTTGTGGGGGCCATGCTTGTATGTGTTAGGTACCATATATTCATATCAATCAATGTAAGTTGAACCACTTCCCAATAAGCTTATACATCTCTTAACTTCTCTTTATGTCAGCGAATTTTATTTCTTATCTCTAAGTGTATATATTGTACCGATGTATGTCGATGATAATAATTGATAACGTATTTTTTTTTTCAAAAATACGTTTTATAATCACCACCTGATAAACCAGATATAACCGAATTATTCATACTATAAGTATATATATATCCCAGTGCTACCCAAGCTTTTCCGTCATAGCACACTATTCAATTTACAAAATCTTGCGGCGCAATGAAGAATATTTACATGCAATATTACATCACCTTTTTACCTGAGAATATTCGATTAGAAAGATCGAAACAGTCAGATGCGACCTTTAGCGCATAGGAATATATAATTTTAGGTACTATAAAAGCCATAAACGTATGCGTTTTCACACCAACACTCGATAGAAACCTATGGCCCATAATAGAAGTATTATCAAGTTATCATAGTGACGATTATTATCAGTTTATTTTATTTTAGTTTGCTTAGGCAAAGAAAAAAATATTATGTAAGTTGTATTATTTTTTTTATTGAATCGCCATTTAAGTTGATTATTATTTTTATGTCTGGGTCACTCGTAACTCCTAGTCAACAAATTTGAAATGCTACATGTTTAATTCATTATCGACATGTACTAATTGTATAGGGAATATCAACGAGAAAGATTGCCAACTGAACTATTATGTCGTGGCAAATGGTTGAAATGTGTTTATTGCTTTTTCTCTAATTAATAGAAAGGAACCTTTATTTTAGAATCAATTAAAATTTTCAAAACTGAATAGGTATATTTGAACTATACATTTAATAATACTCATAATAACTAGTTTAATTATTGTTCAAATCAAGGTGCAAATCGTAATTGCAACAATTTCTTGCAGCACCCTCCCCAACTCCTCTCAGTACCCCCAGATGGGAAGCTCTTATATTAAAAAAGCAACGTTCTTACTATAAAATAATATTATCGATAAGATTAAAATATTATGTAACTACAAACACCTGTATATATATAGCAATATGTGTAGAAACTCACGTGAACGCTTGCATCACTTACGTGATACTCTCAATATAATACATAATAATATGTAATTCAATACACAATAATAGAAAAAAATATCATAATTCAATAACGATGGTTTTTTATCGCTTTCACGTGATTTTCGTGTGGTCTTTCAATTTTATTGTACTTCTTAATAGGTTTGTAAAATAAGTAATAGTTATGTTGCAAAAACTCTTTCTAGGTATCTAAAAAACGTTAAAGTTACACGCTAAAATATAAACAGATAGATAATATCTTCCATATTTTTCTGTCAAAATTTTCCGTTCAGCTAAAAATATAGCGTAAATAGTTTTTTCACTTATTTATCCAGTCTCCATACATTTGGTATACAATACAGTGTAGGTATTAAAAATTGAGAGCAGTCTTGTACTCAAAACATAGTGAATAATAATAAATAGGTACCTTAAAGACGGTTTCGGACATGAATGTAAAAAAAACATGGTCGTTATCGATATATTTTTCCAGATGATGGAACTCACATAATGCATTATCGTAGTTTAGTCGTGGGTTATGCCATTGACGACAGCTAGTGGGCATGGGGGTTTAAATGCCTAAATAGTTTTGACTAGAGGGAGTTATACGATGTTTTGATGTTTTAGTTAGTGTTACATAACTTGATGGAGATTCAGATTACAAATAATTCTCAGAATGGTTAAATTATTAGGAATATAAAATTTAATTTTCCGTACACCACTGATACATTCTAAGTCGGATTTATTGTAGTTAAATCTTAAATTTACTGATTTATGAAATTGGCTGATTTAAAAAAATTAAAATTATGTTGAAAATATTGAAATGCTTACGGTTTTCTATAAATGAGCGATGACAGTATGATGTTTATTAGTATATTATGAATCTGTGGGTCTATTCTATGCTTATCGACCGCTAAAGTGATAAATATTATCAAACTTAGGGTAGGTTTGTATCAAAATATTAGCACTTATTGTAACAATTACACGAAGCTGGTTTTTATTGTTGCAATAAGTGCGATATTTTAACAGCAGCAAGATAGGTGCTGTTAAAATATCGCACTTATTGCAACAATAAAAACCAGCTTCGTGTAATTGTTACAATAAGTGCTAATATTTTGATACAAACATACCCTAAGTTTGATACTATTTATCAATTTAGTGTTCGATAAGTATAGAATAGACCCACTGAAATGCAAAATTACTTTCAGTTGACATTTTGCATCATTAGCATTTTTAGGATAATATTTACTTAGCAACTTGTTTCTTGAACCTTAATCTAAGTGGCATATTGACGAATTGAAAAACTTAGTTGTATTGTCCAGTGGGTCTATTCTATACTTATTGAACACTAAATTAATAAATAGTATCAAACTTAGGGTAGGTTTGTATCAAAATATTAGCACTTATTGTAACAATTACACGAAGCTGGTTTTTATTGTTGCAATAAGTGCGATATTTTAACAGCACATATCTTGCTGCTGTTAAAATATCGCACTTATTGCAACAATAAAAACCAGCTTCGTGTAATTGTTACAATAAGTGCTAATATTTTGATACAAACCTACCCTTAGTTTGATAATATTTATCACTTTATCACTTTAGCGGTCGATAAGCATAGAATAGACCCACAGAATGGGTTAAAATAAAATGTGATGTTTTTTTTATGTATCAGTCATGTTATGAAAAATGTGAAAAAAATGAATGCCAACCTTCGTTACAAGAATGTATTCAAAGAATATTTATTTTTATTTCAATATTACATTGCATGTTTTAAATTTTTCGTTATTTATTTTTCTACTAATGATTAAAGACGTTTCTAAATAATTATTTGAATACATTTAAACCATACCGGAGAACATCTTCTTTTCATCAATTATAAATCCTCTGTGATGAACTGACATTAATACACCTATTGAAAAGGCCCCTTACAAACAAGCATCAAACAAAATGTTTTTACAGATCCCACCTTCAAAAGGCAGAAATCCTATGTGTGTTTTTTCTTCGTCTTCTTCATATTTCGTTTTCTGTATGACGGCACAGTAGGCTCTATTATACGTCGCGGGGAGGGGTGCGATTGACGTCTTTCGGGCCAATGAATACAGAGGAGATCCGCCGGAAACGTTTTCCGCCGGCACGTCAAGGATTCTCCCAAATTAAAAAAAATCTAAACTTAAAATCACTTCTGTTACGACTAACATGTAAATATTCTTCTTTAAAAGAGTATTATCATGCGGCAGCGTGTATTTCTCTTCTCTTAATTGAAAAAAATAGGTGCCTAAAAAATTGATTTCTTCACAAAAGAAACTATCATATTATACGAGTATGTTTATCTACCATCCTAATAGAGTGAATGATGCATTCGTGCTCAATATCATTCGCGCCAATGGCAGACTGCACAACCGTCATCTAGGAATCTCTAACCAGAAGCTCTCACTCTAGAATTGCTCATATGCAGCTTCCCTGTATCCCTTTTGATGATTATATTTTGTCTAAGTAAACCAGCAAAAATGTATTATATTATTGAACAATCATGACGTTGACATCTGAATTTGATTTGAAAGAATTGATACTTAGCGGTTAGAAACGTCACCTGGTATGCGAACAATATTAATTTGTTCAAATACCACCGGGTCCTGTTTTCAGTAATTTTCCATGTTTTAATTTGAGACAATCTTCAAGTAATCATCAACGTAACATATATTGACGTGAATCATCGTCATAACTAGGGAATCCAATCCCGAGCCAAAATTCTGATCCCGGGATTTCGGGATTACAATATGACAATCCCGGGATCCCGGGACTGGTCCCGGGATTGGCATTTTTTCCATTGTTAATATAAAAATTTTATATTTACAAATAACATTGATAAAATCGGTTAAAAATAAATCTAGTATAATTTATACCATTTATGACATTTATTGTTAATATTGTATACGTTCAATCTTGGAAATACATAAGTTTAATGGAGTAAATAATATTGTAATATAAATAATAATGTGAATTTAATACGAGATTGCTGTTTCTGATAGTAAAGACTTAATGAATGGGTTAGCGAGATTTAAAATAGTAAAGCAAATCAAGGTGTACTTCTGGCCTTTCCGCTTCATAAATCCAATTAGTCAGCCAAATATGAAACTGCCGTAAAACGTATGAGATCATGGTGGAATTACTTTGTTAATAGTGCGAAGGATTTTTTTTTTTCCAATCTTTCTCATTTGTATTAATTTATGTGAAAAAATAAAATGCATCGGCAACTTACACATGGGTATAAATCAAACATCATTCAAACTCAGTTTATTTCTAATGTAGTTATTTGTTATTAAAAGTATTTTTTCTGTTATATTTTCGTTTTTATTTTATTTTCCATAAAAATTGATAAAAAAATTAATCCCGAAAGTTTCGGGATTATGTTTATCAATCCCGGGATCATAGGTATCGAAAATAGCTCGGGATCCCGGGATTGGAATCCCTAGTCATAGCCCCTGTATTTGTCAACTGCTATGATGAAGAGTGAAGATCATTTCAACTGATTCCACTCTTTTTAGTTGAGTGCTAAGTAGCTACGTCGAAAGAACTTAACAATCTTGCTGGCTTCTATAGATACATTTCAAACGTCTTCTACATCTTCGTACCACTAGATGACTAGATTTATCCAGCAATTATTGTCTCTTTTGTGATCCTATTTGAATTTGAGAATTTTTTAGAAAATTTTATTTCACCGTATCCCATTGTTTGTTTCTGTTTGAAGTCTTTCCATTTTTTAACCTTACGCGTTAAAGCACCAAGTACTAACTAACTTAGAGCTTCTATTCTATTCATGTTTTTAAAAATCGTTGTTCTTATACGTATACGTCACGTTATAAAAAACAATCAAAAATTATTTCGTATGGAAGAATTGTCTGGATAAAAACAATAGACATTCCATTTTTCAGAGCGTCTCTTTCTCTCTCACTTGAGCAGCGCTAATAAAATCGCACCGGAAAATTTATCTTGACATTTTCGTCAGCCATTCCTTTCATCGCCGCCACGTTATGCAACATTCCAAGTTATGAAAGCCGTGAAATATTTTCATATACCAACTTCTAATATTTCTCTATGGACACGCGCGCACACAGTCCTTGGCTTTTGTTTTGAATATAAAACACGGTAATCTGGTATGACATTTCTTTCATATCTTCACAAAAAAAATATATTATGTCATATCATAAGTATCCAAAACGATATATAAATATATACATATATTGGTAAGTATATTATTATCATTTTTCCATGACCTGCGTGTTCGCGTTGGGATAATTGATTATAATAATTGAATTTTTAAATACTACTCATTTTAATTATATCACCACGTTATGAATTTCAATATTTTATAATACTATCATAATGTCATATATTATATGACATCATTATAATATTACTTCCTACAATATCCACACATTCTTCAGACTTAGCTCCAAAAGATAACCAGCATTCATCATTTTCGATATTTGGTATAATACGACATCTTGTCACTTCATGGAAAATAATTACATTATTTTACTTGGTTGTGATTTGTATAAACGTCATACGATCATAGGCAGTGCGTAAGACACTGGATGCTGATCCATAGGCTTCCGGGTTCGATTTCCGGTGAGGTCACAATAATATATTTATGTGATTTTCTCAATGCCTCACTTCTACTACTTACTGGAATACTCTATTTCACTACACTACTGCCATTGTGCCGCAAAGCGTGGTGTAGTATTAAGATTAATAATAATATTTTAACTTAACCTTACATAACATAACAAATAATAGTTCTGCATTAAAATTGTATCTAAAATGACAAACAATATAGGTACATAAATACACAATATTTTCGTTATAGGAAATAATATAATATCAACAGCTGAAATGTTGATAGTTTAATGCTTATTATATGAAGTAATTTGTTTACTTATAATCATTTATCAAACCGTAGGCAGGTAACTTCACCCAAAATTCACCCCCGTTTAATAGAATATTACCTACTTCATAATATCATTATCTACTTGACAATGATGAATGTAGGTAGCATGCCTACGTACTTAAATATAATATCAGTCAGAAAAAGTTTAATTTTTTCGTTAGCAGTCACCTGGGGACATGGAAAGGGAGCTTGTTAGTCGCTAAAGCTCGTCATACATATCCCCACTTGCCCTAAAACACAGAAGTGTTCAACCTTTCGTTATTTTAGAATCGTATATGTATTGCTACCAACATAATAATACAATAGGAAAATAATATTTTTTATACCTGGACATCATCGTTAAATATACATTTAAAATTTCATAATTCGCGGATATCGATAACAAAGGTTTCTTTTTATTTGACCAAATAGGATCATAATATGGGCCTTTACACAGTGGAGGTTTGTATTAAGAGATTTTTGATTTTACCAAAAATGGATGATAGCCACTTGCTCAACCTATAAGGTCCATACTCTCACCCAAAATATAACTTAAAAAGCAATATGTGTCGCTAGATTTCAAAATTAGCCAAGTCCATAATAGATGAATAGGAGAAAAATAGCTTTTTGTTTTCTCAAATACACAGTCACAAGGGTGAAAGTTTATATCATTTCGAGTAGAGGATATTTAAAATTAATAAATTCCACATTTTGATAATGCAGAAATGTTAGAAAGCAGTAGTTCTTCAGCAATTCAGAAAAAAGTAAAATACCTAAAGGTGGACTTGGCTGATTTTGAAATGTAGCGACACATACGTGTATTTGCCAGACCCAGGAATCACGACATTATAAGTGGACGCGTAAGCTACTTGACCATCGTATACATTTATGTATTCGTGTCCCTCTCTGTTGAGTACGATGCTCTTTGTGTTTCTTCAGCATTCCGTCGTCCAAGTTGCTGAAGAAATGGAGATGTGAGTTACGTTATTTATTCACTGGGTCGAATCATCGGCATCAGGTTTTGACATAATCTCTACTCAGTTATTGTCCATATTATTATACTAGCTCCGCTCAGACGAAGACATGTTAATTTACTTGATTTTTACTATACCTATTACGGTGGTCCATATATAATGTTTCACTAACTGGTTTGTGATCGCTGATCACTCCTCCAAAGTCTAAGGGCATATCCTCTTTTACAACTTTTATTTATATTACCCGGGAAATTTTTATTATGCAAGTTTATTTTTCCTGCAGAGGCACGATAAAAAGGAAAAAGCTTATTATCGTGTTTATTTTGTTGGAAACTTTTTCTAAAAGATGCTGCTGGCAAGTGATAATGTTTGGAATAATAATGTAAGAAAAAACTTTCGGTATTTATATATAAAGTCTCTGAGACTAGCTTATCAATTAGGTAGACAGAAGTGTAAGTTTATTTTACAAAAGTGAAGTTTTAGAATCACGTAATATAATACTTTGAGGGGTAGCTGCATACCTTAAAAAATATAAATGATTTAATTAATTAATGGCCGACGTTTATTTAATATATCTAGAATACCTTTTATAAACCAAAAATTACTATTTTAATTATACTACCTGACGCCGAAATTCATTTTAAACGAAGAATTGCCACAAAACTTTGCCTTTTGTATTTTACAAAATACAATAGAGTTTGAACATAGATTTCGGTGTCTCATGCCATAGATACATCATCAAAAAGGTATTCAGCGAATCTGATTATATTCTCTAGTGAATCACATATAGGTAGGTACCTACTTAATACAATAAGTCTTTACTCAACATAATTTATATAATTAATTTTGCACAGATAAAGCTTTAAATAAGAATGTATATGAATTACTAGGGCCACAAAAAATAGTTTATATGAAATTTAAAATACACTAGCTGCCCAATACCTAGTCCATATGAAGGAGTAAGATATTATGGTGTGGCGAGGGTCTTGCTTTTTGGTAGTGAAAAATATTAAGTATAGGTATAAAGTAAAGTGAGAATTTAAAATTTTGTTTCAATTTAACATACAAGTGGAATTTTATATTTATTATTATTTTATATTAATTTGTAAATAAGTTAATACAATTTAGCTTGCCCGCTCGATGCTAAAGCCGGGTCCACACTGGCAACAAGTTTCTTTCAACCTCGTTAGATTTTACGATAAGTATGATAATTATCGTAAAATTTATTGAGGTTGCCAGTAACTTGTTGCCAGTGTGGACACGGCATAATACTCAATGCAAATTTGACAGCAAATATTTCATTCATTGGTTTTTTAAATCTTCTGACATCGGGTGCTGACATTTTTTTTTTGAAAATTGGGATAATTAAAGTTTTATTAGTATACCCACGGTGGCCGCTGTAAAACGAAATCCAATCCCATAACCTAAGACAAGCATCCCCCCCCCTATCGCTAAGCATAAAGGCGGTGTCACGCTCTAGGGTAGCATTTTCCAAATGATGATTGAGGAAATTTAAGGGTATTCAGTATATTTTTAGCGATTTTTTGCGTTTTTAATACATCCACTTGAATTATGAAGTTGTCAAGTATCGACACACAATAATCAAAAAAAGTACACATATTGTTTTTCAATTTGGGTGTGAGTCAGGGTATGAACCTAATAGGTTGAGCAAGTGGCTGACATCCATTTCTCGTAAAAAACAAAATCTGTTAATACAAACCTCTACTCTGTGGAGGCCCATATGATCCTATTAGGATCGGATATGATCAAAAAAAAAACGAAAAAAAAGTATTTAATTAATAAATAGATTCCACAAAAATGAATCTTTTATTTTTCCCTGACTGTTCTGTTTTGTTACTGTTCTGTTTTGTCATGTTCTGTTTTGTCATGGAACTTATCTGAAAATACCCAGTATGATTTCAATATATAACATGATACTATACAAATGAAAGCAATTAATACAAATTTTATTATACTTAGGTACATACAAAAACTTAATTAATTATTAAAGTTTCTTTTCAAATATTGGGTCACGATGTTCTTGTTAAGTGCATTAAGAAATATCTAGATGTCACCATATTATGATATGACACATAAATATTACAATATATTATTTTATAAACGAAATACCTTTCTAATACTTTTATCTACACCAGTTTCTCCGTATCTGCATCAAATTTGTCGATATTGTATCATAAGCCTTTTTTGTATTCAATTGATTAGATAAGGCAAGTGATAGTACATAAGCAAATACCTACCATGTCTGCGATGACATCAACCGTTATCAGTCGTCTGAAATACTTATTGTAAAATTACCATTTCCAAGAAAACACCCAACGATTCCAGTTAACTGACTGTATTAATTTACCACGAAACTCTGGTCAGGAAGGAATTCGCAATTCCCGATGATAGTTGCATAATGAATGACATTTAATAATGTTAGATTATTCCATGGCCCAACGACTTGAATTAATTAAATCATTCTGGAAATCAAACAAATATATTGTGTAATCGTTACATTATCTATTGAATTTAATATATTGTATCATATATGATTTATTTAGGCTTTTCCCTCGAAAGCAACCATTGATCTCTCACTTGTTTTTATTATTATCCAGCACTCTAAGGACCATTCTACACGAGTAGGTAAAACACCATTGGTTTATAAATAACGACACCGTCGACACAAACGTTTTACCGATCGCGGTCGAATCGCCTCGGGAGGCGATATTAAGCAGCTGTTGTCATGCTACATCGATTATGTCATGCGTAGACCTTCCATACCGGTTTAAATCGAAACCGGGTAACCGTGATTTGTTTTAAAAAACCGGAAACCGGGTAATTGTAATCGTGTATCAATTGTATAATTGTACTTGTGTTCGAATGAAATATCAAATTAAATAAAATGGAATAAATTGGCAACACATAACTTTGGTAGCAAAATTACTTTAATTAATTGTCAATAATACATTACCTGTGTTTATTTATTGCGAAGGCCGATATACTAGGTTAGTTTTCAGGCATCTGGTCCTTGCAGATTACCTAGTTAAATTTTCAACAATGTAATAAATAATTTAACGAGTGTTTTTTTTATCGATACAGATCCACTATAAAAACAAGAACTCGTATATAAACACGGCAAATAATGTATTTTTAAATCGGATTGTTTATAATTAATTAATTAATTTAGTGTTTACTTATTCCTAAATAAAGAGAGAAACCGGGTAGTATTTTTTTAATTGCTCGGTTAATTGGATGGCCTAATCATTCGTTATCACTGATCATAGTCACAGTACTTGTGTTCTGCGGTCAGATTAGCCGTGTTTTGATGGTCACGTGTAGTTTGCAAAAAATATAGGCGGAGAGGTGTAGAATGGGCCTAACCATACGAAATAGCTGACCAAAGCGTCTTAATAATTTAACTAATATAAAAATAAACCCACCATCAACAATACATGTTGTGTCGCGAATGATACTTGTAGTGGTATTAAATTTATTGTTGCACATAGATAAGGGATATACTTAGAATTTCCAAATACGGCACATGTAGGCGGGAAAGGTATTGAAGCAAGCCCTCTCGAGAGATTTGCGAAATATCAACTCGTCCCCGCAGTTATATTTTCGCCCCTGTTTACCGAACATTGTCAGCCATATTTTTCATCAATAGCCTTGTTTTTCCGAATACCGAAATAAATATTTGTCCCGAGAACTCAGTTGGGTATTTATTTATTGTTCGATCATTATTTACGGGAAATATACGAAAAAAACATTTCCATCCGAAGTACCTATACGATGGAGAATTTTGGTTTAATATTAGGTATATAATGTATTATCAACATATTATTCTGATACAATATTACGTTATTAACCATTACGTGGTTTATCGTACGTCTATAAGAATTTCATTATTTTATGAATATATAAGTCCCAACTTATCTTACACAAGCTTACTATACTTATAATTACAGTATAATCACAACAATTCTTTATTTGGATGACACAATAAACGAAATATACAAAAAATATTGGATAAACAGCATTTTTACACATCTGCCGAAAGCGCGTCTACGCGCCCTGATAACCCCGAGTCTTACGTTAATTACACCAATTAACTAATTGCGGCATAGAAAGGATAAACAGATTTTTTTTTAAAATCTTCGTATCACAATAATTTTAATGTACTAATCTGTAAAATAGTAATATCAACCCCAAAGTTACTTAGCAAGTGGTTCCACAGTTGGTGACTTCAATAAAAATAACATTATCGCAATAGAAAAGTTCTGCTCTATACGAAAGTGACATATCTACCTATAAATTATTATTTTATAGATACAGACTTATTATATCGTTTTCATTATCAAATTTTAACAATTTAAACTAACAGGTACAGCTTCAGTGAGGGTTAATTTTGCGGAAGTGAAATCTAGCGGAATAAAGATTTGTTTGTTTCGTAAAATTTCGTGAATAAAAACAGTCATTACCTTTTTTGTGCCTAGTCTAGCACTTAAATCTTTAGGCATTTTTCATAATGTAAAGTAAAATTAATACATTGGTCATTTTTTATTATTGTAATCCTAGATTACGTAAGTTGACGTAAGTACTACTAACTGTAATCTAATATATAAAAATCAATATTTGTTTGTTTGTTTGTTTGTTTGTTCGTTTTTTATGCACTGCCATACCGTTCATCCGATTGCGATAAAACTTCGTCAACTTATTGCTTGCACTTTTGCGAAGAGTATAGGCTATATCTTGAAAAATGAATGTCTGTCTGTCTGTCTGTCTGTCTGTATGTCTGTCTGTCTGTCTGCCTGTCTGCCTGTCTGTCCCGTATGTGTTCCTATACCATTCATCCGATTGCGATGAAATTTTGGTAAGTGGTTGTATGCACACCCGCGAAGGTTTTTGAATTAGAAAAATCATCATCTTCTACTTCTTCTTCATTCTATTTTCTTTTATTCGTATGGTTCCTATACTATTCATCCGATTGCAACGAATCTTTCGTCAGTTGTTGTATGCACACCCACAACGGTTTCTGAATTAGAAAAACTATCTTCTTCTTCTTCTTCATTATATCTTCTTTTATTCGTGTGGTTCCTATACCATTCATCCGATTACGATTAAACCTTCAACAGTTGTTGTGGTAACACCCGCAAAGGTTTCTGAATTAGTACAACCATTTTCTTCTTCTTCTTTTTCTTCTTCATTATATCTTCTTTTATTCGTATGGTCCCTATACCATTCATCCGATTGCGACGAAAGTTTCGTCAGTTATTGTACGCACACCCGCAAAGGTTTCTAAATTAAAAAAACCATCTTCTTCTTCTTCTTCATTATATCTTCTTTTATTCGTATGGTCCCTATACCATTCATCCGATTGCGATGAAACCTTCGTCAGTTGTTGTGGTAACACCCCCAAAGGTTTCTGAATTAGTATAACCATCTTCTTCTTCTATTCTATATTCTTCTATTCGTATGCGTTCCTATTCCATTCATCCGATTGCAATAAAACTTTCGTCAGTAATTGTGCCAACACCCGTGAAGGTTTCTGAATTAGTACAAACATCTACTTCGTCTATTTTATCTTCTTCTATTCGCAATGAAACTTTGGTGAGTTGTCGTGCGCATGCCTACGAAGATTTCTGAATTAGAAAATCATCTTCTTCTTCCATTCGTATGTGTTCCTATACCATTCATCCGATTGCGATGAAATTTTTGACCAGTTGTTGTGCGCACGCCCGTGAAGGTTTCTGAATTAGTACAACCATCTTCTTCTTCTTCTATTCGTATGCGTTCCTATACCATTCGTCCGATTACAATGAATCTTTGGTGAGTTGTTGTGCGCACGCCCGCGAAGGTTTCTGAATTAGTACAACCACCTTATTCTTCTTCTATTCGTATGCGTTCCTATACCATTCATCAGATTGTGATGAAACTTTTGTCAGTTGTTGTGCGCACACCTGCGAAATACAAAGTTTGTTAATTGTTTGTTCCATCGAATTGTGATTTTTTTTACTACATATTAATAACATTAATAACGTTTTCATATTTTGGATTTGATTTTAATTCAGTGTTCTTTTGTTTGACCTTTACTTCTATTAAAATTATTTCTTTATGTACAAATTGTATTAGACAGATATTTTAATATTAAAAAAATAATTACCTCTTATTATTTTTTAAATATCTAAGATAAATACAACCACGAAGCGACCCTGTGCGAAGCCGGGTACTTCAGCTAGTAATATATAAAATAATGGGTAAAATATAATAAATATGTTAATACATCTTCATCGTCAATCAGCATTTAAATATTCCAAATATGAAAAAAATGTTGATCCTTTTTTGTCGGCCCTACCAACTAGTAAATTACCTAGAATAAATAATCGGCGTTATCACAAAGGCAAAAACACTTAAAAATTATAATATGATCTACATAATTTGTATACTCTATTTCATCATCTTACAATATTGACATATTAATATTAACAAATAAATCAAAATTAAAATAATAAATACCACACAAATTATACCACATTTAATATAAACAAAACTGTTGCAAATCTAAACCAATGTAACACATAATTAATTAATCAATCATGCAATCGCTTAATAAATAAAATTATCACACTCATAGTCGATTTTGATGACTATCTAATAAATAAAATTATTATTCAACAAATTGAAGTAAAAAAAATAATGTCATCATTCAACCTTATATAAAGTTACACCATGAATAATATGTATTGCATGGCAACATAGTACGTTATATATCATGACTATATTAATATATTTTACTGAGAGATATGATATTTATAAAATGTGAGAATTTACTGATAACAAATTGTACTGAACCTTTCAAACGCCGTCATTAAAAATGGGTGTGATCATTGATACATTACGGTGACCATACGTCCATTATTTGAAATTCTCGTGATTCCCAACCTGTTTTTGTTTGGCGGAACCCTTGAGAGGTTGCATTACTCGTATTCCTTCCTTAATGTGCCACACTCAACGAATATCTTGCCCTAGCAACGTCTACGGCGTAGGCCTACCTACTGCCTACCCGTCACTGTCGGGTATGGTTAGTAAAAAATAACAGTCGTTAATAAAACTGAATTCCTCAATTTTCTTTCCTTCGTATAGCTGTTAGAAATAAGTATTCCCAAATAGAATTCACTAACTATGATGCTATATATATCTAAACTTAAATAAGCTCAACTTTCCAAATAGGCACTGCAATGCCAAAATTCAGCTTACGAGGTTTTTAAAAAAGAAAAAAGAAACCTTACTTGCCTATTACAAAAAATGGTTTAATAGGTTTAATATGATCTACTTACATTTTTGTTGGGCTTATTCGAATTCTCGCAGACCCCCGATTTGGTATCAATGTTTAAGAGCCCTGTACTTGAGATTGATTTTGATTTAAATAACCCAATTTTGTCGATAAATAATATTAAAAATCAAGAATTTGTGCTAAGGGATCATAATGACAAATATCCTACCTAATATAACACTTGATTATCGATATATCAGATTCCACATATTATTTTTAAATGAATTTCACAGAGTTTTCGCTTAATTGAATTATTTTTTATGTATTTTTAGTATAGTTTTGATTGTGTAGAACACACATCGCATTTAGATGTGTCTTGTGTGAAATATTTTCAAATGGGAATAAAATTCTGCTTTTGTATTGTAACAGTTGGATATATTTTTTATCAATTCATCTCTTTTTACATACCGTTCGGTAGTGGCACTTCCTGCTTGTATGAGAAGAAATAAGAATTTATTTTAAAAAAATCAGATTAGGATTTTCCTTTATTTTTCTAAGACGTTAAGTAGTTATGGTCACCGTACCGATCATACATAGGAAATAATTTTCAATTTCAAGGATGGATCGTAATATAATAATAATTATTATTATGTCTGGGAAATTTTTATTTTCATAATTAAAACATACTAATGTGTGGTGTGACATGAATATTTGTGGTTTAGGATCACCCGATTTTTACCATCTTTATATTACTCAATAATGCGGTTTCTTGCTTCCGGGACTATTATCATTACTCAGAAATTTAAGTATATAGTTAGGTACATATGTGTAAGCAATCATTTGATTATATATTATATGCTGGTATATTGAAATTGTGTGGGTTAAAATACTTTGAATACGATACAATAAAAATAGTAATTACTTACAAACAGCTTTGCCGAAATACTACAGCTCATGTTATCACACAATTCCACGCAGGATGTAATTGATAAACAGTAACTTCCCGTGGGGATAGGCATGCCATGCGTTGCGGCATATTATAAAAGGCGGCAAATCAAGAAACGAATGCCCCATGTATCTAAAACCTCTGTAGATGGTATGTGTGTAATTTTTTTCATGATTTTTGTTGCATTTGTCTGTTTAATTGTTTAATATAACCGAATATTAAGAGACAGTATGTAAAGAAATACAGATACAAGGGCATACAGATACAAAATGTCATTATTCTCCCTGGGTTAGACACATTTTACTTATTTACCTTGTTTCTAAATGGCCACTATTTTAATCTGTTTTTATTAAATTCCTTTTTTATATGCCTGTATATCAAAGATACCCAATATAAAATTATTATAACTGTACACTTAATTAAAACGTGTGAACAAATTTGTTGCATGATTGAAAGCAATAAAATAAGATAAGTAAGTACTTAAAATTATTATTGTAATTTAATTATTTTATTTATAGAATATGGTGCTGCTTTTTATGCGTGTAATATTTAAAAAAAATGGTGGCACATCAGTCGTAAATTTCCCTATCTCAAGAGGTAATGATAATTTCTAATAATATGGACATCGCGTTTATAGTTTAATCATTGCGGTTTCCAGGAAAACCGCTTATAAAGCAGTATTCACTATCAACCCGTTATCAGTATGCACTAAACCAATATTTTTTATTATTTCGAACGATAGCGTGAATTTTGTTATTAGACTACTTGCCGTCGGTTCTAAGTTCTAAGTTTAGATATGTGTATTACCCACAAACTTAATTCAAGCATTGCTGACATGTCCAGTTCAAATCAGATGAGAACCCTCCGTAGATTTCTTACTAAGTCATTCATATTCTTATGATCTGTGGACCTTATTTTCTGCTCTACGATAGGCGAGAAAAAAACAATGATCGAGAGGTATATAATTGGAAAAATAATAAAATATACATTTATTTGTAACATATCGTCGCTATAGGATTTGTTTCCCGAATAGACCAAATGTCAATTTTACAGGAGACGAAAAACAAATTTTATTGTCGTATATTTAAATATCAGTAGATGTATCGATCATTCTTTCTACACTGTATGATTGCAACATTATCTAAGAATAGATTCCAAGAATAATATACGGGTATAAATCATCAAATGCACAGAAAATGCATTTTATTTACAAGTACTCACTGTGGATATTCGGGAAAATTTTAGCGCTCTCTCAGAATAGTGGATATTCGGGACAAAACATGGACGCTCGGGATTTAAGACCGGAGCGTATTGCTGCACGGCCCACGGATTACTGAGTGGTCAAAAAGTACGCTCCTCAAATGTTATATTTATTAACACGATAATTGTCAATAATTACTTCTACTATTTAAATACTTAATGATCGTAATTACACAAGTTCGTATGTAATAATAACATGTGGCAATCCATTTTTCGGTTTTTTTGGGATTAAGTAATAAAATAGTTTTTAAGTAATTAACTATTTTTTTATTGAACGAATAATTCACAAGATTTAAGAATGTACCATTCTAATAATTGAACATACTTACATAATTTTTAAAATCACTTCTGAGAAAATATATTATAACCAATAAAAAAAATCTTTTTGAAAAAAGTTAGACACCCGGCAGGAATCGACCCTGCATCTCCTGGGTTTACGCCCCAGTCCACGAATTATCCACTATGCTACGAGGTGACATACTTATGACGACAAACTTTAACTATTGGCCTTTTAATACCTGCTCATCAGCATTCTTCAAAATCAAGCGACTATCGGCGATCGGTTTTTGTTAATTAAATAAAAGTAGGTATCTACTACTTCAATTACTAACTGACGTCACGGATTTCTCCAATATTATATTATGGTACTTACTCGTACTTGATAACAATTTTATATTAATACTTTTTCCAAAAAAAAAAATCTATGTATATATATATATATATCTATATTAGTATATGTATATATTTCTATAATTAACAATTAAACTTATTACAAACCACCAAATAAATATTATATAATATTTACTATTGTAAGGAATAACAACACAAAATAATAGCACGTGTAAATTAATTACCATTGGCTGCTAATATTAGATAGGTACCAATATCCTAAGTATATAATATTCACCAAATAAATAGTTACTAACATACATATTAAATTAAATTAACTATCAGCGCATTCAAAAATAAATAATAGCGTCGCCTTTATTTTCATAGAAATACCTAGATTAAAAGTAAAATAAAGACAAACAATGTTTGATTAATAATAATTTGAAATAATAATTATTTTTTACGTCATAGTAGTTGGCGGGTCACACTGTAGAATTCATATGACCGTTGGGATTTTGTGTCATTTATCAAAACAAAATGCAGTTATTTAGGTTAAAATACTCACTTCCATAACTCAACTCTAAGTTCAGGGCGAACTGGTGATGTATCAGCTATGAATGATCTCTTCAAATTTGATGAATTCACTATTAAAACAATAGTAACTTTAAAAACAATATCAATAAGACGAAATTTGAAAGAGGACTACGGAAGGCGAAAAATATGAAAGTGGGTGTGATTGTTTTAGAGCTAGACAGCGTGAATGTGGGAGCGAGATGCACGGCGTCAGCGCGGTTTGATTGGCTAAAGTCATATTCGGGAAATAAAAACTCAGCCAGAAATCTACTTCGACCGAAATTAACTTGGATATTCAGGTACGAATAGTTGGACATTCGGGAGAACACCACGGAGTAATTGTTACTTAACATGGCGTATTCGGGTTTTTTAAAAAAATATCTCTGTTCCTAGATAAAAATATATTGTTTTTATAAATGATTTCGGTAGAGTTCGATAAAAGAAATTGAACTGCATTAAAATGTCGATTTCGACAAAAATGGATATTCGGGAAACAAATCCTATAGCGACGATATGGCACATGTAGTAGGCAATATCCGAAACTATGTTGCCAGATATTTTTATTGTTTTCATTGACGACAGGATATTAAATTTGCATGTGAATGAAAAAGCGTAAACTGTTCTCGCCTTTGTTTTAAACTCTGATGTAATATTAGTAATGCACAGATTTCATGATTTAACGTAATATCTGGTATAATAGATTAACAATAAAACTTCCTCTGTGTGTGACTAGTGTGACTATAGCAATTCAATTAATATATATAGTATGCATATAATAGGCAGATACTTATTTTATTAGAAGCCTTATGCATAATTTTAAGCAGAATTTTAAAATTTCATTATGACTATCTTTTGGGCAGACACCAATTATTTTGTACTCGCTTTCCGTGTAGGTACATGAGTCGCAAGGCAATATTAATATAACATTATGATTACGTTATAAATATGGCATGTGAATTTTGTGATAAAAATAAAAATTACCACAACCTTCCAAGTTCCAACGAAGGAAAATTGCCCGAAACGATTACGTCGATTGGCTGGAAAAGCATTGAAACTAATGGTATTAATAATATCATCGATCAACTCTTTGCCGAAAAGGTAGGTAAATTATATTACTTATCAATTTAAATGTATAATTAGCACATAGTTAAGTAGGTTCTTAAGATACGACACGAATTCGAAATCAATGATGTTCTATTTCGATTAAATTAGAGAATTGTATATCAATTCTAAACATTTATTAATAATAATTACGGTAGGTACCTACTACTTTTACGACTTTTGCCTATGTATCGGAAGCTTAGTTTTTCTTCATTGAAGTTTTTTCGTAAAACATCTGAACACTTATTATCTTAGATTATATAAACATATTATAGATAGAGCTATTGCAAGTGTTTGTCCCTCAAAACATGACAAACTTTTTCACGCACTTCCATGCTTCCTTCGCGACCCTTTCCTGGGTTTTTCGAAAATATGTGTGATTGTGTACGTGTCGTAGTGTTGCCAGATATTTAATATTTATTCCAATGTAAAAATTTTGCAAGCGATGTTTTTATAAATTATATTAATAAACAATATTAGCACAGAGTGAATTTTTCTAATACGAAATATATTTAGGTAACACACAATCTCAAAAATACGATTAATATTTATTACTTTCATAAAGGTGTTCGGAGAAAACGTGTTTTCATAAAATCATATTTATTATTAATCAAATAATACATTCAATTAACGATTCAAACATATCTGCTAAATAAATTATGTAGTAGGTACTTACCTACTTAGAATTATAAGAAAGAAAAATATAAGTAAACACAAAAATAACACAACCTATAAAGGTTTTAAAAATAGACCCATTATGATAAAAATCGGTTTATTCTGAATTTTAAATATCGAAACATTAGGTACTGATTATATTTGTTCCGCAGGTTCCCAATTTTTCATAGTCGGCTCGTTTTTTTTAGGAGAAAATTTTCGCCGCGGGCCGCAAGTTACCAATTTTTCAAAGACGGCTCGTTTTTTCCCGGATGGTGGGATTTTTGTGGAACGAAGAAATATCAGTAGATTTCATAAAATATCAGTAGATTCAGTATATTGAAAAAAAATCAAAAAATATCAGTAGATCTACTGAAATTTCAGTAGACATGGCAACACTGGGCCGTGTTGGCTATGCACTTGGTAAAACATTGCTCACTAAAATCGGCTCATGCGGAGGGCTTGCTTATTATATTGTTTTTGAAGCAATGATCAACGTCGAACATACCCCCCCCCCCTCCCCCCCAACAGCCGTAACAGTGACAAAAATGTACTTTGCGTTAATCATAATAATATACATTCCCATCATCTTTTATTTCCCGATATAGTTTAAAGGCACTTCAATACGTAGGTATTATTTTTAAAATGTGCATTTTTTTATTTCAAATTGAAAATCTGCTCATTGCTCAATCACCCATATTCACGATCAATTATTTCAAAATAGCAATCTTTCAGGAAAGCATTGTTTCTAATCAATCACACAATTTTAGCTCTGTCCAAAAGAGACAGGTGTGATTGATAACGTTCTAATGAAATCAGCCGATTGCGATATGTGTCATATTGCTTATCTCCGTTGTGAATAATTAACCATTGTTTATAAATCGATGAATCAATTCAGGGATAATTACGATAAACCAGATAATTTCAACAGGTAAAATTCAAAATAATTCATATACATAAGTACATATTTAGGTGCATATAATCATTATATATTTTTTTATAAATGTATAATGTAGGAAAAACTGACGGGTGTTTATTCATGATGTGGGATTTGATCCATTTATTATGGAGTATTCTTTGATACTCGTGTTATCACAATCAGTGTATTATCGATTGAGCCAACCTCGATTCATTTCTCGATCCCAACACTTCGAGAAAGGAACAATATACCACATAATATATTATGTAACCAAATACCACAGAATACGTCCCAATAATAATTGTGGTCTGACACCCTCATGTACATAATATTTTTATAAATAAATTTTACATAATACATTAATTTATGATTCACTTCTTTCCATACCGAGTTGTGACACTTAGGTCTTTCGCTCATGGAAAAACTAAAATCCGGCGAACTGGTTGCTGTAGAACTGATGAACAATGACTGATGCTTTGCACACGGCGCTATTGAAACCCATTTGAAATAATAATCTCATAGCCTCAAACTTTCAAAATATGTATAAAATGTTAGAATATTATATATATATACAAAATTTAACGGGAATATTCTGGCAGCCTGTAATTATACAGGTAGGGGTATTTCGCAACTTCTGCCACAAATTTAAAATTAAAAATCGGTTCGTCCATCTTTAACTTTTGACGTCTTCACTAGTTATTGTTTGTTCAGTTCAGTGCTACAAATTTTGATAAGAAAATAATATGATTTTTCATCGTTTTCTACAAAGCAAGAATGTATGGCAACTTTAGCATAGATATCAAGAAAGCTTTAAGCCGAAAAATTGTCTCGGCGTAATGTTGCAACCGTCTTTTGTGCGCACAGGCCAGGACAGTGACGTCACCAGGTTAGCTGAAATGGTTGAAAAGAAGTTTCTTCTCATGTGTCCATGCGACATTTTGGTGTGAAATTTAATGCTGGCGAGACCAGCTTTTTTTTCAAACTAAAATGTCGCATTCGAGCTGTGTGCGGAGGTACATTAAGTTACGAGTGTTTTGTGAATACCAACAAAATCACATCGACATATTCGACGTGTTGCAGTAGAGACAAGTGTAAATGTGCAACCCGGCTAAGGCTTTATATTCTGTATGCTTCAAAACCTGAAATATTTCGCAACTGACGAAGTAACTAACTACATTGCTGACAATTATTATTATATGTGGTCTTTATAACGATTGTTTTAAAAACTAGCGTAGAAGGTTAAAAAATAAAAGATTTATATAATCTTTTACTGTGACTTATGTCAAAAAGTAAATAAGTTATATAATCGCGATGTAAATGCATCGCAAAATTGACCTTAGTATTGCAAAAGATTATAAGGGACACCTTCAAATGACATGCATTTTTGAGTAGGTATCGACAAAGTCAACAAGTTGAGACTATTAAATATTGTATTTATTTACGTAGGTAGGTAAGTACCAGACTTAGTGTCTGATATCGAATATGTATGTCGATATGTATCGAAGTTGTATATTGAAATAAAAATGTAATTTTAATATTTTATTCGTATCATTTTATCCCGACACAACAGATATGTAACTATCAATAAGATAATAATTTTTATCTTATCATTATTTATGAAATTATCTGATCTGAACTAAATGATGTATTTTGGATGGTAAAATCTGTTTTTAATTATTATTTTTCTTCAAAAAACACCACAGGACAATTATTATTTAAGCCATTTCTCCCTCACCGCTTTCCATCAGACACGCTCCTTAGGCAGAAAACTAGGGGCATGATGTATCTATAGTCTAAGAGTGGCATCTTTCTATACACATTATACACACAAACACACTATATTATATAAGATCCGCTGACTTCTGACTTCCAAGCATATTCGTGACTTTTGGGTTCATTACAAGGCTTTTTTGTTACTAATATCCACACCATACGCTAGGGCTAGGCATAGATCTACATTTTTTGCAATGGCTGAGACACTGTACAAGAAGAAAACTGCATATCTTGAAATTATATACACATAATAAAAGCGAATATAACTATTATAAAAGTAAAAATAAAATGAACCGTAAGTACTTTATCCACATACATATCATAAATAACGTGTCTAGTATAAAATTGAATATAAAGTAATTTAAGTTAGTTTAGAATAACTATGTAATTTTTCTTGTATGACGAACTGATAAATAAAAGAATTCATTCAAACATAGTAAGATAACTACAAATAATTAGAAGATAAAAAGAACTTTTTATATACCAATTTAAATTTTCTGTTGAATCATATAAACTTGACAATTCTATGTATTAATAAAAATATTTATTGTACTTGATAGAAATACTGAATAATTTTGACATTTCATATTGATGTGTAACGCACGTATATATTCATAATTTAGTTGCTAGGACCCCCTTAGCAACCAACAATAATATCTTTACATACAAAACAGAATTAACTGGAAATGAATTCAATTCTGCTTAAAAATAGCTAAAAGTATTGAAAGAATGCATTGTCGTCGTGTTCTGATATATTCTAAAAGTTTCAAATGTCTAGCTAGTCGGAAAATTAGTTAAAAATCTTCAATTGTCCAATACAAATCTTGGACAGACAAGAAAAAATTTGTACTGGACAAACAAAAATACGAGCTAATAAAAACGTGGTAAAATGTCTTATGTTCCGATGGTAGACCATAACAAGCATCATCATAATCTGGATCGATCATTGCTGGACGAAGCTTTCTTCGAGTGGATTTCATTCCTCTCGATACTGTGAATTGCGTCTCTTTACATCATCCATCAGCATTAGGACTCCGCTCTACTGCAGAATAATTAGATTTGCCCAGCTATTACATCTTCATCGAGCTATATTTGGTATCCATTTCCATCTAATGTTTTCTATTAGTCACTATCCTAGTCCATCAAATTTTTCAATTAAAATAACCATACCACTTTTGTCAAGTGTTACAATTCGCCGGTGCTCTTAACGTTCTGGTTTTGCTATCTCTGGTCTATTACATCGCATATTATCCTTGTTCGGTCCCCCATATAGTTATAATTTCGATTTTTGTCCTTACGCGTTATTCCCAACACGAACCGTTCCATCTATTTAAGTATTTAATAATATAAAATCAAATATAATAATACTAGCAAATATTATCAGGTGACAGTGTCACCTGTCAACAATCATATACGTCTTCTCCCTGTATCCTTCTCTCGCATACGTTTACCTGTATGTTCTATCTTACTGTCTTTGTTCTGGTGTTTCAAACTCAATTATTTGCCTGTGAGCTACTGTATGAGACTGGCGGAGTCTCCTGACTTTGCCGACCACGCCATCGCTAAACTCGTTCATTTCTCAAACGGCGACGATTAGCTAATGGTTCTTCTTCATCCACAATGTTTACACTCTTTGATTAATTAGATATGTTGCCCAACAACACCCATCCCTATTATAATGAGCCTTAAATCTCATGAATAACACACACACACTAATTTATCGATAATGTAATCACTCGATATGCTATTACCGCACTCTAAGCATCTGTCAAACGATTATGAGAGTATCATTTGTTTTCTTTCACGATGTGATTAAAATAACCGATTTTTCAAATTTAGAATTTCCATTTATACGTGTATGTTTAAAAGTCTTCTCCCTGTGTCCCTATCTCTAACGAATATTCATATGTTTTCTCTCTCAAGACATGTACCTATATAATAATATAATATATTATAATGTATTCAACGAAAATTAATGAATTAAGCATTAGCCAATGAATGCAACGTTATAGATATGCGAACACAATAATATTTGTAGTGAGGTAGGTACGATGATAAGTGGTATGTATAACTGTCAGCCAATAAAAACCATAGAAACTACAGTCCATGCCACATTAATATACATTGTAGTTGGTTTGTAAAGTCATTAAAACTAGCCACTTTAAAATCAAATAAAACGGTATATTCAGTCTATTGTGTGGCATCGCATTGAAAATACGAATAATTTATGATACACATCACATGACAAAAGAGTTAATTAACGTCAGTTATCTAATTTCATCTGACAAACAAAGAATAAAATTGTTAATACAAAATGTCCATACTAATTAATACTTGTGGTATTGTTAGTCCATTGTTATAATCACGACGATGTCGACGATTACTATTCCGTTATTTGCCTACTAACCGGGAAACATTGTTTACTTTAGTGAATATCGTCGGTGTTTTGTAAAAAGGGCGAATCAACCATTTTGGCGAAATCGAGATTTTAATGAAAATACAATATGTACCCCACTAGCTTTGTTGTGTAAAAACGGCGAATATTTATCTCCACAGGAAAGTACTTAAAAACGATAATCGACTAAAATTAAATTAATTAAAATTACGAAATAAAAAGCAAATGTGACATATTAGGCTTTTTAAAATATTATATGATAATACCTATTATAATGACAGTATTCTTTCTAAGATTTATTATAAACTTGTTAGATATTTATAATCATCTACAGGTAAAAAACAAATAAATGTCAAAAGTTAAAAACCCTCCTCCTGTAAAGTAGCATTTTGGTTAATTCGCCCTTTTTACAAAACACCGACGATATGTAGTTAGGTACATGTCAATACCTCTTTATTATTTAATTGGATTCGTGTTGGAAAATTATTAAATACCTTATCATTATAATATCAGCACTATCTTCTCGTTCGTGTTTTCAAAGCAAGGTGGAGTATCTTCTAGCATCCAGTAGCCTTAGCCAAATCCATAAATGATAGGTTTTTTGACTTCCTTGGGCCACGTTATCATCGATTGAAGAGGAATAATTATAAAACATAAAATATATATGAAATAGAGTTAATGTATGTACTTACCAGCACCGTAAGTAGTTACATACGTAACTGTATAGTTTATGTTTGCGCATTATTTTCCTCTTCACTCAATGTGCCGACTTTAGCATGTAATATTTTAATTATTCATTTATTTTGTTATTATTATATTTAAATATTACAAGATAAAAAGAACTTTTTATATACAACGTTTTTAAATTCTGTTGAACCATATAAACTTGACTTGACTAGCTTAAACGATAAAAAAAATTGTACTTGACATGTCAATCATATTGATTTCCATAGTATCGCACGTATATATCAATAATTTAGTTGCTAGGACCCCAACCAATAATGGTGTCGAAATAACTTTTCATACAAAAGAGAATTAACTGAAAATGAATTCAATGCTACTTAAAGATAGCTAAAAGTGTTTAAAAAATGCATTGGCATCGTGTTCTGATATATTCTAAAAGTTTCAAATGTCTAGCTAGTCGGGAAATTAGTTAAAAATCGATTGCAAGATTTGTACCGGACAAATAAGAATACGAGCTAAGAAAAACGTTGTAAAAAAGGGGAAACGTAAAACTAGTTTTCCGGGGATATTAAAACCTATCAAAGATTTGGATCAGAACAGAAAGAAATCCTGAATATATTATCGCAGTTCACTTACTTGGGCCTGTCTAGAGTCGCATGCGGCCCGCGGGCCGTGGCGTGAGCCCCCTTGCTGTTTACAATAATACCGGCTGTCCAAGCTAAGCAAATCTTGTTATAATATAAAAGTAATTTTATGTATCTAAGTCATTGAAAAGAAATGGGAATACGCCCAAGATGTACACTGTCTCTTTGTAGATTTTAAAACCGCATATGACTATATTGATAGAGAAGCTCTCTGGAATATATTGAAAGAATTTGAAATACCGTCAAAACTTATAAATATAATAAAAGTATGCATGGACGGATCCAGAAGTAGAATTCATATGCAAGGTAGTATATCAGAATCTTTTGAGGTGACAGCAGGACTAAAACAAGGCGACTCCTTATCACCAATGCTGTTCAACTTAGCTTTAGAGAAAGCCGTTAGAGAAGCTCTGAAAGCAGAAGGTGGAGTTACCCTGAATGGGTCCCATAAAATATTGGGCTACGCAGGTGATTTGGTGGTGCTCGGAGAATCTGAAGAAGAAGTCAGAGATATTTTCACTCCTCTGGAGGACACAGCGAAAAGGTTGAACCTACGAGTAAATGTGGGAAAGACCAAGTATTTGAAAATGACAAGAGGCATTGAACCCTCTGGAAACATTGGAATAAGAAACTCCTCGTTCGAGAGAACCTCTCTCTTCAAGTACTTGGGCTCCAACATTACCTCTAAAAATGAAATGTCCCTAGAGCTCTCTGACCGACTGAGAAGTGGAAATGCAGCGTACTTCACGCTGAGTCGTCTGTTCAGGTCCAAAATGCTGTCCATCAAAACGAAATTCCGGGTGTATAACGTGGTCATCAAGCCAATCGTCATGTATGGATGTGAAACGTGGGGTTTAACAGAAAAACAAGAAAAGGCGCTCCAAGTGTTTGAAAACAGAATCCTCCGGAGAATACTTGGACCCGTCAATGAGAACCACCGGTGGCGCATCCGCACAAACGCTGAGCTCTTCGACCGATACCAACCTAGAATCACTAATATTCTGAGGTCAAGAAGGCTCAGATGGGCGGGCCACGTTGTACGATCTGAAAGATCTAGAACTCTCTATAGGATTTACAAAGGCACACCAGCTGGCACTCGACCTCTTGGCCGCCCTCGACGGAGATGGGCGGACAACATTCAAAGGGATGCGGAAAGGCTGGGGATAGTCAACTGGGAAGAGAGAGCGCTGGACAGAGATTCCTGGAGAAACGTTGTGCAGTCGGCCATGGACCTGAACGGCCCCTAGCGCCAGTTTAATAATAATAATAAGTCATTTATTAAGATTGATGCACCTTGTTTATCTGCTGGAAAGTTTACACATTCTAAGCTCTGCACTGATACAAGTGAATGACACTGTCTCAAACATTCAAAGTTTAAAAAAGTGTTCATCAAGGGTTTACACTATCGCCTACAATTTTCAACATTTACGGAGAAAATATTATGATCATGATGTACAGGTTACAGGAAAGGGAGGTTTATAAATATTATATTGGTGGAAAAATATTCCAACTTTCGATTTGCAAACCACACTACATTCACAAAATTAACGAATTAATTACTTAATTATTTTTATTACGACAAAAATGGCCACGCTAGAACACGGCATTAAACGCGTAGAGGTGAAAAACAGTGCCCGGAGTCTTGCGATAATCGAATCCCATAGTTTGTTTGGACTTCAGATGGTTACTGATCTCGTTTATATTGGCTCATGCATTACATACCTACCAGAGTTTTCGAAAAGGAGATTAATCGCAGAATAGATGCATTGCTTTGGGGGTTTGAACAATCTAATATATAAAACTTAATATTTGTTTTTTTGTTTGTTTGTTTGTTTGTTCATATTTAATGCGCAGCCATACCGTTCATCCGATTGCGATAAAACTTTGTCAACTTATTGCTTGCACTTGCGCGAAGAGTATAGGCTATACTAATATATAAAAATGAATGTCTGTCTGTCTGTCTGTCCCATATGCGTTCCTATACCATTCATCCGATTGCAATGAAATTTTGATCAAGTGTTGTGTTCACGCCCGCAAAGGTTTCTGAATTGATACAACTATGTTCTTCTTCTTTTTCTTCTATTCTATCTTCTTCTATTCGTATGCGTTCTTATACTATTCATCCGATTGCGATGACATTTTGACCAGTTGTTGTGCGCACGCCTGCAAAGGTTTCTGAATTAGTACAACCATCTTCTTCTTCTTCTATTCGTATTCGTTCCTATACCATGCATCCGATTGCAATGAAATTTTGATCAAGTATTATGCTCACGCCCACAAAGGTTTCTGAATTGATACAACCACGTCTTCTTCTTTTTCATCTATTCTATCTTCTTCTATTCGTCTGCGTTCTTATACCATTCATCTGATTGCGATGAAAGTTGTTATGCGCACGCCCGCAAAGGTTTCTGAATTAGTACAACCATCTTCTTATTCTTCTATTCGTATGCGTTCCTATACCGTTCATCCGTTTACAATGTAATTTTGGTGAGTTGTCGTGCGCATGCCCACGAAGATTTCTGAATTAGAAAATCATCATCTTTTTCTATTCGTATGCGTTCCTATACCATTCATCCGATTGCGATGAAACTTTTGTCAGAAGTTGTGCGCACACCTGCATAGGTTTCTAATTTAGTATTATATAAAATACAAAGTTTGTTGTTTTTTTGTTCCATCCAATTTTGTTTTTTTTTTACTGCATATTAATAACATTAATAACGTTTGCATATTTTGGATTCGATTTTAATTTAGTGTTCTTTTGTTTGACCTTTACTCCTATTAGAATTATTTTCATATTGCCATATTGTATTACACAGATATTTTAATATTAAAAAAATAATTACCTCTTATTATTTTTTAAATATCTAAGATAAATATAACCACGAAGCGACCCTGTGCGAAGCCGGGTACTTCAGCTAGTATATTATAAAAAAGCAGTGCGATATAGACATTGACCAAAGTCTGATCAAATTTGTGTCTTCTCCATCTTTCATTATCATGACTTGGGCATAAACAAAGGGGGGAAAAATATTTATAAGGCTTATCGGTGGCGGAAACAACGAAGGTTGACGTGAAACAGTCGATGATTCGATCAAATGAAGAAAGGTTACGAGCCTCCCAATATTTTCAGCTATGCGGACGGCGAAATACAAGAATAGGTAGCTGAAAAGACATTTGAAAGGAGTCAAGATCCCCAACACGAAAATGAATAATTTACTTATTTGCGTAACTTTTGTAATGTAACATGTGAGCACAGTATTTAAGATGACATAAGTTTAAAAAAATATTTCATACTATTCATTTGATTCGAATCATGCAAATATCATCGCGTGATTGTTATAAATAATATAAATAAGTATTGCAAACGTCATGAAATAATGTGAATTTATTTTTTTGACATTGTCAGCTCTTATTGCTTCATTTTTCCAAACGGGATCTCCATTCTCTTACAATGTATGGATATTATTATGTAAATTGTAAAGAGAGAAAAACAATTTACACTCCCTTGACCCGAATAGTCAGCAAACAAGATAAATCCAACTTTTATGACTTTGATGATTTGCGGTAAACGTACTCAGCATATAATATAATATATTATTATTATATGCTATAAATAAGCACATAATATAAATAATTATAATAAGTAATCAATAAAATGAACGAACAATATTTTTCTATGATTGCAATATATTGACTACTGGGTGAACAATGAACATCAATACTATTATACCGTAAATGTACATTGAAGTTAATGGCCCCACAAAACCACACCCGGTCTTAATCTGGCGCATCACGGGATCCTACATTTGATGTGAAGCTTTATTTTTTATTTTTACGACTGGGAATGTCTTAGGAGCAGTTACCCAAGACTAAAGTCGACATGCACTCTAATGTTCTTTGACTGAATTTACTTAAGTTAAGAGTATCCATGGGAGAAATGAGCTCGTAGAAGTAATATTAAAAATTGTAGTAAGTGATAAAAGCTAATACAAAACTGCCGAACATTCTAAGTGAAGAGATCTTCACGTCAGCAGTATGACGCCGCAAATTTTCTAAATGCAACGAAATTGGCCTTTATGGCGACCAGGTCGGACGGCCCAACAGCTGCTTAAACCGACTTCAGTAGCTCTTCCCTTTCCGAACAAATTTTAGGACATTACCAGAGGATGTGGATAAGAATGTAGGTACATGTCACTTTCAAAAATACCTACTCCTACTATTCAGACACCCAACTGCGTTATGTAATATTATTTTCCACGTAAAAGGCAGACTTGGTCTAAGAAGAAGAAGAATTATTATTGATATGCCTTATATTTAGTGCTATAAATATTTTTGAAGTTATACTTCTTTAGGCGCGTTTGGAAAATCAGATCAGAGTGTATTTTTGGCGTGTGACATGTAACACATAATTTATTTTTTCACACAAAAATAAACGCGCTCGATTGGATTTGAGCCACCGATTGTTCGGTTATCAGCCGAACCCACTACCATTACGTCACACTATTATACTCCAATCGTGATGATTGTACAGTATAATATTATAGTTTAGAATTGTTCCGTTGCCTAGGCAGCGAATTTATTATTGTCGGGCATTTGCAATTCCTTACGTAAACAAACTATTATATGTCCTAGTGCAAATAATTATATAATTTAGTAATATAAGTTAAAGTGTATCGAAATATACCAACGGCGTTCCAATAAGCGGTCCTTTTTCCTGAGTGTGTAATTTAACAAGATAATTAAGAGTTAGTCGAAGAATCTACGTCTGTTTTAGTTTTTTACGCCAAAGAAGTATAACTTCTAACACGCGTACATAAGTACACACACCGATTTTTTTTACGACGAAACGTTATGACAATATTCAAATAGTAAAGTTATTACTTTTTTTAACACAACTATCATAGTTCAGTATATTGATTCATATAATATTGATTATATGAATTTCACCTAAACAGACATTGTTTATAATAATATAAATGTTACATAAATAAACATTATTTAAAATAGTCATATCTTACGATATAAACTTATACGAATATCTAGTTAACTATATTTTGCATGCGTATATTTATTAATTAAATAAAACTAAAGCTATCATCACGTCCATTGTGATGATAAAGTTAAATTAATATAGAATAAATAAACCATTAATATATGCTATTTTATGACCACCTTGCAAAAAACCATAAAATAACTTATGTCATCCACATCCACCATTTTTAGACTGAGCTACTATTTTTTTTTTTTTTGCAATATTGCATTATTCAATGATATGGTAAGTATTTATTCAAATTAATGAATAATTTAATTATTAATATTAGAATTTATTATCACCTAGATTGTAAGGATCGTTTTTCAGCAGCATACTAATTACCTAGTTTTAACTTGATGACAATGTTGTATGTTGGTATATTAATGTAAGTAATCTTGTTAAAGTTAGCTAATTTAATTATGGTTAAAATAAACGTAAGTACCTACGTACATATTAAAGACAAATTTTATTTTCAATTATTGTAGCTTTGATACGTATAAGTGCTAAGTACCAACGACACTCATATCGAACAATAATTTTATTTTGGAATAAAGGCTTGTTTACACGGTTATCAGTAATACTAATGCTTATAACTAATTAGCCTGTTTACACGTGGCGGTATAGGTGCGTGCAGTGAATAATAGCACTAATGCGTAAACAAGCCTTAATGCAGAGATGTTAACGCAAAGTAACCGTATTAATATGAATACTACTAGGTAAGGCCTTCTACACATGGAGTGAGTGCATGTGGACACCTCAATGACGTCACATGTACCTCGACCATACTCGGCAGTTGTCACGGCGCGAGTGCGTGTGGACGGCTCAATGAGGTCACATGCATCTGGAATGCGCGCGAGTCAAAACCCACCATGTGTGAAGAGTCACGTCGTATATTATTTTTTCACTTTCACTAAGGAGTTGTAATAAAAATAATATATGTTTGTCTCACTCAATTTATGTCGCCGATTTCGGCATAGTACGTTAGACGTCTATAAGTCTAATTTTGCCTTACGCTCATTATGTATTATTTAGTATTTATTATTTATTATATTAGTATTTAGATGGACAGTATGTTTGGTGAAATTGTTTGCAGATCAAAACAGAAATAGGGTAGATATTATTAATTCTTCAGTAATCTTCCGGTGTACCTAAAATGAAAACTGTTCAAACAACGTGTAGATCTCGCGTGCATTCGATTGCGAAACATTTATCGTCGCTATAATAAGAGTCCAAGAAGCTCAAGGCTGTATGAAAATGTCGCTGTAACTCATTAGGTCAGTAAACGAAATATTTGCATATGGGGTCAAACAAGGGTATGCGACAGTATGTTATGTACCTAGGACCTAGGTGAAGGCGCATGGCCCTCACAGGTTTGGAGGACCCCTTTCAAAAATGTTGTCTGTGTGATAAATAGCTATTGGGTGTTGAGATTTATGTTGCTAGGTTTTAAAAAATATATATATTAATTGATATTTGACACTCAGATAATGAAAAATAGACATCTTTTTAAGATTTAGGTACTTTCTGACAAAACGAAAGATTCATCATGGAAAACCTCCACTGGTATGGTGTAATAGAGAGTACCACAAACCATGGATGGAAATTGGCATTACACATAGCACGAAGAATAGACAATCGCTGAATAATATTCTAGTCATTTAGTAGTTCTCTATTGGTAGAAAGTTTCTGAATTATAAACGAAGAGGCCGCTATATCGATAAGATAGTTAAGTTCTGCGGAAGTATGAGGCAAAGGAATTCACAGCGATGAGGTCGTAGAGGCATTCATCCAGCAGTTGATTGATTCGGAATGATTACTTTAATAATAATATATTCTAGTATTGTAGTAGCATTAATATGTGGGTACACAAGACATATAAATTGTCGTATAAAGAATCCGACAGTTCAATTTGATATTCCGACATTTAAAACAATGCAATATGCCAAAGAGGATTTTACCTATAAACACCCCCAATATTTTCAGTTATTTTCCGCTCCTGTTCGCATGCTAGCACTTTCCCCAAGTGAGCGGGATGCCACATAGCGAAATAGATGCGTGCTGGCAGTTCGGCGATAACGAAATTTGAAAGATTCGTTCTCCTCTGCCGCGCTTTTAAGGACCGGAAATTACGAACGTTTCCGGTAGCTTAAAGTGTGAGTGGGAAGCAGAAAGCGCTTTTTTCCGTTTCCTCGTTCGAATTTAGAATTCAGTATTCCCAATTCGAAATGTTTTCACACCACTACAAGCCGTCAAGTCTCCCCAATAGTATGGAATGATTCAACACAACCAGAGCTATAAAGAAAATTTAAGTTTAGAAAGAAGTTTTTCCAGTTTTAATTTTAAATTTGCACATTTTAGAATGAAATGTCTTGCTCTTATAATATATTTTTTTAAATGTCTTATAAGTGATGTATAAAAGAATTATTTAAAATAACAATATATTCTATAACAATAATGATTATTCCACAGACTTTATTAATAACGGATTCCTCATCTAAATAGATTGATCAGTTCAGAATGTCGTATCAAGCGCACGAAGCCGGTTCTGATTGTTATTGAATTAGGTATGTAGAATAATTTTTTATAATTATTAATATATTATAATATCTTTCCACCATTAATATGGTTCAATGTTGAAGTCACTGATTTATATTTATAGTTTATACACAGCATTACTTACAAAGTCTCAATATTTATATTAGCACGTTAACAGAGTATGGCAATATTGCTTTTTAAGACATGCTTGCGAATTTGCGATATTCACGCTTATCGCAGTCTAAGTAGACTTTGTCGAACACATTCAATATTATGATGTTGATCTGTGTTCAATTATGAACATGCCAACACGCCAGTAAGTTGTATATATATGAGCATTAACAAGGACGCTCTTATTTTCCAAACGTTGTGTTCAAGTAATAAGTCAATAATTGAGGTTACTACATTACTAATTGTTGAAATAAAAGATTAAGTTCAAGCTTTTGCATGTTTGTAGAATTCATGTGTCCGTTTACATGATACAACCAGTCTTAATAATTGAGTTAGTCAATCTTGTATTTATTTTTATTACTTTTTGAGCAGTAAAGCCATTAATATATCTGAAAAATTTCATTATCACAATAATTATTTCTTGGTGAAATGACAATATGGTATTAAGAAATAATAAATTGTGGAAATGGTACAAAAAATAAAATATAATAACTAACATAATTAACATAATAGCTCGCCATAGCAGATGCCAGCTTTCATTATGCAAAATAAAACTATACATTTATTGAAGAAGCTTTCCATGAATTTTAAGCGTAGCTCAACTACCATGAATTCATTTATAGGCATAGGAGGGTGCCATGATTTTAATACCCATTTCAAGCTCTAGTGGAGTGTGTAGATACCTACATAATTTTATAATAAAAAGTACTTTTATTTTGATTGAATATTACTTTTACAACGCACCGCGGTGGCCCAGTGACAAAATCTCTGCTTTAAAGACGTAGGCCGCGGTTTAATGCGGAATTAATAATTCCGCGGAAAATGGGGAAATCTCAAAATTTGAATCGCTATGTCAACATAGGCATTTCTTTGTCTAAAATATGCCGACACGTTAATTTTAATACACTTTAAATGTGCTCTTATTTCATTAATTTTACATCGACTGAAATAGGCATTTCTACCATTGAAAGAAAGAACATATTAAAGTACTTTCTCATACTCGACTCAAAATGGCCAACATCTGACATAAGCACTACGGTGCATGTTTGCAGCATCAGTCCCGTGCGGCTCCGTCTCGGGACGGAATGAGCACTTAAAATCATTTCTTTCAGACACGTTTATAGCGTCACGTAAGGCGGCTGTGCATACATGACGGGTGGTAGTAGGAACCTAGGTAGGCACTTTAAATTTTGTGTTACAAAGTATTAACATAGAATAAATATTAACTTAATTAACTATTTCTTTTATTCAACATATAAGACACAATATTTGAGAATGTAACATTCTATAATATATTGAACATAGATACATACCTACATAATTTGAAATCATATAGATAGAATGTTACATTCTCAAATCTTGTGTCTTATTCGTTGATTAAAGAAACAGTTTATTAAATTATTAGCAACTCTAAGTGCGTTATAAAAACTAAATAATGGAGTGATCCGCGACGTCGGTTAGTAATTAATAAGGAATTAATTGATACGTGCCTTAATTTAATAATAATTAACCTAAACCGATAGCTAATAAAATAATATTATAATGCAATTCGATAAGCATTTCACGAAACAACAACTAGTTTAAATCGTCGTAATTTAGTAAAAGGCCCGTAGCTTAATTGGAAAAGCATACTGGCGCGAATCCAGCAGATACAGGTCAAGTCCCGTCGGGTGTCGTATTTTTTTTCTATACAATGATATTTTTCTAGTGTGTATATGCATGAGATATTTTCAAAGTATGTTTGTTCAAATCTTAATTTGCCTGAAATAAATAATTTGCTTACAATACAAACGCGATATTAAAACAACATTGTTTTATAAAATAGTTTATAATATATTTTATTTACCCTTGGAAGACAATGGAATATTATATTATAGGGCTCCGCTATTAATAGATTTTTAAGTACTTAGAACAATAGCACTGTTTTATTACTTTCCATAAATACATCGTAAAGTGCAGTGACCTGATGAATTGTTTTTATTGTCAGTATTAATCCTAAAAACATATTATTATTTACGTTTTATCGGTGTGTCAGCTATCTATATTCTAGTATTAGTGGATGCACTCATATTTTTTATCGCTTGTCAATCAAACTTTTCCAATAAACATCTCGAGTTCATCAATCTATAAGCATTCATATAATTTTATTATACCCACAGAAAAATGCATTTTTTATCCGGTATCATTGATTCAAATCTTAATAACAGTATATAAACATAATAACATTTATAGCTACCGATAATGGTATAAGTCTAGCTAATACTTGTTATTTTTTGCTATATAATATTATTATTGCATCAGTTGATTTATGAATTAATTCGAATTAAAATGTATAAATTCAGTTATGTACAGTAAAAGTGGTACGAAATTATTATTGCTATAGTACAGTAATGCCCGACTTCAAGTAGGCTGTGATCTAATATCTAGTTCCAAAAATGGCAGTGATCCATCTCTCTCTCCCATTGTCATCCTTCAACTTAAACTAACGTAATATAATTATTATGTTATTTAGCTGCGTATATTAAAGCGTTACAAACAAAACAACAACACTTGTCATTCACCATCATAAAGAACGTCTCACTGGTACGTACCGACGTAGGTACTCATCGTTAAACTATTAATTATCTTGCTGTGCAAAGAGTCTACTGCGCGACGGTAGGAGGTAACTATGACTCATTTTAAGGTGCGGGGATTCCTACTCTTTCTCTCACTCATGCGGCAGACTATGAGTGATTGAATACGAATCAAGTGACACAACTAGGTCACACGAGTTTCCTCGTGGTTAAGTTGAAAACTACTTTAACGTAAGATGGGTTAGGAAATAATAATGGGAATCGTTAAATGAAATCATATTATCACAAATCAATTCCCATAGTACGATCGACCAAAATCCATACCGCGATCGATGCACGATGACACAACGTAATGCATACAAGTACAATGCAATTTTAAATTTGGAATATCGATGGTTGTCATGGCAGTTTCATTTGGTTTACATGACATGTTTATCGAGAAAACATGTTCTATGGGTTTACTCATTACTGGGATATACCTATTACTACATTTTCAAATGTACGTAGGTATGTACATATTGCAAAATTAAGTTAAGAATAAGTTAGTAGACATGCCTTTATGTTTAAATCATGTTTGCATAAACAACACCAAATTAATGATAGGTAATTATTAAATTAATAATCGAAGGACCAAATGTGATTTCGGGGGGCAATAACTGTGTTTTACCAAATTACTCTGCAATAGTCTGCATATCCATTATTATGTAGTATTAGTTAACTTATTTGTGTACAACATATACCTTATCACTTTTTATAGTGTTGTATTTGTCAATAATGTAATCATCGACAGGATATGAAAAACTAACTAAAACAGGAAATGTCGCATAATATCCTAATAATATAAAACAATAAGTTTAACTATACCCATATTTAAACATGATAAAGAGATTGACAATAACATGAGTAATAATTATAAAAAAAATATGATTGATATGTTTTTAGGTACATATATTAAAAAATGGCTTCCATATCGCGGGTGCTAACCCAAGCTAAGCGTTAGGGACGTTATAGTGTTATTTATTTAGAATTTCATCTTCAGCATTCCAAAAGTGCGTCAGAAAGTGTTATTCCGTGACAAAGCGACAACTATTTTTTGGCAGAATAGTTACTTAGTTAAAAATATTTGACGAAACATATATGTTTTTTCAATTTACTTTCCTCTAAAGGTGCAACATTGTAACTACTAACGCCTTTCTGGTTTATTAGAGTAAATATTATGTGCAAAAACACTATGAAAATATTATATTACTTAGATACAAATAATAAATTATTACATCTACCTCTAGGTCGTTTCCTCAAAGCTAAGGATCGCGATGACCAAGACTTTCCACCCCTCTCGGTATTTTGCTTCTCTCAGGGCAGAGTGAAGGATGCTCATGAAAACTACGGTTAGATACGAAGCATTTGGCTAACACCACATTATATTTATTATTATAATCAATAATTACCTTTCACTTGCCCTCAGGGTCCATGACACATCGTACAATAATATGGAGAACAGAAATGTTTCCAACAGCGTCATTTACGTGTCAATTGAATTTGCCAGATCCTTACATAATATAGTGGTAATACGAAGTTCTTATTTCTGCTTCACATCCGAATTTTCTACATAAACCTAAACATAAACGAAATCTTACTAACGCCTTTCTGGCTTAGCAGAGAAACATTTCACCTGCAAAAATATATTACATAAAAAATAATTACTGTATATATCTATCGCTGTTTTAAAACCACGTGTGTATAACATAATTTACCTTAGTCTAGCCAGTTGTTATTCTGTACTATTATTATATACCAAACTGATAAGATAAAGTTTTCCTTCAAAGGTATCTAGGCACTTCTAATATTTATCTCATTCATGTTTTTAACTTATTGTACACAAACTATGAAAATAATATGTGAGTATAGGAAAACATTCAATGTCCACGTGTACAAGTAAACAAGTAGGTACATCCTATATTGGTAGGTACTTAAGATACTTTACCTAATGATAGTGTTAAGTATTATTGAAAAAGTTTAAAAATAGATCATGTAGCTACCTAAGTAAGACTGTAATCATTCAAAGATAACAGAATAAACATATATAGTTGCTGAGCCAAAAGGTCGTAAGTAATTTCGTGATGAAGTTACAGCGTGTTGTTTTATAGGACATTAGTGAAAAATATATACGAGGGACCAGTTAAAATATTATTTCATTTTGCTGTCATGTCAAATTGAAAATCGCTGGTTACGCCATCTTGGCTTAACAATTTCAATATGAAATTTAGAATCTTATAGTAGATTTATGTAACTTAATAACGTAAATTGACACCTTCTTAGAGAAGGAGAATAATATGAAACCACAGTGTGATGAATGATGATAAAATATATTAGACGTCATATTTTTTTACGAGGATTTGTTCGTTACCCGTTCGATCACAGCCGGATTGAAGTATTATTGATTGAGTAAAGAAAAAATACCAAAATGAAAATTCTAGCTTATATTCCAAAGTAAGTACAACAAAATCTGAAGGTAAGTACTTAATATTCCACTGAGTAGGTTAAAATAAAACAATAAAATATCATATGTCATTATTGGACAGGGGGTCACTATATTTACTAAGAAGATAACGTAAGTTGATATCAAATTAATAATTTTATTATAATATTGTTTACATCGTGAGATTTTTGTAATTTGGTTTTATAAGAGGCGTAATGTTACAATTTTAGTTTTGTTTTTATTGTTTATTAATATCAATTTATATTGATATATGAGTCGATAAAAAGATAAGTCTCATCATTATTTACCGTTTTAGCTTCGCAATTCTATGGAATATTTTTTAAGACATGCAGATGGTGCCTGCCATTAAATAAGTAGGTAGGTAAATAATTATTTCTTATTTATTTTAAGTAAAATTTAAAGTCCGGAGCGTAGATCGATTAAGCCACGGTAATTTTGAACATGCCATTAGCATTTAATTTTCTGGCAATCTATTCAGCAATATTTATGTAAAGAAACACTCCGTCTGTTTATTTACTACTTCTAATTCTAGCCGTACATTATGTATTTGTAATTGTTATTGTAAAATTAAACCTAATAGCAAGCGACAAATCCAAAGAATATTGATAAAATGATAAAAAAATGACGACTGAGGACGACTGACAGTGAAACTTACAAAAGCACCATTAGGTCCCTACTCACTGCCGACCATGGTTGCCAGCAACCAGAAAGTATGACTGGTTGCCGCAACCACGTGGGTAAATGCTGATTTCCTTTCTTATGCTTCGTGGTTGGCGGAGACTGGTCAACAGTGCGTAAGGGGACTTAGATACAATTAGATAGGTTACAGAAATATTTAAAACAAGATACAATTTTATACTTAAGTTTCGTCAAACTGTCGATTTATCTATAAAAAATCCTATTGTAAAATCAATATAACTTGATTTTACTTAATTAGTTCTGTCATAACAAAAGAGCATGTCATAACGAGCATGATGAAATTACAATTCTCGTCACGTTAAACTATATTAATTTGTAATTAAATGTAAATGTAACAGCCGTTGTTAATAGGATAGAAAATAATTAATAGCAAATAATCGTATAATGATTAAGCAATGAAAGGTTTTTTGTTCAAATATACTCGTACCCACCGTTCAATTTCGTATATTTTAAGTGATTTTATTTTATTTAAAAAAAAACGTGGTTATAAGTATGTCCGATGCATATTTCTATAAAATAGAGAAGATTGACATGGATTTATAATGTATGCGAATGTCATTGTTTAATGTTTAATGTTAATACATATTACATCAGATGTCTGAGTAAATACTTACATATTTATTTTTAAATAAACAATATATAAATTTTCAATACATTACGTAAGAGTTACCAGCAGAATTTTCACGGCGTTTGCATCATTGTTTGTCGTATTTTATTGGAAAATTAATAAATACGTTATTTTTCATACGCGTGTTGATTATTTGAACAATTGTATTTTGTTGTGAAAATTCTGGGAATATGTTTTTCTGAATCAATTGAGAGCAAACAAACCAGCACATTCCATAAATGCATAATATCATCATATTAAATTCTTTCAATAAATTATGTGATAAAAAATAGTTTAATTAATCACGGCCATCTTTGATAAAATTGTTATCCTTAATTTAAACCGACTTATTTAACCTCAGGGTTTGATTGTGCGCTGTAAAACAATATTACAAAACATACGCGAAGCTCCAGATTGTATATTTTTATATGTTGTCGTGTCCTGGTTTAACGTTACATTTTCCACCGTAGTTTAACCTTTGAATCGACCTTTTGACATTATGAAACTCCGTAATAATAATGTATTACCCACATCCTTTGACAATATCAACCAGACAAGGCACATATGGAAGGGATCTTTTAATATTATTTTAAAACCAGTTTATTTTGGAATTACGGCTACGAACTAAATACTAATATTAAGGCGAATTCTCTACCTACCATAGGCACCTAGCGGAAAAATACGAAGCTTGCATGTTGAGACATTTTTTTGATAATCTAATCCAGATAATCCACTAGGTGCCTCTGGTAGGTAGAGGATTCGCCTTAAGGCCTTGTTCAGATGGCGCGATTTGACTCGCGCTTAAAAACTCGCGCCCATCTCATGTACCTCATTGAGCCGTCCACATGTAATCGCCGCGAGTCACTTCTCGCGCGCGGTCTAGGTACATGTGACTCACTGAGCTGTCGCATCACGGCGAGACACGCGTCATCTGATCAAGCTCCAAATAAGCGAAGCGGGTTACCTTTTGGGCGAGGCTATAAAAGGTACAATTCTCGAGTATGGAAAATATGGGGGAAAAACTTAAACACGTGTTAATATCAGTAGTTACGTCTGTATCATAATATAAGTACATTAATGTTTTTCACGTAAATACGCACCTACTACTAACTATTAATCTGTTCTCTCTTACAGCGGCAGGGTGCAGGTAGGCAACTAATAGTACATACATGTTTACCCTCCGTCTAGCTCTACCACTAGGTAAATCACCTAATGAGAATTCCTCGCCCCAGATGCCTACTATACGTGGCGCCAGACCTCTCTTACTATGGAAATACCTACTAATTCTAAATACATAGATTATCTCGGACTCCAGATATAGATAAATGGACGAACTGCTAACAAGATTATCTGAAGATCAAGACCGGGGTGGAGTGCTTCTGCTCATATGAATAGCTATCAATAAAAGTGATCTACCACTGTTACTGAAACGTCAAATGTTTATTCAATTTGTTCTGCCTATATCGAAATATGGACAAGAAACAATATGATAATACAATGTGGTATGAAGAGATCCATATTCCCATGTTGGGTATATCAGGCAGCAAACGAAAAATAAATAATAGGTTAAGGGCGAAAAATATATAAAACAAACTGTAAAGATCTTGATAGATCTTGGAGATGGGCAGGCCAAATCGTTTAAAGAAATCTTCGCTGAGTGAATTTTATGATTCAGTTATACGCGATAATCGAATTTGGCGGAATTATGTTTCAAACGAGAGTCTATGATATGAACTGATAGGAACGAGACAGCAAAGAGAGACATTCATTCAGCATTGGATCGAGTATGACTAATATGATTATAACTAGGTATATCATCAAATATATATATTATATATTTTTTTAAAGTGATTAATTACCTACCATATATTTTTTTGTATTATTTCCACAATTTTCAACCAAGGTCGGTTTCGATCTCGAGACATTTTCAATTTTCCATTCAAATTTAGGAAATGATACAAAAGCTAAAATATAACAACCATATTAGGTATATGGTATATTATAACCATATTATTATTAATACCATGTCGTAAATTTGAAAATAATGTAAATTTGTATGTTTGAATAAGGCAAAAAATCAACAATTCGACTGTGTATAGGAAAAAGGGCGTAACCCTCGATTTTTCGAAAAGTGCTTTTATTAGATACTAGCTGAAGTACCCGGCTTCGCACAGGGTCGCTTCGTGGTTATATTTATCTTAGATATTTCAAAATAATAAGAGGTAATTATTTTTTTTAATATTAAATATCTGTGTAATACAATATGGCAATATGAAAATAATTCTAATAGGAGTAAAGGTCAAACATAAGAACACTAAATTAAAATCGAATCCAAAATATGAAAACGTTATTAATGTTATTAATATGTAGTAAAAAAAAACAAAATTGGATGGAACAAACAAACAACAAACTTTGTATTTTATATAATAATAATTTAGAAACCTTCGCAGGTGTGCGCACAACAACTGACAAAAGTTTCATCGCAATCGGATGAATGGTATAGGAACGCATACGAATAGTAGAAGAAGATGATTTTCTAATTCAGAAATCTTCGTGGGCATGCGCATGACAACTCACCAAAGTTTCATTGCAATCGGATTAATGGTATAGGAACGCATACGCATAGAAGAAGAAGAAGATGGTTGTACTAATTCAAAAACCTTCGCGGGCGTGCGCACGACAACTGGTCAAAATTTCATCACAATCGGATGAATGGCATAAGAACGCATACAAATAGAAGAAGAAAAACATGGTTGTACTAATTCAGAAACCTTTGCGGGCGTGCGCACAACAACTGGTCAAAATTTCATCACAATCGGATGAATGGCATAAGAACGCATACAAATAGAAGAATAAAAAGATGGTTGTACTAATTCAGAAACCTTTGCGGGCGTGCGTACAACAACTGGTCAAAATTTCATCACAATCGGATGAATGGCATAAAAACGCATACAAATAGAAGAAGAAAAAGATGATTGTACCAATTCAGAAACCTTTGCGGGCAAGGGCACAACACTTGATCAAAATGTTATTGCAATCGGATGAATGGTATAGGAACGCATACGAATAGAAGTAGAAGATGATTTGTTAATTCAGAAATCTTCGTGGGCATGCGCACGACAACTCACCAAAGTTTCATTGCAATCGGATGAATGGTGTAGGTACGCATTCGAATAGAAAAAGAAGATGATGGTTGTACTAATTCAGAAACCTTCGCAGGCGTGCGCACAACTCACCAAAGTTTCATTGCAATCGGATGAATGGTATAGGAACGCATACGAATAGAAGAAGAAGAAGATGGTTGTACTAATTCAGAAACCTTCGCGGGCTTGCGCACAACAACTGGTCAAAATTTCATTGCAATTGGATGAATGGTATAAGAACGCATACGAATAGAAGAAGATAGAATAGAAGAAGATAGAATAGAAGAAAAAGAAGAAGAAAATGGTTGTATCAATTCAGAAACCCTTGCGGGCGTGAACACAACACTTGATCAAATTTTCATTGCAATCGGATGAATGGAATAGAAATGCATACGAATAGAAGAATATAGAATAGAAGAAGAATAAGAAGAAGAAGATAGTTGTACTAATTCAAAAACCATTGCGGGTGTTACCACAACAACTGACAAAGGTTTCATTGCAATCGGATGAATGGTATAGGGACCATACGAATAAAAGAAGATAGAATGAAGAAGGAGAAGAAGATGATGATTTTTCTAATTCAGAAACCTTCATGGGTGTGCATACAACCACTTACCAAAATTTCATTGCAATCGGATGAATGGTATAGGAACCATACGAATAAAAGAAGATAGAATGAAGAAGAAGCAGAAGATGATGATTTTTCTAATTCAGAAACCTTCATGGGTGTGCATACAACCACTTACCAAAATTTCATCGCAATCGGATGAATGGTATAGGAACGCATACGGGACAGACACACACACAGACAGACAGACAGACATTCATTTTTATATATTAGTATAGCCTATACTCTTCGCGCAAGTGCAAGCAATAAGTTTACAAAGTTTTATCGCAATCGGATGAACGGTATGGCTGCGCATTCAATACGAACAAACAAACACACAAACAAACACACAAACAAACAAATTTTAATTTTTATATATTAGATTAACAATATACTTATACAACTAAATACACGTTCTATAAAAGGGAAGTAAGCCGCCAATGCCGAATTATTATCTAAATTCAGGTTTTAATTAAGATTAATTAATTTTTAATTTATGGAAAAAAGCATTTATCCTCAATTTTAATGATTTTTCTGTAATAACTTCCTTAATTATTATTAGATCGAAAATATATTACACCAAATCATCAATCATCATGCACCCAATGTCTGTGCCTATTTTTTTAAAATATTATATATATCTCTCAAAAAACGTTTTTTGCCTCTCCTGTAAAATTTGTTCTTTGAGGGTTACGCCCTTTTTCCTAAACACGGTCGAATTAATATAAGGAAAATACTAGTGAAGTATATAGGTACCTCTATAATTTAAGAAATATATAACCACAATAAAAAATCTTTTTGACAAAAGTACGACATCCAGCAGGTTTCGAACCTGCGACCCTCGGGACTCGCGCCCATGTGCACTGAAACTATGTTATAGGTGTCCTAAGTCTTGTGAGTTATTCATTGAATAATAAAATATTTTATTTGACTAATATAGTATTTAGTTTAGTCATGTATTTTCATGAATAATATATTGAGATAGCCCTAACTATCGTTAAGAATGTTGATATAATTAATGTTGATATAGTATTTTTTATACTTAGGTAGATTTAGCAAACTTACCAATACAACTTCGAATCGCTTTTGCCGTACGTATTGTACCCATGGTGCCACTGTCGAATACTAACTAGACTAGAAATAATCACATAGTTTTAAAAATAAATAGAAGAGAAAGATTTTTGTCTCGTTAATTACCTATTGTAATAGCAATAAAAAAAAACAAAAAAACGTGTATGATAAGTGTACTTTGAGGATGAAACACCTTCGGAATACTAAAAATCTGCAATTATTGTGTGTTTTTTTTTGTTACAGGCATATCGCACATGACATATTAATAAGATAGAAATAGGTATGTGAAAGTCAGTCGCCATTGACCAAAGCTTTGACGCCGATTTCGGGTTTATAACTTTATAACGGTCAGGCCATGTAACCCAAGAAATATAAAGTGTTCTAAAATATAACCAATATTTAATGCACGTTACGTTTACGTGACAAACTTTAATGCATATTATGAGACAGACGTAACTATTGAAAATAATATTCTTTAATAATTTTTGTATCCCATATTTCTCCGTACTCAAGATTTACCTTTTTACAGCCTTGGGCCTCATCAAGAGTGCGAAGAGAGATTATTTTAATGTACCCTGGTTACTAGCAAGGAGTTCAAATTTTTTTTTTCATTAAGTAGGAACCCTATATTAATTAATGTTTGTCTCAAGCCAAAGTTTATCCAAATGAATTTGAGTATGAATGAATGTACCTACTCTAAGCTGTATTTAATCATCATGCCTTATTTTTCTAATAAACCATAAATTCCGATTACTTATCAGAATTAGGCATAGTTATAAATAACCAGTACAAATATTTAAAGTATAATTTATTTTTGTGACATCCTCAATTATTGGTATTTTTCATTGGAAATTTTGTTACTTACGACAATTCGACCAGTCTGTTACTAAGATCATACACCTGTATACACGATTTAAAAAAAAATGTCAAAAGAGAAGTACTGTGTACGGCCTTGATACAGGTGTAAACTAGATTTCTTTATAAATAATTAATATAACGTCATTTATAAATTAAGATATAAGTAAGTGAAATAATTCTAAATAAGTAGGTAGGTAGGTATCCAATGAGCAAACGACTGAATCTAAATAATGGGAAATGTATTAGAATCGGACATTATTTTCTATTAAATACTTACTTACATAATATTATTATAACTTATCATTTTAGCGCATTTACATGCATATTAGCATACTAACCAACTAAGTAATATTACTATCTTAAGAATCATACAAAAAAACTAGAATGTAGTAGTTATATGAATAAAAAAATGTAAGTATATGTTACAAGAACTGATGAAAAAAAATCATGTATTATAAAAACAAATCTTTTTTTAATATGTTGAAACTCCCACTAATCATACCGGAATATTGCATCAGCCGAACAAACCGTCTGAAATCAAATGAATACTGCAAAGCTATTCTTCGAATAGAGTAAGCCAGTGATACCCAACGCTCTTATTGGTACGGTTAATTTATCAATTTTCTAACTGACCCGCGATGGCCGAGTGGTTACGCGTCAGGCTTATAATGTCGTGGGTCCCGGGTTCGAAACCTGACATGGAAAATTATTTTTGTTTTTCAATGTGTGTTTGGACCTAATAAGTTGAGCTAAGATCATTTTCTCGTAAAAAATCGGTTAATACAACCCAGTGGCGAATAGTGAAGGTAGGCTGTCTGGATACGACATAAATAGTGCACACTCTTTCAGTGAAAATTATTTGTTTTAGTTGAATTAAGAATACATTGTCATATTATTACAGACGGTGTTGGTGTATTTTTAAAATTCATTGAGCCCTGCCTAAACCAAACCACAATAGATAAAAATTATTCTTCTATCTATCAAATATCTAAAATGATGTATTTAATTTAGGATTTAATGGCATAATTTTAGATATTTTATAGATAGATGAATATTTTTGACAATTATATATTATGACTTGGTTACGCAGGGTTTAATTGAGTTTTAAATACTATCCAACACTATCTGCAAACTGTATGTAGTCTTAGTTCAATTAAAAAATGTATTTATGACTGACAAAGCTTAGTGTGCACCACTATTTATGTCGGATCTTAATAGCCTACCTCCACCCTTCGCCACTGATACAACCTCTACTCTGTGGAGGCCCATATAATATTATTATGATTGAATAAGGTTATAAAAATGTTTGCTGGCAGCACAGGAAACAAATTGACGCAGATAATAATGTAATATTCTCCACGTCTCTTTCAGATATGTCCGACAAGTCGCTGTAGTCGCATATATAGAAGACTTCTCAGTGACATACATACCTGTCCTGGGGGCAACGCGTGTGTAACTCATTTAGTGCTGACACCGCGACTGGCGCGTTTGCGTTACCTGGACATAAGATATAATTAACATGCTATTTAAATGTGGTAATTAAAAATTAATTAACAGGTCAGCAGTGATTGTCGGCTCTCTTTTTAGGTACGACTCCTTTTCTTCTTCGCAATATACAAAAAATTTACTAATAATAATTTAACAAAAAATCTTGATCGTTTTAATTTATTTAGTTTTATTATAAAAAGCATTGAATTACGAAATGTATAGATCTGTACACCACGGAAGCTTGAAATGAAATGATAAATTTAGGGGCGTCCCTCATTTGATAAAAGAAGTGCGATTAACTAAACAGGAGGGGCTTGTTAGTTCACAGTTTAACACGTAGACAAGAAGTTCTTGTTCGACAGTACACATTATTATTTTATTACAATCTCAGCAATAATATTATATTAAGTTTAAACTTTCAAGATGATGAAGAAGCTAAGTATCATCGCTGGTAAGATCGCTTACAAATTAATCCTCGTACAAATAGGTTTTTCTTTCGTTACTGTTAGAAATCATATCGTTTCCAACCATATGTCACTGGTATCCACGCAGGTGTTTTGCGACGACAGATAATGTCCCATTCTTGATTTCAATTAAGCCAAAGTCGCTTATACAATAAATTAGACCCGTTTCACACGGGACACCTGTGTGGCGCCACCGGCGTGGCGAGATTCCGCGTTTACATAATATAAATTAACGCGCCCATTCAGTTATGTGTAAATGCGGAATCTCGCCACGCCGGTGGCGCCACACAGGTGTCCCGTGTGAAACGGGTTTTATTCTTTCAAGACACTGCCATACGTCTGTGTAATTACGAGCGTACTGTTTAACGTATAAACGGTGGCTGTGGTTTTGTTTATGTGAATATACATAATAGGTATATTTATGTTGTTACCTATACCCTGCCGCCATACGAGTTAATTAATCAGACATGTTACAATCAGCCATGATAACTTAACGTCACTCGAGAACAAGAACTTTTCATCTTTCTTTAGTTGGTGGGCTGTAAATGGCATAAAAGACCGTGGGTTGTGTATCACTGGTATAAGCACTGTAAGCATTGTAAAATAAATTGACGCTAAGGTTGGAAATGTATTGCGAAATTTCGTCATCCTTTAGTCTTCACTACAAGCGATTGCATCAGACTTTCTTTTCGATACGATTATAAGGTAATACTCATTATTATTGGTAATAAAGATTACTTGTTAGTACACATTGAGGAAGTTGGGAACTGACTAGAACTGGTTTTTCTTGACAACGTGTCACACACCTATTACTGTTTTTTTTCCTGATAACATTAATATAATATGTTATTAATACCATAATCTGAATTGATTAATATTATACACTGTGCATACATGAAATAAATAAAGCACTGCACGCCAAAAAGGTGAAATAAAATATATTTTCGGACATAAATTATTAATAAACACGTTTAATTATATGCATATATATTATATACATAGTAGGTAAAGCACTTTGTTATTGATTGACAATTTTTTCTTCGCCCTTTGTAAGCGTTCATAAAACTCACAATCATCTATGTCAGTCATGTATTTTAATACAAAAGATGATGATTGCTGCCAGATCTAGCATTTTTTGATATGCATCTATCTATCGAGCTTGCAAAAAATGCATCTAGCTTATAGCGTTTTTATTAGCAATTTTTGATGGCTTCAACAGCTTTCAATAAGTTAGATTTTTAGTTTATTTATTCAGATATTTATTGAAGGTAGGTCGGTACTTAAGAAATAAAACAATAGGAGCATTCTTATTATTAAAGTAATATATTGGTATCAGATATTATAATTTAATGTATACCTACTTCGGCATGTGGCATTGGGTTATCGATTATCAGGGATTCCACTCTCTGGTGTTACCTAATTACTAATTATCGTAGGTTATTATAGATTCATTATTTATTTTTCGTCAATTTTGAAATGAGTTCTGAGAAAATGTGGTGTACTTTTTTCACCCCATTTTTTCAATTTATTGCACTTTTTCTAAAACAGGTACTTAGTTATTAAAATTTTATTTTTTCAAAATCTAGCGTTTTTTCCTGCCAAATAGGTTGTTTTCGCACCCCATCTGGCATGTTTTTATCACCGACAGTAAGTTGGCAACACCGGTCATGTCTTTTTACATTAAAAATAACTACTATATAGAAGCGGAGCACTGCGCTGTGCGTAACGCAAGCAGTTATTCTCTCGCGCCACGCATGCATCGCACGGCCACTCACAGTGTGCTTTGAAATATCATCTAAAGTAATTTATTTGTATAGCCAGAGGTTATTTGAATGGTCCTTCCAAAGGGTATTGCGGATACCAAAATATACAGATTGCGGTTGAGAAATAAATGATAAAATTATAAATTATATAATCATTTGTAAAATGGAATTCTACCAAGTAAATTTAGTAAATGCTGCTCTTTTAATAAATTAAATGATTGATTTTACAAAAATTATTTGGCAGTTTTTGGCACAGCATGTTTTCATGCAATATTATTCATAACACCTATCTATACGAATAATACTTTATGTTGGTAAGTAAAGTAGCAAACTATTATGCACTCGAAAAAGAAAATTGCAGGTAGGTAATTATGTAATTATATTTATTCTCTTAATGAAGATAATAAATAGACCAGGATAATAAATCATTAATTAGTAAAGACCTTGCTAATTATTTAAAAAAATATTATCTGTGATATTTTGTGGATAAACAACGAAATTAATGATAACAAATAATATACAATTTTATATTTTATTGTTTTCTATATTTTCGGAATAATTTATACTAAAGTAATACTTACCTGAAAAATATATATAGGTAGGTACCTAGGTACCTATATATTTTTCGGTGGCAAATTTTCATTTAATTTTATTACAACAATTATTAGAAGGCCATTCATAGACGGATATGACACATGGTTTTGTACCGTGTGACGACGTGACGTAATCACAAAACGTATCATTTCTGTTCATGGAAATGGAGCTATATTTTCACTAACTATATAAACATCTGACCTGCACCGCGATTTCCTAACTATCGTCTCGTGTGGCACCAGACGACATGACGTAATTGTGACGTCAGCCAATACACGCTCGAGCGGGCGGCCACACGAGACGATAGTTACGAAATCGGGCCCCTGACAGTATATGTTTATTTGTCGTATACGTGTACCCATAGATTTAATATAACCGTCTACCCTTATTTATATTTTAAAATTATATTACTACATATCCGCTACAGGGCAACGCAACCGACAACTACTAATGACAAGTCGCAGGTTTGGTATCCATTGAGGGGTGGTTTTGACATAGGAATTTGATGCAGTGGATACGGTATCCAATACCTGACATCAAAATATCTGTGATTTATCGTAACGTCAAGTGGTGTGGTGTGCAACGAGTCTAAAGAAAGCAACAGCTTTTACCAAATAAATTTTATAATATTGCAAGCGAAAAATATAATATTCAATCACGATTATACCTACATATTATACTAAATATTTCCATATATATTAAGTAAGTATAAAATATTTTGTACCTACCCGGTGAAAATGTTTATTCTTGCATGAGGATAAAGAATCATAGGCCGAAATTGATTTTAGTAACAGAGTTGTTATATTGTTTTCAAACGTTTATACGTTCAATTATTGCAAAATATGCCCCTGCCCCGGCAGGTAAATGTGGAAACTGACAACATTTAATTTCATAGTGAAAGCAATTTTATTTTATCTACAGAACGTAGACAGTGGAAAAGGAAGCTTAAATGCATAGAGCTTTAAAGCTTAGGGATATTAATCGAGGAATACAGTAAAATTCTATCTGGTTTTTCATGGAAAGTCTTTCGCAATGAAAACCAATAATATCCAAGGGTGTTTATTCAATTACACATAATATTAAGTACCTATATTCAGTTTTATTTGATTGTCGTTCATTAGTTTTGTAGAATGTTCTCGATAAAAAACACATGTCTTGACGCACTTAATTAAACATTTATCGAGTTCATCATAACGAGAGATGTTTTCTAATCACATTCCAATAAGCATCAGCACTCTTATTTTTTTCGCAAGGCTTTATAATAATATTATTTTTCAGTGATATCATTTCCTATTTTTGTATATTTGAAAAACTTGTATCTAAGGAGTAAACATAATACTCTTATAACGTCCTACCTACATAATTTTTATTTTCTGTTATTTGTAAGTATGAAATTTCTGAAATTATTTTTTTTTACTGTTTTTGTCAATAAATTCAGGGACGTATTTGATATAATAATGTTTATTCTTTAGGCCGTATCTAATTGATTACCAGAGCTAAAAATAAGCGTGTCATAATAATCATAATTTCGTAATATACTCAGAATACAGATAGATATTAGTTACCTTCAAAATTATCTACACGATAATAATATATAATAACATTTTACATAATAAGATGGGCCAAAATTGTTAAGTAAGTCTATTGTCCTATTATCATATAGACTATTGTAAAAAATGAAATTAGGAAAACAGAGAAGACGCCTTTGGCATGGGAAGTAGAGAGATGGGCGAAACTAGAATTTTACATATTATCGTAATACACAGTAGACCAGTTGAGTGGCGAAGACTCATTGCTAGTTAATTATGTAAAGACTAACTTAATAACAATAAGTTTGATATTACATTATATCAGTAGCGGATCAACAGAGGCATCGATACGTAACATAATGTAATAAGTAGTTCATAGGCAAAGGTGTTCAAAGGCTGTAATATTGAGTGGTACGTACATGTATATATATTTTTTATAGATTATGGATATTAAGAATTTTTTATCTTATGATTTTCTTGTTACGGACGCTCTGCAGTAATTAATTGTTACAATAATTACTGTTTCCCTATCATGTTACAACTAGCAGTTTAAGTTACAATAAAATTGATGCTACAACTTACAATACAATTATTTTCTTTAATTCACTATTTGTTCCTCGTGATTTTTTAATGTGAGTTAACATTGTCGAACGTTCAAGGATGTATAATGTATACACCTTCAATTATGGATAGCAATACTGATGTATTCGGTATTGAAAGTGGAAACAAAATGTATTAATCAACATAAAAGGTTTAACAGGACTGTAACTTTAAGCGATGTTTGCTTTACTTCGACTTCCTTAGCGACTAGCAATGAAACGTGCAGATTTTCTGAATACACTTGCATTATAGGTAGATAGGTACTTACCTATTTCTATAATTTAAAGTTTGTCCAAATATTTTTGCCAGTCGCTCGAAGGATTTAGAAGTTGTCCGATGTATTTTTAAGTAGATATATCTGAAATCCTGGTTAAATACTGTCCGTTTGTATAATCAAGTAGAAAGTGCCAATAGTTCAACTACTAGATATTTGCAAACATATGCATCTCTACCTTTACCTATTTTTAAAAGTTTACATATAAAATATGTACCTACCTATTTAGATATTTTTTTGCTATAAAATATTAATATTTTAAAAAGATTTTTATATCTATATTTATTGGTAGATGCTTCTGTTTTTTTCAATATATTTCACGAATACCGGTATTCATCAATAGGAAATGCCGAAATATCCTGTATTGGTATTTTCATTCGTTATTGCAATCCCTATAATATAACTATTATAACATAATAATATAGTATAGGTATCTACTATTTTGAATTGTATTACATATTTTTTTAGGACATTGTCTAAATATACTAACACTGTAATACCATTTTATTCTGAATAATAAAATCAGTATTGGTTTTGTTCTACCATTTATGACTAATTTATTATTAATCAGTAAAGTAAAAGATAATTTATTTATTTGACCTTCTTTCGATTAATCTGTTTACAGCATACTCATGCAATCTATTGATGTTTTTATAATGTGTACTGTAATTGATTATCACCTGGTTGAAGATAATCATCAGTGCAAAGATAATGGTGCATTAATCTGTTTACCATTAAAAAGTGTTTTGTCTCCCTGAGATACACGGTCAAAAACCTTACACTTAGTCTTATCAGTGATCACGGATCAGTGTTAATATAATCAATATACCTAATATTATTATATTACATTATTTTCTTTATATTAAATAAATATTAAGATTTGTTATAACGTTTCATTTGTCTATTGCAATCAGTGATGCCAACCGTACTATAATTATAGTACAATACTATAATTTTGATTCCGCGAAAAATGTAATATACTATAATTTTACGAGAAATATACCAAAATATTATAATTTTAAAGGATTCAAGACGAAAAATGTTCCTGTACTATATATTTTTCCGAAATACTATATTTTTTACGCCTTTGTACTATAATCAGCATATAAAAAGATGGCAACACTGATTGCAATCTACAATATTCTTGTGTAAGCAAATGATGTCATCAGTGTCTTACTCCAGTTTTTGAGAACTCTATACTTAGGTATTATAAAAAAAAATAGAAGAAATTTAAAAAATAATTTCCATTTAAAAAATATATTAAAGTACTTATCATAATTTATTGTTGATTTATAAGGCGGCGGGAGGGGGGATAAAAAAATTTAGCAGTCGCCACTGATTTCCACTTTTACCCCGTCTACTACTTACAGCTTGCATTCCCCACACCCAGACACTCCACACTATGAGTATTGCGATGAACACTTAGTCAGCAGCTATAAATTCAGATGTTCATCTATGAGACATAACGACGTGTCGCATCCACGCGTGGTTATCGTCTGCGCCTAGCCTAACAGTCGTAATTATTAGGAGCGTTAGTGTCCGTTAATGTCGTCCTCGTCAACGCTTTTTTGAAGGAATCTTCTATTCACCTGAATAATTTGAATTTTTTCCGTTTCTGGGTGGGACCTGGCCAAACCCCCCCCCCCACCCCTGTGTGTGCGATGAATTGATAAGTATGATTATGATCACAGAATATTTTCAATAAATATTAAAATATATTTTAAGTGTGAGCACATTCGTCATCGTCATTGATGTGAGTTTTTCTATAAGAATTGCATTAGTGTGGAGTCAATGTTGAAATCGTCGATTCGCAATAATGTCTATTGAAGTAGAAATGGCATTCAAATTAAATTAATTAGTGGTATTGTTAGTAATGTATCCATACAACACATTTCTTAGATATTGGAGTCATGAAAGGATGTTAAAAAGTACTGTAAGTATAAAAAAATGTGGCGGCATTTTGACACTGCCTAGGGACGGCATTTTGTCTAGGGACGTCACTGCCCTCTGCTACTATGTCATAGTTTATAATTAAAATTCTAATTTAATGGTTGTTTACCATACTTTCATACCTCAAAGTTAAATAATCGTGGAGCCTCCATCTCTACATCCGTGGATGTTGGATGTAGGGCCGAATTCCTTGTCCAGTAAAAACGTTGTTTATACAAGTAATTAGCCAAATGGTTAATCAGGGAACACAGGAATGACGGGAAGTGCACTACCTTCTGGGTGTGTTAGTAAGGAAGCTAATTTCTTTATTGTGGAGGACTAAGCGATCTAACTATTTGTTATGAGATTTTTAAAATATGATTATGGAAGTGTTTTTTTTTTTGTAAGCTTGGTCGATCAATGACTTATTGTGATATTATTCTTTTCATTTGTCTAGAATAAACCGATATTTGTATTTATTTAAAATTGGGAGAAATATTCCGTTACCTAAATCAATAAGATTGATAATAGCTATTTAATGTCAGATTATGAACGAAAATTTTCCTAGGCATAATAAAAATCGTCATAGTCGATAACGATTCAATCAATTTGCCAGCGAGAAAAATAACAGCTGTGATCGCTTCAATATAGAAAAGGCAAACAAAAAAACCGTTGAGAATCTCATAATGTAGTCAATATTAAATGTTTTATGGTGTGAAATTTAGTAAGTATAGTGTTTCGCAGTAATAATATGAATACTCAAAAAAAATTAGCACTTATTTACATAAATTAATCTAAAATCATCTCATTCTATACATGAGAATAATGCAATTGCTCACATTCTACTACAAAACGTCGCATGTATGCAGAATTTGAATACGGAAAGTTGTACGTGCACTTTTAAACGTTTCCTTATGATAAAATCACCATTAGGATTATAAATAACCGACTGCACTTTTACGAACCATATTAAATTTGATGTCTACTAAAATGCCATTTGACTCTGAGAATGTGAGTCAATACAATAATTATATTATTTTATTGGTTATTATTATACTTCAAATAGAAAAGAATTGATAATTTTAATGTCAGTGTAAACATATTGAATCACGTTGTTACAAGAGTTTGTTTCTCGACGAAATTATCATGAAAATTAAAAAAAAATCTCAGCCAATAAATATATTCTTATACCATGAAATTATAATAGATATATCTGAGTCCGCCCTGATAACCATTTATTAATAAGGATCAAATTACAAATAAAACTAGCCCGCCAGGATCAATTGACTGAGAACTACGAAATTTTTGACATTTTTTTGCGGTTGAACTTATAAACTGCTTTAAAAAACTAGGTAAGTATATATTTTAATAGAAAATTTGTATTGTCTTCACGCCTGTATTATTTATGTGTATGCAAGTGCACAACACCCAAGTAACACATTTCAGGATCCAAGCAACTCATGGCATAGGTACCTAGCTAATGGGGATGCAATTAAAATAGGTATTTTTCTTGTAAGTATTTTTGAAACAGTTGCTAAGCTGAGATAGATGATGTCCAAAAATATTTTTGTTTATGTTGTGATAGGAAGCAGGTGTTTTGTGTTTTGATAGGAAAAGGCGGAGGGAGGGAGGATCGAGTTTAAGCCTCCTCCCCAGGAAACAAAAAATACAAATTATGTAGGTGAATGCAATATTATTTTTTCTTCTTATTCATCATGACCTCGTGGCCACGTATTTATTTCGACTTATACGTGGTGTAAATGAGAACTCTGCCATTCTTGGTACTCTTGGTAGTATTGACTTGTGTGTCTCTCATAACTATCTTAGAAATCGGGAGAATCAGTTGTTTGTTCTCCCGAGGAGCAGAACTAACCTGCAATTGGTGATGCCAATTGGGAGGGCAATAATTCTGTTAGACCAAATCGCTTCGGATGTTGATATATTCCACGTACGTGAGGATAAGTATAGATAGGTGGAAGTTGTTTTATAAATACTTAAAATAGTGTCCACTTAGCTCATTCGGTGTGCTTCCGTAATCTTTTGTAATTTTTGTACATTTTACTTTACTTTTCATACTGTTTTTGTGATACTGCATAATATATTTAATTCTTTTTTCCACTGTTTCTTTGTTTTTAAATGTCACGTTGTGAACGTCTTAAATTTATAATTTGTAATGTTCACGGTATGTAAAGATAAATAAATTTGAATTTGACTTAGGTCCTAGATGAATGTTAGCCCTCAAAGTGCGGATTATCTGGTTATGGGTAATGTACCAGGAAAGTGTGGCCCTCAATTTATGAAACGAGATGTTATAATTAGTACGCTGGATAAATGCGAAGTCTGTGCCAACTGCTACATTTTGTTATAAATTTTATTCAAATATAATAGGAAATACTATTTTTCTACCATACTAGTGCAACAATAGGATATATCATTCTAATCATGCGTCAGTGCATTGTATTATTATATCTCGAGACGCTGCGGCGCAAACATTGAGTAGGCACCATTGCTGATATCAGTGTAATTCATCAATTATTATTATATGCACGTAGGTATTAATTGTGATAGTTATTATGCCGAGCTTCTAAGTTCTTTTAGTTTTAAATACAAATGTACTAACTAAAATATGTTATGGTTCAATCAATGGAGTTGTATTGGGAAATCCCTCATAGTAACAACAAGATAGTAATTATATTTCATTTCGTTATCACTTCACAATAAGTACTTTTTATTTCAATATTCCAGTTCTCGCAAATCATTGTTTTGTTCGTATCTTTATCCTTCGGAAAAATCAATCGATTTCGATGAGTAGTTAATGATAGCAAAAATATATGCAGATTTTACATAGACTAGCAACAACGATGTATGACTCTTTCTTTTACAACCGGTTTATAGTTTAATTAAATTCTAGTAAGTATGGAATAAACAAATTTAATGATTCATATATTATTATAATATCGTCATACCAGTTCGAATCGCTTACAAGTTCATTTAATTAAAATTATTTACTTATTTATAGAATATAACTATTTATTATAGAATGTATATTGAAGAAGAATAAACTTACCTTTCAAATTACTTAGAAACGCGGTGAATATAACATTATAATAGTATGTCTACGTGTATAATTATTGATGAAAATTATGCACAAAGGTATCATCAGTCGACCCCAGACCAGTAGCGACGGGTAGAGGTAGGCTGTTAAGATTCGACATAAATAGTGCACACTAAACTTTGTCAGTCATAAATATTTGTTTTCATTGTACTCAGAATACATATTACAGATGATGGTGGTAAGTGCTTTAAAATTCATTAAGCCTTGCCTATACCAAACATAATCGATAAAATTTTATTTTTTTTATTTTTTTTATTTTTCAAATATCTAAAATTATATATGGTTTAATGGCATAATTTTAGATATTTTATAGATAAATCGGTAGTTTTTTACTATTATTTATAATGACTTGGATTAGGGAGGGTTTAATTGAATTTTAAAAACTAACAAACACTATTTACAATCTATAGTGTAGTCAAAACAAATATTTTTGGCTGACGAAGGTTAATATGCACTATTTATATCGGATCTTAACAGCCTACCTCCACCCTTCGCCACTGCCCCAGACAGAGTTACCAGAGTTCAGGTACCTAAGTCTAGAACATAGGTATAGCTAATTACTGTTAAAAACGTGTGACAACTATAGAATAATTTTATGAATTCAAGGACAATTATTAGATAGTACGTAACACAGAAATAATACTTAAGTACACCCGATCCTCTTTTTGCACGGTGTCGAAATAACACGGTTTAGAAAAAGTACCGATTATTTTTTATTTACATTGATTTTTTGCTTTAACACGGTTTAAAAAAACTAAAAAGAATAAAAATACGTATGTATGTAAATATTTAAATTTAGCAAAGAGAAATATATTCATTCAGTGTCGCTACTAATAAACGTGCCCATTTATTGTTGTTTTTCGCTGGCGAAAAATCACTCATCGCTGGAAATATTTAATGACGCTAACGTCGAAGCACGCGACGCGTCTCTCATGTCGAATCCGAAGTGACTGACTAGTGGCGCCATGTATGTACGTATGTATGTCTGTATTTTTTTTTTGATAAATATGTACATACATACGTATTTTTATTCTTTTTAGTTTTTTAAAACCGTGTTAAAGCAAAAATCAATGTAAATAAAAAATAATCGGTACTTTTTCTAAACCGTGTTATTTTGAAACCGTGCATAAAAAAGCCGTGCAAAAAGAGGATCGGGTGTACTTATATAATTACAATATAAATATAAAACATCAAATATTATACTTAAGTAGGTATAGTGGCCATATTTTATTGGAGAAATTAAAGGAAAAATCTGAAAAAGATTCATAACAATATTACATATTATTCAGCCTGATAAAATTGAATAGGTTTGAAATAGCTTCTACCAGTGATGTATACAACTATAATACAATAAAGAAAGCACACATTATTAATTTCCAACTGTGTATAAGTATAACCTGGTAAATGATTCTAAAACCATCGCATATTTTAACTATAAACTTTTGCGAACCAGTGGAGAGAGAACGCTATTTTACGATTTTTTTCAATTTTCCAACTGAAAATAATATTGGCATGCGATGTGTAGTACGCCAGTGGTGAGTACTAGGTAGATTCAAATAATATATATGTACTTTATATAAATGTATATAATATTGGCTTCAATATTTCCAATGATTTCATCATACTGCTATAATATCGTTTTCAGTAAAACGTCGCCCGCAAGGAATCAATTAAATTCATGTTTGAACCTGAATGCTTATTTCCGTATAAGTTTTTTTTTATTAATATGGTTACACTTATGTTAAATGATTATTTAGTGACGAGTAATTTGATAAGGCTAAAAATAGAATCTAAGATTCTAAGCCATACGCACATGTGTACAAACGCATGTGCAAACATGAACATCATTATTTTTTATGTATTTTGATAAAAGGTTGTGTAACAGAATAAAATGTTCGAAAATGTCCATTAATATAAAAGTTGAATTTACACAAACTGGGAGATGAATAACAATTTATTATTAAACAATTACAGTGATCAAGGTTATCAAAATTGAATTAGGTACATAATATTTGCTCATTCAATAATTTTATTGATGTGCAATATTGTATAAGTAAGTAGATTATTTTAACAGTTCGGTAAGTATATGAAATAATTTACCGATTTGTAAAATATTATATAGTGCATAGCTCACAATATATAATTTTGACTAGAAAAAAATAACTAAATCGACCAATCAACTCACTGTAAAGCGCATCTGACGCATTTTGATAAGCAAGCCACAGCTGAATCAACATAAGTAGGTACCTATGTTTTATTGCTCTGAAATTTTTATTCAACGGAAAAAAAAGTATTTTATTTGTTTGACAGACTAAACGTGAAATTACTTTGTAGTTTGTTTCTAGAACACTGCAAAATAATCAAAACGTTGAATCATCTTTTGCAAATACATTCCATCCACGACAATGCAATTTCTATCAAATGCCAATATAGTATAGATTGGTCGCATAATCACTATGTGATATTATAATATTATTTCTTTTCAATTGGCTTTCGATTCGATTTCGATGTTGGTCACCGATATCCACGACCTTTGTCTGGACTAGGCAATAGTAACAAGGTAAAAAGCAAGCAACAGAATGAGAGATAGGTATACTTTTCGTCATTGAATTCTACCAGGCGTCACATAGAAAATATCAATATTAAAATGGACACGTTTGTAAAATAGGCCAACAACATGATCACGTATTGGAAATAATCACCCTTTTCATTACATATTATATCTTCAACTATTTACTACAATATTCATTATAGAATAAGTACATACTAACACCTATATTTTGGGCACCTTTCGAAAACAAGCCGGAAGAAACGTTTGGCGGGAAAATAAACGACATTAGTTGCAAATTCCAAAAACAAGTTTCATTGTTATGTGTAAATATTAGCTTTAAGCGATGGTGCCCATAGAACGCGTCGAGCGGGCGAAGTCGGCGTATTAAGTGTTTATTCATAACCATAATCACACGTCTCTCGCCGCGCATTACCCTTCACCTATGTAATAAGCGGCCCAAGCAGCACAAAATAATTATTTTTACAGCGTCTCTCATAACAAAGCAATAAAAATATTATATTATTTCGGGGCTTGTAATAAATATTTACGACGACATTATTCAACCAGCGAAATATAGGACACGGAACAAAGAGTTCCCTGTTATTAAATAATTGCTTTTCGCCCGTCGATCGACGACGCCTCGAGCAGCGTAATTTTGGTAGCCGTGTTCAATGAATGGACTTCTTTGTATTGTCATTAAATCGTATCGCCGAGAAGCGAAAAACGGTGACTCATGCGGCAAGCGGGGCGCAAGGCATCGTCAAGTCCAGTGGGCGCTGGCGTATTTGATTACGTTGTATTTTTGATGATTTACGCGCCACTTGTAGAAATTTTGCGCGAGCGCCGCACTCGCTGCGTCAATGGGCTTTATGCCTAAGATTTGTAAGCTACCTATCTATCATGTGACCATAACGAAATCATGGGACAGATACAGATATGACAGAATATAACGCTCTGCAATATAACATCAAACCCGATACTCGAACCATGACTGTTTCCCTGTTCACATTTGGACTCAATCGGAATAACTAACTACATTATTATGCTATGTGTACTCTTGAACTTCAAATAAATGTTGTTATCACCTACAACGCTCCCTTCTGACTAAAGTATGCCGTCACCGAACGTGCAGACACGTGAGCAGAATATGACAACAGTTATGTATAAAATAGATATACGCGGTATTGTAATAATCACCCTTGCGGCAATGTGTATAGCGTTCATTTTTTCATCCGTATTTATCGGTTAAGGAAAAAAAGGAAATTTTTATGACCAGCGTCGACGACGCCTTTTTAAAACTCTTTGTTAAGGTGATACATCAGTGAAATGGCAAATAATTTTCAACTATAGGCGTGACGAAATTTTGGACTCGCTCGCATTCTGAGAGAAAACGTCGAGCTGGAAACACGTCACTTTGTTTCATGATGGCGACGGGCGTATTAATTCTGAAATCGTGTTAAGATGACTAAAAACGTTACCCATTTACTTTAAAAAGAAAACTTGTTAATGAATATATTATTATTGTTACTAATAGAACATTACGTTAAAGTGCCCACCACCACCCGTCATATATGCACAACCGTGGATATGCACGGCCGCTTTCTATGAAACTTTAAACGTGTCTGAAAGAAGTGATTTTAAGTGCTCATTCCGTCCCGAGACGGAGCCGCACGGGATTGATGCTGCAACCATGCACCGTAGTGCTTAAAAAAGAAAGTTAAGAAAGAAAATGTTTGTTTTTTGGACTGGCTCTACTGTCCGCTGACGTTAAGCGCTTTGTATACCCACATACTGAGTTTCACGAATTGAAATGGATGAGTCTACAGAAGAGTCGGGACTATCCCACTCCCCATACGACGCTGCAAATTTCTCAAATGCCGCAAAGTTGGCCTCGGTTGCTACCAGATTTTCATGACCAATTGGGCCCGTGTGAGGACGGACCCTGGCAAACAGCTCCGCTCGCTCGATTTCCATAAGCGGGCAATCCCAGAGGATGTGTTCAACATCTTGGTGGTCATGCCCGCAGGTACAACCCGGCCTACTATCAAGCCAAACTCGTGGAGTCTGGCGGCGAAGTTGCCATAGCCGGTGAGGAACTGGCTAATCCAGTGCGAAGGTTGGAGTCTTCTAGTTTAGTGCCTGCAGAATACGTCTGGAAAAAAAACGGTAAGTGTGCCGTCCCTTGGGGGAGGCGGTCCACCTCGCCTGCCATGCCGCAAATGCGGTATTGTACACAATGCCACTTACAGTCTTCCTGTAAGGAACGTCCTCGGATCTCTGCGGTGGTGTCAGATGGACACCGGCGAGTGTTGTGCTGATCCCCCTCAAGAGGAGAGTGATCGATCCTCTGACTTGGACGTGCAGATCGAGGGGTAGCACCCCCGCGAGTACGGCAAGCGCGTCAGTAGAAGTTGAAGCGCAAGTCGCTGCCCGCTTAGTAGTGCGCGTCTCACGAGAGTTAATGAGTTTACTCGGGAATACCAAATGCTGGAGGCGTAACCGGCAATTCCTATGAAAATTGCGCCGTATGCAACCTTAAGGGCTCTAGGCTTAAGTCCCCAATTGCTGCCCGCCATTCGGGCCATTCTCTGATAGGCCGAATTGGCCTTAGAGACGGCCGTCTTGGCGTGGTGAACGAAAGACAGCTTGTCATCAGGAATTACTCCCAGATACGTAACCCTTTCGGAGAAACGCACTGAGGTCTGGCCAAAACGAACCGTGGGCGGCCGTCGAGTTATGTTGACCCGAGAACTACCCCTGAAGAGGACAGCTTCCGTCTTGCTTGGGGCAAAGGTCAGCTTGTTCAACAACCCCCAATTAAGGATTCTGCCCAAGGCGTCCGTGGCTGAACGCTCAAGTGCCGGTCGGCTCGTCGCCCCAACAAGCAGGAGCAAGTCGTCGGCGTACGCAACGAGCGTGCAGCCCGGAGGCAGTGGCAGAGACAGAACGTCGTCAAACAGTATGTTCCACAGAAGGGGTCCCAGGACGGAGCCCTGGGGACACCCCATGGTGGTCCTCCTGTGAATCAGGCTGGAGCTGGAGTCGTAGGTTATCTCCCTATTGCTGAAGTAGCTTCTGAACCAAGGCAAAGAGGTCCCCGGGGATCTGTTTCAGCCGAAGCTTTGCCAGAACCAAGGGCCACCACGCAGTATCTCTTGATGTCTAGAAAAATCCCGGCAACGAAGTCCTTGCCAGAGCTCTCTACAGAATCGATCACAAAGCGAATCGCATCCTCGATGGACTTTCCGGGTCTAAACCCAAATTGTCTTTGCGAGATTGGACAGTTTTCCGACAGGTGGGACTCAATCCTGCTGTTTATCAATCTTTCCAATATCTTCCCGAAGACGGGAAGGAGCGTAATCGGTCTATACGCTTTCGGGTCACAAGGAGGGCGACTGCCGGCTTTGGGGATCACCGTGAGGTTACCCTTCTTCCAGCAGTCGGGGAATATGCCACTACTCATGCATTCTTTGTAGAGTTGCGTGATCTCGTGTGAGGCAAGAGACCACGCCCTTCTCGCTAGCGCGTTAATAAACAGAACATAAAATGGACGTATGTTGGATTTATATGAAATATTATATTTCGTTTGGCATGCGTCATTTGCACCCGCGACCCGCAATCCGCGCATCGCCTAGCCACGATCTTTTTAGACCGTGCCTCAACTGATGTACAACCTTGTGTTTTACGTAAATTCTGTTGTTATACCTATTCTCTTTACAAGTCTACCTCTACAGCAATGTTAGCACTGACTATAATAAACTAAAAGATAGGTATAGTTAAGTTATCGTTAAACCTATTCTAGAACACTGGACTTTACTTTATCTTCCTTCGTAACATTTAGGTAATAATGAACATCATAAATAAACAGCTTATTTTTCATTTCCAAACCGCTTTTAACCGGTTACGCTGAAGTAGATACGTAGATAAAAATGAGTGTGACCATGCGATAATGAAACCAATTAATATTTCAATACTTGCAGTTGACGGATGAAGTTGTGTGTGTGTGTCATACGCACACACGTTGACGTTTATATATTACATTATCTCTGTAGTGTGGCCATTTATAATTAATTATTATGCGAAACATTGCTTCTCAACCTTACTCAAAAACCACAACGTACCTACCTATTGGTTTAATTTTGATTAGAAAAAAGAAATTTAGAATGTTGGACTATACGACGTAATTGGTGATATACGTATTGCACCTACCTGCAATACATATTAAATAATAAGAATTTTAAACACAATTTTCATATAATATATTTTTTTATTGAAATAGGTACCTACATAATTTAAGCTAATATCACTTCCCTCCATTTTGGTATGTAATTTCTCAACTGTCACTTTATTTTTTAGTTATGGTTTTTTTTCGTCTGGGTTTGGGATTTGGAGGTGGATAATTGACACACCGGAATTGTGATGGAAAACGGCGAGTTTATTTACGTTTATTATACTATATGGTTACATTTTTTAATAATTTAATTCTACGGAGGGCGAAATGTACGCGTTCGCGATTTTGCTGCTTGTCGCGATCTGCGCGCCATCTTGAAAAATCATTCCCAACGGTTTTTTTTCTTGGGCGACGTTGCATATCTCCAACGGTCAAAGACAATGTTGCCGGCCGACTTTTAACATTATTTATTTTCGTAATCAGCGCTTTATTATTTGTTGGCTTTGATACCGATTCGGGCGTCTCCAGATACACAAAGACATCCCCAAATGGGGACCATACGGGGGTGTCACACTAAGTATATTTATTTTGAGTTCGCAAAAATATGATACCGTTAAAAAACATAAAGGTACTTTCAATTCCGGGATTACAGGATCAATAAATTGATCGGGATCCCGGGATTATAAAAGTAAGTACCTACGTCCCAAAAATACGTGGTGGTTATTTTTATAAATTGTTAATAAGCTGTATTAATAAATACGTACTTTGAGAAACTTTATATTTGACAAGTGACTTTTCATAAAGTACCTACGCCAACTGAACTACATTAATTTATTAATTATTGCCAGATCGGTCAGCGCTCTCGCCGTTTAATCTGCTAACCACATAATTGAATGCGCAATTTATTGTAATAATCATTTGTTTTTTCATTTTACTTTGCGACGAATAACCTCATTTCACTGTGGCAATACAGTGAGTGCATGGACCACACCGTATTATTCAATATTTTACATTATAATATGCATCATCATCAGTCGGGGTCAATCGAAAACTGTGTCCAGAAATTTTCTTGACACGTTCCAAGTTAATTGATTCTAGCTACCTATTAGTAATTTCTGATGCTACTTTTTCAGTGGTTATCAAGTCGCCGAGCCCAATGCTCAACATTGACATTACAAGCGATTTGACGATATCTATCAACTACCAACTCGCTTTATCTAGATAGATTATTAACATTGCAGTTAATGGGCAATCGAAACACATCTACCCACATACTACTCCACAACTGGTCTTAATACATCGTACCATGGCGCCCTAGATTTTGGTGTGATGCATCGGCATATTTTAATAATTAGGAAATGGGAATATCCCTGGAGCAGTTGCCTAAGACTGGGGTCGCATCACCACCATGCATTGATGTGTGTTCTGATAATTGACAAAATAAATCAACTGGTTTGAATTAAGGATATCCTTCCGACTAGACTAATTATATATTACATAGGTACATTACACACAATACAGAAAAAAAGGACTCGATCAGACTTTATTACATTTTATATACAAACAATCGGCAAAATTAAACCCATTGATGAAACCACTTAAAAGGTTACAGTTACACGAAAAAATTAGTTCACATAAAACAACAAAATTGTCTACCAAATACATACAATCCTACAAAATTATATGAAGAAATGGAAATGGAACTACGAACTACCATATTATGCTACTACCATACGCCGTTTTGAAAACGTCATTCGAATGTCAGATTCTGTCCAGTTGCGACTCTTGATTGGGTAGTTTTCGACTGTGGCTCCCCCACCCATTCTTCAGATAAGTTTGTAGGTCTGTACAAGCCTTTTATAAAAATAATATATTTTCTCAGAAGGGTTATCAAAATTATGTATGTTCAATAATTAGAATATGACATTCTTAAATAAATGTTGTGAACTATTCGTTAAATAAAAAAATAGTTGATTAAAAATGATTAGCAAGTTCAAGTAAGTTACAACAAAAAATCTTGGAGTGATCCGTGACGTCAGTCAGTAATTAAAGTAATACCTACTCTGATTTAAAATACAAAAGCCGATCGCCAATAGTAGCTCAATTTGGAAAACGCTTCAGTGAATATAAAAGGCCATTAGTTAAAATTTGTCGCTTTTTTCAAGTATATATATTATCGTTTAAGTATGACTCCTTTAGCATAGTGGTTTATGTGCGTGGGCGCGATATCCGAGAGATACAGGTTCGATCCTGAGGAGTGTTTTACTTTTTCAAAAAGATTTTTTCTATTGGTTATAATATATTTACTCTGAAAATTATGTATGTTTTATATATATGGCCACCAAGGCAAATACATGCAATGATTCCTAGTTGACGAAAGATGGCAACCTACCTCCGGACAGATTCTTCAAACATGTTTATCAAAAATTGGATTCAGAAATAATTTATAGGTGCCAAGTCAGCAGACACCAACGTCACAATATTGTGTGCTCGTTAATTTTAATAGAAAGTCAAGAAGGTCTACCTACAAAATGATAATAAGCTTTTAATAACTATTCAACATACTATTAATACAATATTATAATTTACATTTTACAACAAATCGGATTGTATGACATATTTAAAATAAATTGCGCACAATTTTTTACAAAAAATATATTAAACAAATAAATAAATCACACTCTCTTTTTGAAGTGATAACGCGACGTTACTTATCATGTTTATGGAATTATTAAAGGACGTTATTATTATTTGAACAATATTTACAAAGCACACATCTAAAATTACACACTGGAGTGTGATAAACTTATTTTTGCATTGTATCGCCTAGCCATGATGTTGTTCCAGAATATTCCTGGATAAGAACTATCAATTGCCCCGTCCGCCTGCGAACTGCGATGAACGATTCATAACGTCCGCCTCTATGGAGTCTTGGGTCCAGGGGCGCGCCAAGCGGGCGTGATAGGGATGCAAAACACCCGGGTGACGGGATTCAGGGGGCGGCAAAATACCGAAAAATTTAATGTTATGTATTCAAAACAATGACATTAATATGGACGAATCTTCTGGGAATACAAATGACACTCACTTTTTTGTCGGGTCTGCCGAATGGCATAATCTGTTCTAACGCCATTACAATAAAGGTGATATTGCTATAAATTCCCGATGCTTTTAGTCGGATCTGCCGAACGGTTCGGTTCGAACGGGTTCGCTCAAATGAACATTGACACTAGAAATACTATTCTAACGCCATTACAATAAAGGTGATATTGCTATAAATTCCCGATGCGTGATATCGCATTATGGAAATTGCGTGACGTCTACCTATGCATGTGCGAATGTCGCTGTGCGTGAATGTAATTGCTAGCTACTGTATTGATTGCGTTGTCCATTAATAATGTCATTGATTCAAAAACATAAAATGAACTTTATGATGAAAAAAAAATCGCCTGCGGTAAAATTTTTTTCATGTCATTAAAATTTTTTCATAAATTAAGATTCCATGTTCCATCGATAATACAATATATCTACATTATAATTCAGAATGTTGTAGGTAACATAATAATTATGTCATAATTGTTGTTATATAATATCTATGTATTTTGATGACAATCCAATAACTATTTCAATGTTTCTTTAACTTCCATCTTATAACTACTACTTTATTTAAAATTCATCATACGTCTCTGATACACAACGCAAATGGCATACTAATTTTTTTTGGTTTTCAATCGATCTTTTCCCGTAAAGAAACGTAATATAAATAATATAATACAATAATTATTTGTGGTTTGTGCTTTAAAAGAATAATAATCCGTTAAGACGGTACTTCAGTGAAACGGCAAATAATTTTCAATTATTTTCAACGAAATTTTGGACTCGCTGGTAATCGGAGAGCGAACGAGAGCTGTGAACACGTCAATTTGTTTCGTGATGGCGACGGGGGTATTAATTCTTAAATCGTGTAAAGATGACTAAAAAACGTTATCCATTTAATTGTAAAAGAAAACATGTCAATGAATATATTATTATTGTTACTAATAGAACAATAAACAGAACATTAAATGGACGCATGTTGGATTTATGTGACAATTTATATTTCGTTCGGTACGCGTCATTTGCACAATCCGCGCATCGCCTAGTCACGATCTTTTTTGACCATGCCTCAATGACTGAGGTCGCGACCCACTTTTAAAATACCTTAGTAACCCCCCCCCCCACTATCGATATATTTTTGAAAGAGTGAAGTAAGTTAAAAATTATTATACCAACAATTTTGTCTCATTTTACACACACTTAGGTACCTATAACGTTTTTATTCCCTTTACTAGTATCGGCTAATCTACTGTCAAACATTATACTTTTTTCGTTTTGAATTAAATAAAATTATACTTTTAAATTAGCAAGCATCGCATTTAGTATCACTTGACAGTCTCTATTTATTTACTATAAACATTTACCCTTTTTAGTTTTTCGAAAACTAACTTTTATATTTTACACCGTTAACTGACCGGTCGTTTCACTTTTAATTTCATGTTCGAATAATCTGAAAAAATATTTTTAATATTGCATTTTGTTTGTTATTCGATAGTTGTTTATTATTTAGATTGCGACCCTCTATCAAACACCTCTTGACAATCGCGACCCATTGGTTGAAAAACCGTGCCAAAGGGCGGTGGTATTATTAAATACAATACTGTAATCTTCAATGGTTTATTGGGATATTTAGGTTTCGGGTCCTATAAAATACAACATTACAATATTGTTTATTATTCGCGACAATAATATTATTGAATACATGTACCTATGTGTATTCAATACTACATTGCTTAGATATCAATTGTTTACATAAAATAAATTTATTGTAGAGTGAGTTGTATATTTATTTATTATAAGATAAATATAGGTGCAGTATTTACTGGCAATATTTAAAAAAGCAACATTACCTTAATAGCTCGTTCAATAAATTATATTGAGAAATATCAAGGAGGCTTACTGTTGAGAAGTTGAGAACTGAACAAATACGAGGAATATACAAAACATGATAGCCTCCATGAAAGAATCCGTAAAGACAGTAAGAATATAAAGTTACAAGCCAATCGAACAAGAAAGTATTTTTTTTATATATAATTTTATCTAGGCGTTGAATGAGATCTGCTGTCATATTGCCGCTTATCCGGATCTAGGATTCAGACCTTCTCTCCAATTCTCTTAAAAACATTTAAAAAATACATAATTCTTCCGTTTTCCCCGGAAACATTTGAGTTCTTCGACGCTCTCAAAAACATCTACATGTCGCAACTCTACTCTGTTTCGTTCAAATTTATGGCATTGTACCACTGTACATACAGGTATTTCACTTCAAACTACTGCTTTCGGTTTATGCACTGACGCTCATTCAATATTGATCTATTTGAAGGATGAAACACATACTTTTGCACGTCTATAATGTGTGGTTCATTTTCGCAGGATACTCACACATTAAAAACCCTGCGGTAAAATTTAGTGTATTGGTGTATAGCCATCGGAATTCTATTTATTAACCTGTTCTGTGCCCGGCACATTATTATGACGACTCATATTAGCATATCGTCGTTCGGCATGCAATACCGCGTTAGCGACAAAAACAAAATTGTGCAGGAGAAAGAAAAAACGCGCGACACATTCGCGGTATTGCCTTGCAAATCACATATGCGGTATTACAAAATGTCTATTAAAACCTCAATTTAAACAAATATCCAGCAATCTATGAATGCACATACGTGGAGATTTATATTTTGAATCGAATGGCGTCAAAACATACATTTCGGTAAAATGGTCGCTAACGCGGTATTGCGTATAGAGTTGGGTTTCAAGAATTTCCCGACGGGAATTCTCGAGAAATTTTCAAGATTTTCAATCCCGAATCTCCAGAATTGAAATTTTTAACATTTCGGGAAATCCCGGATCTCGAGAATCTTTTCTTGGGATTCGGGATTTCTTTATTATCAAATATTAATTGAAAAAACGATTTTCTATATGAAAAAAGTGGACAGAAAACACAAAAAGTTCAAAGACAGATCGGGACATTTAACACAATTAAGCCAACGTCGACTCAAAATTTGCACAATTTTTGCAACATCGGGGAATTCTGTGTCTCAAAAGCGTACGCGATTATCATTTCGGGAAATCCCGATTCTCGAGATTGAGATTTTCTCAGGAAATACCTAACTCTAATTGCATGCCGAGCGACGATATGGTACAATTAATTAGGTACATAGTATTTTTTTTTAAAATGACTTACACCGTTTTGCAAGGAGCATGATGTTTAAATTATGTACCTATATCAATAGATTCGTTTTCATATAAAATATTAATAAAGTAACCTTTCATTGGTTTAACAATTTACAAGCAGTTCGCTTTAGATTAGATGCCCGACCGGTTTCGGGGCTAATTAGGTCATCTTTAACGCCTATGCTCCCTTTATGTGGGTGCGGTTATATGAGTTATGCTTTAAACTGTGCATGTTGAATTATTTGTGCGAAACGTATTTTATGACATTATTATTCGAAGCATGTCCTTCGATTTCGATAGTAACCTGGCAGCAGATAATTTTATTCAACTCACATAATGGCGACAATTATTATTACCTTCTATTTACTATGCACCTGTGTATCTGGGATGTATCAATTTCAATTGATTAATCTTATTGTATTATTTTTGACAGAATACCGAATACCGAGGAGAAGGCCATGGCTCGATTTGAACTGCAGTGCCATCAATTAAAAATAAAGAAGAAGTAATTTTGGCGAGCAATGGAAAATAAATCTTGGCGTTTTTATTCAACAAGTTTCATGTACCTACTCCTATTTTTCTTCCTCCTTAGAGATTGCAATACCGAATTAATATATCAATTCCGGTATTTCGTAAAAAGTACTTCGACAATATATTATAATATAGCTATTAAAATCTATCTAAAACATTATTTTATATTTATAGCAATCTAAAGTACCTAAGTGTATACATTTAGTATGTTGACATTCATAAATATAATATATAGATGATAATATTATTGTTGAACTGTGCAGGAAAATCTCTCTCAAATTCAACGCTTGTTGGATGTACCTACCTACTTTCAACGTTGGATCAATAAGTAAAGTTATAGAGTAATTCTATAAGTATATTTGAGGGATTTTGTTTTATTTTTAATTAACTTTTGTTGGTTTCAGCCAATATATTTGCGTTTTGTCGTCATATAACTTATACGCTAAATTTAATATTAAGTAGATAATTAAGTAGGTACCTTATAAAAAAAATTCATTTAATTCTTTATCGGAAAATATAAACGTGTATGCTTTCTTAATACCGAAAATACCGGTATTTTGGATTTTTGAAACCGGTATTTCGGTATCATTAAATAATTGAATACCGGTTTTCAAATACCGGTATTGCAATCCATAAATTATTCCTACTTACGTGATTTCTGACGATAATATTATTATGCTTACTATACCATACCTACCAACACTAAGTTCATACAAATAAAAAGGATACTTCATCACTGATTTATTCAAAAATCTACATCAGAGTAGGTACATCCGAAACAAATTATTAAATAATATTTTAATGGTAAAAAAATAACCATAAAATAATAATAATATGCAATAAGACGAATAGTGTTCAACGAACGCGTAATTTATTAACAGTTTTAAGTAAGTAGGTTTATCTTTGTAATAAAAAAACATACATAAGGTATCTTTTCATTTTTTTTTTAAATATGTTGCTTATTTAAAACACTTAAAATATAAAATATTATTAAAATGTATTAAACTGTATCTTTCGTATTCCTTGTAACATTACACCCACTCCTTTAATTGCAATGAAGTAAATTTGAAGCGAGGCAATAAAGAACAATATTAAAGTGTTTTTAATTGCGAATCAAATAATATTGTTAGGTATTTTCCTATTATATTCGTACCAAACATTCTCATATTTTTCAGAATTTTCCCATTAATTAAAAAGAGCTTATCGTGTTCTAAAAGCTCTCGGAAAATCAAAACACTTGATTATTTAAAGCGTTCTGTTTATTCCCCTCTCGTTAGCTTTTAAGCTTTATTTACTCAAATTAACAGCCAAGCAATTTAATCTATAACGACTCCGGTTTTGTTGTTTTCCTCCATTGTTTTTTTCGTCTCCATATTTCCGATGGGGTGGATTATTTTTCATGTAATTAGATATTTGAATTTTTTGACATGACGTGCCGTCGTTCCGAGGGGAGTTTCGAACGCGGGTTTTAATAAGTCAATTAAAATTTTCATAAATAAAAAATGTAAGTATCTTTTTCCTTTTCTTTTCGCTTATATAATTATACTAGCCATAGAATATGTATTTTATAACGGGAACTTTTTAAGATACCGCAGTTTGTTCCAATGAGTTTCAGTTTCCTTTCGTTGTGATTTTTTTAATTAATGCGTTTGAGGTTCTTGGCTTAATTCTCTACTGGATAAAACGTCATTATACCTATTATGAATTTTAATGATATGAAACTCTTTGAATTGAAAAAAAATACACTTTATTATTATGATTATATACAAAAAAAATGATTTAAAATTCTTAATACAAAATAGTTAAATAATTATCAATTAATAACATAAGTTAATAAAGCATGGACATACAGATTGGAAGCCTGTAAAATCCCCGAGATCAAGATTTTTCTAATCAATCTACCTACCTAAGTAGGTACTAACTTAATAAGTAGATACCTAATGCCGGATCCACACTGGCAACATGTCGCGCGACAACCTCGTTAAATTTTACTATAATTATCATAATTGCTTTTACGATAATTATCATACTTTCGTATCGTATCAGGCGACAGTGCCATGAAGATTGAATTCGTTTGTCGAATGTTGAATGGTACGGAGGGTGATAGAAATGTTGGTACTTAATGAACACAAACATGGCCCCCACATCCTGAAGCGGGCCCTAGGCCAGAATATTCGGCAGCCCCCCCCTCTACCTACTGCTAAAGTTAAAGGCAGTGTGATGCTTTTTCCAAATGGTCTTTGAGGATAGGTATTCAGTGTATTTTTAGCGAGTATAGAGTCTTAAGACCGACCTAAGCAATTATATATTTAAATTAAACGCAATGCTTATTCTTGAAGAGTATTTGCCTGCTATTTTTTATACAATGTCTGTATATCTGTCATTTATTATTATTATAGATATTTTTTTCTCTTCAAACGCGTGCCATGCAAACTCATCTCGCGTGCCATAGGTTCGCCACCCTGTACTAGACGTTGTTTGATACGACATAAAATTATTTATATTAAATTTGTACCAAAAGTTGGTATTTGCGACTTAATTTTATAATTACTACACAAATAATCGTGTCATTATTAAAATGTTACCTATTTATGTGTGTCAAACTGATTAAAAGCTTTACCACAATGGATGTTTATATTGCATCATGTTGTAATCTATAATAAATGATAAAATATTTGAAAAAGTGTTGAAAATAAACATTTCTTTAATTATTAATCTCAAATATAAATGCAGCACACGTTTCATACAGTAATGTCAAAAGCCATCTGACAGAAATAGATTAAAAATACTCACTTTATTCGGTTATAAAAAATGAGTTTGCCAAAGGTCGAAACTGGCTACAAAAATAACAAATCTAATATTCTCTCTCTTTTTCTCTTAGCGTAATCTAATAATTTGTGCTCGAATTGCAAATTAAATAAGTAAATTATTTTTCTAAGGAAATAATCTAAATAATCTAAAAATATTTTTGCTGATATAAATTAGAAATGAAATACGATTAGATGTTATCGAAATATAATATATTTATATTAATACATTGATTTTTTATTCACGACGATTCTTAGTAATACATCCCAAGTTTTTAATCTGCTTACTATACAACCCTTAGTTCGTGTTTTAAGTACAGAACAGGTTCCTTTGTTTCAAGTTATGACAAGTGAAGCCCAAGACCATTTTTTGACGCAAATGATGCAAGTGAATCGTCAGAAAAATTTAAAAGAGGCCCTCAAACAGTTCAAATCAAACATAAAATTATACCAAAATCAACAAAAAGGATGCGTATTGCTCACAAATTGATATATTATATTTTTAATTAATATCGATTTATTTTTCACATAAAAAACGCTTAACAATCATTCAGCAATGTTAAAATTAGTGACGTCAAGTGAGAGTAGGCAGATCACGCGTTGCTAAGAACTTCTAATCACTGCTGACCTGTGAAATAATATTTAATTACCACATTTAAATATCATATTAATTATATCTAATGGCCAGATAATGGAAACGCGCCAATCACGTTGTTAGCACTAAGTGAGTAAGGCATAAATTGTGAACATTATTTAGCTACATAATATTTAGTAGTAGATTTTTTTATAGACAGGCAAGAGGGGCAAAATATTATGACGGGGAGGGATTTTCACTTGGAAGATTAGCAAAAATAAACATATTAATGGTTTTAGAAATTGGTACTTATATATAAGAAATACAGACATTATGGAAAATGCGTTACCTTCTAGGTGTGGTTGCAAGAAGGTACTCTTTTCAAGTAGGTATCCAGAAATATGTAAGTATTAAAGAATGTGTCATTTTTTATACCATAATATGCATTAAAGTTAGGTTTACTTATACCTAATATGAGGACATTTAGAGGGATGTGTATTTTTTGCGTTTAATGGGTATCCCCTCATCAATTAATAATTAGAAACTGCAGTCTAAGTCATGATCTCTATTTGAAAATGACTTTCACATTTTTATATTATTATTCTGTTCTATGTACCTACTTATATAATGTTTGAGACATTCACGGTTGTTTTTTAATCGTAATACATTTTTATGTTTCCACCACGTGTACTTCTTCCTTCTTTCCTCGACGTTTCGGGTTCATTGCAGAGGCCATTATCAAGAGATATATTGTATCTTTTCTACGTATCTAAGTATATATTATTAATCTGTTCATTAGCAATAAAAACCTCACTCATTGGTGGTTACTGTTAATGACAATTATTGTCTTACGATGATATTTAATCGATTTTATTATAATATATATTAATATATATATATATATATATATATAATAATATATATTTTATTATAATATATATATTATGATAGATGCTTAAAGTAATGCTAATTACTTTTGATTAATTATTGTTTTATCGGTGAAAACGATAATTTTATAAGAAAACAATAGCGTGGTCAGATTATCTTATTTTTTCAATAAATAGCTAAGCTACTTATATCTACTTACTTATCAGCAACTTGCCTATCCAGAAATAAATTTCGAAAATGTGAATCAGTAAATAAAAGTAGGTACCTACTAAATGTATCTACTCATGAAAAGAATTTTTATAGTTTTTCTACAAAGCATGTAAGATTGTTTTAATCTCTCCAATAATTTAATAAGATCACAATCCCATTAATTATAGTATTTTTTCTGCAATAAATTATCATTTATTCGATAAAAACTATGTTTTACATTTTCTCACCAAAATATTAGATTATAAAATCACTGGACTAAAATGTTAATTGCTAAATTTTATATATTCTGTTTTATCTTTGATATCATTCTTATTACATATTGACGATCGTCTTCGATAATTTTCCGGTATGTGGTATCATAAATTTTCACATAAATTTGAACACTGCTCGGATTTTTTTTTAAACAAAGAAGCGTATATTTTTTAAAATTCGATGTTATGTTAATTAAATGCTCGTAATGATAAATTTTATTATCTTTCAAGGTGAACGCTGAATTTATTGTCGTACGGTAACTGTACAGTGTTCATCACTGATAGGTACATATTTATTTTTAAAATATTTGATAAAGCACCCAATTTAAACACCTATGTGTAAGTACGGAAATGACATAAATAAAATAATAATAAAAATTTCACACATCACTACTGACAATAATATTCTACTTACTTATATAAATCAATTCCATACTGACGCAATGCTATCGGAAATTTCGTGATTTAAAATATATGCCGCCGAAATATCGTAGCCAATCAAATTAATGAACATAAATACGTAAATAAATAAGAGAAAAGATTATTGAAAATATGAGACGTATTGTTACTCCCTTGACTCGTCTTCTCTCGTTTTGATTTAAAATTTAAATGATAACAAAAACGTTTATTAATAAATAATTTACAATTAAAATATTGTTAATGTTTAATTGCTAAGTTAAAAGCTTTACGATGTTCTTGCGGTTAGTGTAAGAAACGTGGTGGACAAAAAATTTAATGATCAAGCCAAATATAGGAACTATCTTCAAGGTGATGTTTGAATATCGAATAAAAAAATCAATTCAGGCAAAAAAATGTTATTTGATATCAATTCTTTCAGTACAATTGAAAAATAAGTACGTTTAATTTAAGCCTATTTAATAAACCAAACCTAAAAACGTTTTAGAGTTCAATAATGATCCAAGTTATAATAAGTAGATACATACTGTAAAATACGATACTTTTAATATTATTACATATTGTCAATGGTGAAATAATATTAAGTACTTACCTATATTGATGTTTCTCTATCCACGCTTTAATTCTATAAAGTAGGTAAGTACATACCTTATTAGACTTCTATCTATAGAACTGTCCTAGATTTTCTTTTAATCTTAGTATTTATTTTTCTGAGATATACGTAAACACTTAATTTTGGTCAACAAGATAAGATACCATCACATAAATACCTACATCTTCTTATTTTTTTTCGTTTGTTATTTTACCTGATACCTACCTGATAATGGTTTTTGCAACAATATTGATAATAATGGAACATTTTATTAAAAGGGTTATTACGTTATTAATAATAATAGTACTTATATTTAAACGATTCGTTACATAACAGTTGCAACGCTTTTCACACTTTTTTTTAAATCAACGTGTATTATAACAATATAGGTATCGCTTATTATAAGGTTAAACACACATTATATAAAGTAAAGTTTTTCACACTATCTCCGTATGTTTCATAACGAGGAGTTTCCAAACCCACTAAAAATATTTAACAACTTAATATTTTCTTTATGGTCAACTACCTACTTATTATTTATTATTATACGACTAGACACATTTTAGGAATGGGTAATAATAAATACATGCGTGTTCAACCTTTCAACTTTGCTCCTCATTGAGTGAAAAACAATTCTCTTGGGCCTCATATAGAAAAAAACTTTCATTAATAATTAATGTTAATGAATGAATTGATGATTTGGTATGAATTATGACCAGGCCCACGGTTCTGACAAGTTTGGAGGCTCCTTTGTGACATTTATTATAGTTCTGCTATGTTTAAGCCATAGATAAATTATAAATGTGGTCGGTCGCCGTAGAACAAGAATTTGAAGTGAGGTGTGCTTTATAAATTAATGACGTTTAAAATAAATGTTCTCAAATACCTATAACCAATATTGAATGTGTGTTTCGTTTACGTCATACACTTTTTAATGCATAATACTTATCATATTTTGGAATAGACGTAGCTATTAAAAATAACATATTCTTTAACACGTGTCATACTCGAGAATTAAATACTGTTTCAGCCTCATTCAGAATGCAATCCAATTCCCATTATTTTTCTGTTCCCTGGTTTACACTTTAATTCCGTCAGTACTTCGTCATTTGAGAGTTAAGGCTATACCTCAGTTGAGGCATGGTCAAAAAGATCGTGGCTAGGCGGTGCGCGAATTGTGCAAATGACGCGTGCTGAACAAAATATAATTTGTCATATAAATCCAACATGCGTCCATTTAATGTTCTGTTTATTGTTCTATTAGTACCAATAATAATATATTCATTGACATGTTTTCTTTTTCAAGTAAATGGGTAACGTTTTTTAGTCATCTTTACACGATTTAAGAATCAATACCCCCGTCGCCATCACGAAACAAATTGACGTGTTCACAGCTCGACGTTCGCTCTCCGATTGCCAGCGAGTCCAAAATTCCGTCGCACCTATAGTTGAAAATTATTTGCCGTTTCACTGAAGTACCTACTTAAGCAACTTTAAAGTGGGTAAATGTGGAATGTATTACTGGTTAATTGAATGTAAAAAATGCGCATTTTTGAACATTCTAAGAAAGTGACCGGTTCATTTTTTTAGTGGAAAAATATCACTAGTTGTGAACGCACTAAAAAAGAAATTGAATAAATAATACATATAAATATCTATATATAACTATTATTATATTGTCCCATTTTATAAGTATTACGATTGTAAAAATTGTTCTTAATTTCAGTGGCAACTAGAAAAAATACGACTGACAGCTTTCTAGAACAAAAATCACAAAAATATTTTTTTGCTGTCGACAACAATAAAATCCCTCTCAACGAAAAATCCTATAATATTATTATAACCCGCCAGTCGTGTATTAATTTCAGTAATGGCCGCCGGATGTGCCCTCCATTTTGATGCGTGTGATTTCATTATGCATCTCGTAATAAAATGACAAATCTACGCCTGCAATACCTCGTATCATACGACACAATATTTTCAATGTATACAATACAATATTTTATATTTGCACTGAAATAATTTACTTAATTCAATATTAAATATCACAGTTATCTCTAAATAGTATGTAGCATTTAAATTGATTAGAATACCTTAAAGACATTTTAATTTTCTAGAAAATTCGATGTTTTTGAAATTAAATTTAAAAAATATTAAAACAATGAATTAATCGAAAATCTCTTTGCTATCTTTGAGAAAACTTATCAAATAAAATTTCAATGATAAAAATAATCATAATATAAACATTATGTAATAAGTAATAAAATTAACTTGATCAACAAGCGCGTATGTGTACCTAATAGCAAATTTTTAGATTCTTAGTTACGTATTAATTATTTTAAACACTTTAAAATTGTATTACCCCCTAATATTCCACGGTAGCCGACCACCTTACGCGTTGGCTTATAATGTCACGGGTCCCAGGTTAGAATCGAGGGTCTGGAAAATATTTACACGATATATGGTTTTTCTATTTAAAAAAATCTCCATATCACGAATCAACATGATATTATCAACACACGTTCTTTGGTGTGTGTACATGTATGTAGGTACCTTTTTACGGCTAATTTTGTAATAAGTAGATATGTAATAAGACTAATAAGGTATTGTAGAAGATTCTCTTTCAAGGGTCTAATTATAATATTATAAGTATCAAAATGTATATAAAAGCCACTTATTTTATTCAACGAATAATTCACAAGATTTCAGAGTGTAACATTCTATATGTTGAACATCTTGGGAATTATTTTTAGGCATTTAATTAATACCTACCTTAATTAAATATATACAAAAATCGATAGCAAACATTATAACGCAATTAGATGAGCATTTCATGTAGAAACTACAAGTTAAAATTATCGTACTTAAGTAGGATACCCGTAGCTAAGCATATTGGCGCGATACCAGTGGTTATACAGGTTCAAAGTCCGTTGGGTGTCGTATTTTTTTTAAGATTTTTTTTCTGGTGGGGTGAGGAAAGCATTACTATATTGTATTGTTACGAGGTATTGCATTGGCAGGTTAGTCAATTGTGTATGCGTGAGTCGCATTATCACTCCAATTCTGTTTTCCACGACGTCAATTACACGCAAAATGGCGTAGGCCTTTGAGCTCATCAAATCAGCTCAAAACAAAAAAAAAATATATTATGAATGTTTTCATCTAGAAAAACGGGAATGAACGCGGAAAAGTAAGCCTTGGATTAACATTCAGGGAAAGGGCGATGCGTGTAATCTGTGCCAATTGTGACGATTAAGTAGGTAATCTATTACTGAGTACATATTGTATACAGTATACCTACACATGATTTTTAAATTGGAGGGAAATTAATAAATATCATTATTAGATATAGATAACTGGTATGATCCAATGCAGGCATCTCCTACTTCAAGTAGACAGCATCAGAACTGACAGTGATCTTCCACACTCTCCCATTGTCATTATTAAGCTTGAAAATACGTATTTTATTTGGCTAAGGACACTAAAGCGTCACAATAATTTAAGCATCAACATTAACTGTCTTTCACAATCACTAAGAAGTACCCAATTTACCATTCGCCTTGTAAATGATAATTTTTTGTTATTATACTATGCAAGAGCATACATACTGCGCGATGGTAAGGAAAAACGACGTCTCAGTTTAAAGCGTGGAGATTCATTCAAATATTCTCTTTCTTTCACTACTGCGGTAGGAGTGACACAATATAAAATCAAGTGATACGATGAGGTCATGCGGACTTCCTCGTGGTTAATTTAAAAACGATTTTTAACTGGGTAAGGAAATAAAAATAGGAATGCTTAATGCTTTTCCATTAAATTTTTCAAGAAATCATACTTTTATTACAATTTACTGGATGTACAAGCTGTTTACATTATCACGACTAAATCCCTATCGACCGGTCGACCGCGAAGAAGTATTCCAATTACATAAGTATTTATCTTTCCTTTATTTGGCTACAATTATTTTAGATTCAAAATTTAGTAAAAAGCCACAGTAACCAAATAAATGCTCTGATAAAGTTATCCATTACAGAGTATAATAATATTGTTGTAATGTCTGCCTGTAGGGTATTTTATATTATGCCCTCACAAGACAATGCAAAAATTATTCTCGAATTGTGCATTAATTTAGTTTTTATAGGTACGTACCTACCCAGTTTTTATGACCTTTCACATTCGAACTGTAACTGCAGCAATTTGCGCAACAATATAAATACACAATGCTGTATGACGGTTTGTGCAATATATTGTATCAAAAAATTGTTGAAATATTTTATTTCGCAACTTAGACACAATAAAATAGGTACTGATTCGTATATTTAATATTAATATTAGGTACTATGTTTGACAATAGTATAAAAAATACATGGAAAAATATTAAACAAATTTAACAAGGGTATTTAAACCTAAATATTTTCGGTTATTTAATTTAAATACTACATTTTTATCTGTTGTAAAACTACATCGGATCATCATATCCCGATGTTTTTTCTCAAAAAGTTGTGTATACTTATATCTTTTTTACGAGTCGGAACGAGTCACGAAGTCAGAAGGCGTACATACAAAATGTCTAATTTAAAATATGGAAAAATATGAGTTTTTGAACAAACACGCGTGAATGACAAACATTTGAATTGGGAAAGCACTTTTCCCTGACATAAAGCGTTGATGAGGTACGGAATGATGAAAAGTCGGAAGTTTTCATGCTACGCTTCGGGAGGAGACAAAATGGAAATTTCTGATTATGTACTCGTATACAAAGCCTTAGGTGAGTGGAGTGGGGCGTAAATATATTCAACCTTGCCGCATTAAATGGATATCTTTATGATAGAAAAATCGCTTTCTTGATGAAAAAATGTGTCATCTAAGAGAAAAAAATATGACAGATACGGTGTAAACAATATAATGAAAATTTCCATCAAATAACTATGAACAAAAAAATATGATTAAGATAAATGAATTTAACTTCATAATTACATATTACCTTACGACCCTTGTGTCTTAGTCATTTCATTCACCCTATCAGGCTACCGATTACGCGGGAAGTGAGGAGGTGCGAGGCATAAGCGCTGGCCTTGAATCCGAGTGCGATTCCCGGTCAGGACACAATATTTATTATGTATAAATATGATTTTCCTAAAGACTGGGAGTTTGCAATTGTTTCACTTCTTTTACTAAATTCTCCACTGTTAAACAACACTACTGTCATTGGGCCTCTAGCCCTTTTGTAGTGTTAAAAAGATTATAAATATTTAATTAAATTAATTAGAAAAGAAGTACCTACAAGGTTGCACCATTTTCACCGAGTCTCACATATATTATTATATTGCTCGCTTATGTTTCTATGGAATCCCTGCAGCGAGTATATCGCTCTTGTAGTGTCGCTGAGGTGTAAAAACGCCACAAGCCCGATACATTTTTTGCAAGCTATCGAAAAATGCTAGATCTGGCAAGAAAACGCTAAATTGGCAACGCTGAATATTATACCTAACTAGTGTATACAATACAATTTGAATTATACGTATGAATTAATGCAATCACCTGACAGTCATATAGGTACATTAACATTTTGATGTCACATTCTCTGCTTATACTGGATTATACCAGCCGATTGCCGGAATTTACAAACATCAGTTTTTATTGTCAAGTTGACCTTTTATCTAAAGTCTGCACTCTACAGCTACACAATGTACCCACGAAGCCAAATTTATTAGAATGTGATAGATAACCTAATTATTGCGTCATTTTAAAACAATGCAATACATATAATTATTATTCTCAGCCGTAGGTGGACATTAGTATAAACACTATAAACAAAAAATAATAAAAAAAATATATTATAATAATTTATAATCTTATCTTATTCAGAGAATTTCGTCCATCATTGTAACAAATATAGTAATAATAATTATTATAATGAGACATTCAGAATCAAAACTACAAATGTTCACAGTTTTAAATAACGTAAAGTTAATATTTTGATTCTATACACTATACAGCTTACTATCAAATAAATAATAAATTATAAAATAATGTGAAGGTAGCACGATAGCGCAGTGATTCCCAAACCGCTGTCGGCGAACTCATGCACAAGCATATAAAAATGTTTATTTTGAGTATTTTTCAAATAATCAATATCTGCAGAGAAAAAAAATAACTAAGTAACTCAAAATCATTTTTTTAATTGTTTCTACAAACATATGCGGATCTGGGCCAAACAAAACTACAACATTAAACAAACTTAACAGATTTTTGTTTTACGAGAAATGGATATTAGTCACTTGCTCAACGTGCATTGAAAAACAACATGTGAATTTTCGGAAGACCCGTGATACGAACCTGAGACTCATGGCACCATAAGCCTGCGCGTGGCCGCTCGACAATCGTGGGCGCGAACTATTACAAATTAATATAATTTACACAATAATTTTGTTCTTTATCAATAAGCCAAACGTAATGTGGAAATTAATTCTAATTGATGAGAGTTTTATACTACTCTATAAGATTTGGGTTCATCAGGCGTTTTGTATTAAATTTTATTTTATGTTGGAACAAAATTTAATCTTTGAAAAACACCATTGGTTGGTAAAGAATAATATGTCGAAAGGCAAAACTCGGGAGGTAAAACTGATTCATAATATGATATACATACTACAAAACTCTCTAGTAAGTAGAATTCCAATATGCAGATACCAGGTAGGTTCTTACCCTCAGTCGATGGTATTATTTTTTTTAAGTGAAAATGTTATATATTTCTTTTACCCCTTAGAGTCCAATAATATGTCGTGTCAGCCATTTTGACAGTCCTTGGGATTTTAACAAATACCTATCTCAAAGGTCCATCAGGTTCACGGGACCAAAAACATTGGGAATCACCACGTTATCGTAAAGTAAACAGATAAATTGTCCACTATCCTGTTTTTTTTAATATTCAGGTCCACTATTAGTGCGTCATTTTTAATGAATTATTAATTAGAATTTAACTTGATATGATAATTCTGTCATAAGCAAAACAATACAATATAAAGTGTAAAAACATTCTCGAGGTCGATTGACACCGCTACAAAAACAATATTAATGTATATTTTATACGTAAGTGGTAGTAGTTTAAAAAATAGCGTTTTACTTCTAGACAGACTATTCATTTAAATGTTTCTAGCAGACTAAAAATAGACGTTGAAAATAATTAATGAAAAACTATGTTATTAATCATTGACTTACGATGGTACCTACCTAATTATTTCTTATTTAAAATTTATTTTCTTCGTCATTTTATATAACTTAAAGCGCGATGCAGAACTATACTTAGGCGCGTAAGTCCCTAAGATTTAGAGCCCAGTTTCGGCGACCTTAGTTCGGTGAGAAAAAGATTAATTATTCGTATTAGAACGCTGAAGTGGAAGAGAGAAAGAATATGTGACGTGTTTCTCAATAATACCCTTGGTGGACCGGCTGCTTAACGTCAACGACTGTGCATTATGCTCTTAAATTAAATGCACTACATATTATATTATAATGTTTTTACGCTTTAGTTTTCTAGATAGTTATATACTTATATTTATTATTGTATTCTGCTTGAACAACTCAAGTTTCTCATATACTATACATACACTATCGAATAGATACGTATACTACAAGTTACCGTAGTCTTTTTACGTCAGCTTGAAGTGCGGGTATGGCCTAAGAGCCCTATGCACAATCGTCTGTCATAATTACAACAAAATTACAACAAAACACTATGCAGAAAGCATTTCATAGTTATGATCGAGTTGTCTATGGTCCACCAAATCTGCAATAGTTTCGTTCTGTTTTTCTATTGAAAATATTACCATATATAAAAATTCTCTTTTTCATAATTTAGGTAAATTATTTTGTAATTGTTAAACGATGACAAAAATATGAAAAATATACAAAATAAATTCAATAACTATAAATACACAATTAATATTTAATAAAAATGATTAAATTTCTCCGCAATTAGTGAATAATATAAGTTATTTTTTGACCATGTTTTTCCCGATACGGTAACACTTGCCGTTGAAATGTCAGATTTTGTCATTTACAATTATTACAAATATATGCCATGATGTGAATAATTATATGGAGTGATTAAAACTAATATTACCATGTTGGTGTGTAGGTAACTAAGTACTTATATATTTCAACTACCTATCTATTGGTTTAATATTACATAAATATCTAAATCTGAATAAGAAAAGTTAATTCATAATTCATTGATACTGACATTTCAATTCGATAATCGGTTTTACTAAATTAAGACATGTACAGAATCAAGAAAATAAGGGAAAATGTGTCGTATTAAATGTCACGGATATTTAATAGTTGTTCAATACCCATATTGAGATCAATTGTTAAATGAATTTGAGTGTATTGGCCGTTTTAAAGCCACGTCAATTTATTTTGACAGCAGCTGTCAGTGGTAAATGGCAATACGGAAGGGGGGCAAGGGGGCGAAAAGTAGTCTATGGTTAAGGATTCCTTATATCTATAATCTATAGTTAACAGATGGATTTCGGCTACTTACAATTTTTACTGTTATTTTATGGTAAGTACGAATTGAGCATCGGGCTCTAAGTGCCCCAAGTCTTACGTTTTGATTTACCAAAGTTTTAATTAAGCCAAAATTCGCATAGGCTTAACGCGTATAGCGTAGGAATTCGATATTTCTTAAGGCGATTGTTTCGTCAATTAATCGACCTATTAGTATTATGGTTTCGGTGTGCAGGTAAGTCAAAATCAAAGTTAAAAAAATAAGTCAAAAAAATAATGGAAAGTGGGTTGCGTCCTGTCTGTAACAAGGCTTAATTCACAAGTATAGAGAAATATGGAATGAACTTAAACACGTGTTAAAGAATAGGTATATTATTTTCAATAGTTACTGGACATGAAGAATGTGCGATGGATCGATGATAAGTTGAAAATATATGCGGTATATGACGGGAAGTCAGTGGTACCGGCTAGCTGTGAACTTTTTGAGTTCTGCAAGACTGCAATGCTTGTGGTTGCTGCCGGCTGTTGTTAGTAGTCGCATCTGCGCTGCTGCGGTGCTACAAGCGCGATCTACGATCGTGGCTATGTAATTAAGTAATAATAATTAGTCCAACGTACAATCTTATGCGTATCCTACAATATAATGTTACACATACTATAAACCTGTTGTATTAAGGTGTAATACATATTAGTAAACAGAGTTAATTTTTCAAAAATATGTGTACACTAATTTTCACATTATCATCCATCTTTAATACACTCCACTGACTGACAGACAAAATTACAATTAATTTAAAAGGGATAGAATGAAATAACACGAGTCTTTTTTTGTTCAGGTGTATTCTGGATGGATACGCAATACGCAACACGCGTAGCCTGTTATAGGCTTATATAAGTGATTCACGACCTTTTTAATCAGTAGGGCCAATTATTGAGGCTATTGATTTCAAAGTTGCAATAACTTTTCATTATTTGCAATAACTTTTCATTATTATATTTTAATTTTTTGTAATCAATATGTAACTGTTTGTTTCCTTAAGGCCATGCATTAGTTGAGGCACGGTCTAAAAAGATCGTCGCTAGGCGATGCGCGGATTGCGGGTGGCGGGTGAAAATGACGCCTGTCAAACGAAATATTAATTGTCATATAAATCCAACATACGTCCATTTTATGTTCTGCTTATTGTTCTATTAGTAACAATAATAATATATTCATTGACATGTTTTCTTTTTAAAGTAAATGGGTAACGTTTTTAGTCATCTTTACACGATTTTAGAATTAATTGACCCGTCGCCATCACGCAGCAAAGTGACGTGTTCCCGGGTCAACATTCTCTCAGTGAATGGCAGCGAGTCCAAAATTTCGTCGCGCGTACAGTTGAAAATTATTTGGCGTTTCACTGATGCGTCACCTTAATAAATAAAAAAAAAATTAAAAAAAAGTCGGTTACCTCCATGAACCGATATTAAAAGACTTTTCTTAATTAGGACAGCAAACGGAACATTGCATGCATTATTAAATTATTCATGCATTGCCAAAATAAAATTAAGTACCTAACTTCCTACCTAAAACATATTAAAACTATTAGAAAACCTTGTAGATTTGTCCGGATTAATATTATTTATATTACTTACTTATAATAAACGTACACAGAAAAAAATACTGATAGGTACTCCACCTACATCAAACGTACTTCGTAGGCCGACTCTCACAACAAAGCTCATTCCTTCTACAACGTGTCGAATATGTCGATGTGATGTCATCGACACCAAATGGAGCTCCGCAGATTGGTCGAATGCGATTTTTAGTTAGAAAAAATTATCTAGGTAGGTACTGTTGTAATCGACAAGTTGCATGCTTCTCGGGCTGCGAGTCGAAAACTCCAGGACGCATACGAACACCTACGAATTGGTCATTCCTATACCGGCTCGCATCCAAATATCTATACGTTTCGAAGGAACGTTACATGCGACTGTCACTAGGTAGATGTGCTCGGTCTTCATATGCAACACCGGATCGACGTTCTTGGAAGGTTTGATTTATGGCTGTGCGGCAGATGAGGTGAGTTTAGATGTGAAAGCCGGCGTGTCTACTTGCAAAGTGGCGAGTCTCGGGGTCGAATACCGGGCCTTGTGTTGAGTATTATTAATTGATCCTAAGACCTAATAGACCTGAGATTTAATAGGCTGAGCAAGTAGCAATATTTCTTGCATTCAAAAATTTCACTTACATCATCTGATTCTGTAACTTTGTGTTTCAGTGATGTTGAAGGAGAAACCATAGAAAGCTATAAGTATCTGGAATATTTCCATATTATCATGTTTCACTGAAAACATAGTCTAGCCTAGGTAACCAACTATTAGGATACTCATGGCATATCGTAACAGTGGTTGCGTATCGCTGAGCTAGTATGTACTACTTACCCGTGTCGGTCAGCGGGGGAGTTATTTACTATTTATTCGCTTTTCAAGCAAAGGGGGATTTAATTAAAAGCTCTCCTATATACAGGCCAATTAGGGGCCACTGTCAATCCACCCTGAAATATCCCAAATATTAAAATTATACTAACGCCATGATGCGTTGAAGAATAAATTAACGATTTCCTTAATAACACGTACGAATAACAGAGGGTTTTACATTATTATTCAAATGTAATAATCTTGGATCATGCTCTCAACTAGGGTTATAAGAGAAAATACAATTTTATTGCTTAGCCATCATAAACATTTCGTCTGAAACTTTATCATCTGAACTGTTTTAATTCTTCACGAAAGTCTATCATTTGTCCCATTTATCCCCATTGAAGAGGGTCGTGACTTACACTAACTAGAACGGCTTCGTCACCGTTAGTTAACTCAGGGTTTCCCAAACTTTTTCTGCAATGGAACACTTTGCAAACCTGGAAATTTTAACGGAACACTTAGCTTATTTTTAGGTTGGGTAATTCCTACTAGTAAAAATTTAAAAAAACAATGTTGTTAAAAAACATTATTTATTTAGTATTTATGTTTAAAAATATGAATAAATAAAGCACTCAATGATTTTGAGTCCTTAAATTGCATATTTTCTTGATATCAGGCACAATATTCAATTTGGTAAGTTGCATTCTAATATCTGGTGTGGTGTCGAGCCTGTTCCTGCACTTTGACTTCGTTGCAGCATACAAAGAAAATCCTGCTTCGCATAAATAGGTTGTAGAAAACGGAAGTAAAACAATAATAGCTTGTTTTGAAAAAATGGGGTAGGTAGGTACCCTTCTGACAAACTCGCCCAGAAATAATTTAAAGGCTGATCTGTGTATTTTTGTTTCAAATCAGAGTCACTAATTAAATCATTTAGATTTTCATAGTCACTTGCACCCAGGAATCATCCTTACTAATTTTCGGAAAATATTGCAAAAGATTTGTTTTCAAGTTATGTATGTGTTCTAAAAATACTTTGGAAACTTCTTTGTCTAGTTCAAAATTTAATTTAATGAGAAAAGATGGTCCTCCGCCTGTACTTAGATAGTCTAGATACTTGACGTCATAAACATCAGTGGAAATTGATCATCACTCGCTTTTCAATATGAAGTAGATTCTTTACTAATTTAGCTTTATTTATTTTATTTATATTTAGTAGAAGATCTTTAAATGTGTTGCAGTGTATAAAACCTGTCCAAATTGTCGCGGAACACCTATTCAGGTTCAGCGGAACACTGGTGTTCAGCTGAACCTGTATCAATAAAAAAAAAAGTTGGATATCAAAAATCATTTTTAATTATGTAAAAAACCATTTCCAAGAATCACTCTCGAGTAAATTATATTCTGACCCCAACCTAACCTAACCAATCAGGAATCTGTATTTTTTCTCACGCTGTCATAGCGTATTAGATACATATTATAGGTTATATGTAAATTGTACGTACAACATTTCACCGTGGAACAGTTTGCCGTGAGCTTTCTTATCTGAAAGATATGACCGTATATACGGTCTCCAATTTTATCAGATTCAATATGATCATTAATTCAATTTTCATAGCTGTTTTTGACAAAATTCATGAATTTTATTCAAGAATGAAACCCTACCATAACCTAACAAATAATCCAGTAGGTATATCGGCTATTTCAAAATTTGTTTGCTGCTGGCTTCCTGTAAAGTGTAAGCGTAAGCCGACAAGAACCGTGCTTTATTTAGACATGCATTTTATGTCAGTAGGTAGATACTATACGACCCAAAGAGGTTGGACCGTTTTTAATATACGGCCATATATTTCCGATACAACATTTCACGGTGAAGTGTGATACAGCGAACTACACTACAAAGTATACGTGTGACCCTAGATTAATTGAATAGACAATAGACATAATATACTTATGTATAATTATTATATATTATTGTAGGCACGATTTTTTTCTATCGTAGGTACAATAGCTAAACTTACAATATTATTACAATGTTTATATTTATTTATGAAAACCTTATATCCGATTTCCAGTATTATGGCACACAGTGATTCAGTAATTAATATGTGTTGGCGATATGCAATCAGTAAGTTTAGTATGCCTGAAAACCTTTCATAATTATTTTGATTTTTTTTTTAATCAATCAATATTTTCTATGCAGTAAAGTTTTTAATATCAACGTATTAAATCGACTACATACAAAATATAACAAAAAGTTGTGACATCATAAATTATTTTGTACCTACTAATTCATTATTACCGACTAGCGAGCGTATCAGACGTAGAAAAAAACTTATAAAAATGCTACTCACCCAATGTATGAACGATTTGGTATCATGCAGAGTTATTGAAAACGCGATCGCAAATTGAATAAAAAAAGTGATTCAAATGTCACCCAGTTATATGACTGAGATTGCATCATGCAGTTTTTAATACAAATGACATCACCCTTATATACAAAACGGTAATAAGAGAGGGTGAAGGCAGAAGAGTTTGCATATTATGTATGACGTTTTACCTAAGGGTTTGACGAGGTGCCAGCTTATGTCATGTTTGACGATCTGCACCCCCTCCCCCCGAACTAACCCTCTAGCCTTTCATCAGTGTTCTGTTTTGCCTATTAACGAAGCTAGGGGATGAAATTTTGGTAATATTCCACTGCATCAAAGCTTAATCGATTCAGTAAATATATTATTCAACATTAAATTTACCGAATCGATAGAAATAAATTTAAACTTAATTATAAAACTGTCTTATTAGTTTTACCTACACATCCACTAACTTTTACTATATTTTATTCTATTGTTTGTACATATTAGGTATATCCAGCAATATTTGGTACCTACAAAAAATGTGTAAAAGTTCCACCATTTTGGGTAAGTAAATGATCTCGTCATGATATTATAATTAAGTAGTAATAGTAGTAAATTCATATGTAAGTATTATATACGTATATTCAATGAAGGTATAAGATAAAGGTATATACATACCTACAATATGTACATTTTAATATAATATAATATGTCCGATTATACATAATATGAAGTCATCGTCCGTAGATGAGGGTTTTTATTTGCGAATTGTATCGGTGTAGGTCACAGAAGAGACTAATAAATAGAATTCCGATATGCTATATCCCAATACAGTACATTTTGACGCAGGGTTTTGAATGTATGAGCGTCCTAAGAAAATCAACCGTGCATTATAGACGTCCAATAGTGTGTGTTGCAACCTAAATACACCAATATTAAATGAGCGTCAGTGCACAAACCGTGAGCAGTTGTAAGTATTCGAAGTATGACGTATTCTTGACACCTGTTAACTATATTTACTTGACACTTGAAACTGCTGACTAACTTGACACGTGTTAACTATTACTATTATATAATATAACTATAACTATTAACGTGGAACTCAGAAATAATGGGAACTGAAATACTATCTAACGGGTGAGGAGAAGCAGGCAACCGATCTCGAGTAAGGAGGAATACGGCATAAATTTAAACACGTGTCAAAAATACGTCATTCGTCGAATACTTACAACTGTTCTTGGTTTATGCATTGATGCTCATATAATATTGGTGTATTACACACACTATTGCACGTCTATAATGCGTGATTCATTTTCGTAGGACACCACATCTTCTGTGGTATTTCAGTTCCCATTATTTCTAAGTTCCATGTTTGGCATGTTACTGCTTATGCTTACATAATCATAGTACCTATGTTAAAATCTATACTAAATGAAACAATTATTATCTTTTACTCCATTGTTGTGATGAGTGCCTAATTGGTAATTATTGGTCTCATTGTATCTATAGTCTAAGGTCTCATTTTATTTTTTCAGCGTCAAATTAGAAAATATTATATTGTCCCAGCATCATGCTACATATTGCATTTCAGTAAACATATCATTATAATATTCCGATATTCTTCTCTCTTTCTTGCACATTTAAGCCCCATTAGCTATCCTGACCTTGGGTATTCTGATACTGAAACCCGTATTTCAAATTTAAGGGTTATGTTGGCACATCATCATTTATTTATAGGGCCGACACTTACCCAGTTTTGGAACGAGACATTGAAGGTGATTTGAGTCACGTAGGCCCTACAAAGTACAGATATATTCAAACGTAGAACATTTTTCAACGTACAATAATATACGATGGTACACTATTATCTCTTTCCCCCTTTAATATGTAAAATACCCGTGAGATAGAAAGAGAAATAAAACTCGCTGTCGAGGGTATATTGTTCGAGTTATGCAGTGTTGGATATCTTTCCTTGCTTGGCAACAGCCAACAGCGAATCTACCCCCCCAATAAACGCAAGGGACAATTTATGATCACTACGATACAATGTAAACATGAAGTCCTGTAACGATCAATTTAATTTAATAATATGTAATATAGGTACCTACCAATAATTAAGATTCATTAAATTAATTTACCTGTATCTATCCTTACTATCATAATATCACAGATCATTCATTACCTAGCGACATATTGATTTAAAAAAAAAATGGGTTGAAGTCAATTGCTTTTGGTAAAAATGACTGACAACCAATGGGACAGTAACAATCGATCGACTTCTTTATGTTTCGTTAGGTACCGCTATTTGTATTAAGTAATTTTTTTCCCTTAAAGTACAAAATATTATTTTAATATAAAACATTAATTTCAATTTTAGACAATCTTAGTCGCTTCACACAAATCAATGCTGAGGTAATAATATTATATTTAGAAGTATTATTACCTATTGATGAATGAGACAATTATGAATTTTAGAAGATACTAGTCTGGAGCATACATTTGAAAAGCAGTAACTTTTAGCTTGCCATTGGCACAGTCAAAATATTAATAGTAGGTAGCACAATGGGCCCAGGATTTTCGATTCATGGAATTGGTTAATTGGTTACAATTCACTGGCAAACTATTAAGTATAATTTCTGTAAGTACCTATGTACATAATTAATACTCCATCTGTTTTGTATACTTACCTAGTAAAAATATTGAAAGCTTATTTTGGCAAAATAATAATAACTTTGAAGGCGTTGTTTATTACTTTTATTGATAAGATAGACCATTGTTTTCAAACCGGTGAGTTACTATTTCAAGCAAATTTTTTTTATATAATTTTGATGTTTCGCGAAATCCTAATTAGTTTTTAAGTGGGTCGCTACATCAAAAGGGTTGAAAAACACTGATATAGACAATAGTAATCATTATTTACTAAGAATGTTGAATTGAATGACATTGTGGGATAGTCGAAGTGATATTGTCGAATTCTATCGCTGTGATCATAGGATTCCCGAATACGAGCAATATAATTCATCCGGAATTCAGCGGAGATTACCGAGCGTTCCCGAACCTTCTGAACAAAGACAGACTGCAAGCGAAGCGACGCCGAGGGTAGTTTTTGTCCGAAATTTTCCACTGCTAGTGTAAAAGTATAGTAATTATCGTTCTCGCATAAAAGCATAAAGATTACCTTTAGAAATTGGAAGACGTCTCACTAAGCACCATAAATAATAAGATTGTTATGACGTATGGATTTAAGACATGAAAGAGTTTTTTTTTTTTGCAAAACACAGATGTTCTTTTTTGTACCTTTCCTACTGACTCACCCATGCCCACAAAAAGACTATTATTATAAATGGTCAAGATTCAACATGTCGAAAAAGTATTTTACAAAATGCTTTCTACTATAACCAGGAATATAAAAATAATGGGAAGCGGGATGCGTTCTGAGTAAGGCTGTAAACAAGGTTTAATTAACGAGTGTGGAAAAATAGAGGACAAACCTAATCACGAGTTAAAGAATACCTACGTTATGTTCAATAGTTACATACGCCTGTATCATAATAAAATAATCCGCAAGTTTGTAAACAAAACGCGCATACAATATTAATAGTATTTGAGGATCCTTTGCGCGCGCTTTTTGTTTCTCGCGTTTTATGGCCTGACCGTTATTAACTATTAAATCGTGTCAGGCCTCAAAGCCTTGGCCGTTGGCGAATGTCTTTCACATTTATATATTATCAATTTGTTATGTAACTTTATAACTTACAAGAGTATGATGAAATACTTCTCTAGCTCTTGTTACTTAGTTGTTGTCTTGAATTTGCATTGATTTCAGATTATTCAATTCGGCATCTTTTTGGGGTGGTCTCTTGGGTTCTTGGTCCCCACTGTACTTATACTAAAAAAACAGAAAAATATATCAATAATATTTTTTGTATAAGTACTTAAGTATTTTTATATAAAAAGGCGGCAGGAGTGGGTGGGGTTAAAAAAAAATAGGAGGTCCCACTGACGTCCTCATTCACCCCCGCCTACTACGCATAGCTACCCTTCCCTTAAAACGAGGAAAACCGCACACATTATCTAGGTACATTCTCCATACCCAGATATTCCGCTCTTTAAATCTGGCGAAAAACACCTGGAATGCGCTCGGCTATGCGGTCATAATTATTATTTTGATAATTAGTGTCCGTTAGCGTTCTCCGCGCTGTCTCGTCGTTTCGACATGACGTATTCAATCAAACATTGAAAGCCCGGATAGTTGATCAATTTATGAGTGACACAAGTCTTCCAGTGGCCATAGGCATTGCTTGTCGATAGTTGAGGGGACAACCCGTTCAGAAGGCTGTTCGACAGCCAAATCAATGGGGACACGATCCTCAGTCATGAGGTACTGACGAAAACGAAGAAGCAGTATTATTCCATTCACACCAACCTTTTCGTTTTCAGAGGGAGCTGTCCCGACTCGAAAACCCCCTCCCTTGTGTGTGTACCTGGCATAGGTACCTTACTGAAGCAATATGAATTTTTACTTTTCTTTTTACTATGTAATGAAAACCTTCATATTAACGATTGAGGAAGGTGTTTTTTTATATATAGGGAAGTAGGTAAATCTATTGTGTGTTCACAAGGATATTTCAATTTAAAATGTCATTAACGAGCGAATTAATACCTACTACAGAACAATAATGTTATTCTTTATTGATTCCGCATAGAAATGTTTTATAAAGTTGTAGGGCATTCGTTTGATTCTAATATAAAATCAATGTCATTGGTTATAGTGTTGAACATTGAAAATGAAAATGAACATAATATGAACCAGTAGAGTATTACTTAGATGGCTCATTTATTGATAGCAAGAAAATGAAAATATGTAAAATTTAACCAAATTCGTGCAGTTTATCAATTTCATCTTTTATATATTTTTATCCTAAGAAATTTTGGAAAATGAACCAACAGCTAGCTCATTTAAGCGACATTTTATTGTTTTTTTTACACTTCACTTCGATATGTGCGCTACCGAATTATCTACCGATTGAATTGAGCAGATTTGAGAAATATCCGATGATTTTCCGGAAACGTGACGTTTATATCCGATATTTTCTTACATACGTATAAGATTCGCCATATTTCTTTTAACGCCCAACAGAATGTCGTCTTCGTCGCTTAAGACATTCTAATCCTTTATTGACAAACGGAATCGATTATTTTTATTCAAATGTCTTTATGTACACTTTAGCGCGCTTTTTCCGGTGAGAAAACCATAATTTTGGTACAATTCACTACGTAAATCATCTTCTGACAGCTGCGTCCGCCACTGCAATAATTTCATAGATAACGTGATATTCCGAATTTCATTTTTTTAAATACTTCTTTGTGGCTGTTCACGCACACTTTTTTTATTGAATAATTACCTAGGTTACTAATTTCCATAGATTACAATATTATAGTCATATTGAACTAACAAAGTTGCCATTGCAAACAATGAAAGAAATTAATACGAATTGTTATAGTTATCAAAATGTGTGATATTATATTATCTACCTATCTATATATAATGCCGTTATTATCACGAGCCTCAATAAATCCACTGCTGGATGAAGGCCTCTCTACGTTGATTGTATTCTTGACAGTCTTGAATTTATATATTTATTAAAAATGCTAATGTTATTTATCTACATATTCATATCGTCATCATCATCATCATCATCATCACCATCAATTCACTACTGGATGAAGGGTTCCGCAACGTGATTCTACTACTAGCGGTTAAACGAATTTGTGATATTATACCTATTTCTACCATCCTTATCATCATCGACCTGAACCAATCCAATGCTGGATAATGGCCTCCCTAGCCTGATTCTACTCCTTTCTGTCATTTGAATTGCTATATTTATCAAAATTGCTGATATTATATTTACCCATTCATAACATTCATTCATTATCATCATCAACCAAAATCAATCCACTGCTGGATGAAGGTTATCCCAGCATAATTCTACTCTTCTTGGTCATTATCGTCATCAACCCGTATCAATCCACTGCTGGATGAAGGCCTCTTTAAGCTGATCCCACATCTTTAGGTCTTATAAATTCCTATTCTTATCAGAATTGGTCTGTATTGCTTTATTATTTATCAACATTTGTCTCGATATGAATGTCCCGCACCGGGAAACTATATTGTTTAAGATTAATTTTTAAATCAAAATATGATTTTTAAAATATTATTCTATGGCTGCAAGCATTTATTTTTTATGCTGCTAACCTTTTTCTATTATGTACCTAAATGGGACCGGGATAATATTACTCATATCGCATATTTTGAAAAAAATGTTTTAGGCTCTCATAGAACCCTGCAGATAGATTGTTTATGAAAAAATATTCCTTCGACAATTTTCACCTATTTATTTTCACCTTAAAATAATATTCATATCGCATAATTTGAAAAAAAATGTATCAGGCTCGCATAGAACCCTGCAGGTAGATTGTTTTAAAAAAATGGCAATGTCTTCTAGAATTTTCACCTAGCTTAAAATAATATTCATATAGCTTATTTTGAAAAAAATGTATTAGGCTGTCACAAGACCCTGCAGGTAGATTGTGTATGAAAAAATGACAACGCCTTCTACAATTTTCACCTATTTTTGATTTACCTATTTAAAAAAAATATTAGGCTTTCATAGAACCCTGCAGGTAGATTGTTTTTGAAAAATGTCATTGTTTTCTAGAATTTTCACCTAGCTTAAAATAATATTCATATCGCATATTTTGAAAAAAAATGTATTAGGTTGTCATAAGACCCTGCAGGGAGATTGTGTATGAAAAAATGACAATGTCTTCTACAATTTTCACCTATTTATTACTACGCTAAAAATAATATTGATATTCCATATTTTAAAAAAATGTATTGGGCTCTCATAATATAAAGCTCATAGATAAGGTAGATTGTTGTGAAAAAATATAAAATTATCATAATGTTCTATTTTTCAAATATTCACTACATTCTTATCGATGCACTGGAAAAAATGTATTAGGCACTCATAAACTTACGTAGGTATATTGCTTTATAACCAATTAAAGACAATTCGTTTTTGATTATTGTTTAATAGTTACCATGGCAATTTCTTCTAGAATTTTTGCATTCTTACAATGAATAATGATATTTTCATACTAGGCAAATGTATTAGGTTCTTATAAAATCCCTGTGGAGTGTAGGTAGTAAGATGATGGTTTATGAAATACAAAAGTAGGTATCATGATACTATTTACTTTAGTTTTCATTCTTATAAAGGCACTGGAAAATTTCTAGGCATTCATACAACCTATGCAGGTGAATATATTGTTTTTTAAGCTTTTTTTAAAGTTATACTTCTATTGGCGCGTTTAGGAAAACAGATCAGAGTGTATTTTTTGCGTGTGAGCAGCCGCGATGTAAAACATAATTTATATTGCATTCGGGTTGCGTAATACTTTGAAATATTTATCGTTGTGTAGGCGGAATAAAATAATTTTAAACCAGCGGCCCTTACATAAGGGCCTTTTTCTATCTGTGTAATTTAACAAGATAATTAAAATAGTAGTAGTTTTAATTATTGAAATCCTAGTAGGTATCACACGACTGTCAAATTTTATTATGATTTTATTATATTGTGAAATTAGTGGGCTCTATGAAATAATTACAAGATAAAAACAACTTTTTATATACTTACCACGTTTTAAAATTTTCTGTTGAATCATATACACCTGACAATTCTATGTATTAATAATTTAGGAAAAATAAGGCAATTGTCAACAAATCATTTTTATGCTATTATGCAACAAACAAATAAATATAGAATACTGACATTTCATTTTAATTTCCATAGTAACGCACGTATATATTAATAATTTAGTTGCTAGGACCACCCCCTTAGAAACCAATAATAGTGGATTGGATTACGGATTTTTTTCAGAAATAACTTTTCATACAAAACAGAATTAACTGAAAATGAATTAAATTCTACTTATTAAAGATGGCTAAAAGTATTAAAAGAATGCATTGGCATCGTGTTCTGATATATTCTAAAAGTTTCAAATGAGCTTGTCGGGAAGTCAATTAAAAATCGATTGCAAGATTGGTACTGGATAAACAACCACCGGACAAACAAGAATACGAGCTAAGAAAAACGTGGTAAAATACATCGTAACTATCTGACGAAATACAAATGGTAAATACCTAGTTAAAATTTAGCAAAAATTAGTAAACACATTATGCATATGGCAGTGTCGATAGAAACAACGGAGCATGATCTAGAATTAATAATAAAATTAGTACTCACACCAATGAGGAGAGAACTACATTATAAATATCATATATATATACAATATATTGATTTAAAAACTTTTGTACTGTTATTTTACAAGAGAATACAGATCTATTCCAACTAGTTAACACGATAACGCCTATCCGTTATTGATCCGAATACCACGGATAACTCTCGGATCAATTCGGTATACCTACCTACAAGGCGGTTTTATCTACAATAAACAATGTGACTATACCTACTAATTATGAATTTGTCAAAAAACGTCCAGCTAAATTATTATAAAGTTACCTCACGTAAATGAACTAATGATATTATAATAAAGGCGTTTTGGAATCGCTATCAAGTTATCATTGTTGCATCGGAGTCAACCCACTGCTAGATGAAGGATTCTCTAGTCCCGGTAATCTCTTTTCGGTGGCCTGGGTACTATGTAGACAATTGTGGTATAATCAAGTATGATGGGTAGTGAATAGCTTTTTTATATGTACCTATGTCGTCATCATCAGCCTGAATCAATCAATGGAATGTTAGAAGACGTTTTCTTCAATCTGTCTCCATTCATCTCGGTCATCTGCCTTACGTTACCACGTGTACTCTACCTGTAGTATATATTATGGATATTAATGTTATTAATTACAATATGTTTGCAAGTTCGCAAGTTTGGTACAAGTTGTTCGCTGAGTAGGGTGCCACATGCTAACATTTGACATATCATTTCATACTTTTTATACTGAGTTGAGCTTACTTCTAAATTCGAACACCTGAAGATTTATAGTAGGTTCGTCGATATAATGTTTTATTTAAATTAACTACGAGTACCTAATATTTACATAAGGGTTTATAACAAATTGAATCTATTCTGTTAAATTAAGCGTGTGTAACAAGATTATGGAAATTTTATAAATCCTGTAGATTAGGTGCCTACAGTAAGTTTTTTTTTTAATTTACACAATTTTCCACAAAAAAAAAATCGGACATAAATAAAACAGTTCTTGTGTCAGTAAGTAGGTAATACGAGAGTTGTACATTTGCCATCCTTGGAGTAGGTAGGTTAGATACTCACATAATGGCACCCACATTCTACACGTGATTTACCATATAAGTAGATACCTTCTAGTGAATTTTGAATTTCAATTAATTACTTGCGAACTTGGAAAGTAACATATTTTGGGAATTGAGGGAAATAAAATAACATAATTGAATGATAAAATATTCTTCGAAGGATAATCCTCTTTGAATGGGAAATTGAACAACTTCGGCGTCCTTCGCTGAAAATCAATGTTTTCGTCAAAATACAATGAATGGGTATTTCGATTTTAGTAAACTGAGCGCTGGTAGGTATTATAGGTAAATCATTATACAGTGGGACCATACGCGATTTGCGGGTGTATTGGAGTAGTCTGCTGCATAGATGTAGGTATTAAATAAAGTCTGCTGCAATGCCATTTTCAATGTACCTAAGCAAATGCCATTGCAACCGCAAGCCGCTATTGCCGTACCGATGTGCCTCTCTCTGTATACCGATTTACCTATAATTACAATTAATTAATTAATATGAATGTGTACTTAACCAATTTTAAACATGACAATATATAGGTACCTATTGTTGGTATTATATGGAGCTAAATAAGTATGTAATAAATTAGAGATATATCATATTATTTTTCATCCAAATTGAATCAATCCCACCAGCAGGTAGAAGTTTACAATGTATGATGATTTTTTCAATCAATATGTGAATTCAGGGCAAGCTTGTTTGTAATTTTCTTTCATTTCTACTCTCAATGACGTCCCAAGTACCAAGGCAAATTGCTGCCCTTACAATGCCATCCCTTTTCATTTTTAGTTTCAAATTGTCTGCGAATTCGTTGGCTCCCTTAGGTACCTATTTTATTTTTATTTTCGGTTATCTTTAAACCGATAAATAAACCATTTTTTTTACAATTTTAACAAATACATACGAAACCAACTATTAAATAGTGGTGGTGTTAAGTACGTGGAGGTCTGTGGCGCTGACGAATGTGGAGGCACTCTTATGAAAAATTTGCTTGTAACACACCGCCATTATTATATGTATCACAATGGGTATTACGTTATGTTGTTTGTCCTGCTTCCATTATTTTTAAAACTAAGATGTCGATATGCAGGTACTTTTTAATGAAGCGACCGCATCGTCAGCTTCATAGAAAACCTCAACTGGTCTCAAAAGTAGGACTTTTTGTAGTTGCTCCTTCATTCGCCGCCCTTCATAATGTGCCATCCCTGTGCAACGGATGGCGTGCTTACCCCTACGGGATGTCACTAATGATAGTATAATAGTGTGCAGATAATGTTTACTCGAGTGAGGATTTTCTCCAGAATAACGGTGTTTTCGAAATCTTTCACGAAGTGGAAAATTTGGAGAGTAGACGTCATCGCCTACTCTAGAGTCTAGGTGAGGTTCGAGTAACTGATATACTCAAACAAATTCGTGTGGCGGGGGTTGGTTTAACAATGTCGTGTACTTAAATGTATTTACATAGTTTCAATAAAAAAAATGTTAAAAATGAATAAAACATCTGTAAAGTAGAGAAATAAACGGATACACCTAACTATCAGACCTGTAATACGAATCAATGCAAAATGGTAGATATAATTCAAAATTATCGGTAGGTATATTGCAAAAAAGCGTCGCATCTCAAATAATCGATAATTTGTTTTAAAAGCGCACAAAATTATCGTTCGGTCTAGGCTAGTCGAAGAACGTGTAATTCGGTCTCAAGGTCTTTCTGCCATCTGAATACGTACAAATGTTTTCGGCCAAAATGTATTCGTACAATTTACCGGAAACGAGCAAAAAGTAAGCAAAAACTAGCCCCAATAAAAACAAAATACATACAAAAAATGCTAGTGACACCATTCACATTGATGCAGAATCTGGAAAATGATGAAAAGTCTTTATTAATTTGTATATGTTATACTTAAATGCATCATCATCGTCGTCAGTGAGGGTCGATCCACTGCTGGATGCCGGCCTTCTCTAGCTACAAAATAACGTAATAATATATTACGAGATTTGTTATTATTTGTTTAATACACTATTATTTTATTATAATTTCCATGATGCCAATTGGGAGGGCAATAACTCTGTTAGACCAAATCGCTTCGTATGTTGATATATTCCACCTACGTGAGGATGAGGATAAATAGGTGGACGTTGTTTTATAAATTCTTAAAATAGGGTCCACTTAGGTCCACTTAGACTTAGCTCATTCGGTGTGCTGACATGCTTTATAATTTTTGTACGTAGTACTTACCTATTTACGTTTTATACTTTTTTTGTGATACTGAATAAATATTTCTTTGTTCTTTAAACTGTTTTTTTACTTACTATTTAGTTGTTTTTAAATGTCATGTTGTGTGTGTCTTCATTTTATTCTGAAAATAAACAACCAGAACTCATACGTAGAGAAAGGTCGTGTTGACTCCATTATTCGTATTGAAAGGCACATTCAATCAGCAAATTGATAAACAATCTTTTAAGAAATGTTGTATCTTATTAAAAGGGGGAGCCCTCGAGGGAATATTAAATTGATTGGAATAAATTCAGCCTTCCACCTAGGTATTTACTAATACACCAAATATTGTTATACCTTCGTGAACTTACTAATATATTCCATTAAGGTAATTATTTTATCGACTGTAAGGGATATTATAAAATAGTAAAAAGGAAGGCATTTTAACTATTGAACATTAAATTTGATAATATTATTTTGTTATAATTAATATATATGGAATTCCAGAAAATAACAGTAACAAAAAACCACCGGAATACAAACACAGAAGAAAATCGTTAAAAAAAAAAAACGAGTAAATTAGAAATACAATCATATCGTATATATTTATATAATATTCTAGTAAATGTTCGTAAGTATCAAGTCATACCTATTAAATATCTAGTAGTAATGACAGCGTTATTATCAGATATTTCATACCAACAATATCAAATTAATCTTCTTATCGAATGTAATAAAACTGCAGTGCACCGCGAACAACACGTATTTTTGTCTCAATGCTATACGGCCATCTCTTTCCGATAAGAAAGCTCATCTTGGAGTGTGCCACACGAAATGTAATAGGCACGTATGATTTACATGAAACCATGAAAAAGGAGGCCGTGCACTCCTTTACAAAAATCTGCCAAAAAATATTCAAGCGATTTTTTATGAATATTTAAGAAAAAGCTAGATAATTTTCCAATAAAAAGACTCAAAAATCATGAAAAATAAAATTACCAATATAAAGATCTCATCTTCTCGGAAGAATATGATATTTTAGTTTATCTGGTAATACTAGATAAACAGAGCGGATAATGCTAACAATGGCGTATTGTAGGTAATTAATGAACCTACTAGGATTTTTCTATAATCTAAGCTACTAGGAATATTTATCGTTACATACATAATCCAAGCGATGAAGGTTTACTTGAGATTTTCTTAATTGCTCCTCAGGTATCTGATAAAGGAAGCGCTATTATAGTCCTCTTAAGTTGGTCCATGATCGTCCATTTGGTGTAAATTCTCTGACATTTTCAGGACTTCACAGGACCATGATCGCTCGAGAACTAAGTTTGAAATGCTTACCTGACTAATGTTTATGCATCTCTACCTATTTCTTCACAGATCTGATTAAACGTTTATCGGCGGTATTTGGTTATGTCTTTACTTTTCGGATCGGTTAAATTTCAATATTGAGTGTATGCATAGATTAATAATAATATGTAACTTTTTATCGAAGACGGTTATTAATTAGTGAGAAGACATACTTAATCAAATTCTTTCACAACATCGTAGCGATAGTAACATAAATGTGATACTTACATTAATAATAAAAAACAACTTTAAAATAAATATGTATGTTTCAGTAGGTTTATGTACGGTAGTTATACGGATGAATAGATATTTTATTCGGAGTTTGTTTGGTGTTCGGCCTTTTTCAAAAAAACTATCACGTATATTTACAAACACAAAACAGTGCATATAAATGTGAAGGTGATCCATCACCGAGAGTAAGCCCATCAAAGCGAATGCATCGTTTTTTTATTCCTGGCACGCATTCACAAAAAGCTGATGTTTACGCGCAGAAAAAAATACATACCTTGTAGGTACCTACTACACTGGACATGCTTGGACATAAAATAATATACATTTGAATTTTCAGTACCTAACTATTTCGTAATAAGTTAATATCTATTTTATCGGTATCCCAAACATTGTAGGTACAGTCCATAAAATTAGGCAGCCTTATGCCGGGTCCACACTGGCAACATGTCGCGCGACAACCTCGTTAAATTTTACGATAAGTATAATAATTATCGTAAAATTTCTTAAGCACTTATGATAATTATCGTAAAATTTAACGAGGTTGTCGCGCGACATGTTGCCAGTGTGGACCCGGCATTAGATGATTGGACCAAGTAAACAAGATGGACGAGTCACGCATGTTTGTCAAGCTTGTTTTAGACCGTGTGCAGAAAAAAATTCTTCGAAATCTTTATTTTAAAGTTTATAATTATTTTCCTTTTGACAGCTCCTCAAACGAGTATTTTCCGACTAACTTTCTTCAAGGCATGCTCGCCTTTCATTCTCTTGAAGCTCGTAGGTCACTTCTGCTCGTCAATTACATGCGTGGTTGCAGCCATCACCCATTTTGGGTGAAAGCTGTTTCCTTATGCCAGGTTCACCAGGCACCAATAGCGAGGGCTGTGCGGCTGGTCAATGCACTCCCTAGAGATGTAGATATTTTGCTTTTTTACTTTATTTCTTTTCTATAAAATTATTTTTTGCTTTTTTTTCTCTACCTTGTTTCTCTAATTGATTTACTTGTACTTTTTATTGTAATTGACATGTTGTGAACGTCCCGAATTAATAATTTGTTATGTACTCAACGTGTCTTTTTTTAATAAATAACTAAATGACAAAGAAAGTGACAGTCAGGTAGCCGGAAGGCAAAGGAAGACCTGGTCGACCTCGTACAGTCGTGCAAGATAGAGGGATAGTGTGGAATTTGAGAGTAGCGGCTTCGGACAGACCTGGATGGAGGCAGATAATGATGAAGGTCAAGAGTATTAAGACTGACATAGGGTTGTAGCACCAGAAAGAAGAAGAAGAAAAACAAAAACCAGGGAACTCGGTTCGAGAGCAGTTGTAAGTATTCAAAGTATGGCGTATTGTTGACACGTGTTTAAGTTTATCCCAGGGAACTCAGAAATAATGGGAACTGAAATACCTAACGGGTAAGCAGTAGCAGGTAGCCGATCTCGAGTAAGGAATAATCCGGGATAAATTTAAACACGTGTCAAGAATACGTCATACGTCGAATACTGACAACTGCTCTTGGTTTATGCATTGACGCCCATTTAATATTGGTGTATTACACACACTATTGCACGTGCATAATGCGAGTTTCATTTTCGTAGGACACTCACACATTCAAAACCCTGCATCAAAATGTAGTGTATTGAATATTGCATATCGAAATTCTTATTATTATCTGTTCTGCGACAAAAACATAAAATGAAAATGCGCTTGATATAAATTATAATATAATCCAAAGAAAGGACCATCGCTGGTAGTTATCCAATGCGACCCAAGTAGCTGCTGGATCGACGAAATATTTAATTTCTGTGGAAGTGCGTTACCCAGAGGAGTGGAATCATTGTGAAGAGGCGTTCATCCAGAAAAAATAGAGTCAGGCTTATAATGATGATGATATCCATCTTTAGACCATTATTATTATTGTTGTCACATAACTATATTAATAAGTATTAATAACAGATATTAATAATTATAATGGAAAATATTAATAGCCATACGTTGCAAATAAATATGATATCAACGTCAACGAAATGAGATGAGATGCAGATCATGAAAAATACCGGAAAGACTCTCAAAATGCCTGGAATTCTACGCATTGTTTATTATTTGACCACGGCTGTCTTGATATTTCGTAATATAAAGGGATAGTATGCTAGTATGCAGATAATGTTTACCCGGCTGGGTATTTCCTCCAGAATAACAACGTTGTCTAAATCTCTCACGAAGTGGAAAATTTGAAGAGCAAATGAACAATTTTATTTAACAGCGAAGCTTTGTAGACAAATACGGCGAGCTTACGTTCTCAGTGCTCTCACTGTGAAAGGCTTATGAATCATTGATAGCCATTTTACGTGGCGAAAAAACAACAAACATCACAAACGGAAAATGCCAACGCGTTTCAGCGCTAAAATAAAGGAATACGTTTTCGAGGATGCTCTATAAAGGGCAAAATACCTTATGTGACATTTTTAAAACGTTCTCTTTTTGTATTCCGTAATTTTCTTGCACATACACGGGTATAATAATGCTTGTATAAAACATTATGGAACGTAACCCGAGCGTCGATTGGGAGGATTTTTTTTTCCAGTCTGGTATCACTAGAATGCGCACATGTCTACTGCGCAATGTTCCAATTTTGATTTGAAACAAAATATTTTGATTATAAAACAAAAATAAATAAGTTTTACTGTCATTCGCATTCAAAATTCATTACGGAATTGGAAGGTGAAGAAGTCATCTATTTAAGTGTTGATTAACAATTAATTTATTTAAATTGGCGCTGCTCGTCCTTGGATGGGCTTTCCGGCTCGTTGATGGTAGGTAATACAAAAGTTTGTATACCGTCTAGTCAATATCGAAATCAGGCCATATCAAAAGACAAGTAATCGTTGGACAAATCGCATCATCCAGCATTTCACCGGTACTAGCGGTAGGTACCAAGATATACTAAAAGACTTTAGCAGTCAAGATTCCACTGGATCAGTGAGATAATAAAGTTTATCGGAAGTACGTGGCAGTGCATGACTAATGACCGTGATGAGGATATACGCAAGGAGAGATCTTCCTTCATAAGTGGATTTAGAGTGGCTACAACGAATGTGTCGATTATATCAATGAATGTGGAGTGCCGTAGTGGCGTATTTTATAATTATTATTGCACATTATTACTTCTTCATCTTGTCATGTCATCCAGCGGCGATTTTCTTTGACGCAAATGACGCAACCGGTTCGTCGGAATATTTAAAATAGGGCCTCCAAACCAGTCATGAAGTTATTAAATCATTCCGTGATCTACAAAAAATGTACGTACGAGTACCTATATGATTTTATTTCTTTAATAATATCGATTTAGATTACACAGAACAAACACTCGACTATCATTCAACGATGTTAAAATCAGTGATGTTCCATATGAGTAGGCAGATCATGCGCTGCCAAGAGACAGCCAATGCATTGCAAAAGACTATTCGACTACTTAATCTGCATACCGGCTAACTCCACTTGGGCAAAGTTCAGGAAGGTGAAAAAACATAACTATGGAGCGGAATTTAACAATTTCAAAAATACACTTCGATTTTTTTACAAATAAGCTGCACAATGAGTTAATAAGTAAGTATACCTTTTTTGCTTCCCTTTTATATATATACTTAAAGAAAAATTATATAAAGAGTGGAGTTGTTTCATTTACGATTTTTGATATTTGGCACCTGCACTTGGCTATTTTGTGATTTTTTATTTATTTATTTTAATTAGTACTGGGCAAAACTTTTCGGTCCTTTTCGTCTAAAAAACATTATTACTGTTGAATTGTAAATTAGTACCGCATTCGAACTATCTTCTATAAAATATATAATTACTACCATCGCAACTCGAAATACAGTGCTCCGGCCTGGATATCAGTTGGCCTTGGTTGCCGTTGCCAATAGTATAATGCTTTGCATGTTTTTCACAAGTTGGTCCAATGATCTTCTTAGGCCCGTTTCAGACGGGACACCGGTGTCGCGCTCGATATAATATAGGAGGTTTTTGTATTCGAAGATATTCGAATTAGCTCTAGGGCGTTCATAAACATAATACAAAGGCCCTTTTATTCGAATTCAAAGGCCTCCTATATTATATCGAGCGCGACACCGGTGTTCCGTCTGAAACGGGCCTTAGCGTGAAAAGTATTTGAAAGGGTGTTAAAAAACAGCAACTCGCCACGTTTTTAATGCATACTTTCTCCTTCACGTTGTTGAAGGCAATAATATAATATAAGACAAAATTAAGATTGGAATTGCTTTTAGACCAGTGCTCAAAGACAGAACTGAAAATAAGACCGGGAAATGCACATACAGAAGTACATACACGTTGGAACGTTGAACAGAGCTTTTTATAAGAATACGAAATGAAGCAATGAAGTGAACTTATACGATATGAGGATATGAGGAATTGATTACCAAGTTAAGTAAATGGACTTCAAAGTTTGTAAATTTTACATAAGTAAGTAACTGTTTTCAATATTTAATAAAACAACTCTTATTTCAAAATATTGATATTTTATAGTTTTATACGAAACGTGATCGACTTGTACCGAAACCAAAATATTCACATTATGTATATATAATGCAAGTTTAGCATAATAGTTGTGATACACAGATAATATACACAAATCGCGTCAATTATTATAAGTATGTGCATAGATAACCATTCACCGGACCATCATTATTTACAATATTTAGATGAAATTTCGTAAGAACCGCATATATATATATATATATACATTATCATATGGTAATACGAAAATATAAAACAGTTGTTGTCAAACATGGCGACTATAAACACAAGTTCAATTTGCCAACGGATATAATATCATTTGTTCCATGGCTACCAATTCAAATATATTTAAAGCAATGTAGAATGACCATCGAGTGTCTGGTCTTAAAATAATAATCTCATAGGACCCCTCTACAAGTTAAAATTATTCAGGATCAACTCTTTCCGGTTGCTTTGGTCAAGCATTCTTCAATCTCCCGTGGCCATCCCGTGGCACAGTCCAGCCATCTCAGTTTCGGTCATCCAGGTTTTCTTGCAGGGGGTGCGTACATAGCCTTGCTCCTGCATTCTATGCATGTGGCTGATCCGGCGAAGTTTCTGCATTTACATATGCTTAGTGATCTTTTCACCTCCGTAAAGAGTGTCGGAGTTCGCCGTATTACAGTTCCCCGTGAGATATTGTACCGGAAAGAGATGGCCGTATGTCATTGAGATAAAAAATGACGAGTTGTTCGCGGAGCATTACAGACAGTTAGTAGGCAATGTTCAAATTTTATTAGATTCAATAAGAACATTTATTTGATAGGTATGACTGATACTTACGAGCACCTACTTGCTAAATTAGTTTTAAATCACTCAATAAAATATGCCTACAATATACTTAATTGAATATTTCATTTAGTTAATACCTATTTTCTTCTCTCTTTCCATCGTATTCCTGTAGTTTTTGTTAAGTACTTATTTATTTTAAACGTTATACTTAGGCACGAATTTGATCTTAATGCTATACGGTCATCTGTTTCCTATACCAAACAAAATGTATATATAGGGTCATTTTTCCTGGCAAGATCTTAACAACCCCGCCGATTTTTCATATGATTCAGCTTATTAATAAAACTTGATTTATACTTACATAATTTTACTATGTAACCAATTATTAATATAATACTTATACCTTAGTATCACAAAGTGAATCACTGTGGTGGCAAGGTGGACTATTTCTATTATAGTAATGGAAGCTATTTATAGCGCATAATATCTTTTTGGGTTTATCTCAAACTGTTAAAAAATTATCTACTGACATTTTAAAAAGGTGTATACGGTTGATAATAAATATTTTCAAAGTATAATGAAAGCGGCGTAACATTTTTCTGTGCCACGCTATTTCAACCATTATTACACTGAACGCATAAGTTATACTATCTCCCAGCAATGCTGGAGCAGTTGAATTTATTTTATGAAACTTTGCACGACACGGGTGTGCTCACTGTTCGCTACAAAAACCACGAATATTTTACGGACGCAGGGAAAAACTTTTTTTTATACTTTCGGAAGATTGATAGAAACCCGCTGTTTTAAGTTACCGCCCCTAAAAAATAATAAATGTTTCTCTTCTTCTTCAAACGAAAGCAGATCGTAAATGTAAACAATCGGAATCGTTTGACATTTTACGACATAATAATATTTTGAAAATGATTAAAATGGCAATTCTTACTTACCTAGTTCATCCAAATGTATCATAAGCACAAACTCTCCTCATGCAATGCCACACCTGCACCGTGTAGATCGGCTTGTAGCATCGCTGAAGGTTGGGGGGCAGGAGATTGTAAACACAATTTTAAAATATGTCCACACGTATTTCACAGGAGGATAAGTCAGGGACAAGATCACGACCACAGAACCACAGATTTAATAAAATAAAGCAATCGTCTTGGAACAAGGTTTCGATGCAGGGTGCTTTATGACGGTCAGGCAGTAAAACGCAAGTACAACAAAGCGTGCTGACTGACCTCAATATTGAATGCACGCTACATTTATGTTATTATTATTTAGACGTAACTATTGAAAAATGACATAAGTATTATTTAACACATTTAAAGTGTAGGTATCTCATATTCATTACTCGACACCCGTAGCCTGTTATACAACACCCAATAGGGTGAGCCAGTTCACATTAATTTTGTGTTCCCTGGTCACGATACTTGCCATGTCAGACTTACAGCGCGAAGATCGTTCTTACAGCGTCGATCCAGGGTGCGTTATGGTCGGTATGGAATTGACCCAGCCACCGGACGTTGGAATCTATGTGGCTCTGCTACGGGCGCGGAGTCACGTCAAGAGCGTTCGTAGCAGCCAAACGAACAGACGAGTCAATTATCAGCAAACTCCAAATTTGAGACAGATTATTTTCATTTAGCCTACACTGGACCATCGGTTTTTTCGGGTATATAGGTAGCCCGCAAAGAGGATGACCATCCTGAAACGACTCATGATATTTGATCAGGTCAAATATTGGACAGTGCGTGCAGGTATAACTAAGTTCCAATAGCGATATAACCAATACGCGGAGAAGACTGTAGAGTGTAGGCCATCCAGATCGTACGGGATCATTCTTAGTGAAGAAGAAGAAGATCAATATTGATTAATAGAGTAGCAAGGCATGTTTTGGAAAAAAGCATTCGGTTAGGTTAACCTAACAAATAATCCAGTATATCGGCTATTTTCAAAATGTGTTTGCCGTTGTATTCCTCATAACCGAACTGTACCAAACAAGTAAAGACAACAAAGAAACAATTAAATGAGGGAATGAAATAAGGGTTTGGTAATGTAGGTTCCTAATACAGATTGCTAAAACCTGCAAATACAAATGGGCTCGACATATAGTTCGAAGTAGTAACAGTTATTAGACAAAATCAAGTCATGGCACGAGAATAATTATTAACCGGTTAAGTGCCCAAAGCGTCTTTGGACGCCCTAATTACACCAATTCTTATGTTAATTACTATCAATTAACTAATTGCGGCATAGAAAGGATTAATCATGCAGTGATGCTTAAGAGATAAAAAATGTTTAAATGGTAGACCTAGAGCTACTCTAGATAATACAACATGTGTAGTGAAGTTATGCGGAAGTAGGACATGACCTATTCTGCGTAGATGACCAATGGAATCAGCTCGAAGAATCCAGCAGTTGATCGTACGAGGGTCATCATGATGGTAGGGTAGTAGGTAGCTTACTTGATTACCTACTGGAATAAAACAAAGGGGTGATCATGTTTATTAGATAATATCGTAGACAAAAGAGATTTCATTGTGTAAGCTTTTGTTTGAAATTTGTGAGGAACCAAATATTTTTTGTACCTCTACATAATATTATTTTGTATGTACTTATATTATTTTGTACATATTAATAATGTTATTATTATGCTGCCAGAAAACATATTTTTCTTATGTGTTGAGCGCTAATTTATTGGAACAATATACTTTGAAGATGTATTACGTAAACGGCATTGTTAAGCATTGTAAAACAAAAAGTATATTTAAAAAATAGTATTATAAGAAACTGCAATGATTCGTTAGATATATAATAACTTAGCGAGATTAATATGAAAATTTTAAATAATACTGAAATGACTTTCCGTAATGACGTAGCATTCATCTGTTATAAATTCGTCTATATTATGGTCGTATTTTCTCTCCCATCGTCCTTCCCAACATTCACAAGGGTATATTCAGTCCAGAATCAAAAGGAACAATCATCGTATGAAGTTCATATATATATTGACATTTTTGCTAGGACTATTTCCCTTATAAAACTTTCCACTGTCATTGCTCGTCCGCTGTTGCTGTTTCTTTCACAGTCGCTGCGCATTGTATAGTTGCCTCTCGCTCTCGCCCCTTGGCCCGGGCCCTAAAAAGTGGGATCAGCACAGCAGGTAGGGTAGAGCTGGGTGGAGTGGAATTTTTTCGGGCATAAGGTGTTTAGAAAGTTTAATAATTTGTAAACTTCAGTACTTCAGAAACATTTATTTTAGTAGGTATCGTTAACTCATATTCTAATTATTAATTGAAGAGAGTATACGAATGAAATCCAAAAAATGCAAGTTTTCTAAACAATTGTTTTCATAACAAACATGTCAAAAATTTAACAATATACTTAATATTACATAAGTAGGTATATTATTCTTACGAAAAACGAATTATATCGTTAGTGGTAGGTACATATTTGCTTGTTTATTAACTTTTAAGAGATTATTTTATAACCCAACGCAAACCAAAGCTCAAAGATTTACGTCAAAATATCTAAGAAATAAAAGCGGTAATCGGCTGCTGGTTTTTCTAACTACTATACCGTGATCATATTGTACTATAGATAAACTATTTTGTTTTTTAATGTAGGTACCTACTATAAAATTGATAGCTAAAACATAAATTATTGCAGGGACTATTTCGGCTTAAAATATTACTCCGCGAGACGTCTGCCTAATCGTGTGTAATAGTAATTTTAAAGACAAATTTACTTAATTAGGACTCTATCCATGCCCTTGGAAAATCAATCAATTCAATGTATGTGTATTCCAGCACGAAAATAGTAACAGAGAACAACAAAATGGATATTTTAAATCGACATATAATCAAGATAGAGAAATTATCGCCATATGAATCCGAGAGTAATTAATATACAGCCTTTATTAATATGAATACTAATGCAGATATGTTTACTTCGTTTCACTAACGATTCATAAATGCATAAATAAGACATGATACTTTATTAAAATAACAAAATCGATGCATAATCATGCTATAACTTAAAATTTATCGTATTGAGAAAATCCAGTTAAAACTAGTTTTTTCTCGTCTCTGTATGTAGATAATAATATCTTGTCCCTATTAAGCACGCTACAATGCTACAAAAATATCCTGAGACAGTGTGTAATAAATCAGGCACTTAGTATTTAATACCACATTAAGTCACAGATTATAAAAACATGCCTTACCTACTGCTACTATTAAAATATGTAAACAATTTAACATATTTTTTTTTATCAAGTTGCACCTCATTATAATTAATTATTAAGTCAATCATCCTTGTTAGTAATTTCGATGAATATTAGTATTGAAGTTTTCGTATGTAAAGGATAATAAAGTGGATGTCACACTCTATATTATATGACTTATCGAATAAATAGGATGACTACTTAGGCAGATGAATATACCGAGTCATTCATGGTTGTAATCTCGATAACGTTGTGATCAACCTATAGAATTTAATATAATTTTAGTATTATTTTGTAAAGTTATTTACATAAACTTATTTCATTCAATTACCATTATTATCAATTTAACTATTAGAATGTATGTAATAATCTTATAGGTATTAAAAGCTTACTGAAACAATAACGATATCTGCCTATTTATATTAATCTTGGTTGTTTTTTTTATCCCACTGAATTATTAGTTTTAATATAGTGCTAGTTACATTATCAAATGAAATACATTGCAATGTCATGAAATCAAAAAAAAATCAGTTCCTTCAGTGTATTTTTCATAAATGGCTAGAATCGCATAAACATAAACCCTGACGACACCAGAAAATAAAATCCGAATAATGATCGATCTACTATGAAATACAAAAATGAGCCGACAATTTAAAATAAAGCGTTATAGATGTTTGTGTATTCGTTGAATAGCATCCTCTTATTAGTAAATAGTTTTTTTAATTTATGTATTTTATATTTTTAATTAAAAAAAAAAATAAGTCGGTTTACAGGAAGTCAGGCGGGAACCGCGCTAATTTTCATAGCCGATTTTGGCAAAATTCATGTTTTCAAGAATGAAAACCTAACTTAACCTAACCTAACAAATAATCCAGTATATCGGCTATTTTCAAGAATTGTTTACCGCTGTCTTCCTGTAAACCGACAAGAACCAAAACCATAAATTTATCCGTCAATAATTTGAAATCATTTTTATAACAGTATTATCAGAAACCATTTATTTAATAAATTATATACATCATATTTTGGTATCCGTGTAGACAACACGAGCGTACCCCTACCCCAATAGTTTCGGTGTGCGCGCTTCGACCAGAGTATGAGAGTATCACTTTACACCAAGCGCGTTTACATCCCCTAACACAAAAACCTATGGCCATCTATGAGAGAACCTATATCACAGCCTATATGCACCATCAGCTGTATTTGAAGGGAGACCCACACGAACAAACACACACAAATAAATCAGAGATGGATAACACACAATAGAAACCCCGAATATTATTATTTTTCAAATGGTCTTTCCTTCAAGAATTGACGGGGATAGATAAATTACATTATAGTATACCTACCACAAGATACTTGATATAGCATCTTGATATTCTATGGTCACTGTAATAATAAAAACAGTAATAAGAATAAGATTAAATATTTAGAAAAAGTAAATTATTTGTATCTTGTGGCCAAATTACATAAACGTCATCACAAACTGTCTCGATGACTCTCGGGCCTCGCACCGACCATGATGAACAATCGTGAATCATACAATTAATAACAATTTCACCACACAAATCATATTTAAAACACCAATCATCTTGTGCACGATTTTTAAGATAAGTACAATAATTAATATTTCTAGTATTCCTCGTAAGTATTTTGGTATTTCAAATGTCACCGTAAACTACACATTATAGATTATTTTCGGATAAGTTGATTGTAACCACATATAAACTATATTTTTGTAACTATTAGTTACGTATTACTTATTGACCACGATGGGCGAATGGTTACATGCTGGCTTATAATATTGTGGTCTGGAAAATTCACATTTTGTGTGTTTAGAGTTATGGACCTGATAGGACCCACTCTGTGGAGGTCCATAAATGATTTTCTTCGGAACGAACATGGTGATCATAGATATGGTAATATAATATTATTTTATAATTTCTCAAATATTGATTAACGTCCGAGCGACATTATTATTATTATTATTATCAAACCAACATGCGGCGGTTCACAGGCAATCGGATCCGCCACGAATATATCCAATAAGTATATAATTTTAACAACTCTTAACACTTTTACCAGGTCGGTGGGGTTGCGTCGGCTCGTGTAATTTGGGCATTATTTATCTAAGTCCTGACTGAGCGCTGATGTATACTGAAATCTGATCATACAATAATTAGTATTAATAATTTTCGTGTTTTCAATCTAAACATAGTCTAAGTATTAGCAGTCTTCCATTTTTATTTAACCAATTTACTGAAAATTTTAATTTTAATTAAAATAAAACACAATAACTGTAGTAGATACTAACGTTTGACATTATTCGTGCGATTGTAAATAATATCATCTAAAATCGGTCAGGTAAAGAGTCAGATTAACTCACAATGCCTATACTAGTCAGTATTTTGAGTACCTACCCAACGTTAGTGTATTATTATTGTTCTAGTTTTTATTGAAATTGGGGTGTTGAGGGATTTCTAGGTTTTTTTTTTTTTTTTTTAAATAGTTTAACATGTAACATTCGATTAACTATAAGTATGTTATTGTTATTGCTTACAGTGTCGTAAATAATAAATAAACACAGGTTAGTTAGGACCAGAGAATCCAATCCCGAGCCAAAATTCTGATCCCGGGATTTCGGGATTACAATTTGACAATCCCGGGATCGGCATTTTTTTCCATTGTTAATATAAAATTTTTATATTTACAAATAACATTGACAAAATCGGTTAAAAATAAATCTAGTATAATTTATACCATTTAAGACATTTATTGTTAATATTGTATACGTTCAATCTTGGAAATACATAAGTTTAATGGAGTAAATAATATTGTAATATAACTAATAATGTGAATTTAATACGAGATTGCTGTTTCTGATAGTAAAGACAATGAATGGGTTAGCGAGATTAAAAATAGTAAAGTAAATTATGGTTTATCGCCTTTCCGCTTCATAAATCTAATTAGATAGCCAAATATGAAACTGTCGTAAAACGTATGAGATCATGGTGTAATCACTTTGTTAAAAGTTCGAAGCATAGTTTTTTTCCAATCTTCCTCATTTTTATTAATTTATGTGAGCTAAATCAAACTTCATTCAAACTCAGTTTATTTCTAATGTAGTTATAATATGTTATTAAAAGTGTTTTTTCTGTAATATTTTCGTTTTTATTTTATTTTCCATAAAAATTGATAAAAAAATCTATCCCGAAAGTTTCGGGATTATGTTTACCAATCCCGAGATTCATAGTTATCGAAAATCGTTCGGGATCCCGGGGTTGGAATCCCTAGTTAGGACAATAAATACTTGTCTTCATAACACCTTCACAATATGTTTCTACAGTCTACGTGGTATACCAACATTTAGTTATTTATTATATTAGGTGGATTTTTCTTTGTTATCATTAAATCCATTTTAATTCATAGACGCACAGTTTTCTATCTCTTCGATTTACACAAACAGCTGAGCTGCTGCTATAGTAAAAGCGTTTTCTAGTGGTGGTTAGTATACCACCACACACACAACAATATTATACAAGTTTAATGCATATTGCTTATAATATATTGTATATTCCTGTGTGTATAAGAAATTCGTAAAGTTATTTTCGGGGATAGAGCTTCAATGAATCTACTGAATGAAAAACAAGTGAATGTAATGTATGATTTTGGTTTTGTGGTATCTCCTAAGTATCTCTTTTATTAAAATATAATCTTGCACTCATCCTACTGCAATTATTGTCTGATTTCAAACAATTCATATTCTTAGTACCTATTACTTATTTTATTTGTGTATGAATAGCAAGTTTGATGAAGTGGCTATGTAGATACCTACGAACAAAGACTGATATACTGAATACCTTCAAGTTTCATAGTGAAGATAACGAAACTTTAATACAAATCAGGAGTGGGTTAAGGTAAAGAAGCGTGTGTGCGTAATGAATATACATGACTAAGCGAGCGATTGAGTTCACCGCGCATCAGAGGGATGGAACGTGGGTGTTCTATTTATGCGATCGCGCAACAAAGACGCAATTATTTTGCATGTAAATTGACGTGCATCAGAGGAAGACGGATGATGCGTTACATACAGATAAATTATGTAATTGTAATTGATGATTCAAAATGTAGAAGTTCTGTACTTATTGCCTAACTAAAGTCTAAACACTAAACTAATACAATACAACTATCACGAATATTAATTCATTTAGGTATTGTTACTTACGTATATAATACTTTGTTTGAACTTATTTTTAACTATAATTCTATTTAAAAATAGTAATTAGTATCTATATCCGATATCAATATGACAATCTTCAGGGCTATTTCATTTATTTAGAACCAATCATACTTTTAGTACCTATCCATAATAATAATAGTATTCCATTTTCAGATACCTGCTGTGCAATCACTTTATGAATAGATTTTTTTCTTTTCTGTGACAAATCCCTTTTGCAGTTACGTCCTTGATGTAATATAACTGTCGCGGACATAAATCCCTACATGGGCCGGTCCAAGGACATGATTTTCGGAATCTTTCAGGAAAGGGACTCCTTTTATGACATCCCTTTGTTCATTTTGTATTCGCGGTGCGTCATTGCTTACGTCATCTTTTCCTTTTCATTATTTTTCTCTAAGGTTCTCCGTGAGCCGTGCCTGGGATTTGCCAATGGAGGGGTAAAATGATAAATATCTAAGTATATAGATCCGACTGTACATATGCTAATAACATTTTATCGGTATAAATAATATGACACGTAAAAAAATACTTTCACTGTGTACCTACTGATGATCGCTTCCATTGGTACTATCATCGATATCAATAATTGTACAAATCTACTTCCATGTTTGTGGATTCATATTAAGTATATGTTTAATGTTTCCCAATCAAATAGCCACCCCTTTTAGAGAATGCATTATCACGAGCGTCCGCACAATTGCGAATAAAATTTTAATTAAAAAAACTATTTACAAGTATTAATTACAACTAAACAATTTTATTAAACCATATAAAATGACACAATCTGTCGACCACCATTTAAATGCGATATTCATAATACAAGTTGAAGGTTTAATTACATAAAATTAGATATACCTAAGTACCTACATACTGATAGTTATTTAAAACTAAGACATTTAAATTCCATGTACATTTTTACATAATACCTATATCTAGTCTAATGATTTAAAAAACATGCTAGAATGATTCAACTTCGGGATATCGATTTATATTCTTCCTCTTATTTGTGTAGCCTAGCGCCCCGCATACAATACAATCAAGTAAGAAATGACCCACAGTCCCACACACAAAACAGATTAATAAATAGAATTCCGATATATATATCCTAATACTCTACATTATGACCCAGTCTTTCGAATGTGTGAGTGTCCTACGGAAATGAACCACACAGTATAGACGTGCAATAGTGTGCATAGAAACCTTCAAATACACCAATATTGAATGAGCGTCAGTGCATAAAACGCGAGCAGTTGTCAAAACGAAATACAAGCGTATTCTCGACACGTGTTTAAGTTTATCCCATATTCTTCCACATTTGAGATCGGTTGCTTTTTTCTCCACACCCGTTGGTTCCCTGGACATGCAGTTATAAGAATATAAATAGGTACAAACCCACACAGAAAATGTAAGGTATTGTAGATAGGTATAACACTTTTAAATAATTACAAGATAAAAAGAACTTTTTATATACTTACAACGTTTTTAAATTTTTTGTTGAATCATGTAATCTTGACTTGACCACTTGACTAGCTTAAACGATCAAAAAAAAATTTACTTGATAGAAATAATACTAAAATGTTATTTTGACATGTCGTATTGATTTCCATAGTAACGCACGTATTTATTAATAAATTAGTTGCTAGGACCCCAGACCCCTAGCAACCAATAATGGTGTCGAAATAACTTTTCATACAAAACAGAATTAACTGAAAATGAATTCAATTCTACTTAAAGATGGCTAAAAGTACTAAAAAAATGCATTCGCATCGTGTTCTGATATATTCTAAAAGTTTCAAATGCTTTCAAATTAGCTAGTCGGGAAGTTAGTTAAAAATCGATTGCAAGATTTGTACCGGACAAAGAACCACCGGACAAATAAGAATACGAGCTAAGAAAAACGTTGTAAAATAGGTGTTTGTTGACCAAATTCATAAGTTATTTTTCAACAAATGACACTTACTTTTGTATAACCAATTTAATAACCAATCGAAGTTCTACATATTTTTTTAAAATAAGTAAGTAACTTTAATTCGTGTGAATGTCTCAAATATATTTTAAATCATTATAATATTCATTATTCCGTAGAAGTTTGTGGTATGTAGAAAGGTAGAAAGGTAGTGAAAGACTCCCTATGAGTTTTGACTAGCATGGTCAAAACTGGTAGGTACATACCGGCTTTCAAAGTGGACGGCTTCGTCAACCTCTATTTTCCAAGCGATTACTTTAACCACTGATCCAAAAGCCCGGAAGTTTTTAGCCGGATACAGCATCAGCATGTAGTTGCCTAATTGATTAGCCTGATTATTCAACCACTAGAATTTGGGCAGATAAACTAAAAATACAGTGTGCACGTTTTCTCCGTAAACAATTACTTATCTAAATATTTCTAGTCAAGCATAAATGATATTAATATAACATTTCAGAGATCGCTATAGTAATATTCCATCATCAAGAATTAATTGGTAACCAATAATTATAATTGATAGCAGCGGCGAATTTCGCAATAGCATCGTCAAAATAATTAAAAAGGGCCTCGAAACAGTTCGAACCAGTCATACAATTATTAGATTATACCTAAAGCCTAAACGCTATTTTAATTTGATCAGTCAGTGATTTACACCATTAAACGCGTGTCTGGGCACCTTCGTAATTAGGCCCGTTTCAGGCGGGACATCGGTGTCGCGCTCGATATAGTATAGGAGGCCTTTGTATTCGAATAAAGGTGCCTTTGTATTATGTTTATGAACGCCCCAGAGTTAATGAGTCAACGCATAATTTCGCGTTATAAATTAGAACATAAAACAGGCTGCGGTAATAAAAACAAGTGTATCGGCAGCTTGAGAATGTAGCGGCCGACGTAAAAGTGTACCGGACACGCGTTGACTCATTAGCTCTAGTGCGTTCATAAACATAATACAAAGGACCCTTTATTCGAATACAAAGGCCTCCTTATTATATACGAGCGCGACACCGGTGTCCCGTCTGAAACGGGCCTTAAGGTTTTCAATCCTAGAATCTCGGAATCTCACATCGTGGATTTCGATGTTAACTTTTGAATGATTTTCATCTCAAATAAAATGTTTTTGTGAACTTAAAAGCTCATTAACAAAAATAAAATCACTAGAAATAAGTACTAAGAAGTAAGTATATGAAAAATTTGATTTTACTCACAAATTTGTAGCTTAATTATTTATGGAATTATTATAATTTTTTTATCATTATTTTCATTTATTTCGAAGTTCGGCATGTCCTATTATATTGCCGAAAGTAGAAATCATCTCAAAAATTGGTTCACAAATAATAAATTACCTATACTTATCTACATAAGTGTGAACATTTTGAGTTTGCATAATCGTGAAAATATGAAAATGACTATTATATGCGTAACTCCATAGAAAAATGTCATTAAACGTGAAATGCTCGCATATCTTTTTATTCAATTCAAAAATGTTGATATTAAAAACACGGCAAAATTAAATACGTTTTGAAGAATTCCGGGAATTGGTATCCTATCGCGAAATCCTAAGTTGATATTCTATTCAGTGCCTAAGTATTGAAATCCCCAATGTATAATATGAATCTATTGACAATGAAGAAAGATATAAATCAGATGCTACTCATCATAAGAATTAGCTGAAGTGAATACTAATTGTATTCAAATATTAAGATAAAAATCAGAAATTAGTCAGCATAGAAATTGGCGACAGTGAATACTGATGGCGTTTGTAATTGCTAATTATATTTAGTAGAAGAGAATAGAAGAAAAACGTGCGTACTTAATTATTCGAGGTTTTGTCTGTGAAAATTTATGGTTAACCATTATTTGACTTATATTTTATTTGGCTATCTAGATTGACACGTGGTTGTCAAAGTTAAGGCTATACTTCAACTGGGGCACGGTCTAAAACGATCGTGACTACGCGACGCGAAGATTGTGCGAACGACGCGTGCAGAACAAAACATAATTTGTCATAAAAATTCAACATTCGTCCATTTAATGGTATGTTTATTGTTCTATTAGTAATAATAATAGTATATTCATTGACATGTTTTCTTTTTAAAGAAAATGGGTAACGTTTTTTAGGCATCTTTACAGGATTTAAGAATTAATAAATTCCCCCGACGCCACTACAAAACAAATTGACGTGTTCACGGCTCGACTATCGCTCTCCGATTGGCAGCGAGTCCGAAATTTCGTCGCACCTATAGTTGAAAATTATTTGCCGTTTAATTTTATGATTAAATGTAATCAAATTTTGTGAAGACAACCAATATGTCGATGCCGGGGGAACAATCACATAATATGTCGAATGTTAAGATTTTTTTATGGTATTATTTTAAATTTTTCAAAAAAAAATGTTGCATAAATCAATGACCCATTTTGAAATGATAATTTTTAAAAATTAGGGAAAGATTTCTTTGAAAAAAATTTCACCAGACTGCGTCCTGAAAAACATGAAATATGTATTAACTTATGTGATTGTTCCTACCGTCCAACAAATTATTCATTCAAGAATCCTCGCATACGTTTAACATACATTTTTAACTTAAGACCAAGTATGTCATGCTGCACATTTTTGAATACACAATATTAATTATTGAACTATGTTCATATTTAACACAACACTCATGTATGTTCTACTTTTGGCGGTGTCTTGTATCGTTTGCTACCAAACTGCAGTACATCTCCATATTGTATACCGTTTGGTAGTCGTATCAGATCACCAAACGCCTTTACGTTAGGCTGAACCTCAATGATTTCTTTCTACTTACGAAATAGATGCCCACTCTCTTTCCTTTCATCTAGGGCTGGATTGTCTTAAAATTACCTTATTGTGACGTGGTCAACCCGAATAATATCATCATACGTCGATAACGTCCCATTTTGAAAGCTTGCAGTCTTCTCAAAAGCCCTTTAATTAACGTGCAGAATTAAATATGGAAATATTATGTTTCGTTCAAGTCGTTAAGAGATGCACAATTATTTTTAAACGCGTCTTTCCATGTCAATTATAATCTTGTTTAATTATAATGGTCCGGGCCCCGGTCTTCTTGAAGACAACAACCGATTTATTTTACGTGATCCATCCTTATTACCAGCGTGCGAACATTTTTCGATCTTATATTTACTCACCATGAAGACAGTGTTTTTGCAATCTGATTAAATATTATGAAGTTCACGTTGGTCGGTTAACATTAAAGATCTTCGGTGTTAATCTCCAGTAGCACTGTATGTCAGAACCTTATATTGTGCCGTTATCTATCGGAGGTTGGCCGCCATGGTGGCCCACCATCACGGCAATCTCCGCTTTATCGTTTGATACCCGCCACGAAACAGTTCAGTAAAACTGCTGGTTATTATCACCACAGTTTTTATATCAAGAAATGCGTCGACTTCCTCAGCTACGTAGATCGTTGTTTTTCTTTAAGGGGGATCTTATATGCCAACAGAGAACCTAGCGGAAAAATACGAAGCTTGCAATTTGATATTTTTTTTGATAATTTACAATTTCAACTGTATTAATTAACAAATATGTATCTGAAAGCATTAACAAGATTTTTTTTTTAATTCAAAGATAAACTACAATTTTTTAAAAATGTAATAAAACGTGAATTCGTTGCAGGGTCACATCTAAATATTACATTATATTTTATGGTCATATTTATTATTAAAATGTAATTGATTAAGTTTTCAATTTTTTGACGTTTAGATTTTTGACTAATTCATCGTTTTAATATTTTTTATATTTATTTTTAAAAATATCGATTTTTATAAAAATATAAATGTGTATGACTTGAAATCCTTTTTATTTACTTAAATCAAACCGAGCTTCAATATTGGGACCATACCTAAAATAAAATTTGACATAAATAAAAAGAATTTCAAGTTATACACATTTATATTTTTATAAAAATCGATGTTTTTTAAAATAAATAAGTTTTAAAAATATTAAAACGATGTATTAGTCAAAAAATTGAAAACTTGATCAACTAAATTTTAATAATAAATATGACCATAAAATATAATGTAATGGATGTGACCTTGCAACGAAATCATGTTTTATTACATTTTTTACAATTGTAAGTTTATCATTGAATTAAACAAAAAATCTTTTTAATGTTTTCAGATACATATTTATTATTAATACAGTTGAAATTGTAAATTATTAAAAAAAAATCTCAAAAGCATGCAGCTTTGTATTTTTCCGCTAGGTTCTCTGTTGGCATATAGGATCCCCCTTATAATGACTTGGATAGTATTGTAGATACTTTTGTCCTTTCATAATGTAGCCTGTGTAGTATGTGTTAACAAGAGTTGAGGCGAAGCAATACTCACACAGACGCAGTGTTTACAAACAGGATATTTAAATCGACGTCAGCGTATACGCACGTTATCCTCTTTTAGCTATAAGAGCAATAAGTAGGTGTAAGCAAGACAAACAGCTGTTTCTCGCAGACATTGTGCAATGCCCGCATGCCCAAATGCACCAATACACACAATCTGTGTTCGCCTCAACTTTCATTGCGCGACCTTATATCTCATGCAGTTTTCTGGATTTGATGCTACATAGAACTTCTCGGTCTATTTCTATTTGTTCGACATCAAAATTAAGTTTGTAATTCTGCTAGTCCAAGGAGTTTATACATTGTCACTGTGGTGTGGTGATGATTATTTCTGTCTTATCTCATAATAAAATTTCATTCATCACCTACCTACCTAACATTTTTATTCATCTCACAAATTCAGCTATAATAATATTCTATACTGGAACAGTTCCTACCTACATTAATATAATGGAATTATTTGGTCGGAATATACGGTAAAAAATTTCCTATTTTGATTACGTTAAAGCACTCTACGCTTTTAATAAATTTGTAACTTCATGTCGACGTTTTTCCTTCACGAATAGTAAAAAAAGAGGGTTGATTCTTATTCTCTGCGGATACAGGAATCCGTTTGACAACTCCCTTTGGGAATGGAAAATATCGGAAATAAAACGTTTTTGCGGTTATCTATATAAATCCCCTGCATTGTACGGATTAACTTAAATGTTCAGATAATGTTATGTACCCTAGCAAAGTGGTATAAAAACTTAAACTTGTTTTATTATTTACTTCGTAGGTACACCCATATAAATTCAATTTATAAAGTAGTCTAGTTGGTAGATCTATTGTTACAGAAGCTATAAGGGGCTGGCTAAAATCCGTGTTGTTTTTCAATGTGTATGATCCAGCGCACGATTCCAATGGATTGGTTAAATGCCCTACAACGCTAACAACCATTCCCCGTAAAACAGGTCAGTCAATAATATAATCTCCACCCCGTGGAGGCACATTTATACTACATTTATTTATGAGTCACCATAGAAATTAGCTAACTCTCTAAAATAATGTAAAACGGGAGTAAGTTTTACTTCAAAGATTACAAGTTTTTATAAAATTGATAAAATACCGAGCGACCAAAAAAATCCCCGCATTGAACTGAGGCGTAGTCTCCTTACCAACGCGCACTAGGCTCGTTACATATCAGGATAATAGTTTGACAATGGGTGCAATGACTGCCCAAAAAGACAAAAACTTATTTTCACGACGAATATGAGAATTTCTTTGTGATGGTAAAAAACAAATGCTGTCGTTTTAATTTATAATTACGGCATTCAGCTGGGAATTTTTAATGCCGAAAGTGTGAGTTCTGAGAGCCCATTGCTTCCTATTGTATTGCATCCTCTAATATTGGACAGTCGTTAATGACAATCCACACTGTTTGAGAGGTGTTGCCATCACTTGGACAATAATCACCTTCTATTACTTTAAGTCTTTATAGATAGGCTCTCAGTGTTTTGTGGCTTGTTAATATTCGGTGTAGGACGATTCGGCGCCAGGACAATTGGGCGCTACTCAATTGAATTAAATTCGAAAATAATTAGGTAGACGTTCGTGAATTATAGCTTATACTTTTAAAATATATATTGAATACTTAGGTACCTAAGTATTTATTATTATAAAATTATTTAAGTACTTAATAGGTATTTGGTGAGAATTTAAATATGCACACGTAAATATTGGTTTAATTGTGCATATGTTTAAATTACAATGCTAAAAGAGTTCTTTTATTTTTATATGAAGCGTCAGGCATAATAATTCTAAATCCGAAATAAAAAACATTATGTTAACAGCAAAATAATTAAAATTACTATTTAGTAGAAAACTTACTAAACGTGCTTTCTGTATCAAAACGTATCGGACGTCTATTTGTTGCGCCCACTTATCCTGGCGCCTAGTTGTCCCAGTGCCTTAATATCTGTATTAGTTCGTGTGAAGTTTTTTTAATAGTTAATTCTTACGTACTAGTTGCCATAAAAGCGAGTGTTTATTTTTTCACCAAATGTTACATAACAAAACATTCACTTCCATCAATATTTTTTTGTGTCAAGTAAATTTTTGATTCGAGCGGATTAACATTTTCGTTAAATTTATTCATGGCCATTTCGCTAGTAGGAAAGGTGCAAGGTAAGCACATCCGACTACGTATTATTATGAAAGGCCACAAAAAATACAATACCTAGGTAGGTGATCGTTTAGTAATAATAATATTCAATCGTGATTCATGGACGTGACTCATCGCGAAAAAAACTGTCAAAACTGCACTAAACCTGAGGAAATTATTCATTTTATTCTGGGTCAAGTTCCAGTTAATGGCACTGTAGTTATCAATTCAAATTTAATATTATGATGTGACTTGATGCTTACGTGAATATATTGTGATTTGTGACTATACCTATACTGTTACTGTGAATAACAATATTGATATTATGGTACAAACAAAGTGATACTATAAAAAATGTCGGATTCCTTTGTATCAAAGAACAATAATTCTTAACGTTACAAGAGTAAGGTAAGTAAGTAAGTCCTTAAAGGTGTCAAAGAAAACGTTTCGTATATATACTGGTCTAAATGTAATGTTAAAGTGAAGCTGTAAGAAGCTTACTAAGGCTAATAGTTAAATTAGCTCTGCCAGACAAATTTACCCGCGTCTGCCAAAATCCGTGGGGACCATCGATATATTCCATTACGTACAATACTGAACAGAAAAGTGAAAAAAATTTCTTGAAAAGTTAATAAGAATCGCCTTTATCGCAATTTAGATAGAGATCAGTTTTAAGTACATAACATAATATGTACCTATTTATATAGGTAATAAAAGTCTGGCGTTGGGCTACATATGTGTTGGGGAGAGTAAAAAAAATAATTACGTATACAAATTAACCCAGTCTGTGGATTGAGTCTTGACCTTTATTACAGTGCAGGTAGAATTCATTTTTCTACCACTATCATCTGTATTTATCTATCTATCATGAAATAAAAAAAATGTATTATGATACACTGTATAACTTGGTCACTAGGGGCGACGGCTAGCTGAAACGAATGAAAAACAGCATTTGTTCATGCACCGATCCAACATTTTTAGCTATTCTACCTATGGTCGAGTGAAATTTATAAGCAGATGTTTCAGATGAAGCAAATCTTTCTCCCACACTATGTGCGGCAGTACATTACGTTACATGTGTTTTGTGAATTAGGTACAACGAAATCACAATAATTTTATGTGCGACCGAGCATATAGGTACATTTTCCCATATCTCGGCCATTTGCGAATGATATTTAGTTTATTCCAATTTCGCAATGACTAATCCAGAGACTTGTACCCAAAAACCAATGATCAAAACTTACTATCTATACAATACCAAATGTCATGCCAAGTGTTAACATAAATTACACCTGTTAGATTGTTAAATATTTAATAAGAAAAATCAAGATTTGCATACAAAAACGAAATTAATTTATTTTCGTTTGTCAGCATTCATTTTTTCTGCGGGTGCACTCTAATAATATGGTCGTGTACGCCTACCCCTACATCTACTGGTTTGACTATAGATGTATTCTCAAATGTTTTTAAAAAAACAACCTAAACATGTTTTGTACGTGCTGTAGAAACGTAAGGATTGAAATATTAGGGGGATAGTTATATCATCACTACTTAGTAAAAAGTGTAGCGGGGCTAATGGCCGAAAGAATCGCCAATGTTTTTAAATAATCGGGTGCCCGTTGAACCCTAAAATGGTCGCCGCGTATCGGACATCGTTGGACCGTCGTCAAAATGTCCCCTCGGGTGACACTCTGGTCTCCCACTGTCCCGACTATGTCCCCGAAGACCACTCGAGAAGTGCGCGGGCTCCTCGCTGCCAGCTCCCTGCGGAACAAAACAGCCGATCGTCGATCTGAGATTTCAGTGGATCACATTTCCAATACTAACTGTGCAAGAGGGGAGCTTTTTTATTTTAATTTTATTGTATTCCATAATTACGTTATTACGTGTGGTTGAATAATCTAAAATGCTTTGATAACATTCACAATTGTTTTTATCTAAAGTGGCTGTATTCAGTGTATTCAATTCTAAGAATCTTAATTCTTAATAATATTTACGAAGTTTGATCCGATAAGACGCTTGGTTTATTCTAGTGATTGGAGGCAGTGACCCTACAATTATCCGACAACTCCATAGTATGTATTTTTTTTTGATCAGCTATCTTCAATAGCGCAACATTAGTTTGAGTGGTCTATCTAGTTACTGGTACATCAATGGTGAAAGGTCTAGTAGAGATACGACATAAATAGTGCACACAAAATTTTGCCATCCATACTTATTTGTTTTAATTCAATTAAAAATACAAAATGCAGATGGTATTGGCTAGTTTTTTTAAATTCAATCAAATCTTGCCTAGACCAAACCATAATAGAACAGGTAGGCTGTCGAGATCCGACATAATTAGTGGACACTAAACAGTAAACGTTATCAGTCATAAGAATTTGTTTTCATCGAACTAATTTATAAAACTTATAAGTATTATGTATGATTCAACGGCATAATATTAGATAGATATAAGAATATGTTTTTATGTATTATTATTACGGTGTGTTTTAGGCTGGGTTTAACTGAATTTGAATAATTAACGAATACCACCTGTAAATACTTAGTTCAATGAAAATAAATAGGTACTTACCGACATGACTGACGAAGTGCACTATTTATGTCGGATCTCCACATTCTCATTGCGTATTATTTATTATAAAAGAGTAATGTATTAGTACCTTAGCGTACCTAGTATCCAACCAAGGTACTACATAATATTTAACTACACAACAATAAAATATCGAGTTATATAATATTAAGTATGTTAGAATCAATCCAAGGTAATATTAAAATCCGGACATTGTTTTATATACAAACATACCTACTTAATATTTTTTATATAATATTTTACTTATAAAGCTCAGATTTGGGGATGACAAAATAAAATAATGTTCTATTTATTTTTGGCTAGATCAGAATTCATAGGACTAACATAGATTTACTTACTTAGGTTTTGAATGTTTTAATCTCTAACTTACCTGGAAAAAGGGTATCTACGTGACCACTTGCGAGAATCGTATGTCTTGTTCCGTATATTTTTAAAGGAACACAACAATCTCGTTATTTGCAGGTAAACAAACCCTTATCTATTTTACGGTGCTGAGGTAATATATTTTTCTTTTGTAACCTTACAAATAATCCTCAAAGATATTATTCAAAGGAGCAAATTAAGCTATTAATAATCATAAGTCATTAGGAACAAAAAGACTACGTGACTTCTGGCACCATAACCAAATTTTGGCACAATGTTTTAATTAATATCAATAAATGCCTACAATATGCCCTTTTCTTCCTTATGAATAATATGATACGAGGGTGGGTCAATAATTCCTTAGAAAAAAGCATTAAAACAGGTTTTATTTTTGTATTTTTTTTTATTTCTCAACATAATTTCCTTGGAGCTCAATACACTTGGTTAGACGTTTCTCAATTTTTTTTAAACCGTCAGAAAAATAAGTTTTCGGAAGGTCCTCAAAATAAGCATTTGTCCGATCGATGACTTCTTCATTTGAAAAAAAACGTTGTCCACTTAGCCATTTTTTTAAGTTTGGGAAAAGGAAAAAGTCACTGGGGGCTAAATCTGGCGAATACGGTGGGTGGTCGACCAATTCGAACTTCAATTCTTCAATTTTAGCCATTGATCGTAAACATGTGTGAACACGGGCATTGTCCTGATGAAAGAGGATTTTTTTCCTGTTTAAATGAGGCCGTTTTTCTTCAATTTTGTTTTTTAGCTGGTCCAATAAAGATGCATAATAATCCCCTGTTATTGTTTTTCCTTTTTCCAAATAGTCAACGAAAATAATTTCACGTGCATCCCAAAATACAGTATCCATAACCTTACCAGCTGATTTTACGGTTTTCGCCTTCTTTGGACATGGTTTGCCTTCGCAATCCACTGCTTTGACTGTTCTTTCGTCTCGGGAGTATAGTGGTGTATCCATGTTTCATCTACAGTCACAAAGCGACGAAAAAATTCATCCGGATTGCGTTGCATGAGCGACAACAGGGCTTTAGAGGCCACCACCCTACTGCGTTTATTGTCGACTGTGAGCAAACGCGGCACCCATCTTGCAGAAATATTTTTCATGCCCAATTTGTCATGTAAAATAGAAATGACGCTACCTTTTGAGATCCCTGTAACCTCAATTATCTCACTCAACTTTAATCTTCGGTCACTTAACACCATATCGTGGATTTTATTGATCATTTCTGGTGTAGTCACCTCTACAGGACGTCCTGAGCGTGGTTCATCCTTTGTTGATGTACGACCACGTTGAAATTCATTTAACCAGTTATAAATAGTTGCAAGTGAAGGAGCAGATATGCCGTGAACTAAATCCAACTCATTTTTATTTCCTTTGCTGTTAACCCTTTTATATTAAAATGTTTAATAACAACTCTAAACTCAATTTTCTCCATTTTCCATTTTTCCATTTTCCACAAGCAAATTTTTTTTTTAAATGTACGAGAAACACACAACAACCCGACCAATCTGATTGAAACTTCGCAGCATACTGAATCGGTAGTGCCGCTGCATGAAAACAAACCGCTTGCAGTACTAGTCGCGCCACCTGTCGGCTTTTCTAAGGACTTATTGACCCACCCTCGTAGTAAGTACATAATCAAATGAAAAGTCTCCTTGTGCTTTTATCTTTTTGTCTTTTTTGTTGTCTGCAATATTCTCAATGTTAACAAAATATTGAATAAATTACTCTGCTGTATTTGAAGATTTTATCGAACAAGTAATATTATTGTTTACTCTTGAAAATTATGAATATTGACCATTTATTATATTATTTATTAATGGTAGGTACGTATAACCAAAATCTATGTCTGTTATATTGTAATTTATAATTAAAATAAAACACAATACCTATATTATACACATACATTGTAGGTACTAATGCTATGTAGTTTAATGATAATCAGGACCGGTTTCGTCCACTTCAAAGGGACATTCTCAACTAATAAATACTATATGTAAGTATAATATTTAATACAGTAGGTACTAGACAGAAAATCTTGCACACATCAATCAAATCATTTAGAATGATGTATCATTAGTAAGAATACAATTAATCAAATTCCTATGGAATCAACTCCTACATTAGCAAAATCAACTTTTTCAACAAGTGAACGCTGTTTATTGAGAAAGGACGTGTTTTACAGACTTCCACTTAATTAATCTAACCCATAAAAAATTAGGATCCATGAATAAATAAAACAACAACAACGGTGGCAAAACAAAACACCGATAAACATAACTATGATATTTCAGGAGAAAATATAACATTTAAAATTGTTATATCTCTATACAACATAATATTTTTAATAACACAGGTTTGCAATACGCCGTAAAAAATCAAATTAAGTATATAATTTCTGCATTTCTTCTTTAATCTGCAAACCGATTTTGGGCAAACTGTTCAGTAAGGAGAAAAAACATAATAATTCTATCGATCGGAATTTAACAATTCCAAAAATACACTTACAATTAATAAGCTGTAATATGAATTAATACACTATTTTAGCTTCCCTTTTACAATAGATAAAGAAAATTTATATAAATAACGTTGTTTCTGGGTTGTTCCATTTTCGATATTGGAAATTTGGCACCTGTAGTTGGGTGTTTTGTGTGAAGAATGACAACGCATTAAATTTATTTATTTTGTGTGAGTATAGAAAACATGCTTTATAACAAAATGCCATCAAAATCTCATTTTTGGTCGAAAGTGCAGTTGGCTGGTTTGAAGATTAAGCAGTCGATTTCTAATCACTGGAAAGCCTCAATTAAACGGGACTCAGCTCAGTGTTGTCGGTAACCTATCTCGTCTTAATCAATCTAATATTTTCGTAATGCTTGGTTGACTAGGAATAACGAAATAATGAGTTATGGTAATAATTCTGCAGAGTAGTCCGTCAAAATTAAGCAAATAAATCGAGATTTTTACGCCGAATGGCCAACATGCAGACATTATAATACTTATATTAAATATTTCAGTATTTTATAAATTTATGTTTTATAAGTACTTATTTAATTAATAAATAGATATTTACATAGGTGCGACAAAAATGAATATTTTATTTTCCACTGCTTGTTCTCTGTTTTGTCACTGTTTTGTTATGTCACCGTTCTGTTATATCATATTATTCTGTTTTGTCTGGTTACCAAAAATTATTCTTGTTAGTAGATATTTCGATGCAAGAAGACTGGCGAGCGACAGGGATTTTTGGAGGCACCTCGTGGTGTCCACATGCTCCAATTAAGGGGCGGATATGGCCGATGAAGAAGAAGATTTCGAACACTTTATAATATGCGAAGACTTATACATTAAATACTGTTTTTCGATAACGCTCATAATCGGAGATCGAGATTTATAAATGTAACTACGTACCCACAAAGCACACATGATATATAAAAAAAAACCTGGTACCTGCATAAATATTCTAAAATGTATTTATATTCAATTCACGAAAAAAAGGGCCAATCCTTTGTGCCGAGCTCAAAATGTCAATTTGTGTTCCTTCATCGACCTTTGAATCTTTTCCCGAGATATTCATCTTTATTCTTCCCTTATTCCCTCCCCTGCGCCCACCAACCCCGCTCTTTTATTGGGCGAAAAAAATTCACCTGAATTCGTTCTCGCTTTTATTAACAGTAAAGACCTTTCCTATGAAAAAATCTGTCACAACTGAGCGCTAATACATCCAATCAAACAACGAAAATTACACGAAAACCTGACACAATTTAAACTTTTCTACTTAATTTTGTAATATCTGAAATTTTTGAACGATATTTTTTGTTATTTTCTCAGTGCAATTAACAAAACGGACAAAATAATTGAACTGACAAAGCGATTGTTTATTATAGTGGCACTCATGCAATGTAAATTATCGCTTTAATCCCTTGTGGAAGGTTCTGGTCGAAACCGAGCAACCTGTGCCCGAAATCAACGCATTAGGCGTGACGTCGAAGAAAAACCTAGTGACCTTGAATTATTTTACGGTCGCTATGCAATCTTAGTGGACCATTCGATTTTTTAATTTAAAAATCAGTTATTTGAATTCGTATCTTATCAATTTTATCGTAAATAAATTATTTTTTCGTGCTTCATGACTTGACGAAAAAAATTGATAAATACTCGTATACCTAAAGTGAACCAAAAAGTAAGAAAAATTACAAGCAGTAGATAATTTAGGTACGTAAAAATATATTGTATTCTGAATAGAAACACTACAGTACATATCTAAAAAATATAAGAATATTATCATTGTTCTTATAGGTGCTTGCTATCTTAGATAAACAATTTCATTGGATATAATTTTGATTTTGATCATATTTTCACATTTACATATACACAAGTATATGAATATTTATGAGAAAAATATTCATCAATCATTACTATTTGTTTCAATGTTCCTTGAAATCATTGATCTTAATGATAGCAATGTTCATTTAATCAAAATGATTTATTTTATTCGAGTACATAATGAGTTTTACTCCTAACTCATTTTTATCATAGAATATTCTATCGAAAGATGATTAAAATATAATAATTGTTTATATTGAATTGTGTTTAACACGTTTTGTATCACATTTTGTAAACTTTATTTAATCGTTCATATGTTTTATAAATGGCACAGAGAGCATAAAATAGTATGAAAAAAATATGAATTAGTAACGCATGGGGATAAAAATAATTAATATTTTTCAGTTTTAAAAGCTGACACTATTTTAATGATTATTTATTTCATTTAATTGGTGAAATTAAATAAAAGAAAAAAATCATTAAAAATAGTTTCAGCTGTTAAAATTGAAAAATATTAATTATTTTTATCCCCATGCGTTACTAATTAAGTTATTGCTATTGTGTATTTTGATAGTTGTCAAACTCGTTTAGTGTATAATAACTATTTGACCATTATTTAGATTAGTTTTTTGTATAAAATATTTGATACATAACATAACATCATTTATATTATTTTTAATCTATTTTGTGCAGCTTTCTACTTCTGGGGTTAGAGCCTATGTCTAATAGCCACACTCATAATATAATATGATGTTTAACCATTGCGACACATTTGCATAAGCAACACTTAAAAACGACAAAGAAAATCTAGCTTTTTTTCAATATTATGAACTTAATTCTGCCACTCTTGCTACTAATAATTTATGTAGGTACCATTTTAATAAAGAATTTGCCGGAACTGATGCCTTCCTTACCCTAATAATAATATGGATTATCAGAAATATATTAAAGCTCGTTACCACTACTAATGCACATGCACGAAGTCAAACAAGCACTAAATTACTTTTATCCATTTTCGTAATCCCTTCAAAGTCGTTTGCATGTAAAACGTCACACTAAAAGACATTATCTTATATTCTAACCGTAAACATAGAGGCGCAGGTGGTTGACAAAGCGCTGAGACGGTGAACGGCATTCGGTAGGGTTTCATTTCTTACCGAAATAATCTTTTTGGAGAGCATGTTGCCGAATGCATAATTCCAAAAGTTATTATTGCGCGACAAACCGAGCTGGATTTTTTTTTCACCCCTCGAATCTTTTCAAATGCCTGAATTTTTATTACAGGCATATCCCTAATGTGCTCCTCTGCTAGTGCTTAGGGGCGATTTCAAAAAGTAAAGAGCGTTTTACGACGTCGATATTTTAACACATTTTAAAAATAAAATTTGGGTATCTTTATACTGTCTGGTAAGATATTTTATTACTCATGCTACAAAGTTTTTTTTATATTTCATAATATCCATCATCTGTTTATGCCGATGTGTTCCCCGGTGCCGTTTTTCTGTGACACTATATTGTGAACTTTTTATTGTTATTTGTTTAAGTACCCAATGACAAAATATTCGTTTCTTCGTCACATAAAACCACACGAATATAGCATACCTACCTACATTGTAGTACAAACATAATAATATTATTTATTCTGCAGAACAAGGTTTACCATTATGGATTCCTATCAATCTTAACAAACTTTGCTCAAATCATAGACCAGCGATTTTCAAACTGAGGCGCGGAGTGTTGCAAAGGGAGGCGCGAAAAGTTTAACACAATTAATGTAGCCACAGGTTTGCAGTTTGCAAATGCTGTGTTTTGGAGCTGTTAAATATTTTAAATATGTGGTTGAAAGATCCTGACCTGGGGGCCCGCTTCAGGGTGTGGGGCCCATGATAGAATCCATTTGTCAATGAACGATGATGAATTTGGATTGACTACTATTGAAATTGATTGTGCTAATAAACAAGCACATTCGTTGCATGAGAAACAAATTAATTTGAAAATGAATGTAATATATAAGTAAGTAGTAAAACCTTGTTGTTTTTTTTTTCATTTTGTATTAGTAGGTACATTGTTGACTATTTAAAAAGGTGTTTGTATTATTTAATTAAATAAGATTAGATTTTTTTTTAAAGGGAGGCGTAGTAACATAAAGTTTGGAAACCACTGTCATAGACCATCCAAACCATACATAGCCACAATTTAAATTATCATAAAATATATATGTACTTATATAAATATAATATGTATTGTAGAATTCTGTTATTTTTACTGCTTTGACTTCTGAATGTATTATTTTGGGTGTTTCCTAAGTGCGACACAGCAACCCTCTCTAATTAATTAAACGAGTGAAAAATAGTTCGATAATCCTTATCCAGTCAGAGTTGAACAAGTGCAATAGGTATGTGCAGATAACGTTAATTTTATTGTTTACGTACGTCAACGTTTTTATCGATAATTTAATTTGCCAGCAACATATTATTATCCCTCAATAATATATGCATAAATAAATGGTCGAAGTGAACAAAACTATACAATAATATACATGCTACAATATACAAGGAAAGGGATCGAGAATATATTATTAATGTGTAGTTTGGTTTTACACAGCTACTGGCCACAAATAACAGATATACATACCTATAGTATGAAAACTAAAATCAATAATAAATAATAATCTTTCATACTACAAAAATAAATGGAAAATTGTCTCTACAGACTAACATACTGGTCTTTGAATATAAATACATGTAGGTATTTATATATTCTATACTTAAACTGAAATATACTGGGTAGTCCCTATTATATGTACCTACCTATATTGTACATAATGGGTCTGATTTTTAAACGATATGGCATATTAATGTCTTACCATCAAATATGTTTCATGCAATATTTATGAATTTATTTATGTATGTAGATTAAATGTCATTGATGTAGATAGTTAGATGAACTTCGTCGCCGTGGCCGCCCCCCCCCCCCCCCCCTCACCCTGCAGCGGTGCTACAGGAGCGACCTAGGTACGTGCTGCAGGTCTGACATGGCGGGAGGCGCAAGAGTTGGCGATGGACCGAGGGAAGTGGCGCGAACTTGTGTTTGCTCTATGCCCAAATGTTGGGATGTGACAGGGTGGAAGAAGCAGAAGATAGTTAGATAGCAGTGTAGCTTGATACATTATAAACAACGAGCTATAAAGTAAACTTTGGCAAATAGATAACCGTGCTACCTAATAGACGAGATTCTTTGTGAGTCGACAACGTCATGACATAAATTAAAGATCAAACCGTATTTTTTTAACAGTGGAAGCACCTTAGAATGATACTTTATAGTCTTTATACTTATAGTTTCAAATATAAATGAAAATGACATATAGTAAGTACAATAATAATAAAGATATGGCTATAAACAAATACAAGTTCATATTTGAAGAAAAAGTAAAATAAAATGTTCATTTTTAATTTATTATAAAAATGATAACTACAAAAAATAATTAAGTAATTAATATTTGGGTAGGTACTTAGGTACTGCAAATTGCAATGATCGGGTGACTAAATGGAGGTATTTAACATGTCAATAGGTAAACTATTCGAATGAGAATGATTCCTTGGTATTGAATAAAACACTGAAAAGTGTAATAATATTATATAATAATATGATGTAGGTACAAATACTTGATACAGAATAGAATTTCTTTCGACCATGTCCGATACTAATAGGATCATATGGGCCTCCACAGAGTCGAAGGTTTGTATTAACAAATTTTGTTTTTACGAGAAATGGATGTCAGCCACTTGCTCTACCTATTAGGTCCATACTCTGACTCATCCACAAATTGAAAAACAATATGTGTACCTACTTGCCAGACCCAGGATTCGAGCCTGGGACCCACGACGCTATAGTCCGACGCTTAAGCCGCGCGGCCATAGTGGGAGTTACGTCATTTTATTATCAAGATCAGTGTTTTCCAACTAGTGTACCCAGGTGGGTCGAAATTTTTTTTCGAAAACAATGCTTACATAAATGTGAAGAGTATTATTTTTAATTTAACAATTATGGTGTATCGCTATCTGTATTATTCTCTTTCAATGATGAGGAAAGAGATATAAGTATATTAATTTATAAAAAAGCATTTATCTCTTGGATTTCACCAAATGCCTACCTAGGAATATAATATATTGCAGCGAATTTATTCGATTATTATAAAACGTTAGCTTGCTTGTAATATTATGTTTTTCTTTTATTATTGGGTGGTATAATTATTGTATAACTAAATGATTGCTTTAATTATTTAAATAATTTCGGAATAGAGAGTAAGAAGTAAGACAAAGATAACTATTTAAACTAAGTTTTAGACGTTCTAAAGAGAAGTTCTTTATTATTATTACAGAGTTGGTTCTTCACGGTGGATTCAATTCGCTATGCACAGCACGAAGGAATATGCTCTTGACCGGGAATGGGTTTATGTAAGCAGCCGGATGATGAGGGTAGAAGGTTAAACAATGACGATTTGATCAGGGATCACTCAAAATTGATAAAGTTAAAGGCACTGCGGGACCTCGACGAAATGAGGTTGATTTGATTTATACTGCCGAATATCCAATGTTGCATAATATTCTTCAACTTGTATTACAAAATTATTCCTTCTAATATTATTAATTGAAACACAGAAATCCTAAACTGAAATTAAATTAGATAGTAAGAAATTTCTTATGAAAGATTTCTTGATATTTAATTAAATCTGAGTATCTATCGCAATATTTGGAAATCTTGCTAATTTGAAATAATTATTATATAAGTATGTATAATTCAAAGCCATTTTAAATGTGGATACTTATTAGAAACCTTCTAAACCTACTAGGTACATAGTCATGCATAACTTTTATTTTATAACATGGTCATAATAATATTATATTGAAACACAAAATACAATGACGTCCCGTAGGGGTAGGCAGATTGAGCGTCGCTTGGGGGCGGCAGTTACTCGAAAGGCGGCAAATCGAGAAGCTAGCTAGAAATAGCTAAAATTATTTGCTTTACGTCATGTTGTACAATAATTAATAGTTTAGTAAAATTGTGTGAAAATAATAAATCTGTGTGTTGCTAAATGGTACAAACTAAATGTGTCAGATATATCAACCAAATAGAACCTCAGACTCTGGTAAATTCGCTTTTTATATCTAAATTTAATTATGTATGTTTTAGTGGTAAGTGTATATTTTGTTAGTAATGTATCCATACAACATACAGCACATTTCTTAGATATTGGAGACATGTAAGGATGATAAAAAATACTGTAAGTATAAAAAAATGGGGCGGCATTTTGTCTAGGGACGTCACTGACAGAATATCATATCGTAGGTTATCCACTAAATACATATCACTACGTAGTCATACTAAGCATAAGATTTAGATTTATTTAAATAACAAAGATGGTAGCCATTTATTAACAGAATTTGACAACATCCGAAACCCGAGAAATTGAAAGCTCCTTCTACCTATAGGTACCCGTACCATAGATGTAGTAATATTCTATACTTAATGTTATTATAAAATAAAATATGTAAAAAAAATATTGACAGTTGAATCAATTAATATTGTATTTTATTCAATTTAATCTGAGCACCTGAGTAGTTTTACCCTTAAGTGTAAAATATTATATTATTTACTTAGCTATCTAGAAATTATTTATTAAAATTCATAAAAAATTATGTATTTTCAATAAGAAAAATTTAACATTCTTAAATTTTATTTAAATAAAAAAAATACCAATTTAAACGTTTAATCATGTAAAATTTAAATACAATTTTGTATATTATTTTAAGCTAATATTTTCATTGTTAACGGGTTCTAGAGTTAGGTAGGTACTATCAAAATAAAAAAAATCTGTTAAAATTTAATGAAAGTTATGTCCTCGCCGCAAAAACAATGTCCACACCAAAGCATGAACCCTTTGCATAAAATACACTAATAAAACGGGAAAAAATGTAATATGACTGTATTCGAGTTAGGTGGGTATCTTTTATCCGGTCATTTATCGTATTAAATGATCCGGCAAACGCCATTTAGCGTTTTTATACATTTTTCTAATTTAAAAAAACGTGGTGGGGCAACTGCAGTACAAAATTGACGGGAACGACATGCCCAGCTAAATGAAAGGCCTAAGGGATGATGAAACGAAACACTGTTTTTTTTATTAACAACATTTCCACTACAGGAACGTGGGAGAGATGTATAATGGGTATTAAGAAGAAACGTGTACCTACTTATTGACATTATGTACCTACTACCTAAATATAATTATTTTTTTTTATTTATTCGCTAGACCAATTTGGTTCACTCAATTCAGGATACAATAATTATTACATGCACCTTTCTTATGTGCGTATAGGCAAGGCTGTGCGAGAACAAAATACATGGCAAGCCAAAATGAATGACGAAGTGTGACATTTCGGTGACAATACGCTCCATGTCGGGTGATAATAGTAATTGCATATTGTGACTCCAGCTGTTTTTTTCAAACTAAAATGACGCATTCCACCAATATGCGGAGCTCCATTTGGCAACGTGTGTTTTGTGAATAACACTAACGCATTCGACACGTTGTAGACGGACGAGTTTAGAGGTGCGAGCTGGCTTCACAATATGTAAAAATGGGGGATCTAGCCAGGCGCCTAGCGGGGTTGTTAGGGGTACGAAACAACCGGCCAGCAAAAATCCGAAAAAAACATTTTTAGTGATTATATTTAAAAACGTTGGCAATTACTGGCGAATGACAAAATTAACAATCGAATTTTCATTTTTCAAATAATTTCACACATTCGAAAGATTTATTATTTTTCAAAAAATCACGTCCGATGTAGTTGTTATATACTGTAAACAATTCTGTCTTAAATTGACATCTCTAAACAACGCATGCCCTGCTTACTACCACAGGACGTCACGATTTTAACGTTATTGATGTGTCATCTGTGAAATCTAAATCGATATTATTTAAAAAAACATCAAGAGAAATACACATCTTTTTTAGATTTTCTTACAAATTTTATGACTTGTTTGAACTGTTTGGAAGCTCTCTTTAAAATTTTATGACGAATCGGTTGCATCATTCGCGTCAACGAGAATCGCCTCTGCCACGCGTATTGCTGAAACTCTTTAAAGAGAACATAGACAAATCGAACAAATTATTGTCCTCGGACTTTTGGCTCGCCAATGAAGCGCCTGAATTTATAAATCTTAGTGAGTGATTTTCAACATCTTTCTTTTAAGTATGAAAAGAACTTTGATACTTCGATAAAACCTAGAATTCATTAAAAAACGCTGTTTCTCGGCATGGTTTTAATAGCTGTACCTTTAGGTTTATTTGCTACCCTCTCATGAGAACCTCTCTACGTTGATGCATTATTTGGGCGTGTGTGTGTGTGTGTGTGTGTGTGTGGAAACCACTTTTAGTCCGAACAATGGGTTAAAAGGACCGATAACTCCACACCAGTCCGAAAGGGGGTTCAAATTGCTACCCTTACCTTAGTTAGGATTCCATTATTACTGGGCGTAGCTTTATGCGATGCTGAATCGAGGACCTACAGAGTTTCAGATGAAAAAGAAGAAATTTTATTGAGCGAAACCGGCACTGCGTAGCGATTCCTGGGTCGTAAAATGCAATGTGCGATTTTCAGTCTGATTTGTTTATGAGCAAAAGTGACATTTACTGAATAAGGGAGGGACGCCGAATAGTATCCCTTCGTTTTAGCGGCTTGCTGAGCTCTTGCGATAACAATATAAAAAAAAACAAATATCATAAAATGATATGTGTCTAATATAAGTATTTTCCAAGTAGGTATAACAATTAAATCTGAAGGAACAAACAATTTATTGAGAAACTTATACGTACTTATGTACTTTTTTACGCTATTTGTGTGAGAAGACAAATTCTCCAGCATTAAATTAATTCAAATTCAATGAAAGTTCAAATGTAAACAGGCACGCCGCATTTCTTAGTTTAAGAACCCATGATTGATATGAGTGCCACATGACTCCACTGAATTGATCCAGATAAAGATAACCCTAATAATAGTAGACCTCCAATAAATGATGGCACAACAAGTCATGACGAAGACACAAACATCGGTGATTGATTTGCAAATGAATAAAGTCAATAACCAGGATTCGCATAGTAGGTACACGATTGCAGTCATAATTTTAAAATATATTAATTGCGTGAATTGTTATGATTTTCCACATGTTTACACGCAACTAATCCGAGAGAGTCAGTCAACATAATACACGCCATCTTGTTCGTTACGCGGTTGCTACGTTTCACTATGAGTGCATTATCATTGTAGATTTTGTTAATTGATTTAGTTTATCTATCAAGCGATTTCGTGGTGGGTATTTTACATTGAATACTAAAATACACAAGAAGAAAGAGATTCATTAGTTACTGAAATGGGAATTCGTAATCACGGGAAAATCGTAGGTGATATACCATCGTACAGTGGTGCTTCTCAAAAGATAATTGAATGAAGTAGTGCCTTCTTGAAAATCGACGAAATCATTACGTTTGACGGAAACATATAAGCTGTTGACCAGCAGAGATGATGGAGTAATGATGGGCCTTTATTCATCAGTGGATCTGTAGTTTTTCATCGCTTTCCATTGGGATCATCATTTATTTTGTAGTTGTTCGTTATTTTAATTTGGTATGACGTCCAAATACTTTTTAAAGTTTAGTTTTTTTAGTATGGATACAATATAATTGATTAATAAACACAGAACTATATTACATGATAGTATGGCTTTATTATTTTGATAGTTTAATGTGTATTGCGGACAAACACAGTATGCGAGGAGTGATTATTCAATTAAGAGATAATTTGTGAACTGCTTAATTAGGTTTGATATCGACTGAGAGCGATAGGGTACAAGTCGGTTATCCTGGATACAGCGGCAAACACATTTTGAAAATAGCGGATATACTGGATTATTTGATAGGATAACCTAACCTAACCAAAACCTAATTTAACCTAACCTAAACTAACAAATAATCCAGTATATCGGCTATTTTCAAAATGTGTTTGCCGCTGTATCCAGGATAAACGTATAGAACCAGCGGCAGTTCTATTTTATGTTGATAGATGTTACTATATACCTAATAGAGATTGTCTCATGGTAATGATGATGATAATGACGATGATAAAAAAGAGAGTGGTTATATAGTAGCGTCTCTCAATTCTTAACCCACCGATTGATATCAGTGTTACGAGTAGGTATTAAGCGTGACTTTGAACACTTTATATCTAACTACACAATAATTAATGTTTTTAAACCTCTACCATTTTACGCATAACGGCTATGAATACGGGAGCACCTCGCGTTATCTCATACCGTATCAGTATAATCTCATGCGATGGTCACCCAATTTATTTTACGCCCCATGGCATGGCGCAAGGGGCGCTCATTAAAAGCCCCAATCTCCCCAACGCAGCCCGCCATGGAATGTGAGACCTTGTGCTTTTTACGGTATTCGAACGATTCGTCGACAAATTTAGATACATCAAAGTTGAAACAGCTGACTTTTTTGTATTTCTAGAACATTTTTAGAATGGTGGAATTCGTAACCATCGAACAATTAATAACCTTTGGGTTAACTGGGTACCATTGACTACAATATTTGTAAATACAATTTAAAATTACATATTGCTTTAGTAACTTTACTGTCATTTACGAATTTTACGATGTTACGTGATTGATAATTTAAATAATGATTGATTGTATATTCACTTCTTTTCCCCCTTCTAGATAGATGCTTCTACTTATGATACTATTATGGATAGATACTTCGCATCTATTGTCAAGATTTCTTAAATTTAATGACTTTGGCATGCAAACTATTGATAAGTCAAAAGAAAATTGAGCAGGCTGAGAAAAATGCTTTATTGAAAACAAATGCATGGAGTATTGCTGATTTGGATACGGCCAGATCCTATGAAACCACCTTCTAAAAACCCTGGAAAATTATTTGTCGTACGAGGCAGTGGTGTTTATATTTTTTCGTATTCATTTGGGAAATGATAACTGTTCTTTATAAACTGTGCTTTATAGCCGTAATGTTTGTAGTTTCCCGTGAATAAATATCGCATAGTACTAAACTTGAAGATTTGAATATACTTGCTTATATGACTGCAATCACTGGATCTGAAATGCATGAATCATTTTAATTTGTCATCTTTTATTATTTTTATTACATCGATGTAGAAATAAAAAAGCGGCCTCGTTTGCCATGGTCTCCTGAAGATCTCGGATGTTCGCATCTGCCATCTGTAATAAGAAGCTCAAGTAGTGCCGCTGCTTGCTGAAATGGGTCAATCTTGAGTAAGGAAGAATACGGGATAAATTTAAACAAGTGTCAACTGAACGCGAACACTAACAACACTGCTCTCGGTTTATGCATTGACGCTCATTTAATATTAGTGTATTACACACACTAATTCACGTCTATAATGCATGGTTCATTTTCGTAGGACACTCACACATTCAATACCCTGCTTCAAAATTTACTGTATTGGTATATAGCCTATCGGAATTCTATTTGTTATCTGTTCTGTGATGGTAGTATATTGTTATTTATATTATGATTAGGAATGTATTTTAACCACAATACTATTAATCTTTGTTTTGTAATTTTTTTTGAGAAGTGTGCGAGCCCATTCGATTTGCCTCTTGCGTTAAACTGACAAAAGCAAAAACAAGCCCAACTCTTATACGAGAACCAGGACATTTTAATAAAGCAACATAATTCGTATCAACGATCATGCTATTGTTGATTACGTAAATTGAAATGCATCTTAGATCATTCTAGTTTTTAAAAAAGAAGCGTTATTGAAATTGATAAGATTCTGTATAACCTGGATACAAGACTAAAATTGATTAAGGTCATTGATATTAATAATTACATGTAAGCTAAATGACGGTTAATATATCAGAACTAAGATAATAATTAATTATCATCATCATCATCATCAGCCTGAATCTATCCACTGCTGGATGAAGGCCTCTTCAAGTTGCTTCCACTTCTCTCGGTCCTGTGCATTGCGTTGCCACGTACTTCCGCAGAACTTTATCATTTCATCGATCCAGCGGCCTCTAGGTCTACCTTGTGGACGTTTTGTACTTCTTGGATACCACTGGATGACTAGATTTGTCCAACGATTGTCTCTTCTTCGAGCTATGTGTCCAGCCCATCTCCATTTAAGGCTTTTAATAAACTCTATTACATCGCAAACCCTTGTCTGCTTCCTTATCCACTCATTCCTCTTTTTGTCCTTTCGCGTTATGCCCAGCATGCACCTCTCCATACCACGTTGTGCTACTCTAAGTTTCTGGATCTCTCTTTTACTTAGGGTCCATGTTTCACACGCATATGTCATCACGGGAAGCACACACTGGTTGAACACTTTGCGCTTTAGGCACAGTGGAAGGTCACTTTTGAAGACATTATTCAGGCGGCCAAAAGCACTCCAGCCTAGCTTTACTCTGCGAACAATTTCATCAAATATACATCCATCTATAGATACTTGTTGTCCCAGATAGATGTAGCTTTTCACCTGTTCGAGCTGAGTGCCATTGATGAGGATCTCTTTTTGGCCTGCAAAGCAGTTGAACATGACTTTCGTCTTTGTTACATTTATTTTCAAACCTACTTTGTTGCTTACTTCAGCGAGTTCCTGCATTCTGCTTTGGAGGTCTTCTGAGTCTTGCGAGAAAATCGGCAAAGCGCAGATGACTCAGGTATTCTCCATTTATGGGGATCCCTTTGTCATTCCAGTCAAGTTGCCTGAATAAGTCTTCAAGGGTAGCTGTAAATAGTTTAGGTGAGATTGTATCACCTTGTCGGACTCCTTTGCTGATAGGAAATCTGCGCGATGGTTTATGGAGATTTACAGATGCTGTTGCGCTACTGTATATATTATTGAAAATATTTATATAGCGTCCAGGGATTCCTTGTTTTCTGAGTGCGTCGAGTATTGAACATTTCTTTATCGAATCAAACGCCTTCTCATAGTCTATAAAACCCATGCATAGTGGCAGTTTGTATTCCTGGTACCGCTCTATGATTTCTCTGACGACTTGGATATGGTCCATAGTGCTGTATCCTCCTCTAAATCCGGCTTGTTCTCTCGGTTGGTTCTCGTCTAGTACATTTTGCAGACGGTTTGAGAGAATTTTTGTGAACGTCTTGTAGAGAATAGGGAGTAGACTTATTGGACGATAATTTGCTAGGTCTTCTCTGTCACCTTTTTTGTGAAGAATGACAATGCTGGCATTTTTCCATACCTCTGGGACATCCTCTTTGCATATGCAGGCTGTGAACAATTGTGCAAGTACTTCATTTGCATCCTTTCCTGCTTTTTTGAGGATATCTATCGTTAAACCGTCTTCCCCGGGGGCTTTCCCACTTTTCATGTAATTTAAAGCATGGGTTACTTCCCAGGATGTAATTTCGGGAGTATGGTCTTCCGAATTTCCATTTCTCTGAAGATCTAAGTCTATAGTCGTATTGTCAGTGTCATCACTGTAGAGATCGCTGTAGAACTCTTCAACTCGGCTTAACAAGTGTTCCCAATTTACCTATAATATTATATGACGGATTATTATCAATTGAGTGAAATTATTATTTAATCATTTATAGCGTAAGTAAGCATTACATTATACTACGAACGACCTAGAAACCAAAATACATAATAATGAAAAAATATACCTGTTATTAGAACAATATAATATTATACAAGTCTACTGATGTCCTCGATAGATTATACTATTTTTTATATGAGATAAAATAGTGGCTTCTAAATAAATGTAGTATGTATTCATCTTTCTTAAGGGCCTTCTTTTCATATTTACGACCGTTTTTCGGAAGAGCCGGGCTATTTTTTATTGTGAAAACATTCCCTTAAATTTTCCTCTTCTTCATGGAGTCATCTCCTGTATGATCCCCATACAACACATGTCTGAAATACTACTACAGTATCATTTCTTATCTTGTCTTTCTACAATATTTTAAGCACAGATAAACAAAACACTACATCTTTGTCTCGATAATATCGCATGCTTCTACACATACACCATAGTTTGTATGTATAGGGCATTCGAACTGAGACTGGTGACATAGAAAATACTATACACATACCGCGATCTAAATTTGATGTTTCTTACCGTTATTACTTGACCATAAGTCCCAATCATGGCGCCCACAAGAGAGGGTGACAGGGTTCTATCCTGGGGGCCAGGCTTAAGGGGGACCCAGCGTGTCGGGTTGACTAGATAAGTGAAATAAACACACTAATTGTCTCGAATGTTACAAAGTCGCCTGCGGCGCTATTTCACGTCAATAATATGTTGTTGTGCGATGTATTTTTATTACCACGTTTTTATTAGCTCGTATTCTTGTTTGTCAGGTGGTTGTTTATCCAGTACAAATCTTCCAATCGATTTTTGACTAACTTCCCGACTAGCTAGACATTTGAAACTTTTAGAATTTATCAGAACACGATGCCAATGCATTTTTTTAATACTTTTAGCCATCTTTAAGTAGAATTGATTTCAGTTAACCCTGTTTTGTATGAAAAGTTATTTCGGAAAAAATCCGTAATCCAATCCACTATTATTGGTTGCTAAGGGGGTGGTCCTATCAACTAAATTATTAATAGGTATATACGTACGTTACTATGGAAATCAAAATGACATTTCAGTATTCTATATTTGTTTGTTTGTTGCAAAATAGCAAAAAAATGATTTGTTGACAATTGCCTTATTTGTCCTAAATTATTAATACATATAATTGTGAATTTTATATGATTCAACAGAAATTTTTAAAACGTGGTACTTATATAAAAAGTTCTTTTTATCCTGTAATTATTATCATTATAATTCAAGTGTATAATTCATTTTACCTAGTCCATTATAGGTATTTTGTAAAACGCTACTGTAGAGCGTCACACTAGATTTAACCTTAGCGATAGATGGAGAGGGCTCGCCAAAGATTCTAGCATGGGGGTCCACTTCAGGATGTGGGGGCCATGGTCTCAGTCATCGTTCAGTATGCATTTTTATCCTTCAATAACGTTGGATTTTGGATTGGAAGACTGATACGTGATACACCATCAATACTAGCATACAGGTAAATTGTATTTAAGTCTTTGCGGTGTGATACATAAAATAGATTTTTTTTTGTCAACAGTGATTAAAGACAATATTAATATCTCACCTAACTTAACCTAACCCAGTAATTAAAATAATATATTATACGAACGAGCACATAATAAACAGATAATGTAAAATAATATTATAATATTATGTATTGATAGTTTGGGGAGACTTGTCAACTTATCGTTTATTTCAGTGGCGCAGTTACAAAATGGAATATACACACTCCCAACTCCCAATGCAAATGGGTTTGGATTATTGACTAAAAAACAAATTAGAGACTTTTATTGTGGATTTATCCAAAGGGTTTTAAAAAAGCGGACCAGTGGTATCAATTCTCTGAATCCTGTCGAAAGAGCTTTTTAACAGGAAATGGTTTTGTGACGCAATCGTGAAAAGGTATGTAGGTACCTACTTACTTCCCTTAAAGTGATTTAGCCTTTGTGTTTCCGTGATTCAAATGAAAATGCCTATAAATATATTACAAAGAAAATGCTTTGCGATAAAAATACTATATTATGCATGTTTTAATATTCCTTTTGGTACCTACCAATGATACACGTTTCCCTAAGGTGCGCGCACGAATAAACATACTAGGTGTGCAATATTAGATTTTTGGTAAATAATAAACAACACTTTATTACACCCCCTCCCAAATTTTGTACATTCTTCACAGACTCATTTCTCATAGGACGAATGTTATCACGTTATTATAATTATGTTAGTTTTGGTTATCAGAAGACTTTATTTCGCTCATAATAATTCGACGAGTTCATTTATCTACGCGAACATAGTGAATTTTGCGCACATATTTTTTGTACAATATTTACAGCTAAAATGAGTTGATGATTCACACATAGGTACAAAAGAAAAAAAATGAGGGAACATTGCAAACGATCTTAGCCTAACCTAAACTAACCAAACCTAACAAATAATCTAGTATATTGGCTCTTTTCAAAATGTGTTTGCAGCTGGCTTCCCCATAACCGACTTGTACCTAACACTCTACATCACAGAACAGATTAATAAATAGAAATGTAAAAGCCTTAGTCGTGGACCAATATTTTGAAGCAGGGTATTTTGTGGCAGTCAAACCATAGAACCCAAATATAACAAAGCATGCTGACGGCACTCAATATTGGGTGCACGTTACATTTACGTTACAAACTTTAATGAGTTTAATGCATATTATTATCATAAAAACGTAACTTTTGAAAATAATAACATATTTTAACACGTGTTTAAGTTTATCCCATATTTTTCCACACTCAAGATCCGTTGCCTCTTATAATACCACACCCAATAGGGTAAGCCAGTTCCCACTAATTTTGTGTTCCCTCTTCTATATGTACCTAACTAGGTACTCACAGTGACGTTTATGTCCAAGTCACCTAACCCCCGTGTCAGGTCCTGTCTACGCTATATATCGCAGATATCTAACAAAATTATATCAGATGACACACCTACTTAATTAAGATCTGATATCAAGTCTCATCATCTGACCGAATTGGACTGCCTGTATGGCTTTTTACATTGACTTATGACTGGCAAGTGAATCCAAGATATTTATTTATTGTGGAATACTCGATCAATTCTGATTATGTAATATAATATAAAGTTGTAAGCATACGTCGTATGAAACTTATTTCGATTGAGTGTGTATCCAGAACCCCAGAAGTTTCTTACAATATAACTAAATATAGGTATAATAATATAAATATACGTTTATCTCAGAAAGGTATCATAATAACACGTCATTCCCTTTTTATTCCTAGTCATGGATGGATCTAAAGGCATCCTTACAATCAAGTTATACTTACTATGACTTGTATAATATCTTTGACTATAAAAGAAAAAATCCTGCTTAGCGACTCTACCTACGTATCACCACCTCCCCGCCCCTGCGATAATAATAATTATAGGCCGCCCGATAATATTGGATAGCCTACCCTTCGGCCGCCATGTTGTATTTATTGGTTTCTTATCGCCAATGACATTAATATGGACGAAGCATCTAGAAAATAAAATGACACTCACTTTGTGTCGGGTCTGCCGGATGGCGAAATTCATATTTTAATATCGGTATCCTACGCTCAAATGAACATTCTGCTTGCAAGCGGTCTGGCGACACCGCTGGGTCTGCCCATACAAAATTTCTGACTGTCAGGTTTCGACTCCACCGTTATTATTGTGTTACAAAATGCCAATGTGCCTAGTTAAAAATTGTAAAAAAATTTACTAAACACTCCAAGAAAGATGGGATATCACTTTGCATGTGTTAGTATTATTTATTATTTATAAAATGCCATTTTAAGATATTGATGAATGTTTATTCAATGCAATTGAATGACAGAAACCATTGGACAGTCAGTCGCCTGTGATTCGCTGAGCTCACTGGCGTCTAATCTCAGAGAAGTCGTAAGTAACCGAGAATCTGTTTCTAACGCAATGAGTCATGACACTAATACGCCATTACAATAAAGGTTATATTACTATAAATTCTCGAAGCTTGTATCGCATAATGGAAACGGATACGTCAATGGTCACGTGACATCTACCTATACATCTGTGAATGACTTTCATGCACAATTTCTCGTGCGCGCCGGGTATGAAGTGAGTCGTCCATTTAATATGTCATTGCTTATCGCACACAACTTTCCTCTATTGTTTTGCTACCCCTATCTTAATGGCTGCTTGAAAAAACGCAATTTCAAGATCTATTTTACAAAAGCGAGCGCTGATCGAACGTAGCCACACATATTTCATTTCTGTATACCTAACGTTATCACTTCAATGTTGTTTAACAGTCAATCTTTAACGGAGATCTACTTCTAAACAATATGACATAATAATAAGCAGATTCAGTTTATTTACATTGCCTACTGAGCTACCCTACCACTGCTACCATGTTTTTAAAGCAAACCTCTGCCACTAGGGCAGCGCTTGAAACAGAAAATTTTACGAACCGGAGCGCTTGATAATTTTATGAAAATATTAACCTAGTTGTTTAATTTTATATGTATTAAAAATAAGTGTGTTAGATTTTTTGTTATATGGCATATTTAGTTCAAACGGTCAATTTATTTTTTCTACGAGACGGAGCGATAATTTTTGGGATCTTATGAACCGGAACGGCGATCCGGTGCTCTCCGGTCCATTTCGAGCCCTGCACTAGGGTTGTAGTTCCTAACTTAACTCTCTGCTTTTTACGAGGAAGATGGGACCGACTGAATTTTTTCGTTGTAAGCGTTACTCGTTATATCAGAGAATATGTATTTTTAAATGAGCAGTCACATAACAAAAAAGTCGCAATTCAAACAAAAATACATAATTAGATTTTTTCCCCGAAACAAGCATGGCATTCATAAACTACAAAAGAAGTACTTACTTCACAAACCTTGGATTTTTAACATGATGTCCGTTTTTTTTTTGCAAATTGAGTTATCAAAGATATCAAAATATGGTATGTCTAGGTCTTATAGATTGGGAGAAATAATTGCAATTTGTGTCAATGTGCAATGTCCATTTTTTGTATTTCTTTCGAAGCTTAAAATTGCTCTCCTGAAAAATTTAGAAAAAACGGACATAATATCGTGTATTGCCATCTAGCCCAGTCGCACATTGAAAATCGTCTCGACTGGGATAAAAGTCATAAATCAAAACTGAGCGCAACATGCAACTTTCATATGTGCGTATAGGCAAGGCCGTGCGAGGACAATGGCGTCACACGGCAAGCCAAAATGAAAATGATTATACCTGCGCTGCATGTTGGGTGAAAATAGTTGCATGCGACTCCAGCTGTTTTTTTCAAACTAAAATAACGTATTCCACCAATTAGGTACGGAGCTCCATTTGGCAATGTGTGTTTTGTGAATAATGATGACGTCACATCAACGTATTCGACAAGTTGCAGACGGGACGAGTTTAGATGTGCGAGCCAGCTTACTATTAAAAAAATATTATTAGCAAAAAAGTAATTGTATGGCTTCAATAATTGTAAAGAAAGCTTTAAAAATGTACCGTATACTTTGACAATTTATTTATAAAAGAAATTTTCTTCTTTGTCGAAATCGACAACACTTTTGACATTGAAGTTTTTGGGAGTTGAATTAATTTTTTCATAGTCTTTGTTACATTGGGCTATTATGTCAGAGTGCATAGGTTTTGTATGGTCTTTGTTCCAGTCTTTTAATATCAGAAGTACCTACCTATATACAATGTAAACCGGGCAGCTTACGTAATGTGGGGAACCAGTTTTGTTTTATGCATCCCTGGGAGAGCGAGAAATAAATAAAACTTCTCCGGACTTTTCTTGTTTTACCATTCGGGAATAGATAAAGAAATCTCTTCACGTCTATTGCGCTAGGGACGATAGGTTGCAGACGCGGATCAGTGAAACCATTGATATTATTAACTGACGAACCATGTGAACACTAAAAGTAAATAAGTCTTCCCATGATATTCCGGGTCTGCCAGAATCGGCTCATGTAATAATTATAATTATTTCGTAAACACGATAAACATAATAATTATAATCGTCTCTGTTCTGGCAGAACACACTAACTGGAGAATACTAGTTTTGAGTAATTTGACTTTGAAGTTGTTAAAATGTTTGGAATGGTCTATCATGTGAGTTTATTAAGTAATCGTAAAAAGGATGACTTTAAAATAAAGACTGTTTATTTATTAAGAACGTTTCCAGACGGTAAAGTTTGAAATAAGGAACATTTTGGTATAACTTACTCAATTTTTAGAATTAGTGTCTTCTGCCAGAACAGTGACGAAATTAAAAACGGTTTTTACGATAGCCGCACATCCACGATGGCCGAGCGGTTCGATATTCTTTATAACACTACAATAGGCCAAGGGGCACAATGATAGTATAGTAGTGAAACAGTTTATTTATTAAGTCTTTCACCGCTAAAGACGCGCTAGGCGCGTGGCCATTAGATACTATCAGCATGATAATTCAATGTGGTAATTATGAATAATTAACTGGTCAGCAATGAATGTGTTAATTGAAGTGAAACAATCACAAACACCAGGGTTTGAGAAAATCACCCTGGATCTGGAAAAAAATCACATGTTGTTTTTCAATGTGTGTTTGGAACCAGATTATAGACCTAATTAGGTTGAGCAAATTACTAACATCCATTTCTCGTAAAAATAAAAATCAATTAATACAACTCCCACTCTGTAGAGGTCCATATTATGATGTTTTTAGAATCGAACATGGCTAAAAAAACTTTCGCCATGCCGCCGGCATGGTCGTATGACAATTTGTCTCTTTTGAAAAAATGATAATAGTGCGTTGCACAATGTGTTTAGAAATATCACACGAATTTTGATTTTTTAATCAAATTATTCGGTCGTTTTACTGTATAAACATCCCGATTTTAATGAACATACATTATTATAAAATACGCAGGTACGTATATAGTAATGTATGTAGATACTCACAATAATTATTGTAAATGTGTGCAATGCGATTCACCGCACTGCACGTTTGTTTATCAAAAATTCCCATTTCACCAAATTGTACCGGGTGCGCTTTACCAATGTTCTCAGAATATCGGGTTGTCCATGTTCTTTATGTTCAGTAAGTACTTGAGACTGGCTCCGGGGGTGGTAGATGCTCTGTTTGCTTTAATCATCATCACCTTCAGGGGTCAGACTCGCTTCCCATGCGGAAAGCTGTTCTCTTTGGGTGAGAAGTAATAGATTTAAAATAAAGGATAGCTATTAAGTAAGGAATTTTAATTATAAATATATAAAATTTCTTTGATAGTAGTGTTATAACAGAAATAACTATCAACTAAAAAACTTAATTTGTGTTACTTAATGTTATTAATATTATATTTATCGTGTAATTTAATAAATAGCAATTTAAATACCTACCTATTATTAATTTTACCTCAATTCAAACCACAAAATCCAGTCACCAATATTTGCGAAATTACTATTATGTAACTAATTGCGTCGTAATTAGGTAGGACGTAGGTGGATAAATTATGAAAATACATGGGCCAGACTATTTTTTGAAGACTTTTTCCTAAATGTATGTTTCTAGAATGTTTTAAAATTATATCACTATATTGTGTAAAAAATAACAATCAAGGTATACCTAAATCTAAAAAATAAAACGTGATACATATTGAATTGACTTATCTCGAGTCATAAACCTTTTTTTACAGATAAAGCCGACTCCATCACCAATCCGTTCCAGTCTCGACTGGGGTAGATCAGTAAAAGCATAGAAAACGGTCAGTAAAACGACACCATAAAAATGCAATTTATGGTGCATTTATACAAGAGATAATACAGAAATGGAAATGAAAAGAACAACAATAGAATCATATCTGACAGCTTAACGACGCCTGACACTATCTTGTATTTTATAGGTTTTCTATTTTTGTGAAATACTAATAATATAATGTTTATATTTTCTTTGCTAACGTTTCAAAACAGTAGGTACGAGAACTTATTATCGAAAAAAATGCGTAGGTACTTACCTATAGCTTTAAGAAACGCGTTTCATTGATAATTATCGTCAACTTCCTGAGTGTTTATGATGATTAAATTCAATTACGGTCGAAAAATCGCACGATTAGTAAGGAACTCTAAAATATATTTAGTGGCAAAATAATCAAATGGTAACTTTTCTATAATCTAAGGGTAACTGGAAAAAATACACGGCGATTAGTACCTACACGACAAAGAGGAATGGAACCAGCTTGAGATACTTCCGTTGAACAGTGGATTGATCTATTCTAAATTGTTGTTTGTGATGATTTAAAAAAACAATAATGTTCTACACGTATATAAATAAAAAAATCATCTGCGGCGCAATTTAATTTGGTATTTGGTAACATTTTCGCTTATTGTATAATATATTCAATAATTAACCACTTTTTGTCTTGTTAATTTCTTTTATTTTGTTAACTGTCAATTCATGGTGGAACTGCATTGTATTGTTGTTTTTATTTAATAAAACGCAATTTTTCTATAGTACTTATTCCACTTTAATTAATATATTAGGACCGGTTTCGTCCGCCTCAGTGGGACATTTTCAACTGAAAGACTGAGTTGAAAATGTCCCACTGAGGCGGACGAAACCGGTCCTAACATATTAATTAAAGTGGAATAAGTACTATAAAAAAAATGCGTTTTATTAAATAAAAACAACAATTGTTAATCATTGTTAAAGTTGAAACTGTATGGTTTTTGTGTTATATTACAAAATTGTGTATTATAAAAATGTTAAGTAACTATAAGTACTATTATACCTATAAAGATTATTTGGAAACACTGAATGAAATGTATCATGTACCAAGTGGATCCCACAATGGAAACGGTCTAGGGGCAGACCAAAGAAGAGGTGGGCTGACTGTATCGAAGAGGACTGGAGACTGGAGAGGAGCAGCCAGGGAAAGGAGCGTGTGGAGGACAATTATAGAGGAGGCCAAATCCCGCCCCAGGATGTAGTGCCGAGAAAAAAAAGAAGAAGAATGAAATGTAGCGTATGATGCATGTTGTGTTGTTTGAACTATCATGTCAAGTCACCACAGATGATAAAAGAGTTTATAGTGTCTTCCTGTCAAGTGCCAATTGTACATAATATTAATTTTTCTATTGCTAACAGTTCACCCACGCAAAAACCACTGTAGAATCGTGTGTTATTTTTTTTATCTTTAGATTTTTTATATAGGTAAGTTTAACAACAATTTATTTATTTAGTATCCACCATTTTTCATGAGTTCCTACCAAGTAATACAAAATAATTAATCTGTGCAAAATTATATTATGACCCGTTTGCTTTTGTTTATTTTCGGAATCATTTATTTGACACGCTGATGATGATGATATAAATCAGGTCATTTTGTACGTCACTGGCAGTATTTTTTTCGTGTGAATAATAATTACTCTAAAATTATCCTAAATATGATGGGTCTGACATTTCGTGGCATTCATTTAGATAATTATTTTATCACTCCTAATTAAAACTAGCTTGTACTGAATATTTCTGGTTTGGCTAGTATTTTTGAAGGCGATATCTCCCTCCAGGGTTATAAAATTATAAATCATTTTCAATAAATACTATTTCTTTGTAGATATGAAAGTAATTACCACTTAATTTATTATACATTAGCAAGCATTTTTGTGTAAAATGGATAAAATTTCATTTTGAAACGAAGAAAGAAAATCGAACAACCAGAAAAGATAATTCCTATTCATAAAATTTGTGTTTGATGATGTATGTGTATCTTATGTGTTTTTTCAACTACCTACATAATTTTATATAATACACCTTATATACCTAATATGCTATAATATAATTAGACGCTTTTATCAGAAGGGCGATGAGGACCGTTCTCACAATTTTTGGGGACGTTAATTTTCTGCTCTTTTGTAATATTATATGGATATATAATATTTATCTGATTTGTGAGAGTAAATTTATAATTATTTTTATTAAATTAAGAATTATTTTCCACTACATGAGAACACTTAGGTACTTACTTATTTCTTCTTTGCGCTTATATTGTTTTAAAATATATTTTATTGTCATCGTGTATTATTGTGGATATTATAATAACAATGTCTCAATGTACTTACAGGAGGCTTGACTGAAAATTACTTTTCATTTATTTATCTACTTAATATTATCAAATCAACATAATATGTACGTATGTACGAGTAATCCTTTGAAACACCCACCTACTTAATATAATATTTAGTACCTATTTTGTGGTTATGTTATCTTGCTTCACTTAAAATATTCGTATACCTACCTATCGAAAATGAATTTAATGATTACAAAGTTATTTTAATATTTATGTATTATTATTTTTGATTGTGCTTATGTACTTATATGTTATAAATTATGTTTGACACGAACTATTTCACACTTTTTAAGTAGAAAATATATAACTTTATTATTATAGGCGAGGTTTTTTTTATTATAGATAATGTAAGGCCCTAAAAATCAATTAAGTATGTTTGCAACAGTTAATGATTATAATAATATACCCACTATGTTTTCGAAAATTTTCAAAGACTTGTGTACTTATCACAATAGGACTAGCTGTAATACCACAGATTAGTATGCATTTCATAGACCAAGCAATAGGAATAGACGCTAGTTTCTTAAACATGCATAATTCCGCCTAGGGTTGCCTGAAATTAGCCACACCCAGGAAAGTAAAGCACTTCCCATTAGTTTTTCTCAGGGAACACAAATTTTATGAACTAGTTACTAGACTAATCACAAATAATCTGTGATTACATTAATGATTGTGTATATTAATTTTTTGTGAGAAAAACCTAATACTTATAAACAGAGTTTTTTTAAATAATAATTTAGTACCTACACACGTTCGACACCTTATTGTATTTTTTGATAGTGGTTAGCTTAGTAATTTGTCCTTGGGAAGAGAGGGAGGGCATGGAGGATTTAACATTATTAATACTAAAGCCAGGTAAATAAAGATATTATTATCACCAAACACGGTATTACGATTGCATTCAAGATGATTATTATAATTTTGATAATCCTTCTATCGAAATGATTTAATTGCAAATGTGCAAATATCCATATTGCTATATCTATAAGTAAATAAACCAGGAAGCGTTGTATTTTTTTTTATTACTTGATGATATTTTCGAATTTAAAGTCATATCAACAAGAATATTAAAAACATTTAAATAAATATACCAAGGTCACGCTAATTTTGTGTTTATACAATTTAATATTATCATCTTAATGGTAGTCACTTTTAATAAATTACAATGTAAAAATATCAAATTCATTTTAAAACTGATACGTACTTACCTATTTAGGTATGTACCTATTATTTGTTATTTATAAAAAAAACTGTTTGTATCAGTAAATAAATTTATATAATCGTGTTTATTATTACATTACATGATGGCTTTCTTACAGGTATTTTAATAACCATCTACTGATGTCATATAATGTATATTTTTAAAAGATCTTAGTGAGGAAAGATGCATAACTTTACAGACTCTTTTCAGCTTCAGGCTTTTCATTTAGGTTTTGAATCCCAGGATTCTGCTCGATATCTTCATCACAATTTGGTTGGGTTCTCACATTTTTGCCTAATCCCTGAAATGAAAAAATACCAACCTTGTAATCCCAGGACTAAAAATACATATACCGTCAATAGTCTATTTTTTATTATTCTGACCTCACTGCTAGCAGATACTAAATGTCTACACACTTCTACAAAATAATAATGTACCTCATCACATATTTTCACCAAAATTATATCGCCAGTGTCTTTATTTTGTGCGCTGTGTAATCTAATGCCGTATACACACTGGCAACAAGTTGCCGGTAGAGTTGGGTTTCCGGAATTGTCGAGAATTTTTATTAGGAACAGATCGCAGATCTAACCCTTTGTTATCTGCCTATAAATATTTGCACGACCCGGTAAACAGCTGTCGTGACTGTGAGAAATCTGGATTCTTCCAGACGTGTTCCAAAACAGAATTAATTAAAGAAGCCAAAGCGTACCTGGTCCGTCTTTTTCTACAAGCATTCAAGAAGACCTAGCAGTTTCCAATTCTGACGCTGATGCCGTGCCCGTGATTGTGAACAACGGTGGAAATGGTATGAAAAAAGTGGACAGAAAACACAAAACGTTCAAAGACTGATAGGGGCATTTAACACAATTAAGCCAACGTCGACTCAAAATGAGCACAATTTTTCAACATCGGGGAATTTCGTGTCTAAAAAGCGTACGCGATTGTCAGACGCAGCCGTTGACATTTTGTGTTTTTAGTAATGGTTTCAATTATTTAGGTTTCCCTACTTCTATTTGTTTGGCTTCTTACTTAAATAAAAAAATCATATTTTTGGAATTTGTCTGTTTTTACACTGATTTTAGGATTTTTTACAGGTTTATTTTTTAAAAATTTTCCCGATATCTCGAGATTTTTTTCGGGAAATCCCGAATCTCGAGATGGAGATATTCTCGGGAAATATCCAACTTTAGTTGCTGGCAACCTCTAATTAAATTTCACGTTCATTCATCATTATCAAAATTTGTTTGACCAAAAATTATTTTAATCTAAATTTAATGAGGTTGCCAGTAACTTGTTGCCAATGTGGATACGGCCAAATGCATCGTCATACTTTAAAAAATGCAAAAGTTGTTGAAGTTACGATTAAACTTACACTACTGAAGAGAGCTGAGAAAAATAAACATACTTATTTATTAATAATTATGATTAGTCTCATTATTAGAAAATTTTAGTTAAGGTTAACTTAATGTCGACATCTCTGCATTTGGCCATAATATTCGCTGGACATAACGACTAAAACGTCTAAAACAAATAATTTATTTCATTAGTAGCCCATGCACTGATTCAGGATTGAATTGGTGGAACAAAAAAAAGACAACATAACCTCGCCTGTTTGTCCGTTCTGCATCGTTTAATTTTGATGTTTACATAATTATTCATGAGAAATTTTATCTCTTTAATTTATTACAACAAAAATAAATTTAAAAAAAACAATGACCGATTAACCGCAGGGATGGTGAAAAAAGAATAAATTGTGGTCAGAACGAAACAAAACAAAATATACTCATTGTTTACCGAATGCGGATTGAAACCTAGCCAATCAATACAAAGAAATCAATGCTTGGCAAATTTTAATATTCTGCACTATAATAATATCATCTGCATTATTCATACGCTCGTTTAACATTTTCACAATATACCTACTAGGGATTGGTGTTTCTATTATAATTAAGAATATTTAGGTATAATATGACACAAAAAAAGCCAAACGGTCTGTTATCCTCGTCATCTGTACTGCAGTGCTGCGCAACCGGTGTGTCGTGAGACGATGCTAGGTGTGCCGCCGTACATCGCTTCCAAAAAAATTCGCAAATATTTTGTATATTATACAATACAGATCATTTGAGCACCTGAATGAACTTAATAAAACAATGCAAGGTCAGAATGAAAATATATTGACGTGCTCTGATAAATTAAAAGGATTCGAAAATAAACACGAACTTTGGCGGATCTCTACAAATGTACAAAGGATCTACGAGACCACCATTAAAAACAAGCAATTAATTTTGGATCTGGCTCAAAAAAATTAAAGTTTGTTGCAAAATAAATTTTATCATTACTTGCATACAATCAATACGACTGGATTCGAAACCCTTTTGCAACCAATGCCGAAAATTCTATAGGAACGCTTTGATAGGAATTTGTTGAATTGAGAAACGCGGAACGCTAAAACTGAAGTTCGCCGATGTTCCATTGGCTATTTTCTGGATTTCGGTTAATAAAGAATAATATCCTCAGATTTCCGACAAGGCTATCGCAGTTCAGATCTCAAGTTATAATTTATTAAAATGATAAGCAGTCGTGCTCGAAGGGTCTTGACCAATAACTTTACGTTGCTCTTTCAAATATCAAGCCAAAATATATAAAACTTTTACGTTCTTTCATCAAGCTCAGGTAGGTATCACATTAATTAGTTATTATATTGATAATACAAATTTATTTATTCTATTATTATAGATAATATTATATTATGTACATTTAGTTCTTCCTCGTGTGTTACAACTTATTTAATTATAATATATCAAATAAAAAAACATAAATGAATGTAATTTTGGTGCATGGCCCCACAATGGGGAGGGGCTGACAGGGCTCTAACCTGGTGGCCCAGGCTCAGGGGGGGCGGCGTGGCAGGTCAACCAGATAAGTGAAATAAACAGAAATTACAAATTTGCTCTAATAGTAAAAAAGACGCTTTTTACGACGCTGATATTAATATTTTTAAATATACGATTGTAGGATACAATTTTTTATTATTGTGTCAATCTTCGACAACTAATTATTCTTAACCCGACAACTCACCATAATTCAAGTGGATGTATTAATAAATGCAAAAAATCACTAAACATACAATGAATACCATTAATTTTACCTCAAACACCACACTGTCTTTAACTTTAGCGATAGGTAGGGGGGTTGTCATAATCCTGGCCTGGATGCTCGCTTTAGCATATGGGGTACTGTAATCGTATAAAGCGCCATGACGTCGATGTCAATATATAGAAGGTGGCTTTTTTTGCGCCAGTACCAAAAATGTGCTGCGCCCATATAACGCGTTTCATTTGGCAGTGAACAAGCTAGGTGACGTAATTCCTTTTTGAATGGACATGAAAAGCATGCGAAGTGCGAGAAAAAAGACAGAAAACTCAGTCGTGACACACGGTCCCTTTGAGATTTTATATGTCGCGATAACTGGCAAGATGTATTCTCGACAGTATACAAGCTAGGTGACATAATTTATTTTGGAACAACCCTAAAAACTGTCGGCTCGAACGCGAATTATGGCTAATTCATTTTAGAATGGCTACATAAAAGTCTCGTTGTCGAGAATCTAGCGAGTGCTTGCGCTTATCGCGTGACAGATGACACGCCGCGAGTACATGTGGAAGGCTCAATGAGGTCACATATACCTGGAGAACGCGCGAGTTAAATCACGCCATCTGGACGCGGCATCTGAAAAAAGCTACCTTTCCTATATACAGCTGCATCTATTTCATTGGTTGATAAACAACACAGAACAGAATACCTAATATTATTTCTGTGTTCCCCTATAAACTAGGTTCAAACACTTCGAAAAATTAGATTGTAATAAAAATGATTAATGATAATTCAATTTTTATTCGAAAGAACACATACCGTTAGAAACTTACGTTTATTTTTGTAGCTTTTTTAGTTTACGAACTGACTAGTTTTGTCCAGGTAACATTTTTTTCATTTAATATTATGCGTAAATTATTATGTCACCTTAAGCATGGCCGCAACATTTTGACGGGCTGCATTTTTTTTTTATTATTGCTGCTATGCATCCGTGATGGTCGCCATTGTACATCACTATCAGTGTGTGCGTTTGTGTACCTACGGTGATGCCATCGGAATAAAAAATGTAAAGTCCTTTGTTCTCTGTGTTTGGCGTGGCAGGCCTCTCTATACACTCTACTCTCCTCACTGCCATTTTGGTGAAAATGCATTATACCTACACGCACTATTAGAGATAATTCTATAAGTACTTATAAATAATAAAATTATCTATAAATTTAAAAAAGAAAATTTCACGTTTACGGAATCCACCATCAAATGTAATATTTGGGTACCTAGGTACCTATATTTTTTTGTCTCTTAGCAACGCATGATCTACCTACTCCCATGAGACGTCATCGATTTTAACATTGTTTAATGACGATGTTGACCGTTTGTTCTGTGGAATCTAAATCAATATTACGTATTAAAAAAAATCAATTAATGAGAAATACGCATATTTTTTACAGTGGTATATTTTATAGTTATAACTATTTGGAGGCCCTTTTTTAAATATCTGACTAATCAATAAATAGCGTTAATGAAAATCTCCGCTAGTCCCCTCGTGTCAACTAATGTGTGTTACCAGTGCTCACGTATGCATGTGGATCATGGTCCCTTATTGTAAGAGAAATCCAAAAAATACAATATACATGCCTACATTAATTAATCTGTTGTAAAGAAATAGGTAATACATTTAAGGGGCTAAGTGGCAAACAAAGTCAAACAATGGCAACTCTCTGCTCACTATAAAGCAGATAATTAACTGGTAATTTTATACACTTTGAGACTAAGTACTTGAACGTTGCGAACTAATCAGCCAGCCTGCATACCCTCTTCAGTTCAGAGATTATAAGCTTAAAGTTAGTTTACCGAAGTGCACTTTCAGCCAAATGGTAGAATATAATATTCCACCGTTGGGGGTAGGGGGGCCCTTAAAACTCTGTATCTCCCCCCCTAGCGGCGCCCGATGGAATATTATAGAAACCTAATTTGCGAGGAGGATAATAATCAAAGTTTTACACGGCCCCTTGATTAAACGCTCAAAGAGTTTTGACTGACAAGTGGGGGGGTAAAGGGTAGCCACTGGACTGCAAGTTATATTACAGATAATGGTTTCGTCAATATTTACCAGATAGGCACCGTTATAGAGAAATATAAAACAATTGAGTGGAGGTGCGGCGTCGTTTGGCGAATTTTGAAAAGGCACATATCAGTATTTATTTATTTATTTATTTAAGAATACAAAACATTGTGGACATAACAAATCTAAATTCAAGACGAACACAACATGAGATTTACATTATAAGGCAAACATTACCCTCACAAGAGAGAAGAGAATATAGAAAAATAAATATATATATAATAACAATAATAATTTAAAAAAATGATCAAAACATACTTAAGTACGATTTAGTACAGACAAATATAATTTTTGAGAACGAAAAACATATAATTTTATACAGAAAAATACAGTTTCAAACACAAAATGCAAAGTACATCATTGAAAATGTCTATGTCTTTGGGGAGCGCATTTATTAATCTTGCACCCCTCGCTAATGGTGCCTGATAGGCTTGATATATTGTATTGTCAATTATTGTCATTTACAAAAATATGCCAGATCGGGTAAGAAAATAAGATAGACGGATGACTGAAGAAATTGTTAGATTTTCTCAAGATTCAAAACGTGTCTAGAAACTAGCTTTTCAAAAAAATGTCATAGTAATTATTAACAATGTTTTGATCGATAGATAAAATATTTCGTGTTTAACTATGCAGGTAAGAAATTAAGTTATCATTTTGTATGTAACATTTATTTAAATTATTAGTGACATAAGCCACAAGGTACCCACAAAAAATGACCAAATTGATTTTCAAACAAATCTGGTATAATTTTCTAGCTTTATTGTGACAAGTTTAAGCTGCTAAAACTAGATCTGTTAAGAAAAACGCTTGCAAAAAAAGTTGGCAATGCAGATTGTGTACAACCATATAACAGATTAATAAGACAGAAATGCAAACGCTAGTCGCTATAGATCAATACCTACTTTGTCGGCAGTTTTGGTTTATGACTTAATGAGGGTCAAGCTAATAAACGCAAGATATACAAAGCCCCCTGAATATAACCAACATTGAATGTTTGTTTCGTTTATGTGGCTAAATTTAATGCATTATTTTATTATGATACTGTTATAACTTTTATCATATCTAACGTTTTGTCTTTAAATCTAAACGCATCAGCAGGTAAGTGCATGTTGTACTATTATTATTTATATACTTAATACATATTGTACATTCTAATGCATTCAAACTCTGTACTATTCCATTTAAGTCGTTTTTTTGCGAACCGGGTTTCACCTTTCGGCATCTGCAGGCGCCGTGTACACTTACCAAAGGTAAACACACACTGACAGGGCAGGGCGACTAACAAGGCGAAAGCCGAGTCGCAAAAAACTACTTAAATGGAATAGTACAGAGCTTGAATCCATTAGAATTTAAATTCAAATTCCATCAAGTACCTTCAGTCGATAGTATTAATACATATTATACAGTTGAATAATGAACTCTGCTTACATTGCAATAAGGGTTATTATTGTAAATTTGTGTTAATGTATTTGACATTTTATGAAAACTGCTATATGATGTGTCAATTTTACTATAGATTTTCTGTATGCGATAGTGTCCTGGTATACAGAAACCAGTTGCATCAGTCAGACAAAGAGAAGAAAGAATTACTTTGGAAATTTAAAAACAAAATGTATATTTATACTTACCAGTTATTTCTGGATAAGTTCTAAAACTTTTACGTTGTTTATCAATTAAATTATCAGTATCACACTCACGTTTTGCTTATTTATAATGCAAAATGTTTTGTACAGATAAACACAATATTATTTAGGACGTGTGGTTCTGAAACTTTGATTAGACGTTAATTACATCACGAAGCATCATTTCTCGTTCGGCATTGTTCATAATCAGTTCGGCACACCGCACACCCCATTTGACGTGGTGTCAATCGAGTGTGCCGATTTGTGCCGCGGCGTATGCGTTTTTATTATGACGAAATCAATTCAATGGCACCCCTGCAAATAATAATATTACTGGGTTAGGCGTGTATTTATCAAAAGCCATTGTGTGTTCGGCATATAAACACGCTATCGCCGATGTATTTCAGTCGACGGTGCAGTGACGAAGAACATGTTTCATTTTGGCTCACTCACTTAAACATAGAAATTGATATAATAATAATATAACAGGATACACCTTCCCATGCATACACAATGTCAATACTAAATATTAATACTATCGACCGAAGGTACTTGATGGAATTTGAATTTAAATCCATTATAAGTCAACACTAAAATAAAAACGTTTCACAAAATAGGTCAAAGATACCGAAAATCTATTAATAAAATCACCCGTGTTTGCAATATTTAGTTAATTTTTAACTACATATCATATTATATACCATAGTATCATAATGAAACATGGGTCGCTATATATTATGTAGTTGTAGACGCTGTAAATAATGCAATAAGTATATTTTATACAAATAAACGAAGATTTCAAAATTGACCCTTATTTACTATGTATTTATAAAGTTAATTTTTCAACCACTTTCATCTGTATTTTACGAAAGAATTAAATACGTAGAATGTAGATATTAAGTAGATTCGGGCACATTCAGATTTGAACTGGCATTGTCGTCCTCTCATTCCACTCTGTCCATTAAATACGTACCATGATTAACGATAATCGTAGTGTAATCAATTTTATTTTCTGCATCCATATTTTTCCATAATGATTGGTATACACCAGCGGGGGAAAATGTCTATTGGACGAATGGATAAACCATAGATTATAGAACAAACACTTGGCAATGTAGCATAAAGGGTAGTTTTTCCTGATTTATAATATATGTGTTTCTAGGGTTTTTTTTAAATTACCTAAGTATATGTATATCTATCTAATATCGATCTATTTTTTTATCATATTTGATCCTAAATAGATCATATTATGGGCCTCAACAGATTGGAGGTTATATTAATATATTATTGCTTTCACTAGAAATTGATGTTAGCTACTTGCCGACCTGTTCTATTCAAGTTCAAAACAACATGCCATTTTTTGCCTGACCCAGGACCCATGATATTATAGGCCGAAACGTTACCGCTCGGCCATCGTGCCGTAACTAATTAACTAATTACATTGTTTAAAATAATATTGTAACATCGTTACGGAATAATAATACTCGATGACACATTTTTTTAATCTCACTAATTTAACTACATTAAATAATTTGAATAAACAAACATACTTGCGGGCAAAAACGTCAAAACAAAAATTTGGAGTACTTATACTATCAAGATAGTAATGTCACTTCCTTGGTTGATTAAATTACAAAATCGTAGCAATTTCTTGAGGAAATTGGACAGACACATTATTCGCTTGAATGTCATTTATATAGGTGGCAATTTAATTTACTGAGGTTATTAAAGTTAAGAAATTTTATTATTGTCATTGTTTGTAATAACTGAACCAGTTGTTTGGCGCAAGCGCGTTATACCCTATACACCACACCACCACACCGAGTTGACTCTTATATGGTGTAATTTATAAACACGTCGATACATACATACATACGTCCATTTATACATTTTGTATGCACTGGAGAGGGTGGATTAAACATTGAATACTGTTGCTAGGCGCTCCGAATGAAATGTCACGACGTTGTAAACGAACAGTGTTCCAAAATGATTGATGAATTTTACCGCGGTGTTATTTTTCAAGGTTAACCAAGGTTATTTTTGTCTCGTACGAAATCGAAAGAACAAATTTGGATTTGAATAGACATCCCGTTGTACAAAGCAAATTTAATACAAAACTATCTAAAAAGAACCTGTAAATTCGGACACATAATTTGCAAACATTAATCATGGACAAATAAATTTGTTATAATAATACAACCTAGTTGTGATAGGGGTCGCCAAGCTGATGAAATGCAATAACACTCGGCGTGTGGACAACCACTGGACAAAATATGCAGTCATACAGTAATAGCCGAGGATAGATGTTGAGCTTGAGAAATTTCGTCTCGAGAATTCTCGAGAAATAATAAGAAGGAAAATCTAGATAATAAAAATTATCAACGAGAATCTCGAGAAATTGAGAAATAATTATCACTAGGCAAAGTGAATGGAATTTATCAAGGAAATATGATTTCTCGTTAAAAAAAGGCATGGACGAATTAAAAAAATTTAATACTTACTTATTTATTTTGGCCGGAAGAGATAAAAGGGGTTTCGACTATCAATCTCTATTACTTAAATTTGTCAGTAAAAATATGAAGTACCTACCTGCTTATCTAAAAAATAACAAAATAAAATCGGCGAGAAGAGATAATTTCGTAATAATGTCGATTTCTCGACAAATCTAACAATCTAGATTTCGAGAATTCTCGAATCTCGAGAAATGAAAAACGTCGAGAGCTAGCAAGCTTTACCCAAGCGGCAACAACGGCAGGGTCGCCCAAAAACCCGCTGAATTGAACAACGGATAATGATCGGCGTATGTACGTGGCAGCGAATAACTAGAGACCGTGTAGAAAGGAAGAACCTACGCGAGGCCTTCGTCCTGCAATGTGACGACCCCTTCTGATGGTGATGATTAATAATGAAAAACGGCATAACTTACATAGTTAGTTATACGATTAATAATAAAGTCTCATTAAACAATGAGTTTCAAACACATTCATTGAATTGTCTTATTATAGAGAAACGGACATCAAATCTCGTCGTGTAATTTAAGACGATTGAGGATTGTATTATTAGGACTGTCACAATTGTACTGATGAAAAAAGATTATTATCAGACATGTAATTTTGTGCAAACCATTGAAGTTAAGCTGAAACAATGCTAGTCGGTTGGCATATTTTATTACTGTATCAAATCAACCCGTTGGAGTGAATTCTTGACTTAATGCAACCGTAAAACCTTAGGGCAATATCTATATACTACTTAGGTAAGTACTTAACTAGTCAAGTGGCCAACATAATATACCTATTATACTTACTATCATTTGTGTAAGTATATTAGTCTTTGGATAAGAATTATCTATTCATAGAATAACAGTATTATCCCTCGCATACAAAATCTCTATACTAACTTGCAACAATATAATATGAATAGGTATAGCAGAATTGACAATGAGACGAACGAAAATATATTATTTAGTTTGGCTGTATTAGAAGAATATTTTCTTTCTCTGTTTAATGTGTACTCGCTTAATAAAAATAATATATTGCAATCTGGACATTTGGCACGTCTGGTGCTCGGATGTTCACCAATGTTGTTTTATATTTAATATGGAACTTGTAATGTTTTAATTTCATAATATAACATAGTACCTGTTGTTTGCATGTGTTTGCAATACAATCGAACAGTATTGAATTACAATAAATTAATAAAATATTATTACTATGTGCATGGGATTAGAGCACTGTTGAATTGTAATGAGATACGCCCACAAACATTGAATTTTATCAATGTGTATAAAACATGCCCGACACAGGCTGATTTTGTAAGAAAGCAGACATGAGATAATAGTACAGGACCGTCAATAATTCCAAAATGTGATTTCCATACGAACCGCCTGGGAGGGTGGTGGTTATGATAAAAACAACACAAAGGATAGTAAGTAATTTTGCCTTGCGTTTGCAATCGTTTTTATATTGGGTAGACGTAATGTATGAGTATAAGATTGTTCATATAGTCACTACATGCATACCTACGAAGTAATAAGATATTTTGTACACGTGAGTCTAACGGCCCGTAGTTAAATGTTTTATAATATTAAAATAATAAGCGAACAATAATATTATACTTATATATTTTTTAATGTATTTCCTTATATTTTGATATTTCGAGTAAATTAAACTGCGCATTCAAATATCACTTCTGGAAGATTTTTGGTCAACAGGAAGCAGGAAGTAGGTTGATAGATAATAACGGTACCAACACATTATAGACACATTATTTCGTTGAGTCTTAATTACAGTTAAAGGGATGATTTTGCAGTCCTCTGCTTGGCTTCACCCATCTTAGTAGGTACTCAATGGAACGAAGGGGTCTTTGTCGAACCAATTGAATTATTCTTGAATTGGTCCGTCAATCTGAAGGGCGCACTTTACCGTCCTCTCTGACGTTCGATCTGAACAAATACTACAACGTTTTTCTTCCTGCGGAATACTATAATCAAAAATAGTTTACTGATGATTGATTCATTTATCTGTTTGGCTCTACGGCAAACCGTTCACGAGATTCTCAGCATATTATAACACCACAGTTTTTTATATTAAAGTAGAAGATGAAAAAAAATGATATACTTTTAATAAAAAACATTATAAATAAATGAACAATAGACTGTTATTAAATCATTACCACATAAAAAATCCGTTCTTGTATATACTATCGCGTTTGCTTATTGAAATGTTTGAGTTTGTGCAGTTGTGTAATGCATTTATATGTGTTAGTAGTAGCATCGATGTAAGTGTATTTTATTCTTCTGTGAGTGTGCGTGGGGCATTTTCATTCACTGTTGCCAGGCGGGCCGGCCGGTTTTTAGATTTGCATAGCAACAGAAATTTCCACCCTTGTCAGTGGCGAGGGGAGGGTTGAAAAAATCCCACGTCATTCCTCACAAAGAAGTTTTCCAATAGGGAGGGACGGGGGGAGGCAGTGTTAGGTAAAAAATGTATTACGAGCGAGTTTTGTATTGAATATTTCCCCGATTCATAATAATTCACAAAGATTAATCATATATTTTCTTGTTTTGTGATAAAATGGAGAATAAGCAAACGGCACAACAAAAGATTATGTATTTATTATTTTTGAAATATTACATGGTAGCATTGGAGGCGCAATTTAATGGATACTGAAATATATTATATCCAGTTAAGTACCCATATAAAAATACTGTCTTAATTTCTTCAACAACATATGAAATGGTTACCTACTGTTATTTAATTACCTTCACCTATTAAAATACGTTGATGCGTGCAATTGTGTGGTTTACATGATGAGGAAGAACATATTCTTCTGGCGTTGCAGCCACGACGAAATCACTTTGTTAAGAAGTGTCATTTGATAGTAACAATACCGACACTTAAATGAGTAGACTGCACTGCCAGACGAATCTGACACCACTCTACCTATATTATATAATGCTTTAAATGGCTTGGCCATGTAAACAGAATTGACGAGTCACGTATAGTCATTAGTGAAGCCGGATGATAAACGGGGACCTGGTCAACAACGTACAAGATGGAGGGAGAGTGTCGAGTTGTATTAAAAATATTTGATGTCTGGAATAGAGATCAAGATCAAGAAAACGTTATAGCGCCAGAAAGAAGAAGAAGAAGAAGAATATCTACAATAAAATTGAGAGAGAAATCGAGAAAAGACAGCTGATTTGCATGGATGTTTTTATTAATATCATTATGAAGGAACTTGCAACAGCAATAGTATCGAGTAGCTTACTAATTCTCTGTTGACTAGATAATGATTTTTTAATTATCACCTTTAAAATGCACGTTAATTACATCGATCGGCCGCCTGGTCATTACGCGCCAGGTGCGTCTTCAGCGTCCAAACTATTAATAAGTGTATGTACCTATATTTTGTGATCTATCTCCATCAGCTTGAATAAATCCACTGCTAGATGAAGGCATCTCCAACCTGTGTCCATTTCACACAGTCAAGTGAGTTGCAGAACTTGACTATTTCCGATTTCGACAATACAACGTTGTCTTCGTAAAACTGTAGGTACCTATGACGTTTTCTCTTCGGTAGTAACTTATACGATATCTAAATATAAATATTTTCTTTCTACCAATGTGTGCCCACGTATGAATGGCTACCAGAATAAGGCCAGTTCTTTTTCCTATAATATCACGATAAATTTTGGTTGATAATTCCATTATTCAATGATGATTTGATGGTGAAAAACTTAATTTGCAAGCTTTTTTGACACTACGGTTTTGACTTGCGAATTGTGAACAAAGGAATTTACTTCTCAACGTTATAATGAAGTTTTACCAGATACAAGATTTATTCAATCGATACTAAAAGAAACTGTTGAATGCAAATCAAATAATATAGGGTAACATAAGTTAATGATTACAAAGTTCAATTTTATTATAATTTGACATTAATAATGTTACGATTAATATGACCTTCAATATCTTTTTATATATCAGTTTTTCTTGCTATTAAGTATATTTTTTTGTTATGAAAAATACAGTTACATAATTAAATATTTACTTTAAATTTAAGGCTATCAACGTACCTATATACATATACGATGACGTCGTACAGTATGCAAGTGGTGTAGGCATATTACATCCCCAAATTGAAGGGAATATTTGGGGGCGGGGGCAGTAGTTAGGGGATGATGAGGGCTTTCACGGGGAGTGCTGGTGCATCCAGAAGGGGGTGAAGTGATCAGCGCATGCGCACTCCCTAATTTCGGTCGCAAAGACAATCCCTTTGTTCTGACAGTGGTTTGAACATAGATCAATCTGGCTTGAACGTAAAGTCAGTTCTGTTTATCTTAAGTGATCCTTCTTGTTAGTCTTAGCTTAGATATTATATAAAACTTATATTATATATTATAATGACAAAAATATTATGTCGGAGGGTTTAGTTCCGACACAGAGAGTTATCAGTATCATAGGTACGGTACCTCCATACTGAAAAAAATATTACTTATATATTATTTTCATAATAATAATATGATAATTAGGAAAATATTTTCTCATTCAAATAGATGTTATGTAATAAATAACACAAGTAGGTATAACCATGTAGCGGGTAGACTATAGACTAAAGTTTCAACAGTTTTAACAATCAATAATATGAAATGTTTTAATATAATATGATTATATTTTAGCCCGATATTCTTATTTCAAAGGGTATATACTACTACTACTTCACCATATTTGATCCTTAGAGGATCATATGGGCCTCCACAGAGTGGAGGTTGTATAAACAGATTTTGTTTTTACGAGAAATGAATGTTAGCCACTTGGTCAACCTATTAGATCTATACTCTGACTTCAAACACAAATTGAAAAACAATATGTATATTTGCCAGACACAGGATTCGAACCTGGGACTCACGAAATTATAGGCCGCTACACCATCGTGGGCGTATGTAATATTATTCCGTTTCCAATGGCTATCTAGCTAGACTCTAGATATACGTAAGTAAGTTGTTAGACATGTATTATAAATTATAATATAATAAACTGCATTCAATTATTGCAACTAAAAATAAACAAATGCCACCGGAAACTGTGAACTGTTTTATCAAATGTACAATTTGTGTTATTATAATTATGAATAATTAATAATCTTCATTTAGCATAATATAAATAAATTTTAATATTTAATGATAAGCAAATACCTATTTAATATTGTGTCGTTGTTGGTGAGTACCAAATAGACAATAAAATTATATCGGTAAAGCGTGGGCTAAACTTTTAGAACGAAATATTAATTAAGATATTAATGTATGTATTCATATAATATATGTACTTAAATTGATTGCCCCAATAATATTTTTTATCGATTTTTCACAGCACTATGTTAAGTGGATGAAGACGAACAGTGTCCAAAGCAAAAAAAGAAACAAAATGTTTGGTTTCTAATATTTATTTACACATTTATTTTAAAATAAACTATTTTTTAATCAACGAATAATTCACGAGATTTAAGAATGCAACATAATTTTGAAACACTTGAATATAACATTGGTGCCGTGTGGGACTCGCATCCGAATCCATCGAATTCTGGTCAATACGCTTTACCAATTTAGTCACATAACCCTCCCCTAATTACACAATTACGGTCAATTAACTTCACTATGCAACTGAAGCCTTTATCAAAATTTGTTAATATTGATCAACGTTTGCGTAGGTAGATAATCGGTAGGTACGTAATATACCGTTGCATTGTCGGAAACGAGTAAACGGCATTCAGTACTATATAATAATAATCCTATTTGATTTCTGTTTACAATACGTATTTATTTGACATAATGTCAATCGTTGTGTGATATACTTATGACTAGGGATTCCAATCCCGGGATCCCGAGCTATTTTCGATACATATGAATCCCGGGATTGATAAGCATAATCCCGGGATTTCGGGATTGATTTTTTTATCATTTTTTATGGAAAATAAAATAAAAGCGAAAATATAACAAAAAAATACTTTTAATAAAAAATAGCTACATTAGAAATAAACTGAGTTTGAATGAAGTTTGATTTATACCCAAGTGTAGGTAGCCGATTCATTTTATTATTTCACATAAATTATTAAAAATGAGAAAAATTGGAAAAAACAATGCTTTTAGCACTTTTAACAAAGTAATTCCACCATGATATCATACGTTTTACGGCAGTTTTATATTTGGCTGACTAATTAGATTTATGAAGCGGAAAGGCCATAAGTACGCCATGATTATTTGCTTTACTATTTTAAATCTCGCTAATCCATTCATTATGTCTTTACTATCAGAAACAGCAATCTCATATTAAATTCACATTATTATTTATATTACTTACAATATTATTCACTCCATTAAACTTGTGTATTTCCAAGATTGAACGTATACAATATTAACAATAAATGTCTTAAATAGTATAAATTATACTAGATTTATTTTTGAACGATTTTATCAATGTTATTTGTAAATATAAAAATTTTATATTAACAATGGAAAAAAATGCCAATCCCGGGATTGTCAAATTGTAATCCTGAAATCCCGGGATCAGAATTTTGGCTCGGGATTGGATTCCCTACTTATGACAGCTATTGTCTATCTATATAGTCATTAATTACGTACAATATAACCAAGTTTAGGGCCGTAAGAAAGACGTTATCTGACTTTATAATACTGTGATATTACATTAAAATAATATTATATACCCAGTGTACTTTTTGACGCAAGAATGAGTTCGTCAGATAAGTAATTTCATTTCATCCCATTGTTTCTTCGAAATATAGCAAACCGCGCGATATTGTAATCTTAATTGTTTCAAAACAGTTATTTCCTCTTCTGACGGCGCTGACAGTTTTGAACAAGAAAAACAACTTGAACACTAATTGACGAATAAATTTCACTTGATTTGACGGTGCACAATAAGAAATATGACAGAAAATTTGATATGAGATTGTCTAGAAACTAGTTCATCTTCTTTTTCGTCTAAATTTAACAATAGTGAATGCAGTGGCGAAGGTTGCTGCCCATTGAAGGAAGCTAGGCTATGGCTAACTGAAAAAAGTCATAGGTACCATCAAAGTTCATACAAAAAACTTTCGATTATACTAAGCATTTATGTGTTGGTTGAAGATTCTATAGACTTGGACAATTACATGCGTGGTCGCAGCTCGCAGCCATGATTTATTTTGGGTGAACGCTGTTTCGTCATGACAGGCTCACCAGGCACCAATAGCGAGGGCTGTGCGGCTGGACAATGGACTCCCTAGAAATGTAGACATTTATAGCGATACAATACCTATGTATTTTGTTTTTAAAATTCTATTTTATTTTTTAATTTGTAGTTTTCATGAATTGTTTTTTTTTTGTTTGTTTTTTTCTCTGAATTACCTGTACCTACTTTTTATTCTAAATGTCATGTTGTGAACGTCTTGAATTAATAATTTGTTAGTGCGCAATGTGTCTTTTTTAAATAAACATATATTTGTATGTAAATCCTAAATTAGAGATGTTTAGACGTAAGAGAATAAATATCACAATATCTCTGTCGTTATTTTTTCACCATTAAAATGTCTTCATGTTATTTAAATTTATATTACGAAGGTTGACTTTAAAGTTTAAACAATCGCCTAGTATGGAGTTTTGGTTACTGTGTGAATGTACCTAGCTACTCTGAATGTGAATTTCAGGTTTACCGGTAAATATAGCTAAATTCTAATTAATTGTGTACAATAATGTGTGTAACAATGTATGTAATAATGCTAATTCATTAGGAACAGAATTACAGGCAAATTTATTTTTAAATAGGTAGGTACCTACTTACCTACCGTTATTTTGGTAAATTAATAATTCGCGTTCACGTTTTTGGCATTCGAGTAATTTTCTAACGCATCCACTTTAACATTGAGATTTATTTTTCTATCTATATGGGGGGTGTGTCTTGTACAAGTTAATTTCTTACAGATTTCATTATTTGTAAACAAACCACTAATATCACTTGATTGATAAGAGCGTGTTGATCAGATTTTACGTTTTATTTATCACGTATACGCATTTTTGACGTTGTTTACGATTTTATTTCTGTAAAACTAGAAGAGTAACAGACAATCGTATACCTATACCTACTGATTGCTATTGATAAATGGCCAAGTGACGTTCACAGAATCTCGCTTCCTTGCATTCGGCCATGAAACGTGTTATTTTCCACATTGTAAATATTTTTCACTGTCAAGATCTAAAAATGAACCGCTGCGTATATTTTTTCAAAATTAATATTAATTAACACTGCGATTTAAATCGTATAAAATACACCCAACCACGATTTAAAAAAAAATATATATGTATATCAACGGACACGTTCACCGTAAATCTAGTCCTAGGGAATCTAGCATTCTACAGAACAACATAGGTAGGTACGTATCGTTACCATTAACGTAATCAATTAAAAATTGTTCTTAATCGACATACTTAATATAAATAATTACAAGATAAAAAGAACTTTTTATATAATCACAACGTTTTTAAATTTTCTGTTGAATCATATAAACTTGACTAGACTAGCTTAAACGATCAAAAAAAATTGTACTTGATAGAAATAATACTGAAATGTCATTTTGATATTCATATTGATTTCCATAGTAACACACGTATATATTAATAATTTAGTTGCTAGGACCTCAGACCCCTAGTAACCAATAATAGTGGATTGGATTACGGATTTCTTCCGAAATAACTTTTCATACGAAACAGAATTAACTGAAAATGAATTCAATTCTACTTAAAGATGGCTAAAAGTATTAAAAAATGAATTGGCATCGTGTTCTGATATATTCTAAAAGTTTCAAATGACTTTAGCTAGACGGGAAGTTAGTTGAAAATCGATTGCAAGATTTGTACCGGATAAACAACCACTCGACGGACAAATAAGAATACGACCTAATAAAAACGTTGTAAAAAGATCACTACCTGTTTCAGAAAATCTTCAATTTCTTTTGATACTATGATGTTACATAATATTAAGGTTCAGAGCACAGATCACCTAGTCGCCATAATATACCAAGATTTTGACGGCAGTTCTGGTTTATGACTTAATGAAGATGCAAACCAATGAACGCAAGAAATAGAAAGCCGCCTGAATGTCCTCAAATACCAATATTTAATGCGCGATACGTTTACGTGACAAACTTTATTGCATTTTAATTATTTAGGTAAATACTTCTTACTTCTTCTAATGATTGAGGCTCATGGCCCGGATGATTTGGCTGTCGAACAGCCTTCCCAGTGAATTGGTCACTCTCTTTTCGGCATTCTACGACTCGCAAGGCCCGTGAAGCTAGACTCAAAGTGCGGTATGGGTAATGTACCCGGAAAAGTGTGGGAGCATGGTTGAAGCGGCGAGAAGCTATATAAGTAGAAGGCGGGGTTGTTATCAGGGGCTTCCCGATCGGCACCCACACAGAAGACATTACTAACGACCTTCTTCGAAGAGGCCTCCCGATCATCAGCGTCCGGAGGATGACGCGGGGCAGGAGCCGGCATCCAATGCCTCTTGTCCTGGTCAAACTCCTAGACAATGACAGAGGGAGGCAGATACACTCACTACAACACGCACTCCACCGCAGTATCACCATTGAAACACCGAGGAAGAGCATCATCACACACCGCACCCCAAACCAAGGCAACCCGATGACGACAACTCAGACGCAAACCGAAGTTACTCCAGACAAATCGAAACTTCACAAGGAGACATCAACGGAAGTGGATACCACCTTCTCCGATGCCGAACCCGAAACCCCGGAAACACAAATGATCCCGGAAATCATAATACCAGAGACCCCGACTTCCGACTCTGCTGAAAACTCTGATACAGAAACAAAAGAGACCCCGGAATTGGAAAGAATAGAGACCCCGATAACAGAAACTGATGAGATCCCGGAAAAAACCCCAAACACCTCGGACGTCCAATACTGACAGGATTCACCGTCCTTTTTTGCCCTCCTGAGAGAATTGGAACCCAAACTCACGGACCCCGCAAATCATGACATGACACAAGAATTCATTACAAACATCACCGAGACTATGCTGAAACCCAATTTCCTCAACAATCCGAGTGCCGAACAAACCCGACAGCTTAAGCTGATCGAACAGAGTTACAACGACTACATGCAAGAACAGCACGATGAACCGCAGGAGACCAGCAATATCCCAGACCCTGCATCACCAATACCCGACCAACCAAAAAAAGAAGAATAAAAAGAAAAAGACGACCAAACCGCCAAAATCTGACAGAGAGGAAGAGTACCACCGAGGGACCAACCAACGCGCCTACTTCTTGAAAAAAAAATAAGCCCCTCTGATCCACACGCCAGAACCAAGACCCAAGCCCACCTCTGCCTACTGCCAAGAAGCAGAGCTCCGAGCGGCGATACTCGGAGCTCTTCCAGGCTCCGGCAGATAACCGGAAGCGAAGAGGATTGACCAGAAGAGGAAGCGAGCGAAGAAATCGACGGAGGCCTGCGTAAAGTTTGCTTTACTTTTAATTACTCCAGACCAATTCACTGAGACCACCAACCCGGCCTCGCTCGGTCGCGAAGCCACCGAGGCCGGGCCTCACCACCAACAATCATGCTTACTAGAGATAGGCACTTGATAAAAAGGGAGTAGGCGCTAAAAACCGTCTTGGCATCCTAAATTTTGAAGCACAATACCCTAAGTAAGTAAAAATGTAGAAGTTACTGCCACCTGTCAGATTTTATAATAGATTATTACTTATAGATATATTTTCTAAAATGACCCCCCCCATACATTTTTCCGTGTACGTGTCTGATTTGAAGATGTATTATCCTTTGAACCCGGTCTTAATAATTATCTAAATAAAAGCTATACCTAAAACTTGAACATCATGTACGAAAAATATTTCTTAATTCCCCCGAGTTATATTATTAATCTATGCTCACCCGCTTGAAAAAGAAATATAGTCCACACTAAGTAGTCCTGTTTTTAAAACCCACATTGTTGTTTGTAAAAAGTACCCTTTAAAAATGCGTGATAAAGGGTTGTAAATTATACAGGTGCCGTAAAAATTTGAGACCCCTATATTACGTTTCAAAATAATTGTACCTATAGCGGTAGCTGCGGGACCAAGCTGTGGGATAGAATTTTCAAAAGAACCCTTTATTAGCTCATATGACAAGAGATTCGTTAATTCTTCATATTGTATTTATAATTGATTTGTAAGCGACATAAATTAAATTATTTCTAGTTAAAATTATTATCTACCTAATATGCTTACTACAATAGAATACTTAATTATTACTAAGTATTTAATTATTACTAAGTAAGTAATAATTACTAAAAGAGTTTTTAGACACAATGCCACATCTACTATGGATTTCGGAAATCGTCTGATTTTAAAGATTAATAGGTATATCTTTTTTGCGAGTTCGAAGGCACTACCTACTTGGCAGTGATTCCCAACTGGGTTCTTTGAAACACTGAGGCTCTTAAGATCTGTCAGGGGATCCGCGAGAATTCGGAAGAGCTCACCCAAAACGAATTACAATAATATGTTGAAACGATGTATCTATCTATAGTCTAAAGTTGAAACCTTTTAGGTAATAGGTTAAAAGTAAGGTTTAACATGGCCTGAATGTAAGCTATGGAGTGCCTATTTTTGGGAAGTTGAGTTTGTTTAGGCTTAGAAATCGCTTTATAGTTATTGTTGAACTAGAGCGAATTCTATACAAAATGAGGAATTCAGTTGTATTAAAAAAATGCTGTAATAATATATTTTTTAAAACGAAGGTACCTACATATTATATAATAATCAGATACCGTGCATTGCTATGGGGAAGATATTCTAAATGGGCTATAATATCCTAGCAGTATCCTGTGGGAATTTGTGGCGTTACATGTAAATTGCACGTAAAACATTTCACCGAAGCACAGTTCGCCGTGAGCTTTCTTATCGGAAAGAGATTACCGTACGGCGTACACTATACGGTCTCCAATTTTATTAGATTCAATATGAACATTAATTATTCAACTTTCATAGCTGATTTTGGCAAAATTCATGAATTCAAGAATGAAAACCTAATCTAAAACAAGCAATTCAATATATCGGCTATTTTCAAAATTTGTTTGCTGCTGGCTTCCTGTAAAGTGTAAACCGACAAGAACTGTGTTTTATTTAGACATGAACTTTATGTCAGTAGGTACTATACCACCCAAAGTGGTTGGACGGTCTTTAATATACGACCATAGATTTCCGATACAACATTTCACGGTGAAGTGTGATACGGCGAATTGCATACGTAGGTATAAGTTTCCGGACACGAATTTGAAGAGGTGTAAATCATACCTAATTTTAAAATTTTCCATGCATATTAGGTATCTGTTTGATACCTCTATACTCTATAGCAACGCTTGCCGTAAGTAATGAATGTAGATAGCATTTGAGGCTAGGATTTGGCTATTATGTAATTTATCAATCTGCTATATAAAGGTTCCGCAAAGTCTTATGAGTTCCAACAACCAAAAAAGTTTGGGAATAATTTATTATTACTTATTTAGGTTATAAATGGCTTTTGGCTTTTAAACAAATATTTGGCACAATTATGTAAGGAAAGTAATCAATATAGCCTATAATAGTATCCACCGGTACCTAGTGTGATTACAATTAGTAGTACCTATTACGAAAAAGGTAGGTACCTAGTTGGGAGCTTTACGAGCTGGCTACATTATTCAATAATAAAAATAATAATCTATAATAAAGTGTGTGTATGTGATTATCTAAATACGTACTAAGATTATTTATACTTAACCATTTAATTTAATAAACTGTAAACACCATCTGTAAGTTTTAATATTATTTTATTTATTACTTATAAATATAATGTAAGTAGGTATCTATAAGTTAGTATACATTTGTCATCCAGATGTTTACTCCCAAGAAAAATAATATGTCCTTCATATTCATATTATTCGAGTGTATAATTGCGCCGTTTAAACACACAGTCTCACAAAACAGATTCCCGGTTTATACAGTAGGTAATTGAGGAATATCTACATTCCCTTCTTCAGTTTACCATTTAAATTAAGACTGATAGCAATCAGTTCGTTTATAATAGTATGATACACGTTTTCGCTAAGACAAGTGACAAAAACAGAGATGGAAACATTAAATACATAATATTATCTAAGATTCTACACTTTACCTAGGTACTAGATACAGCATGAACTATATTATATTAACAGAAAAATTAATCCTTTACCAGAAAAGATTATAGATATCACAAAAATCTGTGTGAATCACCCTTATTGCAATGTAGGTAGAGTTTATTTTACAATATGAAACTATTAGGCGTTGGAATATCGAGAAAGACAATATTGACGTATAATAAATTAACGCAGTTTGAAAATTTACCCTTATCGGAATGTAGGTAGAGCTCATTTTTATGTCATATTCATCTTTATTTGTCTGTCTATTACAAAAGATTTTTTAAGTGTTGATTCTGGCAGACTATAATTACGATGTAGATACCTACCTATTTTATTGTTCAGTTATCTACTTTGTAATAATTAGATAATACACACGTCATTGGACCGAAAACTGAAAATTTCTGTCTTTATCTGCCTGTAACGCACAACAGAAAACATAAATGTAAATGGGTTAGATAGAGCGACACAGGTCAATACGTATTAAAGATGGACAAGGTGAGAGAAAACATACACCTACACGCAAATTCTAAATTTGAAAAGTTTATTGACAAGCAAATAAAGGAACCATTTATTTTAATCGGGTCGTGAAAAAAAGCAAATGACAGGATACTCTCATAGTAGTTTGACAGATGCTTACAGTGCAGTATTAGAATATTCGAGTATATAGAAAGTATTAAACGACATTACAATTAATTTGCGACAGATTATCGGAAAGGTGTAAAGAAGTAGGTGGTGTCGAATAGGAAACAAAATTTTGATCATGATATCTCTGAAAAATTTAAGAGATTTAAAATAGGTATGTAATTTCTGTTGCAGAACTAAGCCACATCCAATAATGTTAACAGGTGCCACTGCCACTTGGTATTTTTTCTAGTTAATAATATTAAGCTATTAAAATAAGGATAGCAGTAAACTGATTTCATTATAATATTGTTCTTGTGATCGATGTAGGATAATGGAATTCGTCTTAATCGTCGTCGTGGCTGATCTTACGATGCTACAAAAGCGATCTACGTGCTGCAGTATTGACATGGCAAAACGCAGGATGAGACGCTGAGCCAAGGAAAATGAGGCGCCACGGCAGGAGACTAATTGTAATAGCCCCTAGTTAACGTCTTATGTGCAATACCAACTTTATTTTATTTTCTACTGAATAAATAAATAAATACCTACAGCGGAGTACTAAAAACGTGGGTACGCAACTTCGTATAGAGTTATAGACTATAGAGGTAACTTCATGAAAAGAAGCTGAGAAAATTCTACGTTCCAAACATGTTCCAAACATACATACCTACTTACAATGAATTTTATAATAGGAATCAAGAAACTAGTTACCTATTGTTATCAACTACATAACTTTACTACGATGTTTTTTTTTTATTTAGATAAGAACTATAAATAACTAAAAATATAATATTTCATCTGTGTGTGTCGACACGTAGTCTTTGTGTATCAAATAAAACAAGTTATTTTTCAGTAAAATAGTCGACCGAGTAAACATAAACACTCTCAAGTGATTCATTTTTCAAGCATTGGCATACGTGCGTCCCATCACAATTAACACAATAAAAATTATTTATATTGCTAATGATCTCGACCCTACCGTGTTGCTATGCTGGCTAATATTAAAATATTTATAAATTACAATATTAATAATGTGATGTATTAATTGTCTTATTATCGAAGGCAGCAATAAAAATCAACAAACATAATACTTAATAAGTAGGTACATATACTTACAAAGTGTTATGTTATTTTATTATTATACACACTATGTATGTATGTACCGATTCAAATATTTTTTTTATTATTTTAACAACCTACGCGACGATACGTCTTTGGGAGTGACGTAGAAAAATGCTCCTAATTTCCTGGAAGTGCATCAACGTATCTGTCCTGGAGGTGGTGTACCTACAGTAATGTTGTACACCCAGACCTGCGCCACTCCAGTTACTGGTTAGTTTGTCGACAAATCTGGTGCGCACACAGAAAACTGATTTGGGGGGGTCCATTTTGAAAAAAAATCTACTTATAATAATTTATTTATTGATTTTTAAGGCGCCGGAGGTGACGGGGCAAAATCTAGCAGGTACCACTGATTTCAAAATTTAGCCCGCCTACCACTTAGATTACCATAGATTTTATTTCCGGGTATATTCCTCATACCCAGACACTCTGTTTTTATTTTAGTCAAGCGATTACTACCTGCCACCTGGTATGCAGCAATAACTACAAATTATCGAATGCACGTGGCCTAGCGGTAATAATTATTAGTAGTGTCCATTTGTGTCGACATGTTATTGGAATATATGGAATATTAAAGCAAACTCAACATTGGATGCCCCAGTTTGCACCAATTGATGAGTTCCACCGACACATGCCTTGCGTGTCGAAGAGGTGAGGGGTCATCCTGTTGAGAAGGCTGTTCGACAGCCAAATCATCCGGGGCATGGTCCTTAGTAATGGGGTCCCACGCATGTATCTCAAGGGCCAAGGCTGCTATCGGCGGATATTCAGGATAGTTTATCATATTTGTGTAATGAGGCGTTTAATTGTTACAAAAAGTTAACAGTGTGAACTGTCAAAAAGTATTTTGTTTTAACAGCACATCTCTTGGCTGTGTTAACTTTTAGAGCGAGATAGACAGTTTTGACACTTTAGACGGCTAACTTATTGTAACAATTATAATATTGGTATATAGAATAGATGATATTATATTATACAGTGTATAGAATTGATGCGTTGACGAAGAAGAAAATATATTCTATTCACCTAAATAATTTGTATTATTTTCTTTGCTAATGGCCAATGGGGGTCCGAACAGCGAAGCTAGTTTATTTTATTATTCGCATTGTACAGTATATTTAGCATTATTGTTATTGCAGCACCTATATTAATTACAGGAGACGAAACTTTCCACAACACCAATACCTTCCTACCTACCAGAAACTCCTAGAATAGATCAGCCAGCACCTTTGACTATTTGTTTACTCACAATATTTTGATACCTTCGAATGTTGTTAGTTTGTTGTTTGCTCTTCCCGGGTCCATCAAGGGGCCTATAGAGCGATGCATTTCCAAAATGTAACTTCCAATTAATTTTATTAGTTCATAAACGAGCCGGCAGTAAAATGTGCGGCAGCGGACAGACAATGTGGCGGTTTATGGGCGATTTAATGTCTAGCACCGTGTCTCACTCTCCATCGTTTTGGAGCTCTTATCTCCTCCTTCGAGTGGATAGATGGATTATTACTATGAAGGCCTTGTCATACTAACACTACGACACGAACGAGACATGTACGGGTCGAAATTTTTATTATCTTTTTATAATCCCACTCGGCGTGATAGTGTTTTTATCACTCTACTCACCGAAACTTTAAATTTCTATTATACTCAGTGGTATTCAAGCAGTTGTATTCCAACTTTTCCATTTGACGGCGCCTTTGGTGTAAGTATGTAGGTATACTTAAATATTTTTTTACCAATTTATTAATGGGATGGTAACCAAACAATCAGGCCTGGTCGTAGGGCGATTGGACCGATTGAGCCCAATTTGACCTCGCGCCTCAGAAGACATCGAGAGTCACAAAAAATATCTTTACATTAATTAAATTATCATCAAATACTCTTGGGTCAGTAGAATAATCGAAGATAATGATTTAATACCAAGCGAAAAACTTGTGTTTGAATCTCACTGTAGTTATATTTTTGAGACTTTTCAAAATAATGTTTTTGTAATAAAAATACCTAGTGTTGTGTCAGATGTTTCTAATCTATTTCAATACATAAATTATTCACGGACAGAATGATGTATTTTGAGTGTGCTCGAAATGGAAGATTTTACGAACCGAAGCGCTCGATAATTTTCCGAAAATATTTACATAAGTATTTATGTAATAATTGTACTTGCATTATATAAAAATATAACTGCCGTGCTCAGACGGTTAAATGGGGTATAAAACTGTCTATAAACTTGTGGCATGCAAGATAAGAGCATACTGTTGTTGGTGTTATAGACGAAAATCAAAGTTTTCCTCTCGTCATAAATATATGATTATATCATTTTTTAAATACCTATATAAAGTAAATTAATATTATTACTTTTAATAAGTCGAACCGGAATGCAATATTTTATTTTTCCACGAGACGGAACGATAATCTCAGGAATTTCACAAACAGGAGCTACGCTCCGGTACGTTCCGGTCCATTTCGAGCGCTGTATGACCTAATGTAGGTATTAGGATTCGGAAATAATATAAAAAATTATAGCCTGACCCGCGCATTTCTCCAGATTCCATATCATTAAAGTGTTATTATGTAATCTAATGCTCAATATTATATCTACATGTAGCATGTAGTATGAATGTGCTGTACTAAAATTTATTGTTTTGTTTTTTTCGGCCCAGCTACTTACTCCTCCTATGTTTATTCAACGGTCGTGTGTTGCCAGTGTTGCCACTCGGAGGAAGTATGCAATAAACATCTTTTTTATTCGAAAACTGACAGCGGCCTTCGTTTTTATTTTTTTCGTGAATTGATTGTCAGAGAGATACGTAGGTGAATATGCAAAGCAAGATTACAACACAAAGGCCTCGAAAACTTGCTACCCTTAATTTAGTAACCATTGTTCTACGAAATCGATGGCCTCAGTTAGTAGTCACCTTTTTTTGTAGGTGGTTTGTCTTGAAATATGATAGAGTACTGAATGTCAATTAAAAATAACAGCTGGGAATTTCAATTTCGGACCGAGCAATCAATCCTGGGATTGAATATTAGTAGACACTCTCGATCTTGATCTCGAAACTTTTGAAAGTGCTTCATTTGTAAAGAATCATAACGTAATACCTATACTTTATATTCATACAAAAAATCATAGTTGTAAAAACACTAACGACGACGGTGCATAGATTACTGACCCTGTAATTTCGAGAAAATAAATAGACGTTCGTCCTTACACTCAGGGCTAATCCGCCACAACATTAAAACAGGTATTTCGTAAAAATAGTTTTTATTGAGAAATTCCTACTAGCAAAGTCCCGGTAAGTTGTTCCATGCCTCAGCTACGATAAATACGACGTTTTTTATCTTAATTTCCTTTATGGTTTTGGAAATGTCGTCTTCTCTGCTTATTGCATCCATTAAAAAGTCCAGCTGACGTGGCACGTGGCGGACTACTGAATTTGACATATGAATACCGGCGAATTATAGAGCTTGATTTTGTGCTTTCAACTTGGTAAAAATAACGGCGGATTATAGTAGTTGTCGAATAATCGAGCGGCGGATTACTGAGAGAGTACTGTAATTATATTGGGTGCCACCATTGATATATTACTAGATGAGCAGTTCCCATACAAGTGTAATTTTAATAATGTACCACAAAACGAATATCGTCTTATAATATTTCCTTGTAGGTATAATGCGTTAAGACCGTTAACATGGATTCCCGAATTTCACCCGTATTGCCCTGGCTGTAAAACTAAATTTGCGTTCTTGGAATAGTGAACCAAAGGGTGGCTGCAACGCAAAACAGACAGAGCAAGTCGTCATGCGCTGACTATTAGTTAGAGTAAGATGCAAGCTAGACCGGGCTTACTCAGTAAGTTTTAACAAATGCCGACTCGCTGAAAATCGGGCGTCATTTTAAGAAGCATATGATTCATCCAGTAGTATATCAATGGGTGCCACAGAAAAACAATTTATTGTATAACAGAATAAATAACTGTATGATATTGCACGTCTTTCAACCACGAATGTTTTGGGGTTTGGTCATAAATCTTTCTTAATAAACAGATGTTTGCTTAGTAAAATATTTCTTCTAGTTGCATATTTTTTGCAGTTGATCGTCAATAATGATAGAATAATTTATTAATATAACATATAACGTAACTGCTTATATACTTAATAATATGTAGTTTATCGAGCTATGGCTTAATTTTTTCATAAATGTTTTCAAATTTTATGTTTCAAATCCTGGGCCCCCTACAAAACTGATCTGCGGGCCGTGGACACCTCAGCCCTATGGTGAATCTGGCACTGCCTTACACATTGATTCAATATTTTTTTTGAAAATCTGGAAAAAAGTTGCTATTATGATAAATAGTAATGATTTAATAAATTACCATGACAACGCCTAAAATATGTATATATTTATCAATAAATATTTTTACAAATTTGCGCTCACAAACGCTGTGCGTGCAAAGTTGATCATTGTCAGTAGGTACAGGAATTATACATTTTAGAAACGGTTCAATAGACAATATTAATTTAAATAACCATGTCATACACTTCATTATAAATTATGTAGTTGTTACTAAATTCGACGTTATTTCGCAATATTAATTATGAAATTGGAAAGCCTTCAATCGAAACTTACTTAGATTTTAATATCTTTTAAAATATCACGGGACATCATTTTCAAGAAATTGAATGTACCTAATCCCGTGGTGGCAATGATAACATTACTGGCAAATGATAAAGTAAATCAATTAATTTGAACAGACAGCCATGTCTAAATACGTGCATTGCACAGTGGGAATCTACATGGGGATGAGCTATCCTAATGAATAACGTGAAGTTCATGAAATGCCACTTCGGAGAATATTTTTTGTAGGAATATAACCGTAATAATAATATGTGTACATATAAATACCCGCAGACTGCTTGTTGATAGTGCCATTTAATTCTTTCGACTTGCGAATGCGTGTTAGCGGTTTAATATGGTTGCTAAGATTATGCTCATTATGGCACGTAGCCATTCGTATATGGCCTGCACTCAAATCAGGAAATTTCAACTTGTTTACCAATTCAAAACTTCATACCGACTAACTATGCACGCGTGAATTGCCCTCGGTGTTTGACGCAGGACTGGTGGAAAATCTTCTTTCTTTGTGAAATTATTGATAATTCATGATTCATGAATTAACTTACCTTCTCGAAGCTGAGTTACATTATTTATACATACAAAACAAACTATCGTATAATTAAGTAAACGTCAAATCCACCGAAAAGATGAAACATATTATTATGTAGGTACATTTATTTGTACACATTTTTCATATGAAACGAGGATAAATCAATTGATTTTTCTCTTTCCTCAGGAGTGCACACAAGTGGGAGTTTTAGGATTCGGACTCCCACCCCCTCAAGGAACGAAAATTATTTAGGTGAATGGAATACTTAGTACATTTTCTTCATCAGGACGTCATGACTACGGAATGTAACCTGGGTGAGCCTTCTCAACGGGTTGACATCTCTCCTGTTACCAATACTTAGGTCATAGGTACTCAGATATACGATATTTTAAGCAACCATCTAAGACTTAGAAGTCATCCAAAGTTTGCTTTAATATTCTGACGCGGCATGTCTAAAAGCCGAGATAGCGCGAACGACACAAACGGACACAGTGATGATAATAATTATAACCGTTAGGTCACGCGCATTAGATAAACACTTGTGGATGCAACAGATCTCAATAACTCGTAGGTGAACACCCGTAGTATTCGCTGCAAGCTAGTTGTTAATCGCTAGATTAAAAAAGTGGAGTGTAATTAGTAAGGGTATGGAAAATGTACCCGGAAATGTGTAGGTGAAGCGACGAGAAACTATACCTACGTAGTAGGTGAGGTAAATGCGGGGAAGCCAGTGGCACCTGATAGATTTTTTTATCAAAAAATAAATTATGAATATTATTTCGAAATGGAACCTTTCATTAAAACATTGTTTTGCCAATGAATTAGATTTTTTGTATGATTAAATAAATTACATGTGCAACGTAATACTTAATAATTACACTACTACAGTGGGTCTATTCTATGCTTATCGACCGCTAAAGTGATAAAGTGAAAAATATTATCAAACTTAGGGTAGGTTTGTATCAAAATATTAGCACTTATTGTAACAATTACACGAAGCCGGTTTTTATTGTTGCAATAAGTGCTATATTTTAACAGCACCTATCTTGCTGCTGTTAAAATATCGCACTTATTGCAACAATAAAAACCGGCTTCGTGTAATTGTTACAATAAGTGCTAATATTTTAATACAAACCTACCCTAAGTTTGATACTATTTATCAATTTAGTGTTCGATAAGTATAGAATAGACCCACAGGTTACAGTGTAGCGTGTGGCCTGTATATAAGATAAAATGGTGTATTATAGTGTAGCCGCTCCACTATACACCATTTTTTATCTTATAGTACTCCGTATTGTAGGTACTCACTTAAAATTATGTGAACACCTTCAACCTATTTCGGTGTCTGATCCATTGAATGAATGATCGTGGTCGCAATATGGATGCAAAAATAGAATGTATCAATCAAAAAATTATAGACTAAATGGGCGAGTAACAGCAAGATAAAAGTCTTACCTGTGCATAGGTACAAATAATAAAATAACATTTTGATTGGGGCTATTTATTAATTGTCTTTACAGACTAAAGTTGTTATGTAATGTCATTGAGCCAACCAATCACTATTAAGATCCCCATTTAATCTCTATTAGATTAGGTATGTTCGACAAATTACTTTTCATTAATTATATTATAAGAAAACAGAGAACCATTAACAGTGTTCTTAAGCATCTCAAAGTAATACATTTTATGCTAGATAAATATGTTGACAATAATAATATGTACTTACATCGTTTGACTTCCTGTTTCTCTTTTGCAGAGGGAATTTTAAGATGTCAACAATATACGTATACAGGAATAAATTATATCAATCAAGATTATTAATATCATAATAATATTATTAGACTGCTAAACTAAAATAAGCAAGCTTAATGTTGCGGTATAAAGTTCATAACGTGTTTTATAAAGATTTGCCAACAGGTTACACGGTGTGCTAATTATTATTTTTCCCCGCGATGCGTGCATTTTGGAACATTGTAATCTAATTTTGACATGGCGCCATGTTGTTTCCGAAATAAATGATGGCCGGTGTTTGTTGATGAAAAAAAGTGTTGAAAAATAAATGAATACTATGTAGGTACACCTAATTGCGTTTTAGATGGTTTACCAAAAACAAATGCCAACAATTGCCCAACATATGATTTAATTCAACATAAAGTCCATTGGCCATAGCTATTATGTATTAAAAAATACCATAATTATTACCATTTTAAAAGTCTGTAATTTTTAGGAATCGAAAACTTTGTGATATCAAAATTTAATTTAATATAATATTTGTACAGCGGTAGGGTTTGTACCAATGACATTATTAATGGACGACGCACTCAATACAGTAGCTAGCAAGTAAATTCGCGCATTCGCATGTAATAGGTAGACGTCACGCAATTTCCATTATGCGATATCACGCATCGGGAATTTATAGCAATATGACCTTTATTGTAATGGTGTTAGAGCAGTGTTTCTAATGTCAATGTTCATTTGAGCGAACCCATTCGAACCGAACCATTCGGCAGACCCAACAAAAAGCTTCAGGAATTTATAGCAATATCACCTTTATTGTAATGGCGTTAGAACAGATTATGCCATTCGGCAGACCCGACAATAAAGTGAGTGTCATTTTCTTTTCCAGATGATTCGTCCATATTAATGTCATTGGTTTGTACACAATAATCTTGAATCGTTGGCTATATTCTTTAATCTTCGGCCGGGTGGTACCTAATTATTGAGGCGCGAAAAAATGACTCGTCGGTATGTGTTCGACAAAAGAAAAGGCTACACACTTACTATAAAGTAAGTATATTAACGCAGTAATGGATCTGATAAAATCGACGTTAGGTAATATTATTATGAATAAGCATAAATAATGAGGGAAGTTTTGTCATTGGTGTTGATTAATTTCATTGCAAACGATAATTTATATTTACTTAATGATGTTCTTTTATCAGTAATTGATTATTATGCACTTAATGATTAAAGCAGACGTTATGAAACTAAGTGACTGTTTTTTTAATAGATTTATGATTAGTTTTAATGATAATATAATTAATTATTGTCTCTCATTTTAATTAATAAATGTGAATATATTTATGTGTAGTCCATGTTTTTATTGTTGATGTATGTTTGTGTGTGAATATTACCTGTTTCTTATTTTTCCCTCACCTACTTTCAGGTTACCAATCAAAGTAGAAGATCATGTTTTTTTTATTTTTAGGTAGGTATACTATGATGTACCGAACCTAACCGGCCTTTTATTATCGTCATATTCACGATTTTATAAACATAAACGAGGAGCTCATGGCCCTGTAGGTAAACAAATAAATAAAAGGGGAAATATGGACCTACTGCGAAATGAGAAAATTAATATTCATATATTATGTATAATAATATGTATGTGTGCATCCGATAGAGCGGGAGCTAGATTTTTTAAGATTTAAAACTATTCGGGAGAGCCAGATCAGACCATTTTGACTTCGATATAGTGGAAAGTGGGATATCTGGTAGGCACTTATTTAGATCAGACTCCGATATTGGGACATGTTCATAGCCCCCACACGGGCTTGATAATATACTTGATTGACTGTGTAGAGTTTCGGAAACACTACTGTAGAGCATCCACATTGCCCTTAACCTTAGCGAGAGGTATAATATGTACCTAGTTTACCATAGTTTAATATGTACCTACTAATGTGCATAAAACTATGTTGATGATTTTTGTAAGAATGTATTTATCTACTTCTACATACTTTTGATTTGTTATACAATTCATACATACGTATAACAGCGATTTGATCAGAGTTATTGCTGTTTTATTTTATAATAAAACAATTTAGACCTGTCATGCGTCATTATTCTGTAGTATCAGAGGTATTTTAAAAATATTTCTGTTTGTTACATTTTTTTATTATCAATCCCATTGAGACAAATATTTACAACTCTGTTCTGTTATCAAACTTCATGCCACATTGGTAACATTTTCAATAATGAAATTGTTCTTATTGTAATGCAATAAAATTGAAATTGCAATTAAAATTTCTAAAGTTCCTGGGACCTACTTACAATAACATGATTAAACAAAAAATCACGATTCAATCATGTTAAACATAATTATTATAACGTATAACAACATAAAATTAATACAATGGTAACTGAGTGTTGTACCATTTCATAGGAATCGATTCTAACGACTCTGGATTCACTTTCCGGCATCTTTAGGCTCAGGCAAGGTTAAAGTTTGCCATATTAATTAATTACGATGCGGACTATTCAAGTCATGTTTTATTTGATACCAATGTAAACATGTGTGGACATCACGTGATGAGTTTCAAACAAAATGTTTGAACAAGTGCATTTGTGTAGCGGCAGAAGCTTATAAACAATTGTATTATTTATTTGCGGGAAGGTATACCTATGTCACTCTGTACTACTTAAGGTTCAAATAGACTATATTATATGACGATCGGGCACATATATGCTAAGAGCGTTTTAGTGTCTATGATCAAATCTATGCCATTCCAACATTTATACATACATATTGTATGACAGCTATGACATCGTATTTACACTCTGTGACACCCTATGACACAGGACGCCAACATAAGAAACGGGTTTTTCGACATATATATGACCAATCGTCATAGAGTGTATTTGAAGCATTAGGCTTTACAGAACAATCCATAGACCAAAAGGCAATAATATTAAAATCAGATAATTATTATACCAATTAACAACATAGGCAAAAATAATGTCGTTGCATTAATTTAATACGATTTATAAAATAATCCATAATATCTATTTATATTACTTATTTCTTATTATAATAATATTATTATCTTGTCATAAAAAATATCATTCAATAAATTTACCGATATGTTTCTTGTCATACCTATGCAAAACTTTCATTGACTTGCGTCAGATTTTATTTATATTCATTTAATAGTGAGTAACTCTGGGTTTATATGAGGAACGAATTTCCCCAGTCTATTCAAAATTGAGATCTACGTAAGCATTTTATGAATTTTGTAGATAATTTAAAAACAATACCCAATGATCTTGACATTGAGTTCAAGGAAATGACAAAACAATTACCTACATATAGAACAGGGGTAGCCACACTTTTGTTTTCTGCGATCGACAGTTGAAAAAAATATTTATGGCGATCGACTGATATCACTTGTAATTATATCATGCGAGAACAATAAAACTCCATTTTTTATAATTGAAATATGTATTTTGAAAAAAGATATTTTATACATATAAAAAATAATGATACAGAAACATCGAATTAACGACAATAATATAGGTACTTAAGTAATATTATTTCACTTCTAAAAAAAATAAGTAGGTACACATTAACTGTAATTTCGACATAATTACACAATTTACCTGTATATCGAATATTAGAAATTTTGTAGTAGCCAAGATGCAACCCTTCGCCAGGTAACATACTCGCACAGCCATGTATTTTAAAATTTAAATATTCCTTGAGGAAAATAGCGCAGGCGACTTTTTTTACTATTCGAGCAAATTTGTGGCTTGTGTTTTTCTTACTTAACTGGTCGACCCGCTACGCCGGGCTCCCCTCAGGCTAGAGCCCTGTCAGACCCCCCTTGTGGTAGCCATACTTGCTGGTGTATAATGCAATGATAACTGATAAAAGTGGGTACTGTTGCCTTATTTTTATATAAAGTAATTAACCCAACATGATTCCCAACCAGAGCAGGAACTCCATCAGTCGTTACCGATACTAGTTTATGAATAAGAAATCGAGTACGATTAATATTAGACTTAAATGCATTAAATATATCTTCTCTTTTGGATCGTTCCTCCATTGGTAAAACTGTTAATAATTCTTCTGAAGCAAACATGTCCAATTAAAAACCAAATCGAATAAAAACGCACAGTTGTGAAATCTACCGACTCGTCAAATTGCAAGGATAGGAATTTACATTATTTATTTTATTAATGTTTTCCCGTAGAATTTCTTCCTAGTTTAATTCAATTCAATTCTTTCCATTCAAGAAATATTATAATAAAACATAATTTGTGTATCTAAATATTATGTAGATATTTCTTTGTACATAAATACAATATAGCGTCAGGCTCACACAAACATGTCCGACCAAAAAGTTTGGGCTATAACTAAAAGGAGTCTTGTAAACTTTTTGTATTACAACACTTGATGGTGATCGCACATTTTTAGTGTAGGTATCACTACCTACCAGGTAGGTCCTACCTAGTTGAATTTTGTAACAATAGACAAATAATATTATGTATGTTGGCGCACTGAAACACGACGGCCATAAACATAAACATTTTTTATCATCAGTTGTATTTGACTATATTATGCACTTTGACTTACTATGTCGTATTTTTATGATGTTCATCGAAATTTTATAAATACCTTGTTCGGTGTGTTTAGCTGCCTATCTATGTATAAAAACTGCGGCAGCCTGTCCTGTCACAGTGCACTTATATATAGTTATAGATAGCTACATCAAAGGGATTGCAATATTGAATGAAATTACCAATACTGGTATTTCCTATTGAATACCGATATTCGTGAAATATATGGAAATAAATGGAAAAATAGAAGTATCTACCAACAAACATAGATTTAAAATCACTCTAAGATAATAATATTTTAAAAGAAAATATGTACATAGGTACGAGGGTGGGTCAATAAGTCCTTAGAAAAGCCGACAGGTGGCGCGACTAGTACTGCAAGCGGTTTGTTTTCATGCAGCGGCACTACCGATTCAGTATGCTGCGAAGTTTCAATCAGATTGGTCGGGTTGTTGTGTGTTTCTCGTACATTTAAAAAAAAAATTTGCTTGTTTACAAAAAAAAGGAGAAAATTGAGTTTAGAGCTGTTATTAAACATTTTAATATAAAAGGGTTAACAGCAAAGGAAATAAAAAATGAGTTGGATTTAGTTCACGGCATATCTGCTCCTTCACTTGCAACTATTTATAGCTGGTTAAATGAATTTAAACGTGGTCGTACATCAACAAAGGATGAACCACGCTCAGGACGTCCTGTAGAGGTGACTACACCAGAAATGATCAATAAAATCCACGATATGGTGTTAAGTGACCGAAGATTAAAGTTGAGTGAGATAATTGAGGTTACAGGGATCTCAAAAGGTAGCGTCATTTCTATTTTACATGACAAATTGGGCATGAAAAATATTTCTGCAAGATGGGTGCCGCGTTTGCTCACAGTCGACAATAAACGCAGTAGGGTGGTGGCCTCTAAAGCCCTGTTGTCGCTCATGCAACGCAATCCGGATGAATTTTTTCGTCGCTTTGTGACTGTAGATGAAACATGGATACACCACTATAGTCCCGAGACGAAAGAACAGTCAAAGCAGTGGATTGCGAAGGCAAACCATGTCCAAAGAAGGCGAAAACCGTAAAATCAGCTGGTAAGGTTATGGCTACTGTATTTTGGGATGCACGTGAAATTATTTTCGTTGACTATTTGGAAAAAGGAAAAACAATAACAGGGGATTATTATGCATCTTTATTGGACCAGCTAAAAAACAAAATTGAAGAAAAACGGCCTCATTTAAACAAGACAATGCTAACTAGACAATAGCAAACTAGACAATCTTTCATCAGGACAATGCCCGTGTTCACACATGTTTACGATCAATGGCTAAAATTGAAGAATTGAAGTTCGAATTGGTCGACCACCCACCGTATTCGCCAGATTTAGCCCCCAGTGACTTTTTCCTTTTCCCAAACTTAAAAAAATGGCTAAGTGGACAACGTTTTTTTTCAAATGAAGAAGTCATCGATCGGACAAATGCTTATTTTGAGGACCTTCCGAAAACTTATTTTTTTGACGGTTTAAAAAAAATTGAGAAACGTCTAACCAAGTGTATTGAGCTCCAAGGAAATTATGTTGAGAAATAAAAAAAAAATACAAAAATAAAACCTGTTTTAATGCTTTTTTCTAAGGAATTATTGACCCACCCTCGTAACATACGTTATGTAAACCCTTTAAAATAGGTAACAACTTCTAAAACCCGCGAATGAGTGGCGAAAACTTTTGCATAAATTTAAAAATAGGGTTATATATAGTTAAATATAGTTAACTATACCTAATGCAAATGTATTTCACAAATCCGCACGTGTCGTTGCTGGTCACCATGGACGTGGAAGAGAAATGGAAGTAAACCAGAGATTGCGTAGCCCGCCAAAAAATTACAGTCCTGTTAAACCTTTTATACATTTTGTTTCCACTTTTAATACGGAATATACCGATATTTTCTGATTTTTAAAACCGGTATTTCGGTATCGAAATATACTAGGACATCGGTTTTAACATACCGGTATGTATTACAATCCACTAGCTACACTGGATTGTACTCTACCTGCTTTTGCATGTTGTATGCGGGCAGAATAATAAATGTATATATATAATAAAAATGTAAGTATATCAACTTGTGGGTCTATTCTATACTTATCGAACACTAAATTGATAAATAGTATCAAACTTAGGGTAGGTTTGTATCAAAATATTAGCACTTATTGTAACAATTACACGAAGCCGGTTTTTATTGTTGCAATAAGTGCGATATTTTAACAGCAGCAAGATATGTGCTGTTAAAATATAGCACTTATTGCAACAATAAAAACCGGCTTCGTGTAATTGTTACAATAAGTGCTAATATTTTGATACAAACCTACCCTAAGTTTGATAATATTTTTCACTTTATCACTTTAGCGGTCGATAAGCATAGAATAGACCCATTGGACTAGGTAGGCCTAATAATGTAAAGGATGAAAAAAATAGTGAGTATATTATTTTACTGGTTATATTTCCAAGAATTTGCTGTATTAATTCTAATAAAATTTAAATAAAAAAACCTTTACAATACATTGGGTAATAAAACTATCGCCAGCGTTGGCACGGGCGGTATCACAATATTTTGGAAATCCGCCAAAAATTTACAAAACATACTTGTACTCAAAATGCACCTAAGTTGGACCTACCCAATACTGGTATATACTAAAATAAATAATAATTGTGTAATAATATTTTTGAATAACTACAGTAATATATTTTTTAAGTTTCCTTACTAAGGATATATTAATAATATTATGTAGTTTACTTTGGTATAAGTACATAATATATACATATTAGGTGGGTACCTTCCCACTTATAAATACTTACCGATTAGAGATCGATACTTCGTTTCTTTGATGTCGATTGACGATTGGACATAATAAAGAGGCTGATTTGATATCGATATTTTTATGTCAACATATTTTCACTCAATACGATACTGTGGGTCTATTCTACAGAACAGATTAATAAATAGAAAAGTAAAAGCCATCGCCATGGACCAAAATTCTGAAGCAGGGTAGTTTATAGCCTGACCGCCATAAAACCTAATTTAAAAAAACCGCGTCGACTGTTCCAAAGATTGAAAGGACGTTACATCATTAACGTGACAAACTAAAATGCTTAACTTATGAAAATAGTATATTCTTTAACACGTGTATAAGTTTATCCCATATTTTTCCACACTCGAGAATCGAGATATTATAGTTAGTTATACCTACCACACCCAGTAGGGAAAGCCAGTTCCCATTAATTTTGTGTTCCCTGGTCTATTATATATACAAGGCGGCTGTCGACGGCAGTTTATCGTATTTATGTATTGATGCGGTTAATTGTTACGATATGTTAACCGTCTAACAGGGATAATCAATCTGGTCCCTACCGCCCATTAGTGGGGGTTCCAGCTTTCATGGTGGGCGGTGGGGGTTTTAAAAACTTAATAATTTAATTAATTAAATGTAATTTCATCAGACTTTATGCTTCTATGTATGCAATAAAAAGATAGATTTAACTGCAGTAAGTTGATTTATTCTGCCAAACTTAGCGAACGTCTAACATAAAGTATTTGGCAAGTACTTAATTACATATTATTATATACTTTAACTTGCTGTAAGCTCTGCTTTATAAATTTTATAAAGTTAAGTTACTTCCCTACTTAATAAATCACCATTACTGTGGAACCGGTGGGCGGTTAGAAAATTTTACTACTAATAGAGAGAGCGAGATTCAGTTTTGACAAATAACTTATTGTAACAATTATAACACTCAATACATAAATATGATAAACTACCGTCAGTAGCCGCCTTGTGTATCGAATAGCTTCGCAGATATGAGTACTCAATTCATTCCACAGGAGCACCATAAGCGATTCGCAAGTGTATTGATTGTAGCAATGCTAGAAAACAATACCACTACAATTACTGTAGTGTCTAGTGTCACTGTACAATGATTTTACCCATTATCGAAACATTTTCTTTCGATATGGCATCCATATTAAATATGTTTACCCACGTCTATATTTTTTCTCACCGTAATCACTAATCAGCAAGTTGTTATTGTTGCATTTTCAATATAAAACATACTAAGTAATATTGTTCTAAGCAATTATTAGCAGTTGCAGAACAGTCACATTATTATTTTTTTAATTGCTTATAATTATTATTGGATTCGGTAAAAAAATGTGAACATTTTCTGAATGTCGTACTGAAATTGCACCAGTAAAATTCACTCTACTAACTAATTAGTGGAGGTAGGCTGTTAAGGTCCGACATAAATAATGCACACTATACTTTGTGAGTCAACCGTATTTGTTTTCATCGAACTAAGACTAGTGTGTAGACCGTAGATAGTATAAGTTACTTTTTAAAATTCAATTAAGCCCTGCGTAATCCAAACCACAGTAAAAAAATATTCGTATAACCATAAAATATCTAAAATTAAACCATTAAATCATACATAATTTTAAATATTTTACTGGTACCTAGAGTATTTTTTAGGAAGGGCTTAATGAATTTAAAAAAAAAACTTAACACTATCTGTAATATGTATTCATAATTGAACGAAAATAAATAAGTATATCTGAAAAAATGTGCACTATTTTTGTCGGATCACCCATATCTAAACTTTTATGGTTTGACTTATGCACGGCTAAAAAATAACCAGCACTATCTGCAAATTATATTTTTAATTCAATGAAAACAAATAAGTACGACTGACAAAGTTTAAGTCGACTCTTAACAGCCTACCTCCACCTCTCGCCACTGCTAATTACTAAATCATCTGATTGCATCTCATACATTGGGGGTTGTGAAATCATTCTGATATCGACGACTCCATTATTCTTTATTTAATCTTTTTATATAATCCATCTATGCCCACAGAATAACAGCTAAAATAGCTTCATTAGGTAATTATATTTTCAACATTGCTGAAATATGTACCACATACAATACGAAACTCATTTTTACTATTGCTAAAACTTTGCATTATTATCCCTAAATTGAATACCTACTTAATTCGGTACAGAAAGGTAGGTACCCACTTATTTAATAATAGGTATGTTGTTGAAAGCATTTTCTTATTAATAAACAAAGATGCATATATTAAGTATATGATTATTATGTCTTCACTCAGTGGCAAAATAATATGATAAATTACATACTCTTTTCTCATACAATATTGCAGTTTATTCTTGTTTGAAACTGTATCAGCGATTGCATCAGCTCGATCAATCGGTACATTTCAAATTGAAATTGCACTCACGTAAATATAATATGCATGCACATGCAGAAAAGTGCATCGCGTGAGCTGGCCACGTATATTATTTTAATTTTATGATTGCCGCCGGTCTTTACTAGGTCGGGATTCAGAGATGCATTTTATCAAGATTATAGAGAGTGCAGATTGTTACATTTGTATTTTCCTAATTCTTAGAACGGCTTCTGTGTATCATTATTGAGTACTGTATGAAATTTAATCATTAAAAATAATAGGACACAATAACTATTATTATGCACCTATGTGAAAATAGATAGATAGTTTTATAGTAAACTGGGTTCTTGTCTGTTTAGTGGAAGTCAGCGGCAAACAATTTTTTAACATAGCCGATATATTGGATTATTATTAGGTTAGGACGGTTATCGTTCTTGAATTCATGAAGTTTCCGAATAGGTTATAGTTTAAAAACTAACCAATACTAATGTAATATAAGTTCTTAATTCAACGAAAACAAATAAGTATCTACTGTCTGAAATAATGACTGAAAAAGTGTCCGCTATTTTGTCGGATCGCCCATAGACCTAACGTGTTATGGTTGGCTTGAATTTAATTTTAAAAATTAACTATCACCATCTGCAAATTATATCCCTAGTAGGTACCTACAATGAAAACAAGTATTTACGAGTATGACTGACAAAGTTTAGTGTGTACTATGTCGAAGCCTGACATCTTACCTCCACCCTTCGCCACTTGTATATAGTATTATTATAGGCTTCATATGCCACGGCCCACGAGTCGTAAAAAATATGTACTTAAGTAGATAGTCATTATTTATGAAGTTATAATGATATTAATTTTGGCGTAAATCGTTAACTTTGTTTTAAGTTATTCCTAACACATCATGAAAATTTATATAGGTTTATAAAATATAGTAATGTTTAATGCATAGCTCAAGTTAAGTTAGATTATATATTATTATTTTGATGAACTAAAAATATTGCAGCAAGATAATCCGAAGCTATCGTAAATAATCGTTACCCAATGCACAAAAAAGCCCACCATGACTTTAGCAAACAAAATAATATTGTCAAGTTTCTTAATTCACTTAAATTATTTTAAATATGGACCACAATTTCATCACAATCGCGATTTTTGGTCCAGTATAAAAACATTAAATAAATGTATGGACTAAAATTTCTAAGTTTGTACCATTTACTAAATCATATTTTGTAGTAAGTCGGAACTGATTCAAGAGCCATTTGGCAAATATTACCCTAAGTTCACTTCTATATGGATTAAAACCGGTGCGACAATCCTGTGCCAAATGAAAACTATCTGACGTCGGTCCAAACTTCCAACACATCACCGAGTTGTACTCTGATGAGCGATGGTCAACTAAGATTAAAATTCACGTATGATACATTTCTAATTGAGGAAGCAAAGCGATGGATAAGATAATGTTTTGAAATCAGAAAATTCATGTGTTGCATTATTAAGTTTGAATTGCATTCGGCATTTCGCAAAATCGGTTGTCAAGCCAATAATGAACACTGGCTAAAAATAATATTGCATATTATGTGTTTAACTAGAATTGAACTATCGGTTGAAAGGATATCCCCTTATCTTCGAAATTCAGCTAAAATTAATTGATAATTTACTTTAATAGTTACAAAAGTATTTATTAGAAATTTATTTGTAAATTTTATTTGACTTTTAAAGTATAATATTACGTATTATTGTATACCAGTGGCGAAGAGTGGAAGTAGGCTGTTAAGATCCGACATAAATAGTTCACATTAAACTTTAACAGTTAAACGTATTTGTTTTCATTTAACTAAGACTAAAACGTGTAGATAGTGTTTGTTAGTTTTTAATATTCAATTAAATCCTACCTAATCCAAGCCATAGTAGATAATAGTAAAAATATATTCGCTTATCTATAAAATATCTAAAATTATGCCATTAAATATACTTACATAATTTTAGATATTATTAGAATATTTTTTATCGATTGTGGTTTTGTATAGGCATGGCTTAATTGAATTAAAAGAAACTAACCAATATCATCCGTAATCTGTATTCTTAATTCAACGAAATAATGATTGAAAAAATATGCACTATTTTTGTCTGTACTTGAACTACATAATATTATGATTTGGTTTAGGCGGGGCTTAATTAGATTTAAAAAACTATCCATCCATATCACCATCTGCAAATTGTATTTTTAGTTCATATTATATTAACTAAAGAGTATACTTACACCATTCCCTAATAAGTATGTAGTCAATCCAATCGTTTTTATACGTTAATTTTTTCCCCTTGTAATTATTATGTATAAATATAATCAGCTTCTGGTCAATGTGAGAACTGTGAGAATAAATTTCCCACTTTTTATTATATTGAACCCTTTATGAATTAAAACAACATTTTAATTTATGCAATTCACTGTATTATTAACATGAGAATGTGCTATTGAGGTATTTTAACATTCTCACTTATACAGCATTTTGATATCCAGCTGGATAAAGTAGTTTAATTACGTACGTATCGTAATTTATGGGCAAGTAACATTTAACTACGATTTGAAAATATAATATGTTCCAATAATGTGTAATACCTACTATACTTAGTACTTTTTTCATAATTAACCTGGTACTTACCACATAGGTGAAATTATCAGTGTGTTAAAGATTTTTACTATGTACCTACAGTTCTTAAATAACCAATAATTATTTATTGTCAGCTTACGGAGTATGGGTCTTTTAGTCCTTTGTAAATATTTACACAATTTTGGTGCGACTTTCTATTTAAGTACCTATGTAAGTTGTCACTGGTTAATGGATAGACGTTATATTAACTTTTTGTTTATTAACAATTTAGTTTATAGCCCTTCTTAATGTATTTTTATTATTATTATTATTATAAATGGTTGCTTTTACCATTTTTATTCTAAAACTTTCATAGCAATTATTCGTTGCCGTTTCGAAAAGGCTGAGGTTTATAATATTCAATACTTGCTACTTATTAATTCAATCATCGTTTATAAGTTGAATAATCCCAGGTTTATATTTAATTTGTATCGTTCTAGGCACGACTTAATAAGAGGGGAAAATATAGTATTAAGGTTCAAATAGACTATATGACGATCGGGCACATATATGCTAAGAGCGTTTTAGTGTCTATGCCATTACGACATATTATACATACATATTGTATGACAGCTATGACATCCTATTTACACTCTGTGACACAGGACGCCAACATAAGAAACGGGTTTTTCGACATATATATGACCGATCGTCATAGAGTGTATTTGAAGCATTAGTATAATCTATCATGGGTTAAAATTAATACTTCGAACCCATATTAATAGTTATCCCATAGGTATACTTAATCCTAGCAAATTATATAAATTCCTTTATAGATGTGATAAGAAGGTCAGATAATCATAATTATTATTCATAATCAACAATGACATGTACCTATGTACTAATTTCTCACACAATTAATTAAGCTTAGCAAGGAAGAACCAAACGTTTACTTCAGATCCTAGTTTTTGAACGTCAATCAATGCGATTACAGTTATAACGGTAATAACTATAATTTAAAAGTGATTAGTTTTTAGCCAACAGTGGCCACACTTTCAGATAACATTAGAGTGATGAAATCTAGTTCACTGTTACATTTTTGGATTTAACCGTATTCTGAAAACACGTAGGTATTATGTTTAAGTTTAACAATGGAAGAGTGTATCAGTAAATTATTATGAATGCTGTACCCGAAAGTAATGTTTTTTTTTTTTTTTAAATTACAGTCCCAACTGATTAACCCACAGCTTACGGGCCGCACAAAATTGAGTTTTTGCTAATTACTTTTCAAATTCAAATTAACACGTTAATTATAAAATTAATTAAAAGGGCCCGTAAGCATTACTGAAAGTAAATAATATACCAACTATATAACAAAATATGTACTTACTTACATATTAAATTATAGATAATGTTATCTTAGCCAGATTATGTACTGTCAACTGCCTATATTATTTTAAGTGTATATATTTAAATTATTAAATGTATGTATTAATTTTCTATTAATGTTCTTAAATTTTATATTATGGTTGAACTAAGTATCTTTATGCAGAATGTAGAACTCTGGATTCCTCTGTAGATTAAAGCTGTCATTCCCTTGGATTAGGCTAATTTGTTTGAAGTCATTCCTAAATTTAATTTTGTTGCCTCATTTAGGTAAATAAAATTATCACCTTTGATTGTAATGCATATTATATTGATGTATATTGTATACATACATAGGTATAATGAAAATAAGTAAATAATTCCTGAACAATAATCAAATCATTTACTTAGATTTATTTGTCATTATCATGTATCCACAAAGCAGATATAAATCCAAACAAAACACAATGTAAGTACATACCAATAATACCTACGTAGGTATTCATATAATTTTATAACGATTAGGACCGGGTTCTCCTGCTTTAATGGGACATTATCAATTGATCAGTTAAGAATGTCTTATTGAAGAAGAAACCGGTTCCGACCGTTACTAAATTATGTGGATTACGTAACTTAACATATTTTGTTTTATTTTAATACACTGTCTTTTCACCAAGAATCGACAGTCTTATAATATGACCTGTACCCTAAAATAATATTGTGTGAATAAATAATTAAATAACCACCAAGTTTGGTGCTTTTCCGCCTTAATTAAACACTAAAATGTACCTGACACCTAGGAGAGGATAGGTATTTTATAATTTTGTAATATCCCCAAATAATTAAGGTCCAACTTTTAGTTGATTATTATGGAAGCATAATGAAATGGTTTCGTGTGAATGATTGTTGATGGACATGTGTATATTTTTATGAACATTTTGTGATAGTAATAATACAGAAAGTTTCGGAAGAAAATGATTTATTTTCATATATTTTTTTAGATAATACAGTGTTGTACAAATGAGATTCGATTTTTACCAACTATATCCACATGTCATAAATCCATAGTTAAACAGGTAAATAACAAAATTAAAAATCAAATTGTCCAAAAGATAACATGAATATTGTATGGAACAGTACTGTTTAGTTAGACATTACTTACATTTTTATTGATTCTAATGGGTCGATTATGTTACATATAGACTTTTTTCAATTTTAATTTAATCAATAAAATATAAAAGACCCAAAACAACATTTCTGAATTTTTAAAAACTATAATACAGTAAATTTTATACAATATTATAAAGAAGCTAACGTGAACAAAATATTGATAGCACCTATGTGTACATTTGAATTTCGGTCAAAAGTCTGATACAATAAATAAATAAATGAAAACCACAATGTGAAAATTCAACAAACAAAATTAAAAGTAATTATACCTACTCACCGTTTTCTTAGCCTATGAACTATCTCATTGATTACATACAGGTACATAATACTACTGTCATAATATAAACACTAGGTACAAGCAATGCAAAATATGCATTTATAAAACGTTACAATTAGGTACCGGTTAATAATGCATAATAGTACAGGGAAATAAAAACCAAAAAGAACATCGAAACACAAAACTGATCTGAGTTTTCATATAAAATCTCATTCAAAATGCACAGAAATTTCTTTAAACGTTACGTTCACTGAAGTTAACTATCACAAATCAAAAAATACCATAATACACTATCACAGAATTGAAACAATAACTTTTGTGAAAAAATTTACATGTAAAAAGGGTTTTTTAAATACGATTCTTTGTTAAAAATAACGATTGCAACATCGCCCTGCCCCTCACCAACCGTAGAACAAAGAATGAAACGGCAACTAGAGGCAACAGCGCACTGCGCGCCCCCCACCAACAGTGGAAGCGTCTTTGGCGAAGTGGTCCGAAAGCATCCGGAAACGTTCGAAAGCAAATGCACGTAGTCAAAAATTGTCGGAGTGGGGATGAATCTATTTAATGCGACGCGCCCGCAATATTGCATCAGTCCGTCAGACCGAAAAGTCGGAGTTAGGAGGTTAGTCGATCAGTTGCTTGATGCAGTGTTCGAGACAAAGGCCTGTCAGATAGCGGTCGATGTGTTAACCGGCTTTTTTTTAATGTTGAAAGATTTGGCTTACCGGTTTGGTCTCACGGGGTTGCATCACAATCATTGATTGCTCTCAAGAATACAACACGTTCTTCAGCGAGTAAAGTCAGTGCGTGATCATAGTACAAAAGACTTGTGATATTTTAATCTTGAATTAGAACCCCTTGAGGGATATAAATTTTAAAAGTGTTTAACGTAAAGGACCTTGATAAAATGGAGGTGTTACCGGTTCCGAATCAATTTAGCGTCACCTTCGGGAATGATAAAGGTAAGAATTTTCATTATCTATTATACTTTCTCTCATATCCGAAACATCAGCTGTTCGGGAAGTAAATGTCAATGGTTCCGATGTGGTGTTGAGCACTTCCGGGGCGATCATGTAATGCTCCTGATTTTATAGCAATGTGTGATTTAGTTTAGAAATAACGTGCTTTTGAAAGTGAAATTTTATTTTATGTTCGTATCGGAGCATCATTAAAGTATCAAGGCCTTTTAGTAAGCCTGTTACTAGGCGAACATTTGCCGGCCGGCTGTTCGTCGCGCAAGCGCTCTCCTACCTTCTTTGTTTCATTACGCACATTTTACGGAAATATATTGCATTTCCTTGTTGCCTCAATATTATTCCATTTCCTCGGTTCGATATAAGTTTCCTCGTTTTATATTATAAATTAAACAGGCTCAGTTTCACAGCGCTTCGCTCCTCAGCTGTCAATGTTTGAGCGTGTACGCTCTTGCAAAGCAGCTGATTGATACTTGTACGCGTAGCTTGGCCTACTGGCCTGTAGAGACTCAGCCAACTTTTTTCGATGTTTCTCGATTTAAATATTCTTGTATTAATATTATTTTTAACCGTATTTGGAATAATCTAAAACCTTAAGAATGCTCTCTATATTATATTGTTATAAAGTTATTGAAAAAATCCTTGGGCCATTAGGTAATTACATTTACATTGTGGGCGACTGCTATTTATTTTATAAATCAATAGTAAATAAATAGAAATCACTAAATTTACATGTTTTCTCTCGCTACATTATCTACTTGAAATATAAATTTGATTTGATACTGAATAATTTTTATGTTTCCTTATTTTTCGTTTTTATTAGATAGGTAGTTTACAACATTATAATTATGGCATTAAATGGCAAGTAATTAATTTTGTTTCTTTTCTTTGTCAACAGCAAACCCTTGGAGCTTAGGAAGTAGTCCATCCCCCGCGGATGTTGCCCAACTGTCTAGGCGTTTAGAAATGGAGCTGAGAGCCGTGAAGAGCGATTTGGCATGTGCCGAAGTCCTTCTTCCGGCGACTCTTCTGCCCCGAGTTGCCAACGAAGCCCTCACCCTTGCAGATTGTGAACCCTGCGGGGCCAGAGGATGCACCCTCTTCATACAACTGGAGGGCTCGCAGGAGTGTAGGCGTATAGCTACTGTCAAATTGGATGATTCCACCGTTTCTACCTTCGAGCTTCACCTCACTCTGAAGCACGACGCTGGAAGCTGGTCCAATCTGCTGCCGCAGTTCCTCAAGTGAGTATTTCTTATTCCCTAATGACTACTCAAACTATTCAGTATTAAAAAAAAAAACAACTAAAATGATATCAAACTTTAAAATTTAATTATCTGATGTACTAATTTGTGTTTTTTTCTTTTGTCCACAGAAACTTGGCGAGGGGCGGCACAATAGTAATAAGTCCTCAGTTCACGCTGACCAAGAAGAAGCTGTACCGCTCGTACCAGCAGGAGTGAAACCGGCCGTCCTCCATAGTCAGGCGACCATCGTGATAATCACTCACCACCATCACCGCACGGCAGCATCACAACATCATCATCGCCATTCAGCAGACGACTTCCCGGTGAAGTATTCGACGAGTGTTTCTCTCCTTTACTTCACAGCGGGTTTCCGAGCGCGAGCATTATGAATATTATTTTTTACTGTTATCATTGAAGAAAGAAGCAAAAGGCCATCTGATGAGAAGTACATCTCGCCATTTCAACTCTTTTGTATGATTATTAATTGTAATTTTAATGTTGAATTAGTCGTTCACTTGTGAAAATGATCCACCTTGCACTCTGCACAGGTCCGGACATTCTCAATGCCCAGAGCGGGGCCTACCGCTCTGATCTCTCGTTTATATTCGATCGCGAGAATAATTCTTCTTTAATTTCTTCAAAGCATCTCGTCCTCACCGTCACCATACCATTTCATCCATCCACCTCTAGGCCTGAGATTCATGCGTCGAAAATGTATCTCTGACGCGTACTGACCCACCAAAAAATGAAATAATCAAAGCAGTACAGAGAAGTCAATTTGGCGTAGAACCTCCTCCTCCTGCCTATACTTCCCAATATCCTTCCTTTCCCCGGAAGCCCGCCCGGCGAGGTCTGGCGAGGCTCCAATCCCGCTCCCCCTGCCTTCACCGTCATTAACAAATATTGATAAATACATTTCTATTGATACTTTTATATTTAACTGGCGGTTTATAAATTCAAACTATAAACTCGCCCTGTGATAGACGATAATATGTCTCCGCTTGAATGTATCTAGAGTGAAAGTTAATTTTCTCTCAAAGCGCGTGTTTCTTCCGTCGCGGGCGCCATGTCCGCGATCCGCCCCTGTTAAATTTCTCTTCTCGTCTCGGCGTTCCCGTATTTCAACGCTGCGACGAGTTTTCTTGAGGCGGTTGTCGTTCAGTTTTTGTCTCGACCGAAATTTTTCGACCATGACTGAGCGAAGCGCGAATGAACCCATCGAAGAAATGTGTGGATGATGAAATGTAATTTTTTTATTTTAGTATGTCATATATATATTTTATATATTAAGAAAGCACAGCGTGATATGTAATGTTAATAAAATTAGTTATGTAAGGGCGGAGCGCCCTGCGATCTCTCCGCGGGGGACGACCGCGCGATCTCGCAAGAGAGCGTTCCGGTTCCCCGTCCGAAAGTTCGCGGAGCGCCCACTGCCGACTAGCTTTACAAATAATACAAATCCTGAAAATATCAGGATTATTATATATTTATGTAACGTGGCATTTTCTGATTGCATCACACTCTAATTAACGTTCTCTTCTGTCTCGAACAAAATAGTCGCCGAAAAATTATAACCTCAAAACGATTTGTTTCGTTGGCGTCGCACGCGGCAATCAGAAGGCCACGCATTGAAATTAATATATCTATCTGTTTATTATTATTAGCTCTTAATATTGTATAAATACAAAATGGAAAGTGATAGAACCAGCAGTGATAGCTTACTCGGTAAAAGAATTCTTTGCCGATTTTTTGATAACATTAAATCCTACTCCCCCCGACGCAGGAAGTCTCAAAGATTGAAGTTGTATTTAGTAATTCGCGATATATTTTTTAATACTTAGCTTTCAAATTGACACTTGAATCTTTGGGGTCTCTCTCCTTCGGGGACATCTCGCTAGTTTTTTTTTTCCATTTTATCGATACAAGTTAGTATTTTGATCTCATAAATATTCTTTATTAGCATCTGTAGTCAATCGGAGGACAGTACTCACTGTACTTATGTATAAATCTTCCTTCGTTAGTTTTTTGTCACAATTATTGTTCTTTGAATCGTCAAAATATTTGTGTTATATTTGTATTATAAAGTAACGTATCTTTCAAATTGTAGAGTATTCAATGAGTTGGAAGATGTTTTATTGCCTACTTATGTAAATGTGCGAATTTATCGAGAGCCTATATCTAAAATATATATATACATATATATATTGTAACTGTTATGAGTAGTCGGTAGGATATTGTGTCCTTATGATTTTTATTCTGTTTCGTATTAAGTGTTAAATGTGAAAATATATATATGTGTATATTGTGAAAGCTCGTCGATTCGTTTAGTATGGTATAAGTATATAGTATGGAGGCTCGCGTCGGCTCTGCAGTCGAGCGCGTTCGCGGAATGATGGGAAATGTGAAGTCGATTTGAAGAGAAGTGAGGGCGAGGCGAGAGAAAGCCGGGCGAGACCGGTCGGCAGGTAGGCAGCCAGATCGTTCTGAGACGAAACGGCTGCTTCTTATTTAGTCGTTAAGAATAAGAATCGATAAAAAACATCATTATTTGTTTGTATTTTACTAGTTTGTACATTTTTTGTGATACTACTTTTATATGAAAAAAATAAATTTAACAAATGCGAGTAGCAGGAGATTGAGTTATAAAATATATATTGAAAAAAATCTATTTAAAGTTTATGCAATAAAGTATGGTCGTTTTTCATAAAAAGACGCGTTTTTTTCCCGATCGCTTCGTCCACACATAATATTTTGTTGCCACCGATTTTCTGTGTGGCGCATTGTATATCCAAAGAAGAGGTCTCTGAACGACCTCTCTCTTTCCAACGATCTCAATTAATAAAATACAAATTAATTTTAGTATATCAAAAGGCGAGTCATTTTCTATGTTTTTTTTTTGTTTAATTTCTGACGAGCATTTGTCGCTCATCCGCTAACACTGTGGTATCGGTAATATTAGACACTATATATTATTACATATATCTAATACTTGTACATCACGAAAATTATATATAAATGTATAACTTTTAATCTGTATAATGTTTCATGAATCTAAGTGTTGGTAGGGTCCAGTGTAACGCACAATACGTCACATAATCAACTCTTTTTTCAATATTAATTAATACATATATAAATATATGGGTGTCCGTAATCACAGCTGACTCGAGTCTGTCGAGTGTTTATATGCTACATATATCTTCATATATAATGAATAATATACGTATTAGAAAAATATCATCACAAACAAAAAAGATTATATTCTTAGATATACATATAATAAACTATGAAATGACTGTCCTTTGAAAACAAATAAAATATAAAGTTTTAAGTTTATATTTTGTTTTTGTATTTTAAAATAGTCGTCGGTGTGACGTAAGTCGGGGCCCCCCGTATTTCGCGGGGGGACATAATAATTAGCTTTAGTTCGCGACTACTATAAATATTAGTATTTTTATGTAAAGTTATAAAGAATATAAAAAGCCCTGTGTGATAGTACGTGTTTTAATTATTTAGTAATGAGATGATTGAAGACGTACAAAATACATTTTACCTTATTATACATGTGTAAGTGTGAGGGGGGCGGAAGATGGTCGTTGGGGGGGAGGGTGATACCTCTCTCAGAACCATTCTTTCGCTGATGTGGAATATCTCAGCTTTTTGTACTTTGTCATTATAAAATATATGAATGAAATTAATTTATCTAACAGGCCGTATTAAAATGTATATGTAAAAAATACAATGTGAAAAATCATAAAAAATATTTAAAATCAATTAAAATGTCAAAAAAATTAATATAAAAAAAAAACAAAGTTGGGCTTCGGATTTGCACCGGATTGTTCGGGTGAATTCGGCGCCGCAAAAAGATATTATTGACAAGATATATGAAAATATATGAATATTGTTCAAAATGAAGCAAATCTTTTAATCAAATAAACCCTTCCCATCCTTACCAACCCTGCCTTATAAAAGGTGTACACAAACAACACCATAAATAAACAGCCTACATACAGGCACACAAGAAAAACAACTGCAACAACCCAAAATTTGCAATGGCATCTTTTGGGTATATTTGAATACAAGATAATACACATGAAAGACTATTTTACTACACATATCGATGAATAAGACTGAAGAAGTCTGTTTAATGCATATTTACACTAACTTACACATGATAATTTATAAAAATAAGGTAATGCTAAGAATGGTAAGACTCATTTTCAATTTCGTTAATGCTACAGACTCACTAAGCGGAGCATATTTCTGAATAAAATGACTTGAGAGGAGTATATTATTATCTTTATGGTGATTTGCCAAACCTATAACACGTCATAATAATTCATATATGTAAGCTTGTCTTCAGGACCCCCACAGGGGAGGTTCACAGGCCTCTGGCCCGGGTTCAGGGGGGGGGGGCGGCGTGGCGAGTCGACCAGATAAGTGAGATAAACACATCACCTTCCTTTAATAGCAAAAAAGTCGCCTGCGGGCGCTATTTTACTATTTTTTACGACCATGTCCGATCCTAATGCCGTGCCCATCGTAAAATTTAATGAGGTTGCCAGTGTGGACACGGCATAATAGGATCATATGGGCCTCCACATAGCGAAGGTTTGTATTAACAGATTTTGTTTTTTTACGAGAAATGGATGTCAGCCATTTGCTCAACCTAGTAGGTCCATACTCTGGCTCATACACAAATTGAAAAGCAATATGAGTACTTGCCAGACCCAGGATTCGATCCTGGGACCTACGACGCCAAAGGCCAACGTTTAAGCCGCGCGGCCATCGTGGGTGTTTATTTTACTATAGCATTTTAAAATGCGTGGTCTTGTGATGGTATTTTTGATTATTGTGTGTCGATACTTGACAACTTCATAATTCAAGTGGATGTATTAAAAACGCAGAAAATAGCTAAAAATACACTGAATACCCTTAAATTTCCTCAATCATCATTTGGAAAATGCTACTCTAGAGCGTCACACCGCCTTTATGCTTAGCGATAGGGGGGGGGGGGATGCTTGTCTTAGGTTATGGGATTGGATTTCGTTTTACAGAGAAGATTACATACATATTTGAGCAAGCAACTTTTACAAAATGTAAAGTGAACTAATTTTGAGTATATTTAATATACTTACATAAATTAACTACAAAGGTGGAATGAATAATGAACATTCGACGACAGACCACATGAGTATCTACAAATAATATGGATGGAGATCAAGACATTGATCCAAAGGTGGAACGACTCATTCCAACAGTAGAGCTGTTGGTTGAAATGTCAGGAATAGAATAAACTAATGTAAGATGTAAGTATAAAATAATATGAATTAAATTAGACAAACGATGCAGTGACTGATTTTTTTTCATTGGTTCAACACTCCGATTTGGACTTGGCTAGATGATGATGATGGCTAGGTAGATGTGACGAAAGAAGAGGGTGTTAGCCACTTATTCAACGTATTAGGTCCATGCCTAGGACGAAATACACATTGAAAAAGAATATGATTTTTCCCTGACACACAAGCAGCTTACTATTCGCCATTCGGCTATTATTATTATATTAGTATACATTCCATCCTTTTGTTAGAACCGAGGCAGAATGACAATATTTATTATACATAACTTACCGCGCATAGTCAACATGATTCGAATAATATGAAGTAATTGCAATATATGCTGGTTATTTGTTTATTTGTTTCCATGCAATACCTTTTCCTTCAATATTCGCCCCTCTCGTAATAAAAACTTAAATCTACAATTTTATTTGATGACATCGATCACACTTATACAATAATGTCAACGTTGTCAACATGTTCAACGGTTAGAATCGCAGACGCTTGTCCAATCTCAATACTTTGTTTACGGGCTTTGGCATGTGACAGGAAAGAAGTTCGCTAGTGTTGTATGCATATTATAATACAAAGTTTCTTCTCCATATTATCATAGTGCTTCGAGCGCACTGTATGGGATAATAGGTATACCAAGCCGAGAAAAACATGGTTATGATGTACCACACTAAACATTACAATTACAGACTTGGTAGATTTTGGTTTTGGAGTTAACTCTGCAAACCGAATTTGAATAACAGCATCATTTTGTGAAAATACTCAACTAGGCGAGTACTTACTTATAATATTCTTAATTACATTACTTGTGTAGAGCAAAAATATATCTAAGGACCAATCTTACGAGTTCTGAAGAGATTATTGTATATTATTATTATTTACAGTCGATAAACGCGGAAATGTTAGAAGTTTCGCAGGGAAGACTTATCAAAGTTTATAACGGAACAAAGGGATAATTGAATGAAGTTCAAAATTAAGAAACTTTGGAGGGCGCAGATGCCTGCCAGTTTTGTTTCACTGAAAACTCTCGGATTTTAAAGTTGAGCAACGAATAGGCTGTAGAGAATTTTCGTTGTAATACTATGATAAAAGTTTACGAAGTTTTAAGTAAACAATACAATGATTATTTTAATAATGTAAGTTTGTCCAGAGGAACTGACAAAGCATCATATTTATTTAGCAGTGAATCAAAACTAGGATCTCCCGAGCCCGTGACAGGTAAAAAAGTCAGTAAAAAGGAAAATATCGAAAAAGAGAAAACATTGATCATACAATCAATACATACGACTATAATCACAGAATAATATGTAGATATGTTGAATACAAATTCAGGGCTGTAAATGCAAAATGGGCATTACGTAAATGCGGTTGAATTTAGGGGACAAGTGGAATATCTCTTCGGTTTTGTTTTCATTTTATGTCAGGTACAGATTAAAATCTTCAAAAATTAGTAACCATAGCCCTTCGAGGCAAAGATATTAATGGTTAAAGAAAAATCAACCAATATAATGCATCAATCCATGCGCACACAAAGAAAAATGGTTTGGAAGGTCCTTTTAAATTAAAAAAATATCGATAATATGTATATATTTTTTAGTTTTAATGCGGTACGTTAACAAGATCCAGCAGGTGTCACTGATTTCCGAATTTCCCCTCCAACTACTTTACGTGTGCATTCCTCATACCTAGACACTCAGATTTTTTATTATAGCGATGAACACCTGGCCTGCAGCTATAAGTACAGGTGTTCATCTACGAGTTATAGCGTCTTGCATCCACACGTGGTTATCTAATTCATTAGACCTAACGGACAAAATTATTATAAGTGTCCGTTTGTTTCATCCGCGCTGTCTTTTAGTTTGTAGTGGCGGAATATTAAAGTAAATATTGAATGCCTCAGATGTTTGCACCAATTCATGAGTGGCCACGGTCTTCCACTGACACGTAAAATGCACAGAGGTGAGGGGAGCCGTTAAGAAGGCTGTGTAACAGCCAAATCATCCGGGTTACAATCCTCAGTTATGAGATCATGAAAAAGAAGAATTAATTTCAATAATAGTAGAGGAGGCGGGCGGGTTTTTATTTCGCCCAGGGGCGTCCGAAACATTTGGAGCGGGCCTGTATTTGAATATTGTACGTCCTTGTTTGTCATCGTCGTAGATGAGGCCTTTAAAATATAGCAATTTCATTTAATATAGAATTGCCAGTAAAAGCAGGAGGTGCGCATGTAGACTCAGCTGAATCCCCATATAGAAAACTGTATGAACAAGAAAATTAACTGGAATATACCTATAACATGGCATATCATCGGACTCTGCGAAGTAAGAAAAAGATCGAAAGCAATATATTATTATTATTATTATATAATAAATACCTATATAATTATTATATAACAAATAAATAACAATTTCAAGAACTCCTTTTCGCAGATTTTCCTCAGGGACGCAATCTCAGATCATTACTCACTCATTCGATAAATTGATGTAATATATCATTATTAACACTCCAACTCTAACTTATATATTGTATGTACCTATTCTGGGAATAGATATCAAGCAATAAGATTTAATTTTTTAAAGTATTATGTTTTTCAGAGGGATGAAATTGAATAAATTAGAATTCTATTAATACCGCTTTGAATCCATTGAACCAGTACTTATTTATTTAGACACTACTAGATTTCAACCATTGATTCGAATCTTGTATCATCATCATCAGCCGGGGTCAATCCACTGCTGGATGAAGGCCTCCCCAAGCTTTCTCCAACTCTCTCGGTCCTGTGTCGTTCGCTGCCATGTATTTCCGCCGAACTTTACCAGTTCGTCAATCCTGTGGCCGTTTCGTGCCCCTTGGGTACCACTGGATGACGGCATTTGTCCAGCGGCCGTCCTTTCGGCGAGCAACGTGCCCCGCCCATCTCCATTTCAGCTGTTTGGCAACGTATATTACATCGCGTACTCTTGTCTGCTTCCTAACCCATTCGTTTCTCTTACGGTGCTTTCGCGTGATGCCCAACATACACCTTTCCATGCGTCACTGTGTGACTCTTAGCCTTTGGAAATCTCTCGTGTTGAGGGTCCACGTCTCGCAGCCATACGTGAGCACGGGCAGCACACATTGGTTGAACACCCTACGCTTAAGACATAATGGTAGGTCACTCTTGAAGATACTATTCAGACGTCCGAAAGCACTCCATCCCAGCTTTGTTCTTTGAGCAATTTCATCGTGCATGCTTCCGTCTATGGACACCTGCTGTCCGAGATAGACGTAGCTGCTGACTTGCTCGAGTTGGGTGCCAGAAATACAAAATTTTGTATAATGCTGATAAAATTCGTAAAAAGTTTCTTGTATCAATTTGTAATTTTCACTAAAGCGTCGATGACATTGAGCTACTTTACAAACTGCTATTCAGCGAGTTTAAAAGCGGGCGAGTCAGCTAGTGCGATTGTGATGATGACACACAAAACTTTCCACTCGCTCAGAAACCAACAAGCTAGCGAGTTGAAACATTTTTGGTACTATTTGACAGGACATATTGAGTAGTTCGTTTTTTTACCGGGGGGTTCACCACTATCGCTCTACTGCGCAGACGCAGATTGGCCCACACGCCAGCGAGTAGCGTGTAAAGTATCCCGGCCTTCAACTTTTCTCGGTAGATTGTTTACAATCTGCTTGTTAGCTACATAGTTCGATGACGACACTGGGCGAGTTTACAAGCAGATTGTAAATTCGCTGGCTTGCAGCTTGTAAAGTAGCTCAATGTCATCGAGCCTTAATTATACCGAAACTATTTCATTCGTTTACTTGTAAACACCTTTATTTAATTTGGCCTTTGTCGTACCTATTATGATTATTTTTATGGATTTGTTTGGTTTTGATTGTCGTTGCCTCATATACCTATTCTTTATCAGCCTCGTGTATCCGGCGTATCTATTCCTTCGGTGATTTTCAATATTTTTCTTTTCACAACCCCCACCACATAAGAATGTCCTGTCAAGGGGACGAGCCCAATCTTCTGTATTAAATTATGAAGAATACTATAATATTAATATTCGTATAAATTAATACAATGTCAATTAACCAATAATTGACAGTTAGTCAGTCAGTTACACCAGGTAGTCAACCTTTTTATACCTACCGCTCACTTTTGTATCTCTGTTAGTATTAAAATTTTCTAATCACCCATCGGTTCCACAGTAATGATGATTTATATAGTAGGGAAGTAACTTTACTTAATACAATTTATAAAGCAGAGTTACAGCAAGTTAAGCATGTAATAATAATTACTTACCAAATACTTTATGTCAGACTTTCGCTAAGTTTGGCAGAAAAAATCTTTATAAAACAACTTACTGTAGTTAAATCTATCTTTTTATCTATACATAATGCAAATGTTTTTAAAACTCCTACCGCCCACCGTGAAAGCTGGAACGCACACCAGTGGGCGGTAGGGACCAGGTTGACTACCCCTGGTTTACACCATTTAATTGGTTTAAAAATACCTATTAGTGGGATAGGTTTCTCAAACACGAAGTTTCTCAAATACGGACGCAGCAGTTGTCTTCTATCTTCTATCAATACTTCGTTTTTATCAAAGCTACCCTCCTATAATCCATATAGACGAGTTTTGTTTTAATTTGTGTAGGTACAAACTTATTTTCTGTCGAAAGACACCTGACTGCCAATGTCAGGTAGATGAAGATTGGATCCTGAATAGACTTTGAAGTCATGTAAATTTCTACACGCTCGTATATTTAAAGGATTTTTAGTTTAATGCGTTAGGTTAGGTCGTTAGGCCGACGGTTTTGATCCAGGGTATTTCCTTTCGATTACCGGAGAGATCAATCTATGTGATTTTTTATAGACTGGGTATTTCTGTGATTATTTCAACGTTACTACTACACTACTCTCATTAGGCTTCATGGTCTGTTGTAGTGTTTAAAAAGTTACGTACTAAGCTCATTGTATAATTGCCACAAAAGAAAACAGCCACTGATGTAAGTATATGAATGTATCATTATAACCATCAACGCATTGAATTAAGACTGCCTGGAAGTCTTATAAAATATTTCGTATAACTACGACACATACTTTGAAAACCTCCGCGTTACGTAATAAGTAACGTGAAAATAAATAAATTGTATATCAATTTTTGTATGCTACGTAATTCTAATATACCTAATCACCTTATTTAGATATAGTCGAGTAGAATAGAGTTACAAATATAGGCTATTATCTAAGTCAGAAATAAATTGCCAGGCATATAATTTAAATTGTCATGTTATTTATTATACGACAGAAAAACCGAAATATTTTTAAAGGCGATTGACGTCATCAGCATTTTGGGGTGGTAATCACGATAGTTATTTTTACCTGTGGAGAGAATTTTAGCAGCTGTTACAGGTAAAAATATCTATGTAAGTTAACGCGGTATTCCGCCTTTGTGTAAATCAGGAAATGATGAAATAAAAAAAAAATACATATTTCTATTGATATAGAATGGATATTAACGTAAAAATATTATGTTTTGTTTTCAATTTGTATTACCTACCAAATACTTTATATTATGTACAAGATTTGGGTATATACCTACGGAATAAAAATAATGAAATGATAGCATTGAGATCAAAAAATTACGTGTTGTTCGTGGAGCATTGTAGACAGTAACTTTATAATTTTATTAAATAGGTTTGTACCATATGAACATTGTGAGCATTGTAGACAGAAACTTCATAATTTTATTAAATAGGTTTGTACCATAAGAACATTAATTTGATATTTCATTGATTGTTATCAAATATCTGATTTAACGCTGTCATTATTAACAGATATTTGATTGGTACGACTTGATACTTACGATCACCTAATGCGAACCTACCTACTTTTGAATCTCTTTTATTTTGTTAACTGTCAATTCATGGTGGAACTGCATTGTATTGTTGTTTTTATTTAATAAAACGCAATTTTTTGTAGTACTTATTCCACTTTTAATCAAGAGATTATGACCGGTTTCGTCCGCCTCAGAGGGACATTTTCAACCTCTGAGGCGGACGAAACCGGTCCTAATCTCTTGATTAAAAGTGGAATAAGTACTACAAAAAAATTGCGTTTTATTAAATAAAAACAACAGTACTTTTGAATCATTCAAATTTTATATAAATATGTATGTACGAGATGATTGTATTCATAATTTACTTATATATGTTTCTTCTGTATTTACCTTGTATTCTGGTGGGGCTTATTACGTAGTTTTAAGTGTTTTATTTAGATTTGACTTCATTTCAATACAATACGGTCATCTATCTCCTATACAATAGCTCACGGTGGACTGAGGTACGGCCAACTTTGCAATTATCCGGCCATGGAATATTACAAATACAAACAAATATAATATATTGATAGATATATCATCATCATAACCACAGCCACTCTTGATTCACTGGTGGATGATGATTTATCTTTGCAGTCTCCATTTTATTGGTGTTTAGCCTTTCCTTGCCACGTATCGGTAAATCACTCTACAGTGACACCATAGGCAATTCGCGAATCTATTAGAATTGTTTGCTGCAATGTTTCGTTCAATGCTAGCAAACAATACCGCTACAACTGCAAACCGCTTTTGTCGTACCGATAGTGCCACTGTATAATGATTTACTCATACCTACTACATCGATTGTCTTATCAATCTAACAGGCTCTTGGTCGCTTTTATGTCTTTAATATCAGTTTGTGTACCACTGAATGATGCGATTTGACCCGTTCTTCGAGCGATATGTGTGCCCATCTCCATTTCGTAGTATTTACGCGTTGTTTGCTGTATACCCATTCATTTATTTTTTCGATATCTGCGCGTTATACCCGATCTCATCGTTCTTGAACATTTTCCGAATTTAAAACCATGTTTTGCGACCCTTAACCGCACGTGAATAAAACATATTTTGTCCGGCCTTCTAACCGCTATTTTTTTCGTTTTGATTTTCGTTCGGGTTCAAGTAATATTATATGGGTTCGGTTCCAGTTTTCGTTCCAAAAAAATTAAGGTTTTTCCGGCTTACGGTTCAGCTCCGACTATTAACTTTTTAAACACACCCAATACACCACCACTGCATATGACACGTAAAGTCACTTAAAATCTAAAAACCTATTTTTTTATTCAACGAATAATAATTCACAAGGTTTTAAAATGTCAATATCTTTAAACATGAATGACAACTGTGCAGGACAACCGATTTTCTTTAGTTCGAGGTATAAACCATGTTACATCAATATAGAGGTGAGGCGTTCAAATCTTTTCATTCTGAGATGTTTATACACTCATGAAAAGTGGTTGTGCACAGGAAACCAGAGCAATATATACCTACATATCGGGTCGAGATCGGGTGACTTTAAAATCACAACTTCATTTTACTACAGTAGTAATTAGAAAAAGCGAAAAATAGCATGCACACCGACCCAAATATCTAAATGTATTGTTTTAGAATAATTCACTTATGATGTACAGAAAACCAGGTAGGTATATGACAGGTAATAATTTATTAAAATTTATTGTTACTATAATCTCAGTGAAATCTGCCCATCCATAGTACGAGCTGAGCAGTGAGCACCATGGCCATTCATTTACTTGGTCTGATTTGCATGCGTATATTTTTCCATAAATATGTTCGTAACGTTGCCACCTGATTATTTATATGGAGAAGTGATTATAGTAATTTGGATTGGTATAAAATGTAATAACAGCCTGATTTATTAATCTATTTCTTATAAGTTATAAGTTATAGCAATAGTTCTTCCCGCTTCATGCGTCACGTAGCATTACTATTACTATACGGCGTGGCTTCCATTGTCGGCCATACGAGTGAATTATAAGTGCATTAGGTGATACGCTTTTGGTTTATCTAATTACCATAAAATCTAGCATTCCTTCAACATTGTTTTATAGAATTCTTGGGAGTTCAGACTCATTATTTCTAATTGTGAAAATTTTATCAGTTTTTTTTCATCGTTCAATGCGAATTTTCCCATGTGTCTTGAATAACGTATTGTGTCGGGTCACGCATGATAATATTATATTAGTATGATAAACTTGGATTATTATGCCAAATATTGAAAGTAAACCCGCAGTCAGCTGGTTTGATTAATTTAATATTTTAAAGTATACATTATCACTTTATAAATTCACCTTTGTACTACCTAAAATACACCATCAATTTAACCGTCAAATATTATTGCTGAATATTGATTGAAGCTGAAATATTGACTGACACTTAACAGTCAAAAGTTCATCACTATGATTTTATTATAAAATACCGTTAGCATACTTATACTAAAATATTATTTTTATAAATAATTGAAGAACATATTGATGGTAGGGTTTGTAATTCCGGGATTCGGTTCGACCTTTCGATCGTGAAGCTATGGGATACTAAACGATTTTTAAAAAGTAAATATTTTATTTGAATAAACTTAAATGTTAAGTATAACACTATTATTTTATTCATTGCTATATTATTGATTTTTTTGGATTATTTATTGAATAAAAATCTTATAGTTTTAAAAAAAAATATTAGCAAGTACGAGTAAGTTAAATTAAAGTAATTACAAGATAAAAAGAACTTTTAATATAAGTACAAAGTTTTTAAATTTTCTAAAATAAAAATATATATTCTAATGGATTTAAGTTTTGTACTATTTATTCCATTTGAGTCGTTTTTTGCGAGTCGGGTCTGAAGATGCCGAAAAGCGAAACCCGGGTCACAAAAAACGACTCAAATGGAATAGTACAAAACTTAAATACATTATAATTTAAATTCAAACTCCATCAAGTACCTTCGGTCGATAGTATTAATATTAAAAATATATATCAGAAACTCGTCATTAATCTCCGAAAAATAATATGTTCATGATTATAAAACTAAGAAAGTCTTACTCTCAATCAAAGCTCTTGTATGTGTTTTATTAGTAATTTATATAGGTAGATACTATTGTCAATACCAAAAACAAGATTCGTTTTTGGGGAAAAACTTTACTAGTTTGTGTTCAAATCCAGAATAACGGATTTGGAAAAATACTAATCCCGTAATCTTGGAATTACCCGGGATTGTAATCCACAATTGATAGGATTTATCTGAATAGAAGATACCAGCTAGGTGATTTATATGCCATAGAAGTCGACTGAATTCAAATATGTCATCATCAACTCTGTCAGAATTTATTGGAATGGCATCGTTAACATCACGATATAAAAAAAAAAACATTATTACGCCTTCCACATTGGTTAAGATATAAAATCAACGCAATGATCATACAATTGATTTTATTATTATAATATGTATAAAGTGTGATTGATTTTTCAATGACTTTTTTTATCAATTTAAATATAAGGCATTAAAATGGATCATATCAAGGAAATTACAAGCGAAGTATAGTATCGCTTTTACTTTTAATAACGGAAATTATTATTATTTGATTTGTACATTTTGAAATTGAATTATTCAATAAAATAGCTTATTTCAACCACGTCATCTAATTCTTGATACCACAAAAACATGTCTAAATATAATGAAAATGTGTTTTTCAGTTTCCAAACCATAATTGATATGTCAAATATTAGCTATAAATTTGACAGTACATTTTCGGTGCTGGGTACAGCCGTTACTTGGTAAATAGCCAAACATTAGGATAATATGTATATGTCTGATAATGATAAATTTCGAATAATTAAAGCAATACGGACTACATAATTAAACAAAAAAATAGCATTGATAGATTGACACATTGGCATGTGATGAAGTTAAGTTGTTCATCTATTTTGATATCATCTTATTTATGACATAAAAATACTGCTTGCTACTGAGGGGAAAAACAATGTGATATGACAAATTTAATGTAAGTATGATTTTGTAAATCAACGTAAATATTTTTAAGATGAATTTATTTATATTTAGACACAGTTCGATATAAATTCGTATAAATATGCGTCCAGAATCTGAGAAGATTTCTTAAGTCTTTTAAAAAACTTAGTAAAGGTTTTACAATTCTTTCTCATTTCAAACATGACACACGTTCTTGAAATATTAATTGTAGTCTTGAAAATGAGAACAAATACGTAAGACTGACAAAGTTTAGTGTGCACTATTTATCGCCACAGCCACATACCTACCTACACCTGCATAATTAACAAATGTTTCTAATGTTTACAATGAAAAAAAAAATGTTTTTGTGTCTCCATTTTTTTCGTATTTTCCAATCATATAATTTGACGTGTGTCAATATTGCTCAAATATAGCCTTATCAGATGAAATTTTGTAATTAGTATCTATAATGTCATGATTATTTTTAGACAGAAAATATTCCACAGGTGTTGTCTTCTTTTTTTCTTATCGCGTGAATCATATGAGGCATTTTTCTTTTTTTTAGCATCATTAACCGCTTTATTGTGGGCTTGTGTTTGCTTTACCTCTCAATATTTGTCCAATATCTTAGGCGTGAATCAAAATGGTTTTTTTATTCATGGATTCATACAAAAATCGTCCAAATAATAAGACGAATTTATTGGGTCTACCTGAATTAACCTGTGTTTAAATAAGCCGGTAGCGACAAAACGGCAATACAATATTACCACATGCGTACGGTACCTGTTTACCAGGACTGAAAATACAATATGTTTGACTTGTAATTTCTATTTTTATCCTGAAAAGATATTCGTTTACCGTCTTTTGTAATTTTGAATTAAGGTATTAACAATGGGTAGGTACTTCCATGAGGATATAGTGTCGGTGAAAACTTAGTTAGACTAAAGAGTATAGTATTGACCATGGCCCCCAGGTTAGGATGTTTGGTGGGCCCCCCTACCTATCGCTAAAGGTAAAGGCAGTGTGACGCGCTACAGTAGCGTTTTCCATGGTGTACGCGGTAAAATTAAGGTGTATTTTTAGCGATTTTTTGTATTTTTAATATGTACATCCATTTGAATTATGGAGTTGTCGATTATCGGCACACAGTCAAAAATTGCATCGTACAATCAAAAGTTTTAATTATTAATAATTATTGAACTAAAAAAGCACAGGTGACTTTTTTACTATTACACCAAATTTGTGGTCTGTGTTTATCTCACTTATCGGCCCACTTATTCCTGAGCCCGGGCTCCTAGGCTAGAGCCCTGTCAGCCCCTTCCCTGTGGGGGCCATGGAATGGACTAGCATAGAGTATAGACCAATAGTATTAAAATAAAACTACAGCAATGAGATGCACCGGTAGTGTTGCGATCCATGCCAGCACTTTTTCATTATCTTGGTGGACGATACCCGAGGGAAGGCATACATATCGCAAGGTCTAAAAGTGGTCAGTGGATAAAATTTCTCCGCAATCAGATAAATAAAAAGGACATATTATGCATAAATTCGTACATCGAGTTTGAGGCTTAGGTCTGCGATCAGGGATCACAAAAATAATGGAAAGTAGATTTCCTTCTGGGTTAGGCTGTAACAAGGTTTTAATCTTGAGTGTGGTTTATTATGAAATACAGTTACTATATTATTTTAAATAGTATCTAACATGCATTTAAGTTTGTCATGTAAACGAAACGCGGATTCAATATTCGAAGATAATATTTGAGGACAATTAATAGGCGCGCTTTGTGTTTTTTGCGTTCTATGGCCGATCCCTCATAGAATAATAAACCAAATCTAGCTTCAAAGCGTTTATCCGTGGCGACTGGGGTTCGAATTTCTATCGTATTATTCTGTTCTACTAGTTACCGTCTTGAGTTGTTAAGACACGGATGATAATGATAATGATGATGTAAGTGCAACATTGAATTAGTTTTGAGTTTGAAAATTGAATGTCTTATTAATCTAATATCTATGGAGGGGCGGTTCTCGTGGTGCAGTGTGTAAGGCGCTTGCCTTCCACCCGAGAGTTCCTGGGTTCGATTCCCGGTCAGCACACACAATACTTATGTGTTTTTCTCAAAGCCTGAGTGTTTGTGATTGTTCAAAATTACTAACAACCACCTTGTACGAAAAAGCAAGGACATGGTTATTTATCCATGGAGGAGTAGGCTCCTGGGAGATCTACCATTCGGTTTATCATCAGATCAGAATTCCTTACCCCAGAAACCTGCCATTTACGGATTTGGAGATAGATTTTTTTATTTCCTAATCTTGATTCATATACGGCGTCAGAATATCTCAAAAATTTCTTTCGAACTTAGTTACACTCGCTAATATTCTTTTTATTAAACTATTTTTTATTCAATAAATATTACAATATAAAGTTAAAGAACGTGGCATTCTTTATTGATCCTACATAATTTGGAAAACTTTAAACCTATTTGAATTTTTTTCGCACTGTCTTCATGCATAACGACCGGTTCGTACGCACTAACACAACATGTTGAGCGACGGAACTCAGTAATTATCTACAAATCATCAAAATATTATCTAAATTTGTAAACGAGATGAAAAATTGCTAAAATGTATGAATACATAATTGAATTAAAATAGGTGGATACCTACAATTAATTTGTTTACCTACATATTTTTTTAAAATTATATATTGTGAGTCGTATAGTTTAAAAACTTATCCGTGTTTTGGCAAGAATTGAGTTATCAATGTTAGAGTAATTATGTTTTATAACTTTGCACTTTTTACTACACTGATACGCCTGTTTTGCCGATTACCTCGCATAAAATTATATCAACTGATATTCATTTGTATTAATATACTTACCTATGTACTGATAAATAAATAAATAGATAATATATGAAAAAAATGTTTTTGGAATATATTATATCATTTTCATACTACAGCCGGGGTGCAAAGTTATAAAGTAGTAACTCTACTACAACTAAAACTAAATAAAAACATTACGGTTAGATTGAAAATTATTGGAAAGGTGACAGTCATTATTACAAAGATTATTTAGTCTGCCTCCTAGTTTAAAACCTAACCTAGCCTAACCAATGATAAGAAAAATGTGTTGTTATGTGTTTTTAGTTCCGTTAGTATATTCGTGCAAGTATGACATTCCAACATCTAATATAATGTTATGAATTTTTCATTTATCAAGATCACTACAATATATAAAATAAATAAATTTTACAGAGTTAGTTTCAATATATGTTAACTTCCGAATTATTTTTTTAACACAACCATATTTTTAAATATATATATTTATATTTAAATCGTTTGTTATGGTGATTGTAGAATAGCCGTTAGAGTTTTCTTGTCTTTTCTCGAAACTATGAAAATGTGAGTTTGCATCTTTTGCAACTATATGACTTATAATATATATATATATATATATATATATATATATATATATATATATATATATACTTATATAGAAAAAATGCACAGTAAAGTTATATGGCTGTGGCATATTCTTAAATTAACGATCTCACAGCATGAAAGCAGAATTTGTGAAAAGTTATGATGCATCCAATCTTGATAGAATCTTTTTGATACTGTAACTTTTCCTCGGAGTTTTCATTTCACGAGCCACTGATTGACGTTTAATTAACGCGAGACGTCTAAAAATAGCGTAAACTTGCATTCTAACAACATTATATACCACCCGCCTCATTAATTATAACACCACAGCGTTAAAAAGTTCTCAAATAATTGGGGGGCTGGGTAGAAAAGTGGCGCAAGTAATATTGCGGTGTTCTGCTGTGAAAGTGGTTTTAGAATTCTCGATTAGTTCTTTACCATATCATCATAAATCATTTCGATTTGAAATACAGGTACGAGTAGAGTATTTTAAAAGTTTATGAAATAACGTCATTCTAACTCACCTCACGCAAGTGGGATACTATAGATACCACATGATATTACAGCGCTGCATATTTGAAAAAATGAAATAATAAACAACATTTTAGCAAATTCTTTTGTTTACAACGTTTGGTTATGCGTTTAATAACTGTAAATGTTTTTGAAATACTCTCTCTCTATGGACTATATGGTTGAAGAAGCCAATCAATTTTTACCATAAAATTACAAATGACTACTTCCAATTGGAGGTTTATATTATTTTCTATCTTGGAGTAGATATACGTATAATATAATAGTCGTGGGGTTACTGCCATAAGTTGGTAAGTCTCGAAGTTATGTTATGGAGTAATAATTGCCTTCTAAAATCAGGCGTAATGCTAATTTCTTTTTGCTTTATGTGCATGTTTTATTTATCAGATGATCTTGATTTTTTTCTAGCATAAATATATATTTACATATAGAGACATAATCCGTTGTTAACTCTAATAATCATATGGCGATACCAAAAAAATATTAAATAAAACGTTTTGTTCAAAAAGAAAAAGTCATTTGGAAGCAAAATCATAGAACTGGTCACATAACAGATCACAGTGAAACCGCCAAGGCATAAATCCACGCAATAGCTTCCGGTTTGGCCTGGTGTATGGCTGAAACTCATCCGGGGAAGGCATACAATATGCTACATGACTCCCCACGATGTGCGTCGTGGTCTGAATTATGCATCCCTTTGAGTAAAAACAGTAAATGGATGTTTACCTTATTCATAATGTAATAGTAAATGTATGCGTGTGTGAATAATTGTAAACATTTCGTGATGAAGACTGTTAATAAATATTAAGATTTAACATAGCTGAATGAAGGTTTATGGTCGTAGAAAAATAAACATACAAATTTGCCATCTGAGTAAAATTCGTTGCCATCGCGCTTCGTAAAAAAATATGGCAGGATGGTTTTAAAACACAATATTTATAGTCCCCGAGCTTTACAAAATTGTGAATTATAAAGCTTTTTAATCCGATGAGTAACAACACTGCTGTCAAAACTTACTGCCGCAGTTTTGACAGTGCAGTCCGGAATATTACTGTTACCCACTAAAATAGTTTCACTAATTTTTGCAAAGGCAACACAAGTTAACATAAAAATGCGATATCCTGTATCAACTTGCGGAATAGGTTATGATCGAGAAACCTTGCCTCAAGAATTCTAGAGAAATTGTCACTACGCTAAGCTGCCGACTGGGAATTAAAAAAAAACTGAATTGGAATATATCAAGAAAATATTGATTGCAAGAGATAATCTCAAATTCTGGAGAAAGCAAATGTTTTTGATTCGAGTAATCACAAACTCTAGTTTGTGGTAAACTGCGGTAAGCTGCAGATACTATCCTACGGTGTCCGTGGCTGCCTCGGTGAGCGGCACCACAATGTCACCAACAATTCGATTTGCCTAAAGAGCTTTATTGTAGGAAAACGACTGCGCATACAATGGTGCGTGATGTCGCGCTGCGGCTTGGTAAGAGCAATGGGTGTATTAAGCAATGAGTGGCATATATTTGTTGTTTTAAGTAATTATTAAGTGACCCAGATAATTGATCTGACTCCAGACGTTTCAGTCAAATTTTGAAATAAATAATTATAAAAGAGCTATTCAAGTTGGCTCTTGCAATCTGGTTTTCAAGAGGGACAATTGCTTACCTTTTATAAATTTGCAGCCTCATACAGCGAGAGTCTTTAATTAACTACATTTGAATGAAGTAACAATAAAAACAAAATCAACATGTGAGTTCTTCCTGGGGCGCTCCCAGCATAACTTTAACTGGTAGAGGTCGTTCGTCGTCGTCGACATGGAGATGTGTCGGGTGATTGTGAGAATATAATATGTTTCGAGAAGTTATATATGGGTGATGATTTCGGTTGCCGCAAGATACTCGCCACGTTTTGACGAATGTAGCGCGTGTGTACCGACCATTATGTCTGTCAAAGAAATGTCAGATTTATTTGATAATAGCGAAATGATATTCAGATTTAGTTACGTGCGAGTAAGACAGTACCTCACTGCCATTCGTAGCGAGGAAAAAACTGTCCATTTTAGAAAAGGGTTGAATGGCAGACGAGTAAATTTATAGCGAATATGCAAATGAGCGCTATTTAAATGTAAATAGGCATTGGGCGGGCGTTATCAGCGGGCGGATGCAGAGTGCGGACCTGGCAATTCGACTCCGGACGTTTGTTATATTTTTACATAATTTATGGATCGATATGCCCATTTGAATATTTCACATAATAGTTTTTTTTCCTACAGCGGCGAAGATAAATAGACTTGTTAATTAATTTAAATTTTACAGGTGTTAAATAAGTTAGAGTACATATAAATTTTCTAGCCGCTGAAGGCCACACATAATAATATGTCCATGTGTAATTCACTATGTTGGGGAATCAATACTATCTAATTGAAATTTCCTTTGTTAGATGAATAATTTAAAAAGAAGTTGTTTTAGTGTGATAATAATACAATGCTAATAATATCCATTCGGAAAATTTTCATGCTTTAAAGTTTATACCTACAGTAACATTATTGTATATATTATTATTATGCCGATAAGGTTTGTATATTTTGAGAAAATCGTATTTGAAAAAATTGAATCGATTTAAAAAAGAAGATGAAACTGACATATAAAATTAATAATATTATACACTGCTCAGTGCTCTTAATTTCGCTCGTAAATTTTTAGCCGGTTTTTATAAATGATGTGTTAAATTATTTATATTTTGATGTGGAAACATTATTGTCATGAAAAGTGTGCACATAGCCTGTTTTGAAAGCGCAACGGAAATATAAGTAGGTATACGTTGCAATATTTTATTATTGTTTTCCCTCGTTTTCATCAGTGGCTGTATATTGCTCTATAAAATGCATAACGCAGTTCAATTTGATCCATTTATTCAGAAACCAACTAACCCACAATGTTGTCAAACACGAGTCAACGATATCATAGTAGGATTACCAACGCATAGGTAGTACCTACCACCAATCTTGGATTCAAAACTATTATGATTTCGTTGTATTTGTTGAATAATCTTACCTTCAATAACCATAATGCACACATGACGACGGTTGGTCGATGCAACTCGAAAACGAGGCGACGACCGGTAATGCAGTCCGTGTTTGTGTACTATCTAGGTATGGAGAGAGATTGAGTGGCAGTAATAGGCGTGGTAAGACTAGCACGAATGCAAGAGGGGATCACTGTGCGTCAAGAACGTCTGATGGTTAGCCAATCGACTGGCCGTTTATGCGCCATTGCGCCGCGTTTCACCGACTAGCCGTCATCATGGGCGGTAGCTCTAAGGCGGGAAAATTATTTTGGTGTTTTACAAAACTTTGTTTATTTTGTCTAAATGTCATGTGTGTTGGATGCTTTTATCCAAGACCGGTTATTGTTTAATGATTTTTACATTTTTTCAATTTAAAATGGACAGTACTTTTCTCTTAAAATTGTTGTATTATCAGCTGGTGAAGTAGTAGGTAGCACGCATCAGTGCATCTCAAGGCTACCGCTTGTTTGTTTGTTTGCACAAATGTTTTGAGAATTCCACACCATTTTTTAATAATTAAGTAAGACGAACGCCTTATTTCAAACTAATCCATCTCCTTTAGAATAGTTTCTGTATCAATTCAATTTTGTTGAAAATATCCACTTTATTCTGTTAAATCCATTAGAATTTAAATTCAAATACCATCAAGTACCCTAGGATAGTATTAATTTATACTGTTAGTTAATTAATAATTACAGAGACGGCTGTTCTATCACTATCAACTAGTTATTAGATCAACGTGGGTGCAATTAGCCGTGAAGATTAAAATATTCATATAATTTTTTCAATGCGTATTTGATTTAGTGTTTTTATGGATAACTTGCACTATTGTTATTTAAGTTTCTTTAAGGACTTTGAAACGCAAACTACTCTACTTGAGTCAGAGCTAAGTCAAAGGAAATTTGTGCCGGCTGATAAAAATGCCGTATTTTAAACAATTCGTCTACCTGCACCGGGTTGGGCGAATGGATAACAACATTCTTTGCAAAAATATTATTATTACTTTTACCCGGATAGACACTGAACCACCTAATAACCTTCTTTTTAGTAGACCGGGAGAGAAAATGAGGGACGAAAGACGTCGACTGACGAGGTTGTATTGTCGCCGGACGCTGGCGTGTTTCAGTGCTCAGCCGTAGTGGTTTGGCGGGCGCGGCGCGGCGGCGTCTTGCGAAACTCAAACGTATAACCGTGTGTATTATTATGCCCCAAAAAAAGACACTGTCTACGAACATTTCACACACGGTTATACGTTTGAGTTTCGGAAGACGCCGCCGCGCCGCGCCCGCCAAACCACTACGACCGAGCACTCAGACAACACCTCAATGCCAGGACTAAAATATGTACCATCATAATATAACATATTCATTGGGCATTAGAGATGACATTAGAGATTTTGAAATTTGGTAGCGTAGGTAAACTGAAAACAATCCCCACTGTTGATTGTCGAGATCTTCCATTTCACTGTATTCCTAAAATTCGGGTCCACACTTTGAGTTGATATAAATTTTAAATAAAAATACAAATAAAAATTATATCCATTACATATATTAAGTAAAAAATACCTGCTTAGTATTTATTAGAGAGAGAAATGGATACTGCATATTGATTTTACAACATCTACCGTTGCCTGTACATAATAGTAATAATATGTATGTATGTATCTTGTATCGAGTCAACAAAGAAAATCGCGTTTTCGTAACGTTTTCCTACCCATTCAGTTTGTATTTAATAAATGGCGGGTTTTGAATTGAACGCATACAATATTATTATGAAAAAAATACCTAATGTATCATTTTCGAGGCAATGAACTGTTTTGAGGTATCACCATGACGTAATATAGTGTATCTCTCTTTGTCACTGTATTCTCTTTCTTGCTATTCTATTTGTATCCATAATTATCATCGTTGAATAAAAAATAACAAGGAACTTTTGCAGTATTTATTATTTGTTTTAACAATATTCACTATTTATAATAATGAACCAAAGAAATTTGAAAAGAATTTATCATCTTTGAATCAAACAATAATCTTTCACTATCATATTGTTACCCTTTTATAATACCCTTATTAATTGTCACCAGTAAGCCCATCCTATCATACATAGGTAAATTTATTTTAATAATATTGCCATATCAATAAAACAAATATGCGAATCCTGCAAACGAAATGACTTAGGTACTGGTTTCAATCAATTCATTTAACCACTGATAAAGCAACTAATAAATTGTTTATTACATCACCATGATGACTGACCCTAAGAGGATCATATGAGCCTACACAATGTGGAGGTTATATTAACACATTTTTGTATATACAAGATATAGATGTTAGCCGCTTGCTCAACGTATTAGTTCGATACTCTGGATTAAATGTGAACCCAAATTAAATATGAATTTGCCAGACCTGGTATTCGGACCCACGACATTATATGGCTTATTTTATATAAAGTATTAATTTTTTATAACTTTACCATTGAAATTTTATCAGTAATTAGGATTTCTGTGGCCGTCATCTTATTTTGGTATAGGTAACCTATACATGATATTTTTATTTACAATATCTTGACATTCTATGAACCTCGAGCTAAGCCAGAATTTATTGCATTACCTTTCCTACAAACAAAGAACATTTTCAAAATATAAATAATGGGAATTTATTCCATTTGAAAATATAATGAAAATGTTTCGTTTTCGATCATCCATTAAATTAATGATAGGTGAGAATATGATTTCCCTTGTGCTCGTTTTACAGGTGTCTTATATTGAAAACATATCGTTTGATTTTCCGCTTCCGTATTTTGTGAATTTCAAAGAAAAGCGGCGCCTTTGATGTATGAAAATACCTATCTTTCGTTTCATCGACAGCGATGTTGAAAAGATTTTTTATGAAATGCGACCCGATTTATTCATATTTCGATAGTGCTATATCAATACTACAACTTCTACTGCCTGTCAGTTTATGATACGAATAAGACATTTGTATTTATCCAAAGAATCGATCAATACTCTTTCACCAATCGGTAAACAATTATATTTTCTAAAACCGTATCCTGGTAGTGCGGTTGCATATATGTTTGGATGAAGATTTTGAGGTGAGATGGATGTGATGATATTAATGGACTGAGAGACTTGATTCGAGTGGAATTACGGTTGACTATGTCGAGTGAAGGACTCATGACAATAGTAGTGCGTCTCGTGACGGACTAAATGAGTTGAGTGAGGATTCATGCATTGTCTTTCCACTTTATACAATTGTAGTACATATATTACAAGAGATATTGTCGCAATTAACAAATCAAAATAGACTTTACTGATCTAGTGTTGATTGAGGAAATGCCTGGGGATACATATCACGGGAGATGGCATTTTGCAGAGAGAGCACGCTATCCGAATGGGAATGGCTGGAGCAACATTCGACTCGATGCGGAGTATCTGGGACTACGATTGTACTCGGTCAAAACTAAATGCCGCCTATTCGACGTTTGCATTCTGGCATTAGGGTGCTGCTTTACGGTAGCGAATCATGGCACCTTACGAAAGCTCAGAGCAACCGTATACTGAGCTTCGAAAACAGATGTTTGCGACGGATACTGGGTGTGCGGTGGCTTGTCGGTTCCTAGTTCTTCGCTGCCACGTACTACTGTCGAACAAGAACTTCTTATTCACGTGTTAAAACTGTGAGCCAACAAGCCCCTCCTGTTTAGTAACGCTCCTAAATTTATCATTTCATTTTACAGTTCCGTGGTGCCTAAATTGCCTAATTTGATACTTTTTATAATAAAAATATGTCTAAAACGATCAGGCAAAATATTCAAATTATTATCAGTAAACTTTTTGTTTATTGCGAAGAAGAAAAGGAGTCGTACCTAAAAAGAGAGCTGATACATTATTTAAACATGCGTTGCCGCCACGACAGGTATGTCAATGAGAAGTCTTCTATATGAGACTACAGCGACTTCCGGTTATCGACGAGATCTTGTCGTAGGACAGTATGTACATGCACTGAATTAGTCCATCCAGCGAGTTTTAGTGCATCCCCTTGGTCGTGTTGTGACCATTGAGTACCACTGTATGACTGCATTAATAATCATTGTTCAGCGATTGTCCATTTGCAATATAATCTGCTTGTCGACCTGAATCATAGCGCGTATTCTTGTCTACCTCCTTATCCATATTGTGTATTGTATGGTTTTTAGATGCTATATCTAACATGCACCTTTTCATGCCACGTTGTGCTACTCGTAATTTTTGGATTTCTTTTACATTAGGGGTCCATATGTCACATACATACGTTACCATACGTAATCACTGGTAGTAAATGTAGTTTACACGTTAAGACACAACGGTAGGTTACTTTTAAATATTCAGGCACCCAAATTCGACCTATTCCAGTTTCAAGTTTGATTTTGCGAGCAATGTCGACAATACATACTACTGCCAATTATTGACAATATCAGTAAAATGTGTTCAGTTACGTAAATTGCATGTTTCGTAAAATGATACCTACTATATTGGAAAAATACACGAACCGGAGCGTTTGACAATTTTTTCAGAAAATATTATTACTTACATTAAATCTAGTTTTATGTATCTATATAATGTACATATAAATGGTTTAGATTTTTTCGTTATATATCTACCTTGCTCAGACGGTCATATGGATTAACACTCTAAACCGGTGAAGTGCAAAAGTTATCGACGTTTATAACACGTCATAATTATTATTTTTAAAACGTTTTTCTCACCTCGTATTCTTATTTGTCCGGTGATTTGTTGTCCGGTAAAAATCTTGCAATCGATTTTTAACTAACTTCCCGAGTAGCTAGACAATATCAGAACACGATGCCAATGCATTTTTTAAATACTTTTAGTCATCTTTAAGTAGAATTGAATTCATTTTCAGTTAATTCTGTTTTGTATGAAAAGTTATTTCGACACCATTATTGGTTGCTAGGGGCCTGGGGTCCTAGCAACTAAATTATTAATATATACGTGCGTTACTATGGAAATCAATATGACATGTCAAAATGACATTTCAGTAGATATTATTTTTATCAAGTACAATTTTTTTTGATCGTTTAAGCTAGTCAAGTCAAGTTTATATGATTCAACAGAAAATTTAAAAACGCTGTATATAAAAAGTTTTTTTTATCTTGTAATTATTTACCATGAGTCCTAAAAGTTTCGCATTAAATTTTAAATATGTATATTTATATATAGTGAGTGAATTTAATTACTAGTTAATAATCTACGAACCGGGAAGCAATATTTAATTTTTCCACGTGACGGAACTGCGTTCCAGTACATTCCCGTCCATTTCAAGCGCTGATATCGCCGATGAAAACTATAAATAAGTGAATATTAGCTCTAAAATAATTTATAAAAATAGTTTGATTAGTTACACGAGGCAAAAGGTATGTTTAGTATATCAATTAGCATACTATGCTGTCATTACTCATTAGCCACAACTCTATCTGTTTCAAGTTATCGTTGTTTATTCTATAACCTGTAATGTTTAACGTGCTTTCGATAAGTATTACATTAAACAAAGGAGAAAAAATGGGGAAAAATAATGAAGGACATTATCGTCTCACCGTTAATTGAGTTAGTTTTCAGTGGTCGAACCTATCCCCAGCAACTGCTTTATCATTATTTAATTATTTGAATACATATTGACTATTCTAAAAACAGTAGAAGAGGAGCATATTGATTTTTAAAATAAGTAGCTGTAGTGAGCTGTGAGCTTTTTCGATTATTGAGTTCATTATTAGGTAGGTACCTACTGTAACCAGCAAAGTTGAACGTGCAGAGCTATGAAGCTATTAAATGTATACTATTTATTAATCAAAATACATAATTTTCAAAACACTTTATTATTACAAATAGAAAAAATCTTTTTTGAAACAAGTAAGACTCCCAGCAGGAATCGAACCTGCATCTCTCGGATTTCACGTACATGCACATAGACCACTATGCTATAGGAGCCATACTTAATTGCGACAAATTTTAACTAATGGCTCTTAATACTCTCTGAAGTGCTTTCCAAATTGAGTTACTATTAGCGATCGGTTTTTGTATTTTAAATCAAAGTGGTTATTACTTTAATTACTTACCGACGTCACGGATCACTCCAATATTTTTTGTTGTAAATTACTTGAACTTGCTAATAATTTTTAATTATTGTATATTAGTATACTTTGCATGGACGCAAAATCCGACAGATGCAGGTTCGATTACTGTTGGGTGTCTTAGTATTTTTCAAAAAAAGTTTTTTTTATTGTTTATAATATATTTTCTCAGAAGTGTTTTTAAAATTATGTAGGTATGTTCAATAATTAGATTGCTACATTCTTAAATCTTGTGAATTATTCATTGGATAATAAATAGGTAATTATTTATTAATCATTGATGTCCCGTGGAGTCGTGATTGAAACACCGGTATATTAAAAAAAACCGGGATTCCAGTACTTATCGATGGAAAACCCCAATTAAAAACAAAATGCCGGTTTTTTCAGTATTAAGTAAACTATTTTTATTTCAGATGAATCCATTCATAATAATATCCTGTTAATTTTTCCTAAAATGATTGAATTATCCAACAAAAGTGAATTAATATCAAAAAAATCTACTTGTTCTTATAAAATCGTACGAGATAAATTAAGGTAACAAAACTTAATAATAATCTTAATCTTTTTGTAAAAAAGATTAAATTAATATACCTAATATAAATCTTCATAATTAAAAAAATAAGAATGAAATTTGAAAAAAATTAATTTGTTAGGTATATTAAAGCAACAAGTCGGAAAGTCCCGGGCCATATATGGTTTTTGACAACCTGGAAAAACTCCTGATATTGCGTCGGGTTGAAGGTCGGAGGGGACGACGAAGAGCTCCCTTCAGATGGACAGACCAAATCAAGAGTGCCATAGGTTTCACATTGACGAAGGTTCGGCGTGCCGCTGAATACCGAGCAGACTGTTAAATGGCCAAATATCCTGGGTCACCATCCTTGAAGGAAAAAATGAGAACAGAATTAGGAGGATTCTACTTAGTTATTCTTATATTTGTTGTGGATCGGTTTATTTTATAGGGTCAACTTTCAAATTATTTGACAATGGATTATGCGTTGGTTTTAACAAATACACACCTTAATGGTATTTATTTAAAACCAATGACAAAAGTAAACTCATAAAAGAAAACCACGACTCCATTTATGTCCATGTTTACAAGACAAATGATCGTTCAGTCAATATTACACTAGGTGTCCTTAAATAAGAGATCATACTTTATTAAAAATATTATATAATATTGCAATAGTTAATACGAGTAGTTTGTGATTTCTCGATTTTTTTTTTATTTCTTGAGATTCTCGAAAAAACGACATAATTACGAAATTACCTCTTCTTGCCGATATTTCTTATCGAGAAATTTAACTAATCTCGTCTAGAAACAAAATTGAGGGCTATTTTAACTCTCGACCGAAAAAAAAAGTCATGGTCAACAGAAAATTCGCATACATTTTATATGCAACATGATATAGGTATTTGTAGTATTTTTGCAGCGCGTTTAGAGGTGTTCAAAGCATAGAAAACCCTAGAAAATTCACTATCTAGAAAATGCCAGATCTGACAAGAAATACGATTTTTTTGAATGTTATTATATTTTGTTTAAAAATCCAGTTGTTTTTTTAAACTTCGGCTGCGTTCGGTTGCTTAAACTATATACAATTCCACGGCATTCTCGTGAATTTCGAGACTCTGGCAATGAGAATTTTTAAAATTTCGAAAAATTTATGTCTCGAGATTCGAGATTGGCCTTTTCTCTCATTATTTCTCGAGAATTCTCGATCACAATCTCCAATTACGATGCAAAATGTCTTGTTGAATTATTGGGTTCCTATTCTAACTTACGATATGTTGATAACAAAATCTGAATATCCCGAAAAACCACGTATGTGATTGTTCTTAGATTTGGTTTATGATATAGTAATACAATGCAATTAAGTGAAATAATGAAAACACATTTTACCTACTTATATAAGTATAACACAATAATATACTTACTGAATTTACACGCGATGCCATGAGTGCAATTCCTGTCCCGAATGGTGATAATTTCGACATATATTATTTATTATACCTATTCACGACGAACTGCTGTATTATTACATTATGTAACTAATTAAATATTGCCATATTTATGTAAGAATATGCCTATTATTCCATACATTTACAATACATTTGACCTTTTATTAAATGATAGGTGTAAATTTCATATTACATTATCTCTTGAAAATGGTCTCTGCAACGAATGCCAAACGTCGAGGAAAGAAAACGAAGAATACACTGTAATAGCTCAAAAACATACTAATGCAATAATTCATAATAATTTAAATTAATATTTAATGTACGAGTAAACTAAAAGAAAGGGGTAATTGTACGATTTTTATGTGGATGTTTTATGTATACGATGCAAATCACGAAATGTGTTCTAACTATAGAATAATTAATATTTACTGCGTCGATAGCAATATACACAGTGTTTACAGGTAAATTAATAATTGATTTTAAAAGTATGTTACATGATAGATAACTTAATCCGATGATCCATTCAAATATTATTTTATCCTAATAGGAGAATCAACAGAACTCGCACAAACAGTGAAAAATATGAGATCTGAGTCCCATTTGATCTACATTTTCTCTTTTTATAATGTATATTTTCTGAGGTATTTTATAATTATGTATTTTAATACAAATTACTATTTTATTCACGTCGAAGTAAAGAGCAACCTATGTTTCATTGATTTCTATTATTTATCACAATTATCATGTTTAGTAATTTTAATATAATATGTATTTAGCAGTGCAGTTAAAATAAGCTTCGTCATAAATTCATCGCAAACACCATGTATATGTTTTGTTTAACGAGATAATGAGCTGGCTATTAATATTATTTACTTAGATAATATATTATTTGAAATGACATGGTATACAATTTGAGCAGGCTATTGCGATCCAAAGTGAAAAAACTTAATTTTTGGTAATACTTGTGTATATATCTACGTGTAGTATAATATATTACATAAGTGGCATTTATGTATGCATATTAATGAGAATACAAGATGGTATAGTAGAGATTTATTTGTATTTTCATGAAAAATAATACCTACCGGGGCATGCAATCTAGAAAAATCAAATGTTCTGCATAATTTGTTGATTTAGAATCCCTGGAATTGAAAATGCAGGGGTTAGGTTTTCATATATACTTACTTATTTTCGTGAACTAAAGAAAATATTATAGTAAACAGTAAAATATTTTCATAGTGTAAAAATATACGGAAAATGTGTTTCACTTGAACCAATTTTTAATTAAAATCTCTCAAACTAAAAATGTCAATGATAAAAATATTTTTTAATTAACTACATTTTTTATTTAATACAGACTTGGGCGGCTGTGGTGTGTGAAGCTCAAAAATTAAGAATTTGGGAGATCTTTACGGAGTTTGTGTAATTAATTTGTAGCCTTTATAGGGGAGATATATATATGACGTCACTATTATACCTTTGTCTTTTCTCGTCTAAGAAATTAACTTTTAATGACTACATAAAATATAATATAATTAAAGAGTATTGTAAATGTCAAAAAAAATGTAAATTGTAAATATAAGGTCCATACTATGACTTATACACAAATTATAAAACAATATGTGTACTTGTCTGACCCAGGATTCGAACCTGGGAGCCACGACGCTATAGGCCGACGTTTAAGCCGTGTGGCCATTGTGGGTGTTAAATATATTATTATTTGTATGTACATTCTTTCCCATTCAAAAAAACGTTTCCCATTCGAAAAATAATAAAATAAGATGAGAAAAGGCAATGTGTCATAATAACATACTTATATGTACCTATATATCGAGGGCATCCGTTGTTTGTTCTCCCAAGGTGCAAAACTAACCAGCCATTAGTGATGCCAATTGGGAGGGCAATAACCATGTTTAATGAAATCGCTTCGGATATTGATATATTCCACTTACGTGAGGTGAATTTAGGTGGACGTTATTTTATAAGTTTTTAAGATAGGGTCTATCGATAGTTCATCCTGTGTGCTTCCATCTACTTTTATTTTTGTTTCTTTATTTTCTTATTCTGTTTCTTATTTTATTACTTATTGTATAAGTCACATCTCTCTGTATTTTTATTTTAAAAATTGTTAACACTTATTTTATGCCATGTCGTGAACGCTTTGAATTTGTAATTTGATTTGACTTGATATCTTTTCCATAAAGTCTACAGATAATTTAGGTGAAGCTTTCAAAGATATTCCAAATTATTAATAAATATCGCCCTTCACACTTAGGCCCTTAAGCAGCAATTATCCGTTAGTGAACATACCTTCATAATTTGGAAGATACTACTTATTAGAAAACATATTTCCTTCGCCGATAATGTCCAGTACCTATGCCAATATAATAATCTCAATAGGTAGGTATCTAATAATATTATAACTGATAAGCGACTGTATACGTAAACGACTACTTGCCGGTGTTTCATAAACCATTCGTAGGCGAATGTGTGTCGACTGCAAGTTGTATTAATATTGTACCGAGTAACATAGTAACTAACTATTATAGGTAAGTATTAACTGCATAGCAGTTTTCGCACGTCGAATCTCCTTCATAGAGTTGGAAGTGCATCGAACTCTGCGAGGCCAAACATTAACTAGGTAAATACATAATACTGCAGGTATATTCATTAGAAAACAGTGTTCACCAACTTCATAATAACAAGAATATTATAATTTTATAAAGCGACCTAAAAATATGAGTATGTATATATATTTCGACTGTAGAAAGGAAAAAGGTCATAACCCTCAGTTTTTTTTTAATATAAAAAAAATATTGCAAAATAACCTTGTACACTGCAAATACTTGTAGACGTTGTGTTCAAAGGATGGAAGCTGCAAATGCTGATTTATTATCTTAATTTAAAAAAAAGAATGGGAAAAACGACTTAACCATAATTTTTTGGTTGTTTTTTTAATTAAACAAATTTTGAATTATCATGACCTTCAAGGTTATGTTTACTTTGTATTTTAACTTTGAGCGAAAACCATGAAAAAAACATTTTTGTGCCTCCTGTAAAATTTGATTTGTGTGGATTATGCCCTTTTCTTTTTCACAGTCGATATATTGATATTATATTGTGATATTGTAAGTCAATAGGTAATGAAGTTGGAGTGTGGTGCATACGTCACAATCAGGGAATACGTGCAGTAGCGAAGGGTGGAGGTAGACTATTAAGATACGCCATACATAGTGCACATTAAGCTCTGTTGGTCAAACGTATTTGTTTTTATTAATTTACAGGCGGTGTTGGCTAATTTTTAAAAATCAATTAAGCTCCTCCTAAACCATTTTATAAAACATGTAATTTTATGTAGGTAACTATACTTTCTAAATTATCTTTCGACCATGTCTTATATATATATATCTTTATATCTTATTCGACCATGTCCGATCCTAAGAGGATCATATGGGCCTACACAGAGTAGAGGTTTGTATTGACAGATTTTGTTTTTTACGAAAAATAGATGTCAGCCACTTGCTCAACCTATTAGGTCCATACCCTGACACACACAAATTGATAAACAATATGTGTACTTGCCAGACTCAGGATTCGAACCTGGGACCCACGGCGTTATAGTCCAACGCTTAAGCCGCGCGGCCATCGTCTATATAGGCTTAAAAATATCGTATGTCAGAAATGAATGGAAACGTATCCTGGCGGCGGATAAAACTCACATTGTGTTATTATATTCATTCATCTTTCCCAAGAAGATCGTGTTTACTAACAACATAGCAAACCTTCATGATGCATGATATTAGACAAGATGGCGTCTGCCTTTGCGATTGGTTGAAATGAATTCTACGCTGTTTGAAAATAAATTTGTCCACTATCGAAAATGAGTCCCATTATTAGTACGTTTTTAAAACGATTTGATGTTGGATTTGACGAGTAATTAAAATAAAAAAATGCGAAGCAATCTCAAAATTACCTACTGAGCTTTGTTTAAAACCTTTTTAAAACCTGAATTGTAAATATTAAGTTAAAATTACAACGCTCTAATCGCATATTTCGAGTCAAAGACTTCATAAACCCAATTAGACGACAAATATTTTCTTACAGATTTATTGTGTATTTTCAGTAGTTAACGATATAATTTAATAGTTTAAGAAAAAAATCTCAAGTTAAAATATACGATTGCCATCGATTGAGTTGCATCGCGTGCATGGGCGCTAATCGGCTGGTTCAAGTTGCAGTAAACGGGGATTAGATGCACCGATGTCAATATGCACGTAGACATTTTTCTTCTATCCGTCATGCACTCAATTCTATAAAACATCTTATGATCGTATCGAGTAACTAAACGTATATATTATTTTTCTGGCACGTACATTACAAAATGCTAATATATATTAGGTACCCAACTATTCTTGATCAGTTTTCGATTCGTTTTAATATGAGATACTATTATTATATCTGCATTATACTATACTAAAACAATTAACAACTTATATTATTAAGGTAAATACTTGTGAAAGCGAAATTGAAGCAAAAAATATCGAGAGCTCAAAAAAGCGATGGACAGAAAAGAATAAAATGGAATCTGGAAAAACTTATGAATTCAGACCCCCTGAAAAACTACCAACAAATGCTAGATAGCAAATTACAAGTGATACCAATTACTGATGACGTAAATGATGATTGGGAAAACACTAAAAGTTGCATAATAGCGAGTGCCACTGAAGTACCTACTAGGGGGAAAAAGTACAAGCAAATAACGGCTGGTTCGATGATGCTTGCAAACAGGCAATTATAGAAAAAAATAATGCAAGAAAAAAATGCCTACAAAGAGAAACACGCCAAAATGCGGAAATTTATAAAGAAAAAAGAAAATATGCAACAAAACTCTGCCGTGAACGAAAACGCGAAATGTTGAGGAAAATGGTGGAGGGTATGGAATCTCAGAGAAGGTGCAATGAAACTAGAAAATTCTACAAAACTTTCCGGGATCTAACTAAATCATACCAACCCAGAATTAACATTTACCGAGACTCAAATGGAAAAATTTTAACTGAAAAAGAAGATATCATGGCAAGATGGAGAGAATATTTCTATTCACTGTTAAATCATGTTGGCAATGAACAAGGAGAACAAGACGATGAAATGGTATATCATACAGCGTAAGAAATCATTGAAGAACCTACGCTGAATGAAGTAAAGCAGGCACTAAAAAATAATAAAGCTCCCGGTGTTGATATGATAGCTGCTGAATTAATCAAAAAGGGGGGACCAAAGCTGGAAGAACATCTGTACCAATTAATTCTCAATATATGGAAAAAGGAAACACTTCCCGAAGAATGGAAGATGGGCATTATAGTACCTATACTTAAAAAGGGGGATAAGACTAAATGTGAGAACTACAGAGGTATCACTCTCCTTAACACAGCGTACAAAGTTTTTTTCCAGTATTCTATATGCAAGATTACTAAGGTATACGAGAGCATCTTGGGAGAATACCAGTGCGGATTCCGCCCCAATCGATCCACAATTGATCATATTCACCTGATGCGGCAAACTTGGAAAAGGCGTAAGGGTATAATATGATTTTGTATCATGTCTTCATCGATTTCAAACAAGCTTTTGACAGTATCAACAGAGAAAAAATGTTGCATGCACTAAAATTACTAGGAATCCCCTCAAAGCTTGGAAGACTGATACATGTCTCCCTAACTGAGTCAAAGGCCGTCATAAACATACAAAATGAGCTAACGGACCATATTGTGATTGAGTCTGGTGTAAGGTAGGGTGACGCACTCTCCACCATGATGTTCAACCTACTTCTCGAGGCCATAGCCCGTAAGGTTGACATAAGGGGTTGTGTTAACTCTAACACATCCCAGATGTGCGCCTATGCTGACGACATAGTCATAACTAGCCGATCCAAACAAAGACTGATCGACCATGCCACAACATTGAAAAAGGAAGCGGAAAAGCTTGGATTAGAAATAAATGCCTGCAAAACAAAATACATGGTATCCACGCGAGAGCAGGGTCCACCTCGAAATATCTGTATGGAGCAGCAGGTATGGGAAGAGGTTCAGAGCTTCACGTACCTGGGCTCTAACCTAAACACACTCAATAAAATAACAGAAGAGGTGAACATACGACTCATAGCTGCTTATAAGTGCTTCTACCCCTGTAAGGGTCTACTGAGTTCGAAAATCCTAAGCAAGAATAGCAAACTGCTTATCTACAAAACAGTTATTCGACCAGTAGCTACCTATGGCTGTGAGACATGGTGCCTCATTCAAAGGGAAGAACATAAACTGGCCATATTCGAAAGAAAGATCCCCAGGAGAATTTTCGGGCCCACATTGGAAAATGGAAGTTACAGGATAAAAATGAACCACGAGTTAGAAGAGTTAATAAAACATGAAACGGTGGTGAAATTCTGTCGATACCAAAGACTAAGATGGGCTGGACACGTTGAGAGAATGCCTGAGCACAGGACGCCAAAAATCATGACCAAGTGGATCCCACAGTGGAAACGGTCTAGGGGCAGACCAAAGAAGAGGTGGGCTGACTGCATCGAAGAGGACTGGAGAAAGATGGGGAGGGCTGGAGACTGGAGAGGAGCAGCCAGGGAAAGGAGCGTGTGGAGGACAATTCGCACCCCTAGTTTTAAACTATTACAAGTCAAAAAATTGACATTTTGAGTTAATAATGCAGATAGGTTGAAAATATCATTATTTATCTGGTCAAAGACTATCACAAGTCTAAATAAATTCTACGGAAGTACAAGACAGAAAGAATAGTCTATAATTTTCATAAATAGTATTGTGTGATATTTAAAGACTATGAGATTTTGAGTTGTTATGGTCTTAAATTAGGATTCAAAAATTCAGCGAGTTTAAGACTATGACATCTTGAATTATCATAGGTCAGGAATGGACAAAGTAAATAAAACTTGTGTTGTGGTCACACTGGTGACTGGTCATTCTGAAAACATTGACAATTTGACAGTAGTTTGTTGATAAATATAGTAATAAATAAAACAAACAGTGATGGAATCATAGAAAAGGATCTCAGAAGAACACATGAAAATCATAAGAAAATTGATACCGAATTAAAACAATATGTTAGAGATCACATCAATTGCATTCCTAGGGTAGAATCCCACTTCCTGAGAGCTCAAATTTTCAATCATGTCCGATCTAATAAGATCATATGGGCCTCCACGGTGTGGAGGTTTGTAATAACAGATTTTTTGTTTTTTTACGAGATATGGATGTCAGCCACTTGCTCCACCTATTAGGTCCATACTCTGACTCATACACAAATTGAAAAACAATATGTGTACTTGCCAGACCCAGGATTTGAACCTATGACCCACGACGCCATAGTCCGACGCTTACACCAGACTAACTACCAGACAATTTATTGATGGCTTTTGCCAAAGTGCCAACAAAATGATCGACCTTTCGTGAAGTTATCTCAGTATTCTACGATGTTTAACACAGAATTTATTATTGGGCGCTTTCAGTAACAAAAAAAGATCAATGGTCAGGATAGCATATACAAATTTAAATAATACACAAAAACAAAACAATTAACTTCGTTCAATAATCATATCCCAAATAAAGAAAAAGCACGAGGGGAGAAAAAATGACGTGAAAAATGGAGCTATCCCTGATCCAGATATGATAGTTTCATGCTTCGATTTGCAAGCAGTTCTTTCATAACCCTGTGGTGAAGTCTCAAACTTCTATTGCACCAAAAAACTTGCAACATATTTCACTATATTTGATATTGCTGCGAAAAAGGGTTTTGTTGTATCTGGAACGAAGTGACTGCTAAAAGAGGTTCTAATGAAATTGGTAGTTGTATTTATAAACCATTACTTGAAAAGGGAATTCTAAATTAGAATAGGCATTTTTGGTCCGATAACTGTGCTGGACAAAATAAGAAAACAGAAAATATAAAGTCTGTAACGCAAAAATATTTGATCACTGGTCACACACAAAATCAGTGGATACTGGTTAGCGATGCACTCAAGAAAACTAAAAGTGCTCCACTCTTCATACCAGCTCAATGGATACCCATTATAACCATGGCTGAAAATAATGGTAAACCTTATAGAGTTAATGCAATGGCAACTGATGATATATTTGACATGAAATTGCTGTCCGATGAGCTGGGACAAAATTAAGTTATAACTACCGTAGGTACGAAGGTAACATGGCAAGCACTCAAAGTCATGCATTTGAAAATAGAATCACCGTATAGTTTTTTCATTAAAACCAATTTTAATGATTCTTCCTATAAGGAAATTGATATAATGCATTGCATGACGGGTCGTCCGGTTCCTATGAATATGATAATTATACTGAAAACTTATAATGAGCCACCAGGAATAACCATGCAGAAAAAGCAAGATCTTTTAACCCTATGCAAAAAAAATTGATACCGATGACGAACCACGTTTTTTACAATAATTTGAAAGTCGCTAATAGTACTCAAGTGGCAAGAAATGACTTGGTTCACGAAGAGAGTGATGGAAATTACTCTGATTAATTCTAAATTATATAATAATTTTCATTACATAATGTCAAGAATCTTGAATAGGTAATCATAATCTTATACAATTGTATATTTAAAAAAATCGGTAAGTATGTGATGATTTATCTGTCCCAGTTATTTTATTATGAAATAAAAATTTCAAATAACCATTTTGTTTATTATTCTACTTGATATGCATATTATATTGAAGAGATTTTATGTTGTTTCATATTAGTTTGTATTGTGTGCATGATGGGTTATTTCAAAATTTATCTAAATAGTCCAATTTTAGACTATGACATTTCAAAAATACTACTAAAAATATGTTTTCTGTATGATTTTTCAATATAATAATTATTTCACACAAAAATACAAGCCCTGATACACATTGAGCAAGAAAATCGGTTTGGTACATACATTTTTAGATTTAGTTGAGAGGGTTTGAATCTTTGAATCCAATTATCTCAGAATGCTGTTTTTTGACTTGTCATACTTTAAAACTAGGGGTGCAAATTGTAGAGGAGGCCAAATCCCGCCCCGGGATGTAGTGCCGAGAAAGAAGAAGAAATACTTGTTTCTACGTTATTGTATTATGAAGTCATGTTGGGATTTAGTTAAATTTAAATTTAAAAGTAGATATCTATATAGCTACCCAATCAGCCAACTTAGCGTTTTCAGCGTTAGCGATCAAGCATTTTTTAATAAACCTACATTTTATTCTTTGCAAAATACGCATCTGGCGTATGGCGTTCAATCTAAAGTTTTTCAACAACACAAACAGCCTAAAATCTCTCTTAAAAAACCTAGAACATTATCCTTGAAAATTAACATGCTGGCTAAATTTCGTACCTGATAATTTTTTGATAATTCTTCAATATATTTTATTATCATAAAACAATGTTCCAAATAACGACTTATTTTTGAAATATGCTAGTTTGTATTTTTTTCAACTTGCTTATTATCTCACACTAACTGGTATATTTTTGAAAATGCCAGTTGGCAATGGATACTGTACCCATTATTGAATATACGAGTGACAGTATATTATTATTTTGTTTTCAAAATAGTAAAGTAATCAAGAGTCTGTCTTCTATAAGCTGGCGTGCGGTTTCCCCCTGCTTCAGCATTCAGCACTGCATTCCCTCTCGTTCCCTCCCATTGAAAACTTGCAACGAACGTCCGCGAACGACGTGACGTGAACGCCAGCTCATAGAATACAAAATCTAACTAAAATTCTTATTTTTATGTGATTACACATAGGTTTCTTATTCTGATCTAACATCTAATTTTTCCGATCATAAACTAAACTGAAAAGTAAATTTTGTACAAAAACATTTTTTTGCTTAGATAAATGGAGTTGTCAAATTATTTCGTCGTGAAAGAAAATACGTGTTTAACAAAGAATTAATTATTTTGATGTGAATTGTACAATATATTTAAGTAGGTACATACTTGATCTGGTATTGCAAACTAGTTTCTCCATACAAATTGTGTGCGGAGCTTGGACTTTTTGTGAGGAGACATTTATCAAAAAATGTTTAGTAGAAACGTTGCACGTGGACAGATAATAATAATATACTCTTACTTAACTATTTCATACTTTTCAGTAGCTGCTTCGATGTTATAAAGTCTTATGTAACATACATATTTAGAAAGTTAGAAATGCTTCTAATTACTTCGCAGTCTTTAAATTGTTTAAAAAAGTGTTTAAACTAGTTGATAGGTTTTGCATTGGGTGCTTTAGATACAGGTTTATATATTGTATAAATTCGGCTAAAAAATCGTTACCACATACCTCATGAATCTATCATTCCTCTCTACGGCGGTATTCTCTGGCGTAGGATATAGGGAGAGACAATTCTAATACTTAAAATTTGATAATGTTATTTTATCACCCTATAACACAAAAATAGATCAGTGTTTTATATTAATATATTCACATCTTCTTATTGTGCCATCCCCTAGTGGAAGTCGGCCACCATCGAGACGATCTTAACTTTGTCATCTGCTACCCGGAACAGTTTTCGAATCAACCACGGAGGTTCTTAAGCCACGAAATGCGGCGTCGTCCTCTGCTACGCTTGCCATTGATCTTTCCTTGAATGAAAAGTAGGGGAATGCTGTACTTTTGTCCTCTCATAATGTGGCCGAGTACTGTAGTTTCCTGGTTTTGATTACTATGCAGAAGTTATTGGTCCTTTCCCATTCGATTGAGAACTTCAACATTTGTCACCCGGTCAGTTCAAGGCATTTTGAGGAGGCGTCTATACAGTCACATCTCGAAAATTTCAACTCTCCGTGACATCTCTTGGTTTAGCGTCCATACTTAGAAATACATAGTACATTCATTTGTTGATAGGTAGCTATTGAAAAATGGAGTTATTTTTTATCAGAAATAAAAGCATAAAACACAGTAATACAACAGCTTACTGAAGAAGTAATAATAAAAAATAATAGTGATTTAATCGGCGTATAATATACTCAATGATTATCGTAAATTATTTTTCATTTTTTATCGGTGTTTCCCTACTCTTGCATGCAATCACTTCGAAACAAAATATTGAAATACCACAGTGAGACTAAATGAATGTTCATTGTGATAATACATCAACGACAGTATATTATTTACACGACGGAAGCTCATATCAGATATGGAAGTTCTATATTTTGTAGTATAATGATACATTGCAAGTTGCAACACTATAACGTATGATTCCCAATGAAGGTTCCACAAGAAATGTCGGAGACAGAAAAATCTACAACTTGAAACTGTTTTGATACAGTAAAAAAATTAGCTTGATTCGATTAGCGAGAGTTTTACTTGGAATAAAAATTGTGGAACTTAATTTGTCAGTAATGAAATTCGCCGCCTACTACGCACGATTTCTTTCGGTCGCATTAAAAATTAGCTCGCTATTATCTATCAGTTATGGTCAAATAAATGTATTGATTTTTTGCTGTACTTACTAGTATTGTTAAAAATGTTTATTGTCATGCCCAAGGCCTGAACAAAAACGATGCATGAGTGCGAGTGAGAGAGTATTCGGCACCCTTATAATATCTGCGACACGCGCTAGAGTAAGATACAAGGTCTACATATGTGTGAGTTAGTTTCCAAAAGTATCGCCGACAAATCGTGGTGAATCGCTTCACGTAGCGTCGATAACCTGCGAGCTCGTGTTGCTAAAATTGCTATTTTTTGTGTTAAACATAAAGTCAGTGGTAAATATTTTTAGTTAATTAAGTAGGAAAGATGGTTCTGTGTGTTGTATTAAAATATGGTAGCCGTACTGATAAACAAGAAGATGGTATTACGTTTCATAGGTAAGTTGATACATGTTCGTGATAATTTATTTGTATATTATTATATATTTTAATATCAGTGACCTAGTGTTTCTTTAAAATAACTTAAATTATGGATATCTTTACCTAATGGTTGCAAATACTGTATAACGTAAATAAATAGAAACTTATATTTTAATTCTGAGCGTCTAGTGCGAGCACTTTGGGCGAGCACTAGCGAAATGGTCTATGGTCTCAAACATTTGTAGACGAATGCGTTCGCTCGCCCACAAACCAAACGCACGGCACGCAGCTTCATTTAGCAATGCAACGGATGGCGTCTAGATGTATCTATAGTCTATGGTCGCGGCATGGCAGGCGAGGTGGACCGCCTCCCCCAAGGGGCGGCACACTTACCGTTTTTTTTCCAGACGTATTCTGCAGGCACTAAACTAGAAGACTCCAACCTTCGCACTGGATTAGCCAGTTCCTCACCGGCCATGGCAACTTTGCCGCCAGACTCCACGAGTTTGGCTTGATAGTAGATGGGCCGGGTTGTACCTGCGGGCATGACCACCAAGATGTTGAACACATCCTCTGGGATTGCCCGCTTATGGAATTCGAACGAGCGGAGCTGTTTGCCAGGGTCCGTCCTCACACGGGCCCAATTGGTCATGGAGATCTGGTAGCAACCGAGGCCAACTTTGCGGCATTTGAGAAATTTGCAGCGTCGTATGGGGAGCGGGATAGTCCCGACTCTTCTGTAGACTCATCCATTTTAATTCGTGACACTCAGTATGCGGGTACACAAAGCGCTTAACGTCAGCGGACAGCAGAGCCAGTCCAATAAACAAATATTTTCTTTCTTAACTTTCTTCTTTAAGCACTACGGTGCATGGTTGCAGCATCAGTCCCTTGAGGCTCCATCTCGGGACGGAGTGAGCACTTAAAATCCCTTCTTTCAGACACGTTTAAAGCGTCATAGAAAGCGGCCGTGCATATCCACGGTTGCGCATATATGACGGGTGGTGATGGGCACTTTAACGGTCATGCCCTTTATAATTTATAGTCTTGAATAGTGGGAAATAAAAATATGTTAAAATAAGTGCATATAACCAATATTATGGTAATGTTATTATTTTATTAATTCTTGAGACAATATTATTATTTCAAGATTCTTTTAAAACTTAAATAAATAAATAATAAAACATTATTAATAGGTACCCAGTTGTTTCAATTTTAATAATGTTTTGTTGATTTATTTGTCTTCGTGTTCGCTGTCAATATTGCTTTTCCTTTATTTTCATTATTATTTCTTGCCTTATTCATATAACCAACCGAAACAATATTAAAACGTTAAGTGTTTCCTACGTGCAATTAAAATGTTTTATGGGTGTTTGGGAAAACAATGCTCGGCACTTTTATTGATCGTTAAAGCTCTTCGGATACCTTTCCGCCCTGAAACTAAAGCTTTTCATTGCACAATACTCTTAATGGAAATTATCCACATGAAAATTCATATAGTGGTGCGCATTAAACCACCCACCCTTGTATCGCTTTATAGTTTATAATTCATTATTTATTTACTTCAGCTTCGTTTCAACTTATTTTAGATGTCGATTCAGGGCTCGGTGTTCACCCCTAGAGACGAGAAAAATCAGCGAGACGTTTCTATCATAGAATTTTTTAGTAGTTAATGAATCATATTTGAGTGTTTATCAAGCATAGTGAACCAAGCCCATTCTGATTATTTTTGGGTAAGCTAGGTTCAAACATAATATTTGAGTATTTCTAAATCTGTAAGGGTGTGATTTCAATTCAGAAATGTTATTAAGAGTACATTTAAGTTATTGTGTAAGGGAAATCATACCCTTACAGAATAAGAAATACTCTAAAATTATGTTTGAACCCAGAATGGACTTGGTTCACTATGCTTGTGAACCACTCATTTGATACCATAGATTATTGCCGGCCACAGACGGACAGTTCTCGTAACAGGTTGAACATGCCAGTTAATAACTCTACAGTTATCTTTGGTAGATAATCTGCGGCGCCCATAGACGGACACTTTTCGACCTTTCAGATTTGTGCCATGTTCAAACTGCCAGCGACCCCCCACTCCCGTGTTTTTGTAAAACTGTTGGAATTTCAACTAGCCGAAAGTTCTCGACTGACATTAGATGGCGGTAACGTAAAGTAGAATATACCGCACGATACAACTACGGCTGGTGTTGCTTGTTATAAAATACAAATTCATTTATTATTAAAAATATAATAATATTATGTACGCGGAGATCGCAAATATTATATTTTATTTATTTTTACGAGAGTAAAACAAAGTAATAGTTATTTATGTAAACATATTATTTTATACAATATAATATAAATGTTAAAATTTTAGAGAGCATTATAAATATTAAGTTATTGTGAAAATATAGACTAATTTTATTTATTGTATGTAGTGAATATTACAAATTATTAATTTAAGACGTTCACAACATAAATTAATATACCTAATTGTGAATGACAATGTCGCTAAATCTAAATAAAATCTAAGTATATATTTTAATAATATCATAGTAATTAATTATTATACTGATGATTGATGTAAATATAATTTTGTGGCTTATTGTATATAAAATCAATACCTTTATAAATATTACCGTTTTCTTACTTAATTAATACTGTCCATTAAAGGGAATAATTTATTCAAAAGAAAAGATTATATTTTATATTTACACGAATGTGTATAATATTGTTTCGGTGAATCGATAAAATACACAATCCACTAGCGAAATCATGATTCATTTTACCAACGTCATAGGTGTGTATTTATGTCAATTTGTTTCTAATAAAAACAATTATAACCATAATAAATTCAAAGTTAAATTATTCGTGTATCATCGTTCAAGTATACCCTACCTAAAACTAATTTAAACAATACCCCTGTGTATTTTCTCCGCGAACATAACCTCCATAGTTTTTGACACTTGCTCTGCCACGGACAATAACTGTACGTATATGGGCACGTCTGTTGACAGTTCGACAGATTTAAATGGGGTAGTTAAACTGATCTGTGGTGTGTCCACTAACGTACAGTTATTGAACAGTTATTGTCTGTGCCATGTTCAAACTGCTACGAGAACTGTCCGTCTATGGGGGCCTTATGTGATACATAGAGCACATATAAATATCTGGTATATAGAAGTACAGCTACGTTTTGCGGGGGGAGTATAGTGCTACTAGGTACAGCTAGCGAGGGAATATGAAAAATCTAAATTAATAAAATTTGCTGATAATTTATTTACATTTAAATATGTAATTATAGTATGTTTATAATATCGAATTTCGATCCAATACAAATTAAAAGAATTTTTATTCATTTTAATTTTTATTTCCTATAAAAAAACTCGAAAACTTGTATTGTGAATAAACATACAATAAATAATAAAAATCTCTCTTATAATTGAGAGAAAAGAGTAAAAATAACCATATAAATAAATACAGTTAACAATTATATTGAATGACTTCATAAAAATAATTAAAAAAAACATACATAGGTTTTATTCAATTTTATATATTTAGAAGCACAGAACAGATAATAAATATAATTCTGATATGCTGTATTCAATACGCTACATTTTGATGCTAGGTTTTGAATGTGAGTGTCCTACGAAAATGAAACACGTGCAATAGTGCAATAGTCCAATATTAAATGAGCGTCAATGCATAAACCGAGAGCAGTTGTCAGTATCCAACGTATGACGTATTCTTGACACGTGCTTAAGTTCTAAGTAAACTCGAGATCGGTTACCTGCTACTCCTTACCCGTTGGGTATTTCAGTTCCCTGTTTAGAAGGTTGATTAAAGTTCATATATTGTATGGTTCGTATTTAATCGCCAGATGTCCATAGTAGCAGTAATACTTTCCCTTAAGTAGATGTCATCATCGTCGGCGCTACAACCCAATGTGGATCTTGGCCACCTCCAAGAAACGTCTCCACTCCCCTCTGTCTGCCGCGAGCTCCCTCCACCGCCTCAGTCGCAGAGATGCTGTGTCTCTTTCTATACAGTCAAGCCACCGCAGTCTAGGTCTCCCGACCCTCCTTTTCCCTTCTGGTCTGTTGAAGAGAAGCCTCTTTGGTGGTTGGATGTCTTCCATCCTTGAGACATGGCCAGCCCAACGAAGTCGTCCCACTTTCACGTGTGAGACTACAGGGGGATCTTCATACAACGCATATAATTCATGGTTGTACCTTCCTCGCCACGTGCCATCTTCCTCACATACAGCTCCCTAACATAAGACTCTTCTTAATATCTTTCTTTCAAAGATATCCAGCTTCCTCTCATCTTTTTTTGATAAAGCCCAGCATTCCGAAATTTGTACGACGTCAAGAAATGGGGTAGACGGTTTGTGTCTGATCTTTCTTTTCATAGTAAGTTTTTAGTTCAGGTTCGGGAACAAACACGTAATGTCTTATTTATTTAAATACCTACATAAATCACACCCCCAGACCTACACTGACGTAAGTCAAAATCAGCCATTTTCCAGGAGGGCCGAAACAAACTTTTTGAACCATGTTTATGGTACTTGATTTAATGTCTAATGCCCATTTTTGTAGAATTGGAAAAAAATATCTTTCTAGTGGCATTCATTTCAGAGTATCGGGGTAACTGGAGTGTTCTTCTCGATATTTGACTCAATTTATTTAAAATAACACTGGATTTAGGGGTATATCTCGTTAAATATTTTTTTTAGAGATACGCCAGTGTTCTCCTGAGATAGAGAAAAATAAATGTAATTGAACTGCATTCATAACTCAAGACAACAAATTTCAGACTTACGTCAGTGTAGGTTTGGGGGTGCGAAATAATGTCCACATTTATATTTATCAACCGGTTCGCGGAAACGTTTGATGGCACATCACTGGGCTTTTACACTTCTGAATGAAAAACACCCTTTTATGCCACCTGCGTAGGAGGTCAACCTTAATTTTCAGATGAAACCGATTGAATTAACTTCCCACAACTGCTCGGTTACCTACATCACGGCAACCGTTTGTGACATGAGGTAGATGTGAATTCTAAAATAATAATTCAAGAGATATTTTTTACCACTCGGAAAATATAATACGATAAGTTACGCGTATATAAATAGGTATGTACTCACATGTTTTTATTATATTTTTTCGTTGTTGGTGAATTCATCCACAAATATAATGTTAAAATAATAAACATACTGAACGAAAATAAAAATATCTATTTGACCCTCATAAAGACACTGATGAAAATCTTTTTTGTATTATACCTATATAAAGCTTAAATATATGAAAATGATTTAGCATTACACATTCTTTTGAGGAAAGCATTACAACGTTATCCTCCCGAATCTGCGAAAAACTGCAAGCATTTCAATACGAATTAAGAATCACGAAATCAGTAAATTCCATACATTATAAAAAAAGGTGCAGATATTTGGCTGTTATATAATACATAGGTAATTTTGTAGACACTATTTATTAATGCACTAATGTACCTACATAATATAAATTTGTCTATCAATGTCTACCAATTCAACCACACTAAAAAGGTTGAAGAATCGCCATGACACACTGTTATACAAAAAATCTCTAAGATATAGTATGTAGAAATTTTTAGCGTTGCAATATGTATTTTGTTTTTAAAACTATATTTTATTGTTTAATTTGAATTTTTCTTGAGTTATTGTTGTTTTTTTTATTTTATTCCTTTTGCTATAAAATTATTTTTTGGTTTGTTGTTTTCTCTACTAATTTGATTGACCTGTAATCTTTATTCTAAATGTCATATTGTGAACGTCTTGAATTGATACTTTGTTATGTACTCAATCTGTATTTTTTTTATATAAATTAATTAATTACATAGTAAAAAAAATTGTTGTATTTTATCATATTATATCAATTCCATGGATTCAAGGAGTTGTTAAAAACAACTATTTACTCGAGTGGAACTGCATGTCGTATGAAGATATACTAAAATGCTCATACATGAGTTTCTAAATATAGTTACCTACATGAATTAACTGGCCAAGGAAAAGAAAACTTACAGAATGTCACCACAAAGAAAGGATCCATTGTATTTTATATTTTAAGACCCTGGAAAATTGTAAGATTAACCTAAATATTATACGACTGGAATATTATGCTCGAGTGTACCTTGGAATAAAGTAATATAGTATACAGAAATATATTTATATTCATTTGCATATAACATAATGATTGTCATGAATAAATGCGTATTTTTTTTAGTTAGTAAGTGAAACATCTATTCGTTTGAAATTTGTCAAAGTAGAAAGGGGTTAGTGACGCATTTTCCAGCTTGGACTGTAATAATTGCCAGTGACGGCAGTGCTTTTGGCCGAATGCCAAATTTACGAAAAAATAATAGAAAATTAAAAGTTGATTTATGAAGACACATTACACGCAGTGACAAGCGCGTGTGTGGTTTGCTCTACGTCCGGGGTCGTCAACCTTTACGCTACTATTGCTTCGACAATTATCAATATTGAAAAAAAAATTACGGTCGATGATCAATTTTTTTTAAAGGATAGCTCGAATAACAAAGATATTTTTTATTAATATCATATTTTAAGAGAGTAAAATATGAGATTAAATCGATCAATACGTTGATTGGATTGCGTTGTGTTTTTGTTGTTACTAAACAGGGAAACCCGTTTGTCTAACAATGAATCAATAAATTAATTGTACATCAAGTTTTGAGTGCTTTTGAGAAGCTTTTGAGTGTGTTCAGTTATAATATTTTGTTAGGATTTTTCACGTACCAGCATAATATTAGTTTTTATAATACTAAATCAAATTTAAAAAAAAAACAATTACAAGTTTTTAAATTAATAAAACATTGTGTTGGAATATATTGTAGATATTATATTATTTTAAATACATCTTGAAAGTACATTTGTATGTAAAATTGTACGAATCCATTATGGCCGAAAATATTTGTACGTATTACAGATGGCAGAAGAGCATGGATAACGAATGACAACCTTTGTCGATTACACGTGCTAATAATTTAAGATACGATGATTGTATCCATCAATAAAACATTTTATAAATAGATGAAGAATTTTGGTGAAATTCTTAATTAAGGTTGAGTTTAATGTTTTAGAGAATAGCGATTTTACGAGACATGCAAATTAATAATTATGATTTAGTGAAAAATTACCTTCGATGTTATCTAGAGCAGGGGGGGGCAAACTTTTTGGATGGAGGGCCAAATTCAAGAATTCAAAATGAGCGGCGGGCCGCAAGTAAAATACCATTTTTAGATATAAACTATTTATTATCACGAAAAATAAACATTTCAAAAAAATTTATGGGAAGAATGAAACTGCTGTACATTTTTTTATATTCAGGTGTTAATTTTGTCGTTGATATTCTCAAAACTGCTTGTAAATGGGCATCGGAGATATTTGATCGTTAAGAATTTTTATTGAGGTTCATGATCGAAAATGTTTGTTCACATGTATAGGTTGATCCAAAAATAACGAACATTTTTCTTGCATAATCTTTAAGTTGGTCGAATTTGTCTGAATTAAGGGCATTGTAAAATTTGGAGATTTCTTCACGACGATGCAATTCTCTTAAATCAGTGTCAAACTGCAGATCAATAATCTCAAGTTGTAGCTCTGTCGGTACACTATCAATATCTATTGAAAATGGATCGCGTACTATTGCTAAACAAATTTTAATCTATATCAATATTATTTTTTTTTAATTATAAAAAAGTTATTCGTAATCAGAAGTACAACTAATGATGGCGGGCCGCAAAAAAATACCCGGCGGGCCACATGCGGCCCGTGGGCCGCAGTTTGCCCCCCTCTGATCTAGAGGAAATAATATTTCTAATATGCATTTTAAAACAAAGAGTTTTATTTACTTCTTATCAGAATAGCACCGCACCAGAAGATAGGATACTATAAATTATTCCAAACGATTATAATTACAAATTTCAATTATATTATTTAGTAAACTATGTGTACCTACTAAAAATTGAAAATAAAATATTTTCCTTAGGGTGTAGACTTTTAAGTTGTGACATTATTTTTTTTTAATATTAAGATAATATCTTTTATTGTGTTGACTGATAATTCATGGTGGAAATGCATTGTATTATTGATTAATTTAATTTCAGTAATTTAATTTAGTTAATTTTTTTAGTACCTACATATTCCACTTTTAATAAATAAATCTGGACCGGTTTCGTGCGCCGAAAATATCCCTCTGAGACTTGATTTATTAAAAGTACCAAAAATGCGTTGTATTAATTAATTAATCAATAATTAAACTAATACATTTCCAAATTTGTAATTTTTGTCATCGATTATTAACAACCATCGCCTCTCATGGTGTATTGCGTAAGGCGCTGGTCTTTCATCCCGGAGCTCCTGGTTCGATTTCCGGTGAGGACACGATATATTTATGTGATTTTCTCAAACCCTAGTTATTTGTGATTGTTTCACTTATCTTACTAAATACACTAAAACACTACTGGTATTGGGCCTGTAGACTTGTTGTATTGGCGAAAAGAATAAAAAGAAAACATAATATGTATACACTTAATACAATATGTAAACACTGTTTTATTTAATTCAATTCAAAATTTATCTTTGGATGAAAAAAATCATTTATATTCTTCATGATAGATATATGACACTTTTTAAGTTTTTTTTCCATATAATTGAACATAATTATATAGCATAACGGGTTCCAAGCCCGTCGAGTTTCGTATTTTTTTTTTCAAATATAATATTTTGGGTATCTGAGGTGTTTTCAAGTTATGTATGTTCAAATTGTATTTAGTTTTATAATTCGTAAGTCCATCACTAGGTAGGTACATAATCGTGGTACCAATTACACTACCCCTTAATACGGATTAATGTCAAGTGTGACGAAAAAGTACTAAGTATACTATAATAACAACCCCATGATTTTGAACCGAGTTTACGATCAGTGTCGTACGATTTGACGTTACTTTACAAAAACAAAATAACTCCATTGTGCGTACGCCGCATAAGCCACTCCTGAAAAGTAATCTAGCATAGGAAATATTGTAAACAAAGTAGCGTTGCATGTGGCTTTCGAAGTGACGCAGCGTGTGGTCGTATTCATCGTTGATGTGATTAAGATTAATAGTTAATTTAATATAATTACTACAATTTATTCATTGTTGTGTGTATGTTTTTATCTAGTAATGGGTTGCATGTTAGAAAACCTAAATTTAACAGGAAGTGGGAACTTATTCACTACCTATCCTTCCTGTGATAGTAATTTCTGATTAATCGTAAAAAAATAATCAAAATGATGTAACAGGAAATATTTATAATAATTATTTTGGACGCCATTATAAGTTTCGTAATCTTGTTATGATAATGCAATGTTGACCAATTTGTTACGGATGTGACCTCTTTTAGTAGGTTTAGTTTAGATTATGAGCGAAATTGATTGGAAGAATTAGTTGCTTATATAAAATCATTATTGCAATTACTCATATTCAATCTTTCAATTTCGCTTAAAAATCAAAAACTTTCACTATAGAAACGATCATAATATTATATTATGCAGGTGTGCCAAATTATTAACTGTGTTTTTAAAGTATCCGTTTATTTACTTTTAAATAATAAAGAATATGTAAAAGATAAAATATTATATAATTATCTTGGGAAATGTGGGAATAATATTATGTATTGTAAAGCCTAGTTAAAGGAACGGGTTATCAAATAAGAAATATATTCACTGAATTTTTCTATCAATAAGTTGACTGTGTCACAAGCTGTATGACATGATGCACCATCCTGTTGGAACCAAATGTCGTCCAAATCAAAATCATCTAATTTATGTTTCTTGAGAGTTCTCCATTGATAGTAACTGAATTGCCATTTTTCTTTAAAAAAAAATATGGTCCAATCACACCTCCATGGATGTAAAGGTGTTTCAAGAATAGCATGTGGGTTTCATTACGCCAAATGCCATAATTGTGCTTATCTATGAAACCATTTAACCAAAATGAGCTTCATCACTTGATTATTGTTGTAATAATTTTTAACAATTTGAGACTGTGTATCTTTCCATGAAGATTTTCCAAACAATAAATACTGAACACAAATGCCAATTTTGGTGGACATCAGAAAAAAGTTGCTTTTATGACGTTTTAAAAATCTATATTACTAATTTGATAACCATATAGTTACGTAGGTAGGTATTACATGAGTATGTAGCAGAGTATAATTATACTATGTTCAGATTATTGAATAGATATTAATATAGTCGTAGAATCCACATAAATCAAATTTTACAGGAGGCACAAAAACGATTTTGGTATAGTTTTCGGTCAAAGTTAACATACACAATAGACATAAACCTTAAGTGCATGAAGATAATTATTTTGCTGTTTTACGTTCCCAATCTGATATTATAATTTATTCAGTTGATTAAAGACAAATCAATAGAAACGATGGTTAAGTCTTTTTTCCCATTTCACTCCTTTCTTTTTAAACTAAATTGTAAACTAAATTTGGATAATAATTCGGCATTTGCAGCAAATATCCTTTGGAAACAGCGTGTATTCAATGTTGTTATCCAATTACTTATAATTATTTTGAAAAAAACTGAGGGTTAAATCCTTTTTCCTTTCTACAGTCGAATTATGTTGTAATAATTCACGATTATTGATAATTTAGGAGGAGGCCTTTGGCGTCTGTGTGCTAGGCATACTTTGCACATTACGAGAGGGTCCAATATTTTTTGTTTTATAAATAACATATTATTAAAAAGAAAATTAATCTGATATTACTAACCGAGATACCAAAAAGGGTAGTTTTCTTTCTAAAAATTTCAATAAATTCGGAAAAAATGCTATCAATAGTTTAAAATGATTCGTTCTAAATAGTAGTTTTTTTTTTACGGAAAAGAAGAAATATATGACAGTTGAAATAGTCCAAAAGGTCCAAGGACGGCTCGCTCAATTCTCATAGTGTATTGAAGATACGACTGTGGATGCTGCATGCTGCACATTGACACCAGTCAGTGGAAGTGAAGAGCAACGTGCCAAGAGTCATCGCGCCACACCCAAATTCTGTGGACGAATGCCAGGACACTCCCGACTCGTGGCGGTAAACATAGCAATGAAAGCTCAGATATCTGGAGCAAAATGCAGGCAGGTATGCATGCACTCATGAAATCGACTCTTCTTAACTGAATTGATTTGATTCGAGACTGACTTCATATTATGTACCTACATAGAGATAGAAAACAGTTTTGCGTTAGTCTGTCATTCAAAATTTCAGTAGAACATCGAAATATATAACATGTAATCCTGTAAGCATTGGATAATCAAATTAAATAAATGAACATAACGATGCCGAAATAACAACGTTATTACAAAATTATTATTTTAAATAAGAAATGATCTTATTTTTTTTTATTAGTAAAGAATTGATATTGAGAGACAATAATACATTAAATATTCATGGAACATAATATAGATTGCGCATGTTGCAAATTTCTTATAATTTACGTGCCTATTACAAAATTCGGTTCTTGTCTTTTTGTTTTGATATTTTGAAAATGGACGATATACTGGATTATTTGTTAGGTTAGATCAGGTTCAGTTAACATTCTTGAATTAATGAATTTTGCCGAATTATGAAAATTGCCGCTGTTCCCGCCTTGCTTCCAGGAAACAGATTTGTTCCCAAAATTCAATAAATAATGTACAGTGAAAATCATAGATATAGGTAGAAATATAAGTATATTATATTGTTAACAAAGAGTTATTTAAAAAATTGTGTAGGAATACTAAAAAGTTGATAGTAAAAATGTTAGCCAAATGATACTATAAGAATACCAATGATTTTTAATAAATGTCTTACGGTAAAGTTTGGGAAAGTATTTTAATCTAGAGATTCTCAATCTTTTGTATGCCAAGCACCTTTAAAAGATTGTTTGAAAGTGAATAATTTTTATATGTCTGTAATGCAAATATGAATTCTCGTATTTCTATTCCATTTTTTTCAAACTTAAAGTATTTACAAAGAATATACTTATTATATAATGCAGACATCTAAAACCTTTCCTTTATTCTCAGAATACTTGTAACGCCATTCATTGTGTGTGAGTGCATCCTAGGTTGGGAACGCGTAATGTAATTTTTACAAAATTAATAGCATACGGTTTCTAGAAACAAACAACATTATTAATAGATATAACACATTAATTAGCAATGCTTTAGGTATTAATACACGTCTCACAATAATCCTCCATTTCTACCCCCTCCCCTCTCACAGAATTAACAATAATAATAATTGTTTTTATATTGACTAAAACTTACCATTTGTATGTGTAAAAATATTTGTATTTGTCGAATATCTATTAATTATTGAGAGACACTACTATAGTAAATTTTATTGTTTGTACGTATACTTTGGACTTTTCAAAGTATGTTCTAAAATCTAAATGGTACGATGGCAGGTTTAATGATTAATAGTTTTATTATATTTTACTAATATTATATTACACATGAACGTAGATATATTAATATGGAGTCTGGTGAATAAAATAAAATAATTATTAGTATTTAGTATTTTTAACAAAATAAAATTTTGTCGTTTGTAGTACCAACTCAATTTGTAAGCATTAGCTGAAAAAATGTCAAGGTATTCATTAGTTATGTTGTTTGTGTGTGTGTGTATTTTTTAATATTATGTAATAACGTATAGAAATATTTGAGGTGTGGGGGAAAATGGAAAAAATACTGCAGGCATCAGTCAAAATTCTTCTGAAAATATTTCCAACGAATTAAGTAATTTGACATAAGTGAAATAGTCGTGATCAAATATGGAGATATTCATTTATGAGAGTGACGTGCAATTAATCATCGTTATTATATAGGGCACGCATAATGAGCTTTTCTGTGTGAATGCTGAGAATTATAATTTTTATTCTTCCGGTCCGTGAAAAGACTCATTTATAATCCTAATTTAAAACACTTCAAAAGTATGTCAGCCATCTGCGCTATTTTTCAGTCGAATGAATAAGCCTACTAGAATATTGAATTTCAACACTTTTTTTTGAAGCGTTGAATAAAAATGTGTTAATTATCAAAATATTCTCTAGAAAAAATTTAAAATTACTTACGGAAAATAACCTATTTACGCAATATTTTTGACAATTTATTTAACTATCAATTTCCGCTTTGCTTACGTGTTCTTTACAATATCAGCCATACAAACCATTATATGCATATCATTATATTATTAACTTAATTTGATTCAATTTAATTTAATATCTTACTTTATTACAGTAAAAATTTATATATATATACTCCAGTGAAGAACAACGATAATAACATGAATTCTTGTTATAAAACTAGAAACATTAACTTCATACAAACATTTTCTAGAAAATATTTTACCGCAATAATATGGGTATCATTCAGCGGGTTAGAAAGAAGACCCTTTTTTGAGTTGCTCCGCTCCAGCTCCGCTCCAGCTCCGCTCCAGCTCCAGCTCCGCTCTGCTCCAGGGCCTGTTCTACTCCGAGTAAAAAGTTTTATTATGTATTATATGTAAATGTTAAAAATAAAAAAAATGAGTAGTTTTGAAATAAGGTTTATTATTCGTCATTTTTCTTATTAATTATATTTAACAAAACCGACAGCAAATCGTCTATCTGACTCTTCTGTTAAAAAAGTGAGGATATTTATCACTTGGCAGTGTTGGCGTACGTTAAATAATTCCAATGTTGCAAAGTGTCAAATTTAATATTATTATTTGATTTTAATAGGAAGCTAGTAGGCACTACAAATTTTCAGCGCCCCGGCTCCGCTCCGGGTAAAAACCCATTACTCCACTGCTCCGTGCTCTTGCTCCTAATTCCGCTCCAATGCTATGGTATGATTTGAATTAATGTAGTGATGGAAACGAATGCTAAGAATTTCATGAACGACAAAGAGGACGAATATACCCACACAAAAATAAACGTGACGGACTGACTCTCGAAAATATTTCCCCAGAAAGTTCTACAGTTCATAGTAAGGAGGGAAAACAATCAATTGAAATAATAGGTCATCGTCAACGGAAGTATCGAGGGTCACCGTGGTAGAGGGACCCATATCAAATGAACGACACTACGGGCCATTCAATACCTTTATCTATTGACTATTCGAACGGTCGAGTTATGTGATCATTATAGAGATATAACTAGGATAATTATTACTCAGTGACGTCCCGTGAGGGTAAGCAGGTAATGCGTTGCTTAGGGGGGGGGGGGGAATGAATAAAATAATAAGATCATTATAACTTTTTAGAGCAACTACACTTTACAGCAAAGTACCATCATCTTAGTTAAAGTAAGTTAATTATTAATTTTTATGTAATTTTTTCAAGATTTTTATTATATTTATCTGTTAAATATAACCAAAAATAAAGAAGGAATAAAATAGGTAGTAATGTAATAAACAGCTTTGCATAATATTATAATTTGATACTAAAAATGAAAGGGGACATTATTTTAAGTCTGCTTATGGGTAGAATTTTACCTAGAGATCTCACTAGATTTAACAGGAGTAACGATTCTCAATAGTGTCGGACATGAAAACGAAGACATAAATCTGGTAGGTTCGATTTTCGTGCTCGCAAATTTTATTTTCTTGTTTTTTAGCCAGAATGTAATAATCTCCTATATATTATTATCCTACAGCTTTGCCCGTTTTTGCGAGCGATTGTGTGCCTTATTCGTCATGTCCAATAGGTTTAAATGAAAAATCGGTTCTCGGATCGTGAAATATCGGTAAACCATAGTTGACAGCCGTTTGACGAAATTCCACCCGATATCGGTGATTTTTATTCATTTCCCGATACATTTTCCAGCGACACGCCACTTTATTGACAACTGATTATGTCGGGAATTTATTTTTTCACAATGTTTGCAACACTCAAACCGACTAACCAAAGATGGCCGCTTTAAATTTAAAATGCGTTTTAACCGATATATACAATCGATTTTCACAAACTAATCATAATAAGATAAACCGATAAACATATTAGAACTGATTTATTTAATTTTTTATGAATTAAGTTCTTTGTTTAAGTTAAGTTTCTACACCTCTGACGGAAAGGAAGTCTTTTGAAACTGCGCGTATTTATCACGCTATGTATACTAAATTACGGTATTTCAATTGACTCACCACATATTTACTCATCAGATGCATTCGAGTAACTATAATTTGAAGTTAAAGCACAATTTTGTAAAACTTAACGCAGTCACAAAAAAATCACTTTTAAAAACTAGGTAACATCCGTCATTTGTTGTTTCACAGGTCACAGGTGATATTATTTACGTCTCATAATGATTTAAAAATGCACAGCACTATATAATAACTCACATTATTTATAACAAGTACCCATAGATAACTTTACTATAATTATTCAAATAAACAATAACATTTATACGAATTTCGATTAAAACTGATCATTTCATTGAAACGCGGGCGCACGAAATATCGACGATTTAACATAACCAAGGAATAATATTTCCAAATTTAATGTCACTTTTTTTTTGTACGGCTGTTGGATGAATTTTTTTTGAACCAATTAAACTTATATACATTTAATTAGCTCATTATATAACCCAAAAATATTTAAAAGGTATCAACCAGTGTTGCCAACTAAAATTTTCAAAGTTCAGTAGATTTTTTGATTTTTTCTTCAAAATATCAGTAGATTGACAAAAATGTATAAAATTCAACGATTGTGTTTGGTGAAAGCGTGCATATTGACACAATCTTACAAGTGTCTTTTAAAAAATCATGTAAAAAGTGACTTTTGTTCATCACAAATATCATAATTTCTTCTTTTCCTGACAAAAAATTCAGTAGATCTAATGAAATTCCAGTAGACACGGCAACACTGACTATGCGATCAACCCAGCAGTGTTGCCATGTCTACTGAAATTTCAGTAGATCAACTGATATTTTTTGCCAATATACTGAATTTTTGATTTTTTTTTTCGAAATTCAAGAAATCTACTGATATATGTGTTTCTCTATAATTGTAAATTAACTGATGATTCTTTTAATAATAAACTTGAAATGATTTACGCATGACCTTTTTTGATGTTATACACTTCTAAATTGAAATATCATCATCGTAATCATCGACCTGAACCAATTCACTGCTGGATAAAGCCTCCCTACCCTGATTCTACTCCTTTCTGTCATTTGAATTGCTGTATTTATCAAAATCTGAGATATTATATTTATCTACATATTCGTATCGTTATCATCATCATCATCATCAACTAGGATCAATCCACTGCTGGATGAAGGGTTCTGCAACCTGATTCTACTACTAGCAGTTAAACGAATTTGTGATACTATACCTATTTATATCCTTATCGACATCGACCTGAACCAATCCACTGCTGGATTAAAGCCTCCCTAGCCTGATTCTATTCCTTTCTGCATTTTAATTGCTGTATTTATCAAAATTGGTGATATTATATTTATCTACATATTCATATTGTCATTATCGTCATTGACCTGAACCAATCCACTGCTGGATAAAGGCCTCCCTAGCCTGATGCTACTCCTTTCTGTCTTTTGAATTGCTGTATTTATCAAAATCGGTGAAATTATATTTATCTACATATTCATATCGTTATCATCATCATCATCAACTAGGATCAATCCACTGCTGGATGAAGAGTTTCCTAGCCTGATTCTATTCCTTTCTGTCATTTGAATTGCTGTATTTATCAAAATTGGTGATATTATATTTGTCTACATACTCATATCGTTATCATCATCATCATCAACTAGGATCAATCCACTGCTCGATGAAGGATTCCGCAACCTCATTCTACTACTATCAGCGAAATGTCAAACTGTCTGACGTGAATAAAAAACCCATCCCGAAGAGAAAACTATGGCGCCATCTATGCATACTTCACAATTGTATTAAAATCCAACACCGCCAAGCCGTCTGCAAGACCTAGCGAGACAGACTGGCGAGAGCCAGCTGGCTCAGCTAGTCAATAATAAATAACTATAAGTATAACACAGGCGGATATGAAGCAGCAGCATCATCGGCTTAAATATATCTACAACATCATCGTCAATCTGAATATTGCTCTATGAACGCGTCTCCAAGCCGAGTCTACTCCTCTAGGTCCTATTAATTTCACTGCTACGTACTTCCACAGATAATTGAACCATTTCAGACTATTTGTACATCGTGGATACCACAGAATGACTAGATTTGTCCAGCGATTGTCCCTTCTAGAGCTGTGTCTAATAATGGGAACCCACAAATAATGCGTTATCTTCAGGGTGTAGTTTTAAGAAGGTAAGATTCAGGAGAGTTAACAATATGCATTTAAAGGTAGTATTGGGTCTGTATTTCTTGCGTTTAATTTATCGCACTTTATGGGGCCTCTTAATATTACTTTACACATGCACAGATGCTGATTTACTACTAGATATCTTTATTATGTTGTATCATTGTTAAAGAAATGAGTGATTTTAATAATGTCGATACACGGATTTTTGGTCAGACTAAAAGCCAGAAGATAAAAGGTAACTTTTAATCGATACGTTCGTCCTAAAATTTCATCCTAAACTTAAAAAAACATAATAATAAAACAATCTACGGCTGAGTAGGTACTCATATTAATAAATTTAACACAATATAAGTGCATTTCAAAACCAATTATGTCACCAGTAATGGAATGAAGGGAGTTGATATTCGCATATCCGGTAAGTAAGCTAATACTCAGAATCTGGTTGAGAGTTAAACCAATTTGCATCCATAATGTCGGGTCATCTCTGTACCCAAGCTTTGCTGTCGGACATTGGCCACCTCTGAGGCTTTACTAGGGTTAATTCAATAATTCTGCATGTATATATAACATAATAGATATAATTAAAATGTTATAAAAGCAAGAGATTAGAATATACATATACTATATTATATATATGCTTGTTATAGCTATTATATTAAAGCATTTTTTTTTACTCCGGTTTAAACATATTCCAACAAAAGTTTTTCATACTTTGAACACAAATAATATTATGAAAGAATATGTACTGTTTTCAACTTATTATTTCATTAATATACATTTATAACATTTCTTGTTACGGGGATTCCTCTATCATATTTTATATTTTGTTAGATTGGGATTTGTTTAGGTTGGATGTAATTATGTTGATAATAATATGTACTTTAATATTTTTAATTAGTTGACAATTTCTATTTCTTAAGTTAAAATTATGAAATATACACCTGTTTAGTAAAAATATTATTTTATTTGATAACTAGTACCTATTGTAAAGCCGCTGTATTATTATTACACTATGTCAAAACTAAGCTAATCAATCATACGACAAACTGGCCATTTTTGTTTTTTTTCAGTTTTAGATTTTATATGTATTTTTTTCATGTTTCATGTTGACATCTATTAGTACCTATGCATAAATTTATTTTTATAAGTACATCGTTTAGAATTGGTTGTTAGCAACGGGCACAGAGTTTTCCGATATTAGTTGAGGAAATTACTACTTCAATAGAAAATTAATTGAGAAGTTTTATCAATAACATTACGTGTCATATCACAGTTAAAATATTTTTTATTGATTTTTCATGATAGTGATTGGAAATTAGCCTCTTCAAAATTATTCAAACGTTTTACACCAAATAAAACTTTCTTTTGATTATTATTTTTTGTAGTCGTTGCTGACAGTCGCAGAATCCACTGATCAATCAGTCCAGCGAGTCGGGATCCTTCAGCGTCCTCGTCATATTTCAACTTTTACGATAACTAGCACATTGCAGGCACACTATCTAGCAGGTAGGCTGTTGAGATTCGACAAAAATAGTGGACACTAAGCTTTGTCAGTCATACTTATATTGAACTAAGAATGCAATTTACAGATGGTGTAGGTAAGTTTTTAAAATTCAGTTAAACTCTGCCTAAACTAAACCATAGTTTAGGTATGCTATGGGTGATCTGACAAAAGTGGTGAATATTTTTTTCGTCATACTTATTTATTTTCGTTGAATTAAGAATACATAATATTACAGATGGTGTTAGTTAGTTTTTTTAAATTCATTAAGCCCTGTCTAAATCAAACCACAATCTAAAATTATATATAGTTTAATGGCATAATTTTAGATATTTTATAGATAAACGATTTTTTTTTACTATTATTTTCTACGGCTTGGATTAGGCAAGGTTTGATTGAATTTTGAAAAACCAACAAACACCATCTACATATTGTAGTATTAGTTCAATGAAAACAAATAACGTCAAATACGTTTGACTGACAAAATTTAGTGTGCACTATTTATATGAGATCTTACCAGCCTACATCCACCCTTCGCCACTGCTATATTGGTTATGACCGAAGACACCGGGGATATGCCTACGGACAACGTAGCGAGTCAAGATTTCGAAACGTCTTCTTCCACCAATGAATCTTAAAAGTATCCAGCTATTTTCTGTCTCTTGCCTCTATAGTTCAACACCGTAACGGTACGCGAAGAATCGTCCTAGAGATTACTCAAATAAGAAAATTCCATTTAAGGGGGATGCTTATACTATCAGAGGCGAAAAGAGGCACCTAACGGAAAAATACGAAGCTTGCAATTTGAGATTTTTTTTTGATAATTTACAATTTCAACTATAGTAATTAATAAACATGTATCTGAAAACACTAAAAAGATTTTTTATTTTTTTTTAAATTAAAAGATAAATTGGAAATTGTAAAAAAATGTAATAAAATGTGAATTCGTTGCAGGGTCAAATCTTATTATTACATTATATTTTATGGCCATATTTATAATTAAAATTTAGTTTATTAAGTTCTAGATTTTTTGTCGTTTAGATTTTTGATTAATTCATCGTTTTAATATTTTTTATATATATTTTAAAAAACATCGATTTTTATAAAAATATAAATGTGTATAACTTGAAATCCTTATTATTTATATCAAATTTTATTTTAGGCATGGTCACAATATTGAAGCTCGAGTTGATATACATAAAAAGGATTTCAAGTTATACACATTTATATTTTTATAAAAATCGATGTTTTTAAAAATAAATATAAAAAATATTAAAACGATGAATTAGTCAAAAATCTAAACGACAGAAAATCTAAAACTTAATAAACTAAATTTTAATGATAATTATGACCATAAAATATATTGCAGTAATAAGATTTGACCTTGCGACGAATTCACATTTTATTACATTTTTTTACGATTGTAAGTTTATCTTTAAGTTTAAAAAAAATAAAAAAATCTTTTTAATGTTTTCGGATACATATTTATTAATTAATACAGTTGAAATTGTAAATTATCAAAAAAAAATCTCAAATTGCAAGCTTCGTATATTTCCGCTAGGTTCTCTGCTGGCATGCGTCTCCCCCTTAATCTAAAGCCGCGACAAAAAATTCTTTTAAATATTTTATTATATTTCCGAAAGATGTACCCATAGAATAAAATAAATCCCTGTCCAAATGCATCCACGAGAAAATTATTCAGTGCTAAAAATACAAAAATTTCTACAAAAGATTTCCATTTGTGATTTTGGCCAAAAACAGCGGTTGTTTAAAAAAAGTCACGAAAATATTTTCGCCGGGAAATGAACAAGCATCAGCATTTTCTTTACTTATATTATCTTAAAAATGCTTGGTCGCTTTTAACCTAATCCGACGTTCCACAACAACATTATACGCCGAGTCACAAGAGAAGAACCTCAAAGAAAATTATTTCACAAAGAAAATATACTAAATATATATAACGTAAACAACTACCCCTAAATTTAGCATAAGTAAACTAAGTAGGTATGTTTTTATTCAACTAATAATAATTCACCAGATTTGAGAATGTAACATTCTTAATCGAAGATACATACACACGGTCTTGAGTCCCGCCTGCCATCATATTATTTTTCATAAATGTTAATTTTGTAATTAACGTGTTAATTTGCATTTGAAAAGTAATTAGCAAAAACACAATTTTGTGCGGCCCGTAAGCTATGGGTTAATATAAGTAGTGGTAGAGAATTGTATTGAAATTGTCATGGTAAATATTGTATATTATTACGTTTTATAGATCTCTAAATTTATTTTATATGTATAATAGAATTATTTTACAGTTTCACCATAGGTATGCCAAAAGCGATTCGTAGTTCTATCGGTAATATTTCCTACAATGCTACCAAACACTACTGATATAACTGCCAATATTTTTTTCCATGCCCACCGTAAAAGTATGGAATTATTCCAGAATACCTTGTAGAATATTTATATTTTAATTAATGGAAACATAATATAGTCATTCAATTTTGATGATAAAAAAGCTTACTTAATTATATTACAAAAAATATATCATACATTAATAAGTAGATAGATTACCTACATATTATTACATATCATTTTTGCAATGTGTAGTTAGATTCAAAGAATGACCTCGTCGAGTTCAATGATTTGATCGAACGGACAAAAACAAATACTCATGAATCCCAAGAAGATACTTCCACAGTAGGCTTCAGGTTACTTGCCGGATTATAGAAAAGAAGTACATACATACGAATTATATACAATTTTGTATTTCAACAAATCGTCACTCGATTTAACTTGTTGCAAAATGAAAATGTTTGTATTTTGATTTCTCGTCTAATTTGCCGCAGATATTTGAATGCCATCTTCAAACTCGATTGACTGAAAATTATGCACTTACAATAAGTAAAAACTGGAGCGATGAAACGAAGAAAGCCACATACAGCATATCGTATAGTTTAACTGGATATTGTAGGAATATTTTATAGTAATGCTACTAATTTTACATATTATTTATGTTGTATTTTTTTTTACATTACTTGTTAAGTACCTAAGTGTCAATGTTGTGTTTATATAAGACTAAAATTAGTATGTTAATATGCAGATGTTTATTAAGTTTCCAGCTGAAAACACTCATCTCCAGTGTGTTGTCTTACATTTCGTTCGGGAAAACAAACCTTTAACATCGTGAGGTCGAAGAAAGTTGAATCAGTGCCAAAATGTCAATATTCACGATTCCGCTTGAGCCAGCATTACACGCCGCAGATAAGAAAATATACTTAAGATTTTATTGGTATCTATCGACCGAGGTACCTACATACTTTTTTTTTTAAATTACATTATAAAAAATATTTGTTGTACTGTAGACGTGTAAACATTAAAATTTTGTAAACTAAAAACAAGTACCTACGCAAATACATAGTGGTTTTACAATATTGGAAATTATATCTTTTACCATTGTTTTACGAGTTTTATATCGTAAAACCAGTTTTAACTAAATGCAAGGCTTGATTTATTAGTTTTCAACATTACTAACGATCGCCAATGATTTCAGATTTTCTTACGAATATTTTTAACCTATATTTTTTGTGATTATATAATATAATAACATACAATTAATAAAAAAAATATCAGACCGCGACTGGCAGACGTTTGATTTTTATTATTATCAAGTAAAAAATTAATCTGTGGTGTGTATGTATATATTTGTATGCTTAATACCTATGGAAAAGTAGATAGTCAGTAGAAAAAAAATTTAGTCGGTGATTCAAATTTGTATCTACAGAGAAGAGTAAGTACACAGATTTGAGGATGTTGGTTTCAAAGTCGGTTTCTTCCAAATTCCGCCATTTTGAGATAATCACAAAAACTATCAAGTACATACATTTAGGACTACAAATAAAATATTTAGGTACTTTTTGTAAATAACTAGGAAAATCGAATAGCAAAATAAAAGCTCATTAAACATCATTTAAATTAAGTAATATAAAATCTTGATAAAATTTAGTCGTAAATATAAAAAAATGGCGGTTATAAATATAAATGACTTTGTAATCAACCCTGTTTTAATTCGATTTAACTTACAAACATAGCAAGGTTTAATATTTATTTTTATGAATATAAATACGATGGAAAAGTACGTACAGAATTAGAATCAAGAAAAATAGCAAAAAAGTAAAAAAAAATAAGGATGTCGACTTTGAAACTAATAGCCTCCTCAATGCATGCTATCTAATGGTAATTTAAAAAAAAAGTATGTTTTAATTATAACTGGTTAGAATTGGGAGTTTTGTTGGCCACGATTAAAAGCTGTATAAAAAGAGTATATTATTATAATATACTTGCAGTTATACCTAGTAATATTATTTTCCTTCACTACCTAACACAATAACATCACGAACTGTTTTATAGGGTAACTTTTACAAGCAGTAACTGTTGGCGATATATTTTTTTTCATTATGAAAGTGCTTACGTGACTGAGTTTTCTTTTCATTCAGAAATGGCCGTCCCGTAGCACACAATAGTATTTTCCTTCAGGTGTATAAACATGAACGCTAAGGTGTGTTACGTCATACGAGCAAATAATGTTTAGTAACAATGAATGACATATTATTATGTATTATGACTTATGACCATACATAATAAATCGATGGGTTAGTGCACACGTGTCGTATGTCCAGTTTTGTGTGGTTTGATAAGATTTGAGTTGAATAATTCGAACCAATTGAAATTGAATATGAAATAAACATTATTAAATTTTTGTGTTTGAATGAGGTAACATCTTCTCAAATAACATATTATATAGAATTTAGATGTAGATATATATAATATTTTTTACATCATAATTTTTTTACATCAAACGGGTGTTATGTGTATAATAACTAAATTTTGGTAAAAACCGGATATACATACAGTGCTCCGCGAGGTTTAAGCGTCGGCCTATAGTGTCGTGAGTCCTAGGCTCGAATCCTGGGTCTGGCAAGTACACATATTGTTTTTCAATTTGTGTATGAGTCAGAGTATGGACCTAATAGGTTGAGTAAGTGGCTGACATCCATTTCTCGTAAAAACAAAGTCTGTTAACACAAACCTCCACTGTGTGGAGGCCCATATGATTTTATTAGGTTTGGACATGGTCGGAATAAAATGTGTACTAGAATATGGTTATATTATATATTTCTTTAAATATTAAAACAATGTGTAAAACTATAAAGAGCTTAATTACCGAGCTATAAATTTAAATATTGTTCAAAATTAGCATTTATTCTTCATTGAAAATATATACCCACATTGCTTGAAAAATTCTCAAAAACTTATACATACATTGGAACATTCTTTGTTAAAAAATTGTTTCAGGTCGGATTTGAGCACATATCTTGCTTGCTGAATGGACTAGGGTTATTACCACTTAGCTACAGATCCAAGTGTTAGCACTTTATAAGGTATGGGAAACACTGCCAATATGACTTTCTTTTAAATATAAAAATTAAAAACAAGCGTTGAAGGTAACCGTATATATAAATATAGACATACGAAAATGGGGTAAGAACGTCTTTTGGAACCTCTAATTTACACAAAATTTTGGAAATATAAGGTATAATAATGTGTATGTAGGTATGTACTTGTTATGTCAAAATGGAACATATTTAATATTTAAACCATAATAGGCTCAATATGATAGAAGAACCAATATTTTTGATCAAATCACATATCAATATAGAATTTAAGTTATAACAGCATTATTTATTTTTTTAAGTTTCTACCATCATAATAATGAACATTAATATTGTTTAAGAAAGCTTTGAATTTGGTATAATCTCGATATTCGACAATGTTAGTGCATATTTGGCATAATTGTTATAAATGTTGACAGTTAAGTGAGTGTCAATCAGCAGCACTATGCCCACGACACGAGATGCGCGGTCTATCGGGGTGGGGATTTCGTATGAGTGTGGTGGGAAAATGTTACTGACCGCAGGTACAACGGAAATAGATTGATATGTTCCTTAAAGCAAAGGTGGCTGCTTCTCAAAGATTGCAAATAACACAACCAAATAAAAATAAACTTAAATAATAGCACTACAATCCGACGTGAATTTTACCCGCCTTGCGAAAAGGTTTCTTTACAGATTGTTTAAACGGCGCTAGTCACCTAGTGTGTAGGTCCAAACACACATTGAAAATGACTACCTACATAAATCATAAACGGACACGTTACTATTTGTTTGTCGCTGGCGCCCCCTTTCCACAATCTTTTTGTACGTATAAATTCATAGATACAGGTAGTGTGAAAAAAATAGAAGTAGGGGGTGGAAAAAAGAGATGTAGGTACCCACTACCTACGTGAAAGAGCAGAATATTTTAGCTATCTAACTCGCTGCTTTTCGCTTTGAATTTTTAATGAATTTATTTATATTTTAATACGACGTTTAGATTAAAAGTTTGGTGACCTAATATTCTACAATGTCCTTCGAAATTTTGAAACAAATATTACAATTTATTATGTAATTATGTTAAGTCTTTTATATATTCCATCGTTTATTTTTTATATAATGCAACTAAGATAAATGTTTTTATCTTTCTTAAACACATATCCGTGAGTAATGTGAGAAATGGTAATAATAGCGAAAATGCAGTGCTAGGTTAAGTTAGGATAGGTTAGGTGTGGTGAGTTAGTAGTAGGTAGTTAGACACTATGAAGAAATGTAAAAAAACTGGTATAGGTATTTCATTTACTGATATCACATAGTATTTAAAATCATGAAACTTGAAGCTCGAAGAAACATAAAATTTGGAAATTGTATTGAAAATATATTTTGTACGATAATGGCAAACTTTATTTTCTTTAAAACTTTTTTTTATTGTAAAAGCAATGCGGTGCTTGAGAAGCAGTGGAATGATGAGCGCTTGCCAACACGCGCAGGAATCTTTTGATTTATGTCCACTTACCATGCTCCATTAAAAATTGTCAGTGACGTCACTAGCATGTGCAACAAACTTATTCTGTTTGTGGCAAACAAACTGTACATCAACACATAAATCAATTAATTTTAAAACGACCACATATTTCTAATTTATCAACATATTGTACACTGAAAGACGTAAGTGAAAATTAATTTATTATGAAAATACATGTCACAAAACATGGTTCCAAAGACGTCCAGCCAAATACTCTCTGATATTACAAAATTTAAATAATATTCAGTGTGAAAATGCAAATGTAAATTAAGGATAAGTTTGATTGACATTATTTCGAAATCAAGTCGTCGCCAATGCCAAAAAGTTAACATATTACTTTCTAACAAACACAAACAACACGAGAATTTTCCACATATTATGATATTGTAATTAGGTAGGTAGTTATTATTGAGACTTAATAGTATATTATAATCATAAGTAAACCATTTTTAGATATTTACTTAGTAAGATATTTTGTAACCTATACAAACCCACATAATATTTTAAATCTTCACACGGGGCCAGTGATTCCTAACCTGACTCCGCGAAATAAAAATACAAAATATGTGGTACTTACAACTTGAAACCTTCTCGGTAAAAGGGTAAACACAAAGCTTTAACGTGGCTTTTTTTTTAAAAACAGTACAAGACTTAGAAATTGTGGGCTATAATATAATTTTATTGGAGTAGTGAGAGGAGTTTTACTTGAGAGGGAAATTTTTGTAACAAGTAATTAAGGAATAAAAAATAAGTATTAAATGTCATGATTTTATTTTTGTCAAATATTTTAAATTTTGCATATTAAAGGTAGGTACAGCAAAAAATTGAAGTACTTTCTTTGTTAATTTAATTAGGTTTGGACAATGTGGAAGTAACTTGTGTATCCAAAGCGAATGCAATAAATTGCAATAGGTACTTTTTAAATGTTTTGTTTCAAAATTGATAGTTATCTATCTACCGATACATAAATTCAATAAATTTCTCGTAGTCAGGTCATGTGTTTTTCGTTGTCAATTCCGTGTTAGTGACAAAATGTGGCGCTATAGTTATATCCATTTGGCGATTAATTTAATAAGGATTTTCATTAAAAATGGTAAAAGGTGGCGTTTTGAGTGTATTTTTTAATTGTAACCAACAAGCTGTTTCGTGAAATTTTACAAAATGCTACAAAGGTTCCGCGATACAAAAAAGATTGAGAATAACTGCAAAATGTACTATTAATTGAGTATGTTTTTAAATTTTTTCTAAAATAATTTGATTAATTTATGCAGTTTGGTACCTAGTTATCTCGATTATAGTTTCACAATATAAATACCTATTTATGAATAAACCAATCCGTAAAATGTTATATACTTAGATTAAATAATTATCATATTTGTTACACAGATGATTCTAGAATCTAGAACATTATGAAAATGATATGATTTTTTTGCCAGGAGATTCATATTTGAAGTAGGGCTTCGAACCCGAGCTGAACTGAAAACCGAAAATCGGAACCGAATCGATATAATATATATTTTTACATGAACTGGAACGGACAAAAATAACGGTTTGAAGCCCTGATTTGAAGACGATTTAAGAATTTTTGGTTCGCTAGACGAATTTATTTTATCTTGAAGCAGGACATTGATACGGATGGAAAGATTTACAAAGTTAGTTAGTAAACAAGAAGTAATGTTGGTATTTTCTACTAGGAGTAATTTTTCAATTAAAGTTTTCCCCAAAAATGAACAAAAATCTCATTTGGAAGGACGTGCTTCATTAAAAATTATCATTTTAAAATAAAATGAGTCGCCTCGTTTCGGGTAGGTATACAAAATTTACGTCAAAACAACATGAACTAACAAGACGAAATTTGAATTTTGATGAAAGCACAAATTATTAATATTTTACCGGAGGAGCTTATTTTGTTGCCATCCTAGATAGGCAGCTACTGGGATAGAAAGTTTATTACTTTCGCATAAAAAGCACATTCAACAGCCTTATTCGGGTTGGCGTAAATTACATCTCGCCCGCCTCTACCTTTCTTCACGCTTTTAGGCGCGATAATTCAGAGGTCACCAAAATGACGTCGAATTATCTGTTAATTTATATAATTTGTATAGGTACTTACTTATACACAATAGTAAATGAAAAATTAACATTATACCTATAGATGTAAAATTCGAACAGTAAACAGGTTATGTAGAAATTATACTTGTGGAACTCTGATGTCTAAAAATCTCTAACTTCAGGAGCAGTTCACCAAATTAAACACTTATATAACTTGTTTTGATTATTTTTATTGAATTTAACAAGATGCACGATATATTATGTGAATATATATATATATATATATATATATGTTAGCCGCGGGTTGTTTTTTAATATAAAGTACACTGTGATAATTTACAATTTTACTATTTTGGGTTATCAAGTCGGCTGACGGTACAAAGGTGAAAGAATCCAATATACGAGTATTTTGTCCTTTGCAATATTAAGTACACTGGATATGGTGCCACCACTGAATTAATATGTTTCAGGTCTCTATAGGTGAATAGGATATAAGTAATCAAACCTTTGCTACACAATTAATTTTGAGAACTAGTTGCCTATGGTGTCCTATTTGGTAGACCGGCTGTCACTGACAGAGGGTTGGAGCGGACCCATTTTTAAATTGATCCGCTTCAGTTCCGCTCCGGGGTGGGGTCTGCTTCTCTCCGGGTAAAAACTTTTAATGTGTATTAAATGTATACAAATGTTTAAAATTAAAAAAATAAGTAATTTTGAAATAAGGTTTATTATTCGTCATTTTCATTATTAATTCTGTTAAATAAAATTCGGCAGCAAATCGTCTTTCATTATCTCCCTCTTCTCTAAAAAAAAGTGAGGTTGTTTATCACTCGGAAGTGTTGCCGTATTTAAAATAATTCCATTGTTGCAAAGTGTCAAATATAATATTTTCATTGGATTTTAGGACGAAAATTTAATAATAAAAAAACATCCGGAGCAGTGGAGCACTATAAATTTTCGGTGCTCCGGGTAAACCCCATTGCTCCACTGCTCCGTGCTCCTGCTAAGACTCCGCTCCAACGCTCTTGTCAATGGATTATTTGCTATACATACATTTTATTAAATATTTAGAAATGCCAACTATTAAAATGCAAATTAATTAATTAAAATATCGTTAACTTTACAAATTACAAAAGTACGCCGATCGAGTTAAGTTTACAATTCCCAGTTAAAACAATTTCCACCAATACACATACTCACATACGTGGAATAATATATCAATATCCGAAGTGATTTGATTGATAATTAAATAGGATATTCTAAATGTTTTGCTATTGGTCAAATACCATTACGATGTCAACTGATGGACGTTAGCAAACTTGCAATGAAACTTGCACCTACTGAGAACATAATTCCTAACACTTTATTAAAATAAAATGTGGAGGTAGTGTTGCCGACGATATCGGCTTATTTATCTGTTGGTAGCATTTCTGTAATAAAACGTTACAAATAAAGCAAATAAATAGAATCCTCTGGCCATCGGGCCGTATATTGGGAGTCCCTACTATAAAGCATCTTTGAAAAACTTTTACAAAGCTCCATTTTACGCGACGCGAAAAAGCTTCTATCACCAAAGTAATGGATTTTCATATAATATACTACTAGGTACATATTTTACAGGAAGGGTTAGTTGAATGCGATTATATTTAACACGATTCCATAAAATAAGCTATTCACGAACATTTCGCTAAGTAGGTAACTATTTTTTTATAATTTATCGCCTTTCTCAATAAAACATTTGCGTCGAATGTAAAATAGTCTTTTCCACGAGCATAATTATTCAGAAGCAAAAATTTAAATTCTTTTTACATATAATAGGTACACATTCATAGATTTATTATCATGTGTAATGAACTTTAACTTGTGAAAAGTTTGTAATAAGTACCTATTGTAGTTGAATTTGCTCATAATTGATATATACTAAATATATACAATCCAAAGAAACGAAGAAAAATACTAAACATTAGGTATGTACTATCTAAGTATTTCATATTTGATAATATAAATCATGGTTTCCGAACTTGGATTCTATCACCTTCCTGTGAGAGCACGGGTGAGGGTAGCAATTAATAATACAATATTACTATGCATTCAAAACAAATTCAAGTATTTAATAAACTATATAATAATTTGTGTTAGGTGCCAGTGCGGCAGTGAGATTGAAGACATTAATCACGTTGTTTGGCAATGTCCTCTGTATGATACCCAAAGACAGAGGTTTCTTGGATCCAAGTAAACAAAAGTACCAATTGCCACTGGATCTCGCGATATTTTTGGCTCGGCCGAATGTCAAAGCGTTCCAGTGTATCCAAGTGTTTCTGAGGGAGTGTAGCCTCCAAGTGTAAATTGTATTTTTTTCTTTTTTTTTGTAAATTTAAATTGTAATACTACATGATTAATTGTAATAATAACATTGTAATAACAGTGTATGCTATATAATTATGTAAACGTAAAGCTAAATAAGTCTCAGATGAAACTTCATAGCTTAATAAAAAAATATAGTAATTAGTGAAATTAACTATTGGATGAACTTTTAGATATATGCGTGCGATATCAATATAGATTTTTCATGAATGAATTTACAATCCGAAATGATTTGCAGCTAATTAGAACATTCATTTTAGCAACCTTTTTAAGGTTTACTTACATTCCTTTAATCTGGACCCATTGGAAAAATAAACTTTTGGATTATAGATGTCAACTACTAGTTGGTACTACTAGATTGTTGAGCAACAATTTCTTTTCAATCAGCATATTTTGTTGTGGCAATTAGTCTAAATATAATTTCAAGCGTGGAGCCCTTCAAGCTGTTTTTATATTTGATTTTATGTATTTCATGTCAGGGAAGGCACGCTCGCTGATATATGTACTTCCGAACATAGAAATGATTTGAAGAACATAGAAGATATTGAATGGATCACTGAATAAATTAATACTCAGCTTAAGGTCATCAAAGTGAGAACAAGGGATGACGATTGGCAACATGTTGCCCGACGAATAAAACTAATTAGTCATATTTATTTATTTGTAACGCAAATATTTTAATTCTAACCAACAAATTTATATTTTTTTCAAGCTGGAAATAATAAGCAGTATATTTTATTGTTTTGAAAAAGTATTTTTAATATTTAGTATTTAATGAAATGTTTTCATATTTTAATGTATGATGGGTAATTCTCTCCCCAATGTTTGAAGAAAAATTTGCTGTAAATACAGCTCGCGGGCCACAAAAAAAAATTGGCAGGCCACATGTGGCCCGCGGGCCGCCAGTTGGACAGCGCTATACTAGATGATGTGTTTGATACATTTTTAAACACTTTGGTGATATTTTTCTGTCATTTAATCAAAATTTCTTCATGTCTCGGAATACATGAAAAGAAAATATTATCAGTCACTCACTATGTATACCGAACTCTTTTAAGAGTATATTATTTATTATGATGAAAACGAAAGACATTTCCGATTACATTCCAATGAAACGAAATCAAGACCCCTATAATAACTACCAAAGAATTTTTCTTTCGTTCGTTAAACATCCAATATCTTAAAACACTATCGAAAATGCAAAACGCGTCGTGTCATAAAAATATCTCTGGCTTTTATAAAAATCACTTAAAAAGTCAATTTCCCTTTTCGCGTTCGTTAATTTCCTTACATCATGCAACAAAACGGTGCCCCTCCGAAACTTCTGCCAAGGGTAGAATCGATTTTATTATGCTTTATTTTTCATCAGCCCTTCATGGCACAAGGCATTTATTACAATATTCAATATTGCTACCTTAATATTTCAAGCGGGTGTTCCCGTCTGTATTAGATTTGCAATATAGTATAGGTATTGGGTACATATTGTATTGATCGAATATCGGTTTTGCATACTTGAACCGGTGACTGTTTTTTTTATTGAAATTTCCAAAATCTTGAAAAGATTCATATTTTTGAAAATCTGAGGGCAAAAATAAATCGAAGCATAAAAAAATCCTGTATGTTTACACTAAGTTGCGGCTTACCGCACGGGTATACTTTTCATTAGGGGGTCTCCAAGCCTGTCAGTACCTCAGGTCTTCAAATACCTAAAATCGTCACGGAGTATAAGTCCTTTATAGTAGGTTGTGAGTGTTGTGACTAGTTGTGCAGAAACCTTTTGTAATTCTACAATCATAAAAATCAATAGCAGAGGATGGACGATAAAATTGTCGTACGTATTTTAAAAGGTCTGTAATGTATATTTTTTGTATAATTAATTATATCAAGCTTTTTCGTATATTCCTATGCCAGGGCACATTTCAATTCCTTGACGTTCTCAAAGATATCCAAAAGTCGCAGTTATACTCTCTGTATCGTTCAATTTTGGGCATTGTACCACTATGTACCGTTTGGTTCCAAAACCTCGGAAGCAGAACGAGAATGGTAACATGATACTTGAGAAGCTACTTATTCCCTTTCAACCGACATGCTGACACTCCCAGAGATGTGATTTACACTACTTTGATTCGACAAATAAGATTGTTTGTGATTATATTTGGCTCAGCTGCCAGAGCAATGAAACTACCGTGATTTGTTAAGAACTTCGAAGTCTATCAGTCTGGAGCCAGTCTGGTTATCGATAGTTATTAAGACGCCATGGCAGAATAAAAAAATCTGGATGTCATAAAAATGGATTCAGAGCAATAAAAATATAACCAAAATCATAGCTGGCGTCCTGTAACAGATATGGCGCAAAAGTAGAAAGTACAGTATTTCCTAGTACCTAGTACAAGAGTATTTAATGATTTTGAGTATACTTTGTAAAGATTAGGTTATTATTTCACTATAATCTAATTGTAACGTATGTATTACTGTAAGGAAACGAAGACAGGAATCTAATTTTGGTTATTAAGAATGACGTCAGAGATTATTTTTAGTCTGAGGAAATGAAAACTATTTTGAATATCTAACATGGTTTTTCTTTTTTTTCTTTTTCTTTTTAGATGTTCGGCCTTTCCCATTTGAAAATAACGCAGTAAAAGTCAACTCTCGTGAGCATCGCATTTAAGTTATTATTAGGCTTATTTTTGACATAGAAAATGCCAGTTACAAAATACGCGTTCTCGCTTAACATTGGCATAAATAAAGCGTAAAGTTTTATGGCCCCGTTGCGTGGATATATCCACGAAAAATCCAAGTTTCCGCTAAGATTTGAATTATTTAGTTTCCATAAAAATTTGAATAAAAATGTCACAAAATGCGAGCTGTTAAATCGTGGCGCATTAAATAAGACTTATGGCCTACGAAGTGTGCTGCAGTATTTTTAGTGTTAAATGTACAATCTCAGTTTTATACGAAACAAAAAAAGCACGCGACGGGAAGGCTTTATTTAAAATATATACGTAAAATGGTTTTGGTAATATCATATTTCCATATTTTTAATAGCATTAATATGATACTTGAAAAGAAAATCCAAGAGAAACACTTCGAAACCCAAAATACTGAAACTAAAATCCTTTCAATTTGAATTTGCATAAGAAAATAAAATACCCTTGCTTATTAAGTTTACTTCTTACAACTATATATCTACAATTTAAATACATTTCAGTCGCACCGTAATTGACAGCGTGTAGATGTAAATGGAGATAAGTATTAAGTACTTAACTAAGTATATAATTTTTTTACACGAGTAAGTAATATTTCTACCATACAATTAAAAATGTATTGAAAATAAATAATTTATTTTATAACATGAAAATATTAAAGTGCAAGACTAATCAATGCGCTCTCTGCAGCGTTGCCAATTTTGCGTTTTTCTTGCCAGATCTAGCATTTTTCGATAGGCATATGGCTTGTGGCGTTTTTATTAGCATTTTTTGATCCCTCCAACAGCTTTAAATGTGCTGAAAATACGCTAGATGTTTAGTTTATTCATCTTCATGCGCATAGAATGCGAAACAATAGGAGCATGCATGGCATTGTACTGAAATGGTATCATATAATTAATTAATGTGCGCTTAGGTATGTGACTTCAGTTTGACGACTGGCGGAATGAAGGAAAGATATTGACTTCGTTCTTGGTAGAATAAGTAAATTTACTTTCAGACAATTTTATTTTCAGACAATCTAGTGTTTTTTCTTGCCAAATAGCTTGTTTTCGTACCCTGTCTGGCATGTTTTTGTCAACGACAGCTGGTAGCACTGCTCTCTAGGGATATATACATATATACATTATTTATGTTCTTATACATTATTTATGTTCTTTTCTGAGAGTAATATTTTCTATATTATATTTTATTTAAAAAAAAAAAATGGGACCATGGTCTGTTGTTCTAGAAAAGTAAAGATATTAGTCAAGTGAGTAAATTATCGAAAAAATGTTAAATGATTTTGTTTCTATATCTCTATATATATTTTTAAAATATTAGGTACTTTTATTTATATCGTAAGCTTCAAATTCAAACCCGTATTTTTCCATTTTCCTGCTCAATGATAATTGGTGTTATAACCCCAACAATCATGATTATTATAATCCTCGAAGGATTATCCCAAGGCCTGAAAACCTTTTTCGAGTGCTAAAAGGGTATTAACTAAATAAAAATTTAAAGTATTTTTAAGGGTCTGTTTATTCCAAAGCACGTTTATAAATATTTTGATTTAAAAATATTAGGTGAGAACGCACCGCACCTACTTAATTTTAGAAAGATGAAACTAATTGGATTTGCAATTTTAAGGATTAACCAAAGCTATTACATCAAGATTTATTTTATTACTGAGGTATTAGTATTAATACTATTAATCCATAATATTACTCCTCTGAGAGTGCCTGGAGATGGATCCACACCGATTGGAACTGTTTTAATTAGGCCGTCCTCACATGACCTACTTTGTATGGATAATTGATTTCAACTAAAGACCATAGGTACCATTATTTTCACTATTATTGTACGGCTGTTTAAGTAGTTTTGGTCTGTAAACATTGAAATACTTTATCAATCGGCTTTTGCAACATGGAATTCTACGCTGTCATAATATATAATATCAATATCGTATAAACGTAGTTATATAAATTCAAACTCTCTCAGCTTCAGCTTAGTCTGATTAGCTCTGACCCTTTTGATCATACAGGTCGTCTATTTTGAGACTAAGCACCTTACACTATTGAAATCCTTATAACCTGAGTTAAGCCTACGAGTATAATAAGATAGACGTGGGGTGGGCGAATATGACACGTCATATTATAATATAAAGAAATGATAGTTTACAAATGTTACGATTGTCTTTAGACAACAGCTTAATTCGTTTATTTTTACTTTCTCATTAGAATCTTTTAGTATTCTTTTTTATACGGTGATTTCAACCTCGGATGTTTCAACAGGACATGAAATTAATATAAGGATTGAAAATTATTTTCATGATTACGAAGTCTTTAATACGACTGTGTGGGCTAGAGTGGACTCGTGATTATTATTATTATACCAGTAGTAATTACTTGTCAGGAACTAATTGATTCTCATTGATTTCGATTCAAATTGAATAAGTGTTATAAATACTTATATTTTAATGAGGGATTTTATCGATCGACCTTGGCACTGGTTAATTTTGTTAGAAATCATTAAAATCCTAATTTATGTCACCTTTCAGAACACGTGCGTCATATACAAAAAAATCTCGAGTCAATATTATTTCAGAGTGGATCAAAGATATCTACGAAATCAATTATAATGAATGAGTAACGGCAATTTGAAAGAAACGAATAGTGTGCAATAACTTGTATCTCACACGGAAATTTTGTACGATGTTTTTAACTTTCACAATTATTATTATTTTAAATATTAAATACACCGGCAATTTAGATCTAGCGCAGATTATAATCATTGCGAGCTGCATTTCTCGTACTGTGTGTATGCGATATTTGCTCTCGTTGCGTTGATGTGTCGAGCACGTGCGACTTGCTACAGTATTTTTCGAGTCCATAGTACGTTAGTGTGACACCTGAATAGGTCCATCATCTGTGAGTAGTCTCAACTACCAGTGATCATGTATATATTATAATATGCGATGATTAAAAATTGTGTTTTTTAAAACCTAGATAAGTGGAAACATATTACATTCACTATTTGCGCATCATAGAAATCCACGCAATTAATAATGACATTTGGGTTACAAAAAATACATCGTAGATAATTTATGATTCCAACTTCACTTTATGACAATAACAATAAATAATTAAATTGTGTATATTTCTTTTGTGATGAATACATATTGACACATTATCTTTGATTAATATCAACGTGAAAACAAAACAATATTGAAAAATATACAGAATTTGTTTACTGATTGGAGTACTGGACTTACGTGGTATTACACGATCGCAGTGTGTGTGATGGTTAGCCAAAAACTACAGATGTCTTGTCATACTACCATGCCAAAAATCAAATAACTCTAAAAAATTACTCTAGGCACCGTGAAAAATATTTAAATTGTGTTGGTGAAAACATTCACAGTATGGTTAAAAAGAATTTTCTAAATAATTCATTACATTTTTTAGATAAAATAATAAACTGACCGTTTTGAGGAGAACACCAAACATAGCCTACATAATGTCCACACCCATTATCAATAATTACAAGTTTCAGTAATATAATTAAATAAAATGGACACGGTCACAACTGCTCTCTGTCAACTTAAGGTACTGGCAGGCTAACGAGGAAGGTCTCCAATGCAGCCAGTGGTCCCTAGACAAAGTGCCACCCTCACACTCGCCCAAATCGCCGCCCTATACTACGTTCACTATCTAATTTTAATCCATTTCATAGTACTATATTCATTATTTCTACAGCATAGTATCAAAGTTTGTCTACACGTCGTTTGACATTTAGAGTGAGCTAACTGTTTCAGCAACGCAGGCGAAGAATATCATATTTTCACGGAGAACATAATATAAACTTTATTTATGTATTATTATTATTATTTTCTTTGGAGGTAGGTATATAACAATACAGTCATGTTCACTAGCTTGTCAATTTTTCATGGAAAGAGCTCCGGTAGCTTATTTTCTGTATTGTAGCTATCTAATTATTCAATAAAAACATTCGTTTAACTTTTTTTGTCACGTTACTTGAAAAATGGTGTAGAATTGAGTATCCAAAAAAATCACTCGAGTTTTACTTAGACCCCTATTTTATTGTTTCGCAATATCATCATTTTTTAAAAAATATTTTTTGTGAAATATATCTTTTTTAAGTTTCTGATTCTACAAGAGCGTGCAATTATTTTTGGCGGTCAATTATCTGGGTATAGGTAAGTATATATATATAATATATATTTTAAGACTCGACGATTCATAGGCGTGGCGTATTAATCGATTTATTTCTGATATAACATGCGAACCAGATCCAGTTAACACCACCACCAAAATATAATAAGTATAATATTATAATTAATATTTATAAGATAACAAAATTATGTCAAGCATTGTTATGAATGTTTTGTACTTAGGTTGAACTAGATAGATAAGATATAAATTCACTTGGATTCTGCGGCTTTCATTGTTATGTTGTGAATATTATGATATATCATAGTATCTACCTACTTATAAAGGTCACAAAACATGATATCAGTGGTAAATATTTGGTACTCAACGAGTAACATTTAACGTTTACCTTGATGGTTGAAGAAACAATGTAATTAAGAGCATTTTTACTAACAACAATATTTAATTAGTGTCGCAGATAATGGAAATCGATCTATTTGTCCGTATTTAAATTGGATATCAAGCGAGAATACTAGAAGCCTTTATGCAGGCGCGTACACATGTGAGGGAGGGGTTAAGGTCTGGACCTCCCCAAAAATGGAAGAAATACATTTTTTTATATTACTTATTATTCATAGAGACATTATGATCTTAACCCGGATGATTTGGTTGTCGAAAACCCTTATCAACGGGTTAGCCCACTTCTATTGGCATTATACGACACGCAAAACATATGGTCACTGGAAGACTCATAAATTGGTGCAACCTGTCTAGGGCATCTAATGTTTGCTTTAATATTCTGATGCCGCTTCTCTAAATAACATAATCCTAACAGCGTGGACGATACAAATGGACACAAACGATCCAAATGATGCATTCGATAACCACTCGTGGATGCGACAACTTGCAATAACCAATAGCTGAACAACCATAGTTTTGCTAGCAGGCTAGGTGTTTATCACTAGCGGAGTGTCTGGGTAAGGGTAAAGTATTTGGAAAAGTGCGGTATTCGGCAGTTGAAGCGATGAGAAGCTATAAGTAGTACCTATGCGTGGTAAATGTGGAAGTCGGTGGCACCTGCTGGATTTGGTTAATTCGCGCCCTTCCACCGCCTTTAAAATCAATAAAAAATATGATGTGTATTTTTCTTAAAAATGACCCCCCCCCATGTATGATTTTAATGTTCAAATTACTTTCCATGAGATTACACGCAAACGGCATATCGTCGATAGTCGATATATGGGGTTATTTACTATTTTATAAAAGACTGACGACTTGATTTCGGTTTTATGTCATGCATGTTTATTTATTTAAAATATATCTATACAATCGTATGCTGGCTGAAATCTATTGAAAAATAATTCGATTTCATATCGCGTTTTTATATAGCATCACTACCCACATAGTCATCAACAGTACTTAATGTCATAATGGTAAGTCTAACTTTACTGTCCATGTACCTACTGTTCCTGTGTATCGTTTACTCCAGGGGTAGTCATCCCTTTTATACCTACCGCCCACTTTCGTATATCTTTTAGTAGTAAAATTTTCTAACCGCCCACCGGTTCCGCAGTAATGGTGATTTATAAAGTAGGGAAGTAACTTTAATTTATACAATTTATAAAGCAGTGTTACAGCAAGTCAAAGCATATACTAATACTTACTTACCAAATACTTTATGTCTGACTTTCGCTAAGTTTAGCATAATAAATCTTGATAAAAGGCATACTGCAGTTAAATCTATCTTTTTATTTATACTTTGCAATTTGCATACATAGAAGCATGAAGTCTGATGAAATTACATTTAATTACTTAAATATTTGGATATAAGACAAGCATTTTTTTTATTTTGCCATAGGTTTTCAAGCCCCTACCGCCCACCATGAAAGCTGGAACGTCCACAAGTGGGCAGTAGGGACCAGGTTGACTACCTCTGCTTTACTCCAACGAATAGTTTTCGCCATTGTTAAATATTATTTACAATTTATAAAAAAATATGTTAAAATATATATTATTAAAGCATCTGTAGCTCGACTATTTTTTATTTTTAGATTTTAATTAAGCACTTGTGTGATATAGCACACATTTTGTATGGGTGACTTCCATCAACTTCGGTCAAGTTGAAGAGCATTTTTGTGAAAGATTTTTCAAAAAGAGAACGAACGCTAGGCGGAAGTGGAAATGTTCACCATTATTTTCTTTCAGGCATTGACGTCATACCTTTTCTGTTTCTAAGGGCACTGTTCGTAATACAGAGCACATTTCGTTATTATATCGTAACAGATAGGTAATATTATATCATATCCACACAAATAATATATGATCATATTTTCAGTTGAAAGTTTATTTCATATTAAAAAGTTATATGTGCCTACATATTTAGATAAATAAAATAATACAAGAAACTAATGTCATCTATGTAAGTAATAGAATCAATTAACTGTACCAAAGGCTATCTTAATTCAATTCAGGCCCATAATTCGTAACGTGAAGGACTAAACATAATATAATCCATTTAAACTTGACACATTCTCATTATAATATAATTAGTATAAAAATAATACAATTTCTGCAAATTATGATTGTTGTTTTCAAATAATTCTTGATACTTTTTCAATAAAACAAAATAAAATAATAATAAATATAGTGTTTGGGTGGAGACGTCAAAAAGTATCAATACTTATATTCATGGTTAAACTGACATTCTCATCAAATATTGTGAATTATTCGTTAAGTTAAAAACATTTTTTATTATTAAACAAACTTATTTATTATTAAAATATATTATTATTAAAATAAAATATATATTATTTTTTATTATTAAAAAAACATTTTTTATTATTAAATTATTAGCAAGTTACAAGTAGCTCGTATTCTTGTTTGTGCGGTGGTTGTTAATCCAGTACAAATCGTGCAATCGATTTTTAACTAACTTCTCGACTAGCTAGGCATTTGAAACTTTCAGAACATGATGCCAATGCATTCTTTTAATACTTTTAGCCATCTTTAAGTAGAATTGAATTCATTCTCAGTTAATTCTGTTTTGTATGAAAAGTTATTTCGGAAGAAATCCGTAATCCAATCCACTATTATTGGTTGCTAAGGGGTCCTGGCAACTAAATTATTAATATATACGTGCGTTACTATGGAAATTAAAATTAAATTTCAGTATTCTATATTTGTTTGTTTGTTACAAAATAGCAAAAAAAAAATGAATTGTTGACAATTACCTCATTTGTCCTAAATTATTAATACATAGAATTGTCAAGTTTATATGATTCAACAGAAAATTTTAAAACGTGGTAGGTATATAAAAAGTTCTTTTTATCTTGTAATTATTTCCTTTTCATATTATATTATTAGTATATTATGAATAATGGATAATTTGACTGCTGTTATGCAGAAAGGAGCCAATCCACATTAAACTCAGACTGAGACAATGAGGTTTACAGTTTAGAATGCGATGTGAACTTATTCATTAATATATCCTATATTTGTTTGTTTGTTGCAAAATAGCAAAAAAATGATTTGTTGAAAATTGTCTTAGGTATTTGTCCTAAATTATTAATACATATAATTGTCAAGTTTATTATGATTCAACAGAAAATTTAAAAACGTGTTTATAAAAAGTTCTTTTTATCTTATAATTATTTACCATTAGAGCAAATTTGTGATGCGTGTTATCTCATTTATAAGGTAGACGCACCACGCAGGGCCCCCAGCCTAGAGCCCTGCCAGCCCCCCATTATTTTTCCCATTTCCATTTTTAAGCCCAGCATTATTTTTCATAACAAAAAATGAATTGTTATTAAAAATTCATACATATAATTATAAAAAACAAAAAATATCATTTTGATTCCAGGTATTTTCTTTTTTACTTATCCTTACATTGACGTGATACAAGGAAATCCTTACATTGTCAAATAATAGCGTCGGATCAAAAGTGACACCTGTACTGCTCCAACCAGGTGGAATTGAAATAAATAACCAAGTAGGTGCTTACGTTATTTAATTTGTCATTTAATTATTTTGGATGTTTACGTTATTTTGATTTTTGGCGAGTGATATAAAACTCGAAATAAATATCAACCCGACCGCAACGCCACGTGCGGCTGCCTGCTTATTAAAATTCTGGGAAAATGAAAATTCGCAAAACAAGCAAACGTTGTTCCGCAAAACCAGGCATCTGTTACGAGGCATTTTCACCAAATTCATTCACCTTGATTATGAAATAAATCTAATCCCATATTTAAGTAATTCAAGAGAAATATTTTATGCGAGGTATTTTTGGAGATAAATTATGCATACCTACTTGAAAAAAAAACATTTTATAATATCTGCGTATTAATTAATATGTAAATATTGGGTACTGCTATGTTAATTTTATAATAATAAATAGGAATAAAACGGAAGCACGTGTTGTATTGTTAATATAATATGAACATACATCTATATAAATGTAAGTGTATTACTACTAGATAAAATACCAGGTGGCAGCGCCACCTGTCAACGTTTTTATCGATGCGCTTATTAATACTATTTTTTATATCATAAGTAAAGCAAGATATTATGGTAACAATATGCATAGCTAAAAAACGCGACGATTTGAATACCAATGCTGCGAAATGTTGCGATTAAGTGTAGCGTGCGTGAGAGGGATGCAACGCGGGTGTTCTATTTATGCGCTCGCGCAAAAAAAAACGCATAAGTGCGTCTGAGCAAGACAGCTTATGTATTATAGACAAATATGATAAATTTATATTATAAACAAATATAGATCACTAGATTACTCTTCCAAAAAACAACTTTTTTTAGAATTCATGCCGTCATATAGTAATAAATTTCGTTACAAGCAGCGCTCGGAATGGAGCGGAACGCCCCGGAGCGCCGTTCCTGTTCGTGGGATTTCCGAGGATGGCGTTCCTGTTCGTTAAAAATTCGAAAATGGCGTACCGGTTCGTAAAATATCCGACGGACAGCGAGTCGTCTAGTAAAATCCTCAAGCGTCATACTTAATATTATTACGTTCCGGGTCAGATTTAAAATTTACGAAAATTAATTTTTATTAAAAAATTATTTTACTGGTTTAGAACCACTGAATTTTCTATGACCCGTACATATTACGTACTTAAGAATGTCCGAAATTGTTTTAAACGGTAGTTAAACAACAAAATATTATTTTTTCAAGACAATATGAAACTGGGCTTCAAAAAAGATTGTTTTAAAACACGAACATATGTAGGTACTGGAGAGAATTGTATAATTTCTCTCAATTGTTTCCATTTATAGTCACAGAAAAAACATTGCATTTTTAAAAAGAATTTGGTACGCACCGAAATATTAAGAGCGTGCGTGTTAAAAAAACAAATGCATGTCATAAATTTTGTGTTCACCTTCTACGTATTCTTCCGGGCGACCGGGCGAAATGCATTGTCTAAAGACACTAAAGCTGTAAAGTGTAAACTAAATAAATATTGCATACATGAAAAAACCTAACTAGGTAGTTAGACCTTCGCAGATGAGTTCGCTAAATTATTTTATTACCGACAAAATGTGTGCCCTGACAAAAGCCTTTGTAGTAAATAGTAAAAAGTTTTCCCTAAATAACCTACATGTTTTTAAGGGGTTGAAATATTTCAAATTAAATATGTAATTGTTAATAAAGTTTTGTTTTTCTCTTTGGCGAGTTCATACCACTTTTTAATAATTCACCAATTAATAAATTTCTAGACAAAAACATTAATTTTATTTTATAATTTAAATTACTCATTGCGGTTATAGGTAATACCCATATTTAAGTGTTGTGTCGTGTGATTATCTATTAAATTATATACCATATGTCATGTTATACCTTTTTTGTATGTATTTTGTATAGGTACTTGCATACCTACTTCAATTTAACTAAAAGTAGGTCATTTTATTTGATTGTTTATAAGTTTATAATAATTATTTTTATGCTGACGTCGCTACATTCTGGTAAGTTTTGTGTTTCAATTTAAAATGTTAACTGTTTTATATATATGTAAGTTACATTTTAAAGAAAATGGGTTCTCTTAAAAATTTGATTAAAAATCCCAGCAGGCAATAACATTACACAAGAAACTAATATATCTGCACATAAAAAAAAAATTAGATGATCGAAAAGAGACAAGCGGCCAATTCACTAGAAACCCAGTTATTAAAAATTGGAAGAGTTTTATCAGTGCGGTGGGTGGTTTCAAGTATGCTTAGATTAAATGCCGTTATTAATAATTATTCGGCACTATACGATCATTTTAATAAAGCATCCGAAGATAATACTACGGATGAATCAGAACGATGCAAATATAGTGGCCTTAGAAAAATGTTAACAAGTGTGGAATTTGTTCGAAATTTAAATACAATGTCAGATGCACTAGATGAATTAGGTTTCTTATCGAATTATCTTCAAATGCGTAATATTACACTAGTTGATGCTGATAAAGCGATTAAAACCACCATTCGTGTCCTTGATTCGATGGCAAATGATCCCGGTCCAAAATTATTAGACGCTCTTAGAGCCATAGATGAAAAGATATACAAAGGACTAATTATTCAGGAAGGTAAGGTTAAAGCCATTAATTTTTCTCAATTATATAGAAGTCAAGCCAATAACTTAAGAAATAGAATGATTACAACAAGTTCATCGCATGTCAGTCGAAACGCAAACATTCACTAAGAAAACATTAATCTATATAACAATTTATTAGAGAGTATACAAGTACTGGATCGTAATAATTATCGCAAATCAGATGATGACGGCGTGGACATACGATATGGAGAGGATAACATTATCAGATTATGCCATCAATTTCATTTAAATGAATTAGATATTAAACGCGGTTTTAGGTTTTTTTTTTTAAATGTGTGATGATTCTAATAAAACTCCAGAAGATTTGAAACCTCTCCTTAAAGCTATAGCGACGATCCCAATATCAACAGCTGAATGCGAAAGAAATTTTAGCGCTTTAAATGAGATAATGACACCACCAAGATCATGTCTTTATATTAAAACGTGTGCTACGATGTTATTTATAAATAGTGTAGGTCCGCCATTGAGGCAATTTAATCCTGAAAAATATGTTCGGTCATGGCTAGCTAAAGGTCGGCATTCAGCAGATGACACGGCAAGTCGAAAAAGAGAATTGAAAGATGACAAAACATACGACCTCCTGTGTAAATTATTGTAAAAATTAAACAAACCAATGCGGATATGCATTTCTTATTTTTCTTAATGATTGTTTATCAACGTGTCAATACGTAAACCTTGTAGTAAATATATAAATGTATACATACTATCTATCTATATATAAATAATATGTATAATAATTATGAATGCACACACATAATAATATGTAATTGTAATAATTAATAATGTATTGCTTAGATCCCTCCTCTCTCCACTAACGCCCTTATCCTACAGTATTCCTTTCCTGGTAAGGAATATGCTTACACCTCGACGTGGTCAATCTGGACAGTATTGTTCATTTTTTATTGAAAACAATTAGTCTATAACTCGGCTCAAAATCTCGGTTTCATTGCATTGTATAAATTCAATAAAGCCAAGATTTTAAAATATGTGTATTATTTAAAAAATACAGTACAACAGTTAATACAACAGGTAATGTTAAGTTGTGAATTAATTTGTTTGTTCTTCAAGATTAATCCAATATAAAAATATACTGTATGAATGACGTTCCAACGTATTAAAATTTATCATACCTTGAAATTCGGGAACAAATTATTTCGCTTAGCACATGTTCAATTACAATAACAATTGACAATATTGACAAAGAGAAGCTTTCTTGCATGTTACACTGGTTACAAATGTATTTATGTATAATGATTATTAATTTTAAATATATGATACTTTTAGTAAGTGTATTTTTAGGAGAGAATTTACTTAATATCTTTTATATCATATTTACAAAATCTTAAATATACAACACCCACGATGGTCGCGCGGCTTAAGTGTCGGCCTATTGTGTCGTTGGTCCCAGGTTCGAATCCTGTGTCTGGCAAGTACACATATTGTGTATCAGAGTATGTTCCTAATAAGTAGGGCAAGTGGTTGAGATCCATTTCTCGTAAAAACAAAAAAAATCTGTTAATACAAACCTCTACTCTGTGGACGCCCATATGATCATATTAGGATCGGACATGGTCGATAAAAAAAGAATTTATCTATGGTCTTGTAATTTCTTTACCCATAAAACGGTTAAGTTAGATATTTAAATTAATATGGTATAACAAAATTTCAGGACTTGTGATGCCATACGTATGATAAAAAAGTATGCAGATAATGGCACTGTTCAATAGTGCCATTTTATTAAGGGGCGGAAAATAAATGATGTGAATAGATACAATTATCAAAGTTGCCACGTGGAAAAAATTTAAGTATTCATACTCATAACTTGATTATAATGCTGTGAAGGTCAAAAGTTCAAAGATTGTTTTTATTTCTTTCATCGGTTTAAGATTGCAACAAAAAATCCAACACTCTTTGATATTCTTTGAAGATTATGCAGCGCTCCGGTTCGTAGAATTGTCCATTTCGAGCACTGGTTACAAGACTTTTGGTTGGTTAAAGACAAGTAAGCAGCGTTTAGTATGGTTAATAGTTCATAGTTGTATAATTATACATAGTGCACGATTTATTTATTCACATAATTATTCATTTAAATAAAGCAGATGAAATTATAAATAAATATATTTGTGTTGGTATTCGATAATATACTTACATACAATTAAAACAATATATGGGTACAATGGATAGACGTTTGTTTTCCTTATAATATTTTAATTCGCTTAAAACAAAGATATCTTTGTAATAGCTTTTGTTATTTAGTCGAAATTATTTAATACTTGATAATCAAACATCAGTTAAGCTTTACTATTCTGTGATGTTATGTCATATTAGAGGGTTTTTATACACTTCATCCACTTTACATTTTAAGTATTAATATAGTGATCGATAAAATTGATAATATTATTCCAAGTAAAGTTATAACAACAGTTACAATACTGGCATATCTATTTAAACACACCTACCTACTGTCATAATATGAAAATAGTACGGCAACGCATTTCGACGCCAGAGGTAGAATAGAATTTATTAGCATAGTAAATTAAATGTTAATTGAAATAATTAATACACGAATAATGGCATGATGAAAACTTCTTGCATTCTTATTTAAATTAACTAAACAATATTAGGTAGACAATTAAAAATAACTGTGTCTTTCTTTATAACTACCTTGTATTGGTTGGAAATTGAATGGCACTATTATATTCTCCCTGTGGATTTTTTGTACGATTCTGAAAATGTTTCTCAAATTAAAAACGGCAAAAAGAAAACACAACTCTATTCGAAAAAGCGTTTTTGTGCGCTGTTGTTTGTTATACGGGTAAAGGTTTTAATCAGCACAGAAAAACACTAAGGATTGTTTCCTTATTCTCGGAAAAAAAGAAAATGCTTTATATACCGTTTTCGGGAAACAATTACTTTGTTTTTTTAAAGGTGTGGTTTATTGTGTAATTAAATTTAATTAAATGAAAAGTCGACGGCGGAAATACTTTGCACCAAAAAACTGCTGAGATTTTGTATATTTTTTCATAAATTACATCATACACAATTTCAAGTAGGTATAGAGAATAATATTTTCATTTTTAACTTTTTATATTAAAACCGATTTGTATGTAATATAAATAAGTTAGAAAATATGTTTTAGAAAATTGATAAATATTTATGAAATAATATGTCGACCTGGCGTGGCTTGATGGAATCATTTTGATTTGATTGTGTCAAACGGATCCGCTTATCGTACATTGTGCTTTCAATTGGCGAGTGAAGAGTTCTAATCCTGGTGATCAGGTTAAATTGAGATATTAAATTCAAAAACACCTAGGCCACGTCGATGGAAATCTCCAATATACGAGTATGACTCAGAGGTATATAAAAAAATACCGATAAGCATTATTTCAACCCCCCTCCTCTTCCATCAATAAACATAAATCATTTGAAATCACTTCACATTACAATAAACAACTTTGTAATTCAGAATGTTATATTTTATTATGTAATTATTTCAAAGTTTTTCATTGCTTTTGAGCAGCCAATAAAAAGATATTTCTTAAATTGAGTGGTGGAAATTACCCTTGGCGCGGTCCTAGGGTCATCACCAAGGGATGGAGTAAGTGTCTATAAAATAATTATTGAAAAACAAAAATGCTAAAAAAGACAAAAAAGTGTTAACATACTTATATGATTTATATAAATGCCATAAAAATTTTCATTATAAAAACAACTTTTAAGTAAGTACGCGATATTAACTCCTCTACATATTTTGCAGTTGCTACATACTTTAAATAAAGGATAATATTATGAGATTATTTTATTATATTAGAAAAGTGTTTATCTAAATGAAAACTACGTATCAGCATACCGATAACGAATTTTTCATTTTTTAATTAAATTATTAATTTAAGTTGCGTTTTACATGGTAGAACTCCATTATAGTAATATTATATTATATACCTCCGTATAACGTTTAAATATTTAAGGTACACGTTTCTCAGGTAAGAAACGATTATCAAATAATTATGATTCGCGTTGAAGCTATTTCTTTAGGCTAATTATAATGAAAATTTCTACACATTAAAATTAATGCTAGCCAATTAAGTAAAGAATATTCAAACTATGCGTCTCATAAAAGCAACTGCCTTTTGGCTTTTCACCTTTTTTGTTTATTCTACAAAGTTTTCGAAATAATGTATTCATACTATTTTCAGAAAGCATTAAGGTATTAAACTAAACCTTCGAATGTTATTTTTTCCCCCGAAAATGCTGCTTCCGTGTTTTGGGACATTTAAGAAAATCCAATTGAAAATGGTGATTTGACGTGCGAAATACACATCAGTATTGTTGACTGTATGAAATCGGAGAAAAATGCTTTGTTTTTTCGGAAATTGAGGTAATAACATTCTTTAGTCGGTGTCAAATAATAATAAAAAATGCAATGCAGATAAATATTGTTTCTCTGCAACTAACTATATTTTCTTTAATTATATTATTATTTCAAACCAAAGTTCCTAATAGTTATCCGTGTATAGTATTTCCGTAATTTTGGTGATATTAAATTTATTGCTGAGATATTCAAGTATGTACTTACTTATTCGATATCTCTGTAACTTTTGATTCTTTTTAATACCACCATAGGCCATGAGGCAAAATGACAGTAGTGAAACAGTCACAGGAACACCCAGGCATAATGAAATAATATAGTATGATTTTTCATTTATAAAATTTAAAACTTTAAGTATTTATTCAGAGCTCACAGAGATAAACCAACAATAAAAGAGAATACTTCAAACGGTACACGAAAACTGATTAACAAGATAAGATGACTCGCTCGACTAAATAACCAGATGAACTTACCAAAGGATTAGTTCAGTTGAGGTAGGTATCACATCTGACAACAAGAAACCACACTTATCACTAGAAACGAATGTCGATAGTGTAAGGTGCTTAATTTCAAACCTGTATGACCAAAAATCAGACTAAGTTGACTGGCTGTAAGACTCTGAGAGATACCAATTACGGAGTTAACATATAGTTAAATCCTAATCCATCTACATAGCGCTTGCGGGTCTAGTCAATGGGCCGCGCCATCTATGAGTCTCTTTTCGAAATCACGCCGCTACAATAATATAATATAATAAGTATTAATATCTGTAAGTCAGACCCAGTGTTTTATATTGTCAAATTTTACTGAAAATGAGTTGTACCTAACGTATGATATCTGGCAAGCTCAATTCACACTATCTATAGCAGTGGTCCCCAACCCGGTCCGTGGATCAAATGGTACCGGGCCGCCCAAGGAACATTAAATTATTTCCATAGTTTTGGATATCAATGGAAGATGAATATCCATCTTTATGCTGTAAAGCTATAAATTTATTAATGTCATTTTCAACAACATATTCATGCGAAAAAGCATTTTCGTCCATGTCGTCAATAAAATCGAAACAAAGGAATAGATTGGACGAGAATGCAGCACTTCGTCTGTCAGAGACAGCACTGCAGCCAAGAATATCCAATATATTAGCAAAGATGCAACAACAGGTTTCGCATTAGTTTGTTGCAAAAAACCCATTGTTTTTGTTAAATTTCAATTGTATCGGACTGTTATATTATGTATATTATTTGTTAGTTATAGTTATGTCCATCTGTCACTTTTATTTCAGTATTAGTGGTCCGCGAAAATTTTTTCCTTTTTTTCCCGGTCCGCAGGTGTAAAAAGGTTGGGGAACACTGATCTATAGGAACATGATAAAAATCCAAAATTCTTAAAACAATAAAGTCTTATGAATTTTGAAAGTATTATTTTTGGATATAAGGCAGTCTGACTCTCAGATATAGATATAGGTATACCTAATATGTGACTTCAACAGGAATCTAAGCCGGAGCCGTCAGATGAGAAGGCAATGCCTTACGCATTTCACTACGAGGGGCATATTATAACTGTGAAGATTGCTCTAGTTCTAAAGTCATGAAGATGTAAAAACATCGTTATGATTTTATAAATTTCATACTTTTGGAAACATGGAAATCCGTTAAATTAGTTATCTTTACATTCTAGTTTGTCATTTTATTATTGTCCATTATTATTTGAAAAAAAAAGTTTAATTAGTAAAATGGTTAGTTTACGTTAAAACAAAATGCACAATAGGTATTAAATTAAATTAGAACCGTTTCGTAGAACAACGAATAACACATAATATGTGAAAGGGTAAAGAGATTTGAATTGTGTGTATTGGAAGACACAATTGTTTAGTATATTTAAAAAAAAATACTTTTTATAATTTTATACAAAAGAATTTGTTATACAATAAACATCGGTTTATGAAAATAAAATGAATATTGAAATGAACAAAAATAGAGGATAAAAAATATTTTTTGTTAAAAGAAATCGCTGATGTCATATTATTATGTCAAATGCACTTTATTCGGTTATATTTGGATTACCATTAAGTTAATTTATAGATTTAAAATTAATATTTTAGTAGGCAGGTAGGTATACCGTTTTATGAAAGTGGAAAATTACACTATGAGGCAGAGATTGGCGTTGAAGGTGGCCAGGGACCATTCCGAGGTGTAATTTAATAACGATAATATAGTACAATACGCTATGCATAAAGTATTGCTTCAAAATACAGTAGCACTCGGTTATTACGATCACGGATATAGCGAGATCTCGGATGTAACGAGGAATCATTCGTTGAAATTTTAGTTTATAATTTTCTCCATGCATTTATTCACTTTTATAACGAGCTTCTTATCGAATATACCGACCTAAATTATCGTCAAAATTTTTCTTAAAACTGTTGATGTGTCGATCGTTTAAAAACATTTCGACCCTAAGCAATAAAATCCAACCGGACAGGATGCCGCCGGGGTCGGATTACGTTTATGACACTAGTTAAGTGTCTAAGTACCTACCTAATTGGTGTTTTCGTCGACAATATTGAAAAAAAGTATACACGCATATGGTTGAAATTGCATGTAAAAAATCCATTGTGTTTTTTTGTTAACATGGTGTTTTTGTACTTTTTGTGTTATGTGACCGCTCATTTAAAAAACCTATTCTCTGATATAACGAGTAGCGCTTATAATAAGCAAATTCAGTCGGTCCCATCTTCCTCGTAATAATCAAGTTTGACGTATACAGAAATAGACGGAGGTACGGATTCCTCTTTTCTGGATCCTATATATATAAGTATTTTGATACCTCTTTGATAATACTAAGATGGAAAACCAGCTTGATATGTTTCTGTCAGTCGTGATTTTTGGAGTGTGTGGCATGCACGAATGAAACACCAGCACCAAAGTTGAAATACTTGAGATCAACGCTGAGTAGGTTACCTTCTCCATCTTGCCCACTAATAAGAGAGGGTGAAAGAGATCGGGCCCTTAAGTCGTCTTTGGGTTGAACTTAAGTAAGACAGGTCAAGAGATCAAAGCCGAAGAGTGAAATCAACAGGAAATAAGAAAGGAAATGTGCTTGCTATAAGAGTGCACGGAACTTCAGGAATAAAAAGTGGCCCTTAAAATATTTAGAAGGGCGGTATAAATAATATATTCTTTACAGTCACGAAGGAAGGTTGTAGCGGGTATTCATTCCGAGCTTATACTTTACAAATATTTTAAATGAACCTTTGTAAATTCAATAAACATAATTGAATGGCTAACATGAAGTACATTATGTACATACGGAAAATAATAATAACTTATAAAGTTAAAGTAAAATAGGAGTAGTAATATAATAATAACAAAATAATTTATTTAAAAAAGGCGTAAGAAAAGTAAGAAATGCCTGTAATAAATCCATGACATTTTGCAATACTGGTTGCATTAATCATAACTAAAAAAGGATTTTTCAGTATCCTTACTAAAGTGAATGAGAGTCACAAAATCTTTTTGCTCACTGTAGTGATTTAAGGCCATGCATTAGTTGAGGCACGGTCTAAAAAGATCGTCGCTAGGCGATGCGCGGATTGCGGGTGGCGGGTGAAAATGACGCCTGTCAAACGAAATATTAATTGTCATATAAATCCAACATACGTCCATTTTATGTTCTGTTTATTGTTCTATTAGTAACAATAATAATATATTCATTGACATGTTTTCTTTTTAAAGTAAATGGGTAACGTTTTTAGTCATCTTTACACGATTTTAGAATTAATTGACCCGTCGCCATCACGCAGCAAAGTGACGTGTTCCTGGGTCAACATTCTCTCAGTGAATGGCAGCGAGTCCAAAATTTCGTCGCCCGTACAGTTGAAAATTATTTGGCGTTTCACTGATGCGTCACCTTAAGAGCTTGTGAGACGCCAGTTAGAAATCATTTACAACGTATCAATGCACAATCTGAAGATTTCGAAATATTATTTGGTTAAGCGTTATCTTTGAGTTTTTTTAAAAGTTTTTGTATTGTATAATTAATTGTATTTTTTAATGCATTAAAATCTATAGTCGTTACTTTTAACTTAATGTTTTTAATAAAACCATTAATTTTTAATTTACGACTGAATATAATATTATGTACCTACACATTTTTCATTGGCTTTTGAAAATACCTCAAAATCGGTGTTATTAAAAAATATCGCCATTGATAGTCGTTAAGTAGTAAGTTAAGTGGTAAACCACTCGTTCGGCATGCAATATATAGATGTGCGTTCGAGTTCGATCCACGACACATATCACGACAGTTTTGGCACGAAACAACTCTATTAGAGTGAGTAAAGGTAGCAGTAGGATTTATGTAACTGAATTCAACAATGGTAACCGTAACAATAATCGGTACTGTTCGGTTAAAGCGGATACAGCGGAAAACGCATTTTGAAAATAGCCGATAAACTGGATTATTTGTTAGTTTGGGTTAGTTTAGGTTAGGTTAGGTTGGGTTAGGTTAGGTTAGGTTAGGTTAGGTTAGGTTAGGTTAGGTTAGGTTAGGTTAGGTTAGGTTAGGTTAGGTTAGGTTAGGTTAGGTTAGGTTAGGTTTGGTAAGGTTAACCTAACAAATAATCCAGTTTATCAGCTATTTTCAAAATGCGTTTTCCGCTGTATCCGCTTTAACCGAACAGTACCCTATAATCAAATTGGCCTTGTCTAATTTCTACATACTTAGGCATGCTTAAGCGGTTTCATTATAGTACATACATTGAATATACATTAGAGTGTCTGGATTACCAACTGTAAAATTGTATAATATATATTTTTATTTTATTCAATAAATATATAGTAAGTATATTTTAATAACTTCTACAACGATTATTATATATAGCTTAGAATTATAACGAATAACGAGTCATTAATCCAGCTCAGCATTATGTTTTTTTAAATAGCGCAGGTATAGTTATTTTCATTCATGCAATATAACAAAACCACAACCGACGTGTCCTTTGTACATTCGCAGGGAGTGTGTCACTAATTTTCCAGTACACGGGTACAACACTCCACTGGCTTAGCGAGGAGAGGAGGGCCGGGTGCGATCGCGAGGCAGGCTGCCCTTACCACTTCCCTCGGCAGGTCGCCGTGCCGGGAAGGTTCGTCGTCCCAGCGCGGGGTGGCGCTCGGTCGTTCACCTGACCACCACCCAGCCGACTTGTAGTCATGTGAAAACTACGCCATGTTTTGACCTGGAACCTCTCATTCTCCTACCGCTTCCCTTTTCATCTTATCTGGGTCTGCTTTATTTTCACCGATATATTTCGGTATTCTTAACATTATAATACAGGGATGGAAAAATATTTGGATTTCATTGTTCTATGTTGCTATAAATGATAATATGCCTTTTTCATCTAATATATTAAAAAAAATATATTATTCAATTCAATTCAATTTATTTATTTTTTTACAAATTGTGAACATTACAAATTATAAGTTTAAGACGTTCACAAGATGACATAAAAAAAAAAAAGAGATAGATATTATGTTATTAAACAGTAGAAATATGTACATACAAAAATATTAATTATATAGGTACATGGAAATACACCGGATGAGTTAAGCAGACCCTATTTTAAAAATTTATAAAATAACGTCCACCTATACTCATCCTCACGTAGGTGGAATATATCAACACCCGAAGCAATTTCGTTGAACATAGTTATCGCTCTCGCAATTGGCATTACCAGTGGCAGGTTGGCTCTGCACCTTGGGAGAATAAACAACTGATGTTCTCTATTTCTAAGATAGTTATCAGGGACACACAGGTCAACACTGCCCTGAATATTTATCTTCGTTTTTTACCATCTTAATTTTGGATTTTCCACGTTTGTATATATTATCGTAAAAGATTTTTTTACAGTACACATCCTTAAATTTTCTAGAGAATATATGAAAAATTAAAATCAGAGGAAAGACATAATATGGGTTCATTATCTGGAGTTCTTATGAGGTTTCCTATAATCTTGTTTTAGCGTGTTCATAAGAAATTTCTTCGACAACTTTATTTTAATGTAAATATTTTCCTTTTGACAGTTTCTCAAATGAGTATTTTCCGACTAACTATCTTCAAGGCATGCTCGCCTTTCATTCTCTCGAAGCTCGTAGGTCACGTCTGCTCTTAAAGCATTTTCCCTGCTTTCACGTGGTATCGTTTCCAATCCTGATATACTGGAAAATTTGAATTTACATGCGTGGTCGCAACCATGACCTATTTTGGGTGAAAGCTGTTCCCTCATGTTAGGCTCACCAGGCACCAATAGCGAGGGCTGGGCAGCTGTTCAATACACTCCCTAGAGATGTTGATATTTTTAGCGATGCATTATGTGTTTTGTTATTAAAATTCTCTTTTCTTGTTTAATTTGTATTTTTCTTGAATTATTATTGTTTTTTTTAAATTTTATTTCATTTGCTATAAAATAATTTTAATTGTACTTTTTATTCTAAATGTCATGTTGTGAACGTCTTTCATTAATAATTTGTTGTGTTCAATGTCTCTTTTTTAAATAAATTAATATATATTTCTGTCCAGTAATATTTATCGTAATTTCATTCATTGGGAAAAAAATACCTCTTAAAAAATTGTCTCTTTCCCTCACCTTAGTCTTTCGTTGCCACCTACTTGATTTTTTTTCAACGGGCTTTTGGTAACTATCTTTAGATCTTTTAATATCTTTTTAGTCCCACTGGATGAAATGATTTATCCAACAATGGATATTCTTAGATCGAAGTGGTGTTGTCTTTAATTAAAAACAGGCTAAAAAATTAAGAGAATAAACGTGACATGGATATGTTGGTCATAACACGTAGAGATCTAAAAACTTAGACTTTCGTAGGTGATTCCCGGATTCTTTTAGATAACACAATATAAACACATCTTTATAATGTTCATTAGTTCAAAGCAGGTTTGAGAGTGGCTAGATTTTTTTGGGGCCGTATCATATTAATTGGAGTACCTACGTCATGAAGTATGTTAGAGACTTTTAAGGAAAAAATTATCAGCATTCTCTTAGGAGTCTTAGGCATCATAGTTACAAACTTACTATAGTTTTAAAGTCAGAAAATTGAAAATGTGTTTTTTTTCAACTTAGCCTTGACGTAAAAGAGAACACTTGCTATTATTGTTAATCTACATAACATAGTGATATCTAAAAATCATAAGCAGCAGTCATTTGTATATTAATTGACCTAGCATTGTGATGCTAATTGGGAGGGCATTAGTTTTGTTGATATGCTTCGGATATCGATATAATATTTCACTTACGTGGATTAAGTTAGGACACTTTTTAATAAATTATCCCTATTTGATCAATTTAGCTCACTCAGTATACTTTATTGTGCTTATTATATATTTATTTTGTATTTTTTTCATATTATTCTTTTTATTATTTCATATTTTTATCGATTTACTTATATTACAACGTTTTTATTGGCTCGTATTCTTAATTGTCTGCTGGTTGTTTGTCCGGTACAAATCTTGCAATCGATTTTTAACTAACTTCCCGACTAGCTAGACATTTAAAACTTTTAGAATATTTCACGACACGATTTCAATGCATTCTTTTAATACTTTTAGCCGTCTTAAAGTAGAATTGAATCATTTTCAGTTAATTCCGTTTTGTATGAAAAGTTATTTCGGAAGAAATCCGTAATCCAATCCACTATTATTGGTTGCTAAGTGGGTGGTCCTAGCAACTTAATTATTAATATATACGTGCGTTACTATGAAAATCAAAATGACATTTCAGTATTCTATATTTGTTTGTTTTTAATTTATTTAATATCAAGTACAAGTTTGAGCATAATAATTCAACAGAAAATTTAAAAACGTTGTATACAAAAAGTTCTTTTTATCTTGTAATTATTTCTTAATAGATTTTATGTCTTATTGTCTTAAGCTTGTACTTATTATAAAATTTTTACGCATATGAATAAATTATACAAACAGAAAATTGAAATTATGATTAAATAAGTAATGTTATTTAAACATTTAACTAGGTATGTAGGCTCTTCTTCAATTTATACCATTAAATAACAATTTATAATGTTAGTGCTTGAAAGTCGCAATATATTACATAGTTATTATTATTACTGAATTCACGGTTAAAATAGACATTCCATTACTCTTGGTGTATTAAATTCATTATAGTCTGTAGCCAGTATCCACATATCAATTACTCGAAAATCCCACGCTGAAATAATGAAATACCCATTTGTGATAGGAGTCGACCGCTGCCTGTGGGTAACAGTGTATTAAATAATAATTTTAAGCGAGTTTTCCGGATAAAGCTATCTCCCGCGTAGGTATAGTTTGATCAATACCAAGAGCCCGGGTTTATTACCCCTGCCCCGATAACTACGCCTGCCCTTCGGATGGAACACGTGACACAAGCTAACGCCCAAAACCCCGGACACGTAAATCACTAGTGGCACAGGTTATATCGTACTACAGGCGTAGTCAAACTTTTCACAAAACTAATTTAGAAAGTGGCATACCTAAAAACGTTGAAACGTGAAACTATTAGATATAACTATATAATGACACCCACGGTGGCCGCGCGACTTAAGCGTTGGACTATCACGCCGTGTGTCCCAGGTTCGAATCCTGGGTCTGGCAAGTACACATGTGTCGCTACATTTCAAAATCAGCCAAGTCCACCTTTAGGTATTTTTGTCTTTTTTGTGAATTGCTGAAGAACTACCGCTTTCGAACATTGCTGCATTATCGAAATGTGGAATTTATTAATTTTAAATATTCTATACTCGAAATATCGTAATATAAACTTTCATCCTTGTGACTGTGTATTTTAGAAAACAAAAAGCTGTTTTTCTCCTATTCATCTATTATGGACTTGGCTGATTTTGAAATCTAGCGACACACATATTGTTTTTCAATTTGTGTGTGAGTCAGGGTATGGACCTAATAGGTTGAGCAAGTGGCTGACATCCATTTCTCGTAAAAAATCTGTTAATACAAAGCCTCTACTATGTGGAGGCCCATATGATCCTATTATGATCGAACATGGTTTAAAAAAATATATATAATGTCATTCTTTTGAGGATATATTAATGTATATCTGCGATGATATTGGTAATATGTATTTATATTATTCTGAATACGGAGCGACTGCTCAGTTCAAACCAGTTTTGAGATTCTTGACGGAGGAAGTTCTTTTACTAGTAGATCATTCCTATAAATGCTAAAAAGCAGCAGTCGATACATCTCGGCATGTCGCATAATCTGGTAAAAGTATGAAAACTGTTCATGACGTCCTATTTGATTACTATTTAGTATCACCTCAAAGTTCGTAACCTTTTGAGCACCTACGTTTCAAAAACTTAAAGTTTTCTTAGCATTGTTTCTGTAATAGCTTACCATTTTCAGATTTGGGATAGTTTCAATACATTGATCTTTTATTCTTTTGATCATGTCCGATTCTAATACGATCATATTGGCCTCCACGGAATGGAGGTTTGTATTAACTGATTTTTGTTTTTACGAGAAATAGATGTTAGCCACTTGCTCAACCTGTTAGGCCGATACTCCGACTCCAAACACAAATTGAAAAATAATATGCGTATTTGCCAGACCCAGATTTCGAACCTAGAACCCACTACCATATTAGCCAACGCATAAGACGCTCGGCCATCGTGGGGTTTATACAAATACCTTTTTGTTTAAATTATTAATAACCATGTCCTTGCTTTTTCGTACAAGGTGGTTGTTAGTAATTTTGAACAACTATAAACACACGGGCTTTGAGAAAATCACATAAGATAAGATAATCATTACAAAGGACAGATATATTTTGCGTAGTATCAAAACCAGACTTCAATATGTATATCGTTCATGTTATGAGAGGGCAAAAGTACCTACAGCATTCCCCAACTTGTTATCTAAAGAAAGACCAATGGTAAATGTATCAGAGGACGACACCGCATTTCGTGGCTTAAGAACTTCTGTGATTGGTATGAGTACAGCTCCAGTGAACTATTCTAAATTATAGATAAATTATTGCCCTAGTATAGGACAACCCCCGTTAGGGAATGACACAATAAGAAGAAGACTGTATGTTATTCAGTCAATCGTTATTACCACGTTTTTATTAGCTCGTATTCTTGTATGTCCTTGATTTGTATTGGACGATTGAAGATTTTTAACCAACTTCCCATTAGCTAGACATTATTTTGAAACTTTTAGAATATATCAGAACACGATGACAATGCATTCTTTTAATACTTCTAGCCATCTTTAAGCTGAATTGAAAACATTTTCAGTTAATTCTGTTTTGTATGGAAAGTTATTTCAGAAAAAAATCGTAAAAAGTAAAACACTATTATTGGTTGCTAAGGGGGTCCTAGCAACTAAATTATTAATATAAACGTGCGTTACTATAGAAATCAATATGAATTGTATTCTATATTTATTCAGTAAATTTCTATCAAGTACAAAAAAAGTATTTATTAATACATAGAATTGTCAAGTTTATAAATGATTCAATAGAAAATTTAAAAACGTGGTATATAAAAAGTTCTTTTTATCTTGTAATTATTATATTCTTCTTTTCGTTTCCTAATAGGCAGGATACGATAGGCAACGAATCTCAGGATAATATGTGGCTTAATATTACACTATTGTTTTATCATGTTTTTTTACAATTATGTACTTAAAAAAGATTTTATGACATGATAAAAATGTGGGTGTTTTTATATTATATTATATACATATTATCAATTAAAACGTGTCGATATCCAAGTATCAAAGTACCGGTCATACAATATTGATACTTTTTTGTCTTCCCTAGCCGTAGCACCGTCGAATGAGACGAAGTATTTTGTCATAGTTTTACGTACAACATACGTGTCATTTTAAGCCCATTGTCGACCGCTGTGACGGCTACACATTATTTTGATGTGCCTACGGCGTACACCACTAGTGGCACGAGTATACCTACACGATGTGAGTGTAGTGAGTGCCCACCCTGTTTTCTTGTTTTCACGTTCAATTTTAATGAGCCACTATTAAGGAATATGCTACATAATAATAATGTGGAAAACAAAAATTAATGCCTATATTTTTAATTTACTCGCGCGAACTGTTTTTCAACTTCTCGTGTAAATTCATATTTATCACAAAAACGTGGGAGTTTTTACAAAGCGAATTTTCTACAAAAGGTAAACGACCTTTACATGTAATTTACGGCACATCGAAAATTAATCCTTATTTTCATTTTTCACAGCCATTATAGGGAGTAATTTTACGTCTTAATAAAGTAGTTATTTTGATGAAGGTGCCAAAGCCATTGGGTGTATTATAATAAATAACTTACGTTTGACATTTTACATAATTATGTATGTATGTAGAAATAATGTAGGTACTTGAACAAAATTATAAGTAAGTAAATTTAAATATTTGTGAAATAAAATTTACTAATTCACTGCCCTTGGTTCGAGTCATCCATTTTTATTACAACGTTTTTCTTAGCTCGTATTCTTATTTGTCCGGTGGCTCTTTGTACGGTACAAATCTTGCAATCGATTTTTAACTAACTTCCCGACTAGCTATACATTTGAAACTTTTAGAATATATCAGAACACGATGCCAATGCATTTTTTTTTACTTTTAGCCATCTTTAAGTAGAATTGAATTCATTTTCAGTTAATTCTGTTTTGTATGAAAAGTTATTTCGACACCATTATTGGTTGCTAGGGCTCTGGGGGCCCTAGCAACTAAATTATTAATATATACGTGCGTTACTATGGAAATCAATATGACATGTCAAGTACAATTTTTTTTGTTCGCTTAAGCTAGTCAAGTCAAGTTTATTTGGTTCAACAGAATTTAAAAACGTTGGATATAAAAAGTTCTTTTTATCTTGTAATTATTCCTTATTAGTATATTATGAATAATGGATAATTTTACTGCTGTTATGCAGAAAGGAACCAATCCACATTAAATTCAGACTGAGACAATGAGGTTTACAGTTTAGAATGCGATGTGAACTTATTCATTAATATTTGTCAATTTATACATTAAAATTTGAAAGTAGAGGATGAATGTTTAATAGACATAACGTGAACTGGCTATTCACGGAAAAAAATACCAAAAGAGTGTTTTGTAAAAACTGTTTTTCGGTTTTCATTTCTTAATCGTAAATTGAGCTGAATCTGTTTTGAATATGAAAGAACACATGTTATAAGGTTCCCATACTCAGCTTATTTTTTCGAATGTGTAAGCTTGTTTCATTCTGCATAACACAAGCCAGTTGGCACATTAAGCTTTAATTTAATTCAATTTATTTTTATTTTCCTTTTGAAAACAGATTCATGATTTAGTTTAAAAACTACAATAACAAAATATAATTTATCTATGTACGCTGAATAATATGCAAGATTTTAAATTAACAGTATGTTTACATAATAATATAATACTAAAATAGAGTATCAAAAAAACATTTATCGTGTGTTACTGCCAAAAGTTGGTAAGTCTCGAAATCGTGTTATGGATTAATTGCAATTTGAAAGTATGAGATGACCTATAAAATCAGGCATAATGCTATTGTGCTTTATGTGCATGTTCCATATATCGGATGACCTTGGTTTTTTTCTAGGATACATATTTATATATAGACTCCACAGAACAGAATAATAAAATATAATTCAGATAGGATATACCCCAATACACTACATTTTGACGCAAGGTTTTGAATGTGTGAGTGTTCTACGAAAATGAACCACACATAATAAGTGTGTGTTGCAACCTTCAAATACAGGGCGGCTCTCGTGGTGCAGTGGGTAAGGCGCTGGCCTTCCACCCGAGAGTTCTGGGTTCGATTCCCGGTCATGACAAAAACATTTATGTGTTTTTCTCAAAGCCTGGGTGTTTGTGATTGTTCAAAATTACTAACAACCACCTTGTACGAAAAAGCAAGGACATGATTATTAATAATTCTAAAAAAAAAAAAAAACCTTCAAATACACCAATATTTAATGAACGTCAGTGCATACACCGAGAGCAGTTGTCAGAACGAAGTAGGTACAAGCGTATTTTTGACACGTGTTTAAGTTTATCCCATACTCGAGATCAGTTGCCTGTTACTCCACACCAGTTAGTTATTTCAGTTCCCATTATTTTCCGATATTATTGAGCTCCATGATATACACCTAATCCGTTGATAACTCTAAATACCTAAATTATCGACTTACTAACCTTTGGCAGTAATCCCACGTTATTATTAAGTCCAATATCAAAATGTTGGTAACATACAACACAGTAAAACTATGGAGAGCAAATTTAATACAAACACAATTATAAGCAAAGAAAAATACTCATTTATGACGATCGTGTACTTATATAAATATTTGGTACGTTTATCATGGTTATAATTTTAACGTATGTATATCTTCATAAACCTCATTCTAAAATAGTGATCTTACCGATTGATTCAACGAGGTATCATAAATAAATCAAGATTATTCGTCAAAAATACAAGATACTTAAGTTTTTTTGAAAACAAGTTATATCTTTAAATCAATAGAGAATGGTGAAGATAGTCGGAGTCAAAATGAAATGATTTAATAGAAGTCACATTAAATAGTTGAAATTTGATCCAGTAGGAAACCCCTAATAGTGAAACAGAATTTTCATTCGATATATTGTTTCAGTGTTAACCACGACAGCGTGGTCAATTACAAAACGTGCCAATGTGATAATAGATATTATGAAATCATTATGGAAATAATTGGGTGCTTATTACAATCTTATACCCACGGTGCACGCGCGGCTTCAGCGTTAGACTATCACGCCGTGGGTCCCAGGTTCGAATACTGGGTCTGGCAAGTACACATATTGTTTTTCAATTTGTGTGTGAGTCAGAGTATGGACATAATGGTTTGAGCAAGTGGCTGACATCTATTTTTCGTAAAAAACAAAATCTGTTAATACAAACCTCTACTCAGTGGAGCCCCATAATATGATCATATTAGGATCGGACATGGTCGGGAAAAAAAATTACAATCTTATATATAAGAAAAATTAATAACTGTATAGTATTTGAATATACTATGTTGAAATTAATACCAGAGTATTCGTATTTCTCCGTATAACAAAGATCACGTCGTGTTGGTTTTTTGTTTTTGTTTTTGTGTTTGTGTTTGTTGATCTAACAACCTGATTATGGATTTCCATATGCTCTGCTTTTGAGTGAAAATAGTAATTTACTACCTTAGGCGAAGGTGCAAATGAAAAAGAAGTTTCCATTGTGTAGACATTCTAAGAATTTTAATAACTATCCATTCCTTAATGCTATTAAAATTAATATGTTAATTAGCGCATTGAACAAAAATGTTCACTTTTGTATGTGTTAGTAGTATTTTTTCCGTTACAATATTCATAATTATATGGCAACGAGTTAAGACAATGCAAAATAAATTTTCAATAAAAACCGTACTTGACTGAAACCCGACACATATTGAAATTATTCTTTTGTGTTAGTCATACGACTCATATCATATCATACGATTCATATAGCTAGGTGGATTGTTGAAAAAGTAAAGCCATAATAAAAAAAGAAGCGGAAAAACGCGGCAAACTTTCCCATGTTATTAATTTATTATCACGAGCGTAATGCTCTTTACAGTGGCGTCGTCCACTATAATGCAAGAATTATTACTAGGTACTAAAATATATTAATGTCAGTTCAAAGAAAAACAATCATAATATATCTCAGTGATTTCCAGATTATATGTTATCGTTCCCTAGAGGGCGATATAAGGCAAAAGGGTGGTGGCTAGGGATCCCGGGATCCCGAGCTATTTTCAATACATATGAATCCCGGTATTGATAAACATAATCCCGAAACTTTCGGGATTGATTTTTTTATCAATTTTTATGGAAAATAAAATAAAAACGAAAATATAACAGAAAAAATACTTTTAATAACAAATAACTACATTAGAAATAAACTGAGTTTGAATGAAGTTTGATTTATACCCATGTGTAAGTTGCCGATTCATTTTATTTTTTCACATAAATTAATAAAAATGAGAAAGATTGGAAAAAACAATGCTTCGCACTAAATTATCAAAGTAATTCCACCATGATCCCATACGTTTTACGGCAGTTTCATATTTGGCTGCTGACTAATTGGATTTATGAAGCGGAAAGGCCATACGTACACTATGATTTGCTTTACTATTTTAAATCTCGCTGGCCCATTCATTAAGTCTTTACTATCAGAAACAGCAATCTCATATTAAATTCACATTATTATTTATATTACAATATTATTTACTCCATTAAACTTATGTATTTCCAAGATTGAACGTAGATATACAATATTAACAATTTATTTTTGACCGATTTTATCAATGTTATTTGTAAATATAAAAAAAATATATTAACAATGGAAAAATTGCCAATCCCGGGACCAGTCCCGGGATCCCGGGATTGTCAAATTGTAATCGCGAAATCCTGGGATCAGAATTTTGGCACGGGATTGGATTCTCTAGTGGTGGCTATATATATATATATATATTGTTAATATTTCATTAATTTACTATTGGGCTGATGAAATATTTGATTTAAAATGGTTAGAAAACATGTAATAGTGATTTTTCGACTTTTTTCAATTCTCAATTTTTAGTTTTGTTGGCTAAAATTTTATTTTTCGGTAACAATTTCTCGAATTATCGACAATCTAATTAATAATTTTTTGATTTGCTTTATGTATTCATGATTTTTTTACAAGAATTCTCTTGATGAGATTTATTGACTACAAGCTCTAAATAACAAATCATTTGACTAGCATTTCACTGGTGAAATTCAGCTTTTTCAATTTTAGAACTGAAAGAACATGACCAACAACTTTGCTTGACCCCAAGAATTTTCTTCAATAGTACCTACCTAAAAATAGCAGTAGGAATAGGTGTAAACTAGAGGAAAATTATGTACATTTGTTTATTGTTTAATATTATAATGACGTCATTATTTGTGTTATATTCATATGTACAGTCAAATGTAATGGTGAACTAAAATGCTTGGATCAAGATGCATACTGGGTTATAGTGCCAACGATAATGTAAAGACTCAAATTTTTCATATGTTGAATAATTAAATTTATTGCAATCAGGTGAATATGTTTTATTCTATTACTATCTTGCCAAAATTAATCATACAAAACTATTCTTATCATATTTTATAATCTACGCCCTTGGAAAATTTCCAGTGCCATAATCTATGTACGTAGAAATGTTAATATATACCTACATAAAATCGTTGTGCATAGACCAGAGCTTACTTTGGATACAGAGCAGCTCATGTACAATTGCCGGTCTCTATGCCGAGTGGCACTCGCAAGTAGCAAGTAGTGCGCGAGGGAACAACACCCCGGGGCCGGGTTCATGGCTCCGTTAGTCCCACTTGCATCCCAACACCCACCCATTAACCCCCTTTTACACAAATACCCCGCTATGACATTTTACTAAATGCATGCATCGCGATTCGCGAGAGCCGAAACTATTATTTCTCTATACGGAAGGGTTCGTGAGCGCGTGTATGCTATTAAAGAATCGCTTTGTTTTAAAGGCTTTTAGGTAAGTATATTAATTTATATGCTAATGCAGAGAAAAATCGTATTTGTCAAATCAATGTTATTGTGATATACTATCATTTAATATCATATAGAAAGAGTTTCACATCAAAATCGTTCAACGATTTTGTCACGAAAAAACCTTTTTTAAGCCCCCTGTCTAGGAAAATCTATCGTAATTATATAGTCGACACAACGAATTTGGACAATAAATAAAAGGAGCCTCATACGTTATTTCTGTGATGGGTAAGTTGGTAAACTCCACAAATATTAACATCGCTTAGTCGCCTTTCTGATTTTCTTACTCACGTAAAATGGTTCCAATTTTTATGTGCATTGTGCTTACTTACTCGGGTGCTGTCATAAACGGTTTTACACAAATTTTACAAAAAAATATACTAAATAGTAATACCGTGTAGATAAATAAATGTCATAACAGCAGTGTGAATGATTTTCTGTAAATGAACCTGCAATGCGAAGTTAAATATGGCTAACTTAATCAGTAGACCAGTGGTTGTTTTTTGCTTCAATTTCATATAATGTTCACTTATTTCTATAGAAGAAGGTTATCAACTTCTTTGAGTTGATACAATTATTTATACTCTGACATCCAAAAAATGTCAAATTCATAATGATGAAATATTGAATTGTATACGAAATTTCATGTTTCTATGATACAACAAAATAACAAAAAGTTGGATAAAATCCCAATAAGTACATATTTTTTAAATTCCGATATATATTAATAGTCTTAGATATCGAGCTAAGTAAACAGAATAGTTTTTTGTGGAGCCATACTTTTTATATCATCTAATTTTTGTATAGAAAAATATACATCAATATCGTTAAATTATTTAAACATGTTTACCCATCAATTAAATTCCCGGCAACTCAATATTCGATTTTTTCATAATGTATCTATAAATTACTTATGACCAGTGATTTACAAAATATGTATTATTTATTATCAATAATATTGGTAAGAGAAGTGGAATAATATGTGGAGTGTTTTGAAAATTATTTAAAAATTTACATTACTGTGAAATGGCAAAATGTGCACACATTTATCATATTTGTTTTTTTAGTAAAAAAAAAAATCTGCTATTATCTTTCAAAATAATTACATCTACGCACCAGTCATTATGTACCTATATGTAAAATATAGCCATTAAAAAAATAAAAAAAGAAAAGGTTAATAATTTTATTTAGAATAATAGGTAGGTACTATACTACATTTAAGCTTAGTGAAAAAATAGTCGCTTTTCCGCCCAAATTGTATAGTCTATCAAATTAGATCGCGATTATATGGCTGGTTTATGTACTTAGGATGAATTAATCACAATTGACATCTGGGAAGACGGAGGGAAAACGAATACTCGGCCGACTTCATATAAGATGGAGGGATAGTGTCGAGTTATATTTATGGTGAAAGCGGATTCTAGAGACGGCCAAGATCCGCACACTATTGTAGCGCCAGGAAGAAGTTAATTTTTATAATTACAGTGTAAGTATAGCACTTTATCTTTTAACTGTGTTTTATGTATTTTTTAGATCTGAATGCTTTTTGTGGATTACATATTCTTCAGAAAATGCGTCAGTTACGTACAGCGTTTTCGGAGCAGAATGTCTCTCAATCAAAACTAAATTCGTTAAATATCTGACATTACATCTACATACCTACATCTAATTTACATAGCTTGAATATTGTAATTGAAAACACGGATTAAACATTGCTGTGTTTGCTACCGTTCAACACTGTTACTGAAGTTTTGATTAAACGTCTAATCTGATGATAAATTAATATCGTTATCTACGCGTTTTTAAAGAAAATCACATACCATGGCCTGTTTACTGTGACGGACTTACACTTATTTGAATATTCAGGCTGTAATTAAACTCCAGAATCTCTTTTATCCGATAAAAACCCTGTCATATTGGTTGGTTGGCCATGATGATAACCACACAGCATTAATTTGGGCGTGAACAAATAAATGTGCAAGTATCATTGCCGACATACACTGGGAGATGTAGTTAATAATATGATGAAACAGTAATTCATATTATGTATCAGGGTTAGGGATTGCAATACCGGTATTTCAAAACAAGTATCCCAGTAATTTTCGATACCGAAATACTGGTTTTAAAAATCTAACAATACCGATATATTCGGTATTGAAAATAGAAACACAATGTATTAATTAACATAAAACGTTTAACATGACTGTTTTTTTATCATGTTACGCAATGTCTGATTTACTTCCATTGCCCTTCAACGCATTTGTAGATTAGCAATGGCACGTGTTATAAAATATTAACATTTTAAAGAGCTTTATATATTTATTAGTGGATACTTCTGTTTTTTTCAATATATTTCACGAATACCGACCGGTATTAGTATTTTAATTTGGTATTGCAATCCATAATCAGTGTGGCAGACAATAACAAGGTTAGTGAGAACAGGTATTATCGAAAAATGCACTCAATCCATATTTTTATTTGACGACAGGTGAGCAGGACATGTGTGACATATCGATATTGGTGAGACTTGTAAGCAGGTATATTGCGAAGGCTCTCATAGGGACTAATGGTGGTCGACTATTGCCACTTTGAGTTAAAATAAAAAAATCTCTAATTTTGTTCATAATACGAGTGATATCTGACTTTTTTTTATGACGCCGATCGTCGTACTAGACGATCGGCACGAACATGTCACGAATTTTCAAACAATTTGAGTCTACAATTGAAAAGGGATGGCATTCTAAATCTGCCTAAGGGTGGCACGTTGCCCAGGGTCATCGCTACGTTTATTGCAATAATTCGGCAAAGAGCTGATCGATAAAATCCACTTTCTGCGATCTCTGAATCGGTCCAATGGTTTTGCGAATTTTTTCTTCGTACAAATTACATGAAACCCGACAAAAGATCTTTTTGTGTATATAATAGGGATAGAAAATCTGGGCGTGAACGAGTTAATATGCGTGTCTGTATTCACTTTATTGAATGCGTGCGTTCGAAGTCAGTGTCAGTACCTACCTACTTGGCTTTACACGGTCATGTCTCTGAATAAAAAATATCAGCATTTTCTTTTTATGAGCTCTTGCACGGCATTTCCCAAAATGCGACCCTATTATAATTTATTGTCTAAAATAAATTAATATTCATCTAATTTATTACGCAAAACTTATTGTAATAAATGTTACGACTTTGACGTTGGCGCTTGCATATAAATACTAAATGATTTATTTATTTAATTACATAAGTATTTTTATAGCAATCGTAAGAACTGTGCACTAATAAACTATTAAAATATTTCAACAAACCAATTGTTTAGAATTCTTCTTTGTTTTCGTATTCCTCACGGTTGGGAATCGTGAATCCTTTTAAATTTCTTCATCGTATCTCTTCAGTGGTCTCCATATATATGGATACTGGGTGACCCGTAGTGTTCTTCACTTATGACCTCACACTTCCGCGTCGAATTTCGTTATTTTTGCTGAAGAAGAGCCTTTCCAAATTATAAGAATTATTATAAAACTAGGCAAATTAAGAATACAAATAATTATGTACCAGTAAACTCAATGAATAGTTGTAGTAAAGTACCTATGTAAATCACAGAGCGCAGGGTCATCAAAGTATTGAAGTAAAACCAGGTAAGTATGTAAACTTCATTGTTGTGTTATATTATTGACTGCACACGTAATTTTCAACTATCTTAATTAAGCAATATCGAAAAAAAGCTTTCCACATTATTAATGATGATTTTTGAATATTAAGGCTATACCTCAGTTGAGGCATGGTCTAAATCGTGGCTAGGCGATGCGCGGATTTTACAGATGAAGCGTGCCGAACGAAATATAATTTGTCATATAAATCCAACATGCGTCCATTTAATGTTCTGTTTATAGTTCTATTAGTAACCATAATAATATATTCATTGACTTTTCTTTTTCAAGTAAATGGGTAACGTTTTTAGTCATCTTTACACGATTTAAGAATTAATACCCCCGTCGCCATCACGAAACAAATTGACGTGTTCACAGCTCGACGTTCGCTCTCCGATTGCCAGCGAGTCCAAAATTTCGTCGCACCTATAGTTAAAAATTATATGCCGTTTCACTGAAGTACCGTCTTAAGTAAGCCGTAAAATATAAGCAATGATTAAAAATAATTACTAGAGAATCTACTAATTATACTCATTATTATTTTTGATTAGAAAATAAGTAAGTGGGTAATTTTAATAATATTACAATGTTGGGCTAAATTATAGCAGTTTGTGAGACTCTGATTTGGTTAGTACATTTCGTTGCATTTATACGCCCCTCTTCATTTGTATGCGATTCTGCATCTCTTTGTGCAAATGCACCTCCGCTGCACTCTGAATGCATTTTATATGCGATAACCGTTTCATGAAAGTGCACTCGGCTATAAGACGCTGGCTTCTTATTTTGCAACCAAGTCCCGCCCATCACGGCCTTTCCGAAAGTCATATTATAATAATATTATATTATTAAAAATATTAGTTACAATAATTACGTATCAAATTAATAGAAAATCATATAAATAAAATCTTACCAATAGGCTCACGCTAATTATTCAGAAATATGACAGATTATAACTACCTAAATCTAAATACAAATCATTAGAATCTGTGTTACAAATTGCAAGATTGCTACAATTATAATACAATGTATTGCGATCGCGTTACGACATGCGTATCAAATTGCAAGATTGCTCAAAATCTAATGTAGGTAATGTACATATATCTACTAACTTATTATCATTGCACTAAATTACTAAATCACTGTTTCTAGCCACGCAAAGTGTGTGAAAACGTTATTGGTAGGTTTACGAAAAAGTATACATACAGTAAAAATCCCTCAAATTTGTTATATTTTAGAGAATCTGATTTATATTTTTACAACGGCAGAATAATGATAAAGGTGCTGGAAGTTAACGAATTTTTAAAAAAAATAGTATTGTTATAAACCCTAGTAAAATTTCAACCCTTTCTATCGTAATAGTTCCTAGTTAAGTAGTTTATTTTTATTGTTAGTATATAGTGAGAGAATATAATATCCACAGAGCAGATTAAAAAATAGAATTCCGGTAGGCTATATTGCAATACACTATATTTTGACGCAGGGTTTTGAAATGTGTGACTGTCTTACGAAATTGAACCACACATTATAGACGTGCAATAGTGTATGTTGCAACCTTCAATACACCAATATTAAATAAGCGTCAATGCATAAATCGAGAGCAGTTGTCAGTATTTTACGTATGACGTATTTTTGAGACGTGTTTAAGTTTATCCCGTATTCTTCCGCACTCGCGATCGGTTACCTGCTTCTCCTCAACCGTTAGGTATTTCAGTTACCATTATTTCCGAGTTCCCTGATAATATTAAAATGTACGCATATTGTATAATATAATATTCATCGCCAGTACTACTTAGTTCGTGTATTTGTTGCTACAAATAAATTACTATCCCATTCAAAGCCACATCGACAGAAACCACTATTAGATGGACGTATAGGTACTATCAGAAAAGTCACCGGACTGAGTTGAACAAGACCGGAAGTAATTGAATCTATGTCCAGCAAAAAGCGTCTTTAGGGTGGGAAAGTTAAAAATAATTGATATACGACTTATTTTTTGTGTTGCGACAATGGGAAGACATTTTAAGTAACTACGAACCTACGTAATTTTAAATGTGAAATATTTTGAAAAAGCTCAAAACTTAAAAATACTTTGATAGAAAAGGGATCAATAACTTATATTGATGATTAAGCAAGCACTCACCCCTGAAAATAAAAGGTGCGAGTTCGAGTGACACAAGGAGCACACATTTACATAATTATTATTATGTTTCTGAGGTTTTTCAAAATTATGTATTTTCCATAAGTAATAAAGCATGTTACATTCTTAAATCTTGTGTACCTATATTCAGTATCGAATAGGTTTTAATAATGTTAGATTCTTTTTATATAAAAAAAAACACAACAATTTGATGCACCTCAGTTTAAACTTAAATATAAGACGTAATTTGGTTGATTCAGAGACGAATCGATAGCTTAGAGGCCAAAGCACTCACCCGCAGAGTGAAAAACGTGAATTCGTGTCTCAATCGGCATAACTTTTTTCTAATTTTTTTAATGACTTGTATAGTTTCTGAGGCTTTTATAAATTGTGTTTTTTTTTTAAATATATCATTTTAAATATTTTGATTTTTCAGAAGAAATCTACGTACCTAAAAATATATTCACTCTAATGAACATTCCTATGGTAGTAATTTATTGACACGAGATTATGTGATTACTATTATATCTATATAAATCACACGCTGTTATAATTTTCTTGAAAAAGATTTTCGTATCTTTCCTTCTGTATTCCTTCATTAAAAGTTCATATCGGAAAAGATACAATTTCTACAAACTAAAAAAAACGTTGTTGTCAACTTAGATACTTATTTCGAAGTTAGTAGTCGTAGGTATCAATGATATTTTGTTCTTTTCTTAGACGTATACTTAGCTAACGGTGAGATTTATTCATTATGTATTATTTGTATTGTATATTTTTAAAGTTATCTATATATAGGCAAGCAGCATATATTGATGATAGTGATTAGATGTCAGATCAATAATCACTCAATCTATACTGTATTCCGCCGAAAAAGGACGAAATGATCAGAAAACAGGGCTGTCAAAATATTATATCCATTAATATTTTTAAAATGTTAATTTCGTCATAGTATTATTATTACCTAATTCAAATTGAGCGTAGGTTGATACTCAAATACTATTATAGTATGTTTATGATTTCGAGAAAATAATACGATGATATATAATCCATATCAATTATTTGAAAACAATACATTTGCATGTAGGTACATGTATAATATAGCGAAAAGGTCAGATACCTGTTTAATTTTCAAGATAACATCAAAATTTGTATATACTTCGACATTCATGAGTGAGCACGGCTCAAAGCTATGAAAATGTGTTTTTTTCAATTTGAAAATATTTTAATTGTGTATTATTTTATTACAGATTCATAATACGTTATATAACTAATACAACATACTGTTTTTTTCTATGAATAAAAAAGACTGGAAGGAACATATTGTGTCACGGCAATCAAGAAAGACCGGAAAATATGGCCAACAATGCATGATACACAAACATAAAATACACAAAATTACCTATTTAAGTTTACCGCACACGTGCAGACCACACGATATTTGTTTTCGCAAAGTCATCGCTTTCCAAAATGGCGAATTTGGTTGCCAGTTTTTATGGCGATGAATCAGTATGTTCCTTCCTGTCTTTTTTTATTCGTAGGTTTGTTTACTATGTACACCAAGAAATTTCCATTTATAAAATCCAAAATGAGTTTTGGAATATAATGCAACTAAAACTAGAAAAATTCTATCATGGGTGTTTACTTCTTGAATTAGTTGACCCCAGAAACAACAGGTCCATTCCACTACGTGAACCACAGTGGATATTATGCAGGGTCCACATTAGCAACATGTCGCCGGCAACCTCGTTAAATTTTACGATAAGTATGATAATTATCGTAAAATTTATCGAGGTTGTCGCGCGACATGTTGCCAGTGTGGACCCGGCATTAGATGCACAAAACTTGAATAAAATATATTATAAATAAAATTTAAAAAGTACAGTATAATTAATTGCGTCGACAGCCCTGGCGTCGCCCGCCAGTCGGATGGTCTAATAAAAAAATAATGTATCTAGTGACTGTATGTTAATAATTATTTTTAGGCACTCATGATATAAATTATTTCGCCCATTGCCTTTACATGCAATAATGGTTCTACCTACCACTTGTTTCACTAGTATAAAAGTGAAGTTGCGCAGTCAATAAAAAGTCACTTTCTTTTTATAATAGGCAGACACTAAATTCTACGTTTTAAAAAATATGCATTAGAATTAAACAATACCTATTATTTTTAATACGTAGGTCCTAAACATTACAAATAAACACTATTCATTATTAATGTTTTTTGGATAGCACATGAAATAAAAATGTAGGTAGATATGCATTTCAACATCCTTCGTATGTTTAATTCTCGGACAATTTCAGGTTAAAAAGTTATTAATATATTATTAAGTTTATATTGTGGCAACCACATAATTGAAAATGTCACCATCATATTGGTTGCAATACTTTATCCCAAACAGTTGATTAACAAATTGAATTTAGTAACATTTACGTACCTACCTATATTAGAAGATATTATTTTTTGGTCACCCCATTCTGTCTTCACGTCGACCGTGTTTATGATTTAAATTTAATTTAGAGACCATTTACATTTGACACAAGCATTGTCGGCGACCTTTGTATATTGCTAGTAGACCAACAATTCCGGACCACATATAAAAAAATCATATTTTCAATTCTCAAGGGCAATTCTGTAGAGCTTACCCTTAACCAAATTGATCATATAAATTAAAAATATTTCGTTGCTAATATTAACGGAATCTGAGATATATAATCTGAGAGACACCTCGGACGCATACGTATTGGTAAATTTCGGCATGATTATTACGGTACAAATTTCTTAATTGGTAAAACACATTGGCCAGAATCCCATGAATGTAGGTTCACGAGCCGTTCAATACCCATTTATTTTGAATAGTAGAGTTTCTGAGCTGAAAAATTATGTTAATTTTATTCAATATTGAATACAACATTCTCAAATCTTATTTAATAATATATTTAATTAAACTATCAACTAGGTATTATAAAGTGAAATATACGTTAAATCCAAAATTTGGGGGGTTCCTCACATTTGACAAGGTTCATTACATTGAATCAAAATTACAATAGATGGTCGTCAAAACTAACGGAATTAAAAATAACATCTCAGTATGGCATCGGTTGTTTAATTATTGATAAAACATACGGTAGCAAGTTCAAGTCCTGCTAAGTATAAATATTTTTTCTAATAGATATATTTTTGAGGTTTTAAGAAAAGTCTATAATATTAGCATTTAGGGGTTGTACGCATTTGTATTGGGTGACGCTAAAAACCTCATAAATCTTTTGGAATACCTATGTAAATTATTTGTCGCTTTTCCAAGAAAGTTTTCCATGCCCGAAACAATAATAAATTCGTGTGTATTGTTATGAAGATTAATACTATAGCCATAGCGGTACGTGTATCGTCACGGTTCGGGCGCGTTGTGAATTTCGAAAGCCATTCATTTTCCCGCGCAGCGTCGGAAAAGTTTGAAGGTTGCTGCACCAAAACGAACACAAAATAATGAAAGCCATATTTCAAGTTGAGGTTCCGGTGAAAATGGAAGATGAAACTGCGCAAAGTACCCATCTATCTGCCAACAACGTGATGCACCAAAACAGGGATGCCAAGGCACACATTGAGTAGTTATATTATAATTTTTTTTTTTTTTTGAATTATTAATAACCATGTCCTTGCTTTTTCGTACAAGGTGGTTGTTAGTAATTTTGAACAATCACAAACACCCAGGCTTTGAGAAAAACACATTAATGTTTTTGTCATGACCGGGAATCGAACCCAGAACTCTCGGGTGGAAGGCCAGCGCCTTACCCACTGCACCACGAGAGCCGCCACTATAATATAATTATTATTTTCAATATGAAATATGAATTGTTACAATAGTGAGTGCACTATTGTAACAATTCATATTTCTAATTCCAAGATCATAGGCAACCTAACTTATTGTAAATATAATCAATATCTATTTAATCGAACCGTTTTTTTAGTTTTACATGACGAAGGCAGCCTGAAAATTAGCAGCTTCAAAAAATATACTAGAGGGTCGAAAACATTTTTATAATCTTCTTGCAGCTGAATGCATTTTTTTCAAAGATATAACGATGAGGATTCATCAATGTCTTCATGAATCTTAGGATTTTGTAAAACACCATTAATTTATAGTGCTAACTCAGGTATCAAAGTTTGCCTTAACACTGTCTGCATATTAATAATTATTTATATAATTGACTATTTCAGTGAATCTAATATTATGTTGAAAAGTTTGCGCTTTTGACAGATGCGAGCGATAACCATGTGAAATTAACTATAAATGAATCTGTAATGTCAAAGGATTTAACGTAATTTATTCATTAGTTGTCGTAGATAACATTTTTCCAGTTTCATTTTCAAATATTGAAGCTTGATTGATATAGGTTATATATATATATATCAATGCTTTTTAGCTTACTATCATATTAATTGAACGCGTATTTATGAGGTAAGTGACCATTATAATGATTCTGAAGCATTTGTTTTTGTTGACAAATGTTAAAAGCGGTAAACCTAAAATATAACTAATGCTAAAAATTCAACATACTTACTCCAAATTAAGTTGATGACTCTTCTCGCATATGCATGGCCCCCACAAGGGGGCTGTCAGGGCTCTAGCATAGGGGCCTGTGATGGGGCCTGGGGATGTGAGATAAACACACATCACAAATTTTCTCTAATAGGAAAAAATGTCTATTTGACGAGAAAGTTCTTAAAATTTAAAAAATGAGGCTTTAAGATGCAATTTTTGATTGTTTTGTGTTGATTCTTGACAACTCCATAATTCAAGTAGATGCATTAAAACTACAAAAAATCACTAAAAATAAACTGAAGGCTGTTACGATAGGTAGGGGGATCCGCCAAAGAACCTGGCCGAATAACCCGCTTTAGGATGTGGGGGCCATGCTTATAATATATATTTATTACTAGGCGTTAGAATGTTAGATCTACAATATGATTTAATTTCTGTAAGGTGTCTCACGAATTTTGCATCTGTTTTACCTGTTTTATTAAATAAATGTGCTCTTTCTACCTGGTAATAAAGCTTCTGCCAATTTAACCATTTTAACCTAAATAAACAAGATTTATGTTGTATCAGATATATTTATAATATGCACCACTTCTCTAATGTGGATTTTCTAGGTTGTTTATTATTTTAATATAATAATAATATTATTATGCGAATATTCTTATCTTTTCTTGTAATGGACATCGCAGGCCCTGCCTGGTGAATGGAAAATGATAATAGTTTTGCAGCAGCGTGGTTGTTTTGGTTTGAGCTGCGAGGAGACATGGAGAATGATGGAAGCGGTCGACAGCCACCGACCCGCTTGTGGAAGCCATTCATCTCACCACGGTCCGTTATCCAGCGCACGCTGCGTACTGCTCCACCTTTATAACATTATATTTCACTGTGTCATGTTCTCGAATCCACCGCAATACGGGAAATGTGATTGATTGTGCCATGTTATGACGATTGAAAAAGTTACAATGTGACTACTTGTATTAGGTACTTACCAATGGTGCATGTTATCGACGAAGATAGCAGGGCACTTAGTTAGTAGGTAATTGAATATACTCTTTACCACAAAAGAGGCCAAAATATCGGAACTATACGGATACATATTAACTAATAATTCTGATATTAAAATAATTACAAGATAAAAAGAATTTTCTATATACCACGTTTTTAAATTTTCTATTGAATCATATAAACTTGATAATTCTATGTATTAATAAAAACTTTTTATTGTTCTTGATAGAAATACTGAATAAATATTATAGAATACAGAAATGTCATTTTGACATTTCATATTGATTTCCATAGTAACACATGTATATATTAATAATTTAGTTGCTAGGACCCACTTAGTATTACTTTTAACGATTTTTTCCGAAACATACAAAACAGAATTAACTGAAAATGAATTCAATTCTACTTAAAGATGGCTAAAAGTTAAAATAATGCATTGGCATCGTGTTCTGATATATTCTAAAAGTTTCAAATGTCTAGCTAGTCGGGAAGTTAGTTAATAAATCGATTGAAAGGATTGTACTGGATAAACAACCACCGGACAAACAAGAATACGAGATAAGAAAAACGTGGTAAAATCGGATGAGTTTACAATTTATATGCTATATATTTATAACATCCTAATGTTCATGGTGATGGGACATTATATTTCAAGATTTCTTTTCTGTGGAATCGATGTATCGACTGCGCCAACTTCACTTTTGCCCAAAAATAAGGTTTTGATGGTATTTTGTTATAAAGCATGTTTTATATTATGCTCACACGCTCAAACTCCTAAACCTATAAATAAATGCGTTATCGTTCTTCACACAAAACAGCCCACTGCAGGTGCCAAATTTCCAATATAGTAAATGGAAAAACTCTGCTTCAGCAAAATCCAGGTGTATTTTTAGAATTCTTAAATTCCGCTCGATAATTAAATTACTTAGTTTTTTTTCTCCTTTCTGAACAATTTGCCCAAACGGAGTTATCCGGTTTGAAGATTAAGCAGTCGATATGCAATTTAGAGATTTATATAATTGAATTGCAATTATCTTTTACTAATCAATAAATTTAATAAATAAATAAATACCTACATCATAATTATTACAGAACGCTATTAAATCACATTCGATTGTAAGGCCCGTTTCAGACGGGACACCGGTGTCGCGCTTGATATAATATAGGGGGGGGGGGACGATTTGGCACCGCGAACTGGCCTCCGGTAATTGGCCGCCGGTACAATCGGACGCTGGCCCAATTAGACGCCGACCCAATTGGCCTCCGGGAGGATTGGACGCCGCACAGTTGAATTAAATGCGCAAATGAATAGACGTACGTTACGATTTGTTGGAGTAAATAAGCAAGTCAGTTTAATATGCTTCTATCTTCTCAGTAGTTGTACCTTATACATTTCGCGCTTGACACATTTTTAATGTAGATTGAGAATAATTATTATGCCTTATGATGTTTATTAAAAGAAAATGATTCTTCCCTTGCTAAAACTTAAAGATGTGCATAATCAATTAATTTATTGTCTATACATGGGTACTTATTTATATGTACAACAAATGTACAAACATAATTTCGCGTTATAAATTAGAACATAAAACTGGCTACGGTAATAAAAACAAGTGTATCGGCGGCTTGAGAATGTAGCGGCTGATGGAAAAGTGTACCGACACGCGTTGACTGATTAGATCTGGGGCGTTCATAAACATAATACAAAGGCCCATTTATTCAAATACAAATGCCTCATATAGTATATAGAGCGCGACACCGGTGTCCTGTCTGAAACGGGCCTAAGCTTCGCAGATGTGGCTTAATGCTACACGAATAATATTTTCTCTAGCTGTATCACACAACTCTCAATATCTCCCCTCAATTAGTCACGAATATATTCCTTTATTATTGCATAAAAAATGTCTTGAAATTTTGCCTGGAACAATCCGATGATTGATAAACGCCTTTACAACCTAATTATTCTATTCCTTCACGTGATGTGCATTGCGTTATCACGTACTTCCGCAGAACTCAACTACCTCATCAATTCAGCAGCCTTTATGTCTAGCTCTCGAACGTTTACTGAAACTATGACTACCTACTATAAACTATACTACTAATACTACATACATGACACATAGTTATAAATACTAGGTAATATATAATACAATGCCTCCGTTTAGTTAAGTATGCATTTCGCTGATTTAAATATGAGTTTATATCCATTGCATGGATTCAATGGCTGACCCAATGGCTTTGATCTAATCTTTAAAAAGTTTTTAATACCAACCAAAACCATCAAAATTCAAACGTTTTTTTTAGAATGAAGATAATGTTATACCTTTTGTTCATATCCAATTTATATTATAAATTATAATATAAACCTATTGACAGAAAAATGACCACATTATTATTCATTAGCGTTTTTTTAAACTGTGGTATGCAAAAGATACTATGAAGACACAGAACAGATAATAAATAGAATTGCGATAGGCTCTATCTATACATATACAGTAATTTTTGACGCATTGTTTTTAATGTGTGAGTGTCCTACGAAAATGAACCACGCATTATAGACGTGCAATAGTGAGTGTAATACACCAATATTAAATTAGCGTCAATGCATAAACTGAGAGCAGTTGTTAGTATTCGATGTATGACGTATTCTTGAAACATGTTTCTTCCTTACTGGACATCAGTTGCCTGCTTCTCATTACCCGTTAGGTATTTCAGTTCCCATTATTTCTGAGATCCCTGTATGAAAGGGTGTACGGTTGAACTTTTGTTGCACACCGTAGTTTTATTATAGTATGTGTACCGACCATAATATTTGTCCATGTACTATGTACCTACGATATTAAGTATGTATCTATAGTGTATTAAAAAATGTATAATTTTATTAAAAAAAATATTGTGCGTATAGATAATATATTATATCATTGATATGAGAAAATCCTGACTCGAAAAAGGAAGACTTTTTATTGGAAGGTCAGAATGATAATGACTCACAATTAATCGCCAAATGTGTATATGCCAAAGCTAAAAAGTCTAAATCTCTAAAAGTGTAATAACATGATGTAAATTTGTGAAACACTGCATTAACGTATTCATATTATGCACCGTTATTTTATATGATGAGAAAATACGCAACTAAAATAATAATGCTACTAATTAAATTTGCATATTATAATACTAAATTCTCTTTCCATCATCTTGAAGTAAACATAAAACCAAATAACGTTGGTATCAAGTTTCCTTCTAAGATTCTCGTCATTACGGAGGCATATAAAATTTCATGCATTTCGATTGAGCTTCCAGAGTCACTGGAGCCATTGCGGCCGTTTCAAATTCTCAGAGCTTTTCAAATAACTTTCCTAGTCTATTTATTTTTTGCTTCATCTGTGGTAACATCTCTGATATTCATTTTAAACGAAGGAATTGATTTTAGATACATATTTAATTAAATATTTTAATATACTTAAATAAAAAAAAAACAAGGCAATCTCTCAGTATAATATTATTATGTAATGAAACGCATATGCAGTTCTTTTACTACAACGTCACCTCAATACTACAACTAGATAACTCTGCTTTGTCATTGTTGGAAAAATGAATTTTACAATTTACTTGATTAACATAAATCTAGGCTATAATTATTATTTAAAATAGATATATAAAATTGTGGTTGTCTAATTGGGAACGCTTAAATAATATTCAATTGTATGAAACAATATTGTAGATATATTTTTTTAATGCATTTATGGTTTTAAAGTTATCTAATATTTTTAATAACAAAATTATACAGTTCCAATCAACTTCAAACTCACCTAGTCATTTTATAGAGAAGGAAATAATGTAGAATCAAATGCAATAGCTATCTCAAAAACAGTGAAAATCAAGATAATATCTGGTTGTAGTATTAAGGTGACAATATGTATGGTGACTATACGTATTTAATTATATATGGAGAGTGTTCTTTATTTTAAGCCATTTTACCTTAAATTTGTTTTGTTTTCAAAAACCCACTTTTGTTTTTTATTTAATTCTCTGCCATTAAATTAAAATATAGAGAATCCCATTTAAAAATCGTGAACAGGTGTTAGTGTGAGCGAAATACATATAAACACAGTACAAATAAATTCCTCAAACTTTTGATCCTATTATAGATATTTAAAAATTATCATATTTTCTATTCTAAAGTAAAGAAAAACAAAAACAAAAACTGTGTAAATTTAAATAAAATACTACACAAATTTAATGGTAGTTTTCTAATTTTTGTTTTGTTTTATTTATGTAATTTTATGTATTGAGGAAAAATTAGTTACTGTGTTATAAAACGAAACCAAATGTATTGTAAAATTACAACCAAGGATGTAATCATGACCGAACATAATAATAGTGGGTAAGTTACTTATTTTACGACTAGTGATTACATAAAATAGGCTTCGATCTGGCGATGTAAAAATGATTTTGAAGTGATACAATAACATTTGTTTTTGCACATACATATACCTCCGTACCGACAACATTGATATTGTTGAAATTTATCCGTATTAGTAGCTGATGCAAGATTATTATAATGAATGACTATACAAATTATTTAAGCTAGAAATCTAAAAAATATATTTTTAGTTACCTATGCCAAAACGAAGCAAATTTACACAGTCGTTGCTTAAGTGGCCACTAACGGTATTAGATTTCAAGTTTTACTGTTTTTTTATGTGTATAAATTCACATATAAGTATCAGATACAATATAAAAAAAATTCATTCATTTGTCAACTTCAACGTGTATATTTTATAAAATTAATATTTACATGCTAACATTACTGCCTAACATAGACTGCATTTATAGTTCAACATGGGTAATTATACGAGTATCAAATCTCAAATAATTGGTTACCTAGTTTAGTATTGACCAGGTGGTCGCCTGACTAAGGGAGCTGAAATATAGCAGGAATATAGGTAGCCGTCAATCCATACCATCATTACTGGCCTATAAGGAACATAGAAGTTTTGTTAATAATTCTGATCAATGATCAATTATTACTGACTTGTTACTAAATTTGTATCTTAATATGACCGTCTTAGATATTTTATACATACAACAATGTAAGGTGTATTAGATTGATAACCCTTACAAAGAGATATATTATATTTAAATGGTCCCATAACTGATTATAGTTGATTATTCTCATTAGTTAGTTTTATTTGGTTATTTCACAATATGTATTATAGTTTTCAAGCATGAAGTAAGATTAATGCCTTCGGGATATGGTATTGTGCAACACAAGGTAAAGACCCCAATATCGGCAAAGTGGATGAATATATAGGTATATCCATTCTGGAAAATACAACTGAAGGACTGTCTCTCCACGGAAGGGATCTAGGCAATTCGGAGATCACCTTCTTAATAGGCTGAAAAAATATCGCCCTCTTCATATTCTCAGATATGCGGACTTCAGAATGCTGGGATCTCTGGAAATATAGAACTAGGCTATTTAAAAGTAGTTTCAATCATATATTATAGTGAAAGACATGAAAAATGCTGGTTTTTTAAAAAAAATAATTTCAAGAGAAGTAGAAATACTGAATACATATATAATACTGAAATGTCATTTTGACATTTCATATTGATGTCCATAGTAACGCACGTATGTATTAATAATTTATTTTCTAGGACCCCCTTAGCAACCAATAATAGTGTTTTACTTTTAACGATTTTTTTCCGAAACATACAAAACAGAATTAACTGAAAATGAATTCAATTCTGCATAAAGATGGCCAAAAGTATTAAAAGAATGCATTGTCGTCGTGTTCTGATATATTCTAAAAGTTTTAAATGTCTAACTAGTTGGGAAGTTAGTTAAAAATCTTCAATCGTCCAATACAAATCTTGGACAAACAAGAAAAAAATTGTACTGGACACACAAAAAAATCTGTACCGGACAAACAAGAATATGAGCTAATAAAAACGTGGTAAAAAATACAACTTTTACTAAACACAGATCTGGCGAAATAAAAAAAAATAAAAACAAATATCCAAATAGTTTCCACAGACCTGAATCCCGAATAAAGATAGGTATGGACATGGTATAAGATTGAATACTAGCCCGATATGGGAAATCTGTATCGGAGAGATATTTCCCGTTCAAATCTGATATAAAAGCATCCGTCCCCGGAGTTGCATTGTTAAAAATTCTTTCTCCAATAGAAAGGCACCCGAGGTAAATGGGACGATGTTGCCGCTTTTTGGTTGTCATTTAATTTTAAGGCTCTCCCAAAAGCCTACAGATTTCCCGGAAGTGCTTGTGCCAAGGGTATATAATTTTAAAAGTCAATCAGTATAAGATATTCATGCAATGTTTTAATATATTATTTTTGCATGATTTCGTTATAAAACTGATGCATTTTGAATCTTTTCTTATAAATAACATAGTTTTTCTTTACTTTATTAAGCATTTTTTGAATATTGAGATAATAACAAAAAAACAATCATTCATTACTGCCAAAAGTTGGTAATCCTCGAAATCATGTAATGTAGTGATTGTAATTTGAAGTTTGACACGCCCCCTAATATTAGGCATAATGAAAATTTCTTTGTGCTTTATGTGCATGTTCTTATAATATATCGAATGACGTTGATTTTTTGTTCTAGCATACATATTTATTTATAAATATACACATAATCGGTTGTTAACTCTAAATACCAAAATTATCGAATTACCAACTTTTGACAGCTCAACGAATGATAAATTTATATTAATACATTAAATTTATCATAATTATAAATACTGAATCTAAAATGTTGCAATTTTTCAAAAAATACTCAATTTCATTAAGTAGGTATATATCTATACCTAATGCTAACAATGCTTTAGTACAATTTTATTACAATGTGTTTCATGGTCTGTGTAATGATAACAGGTATACATATGTATTATATATGTATACAGATGTATTATATAATGGGTATAGAGATGTATTATATATTTATATATTTTTTAAATAAAAACTGAGTTATTTATTATAAGTTAAAATGGTTGAAAGGCAATAATTTAATTTTAGAAACTCTCAATACACCCAGAAGAACTTTTTCATTATTAAGACAAAAGTTTCCTTGTTGAATTAAAATTCACAAAGGAGGGTAGAGTTTATCAAGAAGGCTTCAATAAAGTGTACAAAATAATTCTCTCATTGAAAGCCTTATCGCAGAATGAAATTGACCTCTGTGTCAAAAGTTGAGAAATCAAATCTTTTATTTCAACTTTTATCAGCGAATACTGAGTGTTCTTAGATTTCCTTCACCGCAAGGGCTCACTTTCTTCAGCCCCCCTCCCCCCGGTATCATTTACATCCCGGCCATTAGCTCGACAATCTCAAAGCCCCTCAGGCTCTATCAATCGTACGCCACTGTAAGCCGAACGATACCAAATCTCAACGTGCGTATCATTACGCCGTTATGAACACTATTTAAGAAAAATTGCGGAAAACTCGTCGCTTGAGTTATTACGAAATGGGAGTACTTTCCTATATCTAAGTTGAAGAAGAAAAAGAAAGAATTGTGAGAGACAAGAGTACAAAATATAGATCGATTAAAAATGAGGTAACTTTTAATGTGACATTTACATTGACTAACTGAGTTGTATGATGAATTAATATTATCGGTAAGGTGTTCGGTATTTACTCTTCTCGGAATTGGGTTCCATTTTAAGGAACAATATTTCATTCGATTTTTGTATAGAAATACTGCATATATTTTATTAACTTAATCTGAGGTGAGAGTATCGGGGGATGAACGTAGTGTTGTTCTTACCCCTGATGTTATGTTTATATTCAGAAGGTGGCTGTGTGTGACATGGTATGTTCGGGCAGTGATGAATAATACACGGAGTTGGTATTTTCTTGGTTATATTTTATGTTAATAAATTTGGGATAAATACGGCACTAAGAAATGACTATCACTTTGATACTAGTTTGAGTTGAAAGGTTTACATTAATTTTGAGTTTAGATACGGAGAGAGACACAGAACAGTGGGGCGTGTCGACTACATTATAGGAAGGTCGAAAAACAACTGTTTCATTTTCGTATGCGTTATTGTCTATGTTCTATAAAGTATAAATGACCATAGACAATAAAATGTCGGTTGTAGGATTATACGAAACCTCTACACGAGAAATCTGACTTGTTTGTTTAACAATTTTGTTCAAAATTTTATTATATCACATAAATTGATACTGTGTTTTTCTTTTTAACACTAAAACAGGCCATGAGACACAATAAAAGTGAGTAATCACAAACATTCAGGCTTTGAAAACATCACATAAGTACTTAAATATAGGCTTACCAGACGTCCCGGTCTCATACATTGGTCCTGGCGTCCCGGCCGGTTTGGCATTTTGTCCCGGGTATTACGCGTATTGAATGATTGTCAATAATAAACTGTCAGGATTGACCGTAGTACTCGTAGCGTATATTATGTGATGAGACAGCGGGGAAGGGTGCGAAAAAGGTTCATTCCAGCGAGAAGTACGGACTAAAATAATTTAAATTTCTACTGCAGAAGGTTTCCTTGCCATATATCCCGTTCCTGTCCCAGTTTAGAGTTTCATAATTATTCTGGCAAGCCTACCTGAATATTGAACATACATCATTTTGAAAAACACTTCTGAGGAAATATATTATAACCAATAGAAAAAAACTTTTTGAAAAAAGTAAGACACCCGGCAGGATCGAACCTGCATCTCCTGGGTTTACGTCCCAATCCGCGCATTATCCACTATGCTACGAGGTGACATACTAATGACGACAAACTTTAACTATTGGCCTTTTAATACCTGCTTATCATCGTTATTCCAAATCAAGCTACTATTGGCGATCGGTTTTTGTTTATTAAATAAAGTAGGTACCTACTGATAATGTGTCGTTCGTTTAAAAACATTTCAACCCTAAACAATATAATCCGACCGGACAGTATGCCGCCGGGATCGAATTACGTTTATGATACCAGTTAAGTGTCTAAGTACTTACCTAGTTGGTGTTTTCGCCGACAATATTGAAAAAGTTTCCACGCATATGGTTGAAATTGCATGTAAAAAATTCAAGGTTTGTGAAGTCAGTAGGTTCAGCGGTTTTGCGTTCATTACAATAAACAACTTTTTTGTAGTTTATGCTTGTTTCGGGGGAAAATTCTAATTGTGTATTTTTGTTTGGATTGCGACTTTTTGCGTTATGTGACCGCTCATTTTAAAATACCTATTCTCTGATATAACGAGTAACGCTTATAACGAGAAAATTCAGTCGGTCTCATCATCCTCGTAATAACCAAGTTCGACTGTAGTAAAAGAACCCTAAAAATATGTGTATTTATTATGTCAGTCAGAAACTAAATTGATATTTATGCCACTGTTCTACTGTCTTCTGAAGAGGTAGCATTGTGACCGGAGTGAGATTTCCCGTCGGCAGCCGGCAGTAGTCAGTAGTGGTTGTTCACGATTTCCTATTAGACTTCTATTCGCGATCCGCAGATGCAGATAACAGATAGTGGCTACCACCGTGCTCTTTTTCGCAACGATCCAATGAATACCTCTTCGCTTTTTCTGCTCGCCTGATCAACTACTATTGCTTTATTCACTATCCACTGATTGTATTTTGAATGTCAGTTTTAAGATAAGTATTTTAAAAGCTTCTTATTATATCCTCTCTACATAATAATATATTATAGTTAAAACGTAACAAACTGATTTTCAAAATATATTTAGATATAAGTATACGTAGAGATTACAAAATATATTTAATAATCATAATATATTCTCTGACATGACTGTGGATTCATTCTACATCAATATGATTTGCTTAGTTACTTACTTGGATGAATAATAATTTGTAATACAGGTAAACATTACTGCCATTCCTCACTATTTAAAATAATTATTTTACATAAAGTAATGAAAATAACATTATTTTCAAAAGATTGAGGGTTCTCCGCATGTACTTTTTGGATATTTACCAATTGCTATTTTCCTACTTCACATATATAGTTCCGATTGTTACCCCATCACGCAGTGATTATAACATTACACTACCTAACTGATATGTAAATTTTGGTACGAATTCTTGATAAAGCTCACCACGTGAGCAACACACGGGTCGTAAAATCATTTTCAAATGTGGTAAAAAATAGAGACACTTGCATACATACAATTATCAAATACCAACAGACAATAAAGTAGATTATCCCGAACGACAATGACCATAAACGCGGATTTGCAATAATGGCCCATGTTTCAATGGATATAGAGTTCGTTTTCCAACTAAGTACATTATTTTATAGTATATTATTATGTATTTATTTGTTTATGAAAAAATGAAATTAATATGAGCAGACCTAGATATTTATACCTAGAGTCGTTAACGACGGTTCTTTTTTTCTTTCCGTTAGTAAGTCACCATGTGAAATATTCAAAACTACTTAAATTAAGGGACGATGACTGCTGTCGATGTGACGGCTCTCAAACGACTTCCTAATACTAATGATGGGTGGGAAACCCTACAGATGACACAACTATGAAATTAACCTTCGAAAACCTTACGAAATACTAAACAGCAAATAAACATATAAACAAAAAATGTATCATAAAATATCATATCATATCATATCATATCATATCATATCATATCATATCATATCATATCATATCATATCATATCATATCATATCATATCATATCATATCATATCATATCATATCATATCATATCATATCATATCATATCATATCATATCATATCATATCATATCATATCATATCATATCATATCATATCATATCATATCATATCATATCATATCATATCATATCATATCATATCATATCATATCATATCATATCATATCATATCATATCATATCATATCATATCATATCATATCATATCATATCATATCATATCATATCATATCATATCATATCATATCATATCATATCATAGCATAGCATATCATATCATATCATATTATATTATATAATACTAAAACTCGTAATGTTATGTATGTACATAATATACTATTTTACCAATTTGTCCCGGGCCCGGATTTGTATGCAACAAAAAACATGATTATATGCATGCACGTATGCACTTAAAATCAATAAAATATCCACTAAAACCGAAGAAATATGCAGTTAAAAATTGACATTTTTTGTGGGAAAAAATTGTAAATACACACTTTACCCAATATTACTGACAAAAAATCGAATAACTAGTTAATAATTTTTCAACATAATACGATATCAGAACAAAAAACACAAACAAAGAATATAAATTTAATCAATTACAATTTTCAAAATAGTTTTTTCACAAGTACCTACAATAATAATTGAATAATAAATGCGATGTAAACCAAACATAACTTAAAAAACAAAAACGAAACACTTAACTATTCCTAAATACTATTTTCTGTTTTTTGCCCGAAAAAAAATACATTTATATTTTTATCAATATTATGCTCTGGCATTAAATTTTTCCGCATAGGTATCTGTCAGTATTTTATTTATATGCGGAAAACTACCACTCAACGTCCACTTGGGCAAACTTTAAATAATAGTGCCCGAGTTAACTTCACTTTTTTCACTGATAAATCAATGACAAATGTCATTGTGATATATCCACAGCTTGGAGATGGCATTAAAATGCAAGTGCATCTAAACTATCTCCCTTCCTAACTTAGTTATATTTCGATAAAATAATTAAAAAAAAAACTAAAATTATAAATTCAAAAGCTCTAAAATATGCATTTATTTATGAAATATGCACTAATGTCTCAAATATGCTCTAACGTCTCAAATATGCATTTATATGCACAATAAAATTTTATTTTTGGATTCTGTGTCTTTCAAAACAGATTTCTGTGCAACTCTCATAGCTGTGCATACACCCAAACAAAACATGCACTAGCATGTAAATCCGGGCCCTAGTTATAACTTTTTCTTAAATAAATAACCTTTTAAAATGCAAGATATATAATTAAACTTATATAATATTATGTAAAATTGTAAAAGAAATGCTGTTACAAAAAAGCTAGGGTCATAAATTAAAAAAAAATAAGAACTATAACTTTATACCTCGTTTACACGTGCATATATATACAGCTGATAGTGCGTATTATCACGGCCATAACAAGGAAATGCACGTGTAAATACACATTATCGTGCAAGTTTCAGGATAACATGCATGGATCAAATAAGTTCAGAAGCATCTGAATTATCACGCTATAATAAATTGGTACTTGCATGGCGGTGTACATGCGCAGTAGAACGATAGTGGCGAACTACGAAAGAAATACGAACTACACCGCACAGAACATTTTGACGTTTACCGATTATCTGTCAAACAGCACCATACAATGACAACTTTGTCAACGACAGAATTGTCTCGCTTACGCTTGAAAAATAAGATTGGAGAGATAGTACTTTTATGCTTAAACAATCATTATCGCAATAGTTTAAAATACACACTATTGGTGCCAGTAAATCCATGCACTTGTACAGGCGCTATGACTCTAACTCTTTTAATTATTTTTTTAATTAACGTGTTAATTTGCATTTGAAAAGGAATTAGCAAAAACACAATTTTGTGTGCCCCGTAAGCATTGGGTTAAAAGAATAATATCACAATAATTATTTCAAGAAATTTTAGCCGTTTATAATCATGACTAAATTAAAAATAATATAGATGACTATGCATATAATACAATATGTAATAATTAATATTACTTCTACATTCTTATGCGGTGGACTCAATTATTTAGAATGATATTGGTAAAAATATGAATTTCACAAACACAGTTGAATGTTTGGATATAATTTGAATGAACTGCGTAAGGTATTTCTGTAAACGTAATAATATTATTAATTTATTATTCGTATAAAAATACACGATATTACAAGCGATTTAAAGATGTTTTTCTACGAAATTTATATGGCTTTTAAAAATATGTTTGGAGCTTGAAAGTACGATACATTTTGTTTACCACCCAATTATTTTAGACAATTATTTCATAATGGAGGACATCATGTTACAGCAAATAAATTATAATGATGATAATATTATTATTGTCATCTCAATTTGGTAAATAAACTTTCGCATGTAGCATTTTGGTCGAGTATTTTCATCCAATTATTTCATGAAAAAAATCTTGGAAACCTTAGTAAAATATTATTATTGTTCTTTCGGTATATTGTTATAACATAAATCAAAAATACATCGTTAAAACGACAGAATCTGACTATTTTTTGACAAAATAACGTGAAATACAAGAATTCCGAAGAAATAAGCTTTGTTTTACATATTATTGTAATCGCCTCTAGGGTATCTGTCATTACCATTTTTCTTGGGAACTCATTTTACTAACAACTAAGTTTGCCATATTATTAGTAGGTATTATGTTGACCTTAGGGTTTCTTTATATCCATGTCGATTTGAAGAAATCCCTGAAAATAGAAGTGTTCGAAACCAAAATCGGTATAATAATGATGTAGAATCACAAAATTAAATATTCTCCCGATAGAGCCTTCTGTGGATTTCCTATACAAATCAATTAAACAAGTGCTACTTTTATATGCATAAAATATAGGTAAATATGTGAGTTGATATGCAAATTAGTGGTCTTCATTTCCTTATAATATTATCTTATTAGACGTCATCTATTGACGAATAATTTATAATATAATATTTATATATGTAATTAAATATATATTTTTTGGCACAACAACCTTATGTAAGTTTTGGTTGCACTTAGTACCTAATTCCTTCCATGCAGGTATTTCCAAGGTAACCTCTGTCTAATTTACAGGTTAGTAGTGTCTTCTGGTTTGATTCTTATGTTGTTAATTAATTCTGTAAGCGTATCATTAAATAATAGTATAATTAATTATTTAGAATTATATGTTTATTGTACACAACATAGTGTTATTTTATATAAATATAATCTAATTCCTGGATTCCAGTGTTTCCAGTGGCGCGTTTATATAATATTATTATGTATTCATTGTCTAATAATTGTTAGATAACATCTACTTCCTATTTATTTGATATATTTTTATTTGACAAAATAAGGTAGATACATTTAGGATTTTGGTATACTTACATTAATGATTTATTCTATGTTAGAGGCCCCCTTTTAAATAATCTTATGATGTATTTATTGTGTGTTATATAGAAATATAGATAGTTTCCAATCCTGGCAATTCGTGAGCAAGAGTTGAAGCGAGAGAAGCAGGCCCAAATATAATATAATATGTCACCAAGAAACTTCCATCTACTTGGCTGTATGTCATTGATAGGCTTTTATACTGGACTACAATGATATTATATTTTCAATGTAGATGTATTTATGTTATCTGAGCCTAAACACTTGTGTCAGGCATGAGTACATAAGAAACTTAAAGGTTTTGAACTTTGTCTTATATACAAATAACCGAATGTAATGATTAGGGGAAACATGAAAAGTTATACTTAATATAATTAAAGGGGGAAAAAAGGTGGATAGGTACACGGAAAATGGTTTATTATAGCAGATTTTTCAATCGCTGTATTATTTAATTATAGTGGTTAAAAAATCTGTGTAATAAGGCTGTAGAATTACTATAGGCAGGTGTCTACGTTTCAACAAGCTATTTAAAAAGTAAAAATATACAGATGAAAAACATGGTACCTAGATGATTGTTGATGCCAGGAAAGAAAAGAGCATAATAAATGTATATATTTTTTATTTATTTTTGAAAATGGTAAAAAATATAGGAACAAAATAAAATTGTGTACTTTTTTACATTATACCTACATACTACAGAATTCACCTAACTAGAAAATTCCCAATTGTTTTGGAGAGCATTTTAAAAGTTATCCCTTTTCACTGCTGGTTATCGTGTTTTATACATTATTTAATTGTATAATATCTTGAAAATGTTGATCATTTATAAGGATAGCTCACTTGTGCGAAAACGATTGAATTTCGATTCGATATCAGATAAAATCTTTTTGCACTAGACTGACTAGCTACACTATATTTTGGTGAAAATTGTACCTTAGTTAGTTATGCATAGGGTATGAAGTAAGGTAAGTACGACTGTTTTTTCATGAAACAAGAAAGAGGGAGAGAGATACCGAGCGTAACAAGACGTTACAACAGGCACGATTAAAAAATATACAAAAACATATTTTAATATTGCCCAGTGTACTTTGTGCGTACAGGAATAAATTTTTATCTTTATTGTTAATCGGTTCCACTATTGCTCCCAGTTTGGAAGGTTCATTCTTAAAGGTCGTATACGTTTATCAGATCTTCGGTATGTTATTTGGTTTAAGGTTTAAATATTTTTCACGGTTTGTGATGATAACCATGTGAGATATTTCAAAAACAAAAAAATAAGACAATGAAATGTGTAGTGAGTTGAATTATCCATTCAATTCACGCTGCATGTATTTTTTTTATATTCTCGGTCTCCTCAGATAATCGTCGCAAGACAAGGCGATTTTAATCGGAAAGATTTGTACTGAACATTCAATGAGCATCAATGGTATTCAAATTCAAATTCAAATGAGACAAAGGAATCGACCCCATTACATAAAATCAAATAATAAGCTGTCCTTCATAACAATTCACTATAATATGTACTCTATCGCATCTGTCAAATGAAATAATAAACGTTCATGGATAACAGATTAATAATAATAGTACCTACCTAAACTAGTTTATACTATCAGGTATTATTAACTATATTATAAATTATAATGACAATACAGTTTATAATTCGACTAAATTTGATATATCCAGAGATGTATCCAAAAAACCTTCTTCTATAAAGATGGAACGTCGAAATTGAAGCTAAAAAAGTATCACTGCACTGGTCCACTGATTAAGTTAGCTACAAATGACTTCGCATTGCAAATTCGTTTGCAGAGAACTTCACACTACTGCTATGACATGTATTTATATTCTAATTTAATATTACGTACACCTACTATAGTTTTTTTTAATACATTGGACGCTAAAGACGCGCATAGGGCGTAACGATTAGGTGGCCATTCGATATAATTAGCGTGCTATTTAACTGTGGTAAATAAAAAGTAATTATCTAGTCAGCAGTCAATGTGATGGATACACATTTGATTAATAAACACAGAACTGTTTTTAAGGTTGTTTATTGTTCCATATTTGATTTAAAATTATATGATAGTATGGCTTTATTATTTTGGTAGTTTTATGTCTATGGCGAACAAACACAGTATGTGAGGAACGTATATTTAATTGAGAGATTATTTGCGAACTGCTTGATTGAAAGGTTTGATGTCGGCTAAGATCATTAATTCTATTTTGTGTCAATAGATGTTAGGGAATGGCAACTAAACGATATTAATATCTGTGGAGTAACTTAACCATGCTCCATGTGTTTGATAAATAATTTCAATTGTCATAACAGAAATAACATTTAAGGCACCTTCTATTTATACTCAAAATTATTTGTATATGTCCATCTAACTTTGGTCCTATTTTTATTTCTATGCTTATACCGATTTTGTTAAGTGTTAAGTTTAATATCACCCTTATGATGAGGTTCTATCTCCTAAGCTTTTTGTCTTCAACTTTGAAAAAAGTCATAAGTCATTTATGACAATGAATACGGCTTGTCGGTAAAAAACTGTTTTGTTTAGATTATTGCCATATAATAAATGTATAAAATGAAAAGGCAGCGTTGGCCAATAGCTCACTTCATCTGCCATTTTACTTCAACCTTTTAAATTCTGGTTTTAACACCCAGTAGTTTTGCGCATGCTATAGATTGGAAGCGTGTTACGCACCGCACAAACTGTGTACACTTGTACGTCAAATAGTTTTCAATTTTTCACGGGAAGCAGTGTTGTCATATTTTTACAATGCTGATTTTCATACATGATTAAAAAAAAACTATTGCACACAGAACGTTTCTCGCGTTTTTGACTTGGCATAAAATTATAGTAAGTATAACATACTATTATGATTTTTCGCGGAATCATTCGGTTAGCAACACTGACGTGATGCTGAAAATATGCCCAACGGTATATGTTCAAACACGCGCATTAATATCATTTTACTCCCTACTTCAATTTTAGTTTGTCAATGTATAGCTACGGCCGTATGTTGTAGCTTAACCACTGGGGAATGTCAAAAGAAATGGCGTATTTCAAAAAAACACTACCTTATTCTTATGTCAATTATTATTATAAAGCAATCATTATTCGTAAGATGTTTATCACACTTGAATGGTCAAAAGACATAGCTTATAATCAGTATCTTTAGAATTATCTTCAAATGTGTTAATCTTGCCCATTTTTTGAACAATAAAATGCCCAATTCTTGTCAAATTTGGGATCACAGAGATTATCAATATAATTTTTTATCGTAAATATTTCACTACAATAATGTCGATATAAATTATACTGATGGTTTTATAAATGCGTTTAAAAATTAATAAATGTAAAAAATCTTAACACCACTGCACATTTATGTACTGAAATATGACTATATTCTAAAACATTAGAGCGAGAGGTTAAAAAGAATACTATTTTATGTAATAAAAATACTTTATGCAGTCATCAAATGTTTAAAATAAATATAACTGATAATAAGGCTTCAAATTTATGTAAATAGATTATCTACAACGTTTAAGGTATGTCCAGGATCATGCTTTGAAAATAGAAAAAAAGCTCCATTTTGACCCACGTTGAGCACGTCCGCCTTTAATACAAAAAAAAAAAATAGGGAGGCATTAAAAATAGTGTGGCATACTGAAAAAGTTATATGAATTTATAATAATTTAACTGTTTCAGTGAGTAAATGTTGAATTTATAATATGATGCTAGCTGAAGTGCCCGGCTTCGCATTAGATTGCTTTATACCTTTATCTTACCAAAACAATAATAATTACTTTATTCAAAAATAAAATATTTGTACAGTCTTACAAACTTATCTAAAGAACGGTCAAACATGGAACTACGAACTGCCATATGGACGCCATTTTCAAAACGTCATTCGAATGTCAGATTCTGTACAGCGAGTCTTGATTGTGTAGTTTTCGACTGGAGCCACAGTCCATTCTTTAGATAAGTTTGTCTAAGCATAGAAAGTACGAGTATCAAACTGAAAATAATTCTGGCTTAGTCAAACAAGAGCATCGAATTAAAATCGAATCAAAAATATGCAAACTTTATCTTGATAAAGTCGTGAAAATTCAAAAATGGAATTGGCAGGAAAGGTAATTTGAACAAACAAGCTTTGCATTTTTCATAATATTATGTAGATGTCGGTTGGGCCAACGTACCCTTTTCTTCTTCTTTGGTGGGATTTTATTATCGAGGATCGTCAGTTGGCGTCAGAGCCTTCTTAATGCTTTGGCTTCACACTTCTCGGCATTTAACGACTAGCAGAGCCTGTGTCAGTGGAAAACCCGTGGCATTCCTTATATTTTGGTCCATTCATCTTGAGGGAACTCATCTTCGTTTTCTCTAACCCTCAAACTGAACCAAAGAGTTTATCCTGTAACGTACAAAGGTATAAATTATTATTTTTCATTCTAAACATATTTATCTCTACGAGTCAAGTTAATAACGATAGATTTTTATATGAAAATGTCGTCCAACCCATTGGTAGTTATGATTACGAACAATTATCGTATTCGATAAATTGCCATTGAGTGTAACAAAAACATCAATAGTTATACTTACTGTTGGAATTTTTTATACTTTGATTGTTCTTCATTGTGAAAACAATTGCAAGATTTTTATACTCTCTAACGAAGTGACTACTATATCGAAAATCATAACTGGTTTTACACATTTGACAATACACGTTGAAAAAACAATACTTAAATAGGTACCTACTTATGTAATTTTTGTTGGATTCAGGATTTGAATCTGCATCTTTCGTTCCAAAGACTAGAGCTCTACTAGTAACCTACACATATTATGATATTAATAAAATAAACGCTGAATAGTAAAAATATGTTACTATATTTAATTTTTTGTTGATTTTGGATTGAGATTCTTTCAGTTGGTAGAGTCGGGTTAGACCATGAAAAGCAGCATATATCCTAACCTTGAACGAATATTATAAAATATCAAATTTTTATATTTATGCAAAATAAATTTGACATTTAAAGCATTTTATATCAACTAAAAGAGTGTCTATCGAAAAAGTCATGTTACTGGAAAAATACTAAGGTCAAACTTTCTGCATTCATAATATTTCTTGTCACGTTATAATGATTTATTATCGAAATATCAATGTTTTTTGACGTGATAAAAATTTATGTCTTGATGCCTAAATAGGTTAGATACATAAATTGTAGTAGGTATATATGTGCCCAGCAGTTACCCAATTCGATATTCCGAGTCAATACTTCGGTAATATGACAACTCATATACCTACCAAACTCTTCAGCGATAACAATCGTAAGTATTGGTAATACATTATTCATACTGAACATGTTCCGTGCAGAAGTATTAAACTGTTTTTTTTGGAATATACAATTTTGATTTTTTCAATCATTCGTAAAAAACGACATTTTCCCTTAAAGAGTAACTTTATATGAACCTTCGCGGTTGGCTATTTGTATTAATGTTTGCTTGATAATACAATTTTAATAGTAATACTTACTACAGAAATAAGAGGACATCGCTAGAAAAATCTAGTCTTTCAGTGATATTCAAGACGTGGAAAAGTCCACAAGGTAGACCTATGAAATAGTAATTAAATCCTGTGGACGTACGGATAGTATCAACTTGTAGAAAGAAGCCTTAAAGGCTTAACCTACAGTAGATTGATCCAGGCTGGTGATGAATATATTATAATAATTATATAAACAAATACATACCTACGGTAGATTATATGCAAAATGAATTGGAATATATTATAATAAAAACAGTGAGGATATTATATACTATATTAGAGTATGTAAACAATACATGTTATTCCTTTTCAACAATCATGCGTCTAATTTTTTTTTTTAAATGATGAGATTGCTCATAGAAAAATACTGAAATGGAACAGTATTATTTGTACACCTGGATAATGTGGCCTCCATTCTGATCCTAAAACATAAAGTATTTTTTTGTGTATTATCAGCAGGTACGTATGCATGTGTGCTTTACTGTAAAAAGACAAAAACTATGAGTAACCCAACGTGGCATGGAAATGTGTTCATTAGGCATAACGTGAAGAGACAACAAAATACACAAATTGATAAAGAGGCACTACTACAGGCAAAACTACTCGATGTCATAGATAGAGGTTACTAGCTCAGAGAGTGGATAATCCTTGGACAAATCCAGTCAAATAATGGTAGTGAAGCAGCGACGCTAAACAAAATCAGAGCCTTCCTAAAATTCGACGCACCACGTTCGGTAGATACATGTGGCAGCGGACAATTCTCGACTGCAAAGAGTTCAGAGGATTTAATAAAAACACTCAAGATTTAACCTAATCATGCCTGATGTAATTTTAAGACGATTGATGATCAGTGGAATATGCTAGAGGTAAGTACTTAGGTAAAAAAAACAGTGGTATTATTCGGAACAGTGACCTACTTACCCCTAACCAGGGAACACGTACATTATGGAGAGTGAATCATTTTCTTGGCTAGATCGGCGTACTTACTCGTCATGTTCGGCGGATGGACGTGGCAGCAAAGTACTAAGAACCAAGGGTGTAGGGCGTAGGCCTTCATTCAGCAGTGAATCACCCCAGGATGATGATGATAATATTAGGTAAATCAAATTTATAAAATGTTTGCCAGAAATTTAATTATTCTTATGCTAGGTTTTCTCATCCTCAATCTTCAGCATTGTTGGTTCAATCCACCACGTAATAATTATTGTTAATAGTTAGATAAATTCATAATCTCACTGTTATTTTTTTATTGTAAACTGAAACTGTATTCTGCGAAATTAAAAAGAATGTCGTGTTTTATATCTCTGTAAAGTGTGTACCTCTACATTATCATTATTAGACTGCCATGCCAGTGGCGTTTCGTAAAAATATATTTTTACGTTGTTTACCTGAACGAACACTGATTTGAATGTAATTTGAAATCGTATTACAAATAGTGGAGGTATCGCTGTTTATAATTTATTGATCGAGGCGTATGGAATCAAATCGAATAAATTACTTTTAAATTCGATTTCTCCTTTTTTTCTTATATGTAATAATAACATATTAAACTTCTACCTAGGTACCTACCTAGGTACCCACATAATATTAACATTAATCTAATATAAGAAATGATCGTTTCATCCGCAAAAGTAATTTAGATTTTATTTAAACTTATGTAATAATAAAAATTACAAAACTACTAGAAATATTGTACTGTAATATTTTTGAAACACCAAAAAAATAATACTTAAGGTGGTGATCAATAAATTAAAGTGAGTGATTTATTTATTTTCATTGCAATTTAAATTTGTTTCCTAAGACCGCCCGTAGCCATGTGTTAAGATGCGTTGCGATGAACATTGTACTTATCTAAAGCAAGTCTTAGGCCATCCTCCCACGGCGCAACTTATGTCCGTCGGAACTGAAACTAAAATTCCAGCCAGTATCTAGCTAATGTATTTCAATGGCGGCTCGCTGACGGCGAGACTGGAATCTCTCAGCTTCAAAACGGTCGCGAAGAGATGCGACATGCTAGTCGCGCGGTCTCTGAAGTTTCCAGTCACCGTAAAACAGTGGTACCAACATCATTAGATTTCGGTGAAAAATCATATTTTCTTACCAAAATTGGTTAAATATTAATTGGAAAATCAAAATAACCTTATGTAAACGCTGCAGCGCCCGTGTTGTCAGTTTTTGTACAACACGGTTGATAGTTGAGTTTGACAGTTTGAGGTTATGTGATTATTATTTCAACTGGGTTTCAGTAGCGCCGTGTGCGAAGCATCACATTGGTCAGTTTATGAGCTCTTTCACAAACCAGTTCCATCAGATTTCAGTTGCGCCGTGGGAGGATGGCCTTATGGATGCAATACCCTATCACTCAGAAGGTTCTTATAGGAAGAGAGAAGGAGATTCAAGAGACTTAAAATTATGTGGATGGAGTATGTAGAAAAAACACTGCATCCCTCAGGAAAATACAATGGGGGGACCTTGAAGTAGAAATAGGCGAGTGGATACATTTCCTGAATTGGGCGCCATGGTGATGATAATGAAATCATTTGACATACATAATATAATATTTTGATAAGATTTAAGATTCAAATGCCTTGTATCAAATATTTTATGATAAATTCACTGATTAATATGCAAATAAATAAGTCAACCACCATGGAATTCGGTGATTTTCTGAGCGACCAGTACTTTCCGCCACTCTCGGTTCTCTGCTTTTCTCAGGGTAGAGTGCAGGTTGGTCTCAGTAAGCTCCTTCTCTAGGTCGCTCCAGCGAACTTATGCTACCCAAAACTACCAGTCTTGCCGAATAACATGTCCAATAGACTGCAGAACGTGTCTCCAGACATATTGCCGAGAGTCGTTCCTTTACGAAACTCAACTACAGTTAAACAAATCATCTGCATTCACAACACAATATTCAGAGATGGATTTTGGAGGTAGGTACCTACTACATTTTTTAGCGTAAAATTCATTACATATTTAAAAAAAAATGCAAATAATCAGCAACTCCGGAATTAATGCATATAATATGGTTCTTGTGGCTGTGACACCTTTCATATTGATTTACTAAATATTTAAAAAGTGTATGTATACTGAAAAATATATGGAAATATGCAGTGCTTGTCTTGTAGAAATGAAAATTAAATAATTTTACATGACATAGGTAATTTAATCATAATTTAATAAATTCAAGGTAAAGTACTGGCCCAATCACGTGAATGAATTATTTAGTGTGTGTTTTAAAGGTGATAATATAGTTTAGTTTACGTAGTCGATACATAAAATATTAATTAATTACAAAATTCGACCCATAGCTCAGTGATCCGCAGCCAGTGTGCCGTGAGATGATGCTAGGTGTGCCGCGGTACATTTCTAAAAAAAAACAGAAATATTTTTTTATATTATACAATACTTACTTAATAGCCAAATTTGCGTACATGGCTGGTAAAATATTTAAATGCATGATTTTAATAAAACAATACAAGGTCAGAAATCTCATCATTACTTTCATACAATCAATACGACTGGATTCGAAACCCTTTTGTAACCAATGCCCAAAATTCTTTAGAAGCGCTTTTTTTATAATTGAGAAACGACGGGACGTTAAAACTGAACTTCGACGATGTTCCATTGGCTATTTTCTGGATTTCGATTAATAACGAATATCCTTGGATTTCCGACAAGGCCCATTTTCTACGACATATCTAGGTTATCAAAGTTTTTCATCTCAAGTTATAATTAAAAATAATAAACAGTCTTTCAGCTCTTTCAAACATCAAGTCAAAATATATAAAACTTTTATGTTAACAAGCTCAGGTATCACATTAATTAGTTATTACACTGATAATACAAATAAGTACATGTACATTTAGTATTAATATTTTAAAACACGCAATTGTAGGATACAATTTATTATTATTGTGTTAATACTCGACAAATAATTATTCTTAGCCCAACTACTAACCATAATTAAATTCATGTGGATGTATTAAGAAAACACAAAAAATCTCTAAACATACAATCAATACCATTAATTTTACCTCGTACACCATTTGAAAAACACTATTTTAGCTAGTATCGCACTCTCTTTAACGCTTTCGCTGCTGAATAGATAATGAGATTTTAATTGCCCCCTTTAAAATGCACGTTAATTACATCGATCGGCCGCCTGGTCATTACGCGCCGTGTGCGTCTTCCGCGTCCAAAGTATTAACCTTAGCGATAGATAGGGGTCCCGCTAAATTTCGTGGCCTGACGATGTGGGGTCCATGTTTTGGTGAATAAATTGTTTTACGTGTGGTGTGCCGCGGAATTCTGGAAAAACCTTTGGTGTGTCATGGGTGAGAAAAGGTTTCGGAGTACTGCCATAACTGACGATATCAGCAACGAATAACGCATTGCAGAAACAGCTTGCATTTTTGGAAATCGAGGAATTGAACCCGCGACCAACGTATTCAGAGACGGGTACTATTTATGCCGTAGGGGTCGACAACGCGGCGCCATTCGAAATGAAAATTTTTAGATTTAATTTAAATTAAAATTTATGATAAAAAAAGTCGCACGCGGTGCAATTATGCTATTATAATAAAATTATTCTTAAAAAATATGCTTCAGTGATCCTAGACTCTTTGCAAGTTTTTAAGCTTTTAATTGGGATCAAAAAATATTCTCTTTCAATTTTCAAATTTTGTATTGGATAAAAGTTGCTGTGCTCTGGATCTACGACTTTCTATGTAAACCTAAATTACTTTTAGTTTTGCAAAGACACGTATCTATTATGGTAATTATTATTCGTTTATATTAAGTACGTTTGTTATCTGTCAGTCTTATTTAGTTAAATAAAAAAATAAATTACTTTAAGCATATTTATAATTAGTATTATCATATACACAATAGTATAATAACAACTCTTTCTATTTTTAATTAGTAAGCAGGTAAGCGGTACCGGGCCAAAATAATGTTTCCATCATTGTATGTATGGGTAACAATCGATCAATAAATCACATTCTGACAAGCTAATAATGTTATGTAAAGTATAATAAACAAGTACATACATACTAATACATTATTGCGGTATAATGTTTAAACGTTTTTTTCCCTCTATAGTGTGTGAGATTGCAAAAGAAAATTAGCATTTTATTAAACAGATCACGCGACGTGAGCTATCATTGTATGGAAATGAAACAATTTATTTTATTAAAACGTACAATATTAACCATTTGATAACAGTAATTACACAAAAGGCAGTGATTGGCAATGCAGCACCCACAGTGGATATTTGATACGACATCACCAGTGTTGTCAACTTTCGTCGATAAAAATATGCTAGACGAGACAAAAAAAGAAGCGATTTGAGATTTTTAAAAACTGGTTGATTTCCTTTAAATTTTGGAAATTCTAATAATAAATAATATTTTATTATACTTATTTTATGAATTTGTTTCATGTACAGTAAAATGGTCGCCTGCGGTGCAACTTCATTTAAGAACTGTACCTACCTACATATTATATTTAACGATCTATAATGCGCGATGGTAGGTACATATGTTTAATCGTCCAAAAGATATATCTTCCTATATGCTCTTATAATTTTTAAATTTCTATGCAAACTTTCATAGCGTAGAAATTGCCTACGTGTAGAGAAAAAAACAAAGCAAAAAATAATTTTATAGCAAAAAAAATACCGACAATAAATCAAGAAAACTACAAATTAAACAATAAAATAGAATTTTAAATTATAGATGTAGATACATGGAATAATGAATGCACTTAATTTTATAATGACCTTGGTTGGTTTCCTTTGTTTCGACGGGCATTTTCAACTGATGAACTTACATTTGACAGTTAATTCTTTAATTAATAACCGATTATTTTCTCAAATGACAGGGAAAACATACATTCTGCTCTTAGTTTAATTCTCTATGTATCTTTCGCACCGTCAGTGTAAAACCAAGGTATCTGCAAAATATATATTTTGAATATATTAGGGTTCGAAGTCTTCGTTTTGTTAGGAGAAATAGTTTCTAAAAAAAAACCATAATATTTAGTTTATATCTACATTAACATTATATTGCATGTTCTTTCAGTTACTTCACTTTTACATTATGAAGTTCACGACTTTTGCAGTTGTTTTGTATTTAATCTCGAAATTGAAAAATTTGCAGATGCCTTGGTTTTACACTCACGGTGCGTAACTTTACCATATCGATAAATGTGTAAGCACTCCTTTTGCCAATTCATGAATTCATCACACTAGAAATCCACCACTCATAAATAATACTACTTATGTATCGTATATATTTTTCAATAAACAATATTAGTTTATTAATACAATAAATACCTAATTCATTATATGAAAAGCAGCTGTTCTATGAAAATAGTTATGTTTGGTTCTGTAAAAATTACTCTTCTTTCGAGACGTCAACTATTGTTAGTGACTATTAATCATTACAGCGGTGAAAAGGAAAGATTAATCGCAATTTTCTAAAGTTTAGAGATCATGTTTCAAACTGAGCGCTATAATCTGCCGCTGTTTAAAGGATGTGTTTCCCAATCTTTCGATGTGCCAGCGCCGGAGGCCTATTATTAATATTAATTCAGCCCACCTTTTCACTACTACACAACACTGCAATCGCGTTCGATGACCTTATAGCACAGTTTGCAAATCAAACTGTTCTTGTTCTTGTTGCCAGGCAAAGCATACGACTTCATAATGACGGATCACTGTGGTTCTATACTTCATATCGTTTCTATCTCATATTCTATGTAATATAAATACCTAGCTACCTATATAGCATTTTTAGATGTATTGCTTGAGTTTCGTCAGTAATTAATCAGTAATAATTATTGTGAATGTTGCTTAGAAAAGGTACGTAGTTATTGTGTGCGAAAGGAAAGAGGCATGTCTAAAATCACCATATCAGAGACTGATTTTTGAAAGACTTTTTGTAGGAAATAAAACGTTTCTGTGTGGAATTTAGTAATTAAAAGGCGATTGATTCGACTCATTACTGTTATTATTTACGCATACAGTATATAATATATAGTTCGTTTGGTATACATATTTACTTATTTTTTTAAATACTTTCGTATACAGTATTTATTTTAAACTAAATGTTAATATGCGTGACTTCAATTTAATTAACAATTTCTTTTTTTTCTAGAAGTTTTATATTAGCAATCCAATATTCGATTTTTTTTTATGAAATACCTAAGTATACTTATATTTAATAATACTGACTCTTCACAACTTTGATAGAGTTCAATGGCTCCCATGGTTGATTTTGTTGGTTACATTATAAATTGTACGTATTAATTTTACCGTAGTACAGTTCTCCGTGAGCTGTATTACCGGAAAGAGATGGCCGTATAGCATTGGGATCAAAAATACAATAATAACGCATTGTTCGTGGAGCATTGCAGACAGTAATATTCCAATTTTATTAGATGCAATAAGAACCTTAATTTGGTATTGATTGGTATCAAATATCTAATTGATAATACTGTAATAATAATAAATTATTTGATAGGCACGACTTACGAGCATCTACCAGAATTTTATATAAACTATGTGATATGATTGTATTTCTAATTTGCTTACCTACCTATTATTTTGTGTCTTTTCCTTGTATTACGTATGTTTAAATGTTTTATTTAGACATGGATTTAATCTGCCGCTAGAGAGTGCGATACTTCGTACCCTTGTGGCCAACCTCCCTCACCAGAAAAGGGGATTCAAATTTATTTATTTTACTTATAATGAACATAACAAATTATAAATTCAAAGCGTTCACGACATGACATAAAATAATTGTTAATAATTAAAAAATAAATAAAATACCGAGAAGTGTGAGTTAATAATACAATAGGTAATAAAATAAGAAATATTATAAAATAACTGAAATAACAAAGTAAAAGTAGATGGAAGCACACAGAGTGAACTTTGATAGACCCTATCTTAAAAACTTATAAAACAACGTCCACCTAAATTCACCCTCGCCTAAGTGGAATATATCAATATCCGAAGCGATTTCATTAAACATGGTTATTGCCCTCCCAATTGGCATTACTAATGGCAGGTTAGTTCTGCACCGTGGGAGAACAAACAACGGATGCCCTCGATTCCTAAGGTAATTATCAGAGACACACAAGCCAACACCACCAAGAATGGCAGAGTTCACATTTACGCCACGTATAAGTCTGAAAAAATATGTAGCTAAGTAAAGATCCCTTCTAAATTTTAAGCTACAGTATGTAAGCATTCCTAAGAAAAAATCAGTCGGATAGAGCCACGGATAATATCCATACAGCCGAAAGTAAAGAAGTCTCAAAAATTTCTTTTGGACTCTCTCCACCATAAGGCCGTACTTCAACTGATGCGGAGCCCAAACGATAGACCCACTCTCAAGTCTGCTTCTAACTTATGAGTTATAGAGAATTTTTAGTACCGTAACATCTGAAAAGACCCGGGAAGTACGCAAGACAAAGCCCAACATCTTTAGCGCCTTTTTACAAATGGTATCTATATGACCACTAAACGTCAGTTTACTGTCAAACGTAATTCCAAGATCTACGAACTGCATTTTTCACATGGCGGGAGGCGAGAGTCGTGGCGATGAACCGAAGGAAGTGGGTGTGGAACCTTGTGCTTACCCTATGCCACAACTCTGGGGCGTGACAGGGTGAAGTACTAAATAGTAATTCATTATTTGGTGCATTGAAGTTGTGCATTAGTGTTAATATTATTAACTGTCTATTATTATAATATGTACCGTATAAGACTAAATATTGTAGAGTATTTACATACATGGATTAAACTTATAACCACAGTAAATGTGCATGCATGCATGCTTACGAATACAATAAGTGCATATCGTCTCTGTTCTGGCAGAACACACTAACTGGAGAATACTAGTTTTGAGTAGTTTGACTTTGAAGTTGTTAAAAAATTTGGAATAATGGTCTATCTTGTGAGTTTATTAAGTAATCGTAAAAAGGATGACTTTAAGATAAAGTCTGTCTATTTATTAAGAAGGTTTTCAGACGGTAAAGTTTGAAATAAGGAACATTTTGGTACTAACTCAATATGTCATTTTTTCGAATTAGTGTCTTCTGCCAGAACAGTGACGATATTTTTTATACAAAATAATAATTACAACATTCTGTGAATATGGTGTTATTCCTACATGAAATAATATAAAACAATGAATAATTCACATGATTTTGGAATGTAATATTCTTTTATTGAACACACATAATTTGAAAACATTTCAGAATATTTTATAAAAGTATACTAGTGTATACAGTATACGTCAAAAAATACGACGCGAAGCCCGAATTCACTAAATTAACTAAAAAAATAAATAGGCAACCCAAAGATGTCAAATAAAACTTTCTTATAACTAAGTATTTATGTGGGACATAGACGTTTTAAAATGAAACGAAAAAGGTCATGTAAGACCAACTGGAATTTTCTTCAGCAATTTTAATAGGGAAACTGCGTAAGGCTTCATCTTTTGTACTATGCAACATCTTTGAAGCAGTAATTATTAATGTGCCAGTTTGTTCCATCGACTATCATTTGTAGCTCTATTGTCATAATATTATTATTTAAAATTGGAACACGTTTCATAAAAGAACATTAATTATTGTCTTGCTAAAATTTGAATAATCACTTCAACACTGAGCAGTGACTCGTCAAGTGAGTATAAGTACTATAAGTATATGGTTAGTTACTTGAAGTAGTCCAGTAATACCAACCTCTTTAATACACTACTGAGTACTAAGTCACCGTTAATAACTTGGGTAAGTGGTATATGTACACTGTACTAATGGAGTGCAAGTAACTTGTTCCAATCTAGCACAGAACAGCAGTACCTACATTATATTATATTAGTTAGCGAAAATATTAAATATATAACATGGAAATATATTTGAAAAATCGTAAGTAGGTACCTTATTGATAAATGTCGTCATAATGTTAGTTATACTTGAAAAAAAACACAAATATTATATGCTTATTAGAACAATCCTAGAATTGATCTTGGACCGAATGGACCTTGAATGACCATTGAGATATTGCTCAGTTAGGAGGTAATTTTCAAAAGTAGTCAACTCCATAAAAAATACTGGTATTGAACGGTCCAGCATTGATAACTCGTATCTGACATTCAATATTTTCGATAGGGGGAATTAAAATATTATACAAAATCAGATAGGTACTTCACCAAATTGAATAAAAATATATAGTTTAAAGTATTTTGTTTTTAATTAATTTCATTTAATATCTAGTTTGACATCATATATTTTTCAGTATTCCCCAATATTCAACATCAAATCGTTTAAAACCCAAACAAATCCAGCAGGCTTATTTTCAAACAGCGTTAAATCCATTTCAGCCAATCACGACATTGCAAAGCCATATACTATCTTGCTAAATACTATACAGTATGATGATCAAAGAGACAAGCATTTTTTATTGGTGGTAAATAACAAAGTTTTAGGAACGAGGAATGAAAATATCGCACTTTGCCAAATAGTGTATTTGACCAAAATTGAAAACTATGTCTTAGATAAGTAATGTATTCTTCTTGTGGATAATTTATAATACTTACGTAGATGAGATTTTTTTTTACAAATTCCGTCAAAAATGTAATTCTAAGAAATAAAATGTCTTATTAATTTGATTACCTAATTATGGTGTTGGGATTGCTTCAAATTTTAGTTGTTTTATGTTCGCAGCCCACTCGGTTCAACATTTCATAAATGACTATGTTTCTGATATTTTTTATGTTTTGTATTTTTCATAAACAATGCTAAGTACATTTTTAAGCCTTGTGTACAATGTACATTCAGTGCAAATCAAAAAAGTAATAAATGGAAAGTCAGCTGTGTTATAAACGCCGTGTACACTTGTTCCAAGTTTGAAACTCAGATCCCGAAAAATGATGCACATGGATAATTAATTACATATCACATAATTTCTTGAGATTCTCGCGGATTGTAAGCATTAAATAATAGTGACCAGTTGAAAATAATAAGGAGTTTATAATAATAATTAAAGATCTTAAGTAGATAACGCTATTTGTATTGGGTGTTGAAAGTTTATGTCAAGAAAAACTCGGTATAGTACTCACAAAAAAACTAGCATTCATTTGACATATATAATTTTATATCACATTACATTACCTACATTTATATATTACTAGATACCAGTAGGTGTGTAATTCACACATACATGCGCCTTTCATCTGGAATGGATGCTAGAGAGGTTTGCTTAATAAGAAAAGCAACAAAAAAAAAACACCGGTAGCAGGTTTATATTTGTAGTTCTTTTAAGACCACTTAAATGCTTACATAAAATAGGCGTTCAAAATGTTTTGTGCTTAGTGTTACCGCTCTGTAAAAAAACATTAAATTCATCCTGTTTTATTAGATTGTGGGTTGAATACTCTTTGTTAAATCTTTTTCACTTGGTCTAATTTAGCTTTGTAACGAAAAAATATATAAAATTTTCTATCTAAGTAGGTAATGTAGGCATCTATTATGTGAGATTTTTCTTACTGACACGCCTAATTTTCGCTTGAGAATTACATTATTATGATAATATGTACTAGAAAATTTAAAATATATCACATAATCTTGTTAAATAAAATATAAATAATTACAAGATAAAAAGAACTTTTTATATACGTTTTTAAATTTTCTGTTGAATTATTATGCTCAATATGCTCAAACTTGTACTTGATATGAAGTTAATAAAAAAACAAACAAACAAACAAAATATAGAATACTGAAATTTCATTTTTATTTCCATAGTAACGCACGTATATATTAATAATTTAGTTGCTAGGACCACCCCCTTAGCAACCAATAATAGTCTTTTACTTTTTACGGATTTTTCTGAAATAACTTTTCATACAAAACAGAATTAACTGAAAATGAATTCAATTCTGCATAAAGATGGCTAAAAGTATTAAAATAATGCATTGGCATCGTGTTCTGATATATTCTAAAAGTTTCAAATGTCTAGCTAGTAGGGAAGTTAGTTAAAAATCGATTGCAAGATTTGTACTGGACAAACAACCACCGGACAAACAAGAATACGAGCTAATAAAAACGTTGTAATGAAAATAATAAATAGGACGTACGATGACGAATCCTAGTTGTCAAAATAGGCGCAAATGTTATATAATATGATAATATAATATAATATATGAGTCGTCTGGTAAAAAGTATATTGTGCAATATCAAATTATGTTACACCGAATAGTTTCATCTTTGATAGCAAACGACATTTATCGTATATGTCAATCATCTGTGGTATGTTTTCAATGCAAAACCACTGTTAAATCAAACAATAATAATTTATTAGTTGTTTAAGATAAATCGAGAAACGACATAATATACATTGTAGGGTGAACATACTGGTGTACTAACTGTAATTTACCATACGTACAGAATCAAAGAAAATCAATATTTTCTTCTTCGTATTTTTTCTCGGGTTTTTTTTTATTATTATTATTAATGTATATTATTGTGATGTACACCCATGATTTTGATGTCATTGACGAGGATTGTTTTTTTTGTGAACATTTCATATATTACGTTGGCCATTTTTATTTAATTCATAATTCACCAATAATATAATATACTATATATTTGGTACCTACCTAGTTAAGCAATATTATAAAACGTTAGAAAATACACGAGTGACCAACCTTTTAACATACATACATTTAAGCTCTTATTACTAATTGTGTGATGGCACAATTGATCATTATATCGATGACTAATGATTTTTATTTTATTAAAAAAAGAAACAGCACGGAGTATTAAAAAATCTCTCTCTAATCGAATCTCAATTAATTGAATTACATTAATGGCAGATTACAATTTCAACAATAGATATCTTAATCGTATTTTAGTTTCATATCAAAGTGTATGCCAAATTATATTCCAGTTTGGATTTATGACTACAAGTTTTTAAATGTTAAATGTCAGTTTAATTATAAAGTCGATATTTTGTGCCGGCGAACAGGTTTATAATGTGCACAAATAAAATTGGTTGAGTTTGAATTATATAGATATCAAATTGCCGTTTGTGAAGAAACTAAATTGTAAGGTGAGTCAACCGAAAAAAAATATGAATAAAATATTGCCAAATCCCACCTGGTCTGTGGCGATTACCTGCCGGATTGATTACGATAAATAATATCAGCTGTTGTTTTATCTTAATTCTCATTACTCAGTTTTTTTTACATTTAGGGACCAAGTCTTAAGCTTTGACGAAAGTAAAAAATCTAATAACAGCCTACACGAGACATCTGGTGAAACTTTTCCCGAGGCGCTACTTGCTTCACCCTTCTATCTCGCATTATGGATACTTCGCCGAAATTAGTATAATTAGTGTAAGAGCTTGTCCTGGATGAGAGCATGTGGACGGCTCAATGACGTCCTCTGTACCTCGACCGCGCGCGAGAGGTGACACATCGCAAGTGTATGTGTATGGCTCAATGAGGTCACATATACTGTAAAACCGAAACAATAATGCGGTCGGTCGATAGTGTGCCTGCGTATGGGGAGCCGTGATACATGCCTGGCAGATGACCGCGTATTCGTACGTATACGTACATATACAATCGACGAGTTGCATCATTTTTTCGTTTTTACTGTACCTGGAATGCGCGCGAGTCAAATCGCGCCATTTGGACAAGGCATGAGGCCTCAGTGGCGGCGTTTTGCAGAGTAGGCGTGTAGCGTGCGTAGATAACGACAATTATAAATGTAGATGCGATGGTTTGCGAATAACTTATAACACAGGCAAGTTCTAGTTGTCGATATCTACTGTGCTTTGTGGGTATCGCTCACATTCTCGCGCCTTTTGATCCGTGCACGGAAATTTGTACGTATGCAGTTGGCCGTATCACAGTTCTCATTGAACTGTTGTATCGAAAACATATGGACGTATAGTATTGAGATTAACTTAATATCTATGTAAAACATTAAAAAAAATACAGTAATAAAAACAACCGGAATACACGTAAATGACAATTGGCAATTTTAATCAGTGGTGCCAAATAGAGTTGGGTTTCGGGAATTTCCCGACGGGAATTCTCGAGAAATTTTCGAGATTTTCCATCCCAAATCTCGAGAATTGAAATTTTTAACATTTCGGGAAATCCCGGATCTCGAGAATCTTTTCTCGGGATTTGGGATTTCTTTAATATCAAATATTAATTGAAAAAAAGATTTTTCTATATGAAATAAGTGGACAGAAAACACAAAACGTTCAAAGACTGATCGGGGTATTTAACACAAATTAAGCCAACGTCGCCTCAAAATTAGAGCAATTTTTCAACATCAGGGAATTTTGTGTCTCAAAAGCATACGCGATTGTCAGACGAAGAGATTGACAGTCTGTGTTTTAATAAGAAATGTTTTGAATTATTTTTGTTTTCCTACTTTTCTATTTGTTTGCCTTCTTACACTTAAAAATCTAGGAATTTGTCTGTTTTTACACTGATTTTATGATTTTGTACATGTTTTTTTGAAATATCCCGATATCTCGAGAATTTTCGAGAATTCTTTTCTGGAAATCCCGAATCTCGAGAATTGAAAATTTCAAGATTTCGGGAAATCCTGAATCTCGAGATTGAGATTTTCTCGGGAAATACCCAACTCACTGCCAAGGTAATATCGATTGAGATGATTGATAGACATTAATTAATTTTTATTTTGATCGGTTTAAAAAAAATACAAGTAAGAACCTATGTGCTACATATATTGTAATTTTCAATGAATTCGCTTACAATTATTATTACAATCTTATAATAATTGTCACTGGTGCGATGTCATGCTAATGCTGTCCGCCCACTATAAAGTCTGCGCATGGTTTAGTGCGGAACACAACGCCTCTGCTTATAGTCCACATCTACGACGATGGTGTACTTACGTACGATGCGTTAATCATAAGTTTACGTTAAAATGTATCAAAATCTTAATTTAATTTATTATAAGATCATAATCGTACCCACATATTATTACATCAAGATTTCTAGAATTTTTTTATAATTATTGCTCATCTTTGACGAGGTTTGTTTGTTTGAAACGTGTTTTTATTTAAATTAGCTATTAATTTTGTTAATTGGAAGTTGATTGGAACATACCTCGTAATAAAATATAATATTCTTCTATTTAGAGACATTTTTTTCCTCCTTAAAACTGGTTCTTCTCGCTCGTTTATTAAAAATAACAATGGAATATCTCTGTTCTAGATGCACTTATCTGAAACGGATATTTTTTTATTCCATACCTATTCAAAAGAAAAGTTCACAATTAGTTTAAATATGCACGAAACATAGCATTTCCATTAAAACAATGCAATGTAACTTTTTCAGCTCTTACATGAGATGCGTGTCATTTAGTTACAAGCAATGTGACGAAAAAAATACAACGTTTTTAGCGTATCTGTTTACCAACTGATTGATATAGCTTGTCTAGAAATTGTCTTGTTAAAAATTGCGTGTGTATCTATTATTATATTATTATTTTGAAATATTTAACTACAATTATTATTCTTGTATTTCACAATACGTAAATATTTCAAATAACGCACTCTGATTGTATTATGAATTATAACCAATTATTATATCGCGAAAGTTATTGATGTTTGTTTATTCAACAGAATAAATTAAAATCATGGTTTTGAATACCCCAGTTTTATATATCTGTATTATAAAATATTCATAGAATTGGTGAATTAAAAATAATCAGCAAGTGCATCTACGTTAAAACTATTGTTTTAGGAAATCCTGACACCGTTTTGAAAAATGAGGTACCTAGGTAGTAAGTTATTGTTAATTCCTTCAAATCACAAAAAAAGTAGCAACAAATAAGTACCCACCTAGTCAGAATCAACTAAATTCCATTGTGATTATATAGGACACAGGTAATTTAATTGGTAATAATAGCATTTAGGCATTTTTACAAAACATATTTTCTTATATAAACATAATACATAAGCGTGAAGTCTGATGGTTTTGACAGAACATACTATGACGTAGTTAGTGCGACACCTAGCAAAAGAATACTATGCAATAGACTTCATTTAAGAGCAGTTGGAAATAATAATGATAAATAATAATAATATAATTTGCCATATGTGATTAGTGCGCAGTAGAAGAAATCGCAATCTGCGCAATTTCAATTTTAAGTTGATGCACGTTAATAATATTTCTCAAGTGTTCCAAATAATGTTTGTTAAATAAACGAATGCTACATTCTTAAATCTTGTAAATAAAAAGTAGTTAGTTAAATTAAGATACATAAATAAAAAATAGGTTCCTATGACTATCAATACTGATTGGATGTCTCGTGTAAAAACCATGTGTCATTCTTAGTATTTAGGATTTCTTAGTTAGTTCCGTCTGTTTTTAGTTTTCGCCGTATTTTTACTCTCTATGGTTGGTGCTTAATAATATACTATCAATATAAAACTATTGTAAAACCTATCATTAGTAGGTACCGATTTATTATTTATTATCATGATGTGTAGATTTTATTTGGAGAGGAAACTAATATAATAAGATAAGCACATAGTGTTAATATCATATTAATATTATACATGTGAACCGATTTGTTATTATAATCATGATTGATTGACTAAAGCAGAGCCAGTTTAGTTTTTGTTTTAAATTGGCGCCATTTCAGCAAGATGTTCTTCCAATAAGTTAAAAATCAATTTCATAGCCATTTACAATTACCATTTAAATATGCTTTGATATAAATTTGTATAATAATAAACGTGTTCGTTCGGATCCAACTGAAAATGATGTTATCAATTATCTACCTCTCGAATCGTGGCTATGTTCAGTTTCCTGCCATTCCCATAAAGTACCTTAAGCCCTAGTTTCATACCAGCTATGTATGTCATACTTTATAAGAGAATAAAAATATACCATACCGTTAAAAGTGTATCTTTATAATTATTGTAATGACAATGTAGCAGTTAAAATGTAAATTAGTGTAATAAATTGTCAAGTAGGGAATTAAAAGGATTTAGAAGTGCGCCAATTCCATTAGAGCGTTGTAGAAAGTTCACCTTGTGATGATAATAATTTTCCCTATCCAAAATTTCAAACGCCACTTTCAGCCTGTTCCAATTTAAAATTAGATTCTTCTTAAGGGGTGTAAAAGGTTTAAAAACTACCCCGAAAAACGAAAAAACAACATGAAAATGTAAATACGGCTTCACAGGTTGAATGATCTTCTAGGGATTCATAAAAAGTATTGAATTATAAAGAAAAAAAGATTTTTCTTTTGTGTTTCTACATTGTTCGCGTAATATTTCGTCGAAAATTTATGCTTAAGTTGTGTTGTATTTTGTATTACCCCAGTTATGAATGTTTTGTAAGTAATACGTGTAAGTATTATAAATAATACAATCCATTTATTAACACTTTATTGGTAACTACTAGGGAATTCAATCCCGAGCCAAAATTTTGATCCCGGGATTTCGGGATTACGATTTGGATGTTTGTATGTGGAATGTTTAATTTATATGTTAAACTATTTTTATTTATAAAATTTCGTAAAGTCAATATTGTGTTTAGTGTTTACATATTATATTATAATATGAGATTGCTGTTTCTGGTCTTTCCGCTTCATAAATCTAATTAGTCAGCCAAATATGAAATTTCCGTAAAACGTATGAGATCATGGTGGAATTACATTGTTAAAAGTGCGAAGCATTATTTACATTATCTTTCTCATTTTTATTAATTTATGTGAAAAAATAAAATGAATTGGCAACTTACACATGGGTAATAAATCAAACTTCATTCAAACTCAGTTTACTTCTAATGTAGTTATTTGTTATTAAAAGTATTTTTTTCTGTTATATTTTCGTTTTATTTTATTTTCCATAAAAATTGATTCAGGGATTCATAGGTATCGAAAATAGTTCGGGATCCCGGGATTGGAATCCCTAGTACCTACATTTAATAAGTTTCTCTTTTAATGTAATATAATATAACTAAAAATAATAAAAATTACCACAGTGAAGAGTTCAACAAATAATTATTAGGCAATTCGGTTTATCCTAAATGAATACCATTCAAATTTACAAATTTTATAATTTATTAAATTAGCCTATTCAATTCTAATAATTAATCTACGTATTCTGTGATATATGACCGTGCCAGGTTACATCGACATCGGTGATTAGAGCGGAGAGACTTATGCTATCTTGTGCTCTTCTCAACACACCCTTTTCAAGTCACAGAACGTTTAAATCAATGTTTTTTTTCTAAAATCATTATTATTTATCTGAAGTATTTAGAGTATTTTATGGTTTCCATGACATCTATTTTATTGTTAATTTTATTTTCATATAATACTTTTACTTTCATCGGAAATCTTTCGTCATTATTATAATTTTGGATACCTACGGTTGCACTTTTATCAGTATGTAGGTACTTTTAATTTTCATCGAATCGTTTCTAATTTCCGATATTTTAGTTCGTAAAAGTTTAAGTTACTTAGTCAAGACCAAGAATACCAGGTTCATGCACAAAAATGAACAATGTGTGCATACAAACTTTTCCAAACATTTTCTTTACTAGCATTCCAAATGTTCTTTTGGTAAACCCTTAGGTATGTAGGTATAAATAATGTTTTCGTCTGGATTAAGCATTAAATGAAAAAAAAAATGTAAAAAACAATCGAAACAAAGTGAAATCTGGTATACGACAAAATAAACTGAAAATTCCCAGATTAAAAAAAAAAGATTCACAAAGATTTTCCAACATTTTTTTTTATATTGGGGGTTCCTAGCGACTAGCTGACACATATCAAGTTAAATAGGCATGTAAATGAAAAATTAAGTTAATTGCAATTAATATTAAACACTATAAAAGCAACATGGCAAAAGTTTCACAGGATCCTAAAGTTCTGAAGAGCCCTGTTTAGGAATCACAAGAAGAGCACAATTACATTGCATGCACTTCAGATGTGCTAAATTACCCACAAGGAGGTGGATTTTGTGGTCATTGTTTTTTTAAGTGAGTTGGATAATATTGGGTTAAGAAGCACCGATGGACACTGTGCTAACCTGAAATACATCATACACGTGTATTTAATAGCGGAAAAAGCGTTCAGTTGAGGTGATCTCGCTATCAATTTCCTCAGTTTCTTTGCGAAATCGACCGCCAGGTGAACGAACGCCACACATAAAATGTTGGCAATAAAAACGCAATACGAGGCACACACACTAGCGGATATGAATTGCTTTCAATAATTCCATTATACAACAACATAATATCACAATATGGTGCTAACTTGCCATAAGTCACGTAAGTGCGATGTATTAGTTTTTTGTCGATCGATTTTTAAGAGATCATATATGTGATGTTTGTCGAATTATAAAAATATATTTGGTAACGAATACACTATTGAAGTGAAGAAATTACACAAATATTTACGGGATTTTAAAAAAGTGATTTATGCCATACTTCGAGTTAGAAACAGGGTTAGAATATTTATAAGACTTAGGTTTAGCTGATTCTCTATAAAAATAGCTTGTTAATAATCCTCTTATGAAATTGTAAGAAAAAACCTATGCAGTAAATACTTAATCCTCATATTTTTACAATAATTAAGGCTCATTTATCAGATTGAACATAAGGCTTTAGCATGGATTGAGAATTAACCTTAAAATTAAAAATAATATGATTTGATTTTATGTCACAATAATTCCATATTTCTCTATTTTTACGATACAATAAACCACGATAACGCCAATTGTTCTGCTACTTCTCGTGGAACACACACATACATGTGGAAATCGATCCTGGAATCCGTGCTTTGAGGAGCCAGTGCCTTACGCATTGGATTACGACGCCTAAAACGCAAGTATTTGTCATCTATGATAAAATAACAAAGTAGTTGCACTTATGGGGCCGAATCACATTAATGATCCGAACAGCTGTGGTTCTGTAGCACAAAAGTGTTTAGACGAGCGTTGGGATATAAAAAAGCCATAAAAACAGGATTGTGTGAGTATGTTGACGTTACTGGGAAAAGTTTTTGGTCGATGCATGTTTTTTTCGATATTGAGTCGTAAAAAAAACTATACCAAAATTTAGAACGACATATAAAAGTAGTCAACTTTACTATACGATAAAGACTTTTAATGCATATATAGTCGCATTACCTATATAATGTAGTGTAATTGTGATGTTAGTCATCCGTGAAATACGTAAAGGCCAGGTGGCGAAGGATCCGTTGAATTTTTTTTTAAATGGTGGAAATATTCAAAATTTCTTTACAAAAATATACCTATCCAAATATTTTAAGCCGTATTCAAATTTTAAACATAAAGCAAAATATAATTTGAAATTTTAATATTTTTCGCAACCGCTAAAACGTTCTATATGCGATTCGCAATACTCTTTATGATTATTATATTGCTTACGAGAGGCAAACTATGGTCCCATTATCTGTTCTGTGGTAAGTCCATATTTCCTACTTTACAGGAGAGACAAATTATTAATGATTTCTATTCTAAAATATATTTTTTATGTTCTTTATAGTATTAAAATATTTTTGTAGTTTTAAAATTTTTAATACCCTAAACCAGGGATGGCGAACCTTTTTATGAACGCGTGCCAAAATTTCCCAAAAAATATTTTTCGACAATCATTGACAATGTGAAGTAATTTCGCTTCCAAATGAATGTGTTGCCAATCTATTCCATTCTATTTAATTGTCTCTTTCATTCAAATACCTATTAACATTTTGGCCGGTTAGCTGAGTACAATTACCCGATTCTTTAAAAAACGCACGGTTACCCGGTTTCGGTTTAACCCGGGCTGGAAGCTCTAGTTTATTTACCTCATAATATATTTCAACAGTTGTCATAGACATGATTTTGCTATTGATCACGACGTTAAATAGCAATATCGACTTACTATAGTTTACCTTTCGTCTCTATACAATTATAATATCTTTAATATTTTGGTGGTGTAATGTAATAACATTAACAATTAATTATTATTGTGGACATATATTTAAACACTTTTGATTCAACATGCTACAATAAAAAATCACAATATCTATACACGTATACAGCATACACTTAGGCCCTCACGGCGCAACTGAAATCTGACTGAACTGGTTGGTGATGGAACTCATTAACTGATCAATGTGATGCTTCGCACACGGCGCTACTGAAACCCACTTGAAATAATAATCACATAACCTCAAACTGTCAAACTGGACCATCAGCTGTTTTGTACAAAAACCGACAACACGCACGCTGCTGCGTTTACTCGAATACAGTTAGGTAATTTCAATTTTACTTATCTTGTACTTTTGACGTCTTGGGTTGTTATGGTTTTTATAGCTTGTTACGCAGTGCTACCAATTTTGGTAAGAAAATATGATTTTTCACCAAATCTACTAATATTGGTAACACTGTTTTACGGTGAATGGAAACTTGAGAGACCGCGCGACTAGCATGTTGCGTCTCTTCACGACCGTTTTGAAACTGAGAGATTCCAGTCTCGCCGTCAGCGAGCCGCCATTGAAATACATTAGCTAGATACTGGTTGGCATTTTAGTTTCAGTTCCGTCGGATTTCAGTTGCTCCATGGGAGGGGGGCCTTAGTAATAGTAGCATCTAGTACCTACCTACCTACCTAACGTATGACAATAATTTGTATTCGTATTTGGCTTATCTCAAAAATTTCAGAATAAACTGAATATTTTCAGCTTGTGTTTATAAAAATATTAGCTACTATTCACAATAGGTACTTAAAAGTGTCCCTAGTTTGAATTTACGCTATTCGTGGAATTAACTTGTAGCCGTTATCTTTAGATTTTTTTAGATTAGGTATTTAAATTAATCATAACCTCAGAGTAATAATATAAAGAGAGTCGGAATTGTTCGGTAAAATGAAGCTGTGTTTCTTGCGTATAACGCACAGTAGAATCTCAATTTTATTATTATTAACTTAACCATGAAACGTTATAAGTACCGTCATGTTGCTTCTCAGTACGGCAACCAAATTTAAATACTTACAACATTCATAGTCAATCATATTTTCTATTAAATAAACTAAAAATAATTACTACTACCTAACTTTCACACAAAAACAATAAATTTCAGTAACACTTGCTCGCAGTTTTTAAATTACTGTAGTCATTCAAATCAATATTTACCGGCGACTTTTACAAAAAATATTTAATTCTGCTGTAGAAATTTTATCTTACTCTAGTCTAACGCATATTGCGGAGATATAAGCGTGCGGAATGCTTTCACACTCGTACTTATGGTTCGTTTTTGTTCACATTTAAAAAATTCGCTTTGTTTTAAGTTTCGCCATTGATATGCAGATACGATTTGACTAAGCAAGCAATGCATTTTGATTTAATTGACTTTTTTTTTTCTGAATGTTGCAATTATTATTTGACTTTTTTTATAATTGTGATACTTAAGATTTTGAGTTGATAGGCTTTATTGCACACAGCAGTAGCAAAGTTAACATGCTTGCGTAACAACAAGACACCTAAGTGTTTTTTTATTGATATTTTTCGTATCTTGCAAAATAGACAAAGCCCTTTTCGGCCACGCTAAGAGTATTGCGATATAACATTTAACAATTTATGGCCAGCTCACACAGTAATTAAGAGAATGGAGCTTGCGTACCTACTTACTATTTAGACAAAAGAAAAAATTAAAAAAAAAATGTAATAATGACGGCATTTATTATATCTCTACAAAAGTGACTGAAAAACAATGAAATCAAAATTGTAGTCACAGTGGGCTAAGCCATTATAATCGTAAGTTGTTTCAATGTGCCAAAATTAATGGCCTCTTTCAGCCTACATTTTATGATCGATTATTTCAATAACTGGTGATTATTTTTTATTACAGCAACACGTGCGTGTGTAAAAAGTTTGAAATAAAAAAATGCGGCTTAAATCACTCTTGCATTTTTTTTAATGCAGTGACATATTATATTTATTGAAAGTGTACAGCAAGATGAAGTAGTTTTGTAATAATTAATTGTAGTTTTATATAATAAACTTATCACAGACTACTTACTATAACTGTTAAATTGTCGGCAGTTATGCAAAATGTGTAGAGAAATAAACTGTACAATTTATTTATTAAAATTAGTATTTTGATTTTTACGACAGTTGATTAATTAATACAATTTTGTTGATTATTTGACTAATTTCGACTCAATAGCTGAATAGCATATCGTTGCAAATAAAAAAAATACATAGAAGTAAACAAACTGTACCTACAATATCGTAGGTATTTAAAAAATATCATCTTGTCTTTTGTGTCATTAAGGAAGGGTTGATATTTTATTAATATAATATTCCTGGATACAGGACATAAACTACGAGTATACTGAACATAACATTATCAAATCTTGGTACACACATCACAAATTTCATCTAATATTAAAAAAAAAGTCGCCTGCGGCCTATGTTACTGCGAGAAAATTAACATTTTAAAATGTGTGATTTTTCGGTGCAATTTTTGATGTTGATACTCCACAACTTCACAGTTCTAGTGAGTGTATTAAAAATCGTTAAATATATACTGAATACCTACCCTTAATTTTACCTCGAACACCGTTTGGAAAATGCTACTGTTGAGCGTGACACTATCTTTAACCTTGGCGATAGGTAGGGAGGCCCGCCAAAGATCGTAGTCTAGGAGCCCGCTTCAGGATTTGGAGGCCATGGCAATAACGGTTACTGTATTCAATCTTCAATCAAATTGCTTCGAGTATTGATTTATGGTGAACAATATTTAATATATTTTTATAAATTCGGTGTGCTTAGTTCATTAGGTGTATTTATATATACTTTTTTACTCTCTTTATAACAATGCCTTCATTCTAAATATTGTTAACATATGTGCTCTTTGTTTTTATGTCTTGTTATGTTATGACCGTTTTAATTTTGTAATTTGTCTTGTTCATCATACGTAAATACGTAAAACACATAAATTTGAATTTGAATAAAATTATTGAGAGGTAGGATCTACATAATTAATAATAAAATTTTAATTCAAATAAATACGATGTTGGTATAGCTATAGAAGTTATATTCAACTTGAAGTACGCTGTGCTCTACTATCTGTTAATGATCCACCATACTTTTCCGTTGACATTATGCAGCTTGAAGAAACTTAACATTAGCGTACACTGGGGCATTACAAATTAAAAAATAACACTTGTCTTTCACGATACAAAGAAATGCCCAATTTCCCATTCGTCCTGAAAATGATAAGTTTTGCTGCACTCATTGCACTTGTAGCCAAACTATGATACTAATATAAAAAGAGCCTACTTCGTGACGGTAAGGGAAACTACACATTGGCTTAAAATGTGGGAATTCACTATTATTTTTGCTTTCTCTCACACCTACGACAAACCATGAGTGATGCAATAAGAATCAATTGATAAGTCGAGGCCATGTGCGTTTCCTCATGGTTAATTTGAAAACGAATTTTCCGTAAACTGGCTAAGGAAATACAAATAAAAAAGTTTAAGAAGGCTCGCACATCAGAACTCACCGCATGCGTCTTACGACGAATTCGTCGATGTGACGTCATCGTAAACCAAGAAACAAACGTTATCAAATGGAGCTTCGCAGATTGGCCGATGCAACTCGACGCTGCGACTATCCTGCATGCAACATGTCGCATTCTGCTACAGCCTGCATGTTGTATCTAAAAAAAGTCGACTCCGCGCAACCGCACAGCCCGCGGCCATCGGCCATTTCTGTCTCTATCTCTGTCTACCAGTGGCGAAGGGTGGAGGTAGGCTGTTAAGATCCGCCATAAATAGTGCACATTAAACTTTTTCAGACATACATATTTGTTTTCATTGAAATAAGACTACAATTTACAGATAGTGTAGGTTAGATTTTAAAATTCAATTAAACCCTGAGAAACCAAGCCATAATAGATATTAGTCAAAAAATACATGTCTATCTATAAAATATCTAAAATTATGCAATTAAATCATACATAACTTTGAGTATTTTATAGATAGAATAATATTTTTTATTTATTATAGTTTGGTTTACGCAGGGCTTAATGAATCAAAAAAATGAACCAAACATATGTGTAATATGTAGTTTTAATCCAACGAAAACAAATAACTATGAATGAAAAATTGTACACAATTTTGTCGTATTGCCCAAATTAGACCAAATCTATTATGGTTTCGTTTAGGCAGGGTTTAATTGATTTTTAAAAACTAACTAATACCATCTGTAAATTGAAGTCTTAGTTCAATAAAAACAAATACATATGACTAACAAAGTTTAGTGTGCACTATTTATAGCGAATCTTAACAGCCTACCTCCACCCTTCGCCACTGCTGTCTACACTGTCATTGCTCGCTCATCGCTGGTCACCGCGTTTGACGTTTGTTCATACAATCAACACAATAAAAATGGCAGACAAGAGACTCTCCTTTTTCGCGTTTGACGCTAGGCAGATGTGCGAAGTTGTAGCATGCAACATTCATCGGCGGTCTCAGAAAATTTGATTTATGGCCGTCAGGCACACAAGGCGAGCTGTGATGTGCGAGCCGGCTAATGCTTCGCTTCTCCTTAATGAAAGAATCTATTAATCTATAGCACAGGTTCCCAACCTTTTTCGGGTGGTGACCCCCTTTTATAAAAGCCATGTGACCCGCGACCCCGATGCAATTGAAAAGGGAATTTTTAATAAGGTAATTAAAGAAAACAACGAAAATAGTCTTTTTGAGCATAATTTTATTGTAAATTATCTTAAATAATTAATTTGATGCAATGGATGGAATTTCACCATTACTACCTAACTCTCAACACATGTTTCAACCAACTGTGACAGAATAGCGTAGATACCTAGAATACAGTTATTTTAATTTTAAAAAATATATATGAAATTATTCAAACTTTAAGACACCATTAAAAATAAAAATTTCATTATAGTGCATATTTTTATATAAGTTGGCGACCCATAGGTTGGGAGCCCGTGATCTATAGGCTTCTAACATTGTCACGACTCGAGGTGCACTCGACGCGTTGGACATTCTTGGTATAGGATTATAATATTATTAATAATTAATATCAAAAAAATATCAAATTTTAAGGTTGATAAAGTCTGTTAATATGTTTTGCGTTTTAACCTTTATCGGATACAAGGTGATTTTGAAACATAATAATGGAGCGATTGAAAATAAATGCCACTGCAAGTTAGTATCCTCGCCATGTTTTACAGATTACGCCTTGCATTGCAATTTTCAACACGATATCTCAGAGAAAAGCATTATAAATTATAAAAAATATACTTTCTATAAGATTCTAGTAATTTCTAAAACAAGATTTTGTTGTATGCCAGAGGGAATGGTTTAACGTGCCGTAATTGGCACGTCCACATTGGCCATAGCTGGCCTAGAGGCTAGATGTGTGCCGCGGGTATACGGCAATTTTAAACAGGTGATAGATCCATGTTTGCGAAATTTCGCGTCGACTGTATGTGTGCATTATTTATAATTATTATGGAAGTGAGGTGCCTACTTATAAAGTGTCTTGTTTCTACACCACCAAACAAGTTAGCTTTCTCATTATCATTATAGAGAAATATCGAAATTATTTTATTGTTTTATTAAGACGGTACGTCAGTGAAACGGCAAATAAATTTCAACTATAGGTGCGATGAACTTTTTGACTCGCTGGCAATCGGAGAGCGAACGTCGAGCTGTGAACACGTCAATTTTGTTTCGTGATGGCGACGAGGGTATTAATTCTTAAATCGTGTAAAGATGACTAAAAACCATTACCCATTTACTTGAAAAAGAAAGCATGTCGATGAATATATTATTATTGTTACTAATAGAACATTAAATGGACGCATGTTGGATTTATATAAAAGATTATATTTCGTTCGGCACGCGTCATTCGCACAATCCGCGCATCGCCTAGCCACGATCTTTTTAGACCATGCTTCAACTGAGGTGCCTTAAATTGGAATCAGATAGTCTTATTCATAATATAAGTTATAATAAAATCTGTAGCATTTTTCTATACCGCTCAAAAATCCTTTCCACCTACTTCTCGTATTGCCAGAGATTCCGCTAGGCACACAGTTGCTAATGCTGTGATAATAATTTTAATTATGTTAAAATTTGGGGGCGATCCGATACACCAGATATAGGGTCTCCATATATAACGTAGTTTAAAAAAAAAGAATCTTCGTGTTAATTGATCCTATCGATCATATAAATTCCTAGTGGACGTTTTCTAGAAAAAGCATGGGCGTCTTTTATTTACTCTTCGAGATCATGAAACTTAAACATTACATTAGTGCGCGTTGGCATGTAGTTATGAAAGGGCAAGTAGGTATATATTATATTTATAAAATTTAATTGATAAGCAGAAAAATCGTTTTTTTTTCAATTTATTGGGTAGACATCCCAAATCTACCAATATTATGTTAAGATAAATACTATCGTAGTACCTACGCATCTCACTGTGTATTCATCTTCCATCTATTTTCGATGATTCTCAGAATGGGGTATATATTGGACCCAAAACGTGTAGAAAGAAGGACGAAGAACACACGGCGACAATCTAAAAACCAAATACGATAACAACTTCACTGATCGTTAATGTCTTAAGTAATATTAAACGGTGTAAAAAGAATTTATTTAAAAAAAAAATCACCGTGTAATAGAAATGTGTAATTTATATATGTGTGGATAAATAAATACCTATAGCCTTTCGAATACAAATGACACGAAAGGCTTAAAGAGCTAGGACACAGTCAGTAGGGCAATGGCTATCCACCGTTTCTCGTAGCTGATAATATGAATATAACCTCTATCATAAATCTTATTTTTTATGTAGGTATAATATAATATTATACCGTATTTAGTTTTCACAATAGGCATGAGTATGTTAATTATAAAGTATCATTATACTGAAAAATAGAATTATTGCTTTAATGGTAATTTACGTTAATACTTTATTGCATTTTATATAACTCACCTTATGGGAATCGTAACACAGTTGCGAGCAATCAAAAGTGCGATTGCGAGGTTAGTGACCGCGCAGACGAACATCGAACATCGCAACCGAGCATGTTCGAATTCGAATTTTCTTTATTCGTTATGTATGGAATCGGGAGCACCGCTCACGAACGGGCGGAAGGCGAACACGTTCACAATCTCTTATGCAGGCGCTCACGTAATCAATCAAAGGTTCGCCGATCGGCTGTCGACGATTGTGCATTAGTATTTCATACTTCGCCGGCACTCCGCTGTGGATATTGCAAATCTAAACCCATATAAAACATTCGTGTGTTGTTTGTTTAAAAAGAGACATTACTACGTGTATACGGTGGCCACAAAAAACCTTTACAGCGGCGATTTCAAATTAAATTAGTGACAGTACCCTTTTGGATGTCCAGCCTTTTTCGTAGAGTGATCATAGCAAAAGCCGTGGATGTTGCGGGTTTGAGCGCACGACTGGCAAGAATTCACGTTGTTTTTTCTTAATTGTGTGTTGTTTCCACTGCAAATACCCAATAGGGCTGGGAAAATTGTTGACATCCAATTCTATAACGCGATACGTCAAATGAGAACGTTTTCAACATTCACACTCGCTGGACCATCATGCTTTTCCGCTGTTTCCATTGATTAACTACTAATAAGAGCCCCGACTCAGTGCTGATGATGCCCCCAACTCCTTTCTAGGTTACAACAATAAGTCCACGTCCTCTTCGTTTCTCCACATTTCCGGTGGTCACATATTTCTTCAAAAGTATCAGCACTTCTGAAGTATTTTTATGTTTCAGTCGATTGAAGTGAAACTGAAACCAGAAATTAAAAATAATTAATCCATCGTCTTATAGTGAATTTTCCCAATTCACACCACATGCAATTTGATTGCAGCTGTGAGTGTGGTGTGATGTGGGTTCAAACAAAATGATTGTGCACAAACTTTTGTGTTGGGACAAATCTATCTTGGTCTAAAATAGAGAAACAATTAATATGCGGTACAATTTCTGTCGCCAAGGAGTGAACAAGACAATTTAAAACCCATTCTCGCACTGACTGAAAAGAAGAATAATATGAGCCGTTTCACAAGAGACATCAGTGTCTCGAGCGCTGCTTTTATACATAAATGAATGGGCGTGTTCAGACGGAGACACCAGTGTCTCGCATTCATTTATATGAAGGTATGTATATGCAGTGTCCAGAGACACTGGTGTTCAGACATCAGTTGTCTCGTGTAAAACAACTCATAGTCTCCATGTTCGGTGTGAGATATAATAAAATAACAAAATGACGTCCCTAATACTATTAGTGTTTTGCTTTTTGGCTATTTAATGGATTGTCTATCTAAATTAAATAACGATTTGTGACATTATTGCAATAAATTCATTTTACATATCAATGTGACGTGGCAAATAACTTCATCGCACAATTATTAATGTAAAATACATATTGCCACAATTGAATCGGAAAAAAAATACTAGTATTAATACCAATGTAACCTTTTGCCAGCTTCGCTTTCATGCTCTCAGCACAGTTTTACATATTTCATTAGATTTGATTTTAATCGAAATTTAAGATTTAATCCAAATAATATACGATGCTGGTATTATATGCTTTATGTATAATAAAGATTTAAGCCAGTCGAACAAAATAAAATGTAGCAACACTTAAGATAAACCAAAATAATTAAACATTTGTACCTAATAGATTTCTGATAGCAATTCAGAAAAGTAATTTTTCACCAAGGTACTTAAGTTTGAAATGGAGTGCCGATGCCCGATATATTATATTCGTAGAATAAGGAAGATAGAATTATAAATAATATCAAGAGATCTGAAAGCCACTCTAATCGTGGAATAGGTATTCCATATTATAATAATTTTCGATGACCAATCGGAATGGTTACATAATTTTTCTAACCATCAAATTTGATATTTTCTGGCGTCAATTCCGATCGGTACCTAATACACGATATATTATTATGGAAAATGATTTTTGGGTTGGGTCACGTAACTTCAATCATTCACATGAATGGATTTTGATACAATTTATATTTCAATTTTGTTTTATGTGGGTAGACTGACTCAGTTAAATTTTTGAACATATTTATTCCAATCGATTTTATTTGTAGATGCCTATATACCTACATGCCTTAAATAAAAATTAATATACGAAATCGATGATCGAAAATTAAGATAATAATCAATACCCACTAACGCTATCAATTTAAAATCAATGTTGGTATATTTATTTAATTTTTCCATTGAAGTCATGGTGTAAATAAAAATAACGCCGAGATAATACAATAAATAAAATTATAAGTAAAAAATTGAAGGAAAGGTAATAATATCTATATTATTAAAACTATTAATGGCCATTTCGCCTATTTTCCGTGTATTGAGAGGAGATTTGGTACATCGGTGCTAATACGAACATATTGCATCATATTTTTTATACTTTCAGAATTAAATATACCTAAATTATATTTTTATCACATTTATGCGATACTTGTGCAATGAGCAAAAAGCCGATCTATGACGATGCCGTATTTAAGATCATTTTATGAGGTGGGTACATTTCCTGTAATCATAAAAAAATCTTCGAACCGCACTATCGATTCAATGTCAAAGTTATCTTTTTTTTTAAATTCTCATGCCATAATATAATATCAGGTAAATAAAATACGTGGATCTTTCCTGCGCTTAACGGCCCACATGCTTAGCGTACGTTAAATGCAGCTTTTATGCTATTTTCTAAGCATGATCCTGGACATTCTTTAAAGGTTGTAGATAATCTATTTACATAATTTTGAAGCCTTATTTATCCTTTATATTTATTTTAAACATTTAATGACTGCATAAAGTATTTTTATTACATAAAATAGTATTCTTTTAAACCTCTCGCTCTAATGTTTTAGGATATAGTCATATTTCAGTACGTCCATGTGAAGTGGTGTTAAGATTTTTAATATTTATTAATTTTTAAAAGCATTTATAAAACTGTTAGTAAAATTTATGTCGACATTATTATAGTGAAATATTTACAAAAAAAATTATATTGATAATCTCTGTGATCCCAAATTTGACAAGAATTAGGCATTATATTATTCAAAAAATGGGCAAGATTTACACATTTAAAGATACTGATTATAAGCTATGTCTGTGACCATTCAAATGTGATAAACATTCTACGAATAATGTTTGCTTTATAATAATTATTGACCTACGAATAAGGTAGTATTTTTTTGAAATACGCTATTTCTATTGGCATTTCCCAGTGGCTAAGCTACAACATACGGCCGTAGCCATAAATTGACAAACGATAAATGAAGTAGGGAGTAGGATCATGTTAACGCGCGTGTTTGAACATGTACCTAACGGATTTTTTTAAAACGCTACATGTTCAAACACGCGCGTTACCATGGTCTTATACATCGATATTCAATAAGAAAACAACTCAAAAACCATATTCTTTAAAATAGTTTTTTTGATTCTAAACAAGCAAATAGGTATCTCAGACAATTGCTTGTTTCAGGAAAATATGTGTTATTTCAGTGCCTCAGCTTAAATATGGTCGGCCTTGATAAGCAATGCACCTACCTATTTTTTTGTTAGAATTCGATCACAATATGCTCCAGAAAATAGACTTCTCAATGTATTATTATTAATGTTTACGCAATATTAAAATTGAATATTGTATTATTCCATTCATTTCAGTCGTCTACTAAAGGTTGGTAGTCAATTAATGCAGATGAACTAAACTTCTTTGTCACGAGGTGCTGACTGGCGTTGCTCGTGATTGATTTGTTTGATAACCTCTGAATGTTTTTAATCGATGCTTATTTTAAGCAAAATTTATTGGAAAATATGTGGTCATGCTCGTACATGGCAGTGCCTGCATATTGAATGACCATAAAGATATTATACTTTTAACTCACTTAAAATGGCCTAAACTATTTAGCTAGTAAACAGCATGTTCTTAAAAAAAAGTCGTTAAGTCCATAAAAATCGGAGACTACTAAATCATAGACGTTATTTTAAATTTAATGCACATTTTTTATTTATAACTATTAGGATTATTATTTATTACTCTACAGTTTTACCTATATTAATTTCTATAGTATTTATTTTTAAACCTAAGTATTTATATATTACCTACATAAGTATATCATTATACTTATAAGATTATATTTGAAGGTTTTTCCGGCAATGTATCTATCGACTCTGATCATGATTTTATATTATCTAATAAAAAATCTAATAAGAGCTTTGGTGGGTCCTCTAACTATCGTAAAGGTTAAAGGCAGTGTGACGCTCGTAGCCGTCGTGTGACGTACAGTAGCAAATAGCAGTTTCCAAATAATGTTCGAGGTAAAATTAAGGTTATTCGGATAATCAAAAATCTCATCGCACTACCACATTGTGATGTTCTTACATTGACACCTCGTATCTGACATTCAATATTTTTGACAGGGACGTATTAAATTGTTAAATAAAATCAGGTATTCAAATTAAATAAAACAAAAATATAGTTATATTCAAAATTAACTAAATCATTTTTGCACTAAGCGTATTTTTGTTTGTAATTAATATGATTTAATAGTTTTTCTATAACATTTTAACTACGTCAAAAATATTGAATGTTATATACGAGGAGTGAGGAGTGAGGACGGTGTCAATGTTAGAACATCGATATTTTAAAATTTGAGTATTCTTGAAGTAAAATAGCGCCTTTTTTAGACATATTCCATGCGGTTACATGTAAATTGTACATATTATATTTTGCATTGCACAGTAGGTACTGAGTACACATTGAGCAGTCTTACCGAAAAGAGATGGCCGTATAGCATTGAGATAAAAAATACACGTTGTTCGTGGAGCATTGCAGATAGTAATGTCCTAATTTTATTAGATTCAATAAGAATATTAATTTGATACAATACATCTACCAGAAATATATATACATAAATTATACGATATTTTGATTGTATTTCGAATTTTCTTACTTACTTATCTAATTTCTTCTCTTTGTATTCTGGTGGTTACATATATTTTAAGCGTTTCATAAACATGATTTTGATCTCAAAACTGTCATCATCATCATCAGGGGCGCGGCAACCCGGTGTGGGTCCTGGCCTCCTCCAACAGCTCCCTCCACCTGTCCCTATCCAGTGTGGCCGCTTTCCAATTTGGTACCCCCAGAATACGGCAGTCACTGGCAGCTCCATCTAACCAGCGAATCTTTGGCCTCCCTCTTCTTCTATGTCCTATTGGATTGCTGGACATCACTCTCTTTGCCGGTTCATTGTCATTCATACGGTGCACATGACCTAGCCATCGCAGTCTCCCAATCTTAATTGATTGAACTGCGCTGCAATCTTCGTACAGTCCGTAGAGCTCAGCATTATATCTTCTCCTCCAATTGGTGCCATCCCTGATCGGTCCATATATACGGCGGAGAATTTTTCTTTCAAAGATGTTCAGGGCTCGTTCATTTCGCAGAATTAATGTCCAGGTTTCCGATGCCTAGGTGAGCACTGGCTTTACAAGTGTCTTGTAAAGAGTGCTTTTAGTTCGACGAGATAGTAAGCGGGACTTAAAATGTCTTAACAGACCAAAGTAGCATTTATTCGCAGACATGATTCTCTTGTTGATTTCTTCTGTAATATCATTATGTCGAGTTACAAGAGATCCAAGGTATATGAAACTGTCGACCGTATCAAACTTGTATGCACCAATATCTAACTTTGGTACGACTTCTCGTGGTGTGACATAGACAGGCATGTATTTAGTTTTTGCCTCGTTTATTTGTAAACCCATTCTTTTGGCAGAGGCTTCTAGTGCTGTGAATGCCTTTTTCAGCGCCTATTCTGATATGGCAATAATGTCGATATCATCGGCATACGCCAGCAGCTGCACAGGCTTAGTAAATATCGTGCCGCTGCCACGGGCATCAATCTTTGCATCCCGTATCACCTTTTCTAGCGCAATATTGAAAAGAAGGCATGCACCTTGCCTTAGGCCATTCAGTGATACAAATGGCTCGGATATTTCCGCTTGAAGCTTTACCCGGCATTGTACTGGTGTCATTGTCATCTCTACAAGTTTAATTATTTTCGTCGGAATTTCAAATTCTCGCATTGCTTCGCATAGCCGGTATCGATTAATGCTATCATAAGCTGCCTTAAAATCGATGAACAGGTGATACGTGTTAATATTGAATTCAGTGGTCTTTTCTAGAATCTGCCTTAGAGTGAATATTTGAGTAACACATGATCTCCCTCGTCGAAAGCCTCCTTGATAGTGCCCGAGTATTCCTTCTACAATGGGTTCCAGCCGCTGGAATATCAGAATCGACAACAGTTTATATGCAGAGTTAAGGAGTGTCACCCCTCTGTAGTTACTACATTCTAGTTGGTCTCCTTTCTTGTGCAGGGGACAAATCAGCCCATCCTTCCACTCTTCTGGCATCTTTTCTGAAGTCCATACTTGGTGGATTAGGCTATGTAAATGTTTGAGCAGGCTTTCTCCCCCACATTTTATTAATTCACTCTGGAGGTTATCTATTCCAGGCGATTTGTTTGTTTTTAACCTTGACATGGCACCTTTTACCTCATTTAATGTCGGTGGTTCTTCGTTATCATCCATGCCACTTTGTACTGATTCCTGGTCATGAGTATTAATGTTAGTGTTGCCGGCATCATTATGGGGGGTATTTAAATGTTGATCAAAGAAACCCACCCACCGGGCAAGAATATGGTGCTTTTCTGTGAGTATCATGCCATTGTCATCCTTGCACATTGTGATACGAGGCTTGAAACCCTTCCTAACATTATTTATCTTTCTATAGAACAGCCGACTTTCTTGGGCTTTATAGTGTTCTTGGAGTAGGATCATTTCCTTTTTTAAATAATCACGTTTCTTTTTCTTGTGTAGTTTCTTTTCTTTACGCCGGCGCTTTTTATACTCATCGTCTGATGCCCGTGTTTTCTTCTGTAGCATCATTAAGTAAGCCTCATTCTTTCTCGTAGTGACTTCACGGCAATCTTCGTCAAACCATTCTGATCGTTCACCTGTTTTTCGGCGTCCTAAGGTATCATTAGCTGAGGATACTATGGCAGTCTTACACTCTTCCCAGTTTTAATTCACCTCTTCATGATCTCCAACCTCAACATTGTCGCTCAGGTGAGTGTTCAAGCTCTCCTGGTACCGAGCCAGTTCCTGCGGAATCTTCAGTTTCTCTGTGTCAAAGGGTTTTGCTCTTGCTCCCATTTCCTTTTTGGTGTTCGAGATCTTTGCTCTAACTTTTCCACACACTAGGAAATGGTCTGAGTCTACATTAGCCCCTCTGTATGTCCGGACGCTCATTAGATCCGATCTGTGCCTGTTGTCTATCAAAATATGGTCTATTTGGTTTATTGTGCACCCATCCGGGGATTTCCAAGTTCCCTTATATATATACTTACGGGGAAACATTGTGCTACCAATAACCATATTTAGTGACGCTGCACAGTTAATTAGTCGGGTACCATTGTGATTACTTTCATTGTGAAGACTATGTTTTCCGACAATGGTAGTGTAGATCTCCTCCCGTCATATTTTGGCATTTAGATCGCCGAGTATTATTTTGACATCATGATTTGGGCAACTGTTGTACGTGCTTTCTAACGCATCGTAGAAGTCCTCTTTTTCCTCATCGGACTTATCCTCTGTAGGGGCATGTACACTTATAAATGAGTAATTGAAGAAACTATCTCAAAACTGTACGGGCATCTATTTCCGATACAGCATCTCACGGTAAGCTGTGATACGTACTAATTTCCGTACACCGTTCCATGCATCATCACATCATAAGGAAACTTCGTCTACAATGATTGCCAACGCCGTCATGATGTTACAAGGCTTTCAAAAAGATAAGGCAACATTAACATTACAAAGTATATTATTATTTTTACAAAATGGCAGTAGGTGTGTAGTAGTAATGTATCAAATAATGAAAAAATAATTAAAAAAAACAATGTTACCGTTATTGCTGCAGTGATGGATGCTCGATTCAAGCAAATATTAAACTGTTAACATTGATAATTGATTTATTTTGACATTCATTCATCATTAAACTATAAAAAACATGACGAAACGATGATTACAGACTTTAAAATCCGTATAAGAGTGCTATGCATCAATTTAAAACCGTCAACAAGTTACCATAAATAGTATGACAAGCAGCCAGCGTTCGTATTAAATAATTGCTCCCTTTTCATCACCGTAAATCAAGATATTCACATTATTCAAATCATATATTTATGAGATCAGAAAATTTAATTTGTATAATAATATGTATCAATTTTATTACATTTCTGTTAGTGTGTCATATAATACAGATTGAATTTTTAATAAAGTGAAAATAAATTATATTTTAAGCTATTATACTGAGTGAATTATTTATTGTTTACTGACCTTGTCAATTTTTTTTTTTTTGTAAGCATGAATATAATAATAGCCTAAATACGCGCCTAACTCAATTCGATAGTATTTTTATCCTATCTAAAAGTGCTTACCTTTTTCTTTTTTAATTAAAAGATTCAATCTACGCCTGTTTTTTATAATATAAAACAATGGTTATTATTTATAATATTGTTATTCTACCACAATACACGTTACTTTTTATAGATACTAGTAGTGTATTCAAATGCATCGAAAAATTGTAATGCAAGTAAGTATATGTATTCCGTACAAAAATATTTAATAATATATTTTTTCGCAATAAAGCCTCGAGAGTTCAATGTGTGTTGTAAATATCAAATCAATTACGTACATATAAATTAATTGATTATTGTAATGTGAGAATATAATTGAAATACAAAATAAATACTTACTACAGTATGTTGTAAAGTAGGTCGATATTATGTAGATAAAATTTAATAGGGAGATAAAAAAAAAAATTTAACTCTAAATAGTTAATAATAAAAATTTTCATTTTCATTTCATCATTCTGACCATGTCCGATCCTAATAGGATCATATGGGTCTCCACAGAGTGAAGGTTTGCATTAACATATTTTGTTTTTACAAGAAATGGATGTCAGCCACTTGATCAATCTATTAGGTCCATAGCCCCCACATCCTGAAGCGGGCCCCCAGGATAGGATCTTTGGCGGCCCCCTACCTATCGATAAGGATAAAGGCAGTGTGACGCTCCACAGTAGCGTTTTCCAAATGGTGTACGCGGTAAAATTAATGTGTAGGTTTATTTTTTATTTTTTTTATATTTTAATACATCCATTTGAATTATGGAGTTGTCGAGAATCGATACACAAATAAAAATTGTATCGTATAAACACATAATTTTAAATAATAACGTTATTGAAGGATAATAGCGCATTTTTTTACTATTATAGAGAATTTGTGATGTGTAATTATATCACTTATCTGGTCGACTCGCCACGCCGGCCCTTCCTGAGCCCGGGCTCCCAGGCTAGAGCCTTGTCAGCCCCCCTTTGTGGGGGCCATGATTAGGTCCATACTCTGATTCATACACAAATTGAAAAACAATTTGTGTACTTGCCAGACCCAGGATTCGAACCTGAGACCCACGACACTATAGGCCGGCTCTTAAGCCGCGCGGCCATCGTGGGTATATTAGTGGAACGTAATACTGTAAATTCATCATCATTACCCGATGAAGCCTTCGTACATTAGTTGTAATTAATATTATGTGGATTGTGATTTAAATATTATATATTATATAATTTATTGCGAATATTAGTTTGTTAACAATTTTTTTCCAAAAAAATAAATGTCAGTCATTTGCTCAACATATTAGGCCCATGCTATGGATTCAAACATTAAAAAAAGCAATACCTAAATGAATTTGCCACACACGGGATTCGAACCTGCAGCCCGCAGCGAACACGTGAGCACTTGACCACGGCATAATTTTATAAAATATAATAATACCTACGTTCAAGGCATTAAAAGTGGAGCATTTAAGACTCTATATAGTTTAAAAAAAATGTTAACAGACTTTGTATGGGAAATGCTGATTAACCATTCAACCAACTTATTAGGTCATATACCGTAATCAAACATGCTCACATGGTTACAAATATGAGTTTTCTAGCACTACTCTACCATGGGAAAATAAGTTATAATTAAGATATATATTATTTCTAATCGTTTATAAGTGGGAAGAGTATTAGTATCAACAAAGACTTCCGTCCAAGGAGATACCTTCTCAAAGAAGACGCGATCATAGATCGATGTTTCTCACACAGTGTACCATTTATTAATTGAAAACGTAAGCTGTCAATTTAAATTTAAACTGTCAAACTGAAATTTTCTATAGGAATATTAGCGTAAAGGTTCCATTAAAATAATATTTAAGATCTTTCTATAATTTAATAATTATAGTATGAATGTTTGCAACTGTTTCGAAAGCCTTTTTTCCAATCTTCTGATGAATCAATGGCGTCATCTGGGTCAAAGAAAATGAATATTAAAAAAATTAGGAAGGGGAATTTTCAAATTCTAATTTTATAAGTACTTATTTGAATGTTCTTCACTCATTTTCTGTGTTGTTTTGTCGTTTGAAGGGCTTCCAGTTATATTCTTTACAAACGAAATAGTGGTGCCATGCCAGGCGACTAGCGCGGTACGTAAATCACGGACGCATTGCAAACTGTTTAGGAACTAATCATGCTGCAAAATATACTGGGTGGTAATTTAAAATAAAATTTAAGTCGCGTTTCTTTGAGTATCTCCTTGTAGGAAAGGTCCTTGTAATATGTTGCAAAAATAATTTTGCAATTATAGCTATTTTGGCGTTTACATAATATCGATTGTTTTCATTCATAAAACCTTAAGTTGCCAAAAGATATTTGTGCTGTTGATGGATAGAATATTAAAACTTATATTGTCATATTAAATATTATATAAAAAAAAAGAAAAAAAAAACTACAAATGATAGATGAAATTACAAAGTTGTATAACACACTTAAGAGAATAATGGCATTTAAAAAGGTCAGTAAGGCAATTTTGGGAACTGTATCAAAAAGATCAATCATTTTTCAATATCCACCTACGTCTAACTATCTTAAACGTTACCTATAGTTGGCAATAGCCAATATAACTCTGCCAAGTCTACTTTAATCTACTTAGATAAATCATTTTACTGGAGATTGCAGTGTAAAAATTACACAATTTTTAATGGAAATAATTATATCGAGCAGACTACAAACATTCTAAAGTTCCAACTGGAAGGTTTGGCATTCTCTTTTAGAAGGGTTTTAACAGATTGGTCGATATTCGATACTCGATATATAATGTATTGTGAAACCTTAATGGGCCTTTCATCTAACCTAAAAGTAGTACATAATGCAAAAGAAAATACATTCAATATTTGTAACAATATAAGTTATAATTCGTCGGTGTTTTGTAAAAAGGGTGAATCAACCATTTTGGCGAAATTGAGATTTTAATGAAAATACAATATGTACCCTACTAGCTTTGTTGTGTAAAAACGGCGAATTTTTATCTCCACAGGAAAGTACTTAAAAACGATAATCGACTAAAATTAAATTAATTAAAATTACGAAATAAAAAGCAAATGTGACATATTAGGCCTTTTAAAATATTATATAATAATACTTATTATAATGACAGTATTCTTTCTAAGCTTAATTATAAATATTTATAATCATCTACAGGTAAAAAACAAATACATGTCAAAAGTTAAAAATTCTCCTCCTGTAAAGTAGCATTTTGGTTAATTCGCCCTTTTTACAAAACACCGACGAATAATATAATTAAAACGCAGAATAGACTAATCAGTTATATCAGAATATACTATTTAAAATACCCCTTGTAGCGTACAATAAGGAGTAAAACACTGGTCTCTGATCAGTAGGTCACAAGTACAAAACTCTCGGCTAGATTAATTAATACTAATAAATACCTACTTAATATATTTTTGGATCCAATGAATGGTTGATGGATTAGGTACCTAATAATCAGATCAATTTTAAAGATTTATTTTATTGAGGTTCACATTTCAAAATACAAATTGAACGATAGTTTTAAAACTGACTCCACATGGAGCGACTCCAGTGATTAACCATTATTTTATTTACCAAATTGTTGGTATATGTAATTATTATTACCATTGAATATTAATATATATATTCATTAATTATTAATCTTCATTTTCATTTTCAAAGAATATTAATTTTCATTAATTTGTAATATTTTTTTTCTTACATTCTATCTCACACAATTAGTTCTTACCAGGGAACTCAGAAATAATGGAAATTGAAATACCTAACGGGTAAGGAGCAGCAGGTAACCGATCTCGAGTAAGGCATATTCCGGGATAAACTTAAACACGTGTCAAGAATACGTCATACGTCGAATACTGACAACTGCTCTCGGCTTATGCATTGACGATCATTTTTATATTTGTGTATTACACACACTATTACATGTGCATAACGCGTGTTTTATTTTCGTAGGACACTCTACATTCAAAACCCTGCATCAAAATGTAGTGTATTGTATATTGCCTATCGAATTTCTATTTATTACATGATCTGTGTATTACCTACATACGTACACAAATATAATGTTAATAATTAAAAAAATATATAGGTATAATACTTGCTTTTGGCGATGGATGAAATTTTTTTTATTACATACCTATGGTTATTTATAATATATTTTTAAAATGCTAGTATTAGGCTTACTATTTATTATCTAATTAACTAGGATATACTTACTGTAACTGTAAACTGTAAAAAGATCGGTAGATGGTCACAAAATGGCGTTTTCAAATAAGTTAAATTAATTACCATTTCGTCAGTTGATTATTTTCGCGGCGGAAATAAAGAGAATGAGATTTTCTCGTGAATCTATTTAAGATAAAAATAGACACAGAATCAAAATTAAATTTGGTTTGTTGTGAGCAGAAAGAAAAAAACTCAAGCGATACGCGTAAATGACCTCGTTCCACATTTTCCTGAGAGGTAGAAAAAACGTTCAAGCTACTTACTTATTGAATTTAATTTGAATTTTCAACGCTGAGTCATAGATTTTTTTTTATAGATATGGTTGTTTTGCTCGCAACGCAGTGCATATAAACTTATTATTTAATATTTGTATTGATTTGATTTCTGTTCATTCAACGTTGTGATGGTAATTCATACATTTTTATATTTTTTTAATATACAGCGAGGCACGTCCAGCGTCTTTTGCCATGCCATCGGGTAGAATAGATCGTTCTTGTCGTACGAGTATGTCACCGAGGATTAATGCATCTACTCACGGTTTCTATAGCATCTTCTTCAATATTGATAAATGCGATGTTTTATCGTTTACTAAAGCCTCACGAGTATTGTTTTTCCAGTATTCGATGCATGGCAGAGTTCCCTCGCGAATATTATCTGTAAGAGATCTTGGAATTACGTTTGACAGTAAACTGACGTTTAGTGCTCATATAGATACCATTTGTAAAAAGGCGCTAAAGATGTTGGGCTTTGTCTTGCGTACTTCCCGGGTCTTTTCGGATGTTACGGTACTAAAAAATCTCTATAACTCATTAGTTAGAAGCAGACTTGAGAGTGGGTCTATCGTTTGGGCCCCGCATCAGTTGAAGTAAGGCCTTATGGTGGAGAGAGTCCAAAAGAAATTTTTGAGACTCCTTTACTTTCGGCTGTATGGATATTATCCGTGGCTCTATCCGACCGATTTTCTCTTAGGGATGCTTACATACTGTAGCTTAAAATTTAGAAGGGATCTTTATTTAGCTACATATTGTTTCAGACTTATACGCGGCGTAAATGTGAACTCTGCCATTTTTGGTGGTGTTGGCTTGTGTGTCTCTGATAATTACCTTAGGAATCGAGGGCATCCGTTGTTTGTTCTCCCACGGCGCAGAACTAACCTGCCATTAGTAATGCCAATTGGGAGGGCAATAACCATGTTTAATGAAATCGCTTCGGATATTGATATATTCCACTTACGTGAGGGTGAATTTAGGTGGACGTTGTTTTATAAGTTTTTAAGATAGGGTCTATCAAAGTTCACTCTGTGTGCTTCCATCTACTTTTACTTTGTTATTTTATTTTATTTTATTTCTTTTCTTATTTTATTACCTATTGTATTATTAACTCACACTTCTCGGTTTTTTTTTTTTTTTTAAATAAATAACACGTATTTTATGTCATGTCGTGAACGCTTTGAATTTATAATATGCTTTGTTCATTATATGTAAAACAAATAAATTTGATTTGATCTGTGTTATAATATATACATATAAACTTAAACCTTTAGCCGATAGTAATTGCACTAGACTCTTACTAACTGGCCTCCGGGAAACGCCTCTAATCCCTTCTGACTGCCATAAGGCCCATAAGATCCCTCCACTGCATTAACCTCAGTGAGGTTGTATTTCCTTCTATATACCTAGTCCAATCACCGAACAGAGCCTCTTTTTTCTTTTCAATCTATTGATCTTATGCTTTTATAAGATTGAGTGAACACCAAATTGTATGAAAAATATTCATCTTTAAGTAGTACGGTGAACAAAACTATTGTTGGCCATAATGAAGGGAAGTAAAACTCTCTCAATATTGTCAGCAAGATTAATTTATTAAAAGAGGGATGCATTGAGTATTTAAGGATTAGTTTTTTTGTAAAATAAACAAATATAATATATATGTACTTACCTAATATTTATTTAACATAAAGCCACCAGTTTATTGCAAAATCCATGTAGAAATGGTACTAAAAGAGGTAATGGATATATAAATAAACGTAATACAATGGTCTCATAAATTGATATCATTAAGTGCATATTGGTAAAAAGTCCTTTGATTTACATTTATTGTCGGTAATGGAAAAGTTTTATGAGTAAATAAATACCTACGATAGTAAATAATAATATAATAGTTACGTCATTAAAAACACACAATGAAGGTTTGCAAACTCTTGACAATCAATGTGAGCGTAGCCTGTTGCAATATAAAATAAATTGTCGAGTGCATTAACCTTAAACTGATGTTATTATTGCGTTCGCCGTATCTGACGTAACACTCAATTTATTAAACGTTGAGTAGGCCCGACTCTCGAACATACAATGCTACCAATTCGTCGCTATAGGATTTGTTTCCCGAATATCCATTTTTGTCGAAATCGACATTTTAATGCAGTTCAATTTCTTTTATCGAACTCTACCGAAATCATTTATAAAAAAAATATTTTTTTATCTAGGAACAGAGATATTTTTTTGAAAAACCCGAATACGCCATGTTAAGTTACAATTACTCCGTGTTGTTCTTCCGAATGTCCAACTATTCGTACCTGAATATCCAAGTTAATTTCGGTCGAAATAAATCTCTGGCTGAGTTTTTATTTCCCGAATATGACTTTTAGCCAATCAAACCGCGCTGACGCCGTGCATCTCGCTCCCACATTCACGCTGTCTAGCTCTAAAACAATCACGCCCACTCTCATATTTTTCGGCCGTCTGGAATCCTCTTTCAAATTTCGTCTTATTGATATTGTTTTTAAAGTTACTATTGTTTTAATAGTGAATTCATCTAATTTGAAGAGATCGTTTATAGCTGATACATCACCAGTTTGCCCTGAACTTATAGTAAAGTTATGGAAGTGAGTATTTTAACCTAAATAACTGCATTTTGTTTTGATAAATGACACAAAATCCCAACGGTTATATGAATTCTACAGTATGACCCGGCAACTACTATGACGTAAAAAATAATTATTATTTCAAATTATTATTAATCAAACATTGTTTGTCTTTATTTTACTTTTAATCTAGGTATTTCTATGAAAATAAAGGCGATGCTATGATTTATTTTTGAATGCGCTGATAGTTAATTTAATTTAATATGTATGTTAGTAACTATTTATTTGGTGAATATTATATACTTAGGATATTGGTACCTACCTAATATTAGCAGCCAATGGTAATTAATTTATAGATGCTATTATTTTGTGTTGTCATTCCAATAGTAAATATATAATATTTATTTGGTGGTTTGTAATAAGTTTAATTGTTAATTATAGAAATATATAGGTATAAGAATATACAGATATATATACATAGTTTTTTTTTTTTGAAAAAGTATTAATATAACATTGTTAGCAAGTACGAGTAAGTACCATCATAAAATATTGGAGAAATCCGTGACGTCGGTTAGTAATTGAAGTAGTAGATACCTACTTTTATTTAATAAACAAAAACCGATCGCCAATAGTCGCTTGATTTTGAAGAATACTGATGAGCAGGCATTAACAGGCCAATAGTTAAAGTTTGTCGTCATAAGTATGTCACCTCGTAGCATAGTGGATAATTCGTGGACTTGGTCGTAAACCCAGGAGATGCAGGGACGATTCCTGCCGGGTGTCTTACTTTTTTCAAAAAGATTTTTTCTATTGGTTTTAATATATTTTCTCAGAAGTGATTTTCAAAATTATGTATGTTCAATAATTAGAATGGTACATTCTTAAATCTTGTGAATTATTCGTTGAATAAAAAAAAAAGATTATTAAAAACTATTTTATTACTTATTACGAAAAAAACCGAAAAAAGCGAATGCCGCATGTTATTATTACCTACGAACTTGGGTTATTACGATCATTAGGTATTTAAATAGTAAAAGTAATCATTACCAATTATCGTGTAAATAAATATAACATTTGAGGTGCGTACTTTTTAACCACTCAGTAATCCGTGGGCCGTGCAGCAATACGCTACGGTCTTAAGTCCCGAACGTCCATGATTTGTCCCGAATATCCATTATTCTGAGAGAGCGCTAAAAATTTCCCGAATATCCACAACGAGTACTTGTAAATAAAACGCATTTTCTGTGCATTTACTGATTTATACCAGTATATCATTCTTGGAATCTATTCTTAGATAATGTTGCAATCATACAGTGTAGAAAGAATGATTGATACATCTACTGATATTTCAATATACGACAATGAAATTTGTTTTTCGTCTCCTGAAAAATTGACATTTGGTCTATTCGGGAAACAAATCCTATAGCGACGAATTATTGAAAAATATTACTTAGGCCTGTTCTTGTCTCGATTTCATAGCACGAGCTGCGAACTTTTCCATTTATAATTAGATACATAATAGCAAGAAATAGTTTATACAATTAAAGGAACTATAAGTATTCCTCAAAACTAATCTAGGTAATTATTTCTAAAGATCGGCCACACCGGAACAGTATAAAAAAAACTTTATAAGAGTCATGCCCACACCACCGCGGCAAGTCGCTGAATACTGCAGTAGACTGCAGAAACTTGCGTCTGCCGCAAGTTACGCGATTACCAAAAGTTCAATATTTCTTATTGCTTTCTACTCATTTTCATTTAGAATATCGACTTTGTATTTACCAATTCTATATAATCGAAAAAGATTCCATAGTGCAATATAATTATGGCTGTGTTTGTCACATACGTGCACGCTACTCTCCGCCCTCCACATGTAAATACGTGCGAGGAGCGAGTACTAATGATTAGTACTAACCCCATGTAAATAGGCCTTAAGAGTGGGAACTACGACGGTGTTACCACTATATACATACGTTATACTTGAATGTACGCTAGGTTGGAACAAAAACCATTGACTGAATTATAACATGAAAAAATATTTACATTGAAAAAACAATAGAAATTATCATTTTAGTGAGTAAGTAAAGAAATACTGGCTATGTTATTTTAAAAAGTAGAGGTATTGATTATTTAAAAACTTACATAATTCATTTCTTAGTATTACATTTATGACATTTTAAAGTGAATATCGAAAAGGCGAAGTCGATATTAGAGTTAAAATAAAGCAATGTGATACGTAAAATAAGTAAAATTATATCGATAACTAAACGACACGACAATTTAATGCAATATGCGACAGGGTCTAAGGCTCCTTACGCACTGTCTATCAGTCACCGGCAACCGAGTAAGGAGCAACCACGAGGCATAAGAAAGGAAATCAGAGTTTACGCACGTGGTTGCGGCGACCAGTCCAGTGTTGCCATGCCAATATACTAAATCTACTGATATTTTATGAAATCTACTGATATTTCTTCGTTCCACAAAATTCCCACCATCTGGGAAAAAAACGAGCCGTCTTTGAAAATTAGGGAACTTGCGGCCCGCGGCGAAACAAGAATCGAGAAACAGAAATCTACTGATATTTTGTCGAATCTACTGAATTTTTTTCCCGCATTCTACTGAAATTTCAAATTTTGACTTGGCAACACTGGACCAGTCACACTTTCTGGTTGCCTGAGATCAGTCAACAGTGCGTAAGAGGCCTAACTCTGTCATTAATTAATGTTGTAAGTATTTAGGTAGGTACTTAGAAGAAAAAATAATAATAAGTTCATATAAAAGGAAATGTCATAATCATAACCAATAAAATCTAGAAAGCATTTCGTGTATAGATACAGAGATTTTTCACTTAAGAAATTAAAATGAATTTTAATAAACAGGCAATAATACTATAGGTAGATACTTACAATGTGTATCTCGTTTTTTTATGTAGTAATATTATTGTATAAATTTCTTTCACGTAAACAACATTTTAAGTGATTCAATAAGTTAATGTATAATTTGCATAAAATAACGAATAAGAATACGATAACGAAGTACACCGATATTCACATTATGTAACAAGAAATAATATTATGTGCATTATTAAAGCATTTTAGGAACATAACTTTTAAAGGAATTTTCTCAAATCTATCTGCCCTAATTATTATGCTTTACAAAGGAAAGTACGTAGGCTCAAATTATTATTTTTGAGCTCTCTTGACCTACTAAGTGAAAGTATTACATCAGTCTTATTTATTTATTACATCAGTCTTATTTATTTATTACATCAGTCTTATTTATTTATTCAAGGATGTCAATTTAGATTATGAATTTATCTAATGAACATTTCGACTATCTATTCTTTTTTTCAGAACGAATACCATTTCTAGCTGCTACCTACCATCATTATTCTTGGTTGTACAATAAAAGGGTTGGAACTTGACAAGCAGTAAATTCGTAGCTCAACGATACCATGCGCAAAACGTGGTTATCGAGACACAATATAGTTTCGTGGAAGTCTGCGATGTCCAACTACTCATTACCATATTATAATTATAATGTCAAATAAAGGGGAAAAAATGTAATGTCATTTTAAATATACACAGAGGTAGATTGCATTTTAGTCATAACGGTATGTTACTTTTGGAGATATAATTCAGGTTCATTCAAAAGCACTTATTTTCCTTAAATATTATATAGTTCTTTACCCGTTCGCCCTGGGTATCGCCAATAAAGATCTCTTTACGGTTAGTAAAAGAGATGATCACGACTTTCATATTTGATACTTATACATTATTGTAATGATAATTATTTATATTACCTATATACCATAAATTTTCGAAGGAAATAAATGTGACGCTACATTTCAAACTCAGCCATGTCCATAATGGATGAAAAGGAGAAAAACAGCTTTTTTGTTTCTTCGTGTACACGGTCATGAAGGTGAAAGTTTATATTATTGCGATTATAGAATGTTTTAAATTAATAAGATCCACATTATTAGTTTTCATGTAATTTTCATAGATTCTTCAAAAAATGGATTTTTTATATGGACATGGCTTAGTTTGTCACAAAATAAGCCAAGTCCACGTGGACTTGGCTTATTTTGATATTTCCGTGGCAGCCATTTTACTAGCTATGTTTGTGTCATTCTTCTGGGCTGGACTTAGGAAATGAAAAAGGGCAAAATTATAAATAAATGTTGATAACATAAATTTATTTTTTGAAAATTTTCTCAATATAATATTATTAACTTAAGACGCGTATGCATAGAACATCAAACTATATTTAAGGGTATACTTCAGTTGAGGCATGGTCTAAAAATCGTGGCTAGGCGATGCGCGGATTGTGTAAATGACGTGCGCCGAACGAAATATAATTTGTTGTAAAAATCCAACATGCGTCCATTTAATGTTATGTTTATTGTTATATTACTAATAATAACAGTATATTCACTGACATGTTTTCTTTTTTAAGTACACACGTCAAGTTTTTTAGTCATCTTTACACGATTTAAGAATATTTTCATCCGACGCCTTGACAAAACAAATCGACGTGCGGACACCTCGACTGTCCGTCTCTGATTGGCGACTAGTGAGAAATTTCGTCGCACCTACTGTTGAAAATTATTTGCCGTTTCACTGAAGTACGCTCTTAAATAAACATGCATGAATAATTATTATTAAAATCTTTAAATTAATTAAGGAGTAGGTACGATGTGTGTGTTTTTTTAAGAAGTACAAAGGGTTCTATAAGTCTCATAAATTAGAATTGTATAAAACCAAATTTATATTCTCAGTACTTATGACTAAAAATGTCAAATGCGACCCTGCTTGACACCGGACGCTTTTTAGGATGCAGGTTAGACAGAATAAAACTTACCGATTTTCCCTATCTTTGGCGCGTTTAGTCGATTCTGCCTTAATTATTCGTTTTCTCGCCTTAGCGGGGGTCACTTCTGATATTTGAAACATTATTTTTATTAATTATTTCTATTAAAAAATGTCGAAAAAGACACTATTGACACTCACTCACTCAACGATTCGTAAACAACTGTCGGCCATGTTGTTGTAATCGCCTTCACTGATTGGCCTGAATGGACATGGTTGAGTGTGATAGAATGACTTCAGTGGATATGGGTGAGTTTGAAAAAACTGTTCATCTTTGGCTTCCATTTATTTATTATACAGACGGATTTGGATGGTTTTGATAATGCAGAAATGTTAGAAAGCATTAGTTCTTCCGCAAATCACAAAAAAGTCAAAAATACTTAAAGGTGGACTTGGCTGGTTTTGAAATGTAGCGACACAAATACTCTTATAATATTGTATCCTTGTAGATGTGTCTTGAGATAGGAATACTTACCATGCGATATGTAGGTATATCAAAATATGTATCTAAGCTATTGATTCCCAATATAAATTCCACAAAAGCTTGCTAAAATGTACATTTTTATCTATCACATTTTTAGTAAAATAGTAGGTAAACAATTATAACTAACTAATCTAATTACAGTTAACTAATCAAGTTGTTTTTCACGTAACGTATTTATAAAGCAATAAAGCATTTTGCTTAGATATTTAAACTATGTTTATTATTTAACGTTTTTAATAAAAATACACTTATGACATAATAGTCATGATATAATAGTATTATCGTTGGTTCAACGATTAAGTCAGAACAGAATGCTTGATTTTTTTACCACCGTCGATCTCCTTGATCGAGTTTCCCGGATAGTTTACATAAAATATCTAAAGCTAACGAAACAAACGAAAATCCGGTTTTGATATACTACTTATATGTTGTGAATGTAAAACTTACAGTCCTGATTGTGATGAATGTGGGTTCAAATCCCATTCAATACAATTTGTTTCCAATATTTTCGACTAAATAATTTTAATATTGTGATTCCTAGGTGGCGTCAGAATCTCTCCATCTCTAAATGTATGTTTAAGAGGTCTTCCAAATTATGTATTTTTAATGACGAATACCATAATCTTAAATGACAGAATAAACAAAAATTCGGAAAGATTCTGATGCTACGAGTATCTAAGAATCAACGTAAACACCTTGATTTAAAATCGCAAAAAATGGTCGGAATATTTTATTAAGAGTATGGAGTCTACATGAAACTTTTGGGAATTAAGATAATCTTATATTATACTGTTCATAATTTTATTGCGATAGAAGTGTGTGCAAAATCAAAGCATTTAATGATCTTTCTTCCAAAATAAGTCTAAAGATTATTTTAATAAGTACATAAATCAGTAAAAATGTATAATGTCTACGTTTTAATGATGCTGTAAAAACTTATCGTAAATATTATGACCAAAAACGGCGTTGAAGTATTAATATAGGTAATTATTTGAAATTTTAATGATGCCTGTGCCTATGCAAATGGAGTTTTCAATTTAATATTATTTTTATTATCGACATAAAAATAACGAAATTTAAAAAATACGACTTGCTTGAAAATTAAAGATTGTTGACACAACTTGTGTTTTAGATATTATAATGAGCATGCACAAAGAAATTGTAGTATAATTATGTAGGACTGGTATAGGTATATACCTACTCTACGCATTCATTTAATTTGACGATTTTTGGACTTTTTTGTAAAGATTTTTCTACCTGTGGTTTTAAGGTGATTCCGAATAAAATTATTTTTCGTTACATAAAAAACAGTTTATTTAATTTAAAATCGATAATAATTACAACATAAAAAGAACTTTTTATATACTTACAACGTTTTTAAATTTTCTGTTGAATTATTATGCTCAATATGCTCAAACTTGTACTTGATAATATGAAGTATATAAAAAACAAACAAATATAGAATACTAAAATGTCATTTTGATTTCCATAGTAATGCACGTGTATATTAATAATTTAGTTGCTAGGACCACCCCCTTAGCAACCAATAATAGTGGATTGAATTACGGATTTCTTCCGAAATAACTTTTCATACAAAACAGAATTAACTGAAAATGAATTCAATTCTACTTAAAGATGGCTAAAAGTATTAAAATAATGCATTGGCATCGTGTTCTGATATATTCTAAAAGTTTCAAATGTCTAGCTAGTCGGGAAGTTAGTTAAAAATCGATTGGAAGATTTGTACCGGACATACAACTACCGGACAAATTAGAATACGAGCTTATAAAGTTTAGTAAAGTTTCTTTTCCAATTCCCTTATTGCTGTTTCTAATTTGTTATAAGGACAATTGTATAGGTATTTTTGAATCGCCACAGATAATATAACAATAATAATATTCAATTCAATTCAGTTCAAGTTATTTTTTACATATTGTGGACATTACAATTTATAAGATTAAGACGTTCGCAACATGACATGCAAAGCATACAAAAGCAGTCAAAATACAACTACTGAATTGAACGACCCTATTGAATTTATAAAATAGCGTCCACCTAAACTCACCTTACGCAAGTGGAATATATCAACACCCGAAGCAATTCGGTTGAATATAGTTATCGGCGTTATCGCCCTTTCAATTGGCATTACCAGTGGCAGGTTGGGAGAATAAACAACTGATGCTCTCTTAGAAATCTAAGATAGTTATCAAAGACACACGACACACGGCCCACGGGCAACACTGCCCAGAATGGCAGAGTTCTCATTTATACCTCGTATGAGTCGATTAAATAAAGATCTCTTCTAAATTGTAAATTATGTAGTTTTGGTCTTTCTTCGATAGCTATTGAAACATTGTACTTATATCAGTTTTTGCTACTCGGAATTTGTCACCTTATTATAGAGGCATTAGGCACCAACACTACCTACCTAACAATATTTCGATTGAACATTCAAACTACATTGACTCAAATAGTTTTTACAACAAATTATAACTGGGCAGAATTATTATTACTGGTGTCAGAATAATTTTGCACACGTTAATCATAAACACTTTTTAGTAAGTAGATTGGAAGGTAAAAAATGTTATAAAAAAAACAGTATGAAACAAAATTTTCATGACAATGTTAAATTATTTCAACACGCAGATCTATCTAATGAGCTATGAAGCCATTCAAGTGTAAGTATTATCATTACTAATTAGTTAGATAATAGTTAATCGAGCAAACATTTTTCTGTTTATTTTTTATTCTTGCTTGTCAACTGAATTTAGATTCATTGTACATAATAAGTATCCACCGTTAAACCCTACCACGAGCAGTAGATAAATAAAACAAAATTAAAAATAGATAAAACATGATAGGTGTAAAAATCATATTTAGGTAACGAAATGTTAAAAGTAGGTAGATCATTTCAAATGCGTAATTCATCGGTGAGGTATTCATGTATACTAGAATACACTACACATCCACAATACATCTTATTCAAGTGGACGCGTTATTCAAAGACATTAAGGGCCCGCTGAAGAGCCCGCCGTTCAAATATAATTTAGTATAAAAAGGACCTCGGCGTCGTAACTACGTCAATTTAAATCGATCTTTTCGCAAAAATCACTAATCATCGGAGATTTTATTTCAAGAAATATTATTATTATTACTGATAATTTCTGCCGCGCGGAGAATTATTATTATTTTATGAACACCTGCGACATGAAGCCGATCAGAAAACAGGGCTGTCAAAATAATATTAAGCATTCATATTTTTTAAATGTTAATTTCATCATGGTTTTTAATCAAACCTGTGCAAGTACGTACTGATAACTTGGGTGGATTTTGTAGCAAACATACTATTGATATATATACGGGTATATTATTATTATAACCCAATTCAAATTGAACATAGGTTGATACTCAAATACTATTATAGTATGTTTATGATTTCGAGAAAATAATACGATGGTATAATTAATCCATATCAATTATTTGAAAACATTACATTCGCACTTTGCACAAAATTACAAACACATTCGAAGTTTGCCGCACACGTACAGACCACGTGATATTTGTTTACGCAAAATCGTCGCTTTTCAAAATGGCGAATTTGATTACCAGATTTTACTGCGATGAATCAGTATGTTCCTTTTTGTCTTTTTTTATTCGTAGGTTTGTTTACTATGTACACCGAGAAATTTCCATTTATAAACTCGGAAACGATTTTTACAGAAGAGTTTTGGAATATAATGCAACCAAAACTGGAAAAAATTCTATCATGGGTGTTGACTTCCTGAATTAGCTAACCCCAGGTCCATGCCACTACGTGAACCACAGTGGATATTAAGCCATTTCCACACTGGCAACAAGTTGCTGGCAACCTCATTAAATTTTACGATACTTACCATAATTGCTTAAGAAATTTTACAATAATTATCGTAAAATCTAACGAGGTTGCCAGCAAATTAACTTGTTGCCAGTGTGGACCCGGCATTAGATGCACAAAACTTAAATAATATATATTATAAATAAAAATTTAAAATTATAAATATATATTATGATTTATGTCTTCGACAGCCCTGATGAAATAAATGTGAAATATGAGTCGGATCAGTCACAGAGCAAATTTATTAACACAAACAACTTTGACACGACCTTTTTATATTAACTAGTAGACCAGATATTATGGACCACATGTTAAAAAATCATATTTTCAATTCTCAAGGCCATTTCTGTAGAACGTCCTCTTAAGGCGATAGGTACTTCAGTGAAACGGCAAATAATTTTCAACTATAGGCGCGACGAAATTTTGGACTCGCTGGCAGTCTGAGAGCGAACGTCGAGGTGTCAATACGTCAGATTGTTTCGTGATGGCGACGGGGGTATTAATTCTTAAATCGTGTAAAGATGTTACAGATGTGAAAGAACGTTACCCATTTACTTTACAAAGAAAACATGTCAATGAATATATTATTATTGTTACTAATAGAACATTAAATGGACGCATGTTGGATTTATATGACACATTATATTTCGGTCGGCATGCGTCATTTTTTGCACCCGCGACCTGCAATCCGCACATCGCCCAGCCACGATCTTTTTAGACCATGCCTCAACTGAGGTATAATAGCCTTAAAGAGATTATCGTAAATTTTCAATAATAATCCTTATTGCAATGTATAAAAGTACAATTAATTTCTCCATTCCATATGATAATTAATATAATTATGTATTGTACAGTACAATAAATACATAACCCGTTTGCAGAATAGAATAATAATGTTGTAAATATAATAATATGAAAGCAGATTTGCAATTATGAGGTTAAATTAATCTGTTTTTATTTGTTTGATTAACGTATGTTATTAATGGAAAGAAGAAAATAGCGTTAATTGTTAAACCAAATTAAAACTATGTAGGTATATTATGTCTTTATAGATCTTTAAGTTTATAGCTCGTGAAATGTATTCGGAACATAAAATTCATCACCATTTTAAGGATTTCTTATACCTAATACCTACGTATGTTTCTTTAGAACTTCAGAATGATAAAAATGGTTTACTTAATCCTTTGTGTTATTTCCGTCGAGCCAAGATGAAAATAGACGATCACTTTCGCTGTGCGACACCGATACTTACAAATAAATAATTGATTTAAAATACAAAAGCCGATCGCCAATAGTAACTCAAGTTGGAAAGCGCTTCAGAGAGTATTAAGAGCCATTAGTTAAATTAAGTATGGGGCCTATTAGCATAGTAGCCTATGGGCACGGGCGCGAAACCCGAGAGATGCAGATTCGATTCCTGTCTGATGTCTTGATTCGGTGTCTTAGTTTTTTCTATTGATTATAATATATTTTCTCAAAAGTGTTTTCAAAATTATGTATCTTAAATAAATAACCCTTGTGAAAACCAGATCGCAATTTAGTCGATCGGCGCAACTGAAGAATATTTGTTGGGGTTTAATATTACCCCTACGAAATTCACCACGGTGGGAAATTTCCCTTGTCGGCGTAGCAGTTAATCCACACCGCTGTAGAGCTTCTGCGAATAGGCTGGGCAGAGCATACCTACCAGGAAGCCGTTGAAGAGCCTCTAGCAGCTAGCTGCTGGACAGCGGGACGGAAAAGCCTCGCTTAAGTAATCGATTCAACTCGGCGGCTTACCTCCACACCAAATCCCTATTGAATTTATTCGCTGCATTGAATTTAACGATTATTGATTACAGTGGGGCGGGGTGTCTGATTGGAAACATGCGTAAGTAAATTTATAGAAACCCAACAGTTATGTTCGGAGTAATCCCATTGTCAGTGGAACCGACATCAATATTGTACGCTACGTCGCTTTGGTGATTGAGTGTGATGATTATAAATTAATTGTTGCCAAAGTGTGCAACAACAGATATGCGTACTTAATACATGGACAAGACAGGGACATGTAAATATTATAAAAAATCTCATTGTTTACATTCTGGCTTCCTGGATGTCAGATTTTTATCATGCGTGACTCGTCCATCTCATATATCGATGGCCTAATGTCAATATCACGTAAGTGATTTTTTACAAATTAGTTCACACCTGCTATATAAGTAGATAGCATGCCAATAACCCGTAACGTAAAAAATGGTAAAGCAAAGCACATAGCGCCTAATATAATGATAACATCCAATAAAATGTGACATATATTATATAAAGATAAACATCCAAATTTGTTATTTTACTTACTGTTTTACCTTTTAGATAATTCGAAAGTAACACTTTCAAGCTGAATTCAACACACGTCTTGGGAGGCAAGATACGGGCTATTTATTACAGGTTTATTTCTGCAATGTTCAGATACGGGAAATTACTAAAATGGGTGGTCATTTTTGTTAAAATAACTACAGATATAGGAATTTTGCAGTCGATGCGCAGTATTTTTGTTGTTTTTGGTACCATAAAAAAGTCATTTTCATTGTATAGGTCAGATACGGCGTATTGACATTAGACAATCGATATATATTTGGCCCAGGTCCGATCAAATTTTGATGAATTGTACAACTTTACTAGTCTCGTACAAGACGTACAGTTTTTTGTTGTGTTCCTGTCTTCACCCCGACTGTGTGTCATTGACGCGTTCGAAGATACCATACAGCACTCTCTAATCATACATAGTATGTATCAGGGAACACATTAATGGGAACTGAAATACCTGACGGGTGTGGAGTATTGATTGGCAAGACAGAATTAGCTACAAAACCCTAAGAAGATTATGTGTAGCAAATAGTAGGTACATACTTATATATTATTTTATATGCTTTCTTTAGTAGCATCCCTAGAAGCAAAAGTCACCGAAAGCCACTGCTACCATCCGACATACTATATTATACAATATAATATAAGTACTTACTTACTATTATTTTTTCAACATACTTACATAACTTGAAAACACCTCAAATATATACATACTCGATTTTTTATTTTTTTGAAAAATACGACACCCGACTGGACCTGTATAGCTACTGGAATCACGCTAATGTGCTTTAACCAATCAAGCTACGGGAATCCTACTCAATTACGACGATTTTAACAAGTACCTAGTTCTTTTCTTACAATAAATATTTAACAAATTGTTTTATTTTTTACTATCGACTTTTGTGTTTGAAATTAAGGTAGGTATCATCAATTGCCGTAATTACTCTCACCAAATATTTAGTTATAGCGTACTTGCACTTGCTAATAATTATTTAAACGTATTTTTTTCAAAAATAGATTTTTTTCCGGTAGGTATATATTTCAGGAGATTTCAAGTTATACATGTTAAGTATAAATATAGAATGTTACATTCTCAAATCTTGTGAATTATTTGTTGAATAAAAGAAATAGCTATTTTTTCGTTTTGAATACCTAGGTACTTTGCAAAATTACAGTATTTTTTGCCATATTATTTTGAGTAAATGATAGCTATACCAAAACTATATTATAGGTAGGTAGGTACTTTGGGATTACAACGCTACCTAGGGGACACAATATTATAGTCAGTAATAATATTATGATCAATAATTGATCATTATATATTTATAAATATAAAATAAAACTTCACAATGATTTAATATTAAATTTATTAAAAACAATATTAATATTCCTCCATTTTATTAGTTGTTAGATAATCGCGATAGTGGACACGTGTAATAGAAAAACAAAACATGATTTCATTCCTCTATTCATGTTGGAATGACGCCATTACTAACTTCTATCCGAGCAAATCTTTGTTGGAAACTAGACAGCACGACTCCACCAGCGAACTTGCGATAGTATGAAATATTCAAAAATGATGAGTGATGTAGCTTTTAAGTTTTTTGCGGGAAAAAAAATGTAGGTATTAAATAAAACAGAGCTACATTGTTCGTGTGTTTTTTTGACATTGTACGTCAATAGTAATTCATATTATATGAGTGGTCTTTATGCATTTTAAGCCGACACTTGCTGCAAAATGTCATATTAATTTATTTACTTGACAGAATAGAATAGAAGATAAATATTTTTTTTATAATATACATCTTTGGTGTACGTGACCTATTTCATTACTATTTTTGCATGACTTTGAAGCTTTAAAAATATGCATACATACACATTTGAAACCACATTAAAATAATTAGATAGGTGCCTGTATAAAATCATGTAGGTATCCCTTGAATTATAATTTTTATTTCGACCAAAAAGAGATTGGTATTTAAAAGATTACAGAGTGAAAATGTAGGTACAACGTTTGATAAACTTTTCAACCAATATAATAAACTATAATAGTAGGTCTGTTAGAAGTATAAAAGAAACCAGTAATTGCAATATATCTATAAAATACATACATAATCACTTCAATCCGTAGAGGAGCTACTTACATTTAGGTTTGGCATCTAGGTATTTAAACAGGCAACTATTCTGCAATCTTCGATGAGCGGGACATGTCTAAATGACTGAAATTATGGTGTCTGCTTACCATTCGCATGCTACACCCGCACTATAATGTATATTACCGCCTGTTTCCGAAAACATACCTAATTATAATTGTCAGAACTAGACGTAGCTCTTCTGACCACGGTTAAGCGACGTTTGTGTTGAAACACAAGTCAATGCAAATTTATTATTATTTTATAATATAATTTTTAATAAACTTTTGAATATTTAAAAAATAGAACAAAAAGTTTGTAATTATTGTCAGTATTGTTGTTTTTACATGGTATGTAGATTCAAATAGAGAATATAATATTTCTGAAACAATATTTTATCCATATGCCTATTCGATGACTGACTAAAATAAACTATGCTACTACCTACTGATAAACCCACCAATATACGTGGACACTTGAGTTTTGAAGAGAAACATAACATTCATTAACAGTCATAATAGTCATCATAAGACAGAAGTCTAAATACCTACAAAAGTATTTGTTTATCTCCAGACGACACTTCAACATGATCTGTTTTGAATTATATCATAGTTTACTTTACTAACTCGTCCTACTTCAAGATAACTTGCCAATCTTGAAGTTTATAGAAAACTATTTGTACTCATTACAAAAACTAAATAATATTATCTTGATTTATGCCACTTAGGTATATCTTTGAATAAATATTACTGTTAATGTAAATTTCATTATAATTCAATTCACCGTTTTGAAGTATATATAAATAGGAATGGGTTTAAGATATTAGTAGCTATCTTTTATCGAAAACTAGGATGAAATCATAAAATATATTATTGTTTCAATATCCTACAATATTCAATGCATATTATATTTTATATTAGGTACCTATTACAAATAGGGATCTACTTTCACTATAATATGCGCGAAAAAGGATGAGGTGCACTAGTGAAAAGTTTTAGTTCTATTATCTCAAAAAGTAAATCGACGACACCCATGCTTCTTTAGACTTAAGTATATTTATATCGAATATTTTGATGTATTGGAAATATACGTGGAAACCGACTATCAGGAATCTATCAGTGAAGGTTTCAAATTGAGAAAATCAAAAAAATAATTCTTATTTTTTGAAGCACTGAAGTTTTAATAGAATGTATTAATTGTCATTGCATTAGCATAATATGTGTACCAAATTTTTCTGGGCATACAGGAAGTAGGCGAAAAGACTTTGGACAATAAAACGTGACAGATTGTTTTTACAGAAAAACGTTGCAGATTTTATTTTATATTTTTATATTATGGAGTAGGTATGGTATGTGAGTGCCCATACCATGAGTGCATTGCCTCTCGATTCGTGCAACTCTAATCTGTCGACTTTACAATGATGTTGTCTGGCTGTGTGTACAATTATTTGTATATTTACCTAGTAGTTTACATTGGAAACAAATAACAGCATAATCATAAAATCTAGATTCTAGAATCTACATGATATGCTATTTCGTGAATGCTAGTTAAATTTTCAACCTTTCATTGATGGTTTAGTAAAAGCTCGACCAGGTAGGTATAGGGATTGTAATACCGGTATTACAAAACCGATATTCCTATATTATTGAATACCGGTATTAAAAATCAGACAATACCGATATAGGTATTCGGTATTGACAGTTAAAACAAAATATATTATGTAATTAACACATTTGCATTAAAGGTAGTTAGGTACTTCCTTAATTTAAAATTTATCCTAATATTTCGTCGGTCGTTTCGGGTTTTAGAAGTTGTCAGGTATATTTTTAGACGTCAGTATCTGAAATCGCTATAAAATACTATTCGTTTGTATAATCATTAGTAACCTCAGCCCTAGTAGCGAATATTCCATGATATCTGTACCTAATTTTTCGATATGTATCTACTACAGAGTAGTTTATACAATAATTTAGAAATTTGAACAAAAAAGTGAGCAACATTGTGTTTGGTTTTACTTCTTACGGGATAAAAGTAAATAATTACAAGATAAAAATAACTTTTTATATACAACGTTTTTAAATTTTCTGTTGAATCATATACACTTGACTTGACTAGCTTAAACGATCAAAAAAAATGTATTGATAGAAATAATACTGAAATGTCATTTTGATACTCATATTGATTTCCATAGTAACGTACGTACATATTAATATTTAGTTGTTAGGACCCTAGCAACCAATAATAGTGGTTTGGATTACGGATTTCTTCCGAAATAACCTTTCATACAAAACAGAAAATTAACTTAATTCTACTTAAAAATGGCTAAAAGTATTAAAAAAAATGCATTGGCATCGTGTTCTGATATATTCTAAAAGTTAAAAATGTCTAGTTAGTTAAAAATCGATTGCAAGATTTGTACCGGACAAACAACCACCGGACAAATAAGAATACGACCTAATAAAACGTTGTAAAATATCGCTAAGTGTAATAAATTAATAAAACAGTTGGAATTACCAGTGGGTCACATACATATTATCGAAGAACACTTCATAATATAAATTGATTAAATGACATAATTAAATGATCATTCGAAGAAGAAAGTGCCAATAGTTCAACTAGGTACTGAGTATGACGTGTAAACATTTTCATCTCTACAGTATCTTACCTTTGTCTAGTTTTAAAGATTTACATATGTGTGCCTATTTAGATATTTTAAATAGATTTATATTATATAAATATTAGTAGGTACTGTTTTTTCATATATTTCACGAATACCGGTTTTAATATCGGTATTCAATAAGAAATATCGGTATTGGTATTGACATTCGGTATTGCAATCCCTAGGTAGGTAGGTACATTTAGTATGAAGTGAGAAAAACAAGAAGCTCTCTTTTGACTGTCTGCCAAGTTATTAAAAAATATGTTTGACACATTTTTGACATACGGCACCCAAATGCCGGTCATTGCAATTATTGTGCTGTAAGAAGCGTCCGAGATAAAATCGGTTTGAATTAAAACCTACGTGAATTCTCTCTACGTAAGTAGCTTAATCGCTAATCTGTAACACAAGTAATGGTCTCCTCTTTACAAGTATTCATTATCTATGAAACGATTCAAAGACGCTGAGAGAGATAATTAATTAAAAGCAATTTATTTAAATATGTCAACCGGAATGCTCGAGTCCGTCTTCCAAACCTTTGCCAAAAATAATGGACGCGAGAGTTGGGTTCATCCATTGACGCAAATCGTCCCACACCGCAATGTAACTCAATGGAAACAGGAACTTGTTATTAAATTGAATATAAATTTTGTTATAATTTATCGAATCGATTTATTTTTATATCACAATTGACGCTTTTCCACTTTAGTAGACTAACCAAGCCAAATTATTTTGACATAAATTGAAATTCCTTTAATTAATCATAATAGTCGATATTCTTCTTCTTTTGGCACCGTCGTTTATCGAAGTTTTGGTAACCAACTGCTGCAGTAAAACATACTAATTTTATTTAGCGAAAATGTGGCCAAAGTGATATGCAGCTTGAATTGCGCTCGATGGTAGTTATAAGTTTTTTGGCTAATTAGCTCGACTTCCTAGTATAATACATATTTTACTACCTATGTCGTATTGAAGTTCTAATCCAATGGATAAAATAATTAATACTTGATTTTGTAAAATGATTACCTACCTAGATTTTCTTTACTTTTCTTACTTATAGTAAGTAATTCCTAAATAATGTATGTTTATCTACTCGTATAAAGTGCCTAAATATATATATATATATCTACATACTTACTTCATCCTGACACTCTTCAGTATTGGAGCACAAAGTCGCATCGTTTTCAACATATTTATTTATGAATAATTAGCCAGCCCGAAATATTCAGCTGCTATGCTAGACCTTACAGTTTGCTTGCCGGCGTAATCAAATAGTGGTGGATTTAATAAAAAATGATTTAATATACTATTGTCTAGCAGAACTAGCGTGAAATATAGGCACCTATTCGTATAGTAAATTATTGATAAGAAATAATATTACAAGTACTATTAATAAATATGTAGGTACATTGTATATTAATTACTTAGACAAAATGTCACCTCAATGTTTTTCATTTGCTATGAAGTCTGACAGTTCGAATGGATCTTTATTTGAAAAAAAATAAGAATATTACGAAATTAAAGAAACGAAAGCGTCATAGTTTGTCAATTATGCAATTCAGTGGAGTAACATAATATTAGAGTAAAGAAATAGATCTTAAATGCAGGTTTATGTGAATTTTTTGGTTGTAAGTCCTACAATAATCAGTGTACGCCAATGTAATCTTATTGGATTCGAATGATTTTAAAGAATATCATGCAGAAACAGAGTACCTATATTATAAAACGTTGAAGTGCCGTGAACACGATCGACTAAAACGTCGCGAAATATACGTAATTGTACAGGAGTGGGGTCATTTAAATGTGAAACTTCTTTAAGAATTTAAGATGCTCGATAACATTTTGGGAGCGTATAAGTATAACTATAAACAAAAAGAATCATTTAGATAAGAAATTTGTGTGTTATTGAAATGATTTTAGAACAATTTAATCGATGGTATTGTAAAAATCGGGTTTGGGTCGAAATCCCGAATGCTGAAATCCCGAATGGCCGAAATTCCGAAAGCCTAAATCCCGAAAGCCGAAATCCCGAATGCCGAAATCCCGAATGCTGAAATCCGGAATGGCCAAAATCCCGAATGGCCGAAATTCCGAATGGCCGGAATCCCGAAGGCCGAAATCTAAAAAAATAAGATAACAGTTATAATTGCGCAATCTTGACACTTATCTTGAATTGCGCAAATTTTACGAGAGACACAAAAAAATCATTTTTTGTAGAAAAGCCGCTATACTCTGAATTATTGTTAATTTGTTGATACTTACTTATTTACTTACTTAGTTCATAAATTATAAGAATGCCATTTAAATCATTGTTGGGAGACTAACACAATATTATGCTTAGTATCTTTTATATTTTTACGCGTTTATGTAGATACCAGCTATTATGCGCATTTTATACTAGTGTTATTACTCATTAATATGAGTATTCTCATTGCATTAATATGAGATATAATTAGCAATATCTAATTATAAAACAATGCTGAAGATGTTGAATACTATAATAAAGATGCAGCATAATAGCTGACCCATTTCGCGACAATAATAATATCATTATGTCAGATATATTTAACACTACACGTGTAACAGATATACGATATATTATGTACTGATAAGAATATAATATTATATGAGTGACATGGACAGAATACCTACAAGTGAAAACATTTACTAACAGTTTATTATTTATTATCAATCGATAATATACTTTCACGTTAGTATATATTTTTTTTATGCAAGTGTACACATCTTATTTATGAACTATATTTATTCATTAGATAATATTATTAATTATTATGAATTATAATTATTTATATAGGTACGTGAGCGAACTTACTGGCCTTTGTTTAAATAATATTTTTGTATAAGTGAATGTTAGCAACACTAGTTTATCGAGTAAGTAGTAACATCAACACTTTAATGACGTTAACTGTCAATAATTCTTTGTAGAAAAACATTATAGTTAGGTACTAATTTATATACATATAATAAATAATATAGTTAGATTATAGTATTTGTTATACGTAATTTAATAACGTTTATGACAAAACTTTACCAGGGATATTGTGAATTGATCAATATTGACAATGTTCCCTTTCGCTAGTATTTTTTAAACTTACGACATATTTTGAACCTACCTACCCTTTTAGATTTTTAAATTTTACCACCATACCTCACTTGAGAATAATTAATATTTATGTCAAACGTAAGATATTATTTCTTATGTTCTAAACAGAAAATTGATTGCCCCTTCAAAGTCAGATTTGAGTATTTCAGATAGCTTATTTTCCAGGGAACTGAAATACCTAACGAGGAAGGAGTAGCAGGTAACCGATCTTGAGTAAGGAAGAATCCGAGATAAACTTAAACACGTGTCAAGAATACGTCATATATCGAATACTGACAACTGCTCTCGGTTTATACATTGACGCTCATTTAATATTGGTGTATGACACACACTATTGCACGGGTATAATGCGTGTTTCATTTTCGTTGGACACTCATACAATCAAATCCTTGCATCAAAATGTAGCGTATTGAATATGGCCAATCGGAATTCTATGTATTATCTGTTCTGTGTTATTTTCTTATCCTGATACTATATAATAATATGTTACTCGGTTTGAAACCCCTGCATATGTTATACTACTGTATTCCTACATTTAATAATGAATAATCGAGGTAAAATATTATATTATAGTTTAGAAAACATTAGCTGGTGTTTGTTGCTAGTTCATGTGTATAAAAAACAAGCAATTATCTTTACAAGGACAGCGATCGGCAACCGTAACAGAATTGAGTAATTGGGAACAAAGAGCGAGGAACTGTGCGCGAAATCCACATGTAGTTTGCTATTTTGGATTCTCAATGCCTCCCTCTGACATAATACATAATGGCCCACATTGTGTATTTCATAATTTGCAGTGTCAGCCGCAGAAAAACGAGGATCGGGGCCATATCCGATTAGGAGAATTATCCGCACGTATTTTTGCATGTGTTGGGGTTTCTACGCAATGTACACGTACATGCCTCCTACACTTTTTGTTTGAATGTATGTATGGAACCATGCACGGGTTCTCCTTAAATTTTGTTATATATTAATGATACATTTACATAATTACTAACAAGTAACTTAATTTGATAAATATTTTATATTATAATACAACTGTGCATTTTATTCAAATTATTATTATTATGTGTACATCCTGTCGTATTCAAAATATCAGCTAGTCTTTTCTACGCTGTGCCAATTGCGGACGCCAAGAACTCAAAGAGCCAGCAAAGAAGCCGTGGTCTTACACACCGATTTCCCTCAGACAAACAGTTAACCTTTTCAAATCTATTACAGATACTGAGTATTTTATTGCAGTTACTGTAATATGTAGCATACTTAATAATTGTTAACGATAAAAAAAATATTTCTTTATTAATTCTTCTCATCGATGTTTCATCCTGGTTCATGATTTCACCTCCTCTGCGATAACTCTACGCTAATTCCTGCTACTCACTACTTTTCTCCCGTAACTAGATGTTCCGATACTGGTACAATTTTCTTTTATGCAGTAAGACCACTCCGTACATCGCCGCTCCTCTCTGAGGTACCTAATTGGTCATTATTTTGGGTGCCATAATGTTGGATAGTATTTTATTATGATTGTTTAGTTCTCATTTAGTTTTCCTTATCGTTTTAAATATACCATTTTCCAGAGTATGCTAATACTATAAACATTGTTAATATATGCCTCCTATATATGTTACACACAACACTAAAAAATTCTTAAATATATTACCTAAGCAAAATTAGACAGTAAAATCAACCCCATAAAAAATATTAGTTTGTGAAAAACATTTGGTTTAAAAAAGAATAATACATTAGAAAACAAAACCAAATAAAGAAGGTATGGTTGAAACTTAACGAAGGCATACAATGTGCCGCATGCAGTATTAAAGCATAATAATTGATACTATAGGAATTGTGTTTCTTCTATTAAAACAAAAAAATAATGTATGTATAAATAATGCTTAGTGGTATTAGATTAACTCTCATGTTTAATGGCACCGACCTCTTTACCGAAAAGTCCTCATTTTTTTTAAGAGAACGAGTAGATATGTCCAAAATTATTTCAGTAATAATATCAAAAAATATGTTTCTATTTTGAATATAATATGTACTTATTACTTACACGTAATATCACTGTGAAAACTATACTTAAGAAATTTGCAAGAATAAAAAAATCAATTGAAAATCGCGGTTATGGTTTTAATATAAAAATAGATGTCAGTAACTATGCGAATCTAGAATAAATTATTGTGTAAGTAGGTACAGTTTATTGTTTTTATTCTTACGTACACGTGTTAACTGCCGTTTCGTGTTGCCGTATTGCCAAAAAATATAATCTAACTGACAAAAACAAACCGGTAGAGCCATAATAATATAGGTAATAAATATGTATTTCCACGATTGTATCAATTATTGCGGTTGAAAGGAAATCGTTCAACCGTAACGTTAGCTATTATTACATTTTCAAAACGCCGACATTAACTAGAATAATAACTACAATTTTTTTTAAAATAATATCTTTGCAGAACTCTTAAATTATTTTCGTGTTGGTACATACTACTACCTATGCGAATAATAATAATAATAATAAAACTTTGGCCGTAGCGACAATGGCAGACGCGGCGTCGCCTAAGAACGCCCGCGCGATTTTCCTCACCCGCAACTCACTTCACTACGGTTTTCATGCACGTTGTTCTGTTCATGGTCATACCTGAAATATAGCACAATATACCATTTTAACGCACTTCTACTATTGTATGCGCATGCATGTTCTTATTGTTTTTCATTGTTTATCATATTTTCAATAAATATGTGTACTGAAAATGAACGTGTGCGTGTGGAGAGTTTCCTTACCAACCTACTGTCTTCTCATATTCCAGGGTTGCCTAATAATAATTACAAATTCACAATTTTGTATGATTAGTATTCCATAATAAAATTAAAATAAACAACTAATTATATACTTTTTAGACATACCTATATAATATTGTTATAGTATGCCTTTTCCGACTAGCATAACTTCAACTAGAGACAGTATTGATAATTGTGTCAGTAAATTTCAAAACCCGCTATAACACTTTTTTAAAAAAAAATTAAGATATATATATCGTTATTCATTATTAAAATCTCTACATGAAAATATTATCGCCTCTTTCAAAATCCGGGGCGATTAACTGCCATTTATGAAACAAAACCAATGCGTCTATCAATTCCCGCTATAACACTACTGAAACATTCAAAAACATTTTTAGTTCAAAAAGTTTTTATTGATTTTCTCAACATAATGAAAAAGCTGGTTTTGAAACTTAGCGACACATACCTATGTTAAACCCCATTTTTTGTGAAAATACCATTATAAAGATAATTAATACGTGTTCTCGTTGATTTTATTTCCATATTTTATGTACCTATCCACATCATTTGAAACATCCTATATACCAGACGTGGGCAAACGCGGATCTTCGTTGGATTAAGTATACGGCTCCCAATATCTCTTGATAAAAATATAGGTACATAACTATTTTCTTTCCCCATTATTTTGTGTTTTATTTCTGGTTTTTATTTTCTTATATACCTATATGTATTTTTATACTTTATATAACAATTAAAATTTGTGTAAAAATGTAATTAAATTTGAATTTGTATATTTAATACTACGTAAGATCGTGACTATGGTGTGGCTCTTTATATAATATGTATATGGAAATCCAGAATGTAGCTCTCGTTGACCTTATGTTTGCCCATCCCTGCTATATACTTACTAGAAAAAAATACGACGCATCCATTGAATTCGCGCCATTGTGCTTTACCAATTGAGCCACCTGTACTTATTGTATTTTACTTACTACGTCTAAATATATTATAACTAAATATTTGTATTTAATGTTATCTACTTGTAGGAAATCTGTTTGTTTCATTGCATAGAAAGTAGGTGTAGACTTCGAGGAGTATCAAACAGGTCGTATTTAGTATTCTGTACCCAATAAATTTGGTCGAAACTATTAAACCGATTCAGAAATGAAATATAACCTGTTTAGCAATTAAACCCATGCGTTAATTTATGCGAATTTTTAAAATTTGTAACATTAATTTGAGGTCGAATTTTATTTGGAATTTAATTTGTTCTTTTAATATAAAAACGACAATTTGAGATTAATTAGACATACATATTGTATAATGGCATGGCTTGGTACTTATGCATTTTTTACTAAGAAATTCTTATAACTGGAACTTCTCATAACGATATCAGACAAGAAGTTATTAGACGAATTATTCTGTTCATACTAAGACCAAACATATGGGTGTTGATAAAATGCACATTCATAATGATTATTAAAAACAAAAAAAAAAAACGCTGGATATCGAGAAGGGAATGCATGGAAGATACCACTCCATGGCCAAGAAGGTGAATAATATACATTGTATGACCGTATGACGATCCTTATGTCTAGAGTTGGGTTTCGGGAATTCTCGAGAAATTTACGAGAAATTTACGAGATTTTCCATCCCGAATCTCGAGAATTGAAATTTTTATCATTTCGGGAAATCCCGGATCTCGAGAATCTTTTCTAGGGATTCGGGATTTCTTTAGTATCAAATATTACTAGATAAAACGATTTTCTATATGAAAAAAGTGGTCAGAAAACACAAAACGTTCAAAGACTGATCGGGGCATTTAACACAATTAAGCCAACGTCGACTCAAAATGAGCGAAATTTTTGTAACATAAGGGAATTTTGTGTCTTAAAAGCGTACGCGATTGTCAGACGCAGCGATTGAGAGTCTGTGTTGTTTGAAATCCTATTTTAATAAGTAATGTTTTGAATTATTTTTGTTTTCCTATTTCTATTTTGTTTATCTTCTTACATAAATAAAAAAATCATATATTTTTGGAATTTGTCTGTCTTTCACTGATTTTAGGATTTTTACAGTTTTTTTTTAAATTTCCCGATATCTCGAGAATTCTTTTCTGGAAATCCCGAATCTCGAGATTGAGATTTTCTCGGGAAATACCTAACTATACTTATGTCATATGTCGTCTCGTACTAGAATGTCGGGCCATGTCTCAAAGATGGAGGCCATCCTATCATCAAAGGGACTACTCTTCAATAGACCAAAAGAGAAAATAATGATCTGGAGACCTAAACTCAGTAGGTGGATTGTGTATAAAAAGAGTCAACAATCATATTTTCTGTAATTTGTAAATCGGCCTGACGTTTTCGGCCTATATCCTTTCGTACAAATAATAGAATTATTGCAATTATATATTATATAGGTGCCTACTGTTCTCGCTATAATACTATTTATCTCTTTATGTTCTTATAATTATACGAAACTAACGCTATAGTATAAGTTTACCGCATGTTTAGTTAACCCAGTGATTCCCAATCTAAAATTTTCGGAACCCTGGGGTCTCACAAGCCGTGTCAGAGGGGTACTTACTGCAATACTTCTCAAAATAATGATATAAAAAAAATATCAATAAAATATCAATAAAATATCATGGGAATATGGATAATTTGTGTATACAAAGTGTAGGTAATAATAAAACCAAACAATTAGTCACTTAATTAATACTTATCCTACTAGCAGTGAGATTCTGTGTAGGTATGAGGTCATGCATTGCTTGTGAGGATTTTAAGTGGATTAGTAGGATTAGCACTTGCGTTAGTACTAATTTTACGAATACGAAGAGAACGCCGCCAAAAACAATGACGTCCAGTTCATCGGTGATATTGGGTTCATCCAATTCTACCTTCTACGCACAAATTCTTCCATTACTTCATGATAAGTGTGAGCTTATTTAAGGATTTACTTTCAATGCTATTATACGAACACTTGAAACGTAATGAAACAAAGTTAAAAAAAGCATCACTCGTAAGCTCTTCAACTCTCGCGGGTATATATTTTCTTGACCAAACGCGTCCAATCGAGAGCCTAGTGTGCCCACATCGTGAAGCGGGTATATTTTCTAATTTACCCATCCGCAAATTAATGTGTCAACTAGGAAGGGTTTACCCGAAATTTTACAAAAGGTTTCAAGGGTTTCAAATAAAAAAGATTGAGAATCATTGAGCTAACCAAAGAACTTGGCACAAGTGAGGAGTATTATCCGCGAAATGCGATCGGATACACTCACACTCTAACGCACACTTACTCACTTCCATCTCATAGCAACATTTCCTTTTCACTTCTCTACCTCTATATATTATGATGACGCCATTTGTTTTTTTGGGTGAACCAGTCAACGAATCTATCCATCTATAAAAATATAATAGAAAAATGAAAAAAAAAACGGATTTGCTCCAAGCCAAAGCATTCGTACTGCACGACTTGTGAGTTTCAATCGAGATCATGAAAATATTAATTAATAATTAATTAATATTAGTTCAAAATAATTTCACAAGCCAATAATCAATCAACGGAGTTGCTACTTACATATTATTATATTGTTTAATTACTATTTATACTACGTGTATAGCTGTGTTTACGAGGTTTCGGTACGCCCTCACACTCGACCGGTTGGATGTAGAATTTCTGCCATTTTCAGGTTCAAGATGTAATATGTTAAGGCTATACCTCAGTTGAGGCATGGTCTAAAAAGATCGTGGCTAGGCGATGCGTGGATTGCGGGTCGCGGGTGCAAATGACGCATGCCGACCGAAATATAATCTGTCATAGAAATCCAACATGCGTCCAATGTATTAAAATATACAACAAAATACACTAAATATACACATTAATTTTACCGCGTACACCATTTGGAAAATGCTACTGTAGAGCATCACACTCCCTTTATCCTTAAAGATAGGTCGGGGGCCCGCCAAAGATCCTAGCATGGGGGCCCGGTTCAGGATGTGGGGGCCATGCCCTCAATTGTGATAACTGATAGAAATTTTAAAACGTTATTTACCTTAATAACAGGGTCTTACGACTAACTGACGAACTACGGAAAATTTATTCAGTTATTCCGAGCGGGGAATAGTCAATATAAACTTTTCATTTAATTAGATCAGCGTTTAATATTCAAGTTGAACGAATAATTTAATAAACCATTAATGGAAGCTTTTAAACTCAAAGTTAAATATTATATTTGATCCATATCCAGGGAAGTTTACATTATCTGTTTAACTTTTCCGCCACGCTCGCTTCTCCGAAATATACGGAAACGTTGAATAATAATTTTCATATCGCGGGATTTTTGCTGTGCGGTACATTAGTCAATTATATCTGTATGTGACTTTTCGTATCTGATTTAGTTCTATTTATACGAGTAGAGCTACCTAAGATCATTGAAAAATAACATCCAAACTACGTAAAAAAAGAACCAAATATAATGATGATTATATAAATAAAAACATTTGTCATCCAACAATATAAAATATAGTTACCAAATCACCACTCACCGTAATTTATTATTATATCAATTGTTGCTTGCACGATACACTAGAAACGTGTCAGAATTAAAACAGGTAGTTTAATGCCTCATTTCGGTGTGCCGATTCGTAGGTATACAGGACAAGTGCCTACCTAAGATAAGAAACATTGTGTTCAAGATAAAATCAGGAAATGTGGATAATTAAGATATTAGAGATAATTTTCATGAATCGTAGATGGATCGATAGCTAAAATGGTAGATATAACACATACCTGGAAAGTGAAAGCTGTGATTTCGAATCTCGCACGGTCCAACTTTAGGGTTTTTTTTTAAATCTTGTGTATAGTGTTAAAAATAACAATAATTGTTAAAAAATATAATTTACCCACTATTTTATTAGAGCCTTCACTAGGATATTTTCTTGTCTTAAATTCTTCACCTCGACACGAAATTTTATTTGAAACACGATTAAATGTTTACTTTGAGATATTTAGTTTAATTAAATTTAAACTGTTCTGACAGTGGGTTTATTATTTATAGTGTTTATACTATAGTCAATAGCACTCAACATTATATAGGTAAAAATTTAAATATTTTAAAATAAATTAAATCTTTTCATATGTACACAAAAACTATTAATAATAACATATTTTTCAAAAGCCTTAATGTGGTTTGTGGAATGAGTATTTATTGATTTGCCTAACAAACTTCAATTTTCGTTATTTGCGCGACGGTGGCCGCGCGGCATAAGCGTTGGACTATAACGCCGTGGGTCTTAGGTTCGAATCCTGGGTCTGACAAGTACACATATTGTTTTTCAATTTGTGTGTGAGTCAGGGTATGGAACTAATAGGTTGATCAAGTGGCTGACATCCATTTCTCGTAAAAAACAAAATCTGTTAATACAAACCTCTACTATGTGGAGGCCCATATATGATCATATTAGGATCGGACAAATATTATTGTTATCGGGGTTACAAATATCACCTGATCAAAGCTCACTTCACGTGATTGTGCCTAACCCGAAATATAATATTATGGAGGACAGAGCTCCGGGGCAGGCAGTCCTCCGGTGTGACATAAACAGCAAATCCAGCAAATATAATTCTCGGCCCGCGGACGTGATGCGGTTCAGAAGCGCGCCAACTTTCCACCAGCACGTCCGCATAGTTTGACTCTGCAGCTTGAGGGAGACGAGACGAGGAACCACCGCCAACGTGGCACTCAAAATTCATGCGAAATTATTTTGCCATATTGTATATGCAAAGTTCGGGTACAATATATTTCTAACTTCGTGTCACGTGTGAAATTTATGGTGTCGATAGAAGTTACATTTTCTATGGAAAATGGGCGAGCTTTCATTATAATGGCGGTAGGCTCAATATGAATTATTACTTATACAATTTTGAATGCATATATCAAACTTGACTTGAATGTGTATAATATATAAAATTTAACTGTAGGTATACCTCAGATTGATTAGTTACTATGTTGGCTATTATATTCATTACAATAATTTATCTAACTAGTGTACAATTTGACATTGAATTTGATTTTACAATTTGACGTATATTGTTAACTTTATTGAAATTATTCATTGAATTTGTTTTTACTCTGTAAAACTATTACTTAGGCAGGATTTTATTGATTTTTAAAAAACTAACCGACACCATCTGTAAATTGTAGTCTTAGTCCAATAAAAACAAATGACTGACAAAGTATAGTGTGCACTATTAAAACACTAATAAAACAAACAAGTTTGATGTGTACTATTCATGGCGGATCTTAACAGCCTACCTCCACCCTTAGCTACTGCCATATTATTATCACAGGTTTTATAACTATTTTTAAGGATATTATACTTAATAAATAATGCATGCTTCATTGAAGAATACATAATAAGACAATCTAAATTTAATATTGTGTAGGTACTATTATTTCCATGTACCTACCCCATATTGTTAAGAGTTTTATAATTGGATGTGCCTAAAGTGAAGTGTATTCTGAATAGTAAATCATAATTTATTATTGTATATGTAAATTTGCGTATACATGAAGGTGTGTATGGATACGTAGATACGTGACAGATAAGCTGATTTTGCTTTGTGACGTAACGTATTCGCACGCACACTGACATAAGGATTAATTTGCCGTTTGAACGACTACGTCTACGTGTACGTTTAGTTTGGCACTCGACGTAGATTCGGTTCACTGCCAAAGACTAGCTGTTTTTTTCTCATTTTTCAGTTGAAAGGAAAATTGGATTGAATAATGATAATATATAACATTTTTTTCTAATTTTGAACGAATGTTTTCAAATAGATTTATACTGTTATTGATCAAGGTGAATGACTATATATACGTCTATTTATTTGTTATTGAAAAGTTTAATTAAAACTAAAATGGAAAGTTAATACCAACCTAAAATTAAAACATAATCATTCAATGGTTCCATTACCGTTTAATTTATAAATCAATCTAGTAAAACAAAAACAATTTCACATACTATAGTTTAATGACGATCATCTCCGCTAATTTATGGATGGCTTAAAAACTTTTTGTTTACTTAAAGGTTGCTGCATTATTATGGAACTATTATCCTCAGTGACGTCCCGTGGGGGTACGCAGATTGAGCGTCGCTTGGGGGCGGCAAATCGATAAGAATCATTAGGACGTACACAGAAATAGATATGTCCATAAACTCAGTAATATCGGAAATATTTTGCCATTAAAAAATTCAGCTCACTGTTTGCAAACAAAATGTATTAATTAACATAAAAGGTTTATAAAAGGACTGTAATTTTTTATCGGGTTTGCGATGTGTAGTTTACTTCCGTTGTCCTTGCATGTCATGTCCTTGATGGCCAGCAATGACACGTGCAGATTTCCGAATTATAGATAGGTACATAGGTACTTACATAATTAATTTATCCAAATATTTTTGCAAGTCACTCGCGAATTTCGAAAGTTGTCAGGTGTATTTTTAAATGTATCTGTAACCGTGGACTCGCAATTTTGACTATGGATGTAGAGATGGCATTGAAATAATTAGATTTAGTGGTATATATTTTGTTAGTAATGTATCCATAAAACACATTTCTTAGATATAAGAGTCATGAAAGGGTGATAAAAAATACTGTATAAAAAATAGGGCGGCATTTTGGCGCTGTCTAGGGGCGGCATTTTGTCTAGGGACGTCAATGATTATCCACTGATGTAACTCATTCAATTAACTAAATATTCAAATTAATGAAAATCATAATATAGGAAACACTGTTATCGGTTCTATAGCCGTTATTCTGTGGGCATGAAGGTCTCTCCACATACATTTTGCTGTCCGTATTGAGTAGTTATCGTTTTTCGTTATATTATTAAATTCATTTGTTTTTGTTAATTCACTGTGCCTTTATATTAGAATAAAATCATTAGAAACAATCAAAGCTCACCTGAGAGCGTCGCGACCTCAGTCTTGGGTAACTGCTTCTGAGACATTTCCAGGCTTAAAAAACTGCTGATGCTTTACATCCAAACGTAGGGCCTCGTGATACCTCGATTAAGACCGACTGTGGTGCGGGGCGGTTGGTTTGGAGGGTCCATGTTTGTGTATTATTAAACGCTATTCGTGGTGAAACTAAGGTGTCAATACACATTAGCTTTTTAATGCCATAGTGATTATCGATTTTCTTCAATATTGACTTAGGTATTAGTTTTTTGAATACCATTGTAAACCTCTCAACGCAAGCAATAAAATTATTCGGCCACGCTGTAGAGTCAATTAATGTTTTTGTTCAACGTTCAATCAAAACTGAAATAAATATGTCTAACTATTAATTGCATTCTGCATAATAATAAAAGGGGCCCATAAACACGTAGGTGTATTCATACAAATATCATTCTTTCGTAAGCATATGAATGGAAAAATATGACAATGGTTGAAAAATTAGCTGCATCATAAAAAAAATGTATAAAATCAACATAGTTTGAAGCACGGATTCTAAAGGGTTCTTCAGATACAGCGTCCATCAGAAGGTCAATATTTGAAATTCTCTCACATAGGTACATAGGTACTTTAATTAATAAATACCGTAATCCATGTATTATTTATGATATTTGAATACTTCATCGAAAAATCATCGACATATTCACAGTTATGTATACCTATGTATTATGCTCGAGTAACATAAAATAAAAAATTATAATATTATTTTTTATTCAATACTGAATAATATACACTAGGCTTAAGAATGTTGAATTCTTTATTATTGAAAAACATAATATTACAAACATCTTTTTCCAAGTACAAGAACGTTCATAATAAATATTTAGCTAGCTCTGGACGACAGTTACGATTAAGCTATTTATGCCATTTACCTAAATTGATCACAAAGCAGATCGCCTCCTGATTAGCGGAATTTGAAATAGATACTTCAATTTAAAACTTAGTTATAAGAAATAATGGTCATGGATCATAGAAGGATCGATGGTTTAAAGACGAGAGCATTCACCCGGAAGAGAATGGTGTGAGTTCGAGTCCTAGTCGGTTCAACTTATTATATAGGATATTTATTGTGTAGTTTAGCTGTAGGTATATAATATAATGAATAGTCATAGAGGGATGGGTATTTTCATTTTGTGTCATATATTATTATCGATTGTTGTTTTTCTGTTGTCACTCTTTGACGAAACAAATATAATTTTGTAATCTAGTAAACTCTATATTGATCAGCGATAAACCACAATAAACAATAAGTTGTTCAATTTAAAGTTATCATGTTTTTACCCAAACGATTCCAAAATAATACAATTCGGAATTCACCTATTAACATCTCGAGTTAAGGTAAGTATTTCTTGCCAAAAGTTTGATCGAGTATATCCTTGGCCTGTCAAACGGCAACTGACTGAAATTGATCGAGCTCGTTTCTGCAAACACGTTTTATAAAAGCGAGGATATATTTTTTTATATTTTCGCAAAACATAAACAACGATAAGTTGGGCTTTTCTTGATCAAATGTTTGTTGTTGCGAGATGTTTCGTCCTGAATCGGACAGCTGAATTGACGAGAGCATTTTTCATGTGAGAATATCACGCCAGCAGTTGTCAAAACTGGGGCTAGTTACAACAATAGTTCCGAATGGCAGTAGAACCGTATTTAAAATATTTTTTTGAATTATTATATTAGTATGCTTTTACCGTAGGTACCTACATACATAACCACAATGTATACAAATACTTTATCGTTGAGCTGAAAACCAGGAACTCAGCAATAATGAGAACTGAAATACCTAATGGGTGTTGAATAACAGGCAACAGATCTCGAGTGTGGAAGAATATGGAATAAACTGAAACACGTGTCAAAAATACGTCATTCTAAACTCATCCTTCGTTCTGACAACTGATCTTGGTTTATGCACTGGCGCCCATTCAATATTGCTGTATTTGTATAATCAATATTGCAATATTGCTGTACCTACTATACTTGAAGATTTATATAAGTAATTGAAAATATTTAAATTTTGGTCATATATGGGTCATATATCACAAGCATAGTGAATTCTGGTTATTTTTGGGTAAGCTAGGTTCAAACATAATATTTGAGTATTTCTAATTCTATAAGGGTAATATTGTCTAATATTGAGTGTTTTACTAAACTGTATAGTGTAATATTTAAGTACCTACATTTATGTAATGACACTATTTTAGATAATATCCACTTTTCGCATAAATTCTGCAAAGTAAGGAATATTTTTATTACGTAGTATAATAATTGTAGTATCAATCTGTGTTTCAATAAATAAAACCACTTATTTCGAAGAGCGTGCCCGATCTAAGAGCTTATCGAGATGAGGTGTGTCTCACCGCAAGTTCATGTGGACAGCTTAATGAGGTCAGCTTCTACCTCCATCGCACGTAAGAAGTGACACACAGCGATTACATGTGGACGGCTCAATGAGATCACATGTACCTGGAGTGCGCGTGAGTTTTTACGCGCAAGTCAAATCGCGCCTTCTTGATAAGGCCTTAGAAGTCACCGCACGCATCCGTATACACCAGCGATAGCAAATACGTGGCACGCTAAAAGTTTTTGACGGCACATTATTTTATTTTTTAGTACCAATTCAAAACATTTATAGCAGAAAAATATAAAATCAATGCGAAATCACGTAGGTAATGAAATTATGGATTTGCAATCTGATCCTATTTGGAGTGGAACATCTTGTAAACAAAATATGAAAATGTATTGAAGAATTGGAATGTCATCGGCTTTCTCAAATAAATTAATGAATCGGAATGCCGAATTGAAAACATAATAATATTAAAAACATGGAAGAGCATGCCTGATATTTATATATCTGTTAAAAAACTAGCAATCTCATTGTTGACCATTTTTTCTTCCACGTACGCTGTGAAAGTATTTTTTATATTGAATCATGTAAGACTAGAAGTAGGTTGACAAAAGAAGATTCAGCAATGTGTATAAATTTGCAACCAATGTCATATCAGCCTGATATAAAAAGCGAATAACATGAAACAAAAAACCCCAACCAAAGATTATTGTGTTATTAAATGTTTTTATATTTCCTTATTTTCTTTTATTTTATATGTATATTTTTTTATATATTCAATAAATGATATAGTTTCCTATGTACCTAATTGTTTTTTCTTATATTCAATAAATATGATTTAGATTATATCATGTGTACATCTAAAAAGGAATGACACGCGCGACGAATTAAAAAAAAATTGGCTTATTTTGGCACGCCGATCAAAACGCATTCTTGATATACACTATACAGGCATATTGTGGAAGTTTATGTAAAAAAAATGGTGGGGGCGCACTGGTTTATAAGCTTTGATAACCTCTGTATTACGCAATATTGGGCATGAGGCGGGAAAGATGTACGTAGAGATAATACGATTTCTAGGAATCATTTCGTGCGATAGACAGATTGGCTCTGCTACCGTTTCGCAGGGCTGCCAATTTTCGTCATGCTCTTTCTTAATTTTACCTACACGTGCTGTACCCTAATTATTCCGATTCTGTAACTGTAACACTACGCTGAATATTTATAAAAAGAAATGAACACATGTGAAAAGTCGCAACACGATTTGGCATTTGTTTAATTACTTTCAGAAAATTAAATAACTCTTTCCAAATTTCACTTATGTATATAATAATAAATAATAACATAATATATTTTTTAATATTTCTTTACTTAAATACAATTGTTAACTTTACTGTCATTCAATAAAATGGTGAGTATATATTCATCACAAATATAATAATAATATGTTCATCTACATTACATTTTTAGATCATACCTTGGTATAATAGTGCGAATCAGTGGCGCGCGTAGGGTTCTGGTGGCTCTTGATTAATTTATGGCTCCCACAATAAAAAATAAAATAAAAATCACACACTCCAAATATTTATTTGCATTGCTTTTTGGTAAATAGGGTAGTTTTTTACAACTTAAAAATATCAAAATACGAACACGAACATTGCCAAACTACATAAATACATAGGTCTCTATTCTTTTTATAAAAAAAAGTCTCTTCCTTCCTTCAGATTTGTATGCGCAGAATAAATAAATAAATAAATATTTTTTCTTGAAAACACCTAAGATACTAGAAATAATCATATTTGAAAAAAAAAATACGATGCTCGATGGGATTTGAACCCGTATTGGTATCACGCCAATTGTGCATTAACCAATTATGCTACGAGCCTTCTATCGAATTACGACAATTTAAACTAGTAGGTCATACATGAAATGCTTATCAAATTTTTCTAGTGGGTGTGTTGTGTGAGGTGTTTTAAAATTATGTATGTTTCAATAACATATGGAATGTTACATTTTCAAAATCTTGTGAACTATTCGTTGAATGAAAGAAAATGGTATATTAAAAATAACTTTTCACTGTGTATACTGTATAAAGGTACTCAATGTCTAATAATTATTACACAAAATCTATACCTTCCTAGCTGATATATTTTTATTTGATTTTGGTACATATACATAATTTATTCTATGTTAGAGGCCTAGTTTTACTACGCGTTGTACGTAGTACGAAAGTACGGAAGCCGTAATCAGATACAATGTTTAATAATTTATTATGTACGTGATAGAGTACATAGGAGAGAGTAATATTTATTTCCATAGATTGCTATTATAACTTCTTCTTCGGCCATATCTGCCCCTTAGTTGGACCATATGGAAACTACGATTCGCCTCCAAGTATCGCTGTCGCTCGCCAGTCTTTTTGCATCATTCCATGTCAAACCAGCATCCCGTAGCTCCGCCGTATACACTCTATAGATAGTATTTAGCGGACTTCCAGGACGCCGAAATCCGGTTGGCTTGAAGAACAGGCAAGCCAAAAGTTGAAATTCTCTTCTGGCATCCGCAGCACGTGGCCGAGTCAGGTCCAACGCCGCCTCTTCACTATCAGCGCGATGAGAGGCTGCTTGGTACATTATAACTTTGCACTATCAGAACTAGAGCTTTTTCACATTGGCGTTATTAGAAGCGCCACTAACTACAGCTTATATTTAAGAAGCGCTTCTTCAACACGTGATTAATAGTAATTATTATTAAGAATACCTATTAAGTGTACCTACGGCTATGCACTTACATAGTTTCGTAGTCATCTAATAAATCTAGGTGTGACTGAATATTTTGTGTGTGTGCGGTAAATTCAATAAAAAGTTAGTAGTCAAACAGTTACTATAGCGCAGTGGTCGGCAAACCACGGCTCGCGAGCCACACGTGGCTCTTTGGCCCCTTGAGTGAGGCTCTTCCACAAATGACCACGTACGGAATAAAACAGTGAAAGATAAAACAGTAAAAATGTCTTCGAATATAACCAACCAGCAAATCGAAGATTTTAAAATGGTTTCAGCTTTATTAATAGTATTTAACGAGTTTTGTGACATAAATGATACAGGACAGATTTGTACAAGTTATTTCATCTACAAGTAATAAAGAAGAACTTTTAGGATTATTGCCACTCAAAGGTCAAACACGTGGACAGGATATTGCAAATGCTGTAATTGAGTGCACGGAAAAATATCATATTCCACTCGATAAAATTGTGCCAATTTCAACAGATAGGGCGAAAAGTATGATTGGTGTAGGAAAAGGGTGTGTTACTATTTTGAAAGAAAAAAATAAGCACATTGCATCATTCGTCAAAAAGCCCTTTGTGCGCAGACATTTCCAAAAAAAATTTGCAAAGTTAGCTCTTAATCATCGCCATTTTTTTTAGTTAATTTAGCACGCAAATCTTCTGCTGTATAACAGGGTACGTTGGTTATCAAGAGGAAACATTTTAAAACGTTTCGCTTCCTTATTAACAGAAATTAAAGCATTTCTCTTCAAGAATGGTATTCACTATCCAGAAATAGGTAATGGACAATCAGTTGATCCAAAAAAAATATTTCATGGGAGACGTTACGTCTCATCTAAATCAGCTTAATCGTAAACTGCAGGGGGAAGAAAACACATTTTTTTCGATGTTAGAAGTTATTTCATTCGAAAACAATTTATCCCTTTTTGCTTAAGATTTCGAAAGAGAATCTTCGATTCACTTTCAAAGCCTGCTGAAACATCGCTATGAAAATAATTCTGATATTGACATTTTCAATTTCAAAACAACAATTTTAAATATGAGGGAAGCTCTTCTCAACAGGTTTCAGGAATTCAGAAACAGCAAATCGACGTTAGTCTTTGTTAAAAAAAACCTCTTAATGCTACGGTAACATAATTATTTTTTCTCCCTTTAATGTTGACATTGGCAACTTTGAAATTTTGAAATGCAATTGCTGGATTTAAAAAATGAAGAATTATGGAGCTCTAAATTTCAACGTCTCTGTGCTGATATGGACATATTGGAGAAAAACAAATATGAATATGGTTCATAGTGTAAGTAGTCTACTTTGAAAGACCTGGAGAAGGAAGACATGATGATTTTTAACACCTGGAATAGTATTCCTGACTCATAATATGGTCAATTGAAAAAACTAGTGTTTGCTGTTCTTTCCCTTTCCGGTTCTACATATTCATGCGAAAAATCTTTTGCAAACATGAATCTTATCAAGTAAGAGTAAATTGAGAAGTCGTCTTTATTGATGAAAACCTGGAATCGTGTCTAAAATTAAAAACAACAACATACAATCCTGACTTATCCAAACTTTTCAAGGAGATGGAAGGCAATTGTTAATTCTAAGAGAATAATTGATGTAATTTATATCTCTATAGACTTTTATATACTTTATTGATTTAATTTTATGGATACCTTACTTAAAATTTAATTTTTATCAATAAATAATATCATGATTAAGAAGACATCAAGTTTTTTTCAGTGTACCTACCTATAGTTTAATTAAGACTTAAAACTTTAATTATAGTGTAGTAAGTTAATAATCAGTGTAGGTACCTACATCTATAGTTTAAGTTTAAGAAATTTGGCTCTTCAAAGAAATCGCAATCGTTGTACTCTTGATATTTGGCTCTCTTGACTAATGAGTTTGCCGACCACTGCTATAGCGCATTCTTCAAGCCCGTGTGCACTCATCTCATAATAGAATAAGCTGCATTATTTAGCGTGGAAAACGATAATGTGTAGTCTTCTACTTCTTCTGTCGTAGCCGTTTTCAATATATGGAATACTCCATTCTCAAAATCTTGTGAATTATTCGTTGAATAAAAGAAATGTTTCTTAATAAATTTCATTTTTTTATTGACTTGCGCTCACAAGGGTTAATGTCATTTATCGGGAAATAGCGACTGATGGCAATAATTATTATTCAACCCTGAAAATCAACTAACAAAATGACATGTTTCAATTTAAACCAAGCTATGATCTCTTCAGTAGCTTAATTTATCTGTTGAAGAAGAAAACACATTCTCGGAAAAAGATAATTTGTTTTCTGTCAAGTCGTCGGCTTCGCTCGCGAAAAAAATGACACGTAATATTTTTTTAATCAGTCAAAATCTTATATCACACCTCCGCGTATTTCGTGATATTTTATGAACTCAGAAAAGTAATACGTTCTGCTGCATGAAAACGTTTAAATCCTATAATACCGAATGGAGTATTTATTCTTCGCTGTCGTTGTAAAGTTACTGAGGACTGTTAGTTGCCATCATGCTTCTTCACACGATTGACACAGCAGCTGGGCTTGACAATACCAATGAAGATCCTGTCGCAATCTTAATTCTATAAGTCCAGTGTACAAATGCTCTTTATCTCAAACAAGTGGTTGATTGCCTGTCTTCCTTATAGGCTAGTCAAGGTTTACAAAAATGTATGGGTGTGGTGTAGTAGGGAATGTAGTACTCAAGCTACTTATTGACAAAAAGACGTTCCTATAGATCCAACAGTATAAGTTGTCCGCAGAGTAAGTGCTCCACATGCTAACATTTGACATATTATCATTCAATACATTTTATACTGCGATGAGCTTGGTTCTAAGTTCGAACACCTGATGATTTATGATGGTATATATCTATTTATAGTGATCCGAGAGGGCGTGGTTTTTCAATCACAAATTCAAGATTGCTGAATAAAAACATACTTCCTTTTTTACGTTTGATAAATTTTGTTGTTTATTTAAACAAGATTTAAGAGTGTAACATTCTTTATTGAACACACATAACTTGGAAATACCTCAAATACGTACGTCATATTAGCAGTGGTGCGTTTAGTGACGTAGAGACCCAACATTTTAGAGGCCCCATATGATAAAAAATGACATATTTTAAATTGTCCAAGTAATAAATGCAGGAATTACGATATGTTTCGGGTAATACTTTACACCCAATTTGTAAAAAATTAAAAAAAAATTTTTTTTAATTTGAATATAATATAATGACTTTGCGACGAATATAATGCCGGGTCCACACTAGCAACATGTCGCGCGACAACCTCGTTCAATTTTACGAAAAGTATGATAATTATCGTAAAATTTAACGAGGTTGTCCCGCGACATGTTGCCAGTGTGAACCCGGCATAAGAAACGCGCCGAACGCGAGAAAAATCTTGAAAAAAAATGGTAGCCGACAGGACTCAAACCTGGTTCAACCATGTTAATATCTGTTCCAAGTTCCAATCAACAACATAATTTTTCATTACTATATTTTTATGCGGTTTTATTACCGTTGATAAATATATATTTTTATTTAGAGATTAATTATTTAACTGGTGTTGTTGTCTGTTGCCCAATATATCCGTTAACATAATATTTTTCATGCGTTTCGCAACAGATTCATGGCTTGCCATTATTTCTTAATAAGATGGTCATTAATGTAATATTCTGAACTTTTTGAAGTCCGTTCGTAAATGAGAATTTAACAAGAATTATTAATGAGTTTTTGACGCCATACGCAAACTGAAATTAACAAAAGTGGTCATAGACAACGTAGAACTTTTTTATTGTTAAGTTAACAAAAACGACAACGTCACTATTATTATTATTTACATTTACACACTGGAAAAATTCAATACATATAGAACTTTTACTGATATTGATTTCCATTTATTAAAAAATATCTCGTATTTACTTGGTATCGTATTGGAAATATATTATTCAACGAACCCTAAGCTGATTTCAAAACTTTTATTTTCTCTCAAATACTCGGTTATTCTTACGAAATGAAATTACTTCCACGTGTTTTTATAAAGTGCTATTGTTTTTTTACGTAAATGAATAAACAGTGATTCTACAACTATTGATATTTAAACGTTTTATAACTTCCACACTTTATAAATCACGATTTATGAATTTTTCATGCCCTTTAATTCTAATGCTAATTACGGCTTTATTGTTTGAAGAATTTCGGGTTTTAAATATTATGAATAGACAAAATATTATGATAATCCATACTAAATTTATTTTAGAGAAAATCATTCTTAAAATAAGATTTTTTCATCCAGAGTGTTTATTTATATTCGTAAATATAAATTTAATCTATATCTACCATATTTTTAAATTTTCAGAAAAATATTTTTTAGTAGTAGGAGGGTGCGGCTAGTAAAGTTTTTGTGTGGCATAACGTATGGAAAGTAAATGCCTCTAACCAAACGACCCCGTCCATAATCATCTAGATTTACCAGGGTATACTCACATAATTTTTATTAATTTTGTAAACAAATAAATAGGTATAGAAAAATAAATGTAGTTGAAAATTAACTTTATATATATTTTATAAGGGTTGAAAATTTGCGTTCATGTACTTACAGCATTGTTGTCCTATTCTTCTATTACCTGTGTAGCTGTCCGCCGAATGTTACTACAGAGATGCAAATTCGAGGGCTTAGTGTCAAACAACACTATGTACAAAAGTGCAACTTTACAGGAGAGCCAAAAATCGTTATTTTAGATTCTTGTAACTCAACAAGGGAAATGTTTATTTAAAACCTAATGTTAATATTTTATAATTTATTGTGTATTGTACATTTATCTTGCTTATGATGATGTTAAAATTTATAGGGATAGTTTAAAAAAAATATGAAAACAGGGGTAACTTATGTAGTTAGCGTTAAGCTTTACTGACGATTTAATAAGAAATTAAGAAAGATTGACATAACGTTGTTTGACTATCATGTAGCCGTAAATGTAAAATAACGTTATCTCAAAAAAAAAAACACTTTTTTGTAGATAACGTTGTCTGACTTTAAGCACTCAAATTATTATGTTATGTACCAGCGGCTAGCGCTCATTTTTGCTTTTAGAGATGGTACTGTAAAAAAAGTATATATAGGTTATATTACTAGAAAGTATATATTACTATTTACTAAATACTATACATATGGGAGTTTTGTAAAATATTCAATCATTTCTTTGATAAAGTGATGTTATGTGTCATATCGTGGAGTGATACATCTGCGAAATTCCGAAAATATTTACGTAACTTTAAAAAAAAAGAATTAGCAGAGTGAAGTAAAAAATTCCATACAATGCACAATAATCACATCATAATTTTATTACATACTTGGTACCTTATCGATTATTTCTGGGGATTCTCCGCACCTACAGCATCTATAGACTGAACGCCACTGGTATGTAGTATGCGTAGTAAGTAAAGATAGCAAAATAATAACTTACGTCATACACTAAAGTAAGGATGACTATTTCAGATTATTTGACATATTCTTCGTAAAACGTGTCCACTTTAATATTGATCTTTTGTACGTGAGAAAGTCTCCTGATAAGTATATCAATACTTATCAGGAGACTTGAAAGCTTTGCGTATATTATGAAGTAATTGTAAATGTTTACTGAAATATAAAAATCGTATAAAAACTTATATTCAAAATATAACTATTGAACACATTGATAGGTATTCAAACAGTAAAAAAATATGAAAACTCTCGATGGGGTTTTGTCGCGGTAAACTCGACACACAGTTTGGAAAACAATCTAGAAATGAGAAAAATATCGTGGATAGAGAGGAGGGGCTATAAGGCCGGCTTAAGTCGATTTTTTGAAATACGAAACTCCTCAAAGAAAAAGCATCCCTTGATCCGGTTCTTTTTTGCGAAGGGGCGGATTACGAAAATCTGACGCTCAACGAAAATATTTTTATGTACCCGGTCGCTTTTGTCCGATATTTTATTTATTGTTAGCAAAAAAGCCTAAAAAGAGCTTACACAGTTTTGAAAGAAACCTTTCAGGAATATTGTCGAAGTGAATTTTCCATGTGTTCACGAATGAATACTTGAGGTTGACTATTGAATTAATATCAACCTATAATAAAGTATATGAAAATATTCTATTCACCGAAATCACAAAGAAGTCGATTATATGAAATAATTATTTCTATCGGCTATAATAAATAATGATTGCGCATGTCGAGGTAAAAACATAATATATCTATTCGTTTAATTTCTCTAAGTATGCTCATCTTGATATACATATTATTTGATTTTTTGGCTGTCGCCGTGTATTATTCTTCGTTCGCCCAAAACGTCGAGAAAAGAAGAAGGAAAAACACACAGTGATAGCTTATAAAGTAATAACCGGTTTTAAAAGTTTGAATGTTTACATTTTATAATAAAAATGGTTTCAAAATATACACATCTAGTTTAATTTAAACGCTATATGACTTTAATTCTCAGACAGTGACGTGCGTCTTTAGTCAAAATGCCGACATATGTGATGTTATAAACATGCATCATCTACATTTTTTTATTTCTATCTAATATATCAAATATATATTTAATTATCTTAAAGGTATTCCCAATTGCAATAAAAATCTTTGAAATTCTGACTTACACTTTTAGTCTCCTTAAAAGGTTGCACATCATGATGGTGCCCGCAGGCAAAAACATATAAATATACTAGGTACTTATTATTTGAATTCGTAACAAATAGTGAATTCGTGAATTATCGTGAATTATCCGTAATAAGCGTCATTATGATGTTCCAAATAATCAATTTGTGTGTATTAAATCTATATTAAACATACTTTTATCGCCACCATGCTGAGATAACTATTAATAATTGTAATAATTTATTTTTAGAGTGCAAGCAAGGACTTTTTACTTTATATATATATCATACAGTACAATTTACATACGTCTGTATTGGTACTTTGGTGGGTATGGGCCGATTGCGTAATTACGACATCATTTTACAAAATGGAAAAAATATCGCAACCATCGTTCGGTTTAATTTTTGAATAGTTAAAATGAGTATAAAATAATAATATTTCTTCAATATTTTAACACGAACATTTCATATTTTGTTAAATATGGGTTTAAAAAAAACACTGAAAATTTTGATAACTCAACAAACAATGGAAAATATATTATATAAGTATGAAGCTTCTATTCATAAAAAATATATTTATCTTTCAAAAGATTCATATTTTTCTTCTTCATTAGACATTGCAAAAGTGTCTCGAAATTGTGCGATTTTTTGTAATTCAATGATGTTTCCACTTTGCCTGTCACCAGTAACGTCCCTAGACAAAATGCCGCCCCATTTTTTTTATAAAATATAATCATCCGTGCTCGTGTCGTTTCTGGTCACCAAGGATGTCCAAGAGCAACGGGAGTAAACTATACATTGCAAACCCGACAAAAAATACAGTCCTGTTAATTAATACATTTTGTTTCCAACCATTGAGCTGATTTTTTTAAAAGGAAAGATTTCGATATTCGTTATTAAGTACTCAGTTTAGGTAGCTATCTCTATATAAACCAAATGATTCTCTTCGATTTGCCACCCTTCGAGTAACTGCCGCCCCCAAGCGACGCTCAATCTGCCTACCCCCACGGGACGTCACTGCCTGTCGCATATAAAGAAATATTATTAATATTGAATGTCGCTTATTTTCATAATTAATTTAAAATCACTACTCACTATTATCTTTATTAAACACAGTACTCCCGTATTAAGCAGCTAGTCTATTATATTATTTATATTCAGGCATAGCCTTTTGAAGCGTCATATTATTTCATTTTCTTATTCTGAAATCGGCTTACTGAATAATAATTCCCTAAGAAAAGGTACAAATACAGAAGAGAAACGAGGAGGAAAAGTAGAATTAGTGTCTCCTTGGAGATTATTTGGGAGGGAATCAGGAGGAAGCAAAGTGGAAAGATGTTGTCTCTTTTCTAATGAAAAGATACTGGGCCTTAAACGCGTACTACTTAAAATATACATTGTTTCTAACTTTGAAATAGTAATGTGCTTTTTAAATAAACTACAAGCTTTAGATAATTACGAAATAAAATCAATAGATTTAGGTACATTTTGTACCGAGCAATAAATAGGTCTATAAACTTACTTGTTATACTTCTGCTAGTATCTGCCAATACGATATTTAGTGAAAGTTCCTAGTAGAATTATGAATAAAAAATAATATACCGTCGACATTGACAAGGATTAGATAAAAAGTAGACACATTAAGAAAGCAATTGACAAAACGAAGGTCTTATAATCATGCATGTTGTAAACGGGGTGCAAAATGACTACAGTTGAGAAATTGACATAATAAACATACAATCTACATCTCAAAAATGATATAAAATGCAGATTGCTTTTAATGGTGTATGTATATTATAAAATACGAAAGGTGTACTGCAAAGGTGGATAATCAGTTTTCGCAAAGACATCATATTAAGTTCATTCGCAATAAGCTTTCTCTTGATATTTCAATAATATTGGACCTAATTACTGTACATAATATTGATACAATATAACCTTCAATGAGAATTTCATTTTCACTATATCATTACAAGTTGCAAGAGATCATCCGTTGCCAATATGAAGTGATGGCATTTCGCGTACATATGTAAATTCAACCTTTACAAAACTCTCGAGTCAAGTACCTACTTATTTTACCTTTTGCAAATAATACTGTCTCAATGACAGGAACAAACTGCTTGAAAAGTGCTGATAATTATATCGGAGATAAATATGTATTATTTTTCGAAGCAGTTGTGCGTGACTTGTTATTGTTAGCATATCGAAATTTGCATAATATACTAAATACTTATTACCTAATGCCCTAATAACACATTTGCGAAGAAATTTCTAAGTTCACTTTAATTATTTTTTTGTTGGTAGTCGAATATTACTATGCTATTATGATATTTTAGTTGTAAAATCATTACGTATGAACTTTTCTTGTTGATATCGTCATAATAGTCTGTAAAACTGACGCTTGGCCCACACATCCACTGTTAGTTGTAGTATAAGCGAGACATCGATCTGCGGTAACTTGCGATAAGCCGTGGAAAATGCGGTTACGTGCGGCATATATTCGCCGCTAGTTACTGCAATATTATGCTTCGACATAAACGCAGCAACTTGATGTCAGTGTGTGTGCTGATTCTAATGATTGAAAATTGAGTGTTTAATTTGAATCGCTATTTCGATAAATAGAACGGCTAAAACTATAATATTACAATTATTATATCAATATATTTAATCAATAAATAAAATAACCGACTTTGCAACAACCTCAGTGACTATATTATCATCTTACCTTGATTTAGTGTCATATAATATATTATTCATTAATCATGTTGGTTAATATAAGTTTATAGCTAATATTGACGTTTTTTCAAATAACTCATACTGCGATAAATCGTTGTATCAATAGGTAATATACTTACTAAGAAAATTAATCCAAAATGGACTTGTGTTGAATTCGGACATTTAAATATCTTACAGCACAGATTAATTAAGTACAGTATAAAGATAATACAATATAGTAGGTAGTACTTATAGGTATATGATAAAAATGGAAGGAACATATTTTATTTTACTCACGTAATTTAATTAGCACTCTCAATAGCGGAAATATAAAACCTTGTATTAGTTTAAGTGTCTTTATTGTAGTTATATTTCCCATTTAAAAAATATTAATAAATTCATTAAATGTAGACTCATCATTTTAAAATGGTAATATTTTAATTATAATAATTGATAATAAGTAACTTCATAATATGAACATAATATTAATTCTAGTAATATTATATTTTTTTAAATGTTATTTTTATGCACCTGCATACATTGTAATATTGTTTTGACGTTTTATATTATTTTCTTAAGCGTTAGTTGACATCAGGACTTTTAATTTATTACGCATGTTAACAAAAAAAGTACATTTTAATTGGTGTAAAAAATTGAGACAAACAGCAGTGTATACGGGCAATTATAATAATTAAATTCGCATGAATAGGCCGTTTTAATTAATTAATAATATGTGGCAAGCTTTACTAATGGATCCGATTCGATCAACGAATCAATAAATCATTTTCCAGTGAGGTCAGTGAGCGTTGGGTGTAAAATCGGTGATTTAATCATTATTATTGCAAAAGCTTAGCTTAAATATTGTTCATATAAATTTATATGAGTAAGTATCTACACAGCTATGTGTGGTAGATATAATTAGGGATGTAAGAGCAATGTCGATACTTAGTTATCGCTACTTTTAAGTTATTCGATGCCAACTAATGAACCAAGGAGTAATCTACTCCACATACCCCGCAGAGAAGATATCAACCTTGAAAAACTCGTGGTGTTAGGTCAGAAGGAGCGAAGAAGAGCTCCCTCGTAATAGACAGACCCGTGTCCGGAAACTTGTACGTATGCAGTTCGCCGTATCACACTTCGCCGTGAAATGTTGTACCTATTGGAAATATATGGCCGTATATTAAAGACATTCTAAACTCCTTGGGTTGTATCGTACCCAGGGACGGCTCTTGTATAGGAGCAAAGGTGCACTGATCTCCCAAATTATTACGTAACTATGTAATAATAAGTACTTATTCAAATACCTACATATTGTATGAATTAATTATTGTAAAATATCTTTAATTTGTCGCCCTTCTGCACGCATAAAATGCGCGTAATTTCTGACGGCCTGCATGTATGCGTAGGTACGTCCTTCGTAGTATTAATTGTGCAGGAGAGAAATCGAACCGCCTGGCGATGATTTTTTTTTCACGCTGCCGATAATGTGGGCTCAGTTGTGATCTTTTTTTTTATTTCCGAACGTGCAATATTTACCTCACTTGGGACACTGTGCTTCCCAATCTGAGCTTACGAGCGCAGACGACATTTCACGACAATGCTGTGTTTGACTGGCGCGAATAATAACAACTCACAAACGCTTTTGAAGTCGGTACAAGATTCCCGCGTAATATTTCAAATTATTATATTATTATTTCGTACGTTATGAGGTAAATGCTACGTTGTTTGCCATATAATATTGAATCGATCAAAATATCGATTAGAGTGATATTGTGTTCATTAAGTTAGGTGTAGCAATCTCAACATACAAATACCAATTTTATAATTATTTTACCTTTAAAAATTAAATAATTTTATTATGCCTAGAGCAAAGTAAACTTGTAAGTAAGTAATTGATAAACTATTAACAACCTTTACATAATATAATATACATACTACAATTTTTTACGTACCTACTTATACTACTCTAAGAGAAGTAGTTATTTAACAAAAGCGTTACATTGTAACAATTTCTATAATATTAGGTATTTCAATAGTGTATGTGGAGTATGAGCGTAAAAGAGGATAAAATATTTTTTAAGAAGATGAACAAAGCAATTTTCCAATGTCAATTATAAAAGAAAAGAAATATAAATTATTCTGTCAAATACAATATTCGTGTTACCGAAGTATTTTTCATTTTGAATACGTCTTTCAAATCAGTCCCATTTGGAGTGCAATTCTGGAGTTGAGGTGTACAAAGTATTAGCAATTTTTTAACAGATAGTAACTATATCCCGTTGAAAAATCACCGATCCATAGTATTTATCAAAATGATACAGCGCGTAGGTATATGCGGAGAATGTGGGATGCAAATAACCGAAAGGGGAGTATAAGATATGCCCGAATTGCGTCAGTATGTGAACTTCAACCGACCATAACCCGCGTACTACCTATCGGAGCTACACAAATGAGGAGTTTACGGCTTTGTACCAATGACATATTGTCTAAAATACTTGCATCAGTTATAATTTATGGAAGTTAGGAGTATCAAACGTAGAAACTACGTTGGCACATATGAAATGTATTACAATAAAAATCGAAAAGAGTTTGTATGCCTTTTGCATCATACCTATCATATCCAGAAGCTTGGACTTTATAACTTTGACAATAAATAAATGCTGTCGGTGAATGTGAGCGTCGTTTCGTTTCTCAACCCCCCCCCCCCCCCCAAGATGTATTATATATTTAAGCATAAGCCTACCTCCACTCTGAAGGCTATTGCCGATTTTTTTCAATACCACAAAAAGGAAAATGCATGTCTTTGCATGCACTCCCTAATTTTATGATCACCGGCCGCCACTGATCGTACCTACTGACATAAAATTCATGTCTAAATAAAAAAACGGTTCTTGTCGGTTTACTTTACAGGAACCCAACGGCAAACAAAGTTTGAAAATAGCCGATATACTGGATTATTTGTTAGGTATATACGGTTAGGCTGGGTTAGTTTTTCATTCTTGAATTCATGAATTTTGTCAAAATCAACTATGAAAATTGAATTAATGTTCATATTGAATCTAATAAAATTGGAGACCGTATAGTATACGGTCATGTCTTTCCGATAAGAAAGCTCACGGCGAACTGTGCTACGGTGAAATGTTTTACGTACTATTTACATGTAACCGGACAGACTAATTCAATAGTGCCTGCAACAGGTTTCACATTGATGACGGTTGTGTATGCTACTGAAAGCTGAGCGGGATGGAGCAAAGCCATGGAGAAGACTATCAGATGGCTTAATTATCTGGGCTACGATCGTTAGTCCTACGAAGAATAAGGCGCAAATAACCTATGTTTTTGTTGTTTACTTATTGTTTATTGTTTAATTGAATTTTATGTTATACTACTATGAAGCAATCTATCTCCACGTGCCAAGTAATTGAAAAGAATATTCAAAGTCAAGCGTGTAAGGCACTGGTCTTTCATCCGGGGGCTCTGGGTTCGGTCCAGGTAAGGTCACAATAATATAAGTATATTATTATATTTATGTGATTTTCCCAAAACCTGGGTGTTTCTGATTGTTTCACTACACTACTATCATTGGGCCTCATGGCCTCTTGTAGTGTTAAAAAGTATAAATATATGTTTATATTCTAGGATGGCTCCTGCAAATTTCATAATTTATTTCAATTAAAGATAATAAATCCTTTATTTATATGTCCTACTTATGGAAATTTCATTAGGTAAAAAAAACTCCTGAAAAACTATATTACTATAACTATATGATTTTCCCAGAGCATGATTGTGGGGAATACTTAACCATTGCTTGATAAAAACAGCTTAATTGTATGTGGGAAGCATAATATTATCATGACTTGATTAAAGGTTTCGGGCTGAATTTTATTGATTCCTTTTTATGTAATACTTGAAAATATTGATTATTTTCTACCGATATGATTTAATCGATACGACATCGATATGTACCGAGTATCGAAACTTATTTTTACTTTCAATATGACATCCCTAAGTATAACGCAATATTACATTAGGGTCGATCGGTCACTTGTAAAATCAAATTACTTTTGCCTCACGTTTCAAGTGGTAGCTGCATGTAATTTTAAATGGAAACTGCTCAACTAACAATATTATCAGTTAATTGATAATACGTAGGTAGGTACTTGTCTGCATGACTCATAATGGTCATAATCGATACAATGTAATTTAGATTAATTTAGTAACACTGTGGCTGCAAGTTACATAAGTGCATGTTATATAATATATATGTTCATTCTACTATATTTTTTAATTATGGCACATTATTAGGAATATAAATATTACATTGAATTGAATGAATACGTTCTAAATGGATTGATTATAAGAATACGACACGTTTTTACTCACTCAGCTATTAATAATTGTTGATATATAATGAATAATTGCTTAAGAACTCACTGCGATATAAAACTCATAAGTACCCACGATTTTGTACAACATTTTCGCGATTTGACTCACGTGTAAGATTTAAAACAAGGCAAGATTAAAATATACTCTTTAATTAAATTGAATTTTAAAAATCCATCAGTAGCCTGATGCTGAGTACTTCCGCTACGCGGAAGTAATTGAAACATGTATATGTCTGAGAGCGATTGAAGACACATATCCACATTCCAATGTACTTCCATGTAGCGAAGGTACCTACTCAGCATTTACTCACTAACCAAATATTTTGTTCAAAATTGATTTTTTACCCAGTCTCTCAAAAGGTTACCGACCACTGATATAGATAGTGTTTGTTACGTTTTTAATTTCAATTAAACCCTAAATCCAAGTCATAGTCAAAAAATATTTATTTATTTATTAAATAGGTAGGTATCTAAAATTATGCCATTAAACCATACACAATTTTATATATTTTCTAAAATAAAATATAAAAATAATTTAAGAAATACATAAGTATATATAAGTAATATAGTATTCACATTACATCAATCAAATTGTTTTGTCGTCAATTGTTTTATCTAAGCAGGTCTTGATGAATTAAAATACATATTAATAATTAAATACAATTATTATAAATACTTAATAATTCAAGAAATATTAAAATACTAATAATAAAATAGAAAAAAAGTTGAATCTGCTGGAAATCGAACGCGGGATGTCCGCATGGCAGGCGAGCATTCTACCACTGAGCCATTTATAGATATCGATTATTGTTATATTTTATAGTATAAAGGAAAGAACAACTCCCAATTTTGTTTTCATATTATTACAATACGTATTCACTTCGTATAATGTTGTTTAACTTCAGTAATCGGACGAGACCGTCAGCCACTCGGCTGGTAACATTCTGCGTTAAGGGGGGACATGCTCGTCGAAGGTCAAAATTGAGTTTTTATTGTATATTCAAACCATGATCCTGGACACTCCTTAAACGTTGTAGATGATCTATTTATATAATTTTGAAGCCTTATTATCCTTTATAGTTATTTTAAACATTTGATGACTGCATGAAGTATTTTTGTTACATAAAATAGTATTCTTTTAAACCTCTCGCTCTAATGTTTTAGAATATAGTCATATTTCGGTACATAACTGTGCAGTGGTGTTAAGATTTTTTACATTTATTAATTTTTAAACGCATTTATAAAACCATTAGCATAATTTATTACGAGATAATTTTTGTAAATTATTCACGATAAAAAATTATATTGATAATCTCTGTGATCCCAAATTTGACAAGAATTAGGCATTTTATTATTCAAAAAATCGGCAAGATTAACACATTTCAAGACAATTCTAAAGATATTTATTATAAGCTATGTCTTTGACCATTCAAGTGTGATAAACATCTTATGAATAATGATTGCTTTATAATAATTATTGACCTAAGAATAAGGTAGTGTTTTTTTGAAATAAGCCATTTCTTTTGTCATTCCCTAGTGGTTAAGCTACAACATACGGCCGTAGTCATAAATTGACAAACTATAATTGAAGTAGGGAGTAAAATGATATTGACGCGCGTGTTTGAACATGTACCGTTTAAAAAAAAATAAAAATAAATTCGGTTAGGTACATGTTCAAACACGCGCGTTAACATAATTTTACTCCCTACTTTAATTATAGTTTGTCATTTTATGGCTACGGCCGTATGTTGTAGCTTAACCACTAGGGAATGACAAAAGAAATGGCGTATTTCAAAAAAACACTACCTTATTCTTAGGTCAATAATTATTATAAAGCAATCATTATTCATAAGATTTTTATCACACTTGAATGGTCAAAGATATAGCTTATAATAAGTATCTTTAGATTCATCTTCAAATGTGTTAATCTTGCCGATTTTTTGAATAATAAAATGCCTAATTCTTGTCAAATTTGGGATCACAGAGATTATCAAAATATTTTTTTATCGTGAATAATTTACAAAAATTATCTCGTAATAAATTATACTAATGGTTTTATAAATGCGTTTAAAAATTAATAAATGTAAAAAATCTTAACACCACTGCACAGTTCTGTACCGAAATATGACTATATTCTAAAACATTAGAGCGAGAGGTTTAAAAGAATACTATTTTATGTAACAAAAATACTTCATACAGTCATCAAATGTTTAAAATAACTATAAAGGATAATAAGGCTTCAAAATTATATAAATAGATCATCTACAACGTTTAAGGAGTGTCCAGGATCATGGTTTGAATATACAATAAAAACTCAATTTTGACCTTCGACGAGCATGTCCCCCCTTCATTTGAAACTTATGCACAGAATTTTATTTTCCTACTCACGGCGAACGGTTAAACATATACACGTTAAAAAAAGACGATAATTTGCGTCTAAATATTGAAGAGATATAAGTATTTGTCTTGGCTTATGTCTCTGTCTGTCTGTAACATATACCTGACGCACGTAAATTTGTATGTGCAATCGTCTGTGTGCAATCGATCGCATGTGATCGTGTCTTTGTCGCGCGATCGAATACATGGGACGTCATTGCACCCTTTTCACACCCTCTGTACTCAATCACTTAGGTACGTAGTATATGCATTTTGTTCACACGCTTATTAACCGATGCACTGTATTGTATTGATCCACGCGTTCCTTAGCTATGAATATTGCATAGTTTATGATATAAAAATAGCATAATTATTAGTTAAAGAGTATTATTGGGCGCATCGATTAAAATGTTGACAGGTGACACCGCCACCTGATATTTTTTTCTAGTTGAAGAACTATGTACTTGAAAAGTATTTCAACGCATTAATTCAGTGGCAGGAAGTTTACTGTATTTGTAATTATGATATTAAACATATGAATAAAACGAGAGCATTTCAATGAACATCGATTTATCCCTGCACGTATTAATTATTATGACGACAAGAAATTGTGATTAGTTTGAATTTATAGTAATCGAAAGATTCGATTCATGACTTTGTATCACCGGGGGATTATGAATCATTTCGCGACTACTAAGCAGTTTTAAGCTACTTCAATTCATTCACCATTGTTAAAATACGTCTTATCGGATGGATATACCGTGTTATAAATGGATAATCTACAATCATTCATTAGTGGACCATTATAAAATCACTCAATGGATTATTGAAACTTTTGAAAGTTACTATGATGAACAAAAGACTGAAGATGTGAAATTCGAAAGTTGTATACCTATTATTAAATTAATAAATAAACAATGTAGGTGTGACAAAAGAAACACGGATGAAAATAAAAAGCTTTTCTTGCCAAAGAGAGAGTCATTACTCAATACAAATATAATATAACTGTCAACAATCTGTGGCGAGTAAATAATGTTTAACATTTTAAACATTACCTCTTTAGAGTTATTTTTTTTTTGCTTCATTATGGATGGTAGAAAATTCAAAACCTTTGTTTACAACTTTCGGCATTAGAGGAAACAGTTGAATTCGAATAATACATTATTAGTACTTAATGCTGTTTACTGATTGGAGGGTGAGATTTAAATTTTAAATAATTAAAGTTTTTTACTATTATAGGAAACGGAGTTCGCCTTTCGGCAACTTCGGGATCTGTGTTATAAATAGAACTGAAAGAGATTAGAATTTCCTATATAGTATCTACTACTTTACATATTATAATATAATGATAATAAAATAACATAAGTAAAGGAATTGCAGTTATTAAAAAGTGTGAGATTTATTTTTACTATTAAGTAGATACGTAGTAATAGAAAGTTCAATAAAACATAATATTACGTACAGCTATCTTGAAGATGCCGACAGGCGAAATCCAGATCGCTAAAATATATTCCTATTAGTACAAAAGTCTCATAACTTAAGATTTGAAGAACAGAAAAATGATTTTTTTCGTCCAAAATGCATTCACCTCGTCCAATTAGGTACTTAAATGATAATATATTCTAATGGATTTAAGTTTTGTACTATTCCATTTGAGTCGTTTTTTGCGACCAGGGTTTTGACTTTCGGCATCTTCAGGCACTGAGGCCGGTGCCTAACACTAGTGCCTGAAGATGCCGTAAGGCGAAACCCGGGTCGCAAAAAACGACTCAAATGGAATAGTGCCAAATTTAAATCCATTAGAATTTAAATTCAAATTCCATGAAGTACCATCGATCGATAGTATTAGATACTATTATATTTTGGTACGGACTTGTTGCTTATAAGTTTTATAACAAATAAAAACATAATTATTATTTGGATAGTCTATGGGCACTTTAACAATGATGAATACACACTATGTATTTCCATTATTTAAATTTAAAATTTATTTATTTTACATGTTGTAATGAACTAGTGAACATGACAAATTACAAATTCAACACGTTTACGACATGAAACAAAAAAGTCAAAGAAAATAAATGTTACCAATATTTAAATAAAAAAACAGGATAAGAAAAAAAGTAAGATTATATATACCTAAGTCCATCGTGTGAACTACTGGACTAAGTACATACCTTCCGACCTAGATCCTATTTCAAAAAGTTATAAAACAACATCGACCAAAACTCACCCCAACCGCAACTGGAATATAATATTATCAATATCAAAAGCAAATTGAACACAGTTATTGCATTTTCAATAACACGGTAGTTATGCACATTAATTGGAGAATAAACAACGGAATATGCTCCCGTCATCTGGGACATACAGGTAAATATTAGCAAAAATGGCAGAGTTCTTACTTACAGAGCGTATTTACAAGATGGAAAAAATATGTAGCTAAATATAGGATAGGTACATAATATCATCTTCTAAATTGTTAATTACCGTATCTAACTAAGCATACCTCAAAGAAAGTCAGCGGATAGAGTCACGGATAGTAAGTACATAATATTCATACAACATACACATTATAATGCATGTATAGGTTCATGAGTTTTCCAAAACAATTAAATTACTCAGACAAAACATTTATACATACATGAGGTGTTTCACCTTGTTTAAAATAATTCTTGTATACTTTCATATGTCACGCGGAATATAAAATTACTTGCATAAGAAATCTTTCAGTTTGCAACATAAATATTTTGTATTTTTATGATACAGCTGTTAGCGCGCATTAAATACTGAAATAAATCAACACATAAAATACCGTCACTCTTTTTTATTTTCATTATTAATTTAGGTAATCTTAATATTTAGTTCATTAATAAACATTGATAATACAGTGTATAAAATAGTGGGTATAAGATTCGTGTACTTATAAAATTTATTGAATTATTTTGACAGCTCGTTGAAATGCAGCTAATATGATTGTAGTATGTATTCCTTAAAAGCATTTTCTTTAGTAGTATGGTTCGTTTAATATGATTTCAACCTATTAAGTCCTAGCAGGAGCATAGGGCAAACACAAAAATTCGCCACTACATACCTATATATTATATTGTCATGATGAAAATCATCCAGATAGGGACCGTCCATATATGACGTCACACGATTTAGGCTATTTTAACCCCTCCCCCCATCGTCACATTATTTTTTACTATCCTGTCTATATTACGTCATATTTTTGACACCTCTCTAAAAGTCTTAAAAATAGAAAAAAAAAATATTTTTTTTAAATATATATCCTTAAATTCGTAAATCCCAGGTTGTCGACTAATTTTTACATTAGATCGACTTTGCAGAAGAAAAATTCTTCGCGATCTACTTTCTGAAATTAAAGGCATATAATATAATATAAGTATAGCAAGTATATAATAGATATATTTTTGAACCAAAAAAGAATCTTTCTAAGAAAATTAAGTAAAGCGTTGTACATAAAAAACAATATTGACATAACTGTAGTTATTTTATTTTGAATAAGTACACACATTTTATTTTGAGCTTCCGGATGCTACAGAGTTAGATTACTTATCCTGCATTGTAAGGTGTTTACAATTTTTGTATAATTAGGGGTGTAATTACACAAACCATTTCTCAAACATTTATTCAAAAGTTATTCTGTATATCGATTTTATAATTTTCATTTGCGAAAACGCCGATTCGCACAAGTATGTCGAACCAAAACAGGCGTACAAATTTTCAGCACATTTTAATAGATATGAATACTTATAAGATATAAATACTTATATATAATTTGGATAAAAGAAATGCATATGTATAAGTAATAAATAAAATGTTATCATTCTTCCAAATTATTAATAAATTAATTAAATATTTTTGGCGATCGACCAAAAATCATTTCGCGATCGACCTTATTGACACCCCTGATATAAGTATGTTGTTTACTTTATAACGTCACATTTTCTCTTACCCCCCTTCATCAAAAATCATCACATTATATCAGACCCTTCCTAGAGCGTGACGTCATATTATAAAGACGGCCCTTTATCCTAGCGTTCAGATAACGTCGCCATATTACCTTCCTAGACCAGTCTTACTAGAATTGATAAGTTACATTATTTTCTACCCCCTTAATCAAATCCATTCATTGATTGATAAAAATAACAGGCAAATTTTCTCAGATAACCGCAATCGAGTATCAGGCAATGACATATTATTATTGTGCTTGAAGATTTGAGGGCAATTTGATCGAGTGTAAAAAATACTCTACGACCTCCTGATAGCTAGCGGATTCTTTCCCACAAAGCTTATTGTCGCTGTTATGTTCTCGTTTGAAATAAAGTATGTATTAGGCTTTTCAAAGTAGACGTGAATTTACTTTTCCTTTAATCTTTTCGTAAGAATTTCGCTCGACGAGAATTTTTTCGATTGCTTTCTGTTTGTTTCATAATAAATCTTCTTACGGGGCGAGAGTGTCAAAGAAACGGAGGGAATTTTTGCAACATTCATTTCTGGAACTCTTTTTTGAGACTTTCGTGAAATATTTCGTTTTGTATGAAACAGCATTTACTTTGACAAATTGAGCTCTTCAAAGTAGTATACACAGCGCGTGGAAATAAATTTAGAGTTTCATGGGGCTTATTAAAAAAAGGTAACAAATGATACGTAATACTCCGGTATAAAAAAAAAACAAATCCCACAAAAGTTCCTCTCATAAACTGCATTTTTTTTTTATTAAACACATAAATTTAGATTCTGATATGGCTTAGAACGGGGGCTCGTTTAGCAGCGAACCTTGGCCAGGAGGCTAGAGTAGGGAAGGTTCCAAAAATCAAGAGTTGTATGGAAAATGGTGTTTATTTAAATATCGAGACAATAGTAGTTATAGTATTATAGACGTTATCAAAAAAGGTCCGAGAGTGGGTTTGACTGTATCGTAGAGCGATAAATATATCCTATCACCATTTTTTACGAGTTTAACGAGTCTTAAGACTGTTTACATAGTGTTGGAAATTTGTAAATAACCCGTTTGACCGTTTAGCACCGGTTCTGGCTTGTTTTCGAAGGATGTCAAAAATGTAGGTCTTAGTACGTACCAAATTCACAATATAATTAGGTATTAACAAACCACTTTCCGGCTCCGGAAAAATACGAGGAGGAATCACGGGAGTAAATAATGTGAGGAATAGTTTTGTGAGGAAAGTTTCTGACTGTTTGTAAGTATCACGACGAACACTGACGAAGTATGTGCCAATTACCGAACTGATTTATTACATGTAACGTAGTTTAAGTATAGTTTACTTATACTAAAGGAGACTAAAATTCTGTCATCACATATTAAATTTTGCTACTCTGATTCCGAATCATTTCCATACACATAGAGCTCTGGTTTTTAATCATTATTCACAGTTTTTAGTACTTTATTTTGTATAGTGGACTATGTAGTCGGGTGTCGAGCACGCACCAGAAGTTGATAAACAAATACGACTTTGAGTATGCGGCCCACGTAAAGTATTATCTGCGTCGAAGCATTGTTTGTTTCATTTCATATTCAACAAATTGACAGTTCCATCACGTCGACTTCTAAATGTACGCTCGGCCTGGTGTGTGTGTACAAGATTATGCTCTATGCCGGGATTGAGGAGTGTAGACTCGTACGGTCTTCATATTGTGCGCGAGTCCGCGCGAATTGATAAGGTAAATAATAAAATTTCACAAGTCGACCCAAATGCAGCGCTGTCTTGTTGATTTCCGCAAAATATTCTGAGCGCATTGCATCCCATTCTCTATTATTGAATAGAAAAACTCAACGACTGCTTGCTTATGTATGAGATATCTGGACACACGCAGCATTACAATATTCTGAACTAAGGTAGGAACTAAGGTCCAAAATCGTTATTTTATTTTTTAAAACGAATTGAAAGGAAACAAGGAAACAAATTATTTATTATACTAAACTTAAGGATTGCAATACCGGTAGGTGGGAATTGGACAACTGGACGCCAGGACAATTAGACGCGCACTGTCGTAGACACGTATACAGAACGTAGACGAGGAATTTTAATCAGTTTCTATCTACTACTTGGTAGTTTTTACTCTTAAAATATTTTTTTTTTATTGCGGATTGAAAATTACTATGCCTAAGGCTTTATATAAAATAAAAAATCCTTTTTTCGTTGGAACTTACACAAATGCACTATTAAATCATATGCATATTTAAATTCCCACCAACTATTAAATCATAATATAATAATTTAAATATAAATAGTAATAGTAATATTAAATATATATTTTTTAAAGTACCTAACGCCTATTTATTTTCGAATTGCGTGGCGTCCAGTTATCGCGGCGCCAAATCGTCCTAGATCCCCGGTAGGTATCCTAATATTTTTGAATACCGAAACACCGGTATTAATTCTTACAGAATAAAAGTAAAGATATAAAAAGTGCAATAATACAGGTAGAATTTTCAGTGGGTCATATACATATTATCGAAGAAAACTCCATTGATTGAAAGATCATTCGAAGAAGAAAGTGCCAACAGTTCAACTACTAGATATTTGTAAACATCAGCAATTGTATCATATCTTACCTTTACATATTTTTCAAGTACATACATACCTATTTAGATATTTTTGCTATAATTAAATATGTACATATTATTATGAATAAACAATATGTATCTATTATTTATACCTACTTACTTTTCCCTCCACTACCCGCCACGTCTCCACACCCGTTATGCGTGCGTATAAGTACCTACCTGTGTCCCTAAAGTGTCCCAGGAGCAACTTCCCAAGACCTTGGTTGGTGTGCACTATAATACAAAAAATAAGACTATTCTCATGTCAATTGAATCGCGTCAATTTGAACAAAAATCCATGTTTATGAAAAAACTATGACTATCCATACTACCTAGGTAATACACTACATGAAGTAATGATTAGACTTTTTTATCATTTTATTAGAATCCTAGAATCGTTTGTTACATTAGGAGGCCAAGTGACCTCCAAGGTCTAGCGAGCCAGCTGGCTATGGTCAGCTGGCTCTGCTAGTAAAATATTAATATTAAAGATGTTGTTATATACATATATATATTTATTCGTGATACTGTTTTTCAGTATGTTTCACGAATACCGGTATTCGATAGGAAATACCGTAATACCGCTATAGGTATTTTCATCGGTATTGCAATCTTTAATTATAATTTAATTATTCTTATCTCATACACTTCAGTTTCTACCATTTATATTATTCTATTATATTTATTCTATGTACCTACCTACCTACGTATCGTGTCGTGAATTCGTACCGTAAAGCAGCACCGTTGGAATGCACGTGTCAAACAGGCGTGTAACGTGAGTCCCAGACATTCTGCATCGAGTTGAATGTTGCTCCAATCATTCCCATTCGGACAGCGGTTTCTGTTTTAAAAAATATATATTACTCGAATCGAATCGACTAAGTGTAATAATATATGAGACACGATCTTTTTACAAGAATCGGACAACCCTAACGATACTTACCTCAATATAATTATATACCATCGTAAATCAATTTTATTGAAAGGTAAGCAGTTGCATTACAAATAGTTAATTTGTCAAATAAATGACATCCGCCCAATGGAGGATATTCAATCGATTGATACTATTAATAGAAACATAGGAAAGTGGTAATGGCGGAAACTCGTCAATTACATTCGGCTTTGCTTTAGTGCGTTTCTAATTAGTCGAACACAAACCGCATTGTCCCTTTGTTGGAAACAAACCCGCGGTGCTTCAAGTTTAAACGACTTGGTGGTTATTAACGCGGCTTTGTGTTGGGAACCGTTAACTTTTTCGAATATTCATTGACCATGATAAATTTCATTTCATATTACGAGTTTTCCCTTTTTAGGATTGGTTTTTAGTCTCTTCTGTCAAGTTTATGACAAATACGCGTTTTTCAACAATGCATTTCACCGAATAATAAATCGCGCGGCGTTATAATTTCTTTCTCAATGTCCACGGCTTGTTGAAAATTTATGTGAAGCATTAATAATCAAATATTACCAACACCAATTAAAAAAAACAATGAAATTTATTTTCTTTTATTACAAGAGTGTAGGTAGATATATATTACTTAGGTAAATAACAATCCCAAAATATACTAAAATTCTTTTTCTTATCCTTGTTCATGTCCGCTCCTTCCGTACGTCTTAAAAAATAAATTGTAACGTCATAATATTTTAGCAATACTTACCATAGAGAAGTAGACGAAATGCCGGGTCCAAACTGGCAACATGTCGCGCGACAACCTCGTTAAATCTTACGATAAGTATGATAATTATCGTAAAATTTAACGAGGTTGTCGCGCGACATGTTGCCAGTGTGGACCCGGCATAATACCCGCATCCAGCTTAAGCCCCTACCATAAGTATTGCTTCAAGTGTTGGTTTTTCATCGTAATATATGAGTATTAATCATCATCAGCATCTCAGCCACTCACAATCCACTGCTGGGTAGTAAACTCTCGTAGTGCAGTGCGTTAGGCGCTGGCCTTCTATCCGGGAGCTCTGGGTGTTTGTGATTGTTCAAATTTAATAACAACCACTTTGTCCGAAAAAGCAAGGACATGGTTATTAATAATTTTAAAAAAATTCACTGCTGGATGACGGCATCTAATTTTTGCTCGACTACTAGTACAAATAGGATTAAAAGCGACTTATATATTATTATGTTTCTTCAAATCTATTTAAAACACCTCTGTATAGTTAGTTTCCTTTGTAATACTTTTGATGAAAACTTCATCAAATTTCAACTTTATAAATATCAAAATAATGTATATATAGGTACGTTTAACAGCTTGAACAAAGGAATTGACAATAATTCAATCCTATGAACTTACCACTGTATTTCATTAGGGCCGGAAAAAACGAACTGTAATTGATTAATTTCTTCAGTTCCATTATTATTTTCTATTAAGAGCCTTGTTCGAGTCCACTTTCTACGAAATCGTCAACTCATTTGAAGACATGCAACGATAAGATAAAAATAAATAACAATAAGAGAACGAAAAAAAAACAAAACGTCAGTCATCAAGACGAAAATTTCTCGCGTTTCAATATTGTCAGCCACCCGTGGCCATTACAAACACACCAAACATCAGAACTATTAAATCGTCTTTTCGCAGTTGGTATCATTTCAATAAAAAAAGGTAATCGAAATTCATGTATTAAATTGTGAAATAGCAACATTGTGCAACGACAGAGAATTAATGTCAAAATGTACGGTCTTTTTCAAAAATTGAGACTTGGGCCGCCACATGCATTCAAAGTTGCCAAAAAATATGCGAAATACTTCAACAATTTGCGGTAACTTGCAGTGACCAGCGGTCACATTTGTGGTAACTGCGAAATTATGTTTTCAGCTACTGCATATGAATAGCATGCAGAAAACTAAGATAACATATCATAATATTATATGATAGTATAATACTGTTAGTCTACTTCCTAGTAGAATTTAAACTGGATATTAACGTGTCTACAGTCTCGAATCTCTCAAAAAATATTAGTTACAATCAAGTCATACACATTTAAGATAAAAAAAACTTAAACTGTTGTCAGTAATAAAAATTAGGCCGGCCCATACAGACAGCAGAAAACTGCATGCATGCGGTTTTTACGGTTCGTCGATTTACGAATGCACCACATATACGCACGTGCTACCGTATAAATTCGTGTGGTAACTTTTTTTAGATATCGCAGTTTACCGCAGTCTACTGTAAGTAGATTGCGGTGCTTGTGTGGACAGAGCCTAAGGGTATTTACTTTACGAATAATTACGTTAAGAATACACACATTTATCTAATAGGTATATTTTTCAACTTATTCAATAATATTGTTTGACTATTAAATTAATTTAATATAATAAATGTAGGTTTTTGACGCACTCCAGTAAAAAGTTTTACTTCCAAAAACCAACGCTTGGTTTCTACTTGGATACGTCTGCATCAGAACAATGGTACACGACTACGCGACACACAATGGCCTACCTCGCCCGAAACCTTTGCGACGGCGAGACCTCGTCAAACAGAGACTTGGTCTGAAATACAGGACTATGTTTTCCAGGCATTGCTTCATACACTGGTTGATTTTTGTAGGAATAACATTACTATTCTAGTCTCGTAGCAGAAATTTAATTATAGCTAGACACATCAATAATTATTTAATGTTAAATATCTTGAGTAATATCATTGTGAGAATAATATCATTAACAAATGCATAATATTATGCAATGTAGGTATACTTGTTGCAAAACAGCGTTGGCAGCTATACAATATTAATTATATTAGGTACCCATCAATAATAATTGTATTGTTCTTTAAATTTGACCTCATGAACTTACACGAAAATGAACTGATAAGAACGTATGTATAGTATAGTACATACTGCCCAAAATACTACAAATTTTAAGCATTGGAGAAATAATTTTGTACCATTTTTATACTATATAAGTACATAATAATATGTTGTCGAGCTGTTAAAACCTCCAATTTAATAATTGTGAAAACTATGTTTTTTATATATTTCCTATTCATATCTATTACATTGCATATAATGGTAAAATCCCCCCCCCCCCCATCTCAAATTTACATAGTAATTATATTAAAACATTAACAAACACCCGATCATGACGAGAGCTTTAATACTTATGTACTTATATATCTATTATTTATTTTTAATTAACTATTTTTTTTATTCTACGAATATTTATAACTATGTATAATTATATAATAAACCGATCGCCTAAAGTAACTCAATTTGGCAAACGCTTCAGGGATTATTAAAACCCATTAGTTAAAATTTGTCGCAATTAAGGTTGACTCCTTTAGCATAGTGGTATATTTGATACCCGAGAGATGCAGGTTCGATTCCTGCGGGGGTGTCTTACTTTTTTCAAAAAGATTTTTTCTATTGGTTAATATATTATTTTATCAGAAGTGTTTTCAAAATTATGTATGTTCAATCTATTATTTAGTTTAATCAAATTATTCATAGATTTATAAAAACAAAATTGAATTCTACCTCATCTTTGTGCTTATAGAGCAATTATTTGTCTCTCCTGTAATATTTCAAATTTATCACATCGAAGATTTCACAGCTCAACTACGATATATTATAATATTCGGTGATAGGTACTTTAAGTTAAAACTTTTACTTAAACTTTTGGGTTAAAATAAAAATAAATGTGAATAAAGTCTCTAAAATAAAATCACAAAAGTAGTCACACAACAAGTCACAAGAGTCGGCAATGGATCAATCCACGCAGTTACATCTGGTTCGGCTTGGAGAATGGCTGAAACTCCTTCGGGAAAAGCATATAAGTTGTATACATTTTATTTATCCTATATTTTTTACATCATTTTGGGCCGAGAATATACCTAATATTATCATTGTTTTTACTAATGAGATTGAAATCTCGTTTGAAGTCAGCGTCGGTTGTCTTTGACGCAATCGATTCGTTGGAATATTTAAAAGGGGGTCTTGAAACAGTTCAAACTAGTCACACAATTACTCGATTAACTCTTTAAAAAATCAGGAAACATATTCATCACAAATTGAGTGTGCAACGTTGCCGCAAGTATAACATGATAACTACAAAGAGGGTCTCGGATCTAACCACTTTTGTTCAAGAATGTTATTTACCAGATAAAGACAAAATTTCATACGAATAAACGTAGTTTTTTTTTTTGGTACTGTTCGGTTATACGGAATACAGCGGAAAACGCATTTTGAAAATACCCGATATACTGGATTATTTGTTAGTTTGGGTTAGTTTAGGTTAGGTTAGGTTGGGTAAGGTTAGATTAGGTTTGGTTAGGTTAACCTAACAAATAATCCAGTTTATCGGCTATTTTCAAAATGTGTTTTCCGCTGTATTCCGTATAACCGAACAGTACCTTTTTTATTTATTTTTATTTATTAAGGAAACAAACAGTTACATATTGATAACAAAAATTTTAAATATAAAAATGAAAAGTTATTGCAACCAGCAAAGTTTCCATATATACATTATAATATAGTTAAGCCTAACAAGATAGAGATTCAGAAAGTTGACATTTTAATTTTATTATTTAATGTGGAGTGCCTCAAAATCAGTCAGCGCTTCGGGCACCACGACCTTAAGCCCGCCACTGCTTGAAGTACTTAACTATTAGATAGTGTAAACGGTGGTACGATTTATAGACTTCAATGGAGTATTGATTACCAATAATGAATAAGAGATTTAAGGTCATGTAGCTGTTTAGCTTTATTTAAAAATACATTCTCATTCAAATATAATATAATATATTATATATATATATTTTTAAACAATAAAGACAAGAGTTTTGATTGACGTTTGGAGATAATAATTTATTTATATAGACTTAAGATTTCATCTAAATTCATTATTCAAATCAGTACTGAATTGAATCACGAAAAGAAAAAAGGGCGATATAAATTGCAATCTGAGGTAACTAGAATATACCTCAGAATCAAATTATAGAGGATAACTTTTAGATGTTGGTATCTCTTCTTTTTAAATCAAGTAATTCTTGCTCTATACTTGATAATTATTGTAATATATGAGATCAAATAAATTGTAACACAAAAACCAACAAATCAAAGGAAAACGCATTGTTCTTATCTGTTTCTAAGCAAAGGTATCTTTGAATAGGAAGTCTAGAGAGCACGTTGAGCCTACTTATAATAATAACTACTTCTTAATACCAAGAACAGAATGTTTCTTACGAAGACGTTTAATCAAGAGAGAGCGATCATTATTATTATTGAGTCGATGTGCGTCTTGTAGCCAGTTATTGTTTGTTGTAAAGTACGAGTAGTTTTGAAAGATTGCGTGAGGTCAAAAGGTTAATCTCGGGAAGAGAAAAAAACTATACTAACACAGCCATCATATTGTAATAATTTAAAAACAAATTGCTTTGTTTTGTTTGATTTGAATCACTTAATGAACACGGTCTTTTAATGAGAGCAACAAATACGTATGTAGATACATAGTATATGTTTATTAAATCCACCACAGCGACGTTTTATAAACGAAACATACGAGACTTGCCAAGTTGGTGGTAGATTTCAGATTTTAAGCCCCACGTTAAAAATACAGTAAAAAATCTTTTGTATGATTTTTTGAGCAAAAGAAAATGACCAAAAATAATTTTTAAATTGAATAAAATAATATGTCAGATATTTTTACCCCCTACAGTCAAATTCTGTCAAATAGTCGCCATGTGATATTATGTACGCGCATGAAACTTTATGATGTTTCAAATAATCATATTTTTGTGTAGTTTTTTTAGTAATGGTTTTGAAATTCTCTATAACGTTTTCGATCAACTGAAGAAAAAAAATAGCACAGAAATACGTGATACCACTTTGGCGACCTTATAGATTGTCCTGAGAAAAACCCATTGATTTTTTAACCGGTTAAGTGCCCAGAGCGTCTTTGCACGCCTTAATTACACCGATTCTTACGTTAATTACTATCAATTAACTAATTGCGGCATAGAAAGGATTAATAATATTATGTAAAACATACTATTCTCATTTTTATCAAATTAGAGTGACCGTACTACAAACAAGTCGAAGACTTGTTAAAAGTTGTTCGGTTTTCATTGACTGATGCTTGTTACAGTCATCCTGGATAATACTAAAGTTATTGATACTAATTATTTGAAAGAAACTTTCCACAGTAGATAATCGATATGATGGAATACAATAATTATTTATTATTATATTAAACTCATGCTTCTCCATTTGATTGGTTAACAATTATTAGGAATAATATGCAATGTAAGTGCAGACATATATTTAAATTTATTATGTGTACCTATATACACAAAGACTAATTAATTTTTTAACAATTCGTACACAGCTCGACTTACGACCAAATGTAGGACGTGTCTTGCTCGTAATTCGAGGAATACCCGTAGCATGAATTTAATATTGTTCAACAATTATAATTATGTTAATGCTAGAAATAGTAACAGCACGTTTCATAAAATGACCCACAATTTAGTTTAAATTTGTCATTAATCATGAAAGCCTACTGTACTTTTCAGGACGAACTTATTGAGCAAACACCCAGTGGCAGATTATACCATTGGCGCATAAGACATCTGCGCCAGTGCTTAGGGATTCGAACACGAATTAATTATATCTAATTTGACAAATGAGGAATATTTTGGGAGAAGAAAATTAAATTAAATTAATGATAACGTTGGTAAATTAGTGACCCCACTCGAATCGACAATATTATGTAATCGGAAACACGGTTTCTCCTGCTCATCAAATCTCTGAAAAGACAGTTAAATTGAAGCGTTTGTCATATTTTATTTCCAATGTGTGAACGGAGTTGGCAACACAAAAAGTTGCCAAACCAATAATTTCTTATCGTGATTTTCAGTAAAGCGATTTTTTTTTGGGAAATTGAACCCGCGCTTTGGAGGTGGCGGTGGGCTAAGATAGGAGGGTGTATACTTGTATATTAAAACAAAGAACCTGTAATACAAAATAAACACAATAATTGCTGGATGAATCTGGTACCTATACAAGAGAGATGGCTAAATCGTACAAATACGAGTACCTACTTTATGGAAGAATAAAAATATTAAGTAATACCGGTATTTCGGTACCTATTTCACATTGAATACCGGTATTCAATGTGAAATACCTATGTGAAAAAAACAATTCAATTCAATTCAATTCAATTTTAATTTATTTTACATATTGTGGACATTACAAATTATAAGTTTAAGACGTTCACAACATGACATTTAGAAACAAATAAATATTAAGTATTAAAAAAGTATTTTGTAATATTGTAATTATGCAATATTAAGTTATTCTATAGTATAAATGTGTAAATACAAAAAATATGAAGTATATAGGTACAAGGAAGTACACCGGATGAGTTAAGCAGACCCTATTTTAAGAATTTATAAAATAACGTCCACCTATACTCATTCTCACGTAGATGGAATATATCAACATCCGAAGCAATTTGGTTGAACAGAGTTATTGCTCTACCAATTGGCATCACCAATGGCAGGTTAGTTCTGCTCCTCGGGAGAACAAACAATTGATGCTCCCGATTTCTAAGATAGTTATCAGGGACACACAAGTCAATATTACCAAGAATGGCAGAGTTCTCATTCACACCACGTATTAGTCGAAAAAAATACGTGGCCAAATATTGATATCTTCTAGTACTTAAACTACAGTATGTTAGCATACCTAAGAGAAAGTCAGTTGGATAAAGCCACGGATAGTATCCATATAACCTCAAATAAAGGAGTCTCAAAAATTTCTTTTGAACTCGCTCCACCATAAGGTCATATACCTAGATATAAAAACCTTTCTAAAATGTTGATATTTTATAGTATATAATAATATGTAAACATTTAAAAATATGTAAAGGTAAGTTAACGCAACAAGAATAACAATAAAGTGTTGTTCTATGTTTACTAATACATTTTATTTCCTCTTTCTTAATACCGAATATTCCAGCATTTTATGATTTTTAAAACCGGTATTTTGGTATCGAAAAATACTGGGATACCGGTATACAACATTTTCGCATCAGGGTTGCTTGTACCCGTGTCTGGAAATCTGTATGTATGCAGTTGGTTGTATCACAGCTCTCCGTGAGCTGCTGTATTGAAAACCGATGGCCGTATAGTATTGAGATCAAATTCATATCTAATAAAACACTTAAGGGCGGACGTGCATTTTCGCGGACGTTATATTATACCATTTTAAAAAAAATCGGTTAGGTACATGTTCAAACACGCGCGTTAACATGATCTTACTCCCTACTTCAGTTTTAGTTTGTCAATTTATGGCTACGGCCGGATGTTGTAGCTTAACCACTGGGGAATGCCAAAAGAAATAGCGTATTTCAAAAAAACACTACCGTATTCTTAGGTCAATAATTATTATAAAGCAATCATTATTCGTAGGATGTTTATCACACTTGAATGGTCAATGACATAGCTTATAATGAGTGTCTTTAGAATTATCTTCAAATGTGTTAATCTTGCCCATTTTTTGAATAATAAAATGCCTAATTCTTGTCAAATTTGGGAGCACAGAGATTATCAATATATTTTTTTATCGTAAATATTTCACTATAATAATGTCGACATAAATTATACTGATGGTTTTATAAATGCGTTTAAAAATTAATAAACATAAAAAATCTTAACACCACTGTACATGCATATATTGAAATATGACTATATTCTAGAACGAGAGGTTTAAAAGAATATTATATTATGTAATAAAAATACTTCATGCAGTCATCAAATGTCTAAAATAAATATAAAGGATAAAAAGGCTTCAAAATTATATAAATAGATTATTTACAACGTTTAAGGAATGTCCAGGATCATGCTTTGAAAATGCAATAAAAGCTCCATTTTGACCTACGCTGAGCATGTCCCCCTTTAAAACTACCGGAATACAAGCCTAAAGACATAGTGGGTAGGTGAATAAATTAATATACCTACCTACTGTCTTAATAATGACTTATGTGAAACTTATATAAAATTCTGAATGATTCAAAAGCAAGTGTTCGTAAGTATCAAGTCGTACCTGTCAAATAACTAATAATAGTAACAGTGCTATTAACGTTATTACCTATTAGATATTTGATACCAATCAATATCAAATTAATGTTATTATTGTATGAAAATGGAACATTATTGTCAGCAATCCCCCACAAACAACGCGGTATTTTTTGATCTCAATGCTATACGGCCATCACGTTACATTACGACAGCTGACGATGAACTCTGAATAATTAAATGTAAGTCATTGTGCCTACCATAACATGCACAAAATAGTTTATACTTACTCGTACTTAATTATTATAGAATTTGATTTGTGAATTTGTAAAAAGTGATTTCAATTCTGTGATCAGATAGACGTAGAACTATTATAGATAGTTTATAATGACAACATAAATATATTTAATTATGTCTCGACTCAATTTATGCTTCAATAAAATATCATTCTATTTTTTACAGTCCGTTTCTATCAATCGTATTTCCTACAAGTCACCAAACTGACCCAGCTATCAAGTTTTCAAACTAATAATAGGTTGGTGGAGTGACCAAACCTAAACCAAGTTTCAAGGCATATTATGGCTTGTTCGTCGCCTCATTGCGGTGCAGCTCACTATCTTCAAGAGAAACACACAACACACAAGAGAACTCTTGAAATGTGTATAGATCCGATTGAAAGTTTGACGATAAATCATAATATTATATTCAGGGGTATTCTTGGTTTTAATTTGATAACTGATTTTATTTTCCTAGGTAGGTAGGTACCTATTATATAAAATACCGCGTACGGCCTACTAAGAGATTGATAGTTACGCATGTTATGAGCCGATAAGACCCATTCTTTGGACCAAAACATATTATATTATAATCAGAGCGTTGGAGCGTAGCACGGAGCACTGGAGCAATGGGATTTTACCCGGAGCACCGAAAATTTGTAGTGCTCCACTGATCCGGATGTTTTTTTTATTATTAAATTTTCGTCCTAAAATCCAATGAAAGTAGTTTATTTTGACACTGGAATTATTTTACATATGCCAATGCTGCCGAGTGATAAATAACTTCACTTTTTGATAGAAGAGGCAAATAATGAGAGACGATTTGCTGACGGTTTTGTTTGATAGAATTAATAATGAAAATGACGATTATTTTAAAACTACTTATTTTTTAACATTTGTATACATGTAATACTTATTAAAAACTTTTACCCGGAGCGGAGCAGACCCTGGAGCGGAGCCGGAGCAAGTATTAGGTCCCGGAGCGGAGCAACTCAAAAAAGGGTCCGCTCCAACGCTCTGATTATAATGATTGTGCTGATTGATAAAAAAAATAACCCACTATCCACCGATCAATAGTCAACATTGAACGACATTGAGAAAGATCCCAAGGAGTTATATTTCTGATGATTTGTACCGTTTACTCTTAAGATCTTGGATAAATCGAAATTTTTACAAAATGTTTCCCCTTCTCACCGAAATTTTTCATGTTTTTCAATTTTTTTTTTGAGAGATTACATTCGTTTATTTTAAATTCCGGTGTCTGTCGGCATTTTAGACTAGTATAGTTTCTCAAAAATCTTGTTGTTGATTTCTAGATCACAGCCTCTACTGACAATTACCTACCTATGCAATATGATATTCTATCACATATTCTGTATGATCACCATAGTCTACCTACTTCAAAAACTCACCCTTCGCCACCGATATATAATATACCTGCGACTGCCTGAATAGCCACGTTAATAATTATTCGAATCTAAAGGGGTGTGGTCTCTATATAGATCCTCATTAGTATGAGGTGTTTTTAGTCCTGGCTTTCGACAACAACACAGCACCGAGCAACAAGAACAAGATCGACAATAAAAAAGGTCAAGTTCAGAATCGTGACGCGAATCCGATCGTGAGGGGCGTGCATGACAGAGACGGCCGCATGCTTTGTGTATTTCCTTCTCCTTTTGTCGTGCCTGAGAGATGTGTGCGCCGATTTTGATTACTTACTCGTTAGTGCTAATTTTAATAAATAATAATAATATACAAATATTCATATAACAATACAGCTACTTACTACTTTATACATAAGTACTTGTTTTTCAAATTAGATAATTCTGTGTGTCAAAATCACACTTTTTAGGAGAGCTAAAATAATACTTAGGTAGAAGCATAGCTTCTGTTTTTTGTAATTAAATATCTCCACTCCTATCTGCATGTCGTTATCTCCATCTACTTCCTTGGTTTCGGGGATGCTGTATTTCTTTTTACATAGTTCATCTATCACAATACATGTATTCCGACCCTTATTTCCCATTTGACCTATTATTTCATGAGGAGTCTTTTCAGGTGGTTTTGTGTGTACCACCCATGGGACTGCCATATGGAATCGCCACATGTTCACCTGTGGCATGCTAACAATCACTAATACTATGCGTATAGTTCATCCAGGTATCCAGCTTCGACTTCCATTTTTTTGATAAGGGCAGGCACTCCAGTTCAATGTGGACTGTTGAAGGTTTTGTAGAGTTATATTATTTTAGTCTTCTTTGATTAGAGTTTTTATCTAAAGTGTCTCAGTAACCGTTTATAACATTGTTTAACAGTGCGATTCTTCTACAAACTTATATGCTGATATCGTTTTGAGAAGTTATGCGTGATCTCAGATAATATATTAAATCAACTGACGTATTTGTATTCGTAGTTATCTACCATAACACGTTTACATAATAATATATTATATGTTTACAGAGTTTACACAAAGGTGAAGGCAACGGGGTACCACTAGATACTATACAATTTCAGTTTTAGCCAGTTTAAATAGTAATATTTTGTAATTTTTTTCGAAATGTCTGCAAATGGTAACGCGTTGTTTACAAAAGGTTCCCAACTGGTTACATGCTTTATCCCTTTATCATAATTACTCATCCTTGTATCTTCATATACGCAAATCCATGGTCATAGTTTTGTATAGTCTTTTTCTTGAAATTTCAGTTACCCATCGCATCGTCCTACGGACTTTGACATACATTCATGATTTCAAAAGTGAGCCCATTAATTATTATTATTTTAGGCGTGTATTGGAAACAGGTATCAGTAGGTATTGTACTATCGATTTATATATTTTAAAAAATCCCGTTGTTTAATAAAATGACTATAAGCTCCAATCATCGATTAAATAAGATTGATACTCAACGGAGTCTTTGATCAACAAATTTAATTATACTTGAAACTATGTGATTAGAGAAATAAATTATTTTTTCTGAATAATAGGTATATAATTATTTAAATTTTACTTTGATGAAAGATGAGAGGAACCAGAAAAAAATAATATGCAGGGCTGCCAAAATTTATTAATCTTAGCAATGAAAAATAATGCCTCCAAATTGCTATTGTAAAATACGTGAGATTCACAATATAACATAACCAATAACCATGCCCAATGCCAATAAAAGTGACCGCAGGGCTCAGATTGGACGGTTGTTGAGATGATGATCTTTGTTAATGCTATTCATATCGTAAACACGCATGGATCGATACGAGATTACACGCTCGCGAAAATGCTCATTCAAGCCATAAAAAAGGTAATATTTTTTAATGTCCTTACCTGCATGCTTGTATATTATTTTGTATGGCATAAGTTTTATGGGCATTATTGAAAATTGTATTGTTACATTGTATTACTAAAATTTGGAAGAAGTTTATTTAAAAAGTAATATTATTATCTATACGTCCATGCACGTACAGAGAAAAATTGTTTAGGGGGGATCCATATGAAAAAAATATCCATATTTTATTTTAATTGGTTTTTAATGTGGGAACAGAAAGTGGGGCTTGTCAAAATCTAGCAGGTGCCACTGACTTCTAAATTCTCCAGTCTCGCGGAATATCGCATTTTTTTCATGTACGTTTCCCATTGCCAGACACTCTTTGAGTCCAGTGATAAACATCCGGCCAGCGGGTATACTGAAGGGTATTTACTCACGACTTATTGCGACACATCGCATCCACACGTCGTTATCAAGTGCGCGTGATCGGTTATAATTATTAGAATCGTTAGTGTCCATTTTTGTTGACCGCGCTGTCTTGTCCATTAGATATGTCCCAACATTGGCGGCTCTCGTGGTGCAGTGGGTAAGGCGCTGGCCTTCCACCCGAGAGTTCTGGGTTCGATTCCCGGTCATGACAAAAACATTTATGTGTTTTTCTCAAAGCCTGGGTGTTTGTGATTGTTCAAAATTACTAACAACCACCTTGTACGAAAAAGCAAGGACATGGTTACTAATAATTCAAAAAAAAAAAAAAAAAAAAACATTGGATGCCCCAGATAGTTGTGACAATAATATTTTATGAGTTCCACGGGTCTTTCAGTTTCCACATTCCTTGCGTGTCGTAGAATACCGAGAAGAGTGGGGCCACTCGTTGGGAAGGCTGTTCGAAGCAAATCATCCGGATCACGATCATTCAGTCATGAAGTCCTGATGAAAAAGAAGAATAAATAATATTTCTTTTACCCAAATAATGGAGGTACGTAATAACGAAGGTCCTGTAACTCTGCAAATAGAGTTATCGATGATGTCTAGGGTTTGCAGTCCCGGGATTGAAAAAAAATGGAATCCCGAGATAAGTTTTCATACGAGGTTTAATAAAAAAAACAGACGTCTTTGCATTAGATAACAGTTAGATTAAAAATAAGAAAAGACAGAGAAAATAATATACGTATTTATTGAATCATGGCTGTTAATTATCGTTTTTAGCTGCCAAATTTCACATATATTTCGATGTTTCGGTATTATTTATACGTATGGTATATACTATATCAGTGATTGTTTATCTAAGCATTCTAGATAATGTTGGTTCGATGTGTTTGACTTCTTATAATGTGAATGGTTAGTGTTGAAAATGGTCGATGAATAATTACAAAATATATTCTACTATCCATCCATCCGTAACAATTCAAGTTTAAGATTTTATCTTGTAAATATCTAGACATTTAATAATTTATGGAATATCTAACCTACTGAGTGAGTGTAAAATATTGTATAGAAATGATTATGTATTTTGACAGATGCCCAACAGTGTGAAATTTGCTACAGATGATTTGCAACGAATTTAATTATTATTCTTAAAAGAACATTTATTTATATTCAAATTAGTATAATTTCGCTCTGTACGTATTTGAGGAAAACACAGAACAGATTAATAAGATATAAATGTGAAAGCCCGTTGCCCTGGACCAAGGTTTTGAAGCCGGGCTATTTTTATTATTTTATGACTCTCATAAAATATTGAATATGCGTTTTGTTTACGTAATGATTTCATAATGAATATTGTGATACAGACGTAACTATTGAAAATATTTTTTTCTTGAACACAACACGTTTAAGTGTTTTTCTTATTTATCCATTCTGTTAGTCTGTTACACCACACCCCGTAGGGTAAGCCATTTTCTATTATTCTTGTGTTACCTGGAGATAAATAATATATATGTAGGTAGTTGGAAGTTGGAACCTAGGTACTGATTAAATTAAATTAAATTAAATTATATGATGCAGTATAATTCTAGTAATTGAATATGTATTGCGAAGTTACCTACTGATTCAAATTTTTCTCCGGTCCGCGATTGTAGATAATAATTTAAGTCGGTACTTAAATGATAATGTAATGAATAAGCAACCGGCTTTTAAATAATGTAATCAAATTTTCAATAGTGCCGTAGTTAGCCTATTAGAGAAGCACGTTATTAACTATTTCGAGAATAATGTAATGACTCAACTCAGTCGAAGTCATTATGTACGACTAACTTTACTGTGTAATCTTACGCAAATTGGGCACATTATTTCACGCATACGCTACCGTGCCTTAATCTGTAATTGGCCCAAACGAAATTTAGCGTTTTACCTTAAATTGTCCCTAATTCCCATTCTTTGGCCTTGTGTATAACTACCGTTTCCACACAATGTATCAAGATTATCTCGTTGCGAGTGCAAAACGTATAATTTTCATACATGAAAGAAAACTGAAGAAATTCACGCATATCCCTAAGCATATAGTTGTATGTAATTTTTGGATCATTCCTTAGAGCTTGGATATTGTTGAATTTATTAACTACCAGTTAACAGTACGGTTTCACGTCAATTACAGGTCCTATTATCCGCTAGAAAAAGTCAGTTAGCTAAATTGAACATGCTGTCCTTGTCTTTTGATGTAGGTACGTAACATCCGTAAATCAGTCAATCACTAGTATGAAATTCACGACACTATAATTTAATAACTTACCTTTTTAATTGATGACCTTCTCAGACTGCAGCAAAAGAACAATACAAATTTAAACAGTTCAAAATAAAACGCCACCGACGCATGTTAAATAATGTTACATCGTACTGAGCAATGTTGATATCAGATACCACGTGTTACTGTAGTAAATTTTTATTGAACATTGCATGAGGAAATGTTAAAGCGGGACAGCATATTTTTTTCAGCTAACTGCCATTCTAAATCGAATCGAGTATATTATAATACTACTTCGTTAGATGAAAACGAGTAAGTTTAGGAAAGTATCACTATTCGTATTGTATTATGTATTCCCTTTAATAAAAATAATAATAATACGTGATTATACTAATATGTTTAAAGATAATAACGTAGTGCCTCTCACGAGGATTAGATTAAAATATGGAGTTTAGGGGTTACACCACTGACATACACATCATATAATTATGTAAGTCATCGAAATATTTGTGTTACAAATGGGAGATGAAAACAATGGACCTTCTGGAATATAGTCGTTAGAACGATGATGTGCTGGAAAATCATTGTTGAAAAGTAATTTTTACATATTGATAACTAGACACCGGACATCTGGAGTCCTTTTTTTTTGGGACGGACTCGAATATTACAACATTTTTTAATTAAAAAATGCGTTAATAATTTATGGAACATATGTTTTTCAGAAAAATAAGTTGTACGATGTAGTAGGTACAATGAAATATGAAATAAATGATATTGATAATATGTGCAAGAGACTTTATCGATACTTAATTATATAGAAACGCTGCTATTAGTAGATATACTATACTATTTAGAGAAATTAATGAAGCGCTTACGTATAGAGTGGAAGAATTAGGTGTTAATAGTAATATCTATAATATTTTATAATATTCCACTTTTTATATACCTATTTATGAAATCAAAGTTTAAAATTTCCACTAAACTACTTCTATTTTCACTATCAAATAACAAATCAAACTTGCTCCCATGATGAGAAGGACCGGACAGCTAGTGTATTATTAAAATCGTACCAAATCTGAATGATTTCGTATATTATGTTGATACTACGAAAATATATAATAAAAAACATATTATTATATTATTGTAAAACCAATTCAACGAGGATTCAAATCAATGCTTATCAGCTCGGAGTAAGGACAGATTTTTACACAATGCACAACAGCGGCCACTTGAGAATATCAAGATACGTCTGTTATATTTACCATAACTACTTAAGTACTTAAGCCAAACTAGTAATTATTTTTGTATACTTCACATATAATACGTTTCTTGTGATACGAGAATGCAACAGCTGGATTTAGGGATGGGTAAAATGGAGAATATCGGATCTACGTGGTTAATGAAACCATTTAGAAAAAGTTTCGTACGAAAGATACTTCAAATCGTACTTTCGTGTTTCAAGCAAGTGGTTGGACATGTTGAGATATTCAATTTTAATATATAGGTACTGATGTTGTAATGTTTTTTTGACATTTTGATAGGCCATTTTCAAACACTTTATATTCATCATGCAAAATATGTAAGTATATGCGTTTTCTGTTAATTGCTACTCCCTAATACTATAAATTATATATCATAGTATTATTTCAATGAATTGTTTCGGAAGTTATCAAAATGATACAATCATAATTAGTCGACATTGACACATTGTGTATATATAGTACCTAATACCATTGATAATAAATTATTTTATCAAGAAATATTAGATATAAATAGGTATAACACAGTTGCAGTGCCTACCATTTCTTAACAAGTTGACCTTCCCTAATAGCTCATTGCTTTATCCAATCTGGGAGTTCACACATGAAACTATAATTTGATGTTATAGTAATATGGTAGAAAAAACAAAAAAAACTTAACCTGCGCGCTTGTTAACTGATCTACGTATTTTCTTAAAATCCGACATCACTTCAGTTTTGACGATTATGGATTATAGCTTAAAATTGTTGATTTGTTTTGTATTTAGTGAGTAGGTATATTTCGTGATATTTCACATTAGCTGGTTCCATTGTTTACGGGAAATGACGATTTAACGGGCTTACATATTGAATGTATTAATAGTATGTAAGATATTCATTACGGGTTTTCACAAACACTTCAGATAATCAAAATTTGTTTTTTACTTGATCCTTTACTAATAGGTAAGAAGGTTTTCACATTCTTTTATTATATTAAATTACTATATAAACGAAAATTAGCTTTTTTCGACGTCAATGTGCATTTACGATCGGTGAGTGCGCATAGTCCACGAAGAAGGCATACGCCGGGTCGTAAATAATGACTTAAATAGAATACCTAGTACAAAACATAAATCAATTAGAATTTATTGATTAATGTTTTTGCCACTCGTACCCGTTAGATATAGGGACCATTATACCACGTTTTCCTCTAGAAGGTATATAAGGTACTTTTAAACACGTTTGAACTGATTTTTTGTCCACAAAATCACTTTATATTGAGACGTCACACAACTATCACAACTTACGATGGTTATTGTACATTTTGCATTTTTGTTTATTGTTATTAAATCTTAGTTGATATTATTCTTTTGACTTATTAACTTAAAAATAACAATAATGGATGAAATATAATATTCCTAAAAATTATAATATGGCACATACAATATATAATTGTCAAGCCTCGATAGCGAAAGCTGCGTGACTATCAAATGCACTATGTAAACCTGCTATTAATATTGTTTTAAAAGCACATTGCATTGTTATTTTTTTAAGATTATCCTTTGCTTTGTAATTTTATTTTTGTAAATCCACGGTAAACATAAATTTATATACAATATTGGTATATACTACAGCTGATGATGATACATACTATTGTATGGAAATATTTCAATATTTGTATTTATATTAGTGGTAGGTACGCAAAAGCTATTCGATATTTAATTATGAAAAAACATATTCTACACGCATTTTATAAAAATGGTTTACCATTACTTACCTGCAATAAAACAAACCATCAATTTTGTAATGCGACCTTTTTAATTACAGTTTGCGAATTTGAATTCGTTTGAGTCGCCCGCACGTCGCGTTAAAATATTGGCAAGACGATTATTTTAATTACAATAATTACCATCGCACCTGAGCTGCCAGAAAAAACAACTGACTAATTGTAGAAATCCATACTAAGAATCATTTGGGCAAAAGTCTCCTTAGGATATTGGATTCGTCCACCATTTTAATGTGTTTTTTTATGGGTTGACGGTTAAAGACTTGAAAGATCCGGTCTTTATTGATAACCAAAGATACATTTTTTGATTTTTATGAACGTGTATTTTGAAATAGCAATTTAATTTAAATAAACATTATAGTTATTTTAATACTATTATCCCACGATTATTATTAAGTACCTACTAATTTTATGGATCTTAAAATAATATCTACATTTAAAAAAATTAACGTCATACTGAAAATTGTCACTTTTCACCATTGATTTTTAATCGTAGGGTACCTACGTCAAAGAAATATGTCTTTTTTACCATGTCCGATCCTATGAAATGGAGGTTTTTCGATGTTAGCCACTTGCTCAACCTATTAGGTCCACACTCTGACTCTAAGCACACATTGAAAATCAATACTTATGTGTATTTGTCAGACCCAGGATTGGAACTTGGGACCCACGATATTATAAGCCGACGAGTTAATAACGTTTAACCGACTAACACACCGATCTACATACGGGTACGAGTGGTACGACTAAACAGACATGCACTCATTTTAAAATAACGACGTTGGCAGAAACTTACAATATTAGGTGATGTTTTGGAAAATATATAGTTTGAAATAATATTACCCAAAACAAATACTTGAATTATTAGCATCGTACATATTATTTCTCGTTTAAAAATTATACATCACAGTACTAGTGAACAAGGGGCCTGCAAAGTTTTAACCCGGGCATGCCTCTAACTAATCTTTGAATGAGCGTAACTTTCAAGTCCAGAAATTACCAGTATGATTCCAAAATATTGTTTATTAATATTATATATAATTAACCCAATTAATTTTCTTTTACACTGGCTACCGTTATTCAATATTTACAACTGACTGTAATTTTTAATCAACCGTAATGCTCACCGAACTAAATTACACCTTACAATAAATTAACGCCGAAGAAAAATTTCTTTTTTCTGTAAAAAAAAAAATTACTTGTACAATTATTTTTTTTACTCTGTAATGTACTTTTTATGTTTTTTTGGATAGTGTGATGATTGATTGCGAACAGTTAACATATTGTTGTAACGGAGGTTACTTAGAATGATGGGAAAACTTTTAAACAAATCATCATTAAAATAAATTATACCTATTAATTGAGTTTTGATTTTCTCAAATTATCAACAAAATTAAGCCATATTGTACTAAGCGGATAATGACTAAAACGAAAATGTATACGTGGACACAATAATTAGATATTAGGTACGTCATTATGATGCATTATTGTTGAAATGATCTTAGAATCATATTATTTATTCGTACCTAGATAATAAAAAGAGGGACACATAAGAGACCGTCCACATTGGCAACAAGTTGCAAGAATATAATTTCCCCATGAATACTATATTCCTCAGTAATTAGACAACGAATGAGAAAAAATAAAATATAGATAAATCACCATTTTCACTTTAGCTATAGCGGTTGGATCGACAAAATATGCAGCTATCTTACCGGACTTACTAGGAACTATCGATACGTATACATAATTATGTAATACACCCACTATGGCCGCGTCATGGGTCCCAGGTTCGAATCCTGGGTCTGGCAAGTACACATAATATTGTTTTTCAATTTGTGCTTGGCGTAAGAGTATGGACCTCATGGCCCTCACAAGGCGGGGCTGACAGGGCCCTAGCCTGGGGGCCTGGCGAGGCGAGTCGACCAGATAAGTGAGATAAACACACATCACAAATTTGCTTTACTAGTAAAAAGAAGTCGCCGCGGTATTTTCCGTCAATAGTATTATTATTTAAAATTATTTGGTTGTACGATACAATATTAAATTGTGTATCACCATTTGGAAAACGCTACTGTAGTGTGTCATACTGACTTTATACTTACCAACAGGTAGGGTGGCTCGCCAAAGATCCTAGCTTGGGGCCCGCATCAGGATGTGGGGGCCATGATGGACCTAGTAGGTTGAGCAAGTGGCTGACTTGTTTCTCGTAAAAACAATATCTTTTAATACAAACCTCCACTCTGTGGAAGCCCATATGATCTTATTTGGATCGGACATGGTCGGATATGCTTCCAGTATATTTGAACATTCAGTTAAAATAATGATTGTTAGTTTATTAAACCGATAAGAAAATACATAATTCAAATCAAAGTTAAACGCCTCTTCTATTAATCGTTTGTTTATTTCGGTTAAAATTCTTATAAAAATAATAAAACCTTAATAGTTTGTTTAACAGAGCGTATTTTATTATTGACCGTTTATTAATAGTTGTTTGCGATAGATCTCGGCTAGAACTATAATAATAAACCGAGCAATAAAATATCAAAAGAGTTGCAATTTATTCAGATGTACAGTCTTCATACAATGGAGAAGGTTTTTTACTGCATTTCCGCATCATTAATTTAGATAATACGAGAGCTATGTTCACCAACCAAGGGGCAATCTATTTGTTCGACAGTTATTTTTTTAAATTCATTACAAACGTATGTATAATACAGGACAAGCTTGGTAAAATTAGGAACACTCCTTAAGCATTGAAACAATCATTTGAACAAGGGATGTAGAACACCACGATTTGTTGATTATATACGAGGGTGGGTCAATAAGTCCTTAGAAAAGCCGACAGGTGGCGCGACTAGTACTGTAAGCGGTTTGTTTTCATGCAGCGGCACTACCGATTCAGTATGCTGCGAAGTTTCAATCAGATTGGTCGGGTTGTTGTGTGTTTCTCGTACATTTAAAAAAAAATTGCTTGTGGAAAATGGAAAAATGGAAAATGGAGAAAATTGAGTTTAGAGCTGTTATTAAACATTTTAATATAAAAGGGTTAACAGCAAAGGAAATAAAAAATGAGTTGGATTTAGTTCACGGCATATCTGCTCCTACACTTGCAACTATTTATAACTGGTTAAATGAATTTAAACGTGGTCGTACATCAACAAAGGATGAACCACGCTCAGGACGTCCTGTAGAGGTGACTACACCAGAAATGATCAATAAAATCCACGATATGGTGTTAAGTATCCGAAGATTAAAGTTGAGTGAGATAATTTACAGGGATCTCAAAAGGTATCGTCATTTCTATTTTACATGACAAATTGGGCATGAAAAAAATTTCTGCAAAATGGGTGCCGCGTTTGCTCACAGTCGACAATAAACGCGGATCCGGATGAATTTTTTCGTCGCTTTGTGACTGTAGATGAAACATGGATACACCACTATACTCCCGAGACGAAAGAACAGTCAAAGCAGTGGATTGCGAAAGGCGAACCATGTCCAAAGAAGGCGAAAACCGTAAAATCAGCTGGTAAGGTTATGGCTACTGTATTTTGGGATGCACGTGGAATTATTTTCGTTGACTATTTGGAAAAAGGAAAAACAATAACAGGGGATTATTATGCATCTTTATTGGACCCAGCTGAAAAACAAAATTGAAGAAAAACGGCCTCATTTAAACAGGAAAAAAATCCTCTTTCATCAGGACAATGCCCGTGTTCACACATGTTTACGATCAATGGCTAAAATTGAAGAATTGAAGTTCGAATTGGTCGACCACCCACCGTATTCGCCAGATTTAGCCCCCAGTGACTTTTTCCTTTTCCCAAACTTAAAAAAATGGCTAAGTGGACAACGTTTTTTTTTCAAATGAAGAAGTCATCGATCGGACAAATGCTTATTTTGAGGACCTTCCGAAAACTTATTTTTCTGACGGTTTAAAAAAAATTGAGAAACGTCTAACCAAGTGTATTGAGCTCCAAGGAGATTATGTTGAGAAATAAAAAAAAAATACAAAAATAAAAACTGTTTTAATGCTTTTTTCTAAAGAATTATTGACCCACCCTCGTACCATAATAGTCATATCGAATATAGGTGGGGACCTACTAAAAACAAATAACATCATATTAGATTAAAATTTGTATGGCTATTGAATTGTTCCTAAAATAAATTGATATCAACGTTAAAAAATAAATAAAATCATGAATTTATTTTGACAATATTGCACCCTGACTATGATAAATTAGTAATCAATCTTAGATCAAAAAACATTACTTATATTTTATTATCTAATTTATTTTGTTCCGAAACTTTGACGAAGAAATTATTGGTATTTCAATTTTTCAATATTTTATAAGTACATAATTAATATAGTAAACTAAAGGATTTAGATGGATATATTATTAAAATGTAATTAAAACACAGTTATAGGTAAGTACATAAACTTAGTCTTAAGTTTCAGATTTTCGAAACCATGCGTATGTATGTAAAATGTCCTCCTTTTCGACATAAAAATAATTCATCCATTTAAAAATGGTCCTCTTTTGTCTACCATTTTTCTATAGACACGCCAAATTTCTTTAGAAAATTGGAAACTCTAATAGACACACATGTAAAGTAAAAAATATATTTGTGTAATTTAATGCAGCATAAGAAAAAAACTAATTTCACGATTACCATTGATTTATTGTTTTTTAAAATAATGTCGTAACAATATGTAACATGGACATTAACGAATTACTTATTCTTAAAAGGTGCTATCATATGAAGTTGATATTTTGACCTAAGTAGTTTTTCCAAACACAGATAAATTTAATATTGTTAAAAAAAACTCCTAAAAATAACTTGCGGGCCCTCGTATGTTTTTCACTGCTCTAAACTTGAACGATTGGTTGCCCTCCCGAAACCAGAGATGAGGAGTGTTATTACTGATTACTGTCGTAAACAAAATTAGCATCTGCGTAAGAAGCGTTTATCTAATTCAATTTATTGAATGTATTTTCCTAATGGATAATGGATTCATGGTAGTTTACTTATTTTTACTAAGTTAAAATATTTTCATTGGAAATATATTAAGTACCTATAGGTGTCTAGTTATAAAAATGCCAACTTATTTATATAGTATTGTATATTAACAACTAGGTGTAAGAAAATGCTTGAGTATGAAATCAATAATAACATTGTTAGATTCTAAATTATTTTGATAATATTTTGACAGTACCTACACAGAAATAAATCGTGCTTTTCCTTGAAATCATTTTTTTTTATTATTGAGTTATTTTTAGTCATCTTTCCATTATCGAATCAAGTTTTCGCGTATAAAGAAGTAATGTAAAATAATGAGTTTCATTAATCACGAGCTTTATCACTTCTCGCGTGTAGTCGATCGTGCGTATAGTACTGATAAATGACTTGACCTCGTCAAATCTTTGTGTGAAAACAAATTCACGTTCAGGAGATAATATATGAACGTTGAATTACAAATTAACCTGCTATATAAAGTATACCTATACATTTTTGTGTCTGTCATGTATCAAATGCTCTGTCATGCTGTGTAATACGTGTATTACATTTTTTTTAAATTTCTGGAAATAAATAATCGTTATCTACGATCGAAGTAACCATTTCTTTAACTTCACATACTTGTAATGTATCTAAAAAATCAACAAAATAAAATTCAAAAACAAAAAATTGAATAAAACTTTTCTTAAATAAAACATTACTGTGAGAGTGAAGGTGGAAAAAATAACTGACACTATTGATTATATTAGCTACCAATCTTTTCGCATTGCGGAATCATGCGTAACGAGCTTAATAATGCCTGTACACCTGCAGGTAGAGTTGGGTTTCGGGATTTCCCGACGGGAATTCTCGATAAATTTTCGAAATTTTCCATCCCGAATCTCGAGAATTGAATTTTTTAACATTTCGGGAAATCCCGGATCTCGAGAATCTTTTCTCAGGATTCGGCATTTCTTTATTATCAAATATTAATAGAAAAAACTATTTTCTATATAAAAAAAGTGGACAGAAAACACAAATCGTTCAAAGACTGATACAATTACGCCAACGTCGACTCAAAATGAGCACAATTTTTGCAACATCAGGGAATTTTGTGTCTCAAAAGTGTACGCGATTGTCAGACGCAGCGATTGACAGTCTTTGTTTTTTGAAATTCCATTTTAATAGGAGGTAATGTTTTTAACTATTTTTGTTTTCCAACTTCTATTTTGTTTGTCTTCTTACATAAATAAATAAAAATCACACTGATTCTAAGATTTTTACAGATTTTTTTAAATTTCCCGATATTTCGAGAATTCCCGAGAATTCCTTTCTCGAAATCCCGAATCTCGAGAATTCAAAATTTCATCATTTCGGGAAATCCCGAATCTCGAGATTGTGATTTTCTCGGGAAATACCCAACTCTACCTGCATCGATTTACTTGCACCAATAGTGTGCATTTTAAACTATCGCGATAATAACTTTTTGGTAAAGTGCTGACTGTCTCATCAATGTCATTGTTTCAATTTCTTTCAAGAGTAAGTGAGACGCGTTGTTGTCATTTGGTGGTACTATTTTACAGTCGTGAAAATCGGTTAAGGGGGAGAGGCATAGAAATTCATTATCAAATTAAAGCTTTAAACATATTTTAATCGATCGATACCTATCTAAATACAATGGGAAAAATAAAATATATTTTTTTATTTCAAAGAGAAAGCGACAAATTTGAAAAAAAGGCTAAAAATAAGGGTTTTACTAAAATAAATATTTATTGTTCCAAGTAATTTCTTGAAACAAAATTATCGATTTAATGTTGTTTAATAAGTTTTCTTGGAACTAGTGAATCTTTCTTTATTTAGTTATTATTAAAGTTTTAATGTTTTTTTTTTCAATCTAAAATCAATCGATTTTTACGAAAAATAAAAATGTTCAATTTTCAATAATTGCATCAAGCGAAAACGTGGGCCTGTTCAATATATTTTTCTTACTTTTTAGATATATTTAACGTAATATTTTAATTTATATTTATTATGTTATTTACTAATTACAAATTAAATACAGTCGTCAAGGACGTGCTGCCTCTAGCGGCAACAACGTGCGATACCGAAATAACTGTCATCTGTATTAGATTCTAGTTCGCATGAATAATAGGTACCTACCTCGTATGTAGATACGTGCGGTTAGTATGCATGCACATGGTAATATATTTTATTACGAATGGTCTGAAACAATTTGAGAAATTTATGTTAGCATTTATATTAAGCCGTCTTCTCATTTGTTTACTTGTATATTGATAAAATAAAGCAAACATTCATCAGTCAATTTCAATACACTGCTAGCAACGTTCCCTCTAATTTTTCTATTGTGTGTGTGCGGATCATCAATTCACGCATTTGAGCAGTGGCGTAAATATGGTTGGTGTCACCCGTCAGCCGGTGTGGTAAATTTACACCCCCCCCCCCCCACAAACAAACACATACAATTTTTCATTAAAACTTATATTGTTAAGGTAGGTATCTATTTATTAATTTCAGCGATTTTATATAATAATAACACTAACAACGATAATTTTTGAAGTACCTACTTAAATAAAAAATAGGAAATAAAGAAAAAAAGTAAAACGCCCGATGCAAAAGCCAATTTGTTGCATTTAGAAAATTTGCGGCGTCATACTGTCAACGTGAAGATGTTTTTACTTCCTTAGATAATTCATAATTATCAGCTTTGTATGAGCTACCAAATTTTTTAATTTTGCTCATGTGTTCCTTTCTTTCATGGCCACTCTTGACTAGTCATATAAATTCGGTTAAAGCACACTTGAGTGCATGGCAACCTCAGTTTGGGTAACTGCTCCTGAGACATTCTCAGTTATAAAAAAGCAATTAGACGAAATAATGTTCGCGCTTACGTAGTATGTAGGTACAAGTTAATTTTCCTGAATCATCTTATATGAAAAGACATACATATCCTGAAAAACTATCGCGTTTGATATATTATATGCATTGAATTCTATTACCATTACTTCAAGTGAATGTGAACGCGAATTTTCGAAAATGAATCTAATTATTACCCCAATAAGCAGTGGCGCACCCAGGATTTAATATTGGGGGGGGGGCAAAGGAGGAGAATGTAAATTAGTCCCATAGGCTCTTTTTCTTCTTCACAGCCTAATTTATCGGTCTTTTGTCTATTGCACTCGGTGTACCTAGACCATGGTCCCCACATCCTGAAACGGGCCCTCAGGCTAGGATATTTGGCGGGCCCCCTACCTACCGCTAAGATTAAAGGCAGTGTGAAACACTACATTAACGTTTTTCAAATTGTGTTTTAGTTCAAATTAAGGGTACTTATACAGTGAATTATTGACGATTTTTAATACATCTACTTTAATAATGGAGCTGTCGAGTATCGACACGTAATAATCAAAAAATATATTGCACAATTATATAATTAATTGAAAATGTTCATGGCCATGAAGTGTAATAGCGCCGCAGGCGACTTTTTCTACTATTAAAGCTACTTTATGATGTGTGTTTATCTCACTTATCTGGTCAACCCGACACGCCGGGCCCCCCACAACCCGGGCCCCCAGACTAGAGCCCTGTCAGCCCTCCCCAGCCATGACCAACACCACTCCTGAATTAAGTTGGACACCGAGAATTTTTTGACAGTTCATTAGGAATTGGGTTTCTAAAATTTTGTTTGTTTTTTTCGTTTTTTTCAAAATTTTTGTGTTAGAAATTAAAATCTAAGAAATTTTTCTAAAAAGGGTGCTGGAGAATTATTACAAATCATTTTTTTGCCGTGTTTTTATTTGTCTAAGCCCAAAGGTATAGTTTATTGGCTTTCAATTTCAATGTTTAAAATCATTCTGATAATTTTCATGTTTGGGGGATGCCAGGGCCCCTCGATCCAGGGCATATCGACTTGGACACTAAAGACGTACCTAGTGCGTAACGATTAGGTGGCCAATCGACATAATTAGCATACTATTTAAAAGTGGTAATTAAAAAGCAATTATCTAATCAGCAGTCAATGTGTTAAGTAATTAACATACCTACTTAATATATATTCATCGAAAATAAAATTGATACAATGTTTGTAAGTCGCTACATAAAAAAAAAACATTACTTATAAAATATCTGCAAACTAAATAATGTCAAAATTAATTATAAAATTAATTTGGGATATACCTATTCAGATTTAAATAATTAGATCAGTCGTTATTTGGTTTCACTTAACCAGTTTCCAATATTTGTATAAGTAATCAGAAGTATTTACCTACCAAAAATAATCTCGACTGGCATATTTATACCTAGTCACAAATCAAAACTGGCGCAACGTTGCTTTTTTGCGATGGTCCGAGACCACAGAAAAGAAAAAAAAATATTTCTGAGTTCCCTGTCCAGCCAATTCAGCCAGCATTGATGGCATCTAGCATTGATATATTACTAGGTAGGTACCTGCACGACTGACAGATGCTTTCCAAATAAACCCTGCAGTGTGCCTGCCTACATTTATTATTATTACCTACGTTTTGTGAATGCCAGAAAAAATAAATTATCAACACATTCGACGTACTGTTTTGAGTCCGGTCTATTCTATTCAGATGTTAGGTATATTTTCTTATGATGAGAATAAATTATTATTGTCAATGTTTTGGGTATATTTAATTATTTTCAAATCACCAAACCGGCTGTCATCTTCGGATTGTTCTAATAATGTATTGATAATATTTATATTTTTACTTAGGTAACCTAATCATTATTTTCTAAAAATGTGTTGTAAAATAGTCTATGACGCCATTTTTATGGAGATCGTGTGTATGGTCTAATGATTCCATACCTAATTAATTATCTTCATTACTATGAGAATGTCAATAATTCACAGATTGTTATCACATATAAATATCATTACACAATATTATTATATGTATATATTTTTTTAATATTACTATAAAATCCAAATTCTAATACAATCCAATCCATTCCAATTAAACTCACATACGTAATTATTATAAGGAACTACCAGGTCTATGGTCCACGTATATTTTTATAATAATCTGACAAAATATAAAAAAGTCCGATTGAAATAAAATGCAAAAAATATATATACCATTGTTTAAATAATAACTGTAATTATATCACCTGTTTTTAGATTTTTTATTAATATATAATTACAGTGACATCTAGATAAGATGCCTCGAAGATTCATTCAAATTGGATTGTAATTGGAATTAGATTCTGATATAATTTTGACCTATATGCTATGTAATTCGGGGAATAGATGGCTCTATAAAAACGAAACTTTTGATGACATCCCCCTTAACCTCAAAATGTGTCTCTGTGTGGTGTACCTAGTTCGTTTTTTTCTGACAGGTTCGTCACTATCGTTCTACTGTGCAGGCGTGTAAAGGATTTATTTTCTAATAAGATAAAATAGCGTTTTATCAGTGTGTAAACACAAATACTTTTTTTATGCAGTGAACTATCGTTACTTGGATGAATTACAACCTAAATTGGTACAATATCAGTAATTACATAAGAAGCTAAATACAGAAAACAACTGCAGACCGAAATTATTAAGATATATTTTCAATTCAACTGTTCTAAAAACGTTCTGGAATCATTATAAAGTGTTGCTTTATAAAAAGTTAACATTACTTCCACAGCTGTATCTCAGAATTATACTGTCTTTCATTAGATATAATAATATCAAGATTCACGTATCATCGAAAAAAAATATTGAAATCAAATTTGATATATTATTGGTTTATCAATACAATTCCTTCTGTGGGACATAATTCAACATTAACTAAAACCATAATAATAAATTACTTTTACCTACATAATATATAATTTATACGGAATTTTTTATAACAATATTGTTATTATTATTTATTTAATTTCTTGTTATATTTTGGTGTTAAAGTCATGAGAGTTAAAAGAAACACTTTTTTTATTAATTATATGTTTGTTAAATAATATTATTTATAAAAGTTATTACTTACTTATGAATAAAAATATTCAATAAACATAATGATACATAAGTAAATTAAGCTGTTATTTCTTTTAACAATGTTGAAAGTAGGTAATATACATTACATAAAAAGCGAGAGAAGTTTTATTTCACTGTAATTATTCATAAATGGTTCAATTATCTTTACAACTCTTAAGTGAGATTACTTTAAATATGCCTACGTCTTTTGTTTTGGTCGTGAACAACGTTTCATAGGTGGCTTTGTGGTAAATTTTAATAATTTAAGTGATTATAGTATTAACTTTTGTGAATGTGGATGATTTTGTATTTATAACAATTACATTATAATCACATTAACCCAATTATTTATTAGTTTTTTTTTGAAACTGTCGTTGTTGATTGTTATAAAGAGTAAGCAGAAAAAAAGAACCTCTCTATCTAAATAAATAAATATATAATATTATGTAAATTTTATAAAAAAAACAGTAGGTACCTACTTATATTCTACCACCTGGCGGATTCCAATTTTATTTGGTATCACGATATTGCTAACCTTGAGCTAACCACGAAATATAATTCTCTATTATGTGGTGTTAGGGTTACTACGGTCTGCAATCCCGATAATTTAGTTTTCCCGAAATCTAAGGATTGATAATGTTAGAACTCCGGGATTAGTATCCATATGATTTATATATATATAAAAAAAACCGTTTTTTACTTTATAATAACATAACAAATTGACATAAACAGTTTGGTAGTTTATGTGAATACTAAATTCTTAGAAACATTCTAATGTTCACGGGTATATAAAATTGGAAAAATATCCAATGTGAAAATATGTATATTGATAAGTATAGAAAATTATACAAAATGTAAATTGTTTTATAGTTTTTAGATTTTTAGATAATGCTTCACTTATTTTTGTCGAATACTAGAACGTGTGATTATGTGATTAAAAACACATTAATCCCGGAATTGCAATCCCTGGTACTAATAACTCATCGAAAATATTATAACGTATACGCTGCGGTGGGTGGAAATATTAATATATGTAATTAATGGGTGATTATGTTACAACACAGATACAGTGGCCCTACAAGGTTTTTTCATTATACAGAATCCAGGAAGAGGATAACAATGTAATACAGTTATGCACATATAACATTGATGTTTTTATGGGATGAGAAGATGAAAGCGTTATAGAAGAACATTAATAGTATCTTACCTATGTATACAACCAACAAATTGTGGAAAATACTTTTGGACTTATGACTTATAATTTTACCGATAGTTGAGCAAAGGGTTTTTGAACTCTACGTTGCTATTTCGAGCGATTATCGATTTATTTATGACGGTAATTTTTAGATCTGTTAAGAAACCTTCGTGTGGCGGCCAAAATCCGCATCAAATTACAGAGCCAATAATCAAAATCGGTCCTAAACCTAGAATATGTCTCCAGTCCAATCCAGTGGAGATTATATAAACAGAATATTTTACGAAGAATGTCTGTTATTCATTCGCCCAACTCATCGAGTACTTGCTCTATATCAGGGGCAGTCTATCTGGTCCCTACCGCCCACTAGTGGGCATTCCAGCTTTCATGGTGGGCGGTAGGGGTTTTAAAAACATTTTCATTTTGTTTAAACACCCAAGTAAAAGTCGCAATTCATCATTAACTATAATAATTTGAGCCGTAAACAAGATCAAATCAAATCCAATTCAAAATTGATAAAATGTTTCGACATCTTTGTCAGGGCAATAATGAAGATAATGAATGAATGAATAAATTTATTATGTTACTTTTGCACACAGAAGTTCGATAACTGTCAAAGTGTACATCTTTCGCGCGTTTTATATCATAATAATTATGATAGTACCTATCATTCAATCAACAGTTAAGACCAGTAAAGAATGCCTTTTATTTGGCAGATATTTTCAATTGTAAAGTAAAGTTACTTCCGTACTTTATAAATCACCATTACTGTGGAACCGGTAGGCGGTTAGAAAATTTTACTACTAACAGAGATACAAAAGTTGGCGGTGGGTATAAAAAGGTTGACTACCCCTGCTCTATATCAAAACACATTTTTTCCCAGACGCGCGATTGAACCCGAAACCACATTTTCATAGACAAGTTTTCAACCAACTACGCCACCGCTGGAAATTTCCGATTACTATAACTACTATTAAACATTTAGTTTTTTAAATTGTTAGTAGAATCATCATTAATCTATTTATTTATTTTTTTGAACTTGATTGTTGATGGTGAATAAAAAACGTGATAAAAGAACTTGAATAAATATTAATGTTACTCGCAAATGTAACCTATGTGCCAGATTATTAAGCAATCTACATACAACACGTATCTTGGAAAATGGTCCAAGAAAATTATGTTCTCAATTTATTATTCTTTTGAAGTCTTTTGTTCGCATCTCGCGTCTGTACGCACGCATAAATTGCCATCACAATGAGAAGTTACGCCTTCAGGCGTTCCTTATAGTGCCACGTTATTTCGTTTTTTTTCCTCCATCTCAAGCGGAATACATTATACCCAATTAATCTCGCGAAGCACAATGATAGCATTAATTGATGGAGAATAGCTCGCGCCACGGCTGTGTACGTTATCTCTGTATACTACTTGAGAAACACAATATTCTTGAGTGGATTATGTTATCAAATTATATTTATAGGAGCCATTCACAAGGCCGCAGCGTGGAGTACAGCAGTCTGTGTGTGAAACTCAAGTATACAATATACCTAAAATTATAATAATGACCATCGTAAGATAATATGATGCCTCAAACGAAGAAATTAGAGGTAAGTAGAATAAAATAACAGAAACAATAAATCTGTGTCTTTCAATATTGTATTTGCTGGTGTGCTCCTGCTAGATCTCCATGTACAGCAGAGATATTCATGCCAGGGCAATTCTATATGTTATATTCCTCAATATTATTATATATTGTTGTTTTTATTTAATAAAACGCATTTTTTTTGTAGTATTTATTCCACTTTTAATCAATAGATTAGGACCGGTTTCGTCCGCCTCAGAGGGACACTGTCAACTCAGGTTCCCTCTGAGGCGGATGAAACCAGTTCTAATCTATTGATTAAAAGTGGAATAAGTAGGTACTACAAAAAAAATGCGTTTTCTTAAATAAAAACAACAATACAATGCAGTTCCACCATGAATTGACAGTTAACAAAATAAAAGAAATTAGTATATATTGTTATATTTGTCAATATTATTATTCCAAGATATTATGATACTTGGTATAAGTATCAATAAAACAAGTACTACTCCATGTTATACCATAATATATGCTTTGCAAACAGTCGTCTATTATTTTAAAGCAGCATTGTCGACGCTTAGTATAATAATTACAAACTACCTAATACTACTTACATTATATTCATTTGTTTTGAAAACTTATGAATAACCTGAAATAATGTTACAGGTTTCTCAAATCGACTGCTTAATCTGAAAACTGGCTAACTCCATTTGGGTAAATTGTTCAGGATGGAGAAAAAAACTTAACAAAAATAACAATTCCAAAAATACACTTGGGAATTATTATTGTTTTACAAAAAATACTGCTACACTATGAATTAAAACACTGTTTTATCTTCCATTTTATATATAAAGAAATTTATATAAATAGCGGAGTTTTTCAATTAAATTTATGATATTGGAAATTTGGCACCCGCAGTTGGCTGTTTTATGTGAAGAACGATAACGCATTTATTTTTAGGTTTAGAAGTTTGCATTTTTGTGAGTATAGAAAACATGCTTTCTAACAAAATGCCATCAAAATCTCATTTTTGGTCAAAAGTGCAATTAGCTGGTTTGCAGAATGTGCAGTCAAAATTCAAGGTTGTGATTTCAATATAAGTATATGCTTTTGAAGAGTATGCCCATTTTCAAAATACACCGCACACCATTGAAAAACACCTAGTACAGGGTTAGCGAACCTTTCTAAGTACGCGTGCCAAGATATCCAAAATATTATTTTTCGACTGTCTGACGTGCCGAGCAGTTTTTCACGGGGAAAATGGTTCTCTCTAGCTACAGTGCTGTCAAGCATTGTAAATCGATCAAAATCAGAGAGAGGTTCGCGACGTGGCTTTAATGGCCCGTCGCCTGATGAGGTTAGCGCGATAATATTATGTATGACGCATAAATCATAAGGCCTGACCACATATGCAATTATATATTTACAATGTGATCTGTCAAAATAAAACATTCGCGTGCCATGCAAAATCATCTCGCGTTTCGCTAGTGGCACGCGTGTCAAAGGCCCGTTGCAGATGGGACACCGGTGTCGCGCTCGATATAATATAAGAGGCCTTTGTATTCGAATAAAGGGGCATTTGTATTATGTTTATGAATGCCCAGAGCTAATGAGTCAATGTATAATTTCGCGTTATAAATTAGAACATAAAACTGGCTGTGGTAATAAAAACAAGTGTATCGACGGCTTGAGAATGTAGCAGCCGACGAAAAAGTGTACCAGACACGCGTTGACTCATTAGATCTGGGGCGTTCATAAACATAATACAAAGGCCCATTTATTCGAATACAAAGGCCTCCTATAGTATATCGAGCGCAACACCGGTGTCCCGTCTGAAACGGGCCATAGGTTCACAACCACTGACCTAGTAACATCTGAGATAGAAGAATTTAAGATATGAGAATACATATGAGAAGATATCCTCAAACACATTATATTTTAAATTGCAGTATAACAATAAATAATATTATTTCAAATTGTTTATTGAAATTTAGACCGTTTAACAATATTTAAAACTCGTTATGCAATTATGGTGAGTACTATTATACCGACTTGATAGGTGCTCCGTCAGACATAAAAAACACAATAACTTATAAATCATAACCAAAAACGAACAATAGGCGGATGTTTTCCTTATAAACAATTTAATGTTGGCTTAAATCAAAGTAGCTACTTCATAATATTATTATCGTTGTGTAGTCATTTTAACCTGTAATCATTTACAATAAAATAACATTGAATACTTAGTCTATAATATGCGTGATTTGAAAACATCGCTGCAGAATACTTAGTAAATTCGTACTAATAGGTTTTCGAATTTGAAGTAGGCATGTAGATTGATTTTATTTTCATTGAACAGGCAATTTATTATTTGTTTGCACGCTCTCAGTCAAGGGTTGCGTTTAATGACTTCTGTGGCCGATGCATTGATTGATTTTGAGACCCCTATGAAATATAATCGAAATCTTTAAATATATTATTACTTAACCTTAGATTAATTAGTCAGAACGTCCATCATCAAAGATTTAGGTAGGTACCTACCTATATAATAAATATAAAAGTGCTGAAGGGTGGATATAGGTTGTTATGTCAAACGTCAAACGTATTTATTTTTATTGAACTAAGACTACAATGATTGGATAGTGTTTATTAGTTTTCAAATTTCAATTAAACCCTGCCCAATCCAAGCCATAGTAGACAATTGTCAAAAAGTATTCGTTTATCTATAAAATATCTAAAATTATGCCATTAACTACACATAATTTGAGATATTTTATGGATAAAAGAATATTTTATTATTGATTATGGTTTGGTATAAGCATAGTGAATAGTGAATGGTGATGTTAATGAATTTAAGAAAAATCTATCGAATACCACCTGTAATAATATACGTTCTTCCAACGAAAACAAATAAGTATGAATGAAAAAGTGTGCACAAATTTGTCGTATCGCCCAAAGTATACCAAAACTATTATGGTTTGGTTTAGGCAGGGTTTAAATGAATTTTAAAAAGTAACCGTTACCATCTGAAAATTGTATTCTTAGTTCAATGAAAACAAATCAGTATGATTGACGAAGCTTAATATACACTATTCATATCGAATATTAACGGCCTACCCCCACCCCAACCCTCGACATTAATATATTATAGTATAATCTTCGCAGTTTTTATCTTAATTTGCTGTCTCTAAGTAAAGCATGGCCTGCCTACTCCCACGGGATGTTACTGATTTCCTTCATTTTTCTTTTGAAATCTAAATCGATATTATTAAAAAAACACCATCAATGACTTATTTTAAGTATTTGGAGGTCGTGTGTGACAAATCGATCGCGTCGTTTACGTCAAAGAAAATCACCGTTGCTCTGAGAATGAGTTCTATAAAAAAATTTTTTTTTTAAATAAAATGTTAAGCTAGTTAAGATATTGGTGAAATATGGGAAAAGACTTGTAGAACGAAAATGAGTTGAACGTCTGTAGGAGCCAATGGTGTCAACACTAATGGTAGGACTGTAGATACATCGGCGGATACATCGGTGTCCAAAATTGGCACTTGGATGCCGCTGCTTTAGACAACGTTGCAAAGAATACATTTAATCATTAATTTAAAATTAATAAAATCATGCAGTTATGTTTAAGCATTGATGTATTAACGTATGTAATCAAATCACTGAAGGTTTTGTTTTTGCATTGTTATTATTTTTTTGTTTGATTCATTGGTCATTTTTCAATCACGATTTCGATTCATTGTATTGTTTGGTAGGGTTATCTTCCAGCACCCATTTATCAATGGCACGATATTGTATAAGAATAATTATTAAAGTGTGTGATTCATATATTGAGATTAAAATCAACATGCGCGGATGGAATTAAAGCGAAGGTTAAAATGTGTTAAAGTATCTACGTATTCGTAGGTACATACACATCTAATTCTTAGTTTACTATTATTATTTGATCGTGCACAATATTATTTAAAGCCCTTTTGATTCTTGGTCTCAATTTAGACAGAATTACTTGTTAGAAGTATTAGCATAATATTGTGCATATGTTGCCACGTAGAGGTTATGCTATTGCTGGACAATTTGATATTGACTTTTAAACACACAAGCCTAAAAAAAATATCACATACTTATGAATATTATAAAAAACGATACAGTACCACAATCTCATATAATAGGTATATTATACTAAATGATTCACTTTTTTTTCAACCATATCATTTTAATAAGGCTTCTAATTTTTCGGTAAGTATAAATATTCAAATTAGGAAGTATCTTAATAAAAGTATTTTATTAATCTTTGAGAATAATTTAAAATCAGCAGGAAGTAAATAATGCTCAATGGTAAGTATTCAAATAATATATGAGAAAGTATTTAAATAAGCACAGGGAATTATTAAAATGTTTAATGTCAAGTATAAATATTTGTGTGTCAGAATAGATTAAAATTTGGGCAGAAATAATTTAATTGGCCGCTTTTTAAAATTTTCGAGGATAGTATCATTCTCTTTCATTCTAACCAGGGTTATAACCAGTGGCGGCTGGCCTTAGAGGTCAAATAGTCAATGACCTCCCAAAAATAAATATCTTACAATCTATATACATTATACAATGTCAATTATCTCCTATATATTATTATCTTACGCCTTTTCCCGTTTTGGCGAGCGATTGTAACGTGACGCACACTAATGTATATGCACATGTATCTAACCACCATAAACACACACGTATCTCAACTCTCGCAGTCATTCGCTGCTCGGTCAGTTTCATGAATGCCGAGATTCATATTTTTTAATAATATTTCTTTCTCTCTCATTTGTCATATGTGAGACAGAAAGAAAGCACAAAACACGCCTTTTTTGTCATATTGTTTTATCGCTTGCATACACTAAATTTTGGTCATTGCTGAAAACGAGATGGCTATACTATTTTAAATATGTAAAATGAAACAGAATGATATAAAACATCTAAACAAATATTTCAAGAGTTTTGTTCTGTGGTACAAGGTCTCATTTAAGCGGTAAACCTTTTTATTCTTATTTGTTATCGCTTATTATTTCAAACTGACCATTGTTGTCTCAGTTGTCTGAAAGTTTCATATGTTATTAATTGTAGTTCAGTTTAAATCCAACCTTTGAGTAAAACCAATCGACTGCATTTTCTGTATTTAAACCATTGTATACAAGCTACCGATTAAAATGTAATCTGCTACCTATATTAATCATAAAGTTACCTTCTAATAAGATCAGTGGAAATATAAAAAGTGTTTATATATAAATTATCCCGCCATTCCATAACACTAGGTATTATAATGGAGTTTTTATTAAATATGTTTGATTGTTTTAATCGTATGTACTTAAATAGTATTAAGTACAACAGTTATTAGGTGTATAAATGTACACACAACGTTTGGTTTTTGACCTAATTTACAAAAAATTATAACGTGTTGGGTGCAATTTCGGTTAACGATGAGTTGACAACGTGAAAAATGGAAACTTTTTTAAGGGTAAGTAACCTACCTATAACAATTTCTAGCACTTCTTCTATAATGTATAAAAAGCTAATTTGCAATACGTCTTTTAAGTATACAACGAAAAGGCAAATTAAAATAATATATTCAAAATTGACCTACTCCGTTTTCAGGCTTAAAGCCGCCAATGGTTATAACATACACTAATATTCGAGTTAGTTGTATCATAGACTTATACCATAATCGTCTATGGTTATGCTGTACCTTGACAGATGACAGTTGACTTCCTCAGCACTAGAAATCTAGAATAGTATTTGTTCTTTCTATTATAATGATTATAATGAATGTATCTAAAAAAATGGCTCCACAATTCAATGTGGATCTTCTGAGCAGGTTTGTTAAGAAATTCGTTCTAGCCATCAGCTGTAACTGTTGGTTCTATGCTCTGGGTACAACAGAATTAGTTTGTAATCAATAATTATTAATGTTTATTAGAAACTGTTATCAGTAGGTATATACACTGCGCAAATGACCATTGAAAATACATGCTCCATTATAGAATTATGTTGTATGCCTAGTGTGTATTATCATATATTTTTAACATTTAAAAAAATAAAAAGACAGGTAGATAGGTACACCAGATGTGTCTATTATAGGTTTATTTTTGACATAAAAATTAGGAATAAGGCAGACTTCAGTTCTTTACAAAAAAAAATACATGGCAACTTGAAGGGTCGCTTGGCTTGTCATGTCAACGGTGAACGGTGTGACCAGGTTATTGTAAATTTTATAAAAATATGTCAATATTTTCCCCACAACAAAAAATGCCTAGCCATTGTCGATCAATGAACATTCCTTTTATTTTGTAAATAAAATTATTTAGTATAATTTATCGATATCCGTAATTTTGATATATGGAATAAGTAATAGGTATGTTTCAATTGTCTCGACATTAAAAGGTTCGTTATCTAAAAGATTTATACTAATATAAATATTGTTTTATAATCGACATGCAAACCAGAAAGTAGGTAGCTATTTTATTTGAATTAATACTAATATCACATAAACTCATTCGATTATCGATTTATTAGTTCGATCAATCATATTAGGTATTTTAATCTCATTCAAAATGTATGAAAAATTTGGTTGAATGAATAATATTTCACAATATAACATTTTTAATCAAATTTAACCTTAAAATGAGGTATTATTTTTCATTATTACTTTCTTTAAAAATATTTAAGTAAGTATATTAGATAAAGGTTGAAATAGTCCATTAACTATCACTTAACTTTAAGCTAATTAGTTATTTTGCACGTAATTTCAATTGAAGACAAATTATCCATAATCGTTTCAATAGAATTAATTTATGAAACATGTTATTTCAATTAGATAATAATAGTTTAATAGGTATATTTTTAATTTCCATAAAATTTATAAACCGTCAAATACTACTAAATTATTATAATTTGGGTTTAAAGTTATCGGAATTGAGGTTATCTTCTGTCATCTGTTGATGTGCTCATAATTATAATTATCGCTCTTTTGGGTGCACCTTCGATTACTACTTAGTTGGTGTTCTTTTAATAATCACAATAATGGTTATATGTACCGAATATTCATGAATTTGGACACATTGTCCCGTGCATCTCACGTGCATTGGAACATGAACAATGCACGTGAGAGCATAGACAAATATCCCTTACGTGCGAGATGGTAACCCTAAATTGCTATGCGTCCCATATAAAATTGTTTACTTGTCAAATTATCATAATAATAATGGATATATATTTTATCTACTGACACGCGTAATTTAAATAATGATTATTTAGTTTTACAACCGATTTTTTAATATTATTACTTCCTCAAACATTATTTTACCCTCCACACTAAAACTGGCGTCCTTATTCTGACACTTCGAAATAAATACTTACCAATGATTAAAAATTCTGACACTTTGGATTTTAAAACTTTTCAAAATTGTCTATTAATACTTCCTTCAAAAATACACGCCTTTTAATAATGCCTGGATTTTCCAGTCTTTCTTGTACCGTATAGCATGCTACAGGGTCCATTATCTGAATTGACGTTTTACCAGGAATGGTAATAAAGTTAACTATTAGTATCCTTCCTCGGTTAAAAAAACAACATGTAAGTTTAACTTTAACCTGTGATTCGAACAAGCTGCTCACGTAAGAACGTGAAATATAATTAAAATTGATTTTTCAGATAATCAATATTATGTGATCTCGATTTAATCGGTTCTTTTGACCTAATAGGTAACGTTTTGTTTTTTGTTAAGCATGTATTATTTTTAATATCCATTAAAAATGCCATGTATACAGTTTTTCTTGGAAAATATAGGCGTTATGAATTATTAATAACGTAATCTGCCTATGATGTAATATTTATTTGTATTTTTATCAGTATTGGTTTGTAATTAGTATTTCATGTGAATTCTTAAGAATTAATATTTAATATTTTAAATATTTCCTTTATATATTATTAAATTATCGTTTTTTTTATTATAATTGTAGAATAGATTTTCTATGAGTATTAGGTACTTGAATCGAATGGTTTACATTACAAGAACCAACGATTCAAACATACCAATATTCACGGAATTGAAATGAGTGTTCTTTTATAATTCCACTGCCAATTAAACACGTATTTTTACCATTTTTAAGTTGTCGAAAGCTTTGTCGACTTTCACATTAACGAAACAATTTTTACAGTTTCTTACTAATATATTAAAAAAATCGATTTCATGAAATGCTAAATAAATATGCTTTTATTTTTTTTACAACAGAAACGTGTGAATGTGGGTTGTATACAGGCAAAAAATAATTACAATAGGCAACATTATAGCATGTTTCGTACACACTGTAGCGCAAACAACAAAAAAGGTTGACGTGATGTCAAAATTTCATGCTTTTCTTGCGCCTTTTTCCATCTGATGTTGGCTTTAGTTTTTGTTATCAGCGAAAGAGAACGAACGAGTTGCCTTTTTTGTTTGAAAGAAGAAACGTTTATTTGAATAGGTTTTGTTTTAATCTAGCTAACAAGAGTCTTAACACTATAACACAATGCACGATGCTTTTATAGGTACGTCAAAGTATATTGCAGTTATTTATTGTTATGCAGCCAAACGTGGAACTACACAAGCACCGCAAGTTGCTGCGAAAATGCGGTAAGCAAGATGTCGCATTTTCAATACATATATCGTTCGAAGCTTATTAAGGTGATATCTTTGCCTACCAGAAGCACCTCGCGGAAAATACGAAGCTTGCAATTTGAGACATTTTTATGATAACTTACAATTTCAACCGTATTCATTTTATAAATATGTAGGTATCTGAAAACATTAAAAAAATATATTTTTATTTTATAACTTAAAATCCTTTTTTTTTCTGTAAGTTTATCTTTGACTTAACTAACTCCTAATAGTTTTAGACATATATTTATTATAAAAAGCTTCAAATTACGTAAAATGATAGATCCTTATAGACAACGTGAGCGTAAAATGAAATTATAAATTTGGGGGCGTTCCTCATTTGAAAACGGAAGTGCGATTAGCTATACTGGAGGGCTCGTCAGTTCACTGTTTTAACACGTGGACAAGAAGTTATTGTTCAATAATATATTCTGCGGTGGGTAATTTCCTATTTCTTATTTTTGTATCTTGCTGAGAGATCAATTTATACACATAACATTTTCTTGTATGTGTATTTTTATATGGAAATACTTTTGTCAACTCCCTATTCAACACAATGACACATTTTTAATAGCAGTAAAATAAAAAGAGAATGATAAAATTGAGAATTTTGTCAAGTGGAAAAAGTTGCTAGCGTCGCAAATATTAACCCCCTCCCATTTCGTGGCAGATGCGATGTTGGCAAAATCTGCTCCCCGCAGAGAAATGCTCCCCTGGGGGAAACCCCGTTAGTCTTCACCTGGATTTATTCAAACGTTAATTGTGCAATATTGTTCATGGGAACAGATAAAGAAATGCATAGACAAAATTAAATCTCTGAGACATAAATATCAAAAATATTGCACTTTATTCTACGTTAAGTTAACTAAAATTATAATAATTATATTTTTCTCTAGTAATAAATCAATGTCGAAAACTATCCATCTGTCTCATATCTACACATATTTATAATTTTGAGAGAAAGGCTAGAAACCTCCTATAATGGTGCCTAGGCCCTAGAGGATTCTTCCTTAGAAAAAAGGCATCTATATAATATATTATATGTTTTATCATAGTTCTCATTGGGATATTACAAAAAATATAGTACATATATATACATTATTTACCAGTATCACCCTCCTCTTCTCTAGTAGTATTGTAGTATTGTAGTAACGCTGACAAATATGACAGGGTCAGTGACGAAGCTGGAATCCATGCGATTATTAGCCATACACCTAAACTCGTCTCGACAGCAATTCGTCGAATATGGGTTACATGTACCTAAATTGTACGTAAAATATTTCACCGTGGCATAGTTCGCCGTGAGCTTTCTTATCGGAAAGAGATGACCGTATACTATATGGTCTCCATTTTTATTAGATTCAATATGAACATTAATTCTCTTTCCATAGCTGATTTTGGCAAAATTCATGAACTCAAGAATGAAAACCTAACCTAACCTAACCTAATAATAATCCAGTATATCAGACATTTTCAGAATTTGTTTGCTGTTTGTTGGCTTCCTGTAAAGTGTAAGCCGACAAGAGCCATGTTTTATTTAGACATGAATTTTATGTCAGTAGGTACTATACGACCTAAAGAGGTTGGACGGTCTTTAATATACGGTCATATATTTCCGATAAACATTTCACGGTGAAGTGTGATACGGCGAACTGCATACGTATAAGTTTCCGGACACGTCGAATATGTAGATGTGATTTTGTTAGTATTCACAAAACACATGTAATTTAATATACCTCTTAATGTGTGATGGAAAAATTAACTCCACCTACATTGTATAGTTATTAGTATAAGTAGGTACGTCATTATTGTTTTTTTTCTCCTCAACGGTACGGACGCGCAGCATCAGATATCTTAACAATTCATATTACTGTTTTACCTGAAAATAAACTTTACCTACATTGTAATAAACGCAATTTTACAAAATTTTATCAGAAGTCTATAACCCGTAAAGGACCAATTTCTGTACATATATCAATGATTCCATAAAAGTCTTAATAGTACCTGTATGTCGTATGTCGCATAGGATATCAGAAGTAATCGAAAAAAATAATCTCTGTTCATGGCTTTCCACAAGAAACCCATTTTCTTACGCGCGGTGAGATTTGAATTTATTCGACAGAGGAGTGTGGGTGATTGCTGAATTCGCCACTTCCTGGAAGGCGAGAGAAATATAAAAGTCCTGTCTTATCGTAACATTCGCATCACCCCCGAGAACGGCGCCCCCTTATAAATCACCCTTGAATTACGGCCCCAGGTTCGCTAGGAATGTGCGCGATTTATTGAGGCCGGCATAAAGCGCGACCCCTATAATTTGGTTTCATCGCGCATCAACAAGAATATTGTATATTGCAAGAATGGATTTTATGTGGCGTCGAGTCCGCAGAAAAATGCGTTGCCAATTTTCATGCGTATTGCTTGGCCTAATAGCCCGTTTACACGTGCATGGAGTTATTGGCGACAGTAGGTATTGTCGCGATCATAACGATAAAATGAAAATGTAGACACTTATTATCGTGCATGTTGCAATACTGCATGCATGCATCAAAACAGTTTACCAGCTTCTGAATTTTCACGCGATAGTTGCAACCTGCATGACGTTTGCACATGCGCAGTACATTGAGAGTGGTGAACCTGCCAAAAAAAATAGTAGGTACTACACCGCGCAGAGAATTTTGACGTTTACCAATTTTCACAACCTGTCAAATAGCACCATACAATGACAACAACGCATCTCGCTTACACCTGACATGTAAACAGTTACTATCGCGATAACACACTATCGGTGCCAGTAAATCCATGCACGTGTACAGGCTCTATCAACAAAATAGAAACGTCATGCAGTTGGATACCAGTGTCATCTTTTTTTGCGAAAATTTCCATGCCCCGGAGAGACTGCATCAAACATCTGTTATGTCATCAGTGACGTCCCTAGACAAAATGCCACCCCATTGTTTACACGGTATTTTTGGACGTCGAAGGGAAACGGAAGTAAACTAGACATCGCGAACCTGAGTCCGAGTGTCCTGAACTGAACTTACTGAACCGCGAGTCCTGTTAAACCTTTTACGTTAGTTAATGCATTTTGTCTCCAACCAGTGATTATCCTCGAGTTGCCGCCCTTCAAGTAACTGCCCAAAAGACGCTCAATCTGCCTATCCCACGGGACGGCACGGTATGTTATATAACTAAAAGTTTTTTGTATTTGTTTGAAAGTATTCTTTGATTTGAAAAAATCCACCATTGTGTGATTTGATAATGAGTTATGAATTGACGATGCGATATTTTTTGGGTTTTCCTCGCGAACGAAAGCCAAAAAGAGGGTAAATTTACCAAGAAAGGGTTTCAGTCAGAGATAGGGGAATACCAATTAGGTCATTCGCGGAAATGACTTTGCCATAAATATTGAGACAAGGCAATGAGAATACTAATTTATTATAGGCAATCAACGCAGAAGATAACATGTCCAATATTTTTTTCGTTACTTTTGAATTTTGATGTATTTATAAAAACCCACTATAATATATTATTTGTATTCTAGGCTGAATATACCTACATAAGATTTAAAGTATGTGCTATGTTATATTTATATATCATCACATAATTAATATGGGTTAGTCGGCTTTTGAATGCAATGCAGGCCTTAACATGTCAATTCCATTTCAATCTTTCCTGTGTGTCGCCCCGAATTTCGAGTTACGATTATTTTAGAATGCAATGAGGTAACCTTTCCATAGTAAATTATTAATCAAATGATTTAACGTATTACCATGTATATCAATAAAATATAATCATGTAATACAACGTCACTGCAAGCGAAATACCTAAAATGAGACAATTTTGCGAAAATGGGTTTTTGGCGTCAAAAAATTCCGTGATTTTTTTCTTTATCGTTGACGAAAACATCCAATGTGCTATGTCGTGTTGGTTGAAAGTTATAAATCTCCAATGTGATCTACCAACTGTTATAATGAGCACAACTATATATCTCGATTGTGCATATTAATAATAAACCTCCAATGTACAAAATAACCACGTTTAAAGCATTTTCTGCGAAACTTATGAACTAATTCTATTATCCAAAATAGTGTACTAAACTGCATTATTATTCATTTAGGTAATTATTATGTTGTAGATTTCTCCTAAACATGGTTTTGCCACATTTGGGGGGTATTTCGCGTGCAGCGAAGACAAACATAAATACTATACTCGAAGTATGAGCAATAACTAGCACTACGATCGAAATCTATAATTTCATTATCCTATTACTTCATTTTGTTATCCGTTATGCCCAGTATGCACATATCCAAACTACGCAGTATTATTTTTATTAAGTAGGTAATGTATTTCTCTTTTATGTGTCCATATTTCGAATGCACATAATGATTACTGAAAGTGCTAGTGTATACATAAATTCAATAATAAAACAATTTAAATTGTTACTTAATCAGTTCCTGTGTCACTATGCCTATGAAAAATTTATAAATGATTTATTATCAAGCATTTTTTATCTCGAAGCTTCTTTAAAATATGGTGTCTTTTCCGTATCGCAATTATATTTTTTAAAGGCGTCAAAAATATACTTTTTATTCAGGAAATATAGCAGTAAATCAATGAATATTTGCATAAAATCTACCCCCTTTCCATTTTATCATTTTAACTATACAAAATTATCGGTTTTAAATATTAAATTTACTTCATTTCACCGGGGTGAGAAAATTGGTCAATTTGAGCTTTCAGTCAAACTTTTTTCAGGCGTGAAAATTTAATTTGCGCCTAAATTTTTTCATTTTCACCCAAATCAGAAGAATTAAAATTTGATTCAATCATTTTTAAATTTCGTATTAGAGAAGGTGGGCAGGACGGAAGGTTTATACATATAAAATGAAATATGTTATTAATAACTTTGCAAGATTTTATTTTGAGAATTTTTTATCATGCTGGAATATGTATTTTATTTCGAAAGGGAATTTAATGAACTCGATCAAAGGTGAATTTATTTAATTATGTTGGTCCGCGTTATATAATAATTATATAATTTAAAGCTCGCTTGTCTATGCTGTAGCATGAACATAATATTATATTTAGGTATTTCTTAAAAATCCATTGCTATTAAATGGCTAAAAAATAAGATCAGTAGGAACCGGTTGTTCAATTTAGAGCCCATTTTAATCCGTATTCGCTCTACAATCTACTAACTGTCCGTTTAATTTTCCTATCGAGAAGATTTCGTGACATTTTTTCAATGAGTAATAATTGTTGACCATTCAGTCAACACATTAAGTCCATATACTATGGATTCAGATTCACGGCGTCAGAAGCGAACATTCTGCCATTTATTCGCAGCGGTTGTGAATGCTATTTGAGAAAGTACCTACATACAAAATAAAAAATATTTTTCATATTAATTTTAACACGCATGGCTGAAATTTTCGAAAAACAAACAGCAATAAAAATGACGAATTTTTATTTGAAAAAATCCTCCCCGTACTAGATTCCTTTTAAATAACACCCTCTACCTGGTACTAAAAAATATTGGATTTCCATGATGTTTTATTACGTACCTACTAATGTCGTATTTTTAGGGAGAAATGACGTTATCATAAAATACGTATATGAGTATAAATTTTATTCTGTAAGTAACTACATATTCAGTAGCTTCTGTAGTTCATTTAATTAAATTTAACCGCGAGAATACATTTACAAGCGTATTCAAAAACTATTAAGGGGGGACATGCTCGTCGAAGGTCAAAATTGAGTTTTTATTGTATTTTCAAACCATGATCCTGGACACTCCTTAAACATTGTAGATAATCTATTTATATAATTTTGAAGCCTTATTATCCTTTATAGTTATTTTAAACATTTGATGACTGCATGAAGTATTTTTGTTACTTAAAATAGTATTCTTTTAAACCTCTCGCTCTAATGTTTTAGAATATAGTCATATTTCGGTACATAACTGTGCAGTGGTGTTAAGATTTTTTACATTTATTAATTTTTAAACGCATTTATAAAACCATTAGCATAATTTATTACGAGATAATTTTTGTAAAATATTCACGATAAAAAATTATATTGATAATCTCTGTGATCCAAAATTTGACAAGAATTCGGCATTTTATTATTCAAAAATCGGCAGAATTAACACATTCGAAGATAATTCTAAAGATACTTATTATAAGCTATGTCTTTGACCATTCAAGTGTGATAAATATCTTATGAATAATGATTGCTTTATAATAATTATTGACCTAAGAATAAGGTAGTGTTTTTTTGAAATACGCCATTTCTTCTGTCATTCCCCAGTGGTTAAGCTACAATATACGACCGTAGCCATAAATTGACAAACTATAATTGAAGTAGGGAGTAAAATGATATTGACGCGCGTGTTTGAACATGTACCGTTTAAAAAAAAATAAAAAAAAATTCGGTTAGGTACATGTTCAAACACGCGAGTTAACATAATTTTACTCCCTACTTTAATTAAAGTTTGTCAATTTATGGCTACGGCCGTATGTTGTAGCTTAACTACTAGGGAATGACAAAAGAAATGGCGTATTTCAAAAAAACACTACCTTATTCTTAGGTCAATAATTATTATGAAGCAATCATTATTCATAAGATGTTTATCACACTTGAATGGTCAAAAACATAGCTTGTAATAAATATCTTTAGAATCATCTTCAAATGTGTTAATCTTGCCGATTTTTTGAAAAGTAAAATGCCTAATTCTTGTCAAATTTGGGATCACAGAGATTATCAAAATAATTTTTTATCGTGAATATTTTACAAAAATTATCTGGAAATAAATTATACTAATTGTTTTATAAATTCGTTTAAAAATTAATAAATGTAAAAAATCTTAAAACCACTGCACAGTTATGTACCGAAATATGACTATATTCTAAAACATTAGAGCGAGAGGTTTAAAAGAATACTATTTTATGTAACAAAAATACTTCATGCAGTCATCAAATGTTTAAAATAAATATAAAGGATAATAAGGCTTTAAAATTATATAAATAGATTATCTACAACGTTTAAGGAGTGTCCAGGATCATGGTTTGAAAATACAATAAAAACTCAATTTTGACCTTCGACGAGCATGTCCCCCCTTAAGAACTGCAAAATTGAATACAATATTAACCTTTACGACATTACATAAATATAAATGTGTCATCAATGACCTTTTTTCCACAACAAATACCTATCTAACCACTGTATCGTTTAACAATGACTAGAGTGTTGCAGACAAATGAATTATATAATTACACAACTTGATTTCTCTTTATATACACACATAGGTACATAATGCAGCAATCATAAAGTAAACAAGAATTATAAAAAACTTATTTTCAATAGTCACAGAGTGAAAGAGATAGATTTTATTCTTATTCTATGAGTTGTATACTTGAGTCGTTTATTTTTGTAGTCTTGATAATTGTGTTACAACAGAAATAGCGATCGATTTTTAAAAGATCCTATAGAATTTAATATAAGTAATTTATATTATAATTTTGTTAATGGTAATTGTTCATAATATGTTTTTAACTTACTTACCTACTTACTTCACCATGTTCGATCCCGAAAGGATCTTATGGGCCTCCACAGAGTGGTGGTTTTAACAGATTTTCTCTTTACGATTAATGGATCTTAGCCACATGATCTACCTATTATGTCTATAATACTCCAAACACAAATTGAAAAACAATATGTGTATTTGCCAGATCCAGGATTCGAACCTGAGACCCACGACATTATAAGCCGATGATTAAGTCGCTCGGCCATCGTGGGAGTTTTTTAACTACGACATTTTTCTAAGTAAAAACGATCTTCAATAGCAAGGGACACAAAACATTGGTGACTTGAATTTGATCGATAAAACGAAGAAAAACACAGTTATATAAATCATTCCACGAGTTAAGTTTTCTACAGCGTCTTATGTAGGTACGTCCATTATATCCATCCCTTACTATCTTACATGCATCATTTATAGTTTATTCTTTTCAGTGTGAACTTACAGTAAAGATTTATAGATTTATTTTCAATAGTCGATCCTCCCTCAAAGTTTTCGAATAAACGGTCTCTTCAATAACTTATCCGGCACGTGTAAAAAAATGTTTCCTTTAACTTCTACTTGTGTATATAAAAAAGGGATGATAATAACTATAGAGTCAACTTATGAAAAGTGTAGTGAGAAGGGTGACTCCTAAGTCTGGAAAAACTCTGACAGTCAGTTTAGCCAATCAGTAGTCTCGACACTCGGCTTGAACTTTAGAAAATGTAGATTGTGCCTACTGTCTAGAAGTGTCACCATCTTTGGAACAGTTCAAGTATTCACAGATTTCACTATGAAATTACCTTATAATTTATTTATCTAGAGTCTATGCAGTGGCGGGTTTAGGGACGTGGAGGCCCTAGGCACTGATCGATTTTGGGCCCTCATAAAAGAAATAAAATAAAAACCATACATTTAAACTACCAACATAGCATGAATCACATTAAGTATGTAACTTAACACAATTATATTAGTTTATTTATTTTTTGTGTTTTGATGTTAGTGGTAGGAATTTTGTTGTTTTGGGGAATATTAATTTATAGGATTAATTTGTGATAAATACCTACACATATTATAAACATTTTGGTATATTTTTTTTAATTAATATATGACTGGTTTTTACTGTTTCGAGGCCCCTTTTAAATCTTCTAGTGAACCAATTGCGTCATCTGCGTCAAAGAAAATCGCCGTTGTATAGGTATAGATCTATACAATTTTACTAACCATTGACTTGTTTTGTATAATCTAAATTATTTATGTCTTTATATAAAAAACCGTAATATAAATAATTACAAGGTAAAAAGAACTTTTTATATACAACAATTTTCTGTTGAATCATATAAACTTGACTTGACTAGCTTAAGCGATCAACAAAATTTGTACTTGATAGAAATAATACTGAAATGTCATTTTGACATGTCATATTGATTTCCATAGTAACACACGTATATAATAATAATTTAATTGCTAGGACCCCAGACCCCTAGCAACCAATAATAGAGGATTGGATTACGGATTTCTTCCGAAATAACTTTTCATACAAAATCGATTGCAAGATTTATACCGGATAAACAACCACGGGACAAATAAGAATACGACCTAATAAAAACATTGTAAAATAAATAATATTACTTAGTTGTCGCCAAAATGTAAATATCCAGCAAAAAATAGCATTGATAAAAATCCTCTCAAAATAAAATTGGTTAGGTGTATGATTCGTGAAGAAATATCTAGCGACCTATAACATTATCGTAATCACGATTGTTTTGCAATGCCCTTTCGTCTTATCTATTATAAGTAGTTACGAAACGCAATTTTCATTTTTTACTAATATTACGAAGTAACTGTGATTTGTTCAAATAATATTATAACGAAGATACTGTAATGTATGGGATAGTTCAGGCCCTTTCATTTTCCCGTTAGATTTGATGATTATGAAATAGAATAAGGCGCAAGTGTTGTACGAAACTCTAAGTACGAAAAATCCGTGTCCGGAAATTTGTACGCATGTTCTATTGGAAATAATAGATGATTAATTCCTTACGTACATACACCACTTACAAATACATTATAAAAACCACCAGAATACAAGGGAAAGACAGAAAACATAGGTCGGTAAATTAGAAATGCAATCATAATATCGTATAATTTATATACAATTCTGGTAGGTTCTCGTTTCAAGTCGTACCTACCAAATATCTGATTTTGATGACAACGTTATTATCAAACATTTGATGCCAATCAATATGAAATTAATGTTCTTAATGAATCTAATAAAACTGGAAAAGTAATATCTGCAATGCTTCACGAACAATGGGTATTTAAATGCTATCTTTCCGGTAAAACAGCTCACGGTAAACTATGCTACGTTGAAATGTATTACGTACAGTTTACATGTAATCCGAAAAATCATATTACCTACTTATTGTAATATCGCTGTAAGTATAGACTGTTAATACCTGACTAACTTTTATAATTATGATAGTATAAGTGCATCATAATCAAACTATTATCGTACTATGCAAAGAGTCTACTGCACGACGGTAAGATAAAACTACGCCTCAGTTTAATAAAGTGATGAGTGATGCAATACGAATTAATGATTTAAATATCATAATGTTTAATGCTTACCATTAAAAATCATAATTAAATTATATATTGTGTCATATTATATTATTACAATACAACTGAACGTGCACACTTTTACATTTTCACGACTCAATACTCATTGATCTATGGTGGAATCTACCGAAATACATTCCGTGATCTACGCGTTGGACAGACCCTTGTGATGAATGATAGTCATTGTGTTGATTTGATGTTTCGTATCCACTGAAAGGTAAAACATTGTTAATACCATGGCCCCCACACCCTGAAGCGGGTCCCCAGGCTAGGGTTTTTGGTAGCCCCCCTACCTATCACTAAGATTAAAGGCAATATGGTGCTCTACAGTAACTTTTTCCGAATGGTGTTCGAGGTATTTTGTATATTTTTAGCAATTTATAGTTTATTTTAATACATCCACTTCAATTATTGAATTGTCGAGTATCGACACTCATAACTACTTCTCAAAAATTGCATCACATAACTACATGTTTTAAAACCAGAATCAAAATAACCTTTGAAGTAAATTAGTACCGCAGGTGACTTTTTTACTATTAGGGTCAATTTGTGTTGTGTGTTTATCTCACTTATCTGGATGATCCACCACGCCGGGCAGCTCCTGAGCCCTATCAGCCCCCTCCTTGTGGGGGCCATGGTTACTATACATTATAAAGTTATAAAGATTACTAATTTACGACATTAAAATATCGTTTCACATTTGTCTGTTTCCAAATCATGTTTGCATTTTCAGTAAATCACGCGTAAGCTGATCATTTTCCTGTTTTCATTACTTACTTTGTACAAGTGCATGCATTTTTCATTATTTCGAATTGTGCTGGTGCTGTTTCGTGACGCCTCGTTGTGGTACTAATTTGACGTATTTTACGTCGTGATTTATGACCGCTTTGCATATTACTTATTACAAAATAGAAAGCTCCGTAGTAACGACATTATAGTTTCCCTCGCGTTACGTCTTTTGTTTCCATTGTCGTGAATATTACAATACGTTTTGAGAAATACGCGAAATATAAAAACAAATATAATAATTTGCTTCGCACAATTATTACTGTCAAAGTAACAACACCTACTTATTATTAAATTTCAAGTTGTGTTCTCGTTTGACAATGTATCAAAGAGAAGGCTTCAATTATTTTAATGTATGTACCTACTTCAAAAGAGATAAATACAATGTAATGGAATTATTATTATTATTAATGTATTTTCATGTGGCAATTTCAATTTGTTTAGTTACTGAACAAAGGAAATCCAACAGCACAAAGAAACGATTATTAATTATGTGACAGTTATATTTTGGTGACTACTAGATAACATTTTCTCATCTACGTATATTGTTGAAAATATTTTGAAGATTTGGTACTGTTCGGTTATACCGGAGGCAGCGGAAAACGCATTTTGAAAATAGTCGATAAACTGGATTATTTGTTAGTTTGGGTTAGTTTAGGTTCGGTTAGGTTGGGTTAGGTTAGGTTAGGTTAGGTTAGGTTAGGTTTGGTTAGGTTAACCTAACAAATAATCCAGTTTATCGGCTATTTTCAAAATGCGTTTTCCGCTGCCTCCGGTATAACCGAACAGTACCGAAGATTTTACTTGACACAGTTTTTAATGTCAATTAGACAGGTACTAAATTAATATTATCGACTGAGTACCTACTCAAAAGGAATTAATTAATTAAATAAATTAATTTATAAGAGGTTTGCAATTTTTTATTTAATCGGGTTTAATGACCCCTGATGTGTTGTTGAGTGTGTCAGTTGATTCTTGCTTCATGGACAGAAGGCATACGCCCATGCTTTCTATAAAGATCGACTATAGTCAGGCCTTGATACGAAACTGTAAAGGGCTCTTGGAGTAGAAGCATGTCACAATATAACACATCTACAGATGACCCAATATTAACCAAATTGGCCCAAACGCCCAACCAAATTTCACGGTCTGTAGGACCCATTAAGGCAGATTTCTTTATAATACATATCGTAACGAAAAAATACAAATGATTTAGGTCAATTAAGATTACTGACAGGCGTGGCTGGTTGACCAGATTAGTGAGGTAAACACGTACTAATCACAAATTTGCCGTAATAGTAAAAAAAAATCGGTGTGTGTACTTATGTACGCGCGTTAGAAGTTATACTTCTTTGGCGTAACAAAACAAAAACAAAACTTGTGATATACTAGATTCTTTGACTAGCTCTTAATTATCTTGTTAAATTACACACTTAAGAAAAAGGACCGCTTATTGGAACGCCGTTGGTTTATTTATATACACTTTAACTTATATTACTAAATCATATAATGGTTTCTCGTTGTTTTTATTTTTAAAGTACCAACTGTCACTCTGATGTTTAATAGTTTGTTTACGTAAGGAATTGCAAATGGCCGACAATAATAAATTCGCTGCCTAGGCAACGGAACGATTCTGAACTATAATATTATACTGTATAATCGTCACGATTGCAGCATCATACTGTGGCGTAAAGGTAGTGCGTTCGGCTAATAACCGAACAATCGGTGGTTCGAATCCAATCGAGTGCGTCAATTTCCGTGTGAAAAAATAAATTATGTGTTAAATGCCACACGCCAAAAATACACTCTGATCTGACTTCCCAAACGCGCCAAAAGAAGTATAACTTCGAAAAAAGTCGCCTGCGACGCTTTTTTCTTTTAATAATATTAAAATTAATATTATGTGGTAGTGCGATGCAATATTTGATTATTACGTGTCACTATACAACTCTATAATTTAAGTAGATGTATTAAACGATACAAAAAAATCGCTAAAATACATTGAATACCCTAAATTTTACCTCTACCACCACTTGGCAAACATTACTATAGTACGATACTGTCACACTGCCTTTAATCTTAGTAACAGCTGATATGGAGCCCGCTTCAAGATGTGTCGGCCACGCATAGATGCAGCGTTCGAAATGAAAGATTTTACGAACCATGTAATAATTTATGTAAAATATTATTTAGAAATATACGTGACAAGCTCAGATGGTCAAATAAAGTAACCATCTTTAAACTTGTGACATGCAAGATTAGGGCATCATTTTCGGCGCCACAAATGAAAATTTCGCGTCATAAAAAAATTACAATGATAAAATTACAAGAAAAATACAATATTTAATTGTTTCACGAGATGTTGCGGTAATCTAGGGAATTTTACGAAAAGGAACTGCGCTCCGATGCGTTCTGGTCCATTTCGAGCGCTGCATTATTGACAAAAACGTTGATATTACTCTGATAAAATATGATAATTTTATTTACATAAATATATACACCCCACGATGGCCGCGCGGCTTAAGCGTCGGCCTAAAGCGTCGTGGGTCTGGCAAGGACACAAATTGTTTTTAATTAGTGTATGAGTCAGAGTATGGACCTAATAGGTTGAGCAAGTGGCTGACATCCATTTCTCGTAAAAACAAAATCTGTTAATACAAACCTCCACTCTGTGGAGGCCCAATATGGTCTTATTAGAATCGAAAATGGTCGAAAGAAAAAATAAACATTACTTATCTGTTATTAGGTAACTAATTTTTATTGGTTCTGAGATACATAGTAATGGGTTTATCATTTTTTCTCATATTATAAATATTTAGATTTCAATTCAATGGCTACAATATAATATGTAAGTTAAGATTAGGCATCGATGTATTCACTGTGTACAAGAGTCTCGTGGTCACGTAAGTGTTGATACCTTGTAATATTGTATTGGAATAAACATTTCGCGATGGAAAGTAGGCGAAGCGTTTTGAAAAGCGGACAGCTAGTCAGTCGACGTCGAATCTAAAGCAAGCGCTCATCGTCTTCCCGGCATAGCAACAGTGGCCAGGCAAAGACCGACCAAGTTTAATCCACTCGGCTGAGTTCTACTCGGCGAAATATAAACGTGCCGAGTGGAGTGGTTTCAAAATGGAAAGTTGTAATCGCACGCACTGCTTTCAATCAGCTGTTTTCAAGCTATCAAAAATACCATAATATGATGATAATAATAGAGATTCAAATGAAGATTTTGTTATGAATAGCATACTATCAAATTATTAGTAATACGTATAGTTATTACAAAAATATGACGTAACAATATAACAATATTTCCTGAAAAATGAACAACTGGCGAAAATCTATATCAGTTAACCTTATTGCAATGTAGTTTTAAGTATGTACATACAATATGTACTTGTATTTATAACAATTCTCATAAAAATATCCCATACATTTTAATAAATTTATTTTATTTTAAATTAATTAATTACTTATAAAAAGTCTCCAAGGGCGTTAAAGGGCAATGGAAGTAAGCCAAACAACGCGTAACCCGACAAAAATACAGTAATCTTAAACCTTTTCCGTAGTTAATTAATACATTTTGTTTCCACTTTTCGAATATATCGGTATTATCTGATTTTTAAACCCGGTACTTCGGTATCGAAAAACTGGTAAATATACCGGTTTTGAAATATCGGTTTTGCAATCCCTTTTATCATAATATTTATTATATTTATAATATTTATTTATTAATAGCATTATAATATTATGTATAGTAGGTAATATTTCAAGCAGACTTTAATTGGGTTTTATTCACAGCGTTGATAAGCGTTGTTCAAACCATATTGAAATTTTTTGCGGTATCATTCCCCTCATAATTATCCCAATATGATGTTGCTAGCTATTTATATTTATTTAATTTCAAAACACAACCTGTGTTCATTGTATTTATTTAGGTTAAAGGTCAAATAGTACAAGGAGGAGCTTTTTTCAGGCGGACAGACAATATTAACAGTACCACAGTTCTTAGACTATCAGGATTCATGCTGTGAATAAATGCCCGAATAGGAGGAACTGAGCCATCGCTAGTCTAAAATTGTGTTTTTTTTTTCATTGTACATGGCATTACAATCTGGGATAGATCTTCACCACTTCACGAAGAGGGTTCGTAACACATTTTTTTAAAGAAAAATTAATTTCAGCCACTTTTACAACCTATTAGGTGTAGTTGTATTAGTCAATGGGTTCAAAATACACACTGAAAAACAACAAGTGAATTTTGCCAGACCCAGTATTCAAACCCGATATACTCGACTGACCGTGCTGATTCATTCAAACTGAATCGGTAATTAAAATTGGGATAAGGTCCCTAATCGAAAAGGTAGATCTTAATAAGTATATCTCTTTGGCCAGTAACCTCCCAGTGTCGAGAAATAAATTAATGTAATTATGAAGTAAACATTTAAGCATCATTCTTGTGATAAGAAAAAAATAAATAAAACAAAAGTTGTCATTCAAGTCCGAAATTACCACTGCAAAAATGATGATTGTCCATTTAAGTCTATTATTTGTAGTTTATTCCAGCATGAGGAAAATCACCATAATATTCCTTTGTTTCAGGCCGGCAATATTTCTTCAGTAGGTAACTGCAGCTAATTGTATTTTACAGGCGATATCGGTAGTCTGTTGTATGCTGGACCGGGTAGTTGGAATTCACCTGCATTTAACCTAACCTAACCTTAAAGGTGTCGGCAGTTTGATAAGTTGACAATACTGGAAACTGAAATGGCGGGTAAACTTTTTCGATGGGACATTCAGTGTTGCTATGTAGACGCGTGACTCTCAGCAATCTAACCGTGTGTCGCTTTTTGAAAAGTCATTTTTCTCAAGACTATGATCGATATTGGCTAGCAAAAAAATCAGAAAGTTGCTCTATGAACTATAACTAGGCTATCGAATGGCATACATACACTTTGCAAAAGATTTTGTGACATTCAACGGTCTTGCAGTGGATCATTCATATATTTTGAGGTATTATGGTAATACGTGGGATTCTAATCAATTTGGTTGAAAGCACCTGGCAGCAGCCGTTCTTTTTGGCGAGCTGATGAATCCAACGCGACGCGAAAGTGCGTGACTATGTACAAGCCTCGGTACATACAAAACACACTGTTAAATAGTCAACCAGTCGCAGTATTCTGCAGTCCACGCCATATTGCAAAGCGACAAAATGTACAACACCAGTTCACGAACCCGTTCTAGCTAGCTGATAGTCAAGTCCACCATAAATGGATGCCAACAAACTGACAACACTCTTTCAATATCGATTGTGAATAAGGCGTACCCAGGTATAAATCTCCAATTCACGATCTACTGGAAATAATTTATTGTAATCGATGATGGGTTACGTCAACAGTTGAAATAACTATAAACAACACAAAAGAACCTTACTATAAAGTATATTAAGGTGTTGTGATACTTAGGTGAGTAAGTACATTTTTTTTATATAATCGTGATTCTTTGATAAGCTACATTTTCGTAAACATTCACAGTTACCTACAAGGTATTGCAGATTGCAAATCATTAATATTTTACTTAACTTAACAGAAAAAAAGATGTAGGTATTATATATATCAATAATTCATTCAGGCGGAGCATACAATGACGTCCCTAGGAAAAGTGCCGCCCGTATACAGACTAAAAATTCTGCCCCCAACTCCAAATTTAAAGAAAAATTGTAGCCGACTATTATATTATTTACATAAATAATTTTGAAAACACTTCTGAGAAAATATAATATTATAACCAATAGAAAAAATCTTTTTGAAAAAAGTAAGACACCCCACAGGGGTCGAACCTGCATCTCTCGGGTTTCGCGCCCATGCACATAGACCACTATGCTAAAGGCGCCATACTTAATTGTGACAAATTTTTTCTAATAGCTCTTTTAATAATGTCTGAAGCGCTTTCCAAATTGAGCTATTATTGGCGATCGACTTTTGTATTTTAAATCAAAGTAGGAATTGCTTTAATTACTAAACGACGTCACGGATCACTCCTAGATTTTTTGTTGTACTTGAACTTGCTAATAATTTTTAATTAACTTAAAAAAAAAAAAAAAATTATTTTGATTATTTTCAAAAAGATTTTTTCTATTGGTTATAATTTATTTTCTCAGACGTGTTTTCAAAATTATGTATGTTCAATAATTAGAATGTTATATTCTTAAATCTTGTGAATTATTCGTTGAATAAAAAAAATAGTTAGTTAATAAATTTTATAATCTCAACATAATTTAGACACTTTCGAGTCTTTTCCATAAAATGATTGTCTATTGTTTTATTAGAGTCTAAATGTGGTTTATCTTCTACGTTATAATCTTATACATAGGTATGACTTCATTATTTATATGAACAATACTTACCTATATAATTTCAGATAATAAGGTACGGTAAATTGCTTGATATTTCGATGCATATTAGGTAGATAGTGTTTATGATGATATTATCTAATTAAACCACAATTTAACTGTACTTAAACAAGTAATCATTAAAATATTAATAACTATGTAATAAAGTCTGCCCATAACAATAAAATTATTCTAAAGGAAGTGATTTATTATTATAATGTTATTTTACCTTCACTGCTTCACTTTACTTGATAACAGATTTAAAATTTAAAATCCCGTAATGAAGTGCGCTTTATGACATTTTGTTTCAATAAATCTATAATTTATGACGATTTTACTGCCCTCCGATTCATATAATATCACTTTCTAAAAGTTGAATTTAATGACTAAAACCTATTAATCTATTTGAGATTTAGAGAAATCGTGTTCATCCTGTGGATTTATACAAATACTTTAAAATTTAATGCGAAGTACGCCGTGGATTTATTGACCAAACAACGTTTAAGCGAAATTAAAGTAAGCTCTTTAGTCCAGGCTCCCATAGACTTTTCGTATACATAATATGCGGAATGCATTCTGACAATTGATAGAGGTTCTAGGGATCACAAAGATAAATAATATCGATGTTGCCAGGAAATATTACTGTTCATTTTTTATTGAGGTAATAAAAATAATAATAAAAACCAACCAAAAATTGTTCTGAGTTCTTCAGTAAAACTAAGACCGAAAGCACGGATCGATTGGAAATGAGATAATTTTTACCATGCCATCAGCACGGTCGCAGAACGGTTCGTCGCCTTTGCAAAAATGAAAATAGTCGGTAGTACAATGAGTTCAAAATTATCGATTTTTGGGATCATTCTTGGATTCGATTGCCTAATTTCGTAGTATGTGAGTAGGTATAATCACACAATTTGGTTTTTTATACCACATCTATAAATATGACATTAGTTTTAGTAAAATGGTTATTATTGTTTTTATTACCTTGATAAAAAAATACAACTAATATTTCCTGGCAACATCGATATTATATATCTTTGTGACCCCTAGAACCTATAACAATTGTCGGAATGCGTTCCGCATATTATGTATACGAAAAGTCTATGGGAGCCTGGTCTACTTCGTCTGTTATACGTGCACTCGCAGTAAGTGCTTAATTTATTACTCTTTCAGAAAAAATATGGATCTATGTTTTTGCATTTACGAATATTTTCGAATATTTCGATAGTGAACGTTTTACTAGCAGCTGTCATTCATAACTTTTTTATACGCAATTTACACGTATGCAGTTAAACATGAGCTGTTGTATCGGAAATAGATGACCGCATAGCATTGAGATCATATTCATGTCTAAACAAAAAACAGTTTAAAAATACGTAATAAAACCACCGGAATACAAGAGAAAGACAGAAGAAAATAGATAGGTAAGTAAATTAGAAATACAATGATATCGTATGTACTTATTAATATTAAAGTAAAATAAACGACAGCGCTATTATCAGATAGATCAAAGTAATATTCTTGTTGAATCTAATAAAATTGAAACATTACTGTCTGCAATCATACAAACATTTTTTTTATTTTAATGCTATACTGCCGTCTCTTTCTGGTACGTCAGCTCCTGGTGAACTGTGATATGGCGAAATATAATACATACAATTTACATGTAACCGAACAGTTAAAGCATAATGCTGCCAGAATAATATAGTACCTAACATAACTACCATTTTGATCATGAATAAATTAATACCTACCTATTGTAACAACCAAAGAAAAGTAAGTGTAGATATGTAAATTGGTTGCTGACACAATTTTCCTTACAATATCCGTACTTTCATATTGATACAATATAGCAACAGGCGAAGGAAATACAAACCAATCATAAGTTTCCCTTATATTATTCGGTATACATAAAATAAAATACGCTGAGAAAACTTTATATAAATATAATATACTAATGAACGAAAGTAAAACTGAAAAATGGTTAAATAAGCTGCAAGTCATTTTTCATTGCAGACATTCGTAGCAAACTTCACAATAATGGGATTCCCGACCACATATCTATCAGAACTATGAGTACCTACAAGCATTTCAATAGAATTTAAGATTCATGAAAAAGTTCAAAAGCAATCAAAGTTAGCCGATTGTCTCGACTAGGATATAGTCCTAAATCAAAACTGGACGCAATGCTGCAACTTTATTCAGTGCGCATAGGTGAGGCCATGCCGGGAAAGACGTCACGCGGCTAAACAAAATGGATGAAAAACATCCCCTTCACAATACATGTCAGGTGCAACATTTTTGTATTATACCAGTCAATTTTTTTGCTTGCAACACAAACTGTTTTTTTTTCAAACTAAAATGTCGTATTCAAGCTGTGTGTACTTAGGGTACTTTAAATTATATGTGTTTTGTGAATACCAAAAAAATCACATCGACATATTCGACGTGACTTTTGCAGTAGATACGAGTTTAGATGTGCGACCCGGCTTATAAGCAAAATTATGCAGCCACCGTTTTTAATGTTCCAACAGAAAGAATATTTATGGCCATTAATTCAAGTACCTGCATTAAATCGTTGAGGAATCACCATGTATTGTAATAAAACATTTCATAATGCCCCATTAATTATACCTGTACCTACGAATCATACTAACCGTAATGCAAGGCAAGAGGTACAGTAATTAATACAATCTAACATTTGATTCAATTTGATTTTTTTGAGATATCAACCCAGCCGTTGCTGTAATAGTGCAGGATCCCATAGACTTGTCGTATACATAATATGCAGAACGCATTCTGACAATTGGAATGGGTTTTTGGGGTCACAACGATATATAATGTCGATGTTGCCAGGCGATATTAGTGGTCAATTTTTTTTTATTGAGGTTTTAATTTTTTTTCTTATAACCCACCAAAAATTGTTCCGAGTTCTTCAATAAAACCAATACGGGATCAGGGATTGATTGAAAATGCAATAATTGTACCATGCCATCGGCATGGTCGTAGAACGGTCCGTCCCGTTTAAAAAAATAAAAATAGCGGGTAGTGAAATGTGTTCAAAATTATCGATTCTTAGGACCCTTCTTGGCTTAAATTATTTTATTTAGTAGCATTTTTGTATAAAATCACCTAAATTGGTTTCTTTACTATATCTATGCATATGACATTCGTTTTAGTATTATGGTTAATCCAGAAACAGTGTAGGTTGCATATATAGGTAGGTGAATAAATGAAATAACGATAACCACTAACCACACTAAGTACCTACATATTTATTAAAAAAAAAAGAAACAACAAGTCAAGTGTTCAAACTCCTTTAAGTATCATGATCACAGTTTTTACAAACACTACTTACACATTTGCACAATGATATAAATGTCAAAGCCGATTTCTTATAACTACGTGATAATGTACGGCAGTTAGAATTACATTTGCATGGTTTAATTAAATAATTTGGTAGAGGTTCATTCGTCATTTGTCCTGGATACGAATTATTTTCTCGTAACTCATAGTCAAGTTGTAGGACATCAAGAGGCTCAAATAGTGGAACATATGAGCTTTCCCGTAAATAAGCTTATGCTGAAGGCTTTAAACAGTGTAAATACAATGAATCATATGTGCCTATCACTCTCGACAAATTTAAACTAAATTCAATATTTTGGGAAATAAATTTATGCCGAAGCTCATTCGCTATTGGTTTTTATTTATATAATAAGTAAGTGCAAAATTTTTCCAGGTCTTGAAACTGCTGTGGTCTCCAATAAACCATTTCCTAAAGCTGAAAGTGCATCCTGAACAAAACTCGTTGACGAGATGGTTAAAGCTTGTTTCTTTGTACATATGCAGTCACTAGTGGTGTCGCAGCCGGTTAAACAATGTAATGCTGGTATAATATTACAAATATTTTCGCCAAGAGGTTCAGCTGCCAATTGGCATTCTAAAACATGGAATTTCTTCTGAGATCCCTCAAACCATAATCCATGGCAACCAATCGTTGCAAGTTTATTCCAGAAATGAATGCCTAAAATTAAAACATCTGTATCGGGACTGTGATAATCTCCAAATTTTGCATTTTTACAGCATGAAATATATGACAGAACATTCTAGACTCCAGAGTCTGCTTCTAAATGATTTTGATTTTAAATCAATGGCGTCAGTAAAAATTGATCCCTGCAATTTAAACCATTGTGTGGGGTCGTCAAATCCACCACAATATACAGCTCACTTTTTCCGTTGATTTTTGCAAATGTGGGAGCATTTTTGCAAATACATTTAACAAGCTGTAATTTATTTTGAGGGCTCACAAAAAAATTTTGCAATTAATCCACCACATACCTACTACATACACTAAGGGACAATCTCCAAGGCTTAGATATTATAAGCATTTACACTGTTTAAGGGCTGCAGCACAAGTTTATTTATGGAAAAGCTCATCTGATCCACTATTGAGCCTATTGATTTCCTACAACTTCTAACAATTATGAGAAAATAATAATTTGTATCCAAGACAAATGACGAATGAACCTCTGCCAAATTATTTGGTTAAACCATGCAAATGTAATTCTGACTGCCGTACATTATCACGTAGTTATAAGAAATCGGCTTTGACACGAATATCATTGTGCAAATGTGTAAGTATTGTTTGTAAAAACTGTGATCATGATACCTAAAGCAGTTTGAACACTTGACTTCTTGTTTCTTTTTTTTAATAAATGTGTAGGTACTTAGTGTGGTTAGTGGTTATCGTTATTTCATTTATTCACCTACCTACATATGCAACCTACACTGTTTCTGGATTAACCATAATACTAAAACGAATGTCATATGCATAGATATAGTAAAGAAACCAATTTAGGTGATTATATACAAAAATGCTACTAAATAATATAATTTAAGCCAAGAAGGGTCCTAAGAATCGATAATTTTGAACACATTTCACTACCCGCTATTTTTATTTTTTCAAACGGGACGGACCGTTCTACGACCATGCCGATGGCATGGTACAATTATTGCATTTTCAATCAATCCCTGATCCTGTCTTGGTTTTATTGAAGAACTCAGAACAATTTTTGGTGGGTTATAAGAAAAAAAATTAAAACCTCAACAAAAAAAATTTACCACTAATATCGCCTGGAAACATCGACATTATATATCTTGGTGACCCCTAAAACCTATTCCAATTGTCAGAATGCGTTCCGCATATTATGTATACGAAAAGTCTATGGGATCCTGCACTATAATGTATTGTTAACTATTAGGAGAGGCTACCTCTTTGATTTAAAATATTTCAGATAATATTCACTTCGTCATCCTTATATTTTAGCTATTCCTAGAATCATCAATATTATCTCTAATTAAAACAGAACGTTGGAGCACAGGTCGGAGCAGGAGCACGGAGCACTGGAGCAATGGGATTTTACCCGGAACAGGAGCGGAGCGGGAGCACCGAAAATTTTTAGTGCTCTACTGCTCCAGATGTTTTTTTTTTATTAAATTTTCGTCCTAAAATCCAATGAAAATAGCATATTTTGACACTTTGCAATACTGGAATTATTTGAAAAAAGGCAACACTGTCGTGTAGTAAATAACCACACTTTTTTGACAGAAGAGGCAAATAATAAGAGACGATTTGCTGTTGGAAATTATATTTAATAGAATTAATAATGAAAATGGCGATTATTTTAAAACTACTTATTTTTTTAACATTTGTATATATATAATACTTATTAAAACTTTTTACCCGGAGCGGAGCCGGAGCAAGTATTAGGTACCAGAGCGGAGTTGGAGGGGAGCAACTCAAAAAACGGTCCGCTCCAACGCTCTGAATTAAAATGATATTATTTTCAAAATTGATAGCATTATCCAGTAAATACATATAATTTATAGATATCCGTCAGACTTCAGTTGGACTTATGACCGGCCTTCTTCTATGGAAATACTCGTATGATTGTAATTAAGTTTTTATGCCTTTTTGATCGATATATAGATAAAACAAATAGCAAATAATAAAAAAGAAAACTTGATAGGTTCGTGTATTTTGCCAAAATAGGCATTACTTATTATTTCTTACCTACTGTAATATGGTCGATCTCGTATGGTGACTACCGGAACGGACGGATTTCGGTTGATTATTATTTGTTAATATTAGTGATGTGTTCCTTCCTCTCTTTCTTAGGTTTGCTATAAATCGTTTCAAAATCAATACTCTCCCTGTTATTTTATATTAACATTATTTATAGGCACTCAGTTACTCGCTTTCCTAAAATACATAAGATACAAAATAAATATTTATCAAAACGCTTCAAGTGAGGTGAACGGACTGTATGGGAACTGTGTAACTAAACAAGAGAAGGGGATACTTGATGTAAGTGTGCAGTTAATAATAATAATAATATATACAGCATAACAGCTGTTTAGATTACGTTGCGATTGCGCTCGGGCTACCGCTCATGACATCTTTATATGATTAGTGATAATTCCGATAACGATAATGCAGCCCTTTTTTTAATACTATAGGTAGATCGTTAACCCATAAAACTGATTGCATTTTATGTGAAATGTTATCAACATAATACGTTTGTTAAATATTTAGGTGTTGCCATGAGTACAGGAGTAAGTACCTGCAATAATTATACTGAGCCAGTGGCGCGTTTAGTGATGTAGAGGCCGTACTGACTAATTTTCAGGCCCCAAACGATAAAAAAATAACTACATATCTTATTATAATTTTCCAAATAAATCCTAGTATTCAAACAATTCATAGTATAGATATTGCATAAGTCAAACAAACATGATTTAATTGAAACAGTGTCCTTTCTAAAGGTCTCCCAATTTAGTATAGAAAATAGTTTTCGTGAATTTATATTAAACACGAATAGAATGGAAGTGGGTGAATTACATCAATAAAGGTAGGTACATTTAATCAAAACCTTTTATAATATAACTATCATTAATATGACAGCGTATGACGGTAGCGTCGCAGGCGAAAAATCTCACAATCACGGAATTTACAATGAAATTCGTAATTTTTGCTTTAATTTTCTGTCTGTAAACAACGCATGATCGGCCTAGTAACACGTGACGTCACATGATATATATATTAGTTTACTTACTAAACTATGAATGCAGGATTTTTTTATGCTGTTGGTAATATTTTACACTACGCATCTATTTTTAAATTTCAGATTAATGTAATGACTTTGTGAGTGGTTTTAACTCTTCGGCGGCCCCCTTTTAAATTTTCTAACAAATAAGTCACGTCATTTGCGTCAAAGAAACGCACCTCTGAGCCCTAAAGCCTTGAGTGAGCTTTCCACCACACGTTCGTTCTTGAGGAAAATATGGTTCGAGATTATATCAAGAGATACATCACGAGAAACGATTGCTGGCCATTCGCCTAACTAACTGATTGGGTCCTTGCAATGGATAAAAGACATGGACAAAATGAACACACCAATATTTTTTTTATACAAATGTAAGAATTTTACCCGTAGAGTCAAATCAGTGGTCCATTGTATACGATGGTACCTATAAGGTAAACAATTAATAATTTTATAAGATTGTAATGAATGAAACCTATGTAAAAAATACTAGTAAATTTGCTTGCCATCGTAGATTTAACTTTACCAAAGTTCTATCTTATCTGACGGTACGATATATTGGTTTTGAATTAAACGAGATCCAAATTCGAATCAAAATTTATGTGATATCTGTGTTACCCGATGGATTAAAATATAACGTAACACAATATATTATATTATTTTAATTATGAATGTTACAACAATTTTAAAACATCGATTTTCACTCACGGCAATATATAACTGGATTAATCATATTTTAGGATGTATTTAGTTGTTTATTATAGATAAAAATAGTATTTTTTAATAAAAAGACAATTTAGTATGATAAATTAAATTCAATTAAGGAAAATAATAAGCTCCGCTGTCCATGCTTGTTTTCTTGCCGTGAGGCAAAATTTTAATGACATGACAAAATCATAATGGCTAATGATTATCTGTCACCATGATTTATGTGCCGAAGAGTTACCATCTGCGACGATCAGGCCAGTGGTCACCTGGCGATGGTTCAGGAGTGGAAGAGTGTGACGATTTTCAGCGACACGTGGCGTTTCTTGGCGCGGCACCAGAATTCTTAATCTATTTTCAAAATATATTAAATAAAAAATCCTTCGAATATTTTTCTCCGCATTCGTTCTCTATCAGATTCCAGAGGATGAACAAAATGACAGTTAACATGCAATACCATCTAACAGGAAATATAATATATTACGCTGTCTGATTCTTAACCCACCTGCTACTTGAAATATATTGACGATACCAATATAAAAGGGCGTAAGGGTCATTAACATCATCAGGTGAAAATAAGTTATTTAGGGTAAGATTATTTCGATTATCAATCATTGTCAGCTGTCATCATCTAAAATTGAATGTAGTTATGTCAGCAAAGGTTATTCTGTGATGAAGTTACAGCTATATTTTGTAGGGTAATTAGTTATTGAAAAATCTACGACGCAAACAATAAAATTCTTATTTAAAATTTATTTTCTGTAACGTTGCAAATTCTCTTCACGCCTGCCTGCCTACCTGAGCTACTCAGTTCTCCAGCGTTGTGTCGTTTTACTTTAGCAATCTCGATAGATATTTTAGATACATCGTATGCATAGAAACCATCATAATCAATCGGTGTCGATCTACTGCTGGCAGTGGCGAGGAGTGGAGGTGGGCTATTAAAATCTAACATAAATTAGTACACACTACACTTTGTCAGGGAAACGTTTTTGTTTTCATTGGATTAAGACTATAATTTGTAGATTTGTTAGTTTTTAAAATTCAATTAAACCTTGCCTAATCCAAGCCATACTAGATAATAGTCACATTACGCCATTAAACCATACATAATTTTAGATCATCATATTTTTTTAAATCGTGTAAAGATGACTAAAAAACGTTACCCATTTACTTGAAAAAGAAAACACGTCAATGAATATACTACTATTATTACTAATATAACAATAACATATCATTAAATGGACGCGTGTTTAGACAATTCCTCAACTGAAGTATAGCCTTAATGAAGTTTAAAAAACAGTACCGCCTGTAATATGTATTATTAATTCAACGAAAACAAATAAGTATCACTGAAAAAGTGTGCATTATTTTTGTCAGATCGCCCAAAAAATACCTGAACTATTATGGTTAGGCAAGGGTTTAGTTGAATTTTAAAAACTAACCAGCACCATCTGCAAATTGTATTATTAGTTCAATGAATATAAATAAGTTTGACTGATAAAGTTTAGTATTCACAATTTATGTCGAATCTTGATAGCCTACCTCCGCCCCTCGCCACGGCAACTGTGTGGTCGATTACTGCCGCTTAGGTAACACTGTTTTACTGCACTCACTCATTATTCATAATCATTAGTTTCTTGTGTAGTCTTTCCGCGTTATTCCCAACATGAACCTACACATGCCACGTTGTGCTAGTAATGACTAAAATTCAATTAAATAATTAAAGTAGTTACTTACGTTAATTATTGATAAACATTATTAAAACAATATTATGATAATATAATATGTAGTGTTATAAGTATGAGTCGGCACGTAAAAAGTGTAGATTTCTTCTTGTTCTCATTTAACGTTTTTTTTAAGTTACGAGATATTGCATGTTGATTTTATTGAAAACGCGGGAAAACGTTCGCTTGTCATGTTGATAAAGAAAGAATTTTGTTGTGTTCTAATGGCTGTTTACATGTTTTCGTTTCAGATTAATCAAAATTAGAAAGTCATACAATTTATGCTTAAAAAATAATACCTACATTAATATTTCCTACCTATATATATTTATACGGCATTATTATATATTATATTAACACATTTCTGAAATATGACAAGTTTATTTGTATTCTATTAGATGAGTACGTACATATATAAAAATGCTTAATCTATAACGTTATAACTATTAGTGATGGAAAAATTGTTCTCATTTTCACGAAATTTATTGGTGATAATGTATTTATGCAACGTTTTTATTAGCTCGTATTCTTGTTTGTCCGGTGGTTGTTTGTCCATTACAAATCTTGCAATCGATTTTAAACTAAATTCCTGACTAGCTAGACATTTGAAACTTTTAGAATATATCAGAACACGAATGCCCATCTTGAAGTAGAATTGAATTCATTTTCAGTTAATTCTGTTTTGTATGAAAAGTTATTTTGGAAGAAATCCGTAATCCAATCCACTATTAGTGGTTGCTAAGGGGGTGGTCCTAGCAACTATATTATTAATATATACGTGCGTTGCTATGGAAATCAAAATGACATTTCAGTATTCTATATTTGTTTGTGTGTTGCAAAATAGCAAAAAAATGTTTTGTTGACAATTATTGCCTTATTTGTCCTAAATTATTAATACATAGAATTGTCAAGTTTATATGATCCAACAGAAAATTTAAAAACGTGGTATATAAAAAGTTCTTTTTATCTTGTATTTTTTTTCATCTGTTTCATTTTTGTAGTATGTAGGTTTTATTCATTTTTTTCATGCCGTATTGCGGCCGTTTCAATCAAATAAAAATCTGACCGATTTGATTGAAAAACCCTTCATATAACACAAAAACGAGTATGAAATGCAATAAAACCAACTTTCTTCTGCAATTTTACTACAATTTCAAACATTTTATGCGCTATATTATTTACAGCTCTATTCGCATTTTTTATTAGGGCGTAAATAAATAATGGAGATTCAGAGAAAACGCACTTTTTCTCATATATTCCGTCCTTTTTGTTATTAGATACTATTTCATACATGCACCGCGTCGCTTGAGGTGACTGAATGAGCATCCTATATGGGCATCGTAAAGACGGAATGTCATAATAATTCATGTGTATTTTAATACTGCACTTCCAAAGAATCGTGAATTTGACAGTGATTTGAGCATTTTGATTCAGAATATTGAAGATATTCGAATCTATAAGCACCAATAATAAAATTTGACTGTCTATATGTGATTTTGACTCAACTTGATCAGCGTTTTCGATAATACCGAAAAACAAAGTATTGTCCCTATTTATTTTTGTCTGTCTGTTATAACCAGGGAACCTGTGGCGGCTCGACAGTTTTCTAGGTCACGGGGTTGAGCAATTAATTATTAAATATGATTTTAATAATAAGGAAATTAGTAATTTTTCAGAATAAATCATATAACGTACAGCGAGCGTTTTTACTCACCTAGGGGTTATTTGATTCGCTCCCCAGTATGCATATATATACTAACGCTAATGCATTCACATCCTTTGCAGAACCTTTGGGCCTGAGTGACCCTGGTCGGCGAAAAATATACGTCATAGCCTATTTTATATATGTGACATCGTGAAATAGGGTACATTTAATTAAATTAATTATTTTAATACCGCGTAATCATCTTTATGTTATTACATAATATATATGTAATCATTGTTTTACTTATTTGTATAACAATAATAAACATCTCTATAAAATTGAGAAGGGTTTAAATGGATAAAATAAATTAATAGTTCATTTCAACATGTAATTGAGTAGGTATATTATGACAATGATAAAAATACCACACGTGTCATTTTGACATGATAACGGTATGGGGATGGTCCCTACGAACCCTTAAGGTAGAGCCGCCCCTGCAGGGAACTCAGAAATAATAGGAACTGAAATACCTAACGGGTAAAGAGAAGCAGGCAACCGATCTCGAGTAAAGAAGAATACGGATAAATTTAAACACCTGTCAAGAATACGTTATAAATCGAATACTGACAACTGCGCTCGGTTTATGTCATTTAATATTGGTGTATTACACATACTATTGCACGTCTATAATGCGTGGTTCATTTTCATAGGACACTCACACATTCAAAACCCTGCATCAAAATTTACTGTTTTTGTATATCATCATCATCATCATCAGCCGGGGTCAATCCACTGCTGGATCAAGGCCTCCCCAAGCTTTCTCCAACTCTCTCGGTCCTGTGTCGTTCGCTGCCACGTATTTCCGCCGAACTTTACCAGTTCGTCAATCCAGCGGCTTTTAGGGCGACCCTGTGGCCGTTTAGTACCCCTTGGGTACCACTGGATGACGGCATTTGTCCAGCGGCCGTCCTTTCGGCGAGCAATGTGTCCCGCCCATCTCCATTTCAGCTGTTTGGCAACGTCTATTACATCGCGTACTCTTGTCTGCTTCCTAACCCATTCGTTCCTCTTACGGTCCTTTCGCGCGATGTCCAACATGCACCTCTCCATGCCTCGCTGTGTGACTCTTAGCCTTTGGACATCTCTCGTGTTGAGGGTCTACGTCTCGCAGCCATACGTGAGCACGGGTAGCACACATTGGTTGAACACCTTACGCTTAAGACATAATGGTAGGTCACTCTTGAAGATAATATTCAGACGTCCGAAAGCACTCCATCCGAGCTTTGTTCTTCGAGCAATTTCATCGTGCATGCTTCCGTCTATGGACACCTGCTGTCCGAGATAGACGTAGCTGCTGACTTGCTCGAGTTGGGTGCCAGAAATACAGATAATCGCACGGTCCGAAATACAGTTCCTCATCACTTTTGTTTTTGAGACATTTATCTTTAGACCGACCGTTTGACTGACATCCGCGAGTTCTTGCATTCTACTTTGGAGTTCTTTCGGGTCTTGTGAGAGTATAACAATATCATCTGCAAAGCGCAGGTGACTGAGGTGCTCCCCATTAATTGGAACACCTTTTTCCTCCCAATCAAGTTTCCTAAATAAGTCCTCAAGAGTAGCGGTGAATAGTTTAGGTGAAATGGTATCACCTTGCCGGACACCTTTGTTAATGGGGAATTTACACGACCGTTTGTGGAGTTTCACGCATGCTGTGGCATCACTGTATATACTGTTCAATATGTTTATGTAGCGTCTGGAAATTCCTTGGTTGCTAAGGGCGTCTATAATTGAGAATTTTTTGATGGAATCAAACGCCTTTTCATAGTCTATAAAACCAAGATATAATGGCAGTTTGTATTCCTGGTAGCGCTCTATGATTTCCCTGACGACCTGTATATGATCCATAGTACTGTAGCCTCTTCTGAAACCGGCTTGCTCTCTTGGTTGGTTCTCGTCTAGAACTGTTTCGAGACGGTTTGAGAGTATTTTCGTGAAAACCTTATACAGAATTGGCAGTAGACTAATTGGTCGATAGTTTTTCAGATCTTCAGTGTCTCCTTTCTTATGGAGAATAATAATGGAGGCATTTTTCCATGACTCTGGGATGTTCTCTTCGTGCAGACAAGACGTGAACAGACGTGCGAGCACTTCGCTCACCGTCCTCCCGGCCCGTTTGAGAACATCGATAGTCAGCCCATCTTCTCCCGGGGCTTTCCCACTCTTCATGCACATTATAGCATATTCCACTTCTGTGGTAGTAACCTCGGGAAGAGGATCTCCATATTCTCCGTTCACCGAAAGATCTGAATTGATGTCAGTGTCATCTTTGTATAGAGCTCTGTAAAACTCTACAACAGTGTCCAGTAGATGATCCCAGTTACGCACGATACTTCCATCTTGCGCTTTTAGTGTCGTTATCTGCCGTCTCCCTATTGACAGATGCTGCTTGTTCTTATGTAAGCTCCTTCCTGACGCAACAATTGATTCAACAAGGTTCATATTGAACTTACGAAGATCTTCTCGTATGTTTTTACGTAGAGTTTTGCACAGCGTAGAGTACTCGAGATCATTTGCAACTTGTTGTTCGCTTTTCGTACTCCTACGCAGCTTCATAAGATTCAACGTTTCCTTTGAAAGTTTGCTTACTCGTTCGACCACAGCAGCAACTGTCTCTTCCGAAGATTCTATAATGATTTTTGTTACTGCATCGGTGTTTTGTAGGGAGATGGGGTCATTTTCAGCCTGGAAAGCCGCTAGCCTGTTCTCCAGCTCTTGTTGGAATTCGACTCTGCTTCTCAAGCCTCTGCGGACTCTGGGCTTCTGCATCAGTTTGGATCTCTCACGTTTGATGTTAAATCGTACTTTACACCTTACCATTCGGTGGTCGCTGCCAGTATTAAATTTGTTAATGACTGTGCAGTCTAGAAAAATTTGTATATAGCGTATCGGAATTCTATTTATTATCAATTCTGTTCTGTGGTTATAACTAAATAACTATTGGACCCATTATTGATGTAACTTGCTAAGCACACTATGCCAGTTTTAATTTATCTCAAAAACTTGTGAAGTTTAATAAGATAAAATGTATAGAAAATAACGGACTACAACAATTTTAGGTCAGGGAACAACGGCGGATTAGTGAGGTGAGATGCTGGTTGGGGTGGGGTGAGATGGAGGACCGGGTTCAATCCCGGTGAGGGCACAGTGTATTTTTGTGATTTTCTTAAAACCTTGGTGTTTGTGATTGTTTCACTTCTATTACTAAATACACTACTGTCATTGGGCCTCTTGGCCTGTTATAATGTTATATAATATATAAAAAAATATTCATTACGAGTATATGAAGTGGTCGGATTGTAGCGGTGGAATTTTGGGCTGAAGTGCAGATAGACCTATACCCAACCCTTGTATATCTCATTGAGAATTAATATTGACTGAAACAGTTCAAATCTAATCAGTAAATATATTCGTTATACCTATATAATAAATCTGCCAGTAACACGGCTCTGGCTGGTTTTTATTAACACAGAATATCCGAAATAAATTGAATTAATTTTCATATCTACCTAATCCAAGAATTGATGTAATAATTTGTTTATTAGATGTGAAAGAAATACGATTTTCTAGTCCTAAAAATAACGTAAAATATTTTATTAACGTAATAGCAGGTACCCTTTACCTTATGATTTTATTTGTACTTTAATTATTACTTATTAGTAACACATTTTAATATTATTTTTTTTAAATTTGAAGGGCAAACATTTTCTTTTAAATATTTTGTATAAAAACGTACTGTTATATAAATATACCTACACCGAATTCATAAGTATCGCTACAAAAAAAAGATTACGGAATATTACGGAATAGAAAACCATGTACCGAGTGTGCTTTGTTTTCTAAGAAACATGTAGGTATTCTGCACAGGTATTATTTACCATTGTACATCGGTTATAACAACGCTACAAGTAAAAATTCTCAGTATTGACAAGAGAAAAATAAGATATAACATTATGTTTTCTTGATGCTTGATATCATTTTCTACGGGTATCGATCGTTACGGAGTCCGGTTGCTAGGTGAATATGAGATAATTATTTTCATTTCAGTTATCCAACAATGAAATCCAATATAAGTACGTTATATTTCACAAGTTGTACTTAAAAAGTGTATGTTGTGTAGTAATTTTCTATCTCGCAATACTCAAGTACGTACTTTTCTCCATGTTCTAGTACTAGTACTTCAATGCGTTTGCGTGAACAGTTTCGCAATACAGTAAGTCGTTAAGCAATTTTCAAAACAGTTTATTCTTAATAAAATTATGAAACCATGTAATTTTTTAATAAAAAAACACATTACATTCAAGGCTCATAAACCAATTATTGCCTACATTTCTCTTTCAGTCTGTGTACAATTATTATATTACTTTGTTTTCGTTATAAGAAGGAAACCCTGGAATATTTTATTTAGCTTTCTGTATAAAACAATACATTAACAATATACTTGAGACTTTTGCGGTTGTTTGTTATCATATTATTTGGTTTTTGGATTATCACTCTTGTTTTTTGAGTGGCACAGTAAACTACCCTACCCATCTTTTTTTTACTCTGAGCAACGTTCGCTGTGGGTGAAACAGACTCCCTTTCATCATACTCAATACAAAACATTAAAGATTTATGTATAATAATATTGTCAGTAGCCCCATAATAAGTACCTACTCTAGTAAGTTTTCATAATTTGTTGTATTGTTAGTGGCGATCACGGGTAGACGATGTATTATATGGTTGTGTCATAAATCAACTCTTTCATTCTCGAGCGATGCTACAAGAACGATCTACGTTATATAGGGCTTTAAATGACAGCAGCTGCTGTAAGTTGATTGATGAGTGATCATCTTAACTTAAACATGATTACTATTAATATTTTAAACAATAATAAATGATATGAAATTGTGTTTGTAGATATAGTTATTTAATTAAATATCATGGGATTATAATACATTTTATACTACTAATACAAATCATAGTTAGTACGCTTCTTATCTGTTTAGTGGAAGCCAGCGGCAAATATTTTTTTTAAAATAGTCGAAATACTGGATTATTGGTTAGGTTAGGTTATCATTATTGAATTCATGATTTTTGCTGAAATCGGCTATGAAAATTGCTGCTGTTCGCGAATGGCTTCCAGTGAACAGACTTTTCTTATGACAAAACGTAAATTAGGATTCAAGATTATTGTTATAATATTGTTAATTAGGCGATTACCTTTAAAATCTATATTTAGTATTAGTTAATTGTAAGTAAGTACATAGTTATAAGATATGTATCATACTTACGATATATCTATAGTCTAAGCAACTAACTGATAATACTGAAGCCATAGTAAGTATCGTTAATTATTTCAATTTCGCATATTTGGTTCCGATGCACTATTTACGTGGTAAAATGCATGATAAGTAGTGGTCGGTCGTCGACCTACGGTACTTGAAATTTTGTAGGTGAAGGAACAATCGTGTTACATAATATTAAAAGAAGCCTAGGCTAACATTCAGTTTTGCGTTTAATTTAATTATCTATTATATTAATGATAATAAATAATACTTACTGCTTTACGTGGAATTTATAAAAATACTCATCCATATTAATTTCTTGTTTACGAAGCAAGACATCCGGATTAGATTGATGGTCTCACACGAGCTGTCAGAAATAATTCAATATATAAATAGAATTTTTCTGTTTTTTTCATTTGTTATTGTTTGCGTCTCCGTTAAAATAATAATCAAGTCAATTAGCAATAAAAAGCAAAATGATTTTTTTTCAGCTAATAGTGCCACATTTTTTTAAATTACAGCATTTTCTTCATAATTTGGAGACATTTAAATTATACAGCAGGAATGGCAAATCTTTTTCTTCAAATGTGTCTAATTATATGCTTAAAAAAATAGTCGCCTGTAAAAATGTTATCAATTCATAATAACTACACTAGGTACTTGACAGAGGCGAAAGTTAAGGTGGGGTTTAATTAAATTTTAAAAACTAAGAAACATTATGTACACATTGTAGTATTAGTTCAATGAAAACGAATCCGTGTGACCGACAAAGTTTAATGTGAACTATTTATGTCGGATCTTAACAGCCTACCTCTGCCGTTCGCTACTGCTATCTGAGGCGTTTCGCAGTCGGTCAAAAAATGCTTACGGCTTACACCAAAATCTGAAGTACCACATGTACCTACCTACCGCTATTATTAATCATAATTTGAAAGAATTACACTTGGGTCCGTAGGTTAATAATAATTACTAGCTGAGCCAGCTGGCTCTCGCCAGTCTGTCTCGCTAGGTCTTGCAGACGGCTTGGTGGTGTTGGATTTTAATATAATTGTGAAGTATGCATAGATGGCGCCATAGTTTTCTCTTCGGGATGGGTTTTTTATTCACATCAGACAGTTTGACATTTCGCTGATAGTAGTAGAATGAGGTTGCGGAACCCTTCATCCAGCAATGGATTGATCCTAGTTGATGATGATGATGATAACGATACGAATATGAGGATAAATATAATATAATATAAGTTTCATTGGTTTAAAAAATTATCATTTAACAGCCATAAAAAAAAATTTACGTTATCAAATTTTGAAATAATATTCTATGGTTGATCCAGTGTTGCCATGTCTACTGAAATTTTATGTAGATCAACTGATATTTTTTGCCAATATACTGAATTTTTGATTTTTTTTCGAATTTCAAGAAATTTACTGAAATTTGTGTTTCTCCATAATTGTAAATTAACTGATGATTCTTTTAATAATAAACTTGAAATGATTTACGCATGACCTTTTTTGATGTTATACACTTTTAAATTGACATAAAAAGCATTGTAACTCTACCCAAGAGCGCCATTTTACCCATTTATATCATCATTGTTTAGAATAAATTAATATTATTAGTTATTGTTATTCTTATTAATTTTGAATCATATCTAATAAAACACATTTTTCAAAATCTACTGACATTTTATGAAATCTACTGAATTATTTGTCAAAATCTACAAAAAAAAAAAAAAAATTACTTGGCAACACTGGATTGATCGCATAGTCAGTGTTGCCATGTCTATCTACTGAATTTTTAAATTTTGACTTGGCAACACTGGGTTGATCGCATAGTCAGTGTTGCCATGTCTACTGAAATTTCAGTAGATCAACTGATATTTTTTGCCATTATACCTACTGAATTTTTTATTTTTTTTCGAAATTCAAGAAATCTACTGATATTTGTGTTTCTCCATGATTGTAAATTAACTGATGATTCTTTTAATAAAAAACTTGAAATGATTTACGCATGACCTTTTTTGATGTTATACACTTCTAAATTGACATAAAAAGCATTGTAACTCTACCCAAGAGCGCCATTTCACCCATTAATATCATCATTGTTTACAATAAATTAATATTATTAGTTATTGTTATTCTTATTAGTTTTAAATCATATCTAATAAACCACATTTTTCAAAATCTACTGAATTTTTTGTCAAAATCTACTGAAAAAATAAATTTTGACTTGGCAGCACTGGGTTGATCGCATAGTCAGTGTTGCCATGTCTATCTACTGAATTTTTAAATTTTGACTTGCAACACTGGGTTGATCGCATAGTCAGGGTTGCCATGTCTACTGAAATTTCGATCTACTGAAATTTTTGTCAGGAAAAGAAGAAATCATGATTATCAACACAATCGTTGAATTTCATACATTTTTGTCAATCTGCTGATATTTTGAAGAAAAAATCAAAAAATCTACTGAACTTTGAAAATTTTAGTTGGCAACGCTGGTTGATACCTTTTAAATATATGTTTGGGTTATAATGAGCTAATTAAATGTATATATTATGTTTCATTGGTTCAAAAAAAAAATCATTCAACAGCCTTACAAAAAAAAAACAAAAGTGACATAAAATTTTAAAATTTTATTCTTTGCGTTGAAATGACAATACGTGCGCGCCCGCGTTTCAATGAAATGATCAGTTTTAATCGGAATTCGTATAAATGTTATTGTTTATCTGAATAATTATAGTTATCTACGGGTACTTGTTATAAATGTGAGTTATTATATAGTGCTGTGCATTTTAAAATCATCATGAGACGTAAATAATATCACCTGTGACCTGTGAAACAACAAATGACGGGTGGTACCTAGTTTTTAAAAGTGATTTTTTTGTGACTGTGTTAAGTATTACAAAATTGTGCTCACTTCAAATTGTAGTTACTCGAATGCATCTGATAAGTATACATGTAGTGAGTAAATTGGAATAATGTAGTTGAGTATACATAGCGCGATAAATACGAAGTGTCAAAAGACTTGATTTCCGTCAGAGGTGTAGAAACTTAACTTAAAACAAAGAACTTTATTCACAAAAAATTAAATAAATCAGTTCTAATATGTTTATCGGTCAATCTTATTATGATTAGTTTGTGAAAATCGATTGTAGATATCGGTTAAAACGCATTTTAAATTTAAAGCGGCCATCTTTGGTGAGCCGGTTTGAATGTTGCAAACATTGTGAAAAAAATAATTCCCGACATAATCAGTTGTCAATAAAGTGGCGTGTCGCTGGAAAATGTATCGGGAAATGAATAAAAATCACCGATTTAGGGTGGTATTTCGTCAAACGGCTGTCAACTATGGTTTACCGATATTTCACGATCCGAGAGCCGATTTTTCATTTAAACCTATTGGACATGACGAATAAGGCACACAATCGCTCGCAAAAACGGGCAAGGCTGTAGGATAATAATATATAGGAGACTAGCTGAGCCAGCTGGCTCTCGCCAGTCTGTCTCGCTAGGTCTTGCAGACAGCTTTTCATCATAGTGACTTGGTGTTGGATTTTAATATAATAATTGTAAAGTGTGTAAAGACGGCGCCATAGTTTTCCCTTCGGGATGGATTTTCATTCACGTCAGACAATTGAAAATTTATCTGATTTGTCAGTTTTACGATATGCATGTCGTCACTGCAAATACAAATTTGGAGTCATGTGCGTAGTCTATTCTGGAGTCTGGCCTTCTCAATATCATCTGACACCATTTCAGGCTGCTAAGCCTAGCAAAACAGCTGGCAATCGCCGATTGCTATCACTGTTATCTTAATTTTAATACAATATATGTGTAGGTATGTGTATTTAAATATGATAAATAGTTATACATCTCAATCGTGATTATCATAAATAGCGATCCAATATAACGCGAATATTAATCTCTTTCGGGTCCCATTTACATAATAGAAAAAGGTTAGCAGCATAAAAAATAAATTTAAACATTATTTTGTTTCATTGTCTATAAAAAATAAATGCTTGGAGCCACAGAATAATATTTTAAAAATCATATTTTGTTTTAAAAATTAACCTTAAACAATATAGTTTCCCGGTGCGGGACATTCATATCGAGACAAATGTTGATAAATAATGAAGTAATACATATTATATCTGATAAGAATAGGAATTTGTAAGACCTAAAGATGTGGAATCAGCTTAAAAAGGCCTTCATCCAGCAGTGGATTGATACAGGTTGATGACGATAATGACGATATAAATGGGTAGGTATATAATATCACAAATTTAAAAAAATATTGCAGTTTATATGACCAAGAAGAGTAGAATTAGGTTGGGATAACCTTCATCCAGCAGTGGATTAATCTTGGTTGATGATGATAATGACGATATTATGAATGGGTAAATATAATATGAGCAATTCTGATAAATATAGCAATTCATATGACCGACAGAAATTCAAACAACTTAGAGAGGCCTTCATCCACCGGTGGATTGATTCAGGCTCATAATGATAATGGAAATATAAATAGATATAATATAATATCACCGATTTTGATAAATACAGCAATTCAAATGACAGAAAGGAGTAGAATCAGGCATGGGAGGCCTTTGTCCAGCAGTAGATGAGTTCAGGTCAATGATGATAAGGACGATAGAAATAGGTATACTATAGTAGTAGAATCAGGTTGCGGAACTTTTCATCCAGCAGTGAATTGATCCTGGTTGATGATGATGACGATATGAATATGTAGATAAATGTAATATCACCGATTTTGATAAATACATAAATTTATATCACAGAAAGGAGTAGAATCAGGCTAAGGAGGTCTTTAAGTAGTGGATTGGTTCAGGTCGATGATGATGATGATGACGATATGAATATGTAAATAAATATAATTTCACCGATTTTGATAAATACAGAAATTCATATGACAGAAAGGTGTAGAATCAGGCTAGCGAGGTCTTTATTAAGCAATGGATTGTTTCAGGTCAACGATGATGATGATGATAATGATGATAATGACGATATGAATATGTAAATAAATATAATATCACCGATTTTGATAAATACAGCAATTCATATGACAGAAAGGAATAGAATCAGGCTAGGGAACTCTTCATCCAGCAGTGGATTGATCCTAGTTGATGATGATGATGATAACGATATGAATATGTAGATAAATATAATTTCACCGATTTTGATAAATACAGCAATTCAAAAGACTGAAAGGAGTAGAATCAGGCTAGGGAGGCCTTTGTCCAGCAGTGGATTGGTTCAGGTCAATGACGATAATGACAATATGAATATGTAGATAAATATAATATCACCGATTTTGAAAAATACAGCAATGCATATGACAGAAAGGAGTAGAATCAGGCTAAGGAGGTCTTTAAGTAGTGGATTGGTTCAGGTTGATGATGATGATGATGACGATATGAATATGTAAATAAATATAATATCACCGATGTTGATAAATACAGAAATTCATATGACAGAAAGAAGTAGAATCAGGCTAGCGAGGTCTTTATTAAGCAGTGGATTGGTTCAGGTCAATGATGATGATGATGATAATGACGATATGAATATTTAAATAAATATAATATCACCGATTTTGATAAATACAACAATTCATATGACAGAAATAAGTGGAATCAAGCTAGGGAGGTCTTTATTAAGCAGTGGATTGGTTCAGGTCGATGATAATGATAATGATAATGACGATATAAATATGTAGATAAATATAATATCACCGATTTTGATAAATACAGCAATTCATATGACAGAAAGGAGTAGAATCAGGCTAAGGAGGTCTTTAAGTAGTGGATTGGTTCAGGTTGATGATGATGATGATGACGATATGAATATGTAAATAAATATAATATCACCGATTTTGATAAATACATAAATTCGTATGACAGAAAGGAGTAGAATCAGGCTAGGGAGGTCTTTATTAAGCAGTGTATTGGTTCGAGTCGATGTGATGATGATGATGATGTTGACGATATGAATATGTAGATAAATATAATATCACCGATTTTGATAAATACAGGAATTCAAATGACAGAAAGGAATAGAACCAGGCTAGGGGGGCCTTTATCCAGCAGTGGATTGATCCTGGTTGATAATGATTTAAATAATATGTATAACACCAATTATTGTTGAATACCTTTTAAATATTTTTGGGTTATATGAGCTAATTGAACGTATATAAGTTTCATTGGTTTAAAAAATTATCATTTAACAGCCATAAAAAAAATGTTACGCTATCAAATTTTGAAATAATATTCTATGATATCCAGTGTTGCCATGTCTACTGAAATTTCAATAGATCAACTGATATTTTTTTTCGAAATTCAAGAAATCTACTGATATTTGTGTTTCTCCATAATTGTAAATTAACTGATGATTCTTTTAATAATAAACTTGTAATGATTTACGCATGACCTTTTTTGATGTTATACACTTCTAAATTGACATAAAAAGCATTTTGACTCTACCCAAGAGCGCCATTTTATCCATTAATATCATCATTGCTTACAATAAATTAATATAATTAGTTATTGTTATTCTTATTAGTTTTAAATCATATCTAATAAACCACATTTTTCAAAATCTACTGATATTTTATGAAATCTACTGATTTTTTTGTCAAAATCTACTGAAATTATAAATTTTGACTTGGCAACACTGGGTTGATCGCATAGTCAGTGTTGCCATGTCTATCTACTGAATTTTTAAATTTTGACTTGGCAACACTGCAGCCCAGTGTTGTCAATTTAAAATTTAATATTTGCAGTGTTGCCAAGTCAAAATTTAAAAATTCAGTAGATAGACATGGCAACACTGACTATGCGATCAACCCAGTGTTGCCAAGTCAAAATTTAAAATTTCAGAAGATTTTGAAAAATGTGGTTTATTAGATATGATTTAAGACTAATAAGAATAACAATAACTAATTTTATTAATTTATTGTAAGCAATGATGATATTAATGGGTAAAATGGCGCTCTTGGGTAGAGTTACAATGCTTTTTATGTCAATTTAGAAGTGTATAACATCAAAAAAGGTCATGCGTAAATCATTTCAAGTTTATTATTAAAAGAATCATCAGTTAATTTACAATTATGGAGAAACACAAAGATCAGTAGATTTCTTGAATTTCGAAAAAAAATCAAAAGTTCAGTATATTGGCAAAAAATATCAGTTGATCTACTGAAATTTCAGTAGACATGGCAACACTGCTGGGTTGATCGCATAGTCAGTGTTGCCATGTCTGTTTGCCATGTCAACACTGGTTGATACCTTTTAAATATTTTTGGGTTATATAATGAGCTAATTAAATGTATATAAGTTTGATTGGTTCAAAAAAAAATTCATCCAACAGCCGTACAAAAAAAAAAGTGACATTAAATTTAGAAATATTATTCCTTGGTTATGTTAACACGTCGATATTTCGTGCGCCCGCGTTTCAATGAAATGGTCAGTTTTAATCGGAATTCGTATAAATGTTATTGTTTATTTGAATAATTATAGTTATCTACGGGTACTTGTTATAAATGTGAGTTATTATATAGTGCTGTGCATTTTTAAATCATTGTGAGACGTAAATAATATCACCTGTGACCTGTGAAACAACAAATGACGGATGTTACCTAGTTTTTAAAAGTGATTTTTTTGTGACTGTGTTAAGTTTTACAAAATTGTGCTCACTTCAAATTGTAGTTACTCGAATGCATCTGATAAGTAAATATGTGGTGAGTCAATTGAAATACCGTAATTTAGTATACATAGCATGATAAATACGCGCAGTGTCAAAAGACTTCCTTTCCGTCAGAGGTGTAGAAACTTAACTTAAACAAAGAACTTAATTCATAAAAATTTAAATAAATCAGTTCTAATATGTTTATCGGTTTATCTTATTATGATTAGTTTGTGAAAATCGATTGTATATATCGGTTAAAACGCATTTTAAATTTAAAGCGGCCATCTTTGGTTAGTCGGTTTGAGTGTTGCAAACATTGTGAAAAAATAAATTCCCGACATAATCAGTTGTCAATAAAGTGGCGTGTCGCTGGAAAATGTATCGGGAAATGCATAAAAATCACCGATATCGGGTGGAATTTCGTCAAACGGCTGTCAACTATGGTTTACCGATATTTAACGATCTGAGAGCCGATTTTTCATTTAAACCTATTGGACATGACGAATAAGGCACACAATCGCTCGCAAAAACGGGCAAAGCTGTAGGATAATAATATATAGGAGATAATAATATATAGGAAATTATTGGTTGACACCATAATACTATCAAGTACCTATATGAATGAAATTAAAATTCTACGCACTCATAATTCAATAATATAAATTATTTATTACATAAATTAAAAAGTATGGGATTTTTTTTCAGAAAATGCCACCCAAAGGAAAAAAATGTAAATAAAACTAATCGTACATGGTGACTAAATATTTAGAAAATTAATAGTCAGTTAGGTCTAATATAATAGAAACCTTTACTCATTGAAAAGAGTAGGTACGAAATAGTTCGATTCAGGATGAAGAAAAATTAAAGGCAATGACCCACACAATACAAGTGATTAGCAGACCTATTAATAGCAAAGTTTGAGTGTATAATAATAGAATAATTACAAAAAATAGCTTAGAAGCTCTACTCTTGCACTCGAAAAAGAAAGCATTTAACCAAGATTTTAGAAACCATCTTGTATTTTACGGCCGTACGAACGTGTGGCCAGTGAATTACGAATCATTTCGCGTCTAGCGTACGGTCTCAATATCTTATAAGTAATTATTTTGAACGACATATAAGCAGTGACGGCTCGTGGATATTATATCTGAGGGTGCTGCGGCTGATTAAAAATAAAAATACATGATTATTTGGATTATATTTTACTATTAACATCAAAATTATTAAAATTAAATATTATTATATTTAATATATATTGTAATATTAAATTAAAAAAAGTTGTTTTTATTTCATTATAAAATTGATTCTTTTGTCTTTTTTCCTTGAAAGAAGGTCTATCAACTTTTAGTTGCTCTCGACATCTCTCGCTACTAGCTCAGAGTCGCTGTCCCGACAACGTTTGCAACACGAAAATAGTATTTTCGTATGAGTATTACTGTCTCTAAAACCAGACTAAGCTCTGAGCGGCGAGCCCCGCTCCCCACACTCCTCTTAGCCAATTCTAGCATTATTCTATCGAAAATGGTACTGCATGAAATCACGCGATGCATCACTTTCATCCCGGGCGGTTATGCTAATTATTATTGGATGTATCGGTGCGTGGGAAAACTTAACACGCTTAAATAATATTGATATCTTCATATAATATACATAAATTTATGTATATTTATAATATTACATTTTTCTCAATTTGCTTGGGGTGCTGCAGTTCCGCAGTGCATATGGACGAGCCGCCACTGCTTATAAGTATAATTCTTTTTTATACTGTCACGACGCTTACAACTGGCTCGCTAACGGTCTCATATTTTAAGTTAAACAACCAGTTCGTTGCTGAATGACATCACTCTTCCTATTACCTACTAATTTATATTAATTTTATCAATAATACTTAATATCATAAATAAATGGTAGGCTATTAAGTAAAATCTGCAGATTGATTTTCTACGTTTGATATTGAGCCATCGGCTAATTATCAATAAATTTTCTGCAGAGATTAACCACTGTTTTCAATACATTTGCGAATTAAGATTCTATCATTTTCACTAATGAGTCCATGCATTAATCTGTTTATAAAACAGCCTGTTTTTGCACCCTCTGTTATCTGTCTTGTGTTATTTCACTACTTATCCGCAATAAATTTTCTTTATTGCTTTAAACACAGTAGGAAGTCTAAAGGTAGAACTTCCACGCTCCTAATATAATACCTATTAAGGTAACTTAAATTTATTGGGAAAATTTTAGCGAAATTTATTGCAAAATATCCCATTACTTTAAAAGAAGTTTACCTAGTTGTTGTAATTTTGGACTTTACGGCAATGAACTTACTGTTTTGTAGAATGATAATAATTATGTTTGAATAGACGTAGAGTGAGTCACAAACAGATAAAATATAACACATTTCATTTTATTTTCCCATAGATTTAATATACCTAACTATTTGCCATAACAATGAAAAAAATAGTCCTGTCAACGGGGAAGTGAAAATTAAAAAAAAAATCAGTTAGGTACAAAATGTGCAGTTTTTTATTTTCTCAATTATTAGGATTAATAAACATTTATATATTTTGATAAATCGGCTTAACCGATTTTCTTAACCGGATTTCCACCAAGTTTATTGTTTATGCAGTCTAACCCATCTTTTGTCCAATTTTTTAGCGGTTTTTATATTTAACTTTCACACATACCATACTGACCAATTTGGTAGCCGCCATCGAATCCAAAAATACACCGTAGGATTTAAGACAAGACTTTTTAGACTTAATAGTTTTATAACAATCTGTAAGTATTACATAATATACTAGAAAAAAAATACAAGGTGGCAGTGCCACCGGTCAAAATTCTTGTCAATGTTCAATGTTTCAATGCGTAGACAGAATGTGTGTGTGTGTGTGTGCTGTGGTCTGTTTCGGTGCGTTACAGACAGATAAATCGAACCACATATATACCGTAATTAAGTATGTTAAAAACAACGTCATTAACACTACAATATATAAATAGATTCAGCACCGATTACTTTCGACGCCAATGAGGCAATCAAGTAGTCTGAAAATTTAAAAGAGGGCCTCGAAACAGTTCAAGCCAGTCGTACAATAAAAATGGTTAAATTAAACCAAAATCATAAAAATCTGCCTGTTTCTCACGAATTGAGTAGGTAAGTATAAAATATTACCCAAAACATACCAATATATAATAAATAATATAGTGCCTATCAAATTGGTATTGTTCTGTACCATGTAATATAATTTTATTAATAGTGGTAATAAATTTAATATACCTTTCTATGAAGCCATTGAAATTTACATGGAATAATATTATTTAGGATGTCGAAGAAAATCACGCGTTTGCTTCGTTTAAAGAGTGATCAGATCACATACATCATGCCAACTAGATCGATGGCATTTTTTCCATTCGTTAGGGTCAAAATTCTTAGACGCGCTGTCCCACTGACAGCGAGCGTCTCAGGAAAAATTCCATCGGTGCACTCCAAGAAGTGAGAAGCCTCGTTATAAATTCCATATCAAGTCTAGACTAAGATATGTTTTAAACATTTCAGATCATCGGTCTCTACTTTGATCTCGGTAGTCATTGAATCGGAATATGGGACAATTTGATACGATCATCGACAATTTTGTATGAACTCGCATGTATGTAAATCGCTATACGTTTCAGTGCAACTCGGTACAACTGCCGTTACAGTAATAATACTAATAATACTGCACTCTTAAAATAAATAACCATAACGCATATTAGGTGATTAGGACACTGGTTTTCAAACCTTTTCGTTTAATGGTACCCTGTAACTATAAATAATTGTGATCGAGTAATCTGGTCTCGAGAATTCTCGAGAAATTAAGAAATTAATTAAAATTATCATTTCTCGAGAGATCATCAATAGGATTCTCGAAAAAATTCAGAATTTTACACTAGACTAAGCTGCCTAACGCAACCGGAATTTAAAAAAAAATAATGGAATTTCTCAATGCAATTTAATTAATTTAGGTAATTTTCTAATAATGCCGATTTGCGATAATCTCAAGAATTCTCAAGAAATCAAAAAAAACAATCTCGAATTATTGAGAAATGAAAAATGTCAACAAAACAAGCTCTACGTCATATTACGACGATGTATAATGATTTTTTTAAAGGCACCGAAAAAATTGCAGTCGTCGGATAGGTGTTTACAAACACATTTAGGACACAAACCTAGGAAGAAGGCTGCTCATAATATTTATGTATCAAATGTATGTAATATTTTGCTACATTTTATAAAAATTGTCGTATCCACATCCATAAACATAGTATAGAATGTCATTAGCACTGCACAAATTGTATTATTCGCATCCCTTCCTTAATTTACCGCCCCTGAGCAACGCACGACCGTCGCGGGACATCATCGTAGCTTAACATATTTTTTTTTTCAGAATTTAATCGATGTATATTTCTCCTTATAAACTACTTGAGTGTATTTTTGAAACCAGTTGATACGCTGTTCTGTTCAAAAATATTTTTTGCTATTGTAAAGGCAAAATATTAGACAGGTTCTTAATTCGCATGATTTGAATTTGAAATTAAGAATTTAATTTGCTAAAAAAAATAGGATAAGGGATTCGCGCATTTTGAAGAAGATGCTCCATGGATTCTCAGGGAGGAAAGACCCATGAGAAGATCGGGACTTTGGTGGAGAAATAATGTGAGGAGGAATGCCAGGGAGTTGTTGTTGATGGACGAATGGTGGGTAGCAGTGAATAATCGAGTATCCTCGATGTGGAGGATTGAGGAGGTCAGTGCTCGATCTGGGCTGTAGCACCATCGAAGAACAGAATAATTTGATATTGTAGTCAATGTCCATGTACATATGGAGGGAACGTATTCGTTGGTGTTTTATTGGTATAAGAAGGTATCTACATAGTACATATTACATAATAATTATATATCTTGGCGCATGTAAATCAAATTTATTTTTATTTCTTTATTTATATTGAAATATATTATCAAATTTAATATTGTATTACTTTTCATTGTATAATTCAATATATTCAAAATGTAGATGCGATGAAAGAAGAAACTGTGTGTTATGCTGTTTTGAAAAATGAACATTATCATTACCAGGTATATAGTGTAAAATAGTAGGAAATGTAAGTTCTGAATTTTTAAGTTTACCATTGAATCTTCGAAAAAAATATTACTACAATTACATTGTATAACAGTGCAATTATTTTTCATTCATTGATTGACACCAACATTATTCTATTCGTAAGTGTAAATTTAGAAACAAATAAAATTTGTTTGAGAACTTTTAAAACTCTTTTACTCTAACTCTAACTGTACAAAATGTCTCATAATAATAATTTTAATAAAATGTGTTGGAATTTTTCTACGAAACGTAAATGTTTTCTCAAGAAATTAATTATATATTATAACGTTTGATTTGTTTTTTTTTTCAATAACTCGAATGATCGTGTCTGAAGTTAATTCAATAAACTAAAATTATTGATTCAAATCAATTCACAACTACATATTGAATTAATTAAATGAGTTACACAAGCTTCGAACCGTGAAATAAATATTAAGTGATATTAAAAAAAATAATAAATGTATCCACGCAACCAAAAGAAAGATACATATCGATTTATCAACGGAGATATTAATTTTACTTATGTTTTGATCTAATGTTTTCAAACTGTTAATAAAGAATTAATGTTAAATGAATTTAACGGAAACTATGGTCTGTCTAATCGTAATGATTCTGGCATATTTTGTGTGAATAGAGCATATAGGTATATTCCATCTATCAACGATGAATTTTCTTTACCTATTGTATTTTTTAATAATTTATATTCTGCCGAGTATTTTTTATAATTAAGAATAACTAATTAGTGCAGTCAATTATTACTAAACTATTGAGAAATTTTCTCCTCAGATAAAAGATGATTAGTATAAAACCATAGTCACCGCAGGAAAAATCGTTTCTTCTATAAAAAAATAAAGTAAAGTATCTATATTTGTACGTTATTCATCTAACTAAGTGAAAAGATATTTTTTCCCAATTATAAACAGTATAGTTCAGGACTTAGGTATAAAAGACCTTCCTATTTATTGTTATTATATTGAGAAGAAGTCTTTTGAATGGTTGTAGTATTCCTAGACTACCTGTATTTTTCTTGAATAATTTTCGCAGTATTGAGTGATAAAAGGGAAATTCCACCTTCAAATGACTAAATAATGACAAAACCGAACCTTCTTGAAACTAGACAAATTTTGTACCATATAAACTGGATCGAGAGCGGTTTCTATTTTAAAAATAAAAGTAATTTAGAGTGCAGCTGATACAGGATGTTGGACTGCTAAAGGACAAGAGTGACGTTACGCAGTCGTTGTTCCATCCTGATCACCGATAGCATTTTATTTTATACAAAGTCGTCGCTGGCGTAGTCGTCGAATGACCCTTTCGGAAATGCACTCAATGACAGAAAATTCAGGTAACCGTGTATAACTAACTTTATAGCTTGTTTGAAATTTATAACTTTACTTAAAATCAAACTAAGTTTTAACACATTTTTTCGACTAAGATATATTTTTAAATTTTCGACAATTGTAGATGAATTAATTATCACGTTGAATATCTACTATTTTAATAATTCAGTGTTTTTTTAACATTATAGAGTTTATGACCTGAAAAATAAAATTTCGGGTGCGCGGGAAATTCTAAAATAAAATACCAACAATAGGTGGTTTGGTGACAAAATCATGCTATTATCACATGTGAGAGATTTTTTTTAACAATATGTAGGTATGCAAATCTATTTTCTATAAATAATAAAAATTGTAATACATATTTTTTTTAAATTCATACTAGTTGGATTGAATAGTTTTAGTATGCTTTGGAATAGATCATTCTCGAACATAAAATCGCATAAACGCATTTTTTTGTTTAGTAGTGAGTAAAAACTAAGAAGCAATCGATTTTTGACCAGAGGCAATTTGACTGGTCGTTATCGTGGAGATCTCATAAACACAAATCTATCTAGCGGAGAAGTTTCTTCGACAGAACTTTTAAAGTGTTCTTGATGAAACTATAATATTGATAGACTAGTGACGTGAACAAGTAACGAGTCAAGAATAGCATTAATCTAAGTGCCTTCTAGCGGTGATTACAAGTTTTAAAATTGAGAATCGGTTGTAAAATAACACTGGGCTTGGCAAAATTTCATAATGAGCTGGTATTATTTCTAGAGTGGTTCATTTATACGAAATGTCAGATAAGTATTAGGTAAAATATTACAATTCATATTATTAATATTGTAAACAGTATTCTTTGTTCTTCTGTTAAGTAGATAGTCATTTTTGTCATACTTAGATGTTTATAAAATAAAATTGTGCTGAAATTGTAAAACCTTTGTATCAATTAATAATATTCTGTTTTTTGTGGGTTAATTCCTTTCTGTATAATGCCATTTATCAGTTTTCAGGAGAGCTAAAAGAAAATTGAGTTTTCGACAATTCTGTTTAGGAACTTCTATGTGAATTTCAGCGGCACTCGATTTTGTCATGTTCTCCTTTGTGGATAATAATATTATACATCACAATTAATTTGGCACATTTAACTCATTTGTCATTATTTCGCCCTTTTTTCGCACACAAAACTTTGTGCAATACTTTCTTAATATAATTTTTTTAGCAGATTAGGGTTAGTGGATTAATAATGTATTTTGAATAATAATAATAAAAGCATAAGTATCTTGTAGTTTGCAACATACTAAATAAATACTTATATATGGTATAATAAATGTAGTCAAATAACACAGTGAAAACAAAATCCTCTCCGATTGAATACATGAAAGCGTCCCCGGAATAGGATCTATATGCAAAAACAAAAGTCTTCAGAAGAAGAAAAACATGTTTTATTCGATCATTAGGACTTTTGGAGTATATCTGTGATAATAATTATGTTCATGAAAACACTCTTTATGATTGACAATTTTTTGTTTTGTTTTTGGATAATAAATTAATCATATTATAGACCCCTTTTCTACGGTAAGCATTTTAGTTTTGCTAATATCTTAAAAAGTGTGGCAGTTAAAATAATAAAACTTTTCAATATCATGAGCAATGCTATATAAACCCGTTTTAGTCAATAAAATCACCTTTTGACAATATATTGTATTATATAGACCCCTTTTCCGAGGACGCCTTCAAATATTAATTAAATTATGTCCCACCCTTCAAATGAAGTCATATCTATACAATGGCTACATTTTTTATATATCATGGAAATAAGACAACAGATAGATAATTCATATCGGGTTAGTATCCTAATAATACAGCACTATATATTATTATAATAAATTGGAAGTAAATGGTTATTTCCTATGGGCTTAATTATATTTGTCGATATTGCCGCAAACTCAACTACTTAAGTACCTACCTACTGCTAGTGAGTATCTTTTATCTTCATAAATAGTATATGACGTCCTGTGTTATAATTACAAGGTCCAGTTCACTGGAGTGGTTCCTATCTTAATTGCAAGCAATAATTTCAAGATAATACCCTAATGCTACAGTATAGGCAAAGAGACGAAAGTTTCTTAAACTTCTTCAAATAAATTATTAACTTCTCTTATGAATTTCACAATGATAACATAACCTACTCTAACCTTACAGATAATCCACTATATCGGCTATTTTAAAAATTTGTTTGCCGCTGGCTCTTACTAAATAGACAAGAACCTAAAAAAATATGAAAACAACATTTTTTCTGATAACTTACCTCAATTTTCTTAAATTTACCTACCGTGGTGATTTCTTATGATCCAAATAATATTATATTCAAAAATAAATAATGTATTGTTTTAATGAAGTTTTAATAAAAATAATTTTATTGATCTCAGGTGCCTACGATATAAATCATGGTATTGACGACAAAGAGAAGATTATTTAGGATCATTTTATGATTTGGAAATAAAATTCTGGGTGGAACTAGAGCTTGTGCATTATCGACTTTTTTCGTTTCATGAGATTCGAGAATTCTCGAAATCAAGAATATGTTTTTTGTTTGGAAATTTGAGATTGGTTTATAGATTTCTCTAGGAATGTATTTACCGATTTTTTTAAATTAATCTGGCCGGAGTTTTCTGCAAGCGGCTTGTCTTACCGAACTTTCTCACCCGGAAATTTCCGTGATTAATGTTTATTCCTTTTAATACCGGACCCGGAAATTTCCGGTTTTTTTCCTGGCCGTAATTAATTTAATATTTTCAGCCATCTATAGAATTTTTCGAAAAATTTTGTTTTCTGAAAAATTCGGAGAATTCCGAATCGGAGATATTGGAGACAGTTGGCGAAAGTTGGAGACAGCTGGCGACAGTTGAAGCCAGTTGGCAAGAGTTGGAGACAGTTGACGTGAGTTGGAGACAGTTGAAGACAGTTTTAGACAATTGGAGACAGTTGACGACAGTTGGAAACATTTGGAGACAGTTGGCGAGAGTTGGAGACAGTTGACGAGAGTTGAAGACAGTTGGAGACAGTTGGCGAGAGTTGGGGACAGTCGGAGATAGTTGGAAAGAGGTGGAGACAGTTGACGAGAGCTGGAGACAGTTGGAGACAGTTTTAGACAATTGCAGACAGTTGAAGACAGTTGGAAACATTTGGATACAGTTGGCGAGAGTTGGGGACAGTTGAAGACAGTTGGAGACAGTTGAAGACAGTTGGAGACAGTTGCAGACAGTTGGAGATAGTTGGAGACAGTTGGCGAGAGTTAAAGACAGTTGACGAGAGTTGGAGACAGTTTTAGACAATTGGAGACATTTGAAGACAGTTGAAAACATTTGGAGACAGTTGGCGAGAGTTGGGGACAGTTGGAGACAGTTGACGAGAGTTGGAGACAGTTGAAGATAGTTGAAAACAGTATTAGGCAGTTGGAAACATTTGGAGATAGTTGGCGAGAGGTGGAGATAGTTGCAGACAGTTCGGATACTCCGAATCCCGAATTAAATGAATTCACCGGCAATAATAGATTGTCTGGAATAATGTCCAGACATATTCTGAAGGTGATTCCACAGATTGCAAAAAACAGTATTCATCGCGAGTCTGCCAAGTATGTGCTGCGCATAAGAGGCGAGGAGAGACCAGATACCTTTGTCAAGAGTGCAATGTGCCTCACCACAAAGGATTATGCTGGCAAAAATACCACACAATAAATAAATATTGATTGCATTGTCAAAAAATCTGAGTTTTATTCCAATGTCTCCATAAATATATCTTTTGTAAGCATTTTAGTACAACACTATGTAATGAAAGATTTTTCTGAAATCATGCCGGTATGGGAGGGTTTTCTATTTATTTTTTACCGGTATTGAAAAGGTTAAGAGTTTACGTTTTCAATCAAAGTCACCCGCCGGCTTTATTTTCCATTTCAAAATCACTTTGTTATGTAGGTACTTAACTTGTAACTTATTTTTTTTACAATTTATAGAACGATGATTTGTCGAGAAATGAGAATTCTCGAATGTACGAAAAAATATTTTTCGCACATTCGAGATTCATCTTTTTGATTATTTATCGAGATTCCTCTCTAGCTAGTCGGAGCCAACTGAACTAATCTTGCTGGAACGACGACCGCCTATATTGATGTCTATAAAGCGGTGGTCAGATTAAGAGTTGGTATCACATTAGGTATAGAAAGATACATAAATTAATAATGACAATCATCCATCCTGTGACGTCACGGTAGTTTACACGAAAATATTTGTAGCTTGGTTGAAATCGACTCGAATCATGGAAGAACTTTATCATGACTATCCAAGTTTCACCGCGGAACCTCTAGCTAGCTGCTAGTCTGAGTCTAGCATAAGTTACCGAAAACTGTTTTTAGGATGGGAGTGTAGTTCGAAATAGCTGTCAACATAAACCAACTCAAATATCGTAGTATGAAAAAAACAAACATTGTTTTAAAACGTACTCATATTATTAGGTATTGATGATAATAATAATATGTGCCTATTGTTTTTTTTTTAATTTTATTTTCAGAGCTTGTAGAATAATATTGCTTTGCCCACACGGCGAAAGGCACATGAGTAATATTGGGGTAGCAACAACTCTGCTCCAAAAATGAGCCCCCAAATTTGGTCCGACCCTAATTAACGTTCCCTGTGAAGACGTTTTAAGCGGATAAGGGTGTGTAGCATTTATGAACATGTCACTAATAAATACAGTGGCGTCTGGCATTAGATAATAAATTTTAAAATATTATGGGTAGGCAATAGGTGTGTCTCACAATTATTCAAACTGACATTATATCAATAATTATTCATCTACCATTTAATTCATAATTAAATAATATATAAATGTCGACTGATTAATCCACTAACTTATTAATCACAGCTATTATTAGATGTTTAATTAAAGAATTATTGATAAACTATCGTTTATATTAAGCGTACCATCCGTTAACATCGTCTGGCGGTCGCGCCGACTGATTTATACATTGCCTATGGCGGAAGGGTCGACAGGCGAGCGGGGGAGGGGGATACATTATGTGCGGATCGCCTTAGTAACTTAAGACCAAGAAGATTATCTATTTGTATGAGGAGAGCAGTATTTTTGTTTATATTGCGAATTGCTAGTAAAATTTATATTGAAATCCAAATAATTTTCTTGCATTTATTTAACATTTATTTCAATAAACCAACTTAGTAATTAAGTCGATTTGATGGGCTGCGTGGCAATTAGAACTAAGTATGGTCAATTGGGTCAGGACGCAACACATCTAAATGAAAATACTCGGTAACATGGTGATTTCTTCATAAAACTTTAGCATAAACTATCGAGAATCAACTATAATATATATTTTTGCATTCATAATATACTTATTTATTTAATTCAAATGACGTTTATAAATAACAAAATTAAATGCACATAATACAATTTGTATAAAGATTAGTTTAACGTGGCCTTGTTCAATTTTTCAACATTTTGTATTCTAATAATGCATAACATAGAAATACATACTAATCTTTTGTTTATAATTGGCATTTATGTATGTATATTGATGTCATCAATATTTTTTCAGAGTTTACTAGTTCCAATTCTACTATTCTAAAACCAAAAATGTTTGTTGTGTTATTTAAAAAATACTTGTTCTGAATAATTAAATTTTAAGTTATTACTGTATTTAATTTATTTAATAGAACCTTTAGCGAAGGGCGCCACTGTCAAAAAAATAAGGTATAGTTTAAAAAAACTTCTGTTTAGTTAGTGGTAGAAGAAACCCACAGGGTATGTGTCTCAAAAAAATAATATAATAATTCTGTTAAACCCTGGAGGGCGATTCCCGACTGAAGCATTATGAAGCACAAGTGACCAGTTGCGCAAACATTTATACAACGTACTTCAACTGTAGCATATTAAAAGTCGACCGCTGGGTGTCACTAGGCCAGGCATTGGTAGTACACATACTTTGACGGTAGGGGCGCTCGCAACTCTCCGTTTGACATAATAAACGTCAGATTTCGTATCGTACGTAATATTGGAGAAAGCTGTTGATCTATTGTTTTACATTTACCACTTATTACCACATATTACCGCTAAAATTATTATTTCGTGTTTCAATTCTCATTTAAGGATGTATTTATTGTGATTTTGTAATACAGAAACACACATGTTTGTCTGCAAAATACAACGGAAATTCCGTGTTGTAATCTTGTTGTAATATTGTTATATTGGAGACGTAACTAGCGTGTTTAAAGATTAATTGGTTACGTACTTCAACAATGAATGATTTAATCATGCAACGTTAACGGTAAGTACTGATTAAATATGAAGGCATTACCAAAATGGATAAAAATGTTATTTAATTTCCATGACATTGACAATAGTGCCGTCTTGATATGTTTACTTTCTATCTTACTCTAACGCATGGACATGAGGTATAAGCATGTTGAATGCTTTCTCACTCGCACTTATATGCCGTTTATCCGTTTCACTCTCCTGTAAAACTAAGAATTTTACGAGCTTCAGTTGAAGCGGTTCGGTGACGTGTTTTGCACTGTTTCATTCAGGAATCGCCGTCCTGGAGTAGTGTGAGAAATCGTGAGTGCGGGCTAGATTCCCAAAACTGACTAAAATCTCACGTTGCTTTTCGGTGTTACAGTAGGTATGATACAGTTAAATTATAATATATAAATGCCAATGACATTAATATGGACGAAGCATCTAGAAAAAAAAATGACACTCACTTTTTTGTCGGGTCTGCCGAATAGTATAATTTGTTCTAACGCCATTACAATAAAGGTGATATTGCTATAAATTCCCGATGCATTTTGTCGGGTCTGCCGAATGGTTCGGTTCGAACGGGTTCGCTCAAATGAACATTGACACTAGAAACACTGTTCTAACGCCATTACAATTAAGATCATATTGCTATAAGTTCCCGATGCGTGATATCGCATAATGGAAATTGCGTGACGTCTACCTATACATGTGCGAATGTCGCTATGTGCGAATTTACATGCTAGCTACTGTATTGAGTGCGTTGTCCATTAATAATGTCATTGATTAATGCACAATGTATTTTACACATACACAATACAATATACGGACACCTGCAGTTGAGTTAGCAGAATAGATCAACAATTATTTAAAACAATAATGCAGATTTATAATACATGTATTGAATAGTAGATTGAATTATTTATCTTTCAACCACATTTTGTCTGTTGATATCTATAAATATGAAATGTATATGAACAGACCCGGGTGTCTATGAAACCGTGAATTTTCATGAGCTGTGTTCATTAGTAAGTCAATGTCCGTTACTTGAGGCACCTAATGACGTAGTTACATACTTACTTATTTATTCTTTATACTAAAATGTGTAGATATTAGCATGGTCTTCACATCCTGAAGCGAGCCCCCAGGCTAGGGTCTTTGACGGGCCCCCTACCTATCGCTAAAGATAAAGGCGGTGTGACGCTCTACAGTAGCGTTTTCCAAATGGTGTACGCGGTAAAATTAATGTGTATCTATATTTAGTGTTCTTTGCATATTTGAATTCATCTTTTTGAATTATGGAGTTGTCGAGTATCGATACAAAATTAAAAATTGTATCGTACAACCACATAATTTTAAATAATAATAATATTGAAGATAAATATATTATACCATTCGAGGGAATTTGTAATGTATGTTTAAATCACTTATCTGGTCGATTCGCCACGCCGGGCCCTTCCTGAGCCCGGGCCCCCAGGCTAAAGCCCTGTCAGCCCCTTTGTGAGGGCGATGGATATTATGTACACATAGCAATGACATTATTAATGGACGACGCACTCAATACAGTAGCTAGCAAGTAAATTCGCATGTATAGGTAGACGTCACGCAATTTCCATTATGCGATATCACGCATCCGGAATTTATAGCAATATGACCTTTATTTTAATGGCGTTAAAGCAGTGTTTCTAATGTCAATGTTCATTTGAGCGAACCCGTTCGAACCGAACCATTCGGCAGACCCAACAAAAAGCATTAGGAATTTATAGCAATATCACCTTTATTGTAATGGCGTTAGAACAGATTATGCGATTCGGCAGACCCGACAATAAAGTGAGTGTCATTTTCTTTTCCAGATGATTCGTCCATATTAATGTCATTGACGCATAGTATTAAATTTGTAGGTGTACCATACATACTTATATCGATACAGTACAACCCTCCTTTTGGTACAAAGTCACCAAATACTCACACAGCGGGGGTTAAAAGAAATGGACGTCTGTTGCAGGCAGATATGAGCAGGTCATCATTACCTCGCATTTTAGAGTGCTTTTTGATATTTCCAGTCCCCAATCGGCCACATAACTTATGGCCGAATGTGATACGGTCAATTTGCCACATTTTATATTACAGGCTGGCAGTCGATTCTTGATATTTCTATATTTTATACTCGAGATTGTGAACGAGGATATTTTCGTAGGTAGGTACATACTTTATATGGAATATGTACTAGTCCATTGATGGCGAACCTATGGCACGCCAGATGATTTTGCATGGGACGCTAATGTTTTACGTCGAAAAGAAAACAAATTAAATATCTCTAGTAATTAAAAAAAAATACAAATAAATACATACTTACTAGATACCTATATAATGTTAAAAAATGATGGCGACATAGCCGTGCATATTTTTTTCAGTTTTTAATAATATTTATCAATTGATATGCAAACGGAAATAATGAAATTCATGCATAAATGACAGATACCATTGTATAAAAAATACTAGTAGATAGTATTCAAGCATAAGCATTGCGTTTAATTTAAATTGCATGGGTCGGTCCTTAGAAGTTATGTGTCACAGATAATAATATCGCACCGACCTCATCAGGCGGCGGGATAAGCCAAGCACGGATCGATTTACAATCATTTTACAATGCTTGAGACCACTGTAGCGAGAGAATGTCTCACCTGATCCGAGCAATTCTGGCGTCAATTTGCGCGTAAAGAACCAAACTAAGTAATACAGTACTTAAGAACTCAATTATAGTTTTTGAACTTTTTTAATAGAATTCTTATAACTATTTTTTTCATTTTTTCCTTATGAAAAACTGTTCGGCACTCCAGAAAGTCAAAAAATAATATTTGGAAAATGTTAGCACGTGTACGGAAAAAGGTTCGCCAAACTGTGCTAGGTAAGCTCGCCATACATACGTCTGGATTGTCCGAAATTCGCAAGCTTGTCCGGACTTTTAAAGATTATTTGTTTATTTTTTTACAAAGCAATATTGATTGTATCTGTGGTTGGCTAATCAAAATGTGAGGATCTATCTGGACGACAATCATCAATGCGATGCTGACACTTATAGAATACATTGAAAACAACGATCATTCACAGAGTTACGTACCTACTTTGCGTTTTTCATGCCAGATCTAGCATTTTTGAATAGAAATCTACACAGAACAGATTAATAAATAGAATTCAGATAGGCTGTACTCTAATACACTACATTTTGACGCAGGGTTTTTAATGTGTCCTGCGAAAATGAACGACGTATTATAGACGTGCAATAGTGTGTGTTGCAACCTTCAAATACACCAATATTGGGTGAGCGTTAGTGCATAAACTGAGAGCAGTTGTCAGTATTCGACATATGGCGTATTTTTGATACGTGTTTAAGTTTATCCCATATTATTCCACACTCGAGATCGGTTGCCGGTTACCAGACACCCGTTAGGTATTTCAGTTCCCATCAGTTTTATGTTCCCTGGGCATCTATCTAGCTTGCATGATTCGCATCTGGCGTTTTTAAAATCCGCAAACATCTCATAAAAATGCTAGAATGTAACACCAGATTTGCTTGAAAATAACCGTGCAAGCATTTTATAACGTATATTTTATCTATAAAATATAATTATGTTAGACGTAAGTTGACACAATATGTTAAATCATGACCAAATTTCAGTGACCTATATCAGTTGATAAACGAAAAATCTTCTTCAATCTTTCTTCAAAAAATGTCGATAATTATGACTTATTTTTTTGAGGCATTTCATTTTAATTTTGAGAAAATATAGCATTTTTCTGTCATCTAGCATATTTTCTTAGCCCATCTGGCACATTTTTATGAATGACAGTTGGAAACACAGGTCAATCGTCATTCATATTGAAAAGTTTCATATACAAATATTTTTCACCATATAAAAAAAATAAAAGTTTTTAATTTTATAATGAGCAAGCCAAATCTCTTCTGCTTCAATAAATCATTATCAATTGAATAGACCATTAAATACGTAAAATAAGTATTATATTGTGTGGTTTATTTTAATTAATACCTACAATGTTTTTCCACCAAGAATTATTGACAGTAAAGTTAACGCATTTCAAATAATATGAATAAATACGATTTTCAACAACAACAAAAAATGCTCTTCATCGGTCATTATTTTTTATCGCCAGATGTGTTGCCATAATAAAATTTGTAAGAATCGTTATGTTCGTATAAATAACTGAATAATAAATTAATGTTCTCATGAAAATGGAAAAATATAGCGTGTCATTTAGCCTCGACCTCCATCAAAAATAATTTAGGAGAAAACAATATAAAGTAAATAGTATTTTCTTGTAAAACTATGTTATAAAAAATAATTCATAATATTATTGTCAATTGCAGTTATTTTTCATGCTTGCGAGTTGTTTTTCATGACTACGAATTGCCATATTAAATATGATTGTCTATTATTCAGTAGGTATATTATGTCATGTTTAATGAACAAAATAATTATTTGTGTTTAGATTTCAATCATTTGATATGCAGATTGTTCAATATTATCATGACAATGCTATGGAGCTACAAGGTTTTTAGCGATTCTCAACATGCAGTAAAAATACACACATTATCATTAAATTGATATTATGTTTTTTCATATTTTTAAGAGTCGGGACGAACATCTATGGTCGGAACCACATAACAGATAATAAGATACAGATAACAGATAATTTCTGAGCTCCCTGGTCGGAACGGTTGACATCGTCCTAACATAACGTCGCTATAGGATTGGTTTCCCGAATATCCTTTTTTGTCAAAATTGACCTTTTCATCCACAATGTTTTTTTGTATCTAATTGGACTAGAACCATCCCTTTCTTTAAATTACTTTGTAATGGTAATGAATACATCATTCATATGCTGTAAAAATAACAATTTAAAGATCTCCATGTATTTAAATATAGGATTATGAAATTTGTTTTTCGTCTCCTGAACATTTGGTCTATTCGGGAAACAAATCCTGCAGCGACGATAATCTATCATAACTCTGACTTTTATTATTTAAACAATTTTGTCATGGAAAAGCAAAAGACGCATTTTAGCAGTTAACTAAACTGTTCCGTTATAAAGTCGATGACGCCAATAGAAAATTTTAGTTTTATGATAAGTGTACCTAAAAAATCCATCTTCACCTGACCTGACTGAACTGACAAACGTCTACCTAGCACATGGCATATATGTGGGTACTAAAATGGTCCTCGTAGGTGACCTATGTGGAAAGAGGTCATGGATTCACTGAGATAAGTGGGTAAAGGCAACGCAACAGCCCTTCTCGTCGTCGATGTGGTAGTTAGAAAGTTTATTGGAATCTGATAAATTTCGTTTTAAGCTTATCATCGTGTCTTATTGCTTAGGCATGTAAGTACTGAAATAACAGTTGCTAAAATATATAATTAATATCTGAATCATTTAGTGTGGTTGTTAATTATTCGCCTTTTGGGAAACTTTCTTTAATTGTGTAAATTTATTCATTGACCACACAGTTTCGAAAAATAAAATTTGCGTCACAAGTCAAAACTAACATAACTAAAACGATCGAATTAACATTTATTAAGTTTGACGCCAAAATAATGTATTTTGATAGCAGAAAACCGAATATAACCGGCTATGAGGAAGTTTATCAGGGTATTTAGCATGAATTATCAAAGATGAGCCATTTAGTTTTCTAGTATTTTCTGGATATTTAATGTTCAAAAATTAAACAATGACATGTTTTTAAAAATAACCTTCTCTGGGTATTCATAATAATGTAAATTAAAAAAAACTTGTTAATTCCTTGCTTATTAAATAAACGGGTACAGTTATAATTTTCAGAGATAAGCTAAATAAAGACCTTGTAATAATTAAAAATATAAAACAATGATAAACCCATCATAGGTTGTTAATTTTCTAAATGCTGTAAAGTTTTAGCGATCACACTTTTCGAGGTACAAATTTGGAAACAATATTCAAAATGCTTTAGAAAAAATATTCAATTGCAAAATAGTTATGTTTTTTTTATCATGATGATTCAAATTTGGTAAGTATGTGCTTACCAAATTTACCAAATTACCAAAAACTTTATTCAAAAACTATCAGTGTGTCACCTGTGGAACCGTTTAGAGTGGCTTAGACCACGTGTCGGGGAACAGGGGTAAATTAACCCAAATCGAGTAAAAGTGAAAGTTTTGGTAGTAATGAATGTTTTTAAAACTACGCATGTGGAAGTGACAAAAATAGTGTTGGCTTGAAATAAGCTAACTTTGAAAACAATGATTTTTTGTCTGGTCGCACGCCCATACAAACGTAGGTAGCAAGACCGGGTATTGTCTAAAGAAAAAGGTTTTTTTGACTGATTCTGCCTCAGATTTTTCCGCTGATTATGACCATTACCAAACGAAAAAATCAAGAACAGCGAAATTCTAAGTTCGCGTACAGTCGGGGTACAAAATTCCCAAGGCAAGATCAATAAAATGTTAAAAGATTATTTTCCTATAAACTAAACTCTATAGGAGTTATATTAAATCTATGTCTATACATAGCTTAAATCTATGTCTATACATAGCTCAAAGATTATTAAAATATACTAATAGCAAAATGTTATTTGAAATACATGTCTCATATTGTATAATGTAAGTTCAATAATGTCAAATGACATTTAGGATAATTGCTCACCACTTTTTAGACAATCTAAAAAATGACTCAACAATATTAATTCATTTAGCATTGAAAGAATTTGTCTTTTACTATTTTTGTAAAATATTATCGTATAAATGTTTTTGTTTGTGCAGTTAATTTGAAGATTTGTATGCAAACTATATTGGCGCTATCAAGGTGAAATTTCCCAAGTAGGTATGTGTTTTTTTTATTTCGTTTATTAGCACACATTTTATGACTTATGTGACCACATTGTTGATTAACACCAACGCTATTCCTGAACACGACCGTTATTATATTGTTATATAAATTTATGTATTAATCAATACGATGAAGTTTGGGTAGGTACTTAATGGAAGTTATATTAAACAGAATTATATTAAATTCATCTTGTAATAACCTCAGAAACAGATACATTAGAAAATAACTTTGATTTTAACATCATATTTTCATTAACATATACCTATCAGGAGTGCGCTTTATCCATTAACCAAGCTGGAGGAGGTCTGGTGAATAAGCTAGCCATAAAACTGCAAGAAAATCGATTATTCAGTTCAATTCCAGAGAAGAAAATGTATTGACTTATTTATTTACACTGGTTAAATTCGATACGATGGCCGAGCGGCTTAGGCGCCGGTTTATAGTGTCATGGATACCAGGTTCGAAACCTGGGTCGTGAAAATACACATTTTTTTTTCGATTTGTATTATTTGTATTCAGAGTATGGACCTAATAAGTTGATGCAGTGGCTAATATCCATTTCTCGTAAAAATAAACCTGTTAATATGGTATTATGATATTATTAAGATCGGACATGATCAAATAAACATAAATTCGAAATTTTCGGTACCTAAACATTGAAAAATGCGGTTTTGGAAAAGTGGGTTTTGGGGATTTGTCAGTATTTTTCAAAATCCAGCGTTATGGTCTTAGATGAAATTAAAACTGTTCTGGTACCTACTTAATAATAATCCCTCCAAACCAAAACCCGCCACGCACCACACCCGGTCTTAATCGAGCGTATCACGTGGCCCTACATTGGCTATGTGAAGCATCTAGTTCAGTTTTAGGCCGGGAATGCTCTAGGAGAAGATACCCAGGACTAAGGTTGCTACGCTCAGAGTTTAAAGTTACTTTCAAATGCAAAGTGCCGGGGAGAGAAGAGCACAGGGAGATTATAAAAATAAAAACGATTCTAGTGTATATAACAAAAATAATGTAGCTAATCATACGGACAGCAAAAATTATGTGAAGAGATCTTCACGCCCGCAGTATGAAGAGATCTTCACTATATTATTTAGCATTAGGTACACCACTGAAGTTACCGAGCCATGTGCTTTTCAGCGGGTCTATTCTATACACAAGGCGACTATCGACCGCTAAAGTAATAAAGTGATAGTATTTATTACATGTTTGCATTGAGGTATTATAATTGTTACAATAAGTTAGCCGTTTAAACAGTCAAAACTGTCTACCTCGCTCTAACACACACAGTTTCGAAAAATAAAATTTGCGTCACAAGTCAAAACTAACATAACTAAAACGATCGAATTAACATTTATTAAGTTTGACGCCCGCAGTATGAAGAGATCTTCACTATATTATTTAGCATTAGGTACACCACTGAAGTTACCGAGCCATGTGCTTTTCAGCGGGTCTATTCTATACACAAGGCGACTATCGACCGCTAAAGTAGTAAAGTGATAGTATTTATTACATGTTTGCATTGAGGTATTATAATTGTTACAATAAGTTAGCCGTTTAAACAGTCAAAACTGTCTACCTCGCTCTAACACACACAGTTTCGAAAAATAAAATTTGCGTCACAAGTCAAAACTAACATAACTAAAACGATCGAATTAACATTTATTAAGTTTGACGCCCGCAGTATGAAGAGATCTTCACTATATTATTTAGCATTAGGTACACCACTGAAGTTACCGAGCCATGTGCTTTTCAGCGGGTCTATTCTATACACAAGGCGACTATCGACCGCTAAAGTAATAAAGTGATAGTATTTATTACATGTTTGCATTGAGGTATTATAATTGTTACAATAAGTTAGCCGTTTAAACAGTCAAAACTGTCTACCTCGCTCTAAATTTTATCACAACCAAGATATGTGCTGTTAAAATATAGCACTTATTGCAATAATTACAACCATCTTATTATAATTGTTACAATAAGTGCTGATATTTTGATACAAACCTACCCTAGTTGGCTGTCGTATTTAACACTTTATCACTTTAGCGGTCGATAAGTATAGAATACACCCACTGGTGGGTAATTTCGAATTCCGTCAATATGACTACCATAAATTTGTAATTTTAATTTAAACCAACGTTACTAAATTTATTTAATATACTTATGGTATGAGAATTGATACTTATAGATACTTTAAATGTCATTATGTTTTATTCAATAGATATATCCGCAGGACTGAAGATTCAGAACATTCATTTTATTGAAATTAATGCAATTCAGTAATTTCTGCGTAAATTTTAGATTCCTTCAAATTGGAGCTAGAATCAAGTTGGATATGGAATGTTACTAGTTACAATGATCAGTATGTATCTAATTTTGCATTGTTGGGAAGATTTCCGATAAATGAGTCTCTGACAGAATAGGAACGACTTGGTTAAAAAACTTCAACGACTGCTTTGAGCACAGCACTCCATCGCCGCTTAGAGCAGTAGCATAATGAACGGAGAATATTAATAACAATTAATTGTTATATTGTATATTGTATATGTAATTACATGAATACCGTATAGTATTCAACTATTTAATACTGATACCAATGATGGTGGATGAGTAGGCCGTAAAGCAAGGATACTAGATAGGAGTAAACCTATTCTGGATTATATACCATTAATAATTATTAGGATGTGCGTTAGTCAATATGAATAGACGAAATTATAGTTTTTTTTTTTAATATTGCATTCTTATTAATGTTATAATGTATTTTAGAATACAAAAAAACCAATTGTATGATTGTTAATTTGACGTGGAAAAACATTTTTATTACGTACCTTCAATAGTTTTATATATATTATATTTTTTATATCGCAATAAAATTTGTAAAGGTTATGGTTTATAATGCTAGTTTGAAAATATACGTACAAATTTATTTGATTTAATAGACACTTGGCATTTATATTAATGAATAGTTGTGTATCACTTTGACCCAATGATTTTACGGAATGATTCATTCGTCGTGACCGATAATAATTAAGTCCAATGAGACTATCAATAATTTATATTCAATTTATTTGCGAACAAAAATATAGCTTAGCGGTTATTTTCATTTATATTATTTTGGTAAATAGGACTGGTGAAAATCTACGATAGACTAGGCCAGGTAGGTGGAGAGGCCAATGCTCAGAGTGAGTTAAGTGAGTATAGTGTCATCCAGGAAAAATAATATATATACTTATTTATATTATACGGGGAAATATCTATGGAGGCATTTTTAAAAATAAAGTGTTTAGTACATTATCATACCACAGCTTGTGGAACTTGATTAGAAGGTAATTTAAGCCGCATTTCGACCAAGCGAGCGAATGTTTGTTCTTCCCCACATTAGCGAAATTCTCCGCTTTTTGTAAAAAATAAAAATAAAAAAAATAAAAAATTCGTTAGAGTGGGGGAAGAACAAACATTCGTTCGCTTGGTCTAAATGCGGATTAGAATGAACCGTTCTATGATTTGACATGGGTAATACAGATTGTTTGTTACACAACTGTATAGTTAAATACTATGTGATGTGAAACTATCGCTTGAAATAATGTAGGTGGTACGTTCGGAGATTGAAGAAATTGTGAAAGAAACATATTATTGCAATAAAAAGTGACCCCCAATAAACATGGAAAAAGCTGACAATCTTAATATTCTTTCATTATATCATTTACATAAATCACATAAATTTTTCCCATGTACTTGCAGTAAGAAATTCGCTCCGGTGCAATTTTCTTTAGTGGGTATCATAACGGACTTTTCGGTAGCTGTTAGGCTATCAAAAATATTTCATAATATAAAGCTGTTCGATATTTTAGTTAGATATAAGGGTAAGACCAGCTTTTTTTCTGGACGGGCACAGACAACATAGATTGTCAAATGGTTTTTTGAAACGTTTCAGAAGTTAATCAATCATTTTTCGTGGATTTTGTTATGCTTGGGCTGTAACTATGTAAGTATTTGATCTTATCTTTTTGAAGCTATGAAAATAGTCCTCAGGCAGTTGAATACTTTTAATAGCCTGTCATTTTTAATGGACTGTTTTCAAGTGTAAAATCAATGAAACACTAAATCATTTTGTGGACTTTCAAATAATGTCAAAAGTCAGGGGTTTAATAAATAAGTATTACAATTCGTCGAAATTTGTCTTCGTTTAATCCGAATACTAAATAAATATACATATAATATGTTGATTAAATACCTCTTCAGATCAGAAAACAAGAAACACGTTTTATGCCTAAATATTATGCACGTGGTAAATAAGAATATATTTATACAATAAAATTTTAAAGATAATACCTATGTATATTTTTTACAAAATCAGCAATTAATAAGTACCGGTATCAATCTCGGTCACCGGGCGGCACTCGTGGTGCAGTGCGTAAGGCGCTGGTTTTCCAACTGGGAGTTTCGGGTTCCATTCCCGGTAAAAACACAGTATATTTATGTGATTTTCTCAACGTCTGGGTGTTTGTGATTGCTCAAATCACCTTGAACGAAAAAGCAAGGGCATGTTTAATAAAAAAAAATCTCGGTTACCTCCTGAAAAAACTGTCCACTGCTTTAATAAGAATGATGTGTTTCTTTTACTGACTCTCTTCTTCTCTTGATTTTGAAGATTAAACTTGAGTGAGTCGGAGAAAATTTGAGTAAAAAATAAAGTATCGATACGAGGGATTGAAAACGCGGAAACCATTACCATGCCGTTGGCAGGGTCGTAGGACTGTCCCTTTTCTTTAAATACATTAGTAGGTAGGATAATGTACTCACCTTTATGGATTTTTGGAATTGGCTTAAATTCACATGCAAACTATTTAGGTAGTAGGATTTCTGAATACAAAGAAACACTCAATTTGTTTATTTAAGACAACATGACTTTTAGATAGGCACCTAGTAGGTTTTAAATTATTTGAAAAATAGAAAGAGTCTACATTTATAATTATGTTTATCACTATTGTAAATGAAATATAAACATAATAAAAACTACCCCGGAATGTAATTTAGTTAACTTATTTCTTCTGTATGTGTGGAGGCTTCAAATTTGTATTCAAAATATTTTCAACTATTTGTATCTACCACGGTTCTAATCTATCGTTACACAATTTTTGATCGACAGTTTTTCTTTTAATTTGATATCTTTGGTTGTTTTCTTTATCAATTTGATATGCAGTTGAAAGCTCTCGTGAATATGAATAGATAACAAACAACTCAATAAACTATGAAATAACTCTATTTTTTTCTCGGCTTAATAATAATATTATGTGTGTTAACCTAAAACCTGTGTGAAAAAAAGGTAGAATTATATCGGATTAGATTATTATGTTAGAATGCCATCTTCAACGTCCTAAAAATGTGTCAGAAAGCCGGCTCTCACAATAACTCTGCCGTACAGCCATAAATTAACATTAAGCCTTCTGGAACGTCGAACCGATGTTGCATATGAAGACCGCGCACATCTACCTAGCGACAGTCGCATGTAACCTCCCGAAACGTATAGATATTTGGATGCGGCGACCGGCAAGCCAATGTATAGGAATGGCCAATTCGTAGGTGTGTGTATGCGTTCTGGCGTCCTTGACTCGCGGCCCGAAACGCATGCGATTTGTTGATAGCAGCACTACATGTTTTTTTCAAACTAGAGAGTCGCATTCGACCAATTAGCGGAGCTCCATTTGGCAACGTGTGTTTTGTGAATAACGACAACGTCACATCGACGTATTCGACACGTTGCAGACGAGACAAGTTTTGATGTGCGAGCCGGCTAAAGATATTCCACAACAAAGTTACGGGTATTTTTTTCACAGTGCAGCAATATCTACCAACAAAATTACTTTTTCAAATTCCTTTTCTGTAATGTTGCAAATTTTCAAAAACATCCTTTTGCCTTGGCAATGTCGATATGAAGAATAATAAAATATATTTCTAAGCAGTACAAATGCCTTAAGAACAAAAGTCAATCTGAAAATTTGAGTGGTACTTAACGAGCGCGATCAGAATACCAAATTAAGTTTTTGTTATCGGGAATCGCTTACTGTAAATATTAATGATATCGGTAAATATTTAATGCATGTTTTCGATAAAACGCGTGTCAATCATTTATGATGTCTCGAAACGTTATTATTATTTCCTTTTTGGTTCCATTGTTCGGTGAATATAATAGCGCACCTGACTCACCTGTAAACAAAACATTGACAATAATAGAATCAGCACGACTCCGGCCGTGCACTACACGCTAAGAATGAGGTGTTTTAATCTTGGTCATTCAAAACGGACAAGAAAAGTTAACAGGGTATCCTGAGGAATGATTTACAGCAAGATTGTGCTTATCTAATGCTGCGTTCACAAGATAAAAGCTAAAAATATGAGTAATGTATGATATATCAGTATGTATGCTGATATAACAAATATTTAAGTATATTAATACTTTGGACGCTGAAGACGCACCTGGCGAGTAATGACCAGGCTATATATAATAAAAATCAATTATTATATAAGTTTTCGGTATTATTTATAGATCTTCCAGAATTTTAAAAAGCAATCTCGGGAATAAAAAGGTTAATGTGACTTCTGCTGCTGCTTATTTGCTATAATAATTATTGACAACCACGGCTTCAGCGTAGTTTCAGCAAGACGAAGCGTTGCATTCACATCCATACGGTTTCTTTGTTTTGTTTGTCATGGTCGAAAAAGCCTTTTTACACGAATATGTTGTCGAAAATGCAGATAATAATTTTATAGCTTTACAACTTAAAGTTGGATATTGTTATATTAGGGAAATCCAAAATTGAGACCAAAGTTTTTGTGTAAGAACTTTTCCTCTTGAGAGCCAACGAATTTCTGTGTGGTGAAGGAGATATTGATGTTGCGAATCCATACTCTTGCACAATGTCGCGAATAACCTCGAGTGCAAGGCTCGACTACGAATATCTTACTTTTAATATTATTAATGTAAATTTAATATAAGCTTTTAAAAATTGATACTAACTATTTTTGAACTGCAGAAAATTTTTGCGGCCCACCCAAAAATCTTCGCGGACCACCGGTTAAGAAGCTATGGTCGAACGTATAATGCTTTCTCATTCACACTTATGCTTAGATTTTTTAAGGCTTTGGGATAAATATTGGTCTCTGAACACTTCACGGAGAAAGGTGAGATAAATAAACATAATGAAAAAAAGTCAGGAGATATCCTAACTAATGCAGTTTTGATAACCAATAGTAATTCAAATCCGTAAAATTAAATCTTTCTACTGAAATAATTATTAATAATACAAATAAATACACTAAACTAAACCACGGTAGGTACTGTGGTGCGAAGGAACGAACATTATATGTTATTATAATACACCCATTTTTAGTCATAACTCGATAGTTACAAACTATATGGATACGGTATAAATTTGTTTGATTCAGATAGATACTTACATTAACGTAATATATCATGCATCGATGACAATAAGCGGCGAGGCGATCGAATTGGTACCTGAATCGTTTCTTGTAATTGCTATTTAACTTTGACGTTTACTTACAAGTATCAAGCGTATAATTAGAGCATTTAATTAGTAACTTTACTATACATCTACTTACCTATTGTGCAACAAATTGCAGGCAACGATTCGCATCGTGTGGACGATATACGAGAACAATAAATACTGTGTCGCGAAGGTCCGAGTCCCATTGTGGCATACTCTTTGTAGTCCAAATGGGGCAGCTTCCATTTATTTTGAGTGTTGGGGGTGATTTTCGCCCCAAGACATCACGTACAAAAGGCTCATTTTAGTATACCGGTAGTTTCGGCACATGACGTGGGTTGTTTGTCACTATGTCGACGTAAAATATAAACACGTAAACCAATCTCTGACCCTTTTGTTGCTAAAACCTTGATGAAATCGGGCTTTTAGATTTTGAAAAGACTAGAATAACATTTCATTCTTTAGATTAAGTAAAACGCTTCTTATAATTTGAGCCTTGACTCTGAGCAATTAAAGTTTAAGCTTGCCCACTACTCAGTGGCGAAGGGTGACTTTTGGAAACAGGTAGGCTGTGGAGAAAACACACTTGTTAGATGTATTTACGGGAAATAAAAAGATAATCCGACATAACTACTGATGAATAGGTAGGTACACAAAAACCGATGAAATTTCAAAAGCTCACTGATGGTATAAAATTAAGCAATTAATTTGCGCAAGTTTGCGCAAGATACGCTCAAAATATATTGAAAATATCCGTTGTTTTGAATCTGTTCCATAACAATTTATAATTTAACCCGTAAACTAGACATTTTAAAATACTTCTATATTTAAAACACAGACTTAGATACAATATCAGATTTCAACTTACATAATTGGCTGAATAAATTGTCTTAGTCTATGAATAAACTAACTGACAAATAAAAATCACGAGATTTATTATTTATTATTTTTAACAACAATCAATATGTATATGTGATTGAATCCCTAGAAATTATTTTTTTTAAATTATCTTATAAATTATTTTGAATAAATGTGCACTTACGTAAAATGGAAGCGCTCCTTAAATAGCTTACCAATTTATATGGGCCGCCGCAGACGTCTTGAAATTATGAGAAACAAACTTCATATAAAAAAAGTTTTCGATTCACGTGAACGTAATCCATACAATATGTGAAGCAAAACGAGATGTCGCTTATTTTTTTAAACTTTGCCATGACTTTAGACTTTAGACTTTAGACTTTAGACATGCCATAAATAGTGCTTATTAGTAAAGGTGATTATTAGTGGAAAAGATTGTAAAATTATTATGACAATTATACGATAGATGTCTTTGGGCATATTGAATATATTATTATGTGATTATATTATTTAATATGTCAATATAAAATAAAAAAATATTTTTCTTAAGAAGGTAGGCTTTAAATAATCGCCTAGTATGGAGTCTTCGCCACTGCCACTACTCGTCACGATTATTTCCATGAAAAAAATCCAACCCCCTCTACTAGATTACCTTATTATTTCCTCTACCCACTACACAGTATTGACAATAATTAATATAACATTGCACAAACTTAAACATCATTTTTTTTAGTCGTAAATATTAACCTTAAACTTAGGAATAGGAATAGGAACAAAGGAATAAAGTAATAATTTTAGTAAGTAAAGCTATTTTTATTTGCAATGAATGAACTTAACGAATGATAAATAATGATTTACCACCAAGTAAACGCTGAATCTCTTGTAAGGATTAATTACATTTTGTTCTAATATCCGAACAATATAGGTAGGTATATGAAAATGGTAGGCTTCAGTTTACAGGCAGTTAAACGAAGCATTTCCATTCCCTTTCTTTACTCTGGGCGTTTTGCCCCGGCCAACTTTTCCGTAAGTTATTTCACGTCAAGTGTTTGTTCTGTCTCTGTCCCCGAGAGATTTATGTGCATCCGTATTTAACATGTCGAAAGTTTATATTATTTTCCTATTCTTGTGAAAAGAGCTATAATTAAAAATACAACAATCAATAAATTTCATTTCGACATCAGACATTAATTCTACTTCAATCGTGTTACGTATTCTCCTTGACGATATTAGTATTGAAGACAAGTAAACAAAAAAACAATAAACCGTTAATACAATATGTTTTTAAAATACCAACTAACCTTATATTATGGAAAATTAGAATGTCAAAACTTAAAAGTTTATTTAAAAATATTTGACACATGACGTAAATACGACATAGTCATATAAGGAAGCTTCTTCTTTCATTGAATCAATATCATATTTCATTTCATCCATTCAATATGATTTATATTCAATTATATATCTATCAAGTCTCTGAGTCTGGGTAATTCAGTGGCGAAGGGTGGAGGTAGGCTGTTAAGGTCCGATATAAATAGTGCACATTAAACTTTGTTAGTCATTTGTATTTGTTGTTATTGAACTACGACTACAATAATTTATATATTGGTGTTGGTTAGTCTTTAATAAAAATCAATTAACCCATGCCTAAATAGAACCATAATAATTTTAGTATTTTATGGGCGATTCGATAAAATAGTGCAAACTTTTTCATTCATACTTATTTGTTTTCGTTGAATCAAGAATACATATCACATACGTTAATTTTCCTGCCAAAACCAAACAATAGTAAATAACAAATATTATTGTATTTATAAAATGTCCAAAAGTACGTATGGTTTTATGGCATAATTTTAGATATTTTATAGATGGACGATTATTTTTTTCTATTGTATTAATCTATTATGGATTGGTTTTCGCAGTGTTTAATTGAATTTAAAGAAAAACTAACCAACACCATCAGTAAATAAAGTTGTAGACCTTGTTAAATGAAAACGAATACGTATAACTGACAAAGATTATTGTGGACTATGTATGTCAAATCTTAACAGCCTTCCTCCACCCTTTGCCACTACTGGGTATACGGGAAATATTCGGAAAAACCGTTCTCGATAAGTGATATATTATATAATATATAGATAATTTGAAAACACCTCTGAGAAATATATATATATATATATATTTTGACCACGTCCGGTCATATGGACCTCTACAAAATGGAGGTTTGTATTAACAGATTTTTTGTTTTTACAAGGAATAGTTGTTAACCACTTGTTCGACCTAATTGGTCCATACTTTGACTACAAACACAACTTGAAAAACAATATGTGTATTTTGACAGCATTCTTACCTGGGACCCCTGACATTTCAAGGCAACGCGTAAGCCGCTCAGCCATCATTTGACAAATTTGTCGCGATTAGATAAGATATCTATACTCTATAGCATAGTGATCAGTGCACATGGGCGCGGTTCCTGAGGGGCGCAGATTCGAATCTTGTTGGGTGAGATTTTTTCTATTGGTCATATATTTCTAATAAGTGTTTTCAAATTGCGTAAATATGTTCAATAAAAAAGAATGTTACATTCCTAAATCTTATGAATTATTCATTGGAACAGTTTAATATATGTACATCCGCCCTCATAAGGAAAAGGGCAGCTTTTCGACAATATTAAAAAAATGAGTTAGTATATGATTAATGTTTTACGTCAAATTCTGAACCATTTGACATAAAGTCGAAGTAGTATAAAATTTATTTCAGTATAAAAATCGACATTTTTATTACAATTTTTATTTTTTTTTCGCGAAAACGGTAGTTATTGCACACAAGAAGACAGTACAAAGAGATTCATAAGCAAAATCACAGCATCGATTGAAATTATACTAGTTTTTGCTTAGTTAGACCATATATCAAAAGATTCATCCGCATTGTTAAAAATTTTATTATTTCAAAATGTGACTTAGGCAAATAGCTGGCTTTCTGCTTATGAGGGCACTATATCGCTCAAGTAAAGTTTATAATTTATAATATAAAATTAGTAATGTAAAATGAATGAATGAATATAAAATATTATAACTATACTGGTTAATGTGAAGCAGTACCAAAGGTGATATCCAGACGACAAGAATTACGATCACGGCCGAAGATTCTGAAGATCGCACCTATGACTTTTTATAATTGATAGCACCAATTCTCCAAAAGATCATCTGAAGAAAATAAGATGAACCATTATTGTAAAAATATAATACTCATTTTATAGGTACCGATAAACCAAAAACGTTCTGCTCACATTTTGTGGATGTGGCTTTAATGTAAAAGTTTATTCTATTTAGCCTACGTTTCGTTTAACTTGATTGACAAACAAAGACATCGACTGGGGGTTACATCAAGTGACTGAAGAAATACAGCATCTTAATTTATTGATGGCGTGTTTTTTCCCGTTTTATTTGTCTAAAGTTTCCTTTGCCTGGGAGAGTAATTATTATTACCATTCGACATTCGTTGTTAACTTGCTTGCCTCCATCAAACATTAACTATTAAAATATACTTTTATATAACAATAAAATGTAAAATTATTTATTTATTTAATGGAGATTTCAATACAGGACAGAACTCTACTCAAGAATTAATACCGAACTATTTTCGTTGTCAATTCAGAATTCAGATATAATTAAATTTAAAAAAATTAGCAAAGTTTGTCAAAAAAAGTATGGAACCTACATACTGATATGATTATGAATTATTATTTGTGTTAATCAGACGCGTACATAGGGTAATAATATGGGTTGGTGTAATTTCGATAAAATATCTGTACCTAATATTACTTACTTCACCATGGTCCATGTTCGACCCTGAGAGGATCATATGGGCCTCAGCATATTGGAACCTGTATTAACAGATTTTTAAACGAGAAATGGATGTTAGCTACTTGCTCAGCCTATTGGGTCCATACTAGGTGTATTTTCCAGATCCTGGATTCGAACCTAAGACCCACGACATTATAAGCCGAGGCTTAGATATACTAAACAACTCTAATAACTAGTTGTCGCTCTTCGTCGTTTCTACCAAAAACCCACACACACTCCCAATTTGATTTTAACGATGAACACATGTCCTGCGGGTATTATAACCAATGAATGGTGATAATAATATACTAACGGTGGTAATTATTATTATCGTTAGTGTACATTTGTATCGTCTGCACCGTGCTGTCTCGTCTTATAGACATGGCGCATTGCAATCTAAACAGGTAACAAATATTCGTTCTAATATCATTGAGATAAGTAATAATTCCATGCTACGCCTTCGCGTGTAATATTAACTCATATTTAGTAGCAAATTTACATACGATTCATAAGAAATTTTATAACTATGCATACTATTTTTTCTATTCTGTAAGTTCGTTTCTTGGCACAGTTTCGAATTTCTTTAAATTAGGTACGTTTATTTATTATTAAATAATTACAAGATAAAAAGAGCTTTTTATATACAACGTTTTTAAATTCTGTTGAACCATATAAACTTGACTTGACTAGTTTAAATGATCAAAAAAATTTGTACTTGACATGTCATATTGATTTCCATAGTAACGCATGTGTATATTAATAATTTAGTTGCTAGGACCCCAGACCCCTAGCAACCGATAATGGTGTCGAAATAACTTTTCATACGAAACAGAATTAACTTTAAATGAATTCAATTCTACTTAAAGATGGCTAAAAGTATTAAAAATGCATTGGCATCGTGTTCTGATATATTCTAAAAGTTTCAAATGTCTAGCTAGTCGGGAAGTTAGTTAAAAATCGATTGCAAGATTTGTACCAGACAAAGAACCACCAGACAAATAAGAATACGAGCTAAGAAAAACGTTGTAAAATAGGTTATCCCGAAATCCCGCTATTTTAACATTTCCAATATCATGCATGATACGGGATACCGCTATTGTTAACCCTTACATATTTTGCAAACGACTTAATCATAATATTTTATTGGCACATTGATGATAGAGCCTTATGCATAATTCATTATTTGTGACGTATTAATTCCGCACTATCCCTGATCATTTTGTAAGACAAAAATACGTTAAACTGCAATAGAAAACCATTTTTTTTTTTTTTTTTTTTGTGATTTTACCGAGGCTTTGACTGCGACTCGCTGTCATATCGCCTCTTCTCTTCTAGAAGGGGATCCTTCGATCAGGTCCTCACTCCTATTCTGTTAAATGGCTTTATAATTATTTTGTCTAGCTCTTCCGTCTTTCTTTCTTTCTTCTTTAGACGCCAGTGTTTTATGCACCAGAATCGCTCTCCTCCGTATCCATCCCTTCTGTATTTTCGATACATCGTGTAATCATTGAATTTCAGATAGTCTAATTCAGACCTCAGCCAAGTCTCTGAGATTAATGCTATTGAATTTTTTTGTCTTATTAAGTAGAGTTCTATATCATCCTTTTTTTGCTTCATACTTCTGGCATTCCATTGTAAAATCCTTATTTGTTTTTTATTATCCATTTTGCTCCAGAACCTCCCCTAGAATTTCCTTTAAGTGTCCTTCTTTGAATTGTTTGCATACCCAGTCCACTGCTTTAATTATTAGTTGTTTAATGATCTGCTGCCAGTCTCCCCCTTTCAGCAAGACTTTCATAATTTCTCCCATCGCGTTAACCTCTGTCTTCCCCTTTGAATTTTTCTTATTTTTTGTAAAAAAATAATCTCATAATAAGATGTCTTTCGTTTAATTTTTCAATTTCGAAAAATGCTAGATTTAATGTCATACACCAGATACGTATGCTAGATCTGACAAGAAAAACTCTAAGTTGACAAGACTGATGATATTGATATTTTTTTCAGTAACGAAGAGGTAAGAAAGAGGACCATACAGCTTCTCGTCACTTCCACAATGACGATGCGACGTTGGACCTGGCCATACTACATATGCCTCAACAAACAAAGCAGTTCCAGCACCTGGAGATCGAAATGCTTAAGAGCGTACTTCAGTGAAACGGCAAATAATTTTGAACAGTAAGTGCAACGAAATTTGGCAGTAGTCGGCATTCGGAGACCGACAGTCAAGGTGTACGCACGTCGATTTGTTTTGTCATGGCGTCGGATGAATATATTCTTAAATCGTGTAAAGATGACTTAAAAACTTTACGTATGTACTTGAAAAAGAAAACATGTCAATGAATATACTATTATTATTAGTAATGTAACAATAAACATAACATTAAATGGACGCATGTTGTATTTTTTGACAAATTATATTTTGTTCGGCACGCGCCCCGCGCATCGCCTAGCCACAATCTTTTTAGACCATGCCTCAACTGAAGTATATCCTTAATGCTATCCATAGGTTATTTATATACAGAAGAGCTATGTGATGCTGGTATGCCATGAGAAGACTTAAGAAGACCGCTGATGTGATGTCTACATGCTTCAATCAAGGGTCGGACAAATAGGTCTTTATGAGAAAGATTCATCTTCATATCTTTTAATGCCAGAGTTCATGAGTATCGAATGCGCATCTTGGAATCAGACGCTCGGGATAAAGATAATAACAAAAACTTTTGATTTAGATTGGACCAGTCTCTTCAGCAAACTCTAACTCACTTTACTCAGTTTTCAATTAAGGCAAAGTGCAGTGCTAATGTAGTGGGTATCAACTGTAAATTCAGTGGAAGCATATATTGAAAATTTTGTTTTATGCCTATATCATTAATTTTATAGAAAAAAATATGATTTTTAAAATTAAATAAAAATCTTTATTGCGCTAAAAATAAGTTAGAATTAAACTGGATTTTAATGATAAAAGTACACAAATAATATGTAATAATAATCTGATAGTGATTGCCTGGTATTTTTTTTAAATTTCAATGATGTTTATAGATACCTACCTACGTATTGATAATTTAAATTATGTACTTTAAAATGTAATGTGTAAGTAAATGTTTTAAATTGCATCATTCGTATTATGTCACCAAATACTCGTAGCATTATCACACTCCCCCTTATGCTGCCAACCCATGGCGAACCACACGTCGCAGCAACTTTCCCTCCTCTCTGCACCGCGATTCCTCAGAACCATTGCGTTCGACCCCGCACTTTTTCGCCGTAACCCTCCTTTCCCAGTATACGGTTTTGACCGTACGGAAAAAATCGAACGCTAAAAATCCAGATCGGCAACAGGTTCACACTCTTTTCTCACTATACGGTTTATGCACGGTTTTCTCCGTCTCTAGCTCAGTTTGTGGTTGAGTGTTGTGTTCGTACGATTTAAAACCGTCTAATACGAAAGCGTGCATTAGGTCACGTACACCACTACAGTGGAAATGGACGGCTGCTATACGGCGCCGTTTCGGTTTTTAACCGTCGCCGTATAATGCGAAAAGGGCCATGCTCTTCTTCACGCCACTAAAAGAATGTCGCCGTTCGATTTTTTGCCATACGGTCAAAACCGTTTAATGTGAAAGGAGCGTAACGATTGTAGAAAAAATACGGTGGAGTGTGTATTGCGCAAACTACAAATGGGGAAAAGTTTCTGCAATGTGTGGTTCACCTGGGCTGGCAGCCTTAATATGTCGATAGAAAGCTGAAACAGCTCATGTTTGTAACTTCGAAGTCATATAAAATAACATAATTTATTGCATTATGTTAGTAGAAAGCAACTGTTAGGAATATTTACGTTTTCAGTGAACGATTTGTTCTAATCTGAGTCTGTGAAAATTTATGTTTTAGCATAGTAGTATAATTATGGTCAAGAATAATATACATAAATATAACACGATGAAGCCAAATTTATTGTAATAAATAATAACAAAAAAATATTTCGTGTTTTTTTCTCACTTATTGAATATATATGGTAATTTATAATAATATAGTACTGGTATTCTTGATTGATTACGGAACAATCTGTAGTCTTATCGTCAACTACCATCATAAGCTATATCGTCGTATGATAGATACATCGTAGAATACAGATGAATCGGCAGTGGTGTGCCTAAGAAAGGTATGTTATTTTAAATATTTTTATTTATAATGAATAAAAAATACATCTAATATAAATCGAAAAAGCGATACTGACTATATAAATATACATTTTTTGAGTATGTCCGATCCTGTTAGGATCATAATGGGAGGCCCAGTTATTCGGAGGCAGAAGTTTGTTAAAAAAAAGTATAGAACCTACATACTGATAATATGATTACGAATTATTATTTGTGTTTATCTGACTCGCACATAGGGTAAAAAATAATATGGGTTGGTGTAATTTCGATAAATTATCTGTAATATTACTTAGGTACTTCACCATGTTCGATCCTGAGACGATCATAGGCCTTTTGTTTTTACGAGAAATGGATGTTAGCTACTTACTCAACCTATTAGGTCATACTCCGACTCCAAACATAAATTGAAAAATAATATGTGTATTTGCCAGACCCAGGGTTCGAACCTGGGACCCACGACATTGTAAGCCACTTGGCCATCGTGGGCCATAGGATAGTTCAAATAGGTAACTTACTACAAACGAGATGAGATCCAAAATCGTTTGTAGCTTATATGGTTCAAATAATAGTCTGAAGTCTGGCCCATACCGATAGATGGATACCTACTAAAGTGGACTATTATAAAATTTAATATGTGAAAGCATTTGAAATGTGCTTGCATCAAAGAACGTAGTGTATCCCGAGGACAGAATATATGGTCACCATTACAAAAAAGAGACTGAACTTGGATAAAAAAGAGTCAAGGAACTGCTTCTTCTATATAACGCAAGACAGAGCCGCTTCCACGAAGGTTATCGCCGACGACGGGAATTCTAATATACCACACGAACAGTGGTAGGCTTAGAAACGTGGAGGCCTAAGGTTCTGACTAATTTTGAGGCCTCTTACGATAAGAAATAAAATAAAAACCATAAATTCCCAATACCAACACATCATGTAAAAATATCGATGTACCTTTTCCTATAATCACACCCTGTCACTAAAAATAATTATTATGGCCCTGCTAATAAATAGGTATTTATATTGGTGGCTTATTTTTTGTGTACAACTAGTTACGCATCTGTTTGGTTGGGTGGTTATAATATAACACCCTTTGGTGTCAGTTGCAAGGCTTTTGTTATGCTTCGGGTTATACTCAATATGTGAGAAATACGCATATTTTTTATTATGATCTTGATATAATTTAATAATTTTATAACCAGTTTAAACTATTTCGAGTACCCCTTTAAATCTTCCGAAGAATCGATTGCTTCATTAGCGTTAAAGGAAAAAACAACCGCTGCACACTAAGAAGAATAATGATAAAAATAATACCGAATGAAAGTACCATATTTCTGGGTTTTTCGAAATATGTATAACTATAATATAAGGGTGAAATCGTTCAAAAACTTGGTATAGGTAGGTACCTACGTATATTTGATCGCGTTATGTTATAGTATCTTTATTTTGTGGATTTTATAGGTGTATACATAGTAGGTATTGGACTATTGATTTATTGTCGAACATTGAAATTCGTTCCTCGCCAACATTTTTTGTGTACCACTGCCAGTTAAATAGAAATTAACATAATATGTAAATTTGGTAAACATCATTAATTTCAATAACACCTCCCAAAATAGATAAGCTTTATGTGACAAGTCTTCGGCGTTGTCGTGTATTGAGCCGCATCATATTCTTGGAGCCATCCGCATTCATCATTCGCCCAAGAAACTGGCTGGTCCAAAGAATTTTGAAGGCATAAACAAATCAAGCGTCTTTGTAAGAACGCCCACTGCCTACGATTATTTTACAATGATAGCATTAAAATGAAGCACGAAGTAGATTTTTTTTGAATAGATTTAATGAACAACGTTTTGAATCTGCGTTGCGAAGATTAAAAACACTCTTTATATGGAGACATTGTTGTCATAAAAAAACTCACTAAAGGGATAATAAATCAGAACATTTGTATTCTAGTGCGCATTTTAATGTTTAGCATCAGTATTGAATTAGTGGGTATATTATAAAGTAGCAAATTAAATGTTTATATATATTATATCAGTGGCGAAAGATGGAGGTAGGCTGTTAAGATCCAGACGTAAAAAGTGCACACTAAACTTTGTCAGTCAAATGTATTTTTTTTTCATTGAACTAAGACTAAAATATGTAGATAGTGTTTGTTAGTTTTTAAAATTCAATTAATCCCTGCTTAATTTAAGCCATAGTAGATAATAGTCAAAAAAATCGTTTATCTATAAAATATCCAAAATTATGTCATTAAACCATACATATTTTAGATTTTTTATAGATAGAAGAATATTTTTCATCGTATATGGTTTGATTTAAACAGGGCTAAATGAATTTAAAAAAAATCAACAACATGTGTTATATTATGTATTCTTATTCAATGAAAACAAATAAGTATGACTGAAAAAGTGTGCACTATTTTTGTTGGATCGCCCATATAGCATACCTAAACTATTATCGTTTGGTTTAGACAGAGTTTAATTCAATTTTAATAAATATCCGGCACAATCTGTAAATTGTATTCCTAGTTCAATAAAAACAAATATGTATAACTGATAATGTTTAGTGTGCACTATTTATATCGAATTTTAACAGCCTACCTCCACCCTTTGCCGCTGATATATTACATACACACTGCCAGATTGTGCACAATTAAAGTATCTCTAGATCCCTAAATAATATAATATATATTATTTATAAAATTCTGAATGATTCAAAAGTAGACTAGTAAGTATCAAGTCGTACCTATCATATATCTGATAATAATGAAAGCCTTATTATCAGATATTTTTTGATACCAATCAATATCAAATTAATGTTCTTATTGACTCTAATAAAATTTGAACATTATATAAACAACGCCTTATGCTATATATATAATATTTCAATGCTATATGTGGGTACAGCCAAAGTAAATTTAGGAAACAAAGCTAAGGTAAATTCAGGAATACGTTTTATGGAATGCAAATAAACTTGTTGTAACTTGTAAAAGTATTCTAGTAAAAAAGCCTCCCGAAAAAATGTATTCAAGCTTATATTTATTATCTCTATTTTTATTTCTATAAGTTGAACGTAGTTATGTTAATTGCTATTTTAATAATATTATATAATATTTTCCTACTAATTTATTGTGCTTCTTTTCTTTTCTTGTCATAATATGACTATTACGTTTGATTATGTTTTTGTATCGTAAATGTATACGTACCTACTGTTTAAATTTATGCAAGATGATAACGCCGTCATAACCCGTGTATGTCAAATCATTCCGGGAAACATCTATAATTAATATTATGCAGGCGACGTAAAACTATATGCACGATAATAGTGCTGAGCTCGTGTAAACCCTTTTAGGACCAGTGTTTTAATGAGGTTATATTCCATGTTAGTTAAATACTGTACTATCCTTTGAAAATTTCTTTACAATAAATATAACCATAATATAATATTATTATGTACCTACTGTTTTCGTATAAAATTAAAATCATTCTGAGTGGTATTTGAACTGCACCGCGATTTCCTAACTATCGTCTCGTGTGGCACCAGACGACATGACGTAATTGTGACGTCAGCCAATACACGCTCGAGCGGGCGGCATGACGATAGTTAGGAAATCGGGCTGCTGGTACTGGTAAAAGTTATATCTTTTAACATTCAATATTAATTATTATATTTGTTTCTATTTAAATGATTATAAGCTTATGTTTTGGTGCCTACTGCCTATCTATTATTTAAAATATATGCCAACTCTCGCCGACAAAAATATGCAAGGTGGGATGAGAAAAGAACCTTTTTGTTAGAAAACAGTCGGTTTAACTTGTTTAACATAACAAATAAAGTGTTTCCGTACACTAACACTGAGTCGAGACATGGATTAATATTAATATTATTACAAATTTATTTTACTTATATATGTTATCGCTGGGCTGACTTAATAATCTGTAAAACCTACCTACTTACCTAGATGAGACTAAAAGTAGAGTCGTTTAACGTTTTAATGAAATCCATCTATTTGCAATACGTATTTTTTTTAAACACAAGCTTTGACACAGTCTTCCAGATATCAAAATGTTGTATGCCACAGTACACTGCTTACTTAAAAATGCTTGATGGATAAAAATACATTGATAAAGTTGACACTACTGGTAACAGTAAGTATTACAAAAAAAAAAAAAATTTTAGCAAAAACAAATGAATATAAGAAATAATATATTATGTTAGTATAAACTACTATAAAAAATCTGTCACTTGGCATTAAGGTGTAAAAGAAAAATGGCGTATATATTGTAAAAATGTAACGAGACACAGGCGTTATCCTAGGACCTAGATAGATCATCTATCGCGCAAAGCGTCTAATTGTTGCGCCAGAAGCAGCGTCGCTATCTGCGAGTACGACGTCGTCGCTTCGACGTCGTCGCTTCGACGCTCCTCTGCTCCTGCCAAGTGCACCGGTGTGCGACGTCCAGCGATTTCAGCACGTGTACCCGGACTGGATTTGACCGGTTTATTTGCGCGCAGAGGCAGATTACAGACGATTAAAAACTTAATTGGCTAACGCTGGACTATTTACTGAGTTGGTACTCGTATGAACAACGAGAAGTCAATTGGTAATCAGTGTAATTACTTAAATACTTATGTATTTTAAAAATAGTTATATTCCAATGTCACAGATTTACACAAACTTAACACATAGAGATAAATATGCCAAGTATATAGTGTATTATTTATACTATTTATAGCATTCTGATTATTTATAATAACCTTATAGATCAGGGTTGGTGAAATTTTTCACGTAGGTACGCGTGCCAAAATTTTCCGTATATCATTTTTCGACTGTCTGACGTGCCGAGCAGTTTTCCATGGAGAAAAAATGTTTTTTTTAAGAATTATATTAAAAAACGATGATATTCTAGATATCACTCACAGAGCATAGAACACGTCATATTGCTTTCGCGCTTTTCTAGTTACGCCATACATTTCGGTCCACCAATTTTGAAGCTGTCTGCCAGTATTACTACTAGAAGCTCCACCAAGTTTTTGTTTCTTACTCGGTACAGCCATTTTTGTGGGTAGAAATGAAATTGTTTGTTACTGCATTACTTAGTATGATTCTTTACGCACAAATTGACCGCAGAATTTCTCCAATCAGATGAGGCATTCTCTCGCTACCTACAGCGGTCTCAAGCATTGTAAATCTATCAAAATTCAGAGGTTCGCGACGCGGCTTTTCTCGCCGCCTGATGAGTTTACTAGGATAATAATTATGTGACGCATAAAGCTGACCTATTTAATTATATATCTACATTAAACGTAATGCTTATTCTTGAAGAGTAATTACCTGCTATTTTTTATACAATGCAATCTGTCATTTATTATTATTATAGATATATTGTCTCTCTTCAAAATAAAACATTCGCGCGCCACTAGTGGCACGTGTGCCATAGGTTCGCCACCTCAGTTATAAATATTGCAATACAATATTGGCACTGATGATTACTTTTAACTAGTGACTAGAGCTAGACAGTGAGCCACGAAATAAATTTCAATATGAGAAGACGTATATTACCTATAAACCTACAATACCTATATTAAAAAGAAAATAAAAACAGAATGTGTCGTGTGGTCAATATATTTTTATTTATGAGAATATTTTACATTCGAACAGCCAAAAATAGGATTTTACACATTATACATTTGTAGTAGATACTTACTTAGGTTAATTTTTAGACTACATAACGGAGTAACTCAAAGAATGAAGATGAAGATGAGGGAATCTCGATCCCATCTTCATGGACCTTGTTATCTTGTTTTTTTTTATATACCAAAACAAGGTTAGCGTCACCTATGTGAATCCAAGCGAATCTTTTTTTTTACAGACAGCAAACTGTCGGAAGGCGAATGATTATATTTTTACCACATTATGTTTAGAATTGTACATAATTATACATTGATTTACATGCCTTACCGATGTATTATGTTGGTAAGACTTTTAATTGAAATTAACATGGAGAAGCTAATAAAAAAAAACCCATCGCAGGATAGGTCAAGAGTAATGCTGCGCGATTCCCTTTGATACAGTGCAACGTTGTTTGCCTCTGTAGATACCTGCTGTAGTATTGCCACAGAATGATGGGGAGAGGAAAGTCAGTCACGATAACGTGATCAGTTTGGTTAGACTTTGCCACTTATGTTTTATTTTTCTTTATTATTTTATTGATTAGGAAGCACAATAAATCCAACGTAGGTAGCTATTTATACTAAGTCAATAATTACTTTGACTCTTATACCACTATCAATTATTTGAAACAATGTTATACCTATATGCACTACAGTGAGATAGAAAAATTTGCACCGTCAATTTTTATGAGGTAGGTTTACTTAAAATAACGAAAAATCATCCATTTGTGGAAGCTGAAATGACTACCAACTAAAGAACTTTGTTTTAATTAATTATTATTGTACCAAATAAATCCTAATTCAATTACATATTATTATACTATGACATTGGATTTGTTAGGTAATTCATTAAGTGTGTTCATTAAATACATAATATATAAGCATATAGAATAGCTCCTTATTGAGTCGCACGTGTAATCAAAATATAAGTGGATAATGACTTTTATGTATACCTACTCCTACGTATAATAATATAATGAAGACAGAAGAGGCTTCATTATTCATAGTATTATGCAAAAAGCCATGTCCATAATCTTAATTAAATTCATGATTCATGGGCGGGAAGAGGTTCTGCTTGTCAATTTTCGTCATTATTATGATTAATTTTGTTGTTTAATATTCAAGGTCTTTTAATATCAAAACAGATAAATAATATATTTTCGAAGATTCAACCAAATACTGGTTATAAATAGTTACATAAAATTCTGAGCTTATTGTAGGAACCTAGGTACCTATTCAAGTTTTAATTATATTATTATTTTACAATCTTCAGAATAGTAAAAGTAAGAATGTATTTAAAAATTGGTCATATTGACTTATGTGTGAACATCACCAAGTGGTTTAACAACTCAAGGAAATTTCTGGGCTCTTCCAAGAGCTTCCTATACCTCTAAATTGATTTCACCCTTATAAGCCGGTATCATCCAGGTGCATGCATCGCCCGCTCCAGCAGCCTTGTTGACATCGTCCAAATATAAAAGTTCACCCAGGATCTTAGACTATAGATCCCAGGATACTTTCCGGCTGTTGTCACTGCATTAGTCTTACTAAGTAGCCCATCCATCGTAGTACCTATACAAAATTTAACAAAATTTATAGAGCTCCAGGTTATGTCATATACGCCATCCTTCTCCTTCTAGTATGGGACTATAAAAATCCTACGCAGTACCCTGCATTGCACCCTCATCGGCGTTATTGAATTAACAACACTCCGACCTGTAGGTCAATATTAGATGGATCAATGTGACGTGTATGAGAAGTCTAAAGACTGGCACAGTTGATTTTTTACACCAAAGTAGCACGCGTTTACTGTTAATACAGTAATTTTATATCTTCACTGATGACATTACATACATTACAAGAGGACCGAATTACCTACACAAATTTATCGACACACTTGAATAGAATAGATGGCCGTTGATTTGTAGATTTGGAGAATTCTGTAAGTACGTGCACGGTCAGATTTATCAAAAGGCTAAAGGGGTTATAGCCAAGCGCCCCTCAAATTAGTAGGAGCTAACTTGTAACTTCTAGGAGATTGGAGCCCAATTCTAAGTACTTATATTTCAAAACTTTCAAATTGCTTCTCAAATAAATGTTTTCAGTATGTTGTTATGCTATACCTACTTCTAACAGAATAGTTAAAACGAAAGATTACCAACGAAATAAAAAATATTTGCGAAACACCATTCGCTAAAATCGAATAAATTCACCTGGCAACATAAATTGAAATACTTATTAGAAATATTTTTTTTTTATGAAATAATAAGCGATATTGCAACCAAACAAGAGGATTATTTGAAAACTACAATTTATTAATGTTATTAATGGGGGGGGCTACTAATTTGGCTCATTTATCTCTGTAGGTTTTACATTTATAGTTTTTTGCAGATGCTTCTGGATATGTCGAGGACAAAAATAGTAAAAATACACGGTGACCAACCAAAAATCTATTATGATGACAAACGAACGAACTAAAATCTGACGATAGAGTTAATGGTCTTTCTTCTGTAGAATGCCACTAGCTACCTAGATACTTAGCTGGGGTCTTCGAAATTTTGTATCGATGCTAAATGTATACGATGTTTACATAGGCTTGACTTAATCGATAGATACCATAAAGGAATTGCGAGAATATACAGAATGGTCCATGGAATGAAATAACATCGTAAATCAATGAGGGATGGGCGGCTTGACATCAATGTATCTCATTGTGCGAATAAAATTTGTAGCGCGAATTTATTAAAGTATGAATATTCAATACAAGCAGCGGTCGTAAACGCATGCAAACAATATCGAGTTTCTATGCGATAGGGCCATAGGAAAGGGCGTAATAAACGCGTATGCCGGTACATCTAATCTCGTCTCTACTGCAACACGTTGAATATCGTCATATTACTATTAAGACCTCGTAAGTCCGATATTATGGAAAAATTAAGTTTGTTCGATAAAATTTAAACAAAAAACATCTAAAATCATATCAAAAACTCGGTTCTGTAGACTAGTATGCGGTCCATCTATTGGCGAAAGTCTCGTGGTTTCAAACATGGAATTAAAACCTTGTATTTAATTTTAACAACCAGTGTTAGCAGATTAATCCATTAGAGTGGTGTTTAAAATATTGTTTGTATTACGTTTTTCCATTCTCCTCAACATTCTTCTCAAACAGACTTACGAGTGACGATATGCCGATGTGATTTTATTGGTACCTATTCACTAAACACATGCAAGTTAGCTTGACATTTTAGTTTGAAAAAAAACAGCTAGTGTCGCAAGCAACCCAACATGGTGCGCAAGTATAATACTAAAATGTTACACCGTCACATGTGAAGGAGCTGTTTTTTCATAATTTTCCCGTCATGGCCTCGTCTATGCGTACTGAAGAAAGTTGCAACATTGCGCCCAGTTTTAATTTAGTTTAGGACTATATCCTAGTCGAGACAATTCGGCTAACCGCCATCTTTGACTGCCTTTTCGGTCGGGAATGCTATCATAGTTAAGTTTGCTACGAATGTCTCTGCAATACGAAATAACTTGCAGCTTATTAATTAACCATCAGTGACATTTTTCAGTTTTACTTTCGGACATTCAGGTTCCGTATAGGGTAGGTGCTCCTTTGGTCAGCCAGCTCCAGTAGTCAGCCATGCCAAACAAAACATTGTATGCGAAGTAAAGTAAACATCAAATTATTTAATTTATTTGACCCAATGCTCGGTCACCTAATAACGATTATTGACAATAGTGTACTGCCATCTGTGGTTCGAATGAGAAATAAATTTTAATATTTATTTAGTTGGAGTTGGAAGTTCGGAGAGTGAGTACGTGTTTTTGACGTTTAGGACGAGTTGACACAGTGCTCGAAAATACGATATACTTCAATATTCTGTGATAATTTGTTCAAGGTAAGTTTTCCTTCTACTTAATCATGATATATTTATTATGTTTTAGTGTAAAAAGAATGCATTTAAATAATATTAGTTACTTTTTTAAAGCGGCTGCCTTTAGGGTCAACTTTTTCCGAGTTTTCCAAAAGTCAGCCACCCGGCCGACAACTGGATTATTTGATAAAAAAATATATAATATCGCTTGGTATTGAAATGACAAGCTAATGATGTTCTCTAATCAATACAATTAAAAAATATTTATTTTTCTCAAAGGATCCTATAGTCAGCCGCTTGTAAAAGTACTATTATGCTGGCGGCCGAGAACTGGAGTTCTCAAATCCTTAGGTCAGCCACCTTTTAAGTTCTTCATTTAATCATTGTAGATTTCTTTCATAATAAAAACAGCTACTTGTATTTATAACGAGATCTAGTTGATAAATTGATTATTTGTTTTCAGTTTACAGATATGGAGCCAAAGAAGCGTTTGTTGCGGCAATATGACGAATCTGAAACAACTGAATAAAAAAAAAATACTGTACTAGAAGACATATTCTTACCAACCAAATTTCTCTCAGTTCCTTCACCTTTTTCTAGCCATCTCTTTTACCCTTCCCCACTTCCAAGCCCATCTAATTCCAAACAGAAACTTTCCAAGCCCAGTGCGATTTCTTCGAGTGCATGGAGGTTGCTTGAAACGAACAAGGAAGCTTTAAAAATTAAAAAGGCTGAAGAAATAAGAACGAGGAAATAGGCTCGTCAGAAAGCGGGAAATATAGCCAAAAAAACTAAAAAAAGAACACTTTCTGTAAATGTTCTAAAAGAAAATAAAAGTGTTGCAACTACGGAGATGATACCCAAGAAAAAGCTGAAAGCACGTAAAGAAAACAGTGAAAACTCTGTTCTATCTTCTGACCATGCTGAGTGCGAATATTGCAAACGAAAATTTTCACAAGGTACATTAGGGGAAGAATGGATTAAATGCGTGGTTTGCGATGTGTGGTGTCATGTGGCATGTGCTGATGCAGACACGAACAGTTTTGTCTGCGATTTTTGTACCTAAGTAGTCGTAGTTTTCTATGTTTGTAGTATGTTTTGCAAGTTTTTTTATCGTCTAAAAATAGTATTATACGTACAATTTTATATAATAAGTAAATATTTTTTACCTTTTTTAATAAAATTTGAGTACCCAAATTAAATAGCCCTGTTTTACTAGCATTATCGTAAGAGTATAATAATTCAAATCCTATTTAGAATCAGGCGGCTGACTTCTGGTGCTGGGGTGGCCAGAATTAGGAACATGGTGGCTGGCCACTGGGAAATTGGGTTTACTTTACAAAAACAATATTTATATGCTAAACTCCATGAGATATAGACATAATAAAAAATGTCAACAACACTTCGTTAAATTTCGCTTATTACAAAAAAAACACAAACACCCAATGTTATTTATAAACATATTACATCAGTATGCACTTCAGATATGTGCTAAGTGGCTGACTACTGGTACAACTACCCTATACAGTTCGCCGTATCACACTTCACCGTGAAATCTTGTATCGGAAATATATGGCCATATATAAAAGACCGTCCAACCTCTTTGGGTCGTATAGTACTGACATAAAATTCATGTCTAAATAAAACACGGTTCTTGTCGGTTTACACTTTACAGGAAGCCAGCAACAAACGATTTTTGAAAATAGCCGATATACTGGATTATTTGTTAGGTTAGGTTACCTACTGATTTACATTCTTACCAAAATCAACTATGAAAAATGAATTAATGTTCATCTTGAATCTAATAAAATTGGAGACCGTATAGTATACGGTTATCTCTTTCCCATAAGAAAGCTCACGGCGAACTGTGCCACGGCGAAATGTTTTACGTACAATTTACAAGTAACCGGCGAAATCGGTACCTACCCTAAAGCTTGACTGCAAGTCCAAAAAGAACACTACTCTGAGGTGAAAAGACAACATAGACATTTGATTTAGTCGGACAATAATATTAAATATTGAAGTCGCGACTCACGGATTTAGAGGCGCGCGTTCTGTGCACTACTAGTATGTATTCAAAGTGTACTTGACATAAATAGAATTTGATTATGTCTACATTAGTAATATATTAATACTTAGATCAAGTATGAAGTATTGTAAGATATAATCATATCAGTAAGAGGCACTTCACGTGGCTCGGACATGTCTCCCGCATGATGCCCAAGAGTACAACACTCCGATACTGGACTGATGCAGGTTTTTCATCCGAGAGAACCAGGTTCGATTGCATGATTGATTTATAAGATTTTCTTGAGTGTTTGTCTGATTGTTTCACTGCTATATTGGAATGATTTAACCATGTATATACACAGATACAGTACTAAAGAATTATACATGGTTAAAATGATTATTGTAAGGTTTGAAATTGTTAACGGTACATACAGCAAGACTATTTAATCGCTTTTTATCGATTGGTACCCCTTCGATTTTGCCTTGCAGTGCCAAAACTATCGAACCGCATGATAATCCAATGTGTTTATATTTACTTATTTACTATCACGTCACAATTACTACATTACTATAATTTAGTACCATTGCATATTGTAGGGCACATCTCACATAATCCGTCTTCAACGATCTTCGTTGAGATATATATTATGATAAATATTATGAACTTGCCTCATGCTCTGAAGCTGGAGTTTAATATGATAAAGTAATAAACTAAAATAAATGAATATTTATTATTTATTATTACCGCGGGTCAAGCAAAATAAGAATATAGTCGATAATATTAGGTATATATAGGTATAAGATATATTGATATGACAAAAAAAGATGATTTTGAGTCTGGATCCTATCACATCCTTTAACTAATCAAGTCTTGGTATGGTCACAATAGCGAAGCTTGAATCAATATTATGAATAACAATATTAATAGTCCAGTAGCAGGGGCCGAAAAAGTGGCCTTTTCATGCATAAGGTAGGTACAGTTGTTTTGATTTTTGGATATGTTTTATAGTTTTTGGTCCGACTATTGCGCACGTCGGAAGACGCCGTCATCTTGAAAAAATGGCGCACAAAAACGATTTTTTCACAATATCTCTTCACCAGTAGGTACGACGATAAAAATAGTTTTGTAGAAAACATGATTCTCTACAACTTTTGTCTGATTTTTAAAAATGTATTGAACACATAGCGCGCACAAAGTGGAGTGCAATATAAAAAAACAAAACGCTCTGTTTTGCGTATATTTTATGGTAATTATTGTTTATTGGGACCAGATTCCAACCACAAACTAGGACCACAAACTATAAATCATAAATCCAAAGATCAGAACAACCGTACCTTTTGTATGTTAAAACTACCCCGTTACTGACATATTAATATAATATCAATATAATGATAAAAATAACTAAGTGTAAATCATATACTTAAACGCATATTTTATTTAAATTGTATGCATTGTGTGTTAAACTTATGTGGATTTTTTATTTATTTTAAATACGTATTGATTATTTAATTAAAACACTTCAGATTGTTTATTGTTTCTGCCGTGTTCTAACCTCTGTTATTTAGTTTTAAATAGTTTAGTATCCCTCTCGATAAACTTTATTACTTTCTACAAAATTAGTTTCTAGCAGTTCTCCAAATGCTGTAAGTAAAACTATCTTGACCTACCAAAGATTTATTCCTTTGATTTTTATATAAGAAAAATACCAATGTAATGGAATAGGGTATAAACTATAAACGATAAGGAAGGAGCACAATCAACCGGCTTTAATTCAAGGACATGTTTTGTCGTGTCGCTCATGTTATTTAAAATTTGAATTATTAATAAATGCAGCAAAATATATTACGTCATGTTGAAATGTGTACGTGTTTACCTAGTAGATTTTCTTTGCTTTGTCTCGCTGAATTGCATACCTATTCGTATTGATTTAATTTATTGTATATTATAAACATTGCATTTGTAATCTATATTCATAGAAATGTTTAACCTTGAGAACATTTTTCGTTTATTGATTTATTCAAAACGTGAGAGTAGGTGGTAATGAATATTATAATTAATAATCTAGAAGTATGCACCTTCCTATTGACGTCAGAAAAATATTCAAAATAGTCAGTCAAATTACTATTATTTCTGCTTAAATAGATTTTTCTCGGCAAAGTCTTGCAACTTTGATGATTATAATCCACTGCCACAGAAGAGATTAATAAATATAATTCAGAATATAAGCTATTTATATGCACTACATTTTGAAGGAGTGTTTTGAATGTGTGAGTGTGAAATCTAATTACGACAGCGTTATTATTAGATATTTGATACCAATCAATATTGTATTAATGTTCTTATTGAATCTAATAAAATTGGAACATTATTATCTACAGTGCTCCACGAACAACTCAATGTTATACTGCCATCTCTCTCCGGTACGACAGCTCACAGCTAACTGTGATACGGCGAAATGTAATACGTAACCATGTTTATGATGATTTGGCTTGGTGCTTAGCCCATTACCTGGGTCCTAGGAGATACGACTCTCCCCCGTGTTTACTATAGCGGTCAAACCAAAACATGATGATGATAATATATTTTGTGAGTTTCATTATCATAATCCGTGTCCATAGCAGTCTTGTCACAGTTAATATTATAGGACTCCTATACAAGTGGTCATATTTTTTTTAGTATCAGTGTCAAATGAAAAACACATGGTTTTGTTATTCCACATGTTTCTCGACATCACATTATACGCAATACGAAAAAGATAAATATTAATAAAATGCAGCTGAACTGTGGTAGGTATTCTTTAAAAGGAGCAAAATGGAACAAAAAACAGCTGGCACCATTAGTAAATAACACATCTGGATTACATTTCTGTACGAATTATGTATGACATAAAAGCTCGTTTTGGAACACATGCGAGCCATGGGGAAATAACAAAGCGAAAATATTTACGGAATTGTCACACACCATACAAACTCACATGTAGGTATTCATACCGGTAGCACCAATTACTATATCTTTACAATTTATTTATTTACGGGACTTTAATATTATTTACAAGAGCAAACCCTAAACATATAATTATTATCTAGGAAACAAGGTCTGTCTTTTAGACCTCACAAGGTTTCAGTTGGAAGAAAAATTAGGACAAGAATAATATTAACTCGCTTAATCTGAGATTATTTTTTTTTAAATATAGAACATATTATCATATTAATTAATAATACGTAGATTAAATCCATAAACACGATTTGACTCCGCCAAAGCTCAATTCGATGTAAATAAAACGTATTTTATGTAGGTAGACATATTTTTTTTTTTTAGCCGTTGTTTTTTTAGATTAAAATAAACACATCAATTTCATAATTTACAATAATTATGAATATGTTTCTTAACAGTTTTGTTTTAAAATTGTTTTAAAGTTTATTTTATAATTAAAAACTTTTTTAACGTTATTATGCACGTACTATATCATTAATAAATTAACCTCATCAAGCCTATATTGACGTATGTATCAGAATCAGGAAATACAAAAAAAAGGAAAATGGGTTATCTTATGCATGTGGCTGTAAGAAGGTATAAATGTGGGATAAACTTAAATACAGGTTAAATAATACGTAGGTAGGTACCTAATTTTAGATGTTTACGTATGTATCTAATGTAAACGAAACGCGCATGCAACATTAGGTAGGTATAGCCTATGAGAATTCTATTTATTAATTGGTTAATAATTTTAAATGAAAATAATTAGTAAAATTTGTTAAATTAAGTCTTTCGCATTCCATCAATGGATGCCTGTAGTGGTTCCTGTAGTTCATTTATTCTTAACTCCGTTCATATTAATTTTATGAGGGCAGTGTTATAGTCAAAGTTATATTTGTGGACATAATTTTGTACCTATTGAGAGCAATTTTGTGTTAAAGGTATACTTTTATGTCATAACACTCATAACATTATATTAATACAATACACGGTTGAGTAATACTAGGTGCGTACCTGTACCCACACAAAGAATGGCAAAATAACAAAGCTTTTATAAAATGTAATGAAATCATGAAAGTTTATAAAAAGCTTTTGTGCGTGTTTAACTGTTTAACCTTTCTTTGATGGAGTTTTCAAAAGCTAATTTCTCGCATAATCCTTTTTAATCATTACTCTGACGTGCTATAAAAAATAATATTATGTTAATAATGATATTATTATTATCCTTGGTTAAAAAACACCGTACTGTTTAATAAGTAAATCGTTTTACATTTTAGGTTTGAAAGCTTTTGTTTGACAATAATTCCTCGTAAATCCAAGATAAGCTTTTATTGTAACAACTACAAATTTAATCTATAAGGGTATTGAAGATTTGATAACAGAGTTAAAGAGGAATAATATAATACTACTACGAGCATCTAGGAATAGGTACAATACAAAAAATGCAATTTAATACATTTTACATTTATAATATATTTTGTAATTATAATTGTAATATTATATAGTTCGTAGGTACTCGTATCTAAAACATTAAAAGAAACATATTATCATCCTCATCAGCCTGAATCTATCCACTGCTGTATGAAGGCCTCTACACGCTAATTCCACTTCTCTAGGTCGTTTGCGTAGCGTTGCCACGTATTTTCCTAGAACTTAACCATTTCATCGATCTAGCGGTATCTAGCAGTAACGTCCCAAGACAAAATGCCGCCCCATTTTTTATTCAGTATTTTTTATCATCCGTGCACGTGTCGTTTCTGGTCACCGAGTACGTCGAAGGGCAATGGAAGTAAACTAGACTTCGCGAACCCGACAAAAAAGTACGGTCCTGTTAAATCTTTTATGTTAATTGATACATTTTGTTTCAATCGGTGAGCTGATTTTTTAATGAAAAGATATTTTCGTTATTACTAAGTTTAGGTAGCTTTTTCTATATATATACAAAATGATTATCCTCGTTTTACCGCCCTTCAAGTGACTGCCGCCCCCGAGCGACGCTCAATCTCCCTACCCCCACGGGACGTCACTGATCTTGGTCTACCTTGGAGATGTAGACGTTGTGTACCTACCTCTTGTGTACTTGTTGCGATTGTCTCTTCATGTGTCCAGCCCATTTCCATTTGAGGTTTTTAGCGAACTCTATTACATCGCAAACCCTTGTCTGTTTCCTTATCCAATCATTTTGTCGCCTTTTGTCCTTACTTGAAATCGTTTCATTTTTTTTTTAATTCGAACATAATACTGGTCCAATTTCAAACGGATAGGCAATTAGGCAACTTTAACGATATTTTAAAAACATACCTGTTGACAATGATCTTCTGCGTGGATGAAGTCAGTCGTCAGTCCTAATTATTATTAAGTGTGTTTTATTTGCTAATTACTGTGCTTTATATCCTTTACTAATGCTTTATTAATGTACATATTTGCAGAAATATAAGCATTGTTACGTTTAAATCAGTGGATCAGTGTAGCTTTTCATTTACATAAATATATACTTTATACAATTTAAAATCTGACATTACAAACCAAAATTCGAGTATGTTGTAATTTCATCATTTTACAAACATCGTTATAATTGCCATCATAATTAATGCATCATGGAAGATAATCTGATTTCAAAATTGCTGATAAAATATGCAACAATTTGGCATATGATTATGTTAAATATTTGACAGACATAAGAATGTATCCTCATAGGTACGTTTGCAAAAAAAAGAGTGATCAGTATTTCGAACAATCTTTATGGATTCTGTGCGGTGTCAATATGCATGTTTATAAAAGGAATAGTTTGATAACCAAACGTTTAAGAACTGGGCATCCTTAATATATTGAACAAACCGTAAAAGAAAGTTTAAATGTTATACATTGACTTTGATTATAATAATGGTAAATGAAGAATAATTCCAAAGGTAAAAAAGGCATGATACCCGTAGGCTTGATTACCACGGGTTCAGAACCTATGGATTGCAACTTCAAGTGGGGCACTGTCGGCTGAAACAATAAACACAAAAAAAATTTTTTTGAATCAAATTGTCAAGATGACAAGGTCCAACCAACAAAATTGACATTTTAGTTAGTGTTGGGGAAGTATTTATCTTGTCCATAATTACGACATATTTTTTCATTTTTTTCCCTTTTATTCTGTTAACTGTAAATTCATGGTGGAACTGCATTGTATTGTTGTTTTTATTTAATAAAACGCAATTTTTTGTAGTACTTATTCCACTTTTAATCAATAGATTAGGACCGGTTTCGTCCGCCTCAGAGGGTTGTTGAGTTGTTGAAAATGTCCCTCTGAGGCGGACGAAACCGGTCCTAATCTATTGATTAAAAGTGGAAAAAGTATTACAAAAAATTGCGTTTTATTAAATAAAAACAACAATATTTTTTCATGATTATCCACTGATAATTGACGTAAGAAAAAAATCTGAATCAATTTTGGTGTGCTTATGGTACGTAACAGTCATATCCAAAATGTTATCATGCTGGCCTTTCGAGCATTGCTATCGATTTGCTTGTACATATCTCTTCGAGAGTGGATTTTCAACGCTTCTTCATTTGAAAACCAAAACAAGAAACAGATTAAATTTGACATTAACGAAAACTCTACCGCGAATTTTGAAGCTGGTTAGCGAGTTAAAATTTCAACCATCACATTAAATATTATGTCGTAAGTTAAAATTATATTAAATTATATTATCTATAAGTACTAAAAAATCTATTTTCGATGCGTTTTCTTTACTTTATTAAGAATGGCTTCTATAAAATGACTCGAAAAAGGTTGGGTATGTGTGGACTCTATTCCATCCCTAGCCTTTCACAAATCTCGCCATTCTTTTTATAATGATTTATATTTCGATAAATCATTAAATAATGATTCTAATAACAGCAATTCAGATCTATTATCAATTATCATTTTATAGTAATATAATTGTAATTTTGTTTAATCATTAAAAATCGTAGCCAGATAGTGAATATGTTTAACATAAAAGGTTGGTAAATATTTATCGAATCGCTTGCTTATTTACCTCTTTATTGAAAATATCTATTTTACTGAATATTCTAACATTTAAAGACTATAAAAAGTAATGTTTTAAAATTTACGGCTATTTAACCGGTTATGTGGGCTGAACCACAATAACAATATTTATATCGACGTATTATAAGTGGTACACATACGACTTTAATGTTATGATCGTGGTAAAAGCCGTTAAGATATTAGGTTTATGAAAGTTTATGGTCACTAAAGTTCTTCACAAGCCGGTCAAGCGAGCGTTATCTATTCGGCCATGGTAATCTAAGTTTCAACCAGGTTTCTTATGTAGGAGATTAAGGCCCGTTTCAGACGTGACAGCGGTGTCGCGCTCGATATAATATAGGAGGCCTTTGTATTATGTTTATAAACGCCCCAGAGCTAATGAGTCAACGCGTCCACGGTACACTTTTCCGTCGGCCACTACATTCTCAAGCCGCCGATACACTTATTTTATTACCGCGGTCAGTGTTATCTTCTAATATATAACGCGAAATTATACGTTGACTCATTAGCTCTGGGGCGTTCATAAACAATACAAATCCCCCTTTATTCGAATACCAAGGCTTCCTATATTATATCGAGCGCGACACCGGTGTCCCGTCTGAAACGGGCCTAAAAATTAGATTACTTTACCACCTGTAAAAGATGTGAAAGAGCTTGATAAACACCTCCACGTACTTACTCCATTTTACACTATGTGGCCGTTTGTTCAGCGATGCTATAGTTTCTATCTACTTTATGGGATAGGTAGAGTATTAGTAGGTAGGTAGGGTACGTTTAATAACTTTGCACTTTTTACTACACTGATACGCCTCTTTGTCTGATTACCTCGAATAAAATTAGATCAAATGATATTCATTTGTATTAATATAAGTAGTAATAAATAAATAAATATATAATATTATGTAAAAATTAAACTAAAACTATAATAGCCTGTTTTGACACACTGTTACTCTTCTGATAAATTCGCTATCAAAACTAAAAATATAGCTTAGGAAATCGTTTAGTTCAGACTCTATATCTCCATATTGTTTTGAGTGTGCTTACGAACCATGAAAAAGGTGCTGAAAATGTATGCATACTGCGACACCTCAACACACCACAATGTCGATCTTCCCCGATTCCTATTGGATCCAATCGAAATCGGGCAAGATCGGCGTTGAGATGTCACAGTTTGCGTGAATTATCAGCGCCATTATTGTATAGCCCTACCATCCATAGTTCGTACTCGAGGCAGACTCCGGGGAGGATGCGCTCCGCTGACCTTACCCATTCTTTGAGACCTCCAAGCGCTAAATTCACTTGCCATGCCATGCGAATAGTCAGTTCTCTTCGGATGAGACAATCAGAAATTATAATATATCTAGCCATTACGTATGTTGCTATACAAAGCTTCTCCTGGATAAAGCCTTATTTTGTATATTTAGTACTCATGCGTGATGTGTCGCGTGTAAAAAAACGTGTAATAAACTAAAAGTTCAATCAATTTTAAAGTTAACTGTAATAAACAGCGAAATGAGCGTCGTGTCAATAAACATGTAAATAATATATTATACAACTATATAACCTGTAAAAAAGTAAATTCATTGTTTTAAATTAATACCGTTTCCAATTAAGTATGTATTATTTTTCAATAGACCCAAAGTAAGGGAGAGAGATCAACCGGTCTTATTCTATAAGTTTTATACTTTTGACTTAGACAATTAATTTATTTTTGTAGTCTTGATGATGGTGTTACAAACATAAATGCTGGTTAAATTAATACAGGATACCGCTTTTAATCTAATTAAAATGAGAGATTTTTAATTATCAGAGATCCACCTTAATCGTTTTTGTTCTATCAATCGAGATACTACGGCGTGTGGAGATTTTATGACGGATTTCAATTTCAATATAAAGTAGCCATGGCTTGTTAGCAGGGAAAATAAAAATAATATGATGCACTTAACATTTTATTACTTGTCATATTATTGATTCAATATACTACACACATTGGAGGATTGTTCTTTGAAACACAAACCTGTCAGTTTACCATGGAACAAACGATTACAATCTAAACCTCTCCATATTACGATACAACATCAGATAACGTACACAGCTTTAATTTCCTTTCGTACTCTTACATGGAAGATACTTTAGCATAGTGTCAAATTAAGATAATATCGGTTATCCTAATAAAATGTTAATTGAACTTTATTGTAAAAGGGTAGGCAAGGCATACGCACAGATCAGATCAAAACACATAATTCCGATAGACTATTTCCCAAATACACTACATTTTGACGCAGGATTTTGAATGTGTGAGTATCCTACGAAAATGGACCACACATTATAGACGTGAAATAGTGTGTTGCAACCTCAACTACACCGATATTGAATGAGCGTCAGTGCATAAACCGAGAGCAATAATTAATTGTTGTCAGAACGAAATAGGTACAAGTGTATTCTTGACATGTGTTTAAGTTTATCCAATATTCTTCCATTCTTGAGATCGGTTGCCTTTTACTCCTCACCAGTTAGGTATTTCAGTTTCCATTATTTCTGAGTTCCTTGGGCACACGACATCGCAAACGAAATTCGAAAATTCGAGAGAGAATTCATTCATTCAATTTGACTCAAGCAAGACCATTTCAATTGCATAAAATAATTCCAATTGAATACATTTAGAATCAAGTAAGGCGTGCGTCGCTCCAACGGCATCTGCCTTGCCGTGTGTCTTGGCTCTAAAGTGGGTATACATTTTATTGGGACACTCGTTAATAATATATAAACTTTCATTGCGAACTTTCGCCTGCTTTTATTTCAGCGTCTCATAATAAATACATTCGAAAATATGGAATTTTGTTGGTTTATAAGAAAATGGTACTACCATGTAAAGACACATAAAATGACACTTACTATTTCAAACTAATTAAACGGATATGTACTTAGGGATATCATTTTACTTAAAATGAATAAAATCTCATGATTAATAAAGGTGACATCTGACGTACCTATGTCTTGTTTTTCTTCTTTTGAGCAGATTGGCAAGCTACTAGTTCTCCGCTGTCTTTTGACGCCTCCTCACTACCCTTCTTTCCACACCCCCCAAGGGAGTATGTAGAGTACGCTTTGCAAATCTCTGGCCTAAAGTTACCTATCATTGATTTATTTAATATTAGACAGAATTGTGAAATATTTAATTCACCACCTGACTCACTCGGTTACAAATAATCGGATTTGATTTTTTAGTTAGGATAATAAAGATGACGGGCTTTAGCCTGCGTGCCCATTTACGCCGTCTGTGTTTGCGGTTTTATGTATGTATTCCACACTAAACCCGCGCATGCATACCGCGTCGACTGACTCTTAAATTTAGTTATAATAGGGAAAATAGGGTCAAATCTCGACGGCCAGGTTACACGTAAACTGTACGTAAAACGTTTCACCGTGGCAAAGTTCACCGAGAGCTTTATTGTCGGAAAGATATGACCGTATACTATATGGTCTCCTATTTTATTAGATTCAATTTATAAACATTAATTCAATTTTCATAGGTGATTTTGGCAAAATTGATGAATTCAAGAATGAAATCCTAACCTAACCTAACAAATAGTCCAGTATATCGGCTATCTTCATTTCCTGTGAAGTGTAAACCGACAAGAACCGTGTTTTATTTAGACATGAATTTTATATCAGTACTATACGACCGAAAGAGGTTGGACGGTCTTTAGTATACGGTCGTATATTTCCGATACAACATTTCACGGTGAAGTGTGATACGGCGAACTGCATACGTATAAGTTTCCGGACACGACAAATAATATTTATTACCTATGTAATTTTTGTCTGATTTTCATCATATAACATGGGAATTTATCAGTTTTTAGAATTGTAATATTTTTAAGAACAAAATTTAAGTGTATGTCTGTTTATTTCTGACGATGCACTCAATGACTCCCTAGTGCTTACTAAAGGACATTTTACGATTATTTTATTGTAATAGTCTTAAACCCACCTAGACGTATCATTACTGTACCTTGATAAAATTTATTATCCAGAGGTGAAATAATACTTATATCCATTTGGCATTATTATTTTATTTTAAACTAGTATCTCATTTTATTATTGATATTGCATAGTGTTTTATTCTCTTATGGCACCAATCTGCTATGCCACAGGTATATTCAGAAATCTTGGTTACAAAAGCAGGTAGTACCTACCTACGTTTTATAATCACTCGACAATCAATAATAATTATCTATTGGTTGTGGTCGCCAACTCGCCACCCATTGATTCACTGGTTGTTGATCATGAAAATAGCCAAGGGAGTGGTCATTCAATTTGAAGACCAAATTCGGACATGATCGATCCCAACTTATAGAGACGGGCGGTCTGCCAAGTCGGCCACCGAGAGTAGGTACATATAATAATTAATAAAACAATGCCATACATTTTTACATAGTATAATTTAGCTGTGTACTAAAGGAAATGGGAGATAAGTATAAACTCACTACCTACTTTTCGGGAGAGCCAATCGAAGATTTACTTTGTATGGAAACTTCTGGAGGGAGGTGATTACGACAATAATCATTAGCGACCCGACCCGGCTCAAATTCATTTACTACTGATGATAGATGGAAATGCTTCGGCGGTTGTTTACTTCATGCGATAAGAAACTGCAAACTGCTCTTTCTTTACCGCTAATTTTCCCATTGGTATTTTATTTTAGCGCAGTGTCTTTTGGACTTATTTTTCTTCAAAACGACATACCTACTTAGAATTGTATTTAAAAAACCGTAAGTATGCTATTACTGTTGAAATGTTGTAAAATAGAATAAATAGATTGACACGATGAGGGTTTTGCATTTTTCAGTTATAGGGCGCTGTCAAGGATTTTCTGTAGAAAGAAGGCTGTGAAATGAAAAAAATTCTACGCTTAAGTTGTATAATATACAATATAATTATGTATTATTAATTAGAAGATTTCCTTTAATGCTTATAGTTTGTATTAATTTTAAACGAAATATTAATTTCGTCGATTAGGCAGTTAAATTATATCCTCCATCCGCTTCTGTAATATAAAAATATATTATCTGTTCAAAGTCTTCCTTTTTGTCTCTAGGTCTGACCGATTAATATTGTTATAGTCGTGTTTCCGTAGCTCGTTAAACGAGCCGGCAATAAAATGTACAATTTAACTTACATCTTCGCTTTGTTAATTGAAGAATTAATACCCCATCAAAATCATTACTGCTAGCAGCGAACAGTACAGAGATATAACTAAGTTAATTTTTATGCCACTTTCAATGCTTGGGGCCATTATTATCTGACCATACTCACAGGCCACGGCCATTGCAAGAATCAAATACGTATTATTGTATAAATAAATAATGCTCTCTTAATGATTCGTGCTTTGATCTCAATGAAAATTTCAAGAAACTTATAAAATATACACAGTATTGCAACACTTCATCTATTAAATAATCATATGTGCGTTATATATATTTTTTATGTAACCCTAAAGCGTCAATTACATTGAGCTTCTATACGAGCTGTTTGTTGGCGAATTTAAAAGCGGGCGATTCAGCTACTGCGATTTGATGATTACACACAAAACTTTCCATTCGCTGAGAAGCCACAAGCCAGCGACTATTTTGACAGAACGTAGTTCGTTTTTTTTACCGGGAGGTTGCTACTGCGCTCTACTGCGCAGACGCAGTAGGCCGACACGCTGGCGTGTAGCGTGTAAAGTTGACCGGCTTTCAACTTTTCTCGGTAGAGTGTTTACAACCTGCTTATTAGCTTGTTCGATGATTACACTGGGCGACTTTACAGGCAGATTGTAAATTTGCCAATAAACAGCTCGTAAAAAAGCTCAATGTAATTGACGCTTAAGCAGACCTCGAATTACCTACATCAATTCCTGACAAATCATTGCTCACTAAACATCAATAGGCCAGTACAGTAAAGGAAGGCCTAGAAGCAATCAAATTGTATAAACAAAAACAAACATTTAATTAGAAAATAATTTGGTACAGTGTAAACAATAGGGATTGTGGTCGAGAAATCTCGTCTCGAGAATTCTAGAAAAATAAACGAAAAACGTCAATCTCAAATCTCGAGAAATGATTTTTCTGAATTTTCGAAAATCCTTATTTCTCAAGAAATCATCCATGAGAATCTTGAGAAATTGTTACTAAGTTGAAACGGAAAAAGAAACCCAACGACCACGATTGAAATTATATAAACGTCCTCAAAAATATTGAGGCATGAGAACCTTAATCAATAAACCAATCACAAATTCACGAGAAATCAAATATTCATAAATTCGAGAATTCTCGAATCTTGAGAAATGAAAATTTCGAGATAGGTAAGTAAGTAGGTAAGTAGGAACGAGTGGTCTCGTCGTCGGATACTTTTTCAAATATTTTTCAAGACGAGATAAACAAATATTTGTTATTCAGATTATGGAACACAAAAATAATAGAAAGTGCGCACAGTGCGTTAATTTCTGGGTGTGGTCGTAAGAATATACGATATTGGAGTGTGGAGAAATATGGGATAAACTCAATCACGTGTTAGATGATATGATATTTTTCAATATTTACGTCTGTATCATAATATGCACTAAAGATTGTCAAGTAAACGCAACACGCATTCAATATTGGTAATACTTGAGTATATTCAGGGTGTTTATATTTCTTGCATTTAATGGCTTCCTTCTCATTAAATCTCAAACCAAATTGGCCGTCAAAATCTAGGTCTGGCGACTGGCCTTCGTATTTATATATTCTTATTAATCTGTTTTAATGGTATATCATACAGCGGAAGAAATCATTGAATAACCTTCGCTGAATGAAGTAAAGCAGGCACTAGGGGGGTTAAAAAATAATAAAGCTCCTGGTGTTGATATGATAGCTGCTGAATTAATCAAAAAGAGGGGACCAAAGCTGGAAGAACATCTGTACCAATTAATTCTCAATATATGGAAAAAGGAAACACTCCCCGAAGAATGGAAGATGGGTATTATACTCGTAGTACCTATACTTAAAAAGGGGGATAAGACTAAATGTGAGAACTACATAGGTATCACTCTCCTTAACACAGCGTACAAAGTTTTTTTCCAGTATTCTATATGCAAGATTACTAAGGTATACGGAGAGTATCTTGGGAGAATACCAGTGCGGATTCCGCCCCAATCGATCCACCGATCATATTCACCTGATGTGGTAAACTATAGAAAAGGCGTATGAGTATAATATGATTCTGTATCGTGTCTTCATCGACTTCAAACAAGCTTTTGACAGTATCAACAGAGAAAAAATGTTGCATGCACTAAAATTACTAGGAATCCCCTCAAAGCTTGGAAGACTTATACATGTCTCCCTAACTGAGTCAAAGGCCGTCATAAACATACAAAATGAGCTAACGGACCATATTGTGATTGAGTCTGGTGTAAGGCAGGGTGACGCACTCTCCACCATGATGTTCAACCTGGTTCTCGAGGCCATAGCCCGGAAGGTTGACATAAGGGGTTGTGTTAACTCTAACACATCCCAGATGTGCGCCTATGCTGACGACATAGTCATAACTAGCCGATCCAAACAAAGACTGATCGACCATGCCACAACATTGAAAAAGTAAGCGGAAAAGCTTGGATTAGAAATAAATGCCTGCAAAACAAAATACACGGTATCCACGCGAGAGCAGGGTCCACCTCGAAATATCTTTGTGGAGCAGAAGGTATGGGAAGAGGTTCAGAGCTTCACGTACCTGGGCTCTAACCTAAACACACTCAATAAAACAACAGAAGAGGTGAACATACGACTCATAGCTGCTAATAAGTGCTTCTACGCCTGTAAGGGTCTACTGAGTTCGAAAATCCTAAGCAAGAATAGCAAACTGCTTATCTACAAAACAGTTATTCGACCAGTAGCTACCCATGGCTGTGAGACATGGTGCCTCATTCAAAGGGAAGAACATAAACTGGCCATATTCGAAAGAAAGATCCTCAGGAGAATTTTCGGGCCCACATTGGAAAATGGAAGTTACAGGATAAAAATGAACCACGAGTTAGAAGAGTTAATAAAACATGAAACGGTGGTGAAATTCTGTCGATCCCAAAGACTAAGGTGGGCTGGACACGTTGAGAGAATGCCTGAGCACAGGACGCCAAAAATCATGACCAAGTGGATCCCACAGTGGAAACGGTCTAGGGGCAGACCAAAGAAGAGGTGGGCTGACTGTATCGAAGAGGACTGAAGAAAGATGGGGAGGGCTGCAGACTGGAGAGGAGCAGCCAGGGAAAGGAGCGTGTGGAGGACAATTGTAGAGGAGGCCAAATCCCGCCCCATGATGTAGTGCCGAGAAAGAAGAAGAAGAAGATTAATCGGTTTTGTGATTTTTAATACATTTTACATAATATTAAGTGACCAAAAACTTAATAATGTATGCTCACAATATACCGAAGTTCAGTTTTATATTACAAGGAATTAATGTTGAATATCTTTTAATTTTCCATATTTTTTTAAAATTAAACATATAAATTAACTATTTAAAAATGTTATCGTCCCATTAAAATTAAAATAAACGTATTCAACGAACGCACTATTTATTTTTAATTGCATTATGTTATTTTTATTAATATTTTTTGTCGTACCTATCTACTTACAGTATATATTATTTAAATAAAAAATTGAAAAAAAAATATCAGTAAGGCATTTTTCGTATTCTACGTCTATCTAGTAAACATGTCACCAGTTTACGTGTTGATTTTATTGTAGACAAGTATATGACTAATAAAAAAGATAATAATATTTAAAAGATAATTATATTAAGAGAATAAAATATTTTACTATAATTATTATACCGACTTGATTTTAATCAAATTTATGTACCTACATTAAACTACATTTAAGTATGTACCTACAGTAAAAATCAGCCAATCTTATTATGTATTTCTAAGAATTTTCATTTTAATTGAGTAATTAAAACAATTTGGTGGTACGAATCGTGTAACATTATAGAGAATAACTACTGAGAGTGTATAAGAATAATTAAGATTCTGTTAATAACACAATGCACAATTATGTATTTTAGCTAATAATATATGTAATTTTTGTTGGTAGTACAAACTACAGCGATATTAATTTAACAGCTAATTGAGATCAAACACATGTTAAAAGATAAAACTCATAATTATTATTCCAAATTTACTATGAACTGAAAAATACAGTCTCTCTCGTACATTGTGTGCCACGCATTGTACTATATTGTATTAAATATATTGTATTGTATCTAAGAAGGTACGCATCTCATAATATGTGTAATTATATATATTTTTTTAAATGATGGTACATAATGTATCTTGGTAACCTTCTAATGATGAGATTTAATGGTAATAACGATCATTCATTACACAACGAAAGGTTCAAGTAAAATTTACCGTATAAGGAAATTGTCGCAGGCTAAAAACTGAGGAAAATCTGGATAATTTTACTAGTTTTGTGTTTATTTTATGGTTGTCATATTATTCACAAATGAATATCAAGAAAAAAAATACTTAAGTACCTACCTAACTCATTATGATATCGTTTGTTAAAACGTTATTTGTGGTGAAATAGTGACCACTGGGTACATAATTTCTGTTTTATAGTGTTATAGCTGATTTTTTAAATTTGTTAATAAGTCAACTCAGGTACAAAATTTGGCCATCGCTAAAATATTCTATAGTAAATTGAATTTATTGTTAATATTGTAAGATACCATATCCAGCATGTTTCATTTCAAGAAAATATTGTTTAATATTCAAACTTGCTAATGAAAATGTCTAAGGCATAAAGCCCACCAAGACGGACAAGCGGGCGAAGTCGGCGTAAGAAGCGTATATTCATAACCATAATCACACGCTTCTTGCCGCGCATTACCCTTCACCTATGTAATAAGGGGCCCAAGAAGCACAAAAAAATTATTATTACAGCGCCTCTTATAACAAAGCAATAAAAATATTTTATTATTTCTCGGGGCTTGTAATTAAATATCGGACACGCAATAACTAAACAAAGCGTACATTGTTCTTAATAATGGCTTCTCGCCCGTCTTATCGACGACGCTTCGAGCAGCGTGATTTTGCTTGCTGTATTCAATGAATGGACTCCGTTGTATTTTCGTTAAATCGTATCGCTGAGAAGCGAAAAACGGTGACTCATGCGGCAGGCGGGGCACAAGGCATCGTCAAATCCAGTGTGCGCTGGCGTATTTGATTACGTTGTATTTTCGATGATTTACGCGCCACTTGTAGAAATTTTGCGCGAGCGCCGCACTCGCTGCGTCAATGGGCTTTATGCCTAAGATGTGTGCAGTGTTAAAACGCTACGTTTAACATCAAAGCCACGAACGATGTATTGAATTGAAATTAAGGGCCACTGGTTTGGCTGGGCCTCAATGTACTACGTATCATTATACTAAGACTACAATTTATAAAATAAATAGTGTATGTATGTCAGTTTTTAAAATACAATTAAACCATGTCTAATTAAATCCAAGCCATAGTAGATAATAGTAAAAAATATTCGTGTATCTATAAAATATCTGAAATGATACACAATTTTAGATATTTTATAGATGGAAGAATATTTTTTATCGATTATGGTTTGGTTTGGGCAGGGCTTAATGAATTTAAAAAAAACTAACCAACTCCATCATCTGTAATATGTGCTATTCTTAATTCAACGAAAACAAATAAATATGATTGAAAAATGTGCACTATTTTTGTCAGATCGCCCATACCATATCTAAACTATTATGGTTAGGTTAAGGCAAGTTTAATTGAATTTTAAAAAGTATCCAGCACCATTTGCAGATTGTAGTATTAGTTCAATGAAAACAAATAAGTATGACTGACAAAGTTTAGTGTGCACTATTTATGTTGAATCTTAACAGCCTACCCCCACCCCTAGCCACTGATACAATGTTGTTATTGGTATAGATAGCAGTGGCGAAGGGTGGAGGTAGGCTGTTAAGATTCGCTATAAATAGTGCACACTAAACTTTGTTAGTCATATGTATTTGTTTTTATTGAACTAAGACTACAATTTACAGATGGTGTTAGTTAGTTTTTGAAAATCAATTAAACCCTGCCCAAACGAAACCATAATAGTTTTGGCCTAATTTGGGCGATACGACAAAATTGTGCACACTTTTTCATTCATAGTTATTTGTTTTCGTTGGATTAAAAATACATATTACACATATTGTTGGTTCATTTTTTTTATTTCATTAAGCCCTGCCTAAACCAAACTATAATAAATAAAAAATATTATTCTATCTATAAAATATCCAAAGTTACATATTATTTAATTGAATAATTTCAGATATTTTATAGATATACATGTATTTTTTGACTATTATCTAATATCGCTTGGTTTCTCAGGGTTTAATTTAATTTTAAAAACTAACCAACACTTTCTGTGAATTGTAGTCTTATTTCAATGAAAAAAAATATGTATGTCTGAAAAAGTTTATTGTGCACTATTTATGGCGGATCTTAACAGCCTACCTCCACCCTTCGCCACTGATAGATAGATTATAAAATATACACTGTGTCGTTCTATCTTCCTGCAAGGTCTTCATAAAATCATTATTGTGTGAAACTGTAAATTTAGTTTTTAAAAATTCAAATAAATATCTAGTAGTATTTTAAATACTTGCGAAATGGTATAAGCATAGATGAATAATTTTAAAATCTTGTCTATGCCTGCCGGTTTCTATTGTAATGAAGTATATTATAATATTAATAATATAGTTGTTTTCTGCCCGTAGTGAGTTTCCGTGGCGTGATCGAGCGATGACTGATGACCGAGAAACCGGTTTTCATCGAGAGCGGAGATTCGGCAAACCGGTCTTCGGTTCTCCAGTCATCATCAGCATGATCGACAATAACAAAACTAGGACTGACACACTGTACAGCGTGTCCTAAAGCTATAAATAATTACGATATCCTCGCATACAAACATGTCGAACATACATTATAATAATATTATATTAATCAATCCAGCGACATCCAAAAATAGTTGGTACACAATTCTTATAGTATATTAAACTAAAATGAATAATAACAAAATAATGTTTATTTTTTGTACATTAAAGGCACAGATTTGTATTGTCACTTTAATGGTTTTAACTACTGTCAATTTTTGTTGGAAAAATATTGTATTAAGTAGGTAATTAAATTAACCGCAATATATAATGGTACTGATTCCACACAATTTATCAGTACCTAGTTATAAATTTAATAACCTATCAAATCAGATGAAACCAGCCGTCATCTTTATTGAATTATTTGGAATAAGTATCTATAAAATAAACTCATTTATTTTAATTTAATACTTTCAGTGGGGTTTAGTCCTTTTCCAAAATTGTAGTATTTTTTATTCAATTCCGATTTACACTTATGTCAAAACTTCACATATTTATGTAGGTAGGTACCAAAGATTTTGAAGAAACCCTTCTTCTGTTAGATGTAGCCTTATATAGTTACCCTAACAAAATCGATTCACCAAAATCCAGTTAGACGTAAGTGCATTTGTTATAACGTTATAAGTAACGTGTTAGTGGGCATTAGTTCCAATTTTTAAGGTTTCTACAACATCTTTGGTGGATACAATGCATTGCCATTGGTTTAGTATATTTGAAGTGAATATAAAGTTTTCAAGTACCTACATGTACCACTTTCAACAACCTACATGTATGTACAATATATATCTTGACCTTGGCAAAAGAAGTACCTATGTTGATATGATAGATTTTCCAGTACAAGTGATAGCTTAATGCCTTTCAAACTTATTAATAATCGAAAATTGTAATAATATGCACTACTTATAGTTTTTTTTGTTTTGTTTTTAAGAAAAGCGAATTAATTACTTGGAAAAGACTAAAAAAATAATTAATTTTTGAACATTTTAAGTACAGTATGAGCAAATTTTGACATAGTCACTACTTTTAGCAAGGTCCAAATATACAATAACCTACATTGTATGGGTACAATGTCATGGAGAGTATGGGAAAAAGTAATTGACAGATTTGTGGAATGATTAATTTGTATACTTACCTACTTACATAATATTATAATATAGAATAGGTACAAGTAAAAATTGTGAGAAATACGCGTGCTTTTAAGAAAGTATCTAATTGTATGAACGATTTGAACTGTTTCGGGACCTCTTTAAAATCTCCGGACAAATCTATTGCGTCATCTGCGTCAAAAAAAACACCCCTGTATATTATGGATAATATACACATAGTAAATAATATATTATATTTTTTGTACTGCAACGTAATCTTGATTATTTTATTAATTATTCAAGTGAAATTATTTAGTGAGAGAAAAGATCTTGTCTAAATAAATAGAAGATGTGGCAATGCTGTCGCGCTCGAACGTTTCTAATCCGCAAAATAATACTATACTTAGGTAACTAGTTATTTACAAAGCGCAGCGTTGGTTGACTCTTCTGTTGCTAAGCGAAATTATCCGACGGACGCATCAGCTGTTGCAAAACGGCTTCGAATAAACATGGAACGAACTGTATTTTTTTTAGTTCATCATATTATTATCGCTTGTACAAAACAAAGTTTCAACTTGGCGTTGTATGGCATGAGCTATCGCGCTGAAAGTTTGAAAACCGAATAATATTATTATAATACACCTATTTTTAGCTAAGTTTTCCTACTTAAATATATAATTGATGTATTAGTTTGTTAAAAACATACTTGAATATCATAATATCTGACGATCGATTTTCAAATCAATTTTAATTTATACTATAACTGTTTTAATATGTAGATTTTGCATAGCTATGTAATAATAATAGGTGTTAAAAGAATGGACACAGCAGCCTTTTGTAACATATAAGGTGAAGAAACCACATTGAACCTGGATTGGAACCAGGCGGAAAAATACTAATACCTTACATCCAAATGTATAGCCTAGTGATTCGACCGAGTGTGAGGGGTGGGGGGGGGGGGGTGAATTAGTTTCGGGGGCTCTATGTTTGTGTTGTCGCATTAGGGATTCTTGGAGGAAATGCTCTACCTAAAACACACAGCGCATCCAGTTTGTCAGGGTCCGGTCATGCAGACTTGATATCATCTCTCTAAATTCTTTTTTTAAGCACCACAGTGAATGGTTGTTGTATCAGTCCCGTGCAGCTCCGTATCAGGATACCTGAGCGAGCACATGCAATCTTTTCTTTCAGACATATTTTTAGCATCATGCAAGGCGGCCCGGCATATCCAGGGCTGCATATACCTACATAACGGTTAGAGATGGGGAACCTAAAATCAGCAAAGCAAATCGATCCCCAATGGATCCAATTGAAATCAAGCAAGAACCACCACAAATTTTAGTACCGTGTCTTAGTCCGAAGCAGCTGACATGGGAAAAGAAAAAAGGCAATAAACATTGAAGTAATATGAATTCAAAAATAATTAAAACTAACTGAAATAATCATTAAGCTTATGAGAGAATTTCTTCATAGCTACATGATCGGTTTCCTGTGCCTATAAGAACGTCAACAACTAATAATATTAAGCAAACGAAACTGTTCCTGAAGGCCGATATTTATTAATATAATGTAGGTATATGTCGACTACCTACTGTATATTTTATTTTGGATCATTTTTAATTAATATCGTTAAAGCATTTCATTAGCATTTTATTTATACATTGGTGACATCATGAAAAAATGATGGTAAACATAATTAAAATATTACTTGAAAATCAAATCAAATATAAAAACCGAAATACTTAAATATATGTTTCACTTTTTCGATAAAAATCGATTTCATTTTGAACCGGCTACCTATTTATACGAAAAATAATCAGTTGTTGCGAACTAGGTAGGTGCGTATTTCTTTTACCAAATTTAATAAATAATGTATTTCATGGTTATATTTTGAATACAATCATTTACTTATAGGTTTGTAGGCTTCCACACTCCGCCATTATGTATGAATTGAAAAGTTTGTCCTTGTGGTATTATTTGTTCTGGAATAATAAATTTCATTCAATCGGTTGTAGCCTTTCTTTGTAGGTTTCTTAAATTGAAGGACTTTTGAAAACGATTGGCTGTTGTTTGAAACCATTGTTGAAACCCAATAATACTGTAAACACGTTGCAAATTTTGAATCAACCAGTGGAAAACTTCATTTAACTTGACATTTTATATCAATATTCATCAATGACGTTATATAAAGCAACTAATAATTATGTATACACACCGATAAGTCTGCAATAATTTTATTTTAGTGGTACATTATATACATAAATGTCGTTTTTGTGCGTCAAACATAGCTGATTGGTTTTAACGTTACTTTAGTGTTTCTACCGTAACTTAGGCATAAAGTCCACTAAAGCAGGCTTACGGGGCGCTCGCGCATTTTCTATATGAATCATCGAAAATACAACGTAATCAAATACGCCAGCGCACACTGGATTTGACGACGCCTTGTGCCCGCCTGCCCCATGAGTCACCGTTTTTGGCTTCTCAACGATACGAATTAACGAAAATACAACGTAGTCCATTCATTGAACACGGCAAGCAAAATCACGCTCCTCGAAGCGTCATCGATAGACGAGCGAGAAGTCATTATTTAATAACAGAGAACTCATTGTTTAGTTATTGCGTAATTACAAGCCCCGAGAAATAATATAATATTTTTATTGCTTTGTTATGAGGACGCTGATATTAATAATTATTTTGTGCTTCTTGGGCCCCTTATTACATAGGTGAAGGGTAATGCGCGGGTGGGAGGGGGCCTTCTCAGTAGTGAGCGCACCGAACGCTTTTTTGGTGGGCTTTATGCCTTAGGATTCGGTTTATAAACATTATTCGTATAATGTTGGTGCATTTGAAAAGACAAATCATAACGTACATAGTATGTGAAATTGTACATAGAACATGTACCTACTTATTAATGGCATGCAATGTCTTATGAGATGGGGCAGCTTTTAAAAGCATATCGTCTCTGTTCTGGCAGAACACACTAACTGGAGAATACTAGTTTTGAGTAATTTGACTTTGAAGTTGTTAAAATGTTTGAAATGGTCTATGATGTGAGTTTATTAAGTAATCGTAAAAAGGATGACTTTAAAATAAAGACTGTTTATTTATTAAGAAGGTTTCCAGACGGTAAAGTTTGAAATAAGGAACATTTTGGTATAACTAACTTAATATGTAATTTTTTCGAATTAGTGTCTTCTGCCAGAACAGTGACGGTCCATGTCGAATTCACTAGGCTATTTTGAGATACATAATATAAAAAATGCTATTACGCGATTATTCCATTTTTAAAATATTTTATTGATAATGAATATTCGATGAAAGATTTTCAAAACAAATGAATACAGTGTTATTGCAAATAGTTTTTAATGAAATACGTTGATAACGCTGTCTTAAAACTGTTTGGAAATGTGAAAAAGATAATAAATAAATACTACTAAATGGCAAGGCCCACCACAGCATATTTACTATGAGGTAGCAGTTAGTAGTGGGCAGCTAGTAATCATAAAATTTCATATATTTTTTAAGGATACTTATACTATCATATTAACTTGGAGTAATTAAGGCATGTGCTGTATCCATATCATCATGGACCGCACGCCACTGGTACGTATATATTATTATATTTTGACAATATGTGCGACTTACCGGTTTTTGTTATTAGTCACAAATGAAAACCCAATGATCAGGTTAAGCCAGTAGTATGAACTAGCTGCTTGTTCTCGTGGGCGTCGCAAGCTATTAGAAAATAATAATTATAATTCCAGAAATCTTAATTTATTTATGTTGATGCACGATCACAATGATAGATTTGTATGTTTCGACGGTATTCAATCGAGATCTTGGACAGGGCCATCCAGGGAACTTAGATAGATGAAGGCGTCCCCGGAAAAGGGTCTATATAATAATGTCTAGTGATTTTATTGACTAAAACGGGTCTATACTTATAATAGCATTGCTAACGACATTGGAAAGTTTTATTATTTTAACTGCCACACTTTTTGAGATACTAGCAACACTAAAATGCTTACCGTAGAAAAGGGGTCTATATGATTATTTTATAATCGAAAAAAAAATTATCAATGATAAAGAGTATTTTCATGAACATAATTATTATCACAGATATACTCCAAAAGTCCGCATGATCGAATTAAACGTTTTTTCCTCTCCTGGACAATTTTGTTTTTGCATATAGACCCCTTAACCGGGGACGCCTTTATATAATGGGAACTGAAACACCTAACGGGTGTGGAGTAACAGGCAACCGATCTCGAGTGTGAAAGAATATGGGATAAACTTAAACACATTTGAAGAATACGCTTGTCTTTCATTCTGAAAACTGCTCTCGGTTTATGCACTGACGCTCATTCAATATTGGTGTATTTGAAGGTTGCAACATACACTATTGCACGTCTATAATAAGTGGTTCATTTTCGTATGACACTCACACATTCAAAACCCTGCATCCAAATATGTTGTATTGAAGTATTGTTTATAGGAATTCTATTTATTATTCTGTTCTGTGGGCACCCATTTCCGCCACGATTTTTTGTCAATCTGCGATGATCGGCAACACAAATTTATTGTGAGGTGACGACCTAATATGTGTCCGTAAGTGGATTTGTAAGCGTTTGTTAAAAATCCTTCATTTTATTCCTCTTATCTACTCGATGCAAGTGTCTTGCTTATCGTCAATGACTTGAAAATGATGCAAAGTACAATTTGATTGGAAAATTACCAAGCCTTGAGTTGAGTGGTAGCACCATCAGAAGAAGAAAAGAAAGGATATTTCTTATGCTTCCGAGGAGGAGGTATTTTTTTATAAATTGCTTTCTTTTAATCCTGCAATACTGTGGCTTCATCTTTGTTATTTGATGAATATCGTATAAAAATATTTTACCTCTGGTAACCAATCATATTATGAAGAAAAAGGAAAATCTAATGAAACATATAATTAATATTGTAGGTACATCACTCTATGTTGGCCAACTGTGTTGGCGACGCGTCAAGCTTATAATGTCGTGAGTTAGAACCCCGGGGTCTGGCAAAAATTCCCATATTGTAATTTGCCCAAAGTATGGACCTAAGCCGGCTTGTACATCAATACTCGTCTCGTCTGCAATGTGTCGAATAGGTCGATGTGACGTTATCGTTATTCACAAAACACAAGTTGCCAAATAGAGCTCCGCAGATTGGTCGAATGCGAGTTTTTAGTTTGAACAAGTTGCATGCATCTTGAGCTGAGGGTCAAAGACGCCAGAACGCATATGCACACCTACGAATTGGTCATTTCTATACTGGCTCGCCGGTCGCCGCATCTAAATATATTATATACGTTTCGAGAGGATACATGCGACTGTCGCTAGGTAGTTGTGCGCGGTCTTCATATGCAACATCGGTGCGACGTTTCCAGAACGTTTGATTTATAGGTGTGTGGCAGACGAGGCGAGTTTAGATGTGAGAGCCGTCCTATTCACAAAACACACGTTGCCAAATGGAGCTCCGCACATTGGCCGAATGCGACTAGCAACAAGTCGCATGCGTCTCGGGCTGCGAGTCAAAGACGCCAAAACCCATATGCACATCTACGAATTGGAGCCGGCTTAAAAGGTTGTGCGAGTGACTAACATACACTTCTCGTAAAACAAAAAACAGATATACGTAGGATTGTAGAGAGAATGCCAAAAATCCCGATGTATCCACCTAAATGAGAGATGCATATTATTATATCGTTATTGTGGTCATTAAACTTATTTCATTATAAGTGACTTGTAGATAATACTTATTGGTAATCAATGTAGTTCTGTTATGAAATTTGTGTTGTGAATAAGTATTTCAAATTAAGTGATCATCCCGTTGTTGGGTAATCACGCGGATTGCAGAAGGAGATAAGAGATAATGATTTTATGACGATAAACTCCATGTTATTATGGTAAACTGTTTTGATCGAGATGAAGTTATCGATCGAAGATTCGACCGCAAGTTCAATTATTGACAGGTAAACGATCGCAATCGTGGCCGAATAATCAAACCAACTGCTTGCAACAATGTTTCTCGAAATAATAAAAATACTGTTACCTACCTTTCCGGTTGCCTCATTCGGACTATGTTTCCAAGTGTTTTATTTTATAATCAGTATTACACAGGGATGTATCATGCGGGGTGTTGCAGGTGCGAAACACCTTTGCGGTAGGATTCGGTGGGCGGCAAGAGTCCGAAAAAATACACATAAATTAATGATTTCAGTTAAAATATATTTTATTCAATTACATAAACTGAATGATACGGTAAGATATATAAATTATGAAATCTATATTTACTTTGGCTTTCTTTTTTGCTTTGGCTTTTGTAGAAAATCGAAGAGTTTCAACGAAATATACAAATATTACATAATTATGTTCTTATTTAGGCGTTCCAATCTGTCGTCATACATCACAATCTAGTATAGAACCGCCGAAAGCATTTTTTCAAACACTCAATAGAATCGGTAAGTGTGGCAGTATGATAAATAAAGCGTTTTTATATACAGAAATCTACTATAAATGAGCTATTTATTATAAAGGTAATAATATATTATTTCAAGAAAAGCAATTCGTCTAATAAGTTTGTTTCACGGATAGTAAAAAAAGTCAAGAGGCGCGATTATTTTGCATCTCCTTAGCCATTTTTTTTTTTAAAATAATTTGTGTTCTATTTGATTATTTTAAATCACTGGTTTCAGCTGGTACCCGTGCGGCAGCCATCTTTGGCGCGACCCTGGTATTTTAGTAATTAACTAAATTCGGTCGTATTTAAACTATAAGCTAGTTTAATTTTGACATAGCTACTATCATATTAGTGACATTGAATAAATACCTAGTGAAATAATACAATATTATTGTTCAATAATGAATACGAATACCCAGAAACATGCCGCCTATTGGGATAACTTAAAAAATATCAGCTATAAACAAGGGGGAGAGGCACGCCAGCAGAGAACCTAGCGGAAAATTTTGAAGCTTGCAATTTGAGATTTTTTTTCGATAATTTACAATTTCAACTGTATTAATTAATAAATATGTATCTGAAAACATTAAAAAGATTTTTTTTTTTATTTAAAGATAAACTTACAATTGTAAAAAAATGTAATAAAATTTGAATTCGTTGCAGAGTCACATCTTATTATCACATTATGTTTTATGGTCATATTTATTATTAAAATTTAGTTTATTAAGTTTTCAATTTTTCGTCGTTTAGATTTTCGACTAATTCATCGTTTTAATATTTTTTATAATTATTTAAAAAAACATCGATTTTTATAAAAATATAAATGTGTATAACTTGAATTTTTTTTTATCTATATCAAATCGAGCTTTAATATTGGGACCATACCTAAAACCATACCTCTCCCCCTTTCAATGAATCTACCAACTCAAGTGTCTTTCCTGTAAATAATTCCTAATTAATACCATCTGAGGTATTTCAAATTCCGTCAAGAATATGGCCACCGTATTTATTATTCAAACAAGACAATGACATTAGTGGGTTGAATTATAGATAGCGTTATGATTTCTCAAAATTATTTTTGTCCTACTTAGTCGATAAATTAATATAATATAGTGTATTTATGATTGAATGTAGGTCTGGCCAATACTTGAAAAAGCCTTTCGAGGTTCTCGGAGACTACATTTGCTTCCATTCATATAAACAAGAAAGAAACAGAAATAACACTATATAATGTTAATTTATAATACCATATCAATGCAAATGAATGACAGTGTTGAGCTATTAACATTGAAAGGAAAGAGTTTATGATAGTATACGATCGTTTGGCAGTTGATTGATTAACTGTTTTATATTTATATGTAAGTAATGGTTTTAAAACAAATTACTTTTTAATTCTACGATAATTATATTATTATCAGCTGTTTTGGGCTATGGCTATGAACACATCTTCGGAATGACAGTGAAATAATTACGTTTACTAACTAAGCATAAATAACTAAATTAATTATAAGTACTAAAAATAACAAAAACTTCTAGTGGAGTTTTACACGTCAATAGCAATTCAATTAATATATAAAAATATTAATTCAAAGACTTCCAATTGTCAAGGCTATACCTACCTCAGTTGAGACATGGTCTAAAAATAGATCGTGGCTAGTCGATGCGCGGATTGTGCAAATGACGCGTGCCGAACGAAATATAATCTGTCATATAAATCCAACATGCGTCCATTTAATATTCTGTTTATTGTTCTATTAGTAACAATAATAATATATTCATTGACATGTTTTCTTTTTAAAGTAAATGGGTAACGTCTTTTAGTCATCTTTACACGATTTAATAGTTAATACCCCCGTCGCCATCACAAAACAAATTGAAGTGTTCACAGCTCGACGTTCGCTCTCCGATTGCCAGTGAGTCCAAAATTTCGTCGCACCTATAGTTGAAAATTATTTCCCATTTCACTGAAGTACCTACCGTCTTAATAAAAATAGTATAAGTATATATTTTTTTTAAATATGGTACATTATGTACCTACCTACTTACAATAATTTACTATTTATATGTTAAACCATGTTTATACGCCAGTTCGTGTGTGATTTATTAGTATTTGATAGGTATAATGTTGGAAACACTTTTATGATGCGATTCTGTTTTTGTTTATCTCACAATTTCATCTATCAATATATCAAATGAAACTGCCATAAAAACTTTCAGAGGAAGCGAACCAGTTTAAAATATTCCAAATAGCAGTTAAAAAACTCTTTTGGTTGCCAAAATAATTAACCAATAATATTTTATTGCCTATACTAATGGGCACGAATCCAAAGTTTTATTCGTGCTTTAAACAAAAGACAAGAATCTTGTAAAACGGGGAGTGTTTTGCCAATAGGGCACTTAAAAGCCCAAAACGAGATACCAGTAAGATAAGGTCGGGAAAATATACGTACATTTTAAATGAAAATGCTGTAAGTTGCCAAATATCTAACGGCGTCTCTCATTTGCCAAGTTTACACAATAACATAGGGCCAAAGATAACCGGTTAAATAAATAATTTAGACCTTATGAAGTTTGTTTATATGATGTTGTTATTTTAAATTAAATTTAAAATGCATTTAAATCCCTAAATTGATGGTATTTATAAAATACTTGTAAGGAACCTGATAACATCTATGTCATATATAATTTTTTATAAATATTTAAGATAATCAATTTTTTTGGTGCCATGTATTTACATTGGATTTTCGAAACATTCATTGGATTGATAATATAAAAAAATATATGCACTACAACGTTATATAATATGAATTTAATAATTATCATTTACGTTGAAAGAATTAGTCATCCAAATTAAAAAAAAAAAACTCATTAAAAACCACTTAAAACTCGTTTTTATAAGTAGGTTTTTCAGCAATAAATCTATACATTAATTTATTGCACCTCTTTAAGCTGTTTATAAGAGAGAAGCCGGTTTTATGTGAAAAATTCATAAAAAAAATATTTTCGCATAAATACCTTTTTTATTATTATAATGTTATGTTTAGTAAACCAATTCTAATGAAAGCTGAACACCTAATTTTATAACAAAATTAATCACTTATCTCAAGCAATGTATTAATTACTTGGACAGTTATTATTAAAATTTTGTAGGCGTTAATAAATTATAAATCAATTGTCATTTCCATTTTGCAATAAATTGACAGCTTTCGAAGATGCCAGAAGGCGAAACACATTATGTTGTCAATGACCGATCTATATGGTAATATAAAAGTTTATAGATAGTTTGTAATTTATATACTTTTTATAGAAGTGTATACATTTATTATGTCTATGAATAGAAAATCTACTGTTATTTGTGTTGAAAAAATGTTTTGAATACGATTAAGATTTAGTTTATTGTGTTTTGACTGTTATTGTTTTTTTTATTGAAATTTAAAACCGTTATTGTAAAATTTGAATACCTATCGATTTAACAAAGAAAAAATAATTTAAATATCCTCGTGAAAAATTCAAATTTGGAATAGACGCTATTGCTGATGAAAATGGAAAAATCGTGACTAAAATTATTATACGAATGCTTAAAGATATTGAATTTATTGACATGATGGTCTTTTCTAAGGTCAGATAATCAAGATTGAATTATTGTCCTCATAATTAACACATATCAGATGTAAAAATAAGATGTCGGAATTGAAATTAAAAATCAGTTGATCTTTGCTTGTACACAAGGTTTTGATTTAGTGCGACAGCGAAAAGTGATTTGGAAACCAGTTTCTCAACGCCTCTAGTCATATCATTTGAATAACACAGTGTTTCTCAAACAAGTGAAATAAAATATATTGTTATAAACTACGACGTTATACTATTATAGATACATTCTAGTATTTTTATTTGAATGAAACATAATGATAATAATAAAATATATATTTATCGGGCAGTATAAATTTAATGTTAACGCTATAAAAAACAGTCTGAGAGAAAAACATTTCTTTTCAAATATTTCTAGAAACCCGCGTTAGAAGATTATTAGTTTCGGCTATCCATATGTAACTGGATGAGAATGGTCAGTAGAATATGGACTGTTTACGAAGACCACGATCTTCAGTAATCAGGCAATGTCCATTTAGTATAATATTTTTTCATTATACAAAAAAAAATAGTTGGTCAGTGTTTTTGGTTGTGATACCATTTTCAATACCATACGAATACACGAATAATCCTCTTGTGTACTATGCTTACGAGGAGACTCGAGGCATTTTATTTTTTGATAGCATCTTTATACATATTTTAGAATAAATGAAGAAATTTTGCCGGTAGCTAACGTATATTCGCGCCACTGGCCATACCAAAACGTCGCTGCAGGATTGGTTTGTCGAGTAGACCAAATGTCAAATGTTCATGAGACGAAAAACAAATTGCATTATCCTATATTTAAATACATGGAAGTATTTAAATTGTCGTTTTTACAGCATATTATGAATGATGTATTCATTACAATGTAGTTTAAAGAAAAGGATGGTTCTGGTCCATTTAGATACAAAAAATCATTATGCATTAAAAGGTCGATTTCGATGAAAACGGATATTCTACAAACCAATCATATAGCGACGAAAAGTTATACTTGTTAAACACATCATATTTTTTTTCAGGAACAATCGGTGGCATTTATATTAAAAAAAACATTAAAACTATAAAGAATTAAAAATATTTTACAGGATGTACCTATCTACATTGGAAATAACATATTTTACTACGTTTTTGTAATAAAGAAACAATAAAGATATAATAATATGTAGATAATAAAATGAAAATATTCAGCAAACTTATTTTTAAATTTTAGGTGATTTTTTTTCTTTTGTTCAATGTTTTAAATGTGTATTGATTTTCCAATATAATGAATTAATTTTTATGTTTCCTATGTATACTGTATATTTTAACATATAATAATATTATATTCTATTCACTTATCTCGGTGCGTGATTATCGAATTATTTTAGAAGTGTTGAGAAGTGCTGCAATAATCTTACGATGTTTACGCAAAAACCAGTGCTATTAGAACGAAGAAAAAAATAAACTACAAATAATCGCCTACACTAAGCTTTATTTTATATTAAAATGGGCATATTCATAATACACTAACAACATTATAAACAACATAATACGGTCGTCAATAATATTTAAATTTCGTCACTGGCAGGAATAATTGATGTTTTTATAATAACATCTGAATTTGAATCGAATTACAATAATTGCGAAATATTTCTATTAAATATTGTGTACGTTTTTTGTTATTCAAATCGATCACAATTAGGTATATGTTATGCATATATATAAATATATATTGCAATTGGTGACACAATAAAATTGGAAAACCCATAATATATTCTTTTACGTTTTAAATATATTTTTGTATAGAAACGACAAAAGTTAATGATGAGGAATAATTATGTACAAAGTATATACTAATTTGTTGAGAAAAAAAAATATATTTTTACAGTACCACTCCACTATACATATTTATTGCAATCGTAAGGGATATTTTTGGATGTTTATATTATGTAACGTTTTTATCATGTCAAATTCCGAAATTCGAAATATACGTATAATGAGTCAATGAACAAAAATATTGTATATTCTAAATTATACTAAACTTAACTAGGTACCATTTTTACCACGTTTTTATTAGCTCGTATTCTTGTTTGTCCGGTGGTTGTTTATCCAGTACAAATATTGCATATCGATTTTTAACTAATTTCCCGACTAGCTAGACATTTGAAACCTTTAGAATGTATCAGAACACGATTCCAATGCATTCTTTTAATACTTTTAGCCATCTTTAAGTAGACTTGAATTCATTTTCAGTTAATTCTGTTTTGTATGAAAAGTTATTTCGGAAGAAATCCGTAATCCAATCCACTATTATTGGTTGCTAAGGGGTGGTCCTAGCAACTAAATTATTAATATATACGTGCTTTACTATGGAAATCAAAATGACATTTCAGTATTCTATATTTGTTTGTTTGTTGCAAAATAGCAAAAAAATGATTAGTTGACAATTGCCTTATTTGTCCTAAATTATTAATACATAGAATTGTCAAATTTATATGATTGAACAGAAAATTTAAAAACGTGGTATATAAAAAGTTATTTTTATCTTGTAATTATTTTGATGTCAAAAGATTTTAAACCTATGAATATAGACTTTCCTGCTAGTCGCATTACATATTACCATTGAGTGGGTTAGCAATATATTGATCATCTATTCACAAATAATTAGTTTGTAATAGTTATAATATTATATTCCACGTTTATGCATTAGACTTAATCAAAATTTAAAATTTACACTATGCCGCACCACATTAGCTCACATAGATAGCACTACCGACAAGCTAGTATTATTTAATGTGATAAAAGAAATTACGTACTGTACAATCTACATCATCGTATCAAAAACAAATTTATTGAGATACTCGTATCTATCCAGTACGTTTATTAAAAAAATCCTAATATTTTTTAACCTCCATCTATATACCCTATAAAAGTCATAAACAATGGATAGTATAGTATTTTTTGGCAAGACTCGGTATCGGTTCATCATCATCATTCATCATCGGTTCCTGATCTATAAGTCGTAACGGGTCGTCCGGCACGCGATTTTAGTTATTTTTGAGCCCCCTTCTCACCACCCTTCGTTAAAAAAAATCTTCCTGCAAAGTAATTAAAAAAACACGTCCATATTTGAAGTCTACCTCGAATTGTTAAATTATTATTTTTCACATAATGTTTTATTTCAGACAAAGGATATTTATATTTTGTTATTTTTGTGATTTAAAATTATCGACAGTTCCCCTCCCTTATCACTTATAGGGCGTGAAGTCAGATACGGACAACCCCTAATTGAGTGTGAGAAAAGGAAAAACTATAATAATTGAATAGGTCAAAAACAAAAAGACTTCGTGACTTACACATTGAGATATGAGCATAAAAATAATGACACAGTTTTAAGGGCATTTTAGGTACCTACATTATTAGTTTTATTATATTGTAATACTAATAGAGTGTACTCAGCACAGAAGAAATCAATACATAGAATTCCGATAAGCTATATTCCAATACACTTTATTTTCACGCAGGGTTTTGAATGTGTAACTGTCCTACGAAAATGAACCACGCATTGACGTGCAATATTGTGTGTTGCAACCTTCAATTCACCAATATTAAATGAGTATCAATGCATAAACCGTAAGCAGTTGTCAGTATTTGACGTATGACGTATTCTTGATATGCGTTTAAGTTTACTCCGTATTCTTCCACACTCGAATCGGTTGCCTGCTTCTCCACACCCGTTAGGTATTTAAGTTCCCTGGTACTGAGCTACATTTAAGTATATTAAAAATAATAAAGTTATTTGGTTTAATTTGAACATTTTAAAAAGTAACTATTGTGTGTTTTAAAAATGGAGAGATTGTCTTTTGCTTCTTACTTACGCAACTATTGCAAAACGTTAGTAGACAGTGAAAACTTTAGTTTAATTTGAGAGGAACAAAACAATAATGCCCACGTTTTGTAGAATTTTGAAGGTGAATTAATTTTGTTAAAATGTCAAAAAACATTCGTTACAGTTAATAATTAATTGCCCGAAACGTTATGTTTCCATATTTGTCCGACAAAGATGATTAATCGCTGCGATAAACATTAAGATATCCATAAGATTCGAAGACAAACGCTTTTATTGGTGCGATAAATCATTTCTATTACAATATATCATTCGAAAACAGCGATTTACGGTATGATATGAAATCTTCCGAAGACTTGACCAGCAGCCACACACAACTGGATCTGAAATACAGAATTTCGACTTATTATATGAAATTATTCAATTACCTTTTGGTACCTATTATAATATATATGTTTACCGTTGTTTGTTCTCCCAATGTGCAGAACTAACCTGCCATTGATAATGGCAATTGGGAGGGTAATGAGTAATGACTCTGTTTAACCAAATCACTTCGGATATTGACATTTTCCACCTGCGTGAGAATGAGTATAGGTGGGCATTGTTTTATAAATTCTTAAAATAGGGTCTGCTTAGCTTTAACAATCTAATTTACATTTTTTTTGTATTTACACTTTTCTACTGTTTATTGCTGATCTATTTCTTTTTTTCGATGTAATACTGTTTTATTAATATGTATTTTCTTTTAAATGTCATGTTGTAAAAGTCTTAAATAAATAATTTTTAATTTTCACTATATTTTGTTATTTAAAAAAAAAATGAATTAGAATTATATGAAAGTAGTGAAAGGAGGGTGCTGAGGATGGGAAGTTCCCAGAATAATCGTAATGATAAGCGGGAATATAAAAATGAAAATAAGCTATCTACGATTAGGAAAAAATAGTTATAACCCAAAATACATACTGTAATAATGAAAAATATGTCAAAGAAGTAAATCGAGAATACCGCTATGGACGGAACCATAGAACAATAAAATCAGAAAATCACTACATTTGTATTTTTTACATTTACGAATAATGTATGCGATAAAATATTATGCAGGGTTATGTTATGACGTTATACCTACTTATCAGAATTTTGACCGCACTAATGCTCATTTCGATACATATAAAACGGATTTCAAGTTTGTTTTTTGGAAAAAAATATTTGTTTTTTAATTGAATGAAAAATACATGAATGATTCTGAAATTTAAATATCTATTAAATATTATGTGATAATAAGATGTTAAAAAACGAATATTTTATACATAAAACAGTATTTTTAATTAGTGGGCTAATTTTTTCTTTTTGAATTTGTTTCGCGGTCCACCAAAAAAAACATAGATATGTACTTTATATAGATAGTGATTTTATTAGTGATAAAGATGCAATTGATTTTGAGAAAAAAAAATGTCAAAACGCGTCTCTATATAAGATTAATGAACACGTAACTAACTCCTAATCCACCATTTGTAAAAATTTTGTAAAATTTCTTTTCTATGAGAGCTGAGAAACCTAATTAGCAAAGATATGGCCATGCAAACGGCAAAAGAGATTTAATAGCTAATTAAGGATATTGACTCTAAATTTGTCTACCACTGCTAATGTCAAATGTGTGCCATCGTATCTTGCGAAATAATTGATGACACACTCATATATTTGATAATTTATTAAGTGATGGAAAATATTTTAAATAAATTATACAGAGAGTTGCTACTGTCTACTTACAGTGAGAAATACTTTGTGAGAAGTGCAGTAACTGCACAAATTTGTTTGCAGATGCGTCAACGCATGGAAAGCAAACAAGCTGTCAGTTTTAAAGTTTCCTGTTTCACAGTTCTAAGTTATCGAAAAATAAAAAATCAATTTGCTGTATTTGTAATGATATTTTCATTCTTTTGCGGCACACTCGCAACCTTCCTCACAGGCCACACAATTCGGCAGACACTGCTTTAGAGACAGCAAGTTTCCCGAAAAATGTGAAAAGGCTAAACTAGATCATTGATAAACAATATTGAGAATATTTTGACACTCTGAAACCAATGATATCAGTTCAATAAGCATACAATATAATTTATGCAATATGTAGTCGCATGGCGAATAAGTTGTCCGTCCGTACCATTTCCCGTGTGGCTATGATAGATTTTTATGTCTGCTATGCACAGTCGTACCCGAACCACATTGCATCCCGGAAATAAAACTTGATAACTATTAATTTAAGTGTGTTAACGGTGAAATGAACCCTGCCTTTTAAAACGAGAGACTGCAATCATAGATTAAGGTGTGACACATCGGAGAAAAAACTAATTCGATATTTTTACAATCGAACTTCCAAATGTGAAATCGGTCCTAGGCAACAAAGCAGATTAATACATAAGATTATTACATTTTTTTCATTGTTGCTTAAAGCCTTAAAAGATCGCCATAAAAAAACTATTAGTAACATAGATTATAATAATAGTCAATCTTTGGTTATATATTATCTATTGTTTCTTCACAAAAGTTATATTTAGTTTATTATAAATGAAATAATAAAGTAATAATTACAAGATAAAAAGAACTTTTTATATACAAAGTTATAAAATTTTCTGTTGAATTATTATGCTCAATATGCTCAAACTTCTACTTGATATGAAGTAAATAAAAAACAAACAAACAAACAAATATAGAATACTGAAATGTCATTTTGACATTTCATTTTGATTTTCATAGTAACGCACGTATATATTATTAATTTTGTTGCTAGGACCACCTCTTTAGCAACCAATAATAGTCTTTTACTTCTTACGGATTTTTCTGAAATAACTTTCCATACAAAACAGAATTAACTGAAAATGAATTCAATTCTGCTTAAAGATGGCTAAAAGTATTAAAAGAATGCATTGGCATCGTGTTCTGATATATTCATAAAGTTTCAAATGTCTAGCTAGTCGGGAAGTAAGTTAAAATCGATTGCATGATTTGTACTGGACAAACAACCACCGGACAAACAAGAATACGAGCTAATAAAAACGTTGTAAAAAGTAGGCTCTACTTTACGATACTAACAAAAAATATTACAATACTAACCAAGGCCTGAACAAAATTCAATCATACATGCGCGAGTGAGTAACCATTCGGCAAGCTTATATCTCCGCACTATGCGTTAGAGCAAGATAGAGTTTCTACGACTTAATTAAATATTTTTTCTAAACGTCGCCGGTAAATATGGATTTGAGTGATTACATTAATTTTAAAATTGCGAGCACGTGTTGCTGAAATTTATTGATTTGTGTTAAATACAAAGTTAGTGGTAATTATTTTTAGTTATTTTAGTAGATATTATGATGACTATAGTAAGTAGTAGATATATTAGATATATTATGGTTAACCATGTTGTGTTTAAATTTGGTAGCCGTACTGAGAAGCAACAGGATGGTATAACGTTTCATAGTTAAGTTCATAATAATAAAAACGAGGTTCTACTGTGCGTTATGCGCAAGAAAGACGGCTTCATTTTGCCGAACAATAGCCGCTCTCTATATAGTATTACTTTGAGATACTAACGTATTTAGTTGTATTTTCTTTAACATCTTTATACTGTTTTTTCAATTCAGTTGTTTTAACGTGCAGTCCATAGATACTGTGGATGCGGCGAATGCCTTAATTAAGAGATGTTTATATGATATTCGCAGTGACATCCCCTGGGTGTAGGCAGGTCACGCGTTGCTTACGGCCAGCAAAAAATAAAGAGCGACAGATGAGGGAACGAATGGGATCATTACAACTTTTTGAAGCAGCGGCGGTTTTCCACGAAGCGGACGATGCGGTCGCTTCGATAAAAAATACTGACATCTTAGTTTTTATCACAAAGGTAGTCCATACTTTTCAGTGCATCCAGACCTCGTAGATCTCCACGTACCTAACACCATCGGTGTTTGAGAGTAGATTTATGGGGTTGTGGGGAGATTTTATTGCATTTGCTGTTAATTTAAGATTATAACATATAGGTTAATAGCACCCAACAATTTTTCATAAAATTTGAGACTAAAAATGAAAGGGGATGGTATTATAAGACTGCCTAAGGGCAGCGCTTTGCTTAGGAATGTCGATGGATATTCGTATCCATAAAGTCAATAAATAAAACTAATGACGTACTAGTTGTCTGGTACTGCTATCTATGCGATCAAATGTGGTGTGGTGTGAACATAACTAATGACATAATAAACAGTATATTAATTTTTTTCAAAGAAGTAGTTTTCAGTGGAGAATATTTCAAAATTGGAAAATCCAGCAGAACAAAAATTGTTATATATGATTTCAACCCATATATGTATAAATGGTTTTGAAGACCATGCCCGATCTCAAAAGACACCGCACGCTATTGATACTTTATTTATTAATTACAATATTTTCAACAAAAAAAAAAAACAGTTGCGATTCACTATGATATTGTTTATTTTATAACTTTTTATATATTATTACCTACTTACAGTAATGTGTAATACATTTCGAAATGTATTTATTAAAATACGTCATATATCTAAATTAAATTATAACGGATAAAATATCTGTATTTTGTTACAAAAGTTACATATTGTAAAAATAAATAAAATTGTAAATGTCCATAAAAAACAACTAAATTGTTATAAGTACCTAACTAATATAATATTATACATATTGTGTTATATACTTATGAGGTATTATGGTAATTATTGATTGGTTACAGCAAAATTTTATTGAAAAATTGGTTATATGTCATGATTCTACGTAGGTACCTACTCATATTATTTCAAATATTTTAAAGTCATTTCGTGGCGTTTCATACTTGGTAAACACTTTTATGCCTCATAATGAAGATGATCATATATACGTTTCTAAGCCTTGTGACATCCGCCCACGAGGAATCAGTTCGGCGACATTGCCCAAGAGTCAAGTAGATATCGGTTGACAATAATCATCGATAGCGATGATCGTACGGAATAAAAATCGTCCCACCCACGTCAACCACAAATTCTATACTTAACATTTTAACACGTTAACAATGGTGGTTGATATTTTATATTATTTAATATAAAAGTCTGTTTCCGTTTTTTTTCACCCCCAATTAATTAAGTCTTTATATTATATTATAAAATAATGAGTGGTGATTTTACACGAAGCAGGTGTGGAGCGGCTTCGCCACAAAAAATATATTTACTAATCTAACTATATCGGCCACGATAACCAAGCGGCTTAGGCGTCGGCTTATAATGTCATGGTTCCCAGATTTGATATCCTGGATCTGGCAAATATACAATATATTGTTTTTCAATGAGTCATTGGACCTAATAGATTGAGCAAGTGGCTAACATCCATTTTTCGTGAAAACAAAAATCTGTTTATACAAACTTCCAATCTGTTCTTAGGATCAGACATGGTCAGAACATAGTATTAGTATAAGTATATATGTATTTCTTACATGTGTTTTCAATTTATGTATATTCAATAATTTTTCTGCAAATTCAGAAATGGGGTACTATGTACCCATGTAGCAGTGGCAAAGGGTAAAGGTGGGCTGTTAAGAGTCAAGATAAATAGTGCACATTAAACTTTATCAGTCATTCGTATTTGTTTTTATTGAACTAATACTACAAATTACGGATGGTGTTGGTCAGTTTTTTTTAAATCAATTAAACCTTACCTAAACCAAACCATCATAGTTTTTGTAAGTTATAGACAAAATAGTGCACACTTTTTCATTCATACGCATTTGTTTTCATATCATACATATTATTATTATTATAACACAAGTTGTTTGTTAGTTTTTTTAAAATTCATTTAACCCTGCCTAAGCCAAACCATAGTAGATAAAAATGTTATTCTATCTATAAAATATCCAAAATGATATAGGTATGGTATAATGGTATAATTTTAGATATTTTATAGATAGACATTAATTTTTTGGCTATTATCTATATTATGGCTTGGTTTTCGCAGTGTTTAATTGGATTTAAAAAAAAAACCAACACCATTTGTAAATTGTAGACTTAGTTCAATGAAAACAAATACGCATGACTTACAAAGTTTATTGTGGACTATTTATGTCGGATCTTAATAGCCTACATCCACTCTTCTCCACTGTTATGTATGTAAATTATACTTATATTAATATTAAGTAATAAAATAAATGTCTTCTTTTTGATATAAAAACTTACTTAAATTCGTATCCTTCCCTAACATCATGTAAGCTTTGAGGTCAGTTACAAAATTACCATAAATTAGCCATTACCATCCTGATAATTTCATACACTATTTTTACTTGTTATTACCTTTTATGCTGCTGTCATGTTTTTATTTAATTCATTATAATTAATATTATGTCAATGCAAAAAAAATAAGCGCATTTACTGAAACGGCTCTTAATTACAAATAGGTAAAATCGTATGAGACATCTCCTCGAGGCGATTCACCTAGTATCTATTGAATTCAAAAACTGGTTGTTTGAATAATAAGATGAGCACAAAAACGTTGATAATAATTATGCGCGAGCCGATACATAAGATGTTCTTTGCCAATGAACTCTCTCAAGTGTTGGGACACCTCAAAGCGAGTAGGTTCTTAAAATTACTTCGGTACGGAGGTATTATTTGTATTATCTTAAGAGGAGACAAATGAAGAGTGATTTTGATTGATGTTTGGTAGTTACCAGTCACGACCTGGAGATTGGTTACTATGGAGAAATTCATTTGAAATGAGCGATAGTTCTCTATATAGATTTAGAATTTAGATAGCTACTAGGTATAGGTTAGATTGTGACCTTTTTGTTGTGCTCGATTTTATCTTGAAATATTTATATTAATTTGTTTCGCTGAATCAAAGAAACATGAACACAGTGAAAATGAAATATGTACCAGTATTGTATTATATACAACGATTGTTTAAATAAAATTATTCTTCTTAACTGACGTTACATTAAATTCTCCATTCTGTTCAGTGTTCGGTATGTCGCCCTCCTTCTCAAGTTGTTTCCACACATAAAATGCTCAATTTCCAAAAATAATATAACAATGTATTATTGATTTTTACAGAAGCGGGGGGGGGGGTTGTTGCATGAAATCTAGCTGGTGCCGATAACATCCGGGTACATTCCCTACAGTCAGATACTTCGCACTTTGAGTACGAACAACTGGCCTGTAAAATATTATATGTGAAGTTACTACAGATGCTCACTCCTACAAAGAATGCAAGAAAATGGTCAACACGGTGAATATTCAATTTTTAAACGTAAATAACAAAAAAATATCGATCTACCCATTTCGAATCCCCTTCATTCTAAATCATTTACACTATAATATAATAGTATGATGGTGATAACTAATATGGTTACATGTAAATTATACGTAAGTATAACATTTCGCCGTAGCACAGTTTACCGTGAGCTGTCTTACCGGAAAGAAATTCCCGTATAGCATTGAGATAAAAAAAAAGTTGTTCGTGGAGCATTGCAGACAAAACTGTTCCAGTTCTGTTAGATTCAATATGAACATTAATTTGATATTGATTGTCATCAATTGTATGATAATAACGCTGTCATCGTAATCAGATACTTAATATGAGAACCTACCAGAGTTTTATTTATAAATTATACGATATTATGAAAACATTTCTAATTTACTTATCTACCTATTTTTTTCTGTTTTTCCCTTGTAGGTATTCCGTTGTTTTTTATTTACGTATTTATAAGTAGTTTATTTAGGTAAGAAATTCAATATTTTATATTGTCATCTATTTCCGATAGAACATCTCACGATGAAATGTGTTACGGTAAACTGCATACGTACAAATTTCCAGACATGAAAAATTATCACCGAGGCAAGAAGAACACACCTTGCTCACAATAATACGCTCAATAAAGAAACATAGTAATTGAAAACTTAACAATTACAATTTAAAAATAGACGATAATGAAGAATTAGTAATTCATCATTATAACCATGTTTTATAAAGCAGGCTTACATAATAGTATTATGTAAATTAAATCGAAGGTTTTGATGAACATGATTACATATTTTAGATTTTAGAATATTATGTTTCTTACTTACATAATAAAGCTTGATCTAATCGACCCATATATTTTAGTATCAATTTTTTTTCATCCATTACATATTTATAGCTGATAGAAGAATAGATTCTCGGAACAAATTTCGATACCATAATTCAAAGCAATCACGACCAGGTGTACCATTAAATCTTCGCGTTGAACTCTGGAAATTGGCTGGATAGCAAATGGTACGGAGTCAATATTCGCTAGATGGTAAACAATTTTTTTCCAAGCCGTACCGGTTTTTTGCTGCCAGCCAACTATTAGAATGACTCACCTAGGAAGCTTTAACAACGATTCATTATTATTTGTTATAAATATATACAGGCTTTTTTAGCAAAAGAAAAAAAAATATACACGATTATTTAATCCATTCAGAAATTCAATGTGGTTAAAACGCTAATTGGCGCAATTTTACATGCTAAAAAGACGCTTTGGAAAAGTAATGTAATTCTGATTGCGATAATCCATATTAATTTAGGTACCAGTCAAGCAAGATGTAAAAAACATTAAGTATATTAGCTTATTTCTCTATTAGGAAATAAGTTTAAATTAAGTTAAGCCTGGAAAGCTTCCTATACTAGGCACCCAATTTTCGAAACTAATCATGTGTTGTAAAATAGTATGAATGTGCATAATAAATAGCAAATACATGAATAGTTATATAATAATATATACTTTATATTCGTAAAGAGCGAGATTTTTAACTATGGCTTATACAGGAGAATCAGGGAACTCAGAAATAATGGGAACTGAAATAACTGGTGGAGTAACAGGCAATTGATCTCGAGTGTGGAAGAATATGGGATAAACGTAAACACGTGTAAAGAATACGCTTGTCCTTCGCTCTGACAAATGCTCTCGGTTTATGCACTGACGTAGATTGGATATTGATGTATTTGAAGGTTGCAACACACATTATTGCACGTCTATAATGTGTTGTTCATTTTCGTAGGACACTCACAAATCACTGTTCGGTGAGGAGAATAGTCCTGAATATGCAAACTATGCATTTGATAATTTGTGTTTAGGTAGGTACCAGCCTACTTCTAAAAATATATTATAATACATAATAATATATTAATTACTATTTCAATCTCCCAACTCCATTTTAAATAACAAATAATTAAAAATACTGCCACACCAATCTTAAATGCAGAAAATTTAAATGAATAATAAATGTATTTTTTCAATTTTTTGCGATCAGTTTTTATTGACGTTTTTACCACTATTCGTAATATTAAAAAAATCAAAGTGTTTTCTTTTACTTTTGTGTTTCCTGTCATTAATTTGAAATGACGATATTTTTGTATCGACAATATATCCCAGTAATGGTGTCAATGTAATACCTACTTACCCTATAATATTAAATGTGGCATCTTCATTTTAATCTAACTAAATTTAGCTTTAGTGACGCAAAATATTATTTAGATTTTTAAATAGAGTATCAATAAATAAATTAAATAAGATTTATAAACTTAGTTTTTCTGAAAGTTATATCTTCAATTTTCATATTACATACGTATTATATTTATTCATTCCTCAAATATACATACTATTAACTGACCAAGTGCTTTCTGTAACTTCTTATTGGGGTAATATACAACACGATATGTATGTCTGAAGGACTGAGATCGATTGCATCCACATTTACATGCTGACGGTACATATTTATTATCTTAAATGCCATGATAAATCGAAGCTTTTCCTTGCTTCGTTGTCAGATTGATTCGATATGTATGGAGATACGATAAAATATACCACGACAACCTGATTATATTTTTATTAATAATTGTTTTAGTCGCTATGTCTTGTAATAATTTTATTAGATGCGTACAAATAATACATTTAATATAATATCGTCTCTGTTCTGGCAGAACACACTAACTGGAGAATATTAGTTTTGAGTAATTTGACTTTGAAGTTGTTAAAATGTTTGAAATGGTTTATCATGTGAGTTTATTAAGTAATCGTAAAAAGGATGACTTTAAAATAAAGACTGTTTATTTATTAAGAAGGTTTCCAGACGGTAAAGTTTGAAATAAGGAACATTTTGGTATAACTAACTCAATATGTCATTTTTTCGAATTAGTGTCTTTTGCCAGAACAGTGACGATATTATGTAACACTATTTGGAAAGATTGTGTATGAAAAGTATAACAATAAAACAATGATTACAGAGGAAATGTAATTACAAATTGATAGATAATTAAATGCAGTTACAAAGAAATTAAAAATTATACCATTACAACTATTCTAGATAAGTTTCTACATTAATAATTATTATCAAAATAACAGCTGATATCGAGTATCCGCTGTACATAATTATTTAGATCAGCGATTTCCAAACTGGGAGGCGCGGAGTGTTGCAAGGGGAGGCGCGAAAAGTTATACACAATTAATGTAGCCACAGGTTTGCAGTTTGCAAATGCATAGTTAATAAAACGGCCGCTAGTTATAAACCTAATAAAAAACAGTCCTATAAAAGGTTGTTTGCAAACCTGTCTGAAAATATGGAGACTAATTTTATAATACCTCACTTCTATACTATTGTGAAGCGCGCTGGATATCTCGTGAAAATGAAATAAAGGGGTGAAATCATAATGATGAAATTTGAGACAAATTTGTTTAGGAACGATAATTTTGTTGATAAACTTGTCTATTTGGTTGAAATTAAAAAAAAAAGTGAATAAATCAATGCATGGACCACTAATGCATTCACTGATTTAAAAAGACAAAGTGAAGGCATTCATAAAAAAATGAAGCTTTGGAAAACAAAATTACAAAAAAAATAAGTTTGTCATGTTTCCACTTTTAAATTTCTGTGCCAGATCTATCGAGTTCTTGGTTAGTTTGCTAATGCACTTTTCACATTATTTTGTTAATAGTAAAAAAAGCGCTGCTTTGTTTCACGGCTATTAAATATTTTAAATATGTGGTTGTGCGTTGCAATTTGATGTGATTCCTTTTTCATTTTTGTATTTGTACATTGTTGACTAACTAAAAAGGTGTCCGTATTATTTAATGAGGCGCCAAGATTAGATTTTTTTTTTAGGGAGGCGTAGTGACACAAAGTTTGGATACCACTGATTTAGATTAAGTTTGTATGCAGTTATTATTATTATATAAATTTCTACAATTTAAATTATATTATATACTTATTAAAATACCTAACGGAACGACAAAGAGCCTGCTGTGTCGATGAGATAATCAAGCTTAGCAGAAAGAAGTAAGTGGCAACAAAATGATGTAATTAATACATTTTAAAAACAAACTTTTTTGATCGTTCTGGTAATTTATTTAAATATCAACAAACAAGCTTGTTTTTCAGATTGAATGGTTTTTCAGTTTCACAATAATAAGTAGGTACTCGGCTTTATGATTTTTTTTTTATTTGCTGAAACCGTTTAAATCCTTGGTAAATAAAGTTAGTATGTGGGTGTACCTATTCAAATGTCAAAATGATTATATTTTTAGAACATAATCGAAATTTATTGCATCAAAACCGAAAATTATAAACATAAATATTATTCAGCTATATTTTTAGAATTGATTACCTATCTATAAGTATCATAAAAAGTAAAAATACAATCTTAAAAATAATTTATTGTTTTAATATTATTTTCATGGTCGATTATAAAGTTTTTCACGCTACCATAATCAGCAGCTGGGGTCGTTTCACTGCTGGATAAAGGCATTCCCATAGCTCCTTGTTTTCTCGAACTTTTCACTATCATTACAAATTCGTCAATCCATTGGGCTTTATTGTAAATCTGTGATCGTTTAGTTACCTACCCTTTGGAGAACTGAATTTTTATCCAGCGGTTATCGTTATCGATTTACCGAGCAACATACCAAGTCACAGATCCATTGCCATTTCAGCCAACATATTATTGAAGTATTTTGTATCAATTATTTGAGGAAAGATTTAGGTACAGAATTCACGATTAAACTGATAAAAAATAAATTTATATATTTCCAATTAAATACATATCTACTTGATTCGCGAACACTTTTATTTGGTTTCAAGAAAAGGTTGCCGAGGCAAATACGACATAAGCAGAAAAAGAGTGGACACGAGTACCTAATCATAATAACGATTAATTCTATAAAATAATATAGTTGAGGTGGTGATGATTATAGGTTGTGATTTCTCAACTTTTTTAATTTCTCGAGATTAGATCATTCTCAAAATCAACGATATTTGTTTTCTCGATATTATCGAGATTCAACTATATTACAATATTACCTCTTCATTCTTCACCGGAAAATTAAGATATTCCATTATTTAAAAAATATCCGGTTGCGGTCGGCAGAGCCTTATAACAATTTTTCGAGAATCTCATTGACGATTTTTCGATCTCGATTTTTGAAATTGAACTTTTCTAATTATTTTTCGAGAATTTTTGATCGCAACGTCTACTGGTGACAAATGAACGAATGTGTACAGGTGACCCAAGTTGCGTTAATAGTAATAAGCTTAGATTATAAATTCAAAATGACTATTATGACGTTACATAGATTTATGAGAAATCGTTCTGAAATGATCTATACTAATCCAGAAAAAAATTAGTATTATGCTATGAAAATAATAACAACTTTTTATATGTATACCTACTAACTTAGCTATTGTGAAATATGTATTACTGGTATCCATTATTTATTCGTAAACACGTAAAAAATTGTTGTTAGAATAATTTTGGGCAATTTCACGTTGTTATCACTTATCTCCTTTTATCTTGACAACATAGAGTTAAGCCGAATACGTGAATTTTAATTTGTTGGCACATATTATTTATGCACATAGGTATATTATATATATATATTATCTCAAAACGTGAGCTTTGATTTATATGTTACATGCTAGAGTAATAATATATTATATTATTGAAAACGGCTGTTTACGTCATATTCAGTCAGTACTTATAATTATTATTATAACGTTGTTTACTTCAGCTACACGTGTATCATCATGTTTATAAACACTTTTCTCAAACCAAACTTGGCAGAGAGAATTGAATTTTCTAAATGCATCAAGCATCAAACGGCGCACATATGTTGTATATACCATTGCTTCTCAATTTTAACATAGTATACGTTTATACCCATAAGGAAAAAAATGTAACGCGAAGGTGTCACGTTATTTTGTCAATATCTACCTACTTTACAAACAATATAAGAATTTGTTTAGGTGCGATCGAAGGGTTACGAAATCATGATCAGTAAGAGATTGTCGCACCTGCTCTGCCTCTAACCACAGGCGTCGTTAGAAACTGCGAAAAACATATTTTTATACTGTTGCGAATAAAAACCAATATTTTGTAATAACACAATTTAGTTGTATATCGCACAATTTTTTCGTTTAAATTATATTATCATGCTAATCTTTATTTTGTAATATTATTAATGAATGTATGTGTATCATAATTTTAAAGGCTTTAATTGTTTATTTTGAAAATTAAAAGTTTTCGCCAAATCTTGGGGGGTACACTAGTACGACCGCGTCACAAATACTCGAGTTCATACACAGACACGTCATTCATTGGTAACGTATAGCACCAGAGGCGATGTAACTACTAGGTACTTTGGATGCTTATTGAGAATAAGATACTCCGCACCCGTACTGCATGGAACCATAGATTCCAGCTTCCTGGTCGAACCTGTTTCAATCCGCAGTATTAGTATAAGAAAGATCTATGCGATGCAGTTCTAATAATAAAATGCAGTTGGTTTTTTGCACTATCACCGTGAAGGCACCATTGAATGCCCGTTAAAAGTGGTAATTTTAGGGCGAATTTACATTAAACATTTAATAAGCTTGTAATAAAGATCGCATGGGAGCCTCAAAAGCTGTCTGAAATACGAACAATAATTAAACTTAATTGATATCGAACGTGGAAAGAAAAACGGGCGTAATCCACACAAATCAAATTTTACAGGAGGTACAAAAACGCTTTTGTTACGGTTTTCGGTCAAAGTTAAAAAACAAAATAGACATAACTTTTAAGTGCATGATAATTAAATTGATTCTATGTCCTTAATCTGATATTAATTATTAAGTTAATTAAAAAAAAACATACGAAGATGAGGGTTAAGTACTTTTCCCACGTCACTTAATTGCTAGCTAAATTATTAGATAAAAGAAATCAACATTTGCACCTTACATCCTTTGAAAACAGCGTGTATTTAGTTGTGTACAACGTTATTATGCAATAAAACCTAAGTATATAGTCAGTCGATGTAAAAATAATGAACTTTTTAATGCAAAATGTACTATCTTCTTAATAATATTATAAATTGATGTTTTACAATCAATTCTGAACTTTTTAATTTTTTTTTTAATTAGTAAAAAATAGTCGTCCAATTCTTTGAGAAGCGCCATTAGAATATTTTGCAGATTACATACGTACATGCACTTAGAAAACAATCAAACCACTGTCTATAAATATTTTATAAAATATTTCTATAAGTGATTTTAATCAAATTTGCACAAGTAATAACGTATTTATGACTTATGACTTCAAATAATATAATATAACGGCCGGTGCATGAAATAAACTTCTTTGCGATTTCGTCGCCACATTTCATTCGATTGTGAGATATTATTAGACACAAGCGACTTCGATTGTGAGAGCTAAAGAAAATTATAATTAAAAAACATTTTTCATTAAATACTTACCTACTCATCACGAAATATTTCATAAAAAATATCAAGCGATATTAATATGTTTTCGATATTAAAAAAAACCCTGCCAGCGAAATACGTGTACCTATTCGATTCCACTCGGTCCAAGTTTAATTTCTAAGGTTTTTTCTTCTATGTCATTATATTTCTAAGATGTTACGGACGCACATATAACATCGACTCGATTGGGTTATGGTCATAAATCAAAACGGGGTGCAATGTTGCAAGATCATGTAGAGTGACGTCACGAGGCTAGCCGTAACGAATGAAATACAGCTTTACATGCATTGCGCTCCATGTTGAGTGAAATTTTTAACACGAACATGCAGTTTTTTCTTCAAAAAACGTCACACACGTGCGACAGTAGGTACTTTAAGTGACATGTGGTTTGTCGATGACAATAAAATCACACCGACAGAATTATCAACGCCCCCAGGCTTAATTTTTTTTTACTTCAGAGAACATACATTTTCGAAAAAAAAATTAGAGAAAAAATATAGGCCAAGTGGGACGGAAATCTCACATCTGTTTTACTGTCCGAATGACTCCTAGTGTCCCTTGAGCTATCGGTCCGTTCATCATTCCGGAATTTCTGTCTTTTTCTAGAGTGTTTCATAATAATTATGTATTTCTTTAAATATCAATATTCTTGGTATCTATGGATATATATAATGTTCTATAATAATATGATGACCATATGAGATACAGAAAAACATTTAGCCTATGTATAAATTAATTTAATATATAAAATAAATTATTAATTTGTCGAGCGTTCAGCTTTTACGAATCAACTGAAACTTCATTATTTTGGTAGTGATATCATCGGACGTTTTCTCCTAGATTTTTTTCTTTAAAGATGCAAAATTTCTATTCTCATTATTAATTTGCAATATTCATAATAATATTACGAGAGAACAATTTTTTTTCTGTTGAATTTCGTATCTAGGTACGAGTACCATATTACTTACCTAGGTACTATATCGATAGTATTTATGCCTAAAATGCTAGTTTTTAGTTCTTATTGGCAGCGTAAAAGGTAAAAAAGAGGAAGAGGAAGAACCCTATCACACTGCACCGATCAAATCAAGAAGCGACAGGATTTTGATCCATATCGGCAATTAACTCAGTCATGTCCATGGACACTGGTTGAGCATATTGTGAATAGAATAGAGACTGGTAATGAAGTACATGATCTTCGGTGATGATGCATTAACTGAGAAGATTGTAATATTAGATTTTAGACAGTTAAACTAACCTATTATCTAAATATCTGAAATAAGTTAACCGAAGGGTTATATTATTAGTTATGTTTAGCTCCCCGACAATAGATGTACAATGAAATGTTGGGATTGTTTACACTTTGCACAAAAAATGTGAACAAAACCTTATATATAGGGATGGTGTCTAAATGTAAGAAAGCAAGCAAAATAAAAACGATCCCAGGTCTATTACTTTTATAAAAACTGTGAAAAGTTAAAATGGTGTATGGGTAATATTGCACAGAAAAATAACACATGCTCCATCTACGAATAAAGGGAATAATGTTATGTAAATCGCAGGGATTCACATATTCTCTTTCTCTCACTCCTGTGGCAGTCTGTGAATGATGCAATACTCGAGGTCACGTGGGCTTCCTCATAGTCAATTTGAAAACGAGTTCTACGTAAGCCGGTAAACGAAATAATAATCCCCTTCAAAATCTCAATGAAATAATATTTTATTACAACTGAATGTACACGTTCTTTACATTTTCACGAGTCAATTCCTATGGGTCTATGGAACTATGGACAATAATTAATATAAGTACAGGAATTGATTCAAGATTTTTTCAGTGAGCATTCAATACTCCAATTAATACATATCGTGCTTTAAACTGAGGCGTAGATTCATCTTACTGTCGCGCAGTAAGTATGTTCTTTGCACAGTATGATAATAGTTTTATGATTGGTACAATGAGTTCTCGAAGGAAGACCAAAACCTATCAATTTTACTATGAATGAGAAATTAAGTAAGTATACTTTGTGACGATGAAAGACAGTATTGGTTGTTGTTTAATATTGTCCTCAGCCAAAATAGTAAGTGTGTTTAAGTTGAAGAATAGTATGGTAGATTACTGCCTGTTTTGAAACTGGATGTAGATCACAGCATACTCAAAATAGGACATGCCTGTGGATCTATTCACTCTACTCTATCTACAAGGCGGCTATCGGCGGCTTTCGACGGCAGCTTATCATATTTATGTATTGAAGTATTATAATTAAAAGTTAACACAGTCTGCGAGGGGCTGTTAAAACATAGCGCTTTTTGACAGTTTAGACGGTTAGCTTATTGTAACAATTAATCGCCTCAATCTGTGTATAGAATAGACCCACTGGTAAATATATAAAATATAAAATAATTATCTATAAATCGAATTATATTTACATAATTTTTTAGCTATCCCATTTTATTAAAATAATTTATAATGCCATTGTATTGGAAAGTCAGTAGCTGAATAATAATATACATAAATTAGAATCACCTCCAATATACGTACATACTATCTTGGATAGCAACTCCAATATGCGTATGCCACGACAAATGGACCTACATAAGTAATAAAGATAATAATACACCAGGGAACTCGTACCTATAATAGTTTGTATTGCGGGCATAATTTTGTACACACTGTACACGACCGGGTCCGACCTCGTTACTTATTATTTTTCACCGTGTAACACAGTGGTCGCCTGTTTTCAAATCTCAGAACCGGTTTCGTTTATTATTAATAATAATATTTGGGCACGACGTGATGTGTATTTTGTATGAGCAAGTGTTGGTGCCTTTCATTTTGCTGTGTACGAAAAATCTTCCTTCCTAAAAACTGAGCGATGTCTAATCTCACAATTTTAAAAACGTGTAACTAATAATTCATTAAGATCTTTTGTATGTATTGCAATTTTAAGTTCGCTACCTAAAAGCAAAATTGGGATAAGCCAAAAATATCAGTTTCGAAATAATTGAACTTTAATGTTTGTGTCATACAAATGAAGTAGTTAAACTGTAGTATTTTTTTTTCATTTTAATAGTAGAATTTTTTATACCATTATTAACAGTGGGGTATCTCAGTTATCGTACTGTTGCTTTGAGGAAAATTTTATTAAAAGTAACAGCGGCATTTTTTCATTTCTCAGAGATTCATTATGTTCTTCTGGCATACTTATCTCATTTTCACTTAATCTCACTGTTGCTTTCAGGCAACGCACTCAGTACAGTAACTAGCAAGTAAATTCGCGTATAGCGACATTCGCACATGTATAGGTAGACGTCACGTGACAAAATTTCGCAATTTCCATTACGGGATATCACGCACAGGGAATTTATAGCAATATCACCTTTATTGCAATGGCGTTAGAACATAGTTTCTAGTGTCATTGTTCATTTGTGCGAGCGATATTGATATTAAAATATGAATAATGCCATTCGGCAGACCCGATAAGAAGCATCGCGAATTTATAGCAATATCACCTTTATTGTTATGGTGTTAGAACAAATTATGCCATTCGGCAGACCCGACAAAAAAGTGAGTGTAATTTTATTTTCAGATGCTTCATCCGTATTAATGTCATTGCTTTCAGGTAACGATATGTGCCTATTTTTCACTGAAAATATCTTGCGAAGGCCATCTTGTTTTCATTTTTCTTTTTCCTTAATTGACGCTTCGAATTAATTACAGGAGCGATTCTCAAGAATATTTTGACAAGATATGCTGTCGGATGTATGCATTTTAGCGTTGCTCGAATAAATGTGTGAATAGACTAATTCTTATTGGGGATATCTGACAAAATACGTATAAATAAATTGCAACCACAACCCACAGAATAGATTAAAAACATAGACGTGTGAAACCCAGTCACCATAGACCAAGATTTTTAAAACTGGTTTTTTATGACTTAATGACGGACAGGGCATAAAACGCCAGAAATAAAAATCTCACCGGAATGACGTCAAATATTATGTTATTTGAAAATCATATTTCAAAATTCTTTATTCCCTTATTTCTCTACACTCGACAATTTTACCTTCTTACAACCACACCCAGAAGGTAACGCACTTCCAATTATTTTTATGTTCCATGCTTATATATTCTTTATAACTCTACAACAGGCCCATAGGCCCGGCCCAATGACGGTAGTGTAGTGAAATAGTAATGTATTTAGTAATAGAAGAGAAACAATAAATACACTAGCTTTGAGAAAAATTGCATAATTATAGTGACCTTACCGGGAATCGAGTACAATTTACCACAAAAACAAAAATTAATACATATGACGTAAGATTTTAATGGTATGTTTGTAATATCAACATAAAAAGACTATATTTCGATCATCAATGAAAAAAGAAGAAATGATCACTAATTACTAAATGTAGAGGTGAGAAAGAATTAGCTCCAGCAATACTTTTAATATAGTACATAGATAGGTTAGCTATGTAATTAAATGTAAGTGTTTATAATAATAATATGCCATGCTTTAGCACAATTAAATAATTGATGTAAAATTTGAATGGGGATTAATTAATCGACACAACTGCCTATTACAGTTTACAACTATACATTTAAATATTAAGGTACTGACGATGCACAGAGTTCACCTTCCCATTTGAACCGTGTTTTTCAGATTCAGCATCTTTCTTTCAGCCGTGGGATCTAGACACATTTTTAGCACCAAGATTGTTTTAAAAATATCTTTCATTTTTATGTCAATCATTATATACTTGCACCTATAACAATTCATCTGGATGTCGTTAAATAAAATTAAAAAATATAAAATAAATACATCAAGTGTCCATATTTTTACTATATTTTCGTAAGATCCAAATAGGTGTACTGTACAATATACACATAGTGTGGCATTAATGTTATGTGTGCGTAGCTGTTTTAGTATGTGTTTCTTTTCAGACTCCCGATTTAAAGCTTCGTCCACAAAATAAGCTCGTAAAAAGTCTATAAAAGTAAAACGCTTCAACTTGTGCCATTGTACACACACATAATATACCTACCTATGACAGAGATAAGATATCTTTTCAGATATATATAAATTTAATCTTGCTATTAATATTATTATTTATTATTGGGGCACCTATCTGCCCATATTATTTTCCTTCACCAAGTGACTTCTCGTCTATATTACAATGGAAAAATAGTAAAATAAATTTTGAAATTGCCAAAGTGTTTCAGTAGCTAGTAATAAATTGTCGTCGTAGGTTTTATATTATATAAAGATTATAAAGCATCTCCAGATAAAATAAAGCTACAAAAGCTTGCTGAACTAAATACTTAGTAGGTAGCATAAGCTTATTAGATAAATTATAGATGCCCCAGAGAAAGCTATCATTTAATTAACTAAACACAAATTAGTATTTTATTAATTCACTTAGACGAGTTATCTGGTTAATCGATTTAAAGAAAATTGACAGCCGCACATAATAATTTGGAAGATTTTGTTTTAAGGCAAGTGTTTTTGTCAATTATTTGATTCAAAACCATTATAATGGAGTTTTACCATGTAAACGCACAGTTAAATGAATAAGAAAAATAAAGTTATTTTTATAGATGCTTCTTGTGGCTGCATTGTTCAGTTATTGGTCAAGTCTAGTGATGTACCATTTCCCGACCATGTCCGATTCTAATGAAATCATATGGGCCTTCACATTTAATTGGCTTAAACTCGACCAACCAACCAACGGCAACCACTCCAAGCTCACAGTGCTTTATCTCTCACGTCTCCACGCCAGTTATATAGACGTATACCATGGCTTCCTTGTATCTGATTAATATTTTTTTTTGTTTTTAAACTTTTCTAATGTTTAATAACTCAATACTTATTTATTTCTTTTTAGATAATACTGTTTTAATAATATTTATTTGTTTGTAAATGTCACGTTGTGAACGTTTTAAAATAATAATTTGTAATTTTCACCATATTTAAAAATAAATAAAATTTGAATTTGAACTTTAACGAACGTCGTGCAACCTTCAGTAATGTGTTGAAAGTGTACCAGAAGCAACCACCCAATTACCTAATACCCTGTTTATAACATTAAATGTGCCTGTAGAAAGTATAGAAATAGTAGCAAGTTGCAATGGCCGACCGGTTCAATTGAGGATTGGACCGATTTGAGGAGATCTAATCTTTTAACCGACGTATTAAGACACTCCCAGAAGAGCGGATAGTGACTATTGATTTTCTTCAATGAATATTTTCAGTAAGTAGATAACCAAATGGTTTTTGGAATAAGCTTGTCAATCTATCCTTCCAACACCAACAATTTTCAATGGTGGTCAATAAATTGTCCGGGTATGTTTTAATCTAGCATTTTTTAAATATTCCAAAAAACTACAACACGTAATAGAAAATTTTGCGTATGCCGAGCATCTCAATTATTAGAGATTAAAATTATTATTCACTCGGAGAGTTGCGTATCTCTGAGATACAATAACTAGTTGGAAATTCAATAAGCCCCTGCCATGGTACGTGCGTTATTTTTTCTTATTATTGTGTTCTTCAATTCGAAAGACGGTCGCTCGGTCAACGTGGCTCACAAAACAGTCAAACTTAGGTACCTACTACCACCAATAGAGATGCGACATTAGAAGACAAGTTCAGAATATTTTTATCGATATTTCAGTGATATTTAGAATCGGTACCCACATACTTATAAATATAATATAATATTGGCATTTCCATCTTCATTTTTATAAAAATATTGGAGCTCTATCCGCATATTATGGAAACGGTTTCTTCAATATATTTGATATCATTATTACTCACGCGCCAAGCTGGGTGTTAGGAGTGCGAAACACCCTGGCGGAAGGATTCAGGGGGCGGCAAAAGTCCCAAAAAAATATATGTTATTTAATTAAATTAAATAAATTTGCCAATGAAAAAGTCGCCTACGGCGCAATTTTCTTACACTTACCTACTTAATTAAATAGTATTTTATAAATTGTGCCACCGTGCTCCATCAATACAATATGTCTATCGATTTAAGACGTTTTGCATTACAATTCAGAATATTTATTATATTTTAATAGCATAATAGTTAACATATGTCAATTTTTTAATACAAAAGTATATATGTTGATGTCAATTAAATAATTGTAAGTATCTACTTTTCTTTATCTTCTGTCATATTTTCACTAAATAAATATTTGAAAATGATTAAAGTTAATTTTTGTGCTATTTTCAGTTCTATCGGGCTTAAAAAACACCCGTTATTAATAACGAATTTAAATAGTTTTTCAACAATAAGTATTTTCGAGTGATAATACGTTCTACTTGTATAAGAACATATCGCATTTTCTGCATATATTATATTTTATGAAAATCTTTTTAATATTCATACATAATTTTAGGGGACGCTGATAAGGCTTGGGAAACGCTGGTTTTAACCAAAAATATGTCAAGTGTTCAAGGTTTCGATTTTCTTTTTTTTGTCCCTGTTTCGAAAAAGCTTAATTTTATTATAAGTATTCCTATGTATATTTCTACAAAAAATGTCTGATATTTTCGTTTACAAAAGCAAATTTAACATTTTATTTGTCAATCTGCTACCGTTCCAATTCGATCCACTTATAATCCTTTTCGAAGATCACGATTTTGTAACAATGTAACAACTAAGTAGGTACCTACCCGTATATCATGAATCATTCATTATCGGCTGAATAGAAATTGATCACAGTCCGTACACGTGGAGTTGGTAAATAGAATCGGCGACCTTCGTCTCAATTACAAGAGCAGACCAGCTGCCGCAGACGTCATGATGATGGAAAACGCTGGTCCAAAATATCGCAATTGAGCTCGATTGCTATTATCATAATTGAACTTCAAAAACATCTTCGGGCTAAGGTCATTGGGTCCATTACATAGTTAAAGATGTTTAAAAATACAATCTTGAATCTATTATGAGATATAATCTAAAGTTATTAAGGTCATTATTGTGTCGATAATAAACCACTGACGAATGAAAGACCTTAAATGTTACATTATCACAGACGCGCACACAGAAAAATAGTAGTTATGGGAGGGGCACCATTTCAAAAAATAATCACAATAATTTATTCATGCTTTACCCTTTTTGCTACTTATAGCTTCTCATCGCTATAACCGAGGGCCATAGCATAATTTTTGTAGACATTCTCCCTACCGAGACACTCCGTCTCTTTAGCACACTCAGTGTACTTCTTTGAACTTATATAATATATGTATAATTGTATTTTAACTGGAGTTGTATGTTTATATTATGTTCTCTTTTTATATTTTCATTTTTATCCCTTTTACTACTTTTGTTTTTCTTTCTTTTTTATAATAATGCTTTATGTCATGTTGTGAACGTCTTAAACTTCCAATTTGTAATGTCCACAATATGTAAAAATAAATAAATTGAATTTAAAATTGAATTGAATTGAATATAACTACGGGTAGTTTTTGCGACCTATCGAATCGACAAGTCGTTATCGAATGTGCGTCGAGTAACGGTCGTAATTATTATTATGATCGTCAGTGTCAGATTGTGTCTTCCACACTATCTTATCTTTTAGACTTGCCGCGTCAGAATATTGAATCAAACGTTGGATGGATCCCATGGTTTTACCAATTCATGAGTGCCACGGGTCTTCCACTGGCATAGTTCTTACGTGAAGAATGCCGCGAGGCGAGTGGTCAACCTGATGTGAAGCCTGTACAACAACCAAATTATCCTAATTACGATCCTCAGTCATGAGGTCTCGACGAAGACATAGAAGGAGAAGTAATAATCCATTCACTTGAATAATATGTTTATTTTCATTCCTGGGAGGGGGGTCCGGATTGAAAACCCCTCCCACCTTGTGTGCGCGTTTGCATTCTAGTTTGTGGAATATTTCCTTACCTCAAATTAACTTCACTTGAGCTTTATCTACATAATTATATAAATACTAGGTACATACATACATAGTATCATAAAGGGTGCTAAGCTAAAAGAGGGAAAGGTGCGCTTTGTTTTCAAATGAGTTACTAAACTTATGTGGTTATGTTGTTTAGAATTTAATTTTCAGCGTCCCAAAAGTCCCGGCAACAAAAGTTATTACAATGTGATAAAAGTACATCCTTTATCAGGATGTTAGTGAAAATATATACATGCGAAACCAGTTAAATTTATTCTTCATCCTGGAAAATTCCAAATAATTGTGTCAATAGCGTCATATCGAATCTTGATTCCAAATGTATCCGATTAGAATCTTCAGTTGGACTGCGGTGCTGTGTGTTTGTCCACACAAATGTTTCCAACCACCACACATAGATATTTTGATACCGGATTGTTTGTTTGCCTAAATGTCCTAAATTTACTAAACACTTAAACAATGACCAACATTTTATTCATTAACCAAATGTTGCACATTCTTCGCGTCATGCTGATTTCTCACACGAAGGAAGTCGTCACGTTATGATATTACATCGTCATTTTATGTGAGTACTTTCTTTCGCGGCATCATAATTTGACAGGTTCATTTATCTACGCAAACTGTGGTGAATGGCACAACATAGTATTATTAAGTAGATGCCGGTGCAATGCCCAAAGATAACACCATGTCTATGGCGTTAACGTTAGTATGGGTTAGCAATTTGTTTACATTAAAAATGTTAATCTTAATTTTTATTCAAGTTAATCTGTGATCATATTGGTACCTCAATTGGTATTCAATGATCAAACTCTATTGCTCAAATTCTTTTTATTTTTTGACATTTTGGTACCTACCGATAAGAATATGTTGCTGTGAAAATCTTTTTTTTTAGTTGATTATATTTATCAGTAAACTGTAATAATAAATTTACACGGTGAATTTCTGCACGTGTTAAATAAACGTATGTAAATGAAAATTATTAAATTTTAATTTCTGAGAGTTTTGTACTATTTCCACAGGAATCAAGTTTAGCAAGCGGATTATCCGCCTTTTGAAATCTTCAGGCACTAGGTACATGGATATATTATTTCATGTTAACAGTTTTCAATAATGTTAAACTTTATCCTTGAAGTTTTCAGTTGTATCTAGGGATTCTAGTCCCAGGATCCCGGGATCCCGAGCTATTTTCGATACCTATGAATCCCGGGATTGATAAACATAATCCCGAAACTTTCGGGATTGATTTTTTATCAATTTTTATGGAAAATAAAATAAAAACAAAAATATAACAGAAAAAAATACCTTTAATAACAAATAACTACATTAGAAATAAACTGAGTTTGAATGAAGTTTGATTCATACCCATGTGTAAGTTGCCGATTCATTTTATTTTTTCACATAAATTAATAAAAATGAGAAAGATTGGAAAAAAACAATGCTTCGCACTATTAACAAAGTAATTCAACCATGATCTCATTCGTTTTACGGCAGTTTCATATTTGGCTGACTAATTAGATTTATGAAGCGGAAAGTACACCATGATTTGCTTTACTATTTTAAATCTCGCTAACGCATTCATTAAGTCTTTACTATCAGAAACAGCAATCTCATATAAATACTTTGGACGCTGAAGACGCACATGCGCGCAATGACCAGGGGGCCGATCGATGTAATTAACGTGCATTTTAAAGGTGCTAATTAAAAAATCATTATATAGTCAGCAGCGAATGAGTTAAATTCACATTATTTACAATATTATTTACTCCATTAAACTTAGGTATTTCCAAGATTGAACGTATGCAATATTAACAATAAATGTCTTAAATAATATAAATTATACTAGATTTATTTTTGACCGATTTGTTAATGTTATTTGTATATATAAAAATTTTATATTCATAATGGAAAAAATGCCAATCCCGGGACCAGTCCCGGGATTGTCAAATTGAAATCCCGGGATCAGGATTTTGGCTCGGGATTGGATGTCCTACTTGTATATATACATAATGTCATGTATACCACATTTATTATTAAATAATGTATTGTATGGGTATTATTTGTAAAAACCGATTCCTATGAAATAGTATAAAACTCTCATCAATGTAGGTATTATAATTTACTACGTTTTATTGATACCTATAACATATTTTTACATAATATTATTTTATTATGTTTGGTAAGTATATAAAGTTCCACTGGAACGTAATGATAATAGACCTTGTGATTAATAAAAATCAATCAATTTAAGTGGTTGATTACATGCTTATCAATCTGTGCGATCACAAACTAAATAAATGGTGTACACTTATGTAATAATAGCAATGTGCCCAGTACCTACTTACTTACGTTACATAAGTGTATAGTAATTTAACTGAATTTATTTATGTTTTTGTAGTTATATATTTTTTACTGTGGATGAAAACAATAATCATAGCTCATGTAAGGATGTATGATCCTGATAGGTCTACATCAACATAATTGTTATGGAAGTGTAAATTTTTTTTTTGACGTAGGTACGTGAAAAAATTAGAAAAAATACTAGTTTGGTTTATCTATGCTTGATATTGCGAAGAAAAAGCATCATATACTAACTTAACACTTGAAGACTAATGGAAGAACCACTAAATCCTCGAAAGCTTGTTCTGAGATATTAATTGTTAAATATTTCGAAACATTTTCTTGCTAGTATAGAATATCGTTACATATTAAATTTGTGCTTTTGATATAATATTTAGCTATTATTCAGCTATTCGAGTAATGAAGGAAAAATATTTTTTTATGCTAGTATATTTATCGAATAATACTAATAAATAATAAAGAGTACTTAAATTAGTGATGCGAAAGGAAATGGGAGTTATTTTTCTAATTATTTCTATTGAATAATATAAGTACTAAATGAAGTATAACGCATATCTATATTGATATAGAAGAAACTATTATACCTATGAGTTGAATCAACACCGTTGAATATTTGGTAAATTTTTACTGATAAACATAGAAGTAGTCACATATAAAGTAAAGTTGTCCACAACACAAATCTTAATTTGACTCTGTTAAAATGTCCCTTTAGTCAAATATTAATTATTAACAAATTTGCAAATGTAAAATTATCGTATTTATTATATAGTAAGACACTAACAGAATATTTAAGCATCAGAAATAAAGTAACCAAATGGGTATAACTACCAGTGATTTTCAACGTTTTCGTTTGGCAAAACCTTTTGAGCGTTTGGTAAAATATCGGGGAACCTCTACCTGGATGATACACATTAAGATCCAGAAGAGTAAATTACAAAATCGACATGAAATTAATAAGCATTGCTGTACTTTAATCACAAGACCACATGGAATCAAATGGCTGCCCATTACTACCTGTAATCTTTGTTGTAATGATATGTATATATTATAAATACTTACTACTACTTCACCCTGTCATACCCCAAGCGTTGGGGCATGGGGAGAGTACAAGTTCCCGCCACGTTCTCTCGGTACATCGCCAACTCTCGCTCCTCCCGCCATGTCAGACTTGCAGCGCGTAGGTCGCTTGTGTAGCACCACTGCAGGGTGAGGGAGGGCCGGACACGGCGACAGAATCCTGGAGACTGTACAACAAGGGTACGAAGTGTCGCACACTCTATACAATTTGATAACAAAATATAATTAAATAATCAAAGAAAATTAGCGCCGTAAGCGAAAAACTTGCTATGTCCACGGAACTTAGTACTCACAAAATTTATATGATTCGCACGTAGGTATTCCTTAATTTGAGGCCCCTCTTATAATGTCCTGTCCCTGAAATAACGCATGCCCAACTGGACGTCACTGGCGGGAACAAAATAAATAATATTAAAACTAACTTGAAAATAATTATTAATTTTCTTCACTTCGGATACACGAGTTTTCTTAAGAGTTTGAATATAAAGCAATCAGTAGCGAACGGTTAAGGTAGGCTATTACCGACAATAGTTATGCGTATTTGTTTTTATTGAACTAATACTGCAATTTACAGATATGGTGTTTGTTAATTTAAAAAAAAATCATCTAAACCCTGCCTAAACTAAACCATAATAGTTTTGGTATACTTTGGGTGATACGACAAAATTGTGCACACATTTTCTTTCATACTTATGTGTTTTCGTTGGATTAAGAATATATATTATACAAATTATTGGTTCATTTTTTTTTAAATTCATTATACCTTGCCTAAACCAAACTTGATAAAAAATATTATGCTATCTATAAAATGTCCAAAGTTATGTGTGATTTAATTGCATAATTTTAGATATTATAATATAGAGTATTTTTTGACTATTATCTATTATGGATCGGTTTTAATTGAATTGAAACTAATCAATATCATCTGTAAATTGCAGTCTTAATTCATTAGAAACACATACGTATTACTGACTAAGTTAATTGTGCACCATTTATGGCGGATCAACAGCCTACCTCCACCCTTCGCTACTGAAATCAATACTATGCTGATGTACCTACTGTAAAGTTATCATATTGCGTAGGTACATATTATTATTTTAAGTGATTTCACAGAAACAAAACAAAGAGTGTATCTATATTAAGTAGGAACTATCATTAGGTACCAACCGAATTCTCAATTCATCATTTTTTATTCCTTCATTCTCGAAATTTGTACTATTTATTATTACGAAAAACTTTTAATTTTATTTAATCCGTCGTATTTATATTGAGTAATGATAATGGGTATAAAAACTGTAGGAAATGTGGTCATACTCATTGTAATATAACCTTGAAAAATAAGGGTGAAAGTGATAAAAATTATTCTTAAAAGATTTTTTGCATTGACACGAATAATAAAGCAATCTGTTTGTTTATGCAAGATAAGTTATGTTCCGTGATTATAACTTTACAGCGTACATTATTTTAATTTATCGACTTGTATTCATGAGCGATGATACGCCAGGCCAGAGCACTGCTTAACCTATTAATCATTTCGACTAATTGTATTATCACGTAAAGTCGGAATGGTCTTCTTTTACGATCGGCCAAATTTTTCATTAATATTCTCATTTCTCCGGGGACTCGTGTCTGAGTCGTGGTGCGTTTGTTAATTTTGCACCCCCGGGCGAAAAAAGCGTCCGATATTAAGGTCGTTTTTTTTTCCAGAAAGACGGCCATAGGAAATGAGAAGGCATTGGTAAGGCGTTCCTTCATTCCCTTTATACTTTTTTATTACCAGGCGTCTCGTTATCACTCATCGTAAAGTGTGTTTAATCCGACGCATCTAATGCGATATCTAAACCAAGCAAACGAAAAACATTTTACCCTTAAATAGTATTAATTACTTTAATATTTTACATCTTTCTATATTAAAACTTTCTTAATTAAAATTAGTTTAATCTACTATGTATAGTTACAGCAGTTATCACAAATTATCATTGAACTTATTATAATGATCATTTTTTACAACGTTTTTATTAGCTGATATTCTTATTTGTTCGGTGGTTATTTATCCAGTACAAATCTTGCAATCGATTTTTAACTAACTTCCCGACTAGCTAGACATTTGAAACTTTTAGAATATATCAGAACACGATGCCAATGCATTTTTTTAATACTTTTAGCCATCTTTAAGTAGAATTGAATTCATTTTCAGTTAATTCTGTTTTGTATGAAAAGGCAAAAAGTTATTTCGGAAGAAATCCATAATCCAATCCACCATTATTGGTTGCTAAGTGGGTGGTCCTAGCAACTAAATTATTAATATATACGTGCGTTACTATGGAAATCAAAATTACATTTCAGTATTCTATATTTGTTTTTTATTTACTTCATATCAAGTACAAGTTTGAGCATTTTGAGCATAAATAACAGAAAATTTAAAAACGTTGTCTATAAAAAGTTCTTTTATCTTGAAATTATTCATTTATAAATTTATATGATGGTAGGGCTTATGAGTACTTAAATAATATTATTATATTAAAAAAAACAATTTTACTGTAGAGCAATAATTAATATGTTTATGAATTGTATTTTTGAAGTAATTTTCATTTTACGTAATAGAGATTATTCATATCATCATCGTATCAGCCGGTATCGATCCACTGCTAAATGAAGGCTTCACTTAGCTCATTCCACTCATATCCCGCTGAACTATTCATCGTATATTAATTTACTAAATCGTACTTATAAAATTTTTGTAGGGCATTTACATGTAAACCCTTAGTCGGTTCTACTGAATTAGTATTCTTATATTTGGAGTGTTTTTGTGTAGTTACTTACTTAACATAAAATTAACAAAAATACAGTTAGGCAATCAAAGATTTCATGTTTGAGGAATGGATAATAATCACATCAATTATTATAAGGACCAAACATGGAATGGATTTTGGTCTATCATACGTAGGTATGCCCATAGATTGGCCCATAGCAATTGAGTCACAAAAATGTAAAAAGTGTGTACCTTCATTTACTTTCACTTATAACATAATAATATGTTTTCATTACGATTTTGAACGGGAAGCATTACCAATTCCTATTTTATCACGTTTTTCTTAGCTCGTATTCTTGTTTGTCCGGTGGTTGTTTATCCAGTACAAATCTTGCAATCGATTTTTAACTAACTTCGCGACTAGCTAGCTAGACATTTGAAACTTTTAGAATATATCAGAACACGATGCCAATGCATTTTTTTAATACTTTTAGCCATCTTTAAGTAGAATTGAATTCATTTTCAGTTAATTCTGTTTTGTATGAAAAGGCGAAAAGTTATTTCGGAAGAAATCCATAATCCAATCCACCATTATTGGTTGCTAAGTGGGTGGTCCTAGCAACTAAATTATTAATATATACGTGCGTTACTATGGAAATCAAAATGACATTTCAGTATTCTATATTTGTTTGTTTGTTGCAAAATAGCAAAAAAGTGATTTGTTGACAATTGCCTTATTTGTCCTAAATTATTAATACATAGAATTGTCAAGTTTATATGATTCAACAGAAAATTTAAAGACGTGGTAGGTATATAAAAAGTCTTTTTTGTCTTGTAATTATTTATTTCCTCAACCTTCTTAAGTAAAAATCGTGTACAAATTAACAATGAAGAAACCCGCGTGACCTCGTCGTATCATTTGATTCGTATTGCATTAGTCACGACCTTTCGCAGGAGTGAGAGAAAGAGTATATGTAAATCTCCGCACTTTAAACTGAGCCATAGTTTTTCCTCATCCTCGTGCATGATGCTCTTTGTATAGTAGGATAATAGTTTGATGTTGAGCGCTGACTGAGTGCGCAAAAGAAGACCAAAACAAATTAATTTCACGATGAATGGTAAATTGAGTATTTCTTTGTGATGCTGAAAAACAATAATTAGTGTTGTTGTTTAATTTGTAGGTAACGCCTCAGTAACTTTAGCTAAATAAAATACGTTTGTTTAAGTTGAAAACTGACAATGACAGTCTGTCTTCTATAAGCTGGCGTGCCGGTTTCCCCCCCGCTTCAGCATCTATCTCGTTCCCTCCCATTGAACATTTGCAATAGTTGAAAGCGATGGCACAATACAGCCTTCTAGTGAGGTAGATTACAGCCTATTTAAAGTTGGACATCCCTGAATTATATCAATCAATCACGATTTCATACTTTTGATCAACAATTTAATGTGATTTATTTAGTGAAACAATTAGATTAATAGTTTATTATTCATTAAGGCTATACCCTCAGTTGAGGCATGGTCTAAAAAGATCATGGCTAGGCGATGCGCGAATTGTGCAAATGACGCGTGCCAAACGAAATATAATTTGTCATATAAATCCAACATGCGTCCATTTAATGTTCTGTTTATTGTTCTATTAGTAACAATAATAATATATTCATTGACATGTTTTCTTTTTCAAGTAAATGGGTAACGTTTTTTTGTCATCTTTACACGATTTAAGAATTAATACCCCCGTCGCCATCACGAAACAAATTGACGTGTTCACAGCTCGACGTTCGCTCTCCGATTGCCAGCGAGTCCAAAATTTCGTCGCACCTATAGGTTGAAAATTATTTGTCTTTTCACTGAAGTACCGTCTTAATCTACGAAAAAAAGATTTAAAATCGTTACCATATTCAAGCGGTAATTTATACGCTGCTCCCTCAAGAAAAACATTCCGAAAAACACTCATCTCCCCCTTCGCAGTTACGAATGTACCCCTCCCGTGTCCCCCTTCTCTGTGCCACCCTCCCACCCTCCGCATTTCTTATTTACGATTATTAGGGTTCGTCACGAGGATTTCATTTATTTTTGTATTTCCCGTTTATTCGATTCATTAAGTTTTATGCAGTTTTTTTGTCTTCCGGGCGATATTGTCCGCTTGGGCGGGTGCAATTCCAGAGCCTCGGCCTCTTTCTCCCAGAGCCTATTCTGTTCGCCTCATCACTCGTCGCCTGTTTATCTTTTGATTATTTGCTCCCTGTATACGGTCGTGGAAGCTTGAAGCTTAGTAATGTAGGTCTCTTTTATATCCCTCATTACGTTAGAACATAGATTATAATTAACATTTACAATAAATAGATGCATCAACAAACTATGTCTAATAATTTAATTACATAACACACAAATAAAACAATACTTATGACCCACCTTATTTTCATCTGTGTCCTCATGGCTTAAGATAACAAGTACTCCAAAATTCAGCCATCTTCAGAGTAACTAAAAGCAGATAGAGACTTTTATCACGTCACGCCAACACACGCAGTTCACTGTAAGCTTGCGCCACTAAAATGTATCAAAATCATACTTGTATTATTCGAAGATAATAATTCCATTATTATATACCTATTGTATGATTATGTATTACAATTTTATTCATTTAAAACATATTAATTTTGTTGTACGGCACGATTAGAAAAAGAATACATTATTTTATCTTGTACCTATCTACTTTTATTTGCTCGTTACATGCTATAAGTGCTATAAATAGTAAAAAATAGCGTAAAATACCATTCATATTAAGTAAGTTCTATAAAAATAAAGTAGTTTCTATGTACCTATACGTTTGTATGCCTGAAAGATAGTTACATACAGGTACATATGCCAACATTTGGATATGAAGCATCAGAAATTTTTTATGACAAGAAATGTCTCAGGAGCAGTTACCCAGGAACTTAAGTGTGATCTGGCTGAGTTTTAAAAGACTTTGAACTAAGTGTGCCCATGGTAGAGAGGATCACGGAGAACAGATAAAAATGAAATAATAAAATATAATACAAAAGCTAATATAAACTGATAGGTACACGTTATCTCCAAGAAAGTGAACAAATGAAAGCAACCCCTGTAATGCATATAGTGATACACCCTCGCCCATCAATTCAGCAATACGCCACCCGATAAAAACAACGTCAACCAATCAGGGAAAACTACTTTATTGCAGAAGAGTTTCGCTAACTATCAGACGTATAGTACAGTTTACATGACCGTATTTAACCAAATTATGAAAATTATAGCCATTTTTATCGAATTTTAAGAATTCAACTTCCTTTGAACTTTCTAAATTATATCACCCGACTTTTGAATAGGGTAAAAAGTTTAGTTATGGGAATTTGTATTAAAATGTTAATCCTTATAATCTTTAATGAATGCTGCATGGTGAAGGCATCCCTTATCTTTCTCCGCCTACGGTGATCCCAATCTCACTGCGCCCTTCACAACCACTTTGTCCTACCCACCCTCCAAGGCCTTATTACCAAAGCAAATTTAAAAGCGCTTGTACACGATTAATAAATTATAAATTCAACAACACATTTTTAGATATGTATACGTATATGAATTTAATTAATATATTACTTTTTCATTGTATGAAGAGTTAGGTTAGGTTAGGAACTTTTAAATGAATTACGTAGGTACCTACCTATTGAGAAATATGAATGCAGGTTTTGAAACAAAGTTTTTGGTCATTTTACATGTTTTGAGTTATTTATTAACAGCAGCTTAAGAAAATGAGCCTATTTTCGGGATGATCCAATGGTATTTTAATTCGCAAAAGTTAAAGTATAAAACACCCACGGTGGCCGCGCGGCATAAGCGTTGGACTATAAAGCCGTGGGTCCCAGGTTCGAATCCTGGGTCTGGCAAGTACACATATTGTTTTTCAATTTGTGTGTGTCAGGGTATGGACCTAATAGGTTGAGCAAGTGGCTGACATCCATTTCTCGTAAAAAAAAAATCTGTCAATACAAACCTCCACTCTGTGGAGGCCCATATGATCCTATCAGGATCGGACATGGTCAAAAAAAAAAAAGTATAAAATGAGTGTTTTCGGAAATATAATAATATAGCTGAAAACAGCTGCCAATAATAATTTTTGTTTGAAAATGGAAACCTAATAGAATAAAAGTTTCTAAAAAATCTTCAAAAAATATGTTCCCGGATCGAACCTGCATCCATCGGATTTCAACCAATGTGGTTTATAGAATCAAAATCCGGTAATTTTAAATCCCGAAACCTTTTCATTTTTTGTGCATTTATTTATTAGTAAAAAGATCTAGCATTGTACCTAATAATTGTTATGAATCATCATCCACCGATCCACTACTGGATGAAAGCATCTAATAGCTGTCATCACTCAGTATTTTGTTGAGATGTAGGTACTTCCACAAATTTGATTGTCTCACCGATTCAGGGAGATCTTAATAGCCCTTTGGGTATTTTAATATCTATTAGATATCACTCGATGATGAGCTTTATCCAGTGATGTAGTCTACTCCCGGGTATTTTCACGTTTTATTATATGACCAATACCCTGGTTTGCTCATATACCCATTCACCAAAGTTTCAATATGTGCGCACAATGACCAACATGTACTATCTCATACCACGATGTGATACTTTTTAGTTATTAACGGAAGTTTTTTTTAAACTATTATAAAATTAATATCGATTTCTCGCACCATAATACGCTAATATTTAAAGATAACATTTTACGTATTCAATTATTATACTAGTTCAATTAATAATAGTTATTAATAATAGGTTAATAATTTTATTGTAAACATTGGAATTTAAAAATAAAATTTTACAGTCTTTGCAATACGGGTGACATTCGGGAATTTGGTGTTTGCATTATACCTAGCTTTCTTATCGGCTTTATCGAGCTTTATTATTCTTATTTCATAGCCTATTTTGGCAAAATTCATGAATTCAAGAATGAAAACCAAACCTAACCTAATAAATAATCCAGTAAGTATATCGTCTATTATCAAAATTTGTTTGCCGCTGGATTCCTTTAAACCGACAAGAACCGTGTTTTATTTAAACATGAATTTTATCTCAGTACCATACGACCCAAATAGGTTGGACGGTCTTTAATATACGACCGTATATTTCCGATACAACATTTCAGCGAAGTGTGATACGGCGAACTGCATACGTCCAAATTTCCGGACACGGGTACAGTTCCAAATTGAAAATCCTTCAACATGCTCAATCCAATTAAATACATCAATGATCGTAAGACAATATATTATATGTCATGCTTTGCCACGTCTGCATTGTGATAGGCTATTTTAAAGTTCATATTATTATAAAGAATAACAAGTTAGATTGGTGGGTACATGCATACAATATCTTTTTTGCTATTATATTAAAATTGTATCGCCTTTATATTATCTACGTACCTATATTTTACCTGGTTGTAACTGACGCAGAAAATGGTTTTTGTTTCGACCAGCACCAAATTTACTGACGTTCTTTCTTTTTTGTATTCACCTGTTTATGACAGTTTAAGTAGCAGGTATCGGCAACATGGTATGACTGGAATATTGATCACGGTTTTATTTTATAAAATAAACTAAACCAAGCAAAAGCTGTTTCAAATTTTCCGACATTTCGCACTATACAATCGATTATTATTGATCATTTAATCATTATAATATTATGTCAATAAGCGGGATCGTTTACGATTGCCGCAGTGACGTTGCTACCTAATGAAAGAGTGTGGAAATCATTAGGGTCCAACTATATAAAGGGCTATTAATTAAATTAAACATATGCATGATATCCTTGCAATAATTACAAATAATTAAATGGTCATTTTTAAAATCTACTTAACTTGTATGTAAAAATGTTGTAACTAATAAAAATAGCAAAATTGTCTAATAACACAGTTAGGTGTAAAATGTTATGGTTTCTGCGAGAACTTCTTAACTGATTACACATCAATTTTATAAATAAATATCTCAATATGTCTACAATTATTTATTCTTTATAATTTTGACAATATTCCCCGTTTGAATTTTTTTAAAATAAAATTCTGCATAAGAAACGTATATTTTTACCATCATCACTATATTTTGCCAGAAAAACGAATAAAATAATACTGTTTATCGATAAGATTCTACTACTAACTTACACTATCTCACTTTACTGAAAATGATTTTCTTTTAAATATCAAAATGTACTTATCAGTGTCATTATCTTTCTTTCTTATTTTTTTCAATTATATCTAACATAAGCTAAGATGAATAACTAATATTTTTCTCCATTTGAGAAAAATGTATTAGTGGAAAACTACACATGATAATTCTTGAGAAAAAAATCATAAATACAATTCCCAAAAATTTGGTGTTTTCAATTTTCAAACGATATTTTTTTTAAGTAGGTACGGTACATACGTAAAAACCCTTAAATGCATACTGTACTACGTATATACAAACTTTAGTTTCGGTTTTTTGAGCAAAACAGAAATCGGTTTTACCATAAATATTATATCCAATGGTAGAGAAAGAATCTTTATTTCAATTTTGCCGATTAATCTCATTGTAAGTAGTGGTTGTTGGATATAATCCGTAATCAAATGACGCGAGCCGGAGATGATTATTTTAAATAGGCCGGATTTTAGCAGCTATTTTAACGGCTATATTCAAATTCAGTTTTAACTACAAATACAATAGATTTTGATCGGGTAAAAAATATTTCTGGATTCTATAAGGTGGTTTAATTGATTATTTTTGATAATATATATATATATATTTATTTAAGAATTCCAATATAAAAAAATAATACAGTATTTTTATAGTTAAAAGTATTATTTGATGAAAATATATAGAGAGAAAAAAATATTAAATATTTTTTAAATTATTTTATAATTTAAAATATATTATTTTTCCCGTAATTAGACCTATCCGTACCTACTTGTATATGAGTAAGAATACATTTTTTTTTATTAAAAAGTAGAAAATCATGCATTTAAGGGTTTTAAGTAGGTACAATATTTTTACACTGTTATATCGTCAATAATCATTCGATTTCTTTTTTGTAAAATAATCTACATATTGGTGTCGAATGTGGAATATTTTCTATAGCTACTTCTGTTGTAGAATAACACATAAAAGCATATACATGTAGATTATGGTGCGTTTTCACACAAATTTAATAAAAATAATACAAACACGCAGTCTTACCGAGCGGCAATGTAAATGTGGAGCGGCTGCCGGCTGAACGGAAGAAATAAAATAACTTCCCCGTCGAGAAGTGAGGAAGTAAAAGAATAAAGAAGATTGCTTATGAAACCGTTTGAGTAATGGAAAACCTCGCGGAGATGGCATACCCCCTCCCCTTTACTTCCAGTTCCACTTCCCTCTTCATGGGATTCACTCAAACTCTCTCAACACCCTTCCCCTCTCAGTGTCAGATTCCGCTTTGTAAGTAACTACTGTGAAAAAATAAAACACTTTGTCAAATTTCATCACAGACTAAGCGACACGCAATATTATGAATACTTCTAATATAGGTATTTTTTAAATTTAATTAACAATGAATAATGTTCTATATATTTTTAAATAAATATATACTTAATTGAAGTGTCTACATATCTGCGTGGCTTTCCAATTCCGGGAAGGCAAACTGTACCTGCCACCGTTTGGTTAATACAAACTAGCGGGACAGACAGCTATATTTGCAATATAAAAGCAAGAGTTTTTACGTTTACTCGGTATACCTGCTAGACTGTTTGAATCTTGTAATGTTCAATATTGATGTTAAATAAACAGCGTTCTTCACTACAACACTCTTGACTATTGGAACCCATCCTTTCACAGGATCTTGATCAAGTCACGCTGGCGAATTAGGCCTTGTTACGAGTTTTATCAACACACATGCGTTGTTTTTTTGATTACCTTTATGGATTGTCGTGGTTTGTAAAGATTAATTATTATTGTTCATACGGCCTAATTTGCTATGTGCTATAGGTGGTAGTTAACATAGCGTTTCTCTTATTAATAATAACAAATTAATTCTAGTTGTTATGCTAATGAGCACTCTCATAACAGTATCCTAGGTTCATATATAATGCAAAAAGTGGAAAGCAATAGATACGGCGTAAGTAACTACAATGTCGGTATAATTATTCTGTCTAATGCTACTTTGTGTATTATCTCCATGAACATAAACTCGCAGTCGACAACATTTAAATTACCTCGATCACTTTCACAGTGAGCAAGTACATATTATAAATTGTTAATCTAAAAAGGGCATGTTTAGTGACAAGACAGAATGAGTTCGTATGCTGGCTTCATTATACGGGTATTATTAGTTGTATCTGGCTCTTTTGTAGTCTTATCGACGACACTTGACCTGTTTACTTGTGAAAATAGAATATAATTCAAAATAAAATTTAAGATCAATAAAATCATCTAACTAAGATATACCTAAGTGTCCTACTGACTTTGATTACGACACAGTGAGTAAAGAGAAGCTCTCTTAGATTCACATTTAAAATGTTATTAAATATATTGAATGAATCCTAAAATCTACATCCCGTTTGCCATATAATAATTGCTATCACAAAATATGACATCCTTTTAGATTAGTGTTGTCTTTGATAAAATTAGGATTTTCGAAAAAATTTAGAAATGAAAACTGGGTTTTTAAGAATACAATAGAAACCAAGCTCAAATAAAGGACTACCTTATTAAATAATGGACGAAAGCTGTATATTTTTTGCCGTTCACTTACTTGTGCCGCAATACTAGCTGCCGGGGTCTATGAATGAATTAATTATATTTATTGAAAGTCTTACTTTATAATATATAATTATTCAAGTTTACCAAGTGGCCATATTAGGTATATTATATCGAAATAACAATATAATACCTTTATCGTCAAGTGAATAATTACTGATCATATCCAGAGTGATCGAAAGCCATCAAACTGTCACTGGATCGACGGATAAACTGATTTCGCTGGAAATACTTTTAAATGCCCGCTACTGAAAGGTTAGAAATCAAAGACTGCTGACCGGGACTTTAAAAATAACCCATAATGTAACCATGTCCAATTCATCTTCTGCTGAGACACATTATTCATGGAGTTCTACCCTCCATAATAAGTTTTAATTATGTATCCCACGAATTTTCTGCTCTTTATAGTATCAAATAGCTCTAACTGCATTATCTGCAATACCATGTCATTTATTATTTTATCCTTCTACTATACTTTAAGCATTATGTTTATAAAAGTACCAAAAACTCAAACATCTATCCCATTTTGCAAGATACTTTATCCATAGATAACCCATGCTTCTATACCATACAAGATAACTGAAATAACGTAACATCGTATTATTAACCTGTACGCAGTGATGTCCCGTGGGGGTAGGCAGATGGAGCGTTGCCTGGGGGCGGCAAATCGAGGAGAAGCATGTGGAATATACATAAATACCAATTATTATTTAAAAAAATTCAACTCCCTGGTTTTGTTGGGCTCGCGATGTTTAGTTTACTTCCGTTGCCCTTCGGCGTCCTTGGTGACCAGAAACGACACGTGCAAATTTATGAATTACAGTCTTAGTTATTAACCAGTACCCATGGAAGTTGCGTTGGTCGTCGAAATTAAAGATGTACCCTCCTCTTCCAGAGCGTCCACCTACCACTCCGGTCCACGATTTTAGTCTGTATCGAAGCGTCACGCCGTCATCGATTATCAATTTAATGATTCCCAAACCTTTGCGATCTTAAACTGAACATATTACAGCAGAACATATTTCTAAGATATTGGAGTCATGAAAGGATGATAAAAAATACTGTATGAAAAATGGGGCGGCATTTTGTCTAAGAACGTAACTGCCTATACGCATACAGATAACTCAATTCAGGTCGTTGTTTTACATATACTTAATAGATTTTTCATTGTAAAGAAAATACTTGGAAATACAAAATTTAAAAATAGATAATACTTAAAGCAGCAAAAGGAGTCAAAGACAGTTATTATGAAACTATGATGATTGTGACTATTAAAATTTAACCCATAGATTTTTCTGACGTTCTTATTCATGTCCGGAAATTTGTACGAGTGCAGTTGTCTGTGAGCTCTTTTACCGTAAATAAATAACCATATACTATTGAGATCAAATTTATGTCTAAATAAAACACATCAAAACGTAATAAAAACTACCGGTTTACAAGAGAGAGACTAAAGAAAATAGGTACATAGGTAAATTAATTAGAAATACAAACATGACGTAATGACTTATTGATTCTAATAAAATAGGAATATTATTGTCTGCGATGCTTCACAAATAAAGCGTCATTTTTTAGTGATACGGTGAAATGTAACACGTACAATAATTTAAGTTTAAGATCTACGTTGTGATGTCCATGTACCTTCTCAGTTTTAATCAGAATTCGTACCGTAAGTGTAAAACCAAGACATGTGCAAAATACATATTTTGGATATATTAGGGTTTGAAGTCTTCGTTTTGTTAGGACAAATAGAGTTTCTAAAAGAAACCATAATATTTGGTTTATATCTACATTATATTGCATGTTCTTTCAGTTGCTTCAATTTTACATTATCAGGTTCACGACATTTGTTGTTTCGCATTTAATCTCGAAATTGAAAAATTTGTACATGGCTTTGTTTTATACTCACGGTGCGACTGTTATGGCGGAGAGAAGAAGCGAACATCTAAACAAAATTTTCTTTATAGTAAATGTTGTACGAATCTGTAATAGGTATGCTTTCTCGCAAATGGCTATAGTTCTGTTCTTGATTATTATTCAAAGGTTCTCCTCGACCTCACGTCGCTTCATCTAAGATAACAACCAATGAGCTTCCGCTGTGGAATAGATATGCGAGCCTCAAACTGCATTTATTCGTAATGTAAGGCTTTCCTCAGCGGAGTAGGGTAATTTTTTCACCAATTTCATTTATTTCATTAGCCGATCTCGTACTTCGTAAACCTACTTCTCCTCGTCCCTTTCTTAGTAAATCAAAATGATCGAATTTAAATTATTAACCAAATCTAGCAACCCGATTAAAGCCTATATTTTACATACCTAAATGTGACCTGTAACCTCGCAATGTCAATAGTGATTATTAGCTTTATTTACCAAGTATAAAAATAAGAAAAAAACTATTTACCATCTTTCCGCTTAGGCAGAGCATATGAGCCTTCATAAAATGTATATAATTAATAGTATTTAGATACTTGTGCGAGGAATGGTTGTTTGCCATTCATAAAACCCATTGATATACCTCTGGTCTTACACTTGGCAATATTTTAATTAAATTATTTTTTTATTAAATTAACAGTACGTACGCAAGATTAAGGAATGCATTATTTTTTATTAACAGTACATATAGGTAAATCATTCTACAGTGGCACCATAGGCAATTCGCGCGTGTATTGAATTGCTTGCGACAATGCCTGTTTCAATGCTAGCAAACAATACCACTACAACTGCAAGCCGCATTTGCCGTACCCATGGTGCCACTGTAAAACGATTTACCTATACCTACTTTAAACATCAGAAAAATACATGCATTAGAAAATATTCTGGAAAAATTCGAAATCGAAAAAAATGATTTTTATTTGTAAGTACATACCTATGTATGCCCACGATGACTGACTGGTAACGTCGTGTCGGCTCATAATTTGGTGGTTCATGGGTTATTTTCAAGGTGTGTTTGGACCCAGAGTGTCAATCTAATAGGTTAAGCAAGTCAAAAAACAAAAATATATTCATACAACCTCCAATCAGCGGAGGCCCATTTGATCCACAAATCAAACATGGTAATGCAATACTTAAACGTATAATATATAATACAATATGATACAATAACGTTTTTAAGGTTGTTCCAAATTATGATGGTTTAATTAAGAATATTGCATTCTCTTTCTTTTTCATTCTTTCAACCATGTCCAATCCTAATAGGATCATATGGCCCTCCACAGAGTGGAGGTTTGTATTAACAGATTTTGTTTTTACGATAAATGGATGTCAGCCACTTGCTCAACCTATTAGGTCCATACTCTGACTCATACACAAACTGAAAAACAATATGTGTACCTACTTGCCAGAACCAGGAGTCGAACCTGGGACTCACAACACTATAGTAATGCACAACGTAATGCACATATTGTTTATTATTCTTTAAAAGAAAATAATTTAAATGAGAAATGTCATGAAATTAAAAAAAAATACCAAAAATCAAGACGGATTATTAAAGGTTAAAATATGTAAAGGTGTAATTACTAGACAATTAAAATAACAAACAATCTTAAATCTTTTGAATGAAAATAATGTGACACGCGTCGACGTCACTGTTTCAGTAAATCCCGAGGCACAGTTTAGGATCTGAACGTCTTTGGGACCTTGTGGTAATCCTACTAAAGTCCCTATTTTAAGTCTCCGCTTACCCTTAACTCGCATATTGCATAATTACTTGCTTACATCACACGGATAGTCGATTAATATACCTATCAGATTAATCTATTTCTTTACCATACTACTAATCGTAGTAGAAATCTTATACAATATTAATGGAATATTAATTCTTTAATTCAACCATATTTATTCAAAGAATTATAAATCAAGATTTTAGACTGTTCCATTCATTATTGAACATTGGTAGGCACCAGAATGCTGGGCACTCAACAAACAGGATGAGAGAAATATGGATATCTTTGAAAGGAGAGATTTGGGGCTATTCAAGAAAGTGACATTTGGAAGTCAAAGTATAATGGGAGCTGTACACACTTTATGGGTACCGAATTTGTACCGAATGCGACTTGAACCCATAACCATCATAATAATTAAAAACGTTCTTTACCAATAAATATAATTTCTATTCACGCTGAAATTTTCGAATAATATGAAGTGTTTTCAAATTCGCTTAATAATGGCGAATTTTTTTTGTAAGTTTGAATCAAAGTATTAGTAATAATTGATAGGTAGGTACTATAATATCCATACATGATTCATAGATTTACAATGTTCATTTTATTTTCTAAAACTCTTTCCTTAAGCACTAAGGTGCATGGTTACTACATCAGTCCCTTGCAGCATCGCTTCGGGACAAGGAAGTGTGGCACTAAAATCTTTCCATTTTGACACGTTTATAGCGTCATGGAAGGCGGCCGTGCACAGACCGCGGCTGCATATACATGGCGGGTGGAGATGGGGAAACTCAAATCATTGTTCATTGTTAAGATGAAAATATTGATATTGGTAATTGATTGTTTTATTAGCGTCTGACAGTATTTAACAAGGTTCAATTAGTTAAATGCAATAGAGGAATATTATATTAAAATACATACTTACTATATTTATGTTTCTTATATTCCGTTTATAAATATGACATAATTTGATATCTAAGTATTGTCAGAGTAAATAAATGCAATACCATAGATAACCCAAATTTAAAAATACTGTTTTGGCTAGTGATTTCATATTTCAGAGTAGACTCGTAGTTTTCTTGTTATCTACTTAAATCAATGACACGTATGCACTACGCATAGAATATTATGATATTCTGCAAACAAAACTGCGAACAAACCAAACAGAGGATTCCATAATTACGCGAAAGCTATCCCATAACAATATGTTTGGTCTCTCCAAATCATTTTCAAAAATGGTTCAAGTTATGAATAATAAGCTTCGCAAAGTTCTTACCTGTAACCAGATACATGCTTAAACCTGTAATATCATAAAAGCTTATACCTGTATATTATATGGAAATATAGTGTTATAAAATCAATAACTTTCCTTTGCTGGTGCTAAATTTAACCGTGAACATTATTATTTATTCATTTCGACGTTACATAATAATCATCGGTTTACGAGGCTCTGCTAGTATTAATATAATGCGCTTCATTGAATATTTAATTTTACCAAAACAGACACCTCCATTCGATAATTCAACCTTTGATACAATTTGTGCCTTAATTTATTCAATTTCCTCGTAGGATACAACTCTCAAGGGAAACTGTCAATCAATAAAGCTCCCTAGACAGAGCTTTCCAATGAAAGCTTCACATAAAAAATAGTTATATAAGTTAAATAAGTTCCTTTTTTTTAAATTTATCAAATTTATTGAATTTATCAAATTATTAGATTATAAAAATGACTTACAAAATGAATGACAACATTTTTTTAACAATATTACACGTGGTTTCAAACGCATATTCATACGCAAAAATGTATATTAAATTTAATATACTACTAAGCCGTATAACTAAACCTTTTTCTTTCAGTTTTTGCATATACCAGTAATATAATATTTTTTATTATGAGAACATACTTGTAGAGCGGTATTATATTAACCGATTTTTTAGAATGAATGTCTGTGACCTATTCACCCAACTCATTAGTTCCTTGATCCAGGTCAAATACACATTGAAATAACAACATGTAACTTTTTTGTCCGTCACCCGCCGCTTCAGGGATGGGTGCTTTATACACGATCAATACATCACCGTGAAGATATGTCAGTAGTTACGAGGTGCCAATACATTTTGGGTGAAATCTGGTACTACGATTTTTTGGTAACTTTTTGGAGATACATATATGAAAATTTTAAACATCTACCAGCTACCTATTAGAATATTTTTTGAAAAATGTATATTTCTATGGTTTTTCCAAGTATTTAATGTTCAGTAAATTATCTTGCTTTCTTAATTCTTGTATAAATTATTCATTGGTAAAAAAATAATAAATAAATATATATACCTATTCATTTGAAATCATTAATAATCAATTAATAGACTAACATAAATGCAATTATAACTCAAATATACTAGATCAATATTTACTTTACACGTTTGATTCTAAGAGGATCCTAATAAATGTATTCCTAATATGGGCTTCTACAAAATGGATGTCAGCCATTTTCTCTACCTATTAGTTTCGAACGCTCGATCCATACTCTGGGTCCAAACCATATATTATAACTATTAATTATAAGCCAACACGTTGCCGTTTGGCCATCTTGGGCGTGCATTAGTATGTAGAAGATTAATCATTATAATTAAGTTTTCATTCATTAATCATGTACTTATTGTTATTTGTGGCGGCAAAATTGAAAGACGGAATGACATTTTTTTTCAAATTTAAACTATGGAAAACTTAATGCGAGATCCGTTATCCGATCAAACAAACCATCTATGATGAATTTATTAATGAAGGTTTCAGATAGGTATTATCATCAAAAGAAGAAAGCACACTGTATGGAGACCGAAATGATTTGAGTAGCAGACCGCTCCCAAATTTTAATAGAATGTATTGTAACATATAATATTAAACCTATGTATCTACTGAATTGAAAATCTGTGGGTATATGGAAAATAGGCGAAAGTTAAGTGTACCTAACAACGTTGCAGATTTTAACTTATCTTTTTTATATTATTTACCTAATACATTGCTTATATATTAATTTGTTGTACTTAAAAAATATCATTGTGATAAAATAGTACAATAATATACATATGAACCCTGGGCTCGTAAGCACTGAATGTTAAAATTTGCAGTAGGTACCTACTTTATTTCCTCACTTCAAAAACAATTAATTTATTTTGACTTATAATTTGGGAAGCTCTTCATCGGATGATGTTGATTGAAGTGTTGTTTACTCATCAAAACTTCGCTTTGAATTTTAATGAGTAATAAATTCTCACTGATAATGATAAATTCAGCAGGAAGTCAAAATCCGTGAGATAATTAGCCTATATATAAATCGCTACCAATTTAATTTGAGAGTTGGTGACTTTTTTTTAATTTTCTTGCAAAAAAATCTTTCGGGATAATAAATAATATAACACTTAGGTACATACTTTATTTATTTATGTGAGTGGATTTTCATATCAGTTGTCACCGTACTTTTGAGTACTAAGTGAGTAGATTAGATACCAAAACATAAAAATAGTATTTAAAATATTTGCTAATTACATTTTAAATGAATACATTCTTCTTCTCCGGTACCACAGCCCCGGATGAAGGTAAGCCGCCTCTTGCAAACTCCTTCATTCAGCACAGTCTACCCCAATCTTTCTCCAGTAAATCACTACTAGCAAAACTCCTGAACAAATAAATACCTTTAACGTTTATTATCATATTAATATCTCAGATTTTTTATCGTCAATCTTCTTGCAAGCATTCATTATTTAAAAAAATAATTACTTTGGTTTTAGACTGATACTTTTAGTATTAATTCTATATAAATATAACATTTAGTAACAGATTAGTTATTTATTTGTTTTTTATATGCTATGTGGCATACCAGTTTTGGCCAATGCGTCACATATAAAACTCATATATTCTAAACATCATTGAGATTAAGCAAATGGCTAACAAACATCTGTCATAAAAATCTGCTAAGAAATATTTTCGAGACGTCAATAAGGACACATGATTGTAGTAGGTATAAACTATCCTTTGCATTCGACATTATAATATGTTTCCTTTCATAATTTCTATTTTCCTTTCGATATTTTATCATATGAATATCCTTCTCCAACGCATACCTACTCTATTAAAGCCTGAAGTCATTTCTGCTTTTAATTTTTTTTATTATTTTCTCTCATGTGTCATGGTTTCTGTTCCATGCTACTAATTAATGCGCTATATAAAGACGTAGACATTTTCAGTGACATGCAAAATTTTGTATAAAAATATATTTATTGTTCGCTTTTTTTAAGATTAATCTTTGCTTTGAATTTGTATTATAACCTATTTTACAATGTCATGTATTAAGCATATTGGATTATTAATTTGTTATGTTGGTATCTACATAATATATTTTAAATAAATTCATAAATATGTGATAGCTCTAATGATAAAATAATATAAAATTCGTCGCTATTATAAATTATAATCTGTCCTATCATTTCAAAGGGCACTCAAAATATATTATTCCCTTCGGCCTAGATACACAGGTATAACTCAATCTTCGTCCCCATTCATTGTTTTCTTTCCCTCTGGCCATGTTCATAATTTAATTAAAACAATCAATTCACTTTTCTTCACTCTGACTTTGTTGTTTTAGGCCCTTTATCTACTTATCAAAATGACCTGTTACTTTTTGACTGTTGTACCAAACGATTCATTCAAAGAATTTAAAGGAAAAATTGTAATATCATATCCAATTAACTTTAAATGATAATTAGAGATATAAGTTTATTATATAAAGCATCGTTTCAGTGCGAAATAAACGTACCTATCCATCATATTATATCACTAAAATGTATTGTTTCGGTGTAGGTATACAAAATTTTCTCTATTGTATGCATGTATTTTATTCACATATTATAATATTATAATAGTGTAAAAAAACAGAAAAATCCACCAAACCTCTGTGGCATTTTATTTTAACAACACAAACATACACCCGTCCAAAGGAACTCGCCCCGCTTTACACTCGGTCTTAATCAAACGTATCACGATGCCCTACATTTGATGTGAAGCATCAGCAGTTTTTTTACGCCTGGGAATGTCTCAGGAGCAGATACCAAAGACTGAGGTCGCCACGTTCTCAAGTGAGGTTTGGCTGAGTTTACTGAGTTGATTTAAGTTAATAAAGAGTGCCATGGGAGAGAAAGGCTTGGAGAACTGACAAAAAAGAAAAAGAGTTTAATTATATTTTTGTATTATAGCAAAGCTAAACAATGCGGACATACAAAACTATCTGAAGAGATCTTCACGCGCGCAATAAGACGCCGCAATTTTTTTAAAGTTCTAAAATTGGGCTTTGTGGCGACCAGGCCAGTCGGCCTGTCTGTCTTGTATTGTCATATTTAATATATTTTTCATTGTTTTTATTAATGTTTAATTTTATCTCATTTTAATTACACCCACAGTGGCGAGGTTAATAAAGCAGTCACATATGTAGCCATTAGATAACAATAGTTATTATTATAGTGAGCAAATAATCCAACTATCAGTAAGTATATTAATTATGTTGTATAAAAAATTCGTACGTATTAGTACCTACATCTGTTTTAAAAATCGGTTCCATTTCACTATATTAGAAGTTGAACTTACACTCTATTAAAAAAAAAATCGCAAATAATTCATCATAATATTATATAAGTAGGTACTTACACAATAAATTTTGTAAAACTTAACGGAGGTTATTATTAAAGTAATTACACACTTTTAAAAAATTGTATAATTCGATACTCTGCTAAACGTTAAACATTGAGAGTTAAATAAGTATTTGAATCAGCAGGCTGAGTGAATGTGTCGTTTAAATTCGTTTGTAAATTATTGTGTTATTAAAAAAATACACCTCTCAGAATTTTTTTTACCGTTTAATATAATATATTAATAGTATATTTATATTTATTATAACGTGAAATATTTAAGTTGAATATAACGTAATTTTATGGCATTATAAATATTTGCATACAGCCAGCCTTCTGGTTGTAGGAGGTTTAGCACAAATAGTTGTATGTATTAAGAAAACACGATATCACACAATTAAAAAGTAGACTATTCTTAAGAGCATACATAAGTAAAACGGCAAATAATTTTCAACAATAGGTCGGTCGAAATTCTGATGAAATGAAAAAAGATAAAAACGTTATGCATGTACTCGAAAAAGAAGACATGTCAATGAATATATTATTATTATTACTAATATAACAATAAACATAACACTAAATGGACGCATGTTGAATTTTTATGACAAATTATGTTTCGTTCGGCACGCGTCATTTGCACAATCCGCGCGTCGGATAGTTACGATCTTTTTAGACACACTTAAGAAGATACGATAATTATAAACGCAGTCATACCATCACACAATTAATAATTACAAGATAAAAAGAACTTTTAAATACAACATTTATTTGTAAATTTTCTGTTGAATTATTATGCTCAATATGCTCAAACTTGTAGGTACTTGATATGAAGTAAATAAAAAAAACAAACAAACAAATATAGAATACTGAAATGTCATTTTTATTTCCATAGTAACGCACGTACCTATATATTAATAATTTAGTTGCTAGGACCACCCCCAGCAACCAATAATAGTCTTTTTACGGATTTTTCTGAAATAACTTTCCATACAAAACAGAATTAACTGAAAATGAATTCAATTCTGCTTAAAGATGGCTAAAAGTATTCAAAGAATGCATTGGCATCGTGTTCTGGTATATTCTAAAAGTTTCAAATGTCTAGCTAGTAGAGAAGTTAGTTAAAAATCGATTGCAAGATTTATACTGGACAAACAAGAATACGAGCTAATAAAAACGTTGTAAAAAGTAGACTCTTCTTAAACAATAGGCATATCTGTATCACCAACAAATAAACAAATCATCGAACGAGTTAGAAAAGAAAAAAACATACACCAGCTGTGTTAGTTAGCGAGTCGACGCCACGCCGCGGCCTGCCCCTTAATCAAGCCAAACGATCAATAATTCCTCCGAGGGCAGGGGTTTAATTAAACTCTCCTCGCACATTCATTAGTTTTGTTAGCGGGCTCATTCCTCCGTAAACAATGCACTTTACATTTTGATGTTTATCTCGTTTTGATTCGCCCTGCGCCGCCACTCACACTCACCCACATCTGACAATGACCACCACACAACAATTAAACGGTTTTATATTGTTATTTATCTATCATTGTACGTTACGTGGTTACGAATAGCCAACTAGACTTGTCTCTAGTGAATCCAATCCCGAGCCAAAATCTTGATCCCGGGATCCCGTGACTGGTCCCGGGATTGGCATTTTTTTTCAATAGTTAATATAAAATTTCTATATATTCAAATAACGTTGATAAAATCGGTCAAAAATAAATTTAGTATAATTAATACTATTGAAGACATTTATTGTTAATATTGTGTACGTTCAATCTTGGAAATACATAGGTTTAATTGAGTAAATAATATTGTAATATGTATAAATAATAATGTGAAAATTAAAATTAAAAAAATAGCAAATGCATTAAAAAACATGGTGGAATCACTTTGTTTTTTCCAATCTTTCTCATTTTTATTAATTTATCTGAAAAAATAAAATGAATTGGCAACACATGGGTAATAAATCAAACTTCATTCAAACTCAGTTTATTTCTAATGTATTTGTATGTTATTAAAAGTATTTTTTCTGTTATATTTTCGTTTTTATTTTATTTTCCATAAAAATTGATAAAAAAACTCATTCCCGAAAGTTTCGGGATTATGTTTACCAATCCCGGGATTCATAGGTATCGAAAATAGTTCGGGATCCCGGGATTGAAATCCCTACTCGTCTCATAAAATGAAAAACCTTAACTCACATTCTTGTCAAAATGTAGTTAACGTTAGGAAGTTGTTTGCTTACAAACAGCGCTGTCCAACTTCTTTTATGCCGCGGGCCATTTTTTCTTTAGCAAACATTTCGGGGCCAAAGAGGATAGATAAATGAAAAGTCAGTAATATCAATTCAAAATTTATTTTTTTATACAAAAAAAAAACAAAAAAACACTTTTGTTCATGCATAGATTGGTAATGGCGCTTTAAGTTGTTTTCTTTGCACACAGCCATAGTTTGTAAATATTCTAAACACTGTGGCTTTACTTTGTTAAGAATACATGGATAATCAATCTCCCACCGTTCTTGAAATTCTCAATTCTCAATTTTCAACATCAATCTTTCTTTTATTAGTAGTACTCATATTTAGGGAATGTTTAAATAAACGAATAAATATGAAATTCAATTGTGGTATATCACACTTCACAACTTTGTCAGTCATAATTATTTCTTTTCTTTGAACTAAAAATACAATTTGCAGATAGTGCTGGTTAGTTTTTAATATTCAATTAAACCCTGCTCAAACCAAACCATAATAGATTAAATATGCTATGGGCGATCTGACAAAATAGTGCACAGTTTTTCAGTCATACTTATTAGTTATCGTTGAATTAAGAATACATAATATCTATCATAGACGGTGTTGGTTAGTTTTTTTTAAATTCATTAAATCATGCCTAACAAAACCATAGGCGGTAACAAATATTATTGTATCTATAAAATATCTAAAATTATCGATGGTTCAATGGCATAATTTTAGATATTTTATAGATAAACGAATATTTTTTGACTATTATCTACTATGGCTTGAGTTAGGCAGGGTTTAATTGGATTTTAAAAACTAACAAACACTATTATATTAACACATTGGAGTCTTAGTTTAATGAAAACAAATACCTTTGACTGACAAAGTTTAGAGTGCAGCTTGCCAATATCCACCAGTCGCCATTGAAAAACACTATTTGTGTAACGCCCACGATGGTCTCAGTCCTTACTTCCACTAATATGGATACATTTCAATAATTCCAGTCATATATCATCTAAGTATATTAAATTAAAGAAAATTGTTTTCCTCAATAAAATAAAAAGGTTGTGCTGAAAAAGTCAGTAGATGTTCGTGTCCTCCTGGACTAGTATATCAGATCAGCACTGCCTTGGATATTGAGCCACTAATGGATGTTGCTTAGCCAAGAGAATCTTCCTTACCTTCTCCTGCATTGTAAGAGTAAATTGGCTAGAGGAAATCATATTTCTCATTATCTTAATCATATCCGAAGTATTCAACTTTTTTATGTTTAATGGTAGCCATAAAGTATAGGTAAGTTGTCTTGGAATATTGACAAGTCTTAAATATGTACACTAGTAATGAAATCAGTCCAGAAAATCCTCACCGTCCATCGATAAAGTCACATCTTCTAAATACGAATCTAACGTCTTTAAATACTTTATGCGTAAACGAAGCCGGTCATACTCATTATTAAATTATGAGGTTCTAGGGGTATATTATAATTATTTAACTCATAATTACCTAGGGCTAAGATTAGACTTATTTAATTTAAGAGGGCAGTATATATATAGCCAACCCCCCACAGTTATTATTAAATTAAATTAAATGAAATTGTCATTTCTGCTCAAGTGGGTCTATTCTATACTTATCGAACACTAAATTGATAAATAGTATCAAACTTAGGGTAGGTTTGTATCAAAATATTAGCACTTATTGTAACAATTACACGAAGCCGGTTTTTATTGTTGCAATAAGTGCGATATTTTAACAGCAGCAAGATAGGTGCTGTTAAAATATAGCACTTATTGCAACAATAAAAACCGGCTTCGTGTAATTGTTACAATAAGTGCTAATATTTTGATACAAACCTACCCTAAGTTTGATAATATTTTTCACTTTATCACTTTAGCGGTCGATAAGCATAGAATAGACCCACAAGACGGAAGTACATTATAGATATCACACTATGAGATTATTGCAAAAAGTGTTTTATGTGAATAAAGTTAGTTATTAACTATGTTAATAATTGAGCCCACATTTTCATGCATTGGATCCAAATTCACCGATTGCTTGAACCGGATATAACCGCGAGAATCAACCCCATGGAGCATAATGTAAACAGTCTTAGGTACCTCTACTCTTACTCAGTACAAGACCAAGAAATGTATTATAAATAATTTACATGCAAAATGTTGGATACATACAATAACTGTAGGCAAAATTAATTCAATTTACAGGTTTATTTTTTTAGTAAATGATATCTCTTCTCTCAACCCCAGCATTACACAGAAAAAATTCTTACCTAACTAAACACTTTAAACCTTTTTTTAGTTTATTGTAGCAAATATTTTTTTATTTATTCTTGAGCTAAGCAGGCGACCTTTTCTGTTACTAACTCCATCCACACAGCGGAAATAAATGGAAATTATTTTGTTTGTATGAATTTTTTGAGTGAGTTGAATTGTGTTCCCAATTATATAATGATGTGGTCAAATCAGATCCTACCAATTATTTCAGATGTTCTGTCTCCAAACCAACCACCAACATTGCCACTAATAACATTATATATTATGAATAATCAGTAACGTCCCGTAGGGGTAGGCAGATTGAGCGTCGCTTGAGGGCGGTAGTTACCCAAAGGGCGGCAAATCGAGGAAAATCATTAGGTATATTGAAATAGCTACCTAAACTTAGTAATAACGGAAATAATTTAAAAAAAATCTGCTAACTGATTGGAAACAAAATGTATTAATTAAGTACTATAATAGTTTTAACAGGATTTTCTTGTCGGGTTAGTGATATCTAGTTTACTTCTGTTGTCCTTGGACGTCACGTTCTTGGTGAACAGCAATGACACGTGTATAGCTAATTTAAATATACCCAAATATGTTTGCCAGTCACTCACGAGTTTTGAAAGTAAAGTTGTCAAGTGTATTTTTAAACGTACCTACTACTATCTGCAACCGGGGACTCGCAATATTGTCTATTGAGCGGCTCTCGTGGTGCAGTGGGTAAGGCGCTGGCCTTCCACCCGAGAGTTCTGGGTTCGATTCCCGGTCATGACAAAAACATTTATGTGTTTTTCTCAAAGCCTGGGTGTTTGTGATTGTTCAAAATTACTAACAACCACCTTGTACGAAAAAGCAAGGACATGGTTATTAATAATTCTAAAAAAAAAAAATATTGTCTATTGAAGCAGAGATGGCATTTAAATTAGATTTAATCGTATATATATATATTTAGTAATGAACCTATACAACCCATTTCTTAGATATTGGAGTCATGAAAGGATGATATAAAGTACTGTATAAAAAAATGCGGCGGCATTTTGGCACTGCCTCGGGGCGGCATTTTATCTAGGGATGTCACTGTGAATAATAATATATAGTACCTAAATCCTATGTTAGGTATAAGTATTAACAAAAACTATAAAAAATAGCCGAGTGAATGTTATCATAAAATATTATTAACTACTAGGTACTTACTATACACTGTGACACGGTTGAGCTCATCAAAACAGTCGCATGATCTAATATGCCATCATTGTTTTAATCTACGGTGAAAAAAAAGTCTTGGTATTATATTGTTTCTTTTGTAAATGCATACAAAACGAATGAATGCATTGATATCAGTGGTTTACAACCAACTATGTGTGCTATGCCATGTATTGCGACTCACTAACTAACTCAAATATGCGAACAATCTAGCATATCCTCATAATTACATATAGTCCTACACGAAGTTTTCAGTGAATCATAGGGTAATGCTTTCATCCATCAATGATTACAGTTTTTAAAATAATTTATGTTGCGACAGATGTTATTGATAATATTACCTATACAGCAATATTACCTTTGCAGCGCATGGTACGAGTATTATAATAATGAATGTGTCCTCGGTGAGGCTTGGGGTTGATCGATTTATGACTGTCGGTCTGCAAAAGGGTAGTTTCCTAACCAGCCTAAGAAGTTTTTTTGAATGCACTTCCATTTTCGAATAAACATTTTTTTTTTCCAAAACTAAACAAATCCAAAACTGAACAAATCCTAATAAAGAAACTGTAAAAAGTGATTTACTGGGAGTAACATCCATAATCATTGAACTTGAGTTCGGACACTTGCTAGCATAATGCAATGTCACCAATATTACTAGCGCTGGCACTGACATCCATCTTGCAAATATATATGTACCTAATTCAGAGTTAAGCGTGACACTAGTATCTGGTATGTAGGTGCACACTTAAATTAAAACCTGTATTTGTGAGCCTGTGTATCTTAAGTCCAAAAATAAAACTTCAGAAAAAAACGCAATTTAGGATTTTCATGCTCTTATGTCAATAGACTTAATTATTGTTCTTCTCGTACCCCCTCCTTTTGGAGGTAAGCAGTAATCAGGTTGATCTTTGCTCTATCATCTGCTACATGAAACATTTCGGTGGAGCTGCACTCGTACCAATCACGGAGGTTCTTGAGGTCGTCCTAAACTTCAGGTTTAGTTATGAATAGATTCAATATTGTGACTTGGCTCTGAAAAATATGATACAGTGGGCTTACAATATGTACTTACTTACTTCATTGTCTCCATGCACTTAATTTAAATGTACTTACGGCTTTATTATTGTCAGGTTAGTGTTATAAAAAAAAATGTGAATTTTCGATCTGAATAATATTTACTTAACTAATTTTAAATAAAATTGGACGACACACAGGTTCTTAGATAAAGAAATATTAATATGTCTAGAATTGTGAGAGAATTTAAATCACACTTAACTTGTGCGGCCCCGTGAGTGATTATAAAAATATGTAGTAGGAAATCGGCTTAACTGCTAAAAAGGTTGTGGATCACTCTTTTAGTTGCAGTTTTACTCATGCTGCAAATTCACCTCCACGATTAATTTGTCGACCATTATATTATAATTATGGTGTCACTGTTTCAATTAGTAAGTACTTCTTGAGATATTATCAATTGATAATGTTAATACACGCAAGAACAAAGTGATTTATCATGTTTTTTCGAGTATCGCTCCGCTTGTATATTGTAATTTTTGTATTATACTATACATAAATGGACGATATAAATCTTTGACTAATTTCTAACCATAACCACAGTAATTATGATTAATTGTAGCATACATATAACAGGGGCGGCTCTTCTTTTGGGTACCTAGGGGACAGACCCCGGTCCCCTCATCGTCATTCTATAATCAATATTCAATTGATATTCATGTTATACGTTCCTACCATAATACATTGATTTTGTATAAATTAATTAAGTATCTATTTTATTTGCACTGTTTACCCATCCCTAATTCTTGTTTCGTGGCGCAACCCTGTTAATGCTTCAGTCTATCTACGTAGCAGGTACGTACAACGATAATGTCGGGTCACAGTTCTGAGAACTTTCCGAGTTCCCTTGTAGCCGGGACCGTCTGGAATGGACCCCGTCAAATCAAAACAAATATTTATGCAAGCAATGCAATTATGAGACTGTGTAGAGCATCAAGCACGTCATATGCACGTTTAGCTGTACATGTATTGGTGCTGGCTAGGGGTCGCCACTAGAAATACCCACTCCTACATAAAAAATGTTAGTACCTAGGTAAAAGTTGACGTACATATTATTATTATTATAATATCTTGTTGGTCGGCGCATATCCTGTCACAAGTTGTTTTAGTTTGCCAGTCAGACGTCAGTGATTAACGGTCATCCATCTATTTAAATAAGTTTTAAATTATAATTGTTAATACATACTCTCTATTAGTATTGTGAAGTTTGATTAAGATTTGATTTTTGAAATTTGTAGATAGTTTTCATCTCACGTTACTAAAATAATTTTGATAAATAATATTACGTAGGTACTATGATGAATGAGGTGGATTATTTATTGAAATATAAGTTCAGTACATTGACATTTGAAGATAAACTAGAAGTGAAACGATTAGGAGCTCACCAACCTAGTGATTTAGTTATTGTGAATGAACTAGTGAAACCAAAAAAAAAATTGACATTTAAATCGGAATGGTTTACTAAAAAAACGTGGTTGACTGCAAGTGTATCCTTAAAAAGACTATTTTGTTTTCCCTGTTTAATTTTTGGTGGTGAAACTGTTTGGGCTCAATCTGGTTATTCAGATTTAAAACATTTATCAGAGAGGCTAACTTCACACGAAACTTCGTCGTCTCACATGAAAAATGCTGTGACATTAAAACTTTTTGGTAAATCAAACATTGTTGAAAAATTAGACAGTGTATATAGGCGTAATATTCAACGCCATAATCAAGAAGTTGACAAAAATAGATATGTACTTTCAAAAATAATTTCTGTGTTAAGACTTTGTGGTTCGTGCGAAATTGGAATCCGTGGCCGCGATGAGACTTCCGAATCCTTGAAGCCGGGAGTGTTTCGCTCAGTGTTCCAGTTACTATGTGAAGATGATGTAATATTAAAAAACTATTACGAAAATTCGCCGTCATTTAAAGGGACTTCAAAAACAATTCAAAATGAGCTTTTGGACTGCATGTACGATTTATATAGAGAACTCCTCAAAGAGGAGATATCTACCACGAATTTTGTTTCAATCCAAGCGGATGAAACAACCGATGTTTCTTGTAAAGCACAGTTGGTTATAATATTAAGGTATATTACTAAACTTGGGACTGTTACTGAACGATTTGTGCAGTATTCTAAACTAGTGGATAAATCGGCCAGTGGCCTGACAGCAGAAATAAAGTCAGTACTGAGTGAATGTGGAATCAATCGCGAGAAATTGATAGCTCAAACTTATGACGGGGCGGCAGTAATGAAAGGAAATTTAAATGGTGTACAGGCACAGATTAAGGTTGATTTCCCATACGCACATTTTGTGCATTGCTACGCTCATCAATTGAACCTTGTAATGCAGCAACTGTGTTCGAAAACACACAAGGAACTAAAAATATTCTTCGGTAATATTTCTGGCTTCTCATCATTTTTCTCAGTGTCCACGAAACGCACCTGTTTATTAGACAATGTTGTGAACCAGAGGATGCCAAGACCTAGCGCAACAAGGTGGAATTTTTCTGGGCGTATGATAAACACTGTTTATGAAAATTTGAATGAGATGCGGGAGTGTTTTTTGAAATTTCAAGAAGATCCAGGGTGGGATGCAGTAACTTTAAGTGAAGCATGTGGACTCTTAAATCTTTTATACGATAGGTTATTCTGCTGTCTTCTTTCATTTTTCGCGCAAGTTATGCCGGAAGTTGACATTTTATTTCAAAAACTTCAAAAAGTTTCCATAGATAATATTTCAGCAAACTTAGCTATAACACACTTTAAAGCAGCCATATTAAAAATAAGAGAGAAAACGGATGAATTGGGAGACCTCTACGCTGATTTAACATGTAAAAGAAATTTTTCCGCTAGTGATTTGAAGCGCGTGATGAAAGAAGCATGCGATGTCATTGTTGTGCATGTCAGCGATAGATTTTCGAATACTGACCATCTTACCGCTGCAAGATTGGTGGATGTGAGATTTTTCAAAGATTTTTCAAAAAAATTTCCCGATAAAGATTTTGATATAGCGGTTAAATATTATCCATTTCTACAGAATTACAAATTCTGTATGGACATGACGAACTCACTAGTGATGTAAAATCCGCCGCTTCTCTCTTAGCGTCATTGGACGAGAATAATGTAAAAGAGATATTTACTGAAGTCACCAAACTTTTAGAAATTATTATCACGATCCCAATGACGACTTCAGAATCAGAAAGGTGTTTTTCGACGCTGAAACGTATAAAAACATCTTCAAGAAATACAATCGGTGAGGAACGGCTGAATGCGCTTTCCATGTTATCAATAGAAGACGAATTCATCAAGTCCGTTCCTGATTTCAACAACAAAGTGATTGACCGGTTCGCCAAACTAAAAAATAGAAGAGTAGAATTTAATTATAAGACTCTTTCGGACACAGGAGGCATATGAAGATGAAGTAATAGCTACAAAAGGTATGTTTTCTTTGAATTATTTATAGAATCTGAAGCAACAGCTACTATACAAAATAAATCACTTAAGTACACACAATTAATGTTAGAATTCAAAATATTAATAAAAATAGAATATACGTTTTGATTGACATTAATTAGGTATACATATAATATGTATTTCATATGATATTTCACGCCATGTGACCCCACTTACTAAAATATGCTAGAGCCGCCACTGCATATAAACGTGAATATGTATTTATATGCTGTTCGGGTTCTACTGGCGTGGTTTGTTGCGTGGATGTTCTGAAAAACAATTTCAGTGGATCATTAGCAAAATGAACTGGAGAGTGTGAACCACAAAACAGATTAATAAATATAATTACGATAGGCTATAACCCTGAATTTTGACGCAGGATTTTGAATGTATGAGTATCCTAGGAAAATGAGCCACATATGATAGACGTGCAATAGTGTGTGTTGCAACCTTCAAATACACCAATATTAAATGAGCGTCAGTGTATAAAACCGAGAGCAATTGTCAGAACGAAGGACAAGCGTATTCTTAACACGTGTTTAAGTTAATCCCATATTCTTCAATTTGTGTTATTATTTATTGTATTAACTTGTCTTTTATTAACTACCTATGTTCCAGTGACGTGCGGTGTATTTTGAGATTGAGCATGCTCTTAAAAAGCATTTGTCTATATTGAAATTGCAAGTGCCGTTTTGAGATAGATATTTATGGCATTTTTCGTCATGTCGGATATTCCAATTTTGAAATAAGTAAGTATATTATTTTTATTGACTAAGCAAAAATAGATTTTCAAAAAAAAAAATGTATAGGTGCTCACGCAAATAGAATAATAAATATTTGCACAGCATGAATAATATACTATAAAATAGCAAGTCCCGCACCACAGTAGATTTCCTCTCATAATGAGCATTGCCAGGCATATTGTATGTTATTGAATTTATGTATTGGTTTAATGGATACTTATACTATCTTATTTTGGGGTAATTAAAGCATGCGCCGCATCGCTAGCATCTATGGACCGCACGCCACTGCGATGTACGTTTGTCAGTGAGGATGGTTCTGGGCCAAATTATCAATTTTCTTAAAAAATATTTTGTTTATTGAATGAATGGTTCACAAAATTAAAACGTAGGATCAGTTGAAATCTCATGGAGTTATTCACATAAAAATGACGACGAACACAGTTATCGAGTCCAACCTGATATTAACAGTCAGGGGTCTATAAATAATCATTGTGGTATATTTTTTTGTTTCGAAATGTTTCGTCAAAAAACGATTATAATCTAACACTTTACTTGATCATCGATACCAACCTACCTTGCTAAATATATCAAATAGATTTTCCTGTAACTACGGTGAGTTTATGTGCACTCCCAATCCTAAGAATAATGATTACCACCGCCTGCCACTGGAACATGGCATGATTATTTTTCAAATTTGCTGTTTTCTTTAATCTTAAATTTATCCCGTAAATAACAGATGAATGAATGAATTACTCGTAAAATGCTTGATTACAACAAGTACTATTTTAAGCAGTTAAATACTTTTTCTAGTTAGTAAGTATTTGCATGGTCATTTCCAATGTATGTAGAACATTTCCGCATATAATATTCAGGGCTTCGAGATAAACAAATCAGATAACCATATAATAGTATATACCCAGCTATAATAATATTATGTTGTAGGTACCTACCTATACATTCGTTCTACTAAGTAGCAGGCGCCTCGTAATAGACAGCCTAATAACGTGGAGAAAACTGTAAGTCAGGGCTTGGCAAACTTTTTTGTGACACGCCGGGTTTATAAATATTGTGTTTTTTGCATTTGAATTGAAGCACAAATATGTACCAATTTTTCGCAGGATATAAATATTTTTTTGACTGAGGCTAGAAAAGTGTGAGTCCGGGTTGACTGACTCGCGAGTTACATTATCAACCCCTGATGTAAATCTTTATACAGACGTATTTAAAACTGACATAAAAATATAATCATAATATGGATCAATATTCATTATAAAGCGATTTTTCTAAAACATGCGTAGGTACATAAATAAATTATATCACCTCAATTGGCGCATGGGCTTTTTGGTTGCCCTGGTCTCATCCAGTCTTTAAATATCTCCATGAAAAATATATGGTTGGGTGAATTATGGTCATTTTCATCCCTCCTACCTGAAATCCTCATTATTGTCGCAAAACTAGGGTCATGAGTCGGCCATGATTAAATAACATTCAGTTACATCAAGACAACAGGCGCGTATAGGCTTGTTATAGCTTTACCGTCATTTAACGAGTAATTTTACAGCATACAGACTAATTAAAAAAGTTAAGTGCATGCCACGAGCGTGTCCCGTATAACCGTCGTGGAAACCATAATTCTATCTGAGTCTTCGTGCAAACCACCTAAGTCCGTGTTACCGGCACAGGGTGTCTCCTTATTTATTATATCATTCATCAAAAATGTACCGTGCGAATGCGTGCTAGGACGTGAGGGCATGCACTAGGGACCAGCTTCAGCCAGATCGCTGAAAATCATAAAATGTCAGTGCCCCCCCCCCCCCCCCAGCTTCCACTCCACCATCACCACCATTCCACCAAACAATTATAGTCCGCTATGAAAAGCGCAACCAATATAATATTATAATTATATATATGTAATACCTATAAGTTTGCTTATATATCTATTGGTAATTATAATTTTATTATTTTGCAAATCAGGCATACATATTAATTATATATAAGAGAATATAAGAGAATTTAAATACCTGAAAATCTCTCGTTGTTAATATTGATAACCGGTAACATTTAATAATAACTACTCGGATTTTTTTTCAAATATAAACCTTGATGTTAATTAAAATATAAGACACGTAACAAGTGTTGTCTAAAGTCGAGTTATGTAACGTAATGTTGAGAATTCAAAAGTCACTTCAGAAGCAAAGTCAAAACCATTTTCCTCAGTTTCTAGTACTCGTATCTCATTGAATCTAAATTTAGTGGGGCATTGTTTGTATAAAAAAATATTCCATAACTCGCATCTCCCCGAAATCTCACTCAATTCCACGTACTCCATATTTTCTGTACATACTCGAGACTATCTCGGAAAAAGAGATACCCACTCTGCTGACATTACCCATTCTCCAAGGCCCTCAGAAGGCAAATCCCCTTTCAATATGCAGAGTCGGTCTTCTTTGAGTAAGACTGTTAAAGGTTTGGTTGTTGCGATAAAGCCTCTCTTTGAAGTAATGCTTTATACGTTTTCTACCAGTGCATGACAATATCGCGGATTATTTTCTTGGCCAGTACTCTCGATGCGAGTTGAAGTTTAGGTACTCACCGACGAACTGTTTTAGAAGCATAATAAAATAACAAGTGTTTTATAATATAATTATTTGATTGAAGTGGTTTTGACGTAAAAGTAGCTGTATATAATGGTGATTATCGTATTTTAAAATCGTATGCAGTAAACTATTTTTTTAAATATTGTTTTTTGGCGATGTACATATTTTGAGAACCTTCTGTTTTCGAAAGAACATTAGAGATCTGGACATCGTAAGACAAACTTTCTTCTCGCATGTTATATTTATTCAAAACTTACTAAGTACAGCCTCATCTATATCATCATTATTATACCATATTATTTTTTCCGTATGACGTTTGTAAATAATTATAAGCAATTTTCTTAATTCTATATCATTTCTATATTGACCGTTTGATGTTTTCTTTTTAGTGTAATTACAAAATTAAAATCATTTTAATAGTTTCATATTATGCTGCACGAGATATATAAGGTAATATGTTACTTGTAACATTATTTTTACGAACTAACTTAGAAGATTGAACTCATTAAGTCGCAGTATTGCGTGACGAATGTATGTTTGTCTTAATTTTGTTGTAAGCGTAGACTACTTAAAATATAATTTTTAAATATACTGAATTTAGTAATAAAAATACTACACAATATCATCATCATTCCTTAGGTCATCCAAGGAGATCTCGGAGTCGCCTGCAGAGGAAATAATAGCAAGGTGGCTCGAGTCATGTGACTTAACAGCCTTCTCAATGGTGTCTGACGAGAAGATACCATCCGAGGGTGTAATGCAAGACTTTGCAGCTTGAAATTCGATAAATCGAATACGAGCCGAAGTTGCCAGAACTAAAAACAATATGAAAAAGTATTAATTATACTAGATTTATTTAGTACGTAATTTAAAGAACTAGTTATATTCCTACAATATTGTAGAGGTTGTGGTAAAATGAATTTTATTGTAATTGTTCACAATATAAAATCTACAGTTTATGATATTTTTGTGGAACATCTGTAGTATTCCGTATACGGATTATTATATCCCTAGATATTCTCCCCTTGATTGACTCTAACTTGTCGGTGGGAACATAATATCGCAAGTACGAAAAATCACCATTTAGTATTCAAGATAAATATATTATGCATCTAGTGAATGTAAAACTCTTTTTTCAGACGCCATACTGATAGGTTTGTGTATGTTAAACACCTGATTATACAATAATAATTGTCAATTATTGAATCCAATAAAGTATTTTAATAAGATAAATCGTTAATTACTAATTTTTGGCTGATTATCGTAGCCTGGTTAAACCGTGCCATAACATCCTTAAATACTCAACAAAGGGGTGCCGGACGAAATCCCGAAGGCCGAAATCCCGAATGACTGAAATCCCGAAAGCCGAATTCCCGAATACCGAAATCTCGAATGCTAAAATCCCGAATGGCCGAAATCCCGAAAAGTAAAAAATACAAACAGTAATAATTTATTTTTCGGGATTTCAGCCTTCGGGATTCCAGGCATTCGGGATTTCAGCCATTCGGGATTTCAGCATTCGGGATTTGGGCCTTCGGGATTTTGACCCGAACCCCAACAAAGTGCTATGAAACATAAAGGTATTTTACAGTCGTATAATCTCTTCACTGAGAGTCGGCTGTTCTATATTAGCTTTACACCGTAAGTACTTTTCTACTTCTTTGGTCACCCGTAGGTAAAGATTCAATTAGTAGATATATACTAAATAGTAGGTGTATTTATATGTACGCTTATTAACAGAATCCCTTCAAGCAAACAACACCGCACGCTACTGGTATCTACACCTGCACACATAGGAAAGTATACTTGCCTACAACTATCACGACTGAGAAAATTCTGTTGTTAAGGCGTCATGTTATGACAATATTAGAAAATAATACAGACATAATTATTATAAATATATTCATTCGCATACGTACCTATATAATTGGAAGTAGGCACTAATATCATTATATATATATATATATATATATATATTATCATTTCTGTACCCCCAGTTCTTTGATCAGTCGTGTCAAAGGAAATAATTATAGTCATCTAAGATACGAGCCCAAAAATGCGGTAAAGAAAATCGTTCAAAAAATAAGGAAGATATTAAATATCAAATTATTTTCGGCCACTTTCCTGGCGTGAAATTTTAATCACGACTTTCCCCCACTCTCCTCGGCTTTTAGCCACAAAGTTAGAGTTTGAAGAGGGACAGGAGCCGAGAAAATGGGCAACGGGAGGGGCGGGGGAGCATGGGCAATCTACGAAAAGCGATTAAGTCTGAAGCCAAGCTTTCCATCTCTGCCCGTCCGATTTATCATCTCGAATGCCGCCATATGCTCGGAATATAAACTTTAATAGGGAACCAGGAGTTGCCTCGTGACTGGAAAATTATCAAAGATAACTGATGATGCGGAGTGACTGACGCCTAAGGAAACATACCTCTATTGAATATAATAAACGGTCACGGAGTTGTATAATACATAGTTCTCAGAATATTTGAGAGTTGGAAACACTGCCTGTATATTATTATAATATGATATAAATAATTATATTATATAAATAATGGTTTTGAAGTTTCGCCTAAAATGGTAACGTAGTTAGTAGTGCCCAATAAATCCGTGAAGTACGGGCTTGAATCCAGTATCTAATAAAAACTAGATGATATTTTTGCAGTGTGTTTGGCTTAGTGGTTGCCCATACCGTTTTAATTGAAATTATTATTTAAAGTACTTTTTGGTAGTTGTAACAGTTTTGTTATTATAAAAAATGTATTTGTGTGGCTAGCACATCTAGCTTGACAAAGCTTAAACTTGTTGTTTTTATCTTTATTCTCGGACACGTAGATTTTTAGTAAGCACTGCAATAGTTAATTTAAATAAAATTGAGAATTACTTTGCCACATACAATTTTTTAAACAAATAATTATGAGGTGACATTTTCATATTGTCATCTGTTAAAACTAATACAAACTATATCTTTTAAAATCAATAATTTATTGGTTTGCGTCTACAAAAAGAGTTTTCTTTTAAACTTGTATCTCCCTCCACTTCCCGCCACGTTTCCACACCCGTTTTACAGGCTTATACCGTGACGTAATGAACGTTGGGCACCCTTCAAAGTAGTTAGTTGAGAGTGTCCCAGGAGAAACTTCCCAAGATCTTGGTTGGCGTGCACTAGAGTATGCGTGATTCCTGCTTTGATATAGTAAATTACGATGGGAAAAAACCTTCTCGCTCGCCGTAAAATGCTGCAAACCTTTTGATATCTGAGAAATTTTCCCTCGTAGATACCAAGTTGCAATGGCCGACCGGTCCAACTGAGGGTCGGACCGACTTGAGAAGCTGTTCCCTTTCAACTGATATATGAGGACACACTCCCAGAGGATGATATCGGCATCCAGCAATTCGCCACATAAACAAGTCGGAGGTTCTATTAAGACAAGATGACATAGCATGGAGGCAAAACTACCGTGTCCGGTTAAGAACTCATAAGTCCAATGGTCTGGATTCATCCTGGTTGTAACAATTGTCATTCACATGATGGTCAAATAGGGCAATCGGCATTTTATTTATTGAGGAAATCATGACGGTGTATCATTAAATATGAAATCAGCAGGATTGAAACAGTTTTTCGTATTTTTAATCAATGATTTGATAACCGAAATAACATGTTATTTCATCAAATGCGTGGTTATCGATTTCCTTATTACCTAACTGAAATATATTTATAATAATTATAATCATATCGTGTTTTAATATCTAATGATATTACATGTTTAGGCCGTTCTTATAAATTAACATTCTGGCAAACACACATGAACAGTATTAAAAACATTATGGTAAGAGGTAAAAGTCTTGATAGAAAATATAATTATGATTCAATTATTTGATCGCACTATGCTGATACTGAAGTGCATTCAGATATGAGTCGTTTAATAATATCTGACCACTTACTAAAAGCTTTTGAAAATTTGTATTTGGTTCCATTTTACAAGTTACAAGAGAAGAGAGAGGGCCGTTTCCATTTGGCGAAGTGAATTAATTCTGGAAGTTGACTGCAAGTGCGCTGAAACCGGGGGAAACTGGAGATGGTTTATCAAAATGAGATTTATGTTAATTGAATTTATGTGGAGCCAACTGCTAAGAGTGCATTAATCATTGCGGATTTAATGCAACCGCAGAATGGGCATGATGAACGGCAATGGAAGCACACGCTATAATAGTTTACGGATCTGCAGTACAATGCGAAATGCAACAGGGAGTTTTGATAATGTACGAGTAACTCAAAGCAGCTGTCAAATCTGTATTACGTACAATGATGTGTAATTCAAGACACAACATATTATTTAAACCATTAAACGTAGCAAATAGAAATTAGTCCGGAATCTAAGGAAGTTAATGTAATTATATATTAATTTACTTGATAAAAATCTTTTTTCCTAATATGCACTCCAATTAGCTATCTTTCGATGAGATTTCCTAAAAGATCTTTTATGGTCATATACTATTCGAGGCTTATTTTAATTTACTCCAATATCTATTTCAGTCGCTTTCCGATGAAATTTTTAAATAAATTTTCTTAGAGAAATTATCTTTTGATGTTCGCCTTCCATTATCGGTACAAAACACATCGGGAAAGCAAAAGACGCGGGAAAAAAATCAGTACAATAATTTAATTTTATATTAGTTTAATAATAATAAATTTTATTATATATACTTGTAATAAAAAATGTATACCTCACACCATCATCGTGGTTACCCTTGATGGTGTGATAACTAAATTTTAGTCAGCATATTTTATATATTTGACTTATTCTGGTAAACGAAATATCATAATACATAATGCTGTCAGCTGTGGCTATTGACGGTATCAATTTTCAATAGCTGTGGCCAATTAGCGTATATTATGTAATATTATAATATATCAATGTATATTATATATCTACATAAGCAATGGCGAAGACACTGTAAAATAACAGTTATTTTAACATTAACTTAGACTTTTAAAAAATAATTAATTACAACAGTTTGTAATTATCCCAAATAGTACAAAAATATTATTTTTTCCATGCGAATGTACGAGTAATAATTATTTTCAGTTGGCTCTAAAATCCGATGTGGATCTTGGCCGACTTGCCCTATCAGGTTCATACTCAGAGTCCAAACACACTTGAATTTTTTGCCAGACCCGAGATTCGAACCCCGGACACGCAACATTATAGGCCGACATGTTTCCGCTCGGTCAACATGGGCGTCGAAATAAAAGCACGAAAAACAAGTGAAATAATATCAGCTCTTATCCTCGTAGCCCACTGCGTCGATACCTGGTGAGGTCACAATATACTTGTATGTGATTTTGTCAACGCTTGGGTGTTCGTGATTGTTTCACTTATAATACTACACTACTGTCATTGGGCCTCGTGGTTTGTTGTGGTCCTAAGAAAAAAAGATTATATTAATAGTATTGCGATGGTAACAAATCGAGTGATATTAATTATTAGCAAGAAATTCTCACAGAAATTTATAAAAAAAACTATCGTCGCATTATGTGGATATAAAGAAAATCTAAATTCTCTAGTTACTAAAAAAACATATTCATTACTTGCTCTAAATTTGTAACCATCATATTGCATCGTAAATGTTTTAGTTACTCATCGTTCAACTTGGTTCAACACCTACTCTTCTATATTAGAATTAAATAAAGCCAAATTTAAAGGCAATAATTACAAGATAAAAAGAACTTTTTATATACAACGTTTTTAAATTTTCTGTTGAATCATATAAACTTGACTTGACTAGCTTAAACAATCAAAAAAATTTGTACTTGATAGAAATACTGAATAAATATAGAATACTGAAATGTCATTTCCATAGTAACGCACGTATATATTAATAATTTAGTTGCTAGGACCCCAGACCCTTAGCAACCAATAATAGTGTTTTATTTTTTACGAATTTCTTCCGAAATAACTTTTCATACAAAACAGAATTAACTGAAAATGAATTCAATTCTACTTAAACATGGCTAAAATTATTAAAAGAATGCATTGGCATCGTGTTCTGATATATTCTAAAAGTTTCAAATGTCTAGCTAGTCGGAAAGTTAATTAAAAATCGATTGCAAGATTTGTACTGGATAAACAACCACTGGACAAACAAGAATACGACATAATAAAAACGTTGTAAAAAAGATTAAACGCATCTACATTGGGTAGAGGTTGCAAAATATTTAATTTCGTTCTTGATAAACAAAAATATAATATCAAATTCATAGAACTTCTACAAACACATTGATGAGAGAACGCGTGTCTTGCAGCGACAACATAAAATTTACAATATCAAACTTGCTCATGAATATTCATTACAAAAAAGCACACTGTAGAGTTGTAGACGACGGCTTTCTATTAGAACTCATTCATTTTCATCTATTTTCCATGCAACTCACCGACCTCATAAATATTCATATCGAACATAGTGCAGACAGGTATCCAATAATGTGAACATGAATCCATTTTAGTCACTCTATTATTTTGCATTTATTTACACTATGCATTTTGAATTATTTATTATACGGTGTGATATACCAAGACGTAATGTTTTCGGCTAGGAGTAGCGCTCGAAATGGAATATTTTACGAACTGGAGCGCTTGATAGTTTTACGAAAATATCGACATAGTTATGTGTTTTATAAAAATAAGATTTATTATTAGATTTTTTGTCATATGGACTATCTAACTCAAACGGTCAAACTATTTTTTACGCGAGATGGAGCGATAATTTTGGGGATATTATGAACCGGAACGGCGCTCCGGTCCATTTTGAGCCCTGGCTAAGACTAAAGCCTAAACCGATGTACATAATAAGTCAGTTAGAACATTGTTTACAAAAAAAAAATGTAAGTATAAGAACATTTAAAATGTTTTGATACAAATTTCATTGTAATAGACTTTTAGGGTGTCATCGCCTGTTCTTATACTTATTTCAGAGTCCATTATCAGGGGTGAGAATGGTCTCTGCAATGAGGCTAAAACGTCCAGGAAAGAAGTAGGAAAAACATGCGGTGACAATCCAAAAAACCTATTACGATTATAAACAACTTAAACAGAATGACAATTTGGTAAGTATGTCGAAATTTTGCTGATTTAGAGCAACTTGAAACAGTCCTATTATTTCATGAAAAAATAATCTTCAGCGATAAAGCTCATTTTTGGTTAAATCGTTAAATGTCTTCGAAGATAAGCATAATTTATTGTCAAATTTGGAGTAATGAAAACCCACATGTTATTGTTGAAACACATTTACATCCACAAAAATTATGAGTTTAGTGTGGTTTACTGTATGTAGGTGTAATTGGATCTTATTTTTTTGAAAACGAAAATGACAATGCTACATAAACATGATTACTGATTTTTTCTGGCATGAATTAAATGATTTTGATCTGAGCGATATGTGGTTCCAGCAAGATGGTGCAACAAGCCATACATTTCGTGACACAATCAACTTATTGAAAGTTAAATTAAAAAATATACCTACCTCTTATTTTATAACCCTATATAAGAAGTAATAATGTATCCATACTATGCATGTCCAACGCATCAATTACGGGGTAGATTTTGGTTGATCGCACAATTGAATTATGAAGTCGGTTATTATACATATTATATAATATATTTATAATATGATTTCATTGAGATTTTGAAGAGGTTAACCATTCTTAATTTAATTTTAATTTAAAAAAAATTGGTGCGTGCATGTACGGGCGTTAGAAGGTATACTTCTTTGGCGTAACAAAACAAACACAAAACTTGTGATAAACTAGATTCTTTGACTAGCTTTTAATTATCTTGATAATTACACACTCAAGAAAAAGGACCGCTTATTGGAACGCCGTTGGTTTATTTCTATACACGTTAACTTATATTACTAAATTATAAAATGGTTTCTCGTTGTTTTTATTTTTAAAGTACCAACTGTCACTCTGACGTTTAATCGATTGTTTACGTAAGGAATTGCAAATTGCCGACAATAATAAATTCGCTGCCTAGACAACGGAACAATTCTAAACTATAATATTATACTGTATAATCGTCACGATTGCAGTATCATACTGTGGCGTAAAGGTAGTGCAATCGGTTGATAACCGAGCAATCGGTGGTTCGAATTTAATCGAGTGCGTTTTTTTTTCGGTATGAGAAAAAATAAATTATGTGTTACAATATGTCACACACCAAAAATACACTGATCTGTCTGTATTCCCAAACGCGCCAAAAGAAGTATAACTTCAAAAAATGAAAATACATTGTGGTTGATGGAAATATAATGATACAATCTGTGATTCTTTCAGTGTATTTTCTGTACAACTATATAAATATAATACCACATAGAAGATAATACGTGAGTATGTATAACGTTTATAATTTTATACAAAACGATTTCATACAATTCTCACATTTTATCAGCGTAATTTTTAAATTACAACCATTACGTATGCGTATAAAAAAAAGAAGTATTTCCACAAAAGGAAACTTTTCCAACGTTTAACAGGGGTGGATTTTTATTGTGTTACTTTTTACACCAGGTTGAGAAAAGGATCATCTTCTATGGCGCTATTTTATGATACTCTTGATTTATGCTATCATTAAATATTTAAGATTACATCCTGAGTTGTTCAAACTTCCAAGCTACAAGAAAAAAATGTAATCTCTGATGTTTTATTCTCGTCATTTTTTCATAATATTGTTGTGCAAACAAAAATAACGCCCAACTTAAGCCGAAATTCTTAGAAAAGAGTAAGTACTCTGATTTTTGTGTTTCTTTCTTTACATAATGTAGTAATATTTTTAATCATTAAAAACGAAAGATAAAAGAAAATTTTTTACTGTTTTTAAAAAAAAATATATCTCACTAAATTTTTTCGGTAAAGCAAATAATGTACGTCTTTTTTTTAAGTAGTGGTAGGTACTTAATAAATTATGTAAGTAGATAAGTACCTAAAAATCCTCGAAATACTTAAATGGAATTTGAATTTTAGTTTAACTATAAAAAAAATCACATTCATATTCTGACACCCGCGATGTTCGGCATAATTCGGTAATGTGTCGGCTTATAATGTTGTGAGTATCGGGTTTGATTGAATCCCGAGTACCTAATAGACTTACTTACATCCATTATTTCACGTAAAAACAAAAATCTGTTAAGTAATACAACCTTCACTCCGTGGAGGCTCATAATAATGATCAGGATCAAAAATGGTGATGTAATGAACAGTTTGTGAAAAAAGTGTTATTATTTCTACTAGATACGCCATGTATTAGAGATTAGTGTTACAGTTACGCAAAATCGAAAATATCAGTTGGATAAATAACTATGTGGTCAAAGCGAGAAACTAATAAGTTTTACTTTATTTAGGCACTGCTACCAAGTAAAGTTCGGTGGAACTGCACCCATACCATCGTGAAGATTCTTACGAAATGCTGCGTCATTCTTTGCCATCTATACTGTTGACATTACCTTGCATAATGAGCTAGGAAATACTGTTATTCTGTACTCTCATAATGTCGCCGAGGTGCTGTAGTCTTCTATTGTCGATGGTATGCTTAATCTCTCTGTCTTTTCCCATTCGATTATAGACTCTAGGGTTAGGCAGGTCATACGTTGCATAGAAAAGGCATTTTGAAAAGGGTGGCGATTGAAGAAACGACTATAAATATTACAACTTTTGAGAGCAGTGGCGTTTTTCTATAAAACATACGATGCTTTAATTTCTTTCTAATAATGTTAATGCTAACTTTCTAATAATGCAATTTATTGCATTGTAATACCCAGTGTAATGCATATTTTAATGTCACTCAGGCAGCATTTTTATGTATTTGTCCCTTTAAGATAGCTGAAAATAAATAATAAAATAGGTAAGTAGGTACTTACCTAACGAATTGTCAAGTTATTTGAAACTGAAAATATAAGGGTACTTACAACATTCTAAATCAGCTTAAGGGCGGCATTGAGTCTTCAACGTTGTCGATCCAAGTGATTTTAAATAGGCTAATATAACTGTCATTGAATATAACATATATTTTATACAGCCACATCTCCAAGACATTATCTCTTATTAAAATATATTTTTACACTGAGTAAGATACGATAACTATTAATCTCTCACAATATTAAATACCATTTGAATAACGTACTCATTTAGATACATGTAAAAATGCCTTCTATCTTTTGATTGTGTCACTTTTCACTGAATGCTATGTTATATAGTACCTATCACACATTAAAAAAAAACAGCCAAAGATATTGCATTTAAAAAATCGAATTATTTATACAACTCGATAATATCCTCGACATTTTACTTAATTATTCTATAAAGATATTCAAAATTATAATTGTTATTAAGCACTTATTTTCATATTTATTGAATGCATGCATACATACATAACATTACATAAACTAATGACACTTCATTACTAAATATTATATAATGTCATACAGCTGTTTCCTTTACAATTTTACATATTTTTTTTCTTATTGTTGATTTTGTTAACCCATATTAAATTATTACATCAATATGATTTGGTTTCAACTAGTAGGTACTATTGACATTTACAGGAGTCTAACATGGCACTTAAAGTCAAATCGTATTAATGAAGTGACATATTTTTAAAATTAACATAAATATTCCTGGATAATTTAATAATGTCGAATATCAAAAGAAATATGAAAATGACTTAAGATTTTCTATTATTTATTTCAGTATATAATGTATTGTTATTTATTATCTCTATCTACTATAAACTGTTAATCAAAATTAATTATAATCTACTTTAATAATTATCTGTTTTTCAATGGGCTCTCAGTTATAAAATTATCAACATCAGCCTTAATATTCCTGTGTTCGATAGGTTTTAACTTACTTTTACGAATCTACACTTAGCTTTTATAGGTATTAATATAAAGATTAGGTTAGGTTAGGTTAGGCAATGACTTCTAGAAAAGCCTGCGTTATTAATTATTCTACTTCTATTGGATATTATATTTGCAAGGTACATTCTTTGCTCATTTCTCAGTGTACTTTCAATGGTCGCTTCGTGCGAAAGAACCCCATTTTGTAATAACAGTTTGAAAGCCATTCATTGCATTATGATTCTTTTTGTCATGACTTACATATTAAGAAGCTCAGCCGATGTACATTTTTACAGTTTACCCAAGTTGCGTAATAAAAAAATGCAATAAAAGTGACATAAAAGTTGTACAAAGGAGACAGTTCCGCTATGAGAGAAACTTTTTTCTTCCGACAAAGGACAACTTTGGACTTGGCTCACACAGCAGAGAGATATTAATCAAACGAAATAAGGGCGGTGCATTCAAAACGCAAACTTGGCTTAACTGAATGAATTTATTCTAAATCTCTTGGCGCTATTTTCATATATTTTATAGAAAGAACTTTATTTCAATGAAGTACTCGAAAGTTATTTTAAGCCTGTCGCCAGTCGTGATATAAGTATTTAGCAATTTTTCGCACTACTTCATATTATTATAAGAATATAGTACTTATAGGTGTGACTTATTAATGTATCTAGGTTTACGCATCGCTGTTAAAGGAAGTCAAATTGCATTCGGATAGAAATAACTAGAATCATGGATGATATGGTATGTGGAAATACTTTGATGACCAACATGATTGAAGCATGTGACAATGAGGAAATCGTGCTACATATTGTGATGGTCTGTCCCTTCTTTAAGGCGATACATCAGTGAAACGGCAAATAATTTTCAACTATAGGCGCGACGAAATTTTGGACTCGCTGCCATTCGGAGAGAGAACGTCGAGCTGGGAGCACGTCAATTTGTTTCGTGATGGCGACGGGGGTATTAATTCTTAAATCGTGTAAAGATGACTAAAACGTTACCCATTTATTTTAAAAAGAAAACATGTCAATGAATATATTATTATTGTTACTGACAGAACATACGTTAAAGTGCCCACCACCACCCGTCATATATGCACAGCCGTGGATATGCACGGCCGCTTTCTATGACGCTTTAAACGTGTCTGAAAGAAGTGTCAAGGCGTCCTTGGCTGCACGCTCAAGTGCCGGCCGGCTCGTCGCCCCAACAAGCAGGAGCAAGTCGTCGGCGTACGCAACGAGCGTGCAGCCCGGAGGCAGTGGCAGGGACAGAACGTCGTCAAACAGTATGTTCCACAAAAGGGGTCCCAGGACCAGAACCAAGGAAACAGAACGTTAAATGAACGCAAGTTGGATTTATATGACAAATTATATTTCGTTTGGCATGCGTCATTTGCACACGCGACCCGCAATCCGCGCATCGCCTAGCCACGATCTTTTTAGACCCTGCCTCAACTGAGGTATAGCCTTAATCAGCGCCACATTGGAAGCACATATTAATGCTATAACAGTAGCTAAGCCGTGAACCAGTAAAGTTTAGATGCATCTCTCTTATGGACACAAAAGAAGACGATAATTATATTAGGTATATACCTACTTACCACCTAACTTTATATTGATCTATGGCTATAGGTAATTGTCATACTTCTACCCTTCATAACAATCACAACATTCAGAATATTATGTAACTTGATATTATAGAGTTCATGTAGGGCAGCTGTGTAGGTAAAAAAATCAGCACTTAAATTTAGATACACCTGCTTATCTGATTAGAAGAAACAAGGTGTTATATTAAAATATTTGAAGTAACTACCGATTTCGTATAATCTGTTTTATTGCATTTTTACTCCACCTTTAATTGCTATAAAATATGACTATCTTTGATTTTTTTTACATTACATAATAATTTAAGATAAAATTACATTTTTTCGAGATATGAAACAAAATTTACATAACAGAAATTTTCTGAATAGTCATTAAGTTTGATAGATTCGTGTTTTAAATATGGCTTAATGTATTTCAAGGTTTCAATAAAATTTTCAAAATTTCGTGAAATAATTATTCTTTTTTGTACATGTCTTAGGTAGAGTATATTATAGGATGCGCTTCCAAGAGTCCCTCTCGGTCTTCCCATGTCATGTCAGCATATCATAGCTACAATGTAAGAGGTAGAGCTGTCATTCTTGTAGGTTTGAAGAAAGGGAATGGCAGATTTATACGTTCCTGAAATATTCATAGCATCTTCATCTTGAACGTGGTAAGAATTTGCAAAGGAACGCTATCTTATCTAAGTACTTGTTTCTGACAAAATCATTGATATTAATTACTTAAGAAATAAATATTAAATATTGGATAAATTCATGAACAGCACTCCGTTTTAATATTGATTGAATGCTGCCATTTAGTATGGAACAGATGGTGGCACAGGAAATTTTATGCCTTTCGAAAATTAACGACTTCACTAGGCATATTAGATACTAAAAACGACTTTGAAATGTGAGCACTTTTGGCACATCTGGTTACGCTATACATTATTTTATTCTTTCACATCATTTTGGCTGTAAATTAAATATTGCATAAATCTTTCCTTTGTGCTTGGTTCCGAATAAAATTTTATTCGAATCCTTGTATTTTACGACTCTTTTAAGCAATATAATAAAACCGAAAGATGTTTTTGTCAAATAGATTTTATTTGTCAAAAAATATTCACTTTTATTACATGTTATCCAAATACGACGAAAAATGAAGGATATTTTCTCCTTTTTATACTAGGATTATGGTAAAGTATTTTTTATGCCTTTTACATAGCAACAAAACAGGATTCCAAAAATATGAGATAATAATAATATGCATTAGGCTTTTAACCGACTATTAAACTTAGTGACTAAATATCTAGAATCTAGATCTATTAAATAAATTATTCATTTGAATATAATTAATATACATAGGTACCTACCATTTTCATTTAATTTTCCGTGAATTTTCATACCATGTGGATAACGTTTCAACATGAGAATTGAAGAAATAACGTGTAGGACATTTTTTATGAATAGAAGTACAGTACTTACTAATAATACAGCTCCGTTCATTTCCATAATATGTATAAAGTTCCTCACTATTAGGAAATCACAAATAATATCCGTTTGTCGTGTTCTAAATCCAAACTAATCGACGTCATTTACTGTCAAAACTGTATACAAATCAATATTTTTTTCATATTTTTTAAATGTGGTACAATAGCTGTATACATATTATCGCTAGGCTCTCCCAAAAATCTAGACTATCAACCTTCCTACGTATTCTACGACTTCTGTCGTGTCCGTGAGAGAGATGTGCTTAGACTCTACCCAACCAAACCTTGACCAACGTGATGACCCCTCGTCATTGGCTCTAAACATACCATCAATAGTGTAACTGGATGCAATGAGTGGACAGATCATCACATGTTCTACAGTTTCCTTGACGCCACATTCGCAGTTTGAATAATCATCGGAGCATCCCAAATTCTTTATATGAAGCGCCTAGTTTCAAAAGCCCCCAAAACGGTTTTTGAAAATTTTTGAGTTAGATATGTATTTAGACGGATATTTTTGTTACCTATATTATGGCCAAAGATTGATTTTTATAAAACGCCAAAAACCGTTAATACGTGTGATCAAAAATTAGGGTAAATTTCAAAACCCGCTAAAATGGGTGGGTGTGCTTTTCAAATACCCCTAAACTGCAAAGCCAAAATACTCTTTAGAATGTAACGAATTAAAAAATAAATACATAAAGTTCACAGATTTAATAGATATGATTTTTTCTCATTTTTCTCAAAACCACCTAAAATCGTTTTTCTCATTTTTCTCAGAACTACCTAAAACCGTTTTAGGGGCTTTTGAAACTTGGCGCTTCATATTATTTTTGGTCCTGCCGTATCCGATTTATTATTCTTCAAAAGACGAATTCCTGCGTGCTCTCAGATGGCAGTTTCTCATCAGGTATCTTCTCGCCATTTTTTCCATGCTTTTCTTAAATTGTAGACGTGATTATAGTGGGTATCTTTCATTACACATTTGGGTTGTGCGATGTACATGGGCGGCTATTTCTTGAGCATTTTATTTCTTTTCTACTGATAATATCTTATATAATATGTGTGATATAAATTTGTTATCAAAGTAGCTCTTCTTTATTCTTAGAAATATGCTTGTTGTTATGTTTCTTCTATGAGTAGGTAGGAACCATTCTGTATAACTTACTAAACTCGTAGAAAAAAATAATCCAACTTCTTGAAGAAGATTTAACCTTTAATTAAACAGTAAAAACCGGAGAAACATTATGAAAAACTTTGAATTTTATAATTACAAAGCACTTTGCATAAAAAAGTTGCAAATATACCTCCTCGCCTGATTGCCCTGTCAATATTTCCTTTTTTCCTTGACGGGAAAAGACCACCGCTAACTTGGATGGAAGCAAAACTTTTCCAATATAAATATTCTTTGCAAGTTGGCAATAGGGAAAAATGTGATACGGCTTCATCAAAATTTTAGCGGCGATACAAGAACAAGACGAATTTAACAAAGGGCGAGTTTTAAATACAAGTGAAAAGTTTTCGCCTCGTCGAAGCGAGGTCTTCGCCTTTCAATAGAAATTCAAGTTCTTTGATATCCTCTCATTTTGACAGGGGGACAATTTGTTTTAAAATAAACGTGTTTTAATATAGACTACTCGATATTTATATTAATGAACTTTTTAAACAGCTTGAATTAATCACTAATGGATTCAGAAACTCTTAATAGCGATGATTTATTTTTATTTTCGCTAAATAATAGACTATATTATTTCGAAATACCTTAGAAACATACTTAAGTAGTAGAAAAAATCTTGAAAAAAATATGGCACCCGACAGGACCAAAACCTGCATCCATCGAATTCTCGCCAATGTGGCTTACCAATTTAGTCACCTAAGCCATAGTTACCTAATTACGATGAAATTAACAAATAGTCATGCAACTACAACGCTTTACAAATATTGTTAATGTAAATGGCTTTTGTGTTTTGAATCAAGGTACAATTAATAACTATTTACTCGTACCCGTTATTCGTTAGGCAGTATTAGGATCTCTCAAAGTTTTAATTTTAACGTAATATTGTAATAAACTTTTTTCTTTGAAAATGCCTATGATGCCAATGTGAAAACGACAGTTCAAATACCCACATAATTTCATAGATTCTTTATTACAATATTAATAATTGTACCAATAAAATAATGAAGATTTTAAAGAGGAAACTGATAAATATCTACGAGGGTAGGTCCAAGAATATTGTGGGCGAAGACATCGAGTAATAGACCTAATATTCGAACCATGAAATTCTTCAGCCAGATTCAGCCAATGCCAGTGACGCGTATAGCAACGCGGTGGCAAGCTCGATCGACCGTTTCATAGAATATCTATTATCCGACCATTGTTTTAGAAATGACTTTCTTACTGGGACACAATTACTTGATCGCGTTGGCTTCTGATGCTAATTATAATTATTATTGTGGAGATAATTTCACGCGACGTGGGACTGGCTTCGCTCAAAAGAGGCATTGTTCCGTTGATTGGATGAAGGTAAAAGCCGACAACCGACAGCTGATGCGATGCTCAGAATAGAGTTAGCAGAAGTTTCAGTTTCCCCCAATTTTATTTTAAAAGAGAATTAGACAGCCTACATTAAATTGTTTTTATTTTTTTTTATATAAACCCAATATCATCATGACAATGAATTTATTTTACTTAACATTTCTCTCTACAGCAGGGCTTCCTAACCTTATTTTTATCACGAGCACACTTATCACGTCTTACTTTTTTCAAAAAGATTTTTCCTATTGGTTATAATATATTTTCTCAGAAGGGTTTTCAAAATTATGTATGTGCAATAATTGGAATATTGGGTACATTCTTAAATCTTGTGAATTATTCGTTGAATAAAAAAATAGTTCATCAAAAATTGTTAGCAACTTCAAGTAAGTTACAACAAAAAACCTTGGAGTGATCCGTGACGTCGGTTTGTAAATAAAGTACTACCCACCTACCTACTATGATTTAAAATAAAAAAGCTGATCGCCAATAGTAGCTCAATTTGGAAAACGCTTCAGAGAGTATTGAAAGCGATTAGTTAAAATTTGTCGCAATTAAGTAGGTATGACGCCTTTAGCAAAGTGGTCAATGTTCATGGGCGCGATACCCGAGAGATGCAGGTTCGACTTCTGCGGGGTGTCTTACTTTTTCAACAAGAATATTAAATTTCTTCTGGTTATAATATATTTTCTCAGAAGTGTTTTCAAAATTATGTAAGTATGTTCAATAATTAGAATGTCACAATCTTAAATCTTGTGAGCAATTCGTTGAATAAAAAAATTGTTAATTAAAACAGATATATTTGACAAATAAAATAAATATTAACTCTATTTTTAACAAGTCCTAGTCGATAACCTTGTATTATTGAAGTTTTAAATATTATGTAATGTAATGTAATAAATATAATGAAATAGATAATTATTATGAATACCGTCGTATGCAAAACGTACCTATATAAGAAAAAAACAATGACAGTTTAATCTATAAGACCTCTGGCATTCAATTTTTCAAAGTTATGAATGTATGTAGATATTCCTATTATGAAACAGTTATTTAGATTCGTATCAGCGAGTGGCGATCTGTGGGCGTACAGGGTTGGGAATCCCTGCTCCACAATTTACACTCTCCGCGAGGTGTTATTGTTAAATTTTAATTTAAACATAATATATTAAAATAAAAAGAATAGCTCTCGAGATAATAATAATAATATTATACCATCGTGATATTTATAATATAATTATGTATATCATAGGCATAGCACATACAGAACCAATGCAAAATGTTCAATTATAATCTCCAATGTAAAGTTTACTGGATGTATGTTATTATAAATTACAATATTATTATCGTTAAAATTAAAGGTATTTTGCATGTGTTGACAAAGAATAATTTTAAGAGGTGTAATAACCTCGAAAATCAGACCTTCTAATATATACGATGATGTTGACAATATTATTATCACTATTATCAGTATCCATTTTTATTGTGTTACTTATATTTTATGTGGTCATAATATTATAATGTTGATTTCTAGGATGGGGAAAGATGCTTGTAGCGTCATCAAAGAAGAAGAAGATAAAGCACACACTCCAATTAATTATGTTAGACTGTTTTATATTAGGTATATTAGATTTCCCGTGTTTTTTTTTTAACTTGTATTTACTTATTTAAATACGTGCAATATATTAATACATTAAGGAAGCATTTTAAAAATATCCGACAGTAAAATTAATATGGGTAAGTTCTTATCTAATATTTATTTAAAGACCACGATTAATACTATTGACAGTGCAAATAAAATGTCAGGAAAGTTATGCTACATTTGATTTTTTAGCACTCAAAAATTAATATTTTTTATTCAATTACATCATAAACCAGTTTCTATCCAAAAAATGTACAGAATAGTGTTACTCAATTAAATAATTAGTATGTTTTTTTTAATAACGCACGTTTAAAGTTGTTTTTCCGTTTACCAATATCAACAATCAACACTATGGTAATAATTTAAAAAAAAAATGGATCCGTTTTGGTTCCTTGTTTTTCTAAATTAAGACGTGAAAAAATAATATTCGTTGTTGCAATAACGATAATAACCAAAAAACATAATTTTAACATGTTAATTCTTAAAACTATCACCGATAAACAAATATACAATATATTATTGTATTTTTATATTATATTATATTTCAAAGTATAATAATTATACTAAGTAGGTTACGGTAGGTAGCGAACTATATGTACATATTTTATTCTATCATCAACAATTATTAGTGTAACTGGCGGGCATATAAGTAGACAAATAATTGGGTGGTTCCATTTTGAAAAAAAATAAATTTTTTATTGATTTTTAAGGTGGCGGTAGGGAGTGGGGGTTAAAAATGTAATAGGTCCGACTGACTGCCAATGTATACCGCTTACTGCGTATAGCTTCCCGTCGCTTCAACCACGGAATATCGCACTTTTCCTGGTACTTACATTACCCATACACACTCCTGAATTAGAAAATTTGGCCTACAGCTATCACTAAGAGTCTTCACCTACTTACTACTGAGTTGTTCCGAAGTGTCGCATGCACAAGTGGTTATCGAATGCGCTCAGAGCTTGTCCAGGTGTTGCGTGTCTCGCCACGATACGTCGCGAGTGCATGTGGACGGCTTAATGAGGTCACATGTACCTGAAATGCGAGCGAGTTTTGACGCGCGAATCAAATCGCGCCATCTGGACAAGGTCTTAGTCTGATGGTCATAATAATTGCTAGAATCATTTTCCGTTTGTAAAATTTACACAACATTTTCAATTGAAAGATGTTCATTGTTTTATAAAAAGAAAATGATTACTTAATAAGTTAACAGTTAAATTGATTATAATAGATCTAGACAAGAATAGCAGAAGGATGTCCGCCTACAGCTGTTACTAAGTTGCCTTTGCAATGCAGTGAAAGTGTTGACCCGAAGCCACCGCAATTTCATTTTTTTTTATTTCCATACAGTTCAGCAATTCATTGAATGCAATAACTAAATGTTTCAAGCAAACTAAGGACAACATTTTTAAAAGTGTTTATAAGAGTTTTTTTTAAACAACCAAAGATTTAATTAAGTTTTGTATTTTTCTATTTAAGTCATGGTTTGTGACTTGGGCTTCACTTTTCAGCGTCACCATACACCGTGCACACGTATCAATGCGGTAATTAAATATTAATTAAAAGGTCCGCAGTGCCAAAAACATGCCAGCTGGGTTACGAAAACAAGTTATTTAGCTAGAGAAAATCTAGGTTTTGAGAAAATAAAATTTTAATACCTTTTATGTATATCAAAAAACGTGCAAACATTGAAAAATGGGTATATAGGTAAGAATCACCTCATTTTCCCAGAAACTCATTTCAAAATAGGCAAAAAATAATGAATTAATCTAGCAACCTACGATAAGTAATAACTAGGTAACACCAGAGAGTGGAATCCCTGATAACCGTCAATGCGATGCCACTTGCCAAAGCACACATTAAATTATAATATCTGATACCATTATATCACTATATCGCCAAGAATTCTCCAATTGTTTCATTATATTGTCAAATATCTGGCTGATTTTCAACACATGTATAGCTGTCGAATGCTTCAAAAACGCTAATAAAAACGCCATAAGTTAGATGCATTTTTTGCATGCCAGATGCCTATCGAAAAATGCTAGATCTGGCATTCTAGTAAGTAAAACGTCAAGTTAGGAACTCTGCTACTGACTCATAAATGTCTAAGTTGTGCACTTATTAATACATTATTTCTACATTCTTTTCTATTGTGGCGCTACAGAATGAGGTGATCTCCGATCGGTTTTCGGCTATTTACCACTATTTTTGGTCTTTATGAGGCTGTGCACTATCAACCCATTTAAGTCATGATGTTCCCGCACGTTCTCCACGTGTATTCTCTCGTAATGCGTATCGCCGTCCGTGTCGTGCCTAGTGTGTTCCCATTATATTTTTGTTGAGTGGTTACGTTGCTCGCAAAATTGTCACCCGCACAGTTATCACACCTCTTTCTTTCACTTTCCAGGTGACTGGTCTATCGGAATTTTGAAGTTTGATGAATCTAGCGATTTCAAAAAGTTTCTACAGCTAATGATTGTCACGACATCGCCTGATATCAACCTTACAGACGAGCCAAAAAAAAAATGTCAAGATCATAAAATCGTTCTTAAACTGCATATTAAAAAGTATGCTGAGTTATGAAATCATAGATGTTGTAAATGGAATCGACAAGAAACTACTCTTGATTTGGCGGCTGAAAGGTGGATACCTACTAAATACTAAAACACTTTCAAATGAGGAAGAATGAAGGGGTAGCGTCAACCAAATGCATGGCGATTTGGTTTTTACGACTGAACACAAGCGCGGGGCAACCTGTTATTAGGTTGTTAGCACCCATATAGTGGATGTTAGAAAAGATTTTTAATGAGGAAAGCTTATTAGATGCTCACCTTACTGATTTTCTCCTAAATTAAACACACCTTGGAGGAACAACATGCATTTTGCAATCGCGGAATCAAACGCTGTCGGCGAGACTTCAGAGAAGGGCACTCTAGGTCAACTAGGTGGTTGTGATTATTTTTATATTGTACCCTTTACTATATGTTACAGTATTGCAATTTGGAATATTCTTATATATTATATTATATCACGTGCATTTCATCAGAGGTTAGAACAAATATATATTTGAACCCACATTTCCTGAGCATTCCTTTGATATTCGATTGGTACCAAACTGATATTTTTTCTAAACTGTTTTAACTTAATTTAACATAAAATTATTAGCTTTAATAAGAAGCGATGAACATGTTTGAAGAAAGATCTTATTACATATTAGTATTATACATTGGTACCTATTTACATTATAATATTAAGTGAGTAAGTCACATCTCATTATATTTTTACCATGAATAGAAAGTTGTAAAGGCTTCAAAGATACCTTGTATATTTACGAAGTTTATTTAACTAACAGTGAGTGGTACATAATTTTAAACTGAATACAATTTCATAGGATTTTTATCTTCCATTTGTGTATATTTTACTCATATAGATTTGGCTGACATGCTAGAATTTTTATTCGCAAAAAATCCTTTCATCTATGTGATGTACACACCGGGTATATTGATTGTCTGAATCAATAACACACAATGAACAATATCAATAATATCGGAACATCGACATAATTTTAAGGTTACTAATTGAAAAATTAAACAAAAACAAGTATCTAACCCACTGCCCTTTGAATGGGACCAAAACGCCTGAAAATGAGCCTGACAGGCTTATAATGTTGTGGGTCCCGGGCTCGAATCCCGTGTCTGGAAATATTTTTTTTTTCCGGACCCGAAACATCCCGCTTCTGTGTGCGCCTGGATAGGGCCCAAGCGAATCAATAAGATTACCAATTACAATACAGAAACTTAAATAGGTACTATGTCCACGATAATTCAACAATAGGTATAATAAAAATATTCTTAGGTTCTTCTTAGGTTATATCTTGATCCGATCCTAATAGGATCATATTATGGCCTCCACAGAGTAGAGGTTTGTATTAACAGATTTTGTTTTTACGAGAAATGGATGTCAGTCACTTGCTCAACCTATTAGGTCCATACCCTGGACTCACACACAAATTGAAAAATAATATGTGTACTTGCCAAACCCAGGATTCGAACCTGAGACCCACGGCGTTATAGTCCAACGCTTAAGTCGCGCGGCAACCGTGGGTGTAAAATTATACAATAGTAAATTATATATTTATATAGTATATGGTAGATATATAAAATATGGTAAATTAAATAGTCGTCTATAAAAACCCACCGTAAAACTAATTTAATTGTATAGTTTGACAATAATATCTTTATCATAGAAATGTCACTATATAAAAGAAACTATTAAATTTAAAAAAAAAAACAAGTAGGTACTTAAGTACTGCGGCTCTAGGTGATACCTATTAGTCATAGTATTTATGAATGTTTTATTCACCCGATTATGACTTGATCAACCATTACTGACAGTTATAATTTTTACTAAAAAAATAATAAACACCAAAGTTACGTTTTAACTCTTTATAATGCAATCTTTTTATATAAAAAAACTTCAGTGCGGTAAAAAGCCTAATATTTATTTCATTAAACCCAATCAACCATGAAGGATAGATATCACTCGATGAAATTCTGAATATAGCTTGAACAATAAGTCGTGGTGTTATAAAAACATTTTTTAAACAATAGTTACAAGTATATATTTTTATTAACTGCAAACTATTAACCCAATAAGTCAATCTCTTTTATCATTATTATTTATAATACTTCGCAGCTTTCTATTCCTTTTAAAATAAAAATAAAATATTAAAAGAAAGTTACATAAATTGAAATTAATAATTAAATGCTTCCATTTTTATTCACATAGGTACATGAATATTTAAATATATTGCAAAACCAAGTAATATATCAGTAAATTTTCCATCAGAATAGAATGGAACACTGATCAATAGCAAAGTTAATTAATTTTCTGTTGAGAGCAGTAAGCCAAATTGAATAGGTATAGAAATTATTCATACCTATCAATTGTTGGTTTTGCTCAAACAATATAAGGTATTTAGAATAGGTAATTAGTGTTTAGAACAAATAGGTACACAGTAATATTATTACTTATTAGCTTTTGAGCTAATGGGCTGCATTATGAATAGTAATGAAAATTTATTGCAATTCAATGCTTATAATAGTACCTATGTTATATAATATCAGTATTATAATAATGTAGGATCTATTTAAAACTAATTCATACTTTATAAAAATATTTACATAAAAAGAACAAAGAGTTTAAACTATAAATCAGATGATTTTGTTTTTATTACAATAGTTAAGTCGATTCTAAAACCTTTTTTATTTTGGTTGAATTGATAATCATAGAAAAATATTATTATAATATATTTTTTTCATCGAAAAAACAGTGCTATAAACAAGTTAACAGCATATTTTGACTACAAAATGCTTATTACAGTGCAGTCCTGGCAAAAAAAAAATGAGCACGTTAGTGTTCGATACAAATATATTTGCGCTGTGAAATGACCTGCAGCTAATTATTAGACATTAGATTTAATAACCAGTTTTTTAAAAACTTCTTTGATGTCTACTGAGCTAAGAAAGTTTTTATTATTTGCTTAGTCCTTGGAAATAGTATACCTTATATTTATGTAGTTTTCGATTTATCTGTAACGCATGAGAGAAAACGTATTATGTATATGTATATGAGAGAACGAGACAGGGATAAGATGTTTTGAAAATGGGAAGATAAAAGAGAACATACTCGTAAACGCATATTCTAAATTATAAAAATTAATTGACACGCAAATAAAGGAATCATTTATTTTAATCAGGTCGTGAAAGAAAACAAATGATAGGATACTCCCATAATTATTTGATAGATGCTTACAGTGCAATACCTACTAGCTACCAGCATATCGCCAGCTCCAAGAATGTTGGCAGATGCACTGACACCTTTCTTTGACCATGTCCGACCCTAATGAGATAATATGGATCAACAGAGCGGAGGTTTGTGTAAACAAGTTTTTATGAGAAATGGATGTTAGCCACTTGCTCAACCTACTCTGACTCCAAAACACAAATTGAAAAAAAATATAGAGTATTTGCCAGACCCAGCATTTGAACCTGGCACCCACGACATTTTAAACTGACGCGTAAGCCGGTTGGCCATCGTGGGCGTATTTCTAGTATGTAAATAATGGTAATATTCACTGGAAGAACTGTGCGTGAATCAAATATGAAGATGTTGCTAAAGCAAATTTCATTTTAATGTGAGTCTCATTTTTTGTACAACAAACAATGAATATTTTAGCTTAGGTCTTCAAGATTTGTATGTAAATTAGTAAACATATTATGTTTTTTTCACTTTACGTCTATATGCATAGAATAAGTTTTTTTAATGTGTTTGCTGTGAACTAATTTGTAAGCAGTTCCAATTTAAATAACAATCAATGAAGTGGAGATATTATGTTCCTTGGGAACACAACTGACAGACTTCACTGCCACACTGGAAGTTAAAATAGATATAAAATAATTCGTTTGCTGTGTGCCACAATCATTTTGATGGTGTATTGTTGTTAGTTTACTGCCTGTCGTTACTGTTGCTATGCGCTTGAGCCGATCAAAATGAGCAATCAGTTTAAATTGGAGCGAATTGGTACATGTTCGACTTAGGTTAAAATATAATATACCGATGTATGAACAAACAACCGTGTATTGGTTTGATTTGACTCGCGATGAGGCATTAAAAAGGTCAATTTCATATAGGGTTTTCATAAAGTAGGTTCAGACCGACACTCACCTTTCCGCAAACAAATTAAATATATTAACGTTGACTGTTTGCAACTCAATTTTATATATTACTAGCTGACCAGGCAAACGTTGTTCTGCCATATAAATTATTTCTAGTGAATATTTTGGTTGTTAAATAAAAAGTAACGAATGTATCGTAAGTGTGTGGGGATGGGATCTATGACAGAAAGAGGAATAGAGCGCTGTAGACGATGACCGCCGATAAAAACAAAAAAACATCAACCATTCATTTTCTCAATTCAAAATGAGTAATGATGTTCATAATGAATGAATTACCTGTGACAGGATCTCGTTGTTTAATGTTTGTGCAATATCCGTCTTGTCCCTTCCAGAAAATTAGCGGATATTGTAGAGCGTCGTATGAACGGTGTGTGTCAGCGATGAACTCCAGATTATTGTTTCTTCTTCGAATCACGATTTCTGGCGTCGATGTACGGTCGCCAACCATGATTCCAGCAATGTCGTCAACAACAGTCGCATTGAATCGACGTACGTGCTCTCCAGCTGGTGTTTTATCAGGATTGATGACAATAGCGTGATTGTCACTTTGCAATTCGTGCATGTGTGCTTTGAAGAATTTCAATAATTCATTGTGCTCATTCAACGGGGGCGTCCAGTTCGCCGACGATGCGCCTGGCATTAGGCGAATTGAGGCTATTGTAGCCGCAACGTGCATCCACATGATTGATGTCCTCACCGCCGCGCCCATGAAGTAGATTTGTAAAAATGTATGTGGTTCGTTTGGCATTAGCAGCAATGAGCCTACTTTGTGGTATACTTGACCTTTGATTTTGAAAGTAGAATGGAATTGTTGACCATTTGCCGCAGTATTGTGAACTATTTCTGTTGCTCTGGACGAAGTCATTTGGAAGCATGAATTGAATGTGCGAATGGACTTCAGGAACAGGTTTGAATCTGGAACCGTGCCAATGAGCAAGCTGTTCAATGGTTCTGGTGGTATCTCAATTTCTGGTAGTTGCACTTTTCCTGATGCGCAACACATCCCGGCTGACTCATGTTTGAATTTGAGCGCATGACAATGGGGACATTTTTTGTCCATAGCACCAATCAGCACTTTCGGATGAGCGGAATATTCAATATCTGGCTCGTACTCGAATGCGAGACGAAGGAACGAAGCGGATGTAAATGTCCGATGTACTTGCTGGCGTTGTCGGACATTTGCTCTGCGTGTGTTAACTACGAACCGGCGCGCTTGGCTCCGTTACAATTGTCGTTGTTGATTTCGTTCAGCTCGTGCCTCTTGTGATTGAGATGCACGCAATTGCGACATGCTTACACGCACGTTTTTGTTATCTTGTTGGATTTGTTCGTCTGTTCTTTCTACTCTACTATTTCGCATGTTTGTTGCTTTATTCGTTCGACGGCCCAAATGGCCCCCCTTGCGTCTTGCTGGCATTGTGCACTGTAATACACGCACATAAAAATAGATAAATTAAAATAAATCGTACAAAATTTTGCACGCACTGCGTTGTGATTTGCCGAATGAAATGTCAAAATGACGCGATGCTTCTCTTGAATTCTTCTCGGACGTAGTGCCATCTGTCATTCAACAACATAAATAATTTCGTTCTGTTTGAAATACGAACGACGGTTAAATTTGTTCATACAAAAATAATAAAATCGCGATTAAAAAATGGGAGGATGGGGGTAGGAAAGTGAAAATTTGAGGTTATAGGTATTTTTTTATGCCAAATAATAAATAAAATACAAAAAAAAAAATGTCAAAAAAATAAAAGAAAAATTTTCTGGATAGAGATACCCTAATCACCTAGCGGTATGAAATATACTTGTTGACCTATTCTCATACCTAACAAATATACATAAAAAAAATCATAAAAATCGGTCGAGCCATTTCGGAGGAGTTCAACCACAAACATCGTGACACGAGATTTTTATATATATAGAGATAATATAGAGATAATATACCCACTGTAAAAGTTTACGTGATTTAATGAAAACATTACTCCATACCATGCGTCGCTTCTTTCGATGTACTCAGTGACGTCCCTAGACAAAATGCCGCCCCTAGGCAGCGTCAAAATGCCGCCCCATTTTTTTTTATATCTAAGAAATGTGTTGTATCGATGCATTAATAACAAAATATATACCACTAAAACATACAAAATTAAATTTAGATATTAAAAGCGAATAAACATAATATTAGTTAGACACTTACCCAAATCACCAGAGTCTGAGATTCTATTTGTTGATATGTCTGACAAATTTGGTTTGCAGAGTACCATTTAGTAATAATACGCAGACGTATTATTTTCACACTATTTTTCTATGCTATTATTGTACAACATGTAAACAAAATCATTTTCCTTATCATTCATTTAATATGAACATACTTTTAATCACAAATACACTATTAATTAATTGTCTCAACACTCAACCGTTACAATAAACAAACTTTAGTGGCCTTTTTTGTAGCAAAGTCCGTAACTATGTCATCCAAATCTAATTTATATGCCATTTCTGCTTCAATAGACAATATTGCAAGTCCATTTAGCCTTTCTTCGGTCATCCTAGATCGGAGATAATTTTTAATAATTTTCAGTTTTGAAAAACTCCTTTCTGCGCTAGCCACCGTTATTGGCATTGTCAATATTATCCTAATTGAAGTGACCGTATTTGGATAGATTTCTTTCAAATTATTATCATAAATAAATTTTAGTACGTCATGTGGCGAAGACTTTTCAGTCACAAGTCTACACAGTAATTTTAACTCCTCACAAAGCTCCACTGCATCGACATCAGATGTGCCGTTTGCAGTGATTTTAATTTCTAAATTTTGACAATCTTCCAATAAATTTTCAGGAGTCATGTTTCTTAAGAGGCTAATATTATACATAAATTTGAAAAATCTTCCATGATATTTTAATTCCTCAAATCGATCTTCAATTGAATTTATAGCCTTATCTACTACTTGATTGAAAAACTCGACTTCAAATTTTTTTTCAGGGTTATGTAGAGGCGTTTCATCACAACTCTCATACTCGAAATGTTTCGGTACTCTTCGTCTTCTGCAATCTGTTTCTTTGGGAAATTCTGCAGGTATTTCGAGGGCTTCTGCTAATTGGTGTGCGATTATTTTCATTTGTACTAAGCCATTTTTTCTATAATTACGCAAAAAATTTAAAACAGCTTCAATGGAATCAAGCGCGCTGGTTATATTAAATTCTATCATTTGCAACTGTTTACTGACTGGATTTATAGAACTCAAAATATCATACCAAACTATGAGACAATTTATAAATTTAAAGTTGCATATATTTTTTGATAATGCGATGGCATCATTTTTGGTCTGCAAACTATTTTCAGTGTGTGAATTGGCATGTTTCTCTTCAATATATAATAAGGCATCGTAAATTTCTACCAATTGGTATCTAATAGGCCTGATTGCTTCGATTCGGGACTCCCATCGCGTATCAGAAACTGCCTTTAATGTTAATGATGGTAAAAATTTTAAAAGTATATTCCATCTATCAGTAGATGCCGAGAAAAAAACATACATCTTTTGGATTAACCCAAAAAATGATATCGCATCTAAGTTGCATTTTGCAGCATCATTTACCACTAAATTTAGCGTATGTGAGTTACAAGGTACATAAAATGCACGAGGATTCATGTCTCTAATATGCTTTTGGACACCATTCTTTTTTCCCAGCATATTCGCACCATTATCATAACTTTGACCTCTCATGTTTTGTATATTTATGTTTAAATTTTCTAGTTCTTCAACAATGCGTTTTGCTAATCCTGCTCCAGTTTTATCGTCAATTTCTATAAAACCTAAAAAATGCTCACGTACTTCCTCTGAGTGTTTTCGAACAAATCGTACTATAATCGACATCTGTTCTATATGTCCTATGTCAGGTGTACAATCTAATATAAGAGAAAAATATTTTGCCTCATTTAACATATTAATAATTTCTGACTTGATTTTTTGCGACATTATGGCAATTAATTCATTTTGAATTCTTGGTCCAAGATAATGAGTAGTGCGGGGCTTACAGCTTATGGTTTTCAAATGTTCCTTAATAACATTATCAAACAGTCCAAAACATTCAATTAATTTTAAGAAATTTCCATTGTGCAGTGTATTGATTGTGGACTTAGGTCCGCGTAAAGCCATATTCTGCACCGCCATGACTCGCAAAACTGCACATAATCGAGTTAAAATTGACCGCCACCGTATAATTTCTTCATTGAAAAGTTTTTGTTGACAACAATCAATTGTTTTATTTAGCTTTAATCTGATTAGAATATCTTGCCAGATTGAAAAGTTTTCGTGGTGATTTTTTGACTTTTCGTGGGTTTGTATAGTTTGCGACAAGTTTTTCCAATTATCATAGCCAACTGATGATCCCATTCCAGTCTCACATTTTTTTTTATTAAATATTATACAGCAAAAGCAATGCGCAGAATCATTTTTTACAGAATACACTAACCAAGTTCTTTCATATGTTTCGCCATTTTTCAACGTACGTTCATAATATGCATTGGAAAACTTTCTATTGCACGTATTGATAGGATAATCAGCAAGTTTTTTCTGTATAGGTCCTTTTTTTAATATCATTATCCTTGTACTCTCATCAAGAAAACTTGGCCAAAAATGTGGATCATCAAAATTATTGTCTTCTTCTTTGTCTAAATAATCAAAATTATCGTCGTCTGAATTATTATCGTTGGCATCGTAATTTACATTCTCTTCTAGCGTTGTAGCATCTGATTCTTGAATTATTATTGGTTCTTTAGTTTTAGACGATAGGTATTCTGCGCTGACTTTCTGATTTTGCTTTTCACTTTTGATAAAATAATTGTTAAGTGTACCTGTATTATTTGTAGCATTTGCCTCCTTTCGTTCTCTTATCTTTTTATACGATGCTCCTGAAAGTCGTTGTCTTGCACTCATGTTGATGATTTAAATAAACCACAAATCCACACTATTATCAGCAAAAGATATGTTTACAAAAAACAAATTAAAATAAGGTATTGTTATTCACAGCACAATAATTACTAACAAATAGTAGTAAACAGATGATATTATGAAGATAGATGAGGTAGGTATCTACTAGTGTAAATTTTTATTACAATTAGCTGGTACTTAACGTAAACGTATATGCACGAATACTAGATTATGTCAAATATCAATTTTACAATAGATACATCCAGCAACTTTTAAATCTCGCGGGTGACTGGCAAAAATGTTTGGATAAATTAAAAAATACGGATGTATATACCTATAAATCTCCACCATAATTTTTATTGTTTCGTTACCTACGTTGACATATTGGTATAAAATATTATTTTGTTTCAATAACTTCTTGGCTCATTGGCGCCATATAATTGGCTTTTGCGCAGCCACTGTTATGAAAGGAACTCTTTAATCTGAGTAAATGACATTACATTATATTATGCATAATGTGTCTAGGTGGCAAAAGACTCGTAAAAACTTAGCGTAAAAATATTTTTTATTGGCATTTGTATTACGAACCCGAGCAGTTAAAAATAATAGAAAAAATCACTGGCTGAGAGTGGTGACATCATACTAAAATCGCCGCGAATACCTACTCACTACTGGGTAATAAATAATATAATTAAAAAACATCCGGAGCCGTGAAGTACTACAAATATTCGGTGCTCCGGCGCCGTTCCTGCTCCGGGTAAAACCCCATTACTGCTCTGCTCCTGCTCCGAGCTCCGCTCCAACGCTCTGGTTATAATGTAACTAAGATTAGGTACCTAGCTATTTCTATATAATACCAAATGATCCTCCTCGGTTTGCCGCCCTTCGAGTATCTGCCGCCCCCAAGCGACGCTCAATCTGCCTACCCCCACGGGACGTCACTGGATGTACGATGTACTTAAGTGTAAAAAAATCCCGCAAATAATATGTCCACACTTGTATGTTTGTTAGTAAATTTGTACATGTTTTTATACAGACAGTTCTGATTTATTTGTTTTCGGGCAGATGTATGTTGGTCTGTACTAAACTCAAAAAATCTGGTTGCACAGAAAACCTGCGGACCCTATGAAGAACTGATTTTAATGGTGAAACAATAAAAAAACAAATATCGTACTATCGTAGGCATGTTGAGTGACAAAATCTTCAAATGTTTTAACTTTTTAATCGTGGAAATGTTTTAAATCAGTAGCTCCAAACCTTTTTTGCTTATTTATTTCAAACTACAACCATGAAGTCCACAAGTAATTTCGGGAACCTAACATATTACAAAGCATCAGCATGGACTAGTCGTGTTCAACAAATGGATTAGGCCGACAAGCCCGGAAAGTTTTTGATGTAAAACCATCTAGCCGGAGGAGAATAATTGGGAGACCACGCAGAGCAGATTAATAAGATAGAAATGCAAGACGTTGACAGTAGTAAATGCAATAAATAGTAAGTATTAAATTCAAAACTCCCGAATGTCCTCAAATATTTTAATTATTGAATGCGCATTGCGTTTGCGTGACGAACTTTAATTTATCTTATGATAAAGAATAAAGACGTAAATATTGAAAATAATGTATTCTTTAACAAGTTTATTTAACATATTTTTTCTGCACTCGAGGGTCCTCTCTTCTTACGCCAAGAAGGCAACGAACGTACTTTTCATTATCCCAGGATGCCTAAACGATCAAAATTCCGGATTGGAGAAGTAATGTGGAGGATACACTAGACTGGAGACGACGACCCTGGGCCCACTTCAGATTATTGCGCCACGATTGATGTAAAATTCGTATAAAAGCATTTTATTAATTTAACAGGCATATCTGTATATCAATCGAATGCTTGTTTATTATAGGTGTATTAATTATATAATTAAATACTAGGTATGATTATTTTAGTAATAATTTAATTTTATATTTAAAGCGACGAATCACTGAAGATGAATGATTTACTCCTACACACGATCTATCAAAACCAGTTTCTTAATCAGCCTTGGCGAAAATCTTCATCGAATTTTAAATTTACTCATTGTGTTTTAATTGGCACTTACAAGTACCTAAATCATTATTCAAAAAATTGTGAGTATATTTATTACAAAATTGCTTAACAATGAATTATAAATTAATAATACCGGAGAGAATATTTTACTATAAAGTAAAAATGTGGCTTGTTTGCTGAAACCTACCGTGACTGAAATAAAATTGGATGTGATTAGATTACTCTCAATCAATTTTAATGAATACGTGAAATTTATTATTACCTACATACGGATTCCGGAAATTCGTAATTTCTGACATAGGTGAATTATTTTTGGATAAAACTGCTCACACAACGGGACTGTGAAAATTATAATGTCACTGATTTAGGTTAATAATATCCATATTAAAATTAACATCAGTTAACTGCCAAACCCAAATGATAGGCCAGTATTTATTAAGTTATTTGTGATGATTAAATAAATTGGTTTTTGTCATGCTTCAGTGACTGAAATTTAGGACTATACTCTGTAAAGCACATAACTAAAGTATATTATAATATATTTGAAATCATTACAATAATTACTCGCATTATAAAGAAATAATAATTTTTCAAACTATCTATTATTTATGTTTTACGTAGGTAGTCGATCGATATCGAGAATTGATACAGAGTTGGAGATCTAGAATAGATCTAAAATGTTAAAGCGAGATCCATATTTTTTCTACATCTACAATTAAGGCGAATCCTCTATCTACCAGAGGCACCCTAGACGGAAAATACGAAGCTTAAAATTTAAGACACTTTTTTTATAATATACGATTTAAACTGTATTAATTAATAAATATGCATCGGAAAACATTAAAAATAAAATATTTTTTTATTTTAAGTTACAGATAAACTCACAATTTAAAAAAATTTCTACCTAAGAGATTTTTGTCTAATTTAGTTTTAATATTTTTTATATTTATTTTAAAAAACATCAATTTTGTAACTTTGAATTCTTTTTAATTTATTTTAATGGAGCTTCAATATTGGGACCATACCTAAATAAAAAAGTATTAAAAAAGAAATTACGTATATTATAATACCTACACCTAAGGCCGTCATATCGAAAAAAAAATCAATACCTAATATCAGTATCGTATCGAAATAATGTATCAATACCGATATCAAGTATCTGTATAAATTTATACCCCGTTTTACGTGCATGGATTTATTGCTGACAGTACGTATTATGGCGGTCATAACAAAAAATGCACGTGTGAACACATATTATCTTGCAAATTGCAAGATTGTATGCATGTATCAAAAAAATTCAGAAGCTTCTGAACCGCGAAATATCTGCGCCTGCGCAGTAGAACGATAGTAGCGAACCTGCCGGTAAAAAAACGAACTACACCGCGCAGAGACTTGTTTTGAGGTTAACCAATTTTCACGACCTGTCAAATAGTACCAAACAATTATAACACCGCGTTTCGCTTACTATTGAATAATGAGATTTGCTATACAGTCAGCATTTTTACGTGTAAATGGTTATTATCGCGATAGTTTAAAATACACACTATTAGTGGTAGTTAATCCATGCACGTGTACATGCGCTATTACTAATACCTAATACGTTAGATTTGATTCCCGATTACGTGACAGTATAATTATGTGATTTTCTCAAAGTGTGTGATTGTTTCACTTCTATAGCTAACTACACTACTGTTAGCCTGTTCTAGTGTTAAAAAGAATAATATATTATAGCATTAAAACTAATTACTAGCAAAGATTTTTCCCGTATATATTATTAAAACTATTCATATGTAGCGGGCGCAAACCTCGGGCCTTGTCAGCGTTATTACGACAATGCAAAAATCAGCGAGTCATTCAGCTATCACATAATCGCTGCATCTACAATCAGCATATTCTACGGATGAGACATAATTATATGGGGGTCGACTACCTCGGGCTTGGTCATCGAAACGTGTCGAAGTTGCAACGATGCGGCGGTCAGCAGATTTCCCACCGCAGAGCACTCACGTCCACCGAGCCTCGGACCAGCGCACTCTCTCGTCAGGTCTCGCTCTGAAACATTCTCTCACCGCGCCTGGGACGCAAGCATCCTTTGTACCGAGCCTTGGACCGCTAACATCTCTCCTGTATCATTTAATTTTCTACCAACTGTATGCCGTTACATATCAATAAACTCTCGCTCCTCTATTCATCTGAGCAACCTCCAATTACTAGTCTCTTTTCATCTCTACACCTGTCACCCCTAAGTGATTCTCGTCCCTCTACAGCTAGACCGTACAAAAATATAATATTAAATGATCATGCTCACAAAGATTGGTAGGTACCTACATGAACTCGGTTAAAAATATTTTATTAGTACATATCTATATAATATATTTGTTATTAGTGGGTGTTTGGAGATTTACACAATATACTTTTTTCAATAGACATCATGTTGAAAATGTATGTTTTCAATATAAACTGATGTGATGATGCAAATCTGAATTGTATGTAATAATAATGTGCTGGAAGGCTATGCTAAGCCATTACTGATGCAATGAGAAATGAAACAATAATCCATACAGTATAATGAGGATTATGATGTATTACCGATGGCTCAATAATTGTTTAATACATAAAAAAAATTGATTCAATCTGCAAAATAAATATAGGAATTATGTGCAGCTTATTAAGAAATTTGTGTATTATTAATTTATCCTCTATTAACTGACAATTTCATTTATTTAATTTACTTGATTGATCCACCGCCTTGCGATGCGCTGGAAATAAAAAGGTAATAAGAGGCATATTAAAATGGTAGATAGAATGTTCAAAAGTGGTGAAAAATACAATTCGATACATCGCACCTGTATGAACTGTTTTATATATTTTAGAGTCATCAAAACCCATGCGATGTTTGCTCACTCTGTTTTGGAAACTGATTTCACTGAATCACAATAATAATATTTAAATTCTAATGGCATTAAGAAAATTTTGTACTATTCTATTTAATCTATTGATTCTTTTTAAAAAAAAATATTATATTTAATAAATTTAATTCCATCAATGGTAAATGCACACTGACAACGAATCTCACTTATATAAAAAAAAATACAATAATTGTTTTAAATGTTTAAATTTACACATGAATTATTTTTAAAATAGTTCTGCCACCTAAACACTAATTCAATTAATAATAAATTTTAATCAAACACGAAGGATATAATATATATCATTATTATATATTATATAATATTTACGTACCGATTTCGTAAATAATAGGTAGATATACCACCATTTCCTATCAATCCTAAAAAGTAAACAGCCACTCATGAATATTTGAAATAAATATGGTCATACTTTCTGATTGGACAGTGACAGTGACAGCTCGTAATGGGAGGACAACGGAGTTCAGATTTAAACGGTAGCGTGTTCTATTACCAAGAGTGACAGTCAAATTAAAGAGGACTTCGTGACAGTTGACATATGAATGCTTTTAAATTACTGATAAAAACCAAACAATAATAAAATTATTATATAGATTATTGAATATCAGCAAAATAATATTAAAAAAAACAGCCAGAACCACGAACAATATTACTTCATATTATCATATTTTTTTTTCATTAAATCATTCACTTTTTCCCCATGGTTTCTATCATTTGTTGTAGATATTGGAGCCTCGTAGCCTCATAAAGAGCTGTTTTTTTTTTAATTTTTTTACTACACGCTGACTCCATGCTCTGTGTCCAAATACACTTTGAAACAGAGTTGCGAACCTGAGACCCATGACTTCAGAGATGGCCGATCTACCAATCACAAAACTGTTATCGTATTATTGGAAATTAGAAAATATTACCAGGTGGTAGTTTTATATACCTATATTAAATCGAGCTTTTGTATGATCGTTGATTACAATAGCGAAGTAATTGAGTACAGACTAAATTTAATAATAATATTATATTATATACATATTATGTAATATTATATGGGTCGACACTTAGCACCAATATTAATAAATAAAATAGAACATAGTTACATACTTGTTGCGATGTTGAGTATTGCACTTTTACTGAATTCTTCGTTTAAGTAATAATAAATTGTGTGATTTATTGTTTAATAAAAACGGATTTCAGGATAACGGTAACATAAATAATACTTGTGTGGACCGTTTTTATCTCAGTGAAAATGGAGAAAATACATCTCAGTGAAGAAGACGTATGCTACAAAGGAATCGGAAACGCGAAATGACTTGTATCTAATTAATCACTAGCCATTTTTTAGCTCCACTTTCAAAACATGTAGGCTCAACCGTCATAGAAGAAGGTTTTCGTTGACATTTTGTGTTATTGTAGGTAGTACAATATAATATATTATGTATGTCCACCTTTTAATATGACTTGGAATCATCGGATAACAATTCTATACTTTGTGAGGTTAATTTTGTCTGTTCGGAGTATATTATAAATAATATATTATAATAATATATACCTATAGATGTTGTATTATTGTGTGTATTAGTAGCTCATTTACTATAAATGATGGTTTGCTTCCAATTACTGCTCATTATTAATATGACGCTGAAACAGCCCACCACCGATCACTCCTTTGTTGCATGATTCCACTCTATGCACTTAATGTTATTACATTTGTTATATTGCACTTGAATAAAAAATGCACTTTATTGACGTCTTTATTGTTATTATAATTCAGAGAGCCCTATTCAATACCTTAAGCCCTGCACACACAAAGAAAAAGTTGATAAACTCTTAAAAAATAATCATTATGATGATAATTTATTCATTTTACGATGTATTATTTCAATTGATTGTTGTCCAAAACTAATGTTTTATTTTTACTACATACTTCGTCCGTAAATACCTAAATGGAAAAAAATAAGTCAAGCCATTTTCAGTTTATCAATGGTTCATTGAATGGTGGAACTAGATAGGTGATACACTTTGTTTAAACTAATAAACAATTAGACACATATCCTATCTTGCGAGAGTGTCACAGCTCAAGCGTTGTCTTTCTCTACTACTATCCTAAATCAAACTCGATCATCGACGTTAATGAATTTTTCGTTTTTCTTCACCCGCCTCTTTCAGAGTATTCTTTGCCTACCGACTGTTGTTCTTCTTCCTGGGTTCCTAATTAGAACCATTTATAATAGGATTTTACACGTCTGTATAAAATCTACCGTAAAATTTTCCTGTCAAAGTTATCAATAATTCCAGCTGTTTTCATAGTTACTACGAAAGTGGGAAATGCAAACGATATGCTTACTCTCGCAATAGTCGCAATCACTATCCGTATAATATATTATAATTGAATGGAAAAGGCAAGAAAAAGACTAAGAAGAAATTTGGTGCTGAAGGCGGATGGTGATACATTCATGGCTGACCAAACGTACCCGTAGTCAGGTCGAAAGTCGGAAAGAATGAGGAACAGCTCCTTCCAGATAGAATAAATTTAAAATCCTATGGGCTTCCAGTTTCCCATTGACATAAGCCCTGCTTGCTGTTGGATGCTAAGAGGAGTGGAGCTAAGCTAAGGAGAAGACTGTCAAACAGGCAATAATTCATCTGATTCAATGTCCTATTATTATTATAGTCCTAAGTTATAATGTGTTCTTGAGAGCGGTTTAAATTAAGCACAATTGCGCTGATTCCTCGCTTTACCTCCCATAATTACTTTAACTAAAAATATGTATGCGCTTAGTTCCTTTTATATAATGTCGTGTGAGACAATGTTTTTTTAGTTCTACGATTTTCTATCTCATAAAATATATCAAGATTTAACCGTAGGCACTCTGGCCACTTTCAGCTCGGAAAATGTAAATAACAACAGCCTTCCCAGGCATTATATTATCTAAATCACCATCGTGCATACATCCTGATGTAAAAATATTGTTTATGGCGCTGTCAAACCCCATTATGACGTGGCGATGGGATATGTGGGGGCATTGTGGTGTTATTCACAGAGTGCGTATCGCATTAGCCCCTAATGGACACCACAGAATAAACTTTCTAGCCGATGTTTTGACCAGGGAACAACAATGTGATTTTCTCGACAATTTATAATATGATGATAATAATAATATCATGATACATTCTTATATTATGTTTTTGAATTTTTCCTATGTAGGCATTATCGGGGAAACACAAAAATCGCCGAAGATATTTTTATAATAAGCATAAGGCCATCATATGGACGCAACTACACTAATATAATTATAATAATTTATTTTTGTTAATAATTCACCGTGCTCAACTCTCCCATGGGCATTTTTATTAGAAAGTCTTTGTAAACTCAGTCAATTTATCTCTTGAGTGCGTGGCAACCACTTGCAATTTCAATATAGACATATGCTTTTTAAGAGCATGATCAATCACAAAAGATACCGCACCTCACTGAGAAATAGGTAGTTAATAATTCTACGTTCACACCAGGAAACTCAGAAATAATGGGAACTGAAATATCTAACGGGTGTCGAGTAACAGGCAACTGATCTCGATTGTGGAAGAATACGCTTGTCCTTCGTTCTGATAACCGCTCTTGGTTTATGCACTGACGCTCATTCAATATTGGTGCATTTGAAGGTTGCAAGTTACAATACACAACATTGCACGTCTATAATGCTTGATTCATTTTCGTATGACACTCACACATTCAAAGCCCTGCGTCAAAATGTAGCCCATCGGAATTACATTTATTAATCTGTTATGTGTATTCAACTAACATCCAATTAAATAGTTAAATACATAATTAAATTCACAAGACAATTATTAATTAGTGTAGGTACTCATTTTTCAACAGAGGCCCTACAAGCCAGCAATATTGTTTAATATTAACGTTTTCGCTGCTGAATAGATAATGAGATTTTAATTGCCCCCTTTAAAATGCACGTTAATTACATCGATCGGCCGCCTGGTCATTACGCGCCGTGTGCGTCTTCCGCGTCCAAAGTATTAATACTATCGGCCGAAGGTACCAACTTGATGGAATTTGAAATTAAATTCATTAGAATATTGTTTAAACCTAAATATGACGTATTACTGGCAATGCGAGTTCAAATTTAATATAATTAATCTTTTCGTGTTGTAAATAGTAGGTAGGTAAATATTTATAACTCCGTATAAAAAATAAGCAACACAAAAAATCAGTAGCTATTTCGCATATTTATAATTACAGCAGTATTATGTTTAACTAAAATCATGAATTCTGTAATATAGATTCATTATGCATTGGTTATCTAGCATAACAACATTCATAATCATAACATAATATTCCAATCTGACTTTATGCTCCTACACAGTACGATATTATTATTTCAATGGAATAAAACCAAATGTTATTTTTACAACACTAGACAAGCACTAATCAAGTTTATTGTGGTGACCTAATTTTTCTATTTTGCCAATGAGTTAGGTCTGACTGCACAAGAGCTGGCTGAGTGCTTGAATATTATATCCCACTGTTACGCATTAACGATGTTTTTTTCAGGCAATTCTACTAAACATAGCACAAGGTCAGCTACGTATTATCACTAATCCCACTTAGTCCAATGATGTTCTATTTATTTTGTCTTATGATTACTAACTGGTGTTTTTTTTAGTTTTTGTTAGATAGAACTACAAAAACGTTAACAATTTACCCGAGCTGTTATAGTAACTACGCTCACTTTTTGAAATTAAATTTATAGCCCTACAAAATCTATAACATCCACAAAAATTCACTGTTTGGTGCTGTTTCCACAATGCTGGTGGCTTCATCGGACATTGTTTCTATAAACATAAGGCCGGAGTTCGCGTTACGGTCAATGGAGGGGAGGTCGTTGGCGAAAAAAAATCAATGATTTAAAAAATATATATATATGGTATTGATCCAGACGAGATGTGGTTGTAACAGGATGGCGCGGCGCTATGTGCCACACGGAGACCGCAACCATCGACTTAAATCGAATTAGATGATAATTTCCTTTCGAGAAATGGATCTGTCAATTGGCGTCTACGAATCATTCGACACCTTTGGTTTATTTCCTGTGAAGCTACGTAGGATCGCTGGTTTATGCTGATAAACTAAATAAAAAAAACCAAAGATTGGATGTACAGAATGCGATTCGTCAAAACGGACGCAGTGACAATGTTATGTTCCAGCATGGAAGCATAAGGCAAGTAAAACGTCGTGCAACTTCCCTCAGTCCTTCGCCATATCTGGCGCCTCCCTCCATGTAAGACCTGCAGTACGTAGATCGCTTTTGTAGCACCGCTGCAGGATGAAGGAGGGTCGGCCACAGGGAGTAAAGATATGTTATCCTTGACTCGACATGCAATTACAAATAGTAAGTATCTTGAAAATATTTTAATTAATTAATGTGTCTAAAAACAAAATAAATTACCAAAGTATATAAGTAGGTACCTATTTATTTTTCTTAATCCAAAGATAAATTTACGATTTAAAAAAATTAGAGCATCGATTTAAAATTAGGTAACTTTTAGTATCCAATTTTCAAGTTGAATAATTATTATCTGTTATGAAAAAATGTATTTACAGCTCAATTAGTTTAAATTACACTACTAACTATTTTTGTACAATATAAACACTACGTCTGTTTATTCAACTTAATCAGTTTTTTTATCAATGAAAATATGTAATTATGTACTTATAGAAAACTATGATTTGTTAATAGTTTTAATTCAACATAGATTATTATAAGACATACAAATGTATTTGCACCTTTACGTATTTTTTTTGGTATCTACATTTTGGAATATTTTTTGCTATAATAATATAGTAACTCAGTTTCAAAATCATAGTTCAATTCAAATTACAAAGGGAGGGGGTGGGAGGAATTAGAGGGCTGCAGAGTCTTTTTAACCTTAGCTGTGACACTATGTTATGTACTTAGATCATTTACTGTAAACATCAAGTTCTATGGTAATAAAGCGGCTTACACAATAATGGGTATTTTATTACATACAGCAAAAAACACATGGCAGACAAAAAAACAATAAAATTATAAAGTCCGGTATTTACTTTCATAAAGTATTTTATGACATCAACGTTAATAATATTATTAAGCAACCGGTGGAATAGATTTGAATTTTAATAAAACTTATTGGAAAATATACCATTATAATAATATATAATATCTACTGTTCGTAATTTTATTTTTTCAATCGTATTACTTTCAATGACTCCAAAAATAAAATGTTATTCGTAATATTTATTCAAACCGAATTGGAAACGATTTTATTTTTTTATTTTGTAAAGCCTAATGTATTGGTATGGCTTCTTGCACACGTCGATGATACAAAAAAAAAATACGCTGGAATATTTCAATATCAACAAAGCGAAAACTGAGTTCCCCACAGCATACAAATCGAGTCATCAAGTAGGTCGAAGCCATCCACGAGCCATGTATTGACTTAATCAGTTATCTATTTAAGCGGAGAACTGATGTTGATACTCATTTGTATTATCATATCGGGAAAGCGAAGTAAAAAGCACTTCTTCTTTACTGAATACTGCATTCAGGTTTCTGTTATTTGACAGCGGAATACGAATATTCTACCTTACCGTTATAGCAACACACAATATCAATGATAAAGTCCCAATAAACGAACAGTGTCCAAGTAACTTTAGAGTTTAGAGGCATCTAACGATAAAATACTAAAGATGCAATTTAATAGATTTTACTGATTTGACTTTTTCAAGTGTTTTAAATAATCAATATAGCAAAATATGCGTTCGGTTAACAGTTTCATATTTTTATCACCCACTATTCTATGGTTATATTTATCATTTAAATATTATAGTCTAATTATTCTAATACTTTTGATTCAATTTAATGATTAGTTAGAAAATCTGAAAACTATAAAACTAATATAAACTAGGATAACATTTATAGTATTTAAGTAATTAATTATGTAGGACGTAGGTAGGACATTAATATAATATTATTCAAAAGTATAGATAATATTATATACTTATTTTATTGGTTACTTATAGATTATGTGTGTACTTAAATTAATATTCCCTAAGCTATGTTTCCCAGATTTCAGTAAACAATACGATTATACCAACTTATTATTGAGTTTTTATTTGCCCTTTTAAAAATAATCACTTTGACGTCGCATGGTCAGGACACCTTTCGTAATCTTTCAACCGTTATTAATTAGTTTAAAGAAATCACTTCAATCTACATAAAATTTTGTATGTGATTATTGGACTCAAATGAACATAGAAAACGTTTTAATAAGATAAACAATTGGAAGTGATCCTAAAAAAAAACGAAAAAATAGATTAAGTAATCGCTGTAAAAAGCGAAAAATTTCAAACCACACTGTTTTTTAGTGGCGCAAAAAAAGAACAGATACCAAACGATGAATCTTTTTATAGAACCGCATTTAAAATTTTGTTTGTTTACATTGGCACCCAAAACAAATCCAATTTCAACCTTTTTTCGTATTTATTTTTCTTCGCAAAAAGGGTTTGTAGGTAGGGTAGGTTCACAAAAGGAGCCCTTGTCAGAAAAAATTGGTTTTCTTTATGTAACACTGCCGAAGAGATGTTTCTAACGATTGTGTTTAGAGGATATTTTTATTCCGCGAGAAACGTTTTTCTAGCGTGAAAAATGTACCTGGAAAAAGAAAAATGACCAAGTGATCAATCACAGCATACTTTCCGTAGATATAAGACAAGCATATACCTAGCCGCATAATATTATGCACATAATGCTATGTACAATGTATTGTATGATAATACATTTTACTTAATTTCACACTCCATATATACATTAATTAATATATGCGCCGAAATAGTATGTAGAAATAAATCAGAAATTGATAGATTATATTGTTCGGCAAGAAAATATCCACAGGAAACAAATTATATTTTTCACTACTGCCGATCTTTCACACACATTTTCATAAGCACAGTAATAGCGTATGGAACTAAGGCATGGTCACTAACTGTGAAACCAACTGGACTTATCGACATCTGTAATAGGAAAATTCTGCACTGGATTTAAGATAAGTAAGGTTGAGGTGATGTGTAGTATCGCATATATATAAACTTTTAAGACTGAACTGGGCAGATCATGACGTGTATCTCATGCTAGAGACATGGTTGTATAAGATGGTCCTCTTTGGGTACCTAGAAAGAAACAGGCCAGTTAAATGTTCGAGGAGGAGGGAGTGAAAAAAAACACAAGAGTCCTTCTCAACGTCAAAAATCGAACAAGGGGCGCTGAAGATCACGCCAGCTGGAGTAAACAAAAACCTGATTTGAGCTATAAGACGAAGAATATGAAGAGAGTATATTAAAAATAATGAAAACTAAACATAGGTACATTTTTAATAGAAACATAGTGAAATTTTTTTTCGACCATGTCCGATCCTAATACGATCAAATGGGCCTCCACAGAGTGGAGGTTTGTATTAACAGATTTTTGTTTTTACGAGAAATGGATGTCAGCCACTTGCTTAACCTATTGGGTCCATACTCTGACTAATACACAAATTGAAAAACAATATGTGTACTTGTCAGACACAGGATTCGAACCTGGGACTCACGACGCTATAAATCGACTCTTAAGCCGCGCGGCCATCATACATCATAATATCATAAATCTGAAATCAATGCATCATTAGAGTATTAATCTATACACAACAAAACAATGAAGTGATCGCCAATTTGAAAATGTCTTGTAAATTTTCTGCCTGATTTTTGCACGTCATTCAGTAAGAGAGCCATAGCTAAATGGTTAAGAAAATTTTCTTATTTTTAATAATTTCGCTGTTAAATATTGACAATACGCTCTGTAGAATTATTTTCTGGCAAAATTCGTTAAGGGGTTGAAGAAATACATAATGCTGTTTACAAGATTTCATGTAAACAACGTCCCTTGAAATATTTTTTTTAATTTGCAAAGTTTTCAAGTGTAGATTTTAAAATTAAAAGGGGGTTTGGTTTAAACAAAAACGTTTCACTTTTACCTAAACCAATTTTCAATGTGTTTTGCTACGCTGCTATATTTTTATAGTCTAATTCTTAGTAGAATTAACAGGTACCTCTACTTAATCATAACTACATATCAATGGGTTCATGCATATATGTTGTATTGACAATTTGGTTTGTATTGAGAAAATCTAATTTAAAGAATTCAGATCAATTGAAAATTAAACGCAAAATGGACGTTATTATATTGTATTCATTGAATTAAACAATGTTTTCTCAAATACACTAATTGACACGGATAAGATATTTTTACACAATAATATTATCAGACATTCGCCATAATATACCAATACTTGGAAGGCATTTTTATTTTATGACTTTAGATTTTTATTTTTAAGACAGTTAGGCCACTAATCGCAAGAAATACGAAACCTCGTGAATGTCCTCAAATATTACAAATGTATCCGCTAGAGCGACGTACGCATTCATACACATAACAGTACACTTCAGTACATTATCTCTTGAGAATGACCTGTGCCACGAGCCCGAAACATAGAAGAAAGTGTTAGATGTAAATTGTATGTAAAACATTTCACCGTGGCACAGTTCGCCGTGAGCTTTATTATCGGAAAGAAGTGACCGTATACTATACGGTCTCTAATTTTATTAGATTCAATATGAACATTAATTCAATTTTCATAGCTGATTTTGGTAAAATTCAAGAATGAAAACCTAACCTAACCTAACCTAATCTAGCCTAACACATAATCTATTGGTTGGCTGTTTTCAAAATTTGTTTACTGCTGGCTTCCTGTAAATTGCAAACCGACAAGAACCGTGTTATATTTAGACATGAATTTTATGTCAGTACTATACGACCCAAAGATGTTGGGCGGTCTTTAATATACGGCCATATACCTATTTCCGATACAACATTTCATGGTGAAGTGTGATACGGCGAACTGCATACGTACAAGTTTCCGGACACGAGAGGAAAGAAGGGACAACGCAAAAATCTATTACAATAATTCAACCCATGTTTATTGAAATACATAACTAAAATACATAAACTTGAAGCGAGTGGAATTCAAATATACATTGCTATAATTTATTTATTCAATGAAGTGTATATGTAATATTATGAGGTCTGTACTTGAACCAGTATTACCAACCGTACTATAATAACATAAGTAGTAGGTACAATTCTATAATTTTGAATCCTCCGAAAAATGTAAGATACTACAATTTTACGTAAATATGCCAAAAATTCTATAATTTTGAAGGATTCGAGATGAAAAGTGTTCCTGCACTATAGTTTTTTCAGAAATACAATCATTTTTACCCATTTTGAATATAATCAGCATGTAAAAGATGGCAACACTGACTTGAACCAACTTCACTCTAATTACGATATTTCGTAAAATTGTATTGTTTTAGTTTACAATTTAATTAAATACAAAGTTTTTAATATGTATCCATAATATTTACTTGTCTTAGTTTATGTAAATAAATGTATCATTTCTCTCACTTCGACTCAATATTATACAGTGACGTCCCTAGACAAAATGCCGCTCCTAGGCAGTGCCAAAATGCCGGCACATTTTTTTTATACTGTACTTTTTATCATTCTTTCATGAATCCAATATCTAAGAAATGTGTTGTATGGATAATGAATACATTACTAACAAGATATATACTTCTAAATCTAAATCTAAATCTAAATACACCTGACAACTTCCGAAACTCGCGAGTGACTGGCAAACATATTTGGATAAATTATAAATTAGATAAGTATCTACCTACCTATAATTCAAATATAATTCGCAAATCTGCACGTGTCGTTGCTGTTCACCAAGAACTTCACATCCAAGGATAACATAAGTAAACTAGACATCGCGAACCCGACAAAAAAATAATGTCATGTTAAAACTTTTATAGTAATTGATACATTTTGTTTCCAACCAGAGAGCTGATTTTTTAAAGGAAAGATATTTCCGTTATTACTAAGTTTAGGTAGCTATTTCTATATATACCCAATGATTCTCCTTGATTTGCCGCCCTTTGAGTAACTGCCGCCCCCAAGCGACGCTCAATCTGCCTACCCCCACGGGACGTCACTGATATTATATTATTCGGTTTGTGGTCATTATATATCTACTTAATTAACTGCTTGAAAATGAATACAAAATTTCTCTGATACAGAAATCTGAAGCGAATTTATGCTTATTGATTTTCAACCGGTTTTTGAAAAGTTAACGTAGCAATGCTTTACTAGCGAACTTTTTCTGTTGGGAAGTAAAATAAAATAAGACTGTGAATGTAGTAGCAGTTTTTCTTTTTATTTCATTTTATATTGTGTCGTCTAATCTTGAAACACTTTTATTTCAATCCAGCCTTCGCTAAACTGGTCACAGGTATAACAAACCATACAAAAATGGGCGAATTTGCAACGTGGACACTTTAGTAATACGCAAAAAAATACGGTTTGGTATATGGTTAATTATACAATTAAACACAAGTTTATTGTTTGACACAAAGATGTTGAATCTTCTTTCTAGTGAGGCCATCTGTGGTCACCTATTAAAATTACTGAAGCAAGTTCCAGCTTGATGTAATATAAAATATAGGAATTTTGTATAAAAATGTATGGTTCCAGAATTTCTCTGTTTACTTAATTTTATTATGCTTAAGGTTCAATACCTATTATTAATGAGGCTTTCTTTAAAACAAGAAAAAAAAATATTCGATTTTATGACAGATTCAAGATTTTTGAGTTATTTCTCTTTTGCCTAAATAAATTGTTTAATTTAAAATAAACTATACAATATGTTAAGCATATTTAACAACATTATATTGTTAATTCATATCTACTTATCAATAATCAGTAACAAATCTACTTAATACTTTTTCCTACAAATAAATCTACTCTATTCTACAATTATTGTAAAATAAGCCGGGAACTATATTATTGAACTAATAAAAATAGCCAGACGGCAGTGCCACATCTCAACATTTTTGTCAATCACTCAATAATACTATCCAATTTTATACGTAATATTTCTTTCTCTCGCATACAATTACATGTGTACATTTATAATGTTTTCTCTCACCTCACCCCTTTTAATTTTAAATCTCTCTCTTTCTCGCTGTCTCCCGTACCGAAATGACTATTTTTTACTCCCTCTCCGTTACAGATAACAAGATAGATGCGACCCTCGTAGTTCAGTGTGCAAGGCCCTTTCTTTATAACCGGGGGCTCCAGGTTCGATTCCGGTAAAGCACAATAAATTTATGTGATTTTCTCAAAGTCTGTGTGTCTTTTGGTTATTAACTATACTACTCTTTTTTAGTCTTAAAAATAATGTGTATGCATAGTATATAATATTATCGTGATGTTATGTTATATTATTTACAATAATTATACATCAAGACAAATATGTAATGTATTATTGATTGCATGCAGTATGTATGTAAGATAAATAAAACGTGTTTTTCTGAAAACTAATAATTATATATAGGTAATACGCATTTTTTTCTTTGTGTTTGTTTTACTGTAACATTATTGAATATAAAATTATTATGCTTGTTTGTGACTCTTTACTGCTGTTTAACACTCATGCTCGAATACTTTCTACGATGGTAGTAGGTTTGTGGTTTTGCTCATTTTTTGCCGTTGTCTTCGCCGGTGATTTGGAATGGATCATAATTATGATTGCCGTTTTACCTGTAAGCCAAGCTAGAAACACGTTAGCGCTGTTTTTTTCTACCATTTGTTTCGTTTCTTTTACGTTCGGGACATTGCTGAAGCACTGATGGTGACCGAACAAATTTTAAATCACCTTCATAACGCATTTTTGTATTGTTATTATGAAAATTAACCAATACGATGAGTATGCAACACAACATAAATAATTATGGTCCCAATAACAGTTGGACACGGAAAGCATTATTAAATCAAATATTACAGTTATTAAAAATTACATCATCATCATCATCAGGGGCGCGACAACCCGGTGTGGGTCCTGGCCTCCTCCAACAGCTCCCTCCATCTGTCCCTATCCAGCGTTGCCGCTTTCCAATTTGGTACCCCCAGAATACGGCAGTCACTGGCAGCTCCATCCAACCAGCGAATCTTTGACCTCCCTCTTCTTCTACGTCCTATTGGATTGCTGGACATCACTCTCTTTGCCGGTTCATAGTCATTCATACGGTGCACATGACCTAGCCATCGCAGTCTCACAATCTTAATTTATTGAACTGCACTACAATCTTCGTACAGCCCGTAGAGCTCAGCATTATATCTTCTCCTCCAACTGGTGCCATCCCTGATCGGTCCATATATACGGCGTAGAATTTTTCTTTCAAAGATGTTCAGGGCTCAAAAATTACAGTGGAACAATACTAAAATCTGGCAAAGGAAACTTTCTTTTACAATATTTTTATGTTAGGACTGTGCGGGGGATGAAAACATGTGTTCGGACACATTTTTGTAGGTGTGCGCCCGCACACGCGCACACCTTGCAGGGGACATTGGACATGACGCGGAGCTTCTAAGAAGTCTTGTCGTTCACCAGTCTTCATTCTTCATAACAATCCGAGCAGCTTATAACTCCACCATGTACATAATAAAACTCCTAGCATCCTAGAATTCGGTTGGATTGAATATAAATCACGCCAGACTTAGACTTTCTTGTCATAACTTCACATTCGATGCCACGAGTATACTTGTCATTTATTAGTAGAATGTTTCATTTTAGTGTTAGTGTTACTGTTTTCTAAATAAATATAATATGCATGTACCTATACTTAATATTTAAAAATTATAATTTTATTAGTTGTATTGCGTGTCGCGCCAAAGATATAAGACCCCTGTTGTAAACTTTTTATACGATTCGATGAGTCATGAAAATTATGGCTTGTATCTTTTGAAGAGTTGTTTTTTAAGATTTTTTTTCCTTAGTGAATACTTTTTGGTCGCCGTGATTTTTGTTGCCATGCGCCCGATGTTGCAATAGTTTTATATTCAACCACGATAAATCTATAATAATATATTACTTATATCTTTAATAATAATTCCATAAATCTCAATATTACACGGATAAATTTAATGTGGGTCTGTCATTGTAAAACATTTTTTATACTCATTTAAATTAATTAATAATGTATACATTACCAATGTATTGTTATGTACTTACCTAATTACCTACTACATATTAATCTGGTTCATAAATAATGTATTGTAGATTATGTTAAATTAACGGCTTTCTTCATAATATTGATTGTAAGTAACTACCTACCGATGTTGTTACATTTTATTATCATGTCATCTCAATAATTACTATGAATCTGTATATAATTAACGGCTAATAGTTTTGTTATTATCGATGTGAATATTTTCTATAATAATTAATTTCTTGATTCTTGAGGTTTTTAAATAGCTAGATTCTATAGCACATTCATTAAGACGATACTTCAGTGAAACGGCAAATAATTTACAACTATAGGTGCGACGAAATTTCGGACTGGCTGGAAATCGAATAGCGAAAGTCGAGCTGTGAACACATCAATTTGTTTTGTGATGGTGACGGGGGAATTAATTCCTAAATCGTGTAAAGATGACTAAAAAACGTTACCTATTTACTAGAAAAACAAAACATGTCAATGAATATATTATTATTATCATTAGTAATAGAACAATAAACATAACATTAAATGGACGCATGTTGACTTTTTATGACAAATTATGTTTTGTTCTGCACGCGTCATTTGCACAATCTTCGCGTCGCATAGTCACGATCGTTTTAGATTTAGACCGTGCCCCAGCTGAAGTATAGCCTTACGTTTAATTAATGATAATAATTAAGTTTAATGTTAAATTTGCATAGAATTGTTTAGTTGGTAGTTTGGTACCTACCAGTGGCGAAGGGTGACTTTTGGAAAGAGGTAGGCTGCGGAGGTCAGAAAAAAAGAGCACACTTGTCAGATATACTTACAGGAAATAAAAAAATATTAATACGATATCATTATTAACAACGACACACAAAATCGATCAAATTGTAATAGCTGACTGACGACATAAAATTAAGCGATGAGTTTAAATTATGTATTTTCCTAAATATTTATACACATCAAAAATCATTGTATTATTAGTTCTTATTTTTAAAAACAATATTTATACTTATCTGATTTAATGCGATAGACTATTTTTAAAATTATCTTATTATTTATTATATATACTTAAGAGCGTATGTACATAAGCGAAACGGAAAATAATTTTCAACAGTATGTGGGACCTAATTTCGGCCGCGTTCCCAGTCGGAGAGCGATAGTCGACATGTGAGCAAGTCAATTTGTTTTGTGATGGCGTCGGAGGAATATATTCTTAAATCGTGTAAAGATGACTAAACAACGTTCCGCATGTACTTGAAAAAGAAACCATGTCAATAAATATTACTATTATTATTACGAATATAATAATAAACATAACATTAATAGGACGCATGTTGAATTTTTATGACAAATTATATTTCATTCGGCTCGCGTCATTTGCACAATCCGCGCATCGCCTAGTCACGATCTTTTTAGAATATGCGAATTCTTAATTCAATACTTGAAGATTCTGACGACAAATGGGTCTGTTTATTTTTTATAACTTTATAATGTCGTTAGTCTATTTTTTTCAGAAGGTAGCCTTTATATAATCGCCTAGTATGGTGCCTTCGCCACTGGTACCTGCTGATATTAGAAAATCCACTAAATTTATATTTTCCATTTTGAAATCATAGAAACTCTCTTGCCATCTTTACTATTAACCGCCTCTTGGGAACATTAATTGTAAAATAAGTTTTAGCCGTCACTCAACCTATAGATTCAAACATACATGAAAACGATAACACCCAAACTTACCAGAGGTCCAACCAGCAATAACACCTTATTTCACTAAAATACTCAAGAGTTAGGTAACTCCCACCTTTTCTGGAAAATTAAAGTGTTCATCCAATATTTTATTCCAGTACTAATAAATGAGTGCGAAATATTATGGGCCTTGAATTCGAAAGTTATTAAAAAACTAATAGAAATATAATCCGGTATCGATAACGTCATAACAAAAATGGTGAACATAATACATCAATCAAGCCATATCACACAAACAACAGATCTCGCTGTCACGCACGGCTTCCAGTTAGTATCCAGATAATAATGTTAAAAGATTTAAATGGAGAGCCAGCTGATCAGCCTAGAGACAGGTCTTTATCTATCAATAGAGATGATACTAAAGTAAGACTAAAATAGGGCACAATGGTACATACCAATAATTACAGTAGTTAACCACAAAGATATCCACGTTTGAGAGAGTGGGTACTGTGTAGAGGTGAGTAGGAAATACTGTCACCAGTTTGTGTACTCAAGTCTCGGATGAAACTACACATACGCAGTAAGTACGTGTGGCCCAATAAACTTGTTCTAAAAAACTTGTAATGATATCATCGCTCGAGCTCGCTAGTTGGTAGACTTTCAATACTATTGACATTAAATACGAGCGAGATAGCACTTGAATACAAGTATATTTTAATTTATTAGTCTATGCAAGTGAATGACAAAATCTTATGTATGAACAATAGGTCATAAATTTTGTGAAGCAGCACATTCCCTCGGGAATGTGGTGAGGTGACGGCACAGGCTTGTTATGACATTTTGAATAACCGAGCTCAGTGCATTTTTAGCGTTTCTATTAAAGCCGATATTTCAAATACTAGTACCTAAGTATTTTGGAATAAGTTTCAATTTTAAGTATTTTTTTACACTGGTAGTAAGTATGTATACTTGGTCTTTCAAAATCGACCATTTTTCCCACCTCTAATAGTGTGACCTATCTGGGTATTTAACCCGAAACCTCTGGTATGAGAAACCAGTGCCTTACGCATTATACTATGCGGGTTGGTAAAAACCGATGTGTTTGTTTCAAAGTGACCATTTAACAAGATATATTATAAATAATATTGTTTGTAAACTTGTTTTTGTTTGCTCGTTTTAAAAGCTGTATACATTTAGAATATGAAAAAGCCATTATATAAAAGAGTTATAGCAAAGTATATTATTTTGGCTTTTCCACTTTATTGTTTACACGAAGAGGTTTGTCAGGGTGGGCTGACTGTCGCATTTCCGCTACTATCGGTCAATGTGACAACAAAAAGCGCCCCACCTCAACCGCGCGAAGATTTCTAAAAGCTTTTCATGCCAGGATCACACCCACAGAGCTTTTACTAAACTCGTGGTCAGGGGTGCCTTCCTCATATGGTGCGTTGTGTCAATATTATATTACAAATAATATTTTGTTATTACTTACCTTTTAGTAGGTACTTCTAGGTTATAGGTAGTGTGTGTTTATTGCAACATAACGTTACGTATTCATGAAGTTTTCTATTTTGTCACGGTGGAAAATTGTTATTTTTATTCATTTTTATAATGATTATATCGATTCTTATTTTTAACCTCCCTACAATAAATTATATTTCGATCATATTATGAATGAACATGACATATAATATCGACTGTAGAAAGAAAAAAAGACGCGTAATCCACACAAATTAAATTTTACAAGGGGCACAAAAACGTTTTATTTATGGTTTTCGGCCAAAGTTAAAATACAAATTACACATAACCGTGCGCGATAATCAATAACTTGGTTTTTATATTCCTAATCTGATATTAATAATTATTGAGTTACTTAAATAAAACCCAACAAAAATGTTGGTTAAGTCGTTTTTCTTAGTTCACTTCCTTCTTTTTTTTAAATTGTCAGCTAAATTTAGATAACAAATCGGCATGTATGTGCAGCTTACATCATTTGGACACATTATGTATTTAGTCGTGTAGAACGTTATTGTCAGATAAAACCTATTTTGAAAAAACTGAGAGTTACGTCCATACTCCTTTCTAAAGTCGAAATATATACATATATTGGTACTTGAATCTCGAATCTCGAGGATGCACTCAATACTTGATAAATCACAATGAAAGATAAAATGGAACTAGAACAATAAAATTTATTTTCCAATTTCATATTGATACAATTCATTTTGAAACATATACCTACTCTGATCACGTTAATGGTGTTAACTCTGAATAATTGTTTAATTGTTTAATTGTTAGTGAAAATACGTTTATTAATTAATACATTGGACGCTAAAAACGCGCCTAGCGCGTAAAGATTAAGGTGGCCATTCGATATGATTAGTATGCTATTTAAATGTGGTAATTAAAAAGTCATTATCTAGTCAATGTGTTAAAATAAAGTAAACTGCTATATTCGCTCCTAAACTGAGCATACGATCATCGACAGACTGTACCTAAGCTTTTTGTGTAATAACATAAACTTTATACGGAGTTTGCATGATAGAATATAGCTGAATATGTGGAAAATAGATATGCGGAAATTATCATCGCAGTCAGCTATTTAATATCGCCGATCAATATGCTGACAGGGATTGAGTTGTTTATCCCCATTCGTTTCAAACTTACTGTGCTTAATACTCTATTAATTCCCCAAAACCTAACTTTTAAACGGTGTTGATTCTTTGTGTTAGTTATTTTTAAGGATTATGACTGGTCTTCTCATGATTTCGCATCCCTACGCACCAACACATGCCGTGTGACCTGCTGCCGTCAAAATGATGGAAGAATGTTTTTGTTTGCTCTCCTCGAGATAAAGACGTTAGCGCTCTCTTTTGTTGCAGCCCGCGAGCTTTGACAGGAAAAGCCCCTCACTGGACTTAAAGCTCGTTGTCCAGTGCAGCGGAAATATTGTGACGTGTGACATCTGATGAAACCTTTGTTACCCTCAACGTATTGTTTTGAATGTCTGATGGATTATAATTGTGACTTTTAATATCATTATGTCGTATATAAAGTTAATCTAATATATAAAAATGTTTAAATAAAATACTATAAAGTAGACCAACTACTTTTACGACGCTTTCTAATAGTATTTTATTTTCCATTGGCTCTACATTTTACAATATGACGTGTTTCTTGGCCCACTACAACTGACGTATTTGGTTAGTGATAGGGATTTCAATACCCATTGAAAAACAACATGTGAATTTTCAGACGCGGGATTCAAACTATCAACAGACACTCTACCACTTCTCAATCGCGCATGTCTGATAAAACCACTATAATTAATAATAAAATTGACTATAAACTGGGTAGATACTCAATATTACCACAAAAAATCGAGCAAATTTTTCACTAGGAACTAGGTAGTTAGGATATTAATATATTGGAATTGTAATCTAATTAAAATTCATGAAAAAACACATTTAAACGAAATAAATACGAAAAATACAAAAGTATAAAAGAAATTTTCGAATTATTCATTGTAAATATATTGATTGTTTTTCTTTTATTTGCATTACAAATTAATTAAAGTGTTTAACTTAAAACATTTTTTATATATAGCTAGGTATCTAATCGAACTTCAGTTTTATCACAAAATATCCTTGTTCTACAATACGTAATTCTAAATTCATTGCACAAACAATTCAATGTTTAGGTAGTTTTTTTTTTCTGAGAATTAATATGAATCTTACCTAACTTATATACTTATAAAGATTTGTTAGATATATTATCTGTATCAATAACATTATTTTTTATAAATATACGTGGGTAACTACTTACATGAATTTATAACTGGATTACACATTATAAATATTATTTACCAACATCCGATAGTATTAATCGGATTAATTGACGTTGATACATTCACGAAATATTATTTTTTATAACTTATATGCTACTAGGTAGGTATTACATTTAATAGCATACATTAAAAATACTTACATACATAGGTACATATTTATATTTAGATATAAACATACTTATAGGTTTTTTTCCCGTGCAACTGTTTTTTGCTTGTTTTCATGCAGCGCAAGATTCTTAGCAAATCTCACGTTTCTTAAATTAATAATTATTAGAAAACACGTCAAATATTATATTGGAGAAACCCTGACGCCATAATAATAATATATACTGTCGAATTAAGTTGGTAATGTTATTTATTATTTACCTCGATTTAAATTACAAAGTTGGCAACCATTATTTTTATAGGATTTCAAAATTATCAGATAACGTAATATATTTGTATCGCTATTTTAGTAGTACGAGCTAAGGGCCCTCGCCCGTAAACCAAGATAATATAGATATGTTCGAATCCAACTAGGTCTAAATTTTTTTGTAAGATTTTTTCGTTGGGTATGTATGTTTCTGGGACTTTTGCAAGTTATAATATATTTTAAATGTAGAAAGGTAAATTGTAAAATTTTACAGATATTCAGTCTGATATAAAAAAAATATTAAATAATATCAGATCGTATGTGGAACACTAAACTGCTAGGAATGGTCTTTAAAAATGCGAAATGGTCACTTTCGCAGACGCTTGTCGAATTTTGAATGGTGTTTATGGGTGACAAGTTAAATGAAAAAAAATATCATAACGTTGCAACGTAGGTACGTTCACAAGACTGTTGTAAGTATTGATATTTTGTTGTAGAACTGGAGTACACGATTTAATTGTCTGATGTAGATATTACCTATATTCATATTTCCATTGACGATACAAAAACAGAAATATACTTATTAAACATACATAATTTTGAACCAATAGAAAAAAATATATTTGAAAAAAGTATCGAATAAGGTATCGAACCTCTCTCGGGTATCGCGCCCACGCACATAGACCACTATGCTAAAGGAGCCATACTTAATTGCGACAAATTTTAACTAATTGCTTTTAATATTCACTTAAGCGCTTTCCAAATTGCGCTACTATTGTCAATCGGCTTTTGTATTTTAACTCTTTTACTCCCAGCTGATTTAGCCTAGCATATGCGAAAACTCCCAAGCGTTTTTTGACAAAAAATCGTCGATTTAGTTTTTTTTAAATAACTAATTCTACACATGTTTTAAAAATTTGAAACTTTTTTTGTGTGTTCTCAATGGTGTATAAAGCAATAATAAGTAATAATATTGATAGTTTACATCAATAAAACAAAAGAAAAAAATAATGTATCAATATTTATTTAGAAATGAACGGATAAAACTATGTTTGAACAACAAAACAAGTGTGAGAACATTTTTTTATTTATAATTGATTTATCAAATTTTATAATATAATCTATCCTTATGTAGTAACAGAAAAAAAAATAAACAAATTATTATTTATCTATGAAATAGAATTTTTATAAAGTAATCAAAAAAAATCGTATAGTGTCCAAGGTATTCAAGAATATTATTCAATTCACGAAATCTCAAGAGAATGCGATACAGTATCGACGACTAACTGATATGGGAATGAAGTAATTTAAAAAAATAAGTCTCAAAGCACTAAATCATTTATAATAATATTTATATTCATGTATTTTTTCACCATCTTACAAAAAGTACAGTGGCATCCATTGTTAGTTCAAAAATTACAAAACTCATTTGTAATGTGATATATGAATCATAAAACAACTAAAAGAAATATCAGAATTTAAAGTGTGTCATAAAAATAATGTTTTATTATTTTTATGACCCTCTTTGGTCTCGAGTTCGACAGCAGAGCAATTATGACTTGTGAGTTATTAGGGTATGCCAAATTATAAACAAGTGCGGCACTAAAATAAATATTAGTCATGCCCAACACAGAGTGAATATAATGCTTTGTCTACATGAGACGAAATATGACGGGAAAATTTTGGAATAAATCGTAAATTTGGTTCCAAACTTTCGGCCGATGGATCGGCCCAGATGGAGTTTTCGCATAGGTATGGTGGGCCGAAATATCGGCCCCGTAGGAGTAAAAGGGTTAAATTAAAGTATGTACTTATTGAAAAAGATTGTTTCTATTGGTTATAATATACTTTCTCGGAAGTGTTTTCGAAATTATGTATGTTCAATAATTAGAATGTTTACATTCTTAAATCTTGTGAATTATTCGTTGAAAAAAAAATAGTTAATCATAAATATAATTATTAGTAATACTATGATGCTAGATTGCGTTAAGTTTAATGTTAAAACTAGTATGTTAAGGTAAGACTATTCTAAAATAAAATTCCAATACATATAATGAAAGTCAAAACTCTGCGAGTTCGTACACTTATCCAATCAAGTAGCATTAACTCGTGCACGTCCAGCACTTGACAATGATAGATGGTGCTTTAGAAAAAATGTTTTTTTTGCAGCACAATAGTCCAGATAATTATCCTAATGAAACGTCTTACGTAAGAGGACGGTCATATATTACGATCTATCGTTACATTTGCGTTTTTTAAATACAGTAATTAACGAGAATAGTTACAAAATCATTTCTGACTTGTTTGAATTTAGTTATATTTTGCATAGAAATTTATTTATCATAATTTTAATTCAACGCAATTTATCTGAAAACGTACTTTGAGGGTTACTTCATTCTTACCTGGATGTCATCTATATTTTTTGATAAACTGAGTAGGTATTTTATCAGCATAGACACGAGTGCTCGACATGCGAAATTGCCGAAAGAAAAGATTATCGGTGAATAAATTGCATTATCCAGTGGTAATACTAACTATCGATTGATACTAAAATGCAATCTAGACCCCGCCGGATCGATGACAATTTCAACCAGAAATAGACGAAGGTATATAAGATGACGAATTTGAAGTTTCCACTTCTGATCCAGATGACGAACCATCATTGCAAAAAGATGAGTCTTATGATCAGCCAATATCTACTACTTCAAGACTTATATCGTGAAAAATAACCCCCAAAAACTGTGAAAGATGGAAGAAAATGGATGGATGGAAAATGGATGGAAAAGAGGGAAGTAAAGGGATGGTAGAAAAATGGAAAAGTAAAAATATAACACTGGATGAAGTGTGATTATCTTTCGTAGGCAGCACATTACTCCTCCAAGAGACATTGAAACTCGAAACACTTTACTATTTCTTCAATTACTGTTTAACCAACGATATAGGTAGTTGAAGAAATAGTTGCCCACACGAATTTGTTTTCCATTGAAAACGACCCAACTAAATCTGTAGGAGTATATATATAATTATTTTCATGTCTTCATTTTCCAGGCACTCGTTCTTATCGGTCAGATTCTCAGATGTATATCCGTTTTTGCCAATAATGTTAATGTTAATGTTAATCAAAAAATTGAAAAGATTTAGCTGTTTCTACACTTAAACCGTCAATCAAGTTTAGTGAAGTAGGTACGTAGCAACACCAGATTATGGCAGAGGAGAATGAAGACAGACAAAACACTTCCATGCAGCAGTGGATTGAAAATAGCTGATATAAGAACGATGGTAATAAATAAATCTTGTATTTTGTGAAAATAAGTCAGATAGCAGAGGTGGGTTGGTGAGGTAAGTATTTTTCTTTCGTGTGGACTTAATATAATATATTAATGTGTTTGAAGATAAGTACTGGCTACTTATTATCCATATAAATGAAATTTTATAATACGTTCAAATCGAATCATTATAATATTAATACTATCGACCGAAGGTGCTTGATGGAATTTGAATTTAAAATTTAATTTTAATTTAAACTTGATAAAAAGCTTGAAATCTTAAAAAAAATTAAATCCATTAGAATTTGTATCATTATAGTTTTTTGGTTGTTAACCAAGGTTTTGGTTTGGTTGTTTGGTTGTTGGTGGTTGTTTTAATGGTTGTTGATCGGGCCAACCTTCAATCAAAACCAAGTACACTCCAAAACCTCGAAACAGTCGACGAGTTTGTATATCTGGGATATACCATCAGTGGAAAGGGCGGATGCGAAGCGGAAATAAGAAGGCGCACACAGATTGCAAAAAATGCAATGACACGCCTTACCACTATATGGAAAGATCGGGGAATTTCAATTGCCACAAAAATAATGCTTGTGCAAACATTAGTGTTCTCGATATTTCTATAAGGAGTCGAGTCGTGGACCCTGAAGGCAAGAGAACGGAAGGCAATTGATGCCTTTGAGATGTGGTGTTGGCGCCGAATGCTTCGCATTTCTTGGACGGATCACAGGACGAACCAGTCATCTAGAGACTGAAGATAAAGGAACGGCTCTCGACGATATGTCTGAGAAGAATTCTGCAGTTTGGACATATTGCCAGGCGCGGACCGGACAACCTGGAGAGACTAGTAGTTTTGGGTAGCCTCCAGGGAAGGCGAAGCAGAGGAAGAGCGTCTGCGCGATGAAGCGACCAAGTGAAAGAGCTGATCCATCCATTCTGCCCTGAGAGAAGCGGAAGATCGAGAAGGATGGAAAGTCTTGGTCGCTCAAAGGATGGCGAAATTTAAATGTGGTCACGATCCTCAGCCACGAGTGCACGACCAAGAAGAGAGATAGTTTTTTATTCTGTATATTTTCTATCTACTTTTCTTTGGACAGTTCATAATTACAATATGTACGTTGCAATAATGGTCCATTGTGGAAATTTTCGTTCTCGTTTTTGACTTATTCTGCTAACCCTCCTATGTATTAATTTTAATATTAAGATTTTGTATAAAAGGCCTAGTGTACGTATTTAGTACGACGACGATGTTTGAACCGTGAAAACATTAACCAATCCGCTAACACAAAGCTGAATTCTGTTAAGTTTAGGTAACAAAGGATTTGGAGGTAAATGTTTCCGTAATTAACATTGTTGAATATAATCGATTTAATAATTTCACCTCTACCTACTCTCTCTGTAAGCTAATATCGTCGGTATGCATTGTTACGTTTGCTTATGTAATATTGTCGTAATGAATAAAACATTCAAGATGTATAAGGAAATGCGCAAAGTTTTCACTTTATTATTGAAATAACGTATATACAGCTTTTAGTTCCATCCTTGTTTCCACCGGGTGTATTATATGTTGGGATAAAGTCCCATAAAAACAAAGTGGTCTGCAAACTTTCCAAAAAGTTCCCTACAACAATGAATAAATACAATTGGAACTCGACTCATGGAAAGCTCATTCAAATAGGTGAGTATAAATCTGTAACGAGATTTTAAGGAAAACAACTGCCTGACTTGGTACAAACTAATTTCATCATTATTATTAAATAAAACAAACGCACTGAAATTTGAGATCTAGAAATGGTCATTATTATTCATCGCACAAAAGTAATATCTATTTTTGAGACGAATAAATAATATACAAGATTTAAGAATATATATTATGTAGTTGCTATTGTTTATTCTGAGTACTGAATTTTATTGATTTTTATAATAAATTTCAACATCCATTCTTTTCATAACACATAGGACGTATAGATAACTCCTCCTAGTTAGATTTAGTGTTTGGTTTAAGGATTGCAATGCCGATATTTCAAAACCGATATTCAATTATGTGTTTTAAATAGCTTAACGATTTAATTGTGCATATGTTTAAGTGCCAACAAGATTATTTTTATATGAAGCGTCAGACATAATAATTCTCAATCGGTAATAACACTACAAAACAGTAGATAGAAACTGATTAAACTTCCTCGTCTACTTTCTATATTAAATTCTAAAGAACGTCTATTTATTTCATTAATTAACGTTGTTTCATTCAACAGTGCGGCGCCCACTTGTTATGTCGTCCAGTTGTCGCAGTGCTCTTGTATACTTGCGAGACGTCGGGATAAATTAACAATTTGTATTATAATTGTTTTAACTTTGGTTCTTATTATATTTAGATTTCTGATGCGGAATTTGGGTATTAATAACTATAGGGTAGAGTAGATTTAATATTAGGTACATACTATGTAAGTATTATCTCATCATAGGACTCATCTGGCTATTTCAAGTCCCTTTTTGTATATTAGTAATTTAACATACTTTTTTATATATTATTTACTAAACGTGACAAAAACTCACTTTTGGAGATTGGTATAATATTATTAAATGTGCGTCATTTTAAGTCATGATTGATGATGCAAAGGGACATTATAATATATACAAAATGTGGAAGAGGCTTAAACTGTTAAACACCACGTGTTAATCAGCTGACTTTAACTCCATTCGCGACTTGCACCGAGATGCGTTGACGCGGGTAATGCAAACAAACAAAAAAATCAAAAGAGCATTTCATATTCATAATAATAGTCCGGGTGATGACATGTGCTTCGCCTCCCTGTTGCACTTGTTTGCTTCTCACCGCTTATATAAATATGATTTTAATATTTCGACGAAAAAATAAATCACGCCTCGGTAGCTTGGTGAGCATATATTATTTTGAAGTAAGTAATTCATCTTATAAATAAAATTAGGTATATAACATAATGTATAGATATATTATAAATATACTATATTTGACAATTTGTATCTTTACAAAAGAGCAATCTGTTTAAAAAAAGAATTTTATTGATTTCGTCATATATTTTTCAATTACTATCCTACACAAAAATATGTGTATTATCGTGCTGGTATAACTCTCAATAATCTAACCTTCTAAATTGCTTTAAACGTGCCTTGCTCCCTTTTGTCTTAAAACTCTAATTATAAGCATTAGAATGTTTTACTTATCATCAAACACGGTTACAAAAATTGCATCCGGTATAGGATGGCGTTAAATTTAACGTTCCTTAAGAGCATACTTCAGTGAAACGGCAAATAATTTTCAACAATAGGTGGCACGTAATTTCGCACGCGTTGCCAATCGGAGAGCGATAGTGGACCTGTGAGCACAGTGACACCTTGTAAGCACAATAAAAACAGTTTACGTTTTGAAGATATTTCTCACAAATGCGTACTGGAAAAGCGACGCAACTAAAAATATGTCACTGTTAAAATTCACACAACGTCAAATATGGCCCAGTGGAAAAGTGACACTTGTGAAATCTAGTGATAAAAAAAAAATACTTTCGCATATACGCGCATGTAGATGGCGCTAGCGAGGTTCCAGTGTTGACGATAACTGAAAATCGACAAATTTTAAGTTAGGTCTCTTTTCTAATACATGTGCAAAATTATGTTTTGTTCGTCACGCGTCGTTTTCACAATCTGCGCGTCGCGTAGTCGCGATATTTTTAGTCCATGCTTTAGCTAAGTATAGCCTACGAATTTTAAATCGGCCGTGTAGATTTTTGATAAGTAGGTACCTGTTTGGTACCACACTATCCAGCGGTAGTCTACTAGTCTAGCGACATTATATACCTATGGCCCATTTATCACATATCGTACTCTGATCAGTCTCCATAGCCATTTATTTCTGCTTCGGTCTTTCCGCGTTATGCCAACACGCACTTTTTCATGCTACGTTGCGCTATTTTGAATCTTTTTTGGTCTGCACCCGAGAAAATCCTGTATCCCTTGTAGTATTATAATATCGATATTTGATATAGTACCGTATGAAAATAAATAGTTAACAACTGTATCGCATCGATTGATGCATTTAAGTATCGCGATAGCGGAATTGGTCTCAGACAACCTGCTTTTTAGGACGTCTCGAAAATCTTAATTAAAACCTTTTATTCTTAAGTAATAAGTAATAATTGTGTATATTCCTTTTAGCACTCAATATATCAAAATAATATCTTTCAATATTCATGAAAAAAATACTAGGTAGGTAGGTACCTACTTACGTATATCTAAAATGAACTCTCAATACAAAAATATCAAATATCAAGAGGTACGTACTTGAAAGTCGATATGACAAAAATATCGAAAGAATACCTATATAATGTAGCTACATATATAGATGTTGCCAATGATTTGACCCAAGTTAAACGTCAATCATTTTCGTTGCAAAAAATAACAAACCCATTAGCGTTACCAACTTAGTATTTTCTTGCCAGATCTAGCATTTTAAAATCGCAACATTACTGATATATGGGGTAAAATCTAAAAAAAATCATATCGCAATTTCGCGATTTTAAAGAACAAGATTTACAAGAGAAAACTACAATTTACTTGATCGTAAAAAAAGAAAACAAAAGTTTTTACATCTTTATATGATAACAAATTATATCACACCGACGATTCTTTACCAGAAGTAGGTACTAAATAATGTTTGTGTTATATTTTTATTTCAGAAGGTTTTTTTTTATATTGGCGACAAGCGATTATGTTTTTCTCTTTCAAGTAGTCTAGCATTTTACTCTTTCTTTCTAATTGTACTAACACCCAACTCGAGTTTTAGTCTCCTCAACTCTAGAGCTCCATTCCATTCGATTTCCAGCAGTTAGTCATCTAAATCAAACATTAACTACCATATTCTCTTCACCCATCTGGCTTATCGACGAGAGTTGGCAACACTGCAAAAATTAATTGCAATTTCATAATGCCTGCGGCGTTTCGGTAGCCGAGTATACAATGCTTCTTCCGCGTCTAAATTGCGGCCATCTCGTCGCTCCGACATTAGCGCTCGCCTACTGCCATTTCGGGTTTAATTAGCCCTTACTAATTCGCTAAGAAATAACGCGTGATGCTGTCGAGATAACTCGTCAGGCCACGTTATCGTCGGATATGTGTTTGTTTGCACACTCATCATCTTCTAATGCAATATACAGTTTGCATTTCATGGTTGCTAGGCACTTGGATAGCATTTAGGATAGCCTTACCTTGTTAACAGCTTTTCCAAAAAGGTCACGGTCGCTCAACTTCCCCATGTACTGTACTTTGTATGACGTCATACTTACACTTTTAAAGCACAAAGTAATTGAGCTTTCTCAATATGCGTTTATTGGTAGAATCTACATCGAAAAATCATGTCTTGGCGATGTTACATTTTTTCAATATAATAACAGATACATTCACGCTCATTCACAACTGGGGGGGGGGGGGTTGTTCACGTTCGGACCCTGTAATTAATACAATACTTACACACCAATGCTAAGCTTGACAGTAACACCTTTAAAGTGCACCACACATTACTTGTTAAATGTAAAAATCACCAATTACGTTTTTCTTAATACGCACAACTTACTTCACGGTGAAATGCCCACAAACAACATAATTTCAGTGATATACAGCAATCTGTTTCCGGTACAGCAACTCACGGTGAACTACATGGCCCCTACAAGCTCTAATTTTCTTGCAAAATATTAACATTTAAAAATATGTTGCTATGCGATGCAACTAGATGATAAAAAACTAAAAAAAACACTAAAATACTCACCATTTTACCTCGTGGAACCGTGGGTTTCCGCGGAATACCATTTGGGGAAAACTATTGTTGAACATCACACTGCCCTTAACCTTAGAAATAGGTAGAGGGGTCCGCCAAATATCCTGGCCTAAGGACCCGCTTCAGAATGTAGAGGCCATGGTGAACTGCATACGTATAATTTTTCCGGACACATAACAAAATAACACCATTATAGTTGCTGTAGTATGAAAATATTTTTGGTGTAATAATACAAATAGTAAGTCCCTAGCTCGTCGATATTAATAATATTTACGAAGAAAATGCATGCTTTATTTACAGTGGTATTTTCGTTCTTTATACTGTAACATAATAAACATTCACGTAAACAAAGCTTTTTTATTCACACTATCTCATTTAGTTCCTCGAAGCCTCTGAACTAGAAACACAAAAGTTATCTATAATGTACACCTGACTGACGAGAAACCTTTTAGGGTAGAAATGGGATTGATGGGAAAATATACACGTATAATATATTATGTACAACTTTTGACAACGTATATGGATCGTGTACGCAAAATATACATGCATAACATGACGTGTGGCATCAACTTATTGGTATCCAATATTATTTTTGTTGAATATACAAAACATGTTTTCACGTCCTTACAAAAGGAAGACTTTATCATTTTACAACAAAGAATTTTTACGCATTAATATTCTAACGTGATACTATTAACCTCACTCGGGCTTTATAAGTACCTACATATTATATTCTACGTATATTAGGTTTATGTATATTTTACATATTATTATAAAATATATATTAATGTTGATTTAATTTCTTATTCTGATATCGTAATCGTATATCGTTTTAATGAACAAATGATTATTCTTAAACTATCTTAAGAAACTTTTGATACATATTTTGATTTATTATCCCCGTTACAATGCATTGAAAATATTTTATTTGGTTTCTTTGTTTAACTAAATCTGTCTTTAAGGACTATTATTTCAAGATGACTACTGACAATGTGCTTTGTATTTCCTTGTAAGTAAGTATATTTTTTATATATGCATTTTTATACAGGCACTTTGTAAAGGCCTTAAATTAATAATGTGAAATGTTCAAACCTACCTAATAATATGTTTTGGTAAAAGTCTGTTTACTGGAAGCCAGGCGGGAACAGCGGCGATTATCATAACCGATTTCGGCAAAATTCATGTATTCAAGAAACATAACCTAACCTTACCTAACCTAACAAATAATCCAGTATATCGGCTATTTTCAAAATTTGTTTGCCGCTGGCTTCGACTCAACAGATAAGAACTTATGTTTTAATTAAAATAAAAAACCAAAGATCATGCGAATTTTACCCTATAAATATCGTACCTCGTTTATTTTGCCCTATGGTGGGCGATAGGAATATGTATTCGATTTCTGCTGGATAACATCATTTCGTATGCCTGATGGGTTGGTTTAGTGGGTTTAGTCTTTAACAAAATATACAAAATAAAAGCTAGCCTATAATGCTATTCGTTTCAAGGTAGTTACAGAGCGTATTGTATGTACGTAAGTACTCCGAAACATTTGCGCAAAATCAAAGTCATGCTGGCCACAAAGTAAGTGATCAGTGTTTGGTACATTTGCTATGAAACAGTGCGCATAGCAACAGTGACTGCGATGTTGTATTTTACTGCACAGTCAGCTCGGAGGAGGTCACATAGGCTAGATTGTAAAACTATACAAAAAAGTGTTGCCAGATGTCCCTGGCATTAATTTTGAAATGTATTCTTTTCAATTCTAAAAGATCGGTAAGTAGATAAATAAAGGCGTTGGGCTGTATACTAATTAATAAGTATTCCTATGCTAATTTTCACACACGTTGTGTATAACATAATTGCGTAGCGTAATTCGGTAATGCATTATGATTTATGATGTTGTGAGGCAGTTGAAGTATATTTTTAATATTTAATATAATACCATATCGTAGCTCAGTGTTGACGAACCTATGGCATGCGTAATGATTGTGAATGACATATTTTATTATATATTAAAGAGAATTCGTTAGATTATATTAAGCTTAGAGATTGCAATACCGGTATTTAAAAACCGATATCCCAGTATTTTTTGTTACCGAAATACCGGGTTTAAAAATCAAATAATACCGATATATTCGGTATTGAAAGTGGAAATAAAATGTATTAATTAACGTAAAAGATTTAACGTGACTATTTTTTGACGTGATGCCTGGTTTACTTTCGTTGCCCTTCAACGTCTTTGGAGACCAGCAAGTGCCATAAAATATTAATATTTTAGAGAGATTTATACATATATTGGTAGATACTGTGTTTTCCATATATTTCACGAATACCGGTATTCAAAATGAAATATCAAAATACCGTATTTAGTATTATTATTTGGTATTTTAATCCCTAATTAAGCTCACTCGCAATATATATTATATAATATATACGCCCTTATAATATTATGATCAAGAGTGTCATTGTATCGTTTTTTTAAACGTTCATAGTTTCTGCTTGGAATAAACTAAGTTTGAATTAAGTTTCATTTATATTTATACCCATGTGTAAGTTGCCGATTCATTTTATTTTTTCACATAAATTATTAAAAATGAGAAAGATTGGAAAAAACAATGCTTCACACTTTTAACAAAGTAATTCCACCATGATCTCATACGTTTTACGGCAGTTTCATATTTAGTCGACTAATTAGATTTATGAAGCGGAAAGGCCATAAGTACGCCATGATTATTTGCTTTACTATTTTAAATCTCGCTAATCCATTCATTAAGTCTTTACTATCAGAAACAGCAATCTCGTATTAATTCACATTATTATTTATATATATATATTTAATATTATTTACTCCATTAAACTTATGTATTTCAGACTAGACTATATTAGACCAGTCCCGGGATCCCGGGATTGTCAAATTGTAATCCCAAAATCCCGGGATCAGAATTTTGGCTCGGGATTGGATTCCCTAGTCGTGATCGTATATGAAAACGCATGTTTTATTAAAAACATTAGTATCTCTTTATCTGAGTGTAGGGGAGTGGGAGAAAATCGATTATTTCTTTATACATTTACTACTAATATGTAATATTATACTGCTGTTATATTGTTAATTTATATTTCTTATCCAATATTAGCCGTTGGCATGCCACCCACTATTACATTTCCCCCCTTTATTTACACGTTAGAATAAAAAGGTTCGCCATTGCTGTTCTAGCCATTATAATATATCCAAAGACTTACGATTATTAATCAAAATATAATATACGACCTTTCGCAGTGGCGCAGACATAAAATAACAAGATTATAATATTGTAATGTTTCCAGAATACTAAACCTGCATTTTCATAAATGAGGACGTTATAAGATATATATTTTTGATATCTGACTGTGAGCTTTATAAATTTTCTTATACTATGGTATTAGATAGTGTTCTTATATACTAGGTACCTACAAAATTTCACTTAACAAAATAAGTTATTAAACGAGTTGTAAGACAAGTATTGCTTTACAAGTTTCCAACGACTAGAGTTGGGTATTTCCCGAGAAAATCTCAATCTCGAGATTCGGGGTTTCCAGAAAAGAATTCTCGAGATTTTGGGAAATTTAAAATAACCTATAAAAATCCTAAAATCAGTGTAAAAACAGACAAATTCCATTTTTTTTATTTATGTAAGAATACAAACAAATACAAGTCGGAAAACAAAAATATTTCAAAACATTAAAATAGAATTTCAAAAAACACAGACTGTCAATCGCTGCGTCTGACAATCGCGTACGCTTTTGAGACACAAAAATACATGATGTTGAAAAGTTGCGCTCATTTTGAGTCGACGTTTTTCGAAGTCTTTGAACATTTTGTGTTTTCTGTCCACTTTTTTCATATAGAAAAATCGTTTTTTCAGTTAATATATGATAATAAAGTAATCCCAAATCTCGAGAAAAGATTCTCGAGATCCGGGATTTCCCGAAATGTTCAAAATTTTAATTCTCGAGATTCGAGATGGAAAATCTCGAATTTTTCTCGAGAAATCCAGTCGGGAAATTCCCGAAACCCAACTTTAACAACGACGTATCATGGATTGTGAATGCATCGACATCATTACTGAAGCCATGGATTCGATCCCGTCGCATGGGATAAATATTTTTTAAATGTGTCTTTGATAAAATTAAATGACCAAAAGGTTTCGTTAACGACCATTCCTCGTAAATAAGAGTGCAATAATATTATATGAATATAATGCCCATAAGTGCCGTTTAGACAAATTGAATGAAATTTTCATCAATGTACGAATTTAAAATAAATATAGGTATATAGAGTTAATAAATTAGTAAGTACTATAATTTTTTTAAACATCTTAGAAGCCATTTTTTCCGATTCTCACCAAAATTTACATTTTACTATCATTGAGTATTATTTAGAAAATTATCATGAAAAGATACAAAGTTCTACACCGTATAGGTACTTACAAATTATTAATATTTATTACAGTCTGTAGATCCTCGATTTAAAAGACTAATACGGGTGAGGGGGTGTCCGTTAAAGTCAAAAGTCCATTATATAAAAACACAAACAAAATCCTGTTTATTCGTCTTCGGATGATATACTTATCCAGACACACCCGCTGTCGACACGCTTGGTTTCGGTAATCCTGCTTTGAAAAAGAATCTAGTTTTGATTGCACTTTTAAAGTCGGCGGATATCATGGCGTCCCTGTGGCTGTCTGACGGAATTTGCCCACTCGCCGAGCGACATGTCCAACCTATTGTAACTTCATCTGTTTAGCGACCTCTATCACGTCGTGTCCATTGGTTTATTTTGTGATCTTTCCATACCACATCGCGCAACTCATATTTTTTTTATTTCTTAAGCATTAAAAGTCCATCTTTCACACGCATAGGTTAACTTTGGTCGAACACTTTCGTTTAAAATACAATAGGAGGTCATTTTTCAAAATATTATTCAGGCGCCCAAATAATAATGCACTCAATACCAGATCGGTTTTACGAGCAATCTCGTCATACATACCCACTGTGAATTAACATGTTTTAGAGACCATCCATGGATTGAAACCGTATGAGGTTTAGATCCGTGTGCCATACTAAACTTATGATTTTTGTTCATGAAAATATATTTTCACTAAATTTGTGAGTGTAAGTATATGGTACAAACGGATACAATCAGATGCTTATAATATAGTTTGTGAAAATATATTTCCATGAACAGAAAAGATAAGGTTAGTATGGCACACGGTTCTAAACCGCATACGGTTTCAGTCCCCATGGATGACCTATTAGTTGTTAACCCGTTAGATATGAGTGCCATTGACAAAAATCGCTTTTGTTTGAGCAAAGCCGTTTATTATCAAATGCAGTGAACATAATTTTAAATAAGTCATATTTGTATTGAGTTATTTATTACAAAAAAATATCACAAATATTACATTTTTATGAGATCTGGCCCGCATTACACAAATTTGATGTATTTGAGTAATAATATCAATGTCTGTCGCAGGTTATGTGGAGCGTTTAGTATCTTCTACTAAAACAACAAACAAACAGCAAACACTAAAATTGAATTGTTTTGAAGTAAACAAACAAGAGCCATTACAAACAATAGCGGTCCTAAAAAAATATTTTCATGGCAAATTACCTCCGACGGTACGCACCTGGCAGGAAAAGTTTCCGGGCGAAACGTACGACCGTTGTGTACGACAGATAAGTGTTTTCCCACAGAGGAAGTACAGCAAATCCTCAAAGGCGTGCCATATTATTTTCATTCAAAGATAAAATAATACATTATTATATTAAAATTAATTTTACTTATTGCTAATCCCAGGCAATATTAAATAAATAAATAAAACAATGATTTTTTTTACATTAAACTTAAAATCCTGGTATACCTACCAGCATTACTGATAGGGGTTTCGAATATATTTATATGTTTAATTTGCCACATTCTTATACTTACCATATTATTTCAACCACAGAACAGATAATAAATAGAATACCGATAGGCTATATTCAATACGCCGCATGTTGAAGCAGTATTTTGAATGTGTGAGTGTCCTACAAAAATGAAGCACGCATTAAGCACGTGCAATAGTGTGTGTAATACACCAACATTAAATGAGCGTAAATGCATAAACCGAGAGCAGTTTTCAGTATTCGACGTAAAATGTATTCTTGACACATCGTGTGTAAGTTTAACACGGATTCTTCCTTACTCGAGTCGGTTACCTGCTATCGCCTTACCCGTTATGTATTTCAGTTCCCATTATTTCTGAGTTCCCTGATTTCAACGATACTCAAATAAAAATTCTCAACTACGACGATGACGTATGGTTAATGTGACCATACGTCCCGTTTTGAAGGGGACCGTCCCGTTTTTAGGTAGGTCGCCTATCCCTTTGTCCCCAAGCACAGCTTCGGGACGCCGAAATATCCCGTTTTCAGAAAAGAGCAACCCACGGTAACAATTTCAAAAAAAAAAACGCGAAAAATCAAAAAAATCGATAGAAAAAACACAGTTGCACGTCGCAGTGCAGTAATGTCAATTACCAAAGTAAATTTTATCGTTATTTTTGAAATCAAACTCTTGCTTAGAATTTCATTCTTATTTGAAATCAAAACCAAATATACTTTGTTCTTCAGAAAAACATAAGGCCACACAAATTATTTATTTGCACGTGTTCATTCCTGTTCTTTTCATTAATAAATAAAAATGATGAAAAAATAAGCGTTTTCTTGAATACACATACTATTACCTAAAATTAGTAGTAGTATTCCCGTTTTGAGGAAAAAAATTTGAGGAAAAGAAGTAGTCTAAATTAAGTACTTACTGATCGTTTATTTTTTTATTTTTAATGGCCGGAATTATATGTTTTGTGTAGCGTTCTTGTGTTTTCTTTTTATTTAGTATTTCATGAGATTTTTGGAAGTCAGTTTCGTAATTATGTTGTCCGCACAAAGATCTGAGAGTCCATTACTTCTTTTTTAGTATTGGGCAGTCTTTAATGACGCATCACACTGTTTAAATGTTTAAGGCGTGTTGCCATTACATGGATAGCAGTCATCGTCCCTCACATTGAATCTTTTTAGACAAGCTCTCAGTGCCTTTTTTCAATATTAATCTACATACCTGTCGCTTTTAGCAATTACACTTTTATCAGCTAAAAACACATTTATCTCTCAGGTTGGATTTAATTAAATTATTTGTGAAATTGCTTATATTTTAATAGAAAATATTCCTAATTAAAACAAGCAATATAATATTTTCTTTTTAAAAAAATTAGAAAGTGATCTCCTACAAGCAGTACGCCCCAGTAGAAATAGCCGCTCGGTCAAATCGTTTTCCCTAATCATCACTTTCCCAACTTTTGACCAAAACACATCAATTCATTACAAAACATACACACACACACATGCACAAAACATACCCCGATCAGATGCAGGGCCATAAAAGTTTCCTTATCTCTCCTCTCTCTAAAACTTTCGAGTTTCTGGCCGAACTTGCGATCAAAATTCTCTCGAGGTCTGAAACTTTAACTTCAGCACTAGGTATCCTTTCCTTTTCTCAGAATTAATCTAAATTCACTCGTGGAAGCGTATCTATACTCACTCAATGAAATGTATGATACATCTGGATGGGGAAGAATTCCAATATACTAATGTTACTCAGCTAATTCGAGATATTTACTTTAAGACGAAGTTCAAAGTGCTTAATTAGTTCATGATATCTAGCGAGCGAATACTCAATATATTGAGTAACTTCGAGATACAGATCCTTGTAACTTGTTATGCTTTTAGCGTCTTAGCTATTCCAAGAAACCTTGAATAGAGAGTTCTTAATGAAGCATTATTGTGTTTCTTATATTTCGACTCCATAGAAAATACACTGTTTCGTTAATAAATACATAGGAAATGATTTTCCTAGGTAAAATGAAGGGTTACGAGTAGACAAGAGTTGCAAGTATATAGTAACTAGATTCTATTGCAGGATTGGCGAACCTTTTTACATACGCATGGCAAAATTCCCTAAATAATATTTTTCGACTGCCTGACGTGCCAAGCAGTTTTTCATGGCAAGAGATTGAAGTTTTAAAGAATTATTCTATTAATAAAGTTTGAAAACTACAATTGAGTTCTTGATATTCTATCTTTCACCGTATTTCTAGGAGAAGGCATTTCTTTGATTTTTCTCTTGTTTTCAAATTAGTCAAAAAGATTGTGGAAGCATTTAAACTACCCTTCCTTTATGTTATATTCTCCATAACTGAAAGGTTTTCCATTTTTAGAGATTATGTTTGAGACAAAATATCAAGCAGTTATTGTATTTGAATGACTGCCGATAATTAATTTCATAAGGTTTGTTGATTGAATATTTTTATTTTTAATTGCCCGATCCTAAAGACCGACCTATGCAATTGTATATTTACATTAAATGTAATGATTATTCTTGAAAATGATTTGCCTGTAATTTTTTATACAATGCGATTTATCATTTATGCATGAATTTCGTCGTTTCCGTTTGCGCATCGATTGGTAAACATAATATGGAAAACAGAATAAAATACGCTTGGCTATGTCGTCATTATTTTTAAATATTATATAAGTAAGTACTTATACGATTATTTGCAAAACTTCAAAATAAACATTTTTTAAATATATATAAAATAGTAAATTTCTTTTCTCTTAAACATGAAACATTCGGGTGCCATGAAAAATCATCTCGTGTGCCATAGGTTCGCCATCCCTGTTCTATAGTCTATACCCATGACACTAGTTTGTTAAAAAATCGATACAATTATGTACTTAATGAAAAATATTTAATTGCACATATTATAAAAGGGGAAAATGCTCATATCAGTTGCCAATACCATGTCTTTTCGTACTGTAATAAAATGTAAGTAGGTACTGAGTATTAAATTCTTCTCTATTCGAACTGATATAATATTTTCATTATCGAATTAACTACAATTAAAACATATTGCGTACGTTTCAAAAATATTTATTATTGACCGATTAAATGATTTGTAAACTTTGTAAATTTTGAAGAAAAAAAGAAGAGGTGCATTGGGGTAATTCCGACAGGAATTTATATGAGATGACTAGAGGTTATATATTTCGGTTAATTATTCAAAGTGTTTTATATTTACTGCCATTATTGTTTTACCTCTGTGTACTTAAAGAAAAGATGTATGATAAATATATATTAGATTCTTGAATATATAGTTGGGTTCTTTAAATTGAGGATTTGAAATATTGAATCATTTTTTTTTGCATTGGGGAAATTACGAACTATCTTGGGGTAATTCCGAAATTATTCAAAAGTTGATTTTATTGCACTTTGACCGAAGGTTTACCTTTCTTTTTTGACCGTAATTAATCCTAACACAAAATATTATCAATTTTGTTAATAGTATCCAAAATCCCTAACTTTTGATACTATTAGTTCGGAATTACCCCAAAAAAAGATAGTGGTTCTCAACATTTCAGTTAAGAACTTAGGATTAAAGGGATTGTGGAACGGGATGGAGCAGAGTAGGTTTATTCCCGGTTGTTACTACCAGTTTTGTTCCCACCGGTGACAAATAATGAGAAAAAATATCCCAATATGACACAAGTACCTACCACCTTAAATCATTAAAATAAAGACGAGGACAATCAAAGAAGGTGATAATTTTAAAAATCAATTTTTATTTGAGTCTACATTCTTATTTGACTACCTTGATAGAACAATATTTTTTATAAAGATATCTTTTGTTTACTTACTGCTTTTTGCATAGCAAAATAAACTTTCTGCATACCCATACAATTAAATTAGTCAACATTAAAAATGTTAAATCAAAGTCGGAACTTGTGTTTTTAATCATTTTCATCTACTTTTATGGCATAAACTTATAATTTATTCCTGCTAGCAAACCTAAAACTAAAATGCGGGCTACACTGTTAAAAAAATATAACAGAATTGCTTAAGACATGGTCTGAAAGCCTCACATATACATAATAATGATCTATTGGTTTGGTACGCAATCAGTCAAATTAAATTCTATCTTTATCATTACATAAGTGAATACGTGTATTAATTAAGGCTCTAAGTACCAAAAACAAAAAAACTGACATTTTTATAGAAAAGTGTTCTACATACTAACGCCAATAACTTCAGCTATGGTCTAAGTGCTTCAAGCAAGTCAAAAAAATACAGTAAAATATTTAAACCTGTCGACGTTGTAAGTCCGTTGGCCTGTTTTATTTATAATGGTGTAAATAGCACTACAGTGATCAACTTCATTCAATATAAAATAGCTGACGATGGTGTGTTGACACTTGCGAGTTCCTAATACCTAAAATTATAGAAGCTGCCGTGATTGCTTCACACTGTAAAACCACATTTTTCAAAAGGTCTGCTTCATGAAATTTTACTGCAATGACTCGGTATTTTGTATCTACAGGCAATACTACTTTTTGGTACTTAGAGCCTTAATTAATACACGTATTCAAGTAATATTCTATTTCATCAGCACTTTTTTTGTATATCTATCTTCTTCACTATTAATGACTCTGGAACGTTGTCACTATCTTTTCTTTTGGTCGTAATAAAGGTTAGCTGCTGCTGTGGTCTCATAGTTTTTAAGAAGTTGATAGAGAAGTATGTTTCCTCATGTTTTATTATTTCTTCTATGAACCCAATATAGTACCTCCATTTTTTCTGATTGAATATCTGACAAGCACTGAATCATTTAATTTGTAATTTTCCTTCATGGCAGGGTCCTTTTCTTGAGTTTTGTATACTATATCTTTATTTTTCAGTTGTAGTAGCAGTTGTTCATCTTTGTCTTTTTCTTTTGAGTCTTCTCTAGTTGTCATATTTTTTCCTTTTATAAAAACATCAACGTTGTCATTGTCATCTCTTTCAATGTGTCTTTTCTCTTCGTTTTTTTTTTGTCTGTTTTATCCGCTTGATTTTCTTTACCTTTACTTTTTTTGCCAACACCTTTACTCTTAGTACAGAGAGAATTTGAATCGTTGTTGGTGAGTATCTTTTCGTCAGTTAAACTTTCACCATATTTCACATCTTTTGTTTTTTTTGTGACCTCGGTTCTTCCTTGTATATTTTTCAATCATCTTCAGAGTATTCATCCATCAATTCTTCAAAATCAAGATAATCTATAATATCAGCATTGCTATATTCGCTCATGATGTCGGATACACTAGTTATGCTGTTAAGTGAAGGCTGGCGTTAGCTTCTTATTAGGACGACGCTAAATTTACTTACTTTAATATTAATTTAATTAAGTATATTATGTACATCTAAATTAGATATAATTTTAGTTTCTTTACAGATTGAGAATCACTGCCAATTACTATGAAAAAGTTAAGTGGGCTATTGCGGAGTGAATATGTATCGGAATAACCCCAAAGGGGTATTTCCGAAAAAAAATTAAAAACACAGTTAGGACGTTGTGCTCCTATGCCGAATTCGTAAAAACGATAATCTATCGTAAAAGCAATCACTTATTCAAATAACTTACCAGAATTCCGAGATATTTAAGTTGGGGTAATATCCCAGAAGGGAAATCAATACGGCAATGAAGGGCAGGATAAAAACAAAAAACAGTTTTGACGGAATTTACTTTTATGCTGAAAATCTAACGAGAAACGATAGAAATATTTAAAAAGAAACGCTGAATATGGTTTTTCTGGACTGGACGATTTTTTTCGGTGGAAACCAAAAAACAATCCCAACTTTGAATCACGACTGATTTTTTTGGAGCGAAGACGCTCAAACATCAAAAATATTAGGTGGGAAAGTAACAATGTGTATTGATTATAGTCCAGGGTTTCCTAAACTATGTTCCGTGGAATACTGGTGTTTTTTATTACTGAATTTATCAGATGAGTACCACAAGTGTATCAAAACATTCGACATATTTATGCGATGTTCTTTTTATATTGCAATGGAGTCCAGGAACAGGCTCGACGCTACACCAAATAGGTAATAATTTTGTGCTTGATAGCAAGAACATTTGAAATTTGAGGACCCAAAATCATCGAAATCATCCTCTTATATATATTATTATTGTGTGTGATGGTTTAAAAATTATTACTATATTAATAATTCTTGTTTTCTCATTTAAAAAAAATGATTATGTATTATTTACCTACCCTAAAAAATAAACAAGATGTTCGGTTATTCTTCCTTCGACACGCTGCATTGATGGATTTGATACGCTACCTATCATTGTAAATATTTTTAGCACATTAACACAATAAAAAGGTTTGCTACCACGGACTTTATAAGACTGTGCAGTTAGTGTACTGCCTATCTTTTTAAATAGAAAACCTTTTATCTAAATACAATAATAATTTCCTAATGGATTAAAAATTAATGATAATGAAATGCAATAAATCATATTATTTAGAAACTGTTGTTGTGTTTACTCGCTCATTTATTTCAGCTCACGTCAATTTATCATATCCATCAAATTATTAATCTATGAATAAAACATAAATAAATTATGTATGAGAATTTAGTATTTTATATAATAACTTATTCGGAAAGTTGTTGTTGCCAGGCGCTAAATTTCATGGCGCGTTCCACATTTCGCAATAATTATCATGAAGTGCCATATCGCGGAACGAAACCCTTATCTGATCTGACGTTTAATTTCGTCAAACGAGATATACGGATAGGAAAATTGACGCCCGCCTTGTTTACGAGAGCGAAATGGTATAATTTTCACCCAAACATTTGTAAAAAAAATATACAAATATAATATTTCTCGTTCCACAGTCACTATCATAACTAATATTACGAACGAATAACTGTCATGACGTCTTGGTTGAAAATAATTAAAATATGAAGATAATAGAAGTAAAGATAACACAGTGGGATTTTACAGTTTTTCAGAAAACGAATAATATATTAATATTTATTATATTTGATACATACCTACAGTAAAGTATTTTTTGAACAATTACAACATAATATTATAATTATTATCGTCAAACTTGTTGAATAAACGATTTTATCATTTCAGATTTGTGCTAATTCTGTGGCCTATCAAATCAATAACTCCGGAACTTTGTGGTATTAAATTGAAACGAAGCTTATTTGTATATAAAAATTTAATTTTTTGAAGTTATACTTCTTATCAGAGTGTATTTTTGTTGTTGTAAGTATTATTTATGAGTAAAATTATATATCAATAAATAAATAAATTTTGTGAATGTTGAGTTGAATTCAAAGAATGGTGTGTTGTAAATTTACAATATTTAGACACTTCATACAACAAAAATACATATTTTTATTACAGTTTTGGATATTATTTGTCGCATATCCCATGTCCATTTATTTATTAGCGGTTTATAATAATTGAAGAAAATAATATAACATGTTTCATCACAAAAGCCAATATCACGTTTCAGTTAAACCATTAAATAGGGCATAGGCTATGTTTTACTTTTGATTTGTAATAAATTATTATTGTTCACGAAAATAATTGTACAGTCATCTGTTTAAGCAAAGAAGGTCGAAATAGCGGTTTGCTAAATTTTTCAAACAAAGGTTTTGAGTTTTTTTTTCTTCCAGCGTAGGTATTTTCTGCAATAATATTATTATTTATTCGCATGCATAATATTATTGCTGACGGTAATATCGATAAAATACCCTTGAGACCGAAATGAATATAATCATAATAACACGCCAATAAAATTTGATTTTTTATTAATTCATCATGGGCACTTCTGAATCGATTATAACCGCTGTATGGCAAAGATGAGTTTTGGTCCAATACAATAATCAAGTTACAATTATCATGTGTTATATGAGACACAGATGAATCGCGTACGTTTTCATCAACCTAATCCACTATAATATTAATAGCTTCAGGTAACGGCTTGTTTTGCTTTGTTACGTCAAAGAAGTATAACTTCTAACGTGCGTATATAAGTACACACTCCGATTTTTTTACTGTGTCCGATCTTAATAAGATCATGATTTATGGGGATCCACAGAGTAGAGTGTATTAACGAAATATTTTTCTTACGAGAAATGGATGTTAACCACTTGCTCAACCTAATAGGTTCATACGTTGACTCAAACACAAATTAAAAAAACAATATGTGTATTGTCAGACCCAGTATTCGAACCTGGGACCCATGACACTTGACACTATAAGCCGCTGGACCATCATGGGATTACATTTAATTTAACAACATTTCATTTAAGTGAAGTCTCACTCTTCAAAATAAAATCTATTAGGTAATCATACAGATAGAAAAAAGTATCTACCATCTAAAGCAACCGAAAGGTTATGTTCGTTGGTTTTGGACTTTGATGGATTTGCTTCTAAGAGCTTCATTTGCTTTTACTACTTGATTAATATAATTTAATAATGATCAGAACTACTTTCGTTCACTTAGGTCTTAGACAGACATTGTTAACTAAAAGTGATCAACAATACTGACACATATTTTGCGTTCACTTAAGCCGTGTCCATATTGGTTGCTGGCAACCGCATTAAATTTCGATTAAAATATTTTTTGGCCAAACAACTCTAACAAACAAAATATTTTTTTTATTCAATGAATAATTCACAAGATTTTGTAAGCACATTAGTGCGTATCCAGCGGATGCAGGTTCGAGTCCCGCTGAGCACGGCAAAAAGATTTTTCTAGTAGGTATGTAGGTACACATTTAAGCTGTTTTCAAACTGTGCAGAGGTATATTTTTTGTTATTGTTTTGTTCAATAAATCTCACGAGCAAAATCCAAAGATTATCATTATATTAGTACTTCATATCGTAATAATTGATTCTTAATAAATAAAAAAAATCATTCCCAATAAAAATAAATAACTCTATCTACATACATAATTTTGAAAACACTCATGAGAAAATATAGCCAATAGAAAAAATCATTTTCGAAAAAAGTAAGACACTCGGCAGGAATCGAACCTGCGTCTCTTGGGTTTCGGGTTCTGTGCAAACCAATGTATTTTAAATCTATCTACGTATACTGGAATCATTCTACAGGGGCAGCATGGGGGATTCGCATGTTTATTGACATTGTTTGCTATGATGCCTGATCCAATATCAACAGACAATATTCAATAAACTCTACAATAATTAGGTATAAATACCGTGATTTATTTTTAAAGAATCAAATTAATTATCGAACAAATAGACTTTATCCATATCAATTGAGGTGTGCGTTCATAAAGTGAAACAAACCCACATAATAATATATTTTTTGTCGATAATATGTGAAGATTTAAAAGTATACAACATGATGTAATTAATTTGTCAGAAAAATCAATGTTTGTACAAAAGATTTAAGAACGTAGCATTCGTTATTGAACATACATAATTTGGAATACATTAGAAACATACATAGTACTTACTAGGAAAAATATGTGTACCTAAACTGTGGGACGAAAGCTACATTCTTAAGGGCGGACGTGCTCAGCGTGGGTCAAAAAGGAGCTTTTTTTTCTATTTTCAAAGCATGATCCTGGACATACCTTAAACGTTGTAGATACTCTATTTATATAATTTTTAAGCCTTATTATCCTTTATATTTATCTTAAACATTTGATGACTGCATAAAGTATTTTTATTACATAAAATAGTATTCTTTTAAACCTCTCGCTCTAATGTTTTAGAATATAGTCATATTTCTTCAGTACATAAATGTGCAGTGGTGTTAAGATTTTTTAAATTTATTAATTTTTAAACACATTTATAAAACCATCAGTATAATTTATATCGATATTATTATGGTGAAATATTTACGATAAAAAAATATATTGATTATCTCTGTGATCCCAAATTTGACAAGAATAAGGCATTTTATTATTCAAAAAATGGGCAAGATTAACACATTTGAAGATAATTCTAAAGATACTAATTATAAGCTATGTCTTTGACCATTCAAGTGTGATAAACATTCTACGAATAATGATTGCTTTATAATAATTATTGACCTAAGAATAAGGTAGTGTTTTTTTGAAATACGCCATTTCTTTTGGCATTCCCCAGTGGTTAAGCTACAACATACGGCCGTAGCCATAAATTGACAAACTATAATTGAAGTAGGGAGTAAAATGATGTTAACGCGCGTGTTTGAACATGTACCTAACCGATTTTTTTTTAAACGGTACATGTTCAACCAAGCGCGTTAACATCATTTTACTCCCTACTTCATACACAACATTTATTTTTACTGCGAATCCGATATAAATAGTAGTAGCTACTACCAGTAGCCTTTTATTTTCACATGTTATGTAGCATTCATTACTTACTAAAAATAGATTTAAAAAAAAACAAGAATTATTTCATTTTAGAACATAGTACTCCAATTATTAACTTGATACAATTAAATTAAATTCAATTCAATTTATCTCATTACAAATTATAAGTTTAAAGTGCACAACATGATGAAACATTATTATTATAAAGAAGGGAAAAAATGTAATAAAGGCGATACAAATGAAAATATAAAAAGAGAACATAATATTATAAACATACAAAAGCAGTGAAAATACAATTATAGGTCTATAGAAGTTCAAAAAAGTAGGTACACCGAGTTTGTTAGGGAGACCCTATTTTAAGAATTATAAATAATGTCTATTTGACTGCTTTATGTTTATATGTTAGTATGTAATACTATAAATTTGTATTATATTATAAAATCCAATATAACTAGCAATTAGTAGATGCATTCAACGATATCTGGGTTATGCATAATCACTCAGTATTGTTTTTGCAAGTTTAATGACTTTGTTTATTAATATTAGATTGACGTTCGGTTTTCAATCAGTATCACTTGTTTAAAAGCGAAAGTTTACAACCAGTCTGGCATTCGAGTTGTATTAAAATTATTATGACGAGTGACAAGAAACGTCTGAATGCGTTTTTAATGATGCTATTATTGGAAGTGCATAAATTATTACCAATATAAAACGTTTAGCCGCTATTCACGAGAGTGGAGACATTTTCCATGAACTCACTTACATCTTGAATATTAAGTAGTATTCTCCAATATATGTGTTCCCGAATATATCTACTCTCCCATTTATAAAAAGGGTATATATTTATATGGCTTGTTATATGTTAGTACCTATAATATAGTAAGTATTCACGAGTTTGTATCGTAAGTTAACTTTTTTATTCCTTTTTCTTACAACAATTTATGTAAGTACATGGGTGATTTTCTCAAAGCCAGGATGTTTGATTGTTCTATTGCTAGTAATATGTTAATGTTTCACTACAATTCTGTCATTGGGGCTCATGGCCTATTGTAATGCTAACGTAATATACTTACCCATGTGTACATATTATATACACATTTTTTTTACTATTCAGTCTTCTGGTCATAAAGCATGCACGAAAGATTTCAATCTGAAAAAACTCGTGATGTTGGGTCAGATCCGAAGGTCGGAGGGGTCTAGTAAGAACTCCCTCCAGTGCCATAGGTGACATTGAAGAAGGCTCTGCATGTCACCGAATACCGTGCTGGATAGATCAAAGCTTTGAAGAGGCCTTTCAGATGGCCAAATCATCTGGGTCACGATCCTGGGCTCCGACGAAGAAGAAGAGATGTTTTTTAAATTTATAAAAAAATATAAAGTTTTATAGACAACCCAGTTAAAATAGTATGCTTCACTATAATAATATATAAATGTCGAGGTGATGTCAAGGATGAAAAAGACCAAAGAAATAGTCAAACTAATAAAAACCAGGAAACTGGCATACTTTGGCCACATCATGCGGCATCCCAAGAAGTATCGCCTTCTACATCTTATCATTCAAGGGAAGATCTCCGGTAAGCGAGGCCCTGGTAGAAGAAGAACGTCCTGGATCAAGAACCTCAGGGACTGGTTTGAGCTCAGCACTCCATCCCTATTCAGAGCAGCGACGGACAGGGGCCAAATGGCCAAATTCATCGCCGACGTCCGATAACGGATATGGCACACAAAGAAGAGTGGCAGTGGAATTGTCACATACATACCCAGGTTTTCAGAATCCGGGAATTAAACCCGGATCGCCTAGTAAGGAGCTTCACCATTGGTGTTCGTTTATGTGCCGTGTCTACTTTCAAATTTTATTTGATAAAATAGTCGATATAATTGAACATTTTTTCTATGTTTATTTTGACTATTATGCATCGATTTAGAAAATTTCTGAATCATTGAAATGAAATTGAGCAAATTGTAAAAAAAAAAATAAAGACGACACTCATAAAATTATATTACAATACATATTGTACGCTTAAATCGCGTTGAAACGGCATTGTTAGTGGATATTAATTGAAAAGTGTACAATATAATGTTGCTCGTGAAAGAGCCGTTCCACATTCAGTGACACAGAATAATAGTATTCTCCGCTTTACCTCCAGATGGAGACGGAGATCATTGAGATTGCCCTCGCGAGATCAGAGCCCGGGTCATGTTTTCTAGACCCATTAATTCCTCCATTGTTGTGTCAGATCATCAAAATAAATATCTACTATTCAAAATGAATCCAACAGATCGCGAAACGGGATTATATGATTATAACTCTTACAATTTACTATACCGTTTGTTTTAGAATAACCTGTCATGGCCTTATTTTATTGGAATTATCTGTGTCTCTTTATTTATTTAATAACTCATAATCCAATTCTGTAACTGTATTATCAAAGTTTATTGAATACTCTTGTATATAGTTTTGTATTAACACATAAAACCCCATCTTTTCCGCTATTATATTATTATGTACTTCAGTGACGAAGGGCGAAAAGGGCTGTTAAGATCTGATGTAAATAGTGCACATTGAACTTTGTCAGGCTTACGTATTTTTTTCATTAAACTAAGATAGCAATTTGCATATAGTGTTGGTTAGTTTTTAAATAAACAATTAAATCCTCCCTATATCAACCATAATAGTTTAGGCGTGCTATGGGCGATTCGATAAAAATAGTGCACACGTTTTAAGTCATACTTATTTGTTTTTATCGAATTAAGAATATTTATCACAGATGATGTTTGTTAGCTTTTGTAAAATTCATTAAACCCGGCCTAAACCAAACTATATAAGAGATAAAAAATATTCATCCATCTATAAAATATCTAAAACTATGTATGATTTAATGGCATAATTTTAGATATTTTATTGACAACTATCATCAGCAACGACTAATATCAGCCTGATAATGGCTTGGTTTTCGCTGGGTTTAATTATTTTTAGAAATAAACCAATACTATCTGCATATTGTAATCTTAGTTCAATAAAAACAAATATGTATGACACATAATGTTTAATGTGTACTATTTATGTCGGAACTCTCGCAGCCTACCTCCATCCTTTTTCAGTGGTACCTATACCATATACGTTGTAGGTTATATAGGTGCGTTAAATAGCATGTCATAATAACGATTGCTCGCGAATTCGTCCGCGTGATACACAGAAAGAAAAGGGAGACAAATTTACACAATGAAATACTGATCCCTATTATCAAATTGATCTATTTCTAGTTGCGTGTTCCTCAACCCACGCCTCAAATTATATTGTTGTAAGTTTTTTTTCAGGTAAGTATCTATTATTGAGAGTCTACTCAAACTCTACTAAGTTGTGAGCAATAATGTAATCAACATAATAAGCTGTGCAGTTTCATTAATATTGTTCCAATAGTTTTTGAGTTATATCCGAAGAAACGGGCAGATAGACAGAAAATACAATTTTATTAATAAAATTATAGATTGACACGAAAGGCGACATCTCGTAGCAAAACGTGCCATTTTCCATTTTATTTCTCAAATTGTATCTATACTCATTATCCCGGATGGCAGCGGGAAATAGAATAAAAATCATTTAGCTCATTCCATGCATTTTTACTGAGGCTTAGAGACGCAAATTTTGACAGCTTGAAAGAGAAAAAACGTTTATCAATGAATATTCTCTCAAACATTTTATGATACTTTTTGCTGCCCTTACAATGGTCTACCCCTAAACAGTGCATACTCCACCAAGCTTGACTTCATTGCACGTCATATAATAACATAGGGTAACAATAAATTACTCTAATTATCACTAGTTCTTATCAAAACTTCCATTATAAATACATTCAAAACGTTCAAATATTAAAAATATATTAGAATGTAAACATAATTACTAGAACAGAACCTTTTTCCAATAATCGCTAAAAGCATTTTTTACTGAAATCATTACTTTTCGTGTGTTTAAATTAATACTAAGTACATAGACACCTACTTTAAATGTCACAGTACATACACATTATTTTAACTTGAAATTCTAACAATTTGCATATAAGTGTCTCACGATTGTTCACAATAGTCTTGACAGAGATCACGACATGTGCAATGCACGCAAGGCAAATAAATTTGTCTCTTAATTGATTGTAAACATTAAAATACGACACTGCTAAATCCGAAAATACATACTTGCTGGAATACAAATAGAAAGTTGAAGAAAAGATTGTCAAACATTTGTGGTAAAAAACAACAATTGTGTGAAGTAAGTAAACGTTTCTACCAACGTTTGTTCGTTTACATAGAAACGTAATTGAAAATCCTACCAAAAAGTTTACAAAACCATTAAGAAATGATGAAAAAATAAAAAATAAATATCAATAGTAGGTACTCAATTAGTCAGTCCAATCAATCCAATATATTATTAAAGTAAATTACTACTACATAATTTATTATCTCAGTGCTGGGGGGACATGCTCGTCGAAGGTCAAAATTGACTTTTTATTGTATTTTCAAACCATGATCCTGGACACTCCTTAAACGTTGTAGATAATCTATTTATATAATTTTGAAGCCTTATTATCTTCAAAAAATCTTAACACCACTGCACAGTTATGTACCGAAATATGACTATATTCTAAAACATTAGAGCGAGAGGTTTAAAAGAATACTATTTTATGTAACAAAAATACTTTATGCAGTCATCAAATGTTTAAAATACATATAAAGGATAATAAGGCTTCAAAATTATATAAATAGATTATCTACAATGTTTAAGGAGTGTCCAGGATCATGGCTTGAAAATACAATAAAAACTCAATTTTGACCTTCGACGAGCATGTCCCCCCTTAATGAAAAAATGTTATACTTATTGATTTCTTATTATAACAAAAATACGTGAAATCTCACGCGTCTCAATATTTTAGATCAGTGTTTTTAAACCGGTGTGCTGCCAAGTTTTCTTAAGGTTTACCAATATATAGCATACTGCCTGGTTAAGATCTGGATGAAGAAGGAAGACTTTTCTCATCGAAAAATGACCGAACACTGCAATTAAAACACATGCTGTGATGGGGACCAACTCACTCTGGATATACATTATAATAGCATACCCTGAACTATGGAGAAACCTCCTAAGTACCACCACTCTTTCACCATTTTTGACATCATATCTTTGTGAACTAGAATTTTCGACAATGGCAAACATAAAAATAATAATCGACAGAGTAAGTTGCTTTTCGTGAAAGAGTAAATACAAATTTTACTTCTGACAAATACAGAACTTTAAAAATGAATTATAATAATTAGAGACGTGATATCAGTTCACTTTTTGTTTGGTTAATACGAAATGTACGATTAAATTCTTACTTGGTAGAGTCGCACGATATTTATAAGGTGTGCCATATTGTTATGTATAATTATTATTAAGTCGATTCTTGGTGTGCTATTAGAAATTGAATCAAGTGTACCGCCCTAGTAAAAAGGTTTATAACTTATAACCACTGTTTTAGACAAACTTATTTAATTCAATTACTATTTAATTGATTTTAATGGTAAAATTATACATATTTAATATTCGATTACTATTTCGGTTTCCTTACTGCTAAAACAGGAGAGTTCGGAGCAGATACACAGACGAGAGTCGGCGATCAACACATTTAATGTCAGTTTGATCGTCCACAAGACTCGCAACATCCGCCTCCAGCACCACATTTTAATTGCGTCTAGTTTTATAAAAGATTTTTTTGATAGACAGTGTATTTTACTTGCTTTACTTATATCTTTGCTCTTCTAAATTGATAGGTAGCCATCAATATATTATAATAATCATTGATTAAATTAATACGTTGTTTGAGGTGAGTTGACAACAGGGAACTCAGAATTAGTCTGTACTGTTATTGACAGCTATCTAAGTATAGCAATAAACCCAACCCTAGAACAACATTTTGATAGAATTAAACGGTCGTGACTACGCGACGCGAAGATTGTGCAATCGACACGTGACGAACAAAACATAATTTGTCATAAAAATTCAACATGCGTCCATTTAATTTTAAGTTTATTGTTATTTAAGGAATAATAATAAAATATTTATTGACATGTTTTGTTTTTCGAGTAAATACGTAACGTTTTTTAGTCATCTTTACACGATTTAAGTATTGATTCCTCGGACGCCATCACAAAACAAATTGACGTGCTCACAGGTCGACTATCGCTCTTCGACTGGCAACGCACACGAAATTAAGTCCTACCTATTGCTGAAAATTATTTGCCGTTTCACTGAAGTATGCTCTTAATAAAATGCGTTGTTTTTAAAAGCACAAAAATTAAATAGCGTAAAATTGAAATGGTTTTTGCCTTCACATTAAGCAATTGTGAAATATTTTTATTTTTAAATTATATTTCGAACTTAGCTAACATAAGTTCAAGACATATGGCATGGACGTTAATCTCGTAATAATATATACAGTAGGTATAAATTCGAACTTTACTGTAATATGGCACACCTACTTGGTTTACGAAATCGATTCGTTTGAAAGTTGAAAGAAGTGCTACAGACACGGTAACGTGGTCCATAGGTACCAATACCCGTACAATAGCATATTAAGTCCATTGCCATCGAAGGGCTTGCACCAGGCGAGTTGCAGCGGGGGGCAAAACATCATCGCTCTTTCCACTCTGGTCGAACCGGTTACAACCGGTTTTCCGTACATTTCGTATGTAAATAAACACACACAGGTACGGGCCTTAGTACTCACCTGGTGACTGCAGAATTATATTATGGACACGGTAGTGTCTAAATAATTTATTTTCAACGTATTTAATTTATTTTTATGTTATGAGTATTTTGAATAACAAGCACGCATTATTACATTGTTAATCGCTTTGGCCCTTTTGCCCTAAGTTGTTTTAAAAGGTGCTAATGTTTATTGATTGATGTGAAAGTTGTGAATAATTTATACTATTTTGAGAAAAACCGGCTTCTTATGAAATATACTATTTATTTCCATACTTGGATTAGAGTTAAGAAAGTGATCAATAGGATTACAAAATTGTTTTTAACAAACGAAAAAATATCCATTATTGAGAACCGATGTCTCAGCCGAATTGTAAGAGTACATTGGTACGACCGTGATTCGAATAGTCGAGTAACTGAGTCATTTCTCGGTGATTAACGTAATTATGAAGGAACTCTACACGATGGTTGGAGATGTTCAGGATATCGCCAGCTGCGGCTAGAGTTGGGTTTCGGGAATTTCCCGACGGGAATTCTCGAGAAATTTTCGAGATTTTCCATCCCGAATCGCGAGAATTGAAATTTTTAACAATTCGGCAAATCCCAGATCTCGAGAATCTTTCCTCGGGATTCGGGATTTCTTATATATTATCTTAGATATTATCAAATATTAATTGAAAAAACGATTTTCTATATGAAAAAAGTGAACAGAAAACACAAAACGTTCAAAGACTGATCGGGGCATTAAACACAATTAAGCCAACGACGACTCAAAATAAGCGCAATTTATGCAAAATCAGAGAATTTTGTGTCTCAAAAACGTACATGATTGTCAGACGCAGCGATTGACAGTCTGTGTTTTTTGAAATTCTATTTTAATAAGTAATGCTTTGAATTATTTTCCTATTTCTATTTTGTTTGTCTTCTTTCTCTGTCTAAATCATATTTTTTTTGGAATTTGTCTGTTTTTACACTGATTTTAGGATTTTTACAGGTTTTTTTTTAAAATTTCCCGATATCTCGAGAATTCTTTCCTGGAAATCCCGAATCTCGAGAATTCAAAATTTCATCATTTCGAAATTTCACCAACTCTAGCTGCGGCGTCTTTATGAAACAGCCTGAAGGTTTCCATCGCCTTGGTTGATCTTTCCTCACTCTGCAGCGGTGCTACAAAATCAATTTCGGCGATTCAGGTCACACATGACAGGATGTGCAAAAGATGGCAATGGACCGAGGGAAATGGGTCAACCCGCCCCCCGGACTCTAGTCCGGAGAGTCTAACAGGGTGCAATAAGTAAATAAATAACCTGCTTAAGGACGGGTAGAGGTTCTGGCACTGTGTCGGGGGACCTGATGAAGCCGTAGCACCCTACTTTTATACAGGATAAAGTGATAATCATATGGCGATATTTGGACAAAAAAATGTTAAAAATGAAGTGGAAAATAAAATCACAAAACTAGTCAAATAACACAGCAGAAACGGCAAAGTATCAATATATGCCAAAGCTTCTGGTTCGGATAAGTGTACGTGGCTGAAAGTCCATAACACAAGTTACAGAATTCTACGATGTGTTTGCAGAGTAGGGATTCTTTTAAGGGGGGACATGCTCGTCGAAGGTCAAAATTGAGTTTTTATTGTATTTTCAAACCATGATCCTGGACACTCCTTAAATGTTGTAGATAATCTATTTATATAATTTTGAAGCCTTATTATCCTTTATAGTTATTTTAAACATTTGATGACTGCATAAAGTATTTTTGTTACATAAAATAGTATTCTTTTAAACCTCTCGCTCTAAAGTTTTAGAATATAGTTATATTTCGGTACATACCTGTGCAGTGGTGTTAAGATTTTTTACATTTATTAATTTTTAAACGCATTTATAAAACCATTAGTATAATTTATTACGAGATAATTTTTGTAAAATATTCACGATAAAAAATTATAATAATAATCTCTGTGATCCCAAATTTGACAAGAATTAGGCATTTTATTATTCAAAAAATCGGCAAGATTAACACATTTGAAGATGATTCTAAAGATACTTAATGTAAGCTATGTCTTTGACCATTCAAGTGTGATAAACATCTTATGAATAATGATTGCTTTATAATAATTTTTGACCTAAGAATAAGGTAGTGTTTTTTTGAAATACGCCATTTCTTTTGTCATTCCCTAGTGGTTAAGCTACAACATACGGCCGTAGCTATAAATTGACAAACTATAATTAAAGTAGGGAGTAAAATTATGTTAACGCGCGTGTTTGAACATGTACCTAACCGAATTTTTTTATTATTTTTTTTTAAATGGTACATGTTCAAACACGCGCGTCAATATCGTTTTACTCCCTACTTCAATTATAGTTTGTCAATTTATGGCTACGGCCGTATGTTGTAGCTTAACCACTGGGGAATGACAAAAGAAATGGCGTATTTCAAAAAAACACTACCTTATTCTTAGGTCAATAATTATTATAAAGCAATCATTATTCATAAGATGTTCATCACACTTGAATCATCAAAGACATAGCTTATAATAAATATCTTTAGAATCATCTTCAAATGTGTTAATCTTGCCGATTTTTTGAATAATAAAATGCCTAATTCTTGTCAAATTTGGGATCACAGAGATTATCAATATAATTTTTTATCGTGAATATTTTACAAAAATTATCTCGTAATAAATTATACTAATGGTTTCATAAATGCGTTTAAAAATTAATAAACGTAAAAAATCTTAACACCACTGCACAGTTATGTACTGAAATATGACTATATTCTAAAACATTAGAGCGAGAGGTTTAAAAGAATACTATTTTATGTAACAAAAATACTTTATGCAGTCATCAAATGTTTAAAATAACTATAAAGGATAATAAGGCTTCAAAATTATATAAATAGATTATCTACAACGTTTAAGGAGTGTCCAGGATCATGGTTTGAAAATACAATAAAAACTCAATTTTGACCTACGACGAGCATGTCCCCCCTCAAGGAATCGCAATATGCACAGAAGTCGGCTTAGATTTACAATATGATTGACTGTGACATTGACGACACTAGTCACGTTGTTTGGCAATGTCCCCTGTATGATGCCGAGGGACAGAGGCATCTTGAGAATCTAAGTAAACAAAAGTACCAACTGCCACTGGATCTTGCTATGTTTTTGGCTCGGCTAAATATCAAGGCGTTCCAGTATGCCCAAGTGTTTCTGAGAGAGTTTGGCCTTCAAGTGTAAATTGTAATCTTTTTGTTTTATAAAATTAAATTGTAATACTACATGATTAATTATACTAATAACATTATATGTTAAGTAAGTATATAATTATGTAAACGTAAAGATAAATAAGTCTCAGATGAGACTTCGTAGTTAAATATAAAAAAGATGTAAAGTACAGTTATTACGTTTTGTGTAGAACTTTAATGACAAAAATAGGAAAATAATAATAGGAAAATAAATTATAGCACTGCATTTTTGTAGTAGGTAACCTTTTAACTTTGTCGTTATTTCAATCATAGTGTGTGTATTATTTATTATATTCAATTAAAATTAAGTAAGTCTGATACTAACATCATTTTTTTTACATATTAGGCATATCGTGTATGTAAGTACCTGCTTTTCAAAAATATTTTAATATACTCTCACAATTACAATAATAGCTTCCCCTGTTTCTTTTTGTAATGCGTATCTTGGTAAATAATATATGTTTATTTAAGTACATAATTTAGAATAGTGTTTCTCAACCGGTGGTCACGCGAATTTTCGGCGTCTATGCTAAAAAAATCCAATAAAATCTTCAAAATCCGTGCAAGGGCTTGTGCATTGTATTTTTTTTAAATATGTTAATAGTTATACGTGACGAAATCAACCGCGATCAGACGTTTTATTTGCACTTATTTTTTGTAATAATATTCGTTTCATACCACTTAATTGAAAATATTTTTTATTTATGCGTTAGCGGTCCACACGTGTAAAAAGGTTGAGATACCCTGGATTATAACCATTGGGAAATATGTTTCTGAAAAATATTGGGACTCTAACATTCATTGGGTTCTGGCCGACGTGCTTTAACAATTGAGCCAAAAATAATTACAATATAAAAAGATTTTTTTATTTACAACGTTTTTAAATTTTTTGTTGAATCATATAAACTTGACTCGCTTAAACGATAAAAAAAATTGTACTGATAGAAATACTACTGAAATGTCATTTTGACATTTCATATTGATTTCCATAGTAACGCACGTTAATAATTTAGTTGCTAGGACACCAGATCCCTAACAACCAATAATAGTGGATTATATTACGGATTTCTTCCGAAATAACTTTTCATACAAAACAGGATTAACTGAAAATGAATTCAATTCTACTTAAAGATGGCTAAAAGTATTTAAAAAATGCATTGGCATCGTGCTCTGATATATTCTAAAAGTTTCAAATATCTAGCTAGTCGGGAAGTTAGTTAAAAATCGATTGCAAAATTTGTTCTGGATAAACAACCACCGGAGAAATACGTAGAATACAACCTAAAAAAAACGTTGTAAAATATTTTCTAATGTATGCATGCTTCCGATGTGTTCTAAATTATTTAACTATTAATAACCTTCAATGGTAACTTATATTTATATTTGATGATTTTTAAACGATGGTTGAATAAAGTATAAGGCTTCTAAAAATATTTTAATTGATCGGCAATATAGAAATCTTAGGTAAGTGAAAATTTTGTGTAAAAATCGTATAAATTTCTTATTTCAAGTGCAGCGGCTATTATTCGCAGATAGGTGCTTAATATTTTTACGACTCATTAGGCTCGTAAATGAGCTGTGTGACATTTTCGCTGTACCCATTTTGTCTCGAGGAGGCTCGGAGCGTGCTACTCTGAAGTCTGAGGCGTACAGTAGGCGCCAGCAAGCCTCAGGGCACCATGGCCCGTTATCATTATAACGGGCAGTCGCAACTTCTGTTCGGCCAGAAGACCTTTACTGAGCTCTCACTAAATAGGCACTTTCCAAACTGGGTATTTAGTTTAACACAAAATAATAGTAGGTAAGTATAATCATTAGCTTTCGCCACTAAGTAGTTAAACACTAATGAATTAAAAAGTAATGAAAAACTTTTAGCATTATTAATTACTCATTAACGCAGTAAGTATGCACGCATTAGGCTTTACAAAGGTATTTTTTTATAAATATTATACTCGTACATACCTAACTTTATTTTTTAATGAAATATGCTCGAATAAGAAAACCAATATCTAATAGTGTAGACAAAAAAGTTACCAACCTAATAAAGCACAGCATAGATTATAATTTTAACCATGAATTATTTAATAGATTGTTAAACTAAATTGGTGGCTTTTCTTCACAATTTCGCGAAAATAAATGGCAATAGCTTAACTTTTTGTTTTCGTGTTTCGTTTTTATCAAAAATTAAATAATATTAAAACAAAATCCCTCAAATATACCTACTTATATAATTTACGCCATGAATTATTAACATATTTCGAAAAAGAAAGCATTCGTGGCAAATATTTTCAATGATTCTATAACTATTGATCCAACATTGATGGTACATACATCCAGCAAAATGTTGAATTTGAGAGAGATTTTCCGTACCCACACTTGTACTTGGAAAATTAGCAGTCATATAGGTCAACATAATAAAATATGTAGGTAGGTACTTTAGGTTGCTATAAAAGTGATTTAAATAGATTTGAATAGTTATATTTATTGATAGGTAATTAGTTATTTTTTTCTATATCGGTACATATTCAATAAGAAATACCAGTATTGATATATTCATTCGGTATTGCAATCACTAATTGCCCTGTAGTGTATGGTGAATGTATCGGTATCGAATAGGTACTGAAGAGAATAAACATTATCTTGACTTGGAAGTTGTCTTTTTTTTATTGACCCACCTTACGTATCAGCCCCGGAATACATTATTATAGATAGATGTACATCCTAATTTCAAAAAAGGTTACATTCAATTTATATCTTTTGATATTGAAGTTCTCTTACATAACCTATTCTCTTAGTAGTGACTTCCACTACTGACCGCTTTGTCCACAAAGCTTATAATTAAAATTAAATATACAGTTAAATCTCATAATAAACATGTTGCATGAAAACATTTTACAATAATTTATGAAATTATAATATTATCCACTCTCGCGCTAAATTCACGTAATCACGCATAGACTTCTGTCACAAACACACTTGCAAACAGCTGGCTTCATGCGGTTAGATAAATTATTTCCTCTTATCACTAAAGTGCATTCGCATTAAATGAGTGTAATCAATAATATCAAATTGATTCCATAATAAATGAATTGACAAGTATTAAAAAATGTGCAATGAAAAGATATTTCATTAAATTTTTAAAATATCAGTATCTTACACACGTTAATTTAAACAATTAGGCATTTTAATATGTATTTTTGTAAGTCAATGATGTAAATGAATACAATCTATGAATAGTTATAAACATACTATTATTTTTGTGTTCAATCTACAATACAATATACAGGCAGATAGCGTTTGTAATCCTAAATCTGATCGTCCAACTCTCGGAGAGAGGTCTCGAACTAATGGATATAAAATATCCACCGGGGATTTTGAAATTAGTTTGTATCTATATAAAATCACATTTACGTAAAATATGCATATCAATTATAAAATATTGGTATAAATTAAATTATTAATCAATTTTTGTTGGTACTCGTATCATTTTATATTTTTAATATGTTGGTGGTACGAATGGCATAAAAATATATGTCTTGTTAATCATTTAATCAAAAAAATCGGTCCGAGATTTTAATTCCAAACATTTTATACAAGCCCAGAAAATAGATCGATTGAAAACGAGGAAATTTATAGTAGGTATGTCATTTTCACTGACTGACTGAGAAGTTTGACTCATTTTCCATTATAAGATAACACCACAGTGTGTTCAGCGCTTACCAACTATTTTGTAACATTTCTCTGTAGAAATACTACATCTCCTTATATAAGTTAATCTGAAGATATTAGTATTATTAATAAATATCATCGGTACCTTGATTTGATACTACGTAGGTACTCGATACTCGACACTGCTTTCGACTTATACGCGGCGTAAATGAAAACTCTGCCATTCTTTATGGTATTGGCTTGTGTGTCTCTGATAATAAATATCTTAGGAATCGAGGGCATCCGTTGTTTGTTCTCCCAATGTGCAGAACTAACCTGCCGTTGGTAATGCCAATTGGGAGGGCAATAACTCTGTTCAACCAAATCACTTCGGATATTGACATATTCCACCTGCGTGAGGATGAGTATTAATTGGTGGGCATTGTTTTATAAATTCTTAAAATAGGGTCTATTTAACTCATTCGGTGTAGGTACTTCCTTGTATCTAATTTATATTTTTCGTATTTACACTTTTCTTCTGTTTAATGCTGACCTATTTCCTTTTTTCATAATATATAATACTATTTTATCAATATTTCTTTTCTTCCAAATGTCATGTTATGCACAACTTGTGAATGTTTTTAATTAATAATTTGCGATGTTCAATATATGTACAATTGAATAAAAATGGATACAGTACATTAAACAATTCGTCGAATTAGCATTATTGTACCACGATATATCTTCGGAATTGTTTTAAAATTAAGTGGGTATATCTATAATTTAAGTATATAGTAAAGTCTCCGTCACGTAACCTTGCCATTTGGAATAGATGTTTTTGAACGAAAACGTGAATAAACCAATCGAGTGCTTGGAATTTACTAATACAATAATTATACGGCGTACATGTGTAAACCAATTGAGTGCCCGGCTTTTACTAATACATTTATACGGTTGCGTATACACACATATCCTTGTCACTGTGTACAATGGCAAGGTTACGTGGAGGATAGTCTACCTACGTAATATATTTATTAAATACCCAACTAGAAGGGCCTTTTAGCATTTATACTATAAGTGCGTTTCAGAGGGAAAAAAAATATTGAAAACATAATATTACTACCATGATAGCTGGTGAATGGGCAATTACAATTACGTATACGGATTTAATATTACGTTTGATCATATAATGAAAACATACTTAACACATATAATAATAATATATATTTAATTATTATGAGATATCCATTAAAATTTACTAAAAAAAATGTGGATAAATAACAAACTATTATTTTAATGCCATTCAGTTACGGTAACACTTTACCATGCGATTCACATACGAAATAGTAAGTGTTGTAACAGTGCAACGATCTCGAATAGAGTAAATTATAAATTTAATTCGAATAAATGATAATTATTAAGCAAATAATTCACTGAGTTCATTGCCGTTTAGTGAAACCAATACCTAATGTTTATGTAGTTAAATAAATCAGCCGTCTAGGTATAAATAAATAATATTACTTAGGTATGAATTTACAATTTAATAAATATTGACTAAGGCAAATATTATAATAAACAGATTTAGTGTTTGATGACGAATATACGAGGTTAATCTATTTTTTTTACGAACAAAACAACTTTGTTTCTTAACATACATACTAGGGACTGCAATACCGAATGAAAATATCGATATCGATTTTCCGGTATTTCTTATTAAATACTGGGTTTTATACTGGTATTCTTTAAAACATATAGAAAGAATGGAACTTTTACTTATCAATAAATACAACTCTAAAAAATTCTCTACAACATTGATAAGTATTAGATATATAGGAAATGTATCTTAGTACCTTCATAATATTCTGTTGACGTTTGACAATATATTATGTACAGGTGATAAATTATAGAACTATCGATTTTTACAAATACATTGCAAACATTAAATTCGTTTTCCAAAAAGTAAATGTGTCTGCATTCTAAATAACGAATATACCAGTATTTTAGATATTTATTTTATAATCGGTATTTCGGTATCGATAAATCGTGGAATAGGTACTGGTGTTGCAATCCCTAATATATACATTTTTTTTCGACCATGTCCGATCCTAATACGATCATATGGGCCTCCACAGAGTAGAGGTTTGTATTAACAGATTTTTGTTTATTTACGAGAAATGGATGTCAGCCACTTGCTCAAACTATTAGGTCCATACCCTGACTCACACACAAAACATTAAGGGTTACATAGTTGAATTTTTCTATTGTTTGATACTGCATAAAAAACCGTTTCAATCAATTAACCCATATCCACACTATAAGCTCGTGTTATTGTCATTCCATTTTACAAGTAATAATCAATTATGTACAATGTTTCTTTGAAACTCCCAAATTTGTTTTTCTGTGTTGGCGGTTGGCAATACGTTTCTTATATTTTCAGTGGTTTGCATGTGTAAAAAGGTTGAGAAACACAAGCGAAAACTCATTAACTGCAATTTGGTCCGAATATTAAATATATAAATAAATATCAATAGCGAAGATATAAAATTACATTGTCTAATATATTGACATATACCTGATATTGCTAAGTTTGTTTTAAAAGAAACAGAAACAATATAACAAGTTTGCAGTTTTGAGTCGATTTAAAAAAAATGTCAATCATTGTGGTAGGTATATATAGATATCGGTATTTCGATTTGGTTTATAATAATGCGGATTATTCTAAATCAAACATCTAAATACAAACCCTTGATAGAAAATATTTTTGGAATATCTAGAAAAAATCCTGAATACTCGTAGCACGAAGTTTTTTCTCTGTAATAACTCTCAGTGTCTTTGAAATAATATCTTCTATTAAAGTATAATAATATATTACCTTCCTGTAAATTTCTGGCTCTGGTCCATTACGAAATAATAAGTCAGTGTACAAGTTTACCGGTTAGGAAAAGTCAGGCAGTTCCCTGGCTAGCGGTTGATATTATTATCCATATAAGAAAATACGATTCTCCAGGCTTGCGGACCTTGGTGATGGAAACCTACCACTTTCCCAGTAATAGTAAACATCGTTATTATGTGACGTTTAATAAACATTAAATTGATTTTAATACTCAGTAGGTTAACGTGCCAATGCAATAAGAATACTTTTACATTAACCAAGATATTGTGTTTATCATAAATTTATAAAGTACTTATACATTTTTTACATTTACATTTAAACATTTAGCTAATATACCTACATAATTTTAAAACACAAAAAATACGAACCCGCAAATTCAAATATTTACTAATTGAAAATATATAAGTATTATGTTCAATAAACAATGTTACATTCGTGGCGGCTCTCGTGGTGAAGTTGGTAAGGCGCTCGCCTTCCACCCGAGAGTTCCTGGGTTCGATTCCCGGTCGTGACAAAAACATTTATGTGTTTTTCTCAAAGCCTGGGTGTTTGTGATTGTTCAAAATGACTAACAACAACCACCTTGTACGAAAAAGCAAGGACATGGTTATTAATAATTCTAAAAAAAAAAATGTTACATTCATAAATTTTGCGAGTTATTCTTGAATAAATAAATAGTTTATTAATTTACCCACCTACATAAGTCACAGTTATAACTTACTCCCTTTCGGCTGTAATGTAAATGTTACACCGAATGTGCGAAATTGACTATTACATGAAATGGGCAAAATTTTGGCTAATTCATGTAATAGTCAAGCCTGTTGCCTTATTCATGAATTAGGTAATTTTTCTGCTGAGTACATGAATTCGCCACGGTATGGAATTCTTGAACTGTCAACATGACAGAAGAAAAAGTAAATTTAATACGGATGGTTTTATTAGTTATAATTGGACATAATATAATATTATTATTAGGTTAGGTTAGGTTAGGTTAGGTTTCGTAATTCTGAATTCAACTGAATGTCCATTTTGAGGTTAGCTATCAAGTGTCAACAAACTATCACAAACATTCAATCGACCATTGCACAATTGATACCCAAGCACGAATCAAATCGCGAAAATACTTTTCAATAAAATTCTTCCGTTATCATATTATAGTTCTAGATTTTTTTGCGCATAGTAAATGGATATGAACGTCATTCAAAAACGCAATTCAATCAACACATTTGTTTAGTTGCAAAAAACACCACGGAGCGCGATCATCTATTTTGACCATAGATAATATAAATGTACATTTTGACCAATCCATGAGCATTTGATACATTTAGTTTAGTTGCAAAAAATACCACCGTAGCGCTACTATCTAATTTGTCCAAGACATGAAGTAGGCAGAAAAATTACTGCCGATTTCACGCACTCTCCAGATATTTTGTCTAATTCATGAATAAGGCAACGGGCTTGCATTTTTCATGATTTAGGCAAAATTTTGCCCATTTCATGTAATATTCAATTTCGCACATTCGGCGTAACATAAACATTTAAGTAGTCAAACTTTCTTCTACCATCTTATATAGTTATACCAGGACACTCTTCCGTAAGTATATATGAATCTTAATTCAAAAGTGATCATGTTAGCACACCAGTTCAAATGAATTAACGTAAATTTTAAATAATAACACTCATTGCTAAATATATAATATATTAATATAATAGAACAACATTGATGTAAAGATAAGAATATGACTTTGCACTATGTCTTTTATTACAGTGTATGTATTAATTTTTCAACGAAAATTATCTGTATGTATCTATTTACGAAATAATGTAATTTTTATTGGAGTTAGGTTTTTAGGTATTATTAATATGTTGCGCCCACTAGTATTTCAATGGTTATAACTATAATACACCGCATTTCAGCTCTAATGTAAAGAATGACCCCACCTCAACTCCCATCTACTCGAACATTGTCCCTTTGGCGACGCATCCCTTATGTCAGAGTGATTCAATGAAACTTAACAGCGATCTCTTTTTTCATTTCAATCCTAATAGAAAATTCTGTCTCAGGATAATCGTATTATACAGTGCCATTATTTTAATGAATGAACCACCCAAAAATTTAAAATATATGTAGTATGTAATTGAACTTAACGTAACAATACATAGTTTCCATTTTAATATAGCATACCTTCAACAACAATAATGTATGAAAGAAAATCTTATTTAAAATCTCGGAACTATTCTCCTAATCTAACCTTACAATACTTAATTACTGTATGAAAGCAAATATCTCTATAATATAATAATTGAAATACATTGAAAGAAGAGGCCTTAGTATGGTTCATAATAAAATTTTAATATAAATAATACAGTTTTACAGTATAATTAAGCCATTCCTTTGAATAGTATGCTATAAACAATGTTTTTTTTTATATCTGATCGAAATGAATTTAATCGATTTGACTACGTACTTATTTACTAATTACAACTACAACTGGAAAATACTACTCGTTTAATCAATGAAATTTTTACTTACTTTGATCAATCAATGTTTACTTCAATTCATATTATTTAATTCACTATTTTATTCTGAAAACTAAAATTTAGAGAGATCTTGACATCGGCTAGCAAATTAAGCTACCTATTGGTACTTTGATTAAAACCACATAAGTCGATTGCCAAAACTAGTGCCATTTGTTAAATGCTTCAGATGAATTCACAACTAGTTAATTTTGTCGTGATTGGGAAGAAGGCAAGTAGTTCAATTGGTAAAACACATTCGCGCAAATTCAATGGATACGAGAGTCCAATCAGGCGTTGTATTTTTCAAAGATTTTTTCTAATATGTAAGATGGTGTTTTCAAAATATTATATAGGTAGATTATGTGTAAAATTAATTTTTGTTATCATTTTAGTTTCATGTACCTAAATAAAGATTACTTTTGTCATTAACCCCCTATTATAACCATACTATTAATGTATGTGTCTAGTTCGTATATTTTAGTAAATTAATATAGAATAACTTTACTATAATACGGAAGTATAACATGCCTTCGACTACTTTTACCTGTTATCCTAAATTCATTACATTACGTTTTAATGTAATGAAAAAAATCTATTATTAAAATACGAAAATATTTTTACATCAACAACCTTTAATGAAATTGGTTCGTGCACCAGATGTTTCGGATGACTCAGAATATCTTTTGCTAGGGCTTACTATTTGGCTTAAACACATAATTCAGCTGTAGAAAACCTTTCCCTGGTTACCAAGAATAAAAAAAACATAGCGTAATAAAAAACTGCCAAATTTTCCTTCACGTGATATTATAATACCATTGTATTTACGAATTAAATAACTTGATGTAGGTATAAATTATTATATCTGAGTTTTATTTTCTTATTTAATTTGTGATAGTTTTTACTATACTTATATTATAATAATATGACGTTTATGTTTGTATGGGATGCGATATCTATTATTTGACCGAAAACAATAAAAACTTTATCTTCTTCCGTTGGTTTATATTTCCAATGGAAATATTTTATCATCGTATTTTGATTGTAACTTGTCTACAATGAAATCGCTTCTGGGAATCGACAATAATGATTATTAAAATTTTATCAGCCTTTCTGCTTAATATAAATTATGATTACATTACGCAGTATATAGTTAGTTGTTATTTTGCTAGTGTTAATTACTATTTAATATTATGATATTAAACAGATTTCAAATGCAATCGCCTAAATTCTGATTACATAAAAACAAAATTATGATTACATAATCAAAAATCAACTTCCTTACTTTTACTTAACTTTTTAAAAATAATTCCATAAAATACCTATGAATGATATATTTTCTCTTTTGACAACGTTTTGATTTTATAAATATCATATTAAAGAGCACACCCAGGTATATAAGAGGCAATAATTGTATGCGATGTATTGATTATGTGCGATGTTATTGATTTATAAGTTTGATTTAATGGTAGTGATTAAAGTCAATCAAGCAGCTATAATCACTGTAACTGAATCATATGATATAGCTATAGAATAGGGGCGATCAACTTATTTGTTCTTGCGGTCGACTTTGTAAATCATAAAAAAATCTGCTTATCTACCAAATTACCACATACATATTAAAAAAGGACTGGAGAATATTGGTGGTGACCGTGATCGACCAGTTCGGCTTACTTGATATTTTTTGTTGTTGTTCTATCCACGTTTATTTTGTCAATTATATACAAACTTTAACAGATAATTTAGTCACTGAAGTTAATGGCTCCACTAAACCACAAACGCCCCGCACCACACCCGGTCTTAATCGGGCGTATCAAGGGGCCCTGCGTTTGGTGTGAAGCATATTTTTTTTATGACTGGGTATAATTTAGTCACATTAATTCATAGTATTGGAGCGGAGCTCGGAACACGAGCCCGGAGCAGTGGAGCAATGGGGTTTTACCCAGAGCAGGAGCGGAGCTGGAGTACCGAAAATTCGTAGTGTTCCACTACTCCGGATGTTTTTGTTATTAAATTTTCATCCTGAAATCCAATGAAAATATAATATCTGACACTTTGCAACACTGGAATTATTTGAAATACGGCAACACTGCCGAGTAATAAATAACTGCACTTTTTTGACAGAAAATGGCAGATAATAAAAGACGATTTGCTGTCGGTTTTGTTAAATAGAATTAATAATGAAAAGGACGAATAATTTATCTAATTTCAAAACTACTTATTCTTTATTTTTTTAACATTTGTATAGATATAATTCATATTAAAACTTTTTACCCGTAGCGGAGCTGAAGCAAGTATTAGGTCCAGGGCTGGAGCTAGAGCGGAGCAGCTCAATAAAGGGTCCTCTCCAACCCTCTGCTTTAATATTTTAATTAAAAGCATCATTTGACTTTATGATTACAGTGTAGGAAATTCTAAATGAAACAATGATTGTTTGTAGTCAATTTGCATTCATCGTGAATTTAATAATTAATACAATATAAAAATGGTGTTAAATATCAGTTGATCACTACTGCATTATTATTATTACTATGTTACATAAGGTTACCATCGAATGCTTGTCTCTCGCTTGCTCCCCCAGGAAAATTTCTACATTCATTATTCCATCCCGCTCTATAGCCATAAACTTTTGGTTCTTATTGCTGGAAAGGTATTTTCTTGCGAAAATAACGACCATAAAACGTGAAATATAGCCAGCACGCCTTTGTCTTCCCGCCTAAAAGTATGTACATAATGTAATTTAATTCAATCTATCCCAAGTGATGATACCAATCGTCTGTCGTTACCATACTTAATCTATTTATCATCAGAATTTGTAATTTATTATTAATATTGGTACCTGTTTTGGCCTATTTATTTTTCTTTGTGTAGGTCTTCAGTTGCTCCAGGGTGACACTCAAGAAGTTAGCAAAGGCAATACCATTTTTCTCAGTCTATACGTTTTCGTTGAAATTTCATCTTAGTAGGCATGTTTTGCACGAAAATAGGTATTGGGTACGCCGTAGCATGATTCTTAGCCAGCTCGCACATCAAAACTCGTCTCGTCTGCAACGTGTTGAATATGTCGATGTGACGTCATCATAAAACACTAGTGGCCAAATAGAGCTCCGCACATTGGTGGAATGCGACTTTTTAGTTTGAAAAAAAAAATCTAGTGCTTCTAGCAACAAATGGCGAGTCGAAGCCGCCAGAACGCATACTCGCACACCTACGAATTGGTCATTCCTACATTGGCTTGCCGGTTACCGCATCCCAATACATCTAAGTTTCGAGAGGTTACGCGCGACTGTCGCTAGGTGCCTATGTGCACGGTCTTCATATGCAACATCGGAGCTGACGTTTCTAGAAGGATTGATTTATGGATGTGCGGCAGACAAAGCAAATTTAGAAGTGAGAGCCGGCTTAGTGTGGTTCTAGGACAATTATTACCCCCTGTGATAAAAATCCCCCGGGCATTAACTCCCGCAACAATAATCCATGGAAAAATACTCCCTCTGTAAAAAAAAACCCCGGACATTAGCACCTCGTGAAAAAATAAAAACTATTTTCATAAAATTTCTTTGATACATCAAACAATGCATACAATAATGCACATTTTAGAGGTGGAAGGGGAGAAAAATGAAGTATTTTTATTAATTTATTATTATTATTATTATTATTGTGGTTAAATAAAGAGCATGAAGCTAATGTGGTTAGCCAGATGATAAACAACAATCCTCGTAAAAAACGTCTAAATAATATATTCACACCCATACATTATTTTAACGTTTTAATTCATAAAAGCGTAAGCCATAAGACAATACAACTTATTAAATTAACCATTAGTTCAAATGGCCGAGTTGCTATCAGAGGAAAGCTTTCTATGTTAATCGCCTTTCTGTTGACAAAGTTTTTGTTTGTAAACAAAACATTTCTATTTTATGAGAATAAGCTAAAATAAAGACATAGTTATTCGTGAAAAGTTTTCCTTTATAGATATTTTTTTTAATAAAGAAAAAAAGATCCTTTCTTTTTATGGTACTTTTATTTTGTTTAGTGTTTCTATTCATATGATAATGTTTTGTTGTTTTAGTAGTTTTATGCGGGCTCAGATATTCTTATTTACAGTACGCTCAACTTTTGTTTTTATTCAATATAATATAAACCTACACGTGCCCCTATTTTCAACATATTGTCGTGTATGAATAGGTAGGTTTATTTACGCCTTATATTATATTTTTCAGTACCAAACACAGCACAATACAGAGTAAACAAAACCAGACAATACGAGAAAATGGCGAATACACATAATTGTTAGCACAGATAACATTGTCATTTTTCATGTAATAAAAATATGAACTTATTAGGTAATATAGGTATTGTATGTAGATAACGTGGAGACATGAGTATACATAGGTGGGGACATAGTTTTCTTAATATCTATATGCAGTCGCAGTGTAGTTATGTGGTTAAATTATTATTCTGTGGGACAATAATAATACCTTGGTACCTACATCATCATAATCATCTTTGACTCCAAAACCAGGTTGAAGCTCAATGGTCCACTGATATATTAACACCAAACACAGGCACTGATACACATAGTATCCACGTTCAAATAAATACTATGTATAGTCAACAGTAGTGCTTTTAAACCTTTTTTGGTTTGCAGAACTATTGGAGCATTTTCAAAAATCTCACGGAACCCCTACTTGGCTGATACGATACATTATGGATAAAGGAATTTAGGGTGATAATTACGAAATGGCCGTGTCAAGCAGTAAGCAGTGACATAGGTACCTGAGCAGGGAGATGACTATAGTATATTCAAAATACCACCATTTCCTATTTAAGTCTCAAATCAAAATTCAATAGGTACCTCCTGCAATAGAAAATAATTAAAATTAAGATTTACTAACATTTTACAGGATATCAGCGCCACAGATTATCTACCTTAAAAAGTTGTATTACTCGTATTCATTCCCACATTCAGTGCTGACCAGATAATTACTAAGTAATTAATTACCACATCTAAATATCATGCTAATTAAGTATATTTAATGTCCAACTAATGGTTACGCGCCTAGCGCGTATTTAGAAAGACTTAATCTGCCATTCTTTTAGAATGCCTTGCCCTAACGCCCTAACTAAGCCTAAGCAACCGCTTACTGATAGACTATTGGCCACATAAAATACACATGTTCTTTTGCAATGTATGTTCGAATCAGAGTATGAACCCAACAAGTTGAGCAAAACGTCCATTTCTCGTAAAAATAAAAATCTGTTATTACAATCTCCACTCCGTGGAGGCCCATATTGGAGGCCCATACAGGCAAAAAATAACATTAAGGAAATGTTGGCAACGCGTACGTAAAAAGGTTCGCCATTCCTGTCTTAGCCTACCGTCTACCAAAAAGGTTAAAATATAGTACCTACCTTTTGGGTGTGTTTTTCCGAATTTTCTCGGAGCCCCAGTTTAGAATCACTGGTATATAGTAAAGAGTATCTTCCAGCGTGTGCCAGATGGCATTGAACAACTCGTAAATTGACAAAAATGTGTAAAAATCAATGATTTTACACGATTAAAAATTAATTAGTGGCCTTCGAAGCATGTTATTGTTATAATCGTAGGTATCTTCTAAAAAGTAAGTAGTGACATTTTTGACACATACAAAATGATTGAACCTTTGGGAACGACCACAGAACAGATTAATAAATATAATTCCGATAGTCTACATCTCAATACACTACATTTTGAGGCAGGGTTTTGAATATGTGAGTGTCCTACGTAAATGAACCTCACATTACATACGTGAAATAGTTGAATGAGCGTCAGTGCATAAACCGAAAGTAAAGTAGTTGTCAGAACGAAGGATAATCGTATTCTTTACACGTGTTTAAGTTTATCCCATATTCTTCCATATTCGAGATCGGTTGCCTATTATTCCACACCGTTAGGTATTTCAGTTCCCATTATTTCTGAGTTCCCTGTTTAATCAAATTAATTATATTAATATTATTATCAGTAGATATACTGAAGATTCAGTAAGTATTCGGTCCACCGTTGTTTTGACGGTTCATTATAAAATATAAAATGGAATAGTGCAAGAAAAATTACAAACAAAATTATAAAACACGAATGATATGAAATGCTATATTATAACAATCGCCACCCAGATCACAATAATAGAAATAAAAGACTGACAATGTACAAGTTAGCATACATTCACTGTCCGTTTTTTAAACTTTACTTCTATATTTTTTTTCCGCAGTTATAATAATTATGCCCCATCGGTGTTATAAAGATTTGATAATTTATAATATTTTTGCCAGAATATAGGTATTTGATAGTTTAATACTGGCCTTACAATGTAAACCTGAGATATTTTGAGACAGGTAAGTATTGGTCTGGTAGGTACTCCACAATGCGATTGCCAAGTAAGATAAGCAAGTACCAGTCAAAAGACAAATAAATCAATGTTTTAGTATTGTATGGCTACCTGGCTACACAAGACAGACATTAAGTAAATAATGTCGTGACAAGACAAATATATTTTTTCTGTATTTAAAATACTTAATGAACTCATATCTATTTTAAGACATTATTTCATTCACTAAAACTTCAGTAGAAAGATTTTATACGGAATTAAATTAAATGTCTATTGTTTTCATTAGCAAATTTAACAGCAACAGTCAACAGATCGATTGTTAATAGTTGTTTGATCTGTGTTAATCACAGAAAAGTTCCGAGTACCCTGGTGCTAATTTACTTTAGTTGTTATGTACCTACTTCATAATATAGAAATTAATATTAAGACTGATACATACATAATATAGTAATATTATATTACTCGTTGTCTATATCTGGATAATAGTATTTCAATGCCACAGTTTGCCTTGTTTACGTGTTTTATATATTTTTTTAGAAAAATCTATGGATAAACACAATATTAACAATAATAATAAAAGTCAAGTAATCACTAGTAGGTAGCAAACCCCGCATTATCCGTGGCGAATACTTACAAGATAGATCACGGTACCTATCTCATAATAAAAGGTTTTGAAAAAATCAGTGTTTATCCTGACATATTCCACGTATTCTCACCCGCGATTGCCCCCTTGCCCCCCCCCCCCCCCACATTTCGTATTTATCTGGAGTCAGAGGGTGGTTTGTTAAATCATACTAATTATGGAGTGTTAAATAAAATATACTAGGCCACATACAACCTACGATCCATTTAACACTGTTATCCAAGTCTAAGTGGATAACAGGCACCGCTAGCTCAGGGTACAGGGTTTTCGCACTATCTCTCTGATGAATTCCAATCCTGTTACGGAAAGGACCATCGGAATCAATTGGTATCCGATGGATAATGTTTATCATGCCGTTACAGCGGTTAATTGCGAGCATTGAAAACTGAACTCGAACTGGACGCCAAAGCCTTTTCTGCGAAAGAAAATAACGTAAAAGAACATAATATTATAGGATACAATTAAATTAAATGAAACACCGTGATAATTTAACCTCACTGTATTTAATATGACATTGTAATTAAAAGTCAATGGTACTATATCGTAATAACAAATACTTACAAAAGTACAAAATGGCGGTAGGTATAACGCCGAAGTCAAACCACCATCGTTCATAAACGACGATTTTATAACACATAAACGAATATTTACGTTACACAAAAGACGCACTATCGTCTGCAAACTAAGATATTAATACAATAAGTCCTCAGAAGCTTAACCTAGCTTAAACAAAATATCCACATGCGAGTGAGGTTATAATTAAAACAAATTCTTAAGATTAATTAACAATAAAAAAATGAAATGTATTTACAGCCGCATGGCGATTCCGCCACTCGGGACTCTCTGAACCCACGTCTTCTTGTGTCAAAGGTCAACCAGAAAAGGAATTGATGCAAGCGGATATCGATCGGCCAAGGAACGATCCCCCCCACCACTCATCAAACCCGGCTGCTCGGAGTACCAACCGCAGGATTTTTGTGTTGCCCGTGAGAGAAAAACCTCTCCACTAATTAAAATTGTTAATTAGCCCGTAGGTGACGTCTGCAACGTTACAGGTGGTAACTGGTAAATAAAGATTATTACTAGACCAGTTTTATGATATTATTTTAATCGTGCATCAATTTACTGTTGACAGTAAGTATTATCGCGGCCATAACAAGAAAATGTATAGCTAAACATATTGTATTATCCTGCAGTTGCAAGCTTGAATGCATGATTCAAAAAAGTTTGGAAGCTTCTGAATTTCATGCGACAGAAGGGATTTTTTCTATCTGTGCCTGCGCAGTAGAGCGATAGTGGCGATCCTGCAAGAATGAGATTGGAGAGACAGTCAGCACTTTTACGTGTAATGAATTATTGTCACGAGAGTTTAAAATACGAACTATTGCTACCAGTAACTCCATGCACGTGTGCAGACGCTATTATGTTAGAAGAAGGTAAAGGAAGGACAGATTCTTCTGGCATTGGGCCACGATCAAATCACTTTGAAACGGCGTTAGTGTCAGTTGAAATTAACGATACCAACACCTAAACGAGTCACCTGTTATGCCTCAAGAATCTGACACCTTTGTACATACTGTATATTTACTAAAATATAACATTGCATATATTGTATAATATTTTACAAAGTAACACAGATTTGATATTAAAATATTCTTTTATTCGTGTTATGATTACCTATATTATTATCGTGGATTTTTTTGATAAGTGCACCGTTTAAACTTGCAAGAAAAAACACTTTTTTATGCCAAACAAGTCGTTACGAAAGAAAACAAGATAGTAAATATCTCATTAAATCTTATAAAAATATAAATCAAACAATGTAAAAACGTTCTTACAATGCTTTATAGTTTTTTTGTTGTATCCATGCTAATGTATGCATAAAAAACTCATAAAATTAATGTATTTTCACGGAAACGACTCTTATTTTCTTGGGACCGTGTATTACAATGCACGTGCTTGTTATTTTAATGCCAAAAAATAATATGTTAATTTAATACAAAGGTCTTTGATAGTATTGTAACGTACACTGTTCACGATTATTTATAAAATAAATAAGATTACTAATCAGTTTTTTTTTTATAAATATGGCGGCATATAGATTACCCACACAATTATGCATTAGTAAGGGATGGTTGTATATCTTAAGAGGATCACATTATAGGCCTCCACAGAGCAGATTTTTGTTTTTACGAGACATGGATATTGGCCACTTGCTCAACCTATTCTGTCTATATTCTGGGTCCAAACACTCCAAACACACATTGAAAAACAATATGTAAATTTCCCAGACTCGCTCGGCCATCGTTGATGGCTCGTTTGATTTCCGTAATTCATAGTTATATTAAAATCTTGAAATATAAAAAGTCCGTTATCTAGCAGTGATTCCAAACCTTTTCGAGTCACGGCACACGTTTTAACTCGTGTCTAAAAAATCACGTTACACTGAATAATTCTTGCGTAGGTGACTCTAAAAATGAATGAAATAAAAAAAAAATGTTTGGCATATAGGATTTGATTAAGAAAATATTAAAACAGCCATTAGGTACAATTTTATTACCTATATTTCTTTGTTAAATCACTAGGTACCTAATTTTGGTTGTATGCGCACCATATTGGTTTCCATAAAGTATAAATTACTTTAAAGCTTTTTACTAAGCATTTGTACAAGGAATGGTTGTTAGCGAATTCCCCAACCCATTGGGCTCTTGGTTTAAACACACGGTTTAAAAACAAAGTGATTTTTTCCAGACACTGGGGTTACTACCGTTCTTCTTATCTTCTCTTTGCCATATACATTATCAATGCTTCCACTCCGGACCGAAAATACAGCATTAAGAATAATTCTTCAATACCAACGGTACCTAGTAAAAATATCGTTATACATATACCGATGGTCGCGCGGCTTAAGCGTCGGACTATAGCGTCGTGGGTCCCAGGTTCGAACCATGGGTCTGGCAAATACACATATTGTTTTTTAATTTGTGTTTGAGTCAGAGTATGGACCTAATGGGTTAAGCAAGTGGCTGACATCCATTTCTCTTAAAAAATAAAATCTGTATTGACAAACCTCCACACTGTGGAGGCTCATATGATTAAATCGGACATGGTTGAAAAAAAATACCTCGCTCACAAAATAATTATTATTAACTCGTGTAACCAAAAGTTATTATTATTAAAGATGAAAGTATGTTTATGTTTTTATGTAGAAGTTAATATTATTATGTATAGGTATGTACATTTCTATGTCATCCGCAAGGATTTCGTTATGATTTGGGTATTATTTTATGTAAGAAGGTACTGTACGACATTAATTATTTAATTTAATTATTTATTTTAAACATTATTTAGGCGACAACAGGAAGTCGCCCTTGTCGCGCATAGAATATTTCTCAGTGTTGTCATTTTTTGAGAAAAAAAATCCTCCGAAATTAGGTTTTTAATTTCTATCATATAAGTAATTAATTTAGAAGTCTAATTATTGTTCGATCAGTATCAATAGAAAAATTATTTCAAATAATTTCACCTCTTAATTATTACGATTATATTAGGTTAATTAATACAGCTTAATTATTGAATTTGGAAGGAAATATATCATTGAACCCACATTAACTGATAATATTGCTGCAGGTATTTATTAATTTAATAATTAGGAGAACATAAATTATGACTAAATAAGTAGAAGTGAAAGATATAACATATTCAATAATATTTTGATGACCCAATCACATTTTTTTATGATTTACAAATGATGTCTTTTATATCGTATTTTTAGTCAAACTGTTGTAGAAACACATATTGTGAAAATAATTTTCTATAAATTAAATTATATCTACCTAACACTATAAATTTTAAAACAATATGTACCTACTTATCGGTTTAAAAATACAAGGATAGTTATTTATTTTAACGCTATCGTAAGGGGCATTATCCATAACTACTATGGAATTTGTGGGAATGTTTGGAACAAGGCGTGTTTCCACCCATTATTTAAATTATTTGTATTCATATCGTCATGGTAGTCTCCAGATTTTGATTGAGATTTAAATACTACCAATCCATTATTAATAAACCCATTTCTACTCCCAGCATGTATTATGCATAATCGAGGACCAGCGGATTCCGGTTTCAAAACTCCTCTAATATCATCACTATGCCAACATTTATTCATAACATAGGATGCGTGCACGTATGTTTCATCTACATAGAACACAGGACGATTATCACCAAGTCGATTATTTCGCATAGTGTTGAGATATCTACCTCTCCACGCAATTATGTCGTGTCTCTCTATGACAGTGGTCGGCAAACCGTGGCTCGCGAGCCACATGCGGCTCTTTGGCTCCTTGAGTGCGACTCTACCACAAATGCTCTCTGCCCTATTTGACATGGCTACAAAGAAGAAGCAAAGAAAAACGGAAGACGTAAGCCGTGAATTTAAAGTTGAATGGATCGAGACTTTCGCGATTATTCAAAACTTAAATGGTATACCGACCTGTATTATTTTTCGTGAAAATTTGGCGCATAACAAGAAGTCAAATTTGGAAAGACACTTTACAACTAAACACGCCCTGTCACGTCATTTAGCACTAAATATCCACCGATTTCACTAATTGGACACTTGCCTGGTTTTCGGGGTGGCGGATTACTGAGAGAGTAATGTATATAAGTTTAAGAAATTTGGCTCTCAAAGAAAATGTCAATCGTTATACTGTTGATATTTGGCTCTATTGACTAATGAGTTTGCCGACCACTGCTCTATGATAACATTTCTTTTGGAAAGGCTTTTTTTAAATTTAAACCGTAGCTTATGTAACCATCGCCGTAAAAAATCTTTGTTTCCTTGTAAGTCCATGCACTCTTTTAAACAAACCAGTAAGTTTTGCAGCATCGGAACTTGTTTGCGGACAGTATAAAACTCCTGCACTTTTTAACGTATGGTACATAAGTCCATACTATCCAAAGCAATCTTATTTTTTCCGCGGCGTTTTTTTCCATGCGTTACGATTTTTGAAGAGAAGGCACTCGCTGTAGTCATTTCTTTCTTGATTCTAGAAACTGTCTTCGGGGATATTCCTGTAAATTAATGACTTCATATAAGTATCTACATAATTTTAAGCATTTTTGTAAATTTTACATCTCTGTAATAATTGATTTAATGACAATAATGTTTATTGTTGAAAATATTCTTCTTGCCAATTTATTATTACACTGCCAGTGTACTTAAAAGATCAATTACACTTAATTATTATACATCTGAAAATATTATTAAAATATATTACGATACACACACTTACGTTAAAGTTCCACCGCCACCCGTCATATTATATGCACAGCCGTGGATATGCACGGCCGGTTTCTATGACGCTTTAACTATATAATATACAAACATATTTCCCAGTATTTGGGGAAATATTTCTAGTATTACAACACTGAATTTTGACATACCTGTCAATGACCGCAACCCGTGATATGGTATTGTATAGGCTCGCCTTTTAAATGCGACTCTTTTTTTTCTTCACAATAAATCAAAAGTTTCGTATTATTTTAGACATCTTTTGAATATAAAAAGCTTCAAATTAGGTAAATTGATAGATGCGTCCAATATGACTGTGAAACCGGAAGTTCGATTGTAGTTCACAGTTTTGCCACGTAGCCAAGATGAAATTGCCGGACAATAGGTACTCAATTGTGAGAAATGCGCAACTTTATAATGCCGGTATAATTTAATAATTGTATGACTAGTTTAATAAACTATTTGGATATCCCTTTTTAAATCTTCTGGACAAATTTGAGTCAAAGAATCCTGCTCCTTGACTGAAATCTTCCTTGACTTTATGTAAATTCTGTAAGTACCTACTGTTTATCAACTAAAACTAATAATTAAACATGGAAAGTTGATTTTGAATGATTCAGTGCAAAGCATAAATAGAATACAGAGCAATTCAATGCAAATATTATGACGAATAGCAAATACATAGCATAAATTGCATAATGATTTAATCATTAATGACATAACAGAGTTCACTGACATACTGGTTTATATGTAGGCAATAATAGTATTAGAGCCGTAAACTGGCGTACCTGTGAGTAATCTTTATAATACCATGCCGCTTATTTTCAGGGACGTTAAATGTTTACTTTACTCAGGTGAAAGATAACATTATTATTCACTCACCGATAAGAGAATTTTACTTTTATTTTCTATTTTACAACAGGAACACGATTGTGTGTTGTCGGATTTATGTTTTTTATATGCCCTGTTTAACGAAGACGTTTTTTGGTAAACAGCACACAAAGGTAGGGTAATGTCAGATTAATTTTATTCATGTGGAGAAAATAGATAAAAATCACATAAATAATAAAGCAAGTAACTTGTATTCCTAATGAAACCGCTTATTATGATAACATTTTTAAATTAATCTTAATGTGAAAATATCTTTATAATAAAACTATTTATTATCTCTACTCGAATCGGTCTAGATTTTTTATTATTGTTTTAAAGATACCATCCTATTTTGAATTATATCCATTTATATTCCCTTCAAATAGAATACTCACTATAGTGCAGGATCCCATAGACTTCTCGTATACATAATATGCGGAACGCATTCTGACAATTGGAATAGGTTTTAGGGGTCACCAAGATATATAATGTCGATGTTGCCAGGCGATATTAGTGGTCATTTTTTTTTTATTGAGGTTTTAATTTTTTTTCTTATAACCCACCAAAAATTGTTCTGAATTCTTTAATAAAACCAAGACCGAATCAGGGTTTGATTGAAAATGCAATAATTGTACCATGCCATCGGCATGGTCGTAGAACGGTTCGTCCCATTTGAAAAAATAAAAATAGCGGGTAGTGCAATGTGATCAAAATTATCGATTCTTAGGATCCTCCATTGCTTAAATTATTTTATTTAGTAGCATGTTTGTATAGAATCACCCAGATTGGTTTCTTTACTATATCTATGCATAATTATGACATTAGTTTTAGTATTATGGTTAACCCAGAAACAGTGTAGGTTGCATATAGAGGTAGGTGAATAAATTAAATAACGATAACCACTAATCACACTAAGTACACATTTATTAAACGAAAAGAAACAGCAAGTCAAGCGTTCAAACTGCTTTAAGTAAAGTATCATGATCACAGTTTTTCCAAACACTACTTACACATTTTCACAATAATATACATGTCAAAGCCGGTTTATTATAACTACATAATAATGTACGGCAGTTAGAATTACATTTGCATGGTTTAACTAAATAATTTGTTAGAGGTTCATTCGTGATTAATTGTCTTAGATACAAATTATTTTCTCGTAACTCATAGCCAAGTTATAGGAAATCAAAAGGCTCAAATAGTGGATCAGATGAGCTTTTCCATAAATAAACTTGTGTTGAAGCCTTTAAATACAATGAATCATATGTGCATAGCACTCTTGACAAATTTAAACTAAATCCAATATTTTGGGAAATAAATTTATATCGAAGTTCATCCGCTGTTGTTTTTTGTTTATAAATAAGTATGTGCAAACTTTTTTCAGGTCTTGAAACTGCTGTGGTCTCCAACAATCCATTTCATAAAGCTGAAAGTGCATCTTGAACAAAACTCATTAACGAGATGGTTACAGCTTGTTTTTTTGTACATATTCGACTAGTGGTGTCGCAGCCGGTTAAAGAATGTAATGCTGGCAAAATATGATAAATATTTTCGCCAAGAGATTCATCTGCCATATGGCATCCTAACATACGGGATTTCTTCCGAGATCCCTCAAACCATAATCCACGGCAACCAATCGTTGCAAGTTTATTCCAGAAATAAATGCCTAAGATTAAAACATCTGTATCGGGACTGTAATAATCTCCAAATTTTGCATTCTTACAGCATGAAATATATGACAGAACATTCTAGAGTCTGCTTCTAAATGATTTTGATTTTAAATCAATGGCGTCAGTGAAAATTGATCCGTTCAATTTAAACCATAGTGTGTGGTCGTCAAATCCACCATATCCACCATATTTTTTCGTTGATTTTTGCAAATGTGAGGCATTTTTGCAAATAAATTTAAAAAGCTGTAATTTATTTTGAGGGCTCACAAAAGAATCTTTGCAATTAATCTACCACATCTAAGGGACGATCTCCAAGGCTTACATATTATAAGTTTTACACTGTTTAAGAGCTTCAGCACAAGTTTATTTAAGAAAAAGGTCATCTGATCCACTATTGAGCCTATTGATTTTCTACAACTTGGCTATGAGTTACGAGAAAATAATTTGTATCCAAGACAAATGACGAATGAACCCTACCAAATTATTTAGTTAAACCATGCATATGTAATTCTAATTGCCGTACATTATCATGTAGTTATAAGAAATTGGCTTTGACATGTATATCATTGTGCAAATGTATAAGTAGTGTTTGTAAAACTGTGATCATGATACTTTACTTAAAGCAGTTTGACCACTTGACTTGTTGTTTCTTTTTTTAATAAAAATGTGTACTTAGTGTGGTTAGTGGTTATCGTTATTTAATTTATTCACCTACCTATATATCGTCACTGTTCTGGCAGAAGACACTAATTCGAAAAAATGACATATTGAGTTAGTTATACCAAAATGTTCCTTATTTCAAACTTTACCGTCTGGAAACCTTCTTAATAAATAAACTGTCTTTATTTTAAAGTCATCCTTTTCATGATTACTTAATAAACTCACATGACAGACCATTTCAAACATTTTAACAACTTCAAAGTCAAATTACTCAAAACTAGTATTCTCCAGTTAGTGTTCTGCCAGAACAGAGACGATATGCAACCTACATTGTTTCTTTATTAACCATAATACTTAAAACTAATGTCATACGCATAGATATAATAAAGAAACCAATCTGGGTGATTTCATACAAAAATGTTACTAAATAAAATAATTTAAGCCAAGGAGGATCTTAAGAATCGATAATTTTGATCATATTGCACTACCCGCTCTTTTTATTTTTTCAAATGGAACGAGCCGTTCTACGACCATGCCGATGGCATGGTACAATTATTGCATTTTCAATCAATCCCTGATTCGGTCTTGGTTTTATTGAAGAATTCAGAACAATTTTTGGTGGGTTATAAGAAAAAAAATATAACCTCAATAAAAAAAAATTGACCACTAATATCGCCTGGCAACATCGACATTATATATCTTGGTGACCCCTAAAACCTATTCGAATTGTCAGAATGCGTTCCGCATATTATGTATACGAGAAGTCTATGGGATCCTGCACTACTAGTGAAAATATTGAAACAAACACGTCGGTCAAAAACAATCTTGTAGGGAGCCTAAATTCGCTTGTAAAAAGATTACGCTAACAGTTAAATTAGCACCGAGGCAACCTGTATACAGATTCATTTATTGAAAGCACTAATTTTATTTTACATGAAGTAGGTAGGTACTATTACCATATATTTTTATATTATAATCACAAGATCGGTTTTTCTTAATGACATTTTAAAATTGGATAAATTGTCTTTTATAATGTTTGATACTTTCACGGTTGTTTGTTATCTTAATAGATTTTTGAGTCTTCTTTCTTTCCTCGACGTTTCTGAGATTGGCCTCTGCAATGATCCCGAAACGTCGAGGAAAGGAGAAAAAACACATGGTGAAAACCTAAAAATCTATCACGATCTTTCCACCAGAAAATTATATCAAATACCTATCACACTTTTATGCAGTGTGATTTATGTACCATGTCTACAATGATATAATAATGTTACGTATTGATATTACAAGCGTAAAACAAATTTAATTTTTATACAACAGACCATCATTATTTTCAATATTTTTCAACCCAGCTGAGTCACAGCATATAATATTGTTTTTTTATATTAAGCCATAATCTAGGGGTGACGAACCTTTTCGTCTCGGAAGGCAGCATTCATTTGTCTTAATTTAAATAAGGCTGCATTTAAGAAACATACATAAATTGCATGTACAGTCATCCCTCAATTTGCGCGGTAGATGGGTTCCAAAGGATTTTTTAAGATTTTTTTTTTTCAAAAAAAATGCGTTTTTTTTGTTTTTTCTTGAACGCATAAAAGTGAACCGCGTAAATCGAGGGATAAGTGTACATTATTTTGTAAATAAAGGAAATCAATGAAATTTAGTAATTTATTTATTTATTTACGGGCTTACCCTTTAAAATGTATACATACCTACACTATAATATACATGTATTTACAAGGATAATGTATAGGTATATTTTAAATTAATTAAACTATTTATTGATTTGACAGCTTTCAATGTCAAACTTTTAATGACTGGGTTGTCTCTGTTTTTTCTTGGCAAGGATTGAAATGGATTGAAGGGTCCGCGGTTTCTGTTGAACCCCTAAATGGGATTTAAAATCGGTAAACATTTCACTGTAGATAATTATTCTGCTCATCAATGATCTTCGCTAACTGGGGAAATGTTCACCGGAAATTTCTTTTTGAATAAGTGTATTTAAAAAAGATACCCTTTTAAGAAATGCTTGTATTTTTCCACATAATATGTAGACTTAGTTTTTACTTGCAAGGAAATATTCAAGTCAGTTTGATTTAATATATTTGATTTAACATTCATATGGAAAATTTACATTCAATGACTCGCAGATTCTGTTCTTCATAAAATTCAAGTATCCGTTCTCGCAGAGACAAAATTTTGGCCAACACCTGTCCCTGCGATATCCAACGCACTTTAGAATGATACGACAAATCCACACTGAAAATCTCATCGTTCGACTTCAGCATGTTACGAAAGTGCCGATGTCGTGTTGCATTTGCACGAATATAAAAATAAAAGAATTTATTTTATAAAATTTGGATTCAGTCAAAAGGCCGCACTTGAGACCCTAAAGGGCCACAGGTTCGTCACCCCTGAGCCATACCTTCTAATTTTTTTTTGAAATTTCCAGTGTTATAATACAAGAAGTTAATATGAATCCTTCTACTTAATAGGTATACTTAGTTCAAACGCTTTACTTAAAGTATCTACACATTTAAAAGCCGTTATACTTATGCATATATCAATATAATATTATCGTCATTTTATAACTACTACAATTTTATTAAACAATTCCAATTTTGACATTGAATTTTGTCCTGTCACATCGTTATGGCAATATAGGCACTCTTATGTTTTAAAATATGTCAAAGAGTAAACAAAATTAGATACATACCAATCTCAAAGGTAGATAGATAATTGCAGATAGGTAAATATTTGTGTAATTTAGGTAGGTACCTATTGAGAGAGATTATGATATTTTTTATATCTACTTTTGTCAAACCAAGAACAATTCCAATTGAGTAATAAAGGACCTCAAGGAATTTCTCGCACCAATAGTGTGTATTTTAAACTATCGAGATAATAAAGGCGTCATAAAGGATTATAATTAAATGCGCCTGTAAATTACCTACGTGGTCGCAGCGCAGCCATGGCCTATTCTGGGTCAGAACTGATTCCTCGAGTCAAGCCTATCAGGAACCATTAGCGAGGGGTGCAACACTAGTTTAGTAGATGTGCTCCCTAAAGACATAGAAATTTTCAATGATGTACATTGCATTTTGTTGCTTAAACTTTATTTTATTATATAAATTTTTTTATGTTTTTTTATTATTATTATTTTCTTCTCTCTTGTGAGAGTAATCTTTATTATAAGGTAAATCTCATGTTCTGAACGTCCTGAATTTTGATTTGTTATGCCCACAATGTTTTGTTTAAATAAATTAATAAATAAAACCGAAAACGTATAACTATATAATATTATATTACTCTGTAAATATGGTATATTGTTGAAAAATGGAGGATACTATAAAAAATTTATATTAAATAACACAGTAATTTAATATTGAACAGTGTATTATTAATAGTAAAGCAAAAAATTTCAAAGGTGAATATTTTATTGGCTATGTTAAAAAAACAATTTAACAAAAGAAAACCTCATTTAAGCATTAATTTATTTGCATTGACCCAAAGAAGACCTATTGCCAAGTATATTGCACTTTAAATGTTTTGCATTAATTAACACATTTTCAAAATGAAACATGAACTAACTTTCTAATAATATATTGATTTATAGCTTGCTACCTACTGGTAATAAATTAACAGTACGTTTTCCAGTGATTACAAATCTATGGCACGCTTGGCGCGTTTAGCATGCCCGATAATTGGCAAGCGAATAAATTCTATACTTTTTGGCGATAGATGGCGCTGGAGGAGATAAAGTCGTGGTTGCTTGTAGGTTTGTGAGGGGAGTTTATTGATCTATACAAAAATACAATAAATACAAATCACTTTAAAAAGGTGGTAAAGATGACAACGTGAGGTTATAATACCGGGTAATGATGTACTGGTGAGATCGATGTGATCAAGAGATTGGTTATATTAATGAACCGAGAGACTTGTTTCGAGTGAAATGATGGTTGACTACGTCGAGTGAAGGACTCGATGAATTGAGTGAGGATTCATGCATTGTCCTTCCCATTTATACAAATGCAGTACATATATTACAAGATAATATATTGTCACAATTAACAAATCAAAACGGATCCCACTGATCTAGTTATGATTGAGGATATGCTGATGAATAGTATCGCTCTATTGTTTTGTCAAAGTGTGTCATTTATTGCTGAGTGGTATGATTGCTACAACTTAACTATAACCGTGATGAACATCGACGGTACGCAGCACTTGGAGAATTTTTAAAATCGACTCAGACTCTGGAATAATATTTACTTTCGAAACGCAAAAATGCTCTAGCGTGGTAGTCGTGTAGATATCGGACAAAAGAGCTGATCGCATTGATTTTTTTATGGAAAAGTTAAAAATATTAAATATCGCCTCTCAAGAGAATTGCTCTTCAATAAATGTGGCCCAAAGAAGTCAAAATTTAAGTTCTGTCAGAAAAAAATCTTTAGGGGGGAAGCGTTGTGTGTTATTGTTTTCTTAATCCCTTGGCTGCATATTATTACAAATATTTTTTATTTTTTTTTATTTTGCAGCAAATGATAAAAAGGTTCACGACCGCTAACATAGTCTATCAAAAAAAGATTTTATAGGCTTTTTATTTGAAGGATTTCTAACAATGTGTGCGTGAGTTTACGTGTAATCTATCACATAAATTAACAGACCTTGATTTTTATTACCGGCGATAAAAAATCGCAGATATTCTATTAATACTACATTTTTTTTTATCCCAAACGGTTAATTACGAAATCCCGGAATTGAATATACTACTAGAATTTCGGGATTTCAGGATTAATTTTAATATTAATTAAAATTATTTCTGTTTTTAACAACTAAATACAACTCGAATAAAATGACTAGTTTCTTATCTAGTCATTTAAATCATGCAAAATAATGCGACACGATATTTCTTTATTCGTGTTAGCAAGCTCAGCTGAGTTCTAAGATATCTGCGGAGTAGAGTAAACAGAGTATAAACATAAACCCCTCATGAAGACCACAATCCCGAGTAAAGGCAAAAAATAAAATGGGCAAACCGGCAAAATGGTTTTACTATAGTGAAACAATTAATAATTTAACCTTGCATATATGGGACAAATGCTTTTTTTTCTGGTGCGCACAAATTATAAAGATTTGATTATTGTTATGATTTTTATTCCCGATTTCACTTACAGCAAGCCTATTATTGCATCGTCTTTTAAAAATAAATGGCAAATTACCATGTTTACTCCAAAATTAAAATGATGAAAAATAATTGATAAATAAATAAAATTAAGACAATTGGATTAGAAATATTTAAATCATGAATAATTTTGCATCTCGCTTCATAATATTTTTTCTGACCAAGTATACTTTTAAATATTAAAATAATACTACGTTTTCCATTGAATATTTCTATGTTTTAGTAATTAATTTACCCCCTTTATCTATTTCTAAAATGTGTATATTAGATGTAGACCTATATCAATAGTTTTTGATATAATTATTATTCTATTGGTAGGTATATATAATATAATAAAATATATATAATATAATATGATATGATATGATATGATGTGATGTGATGTGATGTGATGTGATGTGATGTGATGTGATGTGATGTGATGTGATGTGATGTGATGTGATGTGATGTGATGTGATGTGATGTGATGTGATGTGATGTGATGTGATGTGATGTGATGTGATGTGATGTGATGTGATGTGATGTGATGTGACAATACAATACAACACAACACAACACAACACAACACAACACAACACAACACAATACAATACAATATAATATAATATAAAATAATATAATATAATATAATATAATATAATATAATATAATATAATATAATATAATATAATATAATATAATATAATATAATATAATATAATATAATATAATATAATATAATAGATATAATATGTACCTACTTAAATCGTTTAATTTTACACATTTTGTCACTTATTTTGTATTACTATTCTATTATTAGTATTACTACATATCACTTCCCAATTTAATTTATCAATTCTTTATATAATTCTCAATGTAATAGGTATACTTACTATTTGTTTGCTATAATAAAATACAAGCCAGAATGTTTTAAATCATAATAATATATTTTGTCAAATATTTTTTTGTGTCGATGAAATTGTGAGTTTTTTTTTCATATAGGGGATATATTATTTTCGGGTGGGGGTATTTGCTCTAGAGCCTAGGTACCGTACGTAACATCATGAAATGTTATCACCGTAGTAAACGAAACAATAATTATTTATTGTCTATGTTGCAGTGGCGAATACTCCATACTTAGCGATTATTTAAAGTATACTTTCTAAGAAAAATAGGTTTTCAAATATTTAATTTACAATATGCGCAGCCGCATCTATCTCAACTATTGTATTTAATACGATTATTTTGAAGGAGTTCAGATTATATTTTGTATGACGGCCAGGTCACGTGACATCAGCTCCGTCTACCGAAATGTATGTGATACGGTAGGCTTGGAAAGCGAAGCCTAAAACCTTTGCGCATAATATTATTGTCTATGACTGTAGCTTTTCCCAAAATAAGTAACAATAATCAGAATATCAAATATCAGTCACAGGCTAACTTCATTATTATTCAGTTATTTGTCAGGTTTGTGATCTAAATTCAGCGTATTATTGCGTTTTATAAATGTGGATAAATTATCTGATATTGTACCTAAGTCATTCGTCGGTGTTTTAAATATTTGTAAATTATCGTGGAATAAATACACAACATTGGCTTTTTTCAAAGCTGCCGATGACATATTTTATGCGTACATTATTACGTGTATAAATGTTTAGAGAAATACATAATTTAAGCTCATCGCTCAAGTTGACGTTGCCAGTGAACTATTGAAATTTCATCAATTTATTGTGTCGTTGTCATTAGTGTGCACCTACATATTGATCAGTAGTAACATCGTATTATCGTCTTATGTCCCGTAAGTATACCTGATAGGTGTGATATTTTTCTTTGATTTCCACAGCATACCTCTTTCCAAAACTTACCCTTCGCCACTATGTACTATATTGCCGCCTATTCGATATCAATTAATATTCCTAAAGAGTAGCACATTTGATGTCAATCGCACGATCAAGAGATTAACACAATAGATGTCATGAAGATAATAGAATGAGTGAAGAATGCAACAAGTTGTACTATCATAATTATTATCAGACCTTGTTTTGTTTTTCGGCCTTGGTTATCCAAACAACAATCAATATGCTAATTTTATTACTCCGAATAAGCTGCAAACGAAATGAGCGGACAGTTTAATAAAACTCCGTATCGCTTGTTATTGTAAATAATATTAATTAGACGAAAAACAAACGACTGATTAAAAGTTATTATTTCAAGCCATTTATGAATACACTTAATCACACTGATATAGTGATATACTATTATGCTGTTATGTTATATTTTTTATTTACAGGGTATCCCAACCCTATTCCCCTAATATAATATATTAAAATATATTTGTTATAATATGAATAATAATAATATAAATAAGTTCAATTAAATTTTTATGTTAGTTGATTGGATATTATAATAATTTATCAATGTTTAAAACTGCATGCATTTAGTGCTCCGTTAAAACGAAACCAGCAGTGCCACCATTTATTAGTAGTGCCAGTATATTTAATAATGTTTTAAAATAATATTTAATCTTTCATTGATACAATGTAATAATTTAGGAATTATAAAAAATATAGTGTTTTCAAAAATAAAAGATTTAGATACTGAACTTTTCTCTCAATACGTTGATTGTATCACGAGCTGTAGGGGAGCGTGGGGTAATGGGAGCGACTGCAAAACAGGTACCATCTAACACTAAAATGACTCGGAAATAACCAAAACATCTTCGTCAATCGTCGGTTAAGCCCGTCGATAGGTGCTTATATCAATTTACAATACATAAACATCAACGTAAGTACTTAAAATTTTACTTATTTTATCATATTTTGTGTCCATTGTATAGCCAGATACATGTATTTTTGTTTAGTAGTTTCAGAATCAAGGTTTAAAATGGTTTGGTTGCGTTATTTATCAACCTTCAAAGTGGTTGACATTCGGGTAATTGGAGCCTAGGTGGCTCCCATTACCCCTATATAAATGTCACACCTCTTTTACTAGTAGAAAAGATTTTAATTGTTCCAGATGCCCAGAAATAGAAAGCTGACGACTTTCAAGGCTGGTTGGACGGTGACTTCGTTGGAAAATGCCCTCCGAAACCAGAAAGATTATATTTGTGTTTTTTGCTTAGTTTCATAACATGACGTGTTGATTCTTTTGATATTTTTAGTACTAGAGCATATTTTTGTTGAATTACATTAGTAAATATTTAACATTTTATTGTACCTATGTCTGTTATAATGTGTATAAGTGTTTGTAAGCATATTAAAATATGAAGCTCCCATTACATATTTGGTAAATTTTTGCCTCTCATTACCCTACATGTGGGGTAATTGGAGCCAAATGTGTTTATTGGGAAAACGTTTTTTTTGTACCTTAGTTATAGAATATTTGAGTGGAAATTGCAGTAATATTATTACTATGTAACCAAAGGACTCATTTGAAGTCTTAATAATAAACGATTAGAACATTTTGTTACTTTTTTTCAACAATTTCCTTAGTAGGCGCCAATTCCCCCTTGCTCCCCTACCTATGGGGCTGAACCACATATCGGCTAGATCAAAATTATCTAATTAATGCTAGAAAAAAATCAGTAATCATGTTTCTGTAGTATTGTCGATTCACGGTAACTGCATTACCATTTTCGTTTTCAAAAAAAAAAAACGGTCCAATTAAACCTAGTAATAAACCAGACCAAACTGTTAATTTTTGTGGATGTTAAGGTGTTTCAAGAATAGCATGTGGGTATTCATTACTCTAAATGTGCTAATTTACAAAGCCATTTAACCAAAAATGACCTTCATTGCTGAAGATGATTTTTTCATGAAAGCCCGATCAGCAAGATTTCGACACACCAAGTAATAATTCGGTTTAATTAAGTTATTGTGTTAACTTTATTATATACGCCTTCAAATGCAAATCTCTTTGTAGAATATTCAATATAGTACCTACCATAAGAAAGTCCAAGTTGTCGAGATCGACGTGTAATTGTTTGTTCTGGATTTCCATCTACACTCTTTGATTCGCGACATCAATGTTTTCATGAGTATGGTTATTTTTTTGACGGGTTGGATTCTTAACATTACAAAAATTACTATTTGACTCGAATTTTCCAATTAATTAGTGTAAGTCGTTTATTTTGACCATAAATTTCACGTAATGCCTGAAACTTAGCTCGAATAAACTGTTGTATCTACTTAATAAATTTTAACAATTTATATAAACCGTACAACTGTGCATGATGATTTGTAGGAATTAGAAATAAAATAGTATTCTCTGTCCAAGATAAGTAACGTTCATTTTAAAACAATCCGTCATTCTATTTTTGACTATACATGTGTCCTATGAAATAAGTTTTAAAGCCCCTGAAAAAATTATATCATTTCATTATATTATGCTTGCATAGAGTAGGTACGTTTTATCAGCTTGTTTCATATTTTTTGTATGATATCCATATAACAACCGCAGTTTAACTGATTACTACTTATGAGTGTGCAATACAATTCATTACAGATAATATAATATAAATTAATAAAACAATGGCATTTTAATAAAATAAAATTACTATATTAAAATTCATAATTATAATCTTCACCGTAATAATAGGTAATATATTTTTATCGCACTGTTTTTTTATCATTATATCTTATAACAGGTAGACGTAGAACCATTATCAAATCAAAACAAATTATATGAATAAAAATAAAAACAGCCGCAGATTTTATAGGAAAGTTGTATATGTCATTATTATGCCCAGTTTTTTCTCTAAGAAATCAACATTTTATGATAATATTGAATATAACCCATATTTCAGTAAGTAGGTAAGTAAAATATTCGTGATTATAGATAGCATAATCCAAATAATACCACTATACAGAAGAATAGAGGAATTTCAATTAATACCGCGAAAACGATTCTTGTGCAACATTAGTATTCTCCATATTTTTGTACTGTGTCGAATCACGGACTCTGAGGGCATGGGATTGGGAAGGTCATTATTAATGCCTTCGAAATGCGGCGTTGGCACGGATTGCTTCATATTTCTTGAATAGAACACAGGATGAACCTGTCATCACCAGAGACTCTAGCTCTAGCAGCTAGAGTCTAGGACCTAGGTAGATTCTAGATAAAGGAACGGCTCCAGAGAAAAGGAGAAATTGCAACGTTTTAGGAAAGGTACGTATTTGAGAACGATATGTATTATTAATCATGATATGGGATACACACAAGAGATACTTAGTTAATAATTGATGTATTTGGTGTAATTAAATTATAATTTAAATAATATTGATAATAATATGATGAAATACATATTATTATAATTGCAGTTAACCTCCAATCTCTCCCGCGATTCCCTGCCACATTCGGTCAAAGCTATAGGGAGGTTTATTAATACATTTATGTATTCATATTATATTCTAGTAAATATTAGAAAATTTTGTATGTACGTTTGTTATTTTTACTATTAGCAAATATGCATTACAAAACAATTATTTATACAATTCATACAAAGTTATTAACTTAAATGGAAAAAAGCAAACATTGTATGTGAGTATAACCCAGTCTAGTCATCTCTGCGATTTTTCGCACCTAAAAATAATAAATTATCAAAATATACACATTGCCACTGCAAAGGTCCTTGAAAGAATAGTAATTATGTATGCGTGTTATATTCACACGAAATAATTAATTACAGATAGAATACATTAAAGATGCTACATACGATAATATACATAATACGTTCACACAACACATACCCACATTACTCCTCTCAAAATAATTATGCTTCAAACACATGCTACGTAGGTACGTACAATTTTCTTGACTAATATCTGCATCCAACGTAAAGAAAATGAAGACAAAAAAATTAAACTGACAATAAATTCAACGCAGGTACATACATTGCGAAAATATTCACACATTCTTTCATGTTTTTGGTTATTCGTTTTGCATTTTGAAAAGGTCAAGATTTTATTAATTCGACGAAAGTAAATAAAATAGGAAATTCTATTGTTGTTTTCATTAACATCATCGTCATCAGCATACCTATGGGCCGCATACGTATTGGCCGCATCCAGAGAAAGTAACCACTCCAACCACATCAGCTTGGTTCTCCTGACCCTACACTTCCCATTCTATCTCTTTCCCATAATGGCGCGCAGCCAATAATGTCGATTTTCTTACCATTCAGAGGATTCCGCCTTCTTAATGTATTATAAATCATAAATTATTCAAAAAACATCAGCGCAGTGTCCTCAGATCATTGAAAAGTTCAACAGAAGAAAGCGGAAATAGTGAAAAGAAAATTGTATCATAAAATTACCAAATTTTGGGGAGAATAAAATTATTATCCTTGTTATAATTACGAAAAAATATTGTTTTATTAACTTCTTAATAATTTTTTTAGCACTTTTATCTAGTTATTATACTCAATGTTTTTTATCATTAAGTATATGATTTTTACACTAAAAAAGCTCCTGGCTGAATATCTCAAAAATTACCTAAATACGTCATACCAAAGTTCATGCATTTAAACTTAAACAAAAGTGAACCATTATTTTCGGTTCTTGTTTATTTAGTGGAAGGCAGCGGCAAACAAATTTTTCGAAAATAGCCAATATACTGGATTATTTGTTAGGTTATGTTACGTTATCATTCTTGAATTCATAAATTTTGCCGAAATCGGCCATGAAAATTCCTGCTGCTCCCGCCTGGCTTCCAGTAAACAGACTTGTACGTTATTTTCTTGCCATGGCACTGGACTATTTTAAGTATTCCAAAATTCTTTACTCATGGAAAATTATCCAAATGAACTGTAGTTAATTGATAATCTGTGTGACTTGGAATAATAAATGATACATAATTTATTATCAGTATTATCACTTATCACTCTTATCAGATTGATGAGAGAGACACTTTATTGTTCACCAAGTGCATACAAAGACGCGTGTCGCATTGTAAGGATACACATTATTATTCGTTTCATTTAATATGTCAAACTGACTACGAACAAGCTGACGCAACTAACGAGTGTGGCTATTTTTGACATTTTAGTGATCGTCCAACAAACAACTGTTGACAATCTCTTTGACTGAGCGCTATGATGCAGATCAATTTAATTATATACACATTTAATTGTAATAGTAAAAGCTTGTAACAAACTTTAAAAAAATACTGTTTTTTAATAATAATTAAACAATAATCAAAAAATTAAAAACACGCTATTAGTATTTTTCAGGTAATTTAATTAATAGTTATCTGACGCTCAGCTACTGTGAATCTTGCCACCAACTCGTGTATGTCGGTTAAGGTCGACGTCGCTATTTGACTGGTCATTACAATTAAGGTGACGATAATTTCCAATAAAATATAAGTTACTTTTTTAAAAAAAATCATACAGGTACTTCAACTCAATCAAAAAGGACATTGCCCATTATGATATAATCTTAGTTTTTGCTGTATAAAACTAGTTTTTGATAAACAATACAACAAAAACAACATCACGTTAATAGCGCGCGCCTACTATAACGTTGGGCCGTTGCGGTTTCCCCACGATACTTAATAAAGATCTCACTCGCCGACTATCTCCCCGACTTCCTGTAGGTTAGGTTTGTAGCCTTTTTTTGTACCTACCTAGCGCGGGTCAAAACGCAACGGCCCGACGTTCTAATGGGCGCACAGCCTAAAACATTTTGGTATACCTATATTTTTTGACTAAACTATTTTTTATTGAAATGCGTAGGTAATAAAAAAGATTTAAGAACGTAGCATTATTTGATGGACATAATATTATACAATAATTTTTAATAATACTAAATTGTAATAATTTTGAATCATTGAGGGATGAGGATACATACCTCAGTACCTACTATATTCATATTTTTCAAAAATATTATTTATATTGAAATTGGGTTATATTATATGTCAAATTATTTTTATTTATAGTGTAATAAATGCGTATTCATCGTAATAATGTTATTTTTGTAGTGATAACAAAAAATAGAAATACTAATAAATAACCATGTACGGAGGGTTAAAATTATCCATTTCATTTCATCATAATGTTAAAATATTTTTTTAAATAGTTTTTCCTAAAACTGTAGACAACATGTATTTTTTAATTTCCATTCGTAGTACCTAAGCTAAAATAGGGCCAAGAGAAAATCATAGCCACTTCTGCTTGCGACTGGTAGGTGACCACACCGGCGGTTATGATTACAAGCCATATTATGTCCATCGGTGGAATTAAAACGCCAAATCTGAGCATGGGGAATATGTTCGACAAAAATGTGCGGTGCAACTCAAGCCGATGGCCGGCGGGTGCGCATAACCACACGCAGTCCGTAAAGGTAAGCAAGCACGCGAGGACGAAGAGATGAATGTGCGTCGAAAACGTCTGGTGGTTACACACCGACCGGCTGTTGATGAAGTATAGTAATAGTTACCACCGTGGCCGCGTGGACTGTGGTCATTGGTTTTGTCTGTAATATTTACTAATATATTTTTCATTTAAATGTTTTTTAATGTATGGTTAATCTAACATTATTATTAACACCTTCGAAGCTGTCAGCGAAAGGAAATAAACTACAGTTGACACAAACAAACTCCCACGTTTACCATTATCAATCGTTAGCTGTAGCATTTTGTGCAAATTTGTTATGTAGTTACTGTTATACGACGAATACTAACTTTGTAGGTGTGTAAATATTAAATAATATAATAACAGGTATCTAACAACCAAATTATAATTAATAAAATACACCTCGGAGTCAGTGTAGCCAAGTGTCGTTGACAAAAACATGCCAGACTGGGAGGGGTACGAAAACAAGCTATTTGTTTATCAAAGTGTGTTTGGAATCAGAGTATGGACCTAATAGGTTGAGCAAGTGGCTAACATCCATTTCTCGTAAAAACAAAAATCTTAAAATACATATCTTTCATACTGTGGAGGCCCATATTTTATGATCTTCTTAGGATCGGACATGGTGAAAATTATATTGTAAATTATAATATTAAAATAAGTAGGTATATTTTATTAATACAGTTTTACCAATTCGATATCAGCTGTACAAGGAGTATAAAATATGATAATATGTCCAATATTATGTGGCACTTTAATTTAAATACATATCTAGGTTGCCGACCGCTGACTGCTTTGAGAAAAAAATGTCATGCAATCATGAAGACTATCAATGATTGTGTCTAATAAACCACATAAACCTTTTTATTTTGGTTATGTTGTAATATTATAAGTTATTTCTTAAAGGCTTCAAATTATTGGGTAAGTATATATATACATTAACAGCAAGTATTTTAATAAAAAATCGAGCAAGTATTTTATTAAAAAGGTGGGAACTATTTAATATGAACAGCAAGTAAAAAATGATAATTGGTAAGTATTATAATATAACAATGGAAGTATTTAAATTAGGATAGGGAATTATTTAAATAATTAATGGTAAGTATAAATATCAATTTGTCAGTATAAAATCTATTTTGGACAGATTTTTTCTTTTACAGAAATAACTTATTTAGTAGCTTCCTTATTATGTTAAATTTAGTAGGATAGTATTGTTTTTTCTATCTGGCTCTCCAGAACAGACTGTACTATTAGAATGGTATTTCTCTATTATTTCATCCCTTACGCCCATTTAGTGTAGCAGCATTTGTGTATCTATAAAATGGCTCAATGATGCAATGCGAGTCTCCTGAGCAAGCTTCTAGTGCCTTTAAGATACTATTTCATTTTAACTATCAGCTGTAACTTAACTTAACTGCACCTTCCGAACCATCAGTTGTAGGTAGCTGTTAGGCATACACTCTTGATCTAAGCGCACTTCAAAGATATATGTAACCTTACCTTGTGAGATTCAAAGCCTTAATCTCTACTTCATTGCGGAGTTAAATAAATTGTAGTGTCTATTATATACATTTTCAACTTTGCAATAATAACAAGACATACTTCAGACTTGTATAGTGCTTATTACATATTATTTTCAGTATCAGAATTAAATAATAAGACAGACTTCAGTTGTTTACAATAAATGTATTTCTTGTGTTCAAAAATTCACAATAATAATCAATGGTAACAAACATATGACAGAATAAGACGTTTCCTTCAATGATTTATCAATTACATACAACCTATTACCAAAGACAACCGATGTCGATCAATGTGAATGATTGAAAATGATAATCTAGAATACACACCCAGTCAAACGATAACATAAAAATCTTTTCCTTCAATTACGTACAACCTATTACTAAAAACGTTCATGAAATTCATAAAAGAAAACATAAAATTTGTGTTGTTTTTACTGTTATATTATTTTATGCAAGTCTACATATAAATAACACAACATTTTAGGATTATCGGAAAACATTCCGATAATCGCAACTTTTGACAGCTCGATTTTTTTATTCGTTCGTTGATCAGTATCAGAGCATAGACAAATCGGACGACTTATTAATTGTCCTCGGACTTTTGGCTCGCCAATGGCAATACGTTCCACGGTTTTGTTTACATTACATACTGTAATAAATTAACAATATTAAATTATTATCTGATTCGGCATTTACACTAATAGTAAAAATAATAATATACATGTTATATAAATAATAAAGATACTTACTTAAATTAGTAATTTTAAAAGACGTTGAAAAAACCTTTTTTGTAGTGATGAGTAAAAAACATGTAAAATATAAAAAATCCACGAACCCTAACTAATTAATTTAGCATACAATTTTAATTGAGATAAATTTAATATCATACTATTAATTATTGTTGTACCCAAACTGAGATTCATTTTTTTTTATAAAATTATACAATAATAGGGAATAAAAATGTACTTAGTTTAAAAAAATGACTTCTGTAATATTTGTAGTACCTACCTAGAGAACCTATATTTTTGATCAATCATTAATTTAACTTTTGAGGTTATTCGCATTTATTTTGTAAAATGTCCATCTAGCTCTTTTTTCTGCACCTCTGCGACTTCTTATTTGATCTTCTTTTAATAATGATATTATCATAAATAGTTTGTTCTTACCGATATTCATGAATGCATAGACTAATATACTTTGCAATAATGGTAACCCTAAAATGCCGTGCGCCCCATTGAATGTTTTTTACTTTTCATACTATCAAAATAATAATGGATATTGATTTTATCTATTGACCCATGTCATTTAAATAATGATTATTTATTTTTACTACTGATTTTTGAATATTATTTCTTGCTGTACCAATATTTTACATTCAACATTAAAACTGGCGGGCTTATACCGATACTTTGAAATAAATACTTACCATTCATTTAAAATTCTGACAGTTGTTATTTAAAAACTTTTCAAAATTGTCTATTAATACTTGCTTCAAAAATGCACGCCTTTCTTAAATAATTGATCAATATGATACCCAGTAGTTAAGCCTTGTAAACAAACGTAAGGTTTATGTTACATGGATACAACTATAATAATTGCCATACTAGTTTACGAGAGTCCATTAATTAGCTTAATCGACCTTATAATCATTAATCATAGTAATAAAAGTGATCAGTGGTGGCGCCAACTATTTCAACTGAAATGGGTGGGTGCAAAATGTATATCCAGGGACGTGACATATTCAAGGTATGACAAAGACGCCTGCCCTTTAAATTAATTGGATTTATAACATTTTGGCCAACGAGATATAATATATGACATCTTACAAGTAAACAACACTGCCTATTACGTTCGAGTAGGTAAGAGTAATACAATCATTGCAACCCCAAGGGAAATCGCGTCATAACATTTAAAATTAAGTCGTATATTTAATTGAACAATTTGATACTTTGGAATGAATTGGAAGTACATTTTTTGTGTAACTGTTTATATTTTTTCATTTCCTAATCACTTATCTGTCTTATATTTTTATTCATCTTGGGGATCGGACACACAGCACTGAGCTGTCAGCTTTTCCCTCTGTTATATAGTACCCTCCACATATCTTTGCAATTGGACACAATGATAAGATTTGTGTGTAGGTAATACGCACTCCGTATGATTGTATTAGTAAATTCCAGGCACCTGATTAGTTTAACTCACGTTTTAGTATTCAAAATAATTCAAATAATTCAAAATAATTAAAAAAAAAAATCTATTCCAAATTGCAACGTCATGTGACGGGTACTCTCCTTTTTGTATCTAGGTCCTTATATGTATGTTATACCTACTGGTGACAAAGAATATGTATTATATTCATTGTCTTAATAAATAAGTACATATTACTATCCGATAAATTTGTTATGATATTAAGTTTTAAGTTAATAATATGTAATTAGAATATCTATTGCACAACTATCTAACGACAAAAATAATGTAGACAAAACAGTTATAACTACTTATTCATCTAATACCAATCACATCCATTAATAATTTAATATTGTTTGCTAGAAAAATATCAAAATAAGCCAAACCAAAAAGTCATTCAATTTTCAACAAAATAGTTAATCGGCACCTACTTTCGTAGATTGTTTAGTTAACAAAGCTGTATTCCACTTTGTTGGGTATTGTGTAAAAGAGGCTAGCTGAGTGTGAAATCTTTTCAATTGAGATTCGGGCCACTCCATCAAGTGGCTTATGAATTATTCCGTTTTGACCGGCATCTAGTAATTAGACTGTCAAGAAATTTGGCTAATGCGTTTCTCATTTGAATAGTAAACAAGCATAGCACAAAGAGCGTTAAAATCCAAAATAAACTGGTTCGTAATATCTGCTGTTGTTAGAAATCAACCCTTTCACTGACAACCATTGAAAATGACCGAAAGTTTAAATTGATAGAAATATTAATTTCCAAACAAAATTATTACGAATATATAACTAATATATAATTCTTCACCCTATAACGCTTCTGTATCGGTGCCTAGTACACTCACAAATTCACTCCATTTATATTAGCTAGTTGAGTTGTTAAAACCTTCAATTTGACAATTTTGTTAAAAATATTTATCTTTGTAGTTTCTGTTCATATATCATCTTTCAGTAATACCATAAATAGACCGACCCTTATTTTTTTATACCAACAAAATTTTAATACAATTAATTATAGAAACCTCCCTTGAAATATGTCGCGTACCTACCATCACATCGGAGCTATTGCAAACAATCGATGGTGACGAACCCCTTACTGCCAGTTATTTAGATAAATCAAAAATTATCAATAATTAAAGTCTTCCTTTATTTTTGTGCTTAATACAAAAATATAATGTTATATTTTGTATCACCTGTAAATTTAAATTATGTAATATCGGTGTTTTAACAGTTCAACAATGATAATAATAATATTATAGACACATAGACCTGAGTGGAGTTAGTATAATGTTAGTAAAAAATACGTTTTCCCATTATCAAAATTAAAAATCCATAATGGTAAATATTTTATTGATAAAAAATCAGCGTGATTATTTTGAAGTTGCCAAAATTTCCATTATTTTTATAGTATTTTTATGCATTTATTTGATTGCTTTAAATGTTATAAAATATCTTTCTGTTTTGCTCATAATATTTGTATTTGTATGTTTATAACGTACTATTGAAATATACATTATAGAATAAATAATCATTATTATTATTGTGATCAGGTGTTTATTATATTACAATATGATAATTTATTCCGTTGCGTGAATTTAAAAAGTGCAGGGGCAATGAAAAATAAATTGTTGATTTAAATCTGTTTACAGCTAGCATAGCATATTAATTTTATTCATAGAGTATTAAAGTGTAATTATTTACCTCACCATAAAAAATAATTTTAATAATATCAATTATAATATGTGAAATTACTTATCGTTGTGAATCTATACGTATTATTTATAAATATTTAGAAATGCTACCAAATCAGTACGAACTAACTGGAAAATACTTATTCCTTGAGCGATAATTATTAAGACGATACTTCAGTGAAAGGGCAAATAATTTTCAACTATAGGCGCGACGAAATTTTGGACTCGCTGGCAATCGGAGAGCGATGGTCGACAAGTGAGCACGTCAATTTGTTTTGTGATGGCGTCGGAGGAATTAATTCTTAAATCGTGTAAATATGACAAAAAAACGTTACGTATTTACTCGAAAAATAAAACATGTCAATGAATATATTATTATTATTACTTAAATAACAATAAACATAACATTCAATGGACGCATGTTGAATTTTTATGACAAATTATGTTTTGTTCGTCACGCGTCGTTTGCACAATCTGCGCGTCGCGTAGTTACGATCTTTTTAGACCATGCCTCAGCTGAAGTATAGCCTTAAGAAGTAATTTAATTATTGTTATATACCTATGGCGGCGGCCTCTTACATTGTGTTTTCAAAGCATCTTTAAAATCTAGTAACCAACAGTCGACTTCTAGCACAAAAATTAACCACATAGAAGTTACATACCTAAATTCTCTCACAATGTAGGTATTCTTTTTAAAAAATAGGAACTCATGTCCAATGTCTAAATGACTACCTACTGAATATTTAGAATATTATAAATCACATTATTGTCTTTTCCCAGAAAAAGTCAGTTGTGGAAAAAATTCTGATATAGGTACATACTAGTAGATAAAAAATTAAGACATAACATTTTAGGGGTTTTCAATTAATGAAGTATAAAATAGGTACACACATTCAACGTTGACTAATCTAGGCATGTGGAAAGATTTTGTCATTACTTCTCTGTCATGCTTGTAATTAAGGCATGTATTTCCATCTCTCCCGAGGTGCACAACTAACCTGCTATTGGTAATACGAACTGGGAGTATAATAACTGTAGGTAAGTACTGAAAAAGATTGCTTCGTATAATGCGTTTACATTTACTTTTTCGATTATTATTTTTATTAGACTGTTTTTTTGTATTTACTTTAGTAATATTATGTAGATACTGTTACATATTATTTTCATTGTTTTTTTTTTCAAGGAATGTTGTAAATATTTTGATTTTATAGTTTGTAATGTTCATGTTAGGTAAAAACAGAATAATATTATGACGGTAATTCAGTGAAACGGCAATTAATTTTCAACTATAGGTGCGACGAAATTTTGGAATCGCTGGCAATCGGAGAGCGAACGTCGAGCTGTGAACACGTCAATTTGTTTCGTGATGGCGACGGGGGTATTGATTCTTAAATCGTGTAAAGATGATGAAAAAACGTTACCAATTTACTTGAAAAAGAAAACATCTCGATGAATATTTTATTATTGTTACTAATAGAACAATAAACAGAAAATTAAATGGACGCATGTTGGATTTATATGACAAATTACATTTCGTTCGGCACGCGTCATTTGCACAATCCGCGAATCGCATAGCCACGATCTTGTTAAACCATGGCTCAGCTGAGCCTTAACTAACATAACGTTGGATTGATAAACTGCTTTGCTGAACCAAAAGCAATCCTCATCAATGGCACTCAAATCGAGTGAGTCAACATCTACGTCTATCTTGGACAACAAATGTCAATTGACGGTGGTATCTTTGACGAAATTGCTCGCAGAACCAAACTGGCATGGAGTGCGTTTGGACGCGTGAATAGTATCTTCAAAAGTGACCTCCCATTGTTAAGCGTTAACTGTTCAACCAATGTGTGTTACCAACACTCACGTATGCTTGTGAAATACGTAGCGCAACGTGGCATGGAAAGGTGTATATTGGGCATAACGCGTAAAATCACAAAAGAAACCAATGGATAAGGAAGCAGACAAGAGAACTCGACTGAGTCGACGACTCGAAGAGTGCTGGACAAATGCCGTGATACAGTGGTACCCAAGGGGCATTAAATGCCCACAAGGACGCCCTGGAACCCGCTGGATAGACGACCTCATAAAGATCGGTGGATATACGTGGCAGCAATGAAATAGGGACCTAGAAGAGTGGAAAGAGCTAGAGGAGACCAACATCCAGCAGTGGATCGACCCCGGCTGGTGATGGTTGGAAAATAAATTTGGAATGGTTACATAATTTAATTTAATTCTAATATTTTTAACGTGTACTTACTTAATCACACCGCAGATTTTTTATAAACGGATAAAAAAATACTTACTAATGTAAAATCTTATTTAAAAATATATTTTTGTAAATTTTAATTTTGGATGAAATATCGCTTTAGTCAATCACGCTAGCATGTTTTTAAATGATAAACTTCTTTTCTGGATTTTTAGATAAATTTGTTCTTCCACGGCGGAGGTAATTTATTACAAAAATATTTCTATTTCGCTTTATAAATTATCCACTGGTCGTATTATAGGTAGACAGATAGATACTCACTTGTATTCCGTATTCTCTTACTTAACGCGTTTTAAATCTCATGATTTATTAATGAATCTAGATAAACGCAAGCTACGGACCTTATTTGAATTTTAATATTACTTTAAAAGTACGTTCACGTAACTAATTGTTTTTCGTTCCAAATCGTTGAAAATTCCATACAATTTTTGAGTAGTAGGTAGCTATTGCGGAGAAAACCAGATAGTATATCTATTTTTACTTCATGAATAAAATAAAATATCACTGAATATGTGAAACAACATAAACAGTATAAATACAACTGTTGAATTTTTAAATTGAACATTTTATATTTATGTAATTACTTATTTAAATTATTTAAAATTATTACAATGAGTTTAAATTTACTTGCGGTTGTGTTTCTTGCACTGTAGTACCTACGCGGGCCCTTGGGGGAAACGCAAAATATTTAGAAACGGGTTTTCGTAAAAAAAATATTTCGAGTAAATTAACTTGGATAAAAATGTTATACATTTGATTCTGTTTTGGAAAACGATGATTGGCAGCTGAAAAGACTTAATAAAACCCCGCACAAATGATTCTAAAGAGAAAAATAATATGATTGCCAACTCAGAAAAACTAATAAAAAACCCTTTAGAATTCTAAAGGAAACATTTCAACTGGTTAGAAAATCTATAAAAAAAACTCGCTCAAAAAAAAGTCACAAGTGAAGATAAAATTTTCAATTGGCGAAGTGGGGATAGGTATCTACATCAGTAAATAATATAATATTTTATGGTACGCTTGGGAAACACTGAATTGCAACGTTGAATTTGATAACTGCATTAATGATTTTTGATTTATATTCATGACATAAAATAAATGACATTGACTGATTGAAAATATTTTTTATCATTTTAATAACGCTTACCAGTGAAAAGCCTTTTTAATATTTGTTAAATTCAAAAAGCAACGGACAATAACAATATAACACCTATCATGACTCTAATCATTGATTGCATTCGTTGTAGTTTAAATGTAATTTTATATTATAATATCCACTAACAGCCCATTAGTAGGTACTACCTATGTGGGCAAATATGATTTGTGAATATGATGAATACTAGGCAGTGAAAATAAAATAAATTTTATTATCTAACACATTTTACATTATTTTTATGATCACCAAGTAAAGGCTGACTCTCTTAATTATTTATAGGGATTGCAATACCGGTATTCTGAAAACCGAGATCTTTGCTATCCATCGATAACGAAATACCGGTTTTAAAAATCTATGGTATTTTTGGTATTAAGATGTTAGAGAAAATAAAATTATATCTCAAATAACTGAATTAAGTGAAATAATAATGAAAAATCCATCATATATTTATTTTGGGTGGAAAAACTCATTTTATGATTAAGTATTTTAGCAAAAGAAAGATTTCAAGTTCGGTTTTGGTAAAATATCGTGTGCTGTAAAAGAATTTTACTGTCTTAATAAATGTTTTTTACGAATACCGGTATTCAGTATGTAATACCGAAAAACCGGTATTGATATTTTAATTCGGTATTGCAATCCCTAAATATACATGCCAACTTGAAAATGAGAAAATAGAAAATGTTTATAAATTTATACCACATAGTACTACTATTTCTTTGTTCTACAAGTGGAAAAATAGCAAAGAAACTGGTAAAAGAAATCTGACAGATGAATCTCCCGTGAGTCGTGACGAAGAAAACACTTGTATCGTAATAAAATCCGACGTGAATAAGTTTTATCCATCGCCACGCGGCCGTTAAAGAGTATTTATCTATGCCAAAGTGCTGTTAGTGGTGAATTCGATGTTTCTGGCATTGGAATTATTATTAAACATCGAGGAAGTATGGCTCTCTGGGCAGTACGGCGGAAACAAGATACACTATAAGCAGCTGAGTCAAATCAGTGGCACGATGATCATACAATAATGGTCACAATAAGCGCTTAAAATACCATATAAGTTTATTCAATAAGACAGTTAAGACAGACCGAAATGATAACTTGGTGGTGTGAGTTTTTCTTATTAAATATAAATTGTTTTAAATATATAGTCACACACACACACAGCAGTATTTCAATTATTGTACATAATGTTATTATCAATGAAATATTTACCAAGAATATTCACTACGTTCGGAAAGATTTCATGTGGTTAATGAGTCCTTTAGGAATACAACACCATGGAAAATCCCATTTATCAGCTAGCTAGTAAATTGTCAATCTGGCTTTTCTTATGCTCAAGTCGGTCTAACCAGCTGTTGGGTCCATCGAGCCGTCCGACCTGGTCACACTAAAAAAAACAATTTTATTGCGTTAAAAAAATGACGGCGTCTTATTGCGGACGTGAAGATCCCTTCACATAGTTTGGTAAATCCGATTTATTTTAGCTTAGTTTTTTGTACTACATAATATTTTTAATTAGCTTTTTTTGTTAGTTCACCGTGCTCGTCTCTCCCATAGGCAGTTTTCATTAGAATGTTTTTTGTAAACTCAATTAAAGGACACTTGAGTGCGTGATGATGTCTGTCTAGACTCTGGACCCTAGAGTATCTGCTTCTGAGACATTCCCAGGCGTAAAAAAACTGCTGATGCAGCATATTCAAACCAAGGGCCTCGTGTTACGCACGACTAATACCGAGTATGGTGGTGGGCGGGTTGGTTTTGAGAGGTCTATATTTGTATTGGCTTTTCTACTAGTACTAGGTACTAATACTATCAACATTATTCACCAAGAATATCATCGCGAGTTCTTACCGTAATACGGTGTGTGAAATTTGGCAAAAGTTTCACGTACATATTTTCATGCCCATAGTTGGGTTGTTTATAACTGAATCACTATGGAAATTGTAGTGAATCAAGTGCGAAGGGCGTGACAAATGGCTGGAGTGAACAATCACTTTAGACACCTTTCAAAAGGGACCTCCAAATCAAACAATCGCCGGCCCTTCACGCTACAATCCAAAATGATAATAATATTAAAAAAAACATCAAAATAAATTATCGCTGTTCCGGAGTACGAACAATGCTGTTTAGGGATATCAATTCATCAATTAGCATAATAATTGTTATTGTGCACTACGCTTTTTAAGCCACAATTATTCATACCATTAACTAAAATATCATAAGAATTAAAGCGGCGATACCAAGGGGGGAGGGGTTGAAGTATTCTATTGAGTTATTTTTCTAGCATATTTGTTAGTAACACTTATTTATATAATTATCACGACTCAGTACTGACTTTTCAACAGTATGGATGTACGTCAATTAAAACATAATGTTAATTGAATGCGTTAACCGCAAAATATTATTATGATAGTGGTTACTAGGTGTACTACAAACAGAAACTTTAATTCGAACGCATAAAAAGTACTTTCCCTACAACGAATTTAATCGCTACAAGCTTTAAAATTTAGTTTTTCTTCCATTTTTTATCATTGTTAATTCACTGCACCTCCCGGTTAACATGGCAAGAATCGACTGTATTTTGAAACCGTTATGATTTATTTTTTTAGATTTCTGCAGGAATAAATTATTATTTTAGGACAATAATTTTACATGGGGATGTATGTTTTTGGTCTATATGTTTTTAAAAATTATATTTAGTATTATCGTTTTTGTATTGCATTCATTATCGCCTTACAAAGCAGATTATCCGTTAAAAATATACAATGTGCACGCGGGCAGGCTTACAGTTTGGCTTCAAATCCCTTAATCTCATTATATTTTCACGAAAGTCATCGCAAAAATAGCAAAGCCAAAGTGGTTTAATATTGCAGACTTGCAGTTTTGCGGGCGATGCTTTGTGTATGCATAATCTTATAATCTCCTACTCGCAAGCTGTTTTGTTTTTTGCTAATTCAATTTAGGGAAAAATTTCATATCCTACTGGAAATTTTATCCAGAATGAACCTTATTATTAGGTAATATATTAAATTAACTACACTACGATTAAACGACAGATAATGATTTATAAAAAAAAATGATTAATGATAATTTACATTTTTTTTATATATTGGACTTGAACTCGTCTCCGCCTGCAACGCAATCTTATTTAGTGTTGATTAGGTACCATAAAAAATGCTGCTGCTTGTTGCATACTTTGTTCAACTTAAGTGTTTATTTGAGCTCATTCTTATACTTACTTAATTAAAATTTGTAGGTATTTAGTATAATCCTCCAGTACAAATATTTTCTTGATTTAGCAAATAAAATGTGGGCATAAAAGTTTTTTTTTGTACCTATAATAATTATAATAGGTGAGGTCTCCATGATGGATTTGTATTTCCAGAATTCCGTCCGAAATATTGTTACTTATTTTATTTGTGTACCATAATCAGAATTTTTTTCAATTAAAAATGTATAAACGGACCCAGTATTGGACTAAATAAATAGACGGATGGAAATAGTGCAAGAAATAAAAACAAAATTATTAATAATAAAATTAAGCGTTGCCTATTTGTTAATAATTAAATTTCTTGTAATTACAGTACCTACCTACATACGTATTTTATAAAAAAAATATATAGATCTCTTTGAATTAGGTATTATAAATCTTTATACAGGGGTAAGTAGGAGGTATTTATTTAAAATAAGTACATTATTATATTATATTATAGTATGGGGTACTTAATAAGTTATTGATTGTGAAAACTACCAAATGTATGGTGTTTTCTCAGTTTAAATATTAAATTTATATTGATACAGGTAGGATTTTCTATTTTTGGCAAAAATTTTCCTCATTTTGGGATTAAGAAATACAAAATCCGATAATGAAAATTGTTACAATCGTTGGTATTCACAACCCCATTTCAAAGAGCCAACCAAATACATTCATACCTATATCTTGACAAGAAATGGATATGTTTAAAATAAGAATTACACCTTTAGGAAACTATTTTTTTTCAAGCCTATTACTTTCTAGGATTGCTCACAATGTTCTTCTCAAAAACATTATATTATTATGACCATATCTAAAGAATGAAACACAAATTATGACGGACGTGAGTTATGTTTCATTCTTTTGCTACGGATAGAATACAGTTAGTAATAATATAATATATATTATTGGATAGTCAGTCATTCATTGAATGATTTTGTAGTGATCAAGTTGTTACTAACCAGGTATTAAAATAACAAATAAAATATTAAGTAGGTATTAATATACTGTCCTTAAAAATCTTCATTATCGTTTACGAAGGTCGAGAGTTGAAGCATATTAAACACACACACAATCTTATCATGGTGTGCGTGTTACGCACACACTGTCGATGCATTTCTGTTTCGTATAATACGATCATACGATTTCAGGCTTCAAGTTTCAAAACATCTGAAAATTTAAATATTATTAAATAAATAAAAAGTTTTCATTTGAGATTTTGTACTCGTCAAATCTAATTATACTCGATATGTGGGAAAACAGAACGATGCTTTCAAACATTATTTTTAGTGCCTACTGCTATTTGAAAAATCATTATTTACTACATTGGATTATATTTGCGTGGCCATCTTAAACAGATCAAAATTTACAAATATTTACTGCCGCAAGGTGAAAATGTTATCTTCTCGACGTTTTTCAAAAAAATAGTGTTTTTCACATTCTTTCGATCTTTCAATGTTCTAATATTGACACCTTGTATCTGACATTTCAACTTTTTTTTACAGGGGAGAGTTAGAACGTTATAAAAAAATCAGGAAATCAAATTAAATTCAAATAAAAATACGCTTAATGTGAATAAAAATGTTTGTTTATTTAGCTATGAAACATTTTAAATAAGTTATCACAGTAAAAAGATATTTATGAAAATGTCAGATACGTGTTTACAATACAACATATTTGAAAAAAGTGACGATACGAGGAAGCAATATTTTACATTTTATTATCAATGTAGAGTGTAGACAAATTAGGTACATTAAATATGAAGACAGATATATAGTAGTAAAATAATTGAAAAGATAAAAATATAAGTAATATAAATGGCACACCACACATAAGAAATTATAAAGGTGAATAATAAAAATAAGTACCTACTCATGTGTATTTTAATGATATGGTAAACTTATGAGAGTTTATTTCACCGACCACCTGAGGATTTTTTTTTAAACCCTGTAGGTCTTTTTATTTTTTCTGCTGGTTATTTTCAGTAGTTCATCGTGCAATAATTGAGGATAATTAATAGGTAATCGAATATTATTTTAAATTTAATTTTAATCGTACTATCAGGCGCATATTTTATTACTTTTATGTCAGTAACAACAGGGTTCTTTGTTTTTTCCCCCATGTCTAATATAGTTCAATTTCATAAAATGTTTGTTGCTGTAATCTTTAAAAGAAGTTTGATCCAAATGATTTACTTCATATAGCTCACCACCTCTTGCCTTCAGATACGGGGTGTCAATATTGTGAAGTTGCAGTTATTTTTAGCGGTGCTGATACGAGGTGTTAATTTTGAGAAAGTGCGAGGTTTTTAATTTTTTACGCAATTACGAGGGTAAATTACAATAACATTATAGACAAAAAAAATACGAAAAGTTTGATGTATAAAACGTACATTTGTCAGAAGTGATGATACGAGGTGTCAATATTAGAACATCGCTTTGCCGTTCTATATAATGCATAATCTGCGTATCTGCACGGAGCGACACTGGTAGTAGGTAATTAGTAAAATAATAATTTAGTTAACTACTTACATGTATTGTATATGTACATAATTACAACTACTAAATACATATTTCTTACACTTTCCGAAACAGTAGTTATTCAAACATATTTCCTAATTTTCCAAATCAAAATTTGTACTTTTTTCGCAGGCTAATGCGATTTCGAGCGAAACTTTTGACACTGAAACGTGAAATCTGGTTGAGGATAATATTTACTGCCCTATATAGTTTTTTTTTTTTTTAAGCTTTTGCATATAATTTATTGTTTTATGGAGAATATTCGCACAATAAAAAATATACTATCTTCACTAAGTGCCAACAACATTAAAAAATATTAGATCCACATCGGGAATGGATAATTTTCACAAAAATGATCGTCAACATTTACTGGCTGTTCTTAATAATTATTATGGAAATAAAATATAGTTCTCATTTGTCAATAGAGATAGAACACTAAAAATGAATAGTTGTATCGACGGGAAATACATTTTGCTCTTCTTAGCGGTTAAAATAATTAAAAGAATATTTTAACATGAGCATACTAATAGTATTTATTAATCATACGTAGTATAATATGCATATATAATAGTATATAGTATATTAGCCTACGAACAAACTCATTCAAAATAAATAATCAATTTAATGAAAGGTTATACATAATATTATATAATATATACACAGAGCACAATATATGACTTGTATTTTGTGAGCCTTCAAAAATATTAAATTATCATTTTAAAGCTTAACGAATCAATAACCAATATTTTTTCTAATATCACAATCAACCCAATATCAGTACCTACTAGTCAAACATATTGTTCGAAAATATTTTCAGCAATAAAACCATTATAATGAATCGTATTCTTTATTATTTCGTATCTAATTTTTACATTATTATAAATTGAAGGTTCGAATCCTGGGTCTGGCAAGTACAGATATTGTTTTTCAATTTATGTGTGTCATGGTATGAACCTAATAGGTTGAGCAAGTGGCTGACATCCATTTCTCGTAAAAAACAAAATCTGTCAATACAAACCTCCACTCTGTGGAGGCCCATAATGATCCTATCAGGATCGGACATGGTCGAAAAAAAAAATGTCAAATGTTAAAATAAGATACTTACAATAATTTTGTTATTATCAATTAGGTATTTATATCCTCATATTTATTAAACGACAATAATTTATACACTTTATTTGACACATCTGAAATATATCGTGACCATAACTGACCATAGTGACATTAGCCACGAGTAAATATTATTTTACTTGGTGAAATATTGTTTCGCTTTGTGAAAATCCTCTTTTTTCTATGTGATCAGTTGTCAAAACTAAGTTTAGTTATAGGTATTTAAAAAAATTGATAATTACGTTACCAATTTAGTTTATGTATAAACTACGAGTATTTTCGCAAGCGTTTGATTATTTTTTCGTTGGTGTGAATTTTCACTAACGCAATGTGCGATTAATCCCAAACTATCCTTATTTTATTAATAAATTAATACGCATTATTGTTTTTCAATTCGCACACCTTAAGTAGTCGGTCGAATCACCAGTCGATGGTCGACCATGCTACAGGAATAACATTACATTGCATTACATTATAAAATAAATATGTTTATTTTCCAGCGAGCACTTCTCAGAAGTTGATCGTCTTTTCCAAGAAGCAGCGTAGTAAAATAATAATAATATATTGCACACTCTGCAGCACACTTGTTTTCTTCTCTTGTTCAACAATAACTTCAGAGCCAGGTCAAGAATCGTACAACGATGATGTTTGTCTTGCATTATCTTATCAAATTATGTTAACTACTACAATTTTATCATCAACCGTTAACTAGTTGAGTATAATAATTAATAATAATCACTTTTCAAGCAAGTACTTCAATGCATTATTTTATTAGGTGGACGTTTTTTTTGATATTCTCAAGATTGGAACTCATATTTGTTGTACTTACGTTTTTTTGATTATATAATATCGTCTCTGTTCTGGCAGAACACACTAACTGGAGAAAACTAGTTTTGAGTAATTTGACTTTGAAGTTGTTAAAATGTTTGAAATGGTCTATCATGTGAGTTTATTAAGTAATCGTAAAAAGGATGACTTTAAAATAAAGACTGTTTATTTATTAAGAACGTTTCCAGACGGTAAAGTTTGAAATAAGGAACATTTTGGTATAACTAACTCAATATGTAATTTTTTCGAATTATTGTCTTCTGCCAGAACAGTGACGATATGTCATAATACGTAAGTATATTATATTATGATGTTTATTATATTATATAAATTATGTATCAGTATCGTGCGGTACCTTTTGCTTGTAGGGATAATATACTACATATTATTATTATCATGTATGGATACTATCCGTGGCTTTAATTTTTAATTTTGCCTCTACGTGCTCCTCACTCCCGTGAGTAGGTACTTTTAAGTTAAAGTCACGTAAATTCGGTCATAGGACATTTAAGTGCATATGAAGTCTTGGGTAACTGGTCCTGAGAATAAAAAAATGGATACAAGTCTGTTTACTGAAAGCCAGGCGAGAACAGCGGCAATTTTCACAAAATTAATGAATTCAATAATGATAACCTAACCGTCCTAACCTAACCTAACAATTAATAATCCAATATATCGTCTATATTCAAAATTTGTTTGCCGTTGGCTTCCACTAAATAGACAAGAACCAAAAAATGATGCTTCACACAAATGTAAGGTCCCGTGATACACGCGATTAAGACTGGGTGTGGTCAGGTGGGTATATTAACTTTACATATCCGTGGCTTTATTCAATTGATTTTCTCATAGGTACGCTGAAATACTAAAAGTAGTCTAAAAGTCAGAAGATATCTATATTTCGCTACGTAATTTTTTCAAGTTATAAGTACGCTGTGTAAATACGAACTCTGCCATTCTTGCTAGCGTTGACCTATGTGTCCTTCATAAGTATAGTATACATCGGGAACATCAGTTGTTTGTTATTCCAAGGTTCAGAACTAACATGCCATTGGTAATGGCAATTGGGCGGTCAATAACTTTGTTCAGGATGCTGGATAAGATAAATTACTAACTGTATTCAGGATTGCTTCGGATATTGATATATTTAACATACCTACGTGGACGTTGTTAAAATGAGGTCTGCGCCCTGCGATCTACTTATCTCATTTGGCGGACTTCCATGTAGGTACTTCTGTATTTATTGTATTATTGTATTTATTCTTTACTAATATAGATTCTATTTTTTTTATTTTTAAGTACTGTTTTAATAACTATTCCTCTTATGTTTTTCCACGTCATGTTGTAAACGTCTTGAATTTGTAATTTGTAAAGTTCAATATATTTATTTGAATTTAAACTAATTCATAGAACATACCAGTCTTATAAATGTGCATATTTTTCACTGTAAAAATCTTTGATTGTTCTTCATTTTCCACCATTTTGTAATATGCCACATCTAAACAATGCTCGGCCTACCTAGCCATATTCAGCATCATTGTCATTCGAATTGATGAATGGCACTAGTTTTTTCGAAAACTTTTATGAATATCCGCCGAAACTAGTTTTGAATCGCTTTCTATCAGCTAGATAATGTTATATAGGTACGGTAGAGTAGAATTCTGTGTGGATAGGACGTAGCAAAAGGTTTCTCATAAATAAAATTCTTTATTCTCACTGTCCGTCCCTACGTTCAGACATATCCATGGGCGGCTCTACCTCAGGGGTATGTAGGGATCATCCCCACATCCATATCATGTCAAAAAAAAATACGTCAGATATTTTTATTAATGGACATAATATACCTATTTTATTTAAAATATGAACTACTAATTAACTCATTTAGTGCTAACTAGGGAATCCAATCCCGAGCCAAAATTCTGATCCCGGGATTTCGGGATTACAATTTGACAATCCCGGGATCCCGGGACTGGTCCCGGGATTGACATTTTTTCCATTGTTAAGATAATTTTTTTATATTTACAAATAACATTGATGAAATCGGTCAAAAATAAATCTAGTATAATTTATACTATTTAAGACATTTATTGTTAATATTGAATACGTTCAATCTTGGAAATACACAAGTTTAACGGAGTAAATAATATTGTAATTTAAATAATAATGTGAATTTAATAGGAGATTGCTGTTTCTGATAGTAAAGACTTAAAGAATGGATTAGCGAGATTTAAAATAGTTAAGCAAATAATCATGGCGTACTTATGGCATTTCCGCTTCATAAATCTAATTAGTCAGACAAATATAAACTGCCGTAAATCTTATGACAATCTTTCCATTTTTAATAATTTATGTGAAAAAATAAAATGAATCGGCAACCTACACATGGGTATAAATCAAACTTCATTCAAACTCAGTTTATTTCTAATGTAGTTTTTTTTTTATTAAAAGTATTTTTTCTGTTATATTTTCGCTTTTATTTTATTTTCCATAAAAATTGATAAAAAATCAATCCCGAAATCCCGGGATTATGTTTATCAATCCCGGGATTCATAGGTATCGAAAATAGCTCGGGATCCCGGAATCCCGGGATTGGAATCCCTAGTGCTAACACCGCGACTGGCGCGGTTTGGAGCAATTGGCCATTTGATATAATTAACGTGTTATTTAAATGTGGTTAACTTCAGCAGTGATTGTGATATAAATTATTTATTCTATCTATCTAAATCCGTGACTATTTTATAGAGATATTTATTATTATTATACAAATAAATCAAGTAATGTTTGTAAAATATTATGTAATAACATCATGATGATTACGCGGTATTAAAATAATTAATTTAATTAAATACGGTCTATTTCACGGTGACACCTATGTACAAATCTCGTTCCATAAAAGATGCGAACGCATTAGCGTTAGTAGGTATATGTATACTGGGGAGCGATTCAAATAACCCCTAGGTTAGTAAAAAAGCTAGCTGTATGTCGTTCTTCAAAACCGATAATGGTAAGTCTATACTAATTATTATTATTGATTAAGTTAATATTTTTAAACACGTTTTTTCGATGTGGTAACGACTCAGATATTCATATTATTTATACTGAAGTATAATCACCTAGAAAGTCGTCGACCCGCCACTTCACATATCATTATATACCGAATTATAATTATTATTGTATAATATCATCCAACTATTTTTTTAGAAGACGCACTTGGGCCATTTGAGTACATACCTAGAATAATATGCTATCTATTCCGTTTTTTCAGGCATCTTTATAATGTGGTTTATCTTAAAATGTACTTACTTTGAAATTGTGATCACAAACAATATTATAATAATAGGTATGTAATTATCAAGTTTATTATAATATCTATGTTTCTAATTAAATATAATATATTATTGAATAATGGAAAATATCTGATACATGATAATTATGTCGTTGTTTATAATATAGCTATTATACTGTTTATGAGTAGTAGGTCACAATAACAATAAATATTTATTATTTTCAAGATACGTATAGATTTTTCACTTCATAACGAACACTATTGATTGAAGACAATATAATAATATGATTTCTCATTGAGTATGCAACTCTATTAAGACTCAGAGGTCATCATAGCAAAAGGTTAATTGAGGTTGTCCTGCTTAGTAATATATTATTATCAATGATTTCAATTAAAAAGTCAATCGGTGACGGAATGAGCACATGTCATGATAAAATTGTTTATTCAAGAAAATGCATTTTTTTAGATGTCTGTGCGGAACTAAACAATATAATACAGACTTCACGCATTTCTACATCAGGCACGTTCGACTTCAAGTAGGCTGTGATCCACTATCAAGTTCTAATATCAAAAATGAAAGTGATCTACAAATTCAGTTTTTCCCAAACTTTTTCTGCGATGGAACACTTCGTAAATCCTTAAACTTTAACAGAACACCTTGTTTATTTTGTATTGTATGTGAATAATACAGTGTCAATATAATTAAAAAAACAATGGCATAAAACAATAATTCAGTATTTATTTTTAAAACGTAACACATAAAAATAGAAGTGAATAAAGTTCTAAAAGAGTTCGATGATTTTGGGTCCTTGAATTGAAAATCATCTTGATATCAGGCATAATATTAGAAAGTTGAATACGTTTTTATCTGGTGTCGCATCAAGCCTGTTCCTGGACTTTATAATAAGAAAATCCCGCTTCACCTGTCAATATGAAATCAAACATCTTTGAATTTTTTGCAGCCGTTGTAGTTAATTAACACCTATTCACATTCATCACATAGTTTAGGAAACCCTGATCTACATAGCCCCACAAAGGTGCCTGACATGGCGGTTCGGGTTGGCTAGCTAAGTAAAATTACCAGAAGACGAAAGACAATTGTATTGATTATTGACTTTTGTTTTGTTCATACAACTATTATTTTATTATATTATACAAAATTACATTTTCATCAACCAGACTTTTTGTTTTGTATTCTACCTACTATAGTATTCAAACAATATGTGCTACCAGTGTTTATGTATGCGTTAAACATGGAGTTTTAATATAAGAATTTCACAGCTATTTCCGGTACTGCCATAATGATTTTTGCATATAATATCGTCTCAAGTAGACGGATCATAAAATAAACCACGTAGGTATATCACATGATGCAGGCGCGAACGGTACCTACCCATCAAGTGCCAAGTTAAGGAGGTGAGAAGTGAAAGCCCCGACCAGTGGCCCGACACACCGATAGATTTTGAGGCTCCCTACGATAAAAAATGACAATTTTGAGTGCATGATTTCTACTGTAAAAAATATAGGTACTTATCTATATAATATTGTGTATTTGTAACTTATCCCACAAATTGCTGTCTCTTAGCAACGCATGATTTGCCGGCTCTCACATGACGACACTAATTTTAACATTGTTGAATTATAGTTGAGCATTTGTTCTGTGAAAACTATGTCGATATTATTAAAAATATACAGAGCTTTATATAAATTTTGGTATGATTCAATAATTTTATGACTGATTTGAACTGTTTGGAGGCCCCTTTTAAAATTACCTGACGAATCGGTGGCGTCGTTTGCTTTAAAGAAACTCATCCCTGGCCTGACACCATGACTTTTCGTGTAAGTATACGGATCGTCGGAAGTAGACGAATCACAAAAGAAAGTGCGTCTCTTTAATTATATATACAGATTCAATCACAGTACCCGGTCAATATATTAATTTTATCGTAAATAATTGCATGCAGTATGCACTTAACTTAGAAGGTCCTTGTGCAGTACATTGGGTCAGACTATAAATTGATTGAAGTAGAAAATAATATAGATAGGTAGTGTAAATCTGCTGCAGTCGTGGGATTTGAAGCCACCGAACCTTTTATGCTCCTATGCTCCATTGTAGACGCATTATTAACAGTGCCAACTATTAAACGTTACAAATCTAGTTGTTATCAAATATCACTATTAAAATTAAAAAAACACTAAAAATTGTCTATGAATTGAATAAAATTAGTGTTGCAAGATACTATGTATTTTAAACCTTGATAATAAAATAATGAGTATTATAAAATCGTAAATACAGATTTAAAACACTTAATATAGCTATTAATAATTACAATCCCGAATGTGCCATATTTTTTGCAATGTAACGCAATCTGTCGTAATATTTCAACAGTTATTTATCCTTGAAATATTGGATAAAAAAATATAGGCACAACTCATTCATCTCAAAATTGTATATCAACTGTACTAAAATATATCGGTGATCTGTTTGAGAAAACAACACTTTAATTTATTGCCTTGATAATTATTGTACCGCTATGGTTAAACTTTTTATGCCACAAATTCAAACTTAATTTCATTCAAGGACAACATGGCAATTTGTTTGGTGTTTATTTTACATTTTGAAATTTATTCAACGAAAATTACACAAAAAAGGCAAGCAGTTCAGTGAACACGATGCTGGAAGCACTTAATCAGAAATATTCAAGTAGGTACATTTATTATACAGTTTAATGTATTTATTACTTTGACAAAAAATATATAACTTACAAACGATAGTAAGGAATGTAGATACTTAAGTTGTTCTGTAAATATTTAGTAAGTCAAATGGTAAGCATTCTTATAGTAAACCTATAAAATTGAACATTATCTATTGACTGAGCATAACTTGACGAAAATTTTATTTAAATCCTGTAATATTATAACGTATTTTTTTAATAGTACCTATCGATTTTAGAAAATTCACTTGAGTCCAATTGATTTTACCTAACTACTAATATTTATAGAAGTTGATTTGCGTTGGATTTAGTATATAACTGTTATGTTCTAAAATAAGGCAGACCCTCAATAAATAAATAATATTATTTTACGATATTGTAATATGTACTTATGTATAGTTAGTATGAGTTGTACAATAAATAATTTAATTTGTTTAGGAAATTCAGCGTTTACTTCTTGGTTATTCATGATAATTTATAAAAGTAGTGTATCAATTAGTTGTAGGTATATAGATTGCACTTTATTTTGTAGTTACACACTGAGAGTTTGTATTAGTTCAGTGTCACGTTACCGGTTGGCCAACTGAAGGTTGAAAGGAAGAACAGCGAGTCCTACAAGAAACGCACAAACTGGCATACTTACCCATATTTCAATTTAAATTACACTGCACTTTGTCTTAAAATTTTAAACTCAGTATACATAGTGAATTATACATATTATTAAGGGTAGGCAGGCCCTCAATACGTCGTTTTTATTGTACAGATTCATTTTGTTAAATGATATAACATCACTGCCAAGACACAGTATAAAATCTCCTGTGTAATTTTATAAATAACATTTTTATTTATTATTTTTTTTAACGTGACTTGATCATCATATTACAAAGATGTTGAATACACCTTGAAACCTTTTTCAATATTGTTAATGGCTCTGCTGTTCAGTTTAACACTGGTTATGCTCTACTGCCCCAGCCTTGGCCGATTAAAATGTACGAAGAAACTCAAGTAGTAAACATCCTACAAAATTAATCTTAATAGCATATTGTTCATTATAAAATATATTACAATGAAATTCAAAACTTTTGTCTAGTCTAAAAATGGTGCCCATGAAATAAATATCAATGGTCAATATTGTGTTTAATGTTAAAATACAATTTACCGACTACCAGGATTGACAATTTCGGGATTCAGAATTCCGGTATTTTCGGTAATGCGTAACGAACTGTTTGATTCCCGGTGAGGTCACGACAGGTACCCACATCTTTTCTCAGAGCTTGAATGTTTCTATGCTACTACTAAATAACTATTTTTAATTTCTCTACTACTGTCATTGGGCTACGTGAGATCTTCTAATGTTTTAAACAAAAAATACCAAAGTATCCAGCATTTTCGGCGTCGGTATTACTGATTTTTTTAATGTTTGTACATACCATTTTAGTGAACTAAAAATATAACGAAAGGAAAAGTAACAATAATTATATAATATATGAAATGGATGTCGACTTTATTCTAATATTGACAGGACGATTACTCTATTTTTTCTGTTTAATTTTAAAAGTATGTTAAATTTGATATACCTATATATAATATTTATTAAATATTTAACGATTGTTACAATACTAAATTTTCTGAAAAATAATACGTATTAATAATATTATACTTAGCTAATTATAAGTAAATACATATTTTTCCAGGATTACGGCATAAGCTTTTTTATAGTACCTAAGTACCTATATTCAGAAAATACGTCTAAAATTATTATAGTTTGGTACAAATACGTGCTGAAAAAATACTTCCGTCAATCAAACATAATCCCAAAGTCCCGGTATTAATACTTGAGAAATGTGCTGTTATTGGATTGAAAATTACATAATTACGTTCTTAACTAACAATGTGTCATGCTTGTCAGTAAGGAAATAAAGTAAAGATTATTTTTTTAATCGAGTATTATAATTATTATAATATTATACCAGTAGTAAGTATTCTAGTGTTAATACGGTGTTTTAGCATATTTGTTTATTTTTGGCGTAGGCTGTACCTACTTCATTTTGCAATATTATTATTATATCAATCGTTTCAATAAATTAACATGAGGCATATTATTATTTACTTCTACAATACAAATACCTAGCTTATTATAGTTACTATCTACAATACCAGAATATATTATTTGAATGACAGTAATGATATATTATTACAACATAGATTACGTTAATTTAACAAATAATAGTTTAAAAAACGGTAGCTATTTAATATATAAGTGATAGGAATCAAAATTACATATTAAGTATTTTGGATAATTTATAGGTAAGTATGGTTACTTCTACACGTGCACCGCTATCTACTGCCTTAACTCTACATATTATTATATTAAAATAGTATCCATTCTTTCACAACCTTATCCCAGCGAGAAAAAGTGATTTTCCGTTATAAGTCATTTTGAGTGAAAAGTGATTTTCAATTTTGGAAACAAATTTCACAGCCGTATCGTAGTTATACATTATACAACTAGGTACAACCAGTGTTGCCAACTGTCATTCATAAAAATGTGCCAGAATGGATAAGAAAATAATCTGGATGGCAGAAATATTAGATTTTCTTAAAATTGAAAAAGTGTAAGTATATAACATTAATTATTTTATTTATAAGATAATATTATAAGGCACAAAAGACCAACAACATCTGGAGTAATTAATATTGGGCGAAAAACGCTATATTTAACGCCATTTACCACATGCAAATTTTGCAAGCTAATACAATATACACCCGCTCAAAAATTCTAGATCTACAACCTAACCTCTTCTGCACATCTGATCTAAGCTACTTAATGTACCTACAATATAATACATGTCTTGGATCAGTGACTGTCAACGATGCTTTACACAAGAGCCAAGTAATTATAAAATGCCAACATCTTTTTGAGGGTCGGTATTATAATATACGAGGGGCGTTCATTAAACCACCTACCTCGGCATGAAAGCGTTGATAGATCAATGTGATTTATTTGATATATTTTCGTGGTGTAGATTTTCTTACTTACATTACATTAAATCATCATGTTCGATCCTGAGAGGATCATAAATGAACCTCCACAGAGTGGAGTTTGTATTAACTTTTTAATAATAAAAAAACTATCGACCAAGGGGAGGGTACTTGATGGTATTTGAATTTAATTTCTAATGGATTTGAGTTTTGTGCTATTCTATTTGAGTCGGTTTTTTGCGATCCGGGTTTCACCTTTCGGCATCTTCAGGCACAATGCGCAATCGTCATTATTTATTTACCATTGCTGAGTGCGCATAGCACCGGAAGACGCCGAAAGACGAAAACCGGCTCGCAAAAACGACTCAAATGGAATAGTACAAAACTTAAATTCTTCAGAATTTAACATATTTTTGTTGTACGATAAACGATTGCCAGCCACTTCAGGTCAACATATTAGGTCCATACTCTGACTGCAAACAAATAAGAGACAAATGCGAATTTGTATAAGCCGACATGTTACCAATAGAGGCGATGGACCGTCGTAAATCCCACTCGATCCCGCTAAATCAAATCGTAAACGAAAAACGACCCACGTAGTCTGGTGCGTAAGGCATTTGCTTCTTATACTTCACATATCAAGTTTAGGTGTTTCCGAGACTGTTTCACTGCTATTACTACCTACACTACTGTATCACTTCTACTACACTTCTGCAAATGGGCCCGGCCCAGTGGCATGTTGCAGTGTGAAAAAAAATAAAACATTATTATAACAGCTTATTGGCGGATACAGCTAACAAGATATATATTCATGTATTAGGTAAGGGGTTTGTTAGTATATATGTAGAAAAAAACTTTCAACGCGTAATTGAGTATAATGTCATTAATAAGTGATATTAATATCAATACTAGTATTAGGATAAAAATTATAGTAATACTATCAGCTTCGTATTTGTAAACACATCGATATAATAATAATTATTATTTTTACAATTGGCTTAAAAAACTCGTTTATCTTTTTTATCTCTTATATAAATTATAACTCAAAATGACCTCGCACTATGTTCTCAAACAGCTCAGTGTTTATTCGTGAAGAATTTATCAAACAAACGCAAGTGTTTATTTGCAATAATGTTTGAGCAGCGTATTCTCAAGACGTCTCTGGCTTCCACATTATTATTTTCCGCACACAAACAAGTACTCGAGTAATCCAAGGTGACGACGCCTTTAATGTTTGAAAGTACTATTACTATACAAAAAAAAAACCAACAAAATAAACCGAGATCGATAATAAAATATTTACCCATCGCTGCACGTTAACGTATCACAGTGAATAAGAAAAAATATTAAATGTCACATTCATCATTACAACATAAATAATTCGCTTTATTTTACAATACGGAAACTTGGTAAAATATGAGAATATGTGACTGAGAAATGGGTGGAGGTTATGAAAGCTTTGTAATAATTATTATAATACGGTTGTGTGAATCTCCAGATTCTTCATAGAGCAAAAGTTTAAACGCTAGCATTTTCCGACGTTTATCATGAGTTGGCATTGAATGACTTTCTCAAATTCTAGTAAATTCAAGTTTAGAGAAAGGACACAAGGTTCTAGTAAGGATCAAATGCCGTTTAAAATAACGACGTATCAATATTTCTGGACTTTCCATATAACGACAAAGTGTCCGGTACGTTTTGGGATTTTGTACTACAGGGCCAGGAACAACTTATTTTTAATATATTTTCAAACTTAAGAGAGTATTTTCGCCAAAAATATAGTACACAAACGCACACATATTTTTATATCGTACCTACATAGTTCGTTGACCAAAATGTCAATTAAATTACTAATTGTAATACGGTTTTCAATACTGGTTATATTAAAGGTATACATGCAATAAGATATCATGCCAATCGAAAGCATCAGTTATCTTAATTTAATTCAATTACATTACAATCTCTTAACTATGACTTTTTTAGCTTTAATTTGGCAACTACAAATAATTAATGATCGAATAATAAAATCGAACCAGTAACCCATGGAACAATATGTGAGTACTCTCGCCTTCACTCAAACGTGGGCGCCGAATAAACCTTTTATAATCTAACATACAAACGACGAAAACACTCCCATTTGTGTGTGCAAATAATGTATTTTCGGATGTTGTGTTTATTTTTCAAATCATATCGCGGTTTTAAAAAATTCGACCTTGTATTTTGACAGATGACGTTTATTCATTATTTTTATTTGTATGACATCCTTTTCAATTCTAAAATTAACTTAAACGAAATTTTAATTGCGCCCGTAAATGGTTGTATTGACAAAAAGATAACTTTTCTAACAAAATTAGCAATAACCTTGTTTTATGATATTATCAACTTACTGTTTTTATTTAAAATTAAAAGCCTATGATTATCACTCTTATCTTATTTGAAGAGTTTTTTAATGTTTACAGATATATAATTAAAGTTAATATATTATAGATATGCGTGTAAAATATAATTAGTTGCAAGTACACTCTTATTGAGCAGTTACTTCTTTTTCAGTTAAAGTAACTGAACCTGTGGGTCTATTCTATACTTATCGAACACTAAATTGATAAATAGTATCAAACTTAGGGCAGGTTTGTATCAAAATATTAGCACTTATTGTAACAATTACACGAAGCTGGTTTTTATTGTTGCAATAAGTGCGATATTTTAACAGCAGCAAGATAGGTGCTGTTAAAATATAGCACTTATTGCAACAATAAAAACCAACTTCGTGTAATTGTTACAATAAGTGCTAATATTTTGATACAAACCTACCCTAAGTTTGATAATATTTATCACTTTAGCGGTCGATAAGCATAGAATAGACCCACTGGTAGAATGAGGGATACAGGCCCATGACAAGACAATAGATTAGTACTTCTTGTTGGGTGCGGTTGTGAAGCAACCACTGTGTATGTTCTGTCGAATATTGTGGTGGTTATGTTATAAGTACGACACATATGACTATACATACGATATATTATAAAAATCCAGCTTAGTATTTACGATAAAATAATATATGGCTAAAATAATTTATCGGAAAAACACGTGTCTCTAAATTTGTCTCTGATTGGATATAATTTAATTAGCATAGTCTTTTCGCAGCATGTACTTACCTACCACCTAAATCCATATTGTTAGATATTTGCTTACATTATATTATTGTACCTAACATACAATAATAATTAACAGCTGAGTCTAAGAAAGCCAACAAATACGTCAGATCAACTAATTATATTGTCTGTCCACTGGGTTTCGAGACATTTAGACCCTGGGAACCGTCAGCTTTGAAGACGGTAGCTGAGATCGGTCGTTGTTTGACTGATAAAACAGGTGAGTACTGACACAGTAAAAAAAAACATAGAAATCTAAAGAGGTAATGCAGTCACTGTTTTAGGTACTCTTGAGGTATTTATTATCCAGGGGACTGCAGAAGGTATTTTATATACTTGTGGAAACTTAGTAGATTAATAGTTTTATACTTCATTAATTTTTATTGGTTTATATATTATAATATACTTACCTATATCGTTTAATTGTACATCTTTTGTCACTTATTTTGTTTTACTCCTTTATTATTTTTAATGTTTATCTATATAATTTATTAATTCTCTATAAAATTTTCAATGTAGGTAATATTATAATATGGAACTGTTTGTTCGAAATAAAAAAAATTGGAATACAATACATTAAAATTATTTTTTCTTTGGAATTATAATACTTAAACGATTGTTATTTTTTATTGCCCAATTATTATAAAAATAATTTTACATTTTCGCTAATAATAGGTAATAAATTCATAAATAGACATTTTTTTCTCACGAAACAAAATATCGAAGGAGATATTAGAATGTTCGAATAAATATTTATTTTTTTGCAAAATGTCCTTGACACCCGTTATAAATATTTTTAGGCGTGCATAATAATAATATATATAGTAACCTGTCCACGAAATCATCTCTTATTTTCTCTTCCAGTATCGAGTGTAAGATAACATTAAATTTTATTTCTTTGTAAAAAAAATTAATGCCCTGCAACACAAACAATTTATAATCGCGACATCTTTGGATTGCACAGAAATAAACTCTGTTCAGACAAAAATGGAAGAAAATATTATTTCATGCGCATGCGAATTTTTGCGCAGTTTTTAGATAGGTAGGTACATACCCATAATATCTTTAAAAACATTACAAAAAATATAATTGTGATACAGCTAATTTTTTCTTTTAATTCAACTAATCATTTTGAAGTCTTCCCTTTTCAGATGACATTATATACCTAAGTAAGTAAATACTGAAATTATTTTGTTAGCCTTGCTTTTTAGCATTCATTATCTTTTATATAATAAATAAAATAGTTCAGTGGTTTCCCTGCGCAATAATACAATTATCATCGAATGCCCAGTCCATAGTACCCATTGTTTTTTTACACTATTGCCACTTCTTCAAGGATATGTTGTGGTATTTACATTATACATACAAAGGCCTTGAAAAGACAAAAGAATAAATCCTTTTTGTTACTCGTATTTTGATAAGAATTTCTTTTACCTACTAAATAATATTATATTATATTGAAAACAAGTCCAATTATAAACAGATAAGTTACTGTATGTTCATTGAACCAGGCTTATTTGCAAAGAGTTCGAAACTACAGAGATTCATATGAACTGTTGTGTTTAGTTTTGTTGTTGATAATATAATAACTGAATTGGCATTTATAAAAAAATATATATTTTATATGTTGTTTTTACTTCTAACAGTGCGGTTACAAACATACATACATATGACTGCTTTGAGATATCTTTATCACGTTATGTACGTACGACATACTTAGTGCTTTTTTTTCGATGTCTTTATGGATACCTCGCATTTACTATCGAGGTTTCTTTAAGGAATTTGGCACGCAAACTACTCTACTTGAATCTAGTCAAATGAAAATTGTGCCGGCTGAGAAAATATGCCTTATTGAAAACTATTCTTCTACCCGCTTCGGGTATTGCTAATTTGAATTCGGCCAGGGCCTATGAAACCGCCTTGCAAAAACCCTGTAAAATTGTATGTGATTGTTCAAATAAATATCGTAAATAATTGGTTTTACGTAATAAGGATTTTTTATTATCTCACTGAAGCCCTGGCAAATCAATCTTAGATCATAAAAGTATGATGTTGGTCAAAATAATGAAATACTTATTAATCTAAAATACGAAATATTTTGCAGTTAATTTGATCATAAAATCTTATTAACATTATTGTACAGTTTCACTTTCATATATTTAGACTCCATCTCTATAGCTGATGTTTAGAATAAGGCTTCCTTTAAAAGTTTTTCTTTATTTACCATAAAAAGACTTTCGTGTATTTAGAGACCTAATACACTTAATGTCATCACAGTAATTTTGCACGTTGCACCGTATATGTATTATGTACAATGTACATGCATGACGATAACTATCATTAACTGGAAAAAAATATCAGGTGGCACTGCCACCTGTCAACATTCTTGTCGATACGCTCAAAATTTTAATATTATAAGCAAAGTTATTTTCTGTAGGTATCACTATTGTTAGCCCAAGAACGCGTCTATATGAATACGAATATGGATTGGTTTGGTTGCTATCTATTTCGATAAGGCCGATGTATCTTACATGTTTCATTAGTATTGTCTTTAAATAGCTATTTTATTTATAAAAATAACGAAACATTGATACAATGCAGCGAAATGCATATACGTGACTAAGCGACAAATCGAAGCACGTATGAGAGGGATGCAACGTGGGTGTTATATTTATGCGATCGCACAACAAAGACGCAAACTCTTTCGAAATGCAAATATAAGTGCATCAGAGAGAGATAGCTTATGCGTTACAGACTAAATCAAGACAAATAATATATATTGTCATTAGAGAGACAATTATATAAAAGAATAAAGGCATAAGAGTTTATTATATTGAACGCACTATAATTGAGTCGAATGCAACCGCCAACAATCCACTTCGACTTTATTGGAAAAACAAAACTATAAATATGTCTTCAAGCGAAGCGTGATCAAAAGATCTTAACCGAATGAAATAATTCTCCAGCAAATGTACGCCTTATGAGAACCGTTGTTTAGTGGTCAAATTCGTCCGGAGAAAAATTTAAAGCTACTGAGCAATTAGGTTGAAGTAGGAATAAAAATTTATATCCACAAAAGGCTTGTTTCCAATTTAAATGTGGCAATAGACTTTTTTATAAAACCGAAGGCGAATCGAACTTGCGGATCTTTTGAACTAATGAAAATAATTTTCACTTATTTTTACGATCATTTTGAATGAGTTTTGTTTCTTTAAGTCATTTTTCTTTTTCTGAATTATTGAGAGATAAAGAAACTCTTGATTTTACATGTATTTTCAAAAGTTTATGTAGTGTAGTAATAAGTAACAACATTTATTATTAATTCGTCACCTCAATACTAGATAACTCTGATTTGGTCATTGTTGGGAAAATGAAATTTAAACTTTACTTGATTAACATAAATCTAGGCTATAATTTATATTTAAAATAAAAATGGAAATTTGTGCTTGTCTAATTGGAAGCAATTAAATATTGTTCAATTGTATGAAAAAATATTGTATATAGATATATTATTTTATTTATTTAATTCATTTATGGTTTTAAAGTTATCTAATATTTTCAAATACAAAATTAATACAGTTCCCATCAACTTCTGACTTACCTACCTAGTTTTATCATTTTATGAAGAATGAAATGTAGAATCATATTATTCAATATCTATCTTAAAAACAGTGAAAATGAAGTTATCTAGTTGTAGTATTGAGGTGACGATTTGTATCATATTTTACTACGTAGTGTGTTTCTACCTATATATAATTGACGTTTTAAGTGTGCTTGTAGGTATGTAAAAAAGAAATAGTTAAGTAGAAGATATAGTAATATTAATTCAACATATTGTGTTTACGCTGCAGAACTTCATTATAATGGGTATCGAACAGAGGGTTCCTTTATAAGTTTTGCTATCGATATTTTTGAAGAGGTTTTGAAGCTTGACATAGCTTCCAAAATTGTAGAAATAATATTTATTTTTACAAAATCATAAGTATTTGATTTAGAATTTAGATAAGATACCTACCTACTACACGATAAAATTTATATAAAAAAAATATTTTACCTATACATTGTATTCAAGGTGAATGTTTTTACAAAAACAATTTCGCAAACATACACTAAATAAAATTACCAGGTGACAGTTCCACCTCTCAACATTCTCTGTCATCTGTCAAACTTTTATGAGAGTATTCTAACATTTTGTTTTATTTCATGACCCGATTAAAATAAATGATTCCTTAACTTATTTGCGTGTCAGTTTATTTTTAGAATATAGAATATGTGTTTACGATGATTTTTTCTTACTTTACAAGTTTTAATACGACTTCTCTCTTATCTCATTTTTATCTCATGCGTCACAGATCAATCAAGACATTTATAATTATTGTATATATTGTAATAATAATAATAATTTGCATATATTATTATGTATTTCTATGTTCCGAAGAAATAGTTATCTTTCTGTTTCTCATTTCTCAGTTCTCATTTTTTTTTCACTATTAGCTGTCCAATCGCCTCAGTTCTAAGTCTTGTTTGGCGCTACATTTTTTTATAGAAGGTATTGTCAATTGCCATCAGAGATTATTTTATTTGGTTCATCTATCTAGCAAGATTTCCTCATCTCGCCATAAATTTCTTCTATGCTTTCACAAATCATCGGCTCTTCGTTATTTTTTTCTGGAAAATTGTTTGAAATGCCACACTCATTATCTTATACATTGTAAAGCGGCATTATTTTAGTTTATTAGAGTTGGTGTTACTTACAGCTTACAGGATTACATATTATTAGAGATTTTATTACACTAACGAAGCTTTCCCATAGAGAATGTCAGGTTTGTTATCGTAGAAATAACAATAATGTTGAATTGAATTTTTTAATTATAACATTTAAAAAAATGTACCTACATATTTAACGAAAGTATTGTCTATTTATTAAACTATTTCAAATTTAATTTAGTCACTGTAAGTGTAAATGCATATGGCATATTCGGCATAACCTGTAACTCCACGGAATCTCAGCGTTCTTGAAACTTGATAGGTTCCGATGAGCAAGTCATGTAACCAGAATGGACTGCGCTCAACCGCCGAAGGGAATCATGGATACCAGACCTGATGGTCGGAGGTCGATTGACAGGCCTTGACTCCGGTGGTTGGACGGTATCAAAGGTGATGCTAGAAACCTGGAGGCCACAGGCCTGAGATAGAAGGAGATGGAGGAGGCTAGGAGCTACCCAGGGTTGTTGGGCTACTTATGATGATGACGATGAAAGTCACTGTAAAAAATTCGTAGACAGAATTGTTGACAATGGACTTTGGTACGTTAAGAAATTTGAATAGATGCATTTTTTCTCAATATTTGAATCTGGCTCAAAATTAAACTCAAAAGTGTATTTTCACAGTAAGGCAGTATTTTAAAAAGTTTTCGGTGAATGCAGCGTAAGTAAAGTTGTCTGGAATATAGTTTTCTCATACTACTATTTATTCAAACGACCTCTAGACATCCTTCCTTATTGCAGGCTTTACTATAGCACACCGTTTCTGTTTTCTGTCCAATTTTCAAAGTGCAGATAAGAAATAATAATATTTTTTTCTTTTTATAGACAGATGAATTGAATCATTTTTTGTCAATTAAACTCAGGTAAGTTAGATATAATTCATATAGCTATTTCAAAAAATAATGTAAAAAACATGTATAATAAACATTGTATAGGTACCTTATATATATATAGGATCATGGCCTCCACATCCTGAAGCGGGCTCCCAGGCTAGGATCTTTGGTTGGGCCCTCTACCTATCGCTAAGGATAAAGGCAGTGTGACGCTCCACAGTAGATTTTTCCAAATGATTTACGCGGTAAAATTAATGTATATGTTTAGTGTTTTATTGTATATTTTAATACATCCATTTGAATTATGGAGATATCGAGTATTGATACACAATTAAAAATTGTATAGTACAACCACATAACTTCAAATAATAATACTACTCAAGGAAAATAGCGCCGCAGGCGACTTTTTTTACAGTTAAAGCAAATTTTTTATGTATGTTTATCTAACTTATGTGGTTGTCTCGCCTCGCCGGGCCCCTCCTGAGCCCGGACCCCCAGGCTAGAGCCCTGTCAGCCCCCCTTTATGGGGCCATGTATAGGATATACCAGCAAGGCAGGCCATGTGTGCAATGGTTGGACTGCGTCACGGGAGATTATTTAAGGATGCTCGGTCAAAGGAACTGGAGTGTCGGCGCTGGATCGTCTAGGATGAAGGAAGTTTCTGAAGGAGGCCAACACCCCAAGACCCGCCAAGGGTTGTAGTGCCATACATGATGATGATGCTTATGCATAACATTGATGTCATATTAACTACCTATACAATTTTCATTGTAGGTAGGTATTTTATTATGATCCTACTGAAAGTACTGAATTTGTAGATGAGAAGATTTTATCCATCAAACTACGATATTATTTCAAATATTCTGTGATTTATTTGACATAACCTCTTACTTGCCATACTATGATACAAATGTTTGAAATATAAAATGCAGTATTTACTATACTTACTTACTCTGTTTCTTACTTGCCGCACCTAAATGAAAAATAATATTTGAATCGCCATCGAATATCACAAATAAAGGAATGATTTTTTAAACGCAATGGATTGACTAGAGTTGGCAACAACATAGCATCAGCAACTATATCCCGGTTGAAATGAAAATGTTGCCATTTACATAGATAGGTATGCTGTGTCACTGAAGTCAGTGGCTAGCAGCCAAAGTTGTCAACTTAGCTAAATAAACCATAAAAATAATTGTATGGTAAAATAAATTAGACTTATTTTTATAGGTTCACAACTTTTGTCTCTGTCTTTATTTTTAAATTAATAACGAATAATATTTTTTGCCCGTATTAATGTTTATAACTCTCGTCGAAAAGAAGCCATTTAATATGAAAACTACTGGATTTTCCTTACTTCCCCTAAGTCGTGTAATGTATAATAAAAAAAAACTTATAATTTTGATACGTGTACAGTAAAAAAAGGTCACCTGTGGTGGAATTTTATTTAGTAGCTGATGTACATATACACGTAGCAATATTGTGCTAAAGTTTTTCCATTATCAATTGGTCAAAATAATATAATATGACGATGACCAATGGCGATTTTAAAACATTGTATTGGCGGATTACGCCTTCCACTGGGAAAAAGGCTGCCGAGCAAGCCTTGCTGCATTATACACAGCTCTACGATCGTCTTTCAATATCAGTGACGTCCCGTGGGGGTAGGCAGATTGAGCGTCGCTTGGCGGCGGCACTTACTCGAACGACGGCAATCGAGGAGAATCATTTGGAATATATAGAAATAACTACCTAAACTTAGTAATAACGATTTTTTTTCAACCATGTCCGATCCTAATAAGATCATATGGCCTTCACAGAGTGGAGGTTTGTATAAACAGATTTTGTTTTTACCAGAAATGGATGTCAGCCACTTGCTCAACCTATTAGATCCATAGTCTGACTCATACGCAAATTGAAAAACAACATGTCTAGTTACCATACCCAGGATTCGAACCTGGGACCCACGACGCTATAGGCCGACGCTTAAGCGGCGCGGTCATCGTGGGTATATCGAAAATATCTTTTCATTAAAAAATCGGCTCACTGGTTTTATTGGGTCCGTGATATCTAGTTTATTTCCATTGCCCTTCGACGTCCTTGGTGACCAGAGACGTCACGTGCAGATTTGCGAATAATTAGTCTGATATTTTGTTAGTAATGTATCCAGACAACACATTTCTTAGATATTGGACTCATGAAAGGATGCTAAAAATACTGTATAAACAATGAGGCGACATTTTGGCGCTGGCTAGGGGCGGCATTTTGTCTAGGGACGTCACTGTTCTATATGCACATTATTTTGTTGTTCAAATCTACGTTTGTTGGCAAATAAAAAAAACCTTTGGAGTAAAGAGGCTAATTATATTCACAAATTAGATCTATAAAAGAGTGTACCGGCGATTTTCTGTGTGTTTTGCACATTAAAGTCGCGCGTATGTACACAACTCGTAAAGAACGGCCGTAAAAAGCGGTGACCGTGAGTGAACAAAACGCCGGATTTTATATTCACCATTTTGATAAACATAAAATGTAACAATGGGAGATATAAAATAAAACAACACTCGTAGAATAGAGATACGGCTGAGACACAAATAAACATATGAGGCATACAGTGGCACAAATATGTGAACATATAAAAACGTAAAGCAACTCACTATGTTATTTCAAAGCAAAAATGTTAAAATTATTTATGAAGTAAATACCTACTGATATAACTACATACCTACTCCATAAATTCCTAATATGAACATCATCAAATTTAATAGATAACCAGTTTCATCGTCCTACGATGTTTTCGTTGGGGTTTTGAATCAATTTTTGATGCCTTCAGAATACTGCAAATATTGATCATTCATGTCTCCATTTTACTCTTTTATCATGTTCTATATTCGATTGTACAATTAATTGTTTGTTTAACCTAATTGCTCTTAGGATGTATATCTCCAAAAAAATAATTCAATATATTAAAAAAAAAAACACCTTTAGGTAATTTATAAATCGGTGTTCCGGAGATTTTAAATTTCATAATAATTTCTTCTATAATTTTTGATTATCTAAACCAGCGATACTCAACCTGCGGCCCGCGGGGCACATGCGGTCCTTTAAGCTTTTATGTGTGGCCCGAAACACATTTATTATCAGGAATTTCGTATATCTTGAGATTCGTTTCGACTTTTTCGACACCTGAAGAGGATTGTCATTATGGTCCACATCAGATCTCGTATAAGAGTGTTGTTATTGCACACGATTAATTTAAAAAACACGCATAATTTTTTAAATCTCAAAAATGTTTTGTAAAAAAGGGGGCGTTTCATGATTTTTTTCGTCACACCAGTAGTGATGCGGCCCGCGTTACTTTACAAATATATGTAAGTATTTGGCCCGAAGAAAAAAAAAGGTTGAGTACCATTGATCTAAACTTATGCAAGAACCAGTTATTCCAAAAAATATATATCGAGTATAGTTACTTACATTCCATATTATTTAACAAGGTTTTTTTTACTAATGAGTTGAATGAGAATACCTACAGAGTGTGATGTCAGTGTGTTCCATCTGATAAATATAGATACCTGATATCAGACCGGACACACGAACCCTGGAATCCCTATAGTATCCATCAATTATTTTGAAACCGGAACCCTTAATTCAAATCCCTTAATTATTGATAACCTCGAACTGGAACCGAACCTGAAAAAACGAGTTTCTGATAGCTCTGAGGAGTTGTAAATAGTAATGTAAGTAGTAACTTAAATTTATCGAAAGCTACAATATAAAAATATTAATGAAATCAGTACTGAATTATAAAACATATTATATTTTCTATATAAAATGAAAATTTTGTCATATTGTTTTTATGATAATATCATTTTATAAATATTGATTGACAATTTATTGGAGTGTGTCCGGAAAATTGTACATAATATAATATACTTAGAGGCCATCCATGGAGTGAAACCGTATTCGGTTTCGAACCGTATGCCATACTAAATTTATGATTTCTGTTCATGGAAATATATTTTCATAAAGTTAAATATTTAAAGAATCTGATCGTACCCGTTTATACCATACACTTACACTTAAAACTTGATAAAAACATATTTTCATGAACATAAGTCATAAGTTTAGTATGGCACACGGTTCTAAGCCGCATACGGATTCAGTCCATGGATGGCCCCTTATGCAGTTGGCCGTATACATTATGGCGGTATTCGAAGGGATTTAGTCTCCTCACAAGTGTCTCCCAGTGACACCTCTCCCTAACAACCTTCTTCAGTTTCATGGAAGTTCCATATTGCTCCTGTTCTCCATACAGCCAATTCATCTCTGACTTAGTAGGTACTTATTATTTGGATGCCAGAAAAAGCTTCATTATGACTTAGGTCACACATGTTGAATAAAGTATAGCAAATGATAATACCTAAATCAGTAAACACATTTGAGAATAAAACATAATTTTATTGTTAAAATATTCTCTTATCCCGCCTACACAAATTATTATTAGGTACGTGTGCAGTAAACAAACCGGTTAGTTCCACCGGTATTGCCAGAAGAAAAGAAAAACATTTCAGTATTCGACCCAATACGACCATATTCCTAATAAATAATAAAATTATGTCTAAACACTTATTTTTTACACAATACATTTTGTAAAATGGATATTTATATTTCTGTTCAATTGTGCTAAAACTATTAAAATACATTACATCAATAACATGTTTTCCAGTGGCACACTCAGGATTTAATATTGGGAGGAGCCCAGGGAGGAGAATGTAAATTAGTCCCATAGGCTCTTTTTCTTCTTCTTATAATTATTTTTACATATTTTCACAATACACGGCGGCACATTTGTACATTTTCTCCAAGTTTTTATTAAATTGGAGGCATAGTGGCGGTAACCGTTGAGCGTGTCATCAGCGACTGGCGGATTGGAAGTGACTAACAGCGACCATGCTGGACATGTGCACTTTGTATGCTAAAACATTATTCAAATAATATCGGCTGTCCTACCCGCTTGGTCTAGGTCTAGAGAACTACAATATTTATGCCAAATTCCACTAAACCCCTGCCCCCCCTGAACCACTGCACCCCCCCCCCCCTGGTGCGCCACTGATGTTTTTAACACCAATTTTAATATTGAATAAATAAATCATTTACTTGTATTATTTTGGAGAACATCTTAGTAGATTGTAAAAGTGTCCTATGGAATAATGAATCAATTTTTATAATATATTTAAGAGAGTGAGAGAACAACAGGAAAAGTAAATATTAACAAACCGCCTCATAGCTTCGGACCATTACGAGGATGGAATCGCGGGAGAAAGGGGATGGAATGTTTTTTGTGTCAGGATGAACACGGTTTTGATGAAACTGATTTATTGACACAATATACATTATAAAGTTATGTAAGTATACTTAATATTTTGTTTACACAACGCGTGTGCGGGCAGAAGTATTAAATTAAGAACATGACTGGAGGTCAGTACTGTTCTCAAAAATCACTGTTCAAATTGGGGGAAATGAGCTTCAAATGCGTCGCGAATCGGCTTTATGACGGAAGTTTAGCTTGAAATGCATCCAGAGGGTTTACGTCATAAAAAGATGGTGTCAGTAGGTACATCGATAACCACTTCAAGTACATTAACTTTCCCATATACTATTTATTATCTAGAATTGGGACGTTGAGACTTTTTTGAGAAATCTTTCTTATCTATACGCTCAACCCATTGTGTATTATTTGTTCTGGATCATAGACAATATGTATTTTTTACCAAACACGGCATTCGAACCCGTATATATGGGCTTCAAAGATAGACACTCTATCAACGAATAATTCATCGCGATTCCTAATAACAGAGTAAACAATCAATAAGTGAAAAAAAATGAATTATTCGTTATAAGATGACTTGAAAAATTAATGAAACCTTACTCATTTTCAAATATCATCCAGAGTTACCTAAATAAAAAAACCCGCTATGGATTGATAATAATATAAATTAATCATTGTCTGTCCAAAGCATTAGCGCCATGACCTTTATTTACCAAGTAAATATTGAGCGTTTTTATGGTAATTTACTACCTGAAGTATTAGATATATTAATTCAACCTGCTGTCGCTTTCCTGTCAATTCAATGTGATAATAATATTTGTTATGTGATTATGTTGTTGATATTATCGAAAATGATTTCCTGAAACTTCGCTGATGCAAATGAAAAAAATAAATAACTGGAATATTTTCACTTTCTATTGTGTATTTCCTGAAAACTCATTGAATTAGTAATTTAGTAGTGTGGTAATACTAGATTCCACGAATATGCTGTTCGTTTACAAGAATAGCTAAGTGTTTACGAACAAATGAAAAGAACGCATTTCGCCAGTGGCATTGAAGAAAGCTATCATTTTTTAAATTACTTATTTAAGATAACAACACAAATACATGAGCCAATTTTCACGATTCTTGATTTTCATATCAACGGCAAAACAACACATTTTTATTTTAATGCCTACGGGCACATGACTCTGGCGCCACATTATTTACATTCGTTTTTTTACATCAAATTTGTTACCCAATAATGAAATACCTGCTTACTATTAGGTTTTTTTATTGCAAGTAATTAATCCATTAAATATCTTTGCTGCCTCACGAAGAAGTTTCTTAACATATTATTTTGTACGAGAAATGGTTGTTAACTATTAGCTCAACCTTCAAATACCTTCATATATATCTAAACACACGGAAAACTCCAGCTTTGGAAATGGAAATTTTACCACTCGTTAATCGTAGGTTGCAAGCACAGTGTTTCTGAATAACAATTGGGTAAATAAGAAACTCTTCATAATTTTCTCCATCTATATCAGCTGATACCGTGGTTTCCAGCCTTCCAGCACGTAGAGCCGTGACACTCTTAATTCTGTCCTTCCATCTGGAATAAACTCTTCTTTGTCATCTATAACCTGTGACCTAACAGAATACCACGAGTTTATACAATCTTTCATATTCCCCGCGGGGTAGAGCTCATTGACGATGGACTCATTTGTCCGTTTAGCGTTTAGCCATCCAGTATAATAGGTACCTAAAGGGATTCTTATAGAAATATGTTTTTATTGCAACACTCTTAATGGTTAATTCAGAAGGTTTCTACTGTTGTTGCACTGTCTTTGATATACCTATGTATCACTATATTATATTATAATTATTATGATGAACTATTTTTTGTGGTTGGCCATTTAAACTTCAAAAAAAATTTTTGCGTTTTAATCCCGTGCATTTCTATAAAATAAATCTCAAAGTACAAAAGTGCGATGTTTGTTACAAATTAATCTGCGATGCGATCGCTTACACAGCTAATTTAATCATGAGACTTAGTAACCGTTTTCCAATTTGACTTCTATACTTAGGCTGCGTTTTTCTTTATTCTCTTTTTCTTGAAAAAGGTTTTTGTCGACGTCTTTGAATAAGTACAAAAGAGGCATCTATCTACTCACTGAAGTGTCAATAAATCTATCCTATTGGTAACATTTTATCAATTGGTGACATAATACATATTTTAATATTTTGCACAAGCTTTTTTTTTAAATTATTAATAACCATGGCCATGCTTTGAACAATCACAAACACCCAGGCTTTGAGAAAATCACATAAATATATTGTATCCTCACCGGGTCGAGCCCAGAGCTCCCCTGCATCACGAGAGCCGCCATATTATAATATATTGACTGGTTATAAGTTATAACTATAATTATTATGCAAGACAGAACAATGAATCATTTATGATAATTTGAAGAAAAAACAATAATTTTGAAAAATAAACGTTTTAAAATGATCTATTTAAAGAAAACTGTTGTCAGAAAATCAATTTTCACTTTCGCAATGCCATATTATACCTTCATTAGTCACACATTATAATATAACAATGCTGAACAGCATTTATTATTCAACACTACTATAGCAAGGCCACTGTGCCAATATTTACATAACTTACAATAGTTTATGGTACTTATATCTACATAAAGAATTATTAAACCTGAGTAAATAATATAACTGACATAACATAAAAATGTATTCCTAATGATTGTAATGCAATGTCAAATACGACATATACCTATCATAGGTATAATAATATTATAATATAATACAACACGTTCTATGACACGAGTTTTTGTTAAGTATTTTGGGAGCATTCTGGCTGTATTCTGTTAATGCACTGCTGTTTGCATGAATTAATGGTAAGTAGACTTTTCCATAATATTATATCAGGAAAGACGGCTTACTATTAATCTCAAGGGCGCGATAAGCGGGTGTGTTAGAGGCACAAAATCCCCGAGCGGCAGGATTTAACGGACGGCAAATAAAAGTTATAAGAACCAGTCACCAGAAAATTAACTGAGTCATAGAGGCACAATATTTCAAGAAAAAATAATTTGTCTAAGCTTGTTTGACGGGTAGTAAAAAAGTCGTCTATGGTGCAATTTTTTTCAAAATCACTAAAGATTCTTTTATAAATTTAGGCTTTCATGATCCATCGATACAAATTAATCGCTACCTACCTTTAATAGGTAAAATATGGCATAATTTTTATTATAAATATTTTGATGATAATAACAGCTGTTCTTTGTCTTTTGTCATATTTCCACTTTTTAATTGGGGGGGGGGGGGGGGGGGAGGGCAAAATTGGGATGGCACCCAGGCGGCAGATAGCCTTGTTGTTAACCCCATCTTTATAGCCAACATTTATAAGCTAGTAAGTAACAAATTTAATATATTATGCCATTACTGTTGCATAGTCACAACAAATAAATATATTATATAATAATATAATATCTAAGACATAAAATTATTACGTCAAATCCGCCCATTGCCAGATTCACCCTACCCCCCCCCCCCCCCCCCCCCACAACGTATATCCCCGGTCTCAAAATATTAAAGTGTTTTTGATAAAACATCTTAAACAAGTATTTGTATTTCGATTTTATTTTATTTTATAGGAATTCAAAAAGAATCATCAACACTTCTAATCAGTCCAACTTTTTTTCTAATACATACTTACATAACAACGTGCCCTAGAAAAACCATGATAAGTCTGAAAATAGCGTTTTAAGTTTTATTAGCTTTTTATAATATCATATTTTTTGTGCATGTCCTGTAAAAATTTCAGGTCTTTAGCATTAAAATTGACAAAGTTAGGTTTTCGACAATGGTGCTCTATATCTACATATCGCATCGACCAAATTTGTGTTCACATAAATATCCGAGGAGTATAGTCATATATCAATAAAAAAAGTGTACTGCGTTTTATTTTACGAGTAAGAAGGTTGTTATACTTGCTATAACAGTCTTTAACGGAGATCCTAATATACGGCATGGTTTATATTGACGTATCACATTAGTTTCGAAAAATGTATTGGTTTATCTTCGGAAAATATTGGAATTTGCAGTAGGTAAATGCAGTTTTAGTTAAAAAGCTACTCACTAGTCACTAGTACTAGTGTTTTATTATCGAAATATTATATTATTGAATATAAAACAAACAAAATAGAAAAGAATTATTTTGTACTAATATAGGTAGGTACTTTTACTATACTAGGACACAGTAATAATGTTTAAATATTAATTTTGATTCAACAGCCAATTTAAATCCACCGCAAAATAAAGACCTCCACAAGCTTTCTTCGACTATTTTCGGTTAATTACTCTTCTACTTAGATACCCAAAAAACAATGTTGTAGGTAATGTTTAAGTTTGAAATTGTTATATTATTTGATATTAAACAAATATCCAATAGAAAACGATATGGATATATCATTATAATAATTCACTGTTTCAATTATTTAGATGAGTAAAAAAAGTATGTAATTATAAATAAACTTAATTTAAATAAATACCCAGCAGAAAACGACATATTTTAATTATATATTATTACCTATCACTAGAAAACAAATTGTTTTGCAATTAAAAATGTACCCACCTAAAATATCCGATCATGTCCGATCCTAATGAGGCCCCCCACAGATTGGAGAACAGGTTTTGTTTTTACGAGAAATGGATGTCAGCCACTTGCTCAACCTATTAGGTACGTACTCTGACTCCGACCACAAATTGAAAAACAATTTGTATCTATTTTTCAGACCCATGATTCGAACTCGGAACCCACGATGTTATAGGCCGATGCTTATACCTATAATAGTATGTTTTAACTTCAAAACATTATTTTATTTTCGGTACAGTATGACACATTTTGATTAAATTAGTATTGTACATCGATAATAACAACTAGGCAGTATTTTCATGTTTAAATTACAAAATATTTTATTATTTAAAAGGAAGGACTTATCTAGCTAGCAAATACAAGAGAGTTTATTTTATTATTCTCTTAGTAAAATTCTTACTAATTACGGAATAATATTTATGACTTAAGAAAGTGAAAAAAATCATTTTTATTACTCTTTCAAATGGTGAGAATTTCCGAAAGGCTTACTAATTGATTTGTACACATTGGGACCAACTTAAGCTCATTGTAAAACTTAAATACGTCCGACGTGTTAATTTTATGTTTGCAATAATATAAAAGGGTATATATTATTATTACTTTGTACATTGAATTTTTCTCGAAAACGAGCTCTGTGGATTATAAATTATTATGGCATCGGTCACCTAAAAGGGTGATTAGCCGGGTTTTTTGAAAACTTATTTTATCTATTATTTTCAATAGAATTTTACCGAAAACCGTGTATGATAATAGTCAGTTTATGAAGCATTTATTGTTGTCTAGAATCTAGGTAAGTAATGTATATAAGATGAGATTAAAATTTGGTATCTGGTAGGTACCTATACTATTGAACAAAATATCAATTGGTTTTTAAATCTAGTACCTACTCTCATATACATACCTCGTATTAATTTATTGAATATGATTGTTTTAAAATATGAAAACTAGCAAAAATAGTAATTATTATTTTATCTAAGTTAAATCGGCCGGAGTTATACAATTTTTAGATCGATCAAAATAAGTTAAATAAAGTGATATGAATGACAACGGATATTAAACGATGTTTTGTTGATAAATAAAAAAACTCTAAGTAATCGATTGGATTAGATAACATAATGTATCATTTAAAGAAAATACTACTTGAAAGCCAACCGTTTAGAAAAATGCAGATTCGTACCACGATTATTTAAATTTTAAACTAAATATTACAATGTTGGGGAGGTACATACTTATTTTAACTTTCCAATTATATTAATGCAATCATGACACCTCGTATTAATTAACATAACTGAGTTCAGTTAAGACGTACTTATACTGATGTTTCATGATTTATGTTGACAATTAAATATAATCCATATATGTTTACTAATCGGTAATTAAACTCATATCAACAATAAACATTAGAAAAACACAACGATAGTTAATATGATCACTGGATCAGTATTTATAAGCTTATAATTACAATTTTACAAGATCAATTACCTACAGAAAGATATTATGTTGCAAAAATTGAATTGAAAAAAGAGAATAGAAGGTAGGTACTGAAAAGGTTATCACTCTTGTTACATAAGAACTACATAATGTTGTATCAATGTTATTTTAGATAGGTAATTACCTAATCGTGATTATAGAATGTGTATGTAATACAAGCCTAGTATAAATTTTATATGAATTTAACTTCTGCTGATGAACATTTTAATAATGCGATCTCATTTGATAACGAAAGTGAATTCAGCTGTCTTTAAATAATAATTATTAGGTTATAAATAACACTTTCCTTAGGTTTATTAGTATTAAAATTTTTGAAACTAATAAACCTACTTAAATATATTTTTTCCAACATTCCGATGCTTTGGTAGGTACATTTGTGCCAAATTGTTATGTATAATATTATATTCCACTAGTTATTTAATATCTTTGTATTTTTGTATTGAAGAATAATAATTATGTGTGTTTTAAAGTGATAATTACTAATTTAATTCACTCAGTATATCCTTTATGTAAACTATTAACAAACTTACAATGATTTATTTAATAAAATATATTATCTCTCTGGTTTCGATAATTGTACTGAATATTAATCTAATTAAAATTGTTCTAGCGATATACATGACCATTAACATTACATTGTTTTTTTCTATCTATTCTATATTTTTAATGAAAAATTTGTTACGAAGTAGGTATAAATAAAAAATAGATATTTTATTGATGGTGTAGTAAGTAGTGTTATGTACTAATTTCCTCATAACTTCTTTATTATTCCATTATAAACATTTTTCCTGAATGTTTATTATTTCGTAATGTACATATTCTGATTATTTATAAAAATATCAATAATAATTTGCAAAAATACATAAAAAGTCATACTTAAATACATTTAAATTATAAAAACTCCGTATAAATATATATATATATATATATATATATATATATATATATATATATATATATATATATATATATATATCAATATGTCCCTATATCCCTTGTTAAGATTTTATAGACACGCTGTACTATTTCGAGTTAAATATTGCGCAATGTCATTTTTTCCGTAAAAGAGCGTTATAACTATAGTTGTAATTAATAAAATCGTATAGAGTAAGAAAAATGCGACGTAAAATAAGGTTTCTATCTCAGAATATGAATGTGTTATGCGGAGTCAGTAATCTATTTCGTCCGCGCAAAAGCATGTTGAATCGAGTCGAAATATAAAGTGCGTAATATTATTCCAAATAAAAACGATTTTTGGACATTATCTCAGCTGTTAATTAATTAATCACCATTCAATTTTGATAGGAATATAGACCATAAAATGGTCTATCTGATTTACTTAAATAAGATAAGAAAAAACTTACTCATTTTATATGATGAATTTAATAGCGTAAATATTTTAGTTTTTTCGCTCTCCTGAACATTTATGATTTTAGACTTATCATGGTTTTTCCTGGGGCCGTCGATAAGTACATTTCTGAGGCTTTAAAAAATTATTTTTTCTAATAGATAATCATTAAATTTAATTATATTATATAGATAATTTAATATTATGAAGTAGTTTTCATTAAATAATCGGTTTGCATTGCATTCAATATAATATCTAACCGTATTGTGCCATTGTAGTGAAAAATATCGCACCCATAAATAAAAATAATCGCATTTAAATATTGTAACAACGATAAAAAAAACTGAGTCAATTTTCAATGTTTCTCAAAACACAAAATATAAACTAAATACATAAATGGTTAAAAGGGTGCCATTTTTTACCTATATTAACGATTTGTTAGGTACCGAAATTATGGTGCAATGTTGACCCATTATAATTATTATTAGTATTTTTATATATTATTTAACCATAAGCATATGACAAAAAATAGCTTTCTTTCAGTTCATTTTCTTAGTACGAGCAGTGTTGTCAACTGCCGTTGACAGAAAGATGCCAGACGGGGTACGAAAACAAGCTATTTGGCAGGAAAAACGCTAGATTTTGTGAAAAAAAATGCAAGTAAATTTAGTTATTCTACCAAGAACGAAGTCAATAAAAGTGGAAAATCGACAAAATGTCCTTACAATATGTAAGAACCACACATTTTAACAGAAATATATTTTTAAATTGACAACAAATGCCTGTATTGTGTCAACGGCGTTCAAGTTTCGGTTCATATTATTCCGATAATTGTCAAAGTGATGTCACATACCTAAGCACATATTAAGGCTATACCTCAGCTGAGGCATGGTCTAAAAAGATCGTAACTATGCAATGTGCGGATTGTGCTAAAGACGCCGTGCCGAACGGAACATAATTTATCATAAAAATTCAACATGCGTCCATTTAGTGTTATGTTTATTGTCATATTAGTAATAATAATAATATAAAATTCATTGACATGTTTTCTTTTTCGAGTACAGGATAAGGTTTTTTAGTCATCTTTCCACGATATAAGAATATATTCTTACGACGCCATCACAAAAAATTGACGTGCTCTCACCTCGAAAGCCGCTCGGCAATTGGCGACGAATGCGAGATTTCGTCCCATTTATTGTTAAAAATTAATTGCCTTTTCACTTATGTATGCTCTTAAATTATATGATAGCATTTCACTATAAGGCCATGAATGCGCATATTGTTTCAAGTGTTGAATTATGTTTTATCATTTCTCTCGCTACTAAAATAGGTACTGACCTACCTGCGTTAAGTAGGTATCGTCAGAAATTTGATGTACATGAAAATAAATAAACTAAATATCATTTAAAATACTAGTAAAAACGCCAAAAGCCAGGTGCGTTTTTTGCAAGCTAGATGCCTATCGAAAAATGCTAAAAAAATGCTAAAACGCTAAAACGCTAAATTGGCAACACTGAGTACGAGTAGACTACCTATGCAGTAAAAAAAGTATTCTACATATTATTATTATTATTAATTACTTAACAATTTTGAGAATCAGGTATTATTATTTGATACATCCATACTCATGCTTTTTCTGAGAAAAAAATACGTTTTGCTTTTTAGTAAGTAATAGAAATGGATTACCTGGTCTATTATAATAAATAGTACATTATAGATTACGAGGAAATATACGAAAAAACAGCGTTGGTCTCTTAGTTACAGTTATACATAGTTCGAAACCCCCCACTGCTGCATACATATAGTATGTGCTCTGGTGATATACACACCATGAGCAATTTGGATTAAAATCAGGCAGTATATTTTGATTTACACTTAATCTGTATTAAAACAAACCTGTATCATACAGTGACCTTTTACCTGTGAACAGGCTCGCTGCAAACTCAAGCTATGTAGATCTTCATCTGAATGTGGTGAAGACCAAATCCATGTCCAGTACAGGTTCAAATACTTGGGTGTCACAATAATTACCGATGATGGTAGTCTTTCTACTAATGTTGGAATCATCATGGGTGTAGCGGGGCTGCATTCAACCAACTTGGAGTTGCGTAGAGGTCAAGGCTGTATTCTGTGAGGACCACATAGCATTTGTTCAACGCGTCCGTGCTACCAGTGCTCCCGTATGTGGTGACGTTTTACGTGGCTGGGACATGTTTTCTATATTCCGCCAGAGAATGCGACGATCCGTACCCTTGTAGCACAACCACAAGGGTTCCGTTGCCTCGGTCGACCTTCGCTCTCCATATGGTTTTGCTACAAAAGCGATATACGCAATGCATGTCTCACATAACGACATGCGCGAGGCGTGGCGTTGAAACGAGGGAAGTGGCGCGAACCTGTGCTTTCCCTGTGCCCCAATTCTGGGGTGTGACAGGGTGAAGTATCATACCTAATATTCATTCTACTATGATTCTTGAGTAAAAACGAAATAAATACTTACATACTAACTATTAATATAGGCAATTATTTAGATTTAATTTGTAATTTTTAAAACAATAAACTTCCGGAGTCACTGATATTATTCCAACATTACGAAAACAAACAAAGTGATAAGAGTGATAAGAACACATAACAACAGTCATATAAAGTAATAAAAATCTACACAGACTTACCGTCTGCAGCCCATGATAGCACTGTTTACTATTTCCCATATTATGTACTTACAGTACAAAATAAAAGTAATCTAGAAATATTATTCAATAAATAAATATGTGAAAGAGGATCCATACGTAGGAATATAATATTATGTAAAGCCGGTATTAGACTATAAAAAGCATTTCTTTTATAAAACACGAGAGCGCTGCGTAAGATATTTTATAAAATATGGGCTTGTAAGTGTGTATATATTTTATATTCACCGCATTATATACATAGTACCTATAATCAATACTTTTATTCGTTAAATTTTAGCCAATTTTAAACCACAATATTGGGCGCCCCATTGCCGTTGCCATGTTTACTGAAATTTCAGTTGATCTACTCATATTTAGTATTAGATTAAAGGTCTCATTTGCGTGATAATTTAGAAGATTACTTGTGAGATTCTACTTTATCAGGTAAACTGAATATTGAAAAATCTGACATGACCAAAAACGCCTTTTAGCATATATTGATTTTGCGTCATCGTTTCATTTTATAAAATTATATTATATAGGTAGTATTACACTGTTGATTTTTTTATATAAATATCTAGGTACTCTTTATAAAACATATTTGTCAAAAAGATCTTTGATAGTCTAATACCGGCCTAATAGTCATTTTTTACACAATTACAGAAGTCACATTTCAAATATTTTACAAAAGCGTTGGTCAAAATAGCTAAAGTACTTAAATTATTTATCATTTGTATAATATACTTATAAATATTCGAAAAATATTTTATTCGGCTCCACTATTACTGAAAAAATATGGAAATATTTAAAAACATAAATAGTAAAAAAATAACTGAAGTAGGCTGTTTCAAAGAAATGCGAAGTAAACTGCTTCAAACGTTGTCGAAATACCACCTACGGTTTTCTAGTTTTAATTGTACGCATACTGGGTCCTTTCCAATGACGTATAATATATTACAATATTAAATTGACGAAATATTACGTGAATAATAAAAGGACACCAAGTCGCATGGGTACATTTTAGTTTACCAGAATAATGTCGCACAATTTTATTAACATGAGGCAATTGATGGTGGAAAAATTAAGTCTACGGCGTAAAACCCACTTAACGCAGCAAGTGTGGCTCTCACGCAAAATTTCACAAGTGGCGCGAAAATCAACGAAAATACAACGTTATCAAATACGCCAGCGCTCACTGGATTTGACGACGCATTATGCGCGCCCGCCCCATGAGTCATCGTTTTTTGGCTTCTCGGCGATACGTATGAACGAAAATACAATGCAGTCCATTCATTGAACGCGGCGAGCAAAATCATGCTCCTCGAAGCGTCGTCGATGCGACGGGCGAGAAGCCATTATTTAAGAACAGCGAACTCTTTGTTTAGTTATTGCGTGTCCGATTTTAATTACAAGCCCCGAGAAATTTAATAATATTTTTATTGCTTTGTTATGACTGTTATGAGAGACGCTGATAATAATAATTATTTTGTGCTGCTTGAGCCCCTTATTACATAGGTGAAGGGTAATGCGCGGGTGGGAGGGGGTATTCCTACATTGGAATAAGGGTTAATTTCTTAACTGTGTTAATTTGCATAAGTACCTACGGCATTATATTTTTTTCTTCCCAACACCAAATGCTTACGATAAAAATACATACGTCACTGAACTTAACCTACACAATAATAACGGCGATTCTTTCAGATTTTTGTCAGATACCTATCTTTAACTTTTCTGGAAAATTTAGATACCCGTTTTTGTATTCAGAAATTGTATGGAATAATTTTGTGTTCCCTCAGTCAGTCAGTCAATGCCAGGGATTTTCATTATGTGTACAGACGTGTATGCACATGTTTTCGTTGGGATACCATTATTGATGTTTAGTTACGAAAATTTACATTAAAATATGTGGCTGTATTTTTATTATCGGTTCACGTTGTCTGTATGCAGAAATACCCTATTGGAGGCGTTGACCCAGTGGCGCACCCAGGGGGGGGGGGGGGGCAAGGGGCCCTGGCACCCCCCAAACATGAAAATTATCAGAATGATTTTAAACATTGAAATTGAAATTGAAAGCCAATAAACTATACCTTTGGGCTTAGTCAAATAAAAACACGGCAAAAAAAATATTTGTAATAATTCTCCAGCACCCTTTTTTGAAAAACACCAATGTCAGGTTTTTTTAGAAACCTAATCCCTAATGGAACTGTCAAAAAATTCTCGGTGTCCACCCGAATTCCGGAGTGGTATAGGTCATGGCTGGGGAGGGCTGACAGGACTCTAGCCTGGGGGCCAGGCGTGTCGGGTAGACCAGATAAGTGAGATAAACACACATCATAAATTAGCTTTAATAGTAAAAGAGTCGCCTGCGCGCTATTATACTTCATGGCCATGAACATTTTCAATTACTTATATAATTGTCCAATATATTTTTTGATTATTATGTGTCGATACTCGACAGCTCCATTATTAAAGTAGATATACTAAAAATCGCCAATAATTCACTGTATACCTAAGTACCCTTAATTTGAACTAAAACACAATTTGAAAAACGTTAATGTAGTGTTTCACACTGTTTTTAATATTAGCGGTAGGTAGAGGACTCACCAAATATCCTAGCCTGAGGGCCCGTTTCAGGATGTGGGGACCATGGTATAGGTACACCGAGTGCAATAGACAAAAGACCGATAAACGAGAAATTAGGTTTTGAAGAAGAAAAAGAGCCTATGGGACTAATTTCCATTCTCCTCCTTGCCCCCCCCCCCAATATTAAATCCTGGGTGCGCCACTGCGTTGACCAGTGACCATAGGATGGCCCCGGCTTCTGTAGACATTAAATACAGTTTAATCTTCCAAATAAAGTAGTTAGTACAAAAATAAAAGACACAAATTAACATTAAGGTGCCTTAGGCCGAGACAAGAGTCAATTTTCTTCTTTCACAAAACACATTAGTGTCTATCGCATGGTAATTTACGATTAATTATAATGTGCTTATATCAAAACGCTCAGAAATTTATTCAAAACATATATTTTTGTCACGGCTTGCACACAAGATATTCAAAAAGTATTTTTTATGTTAAGTGCCTATAAATATTTTCAAGTTCAAATAATACCATTCATATTTTGAGTATAGGCACGTTTTACGTACACAATAAAAACACAATACATTATTGCAGTCATAGTAAAAGGTAATAAAACTTGATATTGTATTACCTAGGTTTTAGGTATACGTTTATGTTATATACGTCCCTATAACAAAATAAATATTTTACATGTATACAAGAAAATTCAAGACTATACAAGTATCTTGAGCTAATATATAAGCTAATGGTAGAATATACGTTTTATAACTTTGAACTTTTTTGCACTTTTTACTACACTGATTCGCCTCTTTGCCTGATTACGTTGCATAAAATTAGATCACGTCATGATATTCACTTGTATTAATATAAATGTAGTAATAAGAAAATAAATAGATAATAATATTATATATATATATAAATATTTTTTGTATATATTACATCATTTTCATCCCAGAGTGCAAAGTTATGAAGTGGCAACTCTAAGCATCACAAATGCAATATAATGCTTTAGGTATGAAGGTATTGCAAATTTTCAAAAATTAAATTGTTTATAAAATAATATCATAAAAGTAGATACCCAAATAACTTATAAACCAATCTTTTACAAGAAGGTCATGTATTCCGAAAGCTAATCAACTTCCTCGAAATAATGAAAAATTTAATAAGTACGTACCTACTTAAGTAACTCATTGTACTAACTATTTAGGAGTTTTGGATTTTCTATGTCATATAATATGTTTAAATTAGGCAGACATTTAAATTTCTTAATCTTAATTTTCCATTATTAAGTGAAACGGAAGTGATTTAACAAAGTATCTACATATTTAAAATAATTTCCTTGCACACGCGTTGTGCAAACACAATATTGTATACCATCTTTATAGTTTTTACAGTTTCAATAAATCAGTTCACCAAAACAGTGTTTATCATGAAGCAACTCTCTCCCCACTAAAAATATTTCACCGCTCTCTCCTCCGATACCTCCCAGTATTTTTGTCCGGAGCCAGAGGACGGTTTGTTAATAGCAAGGAACTCAGAAATAATGGGAACTGAAATACATAACGAGTAAGGCGATAGCAGGATTAGCAGGTAACCGACTTGAGTAAGGAAGAATCCGAGTTAAACTTACACACGTGTCAAGAATACGTTTTACGTCGAATACTGAAAACTGCTCTCGGTTTATGCATTTACGCTCATTTAATGTTGGCGTATTACACACACTATTGCACGTGCATAATGCGTGCTTCATTTTCGTAGGACACTCACACATTCAAAACCCTGCATCAATATGCGGCGTATTGAATATAGCATATCGGTATTCCATTTATTACCTGTTCTGTGGTTAATAGCTACGTACATTGGTAGATATGTAGGTAAGTACTATATATTTAGGAGTTTCGCTTCCCCATATTATATAAGAACTTTCTCATATTTTCGATAATCCAAAAAATCATGTTATAACGGGTTATCAAAATTGAGTGAAACAAAAGTCATAAAAAAGTAGGTAGGTACGTTCTTCAAAACTAATATAACAGACTACAATAATCCAAATTTTCTCTTTTAGATACATTTTTACGAAACGTTTGATAATAAAACTGTTATACTAATTTCAATATTTAAAAAATCACATGTCCAGAGCTGATAAAGTATCCATATGACGAACATTTCTGAAACTGCTAAGAGAAAATAATTAATATCAGCCGTTATGTCTATGCGTCCAAAATAGCACCAATAATTCAATATGTCCGATTGCCGTGTTGTTTGCTTTTTCATTACATTTTTATTATTATCAAAAACCAGTTTTTTTAATTGACGACAGTAGTGTGTAAGTTGCAACACCGGCTACGCCGAGTGGCGCCATCTCTGATTTCCCCTTCGAAAACTTCTCGAATATACTTACAGCAGACCCGAGAAACTCGAAAGGCTGTTTATAACAAAAATCACTGATTTATTCAAATTTTATGCGGACAGCTCGAATGGACATCACGGTTTTGAAAAGCGTTACTTATTTGTAAACGAAAATAATCATGTTTTGTATGAAACGGTGTTTTAATTTATTACATTACAATAATTTACATACTAATTAATATATAAGTAATAATTTCGTGCCTACATAATAAAGGAATAGTATTACATGATTATTCAACAGAAATTATATGACTAAATAAACTTCAATAATATTAATATGTACATTTGGCCGCCTGGATAATGTATTCCTTCTCAAAAGTGGTATTTTCTGTATTGCCACAAAAACGCAGTGTTCAACCATTACACTCGTAGATACTCCCGTAATTACGTAATACGCATAGAGAATAATTCTAAACAACATTATTTATCAATCAATATAAAATACTCTTTAAAATATTAATATTTTATAGCACGTGTCATTGCTGGTCACCAAGGACGACGAAGAGCCGCGGAAGTAAACCAGACATCGCATAACCCGACAAAAATTGACAATCCTGTTTAAGCCCTTTATATTAATTAAAACCTCCATATAGTACCTTTATCGATATTGTCTGATTTTTAAAACAGGTGTTTCGGTATCGAAAACTACTGGGATACCGGTTTTGAAATACCGGTATTGCAATTCCTAAATACGCATGCAAAACGTAGACCCTTACGAAAAAGTGGTTTAGAAATGCAAAATTAATAACGCGCAAGGATTAAAGCGAGATAGTTGAATAGGGAAACAAACAATTATTAAATTTAAATACGCAGAGACTTGGGAATTGGCCGAAAACGATACAACCCCTATACAAATCTAGTCATCTCGAAGAAATGGAAGACCTGCATCGACGAGATAGTAAAAGTCTGCGAATGTATTTACACAGTAACAGTCAACACAGTAGTACAATGAACTGGTAGGATAGGAATCAATTTGGAAACTGATATTAATCCAGGAGTGGATTGACCCAAGCCGATGACGATGATTGATTAAAATGAAAATACAGTTTACGGAACAATAATAATTTATAAATCCTTATTGGAAGGCCAATATTCAGCATTATTATTTTTTGTTTATTGTATGTACAAAAATTCTTACACGACGAATAGTAAGTACCAAATACCTTCAGAATCTACCAATCTTTATTAATGTTCACACTTCTTTCAAAATAAAAAGTAATATAAGTAAAGTAATTAGCAGGTTACAAAATAAATCATTTTTTTAGAACCACATACAATACATATGTACCTACAGTAGTCATACTGCTGTTGAACAAAAGTGTATGAAATGAAAAAAATGTGAACAGTGAAATCAATTATTACAATAAAATTGTGGACATAAAATTCAATGACTTCCTTATCCTGCGTCTCAACCACGATGTCCAAAAGTGGAACTTTCTTTCTGATTGCGATCCGTCGGTCTGCGAATAAAATTGATGCGATCCATGATTTTTGTCTTAATTGACAAAAAATAAAGGTGAGCCCAGATTCACACAAATATATTCACTCGACGATCATGGAAGTCAGCGATCGATTATCTACGTCTGCAACGGACCCTTTTTTGAGTTGCTCCGCTCCAGCTCCACTCCGGGACCTACTACTTGCTCCAGCTCCGCTCCGGGTAAAAAATTGTAATAAGTATTACTTATATGTATACAAATGTTAAAAAAATAAGTAAGTAGTTTAAAATAATCGTCATTTTCATTATTAATTCTATTAAACAAGCAGACAGCAAATCGTCTCTAATTATTTGCCTCTTCAGTCAAAAAAGTGAGCTTATTGATCACTTGGCAGTGTAGCCATATTTCAAATAATTCCAATGTTGCAAAGTGTCAAAATATATCTACTATGTATTTTAATTAGATTTTAGGACGAAAATTTAATAAAAAAAAATAACCGGAGCAGTACACTACAACAAGAACACTACAAATTCTTGGTGCTCCAGCTCCGCTCCTGCTCCGGGTAAAATCTCATAGCTCCAGTGGTCCGTGCTTCTGCTCCGAGCTCCGCTCCAACGCTCTGATTAATACAGAACTCTACTCCATCATGCATTCACACTTCGGTGCAAAGTTGCATCATCAGTCCCATGCGGCTCTGCTCTGGACAAAATGAGGGCTTAAATTCTTTGATCTGGCACATGTAAGGGTTATGTTAGGCAGCCGCGCATCGACGTAGCTGCATATACATAACGGGTGCGGAGGTGGGAGAATTACACATCAGCAGGCCTATGTTATAACTGGTGATATGAAGTCACCTAACGATACGACGTATTGTGACGTAAGCCAATACACACTTGAGACAAGCCGCTCAACACACACTGCTCACCATAGATATTATTATGCTGAAACACCTATTTGTGTATGGGGACAATGAATAACGCCAGTATTTGACTAGCGTTAATTTCTCGAATGCTATTATCACTCCGGTAGTACGTCACAATGTTGTCATATGACGTCAAGTCGACCGGGCGACAACAACTCGCAAGTTCTAACATAATGCCCCAGACCTCTACCCTGTGGAGGCCCATATGATCTTATTAGGATTGGACATGGTCGAATAATAATAATAATTATTTAACAATAAGTTTATAATAATATTATCAACTCTTTCTTATGACGAATCAAAATTTAAATTTCCCTTTTAGCCGGATTCTTATTATACATACCTACAGCCTGCAGTACATACTTTTATTCTTTGTCGCACTTCCTGAAATGCTATCTCGTACCCTTTGGGGGTGTGGATACTACAGTTTATGAATCACTGATTTAGAGGATTAAAATAATGTTATAGTATTGAAATACAAGTAAGTAGATATAACTCATTATATCATTATAATTCCAAACACGAACAAAAGAGTTAGTAAATAGATTTATTAATTTTAGTTGGCCATTTATCATTACATTTTCTCATTCTATATTAGGCCAGGCACTATTGGAACTAGTATTTCCATCACGTAGCTATCGTTAGCAACAGGTGAAAATAAACACATGAGTACGAGTTACCTCTATTTCACATACATAGGATTACCCATGTATGTACACCTTTATAATAGCGAAATCTAATTTGCATATCCGTATAAGGGAAGTAAGCATACTTATTGTGTTCGTGAATATTTATTTGCTTGAGATAATCAAACATTACGCTGTTGGTATCTTCTAATTTTCAAATAAATAGTTATTTTATTATCATTATGATGATTAATGATCGCAGTCATTCATGGATACATAGATGTGATACAAAATAAGTAAATAGGTAAATGAATGTTTTGTATCACATGTCGAAAACCACCATTCCAATACGTTACGCACGTAATCTTCGCAATCGAATTAAAATGTGTCTATTGAATTGAACCAATACACCTACATGCTATGCGATTATCGCATAAGCGAAAGCACCCCTTTAGTTATATTATAATATAAATATCATTGAAATATAATTTTGTATTCTGACCAATACTGACCCCATGATACTATGATTCCATTGCGTTCTCTTTGGTGTAAATTTTCCATATGGAAAACCAAAATGTCGTATCTCGGTATCGAAATGGCGTAGATAAATGAGTCGAATGGGTGGTTATGAGGTGAACAATAATTAAATTCATTAGTAATATGCATAGATACAGTCAATTGCATAGTATCTGCATAAAACAAGTTTGTCGTACATGATCGATTTAAGTATAATATCACAAGGTATATTTTATTATCAAAAAAATGAGTTCATATTTTGTTGGTTTTCTGACGTCACATTTTCTACAACCCCCCTATCCCCTGCGCCACAAATCATCTTATTGTAGCAGCCCCTCCTCCCCTTAAGGCTGGACGTCATGTTAAATGGACGACCCCTTAGAGTTGTTTGTTTTTAAAACCCCGAAATATTGCTCTCTAATCAATTACATTAAATAATTCATAAGAATGTATAGAATTTATCATTTTACAACGTTTTTCTTAGCTTGTATTCTTATTTGTCCGGTACAAATCTTGCAATCGATTTTTAACTAACTTTCCGACTAGCTAGACATTTGAAACTTTTAGAATATATCAGAACACGATGCCAATGCATTTTTTAAATACTTTTAACCATCTTTAAGTAGAATTGAATTCATTTTCAGTTAATTCTGTTTTGTATGAAAAGTTATTTCGACACCATTATTGGTTGCTAGAGGTCTGAGGTCCTAGCAACTAAATTATTAATATATACGTGCGTTACTATGGAAATCAATATGACATGTCAAAATGACATTTCAGTATTATTTCTATCAAGTACAATTTTTTTTTGATCGTTTAAGCTAGTCAAGTTTATATGATTCAACAGAAAATTTAAAAACGTTCTGTATAAAAAGTTCTTTTTATCTTGTAATTATTTTTTATTGAACATTCATAATTTAGAAATACCTCAGATACCTAGGTACATACTCATTAGGAAAAATCTTTGGAAAAATATGGCCCCAGAATCTACAACCATCAGATTCCGGGAAATATGCTTTCCCAATTTAGCCACCTACGTCTTGCCTGACTACGAGACATTCCACTCACAGAATACGGATAAAGCTATCTTATCCTAAAAATAGTCGGCGTTATCAGGTCAGGTATGTTTTCTTAAAATTTGTAAAAAAAAAAAACATAATTTATTTCTGGCCATCGTATTTTATTCAAATAATATAATTAAGTAGACTGGTCGCCCTAAATTAGATAATTTAATGAAGAATACGATAATCCGCGTACAAGGCCGCACCACACGAGCGGCGATGTGTTTACGCCGAGACGCGAACCGGTGGAAACTGGTTCCATAGTCGCGCATTCGCTTCGGGAATATTAATAAAGTGTCACGCCCACCTGTACCCGAGACGTTTCCAATATCATTAGTGTTTTTATTATTCGATAGCAGAAATAGTTTCGGGCAAACGATTTTCACATAAATTATCGCATTTATATAGAACAGGTGCCGATTCTCTATGAAAACTATTCTTAATTTGAATTATCTAGTGAAATGAAAAACTTGATTATGGACTTATACGTAGAAGGGTACACTTTGTTCGAATTTATGGAAGAACGTTTTGTCAAGCGTCAGATAAATGCGAAACTATTCTAACAACCCACTTAAATTATTTTTTTATTTGTATAGATAAACATACAAGTACATCATATTTTAGTAGGCCTATTAATTGATGAAACATGGATCCTAAGTTTAGTAAAAGAGAGATCCAGAAACTTAGAGTAGCACAACGTGGTAGGCATAACGCGAAAGGACAAAAACAGGAATGAGTGGATAAGGAAGCAAACAAGGGTTTGCGATGTAATAGAGTTTATTAGAGATGGGCTGGACACATAGCTTGAAGAAAAAACAATTGTTGGACAAATCTAGTCATCCAGTATCCAAGAAGTACAAAACGTCCGCAAGGTAGATCTAGAGGCCGCTGGATCGATGCAATGATAAAGTTCTGCGGAAGTACGTGGCAACGTAATGCACAGGACCGAGAGAAGTGGAAGCAGCTTGAAGAGGCCTTCATCCAGCAGTGGATAGATTCAGGCTGATGATGATGATTAATTAATGAAAATAATGATGCATACATTTAAAGTGTCTATATAAATAATAAATAATTTAAATAGGATGTTTCAAAGAACACTTCTGTAAAATATTTCAAATGTGAGTTAGAATAGTTTTACATTCATAAACGTAAGTATAGAAAGATCCGTTTTTTCTAACTTAAAAATTATGCCATATCTTTTTCATATAGTTCGTCTATTTACACATTCAATACCTCTATTCAGGCGCTCAAGTACTATTGTAGTATTTTTTTGGCAGGTCCTATCCCATTTCAAGAACTTCCTCCATTTCATCATATCCTGGGCATGTCCTCCATGTGTCTGCGTCGGCCGCTCTAACATATTTGCTATCACTCTTGGCCTGCCAGTCGACCTCCGAGAGTCCAGTCTGGTATCTAGGGTTCCCGTCGGTGGTTGAGCACTATCCATTCCTGCTGCATTGCCCGCCCATCGAAGCCTACTGAACTTAACGAATGCGAATATACATTATTCTTGGAAGTGGTTGTAGAGCTAGTCCCGAAGTCCCTAGAAGAAATCTTGGCACGACCATCACAAACATTACAATTTAATTGTGTGATTAGTTTTTTAAATTTTGTTATTGAATGGGTACCATCTTTTATAAATTAAATAAAGGTACTTGATAAAATTACAAACTTTGATTCAAATTAGAAATTAATCTTAAAAAAATGACTGGATGACAATATACTACTTTTGTGGTGTCATCTTCTATCAATGCTCGCGATTATAATTGCAATATATCGCTGATTAGTAAAGTTATCCAAAATCTTAAGTACCTAGTAAAACAAATTCTAGGTTATGACCTCCTTCCTATCTACACATAGGTACTACACAGTAGGTATATCTTTCACTGCACGAGACGTTCTAAGATATCATAAATCCCATTGCAAAATATGTAGTAAAAATACATGCAGTCCATGGGATATATGGCGGAGTTACGGGGTGCTCGCAGATATGACATGGAAAGGGAGGAGAGGGATTCTTGAAGATACCGCGTGATATCCACCTTCGGAGCGTACTTTGATAGAGAAGAAGATACATGCTTACCGCTGACTTTATAACATTCGAAATTGATACTATATAATTTAATATTGTTTCTATTTTTTTTTTTAGATATTTTGAAGCGCATTTAAAAAATTATAACACTTAGTTAAAAAATGATAACAAACCATTTACATTCAATTATATTACCTAACTACAAAAATCTGGTAAGTAAATATATTGTTAAAAGCATATTTTTTAGAATCATGACCTTTTGCAAGCACGATTTTTGTCTTGTCGTTAATTTTTATGGATTTCCGTGATCTTTTCTGAAGTGAAAAACACATATTATTTGTAATCTATTTGGAGAACAGGTTTGCCTTCGATTTTAACACACTTATACGGACTATAAATCAATATTTATATTGTTTGTTATACTACAATAACTTTTGGTAATTAGTATTAACAACTTGAAAACTTGATCAATAAACCAGGCAGGCGAAACATTCTGGCACATGTTTCACGCAGTAGGCGTACCTACAATAGGTACCTACTTAAGTACACTCTGAAGGTACAACTAAATGAAAATGTAAATTATATGTTTGAGGTAAACATAAAACAAAATTAAAAGTTACATAACATCACAACATGTACTGCTTACATTTACATAATATATCAGTAGTTTTTTATATGTACGGTATGTTATTAGAGTATACGCTTTATTTATTTGCACTTTTTACTACTCTAATACGCCTCTTTGCCTGATTACCTCGCATAAAATTAGATCAAATGGTATGTTTTGTATTAATATAAATAAATAAATAGATAAAATATGTAAAAAAATATGTTTAGATAATTTTTATTACATCACTATCATCCTAGAGCAGAAGTCGAAAGTTATGAAGTGGCAACTCTAATGACCATTTCAATTCTTATATCTTTGTAAATATATTAATTAACTCTTCATTTTTGTTTTGTCCATAATGTTAATAAAAATAAAATAAACATGAATAAGTTGTAAAAGAAAGCTTCGGGATATCGATAATATAAACACCATAAATAAACAAATACCTAAGTCCATTATTAGATACTATTGATTTATCCATCGTCAATATTTTTTTACTCATTCCATTCATTTCGATGTTGTTTTTAATAAAATACAAAATTATTAAAATAATTTTACCATTAATGTGGACATAAAGCTGAAGTGAATTTTATTATAATATTATAGTTAATAAAATGTTACCGGTGTCAATGCATATGAATACGTGTAAGTAGTGTCTCGAAGCATTCTTTAACTGGAATATTGGTAAAAAAGTTAGTCAGGTACATCTAGTGATATAGATTTATAGTTATTACTTATTAGGTAAGTCGATGTTTTTGATTTTATTAATTACGCGCATTGAATTTTCTACCCTACGCTTAACTTCAGTTATTTAACGGCCCACATGCGCCACCTAGGTCAAAATTGAGATTTAATAGTATTTTCAGAGCATATGCCTGGACATTCCTTAAACGTTGTAGATAATCTATTTACATAATTTTGAAGCCTTATTATCCTTTATATTTATTTTAAGCATTTGATGACTGCATAAAGTATTTTTATTAGATAAAATTGTATTATTTTAAAACTCTCGATCTAATGTTTTAGAATATAGTCATATTTCAGTATATCCATGTGCAGTGGTGTTAAGATTTTTTAGATTTATTAATTGAAGAATTCTTCAAATGTGTTATTCGTCCCCATTTTTGAATAATAAAATGCCTAATTCTTGTCAAATTTGGGACTTTCATAGAGATTATAAATATATTTTTTATCGTAAATATTTCAAATTATACTGATGGTTTTATAAATGCGTTTAAAAATTAATAAATTTAAAAATCTTAACACCAATACACATTTATGTACTGAAATATGACTATATTCTAAAACATTCGAGCGAGAGGTTTAAAAGAATACTATTTTATGTAATAAAAATATTTCATGCAGTCATCAAATGTATAAAATAAATATAAAGGATAATAAGGTTTCAAAATTATATAAACAGATTATCTACAACGTTTAAGGAATTTCCAGGTTTATGCTCAGAAAATACCATAAAATCTCCATTTTGACCTACGTGGCGCATGTGGGCCCTTAAGTATTTGAGTAGGATAGGTACCAAGGGTCTAATAATTGGTGGCCTTTTTGCGCCACGTAAAGATGATTAAGGTAATCTGTGGGTATTGTAAAATGAAATAATTAATCTATAAGTACACTAATTTAATATAACAGATGTAATGCGTAGATCGCCAAAATTAAAATAATTACGTCCATGGTTTATTTGGCGTATTTCTTCCGCTATTAAAAATATGGAACAACAAACACGTCGTCGTCTATGCGATTTTATGGGCACATTATTAACCGGCCGTTAAATTAATACATTATTTTTATTTTTCATGTTTTTGCCTCATAATTCCGCTTACTCCCGGCTAATGACGGGAAAATTATCGTGCCTGGTGATTTGAACGAAACGATTACTGTGAAAGAAAATTCGACGAAAATACCATCCGACCGATTCACGAATGGCAGAAAAGCATTTAAGACGAATTAAAATTTCACCGATGAGTACTTTGTCGAAGTGGTAATTTTTAAGATACTTTGGAAGAAGTTGGTAGATAGTATACATTTTTAAGATACGCATATAATATTTGTACAAAAATGCTATATTTTATGGTTGCGCTTTTTGCAGTGGACTGAAATTTTGAAGATGCTTATGGTTTACAGATCTAGGGAGAGGGCGGGGGGGGGGGGTTTGGGTTAAACAGTGATTAAATCCAGACACTAACATTTGACGTTAAGAGGGCTAGCGCTCTGGAGTTAGTTCGGTGTTCAAGCACTCAAGCACAGTTCGGAATATCACTCTCAAGGTTTCATTTGTGTTTTGGGATAAATTATTGGACAAGTTCAGGATGGATGATAGACATGACGTTCCCTCAAACCATGTCAAATTTAGCGCAACGAAGGTCGAACAGCTGCGTCTTGGATGAGTCACTCTGTAGTTAACATGGCTTTGGTCGTATCGTATAAGATCACGGCGCGATAGAGACAATTCACAAGTGCCAAATAACTTTAACAAGCCCAGGCGCCTAGGCGCGTCCGCTGTCTTTAAGTAACTGAATTTAACTACAATCACGGTCGACTAATGACCCGTTACTGCTGGACAATAACTGTGATTGCTGGAATTGCGACAATAACTGGGATTTTCGGTAGGTAGGAAAAAAGGAACAAGGGCCACCATTATTGGCCCAACCATAATCATATTGCAACAGGTTATTAGGCACAATGGCAGTTAAGTAGTGTATAAATAACAGTGAAATAATCATAGAAACATCCATGCGTTGAGAAAATCATATGATATGGATCTGTGTCAGAATTCTTGAATCGAACTCGGAGCTCTCAGATAGAGGCCACCGTCTTACTTAATTATCCTTTAACAACCTGAATACGTCAGGTAGTTAGTTTGATTTTTAAATGGTTTTCTTTATTAGGAGTCACTCAATTATAATTCATTTTAATATGCACCTTTCTGCATTCCAATAGAAAGCTTTCTAATAGCCGGTATTCCGCGAACGACTGGCAAGAGTTTAGCGAGCTTTTGTAATAATTTAAACTTTCTTCTAGATTTTAAGTATGATCACACCCTTGAAGTTCAATGAGAAGATAGATATTCACATGTTTAAATTCTGGTTAACATGAAGATTTATCGCCCATTGTAGTAAACTCAATAAAAATAAAGACTTTCTACCGTTTGCCTCCATATTCATATATGTGAGTAATCTTTCTCGTTGATAATCGATAAGAATCTCGTTGAAGGATTTGATTACATATAAATACCTAGGTACTATTCAATTTTATGAGTAATTTTCTTTGATAGCGATAATAAAAACAATGAATGTAACTTGCTTTATTTTTACTATTAAGATAAAACAATAGTTACCATTACCACCACAACCAAAGATAGGTACTAAAAAATATTTCTTCTATAGATGGAACGTAAACAAAAAAGAATCCTGCGCTTTTATTCGAATGTACCCACCACCGGTGGAATGTATTACGCCGACCAGTTTCAAAAATTGAATGTGCGTTTAGTTTACGTGACAAACTTAATTGCATATTATGAGACAATTGAAAACAACATATTCTTTAACATGTGTTTAAGTTTATCCTATATTTTTCGATACTCGAGATAAGTATGTACACTTTTATACCAAACCCGGTAAGGTATGCCAGTTCCTATTAATTTTGTGTTCCCTGATTATGCTATTTCGACAAAGTTGTATTCAATTGATATTACATAATAAATTAAGTGATATAAATCATTATTTGAATAGGTAACTGTGAATTTATTGCATCTAGTTATTTTTCTGGTAGCTAACGTCATGTAAAATCAGTTTATACGTAATATATATTTTCATAATTTAAACAGTATGCCGTAATGTGTAATGAACAGTTTGGTAAGTACTGCTCTAATAGAAATACTAGGATTAGAAATATCATTCTTTCAAATATATTAAAATATTATTTTATCTTCGATGATGACTGAAAAAAATTGAAGATTGTGGTAAGTAATTACTTTTATTGTATCCGCTCGCGTGAACGATGTCTATTTCCCATACATATCGCTTTCAAATCATGCTTTGTTTCAAACGATGTTTAACATTGTGATAGTTTCAAATACGATCGAAACATTCCATTTAGTTTTACAATCAAATGAAAATTTTGAATTATCAATTCGAATCCCGCCACCAACTACCCCGGGCACCCCCGAGTCGACAAGCAGTAGGTACACATTAATAACCGGAGGAATGCTGACGTCGACTGTAATTTGGGATGTGGCGCCGACCAATTAGCTCCCTGCGGCGGGGACAACCGGATCTTCAAAGCTGAGGGCGGGGACTACCGGGAAATCCTGGGGGACAATTATTTTCGCAAGTGAACCGGAAAATTTCGCCGCGCAACTGAAACTTTACGACGAAAGACGCAGGGATCCCCCCTCCTCTCTTCGCGTAGGCCTTGAGATACTTAACTTTGAATTATGTTTTTCATTCTATTCATTACTCACATATTCTCTATATAAGAAATTTAACGTTAAGGCATTTCTTTTAACTTTCATTATATTAACTTCACTCACGCCCTCTATGTATATATTATAATATATTATATCGGGTATGCATACTTGCACATTTAGTAGAAGTATTGGTAGTTAACTACATACAATTATAATACATCTAACATTAAAAACGTTCTTTAGCACATAACAACAAAATCAAATGTATTTCAAACGTTTTAATGCAGCGATTTCCAAACTGGGAGGCGCGCCTCCTATAAAATTCCAGTCCTATAAAAGGTTGTTTGCAAACCTGTATGAAAATATGGAGATTAATTTTATAATACCTCAATTCTATACTATTGTGAAGCGCGCTGGCTATCTTGTTGAAAAAATAAATAAAAGGGTCACATCATAATGTTGAAATTTGAGGCAAATTTGTTTAGTAACGGTAATTTTGTTGTTAAACTTGTCTATTTGGTTGAAATTTAAAAAAAAATTGAGTGAATAAATCAATGCATGGACCACTAATGCATTCACTGATTTAAAAAGACAAAATGAAGGCATTCATAAAAAATTGGAGCAATGGAAATCAAAATTACAAAAAAATAAGTTCGTCATGTTTCCACTTTTAAATGATTTCTGCGCCAGATATATCGAAGCTAACAAAAATCTCTTTATTGAGTTCTTGGTTAGTTTGCTAATGCACTTTTCACATTATTTTATTAATAGTAAAAACTTATATGGCGTTGATTTATTTCAGGACTATTGAATATTTTAAATACTTATGTGGTTGTGCGTTGCAATTTGATGTGATACTTATATGATGATTGGTATACTTAAATGATAACTCTTGCGTATAATTTAGGAAACACTACGTTATAGCACCATACTGCCATTAACGTCAGCGATAGGTAGGTGGTCCCGCCAAAGATCCTGGCCTGGAAGCCCGCTTCATGATGTCGGGCCCATGATCGAATTCATTTGTTAATGAACGATGATGAATTTGGATTGACCACTATTGAAATTGATTGTTGAATTGTTGAAAGGGGGGGGGGGGTAGGCGCCACGATTATTTTTTTTTTAAAGGGAGGTTTAGTAACATAAAGTTTGGAAACCGCTGTTTTAATGGATCATTCCGACACCTAACCTTTTAAACGAACGGTGTGTGTTTGAGTTCTCAAATTCACTCTTGGACTTTTAATTATAAGCAATATCGGTTAGGCTGCTCATTGTACAAAAGGTAGGTTCTACAATCAGGTGACAACACCAAAGTTTACTTACACAGAACATAATAATATTATGACATGAATTCGTTTAGGTAGGTAAGTATACGAATTTTTTAATGTACTTATATTATTTCCAATCCCGTAATTCAGTAGTTATATATTACGAATTCCGTAGTAGATATTTATTCAATATTTTAATATAAATGTAGCGTGCGCTATCTTCTGAGTTAAGAGGAGCTCTTCAAAACAAGTATTTTTTTTATCAAATAAGAAGTAGGTGCATATCAAAAAGATTCCTTATGGAATTCAGCACTCAAAATGGATAATTTTACGAATCGGAGCATAGCTAAATATATAAATAGGTAGGTACTTACATGGTTTTCTAATTTGTATGTGTATTTTATAAAAATAAGTGTAATAGATTCTTTGTAATTTAGATTATCTACCTCAGGGGCTCGATTTCCAAACTATCGTCTCGTGTGGCACCAGACGATAGTTAGGAAATCGGGCTGCAGACGGTCAAATTATTTTTTCCACAAAACGATGTGACAATTTTGGGAATTTCATGAATCCGAACGGCGCTCCGGTGCGCTGCGGTCAAATTCGAGCCCTTTTATTAAAATATAATATCTTTCGACAATTCAGGGATACGCCGTATCCACAGTGTCTATAGACTACATGCCACTGATAATGATTATGTATTTTTATTTATAAACTAACCGCTCTCTTTATACAGAGGACACTTCATGTCATTAAAGATAAATGACGGATGAAATGAGATTCTTTTTATTTTCTAAAACTCTTTCTTTATGCACTAAGGCGCATGGTTGCTACATCAGTCCCATGCAGCATCGCTTCGGGACAAGGAAGTGAGGCACAAAAATCTTTTCATTCTGACACGTTTATAGCGTCATGGAAGGTGGCCGTGCACAAACCGCGGCTGCATATACATGGCGGGTGGAGATGGGGTAAGTCAAATCATATCGGTTACCAATAATATATCTTTTTTATTAACTTAACTGACTGTACGTGTAACTTTACGGTATTTGAGGATTTGACAGCTATTTTTAACCAGAAACTCATCTAAAAAATTATAACCAATGCTAAAATTTAAAATAGCGATCGCTTTCAAACGTATACCTACTATGATGTTGGAATAAGGGGTAAATATATTATTTTTAAAACAATATTTTTTATAAAGAAATCATATAAATTTTAAATCTTGTGAATCCGGGAAAACCTAGTAGCGGAGCATTTAATAAATACATATATAATTTAATTTTCTAATCATGACATTGATGAATTAATGTAAGGAGTAAAATGTATCAACATATCTTACAACAAGATAAATCGATAAAAGAACAGACAAGTAAACAGAATTTATTTATAAATCTGTTTTCTCCTTGGTGGATATAAGCCGACACGAGCGGCGAATTACTTTCAATGATTGCGTATTGATGGGTTCCCGCACCTGCAAATTGAACCGCACGTCATTATGCGATAGATAAAATGTATGTACACAGGTTGTGTGAGATGGATACATATGTAGGTACTCACGTGTCGACAGAGGAAACCATATGAACGCCATCAAATTGTCGTTATGCTTTCGCCATGGGAATGCCGCTTCACAAACATCTGCTTGAAATCTCTATTCGATCAATTTCTTTCTAAATTTATTTATAGGCCAGTCATAAAGACACAATCAAAACATGACAGTGTAACTGAAGAGATTTCATAACGTTTTTTTCTAAGCTGGGTGTTAAAGATGGTAATAATGTTACATATTAAATTACATTTAATGTAAAATATTTATTATGAAGACATAATGTATATTTCTTTATATGCAATAAAACGGGAGGTTAGTCTTAAAAATTGAAAAATAATTTTAACATAGAAAATTCATCATAATACCCTATATGTAAATGAGATAAAATGACAAATCGATTTAATGTGTCTGATTTAGAAAATTCTTCAGGAATTCCCATACAAAGTGATTCATTCATCTTCTTTTATATCTGCTAAACAGCAGTGATTTTAGATGTAGGTATCCCTCTTTTTCTTTTGCACACAGATTTGTCTTATTATAAACCATCATGGATCTGATTTTCATTATCTTTATTCTTAAGTACAGCTTGGGTAGAAATTGGTCGCCTCCAGCATACTTCTCTATTATTCTAAGTTTTCCGATTTCTTTCTCCAATCGATTACTCCTAGCATTCGCAAGTAGTAGGCAATGAAACCACTAATGTCATGTTGACATGTTCTCCCCGCACTCCGTTCACTTTTAGTCCACGAAATCTGAAGCGTTTCATCTGTACTTTTCAAGCTCTGCTTGGTCACTCAAGTGTATCATGCGGCCAGTCCATCGCAGGCGTTGGATTTTGTAAATCTGATGATGTCGAGCTTATCAAAGAGCTTACAGAATTCATTATTATGGTGACTTTATCAGATGCCATTCTTGCAGGGAGAGTCAAAGGATTTTCCGCGAAATATTTGCACAAATCTCCTAAAAATTAAATACTATCAATCTACTTATTATTGACAGCGCATTTTTTATTGTTATCTTGAAAGTATCTCGTAAATATTATTATATGTATTGTTAGAATAGATACTACGAGTATATACTAACTGAGATTTGCAATTCTATGATCCCCCTTAATTTATTGATCTCGAAAATCCAGAATTGAAAATGTTGCTATCACCGGATTAGTTTTATATAATTTTTAAAAAAATGAAACAATGTTTTGGTCAGGTATATATATATGAGGAAAACGCAAACATAATAATTAAAAAATATTAGCATATTATCAGAATATCTCTTTGATTACAGCATCGAGAAAATATGTATATGTAATTATAAAAAGATCATACCTACAGTGTTCAACTGGAACGGTATAATATTGTTGAGCAAAATTTGTGTTTGTTATTTTTATCCAGTATACTTAAAATTATGAATTAATTTTATTACAAATCTTAATGCTAAGAGATTTCAAAATACATTTGGCGATCATTATTTTTTTATGATAGATAATTTCCTGATTTTCATTTCGTGTTTATAACACGATAACTCTTACTCTAGCTAACAATTCTGTCTAATGATATCCTTTACCTAAGTGAACGGAACAAGAGTTGTAAAGAGAGAATATTCCTCAATTGTAAACAAAAAAAAAAAACAATACTCAGTTCCTAATGACCAGCACAAATCTAGATCTGATGTAAATTTTCGCAGCATTTTCTCAAGTAAATTTACTGAAACCTTTTGAAACGTAGTTTTTTTTAACGATCCGACACAAAATCTGGAGGCTTTTGAAACAAAAGGAACAATGAACCTCGACCCGTGAAAAGGAATCAGGGAGGTAATAAAATTTAACAGCCTCATTATCTACAGTGCGTGCGCAAAACAAAAGTCCTTCCAGGAATCTTTAAAGCTCCCTCCGTGAGCTTCGACATCGGAAACTACCGCCGATAAGGGTAGGTGAGCCACGATTGATTGCCATTTAACAACTTTGAGAAGAAGCTTTTCAATAATGCAAATGGATATTTTAAATTCTTTAAAGTTTACCGATTAACGAAGATTTATTGCAAAGTGAAATTGTCAGAGACCTACCCTACCTGTGCAGGCTTTTATTAGTGGTTGGAATAATTAAAATATTCCCAAAGGGACAAAAGTTTAACAATTATCTCTTTGAAGATACATACTTATTCGTACCAATAAATTGTCATCCTAATGTTATATTATTTTTACAAGTAAGATTTATAAGTTTTGAATTTTTCAAGGTTCAAGATTGAATTCAAATAATTATGATGTTCGTATATAGGTACGACAGAGTAGAACCCCGATTAGCAAAAAAATAAGGATATTGATTAAATGTGGCAATACCGAAGACCAATTCTTAAACAAATTAATGAATTACGATGGCCCCAGCATGTGTAAAATCTTGCGATAGGGACGCGCTATGCGGGTGTGTTCGGGGTGCACATCGCCTGGATGACAGAATTCAAGGGGCGGCAAAATACACAAAAATACATTTTATTATACCTTATACTTATTATTAAAAATATAATATATTAAATTCAAATACGACTACTAAATCTACTGTTGAAATATATGATAAGTATATGTACATGTATTTCATACAAACGAAGCTTTAAAGTACTTATTAAAGTGCGGCAAATCGAATAATTAACATATAATATATTTAAACAATGGTTTATAATAAGAATCAATTGATGACTATGCTATGCATCACAGTTGTATAAAATTATACTGAAAAGTATTCTCTAGAAGTCTCGTTAGAACGGTTCAGTATTTGATGCTTATCATAATAGGCATCAGATACTATTGCAAAAATAATGTAATTGTGAGCAGCTAGGAAATTAACTAAATTATAAAGCTATATTTAAAAAAATAGTGAAGAAAAATAACCTGCGGCGCAAGTTAGGTTCGTATGATTTAATATCGTAGTTGAAATAAAAAGACATTCTTAATATATTATAAATTATTTTGACGAGAATAAAATAACAACTTTAACTATTTTAATTTCTATTTTAAGTTTAAGTAATTTCTAAGTTAAGCACCTAGATTTCTTATATTTGGGGGGTGGCAATTTTGGGTTGGCACCCGAGCGGCCATTCTTGCTTTCCCTATGATACAATGCTGAAATATTACAAGGTGACTGAAGTTAATAATTAACTGTGGCAATGGTGGAGACAATTATTTTTCATCCATCTATTGTACATTGCTTTGAAATGGGAAGGGGATAAAACATACTTCGTCAATAATATTATCTTCAATGACCTTAATCTTTAAAAGTAAAAATATATAAAAATTTCAATGTTTTTAAAAATATGAAATACTGGTTTGAGTTAATACGAGTATATTACAATTTATTATATTTAGCACATTGAAAATTCTTCGTTCGTTTATCACGGGATAATCTTAGGAATTTTGAGCGGTAAAAAAAAATATATGTTTTTGACGCCGCGTTCGATTTGATGCGTCGATGTTGCCACTTTTTAATATATCTACTCATTTATTTTCCAAAGGTCGCATAGCGCCATTATAATCTATTTCGATTCGGTGACATTCGGCGATCGTCGCATACTAGGCGACAATCTACACTACGGCATTACTGCGGAAGCAGTTTTCGACGGCGATAAATGTCCAGGAAACCAAGCTTTACTTTAGTTATCACCAGTGGTTGAAAACCAAACACGTTGAAGACCATCCTCCCTACATATATAATTTATAACCCAGTGGTAAAGAGTGGAGATAAGCTGTTAAGATCCGAAATAAATAGTACATACTAAACTTTATCAGTCATACCTACATATTTGTTTACATTGAACTAATACTACAATTTTATTTATTGATGGTGTCGGTTAGTTTTTAAAATTCAATCAAGCCCTGCGAAAACCAAGCCATGCTAGATGATAATCAGAAATTATTCGTCTATTTAAACGATATCTAAAATTATGTCATTATTTAATCATACATAATTTTAGATATTTTATAGATAGAAGAATATTTTTTATCAATCATGGTTTGGTATAAGCAAGAAAAACTAACCAAACCCATCTGTAATAATATGTATTCTTAATTCAACGAAAACAAATATGTATGACTGAAAAAGTGTGCACTAGGTACAGATCGCCCATAAGATACCAAAACTATAATGGTTTCGATAGGGGTTAATTGATTTTTAAAAACTAACCAATACCACTTGTAAATAATTGTAGTATTGGCTCAATAATAATAAATACACGTGACTAGAGTTGGGTATTTCCCGAGAAAATCCTAATCTCGAGATTCGGGATTTCCAGAAAATAATTCTCGAGAATTCTCGAGATACCGGGAAATTTAAAAAACAACCTGTAAAAAATCCTGAAATCAGTGTAAAAACAGACAAATTCGATTTTTTTATTTATGTAAGAAGACAAACAAATAGAAGTAGGAAAACAGAACTAATCCTAAACATTACTTATTAATATAGAATTCAACCGGTGCGTCTGACAATCGCGTATGCTTAAACACTTAAAACTTAGACACAAAAATCCCTGATGTTGAAAAATTGCACTCATTTTGAGTCGACGTTGGCTTAATTGTGTTAAATGCCCCGATCAGTCTTTAAATGTTTTGTGTTTTCTGTCCACCTTTTTCATATAGAAAGATCTCTTTTTCAATTAACATTTGATAATAAAGAAATGCTAAAAATTTCAACTCTCGAGATTCGGGATAGAAAATCTCGAAAATTTCGAGATTTTCCCGTCGGGAAATTTCCGAAACCCAACTCTACACGTGACTGACATAGTTTTGTGTTCACAATTTATATCGGATGTATAGCTTACCTCCATTCTTCGCCACTGATATAACCTACATATCGGCAAGTAAAGCTGAAAAATGGTCACTATTTCCGACAAATAAATCAGCTGTAAATCATCTGTGGCACATAAACTTGTTTTCCACATTTATATCCCGTATCTCTCAAAACCTGCAGGCATTTCAACACATTGTTAAATTCAGTCAATCAGTCGATTCTATATATTATTAAATGTCCAGATATTTGGAAAATATAGTTAGGATGAAGACGACTTGTCGCAGTGGTCTCAAATTCCAGACCGATATGGATCTTGGTCACGTCTCGAAAGAGGTCCATTCTTGATTCAATTATAGTTAAATAAAAGTCCTTATCCGTGCATTATAATTATAAAAATCCATTATTTTTTGTATATTGATCATGGCCCCCACACCCTGAAGCGGGCCCCCAGACCAAGATCTTTGGTAAGGGTCCCTACCTATCACTAATATTAAAGGCAGTATAGAGCTCTACAGGAACGTTTTCCAAATGGGGTATTTAGTATATTTTTTTTAGCGATTTTTATTATTTTTATTTTATACATCCACTTTAATTATTGAATTGTTAAGTATCGACACACATCAAAAGTTGCATCGCATAATTACACGTTTTAAAACCATAATCAACATTAACATTTGGTCAATTTGAGATGTGTATTTATCTCACTTATCTGGTTGACCCACCACGCCGGGCCCCTCCTGAGCCCGGGCCCCCAGGGCAGGGCCATGTTATTGATGTATACGCCAGAAGAATACATTATATAAAATGGTTCGAGCATTCTTAATTAATATTCTATACATTTTTTAGTATTGCAAAAATATATAATTTAAATGGTTAATTATTATGTTAAAATATTATTAGTAGTTAAGTACATAATATTTAGGGGCTATTTATTACTTTTAAGTGGTAGTTAGTAGTGATACTAATCGACTACATTGAGCGTCGTAATGTTACTTTTACTATTGTATGTTTTAAAGTGAAATGATTCATTTATTTTAATCGACGTAGCACTTGAAAACTTTAGTCGTTTCAAGTGCCATTATTTGAGCTTTTCTGATAATTTAGACACGCGAGTGGGCGACCGATAGAGCTTTTTATCAAATCGTTTATTGGTCAGCCGACGCCGCGCTGCATTACAATTTTACATTAAAAAAATAAAGAAAAACCTCGCCTGCCTACTTTCACTTTTCAGTTGATTTATAATCGACTAACGCTCTGTGGCGCAGTTACGTGACCCATACAGAAGATAGCCAAATTAATTTTTATTAGAACGTCTATTTGTAAAACTACTTAATTTTCTGTAATAATTATTAGTGTCACACTTTTATACTATGTGTATACCTATAAATATATTTGCTTTGAAACGAAGCTCTGATGTAGTTAGTTCGGTATAATATACCTACTTGAATACAACTATGATAATTTAGGTAGTATGTGATTTCTAGAATACCAATAAAACTCATTGTTTATCAAGTTTATTTAATAATGCTTATATTATGTTTCAGTTAACTTTCCCTATTATACATTCACTAGATAACGTACAGTGAAAAGATTACCGGGAGTAATAATTATGAAAGAAGATATTAATCTGGATAATCGAATAAACAATAAAAAAAATCTGTTGTTGAAATAAACATTTTTATAGAATTTTTCAAAAGTTAAATCATACATTTTTGTAATCTTCATGCATAACTGAGAAACATATTATAAACATTAGGTTACATAATCAAATTATTCAATTATTTACATACCTATTTATTTTAATTTATTCTCAACCAAACTGTCAATGTTTTCCACCATGCTATTTCATTATTCCATATAAAAAATGGCACTTCAATATATCGGAAACTTGAAGGCTCCACCTAGAAGAAAATTAAACATCTTTAATAAAAAAAACTTAATTTAATTCTGATTAAAAATATGTATATATATATTATAAATGTCAAAAATATGGTAATATTATTTTAGTATTATATGGGCTCAATCAAATGAAGATAGGTTACTTATTTAATACATTTTAACGGTGATAAATTTATTTATTTATTTATTTATAAAAAGAGTATTACGGCATTACAGCTATTCTGCCGTCCTAAGCGAAAGAGCAGTATCTCAAAAATGTTAATTTTTGGCTATGAGCAATTTTGTAAAGATACAAACCGCACCACTTTTTAAATTATTATTTGATGTTTATATGCGATATAATACCTATTCTCATACTTACCTAACTGCTTATGGGTTAATTTTAATTAAAAATTAAAAACTTAAGCTAATAAATGAGATACGTCCATTTTGCTTAGTAAATTTGGTTTCGAAATAATAGATACGACCTCGGCCTTTATGATGTTGTAGGAAAACTTACATTTATTTTCAAAAACTTGCATTCTTTTATACTTTCGTACAAATCAAGTTTTAAATATCATGTTAATTATATCTAATGGCCAACTAATGCAAACGCGCCAGTCGCGTTGTCAGAACTAAATGATGTGCGAAGTGTTATTACTTCTAAAATCGTTCTCAGCACACACGACTAACTGTCATTTTGCTTGACAGGAACGTTTGAAACATGATGTAATATGAAAGACTTTCTTGCCATAGAACTGTATATTTCCAAAATTCTTTGTTAAGAAACTGCGTCCTTTCTTCAGATATCATTTCAGCGCACTTATGAGCACATTTTTTCAGTATCACAACAATTTTTTACTGCATGCATTTCTGCTATTTTTTGCAACTTTTGTTTTTTTAGTTCTTTTAAACACAAATCAAACTTTTTTCTCTTTCTAATTAATCCCTTTTTTGTGTAAAGGACACCACTGTTGCGTTTACGTTCACTAAAAATTTCACCTGTGCCATTATTCTCATTAATCTCACCCTCATCCAATATTTGTCGAATATCTTCAGTGACAGTGTTATTAGAACTGACAGGATTAACTGGCTCAAGTTCTAATAATAATGAAGAATCTTCAACTATAATATCATTTATTGGAGATTCTGTTTGATTCAAAGAAGTAACATCATACATAGTCGCAGTAGCAGTAGCAGGACTAACTGGCGGCCAAAAATAATATCACATTACATCTACGTTGGTCTGAAATAATAAAATCACGTATTATAAGTAATATTGTATTGCTTGGCCTTTATCTGATACACTATAAATACGGACATAATATTGAATTATATCGATTAAAACAAATAAAAGTTACCTTCAAAACACAATATGTTTTCATCCTGAAGCATTTCTGAAACCATACCCACCCAAATTGTTCTGCATTGCCTCACCAACATCAGGTTCCGAACATTTAACAGTTTCTGAAATGACGTAAGTCCGCACTTAACGGCCCACGTGCGCCGCGTCGCGTAGGTCAAAATTGAGGTTTTATGGTATTTTCAAAGCATAAGCCTGGACATTTCCTAAACATTGTAGATAATCTATTTATATTATTTTGAAGCCTGATTATCCTTTATATTTATTTTTAACAATTGATGACTGCATAAAGTATTTTTAATACATACAATAGTATTCTTTTAAACCTCTCGATCTTTAGAATATAGTTAAGATTTTTTATTAATCATTAGTGAAATTAATAATAACATTATACAGTGAAATATTTACTTATAATCTCTGTGATCCCAAATTTGACAAGAATTAGGCATTTTATTATTCAACACGATTAACACATTTGAAGCTAAATGAAGTAGGGAGTAAGATCATGTTAACACGCGTGTTTGAAGATATATCGAACCGAAAAAAAATCGTTTCAGCAACAGCTGAATTATTCTTTATTAATTCTTTCTCAGTTTTAGATATAGATTTCAGAATACTTACTTTGAAAACAACCAAATTTCGCAACAATCGCTGATAATATTGTAGTATAAAAGAATATAAAAGTCGATTTGATCGAATGTGATTGACATAACCTCACATGCATTTTTTCGAGAAATTTAAATGCATTGTATTTGAATAATATTAATGTCTTACCTAATTCCTTTATATTTTATTGACACATAATCATCATTTTCATCGTTCTTGAATACACTCTTGATATATTTTTGATGAAAACACGCTTGCCAAACCTACAATAATACACGCCGAAACGTCAAGCCGACAATTATGGCATTGTCGCTAGCGAAATATTGTGAGCTTTTCGGTCATAATGGTAAGCGAAAAGGGCGTATCTCAGAGATTCCACTAAACCGCTTAGGAAATTGAGATACTGCTATTGCGCTTAGGATTTCATTGTGATTTTGAGATACGCCATATTTAATTAGCTTATTTTACCTATTTAAAAATGAGATGCGGCTATATCGCTTAGGAAAATAGATGTGGCACCCCCTGAATGTTCATAAGGCAACAAAAACCAGAAAACGAAAAAAATGAGATACCGCTCTTTCGCTTAGGACGGCAGTATTGGCCAATGCGCCATAATACATATTAAATACAAATGTATAAAAATATCTTAATTACAAATAACAATAAAAAGACAGCATGTGTAAATATTAATGAAATATGATAATTTATACAATTATAAATTTAACCTATTTAGTACGTCCACAAACATTATATAGTTAATAAAAAACAAATCAACCTTTATGGTGCCATCAAATAAGCTAATTGCACGATACACAGCATCATGAAACATAACATCTGTCCTGCGACGAGGTATCTTGAAGACCGTGGAGCTACGAGTGATTATTGGTGGGAACATGAAAATTAATATTTGCCAGTATATACGGATTGTAAATGAACCCACGAAGAAGTAAAAAGAAATGCTTTAAAAGAACAATCACTCTTCGGGTAGACAGGGATCACATTGATAGCATACCCAGAAGAAAGCGAGTCGGGAAATTGTCGGTAAAGTCGGTAAATGTCATACAACAAACATTTAATTATGATTTTTCACCCGACAAATAAAGAAATGGCCTAATTTTTATTCTCCTCCAAGATTCTCGGTCTTTCACCGTTTTCCTTCAATTCACCAATAGCATATTGCTGCATTGCTGCCTTTTTCCCCCGTGACATCCTCCAAGGATATTCTTTGGAATTCGTGATACATTCATTCGTCTCCTGCCCTACTCAGTTTGAGCTTTTCTACGTGTGAGTGGTCGATGATATTTTATACAGATTATATTATTACAGATCACTATATTCTATATATTGATCTCTTACTCTACTCTTGAGGACTTATTCAGGATACTTGACTGGGAATAAAAAGGTGTTCCAATTAATGGGGAGCACCTCAATCACTTGCGCTTTGCAGATGATATTGTTATATTCTCACAAGACCCGAACGACCTCCAAGGTAGAATGCAAGAACTCGCAGATGTCAGTCAAGCTTTTAAAAAGTTTGCGGCATTATACGGCGAGCAAGAAGGTCTCTTCTCATCGAGAATTGACCGTAATACATTATATGGAATTAGGGATCACGCACGCTCTAGTGGACGCCAACCAAGGTCTTGGGAAGTTGCTCCTGGAACACTTTCGGCACAAATTTGAACAGCGCCTATCGTTCGTTACGCCACGGTATACGCCTGCATAACGGGTGTGGAGACGTGGCGGGTGGTGGAGGGAAAAGCAAGTCAAACGGTCGGCCTAAAGATAAATGTCTCAAAGACAAAAGTGATGAGGAACTGCTTTTCAGACCCTGCGATTATCTGTATTAATGGCACCCAAATCGAGCAAGTCAGCAGCTACGTCTATCTCGGAGAGCAGGTGCCCATAGACGGAAGCATGCACGATGAAATTGCTCGCAGAACAAAGCTGGGATGGAGTGCTTTCGGATGTCTGAATAGTATCTTCAAGAATGACCTACCATTATGTCTAAAGCGTAGGGTTCTCAACCAATTAGTGCTGCCCGTGCTCACGTATGGCTGCGAGACGTGGACCCTCAACACGAGAGATGTTCAAAGGCGAAGAGTTGCACAGCTAGGCATGGAGAGATGTGTGTAGGCCATCACGCGAAAGGACCGTAAGAGAAACGAATGGGTTAGGAAGCAGACAGGAGTACGCGATGTAATAGACATTGCCAAACAGCTGAAATGGAGATGGGCAGGGTACATTTCTCGCCGAAAGGACGGCCGCTGGACAAATGCCGTCATCCAATGGTACCCAAGAGGCACGGAACGGTCACAGGGTCGCCCTAAAAGCCGCTGGATTGACGAACTGAAAAAATTCGGCGGAAATACGTGGCAGCGAACGACAGAGGACCGAGAGAGTTAGAAGAAGCTTGGGAAGGCCTTCATCGAGCAATAGATTGACCCCGACTGATGATGATGATGATATTCTATATATGCAAAACCAAATTATATTTATATATGTATATTTATACAAAATTACACATAGGTACCTACATATCGCGTAAATTACGTGGAATATATTTGTGTTAAAAAAGTTGCAAATATTTGTAGTATGATGAAATTTTATATTTTCCTTGCGTTTATAACATAACATGTGATTTTAAATAAAGTATGCCATAAAATAGGCAAGATGCCAAAAATTAAGTGTGACGTCGCCGAGCTTTCGTTTTACCTCCACATTTTAAAGTCAAACAAAATAAACACTATTACATCCAGTGTCTCTTAATTTTCATACGTTTCTTCCATTGATATATTAACATTTAATACGTTTAAGTAGACTATGTATGTACGCTTCACTTAAATTTAAGAATTTTCAAAAGAAAATATTTCTAATCAGAGTTTTGCTCACAAGTAAAAAAAACACACGTCATATATTTACACTTCGTCTAACGATATTATTGTAAAAATTAAAAATTATTTACGCGCTAAAATTAGTCAACATACTACAGAGCGTTAATTGCATCATGACAAGGTGTTTAATTGCGTAGTAGAAAAAACGTGTTACGTAAAAGCTCGCGTGAGCTTTCTCTTGTTCGTGCTAGAACGATCGGCGAAAAAGCTCGCAAGCTTTTAGATGAAATAAAAATAATATTAAACACGCGTCGTTATGGCTGTTGGAATTTAGTAAAGAACGTTTACTCATGTTAACTGCGATATAATTTGTGATGAATGCAATAACTGTCACCGGATGTTGTTGGATATGATTTTTTTGAAATTCATAACGGAGGTATCTGTGCACGATATTTTATTAAACATTTTAACTCCTTATTGAAATACATATTGAAATAAATAAATACATATATATTAGATATTTTTATGATATATGTAGGTACTTTTAATTTGTGAAAGGCTCTTACTAAATTTAGGCTCTAAAAACATATTCGAATACCGTGGATTTTAAATTAATTTTGACAATTTTATAATTTCGTTAATAGAATCATAAATTCTTTACTAATTATTTTATTTTTAATACCTATTTGATATCGTCTTGATACTATTATTAGGTATATAATATCAGGAATAAAATAAGATAGTTGGTACCAGTAGCGAAGGGTGGAGGTAGGCTGTTAAGATCCGCCATAAATAGTGCACATTAAACTTTGATAGTCATACGTATTTGATTTTATTGAACTAAAAATACAATTTACATGTCCTATTGGTTAGTTTTTAAAAATCAATTAAACCCTGCAAAAACCAAGCTATAATATTTTTGGTATTTTTTGGGCGATACGACAAAATTGTGCACACTTTTTCATTCATACTTATTTGTTTTCTAATATTACACATTGTTCGTTCATTTTTGTAAATTCATTAAGTCCTGCCTACACCAAAGTATAATAGAAAAGTTATGCATAATTTAATTGGATAATTTTAGGTACTTGTATTGCATAAAATAGTTAGATGAGTATTTTTTGACTATTATCTCTTATGGCATGATTTTTGCATGGTTTAATTGAATTTTCAAAACTAACTAATACCATCTGTAAATTGTAGTCTTATTTCAATGAAAACAAATACGTATGACTAACAAAGTTTATTGTGCACTATTTATGGCGGATATTATCAGTCTACCTCCACCCTTCGCTACTAGGTACCTATAGTAAATAAATTTTAATTGCCATCAGTTTATTATAATCAGCGAGTTTGTTGGGCGTAGGCCACCAAGATACAACAAGGAAAGCCTAGATTTTTTGTAAATTTTTGTTATAGATTTCGTAGAAATAAGAAAAAAAGGATATGGAAATGTATTTTTCAAAATTTTAAAGATTCTTATAACATTTTTCCGTAATGATACCCAAAAAATCATCGAAGGTGTCGAATTTTAATGCAAAAATACGACTAAATAATAACAAGATAAAAAGAACTTTTTATATACCACATTTTTAAATTTTTCTGTTGAATCATATAAACTTGACTGTATTATTATGTATTAATAATTTAGGACAAATAAGGCAATTGTCAACAAATCATATTTTTTACTATTTTGCAACAAACAACAAACACATAATATAGACTACTGAAATGTCATTTTGATTTCCATAGTAACGCACGTATATATTAATAATTTAGTTGCTAGGACCACCCCCTTAGCAACCAATAATAGTCGATTGAATTACGGATTTCTTCCGAAATAACTTTTCATACAAAAAAGAATTAACTGAAAATGTCTTCAATTCTACTTAAAGATGGCTAAAAGTATTAAAAGAATGCATTGGCATCTAGTTCTGATATATTCTAAAACTCTTAAATGTCTAAGTTAAGGAAAAATCGATTGCAAGATTTGTACTGGATAAACAACCACCGGACAAACAAGAATACGAGCTAAGAAAAACGTGGTAATAAAATGGAAGCGGTTGTATTATAATTGTGCTTAAGGGCGGCATTTTGCCAAGGCGTGTCACTGATCACTGATTCTATTCTAATGTAAATAAAAAAAAACTTTGAACGCTTGTTAGATATAATATACTCAACAATCGATTTTTTTGGTATTGTAAAAAACCGCTCAGCACAATATGATGTGTTATTGATTTGAAATAAAAATAATATCAATGTTTACTTTAAATATATAGAAAGGCTTTATAATAAATTATTGTACGGTTCGCCTTATAAAGTATAGAAATATTATAGTGAATTCAATTGAATTGCTTGACGACTTGTCAAAATTTAATATTCATTACCTATACAATATTCTAGTTTAATGCCTGTATTCCTACATAGTGAATACAAAATGGAAACCACAAAAACAAATATATGTTTTTTGTAGTTAGTCAAAATAAGAATGATTTGAAAAAAAAAAACTTTTTTCAATGGAATAACATTTTGAATTACTTACATTATTATTTTTTGCATTTTATTAAAAGTGTTATTAAATTTGATAAGATAAATTCAAAATAATATATGAAAAAAGTCACATAACTGTATTACGTTATGTCAACAGTGATAAAATGAGCAATGAAACAATCCCTGTATCTAAAGATACGATGTGTAAACCGTTGATTTTCGTTTAAAATTTATCATATTCTGGGATCGTAATAAAATTTTGTATGTATTTTATTCAATTAGGAATTATTTCTCAAACCATATTATTTTGGTAGTATGTCTATTTGTTTGTTTTTTGAAAACAATATGTTTCTACATTTAAAGAATTTATTCTCATTGAATTTCCAGGAACCTATCATTCATTACCTACGTCGTATTATATTAGGTATGTTAAAAGCGTATAAATAAAATTATTATATTGCGATTTGATTTGCTTTCAACAACAACAATAAATTATGTTACACGAATATGTAACTAAATTCAATGATAATAATAGTATATACGTAATTTGAAAACACTTCTGAGAAATATATCCTGCGGGATTCGAAACTACGTCTCATGGAAATCGCGCCCACGTGCATTGACCACTATGCTATAGGAATCTTATCTAATTGCGACGAATTTTAACTAATGGTTCTTACAATAGGTACTTTCTGAAGCGATTTCTAAACTGCGTTACTATTGCTAATCTGCTTTTGTAATTCTAAATCAAAGCGAGACGCAGGTTCAAATCCTCCTGGGTGCCGTATTAAAAAAAAAAGATTTTTTCTTTTAGCTATAACATATTTCTCAGAAGTGTTTTCAAATTATGTAATGTTAAAAAAATGAATGCTACATTCTTAAATCTTGTGAATTATTTGTTTGAATAAAAAAAAAGTTTATAAGATAATAATATAATTGAGTTGTTATATGGAGAACTGATATATCCATAGGTGTAAGACAAGTTTTTCGTATTCGTAGGTTCTTTTTACTATCAACAATAAAAATATATTTTTCATTTGTCATTATCAAAAATTCAAAGATTGACAATTAGGTAGGTAATTATTTCTGAACCATATATATATATATATATATACCTACATAATATATTATGTTATAGTATCGATACATGCACATAATAATAATAATTGATAGTTTACCAATATTATAAAAATAAATAGTGTTTGAATTTGGAGGTTTGTATAAGATAGTAATCTTCTTTAAATATTGATGTAAGAACCATGTTGATAGAATGCCACTAAAGGGAGAAAACAATAAGATAATATTATTATTTTGAAGGTTTATTTAAAAAAAAAACTTTAATGTAGCTACTGTCGTTACGAGGTCGGGTAACTGAGAAGTGATAAGAGACCGATAGGGAGTTGGGGTCAGCGACCGCAAGTAATCCCGTGCTGTGTCTAGTAGAGGTACCTACATCTTGTCAAACAGCACTATCTATATTCTATGTTGTTACTATTTACAAGCGCTATATATATATATATATATATATATATATATATATCGCCTATAACACTATATAATATCATGGGTTGCTATAGGATAGAGAGCTAAATATAGAATACTGAAATGTCATTTTGACATTTCATATTGATTTCCATAGTAACGCACGTATATATTAATAATTTAGTTGCTAGGACCCACATATCAACCAATAATAGTGAGTAGTAAATATTATTTTTAATGAATTTTTTCCGAAACATACAAAACAGAATTAACTGAAAATGTATTCAATTCTGCTTAAAGATGGCCAAAAGTATTAAAAAATGCATTCTCGTCGTGTTCTGATATATTCTAAAAGTTTCAAATGTCTAGCTAGTCGGGAAATTTGTTAAAAATCTTGGACAAACAAGAAAAAATCTGTACGGAAAAAACAAGAATACGAGCTAATAAAAACATGGTAAAATAATAATATTTATGATAGAAAAAAAATCAAGCTCATCCGATATAATACATAGAACATGCACATAATGCACGTAATGACGGCAGCGACTTGCCTGCGCGGTATCACTTTTACAGCGCTTTTCGGTTTGCGCGAGCTTCAGTTTTCCCATCCATACACACGGACTTCCCGATACAAACCGGTTTGCTCAGGTAAGCTTGTCGTAAAGCATGAGCGTCTAGCCGGCGCTTAAGGCATACATAAATTAGCTTTATGCCTGATTTTAGAGGACATGTCAAACTTCAAATTGCAATTATTACTCCATAACATAATTTCGTGGGTGGCTCTCGTGGTGCAGTGCGTAAGGCGCTGATCCACAAACGTACTCAAAAAACGTACTTACCTACCCAATTAAAAATATATATATATATATTAAATTATATTCTAATAATAATCTTTTTGTCTGTTTATTGGAACAATCAGATATTATTCAATCAAATTCTAAATTATTTGACATTTCAGACTTTATTTAAATTATAATAGGTGTACATCATCAATAGGAATTTTCGATGTTGCAGTATTTATTTAATCTACGAGTGTCACTTAAGTAAAATTAATTAGTGGAAATTTGTAAAAAGACTTTCCCCTCGTCTATTGATTTATTTTTCAGACCCCGGGGCTTCTGCCAATTTGGGGGGCCTGTTCTATAAAGCCTTTTAGCCCTGTAGTAAATCTGAGTCTACGCGTGCCTTTCATTATTCTGAAGTATGTGAATAATCATCCAAATAATCAATAATGGAAATGTCCGGATTATATTTTTATCGATCGGACTAACCTTCTACCAGCAGCAAGTATTTTACAAGATATAAAACAGTGGACGAGTTTATATATCTGGGATCGACAATTAGTAGAAAATATGGATGTGAAGCAGAAATAATAAGGCGCACACTGAATGCGAAATATGCGATGACACATCTTACCACTATATGGAAGGATTTCAATTGTCACGAAAATAATGCTTGTGGCAAACACTAGTGTTTTTCATATTTTTGCATGGTATCGAGTCAAGGACACTGAGGGCAGGGAGCAAGGACAAACCAGTCAATCATCCATAGATTACCGATAAAGGACAGGCTCTCGACAATATGCCTGAGCCCATAAAGGGGGTGCTGATAGGGTTCTAGCCTGGTGGCGCGGGCTCAGGAAGGGCCCGGCGTGGTGAATCGACCAGATAAGTGATTTAAACACACATCACAAATTCTCTCGAATAGTAAAAAAGTCGCGCGCTATTTATCTTCAATATTATTATTATTTAAAATTATGTGGTTGTACGATACAATTTTTAATTGTGTATCGATACTCGACAAATCCATAATTCAAATAGATGAATTTAAATATACAAAAAACATAAAATATACACATTAATTTTACCGCGTACACCATTTGGAAAACGCTACTGTAGAGCGTCACACTGCCTTTATCTTTAGCGATAGGTAGGGGGCCCGTCAAAGATCCTAGCCTGGGGCCCGCTTCAGGATGTGGGGGCCATGCCTGAGACACATAGTGCAGTTTGGCGAGAACCAGATACAAAAAGAGGTTTTCAGTAGTCTGAAGGGAACAAGAACCAGAGAAAGAGCATTGTCCAAAAGAAGAAGCTTACTGGGTGCAGCTTTCACTCTACCCTGAGAGAAGTAGAGGATCGAGAAGGGTGAAAAGTATTGGTCGCTCAAAAAATTACTGCATTTATAGGTGGTCACGTTCCTCAACCCTGAGGAAACAACCAAGAAGAGATATTTTTATCTAGACATTGGTTTAAAAATATATTTTAATTAATAATTATTTGACAATAATGTTTTCATACTTAAAAATATATTACTCTACTAATGCTAGTAACAGAGGCTTCTTGAGGATCTAAGTAAACAAAAGTACCAATTGCCACTAGATCTTGCGATATTTTTGGATCGGCTGAATATCAAGGCGTTTCTGATGGAATATGGCCTTCAAGTGTAAGTTGGAATTTTTTCTTTTTTTTTGTAAATTTAAATCGTCGAAGTACTACATTATTATATGTTATCATACTATTGTAATAACAGTGTATGTTGTATACATTATATATAAAAAAATCTAGCAAGCAATATACATTTCATATTTCATATTGAAAAGTAAAATAGTTCTGCGTTTATTTTACATAGCATGCAGTTTTCCTCAATGGAAATAAAATATTCACATAAACCAGTGAACTGTTACAAAGTCAGGTAGCGTTACGCTGTCTATTAATATCCTGTTGAAAAATGGATAACGGAAACTAGGCATCAAAGAACATTTTCCAGAAAAGAGCAATTCATCGAACTTGTATCGCTTTCGAATATTTTTAAATGCCTTAAATTTACAGAACTTATGAGGAATGCGGATCACATTCCTTTTAAATTCTTTAAAATCTTACGAGAAGTAGTCTAGCTCTTTATCTGTCGGTAAAAGCTTCAAATCCTATTCAATGACCAAAAATGCATTAATATGTTCTTATTTTTACAATAAATGTACGTATTTAGAGCTATGCAATCGAGGCAATTTATTGTTTCAAAGTATCAAAGTAATGTGTGTGGCGAACGCACGCGACAGAACGGAAACTTATTTGTTCTCCATTTTCGGACACGTACTCGTAGGTCATTCATTAGTGCCAGCCATAGAATATTGCATTTTTTTTAAAAATATTTTATTTGAAAAAATATCTACTTAATTAAAATTGGAGTAAATACTGATACCTTATACACGTATAATAACAATTGTGTATTGCCATATGTTAATACTGATATAAAACAATACCATTAAAAATCAAAAAATCAAAAATTTATTGATTTGCAGCGACCATAACATAAATGAAACAAAATATTCTTTTACACTTACTTTTGCCTGGCACTTTCGTAGTTAGTTAGTTGCATTTGTTGGTAATTGAGTTGTAACCGTATGTTCTTCATTTTTCTTCTTTCTTTGGGATTTCATATTTCTCGTACAGCTCAAAAATCTACTAAAAAATATTCCTACATAATTTTTGTATTATAAAATTGTTTAATATGAAGAAGTTTTGAACAATTCAATACCAAAATATTCCAATACTTTTTCTTCATAAATAAAACTATAAGCTTTATACCCTTGCTATAGCAACATTGATTTTCACCTAGACCTCTTTCCGATACAAAACCTCAGTGCTAATGTGTAAAAATCACCACTATTGCTATACAGGTAAACTTTATTAACTGCATGCAATATGTTATTTTGCAATACTTAAAAATCTTGCAGAACAGCTGAATCAAAGTATGACATTAATATTGTATTACCATATAAATGAATGCAGATTTGAAAACTGATTATTAAAATGTTGGTAGAGAAAATTAGTTCCATCGGATTTTTTCTGTTTATAAAATAATATTTGTTTACAGACTCAATTGAAGTATTAATACTATAGGGTATTTTTTATACACTGTTTATTTAATATATCATATTATTGATATCTTGAACTTGTAATGTTCATTCATGCTTGAAATTATTTTTTTATTAAAAAATACACAAGGTTTAAGGATATTGCATTCATTACATTGTTACCTACATAATTATACAACTATTTTAATATCATATAGGTGTCGTTCGAGTTTTGAATGATGGATGCGAGATAGTGGACTCGCTCAGCACTAATATAATATATATTTCATATTTTGTCTAATAGGTACCTAGGTATATTTATGATGTGTACCGATTTATGTATTTTCTTGAATATGAATTATATTTAGTATCTACCTAAATATTTTAAAAATAAAACAGAAATCAATCTACACGTACCTAAATCGAATTCTAAATCCCAGAAATCTTCTCGCGTATGTCAAAAGTGTGGACAGCAACAGTTGGACAATGGACCGATCGAGAGTTAAGCGCACTGAAGGAACATTAATAAATTTACATGTGGCCTTTGGATCACTACACTTTGGGACGTTCAACTTCAGTCACTCAAAAGTTCAACGATCTTCTATGGTTGTAGATTCAAATCAGCAGGAATGACCAAATTCCAGCGCTCTGAAACAAAGATCAAGATATTATTAAATATACATAATTGTGAAAAACCACAAATACAAACATACTTACCTACTTATAGAAAAAGGGATCGAGTGAGATTTTATTATTTTGTGAGTGATCTTGATGATTGCGTATTTATTAACAATAATTAAACTGAATAGTATATTTAAAAGACTTTATAAAGACCACAAAATAAATCAATGTTTAAGGAGGTTAACAGGTATTCGCGGCATGATAAAGGCCGCAAAACTGATGACTTCTTATTTTAAGGCGGATATGTCTTATCGACGGAGCAATTTCTGGAAAATTTCAGTTACACAGTACCGTAGGCGCATTAAACAACCACAGAAATATATAACAAAACCATTGGATAGTTGAACCAAAAACATTTGGCAGAATTACGTGTCAGCGAAAAAAAGGGATTGAGAAAAATGAAAAGAACCTTCAGAAAGAGAAGGAAAACCTTCGCCTAACAGTGGATTAACCCTGGTGGTGATTATGACGTATAAAAATGTCAATACCTTCAAGTATACCAAGATATGATTAATTTTGCATCTTATTATTCAAGGGAAGACTTCCGGTAAGCTAAGTACAAGCAGAAGAAGTAAGTTCTCTTTATAGCAGCTATAAGCAAACTGGAGAAAGATAGTCAAAAATCACTGAAGTATGATAACGTATAAGGCACGGAAAGAAGAATGATACCCACTTATCTACATCGATATTTATTTATTGAAAAAGTAAATAAGTAGTTGTTTATACACTGTATTATTGAACAGCTCTGAATTTATTAATCTATTCCGAAAAAGTTTATCCCGTGCTATCAGATTTATAAATTTTAATTTTGTCGTATCTACGTACGATCTACCATGGTAATCATTTACAGTCCATTGTTGAGAAATGTATATTTTACATAATTCTCTATGCATGTCCTTTGAAACTGATAAGAATAGGTAAACGCATTTAAATTATTCAAGAAAAAGTTACTTTAAATTCCGTAGGATTTTCACTTTACGATGTTGTTATACCACATAGCATGGGATTATATAAAAATTCATTGACAGTAACATTGTGAAAGTTGTCTTGGAGTATATATACAGCCAACAAAACAAACCAAATGAAAAATCAAAAATACATTATTAATCCGTTGAAACGTGTTTAACACATTACATCAGTGTATTTTGGGTTGATTAAATCTGAAAATCATTTATTTAGGTTTAGGAGATAAATGCTTTAGTTATAAGAACGGTCAAAATACTACAAATCATTAATAAAAGTGAGTATAATATATTATATTATTATTATGTACAATAGTTTTCGTAATCAAAATAAAACAAAATTATCTATATAGATATGAAGGTACTAAAAACACATAATTTAATCATGACCAGTACCGGTTCGTCTACATTGTAGGACTTTGTCAATTATTATATTATTAATAATACTATGTTTAGTATCTCTCGTATCTACTATTGTAAATCTTAATAGAAAACAAGCAATTCCCTATCCTTAATTACATTTTGACCTCTGACCGTGACCATGAACAGAAAAAGGATAGTTGTAACTAGGGAATCCAATCCCGAGCCAAAATTCTGACCCCAGGATTTCGGGATTACAATTTGACAATCCCGGGATCCCGGGACTGGTCCCGGGATTGGCATTTTTCCATAGTTAACATAATTTTTTTAAATATAAAAATAACTTAAAATATTGAATAAGGTAAAATCGGTCAAAAATAAATATACCTAGATGTATAATTTATATCTACTATTTAATACATTTTTTGTTATATAGTATACGTTCAATATTGGAAATACATAAGTTTAATGGAGTAAATAATATTGTAATATAAATAATAATGTGAATTTAATATGAGATTGCTGTTTCTGATAGTAAAGACTTAATAAATGGGTTAGCGAGATTTAAAATAGTAAAGCAAATCATGGTGTACTTATGGCCTTTCCGCTTCATAAATCTAATTAGTCAGCCAAATATGAAAGCCGTAAAAGGTATGAGATCGTGGTGGAATTACTTCGTTAATAGTGCGAAGCATTGTTTTTTCTCCAATCTTTCTCATTTTTATTAATTTATGTGAAAAAATAAAATGAATCGGCAACTTACACATGGGTATAAATCAAACTTCATTCAAACTCAGTTTATATCTAATGTAGTTATTTGTTATTAAAAGTATTTTTTCTGTTATATTTTCGTTTTTATATTATTTTCCATAACAATTGATAAAAAAAATCAATCCTGAAAGTTTCGGGATTATGTTTATCAATCCCGGGATTCATAGGTATCGAAAATGGCTCGGGATCCCGGGATTGGAATCCCTAGTTGTGTTATGAGTGAAGATTTAGATTGACAACATCGAATTCAAAGTTCAAATTTAAATTAGGTAAGTACTCGGAATAAAAATACATTATAGTATACCAGAATAAAATATAACGTGGCAGTACCGCCTGTCAACATTCTTGACGATGCGCTCAATAATATCTACTATTTAGCTAATAATTATACTTTATATCATACGCAAGCCAATATATGGTAACTGTATTCATAGCGAATGCGTAGACTTAAATACCAATGTAGATTGGTAGGTAGGTATATATTTTGATAAAGTGTGTGAGCGAAATGCATACACCTGATTGAGCGATCAAGTGCAGCGCACATGAGAGGGATGCAATGTGGGTGTTCTATTTATGCGATCGCGCAACAACCACGAAAACTCTTTTTCACTCAATTGACGTGCGTCAGAGAGAGGCAGTTTACGCGTTACAGACAGATACACAGAGACAAATATACAATGTAATATATATTTATATCGAATATGGTATTTATATTAATTTTATTATTAATTGCTTTCCAAGTTTTAAAACATCTTTTATAGTAAAATATAATTCTACACACATTTTCCGTCATCTCATGGTGTTGTTGTTAGATACAACCACGATTATTATTTAAAAATAATTATTTATTGAAATATTTTTTACAATAATGGTACTAACAAAAACATTATGTTGAATGTAAAAAACTCTATATGTTTGTATATAAATCTTCATTCTATATCTACACCTAACTTCTAAATACAAGTAGGTATTTGATTACTTAACAACTCTGTTTGTGTACAGAATGTAACTAATCTGTGAGTTAGTAAGTCGATCAATAATTTTAGCTGATGCAATGAACTTGTTTTCTTGCAGAATAAGTAATCACCTAAAACTACTTCATAATGGAGGCGATTAGGTACTAGGTACATACAATTATTAACCATATATTAATAAAATCACCACGATATACGTTTCACACTAAAATATCGTAAATAATCATCTATTATATAATGGTGATAATTCAAATTATGTTGACAACCAAACTATGTGCCTATTCGATTCGTTTAAAATTAAAACTCCCATAATTTATACTGCAACGCGTTTCTATACATCAGTAATAATCTCTCGCAGTAAATCGATGTCAAATATTTTTTTTATAAATATTATGGTAATATTATTATTTTGATAAATATAATAATATAAGACATTTAATCATCAAAATAAGTGGGATAATACTACTTGTTTCATTTTGTAGCGATTTTGTATTGTTTTGTGATAATAAATAATATCCTATAGGTCTGAAAATCTAGATTAGTGATTCCCAAATAGATCTCTGGCGTTCCAAATTAAAAAAAATAAAAAAAATAGGTGAGTGCCATTCAGTTGAGTACCCGATACCGTGAATAAGCATATAAATTAAATAAAGGTAAGTAATGCAATCTATATATTGAGTACTCTTCATGTAGCCAGGGGTTGGAGGAGGTATTTCATATACGATATTTAGAGTTTTATAATTCATATTATTTTGTATATACTTACTTATCTACATATATTATTTTTCAATTGTTACTCATTAGTATTTTGTTTTACTCCTTTTTATTATTGTCTATACAATAATTAATAATACCTACCTTAATTTCAAACACAAAAACCGATAGTCAACATTAACGCAATTCGATAAGCATTTTTTTCATGTAATAACTACTATGTAGTTAAATTCGTTATAATTTAATAGTATGCCCGTAACTCAATTGGTTAAAGCACATTGGCGCGAATCCAGTAGTCACAGGCTCAAGTCCCGTCGGGCGTCGTATTTTTTCAAAAAAGATTTCTCTAGACTAGAAAAATCTCTTTGAAAGTAGAAATACATTTGAGGTAATATCAATTTATGTATATTCAATATTATTAAACCTTGTGAATTATTCGGTGAGTAAAAGAAATGGTTTATTAAATTATTAGCAAGTGCAACTACGTTATATCTAAAAAAAATGGAGTGATCCCGGGCTAGATTAGTAAATTAGGAAATTAATAGTACCTTAATTTAAAACACAAAAACCAATAGGTAGTCAATATTAACGCAATTCGATAAGCATGTTATGTAAGAACTAAATTAAATTCGTCGTAATTGAGTAGGATGCCCGTAGACTAATTGGTTAAAAGTACATTGACGCGAATTCAATTTTTACAGGTTTACAAGTCCCGCCGGGCGTCGTATTTTTCTCAAGAAAGATTTGTCTAGTGTGTGTATATATACATATCCGAGGTGTTTTAAAATTATGTATAAGTATGTACTTATTGTGTTATCATCATTATTATTCATACTAGATCTCAATTCTAAAAAACCTTATCATTACTAAAAAACTGAATCTATAAAATAAATGTTTGTTTTACGCCTTTACAATATGGTAGGTTTTCTCTAACCATTATTCCTTCATGGTTAAATATTTTTTTTTATTTGCAATTACATAGGTAGGTTCTGCAACTTATATATCGTAGAACGTCGGTATATATGTAACGCCGAATGTGTAAAATTGCGTATTAGATAAAATCGGCAAAATTTTGCCTATTTCATGAAAAATGCAAGCCCGTTGCTATCAGCTGAGTGCGTGAATTCGGCAGTAATTTTTCTGTCTAGTTCATGCATTGGACAAATTAGATAGTAGCGCTACGGTTGTGTTTTTTGCAACTAAACCAAATGTGTCAAATGCTCATGCATCGGTCAAAATATATGGTTGCGCTCCGGTGGTGTTTTTTGCAACTAATCAAACTAACCAAATGTGTCAAACGTCATTGATTATATCGTCTCTGTTCTGGCAGAACACACTAACTGGAGAATACTAGTTTTGAGTAATTTGACTTTGAAGTTTTTAGAATGTTTGAAATAATGGTCTATCATGTGAGTTTATTAAGTAATCGTAAAAAGGATGACTTTAAAATAAAGATTGTTTATTTATTAAGAAGGTTTCCAGACGGTAAAATTTGAAATAAGAGCAGATAATAACATTTTGGTATTAACTCAAGATGTCATTCTTTCGAATTAGTGTCTTCTGCCAGAACAGTGACGATATAAAACTATACCAATCAATAACTAAAATGACGCTCATATCTATTCACTATGCCCAAAAAAAATCTAGAACAAACTATAATAATATGATAACGGAAGAATTTTATTAAAAGGTATTTTCGCAATTTGATTCGTGCTTGGGTATCAATCGTGCAATGGTCGATTGTTTGTGATAGTATGATTTGATAGTTTGTTGACACTAAACTTGTAAGCTAACCTCAAAATGGACATTCAGTTGAATTCAGAAGTACAAAACCTAACCTAATCTAATAATAATTATATTATGTCCAATTATTATAACTGATAAAACCATCCGTATTAAATTTACTTTTTCTACTGTCATGTTGACAGTTTAAGAATTCCATACTCTGGCGAATTCACGCACTCGGCAGATAATTTACCTTATTCATGAATAAGGCAACGGGCTTGACTATTACATGAATTAGGCAAAATTTTTCCCATCTCATATAATAGTCAATTTCGCACATTCGGCGTAACATTTATACATACTAGTAAATAACATGAGTGTATTTTTGAGAGAATAATTAATTATCAAATATAATGCGAGGTCAAGTGGCTATTTGAACGAGCTGCTAACATCTGCAGTCTTGAATATCAAGAAAACAGTGTGCGTGCCATAAAGCATAAGAAGAAAGAATGAAAATCCAATGAAAATAAATACGGGTGACCTCGATTTGATGTTATTTCTCGCCTGCCTCGACTAATACGCACGGACAGTTTTACACATCTCCTATCAGAACGGTGCAAAAAATAAACCCATAAATCTGTTCGCACAGAAATAAACCTAATTATACGTTACTTTTTATTTTGTTGTGGTGATGTGAAAAAATCGGCCGTACATTTTTTGATGTAGCTACTGAAAAACACACGGTATTTTCGTTCTTCAAGGATTATCGTATTGCACTCAGAGATTGGTATGTGGTCACACAGACGTGAAAAATATCATTTATTCCTACATACCTATCTAGAAACTATTTCATCATAATTATAATATATTTTAACTTCTTTTTTTCCACGTGCCAGGTCTTCGAAGGTCAGCGATCGTCTTGGCGACAGGAACAGGAAATTCGTACAAGCTTTGCGAATCAGAGTTTTCTGCTTTAACTATAATGAAAACAAAATTAATGTTGACTGCAGCCTAAAAGAAGAATACATTTAAGGTGCAGCCTGTTTAATATAACATAAAGATTTGATGAACTCTCAATACTTACCAAAGCCAAGTTTCACATGAATAAGATCTAAGGTTGTTACTAATATTGTGTTTTGTCTAATTAAAATATATTTGTTGTTTTTATTTATTAAAACGCATTTTTTTTGTAGGACTTATTCCACTTTTAATCGATATATTAGGACCGGTTTCGTCCGCCTCAGTGGGACATATATTGATTAAAATATTGTATATTGTATATATTAATATATTGATTAAAAGTGGAATAAGTACTACAAAAAAATTGCGTTTTATTAAATAAAAACAACAATACAATGCAGTTCCACCATGAATTGACAGTTAACAAAATAAAAGAAATTAAAATATATTTAATTTTTGCTTGTACCTATGTGTTATTTTATTCAAATTTTCTTTGGGTCACGACTCAGAAAGGTTAACAAACGCTGATTTAGGTCTACTTTGCGACCTCTTAGTATTATTTATGACTAGATTTGTACAGGGACTGTCATTGCCATTATCGGTCCAGTCTATTTTCATTTTCATTTAACAATTACTTTGCATATTATCTTCCTTCTGTATTGTTGCCTTTTGTTAATAAATTGTTTTATCCATTAATTAAACATCTTTTCATTTGATTAATTACGTACATTCTTTATTAAATATTTATTCTTGCTTTTACGGTAAATGTTATATATTTTCGAGAGGAACCAAAATAAGTACACATTCTTAATACCTTGGACTCAGAATTACGCAAGATGTTGGTCAATATTAACGAAAGCGATTATTATAACACCGGTTGCATAATTAATAAAACACGTGGTCCGAAATGCGATAGACGCAGCTACAAATTCAGCTCCGAAATAAATCTTTTTTTCCCAAAAAATATATTTATTAGATGTTCCAAATAAGCGATGTACCTATGCCCAATAACGAATGCCACATTATTACTTACTCCACCCTGTCACGCACCAGTAGGGCAAGCATAAGGTCGCGCCACTTCGCTTTGGTTCATTACCAGATTTACGCCTCCCGTCACGTGATACCTACAGCGCATAGATCGCATTTGTAGCACCGCTGCAGGGTGAAAGAGGGTCGACCACAGCGACGGAACCCTGACAGTTGTGCCACATTAAAGCTACATTCTTAAATCATTCTAAAAATGGCTAAACCAAAAATTATTGTATTTCTGTTAACATTGGTACCCACCTACTGTGCTTTGAGCAAAAAAAACTATTACCTACATAATACGTTGTATGTAATTGAATCGATGATAATTCACGAAATAAATATATCTGTTTTTAAAACTATTTTGCAATAATTTAAGTAATATGTACCTACATAACTAAAATTATAATTATGCATTTTTATCGTTATTTATAAATTTTACAAGTTATAATGATATGATTCCGATATCGATTTCCAACCAATTAACACTTTTATTGGTCGTTTTGATTTAATTATACATCTGTCAGTTCAATTTTAATCTAACTTCAAGCAATCAATTCGAATTATGTATTCTTACAACGAGTAAGTACATTGCACATATTATGTGCTCTATTTTTATCGCTATGGACGCATTGCGTAACCTTGCGGTTCCTCAACTTTTACATTTAGGCACCCTGGATTCTGGATACATTATGTAGGTATTTTCGTACCTCATAAATAATGACAATAGAAAAATATTTTAAATAATACATAATTTGTAATATAAAAATCATTTAATAAATGAAATATTGTATTTAGTCAAACGATATAGGTACTTCTTATAGTCCAATATGTTATGCACTGGTTTCTCATGCAGGTATTCTGGGTATTTCTGTTATTATTTCATTGTTGCTACTATACTACTGGTGTAGTCATTGGGCCGTATTACCTGTTGTTGTATTAGAAAGAACAAATGAATGATCATCTCGTCATATAAATAAAAAAATCTTAAACGAAAACTCTAACCAATTAATAACATTTAAAATTCGAGAATATTTTAATACTTAGTTAAGGCATTTCGTTTACATATACGTCATTTTATTTGGATGATTACCTATTATATAGTAAAATACATATTTTTGAAGACTGAATAAAACTATTAACTATTATTATATTGACCTATTCTGTCCAATATACTTAACAAAATATAAAGGTGATAAGACTGATAAATATATGAATATATATTTGTATAGGTACATTGTGTATCATTTTAAATGGTTACGCACTTGTTAGGTCAATATTACATTGTAATATTATTTGATCCACAATGGCCGAGCGGTAGCGTGTCGGCTTATAATTTCGTCGGACCCTACTTCGAATCCTGAGTTTAGAAAAATCACTTGTTATTTTTCAATATGTGTTTGCAGCCAGACCATGGACTTAGTTAGGTTGAGACAAGTGGCCAACGTCCATTTCTCATAAAAACAACAATCTGTTAATGCAATCTCCATTATATGCAGACCCATATTATGATCCTTTAATATTTTAATGCGCATTGTAATAACATTTTATATCACTTAATAAAAATGATATGGATACAAAATTACTTCCAAATGAGTCATTTCGTGGGGGAAAATTAGGTATCGTTCGAAGATGAGATCGTTGGTTAAAAACAATCATTCAGTAGTACCAAAGTGGTAAGTAAAAAGAGCCACATAATTATTGGGGAAACTTTTCAAGCCTTCATTCAGCAGAGAATCGACGACGCCGGCTTCTGATTGTAGCGATAACTTCCAAAAACTCTGAATATTCTTTTAAATCACAAAAGATTTGGAGTAAGTAGCACATTATTTTCTTGGCAATCAAAACATGTCACAAATAAGATATAATAATATTATCATATACTCATAGTTTTAAATACGCTGGCATGAGCCAGAGAACAGTCAACAGCTATTAATGAAACCAGATTAAACCAGAATTTTAATCAAATATATTGCAATACAAGAGAGCAACGCCGTAGTTTGACAGCTTTGGTGTATCTAATTTTAGGGTACTCATTCTTATCATTAGCAGACATTATATGTACTTCTTATCAATCACTTCATTATAAATAACAACTCGATATAATCACCTGCGTTTTATGTAGCGGCATTAAGAAATTACCCATTTTTCGGGTCGTAATAAATTTTGTGCAAGGCTTTTTTATCTATTAACAAATTTATATCTTGTCAAAGAAATAGTACATCATTTTATTTTTTAAATTCAAACGACGGTCCATTAACCTCGCCTCATTCTTTCGATTTGTATCTTTAATTTTTCACTTTGGTGGTGATATATTGTTTTATATTTCTGATATATTATAAGATATAAGAGTACCCACTAAACGCACTGGTGTATTTTTTATTTTAGCGTCAGGGACGTGATCAATGATTAATGGTATCTTCAATATTATAATATTAAAATTATATTATTATGTACCTAACTACATTAAAAAAACATACTGCAAGTCTACAATTTATAACTTTAATAATACCTATTAATCGAGATCATGCTGTTGTTCACATATGAAAATATTAAACTATTTATTTTGAAAAAAATAAAGATTAATTTTGATATATTTTTTTGGATCTGTCCACATACTTTTTCATAATTTGTATATTCGTAAAATATATCAAATACAGCTCCGTTTGTTAGTTAAAATTAAACCAGACGTTGATTGCTAAGTCGTTTATATTCATCAACCGTCATTTTTTGCATTTTACAACTAACTTTTAATATATTTTTTAATTAATTTAAATAACGTTAAAGACATTTTATTTCGTCAGTCGCCTTTTATAATTATTTACTAATATGTTTACAAAAATAAAATATTCTATTTGCAGTCCAAAATGTGCTTGACTTTTTTTGCGATTTTCTTAAAATGACGGAATATCGAAGTTGTCAAACTAACAGCCTCAATTGATAAATTGATTTATAATAATTCATAAATGTATTATATAAGTTTTTTTTTATAAAATAGATTTATCATTGATTGATATCATTAATTTTACGTTTGAGTTTATGTAATGTTGGTTATTATAAATTATTTATTGTGATCTGGAAAGAGGATAGTGATACACCATTTTATAAATTATCATGAATTACCACCAAATAAATCCTAAATCTCTTCAAAATATTAGATATATGTACAGTGCATAAAACATAGTTTATTTGTTTACGATTTTTCAGAAATTGGAAGATTCGGACAGCTGTTTATAAAATACAAATTTCCCACGATAGTAAACAGGTTTGAATTGACCTTCATAATAACTGACAACATCCAATAAACAAAATGTTACAGAATATATATATTGTATTTTATTACCTATATAAATTGTTTTAAAAAATTACTTATCTAAACTTTGCTTTGATACCGTTGTGTACTTTATGTTAATTCACACTAATTCATTTTTTTACAATAATTATACTTGACCTTCAATGTACCTACCTGTATCATGTTAATTATGGGAAATATTCTAAATAATTGTACACCTCTCAGAATACATATTTTGAATGGTTCCCATTTCACATTCCTTCTAGTACGGAGGTGGGATATTATTTTGTCCTTTTTGATAGCCATTTCAAACCTTACGTCTCAGTTTTAGGTTCTTTTTGGTCCAAGTTTTAAAATCATTTTAATCCGGCACTGCGTTCAAACCTGTCTTCTTTGCCATTGCAAAGAATTTTCTGGAATTCTCATATTCGCCACATCTGGTGATTCTATATTATAAAATTATCAACTGTATTCAAACCTTCAAGCTCTCCGTGGTGGACTTTTCGCTTTCAACTACACATTCCTGACAGTTAGCTTGTCGGAGTACCGTTCACACTACTTACCACTCCTCGTTGCTTACGCTTAGGAAGATCTGAATTTCATCGCATATATATCCAGACACCTGGCCAGTGACGGGTCTCATAACATATTACAGATAGTTGTCGTATTCGCGCAGTCTATATAGATGTTGTTGTTGAACACGACATCAAAGACAGTGCAGGCCTGTGGCCCTATTAACTTACCTACTCTGCTAAATCATATTTTCTTGCCGATGAAAAAAAATATTCCACTTGAAAAAAGCAGTCAATCGTATATTATATGCAGTGTAGGCATCATCAGAAAGTGTTTATGCAAAAATTCCTGCCGTTCGTTTTGAATCGCAGTAATTTGTTTTCTATTTTTTCCACCAGGAAGTTTACTTTCAACGATACATTATTTTCATCTACCTGAGTGACATCTACCGTATTTTTTGGATAGTTGTTAGTTAACTGTGCCGAGTTTTTCTTATTCAGAAATTTCAATAATCCTAATGGATTTGTAATTAAAGAAAAATACAGATTTATATTACAATATATGAATTTATGAAACACGTTTTTTTACATTTTGTGATTGTACCTTACTCGCCATGTTGTTATTCTCACATCTAACTCTAAAATGTACTTCTCAATTAAGCCATACCCACCATTAACTTGCAATAATAAGTAATGTAAATTATACGAACAGAATATAACATTTATATGTTAAATATATGTATGTACAAACGTTTACTCCATCAATACTGAAACCACTACATCATGAATGTCGAGATGACATTGAGGATGAGGATATTGGCCATATCATGCGGAATCTCCAAGGGTGGATTTGTAGAGGTTTTATCAAACTCAACAACTGACATACTATTAATTGTCTATGCTCATATCTAGAGCATAGACAATAGTAGAAACGGATACGCCAGAATCTGACAGTTTGCTTGTAGGCCGAGTTACGAGGGCGCTCCTCTCCGCTAAAATGTCGAGTTAAAAGGTTTCGTGTAAAACCTTACAGCTTCGATGTAATATAAAGTGTAATTTAATTTATAATGTGCGACGAAATACTTACTTAAGTCTTACCATAACGCCAACAAGTCTATCATTAATGTTTTACGATTTCAATATGTCACATACACCCGCAAATGAAACCTTCTGTTTAAAAATAATAACTGATATATCCGTACACACCAAGTAACATAACATCATTTATAGTAGTGACCCCGACGTAATTTAACCATTAGGGACCCTACTCGCAGCACCATTTGGGGTCCCCATTGAAAAGAAAAAATACATATAATTTAACAATCTACATAAAAATAGCGCTTATACATCCATTTAACTATACTATTAAATTGTTTAATGTACACTTTTTTTCTCTGAATCACAGTAATTTTTAATACTCTTATTTTTCCATCTCCATCTCTGTGCATAATAGTGACAGACAGAAAAGCTGATAACCAAAATTATCACTGAGGTCCATTAAGAATTGATTTGCCGTATAAATTTGTAGGTAGGTATATTTTTTTGACTATTTCTTTTCTTTTAACCTCATACATATATATGCAAGAATGAATAGGTACAACACTTACTGGTGTTATACGGTCTTCAGTTATATATATATATTATATACCTATAGTCGAAGGGTAGAATAATTATCTAAAATTAATATTTATTTAACTATAGCCATACTGTTTTATTTTTTATTTATTTCAGTATTTTGTGATAATCATATAGTATATGACCATTTAACTAAAGTTACTAAACGGTTGTGTGAGTATAAAAAAACATAATAATTATATAATATTAATAATTTCACATAACATGTAACTTATATAATAAATAAAAGATAATATTATTCGCAAGGACATTCGTTATTTTTATTTACTTTGTGGCAAGGAGTTTGTTTACGCAGTGATAAGATAGTGATTTTATTAGTTGTACTTTGTACCAATATTAAATTTAGCGATACAGTTTTTATTAATGTACTGAAATTGGGATGCTGAGGATTAAACGAGTGCAAGTGACATATAATTAATAATAAATTAAGAGCAGTTTTCATAAAGCCACATAGGTAGTAACAATAATTTATGTTACTGCTCTGTAAGAAAAGTTATAAGAATTTTGTTCCTCAAATCGCATTACAGGTACTCTACAATTTTGTTATTTTTTTCACAAACTAATTTGAATGTTTTCGACTCATTTGTACTCATTCAAATAGTTAACACACTGCGCAGATAATAAAAATAAAAATAGATAATGTCAATATTGTTTTTTGGAAAAGTAAAATAGACTTAATTTAACAACAATAGGTACTTACCTTATTTCCAGAATGTTGACAATGGTTATGTAGAATTTATGATAACATGTTATTTAACTTTAAAGTAGATTTACACTATATTATATTATTACACTTGTATCATTTCAATCCTCGGCTCCTCAATTGTTATCGAAAAAGAATTCTATTTACCTACTTACTTCACTATCGACTATCACAAAGACTTTAAACTCTAAATCTAAACAAATTTTGAGGTCAGATTAGCGTTTATGTTCCACTTAAGAAAATTGTTTTATAAACATAATGTTTTTGTTACATATACCTAGGTAATAATAAAAGTGGAAAGTATGCATTTAAAGCTTTTATTAAATACATCGTTTATTCTATATACTTTTATAAATATAATAATTAATTATATATCTAATGGACGAGGAACTCAACTCAAAAATAACAACCAAGTCATCTCTTTTTCACAACGTTTTTATTAGGTCGTATTCTTATTTGTCCGGTGGTTGTTTATCCGGTACAAATCTTGCAATCGATTTTTAACTAGCTTCCCGACTAGCTAGATATTTGAAACTTTTAGAATATATCAGAACACGATGCCAATGCATTTTTAAGTAGAATTGAATTCATTTTCAGTTAATTCTATTTTGTATGAAAAGTTATTTCGGAAGAAATTATTAGTTACTAGGGGAGGGGTCTGGGGTCCTAGCAACAAAATTATTAATATATACGTGCGTTACTATGGAAATCAATATGAATGTCAAAATGACATTTCAGTATTATTTCTATCAAGTACAATTTTTTTGATCGTTTAAGCTATTCAAGTCAGGTTTATATGATTCAACAGAAAATTTAAAAACGTTGTATATAAAAGTTCTTTTTATCTTGTAATTATTTAATATTATTATTTAGTTCACGCATTAATAACTATTGTGTAAAGTACCTATACTTATTATAACTACTATTGTTACAATAGGTAAACCGTCTAAACACTCTACACATACACTATCAAAGATTGCTATGTTTTAACAGTTCGTCTCTTGGTCGTGTTAACTTTTAGAGCGAAATAAACAGTTTTGATAGATTATTCGGCAAACTTATTGTACCAACTATAATACCTTAATACATACATATGATAAACTACCGTTGATAGCCACATTGTGTAGGTATAGAGTAGACCCACAGGTACAGATTTTTTTTTTATAATTATTACACAACTTATCTTTGTTTTGTGTATCATTCAATCTAATATTATCATTTTATTAAAGGTCTAACTTTATTTATATGTATGTACCTATAATACCTATATCTTTATTCAATAATTAGTTTTGACATAGTACTTAACTAGAATACTTTGTCGTACTCTGAACAGTTACTATTTCCATTCTAATATTAATGGAACCAATATCTTAGAGCTGTGAAATACTTTGGCTCCTGTTCAACTAAAATAATCGGTAGTAATAATTAACACAACACTGACATCTTAATATACTTAATTCAAAACAATATCAATACAGTATATTATAAAATGAGTTCATATGGTAATGCTAACAATATTCATAGTTCGCAGAAGATAAAGTATTGTCCACCCCAAGGGCGGCTCTACCTTAAGGGTTCGTTGGGACCATCCCCACATCGTTATGTCAAAAATACACGTTCGATATTTTAAAAACTGTCATTATATACATAGGTACTTAATTACATGATTAAATTAACTATTTAATTTATTTTATCATACTGGGGAGCGAATCAAATAACCCCGTGGTATTAATTAAGTTAATATTTTTAAGCACGCTTTTTACATGTGATTAAGTGAAGTTTATTCTGAAAAATTACTCATTTCCTCATTATATTATATAATATTATTATAAGTAACTTGGTATATAATGTATAATGTGAGAAAGTAGGCAGGTATATATATTTAATAATAAATGGCTAAACCCCACCACCTAGAAAGTCGTCGAGCCGCCACTGGTCCACCCCTTTCGCGTGCACTTCTAGATGAGAATGAGAAGGTGTGCAGATACGTTTGTTTAATTTAGTATTTTTTAGACAAAACAAAAAATCATAATAATACAATAATTGGATAAAACATTTTAATTTCTACTCGGTGACATATTATAAACATTATACCGGTAATATTATTATGTTTACCTTTATGGCAGGATGAGAATGTCCCGACACAACAAAATAAGGCATCCTAGTGCGGGTAGATAGTAAAGTAATCACAAAATATATTTTAAATAAGTAGATAATACTCGTAGCATAGACAGGGTTGACTTATAATCGCGTCCAGATACCTAAATAATTATAGGATATTAATTCGATGACTAATTTTCTCTAATTACATAACAAATTATTATTAGTTATTTTCCAAAATAGAAAAAGTTGCATACCCCTTAAATTTTTGTTTAATTTAATAAACTAAATACAAATCATTCAATTACATAATTAATTCATTTAATTTGTACATAATATTTTTTCAACACAAATATTTTAGTTTCATTAATTTAATAAATAGATAGGTATACCAGCAAATAAAAACGATTCATTGATAAGGCAGAAAAAATATTTTTATTATTTCCACTAATAATAAATTGTGAAGATTGTGTGATAGGTACTTAGTATTTGCAAGAAAATCAATTTAATAATTTATAAAATTATACGCAATTTTCATGCTTTGTAATCACGTCAGTAATTCTCTCTAGTCACTACACTCATATTTAAATCGTTACAGTAGGTATTGCCTAAATATTCATAAAACTTCTTATTCTTCCGAGCTAGGGTGGTCTCCTCTAGCATCTGCCTCCTTCCATTTATTCCAAATACCTTCCATGAGTGGACCGTGTGCTGAGTAACCGAGATGATAACAACTAACATCTCAGCGCGATACATTCACCTCGCGGTGGGTACGTAGTATAATAACAATAGTAGATTATACGAAATTGGTGATCCTCTCAAAAGTGTCACGCCATGTTCCATTCTATTTCTAAATACAATAATATAATATTTATTTATTTTTTCAATATTAACGGTGATTCTTAGTGTGACGTACACTATCCATAAATACCTACTTCTCGTACAACACTTTTTTTTCGGTGGCTATCGATGATAGTTTATCATATTTATATATTGAGACAGCTAATTGTTACGATAAGTAGTATGATTTAACAGCCCCTTTCTTGGCAGTGTTAAATTTTAGAGCGAGATAGACAGTTTTGACAGTTTAGTAACAGTTAAGTATAATACATACCTCAATAAATAAATTGATAATACGTGTCACTTTAGCCGTCAATAGCCGCCTTGTGTATAGAATAGGCTCCATCATGTGAATGTCGTCGTATTACACATATTATGTCATATATTGAAACTGTTACCTACTTTATAAGTTTATTTCTTTTACTATACTATTGGTATATCTTTGTGGCCTTGTATATGATATGCACATATGTGTTAAAATAATATTTGCAAAAGCAAAACTGACACTTTAACCTTGTCGAAGTTATCAAATATCAAATATTGCAATTTTGGCACAAATAACTTTGAGAGATTCAACGCTGGTTTCATAATAATTTTCTACGTGGCGAGAGACACGCTGGCAAAGCTTCTAGCCACGTGGTTGCATTGTGGTATACATAAACATTTGTCACTTCATTAGAGAGAGGCTATTTATCAATCGAAAACGAAACATTGTAAATTTCATATGTAATTTACGATCTTAAAAAATATAATAAAATATGCACTTACATAATATATTATATGTTTTATTAATGTCAAATAGTGCCTATTCAAAATACGAAATTTTCACTTCGTCTCCCCATTCTATTAATGATATTGATAATCATTATTAGCTTGAGTTTGATGAAGGCCTCATCAAGCTGATTCCATTTTCGTCCTGTACGTTATATTGCCACGTATTTCCGCAGAAATTAACTAACACGTTGATCCTTCGGGTATACTTTTAGACGTTTCTAATCGTTTGGGTACAACTAGATGACCAGATTTTTTTTGCAATTAAATTATAGAACACATACCACACAAGTGAGATTGTCGCTGGATAAAAGTTGTTTCCACTATAAACTTATTTGAATTCAGTTTTAGAATATATAAAAAATATTGGCATAAATTGATGTCATTCATCTTTGTAATATATTTATAACATGTAATATAATTACACTTTTCCTCTAGTAAAAAATAAGTTCAGATCAAAAAGTTCTGGATATACCTACCTACAAAATGGTTCATTTGTTTATTACAATGCTTACATATTATAAAGTTTATAAAAACATTAATTAATTGTTCGAAAGAAAATAAATTGGTTGAAACCACCAGAATGATTAAAAATTTACATAAATGCATTGAAAAACCTTCTGAATTTTCCTGGAACAGGTTGGAACATACCAAAGTAGTTGAAAATTTACTTACATTTATTTAAAAAAAAATTGCAATTATTACATACGATAACAGGGCATTAATTTGACATAAATATTTGACAAAAACCTCCTTAGTTAAATTTGAATATTTTTTTTTATTAAAAATATGCAATTTTTAGTTATTGACTCAATTTGTATTCACTCATAAATTAGAGAAATGAACATTAATAATTTTAAATAAATATTTAATAATATTTGGCTTAAAATATTTTGTCATTTATTGATTGGTAATTAATTATTAGTGTGGTGGTTTCTGCCAATTTTCCTTCGTACAAGAATCTTTGTACGGGACATGGCATATTATAATTTTATTATCTACCCTTTACATACATTTTCATCTAATGGTGCCATAACCTAACTAAATTGATCGTTTGTATTCTCCATTCCCTCGGTCGTCAGCAACCCCCCCCCCCCATCTATATGAACACAATTTAAAATATTAATTTATAAAAAAGGGAAATATTTAAATATATATATGAACCTACCTAATAATTAAATACCTTGTATTGCCCACGTATACGAACCTGAAAATAATTTGGCAAATGTGAACCGACAAAGTGCCGTGCGGTAACCTCGCGCGTCATCAAAATGTTTTACTTCAGTACAAAACCTTGGTCGTAAACTTTTGATAGGAAAAGTAGTCTGAAGATGAAAAACTTTTATTTGTAATTTAATTACTAATCACACCACACCATCGAAATATAAAAAAGCGAGCACAAGGTGTGCTTTTCCCTCCATTGCTAGGGAAGTCTCTTGCCGTGTGAGACCTGCTGCAGCGTCTAGTGCAGGGATGGCAAACCTATGGCACGCGAATGTTTCATTTTGAAGAGAAAAGATATATTACTATTTAATATATAATATACCCTTATTTAAAAAAATATTTTTTTTGTAAAAAACTTTTATAGATAAAATATATACTTACTTAAGTACATGTACTTATATAATATAATATTACAAAATAATGATGACATAGCCATGCGTATTTTCTTCGGTTTTTCAATTCAAGTAATGACAAATTGCATTGTATAAAAAATTGTAGGCAAATCATTACGTTTAATGTAATCATACGATCGCATAGGTCGGTCGGTCCTTAGGATTGGGGAATTAAATATAAAAATATACAATCAACAAACATTATGAAATTAATTATCGGCAGTCATTCAAACATAATAGCCGCTTGTTATTTTACTTCAAACATAATCTCTAAAAATGGATAACCGCTCACTGATGGAGAATATAATATGAAATAAGAGTTGTTTAAATGCTTCCACGATCACTTTGAGTAATTTTAAAAGAAGGAAAAACATATTCAATGAATAAATTTAATAATATTAATATAAATTTTAATAGAATTATTAACTATTTTTTTTTTAAAAACTTAAAAAAAATTTCGCCTTAAAAAACTGCTTGGCACGTCGGACAGTTGAAAAATATTATTTGGGAAATTTCGGCACGCGTACGTAAAAAGGTTTGCCATCCCTGGCCTAGTGTAACAATTCTGTAATAATTATTTTTTTAAAAACGTAGGAAATCCTATTCATCTAATAACTTCATAATATTATTTCGTGACTATTCATTGAGAATTTAAAAAAACAAAAACCAGACACTTAACTATTTCTTAATACTATTTACTGTTTTTTTGTCCGAAACAAAAAGTTACAATACTTTTTTAATGTGTTTTGGCATTCAATTTTTCCGCATCTCTGCCACAGAGATGATTGGTCAAAATTTGAATAAACGTTCTTGAGTTTTCACTTTTCTGATAAATCTACACATAGCACACCACACATGCAAATATAATTTTTGTTAATGATTTCTGGATAAAATATTTGCGAATTTTTTGTATTTGTCTCCCATCACACCTGAGATGGAAGACAATATTTTTTTAACATCTTCACCATGTCTCCTCCAGTTTTTAGAGTACTTGGGGTTAAAAAAAAATGAGTCTCGATCACAGCTATCGTCGGGAAATCTACGATGTTTTATAAATACGAGTTAAAGCCCATAAATATGTATTTATTTATGAAATATGCACTAATGTCTCGAATATGCTCTAACGTCATAAATATGCTATTATATGTTTATTTATTTTTTGCTTCCAGGTGTCTCATCAACTCTCATAACTGTGCATATACCCTTACAAAACGTGCACTAGTACAGTGGTCTCCAAACTGAATAAGAGTGCGAGCTACTTTCAGAAATTGAAATTGTCTGGCGAGCTACTTATACATATTACTCCTTTATAATTTTTTATCATCGTCTTTTATCGTACCATACATAGTATTATTATATTACTTAAAATAAATTAGGACATCAAACTTTCATTAAAACAGAAATTGCGTAGGTAAGTAAGTACTTTAATTACTTATTCATTTATAAACTAAATAATATTTGAAAAATATCTTGAAATAAGTGTGAGTAAAAGTAAAACGAATTATTGAAAAGAGTGGCATTCACTTTCCTCCACACTTTTTTCAATTTTCGGTGAGTACCTTGTCACACCCATCTAAATGCAATTATCAAGATGTACATCTGTGAGTATGTTTTTATACTTACTTTTAACCACCTTCATAATGGAAAACGTTGATTCACGAAAGTAGGTAGAACAAAACAATGCCTTCATTTCGAACTAAAATTAGATACTTTTCTGTTGGGACGAAAGACCATAGGTACCTACAGATTCTACAGTTGAGGCAACACTCTTAAGCGACGAATCACAATGAAATTCTATCAATTCCATATCTGATGAAGGGCCATCTTTTTGAAAATTTTTGACGATACAGCTGGATAATTTTTCATTTCGGAGTCCAATAATAAAAATTTGAGAGGCAACTTTATAAATGATAAAATATCCTACGCGAGCCACTGAAAATGCCGCCGCGAGCGACCGTTTGGCGATCACTGTACTAGTATATAAATCCGGTACCTATTTATCACGTATCTCTTTTATCTTTAGTGGCGACCAGATGGCAATCATTAGTTTGAAATCGTTCAGTTAATTGCAATTGATTCTATTAGTATTTGCTTGTAACATTATTTTAATTCTGCTCGTAGACAAACGGTGTATAAGCAATGCTGAAATATTGGCACGCGAGCCAAAGTAGTTTTTCTGGCAAATTCTAAAATGCAAAGTCCATGTGGACGGGTGATTCCATGTTAATGGGCGGGGGGAACAGCCTCTCGTAACGGCTTTCCCGAAATGTTTGATGTTTTCTTAACCGCGTCCAAAAACACCCGCTAACCCGACTCTAATATAGAATTTGGAACGTGGACAAAATGCAGCGGTCAACGCTAATGACACATATTACTAGCTTGTGATATGTTTTTAACACCATCTTTTAATATAAATCATAAAAAATCCTAATTAAAAGCAAAAGAAATCGTAATTAAATTATATTAACAAACTTTCAGTAATATTATTATTACTATCAATTTAATATTTACTTGATAAAGCTCTATTTATATATAAAAATGTATCTATTAATAATTCTTTTTTGTTGTTGTAACATAACTACCTAGTTTTGATAATGATAATATTATTATAAACAAAATCTCTCACCTACAATTTTAAATCGATAACATTTTTAATTAACAATATTAATAAATATTTTTTCGGTTATTGATTGTTACCTTTTCGAATCACAGTTATCTTCTGAACGACCAAGATGTCCAATCCATAATATGGTGATTTGATTCTCTCATGGCATATTGGGCACCGCCGCTCTTACTCTGTTTCGCCTTCCCTGAAGGCCATCAAGAGCCACCAGTCTCTCCAGATACTCCAGGACATTACTTACTTAGGATATATGCTTATACATTTGGGCCACCTAGACGGTTTTTAGCGTCTATCCCCTTTATATGTAGTATCTATCTGGAGTGAAGCATGATTGGTGTGAGGACCTGGTTTCGGCGGTTTCGCGACCGACCGAGACCAGGTTTGGGATCTGGGTGAGGGAATCTCTAGTAAGTATATTTAAAAAGTGTTTCTTTCGAGCAAACAACAACAATGACCGCCGCCCTCACAGGCCTCCAACAACTCCCCACCCCACATCTCGCTTCTGTCCAGCTTTGCAGTGTCCAGTGTTCAGTCATGGGGTCTGGCGTTCGTCTAGTCCGAATCCAGAGCCGGGGTCGTCTTCTTCTGCACCAGGTGAGTGCTCCCTTGAAGACTGAGAGAAGGCCAAACAAGATCAGCATTCATAATCGCATCTTTATCGTGTGTTACTGCGGGTCTAGCCCGTTTGCTCATCAAAATTTGAGCCGCAGAGGGGGGAAAAACTCCGGAGGTGAGCAAGCCCACAACCGGCCAAAAACCCCTCCGCTGTGGTTTTAATCTGTAGGGAAGAAAAAGATACAAAAATGGTAGATTGGTGAGAGTGAAGGAAAAAGGATATTTATTTAGGGGAGGGGGGGATTTATTATAAATACCCTCCTGGGTTATCCGGTCATCTTGGGTGGTGGTCGGTCTTGGTTGATTGGCATGGGATCTGTAATCATGGAGAAGTACAAGAAGTAAAGAATAAACAAAGAGAGAATTTATGTGAGGAAAAAGGATATTTTATTAGGGGAGGGGGGAATTAATAGAAGTACCCTCCTGGGTCATCCGGGCGTCCTGGGTGTTGATCGGTCTAGGTTGAGTGGCAAGGGATCTGTAATCATAAGAGAAAATTACAAGAGAAATAGCAAAATAATAATAATACAGAGTATTATTTAGGGGAGGGGGGTATCTGAAGGAGTACCCTCCTTGGCCGGTCGAATTGATAGTGCTCGTGTATGTCATATTGTAATAAGTCTTTGATTGTCGTGTTGGGATGGTTGTTGATGGAGCTGTAGAATTGCTTCGTGAGCTTGAGGATGTGGGTTTGGAGGGTTTCCAAGTTAAGATCGCTGTGGAGTGTGGTGTTCCTGACGAACCAGGGAGCATTTGTGATTGCTCTGAGAGTTTTGTTCTGTAGGATTTGCAGTTTGTTGATGAATTTTAGGCCGGCATATGCCCAGACGGGGCACGCGTAGGTCATAATGGGGCGAACGATAGCTGTGTATAATAGCAGCTTGCTGCGATGGGCAAGCTTGCTCCTATTTCCTATCATGGGTTTGAGCTGTGCTAAGACTATGATGGCTTGGCGTCTTTTTTCGCTAATGTGTTTAGAAAAGTTGAGTGCGGTGTCTAGCGTTAGACCAAGATATTTGACCGTATTGGTCCAAGGGATTTTAGTTTTATGCATTACCAGGTGTGGAAAATTGCGCTTGCGTTCGCTAGGTCGCTTTTTAAAGTTGCGCTTGAAGCAAATGGCGTTACTTTTGTCTGCGTTTATTTTTATGCGCCATTTGTCGCACCAGGCGGAGACCTGATCGGCCGACTTTTGGACTAATTCTGTAGCTCTGTGTCGATGCATCGATCGAGATAGGATCGCTGTATCGTCTGCATATTGTGCTATTATGCACGAATCTGAAGGGGTATCTAATGGGATTGGAATGTCTCTCGTATATAGGTTATACAGAGATGGAGCGAGTACAGAGCCTTGAGGGACTCCGGCGCTTGCGGGTCTGATTGTGGATCTTTCTCCGAACAGTTTGACTGCGAAGTGTCTGTCGGTGATGAACGAGTGTAAGATTTTAATGATTGGTTGTTCAATTTCGGCCTCAGAGAGTTTAACTATAAGTCCTTCGATCCAAACTTTATCGAAGGCCTTAGCAATATCTAAGAACAAGCCAACTGTAGTTTTGTGATGATTGAAACCGTCTGTTATATATTCTGTTACACGCAGCAGTTGGTGGTTCGTTGCGTGACCGGCTCTGAACCCGTGCTGTACGTCTGGTATGAGTTTCTTCTCGTGGATAATGATTTGAAGTCTGGCATTTATAAGTCTTTCTAAGAGTTTGCTCATCGTAGGGAGGAGACTGATCGGCCGGTGACTCTCGGGGAGTGTGTGATCCTTGCCAGGTTTTGGCAGTAGGATGATGTCCGCAAGTTTCCAGTCATCTGGGAAGTATTGCAGCTCTAAACAGGCATTGAAGATTCCTGTTAAGGCAAGGATGCCTTTCTCTGGTAGTTTCTTGAGGGAGAGGTTGCTCACTCCGTCATTGCCTGGCGCTGAACGATTTTTAAGTCGTGAGATTAAATATTCAACTTCCTGAGTGGAGGTTGGAGTAATCGGAGAGGGTGGAGGAACTATTCTATTGTGTATTATAGCGCTGGCCCTATCTTCAATTGATTTTAGGTGTCGTCTGGTGGACCTTTTAGAAGTGTTTGTCTCGTTGGGTCTAAATTGATTTTGGAGGCTGTCCGCGAATACCTCGAGTTTCTCCTCAGTCGTGAAGACCATTTTATTATGGGCTTTCAGAGGAGTGATAGGACATTTCTTTATCCTCAAGGCTTTAGAGAGTTTCCAGAAGGGGTCACTACCCTTTAGTAACTCTGTGAGTTTAGAGTTCCAGGTCTCACTAGCGTGTATGGCGTTTAATTTGCGAACCTCCTTCCTTAGTTTTTTAAACTTGCGAAAGGAGGGCTGGTCTCCCAAGATTTGGGAGATTTTTCTGGCGCGGTTTCTCGCCGTGATTTTACTTCTAGTGGATTTTGGCATATCCAGTCTGTGGGTGTCAGTCTGACTGATCAAAGAAGAAGCGGATTTGATTGCTTCGTTTATAGAAGCTGTCAGGTCCCTTATTGCGGAATTAATCTTAGGTGTTGACGAGAGATCTAATGGAATCGTGTGGTGTTCCTCCAGATGAATGGCAAAGTCTTCCCATGATACTTTATATCGTTGGGAGTCTGGTGACGTAACTAGCGGGTCCAATGCATCCCCGAGGAACAATAGGACCGGTTTATGATCGGAGTTGAGTTCATCTACCGTACGAATTATGGGGATGTAGTTGGTGTTACGGATGATGGCAAAGTCGAGAATACTAGGCATGCCTCTGTTTGGGAAGTTTGTGGGCGACAGAGGTGCGACTATCACTGATTGGCTAGCTTGGATAAAGTCGTGTAATATCACTCCACGAGCTGTTGACTTACGGTTGTTCCAAGCGGAATGCTTGGCGTTGAAGTCTCCGGCTATGACTGTGGGAGTGTTATTTGTATCCAGTAAATTGTCGTAGTCTGACCTGGTGATCTTGTTCTTCGGAGGACAGTAGATAGCTGTGAATTTAACTAAGCCGTAATTCTTAGTGGTTACTAATATCGAGGTAGATTCTATAGCCGGACGTGGGACGACGCGCGCGGTTGGCTGTAAGTGTGTTGAACAGTGCTCGATATGTGATTTTACGATGATGGCTGTTCCGCCACCTTTAGTAGGTCTGTCAGTTCTATGTATAGTATAATTCGGTATGTTAATACGATGCGAGGGTTTGAGCCATGTTTCATTGACAAGAAGTATGTCAATGTCGTGCTCGCGCAGGAAGTGTCGGACTTCGTGTTTGTCGTTGAGGAGTGATCCACGGGTGTTCCATATCGCGGTCTGTAGTGATGTCGGTTTTATTTTACCGGCCATAGAGGGTTGGGCAGATGGTCTGAAGTGTGGATTGGACATCCTCCGATATGGACTTTATCCTCTGAGACAGCTGTAAAAGGTGCTGAATCTGAGGATGCTCCTGCGGGAGGGTGATGAATGTGGTGGTAGTTGTGGGTGGGACCTGAGATTGGGGGGCGTTGTTACGCTGGGAGGCCGCTCTTGCGGACCAGGCGTTCGGACGTTGAGCCGGCAGGCTCATCAGAGGCTGCGGGGGCTGGCGTCTGGGGAAACCTTGGTTGCCTGGGCGTCTAGGGCAGCCCTTGAAATTCGCGGGGTGCGGGCCATGGCAATTGGCGCAAGTGGCCGGGCCCATTTCTCGGGTGTGAGAGCAGGTGTCAGTTTTGTGGCTTCCTGCACATTTGACACATTTCGGAGGGGCATGGCAGTGCATTGCCGAATGGTGGAAGCCTTGGCAGTTGTGACATTGCCCAGCAGCTGCTTTCCTCCTGAGGGGTTCCGCCTGGATGCGGAGTTGCCATAGTGAGGTCAGGTTGTAGACTTCCTTTCCTTTTTCTGACTTCTCGACGTCCAGGAGGACTAGGGGCATGGGGGTCCTGTTTTGTCCTTTGTTCATTCTGTGAACTTTTTGGACTGGGTAGTTGAGCAGGAGGAGTTCGTCTAGAATCTCCTGCTCGGTGTAGATTGGGTCGAGTCCTCTGAGGACGATTTTATATGGTTTGTTGGATTGCATTTGGTAAGAGTTGTATGCAGTCTTATCGTTTTGGAGTTTGTTTTGGGCGTATCGGTATGCCTCAATGGTTGGGAAGGTGATTTTTATGCCTTCTCGGGTGTCTACAGCGTCTCCTATGGGTATTCCTGACCGGAACAGGTCGTGTTGGAATCTCCTGTAAACTGCTTTGTCATGAATGACAATGGGCGGGATCTTGATTGATTTGTTGGTGGTTGTCGGGGGAGGGTTAGGAGGGGGCGTGTTCGGCTGCGAGCTGGCGCTGGAGCTGGCGCTAGAGAATCCTGGTGGAGAGTCCGGTATGGGAGTTTGAGTTGGTGTAGGAGGTGGAACGGTGGTGGGGTTTGTGGGAGCCTTGGGTGAGCTGGTTGAGGAGCTTGAGGCGTTTCTCCTGCTCTCATTGTGCTCCATTCTTTTGCGCGCTTTTTTACTGGGAGCTATAGGGGTGGAGTGGTTGAGCGGGGTGGTTGTGTTTTCCTCTGCAATTGTCTCCAGACCATTGGGAGGTTTGAGGGTTATATTATTGGAGATTTCTTTCGTGATCTCTTTCGTGGGGGTGGAGAGTGAGGAGCTGGAGGAGTTGTTAAGGCTGTCTTCTTCGTCGGAGTCTAAGTAGTGGACTTCGTCCGGGGTGATGGTTGCTTGGGAGTCGGGGAGCTGGGGGGGGGCGGGTTGTTTATTGCGGGAGGTGCTCCTCGTTTGCCGTCCTGTCGTTGGGGTACCTGTGGGCGAATTGGGGTTAGTGATTAGATCGGTTGAGTTTGTCATCGTTTGATATAGAAACTGGCACTCGGTCGGTACCTCGTCCGGTTTCATGTTCGCGAGGGCGGTCATTAGCGTTCTGAATAGTTGGAGGAATGAGTCCTTGTTTAGGGGGGTTTTTTTATTTTTATTTGATGGTGCCATTGTATAGATAGATAGAAATTGGGAAGAGAAAAGTATAAAGTTAAAAATTAAAGGAAATTAGAATTTAAAAACTAATTAAAAAGAAAAAAAAAAAATAAAAAAAATAGAAAAAAATTTAAATTTAAAAAAATCAAAATTAGAAAATTGCGCAATCCGAGTTTGTGCAATGTTTATGGAAAGTAAGATTGTTAGTAAGTGGTTAAAAAAATTTTGAGGAAAAGTAAAAGACAAAGATTCAAAAATTAAACGATAGAAATTAGAAATTAGAAGGATAAAAAATTGAAGAGTGAAAATTGAAAATTGCGCAATTCAGATTTGTGCAATGTTTGTAAGTTGTAATTGTGCGGCGCGAAAATGAGTTTGAGGTTATTGCGCAAAGTTAATGTACGGTAGGTAGGGGGGTCGAAGTAGGTAGGGGGGGAGGGTTAGTATTGCGCAATCTAAGTTTGTGCAATAGTTAGTAAATAATTAGTACTAAAAGGGCGCGAAAATTAAATTTAAAAAGTTTAGAAGAGTAGAGAGAAGTTGCGCAATATAAGTGCGCGGTAGGTAGGGGGGGAGGGTTAGTATTGCGCAATCAAATTTTGTGCAATATGTAGAAAGTAATTTATTTTTATTAAAAAGGGCGCGAGAATAAATTTGAAAAAAATTTGAAAAAAATTGCGCAATGCTGTTGCACGGTGGGTGGGGGGGTCTGGGTAGGTAGGGGGGGAGGGTTGGATGGGTGGTTGGTAGGTAAGGTGGAAGTTTTTAAGTACTAGTTTTAGGGGCTGAGAAAAGGGGCTGCGAAAGGGTCTCGCCGGCGAGCTGAGGTAAAAAGGTACGCGGCGTAAAAGGGTCAGACGGACCGAGCGAGTCTATTGTTATACGAGCAGGTAGGTGAAGCCTCTGTGCTTTTTGCAGTTTTGAAGAAATATAACGTTAGTAGGTATTTAATTTATTCTATGTGAGCTGATGAATTTATAGTAAAATTGGTATGGGTGTGAGTGAAATTTAATTAAATAGAATAAACAGGGTGAAAGATCGCTTAGCTGCAGCCTCGTCTCCTGAGGCGCGGTGATCCGGTGGTCTCCTTGGGGCACTTGCGCTGGCTGGACCGAGCTGAACGGGGCCGCCGTCGATTTATGCGATCCGGGATAGCGACAACTCTGGTGAGATGAAGGTATATCGGATCGCACACGACAAAAACACTGAACTGCACGGAACTGACAGCGTTGCACTCCACGGGTACACACGAAACACAGCACTTTGGAGAACACGAAAGCGGTGGCCCGCGGCTAAGCACTTCACTGGGCGGTGGGTAGTTGGTAGGTATGTGATTGGGTGGGCGGGTAGGCGAGAGAGGCGCAATTCAGGTCTGGACACGTAAGACGGTTCGATTCTCCACTATGAAGGCCCGGGCGAAGATACTAGGTTGGTCGGCTGTCGGCGATTATCTTAAAAAAGACTATTCAGCGGCAGGTCGATGGCTGCTAGAAATCCTCAGGCTGGCGATGATAGCGGCGAGTCGATGGTATCTGGATTCCGGTGCGATAACAGTACAGAATAATCTTTGCAAATTAATTCAGTAGTGAAGGCTGAGATCGGAGCGGTTGCAGAGAGGTGTTGTCGGTACGTGTGTCAGACGAGAAGTGTGCTCCTCCAGGACATCACTAGCACAATGCGTCTTATACAATATTATATTGTCGACAGCCATTCCTTTAGTCTTTGGACAACATATTGATTCATTGTATATTCGGTTATACTAGTTGAATTTGTGAAGTTGTGAATTTTGATTGATTTACGTTTTTTACGTATTCTATTTGAATCGTTTTTAGCGATCCGGGTTGTGTTTTTGACATCTTCTGGTACTATGCATATTCACTTACGGTACATAATATATAACTACCACATAAAAATTATGTGTGGCAGTGCATAATGCCCGAATATACCAAAAGGTGAAACCCACGTCACTGAAAGCGATTCAAATTCAATAGTACAAAACATAAACGTATACTTACAATTAAAATTATTAATTTTACCATACTACTATAAATTAGTTCACATGAAATACATCACAGGTCTAAACCGTACACGCTGTGGATCCATTGTGTTTTTGACATGTATAATTGGGGATTAAATTCCTTTACATTATATGAATGCGAAAGACATCCAAACCGCTGAGTATATTATTGATATCTGCGCTTGTATCTATACCTTCCTTGGAGAACTCCCATCTGCCAATCTACAAGCTCATGAAAACTCGCTTATATGGTTTGAGGTTTTACCGGTACCTCTGTGGTGCTGTTGACAATTACGTATTTGCGCTACTGTGACTGCCATTTTATTAATACTATATATCTCGATGCCGTCACCAACACCCTGCCGCCATACAAGTTGATGATCATAGTATTATAACATTATTAATAGGTACCTAATCTTCTTTGTTTTCAGAAGTATTTTAATAATAGATATTATACTACACACAAATGCCACTGCGTGGGGTATCTGACATAGTGCCAAAACAGAATGGGGCACATATCGGTCAATGTTTGTTAGTACTTTTTTTTTGAAAGTGAAAAAAATGTCATCTAAATATGTAAATTACGAAGCTCTACTGAGAAAAGCGCTAATAAATTACGGCTATTTAAAAACATTTTGACGTTTAAATGCAAAAAATGCTCTGATAAACAAATTTTATCTCTTGAAACCAGTTTGTTCTGTTATTTAGACAGTGTAGATAATGATACAAATATAACGTAATGCGAAGTTAAAAAAGTTGTGGAAAAGAATTAATTAAACCAAAGCCGGTTATAAATATTACTAACACATTTAGGCACTCCAAATTAAATTATTTACAGTATGTAATCTTGCTCAGGTAACATTCTTACATTTTCCTTATTATACATATATATTATAATATTAGTTTAGCTTGGACTATATACTTAATATTCGGACGGTGTATTTTTCTTCTGCCAGGAGGCGTAAAATTCAGAATTGAATATAAATGCCAGAACTTCATAATATGTATCATAATATTTTGTCGATACCTACTAATGTAATTAAAAGCCAAAAAGTGCGACACTTCGTACCTTTGTGGCACAGCCTCAACGGTTCCGTCGTCATGGCCGGCCCTCCCCCACCCTGCAGTGGTGCTACAAGGCGATTTACGCTCTGCATGTCTAGAATGGCCCCAACGCTGGGGCGTGACAGGGTGAAAGAAGAAGAAGATAATATCGTGTCGTTTCTTAACCTGTGTTTCCACAATATTTAAAGCATATAATAATATGCACCTACACCCAAAAATCAATAGACCGGGTATAGGAACCTATACCATACAAGAGTTCTTAATTCAAATCTTTTTGTGCTTCTTTATTTTCAATTAATATCGTTCTGGATTATTCTACACGGCATTTTATTTCTTGGCCATGGTCCCAATCATCATTCAATGTGCATTCTAAATATTTATATCTTTTGAACACTTAATAGTAAACAATTAACATATATTTCAGCAAATCAATTATTATAATGTTTGAGACTTTCATGACTGTTTGTTAACGTAATAGTTTTTGGATTGTCACCGCTGTTCTTCTTACTTATTTTCTCGACTTTTTGGGCTCGTTGCATATGATATTTTCAATAGATAATGTATTTAAGTATAGTGTTAGGTGTATGAAACGTCGAGGAAAGAAGAAGAAACAATACGCCGTGACAACCTAAAAATATTACGAAATCAATCTTGCTGATTGTCACCATTTCATCTGTCTAACAAGAATGGACTTTGACATGGTTATCTTGATTAAGAAGATCAGTTCTTAAAGAAAAAATAATGATGCAATACTGAATGTACACAAGGTTTAAAAATGTTGCATATAATTATTTTGTTTCTATAAATAATTCAAACCTTGCGTATATTCCATATTGAATAAAAATATATAAGTATCTACATGAATGTCAATAATAAACTTGGGTCGCTTCGGACGTTGTAAGAGCGTACTTCAGTGAAACGGCAAATAATTTTCAACAGTAGGTGCGAGGAAATTTCTCACTCGTCGCCTGGACTCGCCAATCGGAGACCGACAGTCGAAGTATGCGCACGTCGATTTGTTTTGTCATGGCGTTGGATGAAAATATTCTTAAATCGTGTAAAGATGACTAAAAAACTTTACGTAGGTATGTACTTAAAAAAGAAAACATGTCTATAATATACTATTATTATTAGTAATATAACAATAAACATAACATTAAATGGACGCATGTTGGATTTTTATGACAAATTATATTTCGTTCGGCACGTGTCATTTGCACAATCCGTGCATCGACTAGCCACGATCTTTTTAGACCATGCCTCAACTGAAGTATAGCCTTAAGTTGTTAATGTAATTTACCCTAATTGATCGCAAAGCTTATAGCCTCCGAATTAACGGTAATCCAATAATTGGAATGAACCATAAAAATATCGATAGCTCAAAGAAGAGAGCACTCACTCGGATCGGGAAAGAAGTGCGTTTGAGTCTCACTCGGTTCAACTTTCGTTCTAATATGTATGTTTATGAGGCTTTTCAAAATCACATAATATCCTAAATATTATCAGAAGTTTCGGTTATAAGAACTGTGTCATATCGAAGATTACTTATTTCACCTAATAAGTAAATCTTGAGAGGACTCAGACAAGGTTGCAAATCGTTACCAATTAATATAATTATTAATTTCAAGATAGTTAATAACATCAGATGTATACATATATTGAGAAAAAGTGTTTACATTATAACAGTTTACTTACGGTATCTCCCAATTATTCAAATTCTAGGGGGCAAAAGCTCAACGTGCAAATTCCGTGTTACAGTTAGCAGTAAAATTTATTTACTAGGAATGCGATAAAGTGGAGAATTAGTACCCTAATAATTATTATTATCATAAGTTATGGTTCTCCGTTTTTCTTTACTTATTCGTGTTGATAAATGTTATCGATGGCGATAATCTACGAAACAAGTATGTTAAATATTTTCCTACAAGACCGGTGACATTTTTTCCTGACACAAAAGTTAATAATCGTACCACGTAATGGGTAATTTTATGAAATCATAGCTTTTAAAAGTTCCCTCAGGCACATTTGCGTGCGCAAACTTGTTCTAATGACACTTGGAAGTGAGCCAATTGTTTTCTTTTAATTTATACGGTTCTCAAACTTTATACGGTTTTAAAAGCTTCCTTTTTAGTATATTAGAAAAATATATTTAAAAAAAAAAATAGAATTGAGTGGGGTCTTTCACTTTGTGGATAATGAGTCTAACTACAAGTATGCTGCGATATAATATTCAGTTACAAAACTGGCAGTGTACTACCACACTCTCTCAATGTCATCATATAACTTGAACAAAGGTATAATATTTGCGTTAAATGTTACAAATTAAACTAACTTTTTTTTCATCATAATATATAAATACTTTATTTCGCATTCTTCGTGAAAAATTATCGTGTAGGAAAGCTACACCTCAGCTGAAATCTTTAAAAAAATCTATGACTTTTTTAATAGGTTGTTTCTGAGGTTTTTCAAAATTATGTAACAAAGTATTTAGGTAGGTACTTTAAATAAAAATAATCTCACGTTCTGAAAACTTATGTACCTACCTATAGTCTTGAATAATGAATTATTTAATTACACATTGCTTTTTAATCGTTTAGAACTATATACCTATCTAGTAAAAAACATTGATCGCCAGTAGGCTGAGTTGCATGACAATATAAAATATGACTTTGAAACAATGTTAATTTATTTAACAACTCAATACGCCATAATTTACCATAATTAATATATTTACCTAATTATTTATATATCATTCAGATACCTTTGCTGTAAATTCAATATCTGTCTACATATTCAAATAGTTAATTTTTCAAACATTTCTTTCAAATATTCGTGGGGTTATTTTCAATCTTTATTATATATTAATAAGTAATAATTTTCATATTCCCTCCACCATTACTATTAATAGGTACTTCACTTGCCAACGTAATGTTATGTTAAGGTGTTGTATGTCATACGGTTGCCCTATTTGCTAAATTTAGATATTATATTTTATAAGTTACAGCAACGAGTTGGCTGGAATAACCTTGCAAATGCAATATTGGCTACTTTACAGGCCGCAATAAAGAAAGAATGATCCATTATATTCCTACTAGGTCTTATATTGGGAGATGTAGTTTATTATCAATAAAAATTGAATATCAAATTAAATAATCAGATACAATATAATTACTCAGTTCTAACCCACATATCGAAAAAAATAATAATGTGAGTAAGTACATAATATTATGTAGTCTATGGGTATTTATATACATGACCGCGAATGCACAAACTGTTTACGTGATAATCAAACAAAAATAATACAGAATCTGTGAAGCTAGAGCCACCCAATTTTATGTTTATATTGTTAATGTTTTCGCTTTATCACTATTTATAATAATTTCACGAGTCATTCACGAAAGAGACGGTGCACTATGTCATTTACGAATACATACCATTTATATGTCGTACAAAAAACAGCTTAGTACATACAGCAATAATTATTACTGTCATTTTTTTTACTTTCAGCAGTTGTTTGTCTTGTGAATGTGACGCGCGGAAGCTCGCGAAATTGAAAAGCTCAGCGTCGCTCGCCAACAAAAACATTCAAGTCTTCAAAGCTCTCTCTGTTGGCTTTTACTAGGGTTATGAATGTGTAAAAAATATTATATCATACCACACGTACTATAAAATCTTATTCGGGTTTTCAAAGAATAAATATTTATCAACTACGTTCAGTCATTTTTTTACTACTTTTAAATATTTTGAAACAAAGTTTTGTTTAATATTACGATATCATCATATTAATATTATCGTGTTGATAACTGCTTCGGGCTATAACCCCATCCTAGAACGATTTAAAGATAAATAAAATTCAATACATACCTTTATGCAAACAGAAAGTAATATTAATTCTCCATTTTATTGTTCAAGAGAGGGGAGGGGTGTTTGAATGAATGAAAATAGTAAATAATATCTTCGAGTATTCATTAAAAAAAAAAAAAAGACTTTTTTGTAATATATGTATTTATAAAACTTAAGACATGATTTATTAAGTCTATTACTTTTGATGCATACTAGATTTGCAGGTGTTTAGATACATGCATATGACATTTAGGTACAAACACAGCTACGTGCCAATATTTAAAAAAAAATATTTAATATTTACGGGCTTGGTAAACCAAACTTCAACAAGTTGAAATGGTCAGCTTTGACTTATTAAACTATGTTAATAAATAAAAATTGAGGGTAGGCCTCAAATAAAAAAAATGTAGTTTCACGAAGACTTGCATTTTAAATTACGTATTAGTATAGTTAAACGTCATCTTTGTAACATTCTTTTTAAATTTGAGCATTTTTCATTAATAACGTGATATAACTTTAATAAACTAAAATTCATAGAAATTAGCTACAACATAATTATGTTGAAAAAAAATATATTGTTTTTGCCAACCCTTGAAAATCTCAGTAGACAAATAGCCGCGATTTTTTGTGGCTCTTGACGTCGGCTATCCCATCATTATGTGTGGGGTAATGTTAAATGTTTGTACATTAAATATATCTCTTACATGATCCTAGCTGAAAAAGTTTTCGGCACAACTATAAAGTATAGGTACAGTCTAAGTTTATTTATTTTCTTGGTCGTTCCCTCGTGGCTAAGGTTTGTGACCACCTTGAAATTCCGTCATCTTTTGAGCCACCAAGACTTTCCACGACTCTCGATCCTCTGTTTCTTTTAGGGCAGAGTGAAGGCTGCCCCCAGTCAGCACTTTTATTCTCGCTCTTCCCTGGAGGCTACCGAAAACCGCTAGTTTCTCAAAGTTATCCGCTCCACGCCGAACAATATGTCCAAAAAACTGTTGAATGCGTCTCAAGCATATTATAGAGAAGTCTGTAGTCCTGAGAAGAAAAAAGTAAGACACCCTGCAGGAATCGAACCCGCATCTCTCGGGTATCACGTCCATGCACATATACCATTATGTTAAAAGCGTCATACTTAACTGCGACTAATGGCTTTTAGTACTCTCTGAAGAGCTTTCCAAATTGAGCTACTATTGGTGATCGACTTTTGTATTTTAAATCAAAGTAGGTATTACTCTAATTACTAATCGATATCACGGATCACTTCAAAAATTTTTGTTGTAAATTACTTGAACTTTCTAATAATTTTTAATTAAATATTTTTTTATTCAACGAATAATTCGCAAGATTTAAGAGGGGTGTCTTACTTTTTTCAAAAAAAAAAATTCTATTGGTTATAATATATTATTTTCTCAGATTTTTTTTCAAAATTATGTATGTTCAATAATTAGAATGTTGCATTCTTAAATCTTGTAAATTATTTGTTGAATAAAAAAAATAGTTTATTAAAGACTTTATTTAAGTTCATTTTTCTGCTACGGTTTTATATTTCAATTGTGATTACGGAACTATACTTCAGAAAACACAATATTTTTCCTACATCTTCTGGAGACGTCATGCTGTCTCTTGAATAGTTCATATTTTATATAAAAAAACAGGAAAACGGTTTTTTGTCTGTTCTGTCTTAATCTGTTTAATATTTGACATTATCATGAAAAATTCAGTCCGACTCAATAAACTACAAGCCTATATTATTCGCAGTCTTCACTATTAAAGAAAAATAATTTCAAGCCGTGCTTATTTTTCCCATTGTTTTTATTATGTACTTACCTCATTCTATCCAGCCCCAGAAATTATAAAATCTTGCCATTTCTCAAGGTCCAAACCTAGGGGCGGCAGGTTATATGAAAGTATGGTGAAAAAGTATGGTGAGGCGGGCTGGTAATCAATTTGTGGCAAAATTTGAACGTTAAAATTATATTATATGGGTACGTTATAATGACCAAAGTAAATCCACTGTGATGCCCTGAATTTTTTTTTATCGCGTCGCTATTTCTTGTAAGTTGTCGGCTATTGTTGGCCTGCTTCATTCAGCTGTATGAAAAAGCCGATTTCTTGCCCCTCTTTTAATTTAATACCTCTATGGTCCAAACCCTGGGTATCGGCGATGCTAGTGGTCTCAAAAAATTATGGAGGCATCTTAATTATTATACACTAATTGTTAGAGAACACATCATTTGTTTGTAAACTGCATTGGTTGTATTGTCCTTGTCGAGAAATATACGAGGGTGGGTCAATAATTCCTTAGAAAAAAGCATTAAAACAGTTTTTATTTTTGTATTTTTTTTTTATTTCTCAACATAATCTCCTTGGAGCTCAATACACTTGGTTAGACGTTTCTCAATTTTTTTTAAACCGTCAGAAAAATAAGTTTTCGGAAGGTCCTCAAAATAAGCATTTGTCCGATCGATGACTTCTTCATTTGAAAAAAAACGTTGTCCACTTAGCCATTTTTTTAAGTTTGGGAAAAGTAAAAAGCCACTGGGGGCTAAATCTGGCGAATACGGTGGGTGGTCGACCAATTCGAACTTCAATTCTTCAATTTTAGCCATTGATCGTAAACATGTGTGAACACGGGCATTGTCCTGATGAAAGAGGATTTTTTTCCTGTTTAAATGAGGCCGTTTTTCTTCAATTTTGTTTAAATTCATTTAACCAGTTATAAATAGTTGCAAGTGAAGGAGCAGATATGCCGTGAACTAAATCCAACTCATTTTTTATTTCCTTTGCTGTTAACCCTTTTATATTAAAATGTTTAATAACAGCTCTAAACTCAATTTTCTCCATTTTCCATTTTTCCTTTTTCCACAAGCAAATTTTTTTTTTTAAATGTACGAGAAACACACAACAACCCGACCAATCTGATTGAAACTTCGCAGCATACTGAATCGGTAGTGCCGCTGCATGAAAACAAACCGCTTACAGTACTAGTCGCGCCACCTGTCGGCTTTTCTAAGGACTTATTGACCCACCCTCGTACACTAACTAAGAATAAACTTTAGAACTATAGCTCTGTACACAATATAAAAGGGTTTCAAAGAAGATCTTTAAATCAATCATCGGATAAAAGTCTTTTAAAAACTTTTATATAAAATATCGCCATGATATACTTATATAGTTATTGCTCATATAAATTATTGTATTATCAAATTTACAAAAATAAAACAGGATATATGTGGCTTGAATTCTGAAAATATAATGCTCCGCGTATTTACTAAAAATCGGCTTACGTAGGTACAAACAATGTCGTCAAAACATCCCTTTAATGAGGATTCGCTGCCGAGCGGATGTGATTGTTGGCGTATTAGGGTAATAAAGATGGGCGAGCTCACTTCATACAAGAATAGACATCACGAGATATGATGTCATTGCAGTCTCTTTGTAGCTGTTTTTAAAGTGAAACTTTTTTACGTGCGATGGAGTGAATCTTGCTGACTTAAAATCAAAAAAACGACTTTCGAATGTCGACGAATCCACATCGGAAATTCTCGAAGAGACGCATAACTCGATGATAATACATGCGGCTAATGCATTGTGTTGACTATTGAATTTCGTCTAATCGATTATGATGAAATTAGCCGCACAACGATAGAAAAATATCGCGTAAGACACCATGCGAATGAATCTCCTACGAATAAGAAAACTCGTAAAAGTGGAAGACAGAGTATACAAAAATTTTGCCATTTTGTATATAGCATTCATTTTATATTTAAGATGTAAGAGTCAAATGATCACCATGTTGATTTTCGAACAAAATTGATATAATACTCTAGCTTTATTATGAGAAGATTTAAGCTGTTTACGGAGACGAAAAACGCTTTCTAAATCGTACGCCAGATATGTATGTTGCAGATGCCCATTAAAAAATGTTAGATCTGGCAAGAAAAATGCTAAGTTGGTGATGCTGTTAACGAAAGTATTATGGTTTGTCTTAAACGTGAGATACAAATGTATTAAATGGAAAAATGCAGTTAGCGACATACATACCACACAATTTTCTGCCAGAAATATTTATTAATTATTCCATTTTATATTGGAAATCATAAGGTAGAATCTGTTTTTAATATATTTTTTAAATGGATGATAGGCACTTGCTACTGGCATATCCCTATTTTGAAATATCCATGGTTTGGTGCCATTACTCGGAGCTTTCTTCATGCGAAGCAAACAGGAAATCGTTACGTATCCCCTCCCCGACACAACCCAAAATATCGCATGTCGACATAAATATGTCCACTTTGTTTGATAAAGAATATTGTTTTTCTGCGATACTGTTTGAGAATTTTGGACTTTATTTTTGCAAAAACATAATATTATAATATGACGTACATCGGGGGTATTTTTTTCAATACTTACGAACTAAATTAATTTACCAGAGATTACTGCAGCATTGCTTTTTTGTTTGATCGTATATGTATATAAATTTCGTTTATTTCCATTGAATTTTCAATATTAGGCAAAGTAAATATTATTATAGTTTTTGACCCGATTTACTTAGTGCAAGATAGTATTGAATTGGATTTAAATGCGGCTTCTATAGGTAGAAGGAAGCAGCTTTGGATAAATCTAGATGGAGGCGGATGCTGGAGAAACACAAGACGCTCACACAATTACTGCGGCAGTAAGAAGTGGAAATATATTCAATAGAATAATATAAAGTAACTTCTTATGAAAAATATACAATATTGAGTGCTAAGACAAAAATGTATTATTTGCATTATTGCGGGAGACAAAAAAATGTTCATTTTATCTATATATCACCACAGTCTTAAAGGAACTTTAAGCTTAATCACGCAATGAATCCTGCTAATGGTACTTTGGTACGCTGAAAATGAAGGGGGGACATGCTCGTCGAAGGTCAAAATTGAGTTTTTATTGTATTTTCAAACCGTGATCCTGGACACTCCTTAAACGTTGTAGATAATCTATTTATATAATTTTGAAGCCTTATTATCCTTTATAGTTATTTTACACATTTGATGACTGCATGAAGTATTTTTGTTACATAAAATAGTATTCTTTTAAACCTCTCGCTCTAATGTTTTAGAATATAGTCATATTTCGGTACAGAACTGTGCAATGGTGTTAAGATTTTTTACATTTATTAATTTTTAAACGCATTTATAAAACCATTAGCATAATTTATTACGAGATAATTTTAGTAAAATATTCACGATAAAAAATTATTTTGATAATCTCTGTGATCCCAAATTTGACAAGAATTAGGCATTTTATTATTCAAAAAATCGGCAAGATTAACACATTTGAAGATGATTCTAAAGATACTTATTATAAGCTATGTCTTTGATCATTCAAGTGTGATAAAAATCTTATGAATAATGATTGCTTTATAATAATTATTGACCTAAGAATAAGGTAGTGTTTTTTTGAAATACGCCATTTCTTTTGTCATTCCCTAGTGGTTAAGCTACAACATACGACCGTAGCTATAAAATGACAAACTATAATTAAAGTAGGGAGTAAAATTATGTTAACGCGCGTGTTTGAACATGTACCTAACCGAAACGGTACATGTTCAAATACGCGCGTCAATATCATTTTACTCCTTACTTCAATTATAGTTTGTCAATTTATGGCTACGGCCGTATGTTGTAGCTTAACCACTGGGGAATGACAAAAGAAATGGCGTATTTCAAAAAAACACTACCTTATTCTTAGGTCAATAATTATTATAAAGCAATCATTATTCATAAGATGTTTATCACACTTGAATGGTCAAAAACATAGCTTATAATAAATATCTTTAGAATCATCTTGAAATGTGTTAATCTTGCCGATTTTTTGAATAATAAAATGCCTAATTCTTGTCAAATTTGGGATCACAGAGATTTTCAATATAATTTTTTATCGTGAATATTTTACAAAAATTATCTCGTAATAAATTATGCTAATGGTTTTATAAATGCGTTTAAAAATTAATAAATGTAAAAAATCTTAACACCACTGCACAGTTATGTACCGAAATATGACTATATTCTAAAACATTAGAGCGAGAGGTTTAAAAGAATACTATTTTATGTAACAAAAATACTTTATGCAGTCATCAAATGTTTAAAATAACTATAAAGGATAATAAGGCTTTAAATTATATAAATAGATTATCTACAACGTTTAAGGAGTGTCCAGGATCATGGTTTGAAAATACAATAAAAACTCAATTTTGACCTTCGACGAGCATGTCCCCCCTTAATAATTCAATCCTATCTTGTTTTTGTCAAAATATCTCCTACACCTTTCGGTTTATTCTATTGAAATTAGATTCACTTTGTAATTGTATCGGAATAATGTCATCGTAGCATCAATTTACTTTATGCATTCTAGAATACTCTGGAAGTATCTGCCAAAAAAAAACATAGACTTGAAAATCAATCAGACAGAAACTATGTATAAGCCCGCATTGATCAACCGAGCATGGAATCGCCAGATGTCAAAAAAATATATGTCTATAAATTTGTGTACCTCGGTTCCCTGGTAACCAACGTAAATGTCATCATTGAATAAATTAAACGGAGAAACATGTCAGCAAACAGGTGCTAGTTAGGTCTACAAAATCAACTATAGCCATCTTCTCCCGTCCATTTATTCATTTTCTAAATATTTGCGAGCCGTACAAGCTACACGTGGACAAGAGTTTGTGATAATGATATAATATTATTTTTTGGTGAATCTCGAAGCGAAGAGGGAGTGAAAATACTTATTTTAATACACACATTTATTTTTATATGCGCCGCACACCTCACATGATGTAAACTTATAATTTAAATTCTAATGGATTTAAGTTTTGTACTATTTCATTTGAGTCGGTTTCGCTTTTCGGCATCTTTAGGCGCTGTGTATACTCACCAAAGGCAAACACACACTGACAACGAACAACCTTAACTCTAGCTTATATAATAAATCAATATCTTACTTTTACTTATTTTAACAAAGATTAATTAAGTAAAATACTTATAAGTGTTTCATTAAAATTCTTTAATTTTGTCAAAACACTTGCTTTACTTCTACAAACTGTCATGCTTCCATACCTTATGTAAAAAATGAGAACAACATTAATTAAATTTTGTGCTATAAGTACCACAGGAAAATCTTCCGTAGACAATAGTGGAAAATCTTGTAGAAGATTCCTATTTTTATTTATATTATTATTTTATTCATGATTGATAAGATGACAACTTCTTTAGCGTCATATAAGGCCACAGATTAACTTAAAGTTTTAAATAGAAACCAGATTGTAATAGTCCGCCAGTACAACTACTGGTAACTCTTCCTCTTCAACCGATAGTATATGAAGATACTCCATGACTCCAATCGGATGAGATTGGCATCTTACGATTCACCATAATATGTGGTATGATTCTATAAGTAGAAGCTGTGAGATCTTGATGGCGAATTCACCATTGCCAGTTAAGAACTCGGAATCGGTTAAAAGCTATAGCTAAGCATTATAATAACTATCGTATGAAATACATTGAAGTTATAACAAACTTTATAAATAGATATCGACGGCCCTAGGAAAAACCATGATAAGTCTAAAATAATAAATGTTCAGGAGAGCGAAAAAACTAAAATATTTACGCTATTAAATTCATCATATAAAATGAGTAAGTTTTTTCTTATCTTATTTAAGTAAATCAGATAGACCATTTTATGGTCTATATTCCTATCAATATTTAATAGTGATTAATTAATTAACAGCTGAGATAATGTCCAAAAATCGTTTTTATTTGGAATAATATTACGCACTTTATATTTCGACTCGATTCAACATGCTTTTGCGCGGACGAAATAGATTACTGACTCCGCATAACACATTCATATTCTGAGATAGAAACCTTATTTTACGTCGCATTTTTCTTACTCTATACGATTTTATGAATTACAACTATAGTTATAACGCTCTTTTACGGAAAAATTGACATTGCGCAATATTTAAAGCGAAATAGTACAGCTTGTCTATAAAATCTTAACAAGGGATATAGGGACATATTGATATATATATATTTTTATACGGAGTTTTTATAATTTAAATGTATTTAAGTATGACTTTTTATGTTTTTTTGCAAATTATTATTGATATTTTTATGAATAATCAGAATATGTACATTACGAAATAATAAACATTCAGGAAAAATGTTTATAATGGAATAATAAAGAAGTTATGAGGAAATTAGTACATAACACTACTTGCTACACCATCAATAAAATATCTATTTTTTAAACCTACTTCGTAACAAATTTTTCATTAAAAATATAGAATAGATAGAAAAAAACAATATAATGTTAATGGTCATGTATATCAGTAGAACAATTTTAATTTAATTAATATTCAGTACAATTATCGAAACCAGAGAGATAATATATTTCATTAAATAAATCATTGTAAGTTCGTTAATAGTTTACATAAAGAATATACTGAGTGAATTAAATAAGTAATTATCACTTTAGAACACACATAATTATTATTGTTCAATATAAAAATACAAAAATATTAAATAAATAGTGGAATATAATATTATACATAACAATTTGGCACAAATGTACCTACCAAAGCATCGAAATGTTGGAAAAAATATATTTAAGTAGGTTTATTAGTTTCAAAAATTTTAATACTAATAAACCTAAGGAAAGTGTCATTTATAACCTAATAATTATTATTTAAAGACAGCTGAATTCACTTTCGTTATCAAATGAGATAGCATTATTAAAATGTTCATCAGCAGAAGTTAAATTCATATAAAATTTATACTAGGCTTGTATAACATACACATTCTATAATCACGATTAGGTAATTACCTATCTAAAATAACATTGATACAACATTATGTAGTTCTCATGTAACAAGAGTGATAACCTTTTCAGTACCTACCTTCTATTCTCTTTTTTCAATTCAATTTTTGCAACATGATAATATCATTAAGATACTATCATTCTGTAGGTAATTGATCTTGTAAAATTGTAATTATAAGCTTATAAATACTGATCCAGTGATCATATTAACTATCGTTGTGTTTTTCTAATGTTTATTGTTGATATGAGTTTAATTAACGATTAGTAAACATAGATGGATTATATTTAATTGTCAACATAAATCATGAAACAACAGTATAAGTACGTCTTAACTGAACTCAGTTATGTTAATTAATACGAGGTGTCATGATTGCATTAATATAATTGGAAAGTTAAAATAAGTATGTACCTCCGCAACATTGTAATATTTAGTTTAAAATTTAAATAATCGTGGTACGAATCTGCATTTTTCTAAACGGTTGGCTTTCAAGTAGTATTTTCTTTAAATGATACATTATGTTATCTAATCCAATCGATTAAGTAGAGTTTTTTTATTTATCAACAAAACATCGTTTAATATCCGTTGTCATTCATATCACTTTATTTAACTTATTTTGATCGATCTAAAAATTGTATAACTCCGACCGATTTAACTTAGATAAAATAAAAATTACTATTTTTGCTAGTTTTCATATTTTAAAACAATCATATTCAATAAATTACTAAATAATTTACTAGATTTAAAAAACAATTGATATTTTGTTCAATAGTATAGGTACCTACCAGATACCAAATTTTAATCTCATCTTATATACGAGGGTGGGTCAATAAGTCCTTAGAAAAGCCGACAGGTGGCGCGACTAGTACTGCAAGCGGTTTGTTTTCATGCAGCGGCACTACCGATTCAGTATGCTGCGAAGTTTCAATCAGATTGGTCGGGTTGTTGTGTGTTTCTCGTACATTTAAAAAAAAAATTGCTTGTGGAAAATGGAAAAATGGAAAATGGAGAAAATTGAGTTTAGAGCTGTTATTAAACATTTTAATATAAAAGGGTTAACAGCAAAGGAAATAAAAAATGAGTTGGATTTAGTTCACGGCATATCTGCTCCTTCACTTGCAACTATTTATAACTGGTTAAATGAATTTAAACGTGGTCGTACATCAACAAAGGATGAACCACGCTCAGGACGTCCTGTAGAGGTGAATACACCAGAAATGATCAATAAAATCCACGATATGGTGTTAAGTGACCGAAGATTAAAGTTGAGTGAGATAATTGAGGTTACAGGGATCTCAAAAGGTAGCGTCATTTCTATTTTACATGACAAATTGGGCATGAAAAATATTTCTGCAAGATGGGTGCCGCGTTTGCTCACAGTCGACAATAAACACAATAGGGTGGTGGCCTCTAAAGCCCTGTTGTCGCTCATGCAACGCAATCCGGATGAATTTTTTCGTCGCTTTGTGACTGTAGATGAAACATGGATACACCACTATACTCCCGAGACGAAAGAACAGTCAAAGCAGTGGATTGCGAAGACAAACCATGTCCAAAGAAGGCGAAAACCGTAAAATCAGCTGGTAAGGTTATGGCTACTGTATTTTGGGATGCACGTGAAATTATTTTCGTTGACTATTTGGAAAAAGGAAAAACAATAACAGGGGATTATTATGCATCTTTATTGGACCAGCTAAAAAACGAAATTGAAGAAAAATGGCCTCATTTAAACAGGAAAAAAATCCTCTTTCATCAGGACAATGCCCGTGTTCACACATGTTTACGATCAATGGCTAAAATTGAAGAATTGAAGTTCGAATTGGTCGACCACCCACCGTATTCGCCAGATTTAGCCCCCAGTGACTTTTTCCTTTTCCCAAACTTAAAAAAATGGCTAAGTGGACAACGTTTTTTTTCAAATGAAGAAGTCATCGATCGGACAAATGCTTATTTTGAGGACCTTCCAAAAACTTATTTTTCTGACGGTTTAAAAAAAATTGAGAAACGTCTAACCAAGTGTATTGAGCTCCAAGGAGATTATGTTGAGAAATAAAAAAAAATACAAAAATAAAAACTGTTTTAATGCTTTTTTCTAAGGAATTATTGACCCACCCTCGTACATTACTTACCTAGATTCTAGACAACAATAAATGCTTCATAAACTGACCATTTTCATACACGGTTTTCGGTAAAATTCTATTGAAAATAATAGATAAAATAAGTTTTCAAAAAACCCGGCTAATCTCCCTTTTAGGTGACCGATGCACTAATGATTTATAATCCACAGAGCTCGTTTTCGAAAAATATTCAATGTACAAAGTAATAATAATATATACCCTTTTATATTATTGCAAAAATACTATTAACACGTAGGACGTATTTTTTTAATTTTTAGCCGAACTCATAATATTATTATTACAATGAGCTTAAGTCGGTCCCAAATCCCTTTCGGAAATTCTCACCATTTCAAAGTGTAGGTAATAAAAATGATTTTTTTCACTTTCTTAAGTCATAAATATTATTCCGTAATTAGTAAGAATTTAGCTAAAAGAATAATAAAATAAATTCTCTTGTATTTGCTAGCTAGGTAAGTCCTTCCTTTTAAATAATAAAATATTTTGTAATTTAAACATGAAAATACTGCCTAGTTGTTATTATCGATGTACAAGACTAATTTAATCAAAATGTGTCATACTGTACCGAAAATAAAATAATGTTTTGAAGTTAAAACATAATATTATAGGTATAAGCATCAGCCTATAACATCGTGGGTTCCGAGTTCAAATCATGGATCTGAAAAATAGATACAAATTGTTTTTCAATTTGTGCTCGGAGTCCTAATAGGTTGAGCAAGTGGCTGACATCCATTTCTCGTAAAAACAAAACCTGTTCTCCAATCTGTGGGGGGCCTCATTAGGATCGGACATGATCGGATATTTTAGGTGGGTACATTTTTAATTGCAAAACAATTTGTTTTCTAGTGATAGGTAATAATATTTAATTAAAATATGTCGTTTTCTGCTGGGTATTTATTTAAATAAAGTTTATTCATAATTACATACTTTTTTTACTCATCTAAATAATTGAAACAGTGAATTATTATAATGATATATCCATATCGTTTTCTATTGGATATTTGTTTAATATCAAATAATATAACAATTTCAAACTTAAACAAATCACCTACAACATTGTTTTTTGGGTATCTAAGTAGAAGAGTAATTAACCGAAAATAGTCGAAGAAAGCTTGTTGAGGTCTTTCTTTTGCGGTGGATTGAAATTGGCTGATGAATCAAAATTAATATTTAAACATTATTACTGTGTCCTAGTATAGTATAAGTACCTACCTATATTAGTACAAAATAATTCTTTTCTATTTTGTTTGTTTAATATTCAATAATATAATATTTTGATAATAAAACACTAGTACTAGTGACTTGTGAGTAGTTTTTTTTAACTAAAACTGCAAATTCCAATATTTTCCGGAGATAAACCAATATATTTTTCGAAACTAATGTGATACGTCAATATAAACCATGCCGTATATTAGGATCTCCGTTAAAGACTGTTATAGCAAGTATAACAACCCTCTTACTCGTAAAATAAAACGCAGTACACTTTTTTTATTGATATATGACTATACTCCTCGGATATTTATGTGAACACAAATTTGGTCGATGCGATATGTAGATATAGAGCACCATTGTCGAAAACCTAACTTTGTCAATTTTTATGCTAGAGACCTGAAATTTTTACAGGACATGCACAAAAAATATGATATTATAAAAAGCTAATAAAACTTAAAACGCTATTTTCAGACTTATCATGGTTTTTCCTGGGGCCGTCGATATTAATACAATGAGCCGCTGCTTTGGTGTGCACTTAATTAATGCAAACACCTGTTTATTACTCTAATGTTTTGAATTTATTGCACCAAAATAACACACTTGTAGGTGCGGCTAATTCTCATTGACATTTTCAATAGAACGTATAATTCACAGTTTTATGGGTATTTTTAATCTAGCTTGAAACAACAAATAGTAAAGGTAAATCTGATAAAAAAAATACACGAATCAAAAGTAATGAAAAACCACAGGTGCAAGGCGAATACTTTTAGATGAGTGTTACAATTTTTGAGATTAATAGTTTTTATTTGGATGCAATTTAAATTCAAGGTTACGTTTCCATTGAATACCTAATCAATTAATGTTGTATTTTAACTGTATACGTTTATCGTATAGTATAGACTATTTCATTTTAAAATGATTTAAATGTCCTTAACATTTATATATTTCCGTTTTAATCGAAAATTGAGCTTTCGATTTTGAAAGTGATACTTTGAACATTCGTTTAAATGGTTTATTAATAGGGACCCAAGTGATTATACAATAACTGAGTCATTTATAAAGTAGATATAGATTATAAAACCAAAAAAAAATAATCAGTTACATTATTAATGTGCCGGGAGAGTTAAAATATCAGTAGACATGAGATTTTGTTTAAATAAATATTTCATATGGATCGAGATGATAGGAACAAATAAATTTAATATAAAATCTTATATCACCTCTAGATAACATTATTAGTGACTATAATATACTAGTGAAATAAACTCATGTATATACCTACTAATACTTTAACATGTTGTTCTTGTTTAAAGTTGCGGCTCTCAAACTTTACTAATTAAAAATATATAATTATTTTTACTATAAAACTAAACTTAACTCGTAACTCCGTACTTAAACTGTTGTGAGCTTTTTCATAATATATTTGCCGTGTACCTGAATTCAATTAATATTATAAAACGTTGTGATTATATTTAAATTAAATTTTGAATTACATATTATAAATACCACAATTCGACATTTAAGTAAAGAAGTTTTCATTTATGACGATGACGCAGTCACTTTTAATTTTCAATATATTATAATATCATAGTATTGTTTTTACACCATTTAATCAAGATAAGAAATAATTATTAATGATAGCGATCATTCGCACTATAACCCAATTTGGTTCTTGGCAACCTCCAGGAAATATATAGAATCCTTTTTGTCTTCTTCTACTGTCTTACCTACCATTTCCACTAAATCTCATCTTCGTCAACTTTTTTTCATATTTTTTTTTTTAAATTTGTCTTACAATGGATTTACAACAATATAATAATAAAACCTGTCCTGAATTCAAAATTATTGCTTAATTAACATTTTAATAAGATACGTAATTATTTAAGTACTTAGGTACATTTTATTTTAATAGAGGGTTAGAGCGGACCCATTTTTGAGTTGCTCCGGTCTAGCTCCGCTCCGGGATCTAATAGATGCTCCAGCTCTGCTCCAGGGTCTGCACCGCTCCGGTCAAAAGTTTTAATATGTATTATATGTATATAAACGTTAAAAATATTAAAAAATGAGTAGTTTTGAAATTAAGGTTCATTATTCGTCCTTTTCATTCTCATTCTCATTCTATTTAACAAAATTCCGGCAGCAAATCGTTTTTCATTATCTGCCTCTTTTTTCAAAAAAGTGAGGTTATTTATCACTCAAATATCAAAATGTTGCCCTATTTCAAATAATTCCAGTGTTGCAAAGTGTCAAATAAAATATTTTCATTGGATTTTGGGCCGAAATTTTAATAATAATAAAAATATATCCGGATCAGTGGAGCACTACAAATTTTCAGTGCCCGGGTAAAACCCCATTGCTCCACTGCTCCGTGCTCCTGCTCCGTGATCCTGATCCGTGCTCCTGTTCCGAGCTCCGCTCCAACGCGCTGTATTTTAATACTTTGTTACAGATTTAGAAGCATCAAATACATCGAGATAACCCGTTCATGTCGGCTGTGCTAGATGACCTACTTAAATTCTATTATTTTAATTTATCTATTGCTTACACTCGCAATTGCGGTTTTTATATCTAAATGTCACTAGTTTGATATGTTTATGATCGAGTTTGAAGATTTGATAAAGAAAACAGCCACTTTGCGTTAAACTGGAAAATTTATTCCGTACAGCAATTGCACGGTAATAATTTAATATGTAGATACTTTATCTTCAATATCTGAAATATATGACTTCATAATAATTTAAATGAAATAATCATTTATTATCATATCAAATCATATTTGTTTGCATACATATTTAGAAAAAAATATAATATTATTATAATATTTTTTTACGCATTTTTTTTGTAGTACTTATTTACTTTAACTACGTTGAAAATGTACCTCTGAGGCGGACAAAACCGGTCCTAATCTATTGATTAAAAGTGGAATAAGTAGTACATTTTTTTTTATTAAATTAAAAAAGCAATACAATGCAGTTCCACAATGAATTGACAGTTAACAAAATAAAAGAAATTAAATTAATCGATTTGATTTCAGTTTTTACTTTTCTATACAAAATGTGCAAACAAATATAATGATATCAAGAATATTGCAGTACCAAATAACAATGTTATTGGGAAAAAACAGAAAAATAAAATAATATACCTACCTACCTACCTAGACATAACTATAATCAGACCCATAAAATAGTGTACATACTGAATATTTTATATTGTTTTTTATTTATTAATAAACTAGTAAATTACATAATATGTAGATAGTTTAAAAAGGACCGACATTAAAGATAGAATAATACTCAAATATTATAATAATCTGTTTAACTACAATTAAATAAAACAAAGAAACGATGTCACATAACTGACAGACACAATATCGGGCTGGATATTTCGTTCGGCGAATAGATAGCCGTAGAACAATAATGCAATCATGCAATGGTTATCCAAGAAGCACTAAACGACTACACAGTCTTCTTGAAGTTCGCTGGATCGAAGAACAGTAGATTGACCTTAGCTAAAGAGAATAATGCTATAATAAAACAAAATATTGACATTGGTTGACAATCTTTTCTTGAAAGTTTAAGAGGCTATTTGTGGAGTACTAGCATATTGCCACATCCAAGAATGTTGACAGGTGACACTGCCACCTGTTAGTTTTTTTTCTAATATATTAGTATCGAATGTAATAAAACTAGATTTTATTTACCAAAAGCATTAACAGTGTTTTGTAAATATTAAATTAATTAATCACATACTAACAGATTTAATATGACGTATACATAATATAATTATTTAATAGTTATCTCAATATACTTACTACCTATACATATACTTCGTACTATGTACGCCAATAAATACAAGTTTATCCGTATGCTGATGTAACCAAACAATTTATTTATTATCAAGTTGTATGAGGTTTGAGGTTCCACCTACAGGAAAATTTTCAAAGTAGATCGATATTAATTGTAATTTATTATAAATCTAAGTATGTTTTTAATAGAAAAATGTCGTAGAGTGATTTGATTTTAATCTTTGGGGCGTACATATAAATTTCTTTGTCGGAGTAGGGTTGATTTCTATAGCAAAATATAAACAACGTTGAAATGGCAGAAACAAATTAATATGACCCAGTGTAAATGTAATTTTGATAAAATGAGTCAGAACGGGTGTAAAAAATATTTATCGCACCATATATAAGCAGGTGCGCACCAAAAGATATATCTATTCGAAAGGGTTGAGCACTAAAATCTAGATAACCCTCCAAATGAGCTGTTAAACCTTTGAAATAAACACGAAATGAAAATCGTAAATTACGTTATGACACATATTATTATCGTATAAATCAGAGGAAACGTTTTCGCAGAGCGGGGTTGAAATAAATCTCCCCTCCCCTCGCCCGAAAAGGGCGGGACTTTTGGTTTTCTTATCTCGGAAAAATAAATGCGAACCGCGCAGCAGTTTTCAAAATATTCTCACCAACTTTTCCGGACTCATAGAGTATCCTCGTTACAAAAAAAAAATACGCCCATGCGTCAAAATTTGTTATGTATTATTATCATTGATGTATATGGAAACAGTATCTGAAAAATAAGAAAACCCTAATAAACGGCCTTCTTTACAGGCATCTGAATCTTTTCATATGTTATTCTGTAAACAAATTAATGTAATTGAAATAATGCACGTTAATATTTTTATAGCTTTGTTTTCCTGTTCTGCTAATATGTCCGTTTTAATCCGTAAAACAATACTACTAAAAATGCATTCAAGGTGAAAATTGCTACTGAGAGAACACATAAGTAAAGAAATCGATTATTTTAATAGGGTCGTGAAAGAAAATAAATCATAGAATACTCATAATAGTTGACATATGCTTAAAGTACAGCACTCGTATATTGCCACATCCAATAAAGCAGGTATCTAAAGTTAATATGTAACGATACCAGAATCCATCGGGTGTGAATTTGTTATATTATTTCCTCTTCCTTCTTCATCGTTCAGCACATGAGAGATGCATAAGCAATCCTCATAATAAATCTTTGACAATTCTTTCGTATTGGTAATTATGACTTACGTATGCATAATTTTAAAACGCCTCAGATATATATTATATATATAACTAGAAAAAAAAACAACCACCGGATTCGTACCAATATGTTTTAACTAATTAAGCTACGTACAATGTACATCATCCTACTATTCGTTGAATAAAAGAAAAAATGGTTTATTAAAATATGGCTAAACATAGAAATGGTTCCCTACGCAAATACTAAACTTATAGTATCTTAATTACTTTTCATAAAAGTGGGGATTGGTGTAATTAATAAATTTGAATACGCATTCAAGAAATAGAAAAGTAAAGTTCATTCAGGGTCCGATTCCTTTAATAGCTTACGAAAAACACTAAATGAACACTATGGGAAATGATTATAACTGCCAGGTTGAGGAAGATGATAACAACTCAACGTATTTAAAATTCTTGTGAATATTATAAAAGTTTCTCGCCGTATACTTTAACTAAACTTATAAAGATAATAAACAACTTGCTTCTTGATCAGTTAGTTTAAATATATTATACAACAGCTCTATTAATAATTAAAATTATTTATACCCAGTCGTAATTTAACGAAAGTTTTAATTAAAACCACTTACAATAATTACTTCACTAGGTAATGTATATAACGATGGTAGAAAATAATATGTTTTGAATGAGGTTATTAATTAATAAATGTAACTTAAAGTAATATTATAAGATAAGTAATGATATTTATAATATAATAAAACTAAATTCTGAATTTATCGTTAACTTATCTTTATATTAATATGCAATGTGGTAAGAAAATCTGACATATTTATATAATTTTGAAATAACTAGGAACAACAAATATTGGCCAAAACATTATGTAATGTGTAGGTAAGTACCAAATGTTTAAAACATAAGTAAGATAAGTGATTGTTTTATCACACTACATATTATGAAATTATGTCGATATAAGGTTAGTAAAGTGACCATACAATTTTTAATGGTATTAGCAGCTATCAATTTTTATGGAAATATACAATATTATTAATTAAAATAAATGCATTATAATCTTAATCAACATAATAACAACATATATTATTTTTACAGATATAAATGTAAACAAAACATGAATTAAGTAAGTATTTATTACTTAATCTGAATATATAGGTAAGTACTTATTTTTGTGATGCGAGGTTGATTTAATATAATCGTTATGGATATAATAACATGATATCCTTGGAATATACATATTGTTATAATTTATAATAAATTAACTTAAGTAAGTTTTAACTGTAAATTGTGTATAATACGTATGTATAAGTGCATACCTACCTATATGTGTCAATTAAAAATATGGGAATGTTTCATTTATTTATTTAGATGCGTGAACATAATATTAGAATCTCAAGACGTTCACAACATGACGTGAAAATAATACACAAAATAATGAAAATGGTGAAATAATAATATATAATATAATGATGTGGATTACATACTGTATAGAGTTAACTTTATATTATTAGTGAAAATAAATAAATTTGATATCACTTTACAAACTTTATTGTTTACTGTTAGTTCTAATATCGTACTAACAACTAAAACACAAACGATTTAAGTTTCTTAAAAAAGAATGACTAAGTTTAGTATGGAATGGACTAAGAGAATCTGTCAAACAACTAAAAAAATAACTGAGTATGTTTACGTATTTAAGTTTCTATAGGACGAAAAAGATAATACGCAGTGTATATATTTATAGATTACAAACATGTAACTGAATGTATAAAAGTGAAAATAATTTATTTTGGAGAGCCCTGAAAGCAGAACGACACGGGTCCTTGCATAAAGCATTTTGGCACAGCTGCACTCATGAAATATTACTTATCTGGCGTGGAGTCGACTGCTTCATACTTTGAGTAATTTATGGCATTCGCACTTTACGCGAAAAGGTGGGAAAAGAAACCATTTATATTCTTTTTTGGAAGAACGAGATATCGCCACACTTACGAATGGACGCGCTGACCTAGTAAGTGTTCATAAACACAACTAGGCATAAGAACAAGAACTACAATTCCATTTTCACATAAAAATGGTTGTATGTCAAGTGAATTATTTCTACTATAAAATTTAATCAATGAAAATTCGTTCATTTACTCTAATTTTAGAATATTTTGAAAATCTCAACTATTAAAAACATGTATACTTACATAACGCGGATATTATACATTTCATCGCCTTAATTACTCATTGTTAGTAAAATGTAATAATTCTGAATTAAATAATCGAGTTTGAATATTAAATATATATAATATATTTTGCAATTGTTGTTTGTACGATAAATGGATATTAACCACCTGCTCGATTTATTAGGCCCATACTGTTGATCCAAACATACACGTGAATTTGCCAGACCCTGGATTCTAATCCGATGCTCACGCCCACTTTAAATTCCGAATTTACATACTCTGGGTCCAACACACATTGAAAAACAACGTGTGATTTTTTGCCAGACCTGAGAATTGAATCAGAGACCCACTACGCGTCACACACGTCTTCGCCAGGTCATAGTGGGCGAAAAATTTAAGGCAGTAATTGGCAGAGGTTTAGGCCATATTGCTATAGATATACCATTATAAATCGTCCGGTGTTCGAATTTAGAACTAAATTCATCACAGTATAAAATATATTAAATGGTATTATGTCAAATGTTAGCATGTAGCGCCCTCACTCAGCGGACACTTTTAGAAGAGATCCAGCGTAGAGAGGGTGGACACTATCCAAGGCGATCTGACAGGCTTACAACCTTTCTAAGAAAATGACTGCACTAACAATGATCAAGATGAAAAGCCTATAATTTTAGTGCGCTAATGAAGAAAATGAGAAGAAGACAATAGTGTAATAATAGCTATATAGGTACATACTACGGTACTACAATAAACATTTACAAATCCGTTTCCAATGATTTGGCTTGCCAATTGATAAAAAAAATACGACCACATTTTTAATATTATTTGTGTATAAAATGGAAGTAATGTTATTTTAACAATTACGCACTAATGGCTCAATAACTTTAAACCAGTTTGATAACCATGAACGTGTTATTATTTATATATTAAATGGCTGATTAAAATTTATTATTCTCTTAAGAATAATAACGTATTGGTAACATAAACATGTAAATACTAAAATAATACATTACTTAAAAAACTAAAACAAAATATTATTCATTCAATACCTTTCGTAATTTAGCTTGAATAGAATCAACACCAATTAATTACGTAGGTACTAGCTAAATATGCCTGTATATTATGTAGGTATGTACTGTTTTGTGTAAACTAAGATTCTTTTTGAGAGAATAATATGATATTTTTATAGCAAACATGTTTTTACAGTGAATCGAATTTACTCACTAAAAAATTGTTCATAAGATATTCAGAAAGACACCATTTTTTAATGAAAATTTAATTTACAAATGAAAATACGACTGACCTCTGTTATTTATATTATAAATCCAGGCCAAATCGATTGTACAAAAGCCTCTTTTTGCTTATTCCAATAATTGTCGTAGTATACTTTAATGATATTGAGGGCGTAGAACTCATTTATATTGTTTCTTAGTCAGTAGGTACATATAGCTCATTTAATATTATAATTAGTTAATAAAAAAAAAAATTTATTCAACGAATAAGATACAAAATTTGAGAATGTAACATTATATATATTGAATATACCTAATTTGAAAGCATCGCATGCATATAGATACACCATAAAAAATCATTTTGTAGAAAAAAATACGACACCCGACGGGACTTGAACCTGTATCTGCTGGATTCGCGCCAGTATGCTTTTCCAATTAAGCTAAGCATTTCATATAACAGCTACTGTTTAAAATCGTCGCAATTAAGTAAGATATCCGTAGTTTAATTGGAAAAGCATACGGGCGCGAATCCGGCAGATACAGGTTCAAGTCCCGTCGGTTGTCGTATTTTTTTCCCCTTCTACTACATGATTTTATCTAGTGTGTATATGCATAAGATGTTTTCGAATTATGTATAAGTACCTACTATGATAAGGGCACATAGTTCTTTCTTGATTTGTGTTATCATTTTATGATGTTAAATAAATACAAATATTATTTTAAACATGACACCTGTTTATGTTATACCTATAATTATTATAATTATCAATATTCTTCATTTCAAATCATCCGTTATCATACAGTCATATAATATGTGAGTTATTTTCTCCTTCTGAAAATTTTAGTTTTTGGGACATAGGTCTTTTAAACACTCCGTTCGATAATAATTATCGTTCACCATATCTGTTGTGTTCTGCTGAGAATATTGTTCGCAGCGAAAGTCCATAACAGAGGTGCAACGTGATAATGATATCATAAAGTTGCCATCCTCCTGTCCGTAAGGAGGACATTGAAAATAAATTATCACCAAGGTAAATCGAACCGTGCACAAGCTTTTCGCCATACGTGAGCGAATTCGAATAGGTATGTCTATTTAACAGCCTACTTCAGTTATTTATTATTTATATAGACAAATGTAACCACCATTGTTTCATCAATAATCCTAATAAAATATGATGCGTACATTAATCCATAATGATAATAAATAATTTCATTAAGTTTTTAAAAAAAACTCTCTCTTTAAAAATTTCAATTGTAAGTTAGAATAGTTCTGCATTCAGCTGACAACATAAAAGGTTATATTATTATTATTGTTAAACCACCAACCAACAGAGATCAATAATTCAAATGAACAGGGCTATTTTCAAATATTAAATTCCTACTTACGTTGGTACTGCTACGTCTCTGGGACGGGCCTCTGAGCATTTGTTTGTTATTATGATCATTAGACACCGGACATCTGGAGTCCTTTTTTTTTTGGGACGGACTCGAATATTACAACATTTTTTAATTAAAAAATGCGTTAATAATTTATGGAACCTATGTTTTTCAGAAAAATAAGTTGTACGATGTAGTAGGTACAATGAAATATGAAATAAATGATATTGATAATATGTGCAAGAGACTTTATCGATACTTAATTATATAGAAACGCTGCTATTAGTAGATATACTATACTATTTAGAGAAATTAATGAAGCGCTTACGTATAGAGTGGAAGAATTAGGTGTTAATAGTAATATCTATAATATTTAATAATATTCCACTTTTTATATACCTATTATTGAAATCAAAGTTTAAAATTTCCACTAAACTACTTCTATTTTCACTATCAAATAACAAATCAAACTTGCTCCCATGATGAGAAGGACCGGACAGCTAGTGTATTATTAAAATCGTACCAAATCTGAATGATTTCGTATATTATGTTGATACTACGAAAATATATAATAAAAAACATATTATTATATTATTGTAAAACCAATTCAACGAAGATTCAAATCAATGCTTATCAGCTCGGAGTAAGGACAGATTTTTACACAATGCACAACAGCGGCCACTTGAGAATATCAAGATACGTCTGTTATATTTACCATAACTACTTAAGTACTTAAGCCAAACTAGTAATTATTTTTGTATACTTCACATATAATACGTTTCTTGTGATACGAGAATGCAACAGCTGGATTTAGGGATGGGTAAAATGGAGAATATCGGACCTACGTGGTTAATGAAACCATTTAGAAAAAGTTTCGTACGAAAGATACTTCAAATCGTACTTTTGTGTTTCAAGCAAGTGGTTGGACATGTTGAGATATTCAATTTTAATATATAGGTACTGATGTTGTAATGTTTTTTTGACATTTTGATAGGCCATTTTCAAACACTTTATATCCATCATGCAAAATATGTAAGTATATGCGTTTTCTGTTAATTGCTACTCCCTAATACTATAAATTATATATCAGAGTATTATTTCAATGAATTGTTTCGGAAGTTATCAAAATGATACAATCATAATTAGTCGACATTGACACATTGTGTATATAATATATATAGTACCTAATACCATTGATAATAAATTATTTTATCAATAAATATTAGATATAAATAGGTATAACACAGTTGCAGTGCCTACCATTTCTTAACAAGTTGACCTTCCCTAATAGCTCATTGCTTTATCCAATCTGGGAGTTCACACATGAAACTATAATTTGATGTTATAGTAATATGGTAGAAAAAACAAAAAAAAACTTAACCTGCGCGCTTGTTAACTGATCTACGTATTTTCTTAAAATCCGACATCACTTCAGTTTTGATGATTATGGATTATAGCTTAAAATTGTTGATTTGTTTTGTATTTAGTGAGTAGGTATATTTCGTGATATTTCACATTAGCTGGTTCCATTGTTTACGGGAAATGACGATTTAACGGGCTTACATATTGAATGTATTAATAGTATGTAAGATATTCATTACGGGTTTTCACAAACACTTCAGATAATCAAAATTTGTTCTTTACTTGATCCTTTACTAATAGGTAAGAAGGTTTTCACATTCTTTTATTATATTAAACTACTATATAAACGAAAATTAACTTTTTTCGATGTCAATGTGCATTTACGATCGGTGAGTGCGCATAGTGCACGAAGAAGGCATACGCCGGGTCGTAAATAATGACTTAAATAGAATACCTAGAACAAAACATAAATCAATTAGAATTTATTGATTAATGTTTTTGCCACTCGTACCCGTTAGATATAGGGACCATTATACCACGTTTTCCTCTAGAAGGTATGTAAGGTACTTTTAAACACTTTTGAACTGATTTTTTGTCCACAAAATCACTTTATATTGAGACGTCACACAACTATCACAACTTACGATGGTTATTGTACATTTTGCATTTTTGTTTATTGTTATTAAATCTTAGTTGATATTATTCTTTTGACTTATTAACTTAAAAATAACAATAATGGATGAAATATAATATTCCTAAAAATTATAATATGGCACATACAATATATAATTGTCAAGCTTCGATAGCGAAGGCTGCGTGACTATCAAATGCACTATGTAAACCTGCTATTAATATTGTTTTAAAAGCACATTGCATTGTTATTTTTTTAAGATTATCCTTTGCTTTGTAATTTTATTCTTGTAAATCCACGGTAAACATAAATTTATATACAATATTGGTATATACTACAGCTGATGATGATACATACTATCGTATGGAAAATAACTCATTTTTAAGTAGTGGACTTTTTGTATTCATCATGCGATTGAAAACAATAAAACCACATTCAAAATTTGTCATTGGTAGGGAACCTTTTTTAATATCTGAGGTAGGTGAATTTTAAACACAGAAAATTTTTCAGTGATGAATTTGCGCTATTTCATAATGTATATAAATCAGTCATTTAATAAATAAGGACAAATATCACCAACAAGTTAGTTCAAGTAAACAGCGACGACTTTTTATGCAATAATATGTACCTACCTATATTTTGTAATGTTATTCAATTGAAAATGTCCATTAGGATAAAATCGGTTAAATATCAAAATTATGAAATAAATGTGGAAAAAGTACGAAAGTACATATAAAGTGTTTTAATGAAATATGTATCTAGGTACCAGTCGTTTTATGTGATGAATAGTTCTTTACACTTTAAAATATGTAAGTATTTAAATCAAATACATAATATAATCATATATCAGATAATTACTTTTTAATTACAACATTTAAATATAAAAATATAATGCTAATTTTGTCGAATGGCAACCTAATCGGCGCGCCTTTAGCGAACAATGTATTAAATGGGACGGCAGGACTTTTTTAACGTTACACACCTACAAACTTACCTGTAGAATGAACAAAAATGGAACTACGAACTACCATAGGACGCCATTTTGAAAATTTCATTCGAATGTCAGATTTTGTCCAGTTACGAATCTTGATTGGGTAGTTTTCGACAATGGCTCCATTTTTTTTGTAGTACTTATTCCACTTTTAATCAATAAATTAGGACCGGTTTCGTCAGCCTCAGAGGGACATTTTCAACTGAATCTTCCCTTGTTCAGTTGAAAATGTCCCTCTGATGCGAACGAAACCGGTCATAATTTATTGATTAAAAGTGGAATAAGTACTACAAAAAATGCGTTTTATTAAATTAAACAACAATAAATATTAACGTAATACAATGACTAAGTGAAAATCTGAAGCAATATTATATTGCAAAAGCTTTAGAAGAATGCAATTACGGCTTACGCAATACATAATATTATAATAGTAGGTTCAAACGAATATTTTCAGGGATGTTTCGCATCTACAGATGTACGCCACTGGTATTTTGAAGATGAAATTTCTTACGATCGATTTGATGAAATTCTTCAATGTCAATAGCTTATAATCAAATAGACCAGTTTGGGCAGAGCATCCTCAAAATACCTAAATATCTAAAGAAATAAACAAGTAGGTATATGACTTTTTTATCGATATGTAGGTACGGTATTGTTGCTTGGTAATACTAATAGGTATCAATATGATACACTTAGAACATAGAACGGGTCAGCGGACAAAATCTTTTAATATTTGTATTTATATTAGTGGTAGGTACGCAAAAGCTATTCGATATTTAATTATGAAAAAACATATTCTACACGCATTTTATAAAAATGGTTTACCATTACTTACCTGCAATAAAACAAACCATCAATTTTGAAATGCGACCTTTTTAATTACAGTTTGCGAATTTGAATTCGTTTGAGTCGCCCGCACGTCGCGTTAAAATATTGGCAAAACGATTATTTTAATTACAATAATTACCATCGCACCTGAGCAGCCAGAAAAAACAACTGACTTATTGTAGAAATCCATACTAAGAATTATTTGGGCAAAAGTCTCCTTAGGATATTGGATTCGTCCACCATTTTAATGTGTTTTTTTATGGGTTGACGGTTAAAGACCTGAAAGATCCGGTCTTTAATGATCATTTACATTTACACCGAGAATCCGATTTTCCGGATTTCGATACGTAATAGCCGATGGCAAATTAATAATTGGTATGCCCTGCCTTCCCGGAATTGGTCAGTCTAAATAAGTAAAAAGTTTTTCACAAATCTTGCAGCTGATTAAATTGTGTACACACTGAAATACAACTTAATATTTTCTGAATTGAAACTAATTCTTAGGTTTGAGTCTGCCAGAAGCTCGTAGTCAAATTAGCGGATGTTAGTTACTACATAGAAAATACTCCACGGCTGAGATATTTTATCCAACAATTCTACTTCTTCGTGCAGGGGAATACCCATTCAACATGGATGGTAGACATAAAATATACTTGATAAATTAATATCAAAATAACAGGTTAAAGTAAACCCTCGATTTTTTTAAATGATTGAATAAGATACTTACCTATAATATTAGAAAATTGGCCAAATGACAATCCCGGTCGAAGCAGAATGTATTGTAAGTCATTATGCATTAATTATCAGCCTATGTAATACCAAATATGGAAATATGTGGAAGAAATCTTTCTTCGGCTTCTTCTACAGGTATGAAGCCTAAACTTGTGAAAGTGATGGTAAAAAAGGATCTGTAGGACCACTAAATTGTAATACAAAACAGATAAGATTTTCTTAAATATATTTTTTGCATGCAAAAATGGGACTTGCGTCAAATTGAAATTACCTTAAACGATTTTTGTACGGATATAAACAGTAGTCTTCCAATTGGAAGAAGATTCAACATATTTTGTTTATAATAGGTATATAATATACCCATCATTATCACGTTGTACGAAAAAGCAAGGGCATAGTTATGTATATTAAAAAAAAATATACCCATCATTAATTGGATATTGAAGAATATGTCAATTAAATTAGTCTTCATAATTAATTCATGATATAATGTGTTAAGTATACAAAAAGCTTTAGCTTTTCATTACTTACTTAATAACTATTTTTAAATTTTGGAAAATAAAGTCCTTCTCAAACGGTTGTCTTAAAATTTAGCAATGTTTGAATGTCTGTAGATTGTATCTAGATGGGATTCTTTTGTTTGTTGGCACGATGCTTTGAACCTGATCTCATAGATTTATCCTCACAGAAATACACATCGTTTGTGATCGGGCTTAAACAGAAACAGTCCGTAAATCTGGGTGGGAGACAGACCGCTTAAAACTGGTTAGGAATATTATCAGCAGTAAATCAGCGCACTGCCGCTTGGGTCAATGTGTAATGGCTACCGTATTGTAAGTTATATAACAAGTGCAATGCCTCTTTGCTCTGGCATCGTTCTCAAAGAGAATCAACAGTCTAAAGAAATGACAATATTGACTAACTAGAGACTGAGCAATCTAATTTTGATATCCACATCAAAGCAATATAATAAACTAATAAGATATAGAGCAGCGTTCCCCATACAATTATCCAGGGAACATAATATTGTGGGGTTACTGCGAAAAGTTGGTAAGTCTCGAAATCTTGTTATGGAGTAATTGCAATTTGAAGTTTGACATGTCTAAAATCAAGCACACTGCTAATTTATTTGTGCTTTATATGCATGTTCTATATATAATAGAATTACCAACTTTTAGCAGCAACCCACGATATTCAGTCCCATATTATAATTTGATCGTATAATATCTGTTCCTAAGAACCATTGTGCCCTATGTCCGATTTTTACCAAAAAATAGTTATTTATATATTGTATATCTACGCAATTAATCCTGTCATAGAATAAGTTCACCTTTCACACATATTTATAAAAAAACTAAAATTACTACAACCATAAAGCCGTTAGTCCATTAAAAAAAATGGATATACGATACGCTGACTCTCAGGTAGTGAAATAAAATTAAATGTTTTCTACAGTTTTTAGCAAATACCAAAAATAATAACATTTCCATTTTATGAATCCTAAAATACGAGTATGTAGAGTACACGTTTTATAACTTTGCACTTTTTACTACACTGATACGCCTCTTTGGCTGATTACCTCGCATAAAATTAGATCAAATGATATTAACTTATATTAATACATGTAGTAATAAATAAATAAATAGATAATATATGTAAAAAAAATATTTTTAGAATATACTACATCATTTTCATCCAAGAGTTGGAGTGAAAAGTTATAAAGCATATACTCTACTTAGTGTACTTGACCCAAAAGTAGATTTGCAAAGGGACGACACGACCATTATTATTAAATTTGATTTATTATTATAGATAGCATCAGAATTTATCAAATTTTTAGTAGTACCCTCATCTGTACTTGCGAATAATATATTACCTTGATTACAAATGTAATTACAAGAACGATAGTCATAATAATAACTTGGGCAGGTAGCTAAATGATTAGGCTTGCAGAGCGGATGACAGATGTATGTTTGAATCTCACTCTGTCCAATATATTTTCTGTGAGGCCATTCCAAGTAATATTATTTTGTCTGGACTGGTCTTGAAATAGAGAAGTGAAAATTATTATGGAGCACCTTTACCACTTGTACCACTCTGTGCTAGTACCAGAACAAAAAACAACAACTATATTCATCTTTCGAATATCTTTGACTATACAGTAAACTCACGATTATAATGGCCTAATGATGGGGAGTGTATGGATACCTTATAGAAAAACATGGATATTCAGAACTATTCATTTTTATTTCGTTTTATATATTTATAATGTAGAATATTATTTTACATGTTTGATAATTTATACGTACCTACTTACCTTATTATTATTGATGAAGAAAATATAAGTAGTATTTTCGGTACTGTTCGGTTATACGGAATACAGCGGAAAACGCATTTTGAAAATAGCTGATAAACTGGATTATTTGTTAGTTTGGGTGAGTTTAGGTTAGGTTAGGTTGGGTTAGGTTAGGTTAGGATGGGTTAGGTTAGGTCAAGTTATCTGCTATTTTCAAAATGCGTTTTCCGCTGTATTCCGTATAACCGAACAGTACCGTATTTTCATTTGTTTTTGAGAATCGTACCTATTATTTTTCCTAAAATTGTATTGGTACTAACACCCTCTTTTTATGACGGCACCAATCTGGAGGCTACTCGCGCGCTATCGGTAATAAAACCGATTCGTCACACATTTTGGCTTACTTTTACAAGTAATTCACAAAACATATTCATGCTCATTATTAACCTTGAATATTGTTTTTAATTAAGTTACGACCTCCCTGTCAAACCAAGAAGACGCGTTCTTCATTAATTTTCCTAACACACGTGCTGTTTAATTGAACATACTATATTATACGCTTCGTTTTAATTCTACTATGTCAATAAATTAGTTCACCAAAAACATTACATCCCTCTCTTCTGCGATTCCTCCCAGTATTCGTCCGGAGCTAAAGGGCGGTTTGTTAGTAGGTACTCATATCGTTATATTCGAACCCACATTGGTCGAAGTACGTAAAAAAAATTCGACCATGCCCGATCCTAATAGGATCATATGGGCCTCCACAGAGTAGAGGTTTGTATTAACAGATTTGGTTTTTTTGTACGAGAAATGGATGTCAGCCACTTGCTCAACCTATTAGGTCCTTACCCTGACTCACACACAAATTTAAAAACAATATGTGTACTTACCAGGCCCTGGATTCGAACCTGGGACCCACGACGTGATAGTCCAATGCTTAAGCCGCGCGGCCACCGTGGGTGTCCGCTATAATACAATGTCAAAATCCAGTGCCGTGTTGTGGCTAATACGATTGATAAATTATTCTTCTTTCATTACATCCTCATTATTTTCCTCTTGTGGTTAACGTATCTACCACTAATGGAAAGGATATCTGCATCATTCATATCTTCAAACCCCGATCACGTGAATCACGTTATAACCAATTCTTAATATTTTCAATACTTTGTACATTTTCTATTAGTTTACCTATATATTTCATTTAGATACCTAAGGTTTGTATTGAAACCTTTTTCATAATGGAGAGTTTACTGTAAATAGAATGTATAAATCTTTAAATTAAAGTAACAAAGACTATGAATGGGTCACGCATTTACCAATTTTAATCAACCGTTGAAGTTTCCAAATTAGGTAAGTAATATTTACTCACCCGCAGTCCATCAAGAGAAATAACATAAAAGCCGACATTACTGACATTAAAGATTTTCGTTTGCGCGTTTCATCAAAGCTCACAAATTTGACAGTTCGCGTAAATGTTTACTGTCGTTTTCATTACGCACAGGGCGAACAGTAAACCGGCAGTCAAATGACACGCAATATTCTTGAATAGATACGCTCTAAATGCCAACTCAAACCGTTTTATCTGCATCATAAAATTTTATCGGCAGCTTGTAACATTCGCTAGTTGACCGATCCAACTATGATGCCTCGTAAATGCGACACGCCTATCCCGAGGGACTTAAATACATAAAAATAAAAATAGCCATTAGGTACAGTTATATAATATCCAAGTTTACTCAAAACCAAGTTAACGGTACTAGTGTTATCAAGTTATCTTATTATCTGCCAAAACTCTCAACCACTAATGCCATTTCTTTACACAAATCATAACTCATTCAGGCAAAATGTTACTAAATAAAAATTATTATATACGATCATAATTTTAAAACAGTTGCAGAAACTATTAATTGATAAAATCCTCGAAATATGAATGGGGCTCTAATAATCCTCATCTATCGAATTCTGGGCGAAAGTTCCGTTCCAAATTATGTAGTTATTTAATAAAATACAGTCGCTACCAGAGCATTGTAGTGGAGATCGGAGCAGGAGCACGGATCAGTGGAGCAATGGGGTTTTACCCGGAGCACCGAATATTTGTAGTGCTCCACTGCACCGGATGTTTTTTTTTATTATTAAAATATTATATTAATTTGACACTTTGCAACACTGGAATTATTTGAAATACGGCACTGCCGGACTATGCAAATAATGAAAGACAATTTGCTGTCAACAATTTTATTAATTGAATTAATAATGAAAATGACGATTTTAATATCACTTATTTATAAAAAAATAACAGTTTGTATACATATAATAAATACCCTTTTTACCCGGAGCGGAGCTGGAGCAAGTATTCGGTCCCGGAGCGGAGCAACTCAAAAAATACCTGCTGATAGTAGGTATGAAACACTACAGGTAGGTAAGGTACTTAATTATAATTTGTATAAGTGAGTAAGTAGTTTTATGATTTGTACACGAAGTGCATTGTGGTTTATTATTTTTTTAGCTATGTTTGGCTCGGAAAGCATAAAACAAACAACTTTAACACGAAAATAAATTACATTATTATGTACTTACCCCTTTCACAGTAAAATTTTACGCATTATGGTTATCACTTACAATGTTATGTTATGACATCACTTAAATATATTTAAGGAATGCTATTAATCTTATCTTATAATGTATTAAAATAGATACACCGAACCATATTATCTATTACTGTGTTCTGAAACGAATAATACGTCAAAACCTATAATTTGCTGCTAGCCAATAAAAATAATTACATGGTACTAAGTGTTTACAATATGCATGGCTGTTAATTCGTTTGGGTACTTACCATAGTTTTCCTAGGTATGCATCGTAAATTAACAGATGTTTGTGATTTATTATTATTATTATACTTATTTGATTAGGTACCTACCTACATATGATCTTATATTTTATAACATCAATTAGTATATACGAGTATTATAGTGAAATTATGTTTAACACCTCTCCAGTACTGACAAAATGCACCTATCAGGAATTGGATTTCTTAGTTTAAAAAAAAAACAAAACACTTCCTTGGATAAAACTAGTCACATACAACATTTTAATGAATAAAATATTAATAATATAATATTGCAGTATTTCACCATTAACGTTCTCATGTTTTTTAACCCTCAAGTTATCTACTTATATGTGAAATGCAATTGTCTAGGTATTACGACATCGCGTATACAATCTTGTTAATTGTATTCCCATTTAATTAATTGTTTTATGTAACTGCAGAAAATCGTACCTGTATGATGAAAGGTCATGTCAATTTTTACAGCAATGATCTGTGAAGTATGAGGTAAAATATTTTTACTAATGTATAATTGCTAATTCATTATATTAATAATAAGTTGTCTATTAATTACATAACAATAGTGGTTAGTAGGTATTTTAATAAATACTATGGTAAGTAAATAATTACTATGAAATATTTTTTTGCCAACGAAAAAATTAACAGAGAGCGACATCTATTGCATGTTTTTAATATTTAACGTTGTTTTTCACACACTTCATTTGAGATGAAAAATCAATGTAGTGACATCTAGGTATTCGCAGTATTTAAAATGTAGGTATCTATTGTTACTGTTCGCTTATGCCCTATATTATTTATAATCAATATGTAATGTATATCTACTTAAATTAATTTCAATATCTTTCAAATATACCGGTACAGATCTACACAGAATAGTGATATTATGTTTATTAATTAATGAAATGTGTTATTAATTAGGTATTAAATATAAATCGTATCTTAGGTACAGGAGGACCTCGACTTTCGCACATAATTGGTTCCTGAAAAGGTGTGCGAATGTTGAATGTTCGAAAGTAGAGGGAAGTAAAAAAAAAAAAAATTGTGTGTATTTTGAAATATTTATTTATCAAGTAAATATAAGATGTTTAAAAGACATGTTTAAGTGGGGTTTGCGGGTGTTTCCCTTAAAAAGTTATCAAGAGTTAACTCTTTGCCACTCTTCTTTTTCTTATTTTAAATAAAATATTTAAAATGGTAAATCATTAACTTTACAATATTGCTTAACTGCTGGCACGAAATGTAAAGTGAACCAATCTTTTAATATTAACGCAGTAAACCCAGGCTTTTTTATTTGATTACTGTAAGCAATTTTTTATCCTTCCTTTTAAATGCTCTGGGATTTTCTGGTTGATAAATTAACATTGGCATCAATTTTAAATCACCAGCCAAGTTTCCACCAAGAAGCAATGTCAATCGGTTTTTAGAAGGTTTATGCCCTGGGGCAACTGATTCTTCCTTAGATAAGAATGTACGACTAGGCATTTTTTTCCAAAATAAACCTGTGTCATCTGCATTAAATATTTGGCTAGAGGAATATTCTCCATCTTCAATAATTTTGGATAATGAGGAAATAAATTCTTTTGCAGCATCTTTATCCGCATCAGCCGATTTTCCAGTGAATTTAATATAAACCAACTGTTACTTGCTTGAAAAATCGTGTTAGAATCTTCTTTTTCTAGCCTTCCAATCTTTGTACAAACTAAGAGCCTTCGCTTGAATAATTGAAATATTCAGAGGGACATCTTTTTGATGTTGGTCGTCGATCCATGATGACAAATATTTTTCCATTTTATCCATAACTATGCCGTGTCCTTTAGAAACAACCTTTAAAGATAATATATTTCCACAATTTTGAACGTATTCCTTAATTTTATTTTTCAAAATTGAACATATCGTAGTAGACCTGTTTGTATCATACGAACGTCCGATTGAAGCAAAAGATTCACCGCAATCAGAACGTCATGTGAAGTTTATAAGTCCTTGATTTTTTTTTGTTCGTATCAACACTGCAGTTTTTCCGTTTCTCACTCATGTTTATAAATTTTTAAGGTGAAATATTTCAAATGAAGAAAATTAGCAAAACGCACAACATGACACGCCCGCACGCGCTTCTGCGCAAGCCACCTATCCTAGTTAACTCACAAGCAAAGCGGGTGCGAGCAGGATGCAAGTGACGCAAGAAATGCACTTGCTTGTGAGCGAGCGAGAAGGGGATATCTTAACCCCACGACCAGCGCGACGTTTTAAAAAAACGATTTTTTTGAAATGTGCGAAATAGCGAATTGTGCGAAAGTCGAACGTTCGTAAGTCGAGGTCCGCCTGTATTATAATAACATATGGCATTGCTTGTAATATTCATACCTATCTACGGTGTAGGTACATATTATTTAAAATATATATATATATACTAGCTGACCCGGCAAACGTTGTTCTGCCATATAAATTATTTCTAGTGAATATTTTGGTTGTTAAATAAAAAATAACGAATGTATCGTAAGTGTGTGGGGATGGGATATATGACAGAAAGAGGAATAGAGCGCTGTAGACGATGACCGCCAATAAAAACAAAAAAACATCAACCATTCATTTTCTCAATTCAAAATGAGTAATGATGTTCATAATGAATGAATTACCTATGACAGGATCTCGTTGTTTAATGTTTATGCAATATCCGTCTTGTCCCTTCCAGAAAATTAGCGGATATTGGAGAGCGTCGTATGAACGGTGTGGGTCAGCGATGATCTCCAGATTATTGTTTCTTCTTCGAATCACGATTTCTCGCGTCGATGTGCGGTCGCCAACCATGATTCCAGCAATGTCGTCAACAACAGGCTCATTGAATCGACGCACGTGCTATCCAGCTGGTGTTTTATCAGGATTGATGACAATAGCGTGATTGTCACTTTGCAATTCGTGCATGTGTGCTTTGAAGAATTTCAATAATTCATTGTGCTTATTGAACAGGGCGTCCAGTTCGCCGACGATGCGCCTGGCATTAGGCGAATTGAGGCTATTGTAGCCGCAACGTGCATCCACATGATTGATGTCCTCACCGCCCATGAAGTAGATTTGTAAAAAATTATGTGGTTCGTTTGACATTGGCAGCAATGAGCCTACTTTGTGGTATACTTGGCCATTGATTTTGAACGTAGAATGGAATTGTTGACCATTTGCCGCAGTATTGTGAACTATTTCTGTTGCTCCGAACGAAGTCATTTGGAAGCATGAATTGAATGTGCGAATGGACTTCACGAACAGGTTTGAATCTGGAATCGTGCCGATGAGCAAGCCATTCAGTGGTTCTGGTGGTATCTCAATTTCTGCTAGTTGCACTTTTCCTGATGCGCAACACATCCCGGCTGACTCATGTTTGAATTTGAGCGCATGACAATGGGGACATTCTTTGTCCATAGCACCAATCAGCACTTTCGGATGAGCGGAATATTCAATATCTGGCTCGTACTCGAATGCGAGACGAAGGAACGAAGCGGATGTAAATGTTCGATGTACTTGTTGACGTTATCGGCCATTTGCTCTGCGTGTGTTAACTACGAACCGGCGCGCTTGGCTCCGTTCCAATTGTCGTTGTTGATTTCGTTCAGCTCGTGCCTCTTGTGATTGGGATGCACGCAATTGCGACATGCTTACACGCACGTTTTTGTTATCTTGTTGGATTTGTTCGTCTGTTCTTTCTGCTCTACTATTTCGCATGTTTGTTGCTTTATTCGTTCGATGGCCCAAATGGCCTCCCTTGCGTCTTGCTGGCATTGTGCACTGTAATACACGCACATAAAAATAGATAAATTAAAATAAATCGTACACAATTTTGCACGCACTGCGTTGTGATATGCCGAATGAAATGTCAAAATGACGCGACGCTTCTCTTGAATTCTTCTCGGACGTAGCGCCATCTGTCATTCAACAACATAAATAATTTCGTTCTGTTTGAAATACGAACGACGGTTAAATTTGTTCATACAAAAATAATAAAATCGCGATTAAAAAATGGGAGGGTGGAGGTAGTAGGGTGAAAATTTGGGGTTATAGGTATTTTTTTATGTCAAATAATAAAAAAAATACAAAAAAAAATTGTCAAAAAAATAAAAGAAAATTTTTCTGGATAGAGATACCCTAATCATCTAGCGGTATGAAATATACTTGTTGACCTATTCTCATACCTAACAAATATACATAAAAAAAATCATAAAAATCGGTCGAGCCATTTCGGAGGAGTTCGACCACAAACATCGTGACACGAGATTTTTATATATATAGAGATATATATCTAAAGCAGAATACTGACCTTGTAGGGTCTTATACTCTACTGTCAGTTACTGACAGTAATACCACATCAATAAAATTGACAGTTAAGTACGTATTCATAAAATGTCATCAATATTTTATTAATCTTACACGATCAGTACTACTCGCAGTATCAACTGATATTTATAAAATATTACTTTTAACGTGTGTTTACTGTTTACTAGTGACAAAGGGTGGAGGTAGGCTATTAAGATCGGCCATAAATAGTGAATATTCAATGTTATCAGTCATACGTATGTGTTTTCATTGAACTAATACTACATTTTACAGTTGCTGTTAGTTAGTTTTTAAAATTCAAGTAAACCTTGCAAAAATGAAATCAAAATAGATAATAGTCAAAAAATATTGTGTTAAAATATCTAAAACTACGACATTAAATCATACATGAATTAGGATATTTTATAGATATAATAATATTTTTTATCTATTATAGTTTGATTTAGGCAGATTAAAAAAATAACCAATAGCATGTGTATTTCTAATCCAACGAAAAGTATGTATGAAAAATGTGCACAATTTTGTCGGATCGCCCAAAATATACCAAAACTATTATGGTCTGCCTAAACAGGGTTTAATTGATTTTCAAAAACTAATCAACACCATATGTAAACTTACCGTAGTCTTCTTTCTTTCTTTTTCTTTCGAGCATGTCCGATCCTAATAGGATCATAATAATATGGGCCTCCACAGAGTGGGGGTTTTGTATATACAGATTTTGTTTTTACGAGAAATGGATGTCAGCCACTTACTCAACCTATTAGGTCCATAATCTGACTCCAAAGACAAATTGAAAAACAAAATGTATGTGCATTTGCCAGACCCAAGATTCGAACCTGGGACCCACGACGGTAACCGCTCGGCCATCATTGTTTTATCCAATGAAAAACCAGATAAGAAATGAGGAAATTATATTCATCCCAATACATTATTTATGATCTCGATTTATCTGATAATATTATCTATAGCTCCGCCAATACTGATGATCAAATATCTAAATATTAGAATATTCATCAGTTCATTCTGTCAATCCTTAATTCCACCTGTTACTAGATCAGTATTATTGTCAATAATATGGGGTAACTCAATGATCAGTTCTTTGACAATTTTTAGAAATGGATTATTTCCTACTTGATTTGTACTTGATAGAAATAATACTGAAATGTCATATTGATTTCCATAGTAACGCACGTATATATTAATATTAATAATTTACTTACTAGGACCCACTTAGCAACCAATAATAGTTTTACTTTTTACGGATTTCTTCCGAAATAACTTTTCATACAAAACAGAATTAACTGAAAATGAAATCAATTCTATTTAAAGATGGCTAAAAGTATTTAAAAAATGCATTGGCATCGTGTTATGATATATTCTAAAAGTTTCAAATGTCTAGCTAGTCGGGAAGTTAGTTAAAAATCGATTGCAAGATTTGTACCGGACAAATAAGAATACGAGCCAAGAAAAACGTTGTAAAATATACTTAGCACTAAGTAGGTACCTAGGTAAGTATTAAAATAATCTGTTTAATTAAAATCGCTTTTTTAAACTAATTATTCTTAAAAATAGAAATATGTACTTATCTACAAATTTCGTCATGAACTATAAATAGTCAAATAATAGTGAACAATGTTACACAATTTTATGATTTTCGTACCAGTGCCATAGTAGTTAAACATGCAATCATGAAACAGAACATAATAATTTTCCAGTCCAAAATAGCACGAATACACAATACTTAAAACAACAATGAATAAAAATAGTAACCAAGAATGAAAATCGCGTATTATTTATAATATCATGGGTGCCTTTTTCGTGTTCTTGTTTTTCATAAAGTAGTCATGAATTTTTGTTGTCACGCCACCGTGTCAACCGATACATCAGACAAAACATACTGTGATTATTTTGAGATCTTAACTAAACCAGAATGACATTCTAAAAACCAGTTGCTGGGTCGATTTGAAACCAGAAAAAAGCTTTACTGGATAATGTCAGCAGCCATAGTTCATTGGGTCAACAAACAAATTAACGCATTACCACCTTCGCCTAGCGTTGCTCTACAGATAGATAGACACGACAAACTAACTCGCTTTTAGTTCTGCTGTGACTATTCATCCGGATAAGAATTAAATGATTTTATTTTATGTTAAATCTAATTAAATGGATTTAAATAGTTCTGTTTACTTTTATGTGTTCTCTGAGGGGTTTGCATTCAATGTATCGTTGCTAAGTAATGTCAAAGCTTTTCGGTTTCTTCCGAAACGAAAATTTCGTCCAAAATCCAAGACAATCGATTGCTTTCTATTTTTCTTTTTTTCTTCCTTCCATTTTATTTTTCTTAAGTGATGTCAGCTTTTCCGCCCGATATGAAAATTTTGTATAAAATTCAAATCGAGACGTTTTGTCGCTATAGGATTGGTTTGTCGAATATCCGTTTTTGTTGAAATCGACCTTTCGATGCAACATGATTTTTTGAATCTAAATGGACCGGAACAATCGTTTTCTTTAAATTGATTTGTTATGAAAACAGCATTCACATGCTGTAAAAACAACAATTTAAATACATCCATGTATTTAAATATAGGATAATGAAATTTGTTTATCGTCTCCTGAACATTTGACATTTGGTCTATTCGACAAACCAATCATACAGCGACGGTTTTATACCGCGTGGCCGATTTAATTTAAATAGCTCTTTACGGCAAAACTACTTTTTCGAAAAATAAAAACAAACAGCGTCGCGACGCTATTGGGATTTTCTCACGATGCCCCTACGACTTACGAGGTGCACATTTTGAATATCACTCCCATAGTATGCCATAATCACTCATAGCTGGTCTAGGCACGTTTCGTAAATTCGTATTATGCTGCCTATGCACAGTATCCGGACATCTGAACGAATGCAGTTGGCCACATCACAATTCACCGTAAGATAGTATAGGAAATATATGGCCATATAGCATTAAGATAAAATTCATATCGAAATAAAACACTTTAAAATATATACGTAATAAAAATCACCGGAATACAAGAGAAAGACAGAAGAAAATAGGTAAGTGCTTAGGCAAGTAAATTAAAAATACAATCATATCGTCTCTGTTCTGGCAGAACACACTAACTGGATAATACTAGTTTTGAGTAATTTGACTTTGAAGTTGTTAAAATGTTTCAAATGATCTATCGTGTGAGTTTATTAAGTAATCGTAAAAAGGATGACTTTAAAATAAAGTCTGTTTATTTATTAAGAAGGTTTCCAGACGGCAAAGTTTGAAATAAGGAACATTTTGGTATAACTAACTCAATATGTCATTTTTTGAATTAGTGTCTTCTGCCAGAACAGTGATGACATTTATTAATTTAAAATTCTGAATAATTCAAACGTTGGTTAATAAATAGGTGCTTTGTTAGTATGCAGTCGTATAATATCGAATATCTGATAATAATGACAGCGTTTTTATCAGATATTTGATACCAATCAATATAGAATCTAGTTGGAAAAATTGGAATATTACTGTCTGCAATGTTGCACGGACAACGCATCATTTTTTGATCTCAGTGCTATACGGTGATCTCTTTCCGTTACGACAGGTCACGGAGAAATTTAATACTGTTAACAATTATATAAGAATTGTGTTTTTCCTAACAATATCTTGTAGAGCTATTTGAAAAAGTCACTGATGAGTCTGATAACTGATGAGTGATGAGTGATGTGACTATATTAAATTTAAACATAATCAAAATGTTTACGGTGACAATTAAGTTTGGTCACCTCATCGTTGTTTGCTATTTTTTGCTCCCTGCGACAAGTTGAAACCAGTTTTGAAGCGGGGGAATAAGTTAGTTACACGTCGACCATTAAAGTGAGTTAGCGCTGCGACTGCAATAATAATACTTTAATACATCATGAAGGCTGAAAACATTAAAAATCGGCACACTGCGAACGTACAGGCCACTCCTCACTCGTCACAGTTTATGTGTGTATAGTGCAGAAATACGCAACTTCAAACTATTATCTACTATTAAAAAAAAAAAAAAAACAACCCAATAAGAGTTGTATTAATCTAAATATCACATCATCAGTGCAGCGCTACCTGCTAACTGGCTAGGATATATCTAGCTGCTATATGCATGATAACCAATAGTTTTTATGCCAAATGCATTACTACATTTAATTAACCGCGAAAGGCACAAAATCACATCTATAAATTCAACATATCGCAGTCGAGACGAGTTATATGTGCGACGTGGCTAGGGAATACGACAATGTCAATATCTGGGCGTGGGCAATAACAATATGTACATATTTTTAAACGTACCTAGTAAATAAGGTGTAGGTAAATAAAAAATATAAATTGCGTCATGTAACAATCTGAAATATTAATAATTATGCTATCTCTGTAACAATTAAAGTTTTATAGAATTCACCAAGTAGCTAATATTAATTATTTATCTAGAGCAGTGATTCCCAACGTGTATCTATGCGATCTGTCAGGGGCTCCGCCAGAATTCGGAAAAGCTTGCCCAAATAATAGGAACAATATAGGTACATACTTATTATATTTAAGCAAGCAGTGCCTATTTTGAAAGTTGAGCTTGTTTAGGTTTAGTTAAGGTACCTACGTAGCTTATTACCTATTGAAGTAGAATACTTAGAAAGTTTTTTTTCAACCAGCTAGTGAGTAATCTAAGACCAAAAATTTAAGAATTCAGTTCTATTAAATAACTACTTATTATAATATTTTGTTTCTAGCTAGAGTGTCGATATTATTAAATAATTATGCTATGATCATTCTAAAAATATAAAACGGTTGTAAACATCTGAGAGAACACAAATAAACTAATAATACTTTTCTTGATTCATACACACAGCAGGGATGCCAAAATTTAATTCTATATCTCGTTTCGGAAGATTATAATAAATTTATCAATATTTTAATTATGTACCCTACCCACCAATGGCGAAGATTCCATACTAGGTGATTATTTAAAGCCTACCTTTTTAAGAAAAATATTTTTTAATTTCATATTAACGTAGGGTACCGAGGTAATAACGTCATGATAATTTTATTCTCTACAAAAATAATTTAATTTGCCAACAACATCTGTCGCATGTATAGGAAAGTACATATTATAAATATTATATATAAATTACAGAACCATCTGTCAAAGGCTTATAAAAATATGCCTCAGTGCGGTATCTATCTTTAAAATATTTGTGGGATTATATGCCGAGGAATGCCGATATTTACATCACGTGATCTCAACCTGTCTACCGCAATATATGTAATACGGTAGGCTCCGATGGCGAAGCCTAAAACCTCTGCGCATAATATTATTGTCTATGACGGCAGCTTTGTCCAAAATAATTTAAAAAAAATAATTTATATGTCATTCCATCACCTAGGTACCTACCTACCTAAGTAGATTGTTTTTAAAAATAAAAATAAATTATATGTAATGGCGTTTGATGTGCATAATTTTTTAGGAAAATACATAATTTAAGCCCATCGTTCAATTTTATATTGTGAGTGAACTATTGAAAATATCGAATTAGTGACCTATTCATCAGTAGTAATATTGTATTATCTTCTTATTTTCCATAAGTATACCTGATAATTGTGCTCTTTTCCCAAGTCTATCTCTTTCCAAAAGTTACTCTTCGCCACTGCTAACTACATCTTACTTAATTTCTACTAAATATAAGATTTAAAAAATCGTCAACACAATATCATTATAGTACCTATGAAATAAATCTAACCATAAAAATAAAAATAGATCGATATTATTTATATACTTAAGTCATATTTTGGATAACTGTGGTTAGGTAAATATTACATTTTCGTATTTTAAATACTTTATAGAGCTAAATGAAATCAATTATATTTACAATTTGATATAATAATTATTAATAGTTATTATTTATCATGTACAACAATCCACAGAATGTGTCATCATTTATCATAATTAATTACTTACACTAAAATCGTGTGTGTTCAAAAAACTCAAAGTATCGTTAACTCGAAGGTGTGTGCGTGCGCACATTTCAAAAAAATATCGGCACAATGTTTCCAGCCTTCGCACACAGAAATTTTGCAGAAAGTAGTATGCGACATTAGATTTTTGGTTTGCCTCAATAGACTAAACATTCGCTAATATTATTTCATTACAGCCATCAGATTTTAAACATTCTTCATAGACCCATTTATTAGAGGACGAATGCCATCACGTTATTGTATTTTATTCTTCACAATAATATCGCGGTATTTTAAGTTGTGTTCATTTATTTACGAAAAAAATGGTGAATATATTTTGATCCGACACACAAATAGGAGAATACGAGGGAATGTTAGAAATTGATAGGCAAGCAGATACGTCTTCATTTTCTCAATTCGGATTATTTATTAATCAAACTCTTATTATTATTACCTACACATTATTTTTACTTTCTTCATCTATGATATTGTAACATATATTTATCTGGTGTAGTACTATATATTATATAAAACATAATAACATTATTATGATAATATAATTAATATATCTTTAATTTTAGAACACAAACAATATGACAGCCACTGTTTCGATTGTGTGATATGATAGGTTGCAAGTAAAATAACAATGTATAGTGTACATAATATAATGCACTGCACTGTTAAAAACATTTTCCAGATGCCAGATGCTTTATGTGTATATTTTCACAATTTAGTTTATGAATATTGGTATCTACCTAACTATATAGGTACTTAAATATCGCGCAGCGTAGTAATTTGTTATAAAATACTTTGAAAGCACTTATAAGTTTATTATTTTAGTTGGCAGTGGACTATAAATAAAATATTTGACATAGCGCCAGCCCATAAATTTTATATAATGTGTTATTCTTTATTAATATGTAAATACCATTATTCATTATTATCATCAGCTGGGATTGATTCGCCTTCCATTTATCTTGGTCTCATGTATGGAGCATAGAGCGATGGAAAACTCCTCGGTAACTTTTAGTATGACGTTGGTACCGATAGGCACAATCGTATCCAAAGCCGACTATATACCTATTTACGGGTCGTGGCACTGAATTGCGAATCACGATAGTAGTGCTAGTTATTGATTATATTCGAATGCAATGCGGTAACCTTTTCTCAATAATTTTAATAAAGATTTTTGATTGGATGTTTTGTTCAAATTATCATTTATTTCAATATGCAACAATCAGTTATCTATACAAATAAAAAGGATTTTAAGGCGAAGTCTTCACTGAGCCTTTTTTAAAGAGGCACCTAGCGGAAAAATACGAAGCTTGCAATTTGTGACATTTTTTTGATAATTTACAATTTCAACTGTATTAATGAATAAATATGTGTCTGAAAACATTAAAAATAAAAATATTTTTTATTTTAACTCAAAGACAAACTTACAATTGTAAAAAATGTAATAAAATGTGAATTTGTTCTATCGGACCGCACCCTATTATTACATATATTTTATGGTCATATTTATTATTAAAATTTAGTTTATTAAGTTTTCTAAGCATCACCTAAGCGATTTTTGACTAATTCATAATTTTAATATTTTTTATATCTATTGTAAAAAACATCGATTTTTATAAAAAATATAAATGTGTATAACTTGAAATCCTTTTTATTTATATTAATATAAATATTTTTTTTATATTTATAAAAATAATTGATGAAAAAAATAATTGAAGTTATACACATTTATATTTTTATAAAAATCGATGTTTTTTAAAATAAATATAAAAAATATTAAAACGATGAATTAGTCAAAAATCTAGACGTTAAAAAATTGAAAATTTAATAAATATGACCATAAAATATAATGTAATAAATAATAAGATGTGACCCTGCAACGAATTCACATTTTATTAATTTTTTTTACAATTGTAAGTTTATCTTTGAATTAAAAAAAAATCTTTTTAATGTTTTCAGATACATATTTATTAATTAATACAGTTGAAATTGTAAATTATCAAAAAAAAAATCTCATATTGGAAGTTTCGTATTTTTCCGCTAGGTTCTCTGTTGGCATATAGAATCCCCCTTAAATAATTTATTGGCTCTCCTTTTAGATGCGACTATTTTTCTTCTTTGCAATAATTAAACCAAACGTTTATTAATAACAATTTATTGTAACATCACTCCTGATCGTTTTAGACATATTTTTATTAGAAAAAGTTCAAGTTACGTAAATTGATAGATCCGTTCATTACGGGAGTGTAAAATGAAATGATAAATTTAGGGGCGTTCCTCATTTGAAAACTGAAGTAGGATTAGCTGCACTGGAGGGGATTGTTGGTTCATAGTTTTAACACGTGAACAAGAAGTTCTTGTTCGACAATATATACATACTTTCAACTGAAGATGATTGATGGCATTAATACATATAGTTATTCGTGCCCATGTTTCGCCCATTATTATTTCAACTAATAATTATATTTTTATATTGGTTAAATCAATATTTAAAAAAATTCTACAATCAGTTAAGTAGGTACTTATAGAGTACAGTTTTTATGAGAATTATTAAATTTTATAGTTGATTATATTCACAAAATAAAATCAGAGGATAAATAATGTTTTAATGAGAGAAAAAAAAAGAAGATGGGTTGACGTATGTTGAGCTAATGTTTGAACGATATCTACATTGAAATATTGAATACTAGCAATAATTATTCATGTTTTATATAATGTATAAGGGCAATTATACGAGTTATTGAATATTACTGATGGAAAATATTTTGTTTCTATTTTATAGCATATTTAGGTGCTTCCAATCACATATAAAATGAGTTATATAACTGCAGCAACATAAGTCAAAACTGCAATATAATGTGCACATTGTACCTAGGTATTGCATAACCAATACCAATTTGTTAGTTAGGAATATGACTTGATGTAATTTCAATACGAATGATTTTGCTTCATAATCATGTTTATTTTGGTTCTTTAAGTTGCTCTATATTTCTTCATCGCCACGATTAACGAACCACATAGCCGGCCTTATGCTGGAAAATTGGTTTATATTGTAGGTAGTAACAAATCTCCTTCTGCTCTCCAGGCCGAAAGAATCGCAAGAGTGAAGAGAGTGCGGTATAAGATCGGAACGAACAATGTTAAGTTGTACATTGATTTTTTCAAATTATAGACACGGTAAAAAATATTACAAAAAAAAAACAATATAATCCGACGTCGCGCCTCAAAAGAACGGATTTTTAATTATTGAAATGATGACACCATGCATAATGTATTGAAAGTTCAGATCGTGTGTTAACTAGGGATTTCAATACCGAATGAAAACATCAATACCGGTATTTCGATATTTCTTATTGAATACCGGTACTCGTCAAAACATATTATTGAAAAAATAAGTACCTATGAATAAATATAACTATTACAATTTATTTAAAACACTATTTTATAGCAACCTAATAAAGTACCTACCTACATTTATTATGTTGACCTTTAGAACTGCTATTTTTTACTAAGTATAGGGTCTCGGGTACAGAAAAATCTCTGTGAAATTCAACGTTCGTTGGATGTTTTATAAACGTTGTATCACTTATAATAGTTATAGAATAATTATAAATATTTGCCACGAATGTTTTCTTTTTCGAAATATGTCAATTCATCGCGATAATTCTATTAGTATATTTGAGGGATTTTGATTTAATATTATTTAACTTTTATTGGTTTACAGTCAATATGTTTGCGTTTTGGCAGATACAACTTAATTTAATATACAATACAGTAGTAATGAAAAAATAACATATACGAGTATGCTTTCTTAATATTGAAAATACCGGTATTTCGGATTTTTGAAACCGGTATTTCGGTATCAATAAAAAATTTAATACCGGTTTTGAAATGATTTTAATTACGTATTGCAAACAAATTCCTGACTGTAATTTAGACGTTTTCCGACAAATCACTAAAATTTATCATATTGTATTGTAGCAGCAGTGCTTCCATAAATGCATATCGTCATAAATAGTAATTAATGATAATAAGCAGTATTTATAATATACATATTTATTAGTGGAAAGAAAATTAATCTCAATGATTGATTTAAGGTTTAAAAGTACATACGATTGATTATATAAACATATTTTTAAATGTTAACAAATTATTATGTTGTTATTAAAAATATTTTTGTAAACATGGTGTAAGTAGGTTGGTATGTACTCGATGTGATAAAAATATTACAATATCATTGTATCGGTATTAGATTGTTTCGAATACCATCTTTAACGTCCTAAAAGTGCCTCAGGAACAGTCAATCCGTGATGACTAGGGAATCCAATCACGAGTGAAAATTTTGTATAGTCCCAGGTTTGGCCATTTTTTCGATACCTAGTAATTATTAAATTTGTATACATACAAATATCATTGATATAATCGGTCAAAAAAGTATATTTAAGATATTTATTATTAATATTGTGTTTACTCAATCTTGGAAATACATACGCATACACAGTAATGAAGTAAATTATATTGTAAAATAAATAATAATGTTAGAGTAAATCAGTTTTATCTATTTATTTAAGAAAAGATAACAAGTACAAATATAAGTTCAATTAAAATAAAAAATAACATAATATTGTGTTGCCAATAAATACAATAAGTAGGTAAGTGCATAATATAATAAAATTCACAAACATTCCGAAATTCTAACAATTGCTATTCATTTGTCGATTTGTTTGAATTAAATTAAATGAGAAAATTAAAACATACATTCATAAAATTCGCCATAGAAACAAATGCGTGCCTGCACGTCCGTGGCACTGGCGGTTAGTGTTAGTGACGTCTAACCAGTTATAAATAAATGTATTTATTATTTTTTCTGATATTGTTACGATTGCTTATGGCAGCAAAAAATTGTTAAGTAGGTTGTACCTTTTTATTATCCGTGAGCATCCGGGGATTCACCCTTTTGACAAGTGCAAGTACATACACGTAACTAACATAATGCTTTTGTACACATACCAATTGATTGTGATTGATAAAAAAATCAATCCTGAAATTGTCGGGATCATCTTTAGGTACTAATTCCGGAATTCATAGGTATTGAAAATTGTCTGGGATTGGATTCCCTAGTTGTGACGTTACAAGTACGTGTATTTTTGTCAGTTATTGAAAATATTTAAAAAAAAAAATCTTCTCATGTAAATTTTTACTTCAATACTATTATTATAATATACTCACTACGTTAAAGTGCCCACCACCACCCGTCATATATGCACAACCGTGGATATGCACGGCCGCTTTCTATGACGCTTTAAACGTGTCTGAAAGAAGTGATTTTAAGTGCTCATTCCGTCCCGAGACGGAGCCGCACGGGACTGATGCTGCAACCATGCACCGTAGTGCTTAAAGAAGAAAGTTAAGAAAGAAAATGTTTGTTTTTGGACTGGCTCTGCTGTCCGCTGACGTTAAGCGCTTTGTGTACACGCATACTGAGTGTCACGAATTGAAATGGATGAGTCTACGGAAGAGTCGGGACTATCCCGCTCCCCATACGACGCTGCAAATTTCTCAAATGCCGCAAAGTTGGCCTCGGTTGCTACCAGATCTCCATGACCAATTGGGCCCGTGTGAGGACGGACCCTGGCAAACAGCTCCGCTCGTTCGAATTCCATAAGCGGGCAATCCCAGAGGATGTGTTCAACATCTTGGTGGTCATGCCCGCAGGTACAACCCGGCCCATCTACTATCAAGCCAAACTCGTGGAGTCTGGCGGCGAAGTTGCCATGGCCGGTGAGGAACTGGCTAATCCAGTGCGAAGGTTGGAGTCTTCTAGTTTGGTGCCTGCAGAATACGTCTGGAAAAAAACGGTAAGTGTGCCGCCCCTTGGGGGAGGCGGTCCACCTCGCCTGCCATGCCGCAAATGCGGTCTTGTACACAATGTCACTTACAGTTTTCCTGTAAGGAACGTCCTCGGATCTCTGCCTGTATAAATTCAGCTTTAAAAAAGAACTCGATTCTCGTTAAGCAACAAAATAAATAAAGCTCCTTTTTATACAAATTTAGTATACCGCAAGAATGGAAAGCAGCTTTATTATCAGTAACAAATGGGGCAAGATAAAATACTACTGAATTTTAATTGTGACTGAAATAAAATTTAAGCTACTTGTCGCATGTTTCGTAGGATTTATCATCCCACTTGGCCAAATTAACAAATAATGTACACGAACTTTTAAATTTTACGTTAGTCACCAAGAATGGAAGATTAATTAATCAGAAGCTAAAAGAAACGTCTACTTAATTAACAACAATGATTAATTATTATCCATCCTTGTTGTATTTTAAAATATCACATCGCAAAGACAACGATTACTACTGGGTAGGTACCACTATTATTTTAACCAGCATTTGTAGGGAAAACATAAGGTCGTACCGTACCATGTTTCACGCCTCCCGCCATAAATGATATCCGCCACACGTGGAGCGCTGTTGTAGCACCGCTGCAGAGTGAGGGAATTGAGAAGTGCTTCACTATTAAAACACGTGTATATGAAGCGTCTGTTCGTGACAACTTCGATTACCACAGTCAACGAGACAACGGACAGTAAACTGTAATTGCCCAGTTAAATAATATAAATTATTTAAATTGTTTAAGAAATTCAGCATGATCATTCTTATAAAATGTGTGTATTCTACTAATACTATTAAATATGTAAATAATATCTAAATAATTACAAGATAAAAAGAACTTTTTATATACAACGTTTTTAAATTTTCTGTTGAATCATATAAACTTGACTTGACTAGCTTAAACGATCAAACAAATTTGTACTTGATAGAAATAATACTGAAATGTCATTTTGACATATCATATTGATTTCCATAGTAACGCACGTATATATTAATAATTTTGTTGCCAGGACCCAGACCCTCTAGCAACCAATAATGGTGTCGAAATAACTTTTCATACAAAACAGAATTAACTGAAAATGAATTCAATTCTACTTAGAGATGGCTAAAAGTATTAATAAAATGCATTGGCATTATGTTCTGATATTCTATTCTAAAAGTTTCAAATGTCTAGATAGTCGGGAAGTTAGTTAAAAATCGATTGCAAGATTTGTACCGGACAAAAAACTACCAAACAAATAAGAATACGAGCTAAGAAAAACGTTGTAATAAATTATTTAAATTCACGTGTCAGCTTTCATATCGAGTTTGAGCAAATATCAAAATATAACAGCTATCTAAGAAATAGAGAATATAGAGTAAGAAATCTAAATATGCGAAAGGGACAGCTGATGCTAATGTTATTAAATACGGGAGCACATTCCATTTTGGTACTTATTCTTGATGTATTTCTGATTTTGTAAGTAAACACGTATCGTTTTTTTTAAATACACTATATTTTTTCACCTTATCACCCTTCAATACTGGTGCATATTGCAATAATTGAAAGCACATAATCACGTCAATACCCTCGGTCTAACGATCTAACGCAACGTTTTACGCATTACATTATATCATCATGTTTGATCCTAAAAGGATCATATATTATGGGCCTCCACAGCCTGAAGGTTGTATTAACAAATTAGCCACTTGCTATGTAAAAGTATTTGGCATATACTCTAGGTACGAACACATCTTGAAAAACAACATGTTAATTTGTCAGATCCGGGATCCACGACATTATAAGCCGACATGTCACCACTTGGCAGGTGATAAATACCTACATTTTATAAAATAAAATATATTTGCTATATGTGGATAAATTAATAATAGAACTATTTATCATAATTTGAAGGACTATTAATTATAATAATTTAAGTGCACAAGTACATTAATTTTTAGCATATTTATAAATTTAAATTATTTTGACATTATTGATTGTATATGAATGAACAGGAATGATAAAAAATGATTAGGTAATAAAAAAATATCAACTTTAAGTGTAGTTACATCTTTAGTTTGAGAAAATTATTAAAAAGTCGGTTGGTGTGTAGGTATATACGAAAATAATATAGCGTGTGTATTATTTTCATTCATACAATATGCATTCGGGTTTTTTCCTTTATATTATTTTTTAAATTTATTCGGCCCTATTTTCCCTTAGTGTATTTTTCCATACCAGAAGTAGGCAATAAAGAGGGCTTTTTATTTTGTTTTTAAATATACCCTTTACGAGCCGATGATAAATCTCGCACCTGGGTCTTGTAAGCTCGATCAGATATAAACAAAGACTATTTCGGGCTACATAAATCTACGATATTGCCCATTAAAACCGGAGCCAAAATAATTAAACGGATTTATTTTCTTTGAATTGCATGAGATTCAATAGTTGTAGATTGATGTTTGAAATAAACGTTTTCATACACGCTCCGAATGAAATTAATTATTATCAACAATTTGTCATTCAAAATAATCAATACTTCATTTGACTCCGTACTACACAATACATACTTATCCATTTGTGAGAAGAAATTTTCGTTTACTATAATAATTATTATTATGATAGAGAATTAATTGAATCGTGATAGATCAGACGCATACGTCGTATATTCAGTGTTATCGAAAGTATATAAGATGATAAGACGCTGAATTATTGACGAAATATTAAGGTTCACCATGTAAATACTAAATAGTAAGTCAATTAAAACGTAGATTGTTAGATAGAGCAGGGTTTCCCAAACTTTTTCCGCAATTGAACATTTCGCACACCCGGAAATTTTAACGGAACACTTAGCTTGTTTTTTAGATTGATTCCTACTAGTTAAAATTTAAAAAAAAATGTTATTAAAACACATTATTTATTTAGTAATTACATATTTTTAAATATACAAATATAATATAATATATACATAAAAATATGAATAAATAAATCACTTAGGTAATGACTTTGATAATTTTGAGTCCTTGAATTGCGTATCTTCCTGATATCAGGCACAATATTGGTAAGTTGTATTCTAATATCTGCTGTGTCGTCGACCCTGTTCCTGCACTTCGTTGCAGCATAAATAGAAAGTCCCGCTTCGGATAAATAGGTAGTAGAAAACGGAAGTAACACAATCATGGTCCCCACATCCTGAAGCGGGCCCTCAGGCTAGGATCTTTGGCGGGCCCCCTACATATCTCTAATGTTAAAGGCAGTGTGACACATCACATTAACATTTTTCAAATTTTGTTACAGCTCAAATTAAGGGCCCTTATTTATTGTATTATTAACTATTTTTTTCTAGTTTTAATACATCTACTTTCATCATGGAGTTGTTGACTCAATACGCAATAATCAAAAATTACATCGTTCAATTATATAATTTAAAATTAACAAAAAAAATGTTAACAGTCATGAAGTGTAATAGCGCGATTAAAGCAAATTTGTGATGTGTGTTTATCTTACTTATCTGATCAACCCGCCACGCCGAGCCCACCCAGAGCCCGTGCCCACAGGCTAAAGCCCTGTCAGCCCCCCCCATTGTGGGGGCCATGAAAACAAATAATAGCTTGTTTTGAAAAATTGAGGTACTCTTCTGACAAACTCGCCCAGAAATCATTTAAAGGCTAATCTTCAAATCAGAGTCAGTAATTAAATCAATAAGATTTTCACAGTCACTTGCGCTTAAGCCTACTGGTTTAGCTGTCACGGAAAATAGATTCCGAACCCAGGAATCGTCTTAATTAGTTTTCAGAAAATATTTGCAAAAGTGTCTAAAACCTTTCCAAATTGTCGCGGAACACCTATTCAGGTTTGATGGAACACTTGTGTTCCGCGGAACATAGTTTGGGAAACCCTGAGATAGAAAATAATAATGATTCATATAATTATATCGTAAAATATTATCAGTAAAACACAGAATGGTAATAATTACATTAAAAAACTTCTGTAGGTACCACAGAGCTCAGTGTCGAATAGGTATACGATTTTGCATAATATAAATTAAGTAGGTATACATTGTGTAGCAAAAGTCAAGTACAGATATATTATTATATATTAAATAATTTCGGATATATATTTGAGGGCGTTAGTTTTAAAGTAGATTCATTTTTTTTTTACTTTTTTCTCTTTTTTTTTTCATCGTGTGAAACTGTCATATCAAACTCCGTTTGTTATGCAATATAAGACGGTTGGTTTAGATCATTTTATTTTTCCATTTGTTTTTCCATATTTTCAAAAAGGAAATATTCATTTTGCAGTCCGGTGCAGTCCTAAATTATGTACTTGAAGTTTTTTACGATTATCTCAAAATAGCGGATAATGAAGGTACGTAACTGACTTTGAATGCCTTATTTTATCTGTCAAATTATGCTTTCTATTTAATTATGGTCGTTTATACCAATGATTCTTTAAGTAGGTACAGTCAAAAATAGAGCACTCTATGGCCACTGGATAGTGGAAATTCGCCGGTAACCTGCTCGAAAGAGACAGAGATTAAAAATCGATACCTTTGAATCATTCATGCGAAAATATATGGTTTAACGCAATAGGTATATTCCATTTAATATAACTTTATAAATAGTGATACAACATGCTAGTATTGTAACAGATACTAGGTATCTACATATTATGAAATTGTTTTTAAATTAAAATTAAATTTTCAATGCATTATTTTAATCCATATGGAGTAGCGCTTATTAAATATATGCTATGAAAGGAAATAGTACATATGTTCAATAATGAATGCTACGTTATTAAATGCTATAATTAATATACAATATATTCAATGAACTATATAATATACTATATAATATAATATATATAATAGTTTTAATGTACGTAAAAATGAGTACAACTAGTACAAGTAGGTGAGTTTGGCCATAATCCCGAAGCCTGAGACCCCGAATAGTCGAGCTCTAATAGTTCCAAATTATGTAAGTAAATAAAATAATAAAATATTTCTGTTCAGTATAAAATAAAAGAGATTTATTTATATAATAGGTAGTGATATATTTTACTCCTGTAGTTAAGTAACATTTTCAATTCGGTACACTTTGGTGAGGATGAAACCAATAGTCGAAAATAAAGCGCAGTCATCTCTTTTATTTACTAATCGAGTAATCATACATGATTTTAATAGTCAGCAAGAAAGAGTTCTTAAAATTAACCCATTTATATTGATAGCATGACGCTATTTTGAAAATTATTTATGATGTTTTCGACGCAACTACACCAACTTTCAGATAGTAGTATTATTTTAATTGCTCACACAAATTCAAAGTATTGTAATATGTATACAATTACTAATTTCTAACAACAAAAAGCACTCTAAATAATGGCTACAGAGATATTGCAATTTTATTAAATAAATATCTTTGCCACTTCATTCCAATTAGTTTATCAAAAACTTCATTAATAGTTATGTTACAAGTTATAATAAGCATGGCAAGAGTTCCATGACAGTGCTTTTAAATATTTATAAAACTACAAGATAATAATACATAATATTATACTCCTACATAATTCATTTTTATTATACTGTGTATGATACACATTATGCAAATCGCACACATAGTGAATCTTGCTTTAAAATGTAGGTACAATAGTATTAGAATTATTACTATAGCACAATGATACTATATTGGTTAATCACTATTATCTTATTAATCCTAAAGTTTATAGTCTCATCCACAGTGATGTCCCATATGGGAAGGCAGGTCATGCGTTGCTTAGGGACTGTAAATCTTAAAGGGTGGGAAATTATGAATAAATAATACGACTTTTAGAATAAATTCTGCGCAGACGAGAATATTATTGTTATAAAAGTAGTGGAGAAAAAATTATATAAACATTGTGACAAAAACGTCGGGTCCAGCTGTTTAAAACTGCATTGGAGCGGCACTTTATCTTGAGAAATCACTGATCCCCCATCTACCCCTATCCTGACTAAGTGTCATTCATTACTACTACATTGTATTATTCATTTTGATTTATGTGGCTATCTTTAACGGCTACGGATAAAGATAATGCTTAAAGTTTCAATATACACAATTCTGCATTGCATGCAAAAATCATTTTTTAAATATTGCATTTATTATTAGCACTCCTTTTTAAATTATTGCATCCCCTCTCGAATAAACGCATGTCGAGCCTATCACCACGCGACGTCATTGCCAACGGGGTTAGTAAATAATTATTAATAAGAAGTAGATACTTTTAAAGATCACTGAAAGACCCGTGGCACTGATAAATTGGTGCAACTATCTGGAGCAACCAATCTTTCCTTCAAAAACAAAACAGCGTGAACGACACAAACGGATATAATGACCGTAATAATTATGCCAAGCAGCTAGTAATGTCATGGGTCCCGTGTTCGAATCCTGGATCTGGCAAATACACGATATATTGTTTTTTAATTTGTGTTTGGAGTCAGAGTCTGAACCTAATATATTGAGCAAGTGGTAACGTCCATTTTTCGTAAAAATAAAATCTGTTTATACAAACACCCACTCTGTGAAACCCCATATGATACTATTAGGATTAGACATGGTCAAAAGTTGAATAATAATGACCGTTCGGCCATTCGCATTCGATAACCACTTGTGGATGAGGCAGTAGGTGAACAGCCTTATTTATACCTACAGGCCAGGTGTTAATAGCTAGACTCATAGTATGGTGTCTGGATATGGGGAATGTGTACGGAAGTAGGATATTCTGCGATTTATGCGACGAGAAGCTATAAGTAGTAGGCGGGGTTCATGTGGATGTCAGTGGCATCTGCTAGATATTTTTAACCCCGACCCCCCTCGCCGCCTTAAAAATCAATAAAAATAAAAATAACATTAATATTTTTTTTGCAAAATGGGCCTCTCAGAGAACACAAAATTAATGGGAACTGCCTTACCTTACTGGGTGTTCAATGGTTACGTATAATAATAATAATATGGATTAAAGTTTGTTAACGTAAATGTAAAAGTGCATCGTGCATCCAACATTGAGTGCCGTCAGCATGCTTTATTATATTTGGGTTTTACGGCATGACTGTCATAAAATACCCTGCTTCAAAATATTGGTCCACGGTGAAGACTTTTACATTTATATTCATTAATATGTTCGGCGGGGCCTCTCCTAAACACATTTTCATGTGTGCGCGTCTGACCAAACTTCCTATAGTAGATGAATAAAAATGATTAACGTGTGTATCTGTAGTTTGGTAGTTTAAAGAGTAGGCAGATATGAGATTATCACGCCCTAAAGGCCGAAACTAAAGCGTAGATACACATAAAATGGTGAACTTTAAATGTAATTCAATATTTCCCAACCGACCGTGAACCCCGAATTTGTGATGTATACAATCTCCAAGATGATTACTAAAAACAAAAAAAATAGTTTCGTTTGATGCCAATAAATTACAATAGATTATTTCTTACAGCATGCGATGATCACGCCACAAGACGACGTGTCAACGAACCAGCGCATACATTTACTCTGGATCTGTTAAATATTTATGAAACAAATGATACACGCCGAATTCTTCTCAGGGGTAGAGTTGAACATAGAACCTAGATTATATTTTTTATTTAGTAGGTACATTAAATTTAGTAACCAAAAGTTAATATTGTATCAATATATCTATTTCCTGCATGCGTTGTAATATAGGTGACACTGATCAATTTAATACGTGCAATGGGAAAGCGTAAAATAATATTTCACATATTGGAAAAAAATATAGAATCATCTTAATAATAATCTTATAAACCTCTTATAAATCTTTGTGATTTAAATATGAAGCAACTCTGAATCCTTGACATGTGTTCAATATTTATTATTTTTTGATGGTAGTCTTTTATTGTAGCGAGTCGGGAATATTTTCCATTAACAACACTGTTTTCATGACAACGCCGCAGGGCGAACGGCTAACCAGCATCGGTTTCATTAATAAAAAGTAATTCAGTTTGCTGGTTCTACACTACACGTAGAGGTTACGTCCAGACTCACTTCGTATATACATTATTTCGGAGGTGCTTAGATTGGAATTAAATTGCTTAAGTTAAAATGTTAAACAAAAACATCAAATAAATGTGCAGCTGACTCCTGGTTATGACAGTGGCAGAATGCAGTTCCGGCCTAATCTTCAAATGGTGGTCAATTTATTGGATGCCAATAGCCATATTACAATGAACGCGTCATAGTATTAAAAGTATAGACATTTGGGAAGATGGAATGTATACTATGGTCGACAACGTATAAGATACATAAGATTATATAGTATTACTTAGTAATTTTCGTTGCTCCAAATAAGACATCAAAGAGAGTCACTTTTAACCAAGTAACACAAATAATAAAAAAATGGGTTGCCTTCTGGGTGAAACTGAAACATTGTCGAGTATGAAAAAATATGGTATAAACTTAATCACGTTTTAATGAATATGTTATGTTCAACTGTTAAATCGATATCATAATACCCATTAAAGTTTATCTCATAACTGAAAAAGGATTCAATATTAGTAATATTTGAGGATATACTGAAGGTTTGTGTTTTATGGCCTGGCCATTATTCCGTCATAAAACAAATCTGTCTTCAAATTAATGATCTATGGCAAATAGAGCATAATTTTGAGGTGTGGGTTTACCGAAATATCCTAAGAATATCATGGAAATAAAAATTCGGAACAACACAGTACTCCAAAGATTTGCTTTAATAACAGAGACATCATCTTATTCATAGTGAGGACACGGAAACTTATGCACTGCTTTAGTTAAATGTTCAAAGGAAGATAGTGGACAAAGGAAGATCAAGAAAAAACGCATGTTTGGCTGAATAATCTGCATTAGTGACACTACTAAAGCATATAATAAATCTTCAGAGCCACAATGAATAGGAAGCAGTTTAACAAAAATTATAGCTAATCTTTGGATAGAAGACGGCACTTAAAGAAGTAGTATTTATAAAATAACGTACATCTAAACTCGACTGACACAACTGGAATATATCAATACCCGAAACAATCTCAATGTACACAGCTATTTTACAACGTTTTTCTTAGCTCGTATTCTTATTTGGCCGGTGGTCTTTTGTCCGGTACAAATCTTGCAATCGATTTTTAACTAACTTTCCGACTAGCTAGACATTTGGAACTTTTAGAATATATCAGAACACGATGCGCCAATGCATTTTTTAACACTTTTAGCCATCTTTAAGTAGAATTGAATTAATTTTCAGTTAATTCTGTTTTGTATGAAAATCTATTTCGTCACCATTATTGGTTGCTAAGCGGATGGTCCTAGCAACTAAATTATTAATATATACCTACGTGCGTTACTATGGAAATCAATATGAATGTCATAATTACATTTCAGTATTATTTATATCAAGTACAAATTTTTTTGATTGCTTAAGCTAGTCAAGTCAAGTTTATATGATTCAACAGAAAATTTAAAAACGTTGTAAGTATATAAAAAGTTCTTTTTATCTTGTAATTATTTATTAATGTGTTCTGTGGTATAAACAGATATAGGTAAAGAAAACTCCTCTGAAATGTACTCAAAGTTGTAAAGTTGAGAAGAAGAAAATACATTTTCCTCTCAATATTATTATGAATTTATTTCAAAGTATGAAGAAAAATTCATTCAGCGAACTTTCTTGGTAAATATTTTGTGTTTACAAAATATAAAGAAAACATGTGTAATTTTTATTAATAGACTGTTTTCTAACCTAGAAAGTTTTTGCGGTGGAGTTTTAAGTAGAGATTTGCGGCCAATAATAAATCAGACCACTCCCAATGCTTACTTTTCACTTGGGAATTCAAGCGTAAGAAAAATATTACGCGAATAAACAGGAATAAAAAAGTCTACTTGCTTGTAATGAAATTAGACTTCAATAAAAATTCGATTTAAGTATGTACTATAAAACCAAGGTTGCTATGCCCAAGGGGTGTAATTATATTTTGTTGAAAATTAACAATTAAGTGGGATTCTTTCCTAAATCTGACTATTTTGATTTTTGCACTTTTTCATGAATCACGATTTTCTATTACAAACACTTAAAAGTGAAATATGCATAAAATATTAATGCATTTTGATAGATAATGTAAGTGTGTTCTGAAAAAAATGGATTAGTCCATAATATAGATTAATATTTATTTAAGAAAACCAAATTTTAAATTTTTGATACCTGAGACAATAGTATACACGAGATGTCATGGTGCCAGCCACAGAAGTGGTCTTGGATCCCACTCTTATAATTTAGTATTTGGCTCAATTATATGCATGATTTTATGATACACCTACGCCCTTTGACTTATGATCGGTGTGAAGTATGCAGTTATTATATGTTAGCATCATTTTTTTTCTTCTTTGTCAGAGTTTCACGACTGAAGATCGTGACCCGAATGATTTGGACATCGCCTAGAAGCACAGGTAAATCATGCAATGCTTTGAGCTTCCCCATCTCCACCCGCCATGTATATGCAGCCGCGGTTTGTGCACGGCCGCCTTCCAATGCCGCTATAAACGTGTCAGAATGAAAAGATTTAAGTGCCACACTTCCTTGTCTCGAAGCGATGCTGCACGGGAATTACGTAGCAACCATGCACCTTAGTGCTTAAAGAAAGAGTTTTAGAAAATAAAAAGAATCTTGTCTTACTCTGACGTCATTTATCTTTAAAGACACGAATTGTCCTCTGTATCCGTGTACTCAAACTTTGCCGAAACAGAGGAGTCAGGAGTTGACGATTGTTGGCTTCAAGAAACGAACCACGAATGAAATGCAGACGAATCCATCGCGTACCAAGATATGTAGGCGAAGAGTGAGAGCCGCGACCATTTCCGGGTCTTGCACCATGAATTTACGTGTATTTTATAGTTTTAGGTAGAAGAATCGCAAAAGAAACTGCGTATCTCATAATATGTATACGACAAGTATCTCAGCACCCGTTCTGTTGGAAGAAGAATATTAAAGTTCTTCCATAAAAATTCCAGCTCAGTCGACAATAATTCAGATTCCTTATTTTAACTTCTCCATACCTGGGCGCGGCTTGTTTCCAGTTCAAAATAAAATTATAATCGGGAAGCGTTCTGATGGTGTCGGTAGGAGTGTTGAGTCTTCAGTCGTCAGTTGAGATGTCCATGACCCGGATCACGTGACTTATCGCTCGGGCAGATGTCAAATGATGGCGTCTACTTGCCGCCCAAACGCTTGCGAGAAAATGCAAAAATAACCTGCCGTTACAAATATCTTGCTGTGCGCTTTCCGACAAATTTAAATAAATTACAATACAGTAATATTTCCTAGCTTACATTCCAGATACTAAATTTTTATTCCTAAAAATAATAAATGCATCTTCTATCCACTGCAAAGTTTATTCTTTGACTTGAAGTTTAACGAAAGTCCTGATAATATATTATCAAAGGTTTCAGTTACAAAAATAATATAATAATATACATACGTAGGTCTTTCATCTAAACCAGAAGTTACTGGGTACCATGAAAAAGTTAAGCAGTGAAATAATATATGATAAGTGTTTGATTATCAAACACAATAATATGAACCTACCCAAGTCGATATTTTTTCGAATTCATAAAGAATTTAAACAATTAATTAATAGTCATACAGCAATTGCACGATAATTATTTAATATAGGTACAACTTTGATGTTGTACATTGTTTTCCAGTCAAGTATATCATATTATTTTATTAGCACTTTGTTCTACTTTTCTCCCTCAAAAACAAACTTTTGCCTTTTATTATTTGTTTTGCAATTACAAGTTAAGTTTTAGAACCGGTGCAAGAGCTAATTCCCTCAACTACAAACTATGATATTGTACAGTACCTCTATAGTATTATACTTTATAATAAGTGTATGTGTTGGCTGTAAAAAGATAATTCCTATTATGTTTTTAACAAGAAGTTATAAGAAAACCTTTTCACAAGAATGAAAAGTTATATAAAATATGTAAAATAATAAATTAGCGAATGATATTATATTTGCAAACATTAAAACACAAAATGCTGATGTTATTACAGTTTAAACATTTTCCCTTGTGTAAGTATTTATGTTAATTTTATTTTAACAGTAAAATATTAGGTACCTACCATGTTCATTTTTAAATTAAGTAATGATAGAAGAAAGCTTTTGTGGTAAAAATAACAAGCATTGAAAAATTCTAAATGCAAATATCGCGCTATTTATCCGATTTGTGTATTTACACAAATTCGACAAAAAAACAAAAAATGGGAGCATGGTTTTTTCACAGCGACAAAATTTATTCCGCAAACATTTTATAAGACTCTAAAAACTCCTCCGAAGTGCATAAAATTTTTGATGGTTTGCCCATGACCCGGGATATGACGATATTAAAATGTATTTATGCGAGCTCACAAAAAATGCACACACAAATAACCTGTTGACGATAAATTTTTCCTCCCCGAATTTTTATGGATTTATTGTAATTTATTCCGAAAACAAATGTTATTGTAGTATTTTTAAGGCGTTTCTTGTTTAAAAAATAGGGTTGATGTACTACTATGAGATGAAACACGTGCATTAGATATTTATTTTTTTAAATTGTTACGTTGGGGAAATCCATTATGCAATACAGAATAATAATATAAAACAAAATAAATGATAGGGGTAGATACATTGTTACCGTCGATTTTTATTGCTTTTTATACTATTTATTATAACCGAGGATCACGACCTAGATGATTTCGCTATCGAACAGCAGTCTTCTCCACAGCTTGGATTTACCCCTCGAGGCTTTCAGCGCGCTATGCAGAGTATGTTTCAGTGGAAACCCCGTGGCATTCTTGATTTGGTTCCTGCATCGACTAGACAGAATACTATGGGTTTTTTTTTATATTTTCATTCTCGCCGTGGGCTATATCACCGGTCCGCCGGCATAGGCCAGTGTTTCCCGAACTTTCGACATCTGTGTACCCCTTCTATAATTTTCGTACCACTGAGTACCCCTCGTCAAAAAAAATGTATAATATATTTTAATAAAGATCAACATAAATTTATTTTTTCCCTTTCTAGTACATAAATAAAATAATAAACGAATAATAAAATTCATTCATAATAAAATATAAATAAAAGCTAAGTATATTATAAATAACATTCATTATAACCAATGAGAAGGATGAAATTGTTTATGTTGAGACAGATCATCATAATTTGGTTCCCTGGTTGATAATTTTAATTTGAGATGCGGTTCCACATCCAAAAGCCTGTTACCTTTTTTTGACTTGATGTTTACAAATGCTGAAAAAGCAACTTCACATAGATATCAAGTTGAAAAAGGCAAGATGTATTTTAGGACTATCTCTGTTAAAACTGGTTACAAATGTTGCATTTGCAACCAGAATGATGTTAAAGTACACTCCTTATATAATATATCATTCAAGAATCCATCTGAAGCGTAGTCCAACAATAATTATTGCTCTCCTTCCGCATGTGATAAGCCTTCTAGCATGGAATTATGTATTGATATCGTATTAATGGTTGTTGCACCAGTTGCAGGCAAAGCCTGATCTAAACCATTCTAAAAGCTCGGGATTCCAAAAGCTCTGCCCTTAAGCCTACATCTGGAAAATAAATCAAGTTGAAGATCTTTTCAAAAGCAAAATCTACAATGAATTGAGCGAATGGCTGACAACCACGCATTGTAAAAATAAATCTTTTAACATAAAAATATAATAAAATGGTCACGTATAAAACTGAAAAAATACTATCCACGAAATACTGGCATGAGCTAGGAGAGGGATGGCCAACCTATAACACGTGCGCAAAGTTCTAATTTTGATGCAAAAGTTTATTAGTTGTTTTTATATATATATATATCTACTAAATAAGTCTAAAATCTACCGATTTTTAGAATTTTATTTCATCTACCAACACTGGCGTATTTTATCGGTGTTCGAATAGATTACGCGGTAAGTTGAATATAATGTTTTTATTGAAGTACCCTTAGGCCGTAGCAATATATAAATATGTCTCTTATAAATCACGTGTTCAATTATTATATTTGAATATTATTCAATAAAAAACAAATTCAATAAAATAAATTGACATCACATAAACAACGAGGATCTCACTAAATTGTAAAAAGTGTATTTATCTCAAGTAATTGTGTTAATTTGCAAAATATCTGGTAGCTACCTAGGTACTTTATTTACTTTATACTGGTCTTCTTTGATTAATCTATATTATGTGTAAAAAAATAATTATTAAGTATACCTATACTTTGTGCAATTATACACTTACTATATGTAAAAAAATATTATTTTAGATTTTTATTTTGTTTGTCTGACACATCACTATGTCCTTCAAGGTTTTTGTAAATATTTTGATACACATAGAAAAAAACGTTCGTCATCCCTGGCTCTGAAACAAGAAAATTGGCGATCGATTATACGCTGACGGAGGAGTGAACACGGAAAAAGAAAAAGCAGAATATGAAGAATGTTTTCATATTCACTACAACTACAACGCTACAACAGGGCGTGAAGTCCAATGTTAGTAATGTATTGAGTAGTAGAAGTAAAACAATCAAACACCCAAATTTGGAGAAAATCCCATAATTATATTGTGACCTTATGTGATCATATGGGCCCCACAGAGTAGAGGTTTGTATTAACAGATTTTGTTTTTTACGAGAAATGGATGTCAGTCACTTGCTCAATCTATTAGGACCATACCCTGACACACACAAATTGAAAAACAATATGTGTACCAGAGCCAGGATTCGAACCTGAGACCCACGGTGTGATAGTCCAACGCTTAAGCCGCGCGGCCACCGTGGGTGTTATATACCTGCATAATATATTCAGACTTGATTTATTTTTATGGAAAAAATGGTTGCAACCATGTTAATTTAAAAAATATATATACACTGCGTCCAACGCAACTGGTGCGTTGCCCATCAGGTGGCCATTAGATATAATTAGCGCATTATTTAAATGTGGTAAATTAATATTAGGTAATTAAAAGGTCAGCAGTGAATGGGTTTTAAAATAGGAATTAAAAACATAAAACCGGATTAGTTTAGATAATTTAAAACGTGTAAGTGGAATTTATCTAAGTTTGTAAAGAAATCACTGATAATGTGTATAACATGAAAAAAGTACGTTGCTTAAAATATAATCTCAAAAATTATTGCGTTAATATAAATGGAGAATTTCTCGGAGAGCTTAAAGCTTACGTAAGTAGGTACCTACGTGTTAAAAAATTTATAGGGCGCACTCAACTCTGTTGATCTTTCAGTTTTTGGTACTAGCATTATAATATCGCATGCTTGGAGGGTTCTGGCTTTGCGGCGTCGAGTCCGGCCAGAACCAGCGCTCTGCATCCAAAACCCTTCCTGTATACCTTTTGCTTCATCATTAAAACGCCCCGAAAGAGTGTACGCTGGCGATTAAATACATAATGCCGGCATCCTAATTCCCGGCGTAGAAATTCATGCGCAAGGCGTTTACTGAATAAATTTACAAGTTTTCTCTATATAGGTCCGACATCAGCCGTGGAATGGGATGTGACGTCATGGGGTAATTTCCCTTTCCACTTCCTAACCGCCGGGGGACCTCGGAGGGGGTCCGGAAAATGGTCTACCCCGCGGGGAATATTTGCGACCTCAATGCATAATCTACTGTAAGGAAAAACGAAAACTATGCGCTTCGTGTCGTATGAATTTTCATAATATTTTCATAGCATCCCCTTTCGCCTCTCATATTACGACAGCGTTTGTTAGTCTTTTAAGCTCATTTATTTAATATTGAAATAAGTATCTATCTATGGGTACATAAATACCCTTTAACTTTTATAACAGGTCCTACTAAAATTTTGAAGAATTAACGAAAAACTTTGTTTTAAAATACGGAAGTAAGTAGGTATGACGTAATCTCGTTTATTTCTTATTAAACCAGAGCGTTGGAGCAAAGCTCGGAGCAGGAGCACGGATCAGTAGAGCAATGGATTTTTACCCGGAGCACCGAAGATTTGCAGTGCTCCACTGCTCCGGGTGTGTTTTTTATTATTATAAAATTTTCGTCCTTAAATCTAATGAACATATTATATTTTACACTTTGCAACACTGGAATTATTTGAAATACGGTAACACTACCGAGTGATAAATACCTTCACTTTCTTTGACCACGTTAATAAGTTCGCAGATATTGGATTCTTTTTATTGGGTAATTATGTATTCATTAATGGTTAAAAACAGATGAATTTATTTGTTTATATAAATTTTTACCCGGAGCGGAGCTGGAGCTAATATTAGGTGCCGGAGCGGAGCTGGTGTGGAGCAACTAAAAAAAGGGTCCGCTCCAACCCACTGTATTAAACCACAGCAAGTCACGAGGCTCAATTCAGAAGTGTAAAAATAGTAAACGAGCGGCTACGCATCAGGCTAACAATTCCGTGAGTCTCGTGTTCGAATCCTGGGTCTAGCAACAATTCACATTTTATTTTTCAATGTGTGTTTGGACTCAGAGTATGAATCTAATAGGATGAGTAGGTGACTACCATAATTAAATTTCTTGTAAAACAATACCTCTTCATAAGGCGACTTAAATCCGCATAGGACTATAGAGACCAATTAAAAAAAGTAATGGTTAAACAATCACAGTATCACAAATTTATATTTATGACCTCATCGGGATTCGAACCCGGTACCTACTGCCGATATGGGAAATCAGTTCCTTACGTGGTGTACTACGAGGGTCTTTTAAATTAACAACTACATAACTATAGGATTTTTAATATATGCAAATACATGACATTCTGTATGTATAATGAATATACATAATATATGAGAACAATACATAACTTGAAGTAGGTAAGTAAAATAGAAGTCGTTATTATGCTACCATCAAAAAGGGTGACTTTTATTACTCAATTTGAAAACCCCTTAAGAGAGTATTGAGAGCCATTAGTTAAAATTTGTCGCAATTAGATAGGATACCTATAGCATTATGATCAATGTGCGTAGGTGCGAATCCCGAGAGATGCAGGTTGGATCCTGCTGGGTGTCAAAAAAGATTTTGTCTATTGGTTATGTCAGAACTGTTTTCAAAATTATGTATGTTCAATAAAAAAAATGTTACATTCTTAAGTCTTGTGAATTATTCGTTGAATAAAAAAAATAGTTATTTTGATTGTATACTTATAAAATATTTTCAGCTAAGAAAAAAATCCATCGTATGACACAATTTGCTAGTGCAGTAGTACTACCTACTACTTACTTTAATTTATTATCAGGAAACTTATTTCACACAACTAATTTTGAATATTATAAATAAATACAGAGGTCGTAAAATAAGAACAGTTATTTTTTTTAAATTTCGAACGAATTCTGTGAATAAATTTTATAAACGGTGAATGAAGCTTTATATATTTTTTACAAGATATATTATGGAAAATCATAATATTGCCCAAATGACCGCCCCTTTTTTGGTCACAAACATGTGTTCTTATCACCTCTATTAGACTCATTTCGGCTGTCCTCTATGATTTGAAGGTTATACCTTCCTTAGGTTATAAGGAATATACCTTTGAGCTACCCCAACGAAAAAAGTCTGGGGTGGTCCGGTCCAGTGAGCGTGATGTCCATTTCACGTCGATTTTTTTTTTGATACAATTCAATTTATACAATTATTTAATATATACATACATTTAATACATACTATAACGAATTTACTTACCTAATATTAATTCTCTAATGGTGACATGTTAGATAAGCACAACAAAATATAATCATCGTCATTATCATAATTGGTTTAACAATCCATTAAATATTGATATTAGCTAGGTACTGATGACGTTACACAACGCAACATCAAACAGGATTATTTGCTTAATTTTAGCAATACAAGGTGGAGAAATGAAAATACAGCTAAATGCTAACACTTATTGTAAAGCTTTCAAATTCGTCATCTACATTCGTCGTATGTACAGCCGTGGATATGCAGGGCCGCCTTCCATGACGCTTAAAACGTGTCTGAAAGAAAAGATTTTATGTGCCTACTCTGCTATCCCGAGACCGAGCCGCACGGGACTGAGGTAATAACCATGCACCGTGGTGCTTAAACAAACTATTTAGAGAGAAAATAGAAGAGTTGGACTGGCTCAGCTAGTATAGTATCCGCATACCTACTGAATATCAAGATATGAACTCTAATCTTCTTTATTTCATCTCAGAATAAAATTTCTTCAAGGATAACTCAAAAACTATTTTTGGCCGCCAATATAGCAAAAGATGGCGTCGTTTGTCCAAATGTACCAGAGTGGCACTCGGAGGATTCATAATCAGCGGGAAAAACTGAACCAGAACCATTCAAAATTTATCCTCAACGATACCAGGTCATGCTACGTCTATATAGGCTGGCAGCGAGACCATTGCAGAATCTATCAGGTCCACGCTCTGCATTCCAAATCCATTAAAAATAATAAGTAAAAATTTCAAACTCGGAATTGGAGCCTGAAACTCTCGACTTCACAAACAGATGCTTTATCACTCATCCATCGCGAGCTTAAGCACTATACAGTAAAAAGATACTTACCTATTTAAGAAAAATATTAAGTAGCTTATTTTTTAAACCAATATAATATTGTCACCATGCCTTTCGCTTTACAAAGAATTATTATTAAGTACAACGAAAAAGTCTACATGGAATCTTTTCAATGATATTTTGTGTCACTGAATTATAAAAGTTTTCCCCTTTCTCCGTTTGCAGTCACAAAATTTGATGAGCTATTTGACTCTGCAGAGTCATCTCCAGTAACTCATTGAAGTGTGAGACGGTCCCTAGAGTTCCGAGCTGAATGCTCGCGGCGCCACACTCTTATTTCATTTTTACGTTGATATTCCAGCAAGAGTCGGAAAATTCCTCAAACTCCGGAGCATGCGTAATAACTTCACCCTCCAGGCTACAATACGCCTGTTTATATTCTTTTTTCATTAAGGCTTTCGATCTCTTTTTTTGCCTCCCTTTTCCGACGAAGCCTCACTTGTCGGTGTTGCATAATTTTCTAATAACACTGGTTTCTTCGTAGATTTTCTTTCTATACACATTTTTCTTCGCTTCGTCTCCAATTAAGCTTTCGTAGAATGCTCATTGGTAGCTTTACTGATATTATTATACGGCCATGTTAAAAGTTAACGATGTTGTTTTATTATTATTAAATTGCAGCATAAAATGTTACGGGGTAAGTTAATTGGATGCCTGCAGAAATTAAAATTGATGTTTTAATACAAAAATAATATATTCTCGCAGGAAAATAAACTTCGTTTTAAACGTCAAATTTGATGAAGGTGCAGTTTAAATATGAAATAAGTTCCAGGATAATAAAATTGAAAATATTGTATAAAAAATATCCATATGGCAAAATTATATACAATGACCTTCAAATAAAATTAGATATGAGTTTAATAATATTATTATTCCCCAATTGAATTTATGAAATGAATTAAATAGATGATTTATTTTGTTATCAATAAAATAAGGTACAATCTCAAAATTATATCCATATAGGTACTGCTAGTACATCTTAATATATTTTTTAAATAGGTAATAATAATATATATAAATAATGGACGTCAATAAAACATAGTAGTTGATTTAAAAATATTATATATTTTTAATTAAATATTATATGAATATAATATGTCAAATATTAATTCAGTGTTTTGTGCTATTCCATATAAAATTGTTTCCTTTCGCATTTTGACAATTTCAAGCTCCATATATATTTATATAATATCTATTTTAACTGACAAGATTAAAGTTTCTGTTTATATACTACATTAATTAATTGGGTCGTATGATATTGCTATATAAGTATAAAGTACTTTCCCACGATTCGAAATATGTTTAAGTTTAACCTTGAAACTTTTTCAATAGCTACTAGGCATTTCTTTTACATTAAATTTTATGACATTGTATAAAAAAAATTATAATCTAGTTTCTATATTATATAAATAGTGTCAAATTTTATAATTTATAAATTATATACATATCAGAGTTTGTAGAGTCTCAAGATGCCAAAAGGCGAAAAGCACATTGCTTAAATCAGATTATAAATACATAATTCTCATAACTTTCAATTTGAAATCAATTTTTATCAAGTAGGTATATATCTTCATTCGATGCACCTTTAAAATAATTTTAAGGTTTTTTTAATATTTCGTAACGTTTTAGCTCACCGTAATGAAGTAAGTAAGAATAAAGTGTCAGGCAATGATATTGATTGAATTGTTGGTTGTTTATGTTTATAAAAAAATATATGCAGGCTTTATCGACCTACTTTGAAAAAAAATACAGCAAAGTTATAGAAAAGAAGGCTCTCGGCTTCCTTGTTTACGGAGCATTGCGACGCCGACGTCGAAGACGCCTTAAGGGCGCGGGTTGGGGTGGTAGGGGAGCGTCGGTCATAAAAAAACGCCTGACAAAGAATATTGACAAATGTCCCTGGTGTACGAGCATTATAAAACATTACCGCTGACGGTTACCAAAATAAGTTTATCTGCGTCATACAGCTTTTTCTTACAACCAGACCTCAAAATATTATTTAGTTATGAACTTTGTACACATAATATTATAAGTATAAATTATATTTCAGAAGTACAGCGAATGGTTTATTTAAATTAAACCGATAGTTTAATAGTATAAAATAAAGAAAACTATCAAATAGTTAAAAGTGATACTTAAATTCAACCCTATTATTCTACATTCACTTAATTCATCACTCTGTCTCCATAATGGAGACAGTTGTTATCACGAATATCTATAATTTTGGTCAGTAGAGACGGCTATATAATTTTGATGCATCAACATAAGTATTTGCTACCCAGAACTGTATTCTAGAATATATTATAATATCTATACCAATATCGCATATATTTGGATACAGTGTTGAAATTAGACTAATTGACATCAGTGTACACCACTTTACGTTATGATAGCACTGGGATGACGAAACATCAATATCGCTAACTTCAGATGCTCAATATGCAAATCCATTCTTAAGAAATAAGTGAAAACCATAAATCACATAATTATAAGTAAGTACCTACTAAAATTTGTGAGAAATTCGAATCTTTATAAGATTTTGGTATAATATGTATATTCATTGTATGACTGGTTTGAACTGTTTCGAGGCACATTTTAATTTTTTTTTGACGAATAGATTGTATCTCCTGAGTCAAAGAAAATTCATATACACCCGTCAGTTACATGCGTGGTCGCAGCTGTTTTCTCATGTCAGGCTCACCAGGCACCAATAGCGAGTCTTGAATTAATAATTATTTTTGTGCCTAATGTGTCTATTTTTTAATAAATATTGTAAAAAATAATATATTATAGACTGTACGCTATCTGCGATTTGTAAAATATAAACCGTTCTCCGTCGCTAAGTTAATGTTTATTGGCTTTGCCAACCCCCAAAGCCTTCACGTTATATATAATCAAAAATGAAAAAAAATACTGCAGCATATTGGTACGGAAGAGAATAGAAAGAGAAACGCACTCCTTCTATTCAATTATTTTTCATTTCCATAACGATATAGCGGAACTGCAGGGAAATGTGTTTTCCGCAACCCCTGCGTATAAACTTTCAGAGGAAAACATTCAAGATCATTGCGCACGCACGCACATTTGATGTTGTCGATGTAGAAAACTCAGTAATCCTTAAATTCGGCATTGCCGGAACAAATAACGGAACAAAGGGAAAACTTTCGGGAATGGGCCTTCCGGATTGGAAAGGCTTCCTCTCGTGCTTCCTCCGAATCCCGACCATTGTGAGTCCAGGGTGGCAGGCATCGCAAGTTTGCTCAGATTGTAATATTATTTGGCCCTAACATGGTTTTAATTAGACGGCTGTGAGGGCGCCCTTTTCCCGATCTATAAAATAGCTTATAAGTTGCTTCGTAAAGCCTTGTTTATAGCTGTCACGTATTTTGCGCCACAGAAAGTTCACATGGAATTTGTTGCGGAATGTTTTGGAACTCAAATGTTCCTACAAGTTGTGACAGTAAATGTGTTTGTGATTATTGCGTTTGACTTTTGAAATCAGGCATAGACAACTTTTTTATGGACATATATTTTATACGACATAGAATTACTATCAAAAAATTAGGCAAGGTGAGGGCAATAATAAAAATATCGTTTTGAAAGAAAAAAATAATATGCTTATGTATCGATATTTTCATTAAATTCATTATAAAGCTATTATAAAAAAATTGCATGAATAATAGACGGATCTTAACGGACCTTAAAAGCTCGAACACTCATCCGGAAAATGAAAGATGTTAGCTTGAGTCCCGCTAGGCTTATTTTTTTATAGGATTTAATAAATCTATTTTCTATAAAATTGAATAGGTATTATTTAATTATTTAGTATTATATTATTGTGATATTCTGAGTTTCTCGAAGGTATTTATATTTGACAAATATTTATGGATTATAATATTATATATTATTTTGATATTAACTATTTATGTCAATAGCTTAAATTGAAAATACTTCCTCCCAATAATTGTCCCAGCCTGGTGAACTTAATTATTGATCAAAAAATACCTTATATAGATAAAAACCCAAAAATCACAGTACTATTGATTATCATTAATATAATTTAGTTATATAAGTTAGAAGTAAACCCAGCATATTTCTGTCATCTGAGTTACAATTTATTTTATTGACATGTCTGCCTGATAATTGGGTCGTAATTATATTTGCTACAACTTATCCAGTTAAGGTGCTATAAAATATCCTTTACAGGCGTGCTAGACCCTCGGGTGATAGTTTTTTGGTTTACTGCTTACTATATCATTTATAATAATAAAATTAGTAGACACACCTGGAATACTAATAATATTATAATATTGTTTTCTTCTTTCAAAGTTAAGACACCATCGTTCGTACTATATCATTTTTATTTCATGCAGTCATTTTGACCAATCGTATTATGTTTAATCTAAACTTTCTTCTAATTGGAGTTTCAAATTATCGGTACTGATATAATAGTAGGTACTATACGAAGATTATCAAATAAATTATTTATAAAACGATTAGTAAATATTTGAATTCAAGCCATATTTTTCCGTTGTGTACTAAGGTTAGTATGAAGAGCAAACGAGGAAATTAATAAATTGTTCAATACAAAATATCAAAATAGACGTTTAAAATTGATTTCTAAAACTAATAAAACATTTTTATTCTATATGAACGTAAATATTATTTTATTTGTTCGATTATAAAAATTCTGTGTACATAAGGATGAACAATTAAGCTTATGGAGAGCTTTCAGATATTTGATTAAAAATATCATATTTTTTATAAAAAAAACAGAACAAAGCTTTTTTGCACTGCGTACAAAAAGAACCGCACTAAAATTAAATCCTTCCTCGCAAAACCTCCTCTCGGTCGATATGCGAGCAATGGAAAAACGGAATTGAGCAGATGAAAACAAAGGCCGGATGTTTATTTTGGATCGGAGAATGAGTTCATAGAAATAAAATGGATCAAACGATTTTCATGATTGGTTGTTTACACTTTTTGTTTTTTTTTTTCTTTATACCAATAAGAGAATTGAATTTTTCCGTCTCTACTACCATGGGATATTCATGACATGACAAACGGAATTATTTTATCACCCTCTTCATCCCCCACAAATAAAATTCGGAAAATTATTCCAGTATATACCTAATATGTACTATATTATCTTCTATAGAATTTTTGAATATAATATAAGTGATTCATAGAATTATATTATTTATTACCTTGACTGCATAAGTAGGTACATATAAATAACTCTCAAAGATTTCCAAAGCAAAGCAAGCTTAATGAATCTAGTCCTGGATACTACTAGTACGGTATTGTACCTGGATAATGATTTGGTGATGGGTAGGGCCGTCAAGGAATATCGAAACTTCTTTTCCGATATGATGCCAGTATTGATAGTTTCTTTCGATATGACAACTATATTATATACTGTGTTCCGTCAGTTCGGACCATCGTCATCATAAATACCTAGTAAATAAGCAGATGAATTGATATAAAAATACCTATTACGAAATGGTTGGCTAAATTTACTCGTAAGCTAATCGGAGACTAGAGCTTTTTCATAACTTATAAAATTGCCACAATTTCAATCGATCTATGCTTCGTATTATACATATTGATTTATTATTAAATGAACGAAACCTGTGAAAAATAGATTTTTAACCGAAAATTTTAGTCGGCCAGAATTATTCCATACAAATTATTGTATTCTTTCATAATAAATAGATAAATACGGATAAAAGTGAATGAAAAACGAGCTCTGCATTGTAATAAGGGTAAATCTCAAAACTGCATTAATTTCTATTCCTACGTCATTTGTTTTTCTCCCGAACGAGTCATATATCTTACTTAAGCTCTATCTACATAGCAATACGGTCGATTTTACAGATTTTCTTCAGCTGTATACAACCTTTTCTGTAAAAAAATCACACTTTCGTTTTCAGATATTTTATGGAATGTTGTATTATATATTATTTTATTCTTCTTATCGTGCTATCCCCTAGCGGCAATGACATTAATATGGACGAATCATCTGGAAAAGAAAATGACACTCACTTTATTGTCGGGTCTGCCGAATGGCATAATCTGTTCTAACGCCATTACAATAAAGGTGATATTGCTATAAATTCCTGATGCTTTTTGTTGGGTCTGCCGAATGGTTCGGTTCGAACGGGTTCGCTCAAATTAGCATTGACATTAGAAACACTGCTCTAACGCCATTACAATAAAGGTCATATTGCTATAAATTCCCGATGCGTGATATCGCATAATGGAAATTGCGTGACGTCTACCTATACATGCGAATTTACTTGCTAGCTACTGCATTGAGTGCGTCGTCCATAAATAATGTCATTGGCGGAGATCGGCCGACATCATAATGCCGAAAACATAATATAGTACTAATATGTAATTTAATTTGTTATTTCCATTAATTTTTATCTCATCATGATAAATTGCATCTTTAATAAATAATCATAGTTTTAAACAAATAATATTTCTTCTATTCAGCTCTATGTTATATATATATACCTATATATTATGTAAGTATATATAATTCAGTACCTATTATAACTTAAAATTATGCGAAAGCCACTAAACAATCTATTTCGCTATTTAATAGCTTGACACGCGTTCGAAGGTGATTGTTACTAAAAAACTAAAGGTTAAGCAAGTGAGCAAAACCAAGACAGTGCATTTTCATTGTATATTACAGGTGGGTACTATGTAATATTTGCAATAAGATATTAGATATAGATTCGAGCTATGTATTGTCCCAACAAAACACTGCCAATTGTATAATGATTAATAACATTGGATTGAATCGTTGCATTACTAGCTTATTATTATAGGGCAAAGTTTATAACTATGCAACCACTTTATGGTAGCAAAATATCAAGTAGTTATCATATTATAAAGTTCTGATGACTGCTATCATCCGAAAGGTATCAATTAATAAATTTAGAGAAATAATATTAAATCTTCCTCGATCAATCCACTGATGGGAGAAATACCCTCATCGCAGATTTGTTACTTTTCGATCCACTAAACTAGAGTACTTTGCTACTTACCTACAGCGTCGTTTCTATAGAAGGTATTACAGAAAAACATTCAGAATAAGAGGCCAAAGAGCCCTTAATATTAGTCCCATATTAGATTTTTATGATTGCAATTCTTATTACGTTAAGTTTCGTTCCCAGGGAACTCAGAAATAATGGGAACTGAAATATCTAACGGGTGTGGAGAAACAGGCAACCGATCTCGAGTATTAAATAATATGGGATAAACTTAAACACGTGTAAAGAATATGTTTGAATTTCGTTCTGACAACTGCTCTCGTTTTATGTACTGACGTTTATTCAATATTGGTGTATTTCAATGTTGCAACGTACACTATTGCATGTCTATAATTTGTGGTTCATTTTAATAGAACACTCATATAAATATAGTGTATTGGGATATATATATATAATCTATCAAAATTTTATTTATTAATCTGTTCTGTTGTCGTTCTCAAAGGATAAATTACTTACAATCTTATATAAACACAAAAACTAATGACGGAAGGTTACATTTTTTTTTTTTTACATAAATTCCCAATACTTCTAGCTCCACCGCTAAGTCGGAATATTATTTATTATGATTTGAATTTTAACATAAAACATTACGCGGTTGGTTATTCGCATATATATTTGGATGTTACATTGTTATTTTTTTTTTTAAATTTAATTATTCAAATATTTTTATGGTACAATGAAAAAAAATAAGTTGTATAAAATATATTCATAGCGACCCCATAGGTCGCCCGCCCGCGTCAACCCATCCCCTTGTAAAGGGAAAATTAAATATTTACTGTGCGCTCGTCAAGAGGAATCTATCTGACAGGCAGAATGAAAAGTGCCCCTACCGGAAGGAGTTGGAATATTTTTATAGTGCTGCATACTTTATATCTGCTTACTCAATATATCGCCAACCTACCATGTTGTATTCGGTACACTTTCAGGTTCTATGTGAATTATATATTTACTATTTATACGCGAAAATAAATGTAATATATAACGAGGTTGCTTCGCCAAAGTAGCGTGAGTGATATTTTGGTGAAAAAGAGTTTTTTTTGGGGTTTCAAATATCTGCATCAGCGTCCGAAAAGTGTGTTACACATTACACATTGTTACGTCGGTTCGTGTAGTATCAGGTACCTAGTATTATATTAAGAAATCACCTGTTGAAAAATGATGTTTCGTTATTAAAATTAACTAATAAAAAAAATCGTTTCACCACCTAGTTTCAATTTTACCATATTATTATGTGCCCTAAAAATATATTCAGTTTTTAAAATAGCTTTTAATTTAACATTATTTGGTCACAATCACAGAGTAACAATATACAGAGAGTGTGTATTGTTCAGCTATTTCAAGCCGTATTTCTTGCGTATAACGTACAGTAGAACCTCAGTTTTATTATTATTATCTTAACTATGAAACGTTATACCATAATATTGCTTCTCAGTACGGCTATCAAATTTAGACACAGCATATTAACCATATTTTCTACTAAATTAACTAAAAATAAATACCACTGAATTTTATAGTTAACACAAAAAAAAAATCAGAAACACGTGCACGCAGTTTTTGAATGCATGGAGTCATTCAAACCAATATTTACCGGCGACATGTATATTTTTTTTTTAATTCAGCCTTAGATATTTTATCTAAGTCTAATGCATATTGCGGAGAATATAAACGTGCCGAATGCTTTTTCATTCGCACTTATGGTTCGTTTTTGTTCAGGCCTTGACAAAATAGTATAATATATTAATATTCAATGCCATATGCTTTTTATACTCGATGGTAACTATATAGTATATCGGGTATCACTGATAATTATCTGGTAACTGAAAAGTATATTGATTCATAGCCCAAAAGATAAGAACGCTCACCCGGATAGTGACATATGTGAATTGTCCCACTCGGTACCACTTTTTTTCTAATTGGTCTAATTGGATCTTTTTTGATGCCCGCGATGACCGATCGTCGGTCCTTGGTGCGAATCCTGAATCTGGCAAATACATATATTGTTTTTTGACGTTTTTTTGGAGTCAGAGTATAGGACTAATTTTAGTAAGTTGTTAACATTCATTTGTTGTAAAAAACAAAAATCTTTTAATACAATCCCCATTCTGCGGAGGCCCGTATGGATGATCTTAGGATCGGACATGGTCAAAAATGTTTTTTTTTTAGTTTTTTTAGAATAATGTATATTGTAATAATGATGTAGGTACTCTGCACGTAATAACATTTTGCTTCAGATTTTTTCAATCAAAATAAAATAATATCTGAATCACAGATATTTAAAATATTATTGAGGGCATTATCTCGATTATATACAGATGTGTGGCCATGTGCTTTTGATTATTTACATATGTTTTTAAATACTACCGTCAACATAGAACATTAGTTCCAAACATAGTATCAAGATAATAAAATAAAATTTTATGGGTTTGTAAAAGTTTTCTAAAATTAAAGAAATAAACAGTTTGGTGTAGGTACATTCCGTGGTGCGTGTTATTTATACATACAACATAGTCTTAACATAATTATTTTCTTTGAAGCCGGGACAAAATAACGTAAAAAAACTAAACATTAAACTTGGAAATAATTACAAATAGTCTACGTTAAATATTAATCATTTGATTTAGACCATTAATAAAATCGAAAATCTCGATATTATTGTATAAATGCAAATAAAATATTTTCTGGTGTTTTGAAAATAAATAATATTCCAAAGACAAAAAAAGACAAAGATGACTGACATAACAGTAACAAAAATTGTCTCAATTTATGTGACATGATGTGACGCCAATCGGCTGAAATCTTTATATAGTGAAAAAATTACTTATATGGCGTTTAAAGGCTTAACTTATCGATCTCTTGTCTGTGGATCAAAATATATTATGTAGGTACTATAATATTATAAACAAGGACAACTGATAAACCGGCCGGCAAATCGGGAGGTATAGTAGACATACCAAAATACATATAAACTAGGTTAGTTGGAAATTATACCACGTGTGTTTCAACGTTTGTTTATACTCAGAGTGTTGAGCAAGTGGCTAACATCCATTTCTCGCAAAAAACTTTGTTAATACAACACCCACTCTGTGGAGGCCCATATGATCTTAGAATCGAGCATGGTAAAAAAGCGTTATATTAGTGCTATTTTTAAGCGAAAATAATAATATATTTATTAATTTTTTAATAACAACTCAATCTTTAAACAACCGATAGATTTCGCCTACCTGGCGTATACCCTGATTTTGGGTGATGTGTACTATTGTAATGACAATGAAAGTAAAGGCCGGCAGTTCTTCTAAAGATGGACTCCCCATACAACTTTCATCGGAAAACAGCGTTTTTGTCCGATCTAACCACCCTATTGGTCATTCACCAATCGAGTTTTGATATACTCAGAATTTATATTAAATATAAATGTTATGTAGTATAATCACCTTATTACTTATTACAGTAAGTTATTACTATGTATAGGGGAATATATTATGTTTACAAAATAAAATAACAGCTTACATTGCTTACAACATTGAAAAATATGAAATTTCCACCGTAAATGGCAGATTTCTACTTTTGAAAGAAATAGTTTTCACTTTTCAAAAGATTATTGTAACACTAAAACATGAATCGGTGTTGCGAAGAAAAATAAATATTGCTCTTCTTTGCGGTTAAATTAATTAAAGATGACTTTAACTAATAATGGTATTATATACCTATATTATATTCAGATATAATAGTTCATTCAAAAAAAATTATCCATTTGATGAAAGGTTATAATTATTATATAGATATAGCATAAATGGTATTTTTTATTTCTTCAAAAATATATTATAACTACATTGTCTTATCATTAAATTTTCACTTAGATACACTTATTAATCACTTAACTACATTATTACAATAAATAAAAAATAAACAATAATAATGTGGTATATTTGCTTAAAAGAGACAGTATACAGAATGGTGTAATTAATTACATTGAGAAGTTTTTCAAATATCCTGTAAAAGTTATTAAAACAATAATCATTAACCGATACACGAATGAAGTAGGAACTAGTTGGTCGGCGATCGAAATTAAATAGGATGGATTATTTACGACTGTGAAACGATGACAAGTTTTATTGGTTTTGATTGAAGTGGATGCGTTGTTCTACAAAGCAAACTCGTAAAATTTAAACGAGTTATGTCGATAAATAACGTCCCTATCCACAATAAAGCGAAATGATAGAATTGATTTTTAATTAAATTGTATTTTTGTTTAAAGGTTGTTCATTAGTCATTCATTACATTAATCACAGATAGGCCTTGGCGATAATAAATCTCAATCTACCTAACCATTGTGCAAACAAAATCAAACACCAAACGTTACTAAATTATATTGCAACATAATCAAGTACCTACATGTTTATCACTATCAGTATTTCCCTAACTTACTGTATGCTAGTACCCGTTTAGGTACATTTATTTTACCGGATAACAATGTATCATTAATACATGTAAACGATTCTATTACATATAAATAAATACATTGAATAATGTTTGGCGTAGTGTAAATACTGATTAAAATTAAAGAAACATAATAATATATTATTCGGATATCATGGTTGGTAGCACAGCGCTAATCAATGATAAATCAATTACCTATGGTTACGAATAATAGTTCAACTGTGCATCTCTTCACATATTATCATGTACCACTAGACTAGGGGTACAACCTACTGGTACCTAGGAGCAACCGTAGACAATGCGGCATTTTTTTCATATTCAAATATTTTTAATGTTTTTCAACATTTGCTGAAAAATACAATACGTCTGCCATTTTTACAAAATGGCAGCCGTACCACAGTATGTTTTGTTATTGGATACTAATATTACCTATGCATAATATGCAAAGCCTCTCGTTATGGTAATTATTTTCAGGTGAAATCCTAATATGACAAAACTAACTATATGTCAAATTGCAAAAGAACATTGAATATGCCAATGTCATATTAATTCAAATTTTAATTAGGTACCGTGTGTTAATTTAAAATTTTTTGTCATCTACATCAATAATGAGAAACTATACAGATGAAGTTACATAAAATGATATTTTTATTAAAAGAATGAAGTAAATAATATATTATTAGGTTTAGGTAACTTTTTAATACTACCCGTTAAATAACGATAGCTATCTTTTTTTAGAAATGATAATGAAACATCTGTAGGTAGGTAGGTATGTACTTTATACATGCGAAGTTTTCATTCCACTCAAAGGCTCAGAATAATATTCTTATTACCTCATTTCACACCGAGTTATAATACACTATATTTGCATTTTCTTGAGTTTGCTTTGTGAAATCACATCACACTTCAAGCAATTATGAATAGAAGTAGACTAGTAAAATATACTTAAAATTTTCAGCTCCATAAACTAAGTATGGCATATAATCGATTTGCTGCGCAAATATTTCGCTATTTATGCCAAGAAAATTATGTAGGCTATTACATTATATAATAATTTAATCACAGACAGTGTCAGATTTACAAAATAATATATAATAATTTAAAACGTGTACCTACTTACATGATTTATTAAAAATCTACTATTATTTTAACAACACACGTCTTTGAATTTTTGTTTAAAAATCACTGACTTGGGTATTTTTTATTTAATTAATTAAAAATTGCCTACTCTATTGATATATCTCTATATCTATATGAATTCGTGACAACCTGGAAAAAAGACTTTTCCGAATGTCGATTTTTTTCAGTTCCCGGGGCACTAGCCAATTTGTCAGCCCTTAGGCCGGGGATGGCGAACCTTCTTACGTACACAGTGCCAAAATTTTCCAAATATTATTTTTTGACTGTTTGACGTGCCGAACAGTTTTTCGAGTAGTTCGAGCAGGAAAAAAATGAAAAAATAGTTATAAGAGTTATATAAAAAAAAAATCGAAAATTATAAGCAATTGACGTCTTGAGTATTATCACTATAATACCTACTTAGTTTGGTTCTTTGCGTACAAATTGACGCCAAAATATCGCGGATCAGATGAGGCATCCTCTCGCTACAGTGGTCTCAAGCATTGTAAAATGATTGTAAATCGATCAAAATCAGAGGTTCGCAACATGGCTTATCCCGCCACCTGCTGAGGTCAGTGCTATAATATTATTATGTGTGACGCATAAAACCTAAGGACCCATATATGCAATTTAAATTAATTATAATGCGTATTCCTCAAGAGTATCAGCTAGCTGCCTGTAATTTTTTATACAATGTGATCTGTCATTTATGCATGAATTTAGTCGTTTCTGATTGTATTATTGGTAAAAATATTATTAAAAACCGAAGAAAATACGCATTTTTAATATTATATAATAATATTTAGGTAGGTATTTGTATAACTTTTTATTTATAAAATAATATCTATTAAATTAGATATCTGTTTTTTTCTCTTCAACACAAAACATTTGCGTGCTATGCAAAAGCATCTCGCGTCCCACTAGTGTCACGCGTGCCATAGGTTCGACATCCCTGCCTTAGGCTATAGCCTCCTTCGCCCTTTTATAAATCTAGACCTGCGTAGACACCTACAAACAGTGCACGCACAGAAAAATAGTAATTGACAACGTCATACCATAATTATTATTACAATTATGGTAAGTCGACCCGATCATTTGTATTCCTCCCTACTCCCTATCCAGTCGGTCACACTCAGCCTCTCTGCTACTCTCTTAACGTTATCCCCTCCTCATCTCATCCTTATCTCCTCAAATTATTTTTTTAATTAATCAAAATGATAATTTTATTGTACTTAATTGTTTATTTTCTAATGATCATGTTATCAACATAAAATCAACAGTAATATTGTAAGTTGGTAAATATAAAAGTAATAATATTCCAGGCTGTTTTAATTGTATTTATTTTCTGTGCTTACTCGAAATCCGTTTCTAAAGTATTTCATTTAATTTTAATACAGAACTCCAGATGAGTGAATTTGTTCCGGCTCGATAAATCAAAATCTCGACAAAATAAAGCTCGCAAAGTGTTTGCAGGTATAGCCTGCTACGTCGTTTATTCTTTATTTTTCAGGTGTGTTTATTTTCGTTACGCTTCGTAGATGAATCGGTCGCAGGTGTTGCAACAACTCTAAAACACTTTCATAATCTAATTTATTTGTCTCCCCCTGGTGGCAACGCTGGAAATGCGCTGCCCAGGTGAAATTTTTGCCTGGAATTCCCTTTTTACATTAAATAATTCATTGTTGGATTTATATTGTAAGGCAACATGTTTCCACTATGCAGTATAGGTATGCCAACATATATAACTCTGTGCACTGTGACATAATATTACAACAAAAAATTGGCTTTAAAAAAGAATTAAAAATAATATCTGTGGGGTTAAGTAAATGTGAGATGGGTGAAAACAACGTGAAATTAAATTATAATTATGTATGCTAACTAATAATAAATATGACCATAAAATATAATGTAATAAGAAGATGTGACCTTGCAACGAATTCACATTTTATTACATTTTTTTAAAATTGTAAGTTTATCTTTAAATTAAAAAAAAAATTAAAAATCTTTTTAATGTTTTCAGATAAGTACATATTTATTAATTAATACAGTTGAAATTGTAAATTATCAAAAAAAAATCTCAAATTGAAAGCTTCGTATTTTTCCGCTAGGTTCTCTGCTGGCATCAATGTGACGAGTAGACGAGTTAACAGCCGCTGGATAAACGCTGTCATACAGTGGTACTAAAATCACAAGGACGCCATACAAACTCATAAAGTTCGGCGAGTGTACGTGGCAGCGAAAAACTAGGGACCGTGAAGAGAGGAAGGGGCTAGGGTACGCTTTCATCCAGTAGTGAATCGACCCCGGCTGATGATGATGATATAGCTATACAACAAGTATTATCATACAATGAGAGAACTTATCAAGAATTATAATTTTTACTTTCTAACCAATGTTTAAATAAAGTTAATCATGTATTGAATCATTAAAAATTACCTACTGTATAATAATATGGTAGATTGGTTGGTATTTAAACTTAGATATTCATAGTTAAGTAACTGAATTAAGTTATCGAGGACATTTTTATTATATAACATTGATATTAATATAAATAACACAAGTAATTTTTTTAGATAAAGATAGATTTTTTTGTCAATCACTAAACGTATGGTTAAATAAGTTTTTTTTTATCTAGGTTAACAAACTTTAATAATGGTTAAAGTTTAACATTTTTATTATTTTTTCGTATTACGTACCATCTATTTTTAGATAGGTATATAAGTTATATACTGATACGGCATAAAATGATTATTAAATAATTATCTTTATTCAAACTTCACGTGACAATGGGCGACACGTGTAGTAATCATGTCAAGAAAATCAATACTATTTAATCACTTATAGGCTGACTCGCTAAAATAGACCGAGTCAAAATAGTTTCCATTATTTAAATCATTTTACAGTACATAGGCACCTAAGTAATTCAATTTGGAGAAACGATTATAATGAAATCGTATAGTAGTTTGTAATATAAAATATTTTTAATGGAACGCTTGTTTGTGGTTTCACTATAAAAATCAGTGAAGCTAGTTACAGTTTGCGAAAGCGCTATTTTAACACGTTTTTTATTAGTTCGTATTCTTGTTTGTCCAGTACCTACTAATTTTTTCATGTGTGTCCAGTACATTTTTTTTTCTTGTTTGTCAAAGATTTGTATTGGATTATTGAAGATTTTTAACTAACTTCCCGACTAGCTAGACATTTGAAACTTTTAGAATATATCAGAACACGACGACACTGCATTATTTTAATACTTTTAGCCATTTTTAAGCAGAATTGAATTCATTTTCAGTTAATTCTGTTTGTATGGAAAGTTATTATTGTTGGTTGCTAAGGGGGTCCTAGCAACTAAATTATTAAAATATACGTGCGTTACTATGGAAATCAATATGAAATGTCAAAATAACATTTCAGTATTCTATATTTATTCAGTATTTCCATCAAGTACAATAAAAAGTTTTTATTAATACACAGAATTGTCAACTTTATATGATTCAACAGGAAATTTAAAAACGTGATTTATAAAAATTTCTTTTTATCTTGTAATTATTTATATGGAAGTGAGAACAACAAGCTGGGTAATTTTGAGATTATATATGAAAATCCCTGGTCCCAAAATAAAGGTCCCATAGAAACTTTTTTTGCCTATTTTTCATATATTTGAGCTCTATCTCTATACAAGGAAGTTTTCTTTTACATCTGTTGTACCAACCGTCACAATATTGCAATCTTTTCCTAATAATTTCTTTTATTGTGTTAACTGTCAATTATTCATGGTGGGAATGCATTGTATTATTAAATTTAATTAAGAGATTTAATTTAAGATATGGTAAAATAATAATTTATAATAAATACGTTTTTTATATAAGATTTATTCGATTATTATATATAAATATATATAAGTATTATTAATCTTCTATTTGTGCAATTCAATTAATTTCAATAAAATTAATTATTCACCATTCTAACGCGATATTTTAATCAGTAATTTATATGCAAAAATACATGTTACATTTTACTACTATTCAGCATGACAATTTATCAATTCTAGGAAATATTTGATTAAGTACTGATAATATTCTTCTTCTTTTTCACAAAACTACTTAACTTAGAAAATCAATTGTAGCTATAACAATGATCGTGATAAAATCATACAATATTGACTGTATGATTAATATAATCACTGTTAATACAAACTCTACTCCGTGGAGGTCCAAATTATGATCTTCATATGATCGGACACTTGTAAAGGAAAATTATCTCTGTGGCTAATATTATGATACATATGTCTTATTATTATACGCTTATTGACATTTTCAGTCATGTATTATAATAATATAAGTTGTTCTTTTCAATTTATTATTGTTATGAAAATGTATTAATGACGAATACGATTAAGAAATATCCATTGCATTACGTTTATATTGTCTAATATAATAATAATAATTATGGATTGCTGTTTTTAATCCTTTCTGAATTAATTATACTTTTATTTATTTATTTTTATTATAATATTTAAGTAAGTAAGTACCAAACAGTTTTTATTAATCTTATAATACATAAGTATTATATTATGATGAATTTTGTCAGAGTTAAATTATGTAAGTATGTAATTGTTAAATACATAAGTTAATGTATTTTACAACGTTTTTATTAGATCGTATTCTTGTTTGTCCGGTGGTTGTTTGTCCAGTACAAATCTTGCAATCGATTTTTAACTAACTTCCCGACTAGCTAGACATTTGAAACTTTTAGAATATATCAGAACACGATGCCAATGCATTCTTTTAATACTTTTAAACTTTTACTTAATTCTGTTTTGTATGGAAAGTTATTATTGTTGGTTGTTAAGGGGGTCCTAGCAACTAAATTATTAATAGGTATATACGTGCGTTACTATGGAAATCAAAATGAAATGTCAAAATGACATTTCAGTATTCTATATTTTTTGTTTGTTTGTTTTTTATTTACTTCATATCAAGTAAAAGTTTGAGCATATTGAGCATAATAATTCAACAGAAAATTTTAAAACGTTGTAAGTATATAAAAAGTTTTTTATCTTGTAATTATTTTATTTATAATACACTATTTTGTATTAGCACATATTGTGACTGAAACTTTAATTATTAAAATAGTATTTAATAATAATATTAATTTTAACCAGATTTACAAAAAAAATATATATTAGTACTCAAGTATCAACATATAATTTGCAATTAAATATATATATTGTAGAATTTATACTTTTGACAGATTAGTAATTAGTTATTTACATATGAATTTTCGATTACAATAGATATTTACTGATACATAACACCCTTGTATGATGAATTATATAATGTAGATATTTAAATAAATTGGCTAACATATTATTTATACCACATTGCATACATTTAATTACAAATTAAATGTATGTAAATTATTTTGTACAAATTATTCACATTGGCAACGTGTTTTTTATCAATGAGGTATAATGTATGTATCGATAACAATAGTTTCATCCATATGTGCTAAGTTCTTTATTTGCAATGCACACATTCCTCATACTGTTTAAAGGCAAAAAATTCCACTGTGTACAAATTTATCATGTAAACTTATCGTGATCGAGAAATAGCATATGGTAGAAGTCATGTCACTGCTATATAATTATATTATAATATATAATATGAAAATTATCATAGATAGGTACTTCAAAAAATACATACCTACACAATTTTAATTTTCTTTTTGAGCTAATTTTATTATAATACCTACATTATTTAAAAAAAAATGAAGAATCATAATAATATAATATATAAGTATTAGTACAACATAATTTTTAATTTACACTTTGTACATTTTAGAGCATTTTTTTTAATAATTAAGATTTTATTAATTGAAATTTTTTTATTTTTCGAAAAAAGGCTGTAGGTATTGAAAAACTCATAAAGAATATTCTGGAAAATTTTTAAAACCTGTTTTTTCAAACCTGAAATTTTGAGATCAAAAAATCTGGCTGGGTCTTGGTATTTTATTCCCTAATAGTAGGTACTAATTAAAAGAGGTTTAAGTATTATACTCATTAGTTTTTTGATCTCAAGTTCATTTTAAAATATTATGTATTTTTGGTATATTTTATTATATTAATAGTTAGTTTAATGAAAAATAATACTACATGATACAAATAATGTTAAATTTCACTATACTGTCAAAATATGTACTTAGATAAAATCCAATACCAAATAGCATACTATGGTGGTATATTATTCATGACGAATTTACTTACTTCTTTACAAATTTTGTTCAGAATCTGAAGTCAAAGGCTTTTTTTACCGAGATATTTTTAAACTCTTAAATTCATCGGCATTGTTGATTTCTTGAGAAATAGGAATTCTTGAAATTTCGGAAAATCAACTTCTCAAGATTCGATATTCCTAACATTTTTCGAGAATTCTCTGGTAACAGCTATGTTATGCATTATAAAATTATAATCTTAGGCAGAATGATTTTGCCAATGATAATATAAATTATATAAAATTCTAGTGAATACTTTATTATATCATTTTCACAATGGAATTCTCGAAAGTAAATGCTGTCTCCATTAATAATAATTCAGTCGTTCACTACTTAATGGACGCAATTTTCAATTGTATTGTTGGTGGAAATCTATTGTATCAATTAAAGCAAAATTAAAAAGAAGACACCTAGTACTCTTCTACTTCCACAATATACTCTAACAATGGTCAGGACTGGTTTCGTTTGCTTCTATTCTGATCCAAAATAATTAAATTAAAATATAACTGATTTAATCGACTTATTTTTAACACAGTTTTTGTAATATTTATTTATCATTTATGTATTCTATAAATAACATAATTTTTTAAGTATAAATACTTAAAAAAAATATTTTGGGAATGTCCTATTGAAACAGACGAAACCAATCCTGATTTATTATTAAATTAAGTGGAATAAGATGTATAATATACATATTGAGTTTTATTTTATTTTATTGTTTGTGTTACATATTTATTAGTAACATAACTTTTGATATATACTTTAACGTGGAATCACGATGCAATCACTGGTGGATAACGTGCACACTACACGTGCTAAATGGAAGGCCACAGTAGGATTTGATTCTCAAATATTTACCAAGATGAAAATGAAAGTAGGTAACAGGCGTAAATATACGCAAACAGATACATAATAATATAACGAATAATGCTGGATAGTTATTTTAGACATTTATTTATTATGTAGTAAAATTAGGGTTACTAGTTCAAAGATATTTTTTATAAGGTGGCTTGATTCCTGGCGATTTTATCAAAGTTTGGGTGTTTGTGAACACTGTTTCACTACAGTACTAACGGGCATTAGACGTGGCCTGTTGTAATGTTATAAATATAAAGTTTATAATATATATACTTATTTTAAATGTTAAGATATTATTGGACATGGATAATTCGAAAAGACCTCAGATTTATAATCTAAACCAGGGGAGGGCAAACTGCGGCCCGCGGGCCGCATGTGGCCCGCCGGGTATTTTTTTGCGGCCCACCATCATTAATTGTACTTCTAATTATGAATAACTTTTTTATATTTTTTTAAAAAATATTGACAATAGATTAAAATTTGAAGAATTTGTTGTTTCGTAAATGTATTATCTCAGTACGTCTTCCTTGCGTCTCGTCTCACACTATGTAACCACTATTTTCTACGTTGAACATCGATTTCAATAGATATTGATAGTGTGCCTACAGAGTACAACTTGAGATTATTGATCTGCAGTGTGACACTGATTTAAGAGAATTGCATCGTCGCGAAGAAATCTCCAAATTTTACAATGCCCTTAATTCAGACAAATTCGACCAACTTAAAGTTTATGCAAGAAAAATGTTCGTTATTTTTGGATCAACCTATATTTATGTGAACAAACATTTTTGATCATGAACCTCAATAAAAATTCTTTACGATAAAATATCTCCGATGCCCATTTACAAGCAGTTTTGAGAATATGAACTACAAAATTAACACCTGAATTTAAAAAAATGTTCAAAAATGTACAACAGTTTCATTCTTCTCATTATTTTTTTGTAATGTTTATTTTTCGTGATAATAAATAGTGTATATCTAAAAATGGTATTTTACTTGCGGCCCGCCGCACATTTTGAATTCTTGAATTTGGCCCCCCATCCAAAAAGTTTGCCCGCCCTTGATCTAAACCGTCAAAAATCTTGAAGAAAATACAGCGCCGGACCAGACTCTGTCCACCAAATTGCTAAATAGGTAAAGCACTTTGGACGAAATCTGATACTTGTGTTGTTCAAAGATGTTGAATCTTCTTCCAGGTGGAGTCTTTTGTGGTTTCCATATAAAAATCTCTGAGCGTACCAGTTTGACGTATGTAAGTGCCATTTTTGTATATATAACACCATTAATATCTATGTATAACCAATATGCCTATTTGGAAATTACCGTGGCTGTATATACATAACGAGTGGAGATGGGGTAACTCAAATCAGTTAAATCATATCCCATTACCTACTTCGTTTTCGGGTCATTATCTCATGCTTAGAATGGAAAAAAATGTGCAAATGTACTAAAAAACAAGTGCATGTGACTATATTTGGTGGACAATTTATACTATTTCATCGGAAGCAGCGACGATGTTAACTGTCCAAACAACATATAACTTGATCGGTATGATTGTTAGTGTGGAGATGTATAAATTTTCAAACAAATGATTGAACATGCGTATCAGCAAAAGCCTATAAAAAAAGTTACCTACCTCATAAAAATTGAAATACAGATGAAAGTGAACTCTAACTGCATTGGATAAGGGTCATTTACAAACTACGTTAATTCGCATGTCATTGTGGATTTTTTACCAACCAACAAATTTGTATTTTAACGCCAGGTGGTCATCTTATACCTAAATAGTTTGAAAAAAAAATACCTTTAGAAAATCACAATATGGTGGAGGTTTTATTAACAGATTGTTGTTGTACGAGATACAAAAAAAAGAAAATAGCCAAATGCTCAATCCATTAATTACAACATTATACGCTGACACGTTGCGTCAAAACTGAATTCCGCTCAAATGAAGTAAAAGTGGTTTTTATCAGTTGTATTAATTATTAATGTATGGATGATTTGTATGGAATGGTGTATCCTGTAGGACGTAGGTAAACAGTAGAGAATTTGTAGTTATAAAATTAATGGCTTTAGTACAAACTATACATAATTTATATTATTATGGCCACTGGATTGTGAATAAAAAAAATACCGGGATAATTTCAGTCGTTTTACTTAATTCCGGGTATGAAAAATTTATCCAGGATTGCAATCTCTAGTAAGTATCTACCCATGAGTATTTTGTTCATTTAGCTAATGTTTACATTAAGACGGTACTTCAGTGAAACGGCAAATACTTTTCAACAATAGGTGCGACGAAATTTCGGACTGGCTGGTAATCGGAGAGCAAAAGTAGAGCTGTGAGCACGTCAATTTGTTTTGTGATGGCATCGGAGGAATATATTCTTAAATCGTGTAAAAATGACTAAAAAACGTTACCCATTTACTTGAAAAAGAATACATGTCAATGAATATATTATTTTTATTATTAGTAATAGAACAATAAACATAACATTAAATGGACGCATGTTGACTTTTTATGATAAATTATGTTTTGCTCTGCCCGCGTCATTTGCACAATCTTCACTTCGCGTAGTCATGATCGGTTTAGACCGTGCCCCAGCTGAAGTATAGCCTTAAGAATCGCAAAGGGGTAAAATAAAAATATTTTAATATCACTATCCGGAAGACTTATTGTTTGAACAGAGTTAAAGAAAAAAACCATTAAATTGAAGTAATTCCCACGAGTTGGAGGAGGTAAACAGGAATTTAAATAGTAGAAGAAAGAAAATGTAAATAAAATAAACAGCACGGCACGCTACGAACGGTAAAGTATCATAAGCCGGATAAACGAACGCGTCCTTTGAAAAACACGAGGCAAAATAATTTAAACTCTAGCGCCGCGGGAAGGTTAAAATTAGCCGAGCGTTCAAGCCAGAGACCGCCAACGAATTGGGGAAAATGATTGATAGTTCATACTATAATATAATTTACTTTGTCGAAATTATTATAGGCAGGTACTTAATTTATCTTTACCGCAGTTATATAACTAATACTTTCGTAATAACCATTTCTTTTATGCAACGAATAATTTATAAGATTTGAGAATATAACATTCTATATATTGAACATACATAACTTGAAAATACCTAGATTAATCGATTAACATTGCTAGTACACAGTATTTTTTATTAAAGACTGAAATATACAAGTACACAAGATTGAAGAAATTTATAAATAAGTAATTAGAAAAAAAATTAAATATACATATTAGAAAAATCTTGAACTTTGTAATGGGATTTGGATACTTACATATACTTTCGATTTATTGGCTACATTTTAAATATCCTTTATCGCGTTTGTATAAGGAATTATTTATAAAAAATAAACTTTGATTTAATAAACTCTCCTGTTACTTCACTAAGTTAATATTCAGTTAAGTATTTCATTGTCAAAAAGTAAGAAATAACTAAATATCTCACAGTATTAAAGTATTGTTCATAGTACCTAATAGATAACTGTGTTTTTTGGTACCTACTTATAATTTAGGAATTGAGTGATATATTATTATAACTACTTGTTTCAAATTATTTTATGAAGCGAACAAAACCAGATCAAATTTTTAGTTTTTTTTTAATTAAACTAAGTATGTGTATTAATTAGGTACTATATTTAGTGTATTATTTTAAATAAAATGTTGTATTCCTACCAAAAATTGACAGCTTAATTATTTTATTTATTACTATTTGTTATAAAATAATATGTATTGACAAATATTATTAGTTTTAGTATATATTGTATTAAAAATATCGCCGCCAGATGATAACACTGAAATAATATTGATATGTGAACAAATAAAACACAAAAATCTACCGGCTAACTGCAATCGTCAATTCCAAAAAACCACTACCACCCCGCACCACACCCGGTCTTAATCATGCGTATCACGGGTTACTTGTCAAACATATTTTTTATGATTGGGAAGACTGAGGTCACCATGTACTCAAATGAGCTTTTACTGAATTTACATGACTTTAAGTTGAGAGTACCGTTGAGATAGAAGAACACGTAGAAGTAAAATTAAAAATTGTAATAAGTTAATTTGATCAGACCATAATTACTTTCCGCTCGGGTCCATCAGTCAAGATGTAAATAAATTTAAATAATACAGGAAGTATTAACTTTAAATCATATTTCGGGCTCTTTAAATTCATTCCAAATTTGCAATTAGTGTATAAATGTGAAAACTGTAACTTCAACCAATAATAAACTTAAGCAATATAAATAAATTATCGTTTCAATAATATTTATCCTGGCGGTATCCTGCAACGGGTTCAAGAATACAAATTAACATGCAGTATCTACAGAATGTTGAGAGATGTTTGGTTCAGTAGTATATCATCGTAATAAGGACAAATCAGTAGAAAGTATGAACTAACAAACTATCTAAAAGCTAGATGGATGGATGCTTGGTAATTCAAACATAATAATCCTTGCATCCGAACCGGGAAACGACCAGGAAGAGTGAAGATGATTGGGAGAGATAAATTAAAACTTAACTGCATAGATGCGGATTATTGTATAGATTATTTTATTGAATAAGCTTATGTATCCCTGCCTGAAACTATTTGAAGATCGTAGTAAACAAAATACGTTGGTAATTTATGTTGCATTCGTGCTTATTCGATATTAGCGTTCCACTTTTTTACAACTGCGATTCCCACTAACAAGGAAATACTTTCTCCAACGTTTCATTGTTCTTTTTGAAATGTCAATTAGTTTATGAAAAGCGTAATATTATATATTATAGCACCGATATATATTAGTTAAGGTATTATAATAAGGGAGGCAATTAGTTTTCACACTAAAATAGCTATTTTGAACATGCAATTAATGGACCATTCCAACATATCGAAAATATAATATTGTCATCAGAGAGTTTTATTTAGACTTTCTTGTAGTTTATTATTAGGTTACCATCCTAACCTAACCTAACCCAATAATACCATATGAAAAAGTCGGGTTAAATCATTAATAATCAATAAAACCAATTGAATACAAATATTAATGTACCTAATATTGTATTTGAAAAAATATTTGAACGGAATAGTACAAACCTACTGAAATCAAATGATACTATTATGTATGTTTTAATAAATATTATATGTCTAAATACATAATCCTTTTTTATGTGAACAAACACCATTTAAAAATAAGTAAGTAATTGATTTTTTCAAATTTAATTACTTTGTTATTATTTAGGATGTATCAGAGTAATAGGTAGAGCAAGTGGCTAACATCTATTTCTCGTAAAAACAAAAATCTGTTAATACAAACCTCCACTCCGTGGAGACCTTTATGATGTTCTTACGATCGGACATGGTTTTAAAAAAAATAACGTGAAACTATAATAAAATATGTGCCTGTTATAACCTACTTATACCATGGCATATAATTACTATGTTTAAATCTATGCAGATAATATTTTTTAGATGTTGCATTTTGCATTGTTTGTCGCACACCCAACATGAAATGAAAAGTTATTTAAAGCACTTTTACGATCCGAGTTTCATTTTTTGACATTTTCTGGTTATTATAGTAGAAATAATATAGTAAGTATATTATGCTATAAAAAAGTACAACGTATTAATAAATTCGAATTGAAATTCAATTCACTCATCAGTCGATTGTATTTATTTTGAAAAGTTATTTGTATTTTCACATCGAAAGTTTTTTCATTCACATTGTGATTTAGGAATAATAAGGTTGCTAATGATAATTTGGTAAATATTGCCATAACGTAAATGTGCCCTGCACTCGGAGGTAAAAAGCTAATATGTGTTCAACTGGGAGTAATAAATCAGAAATGACAGTTCGGTAAATATTGTTCCCGGATTTGTGCCAGAACTTTTGGACAAGGATCATCCATTAGTGGTAAAAGACTGCCAATATACCAGAGTTGAAATTTCAAACTTTTCGATATATTTTTTCGATTGACGATAAAAAAAATTGTCGCCACGTGAAAGTATGAACCAATTGCTACGTTTATCGAGAAATGTTTCAAAGTTAATCTTTTTCAAAATAATATATGTTTGCGGTAATGGAAAAGTATTAAGGGTGTTAACACTAAAGTAAATTTGTTTAATGTAGTATATTATTTAATTGTTGTGTAACTTTACACTAGCCATGAAACTATAAACTGAAGTAAAAAGTAGTATCTCTTGCGAATCAAGATGACTGCTTCTTATGAAAGTAGTATAATGTATCTATGTTATACAGTCCGACTGTAGTTTACCGATGCGCGTAAAAAATACCATTCAATGTGTAGTTGTATAAAAACATATTTATATTATAATCCTAGCGTAAATTGAAAAACAACTTAGCACTGGGGCGTATTCTGATAAGTACACATGTACCGAATAAAATTTTTCTACTACATACATATTTTAAAAGATTGGCCAACAGCTCTCCGCAGTATATTTCCGTGGTTTTAGGATTATTAAACGTTTGAAAATAAGTTGAAATAACAAAAGTCGATGTAGGATTATAGTTAATACTATATTTTAAAATTTTATAATATCAACATATTTTTTATGCTCGTATTTTAACATACGTATAATTATATATTAATATACAAGTATAATAAATTAATATACATAAAGTGGTTTCATTAGGCTGTTAATTAGGTTTCATTGGCTTAAGCGTTGGCCTATAGCGTCGTGGGTCTCAGGTTTGAATCCTAGGTCTGGTAAATAAATACACATATTGTTTTTTCAATTTTTGTATGAGTCAGAGTATGGACCTAATAGGTTGAGCAAGTGGCTGACATCCATTTCTCATAAAAAAAACCAAAATTCGTTAATACGAACCTCCACTCTGTGGAGGCCCATATTATGATCTTATTAGGATCGGACACAGTCGGAATGAATATGTTACCTACTACATTTTTGCGATCAATTCACATGGTTAGTAGAAATGTTCTATAGGAGGCGCCATGCTATTATAATAGTATTAATCTATTAATAACCGTTACTTTTTAATAAACTAACTTCTCGGATAGGTACCAACTTTTTGTTATTAGCGGAACCAGCCGACGATAGCTAACTGTTGCTAGACATTGGATCCAACTTGATGCAGCTCCCTAGGCCTCGCAGGATACCCGCCATATATAAATTGGTATATATACTATAGATAGAGCAACACAATGCATAGGACCGAGAAGACAGTTTATCTAGAAGTCGATTGATTTAGGTATATGATGATAATGAGGACAAAAATATGTTCGTTTATAATATCACCAGTGGATCATTCGGTGTTGAGCTAATTATAAGTCTATCTATCTATGACATGCCGGATGCCGCTAAAGAGTGCGGCACTTCGTACCCTTGTGGCACAGCCTCAAGGGTTCCGTCGCCGTGGCCGGCCCTCCCTCACCCTGCAGCGATGCTACAAAAGCGACCTACGTGCTGCAGGTCTGACATGGCGGGAGGCACAGGAGTTGGCGATGGACCGAGGGAAGTGGCGCCAACTTGTGCTTGCCCTATGCCCCAATGTTGGGACGTGACAGGGTGAAAGAAGAAGAAGAAGTATCTATGACATAGTCTTTAATATTAGGTTACCTACTTGCTTCTAAGATTTACATTTATTTAATTGTTTATAAATAAATTAGTTGATTGTAAACATCCATAAATAAACAAATGAAATTTAGAATATTATGTAGGTACCTACTATGCCATCTATGTTTGAATATTGCATTAATTATCGATATCCACTACGGGAATTATAGGCAGATTCGTATGTTTTCAAGTTTTTCCAACGATGATCAATTATTGTGCCCTTCCGTTTTCTTATAGAATTATAGAATTACTGTGGATCTACAAAAAATATAGAGGAATATAATATATACACCGTTAGTGATTTTGAGAAAAAATATAATTTTATATAAAAGAAGTGTCAATTTGCTTATAAATATAGTAAAATCACACGGAAAATCGTTTTGGAGTGTATTAATCGAAATGAAGTGTGAAGTAAGATAAGAAATTAGTATGTTATCTAATACGATTATAAAATACGCACAGTCGCGCGTCGCGTCGACGAGTGACAGCCACAGGTAGCTGCCACTGTTGGCATACATATTGTGTTACCCTTTCCGCGTCACCACGGTCACCACTGTTGCGAATACTGACCAGGCATGATGGACGGTGGTTATGTGTGCGCTTGAAGATCGACGGTAACGTCTATGTACGGATCCAACTACCATTTAATGCAGTGAACGTTGTCAATGTGTGGCAACCATAGGCGGTTAACAAACATTAACAGAGGCAAAAAATAGGACTGTTTATCACCTAATTATATTGTCTGTCCTCTGGGTTTCAAGGCATTTGGACCCTGGGGACTGTCTGCTGTAAAGACAGTGACTGAGATCGGTCTTCGCTTGACTGATAAAACAGGTGAGTGTCGTTCAACGGTGTAGCGAATAAGCTTAGGATTCCAAAGAGTTCAGTCGCTGTTTTAGGTACTCTTGAGGTTACTATTTTATATACCTACTTGGGGAAACCTAGTAGGTATATCAACACTTTTATAATTATTATTTTATTGGTTTATACATATGACCTACTTAATTAATATTACACTTTTTGTAACTTACTTTGTTTAACTCTTTTATTATTATTATTGTATCTCGATATAATTTATATACTCGTATATATATAATATGTATGTTTGCAATAAAAATATAGGTTTAATTACATATATATTATTTTTTATTAGTCTTTTTAAAAATATGTATGTATATTCTAAGTAAGATACATTTCCATTTTCCTTGATGTAAGCATTCATAATATTTAAGCATCTTTTATTTACAAGAAAAATATTTTTATAGTAAGATATCAATAGGAATAATATTATTTTTCTGTATAACATGGTGTGTTTAGTATGTGTTAGGTCACTCACCTATAAAACAAGCATTGCCAAAGTATTTTAATTCGTAAAAATCTAGTTTCATTATATAGATTCTAGATTGTTTATATTTTTTAGCGTAATCGTCTCGTGCAAAGATTAACAGTTTGCCATTTTAATCATACTTGTTTATTATGTTTTCGTGACCCAATTTTTCTCTAGCCAAAAAAACAGATGCTTTTAAATATATTATATATGTATAGTGCGATAAATGTAGTTTCCGATGCGTAGTATTTTTATGAGGACATTCATACACTTGCGGTAAATTCCAACATCTGTTTTGGCTCTGCAAATTAATAGTTTTTAAACTGTTGTTTATGTACAGAGAGAAAGATATAGTAAACGTTTTTATTATGACAACCATAATGTACAACACGCTTCGATGTAATTATATAGAGGTCATCTTTTGGCATATTATCGTTTTCATCATATCATTAAGCTTTCGGCCATTATATAAGAAAGTGACAATTTTATTTTTCTAAAAAAATGTAAAATACTGATTTGTTTTACTGAGATACACTTTTATGCAAAAATAACTTGATTTCGGCGCTATATCATCATTATCAACCAGGGTCAATCCATTACTGGATGAAGGTCTCCCTTAGTACCTTACATAATATAGTGAACATTACAAAACCGGACATGGAAATTTTACAAAGTGGGTCCAAAGTCTAACATTTAATTAATAAATTATATAATTATAATAAATAATAATTTAAAAAAATAATTAAACAAATAATTAATCAAATAATACTTATGACTTCAGTGGGTCTATTCTATACTTATCGAACACTAAATTGATAAATAGTATCAAACTTAGGGTAGGTTTGTATCACAATATTAGCACTTATTGTAACAATTACACGAAGCCGGTTTTTATTGTTGCAATAAGTGCGATATTTTAACAGCAGCAAGATAGGTGCTGTTAAAATATAGCACTTATTGCAACAATAAAAACCGGCTTCGTGTAATTGTTACAATAAGTGCTAATATTTTGATACAAACCTACCCTAAGTTTGATAATATTTTTCACTTTATCACTTTAGCGGTCGATAAGCATAGAATAGACCCACTGGTTGCTTAAACAGGGGCGGCAGAAGTTTAAGCTAGATTTCAATGTGGAAGCATTGTGTATTAAGGTCCCCAGTTCTTCGCTTTCACGTATACAAGGACGTGCCAATCGGGGGTGTTTGAGGTACGAAACACCCGGGCGGCAGGATTTAAGGGGCTGAAAAAATCCCAAGAACCAGTCACCAGAAAATGAACTCAGTCATTAAAGCATAATATTTCAAGAAAATACAATTTGTGACGTGAGCTTGATTCACGCATAGAATAAAGTCGCATGAGGCACAATTTTCTTCCTTGTCATTGAAGATTATTTTATAAATTTAGACTTCCGTGCTCCATCGATACATATTGATCGTTTCAATTCGCTTTTTATTATGATTCAGAATGTTCCATTATGTAATAGGTAAAAATAAATATGTCATAATTTTTGTTATGAATATTTTGATGAAAATAAAATAATTTTTCAACTTTTCTTTGAATTTTGACATATTTTCACTTAACAAATAATTTATAATTGGGGGGGGGGGGACACCCTTACACGTACATCCGCTGAACTCGATGTAGTCGTTTAGTGCCTCTTGGGTACCACTGTATGACTACATTTATACACCCAAGCGTCGCATCGCGTACTCCTGTCCGCCTCTTAATACATTAGTTTAATTTTTAGTATTTCCGCGTTATGCCCAACATGCTCCATTCCATGCCACGTTGCACTACTAACAGTTTTTGGAGTCTTTTTAATTGTCTATGTTTGACATGCATACGTCAGTACTGGTAGCACACGTTAGTTGAACATTACGGTTTAGGCACAACGGGGAGTTAATTTTGAAGGTACTATTCGGGCGCCCAAATGTGGTTCATGCCAGTTTGATTCTGCCGGTAATTTTGTCTAACATGCCACCGTCACAAGTTCTAGATACTATTTACTTACTTAAGCTGGCGATACAGATAGTTAGATCAATAGCTGACTGCAAAACCATCATCCAGCATTCTTTACTCCAAAGTCACTCCTACACTCTTCCTCTCCGCGTCCATCCTAACGTTGTATTAAATATATGTCGGTATCTTCCGTAGGGCTGAGTACGTAATCAACTATAGTTTATTCATACACCTAACGGAGGGCTCTAGATTAATAATGTCCAAAAACGTTACAATCCCGTGTGACTCTTCTCGTCTTCAAGATGTTAAGTACCATGGGCTTAATTGCTCAAAGAGCTCACCATTATTACGGATGCGCTGTATTTTTATTCTGCTTTAACCGGCCCAAGTATTCTTCGTCTACCTATGTATATTAGGCTCTTCATATATACATATTATATATACCTATATATGTACCATTGTTTAATAATATATCAACGGGATTTTCACGTATGCTCTGTATAGCGACAGACAAGCTCAATTCAGTGATAATGATGTCGGATTGATGAATTTTCAATTAAATAAAAATACCACAAACTATAACGATGACATATTTTGTTACGTATAAATTGTACGTGAAAAATTTCACCGTGACACAGTTCGTCGTGAGCTTTCTTATCGAAAAGAGATGACGGTATACTATACGGTCTCCAATTTTATTAAATTCAATGATCATTAATTCAATTTTCATAACTGATTTGGCAAATTTTATGAATTCAAGAATGAAAACCTAACCTAACCTAACAAAATAATCCAGTATACTATTTTAACTTTTTTTGATAGTGGCTTCCTATAAAGTGTAAACTGACAAGAACCGTGTTTTATTTAGACATGAATTTTATGTCAGTACTATACGACTAAAAGAGGTTGGACGGTCTTTAATATACGGCCATATATTTCTGATACAACATTTCACGGTGAAGTGTGATACGGCGAACTGCATACGTACACGTTTCCGGGTACGGACATTTTTACGATGCGTTAAAAATTTATCTACAAAGTAATATGATATAATATACATATTTTGTTCATATATAGTATCTATGTAGGTACTAAATCTCATAAAAAGTTAAAAAAAAAAACAAAAAATTATTATTCTTGACAATTTTATGCTAACTTTTAATGGAAAATCATAATTATTAAATTAAGTCTAGTTATATTTTATTTCTAACACACGTTGTTATTAAAATAAATAATGTTGATCATATTCTATAGATTAAAACGATGTGTATATAAGTTACAGCTACATTCATATTTTCTACAAACTGATAAGTAAATAGTGTGTAACTACGGGTTTAGTAAAAGCTTAATTTATACCAATATGCATCGCGCTATTTTTTGTACTCAAATCATTAGCAACAAAATAGAATAGTTTCAAAGAAAAAAACATTTTCCATTTCCAGATAAAATTGCCATACATAGTAAAAAAAACATTCAAAGGAAAATAGGTTTTCAACAGTGACGTCATAACGAGGCCATTGAATTTTTCATTGCTACTATTATTATTTAATTGAGCATACCTGAAGTTGAAACAGTTCGTGAAAATTCCCTTTCATGTTGGAAACAATTACAAAAGGAATGTTATAATAATTATTATTCCAACTTTGAACTTACTATGTAGAAGTGTGGGAGTTTTTTCTTTATTTACAATGCCTACTGATGATTTGGAGATAACTTGAATTAGATTCCTCGAATCGCTACATTTATAAGAATTTATTTCATACCCTACTTCCCTTTACGTTTCCAGGTACCCAATGAATAATTTATTACAAACACGAAATGGTATATACATTGTGAAAATATTAACACGCCTAAATATTTTCAAGTGCATAAAAATTAATTCATAAAATATGTAATAATTGTAACATTATTTTATTAAGTTTACTCAAATAATACAACACACAAGTAAATAATTACAAGATAAAAAGAACTTTTTATATACTTACCATGTTTTTAAATTTTCTGTTGAATCATATAAACTTGCCAATTCTATGTATAAATAAATATAGAATACTAAAATGTGATTTTGACATTATTCATATTGATTTCCATAGTAACGCATGCATATATTAATAATTTAGTTGCTAGGACTCACTTAGCAACCAATAAATTTTACTTTTAACGATTTTTTTACGAAACATACAAAACAGAATTGACTGAAAATAAATTCAGTTCTGCTTAAAGATGGCCAAAAGTATTAAAAAATGTATTCCCGTCGTGTTCTGATATATTCTAAAAGTTTCAAATGTCTAGCTAGTTGGGAAGTTAGTTAAAAATCTAGGACAAACAAAAATACGAGCTAATAAAAACATGGTAAAAAATCATCACCAACAGTCGGGGTTCATCCACTACCCCAAGCTCATTACAACCTTTTCGATCCCTATTGATAGATGTTTCAGATCAGCGGGTAGTAGCTTATTTTTGGATATCTTATATCAGGATTGGCGAACCTTTTTACCTACGCGTGCCAAAATTTCCCAAATATTATTTTTTGACTGTCTGGCTTGCCGAACAGTTTTTACAGGGAAAAAATAGTTTAAGAATTCTTTTAAAGAGTTTAAAAATATATATTTTAGCACTAGAATATTACTGTATTACTTAATTTGGTTCTTTACTCACAATTTGACGTCAGAATTTCTCTGGTCAGATGAGGCATTCGGTCGCTATAGTGGTCTCAAGAATTAAATTATAATGATTATAAATCGATCAAAATCAGTAGTTCGTGGCGTGGCGTGGCTTCCCCAGCCGCCCGTTGAGGTCAGTGTGATAATGTTATGTGTGATGCATAAAATCTAAGGACCGACTTATGCAATTAAAATTTTAATGTAATGCTTATTCTTGAAGAGTATCTGCCTGATTTTTTTATACAATGCGATCTGTCATTTATGCTTGAATTTCGTCGTTTCCGTTTGCGCATCGATTGGTAAATATTATTGGTAAAAATATTAATAAAAACCCAAGAAAATACGCTAGGCTATGTCGTTGCTATTTTTTAATATTATAAAACATATAGGTAGGTCAGTATTTTTTTGTATTTTTAAAAAATATATTATATCAATGGTTTTTCTCTTCAACATAAAACATTCACGTGCCATGCAAAATCATCTCGCGTGCCGTAGATTAGCCATCACTGTCTTATACTGTATGACTGCACTTGTCTAGCTCCAATCTACTCGACAAGTAACATTCCGCCCCATTGCCATTTCACCAGTTTGTCGAAGGTAGCTCAATTGTAAAATATATAATATAATGTATGTTCAACAAAGAATAACTCAACAAATTATTCGTTGAATAAAAAAAATAGTCGTTCACAAATGAAAATTATGTAAAATAAGTTTTATAGTAATATATTGCGTATTATTATAATTATAATTAACTCTAATAAGCTTAATTAGATAATATAATATATGTGGGGTTACTGCAAATGTTGATAAGTTTCTAAATCATGTTACGGAGTACCTAATTGCAATTAGAAAGTTTGATATACCTACCCTCTAAAATCAATCATAATGCTAATTTATTTGTGCTATATGTACATGTTCTATATTATATCAGATGACCTTATTTTTTTTCCTAACATACATTTTTTTATATATAGACACATACTTAGGTAGTTATTTATGTCTAATTATCTAAATGATCGATTTACCAACTTTTGGCAGCAACCCCATGAATATGAGAGTAATTTTGGACGTATCTACCTGTAAGCATCTTTCGATTGCACTCAGCGAGAAATAATGTTTGTTTGAATATATAAATTAAATATTCTAGAACTGCTACTTATTTTTGTCTAAGATTGAAATCCGGGATCATTGTATTCACAAAATATCTCAGATAGTTTTATTTTCTCAACGGCAACAACATTTTTTTATAAAAAAGAAATATTCTCGGCTTCGAAAATAACATGAAGTGGTGTAAATAGATTTTTATTTAGGCATATTCAGTCGTACATAATCATTGGACCGGAATCATAAATTAAATATATCATAAATCAATACTAAAATTTATGCTATTAGTAATTATTATTGTATTATTCTTTTTCTTCTCATTCTTCTAAACTCTATTTATTTAGATGTTTTAGACGTCTGAGAATTTGTGTGTGAGGAACTCAACACCAAGGGGTGAAGGGTGGAATTAGGCTGCGGAGATCCGACAATAGTCCAAAATTAACTTTGTCAGTCGCACTTATGTATTTTCATTGAACTTGAAAATGGAAAAAAAAACTAATTGCAGATAATCTTAGTTAGTTTTTAAAATTTAATTAAAATAATATTAGAATAATATTTTTTACCTATTATGGTTTAGTTTAGGCAGGGTTTAATTACATTTTAAAAACTAACCTATGCCATCTGCAATTTGTATTCTAAGTTCAATGAAAATAAAACAATTTAATATGACCAACAAAGTGTGCATTATTTTTGTCGGATCTCCACAGTCTACCTCTACTATTATAGTTAAGTTTAAGTAAGTTTAATTGATTTTTAGAACCATTCGCAATTTGTATTCTTAGTTCAATGAAAACAAATAAGTATGATTAACAAAGTTTAGTGTACACTATTGATATCGGATATTAATACCTAGGTATCTCAACATTCTCAACCAGTCACCACTAATTTCACCTTTCTTTTTATATATTTTGGGAGCTCTATATGAAGCTGACGTCGAGAAGACTTCTGTGCAATCCGATTCCGGATTCAAGTTTTGTCCACCCCTTTTACGTGTACATTCCAGAATTATTGCCATCTGACCACATCGTCAACTTCGAAAATTCCCCAATCTATTAATTTTATATCCTATTACTGAACCCGTCCCATACCGCAAATCATAATAAACAGATCCTGGCCTTCGGCCCAGTACCATAGCTGCTCCGTATTCCTAGAGAATGATTGAATTATATCGTCCTTGTACCTACTTGTGTAGTCCTCAGCACCTCAAATATTCTTAAATTAATCACGCACATCAGGATATAATAGGTTAATAAGACAGCGTAAGACAGTGGTTTCCAAACATTATGTTACTACGCCTCCCTTTTAAAATACAAAAATGAAAAAAAAACATGGTTTTACTATTTATATTAATCTTTAAATTAATTCGTTTTTAATGCGACGAATGTGCTTGTTTATTAGCACTATCAATTTCAATAGTAGTCAATCCAAATACATTATCGTTCATTGACAAATGGATTCTACCATGGGCCCCACATCTTAAAGCGGGCTCCCAGGCCAGAATCTTTGGTGGGCCCACCTACGTATCGCTGAGGTTAAGGGCAGTGTGGTGCTCGAATGTAGTGTTTCCTAAATTATACACATATTTAAAATACTTATTAGTTCTGAAACAAAGTAGCGCCGCAGGCGACTTTTTTTGCTACCTATTAATAAAATAATGTGAAAAGTGCATTAGCCAACTAACCAAGAACTCAGCAAATAGATTTTTATTTGCTTCAATATATCTGGCGTAGAAATCATTTAAAAGAGGAAACATGGTGAACTTATTTCTTTTGTAATTTTGATTTCCAAAGCTCCATTTTTTATGAATGCCTTCACTTAGTCTCTTTAAATCAGTGAATGCATTAGTGGTCCTTGCATTGGTTTATTCACTCAATTTTTAAAAAAATTCCAGCGCAATAGTCGCATTGGTCGCAGCCACAATAGTATAGAAGTGAGGTACTATAAAATTAGACTCTATATTTTCAGACAGGTTTGCAAACCACCTTTTATAGGACAGTTTTTTGTGTAGTTTATAACTAGCGGCTGTTTTATAAACTATGCATTTGCAAACTGCAAACCTGTGGCTACATTAATTGTGTTAAACTTTTCGCGCCTCCCTTTGCACCACTCCGCGCCTCCCAGTTTGGAAATCGCTGGCGTAATAGGTTTTAAATACTATTTTGAAAGGGGCTTTTCTCAGAATATTTTTGTGTATTCTATCTTTATTTATATGTTAAAACTCCTTATAAAATATTCAAATCCTCCACAAGTATCCTCTCAGTAAAACCAAGACTTGACCTTTTTAAAAAACACTTGCTGTCCATATCTCGTCCATGCCCTTTTACTTCTTTATGGCTAAAGAAAACCTAAAAATAAAATTTGTACATCACAGCTTCTTTAAAATAGATAATAATTCGAGAATGAAAAAAGTTCTAGTAAATTTATATAATACATTAACAATCTATCTCGGGCAAAAACATCGAAGGAAACCTTCCCTATATAGGTAGACGGAGCAACTAAAATATTGATGATAAATTATTTATCTGAGAGACATTTTTGACTGTGGATTCATTTTAAGTAAACTTCATATAAGTAACTGTAATAATTTCAACATAATTTTAGATTCATTTAACGTCTACTCCATACATACATTGTTACAGAAATCCAAGATAAACACTAAATGGGTAGTTAATAATTGTTTTATTGAATACTATATACATTATACACACACGATGTGGGTCCCAGGTTCGAATCCTGGGTCTGGCAATTACACATATTGTTTTTCAATTTGTATATGAGTCAGAGTATGGACCTTATAGGTTGAACATTTCTGTTGATAGTGAATTTAGCTAAAAGAGATTCACACATAACAATACAAGGTTACATTGACCGCACTGACCTTCATCAACAAAACATGAGAGACAAAAATAATCCTACCAGCATAATATTGTAATATTATTAGTATTCAATCGGTTGAGTATATACAAAGGCATCAATATTAAATATAATATTACCTATAGGCTATAAACGTACGTAAATGTTAATATTATGTTAAAATTAGTAATATTATGTTATGATTATGGTGTACCACATACTATTATTGTAATTTGAACATAATTCGGCTTAAGAGGTCAGTGACGGCTTGTGAATCTTGACCATTCATATGGCATTATTTTTCATACAATAATAATAAGTTACCACGATCAATCAATTTCTTTTTAATTATATATTTTCTATAATACATTATAGGTACCTAATAAATTTTGAATTTATATTATATTTTATTTTATTTAAAAGAATATATAGCCAGCTATGTTTTATCCAAATTTTAGGATAATATCCTTCATAGAAAATAGTTAGACTTTTAGCTTGAGAACTGATGTGCACAGATGAAATGTGATCATGCATGGCCGATGGGATCAGTCAATTAGTAATAACAATAACACATATTTTTGTGGGTACCAAAAATAACTAATTAATGAAATAATAAGATAATATACCTAATAAAGTAACAATGGGGAAGTAATTGCAAAAATTCAATTAAAAAAATATATAATGAGGTTTAAGAATCGACACATCGTAAGTGGCAAAATAACAACTTTACAGGAGAAGGAAAAAGCTCGCCAACACACGTGTTTGATATTTTGATTTTACAAATCAATATTTTTCTATCTATAGCGAATGAATGTATGTAGTATGAGGATTACTCACATGCATCTAATATACCTACATTATGCATCTCTACATTGTTGGCGGCAAACAAAATTATGCATTTACAAGTTATCATTGGTTTTATAGTAGATATGAGATATCGTTTCAAATGTTTTTATGAGTTAAATATTTCTTTAAGAATTTTCAGGTTTAGTCGGTAGATGCCGATACTACCGATATATTCAATAAGTATATTTTGAACAAAATATCACTACGAGGTGTCATTTCTTAACCCTCTAAAATTATATTTAAAAAAAAAACTCAATAATTAAATACTAAGCTACCAAAATTCCAAATCCAAATTCTTTTTTTTTTCGTTTATATTATATACAGTATTTCTATCCATACTATGGTCAAAAATAAATGTAATTATGAATGATACCGTTTACAGACCCTAATTACTATAGTTATTTAAAGAGTTATATAGTTTCAAACATTTAACCTACACAAAAATCACTCTCCTAAACAAACGTCCAAACAACAATTCGAATAATAATATAAATATAATATTAAGTAACACTATTAATATAGTAAATGATGCAATTGGTATTTAAGGTGTCTCATAATAGTTATAATATAACAAAATTAAAACATTATATCCGATAAGTATGTACGTTAGCAAGCAATGAAATTTAAAATTGAATTTTTTTCACCCTCGCGGTAAAATATCTTGTTCATTTATTATTACATTTTGTTCCCTGCTGGTAATATTGCACTTTTTAATCATTCGTTAACTAGACCATCAAAGGAAAAAAGCGTTATTACATTCCATTTTATCGCTTGATGAGAAATATTTTTTCATCGTTACGCGCGGAAAAGATTTTTTCTAAATGGTAAATAAACATTCACTCACTCAACAAAGTTTATATTAACATTAAAAAATATTTTAATGTTACCCTTAGCCATTATTCATAACCACTTTATTTAATATTAAATTTTTTAATTTATATTTTGAAAACATCAAAGTTTGTATCTCAAACGAATTAATTATGGGCGACAATTAATTATTGTAGATGAGTAGTAAAACCTTTTTTGTCAGTCAAAAATGTGTAGTATTTTTAACTTATTATTAATAACGCATGGTCACACTATTTCCAAGTTGTTGTAGGTACTTGAGATTTGTTAGTTATACGTTAATCGTGTTGAATTCAAATAAGTATATGCGATGTTGGGGTAGATTAGAATTCCGGGTAGCAAAGACTACTGCAGATTGTTAAAATAAGGCAATGGCTAGTGGAAATAAGTCAAAACTTAATCGTTATTTGTGAAAACTGATAACAATTCAAAAAAGTATATTTTTCATTACAAGTAGAAACCGGGTGACGCAATGTCTATGGGTGGTATCACCATAACGAGATTGCTCGCACGAGCAGATAGCCCATGAAGCTTATTCGGGCGCTTGATTAGTATTTTATAAACCTGACCTCTCAGTGTGCCTAAAGCGTTAAACGTTCAACCAACATGGGCTACCGGTGCTTTATGGATAATATGAAATTAAACCCTTATAGTAAGATACATGCAAAAGTAGTCCAACGTGGAATGGAAATGTACATATTGGGTATAACGCGGAAAAACTACAAGATAAACCAATATATAAGGAAATGAACAGTACTAAAAGATGTAATAGAGATCACCAAGCGAATACAATGGCAATGGGATGATACAACGATAACTGCTCAACCTATGCAGTCATAATAATAATGTATTGACATACAATGTGCACTAAACGACGAGCACATACGTTTACAATAAACACACATCCTAAGAAATAAAAAGCATATAGTATATATATACCACAAAATGTATTATTTACACTTTACAAAAAATACATAAGTACATAAATCAAAATTGGGTACCTATGTTATGTATTTACGTTTACTTAAATATTGTGAAGGTCATAGTTATTATAAATCAACCAAGCCCAACCCACCATTAACATTTACTTAGACGAACATTTAAAATTTCATTCCGAAATTAATTCCCTTCGTACCTAATGCCATTTATCTTCCCTAGGGAGTCGCTAAGTAGTACTCAGACCCCGTAATAAAAAATACTAATATTGCATACTTCGTTCACAGATAGACTACATAATTATTATTTTGATGGAGGGGGTGACATTGATTTGGAAATACAGGATTTTGTCATCAATAATATTATAAATTTGGCATGACGTCATTTTAATACCTACCTACTTAATATTTTGATATTACTATTTTTTTATTAAACTACGAAGATTCAGCCGAGGCTTATTTAGCTGTAAATTGATATAGGTTTTGATAATAAAAACAACAACAAAAATACATATTTTCTACTGTTTCATGTGAGCTTGAACCATGCAGTATTATAATTTATTTATACTTGCAGATTACATTCTCTCCGAAATATTTTGATATATAAAATGGTTTGATGTTTGGCTGAGCTATAAACATCTTAATGTCAAGTAGTAGTTGATAATTTTAACTTTTCAAATTATCAATGAGCCCTCGTCATTGACTGCAATACTTAAGTAAGACATTGCACGAACGTAAAATAAATAAATAATGAAAATATGTTAATTATTTGGTTTAATAAAAAATGTCATGGTCAATATACGGGTGGTGAGAGTCTTGTGGGCAGACAAAAGATGTATGAATTCATCATCAGTACACATTCAAGGCAGACTCTCCGTTATCTTCATTCCCATTTTTTTAACTTTCTTCTTTGAGCACTACGGTGTATGGTTATAGCATCAGTCCCGTGCGGCTCCGATTCGGGACGGTACGAGCACTTAAAATAACTTCTTTCAGAAACATTTATAGCGTCATGGAAGGCGACCGTCGATATCCACGGCTGTACATACATGGCGGGTGGTGGTGGGAAAACAAGGTAGTACGCACGGAAGATGGCTATATTGGGAAACTCATAGGGTACTGTTCGGTTAAAGCGGATACAGCGGAAAACGCATTTTGAAAATAGCCGATAAACTGGATTATTTGTTAGGTTAACCTAACCAAACTTAACCTAACCTAACCTAACCCAACCTAACCTAACCTAAACTCACCCAAACTAACAAATAATCCAGTTTATCGGCTATTTTCAAAATGCGTTTTCCGCTGTATTTGGTCAGGCCGAAGGTCGGAGAAAATGAGGAAAAGTTTCATCTAGATATACGGACCAAATCAAGTAGGTAGGTACCTACCTAAAGATCAAATTAATTTTGATTTTAGATTAAGATTAAGATATTTGGTAAGTTAAATATAATTAATAAGTATATTATATTTTACATAAAACTGGTGGGGGGGCTCTGCCGCCCAAATAGATAGAAATAAATACGATAATAACAATTAATCATCCCTATATAATTTGGAAATATCTTAGAAATATATCTTTCAAAATCTTGTAAAAAAAAGTGCCGTGATTATAGTAGTCAATATTAACGAAATTTTAGAAACGTTTCAGTTGCATGATTATTAATTAATTTAGTCGTAATTAGATGGGGTACAGGTGGCCAATCTGTTAAAGAACATTTATCGGAATGCAAGTTCGTGTTCTGACCAGTGAAAAAATCAAGATTTTTTATAATACGTATGTCTCTGAGGTGTTTCCAATTAATGTAAGTAGATCTGTTCAATAAAGAGTGTTACACTGTGGTACGAGTGTTGAAAATAATTTATTAAACAAATAATTAATCATTTATTTGTAAGAATAATTACGATGTCATTTTCTGTGATTATAAATTGTGAAAGACGTTTAAAATAATAGGATTATACCAACTTAATTAGTTACTATATTTAATTGCTTATTTTTAAATATAATACAACATTATGTAATATATATATATTTGTTAACTTACTGTCAATCCTTAGGTAAAAGCCATTATATAAAATTTAATAAAACGGTTAGTAATATTATAATGCAGTTTTTATAATTAATTATTTATTTAGAATGTGAAATAAAAATATTTCAGTAATTCAGTTAACCAGTAAGTATGACGACAATATAGAAATGGGTTTGGGTCGAAATCCCGAAGGCCGGAATCCCGAAGGCCGAAATCCCGAATGCTGAAATCCCGAATGGCCGAAATCCCGAAAGCCTAAATCCCGAAAGCCGAAATCCCGAAAGTCGAAATCCTGAATACCGAAATCTCGAACGCTGAAATCCCGAATGGTCAGAATTCCGAAGGCTGAAATCCCGAAAAATAAAAAAATACAAACAGCAATAATTGCGCAATCTTGAATTGTACATTTTTTACAAGAGAGACAAAACAATCATTTTTGTGGAAAATGGGTTTCTGTCTCTTGTAAAATTTGCGCAATTCAAGATAAGTGTTAAGATAACGCGAGAGACAAACACCCATTTTCAACAAAAAATGGTTTTTTGTCTCTATTGTAAAAAATGCGCAATTATTGCTGTTTGTATTTTTTTTTATTTTTTGGGATTTCGGCCTCCTGGATTCCGGCCATTTGGGATTTCAGCATTCGGGATTTCGGCCATTCGGGATTTCAGCATTCGGGATTTCGGCCTTCGGGATTACGGCCTTCGGGATTTCGTCCGGCACCCTATAGAAATATGCACATAAAGAAAACCGCAAGTGCTGACATAAAATATCTTTGTTATAAAAAGTTCTCACTATATTGCCACCGTTAGAGCCTTACATACATGCCAAAGAGTTTTCTTCAGTTTAGTGAATGGCAGAAAGTATTTTAAAATGTTTTAAGTTATAACCATCTTGCAATTTCTGATTCCATGGTTGGGGGTTGGTATCGATATAATCTAAAATTACCTACCCTGTTTGTAAATACGCTCTCTAAGTTTAGTATAGCAACAGTCGCCCCGCCACAGGGCCTATAGGCCTACAGGGAGCGCTTAGCTACGGGAAACTTCAGCTTTTAACGGAACACATTAAGTCTACCGAGCAAAACTGGTTCGTTAGGCTTCGTTAAGGTCAGGCATCTCAGAGTGGGGAGATTGAACGACATAAGTAAAATGGTTTGGGCGGGAAGTTAGTCCTCCATTGCTTTTTCGAACCAAAACTTTGTTATACAGGCACTCAAGCACGCCAACTTTTCCACTCGACCTCCTGACAAGGGAACCCACTTAAACGGTTCCCATATAATTCCACTTTTTGCATATCCACCAGTGGGAAACTTCTCGAGCTTGAAAGTAAACATAATAATATGGATATTTATTTTTAGCACACATTATAGTAGCCCTTTGTTTGTCGTTTTAATTAGGAGGGCTTTACGGAAACACAAGTTAAATTTTACTCTCAAAATTGTTAGTATTAAAAATATCACTATCATGTTTTTTGCGAGTCGTCCATATATAACGGAGGAGTGTTGATATAATGTTATGATTTCTAACGAAGGGGTTTGTGTAAAATGTGACGTCACAATTATCATCATATACACAAAGTTATATTATACTATATATGATATTTAAGTGTTTCCCAAATTACGTTTACGTTTGATTACTACTGTTGATAGTAGGTACATAGGGAATATTATTTTCTTAGAAGGGCATCAAAGGGTCTTAAAACTGACTCTGAAAGGGAACGTTAATAAAATATAAGTATGTCTCTGAGCCTGAGGGTACATGCATCTTATAAGTTTGAGAAATACAGATATATTTATTTTAATATGTACATTAACTATAAACAACTATTAACTAACTATAACCATATTTATAAAGAAAATGACAATGAAGTCGAGATAGAATGAAGAATCCACTTTATGGAAGTGAAACGATTGCGTCATGGTTTATGGAAATACAGACTAGAGAGCTTAGGGTATATGGTTCGTCAAACACTACAGCTAAACGTTGTGTTAAATCGAAGGTCACCGTTTCATTTCATGGACTGTTTTGATATAGGGGTTTAATGCGGGAATGACTGATGCACACCGTACAGATGTGTAATACAGGTGAGATGCCGCAAATGTATCAACCACAATGGCATCGGACACCATGCATCCAGTGACATCCCTAATAAAAATGCTGCTCTTAAGTAGACTTAGAATCCCGTCTCCATTCATTTTTATTTTCAAATTATCTGTAAATTCCTTAAGTTCCTACATATATAGGTACATTTTATTGAAGTTATACCTACTTCTTTTGGGGCGTTTGGTAGAGAGTGAAATTGAGAGCCGTTACGAAAGTAATTGACAGTATGAAGTTAGTTGCGAATCAGTCAGCTGTATACAAACGCAAGTTGCCTAGGCAACGAATTTATTATTGTTGGCCAAAATAAAATAAAAACAACGAGAAATAATTATATAATTTATTTAGTGATATAAGTTAAAGTGTATATAAATAAACCAGCGGCACTCCAATAAGCGGCCCTTCTTTATTCTAGTTTTTGCATTGTCGAAGACTAACGCGGAAAATTGTCGGCACTATCGATTGCGAAAAAAATCTGAAAATGCAGCTCAACCTCAACCAGGAGTTTCTGTACGAATTCAAAAAGCCATAACAGCAGTATAATACATGTGACTTTATACGAAAGAAAAATATTAAAATGGCTTTGAATGAAAATTATTAGTCATTAAATCACGGATCTTCTACGTTTGATAATAAATTTTTCATACAACATTGCAAACTGCTCCACTAACATCAACGGACAATCAACTGTTTTGAGCCCAGAAAAAACCACCAACTAATTTTATTGACACGTGATAAATACATCAAGTGGACCAAAAATCATATTTGCCATACAGCGGTTATAATCGATTCAGAAGTGCCCATGATGAATAAAAAAAATCTCCAATAATTCATTTGGACATGCGTATTCCGTATATCGTCGCCGTCAAGAAAGAACTTACCAACCAACAAAAGTAAAATCATGAGATAACAGGCTTTTAAACTTTTTGAAAATTTAAAATTGCTCTAATTAGAGAACAAAGACACATAGAACGAAACAGTTTTTTTTTGTTAGATTGTTTATTTTTGTATTCATGTAAATTACATCTAAAATATGTAACCTTCAGTAGAAAAAAGTCGAGAAAAACTGTTTTTCGTACTTGGTTAGTTTTTTCACACGCATTGAATGTATGACGTTATTCAAATTGATAGTTTTTTTTATCTTATATCAATAAAATACATTAGAAAGGAATAGTATACTGTATTTAACTAAAATAATCTTGCCCATTGTTCCTCTTATACATAGACCTTATTCACATTAACAATTTATTCTTCTTCTGATTTGATTTCATTCATCACAATATCATTCTGAGGAACATTTAAACAAAAAAACGACTCAAATGGACTAGTGCAAAACTTAAATCCATTATAATTATAATTTAAATTCAAAATCCATCAAGTACCTTCAGTCGATAGTATTAATATAATAACACACAGTCAAATTGTAGACGCATATTTTTTTTGAGAGTTTTCAAACTGAGAAGGGAGTCCGTCAGGGATGTGTTTTATCTCCCTAGTCATTCAATAATATGGAGGGCATACAATGCGGAAAGCCCTAGCAATGGCAAGGCGGAATAAAAATTAGTGGCCAGAAAATAAACAACTTAAGATTCGCATAAAATACCACTGAAATTGCTGCTGAACTCACAGAGCTGCTACGGAAAAGGAAGAGAGTCGCAAATACGGCCTCCTTATTAATATGAATACGAGTAATAATACAAAGTCAATGGTTGTCGATCGGGCTAACCTTCTACCAACAGCAAGTAGGTACCTAACATTCCAAAACTTAGAAATAGTGGACGAGTTTGTACCTATATCTGGGATCGACCATTAGTGGAAAAGGCGAATCTGAAGTAGAAATAAGAAGACGCACACAGATTGCGAAAAATGCGATGACACGTCTTACCACTATAATAATATGGAAGGATCTGGGAATTTCAATTCCCACAAAAATGATGCTTGTCAAATATTAATGTTCTCCATAATTGTTATACGGTGGCGAATCATGTACACTGAAGACAAAGGAGCGGAAGGTAATTGATGCCTTCGAGATGTGGTGTTGGCACCGGATGCATCGTATTTCTTGGACAAGCACAGTACGAACCAGTTAATCATCCAGATACTGCAAAATGAACGGCTCTTAAAAATATTTCTGATATGCATGCTGCAGTTTTTTGGAAAAAATTGTCCGGCGCAGACTAGACAACCTGGAGAGAATGGTGGTTTTGGGTGGCCTCCAGAGAAGAGCTGGAGTGACCAAATAAAGGAGCTAACTAGGGGGCACCATTCATTCTGCTCTGAGAGAAGCGGAATACCGAGAGGGATGGAAAGTCTTGGTAGTTCAAAGGATGACGAAATTCAAAGGTGATCACGATCCTCAGCCATGATGAAAATAACCGCTAAAATACATAACACGGAACTGACAAGACGTGGCAGATGTGTCACCAATTAGTGTTGCTAATAGGGAAAAATACGCATGGAAGAACTCACCAAAGTACTTTGGTGACTTTTTCCATAACATAAATATCTTTTTTTTTGTAGTTGGTGAATATTTTGTTTTTGTAACTTTTAATTTAAAACGTATAGTTAGAATTTTGGTGATTTTTAAGATAGAGTTTTTGAAGATAGAGTTAAAAATTGCAAGTTTGCCTGTATAAATAACTCATTTTGAGCAAAAACTGTATTTGGTGAGGGCGACGATACGATAGGTTGTGGTTCAAAGACGATTTAAAACGTCCATCTTCTGGACATGAAGAAATTTTAACCAAGATTATACCTAATATATCTGAAGTAAATATTTAACTATACACCACATGCGTTCAAGCTTTAAATAAAAATAATATACTATTGATGTCAATGTACAATGGTTTCAAATTGCCAGAAATACCTCATGATCTACCAGCGTTGGATTTAATTTCTGAAAGAGTTACGTATTCCTTTCATGCAAATAAGAAGACTGAGACATGTGAATGGTCAATACGGTAGATATTTATTTTATCGTATTTTCTACTTATTTGTTTTGTTTTTGTTTTGTTACGCCAAAGAAGCATAACTTCTAACGCGCGTACAAAAGTACACGCACCGATTTTTTATTTATTTTCGGCTGCCTTGTACAAATACATAAAAAATCTTTAATATTACATAGAATACCAACCATCTACTAACTGATTAGAGCATTTCCACGAAACCTACTCTCACACAGTGGTGGTTTTAGGTACGTGGAAGTCTGTGACGCTGACATGTTTGCAGGCACCCCTGAGAAAATTTTCCTGAGAAAAAATGCGATAGACCGCCATTATATCATGTATTAATAACAATAGGATAATAATTATGTTGTCAGGATTTTTAATGGTTCGACTATTTTTTAAACCAAAGATGTCGATACTTTTGAAGCTTTATAGAAAAAAATCGTCACTGCTCTCAAAAGTTGTAATATTTGTATTCGTACTTTCATTCGCCGCCCATTATAATGTACCGCGCATATGTAACGCATGGCCTGCCTACTCCCACGGGACGTCACTGAATGCATCTGCTTTTTCTCCAAGGTGGATATTATCCGTCGATACATTTTTCTCTAACACCCTACAAAACCCGAGTTTTATGATGGTAAATGAATAATATAACCGCATAAGTGACAAATTTATATCAAAATGTCCTTGTACCTCATTGGATAACAACCTCAGTGGCGCACCCAGGATTTAATATTGGGGGGGCCCAAGGAGGAGAATGTAAATTAGTCCCATAGGATCTTTTTTTCTTCACAGCCTAATTTCTCGTTTATTGGTCTTTTGTCTATTGCACTCGGTGTACCTACACCATGGTCCTCACATTCTGAAACGGGCCCTCAGGCTACGATATTTGGCGGGCCCCCTACCTACCGCTAAGATTAAAGGCAGTGTGAAACACTACATTAACGTTCTTCAAATTGTGTTTCAGTTCAAATTAAGGGTACTTATACAGTGAATTATTGGCGATTTTTAATACATCTTCTTTAATAATGGAGCTGTCGAGTATCGACACATAATAATCAAAAAATATATTGCACAATTATATAAGTAGATAATTGAAAATGTTCATGGCCAAGGTAATTTATGATGTGTGTTTATCTCTCTTATCTGGTCAACCCGACACGCCGGCCCCCCCACAGCCCGGGCCCCCAGGCTGGAGCTCTGTCAGCCCTCCCCAGCCATGACCTACACCACTCCGGCATTCGGGTGGACACCGAGAAATTTTTGACAGTTCCATAAGGATTGTGTTTCTAAAAAAACCTGACATTAGTGTTTCGAAATTTTTATGTTAGAAATTAAAATCTAAGAAATTTTCTAAAAAGGGTGCTGGAGAATCATTACAAATCATTTTTTGCCGTGTCTTTATTTGTCTAAGCCCAAAGGTATAGTTTATTGGCTTTCAATTTCAATGTTTAAAATCATTCTGATAATTTTCATTTTTGGGGGGTGCCAGGGCCCCTTGCCCCCCCCCCTGGGTGCGCCACTAAACAACCTTGATATAAACATTAAAATAAAAAACTTTCTACTTTTAAATAGATCAAATATAATGAAGGACTTATTATCCGGAACCTGTCCCAAAACCACCAACTCGAAATTAAAATGAACTCTTTATAATTGCGTAGGGGGGTTTAAATTTTTAATGGGAAAAGTGTGAGGAGTGGGGAGAAATTCTGATTTAAAATGATAAAATAAATGTTATAAAATTATTTTGATCTTTTTTGAAGACTTTTTAAGATGTTATTCCTTTTTTGTCTAAAATATTTTTTTTTTCCGACCATGTACGATCCTGATAGGATCATAATATGGGCCTCCACAGGGTGGAGGTTTGTATTAACAGATTTTGTTTTTTACGAGAAATGGATGTCAGCCACTTGCTCGACCTATTAGGTCCATACCCTGACACACACAAATTGAAAAACAATATGTGTACTTGCCACACCCAGAATTCGAACCTGGGACCTACGGCTTTATAGTCCGCGCGGCCGCCGTGGGTGTCATATAAATTGGATAATATTTTTTAATTGAATAGTCCTTTGTAGATCTTCACCGCCTCACGACGAGATTTCGTAACAGATATTGTTACAAGAAAAAAATATTAGACACTTTCTCAACCTCAACCATATTCTAGGTTGGACACACATTGAAAAACCACATTAATTTTTGCCAAACTTGAGATTAAAAATTCAAATCCACGTTTTACTAAATGGATACATTACCACCCAGCCAACCCGGATGATTCAATGCTTTGGTTGCAAATATATTGTAGCTTTGTCCAGTTTTGTATTGTTTGAGAAAATCGAATTTTATTATCTATTTATACGTACAATATTTTTACAGCATAAAGATACGATGCAGAAGAACGTTTTGTGTGTGTTAACTCAATTTCGACAAAAACTGGACTGAGGTGACTAAGCCATCGATGTTAATTCTATTATATAAGTGAAGACCGCTTAAAAATCTAGTAAACTCATTCAATTCAATCCTATCTCACTGCTGTGATACATCTCACGGTGTTGCCTTTTCTTCTCTTTTTATGTTGATGTAATTTATATTTTAAAATTGTTCATTTATACAAATATAAACATCTTCTTTTGTTATCCCACCAAAATCCGCCTGAAACGTTTCTGAATTACTCTTTAAATCTCCCCTCAAATCTTTATATCTATAACCATGATTTAAAATGGTTATTGCTTCTTCATTATAAAAATCTAGTGTATCCAAAAAGTCAGTATAAAAGAGATTTCTTGTTCTTGGGGCATCCATGGAATGTTTTATATCCTCGAGATAGGCCTTGTCCAGATGGTGCGATTTGACTCGCGCGTAAAAACTCGCGCGGATTCCAGGTAAATGTGACACATTGAGCCGTCCACATGCACTCGCGGCTTGACGTCTGTCGCGCGACAAACGCAAGTGATCGCCGGACTCTCAAGTATGCGCGTATTATTCAACATAATAAATAACAATTATTTAATTATTGTTACGTCTCATGTTGAATACTATCTAGTAGTTATAGGAAACTCATGCTTATGAAATGCGTAACATGGACGCAGCACACATTCGGTACTCGTGCGTAAAGCGCGGTGAGACACGCGCCATCTGTAAAAGGCCACAGATAACTATTTCTTTTTTTTACTAATAAAATAATTTTTAAGTAGGTAATATTAATATCGTTTGATTGTGATGTATGCTAGTAGAAACACTGAAAACTGATGTTCTGATACATTTTTGGTATATTTTAATAACTGACATTGCTCTTTTTTGGATTAAAATGTGCTACGGGATGGGAGCATAATAATATGTTTGATAACATTTTACATTACACACTTTTTGCCCGTAGTTCGATATTTCCGTCCGCTCACGTGCACCTTGAGGTCGGTTTCGGGAATTCTTGAGAAATTTTTGAAATTTTCCATTCCGAATCTCGAGAATTCAAATTTTCGGGAAATTCCGGTTCTCGGGAATTTTTTCTCGAGATTCGGGATTTCTTTATTATCAAAGATTAATTAAAAAAACTTTTTTTTAATTGGAATAAATTAACAATATTGGATTTCAAGTGTGTGCGAGTGTGATTTTAGTTATATATATATATTATGATTACGAGCTAAATGTAAGTATATGAAAAAAGTGGACAGAAAACACAAAACGTTCAAAGACTGATCAGTGCATTTAACACAATTAAGCGAACGTCGACTCAAAATGAGCGCAATTTTTCAACTTCAGGAATTTTGTGTCTCAAAAGCGTACGTGATCGTCAGACGCACCAATTGACAGTATGTGTTTTTTTAAATTCTATTTCAATAAGTAATATTTTGAATTATTTTTGTTTTCCTACTTCTGTCTGTTTGTCTTCTTACTTAAATAAAAAAATCCTATTTCCTTTAATTTGTCTGTTTTTACACGATTTTCGGATTTTTTACTGGTTTTTTTTTTTTAATTTTCTCGAGACATCAAAATTTCATCATTTCGGGAAATCGAAATCGAGATTGAGATTTTATCGGGAAATACCCAACTCTACGTGCAACCACGTGATGTTATGGTATTGTGTTTTTATTATTAACATAATTGAATTATTCATAACATTAAAAATTAACCAAATATATAAAATCGTTAACAATGTATATCTATAAATTTAACTCCTATAAGTTGGAAAATTATAATACCAAAGATAAATTATTGACCTTGGAATAATAATAGATTTTTTAGATTGTATATTGTTATAAGATTATTATTAGATTTTATCATTAATTTTTCTTTAATATTTATTTTATCTGTCAGTTAAAATTCATTACATACATTTTTTCATACATTCACACCGAAAATTTTATCAGGTATATTATGTCCCGACTTAATAATATATTATATTAAAATATTGTTTAACAGTTAAGCAACTATTTACGATATTAATTACACTAAAACTACTACATAACACTGCATCCGATATGGTGTATCATAATAATTTGTTAACAAACTGTTAATTAAAGTGTGTTTTTAAAATTAAAATAGGTAGATATGGTGGAATTGATTATTGACTTAAAATGTAACAAATTGAAATTAATGTGTACCTATATATTATTTATTATCTCATGGCGCTTATCTTAAAGAAAGCCAACAATACCTAAAAATAAACTAAGACACAGAACAATGGATTCATTTAATCAAAATACAGAAATATTTCATTCAAAATATAACAAAAAGAAAAGCGTTAGCCAAAAAGCTGGGAAAAATCCCTTTGTTTGACTAATCTAAAAATTGTCGCCGACAAACGGCATTCAGGCGCACCCAAAACGCGTACAAAGTAGATGAGAAAATTAACAGACACACCCCAGCTCGAAGTAAAGTCGAGAGAAGAGCTTAGCATCCCGTTCTGAAAGTTCCGCGAGACAAAAGCTCCTCATTAACTATTAACTCGGCGATGCAGCGAATGGAATTTCTGATGTTGTGCGTATCTTTTTTACTTAACTGTTTGTGTGCAGCTTTCTCTTTTTAAAAATCTCGTCATTAAAATCGGTGTGAGTAATGCCTCATAAATATCTCCTCAAATATCTGTTGAGTACAATGAGCTTCTGATTTGACCACAAAGAGTAGATTAACTATATTATAATAAAATACTTTCTACACATCTGCTCTTACAATACTATTTCACTGCTCTACTGTCATTCGACCTCATGGTCCGTTGTAGATTATACAGAACATCTCATTATACTGCATAGAAAAACAAAAATACAGGTGGCGTAGTTACCTCATCGCAAGAGTATGTAAAGCATTAGGGCCCCGCCGGACCTGGGGCCTTAAATCTCACTCCGATTTCAATAGTTGTTAATGAATTTTTAATTTAGTTTACAAAATATATCTATTAAAAATAAATCGAACAAAAATCTGGAAAAAACTACTATAAGGGAAACTAAAAAAAAACCCTTGACAAAGCGGGTTTCGCATAATATTTGAATTTGCGGCTCAATACGAAGCTACGACACTGAAAATACCTAAAAATACTCATTTGTCAGTTTATTCACAGTTTAAGATTGTTGGATAGTCAAAAAAATAATAAAAGTGTTATGGCTTTTTTTTATAGAAGCAATCTAAATTCAAAAAAATCCTGTGAAAATGAGAGCAAAGGGCTTTTTTTACCCCTTCTGGGCATTTTCCGGGATGTTTAAGGGAATGCGTCTAGAATGAAAACTGAGAGCTTTTTTAAAACTCTTTCGGTCAATTTTTTTTTTTTCAATTTGTGAATATAGTTTTTCTAAAAATTCGGGATATTCTGAGTAAGCTCCAAGCGGGATACTGGATGAGGGCTTCAATTCCGGAACGATACCGGCCAAACCTAGACTGTTGGCAACTATACACCACGGAAACATGAATCGTACACATCGCACAAAACTGAGAGTATTACATGCCATATCTCGATTGGACGAATTTGGTCGGCAGAAATCGTGTAGTTCATGTAAAAAAAAGTGCGTCATTTAAGTGGGCATTTTACGAAGAAGCTAAAAAGTAAAAAGGAATTACTTAGACACATTTTTAAGTAATTCTTTAGTCAAGTTGTTATTTTTAAAATTGATACAAAAAATAATATGGACTACAGGTCAGTGAATACAAATACTGAAACTAAATATATGATTAGGTATATCACTTATATCCCGTATATATATGTTTACTGTTTTCCCGAAGATAACACTATGAAACTCTTTCTAAATCATTAATTACTAAGTAAATAATTATTATCAAAACTTAAATAAACACGTTTAATACTGTTTGGGGTGTTCAATTGTGTAGTATTACAGAAATTATATTTTGCCGCAGTGTTCAACTAAAATTTTCTATAAATAGTTGGGGTGTATACCTAAATACGAGTTTCTCCATATGTAGTAGAACAATGTAAATGTCAAACACATCCTTGGAGATAACGAACAGCCAAACATATTTATGTCCCTTTTGTCGAGTGTAATATACAGCCTCACATAATATGACCTCATACAAAACCTTTTACTTATACTAGAAGTAGGTTAACTTCAACATTAAGATTAACTAATTGCAAGTCATTGTGGCTCAGACTACACTACTGCGAAGTTGAAAGAGATTTTCTTATATATCATTTCCTTCACCCCTTTTTAACGGAACAACTAGAGAATTCGCCAGTGTCATAAAAAAGTTATTTTTATTAAAATAAATGAAATACATATTATGATACCGATGTTTAGATTAATTTTATATAAGTATATCTACCATTTTAAATTATATTATATTTCCATAATAGTTGTTGTTTTATTTATGGTAGGTTATATTATTGGGCATATAAAATAAATCAAACTATATGTGAATAATTTTTAAAGACAGAAAATATAGTAGCTTTATATTTTGATAAAGCGCTATATGTGCATACCCAGAGAGCTCGCAAGCCATGATTTGCTTACTTCTGGGATTTAATAACGGCCTTCGATAACCAGGCCCCGGCACGATTGTGAATTTCGATCATAATGCTAGTTTGCTTATACTTCGAATATAAGCAATATCTTAATATCAATAATTAGTGATGCGGCCTGACTATAGTTATTCTTGGTTATATTATGTATAGACGAGGTAAAATACCTGACAGATGCAGTATATTTTTACATCTAATGTAAGTGTCTATATGGATACCTGAGGATGCATATTACGTGAGGAACTTCCAGTTTTACTTGGTCATGCCACCTGTTCAACGCTTGAATTTTGGTGATGCTGCTTTACGGTAGTGAATCATGTCGCCTTACAAAGACTCAGAGCAGTCGTAAGAACATACGCCTGGGGTACTGGGTATTCACTAGTATGACTTTGAATAAATACATAAAAAGATATCTCAATTGTCTTCAAGACAATTAATAATAATTATCATTCACAGGATGTATATGGTGGAGATATGCGATAATGCCATGGGATGATTAGATTAATAAATTGGTGGGCGATAGGAATTCTGGGAGACATCGCGTGGTTTGCTTTATAGAATTTTATTGTGAATCATATTATTATGCATATTCTTAATTTAATTTTAACAAAGTAATAACGGTCGGCATCTTGCTAAAATCGTCTGTTTTTAGTTTGGGTTGTTCACAAATATTAACAAAAAAAAAATGTTTTTCAGAATTACCTATCGTAATATATAACGTATATAAAATTCGTAATATGAAAAATAACAACTCAGGTTATTATAGTATTTATATGGGTTGTATAAAATGTATTGCCGGCTAATGCCACGTTCTCACGTGGCGATTTTTGTAGCACCAATGTCTTGATGTTGATCGAAATAAATGTTCATTTATTTTAGTTGAACCGACAGTCGTAATCGAGATGATATCAAGTGAAACAAACAAGTTTGACTCGCCGATGGAAGTTGTTATCACCATGGTTACTGTTTATATGCAACTTGCTATGCAACTAATTCACTGTTGAATTGACAAAAGTAGAAAGGACCCCATTGATAAATTTTGTTAAAATATGGTTCTTACTTATCAATTAAATTTGAACTGCTTTTCGATATACAGTTTAACGACAAATATCGCCATGCGAGAACATTGCGTTTATGCCAAATTGTAGGCATAGTAGGGAAGAATTTTTTTTTTTGACGAATAATATTGTTTTTAGTTATTCTAAAAATATGTTTTTAATAAGAAAAAAGTTTCCAAAGTAAATATATATAAAATTTATGAATTTGGTATATGTAATTAGTTCAATGCCAAGGCGACTATTTATTAATATACATTTTCATAAAATTATTTTCTATGGATTAGAAAAATAACAACCAAGTCGTATATCTCTTTTTACAACGTTTTTATTAGGTAGTATTCTTATTTGTCCGGTAGTTGTTTATCCAGTAGAAATCTTGCAATCGATTTTTAACAAACTTCCCGACTAGCTAGACATTTGAAACTTTTAGAATATATCAGAACACGATGCCAATGAATTTTTTAATACTTTTAGCCATCTTTAAGCAGACTTGAATTCATCTTCAGTTAATTCTGTTTTGTATGAAATGTTATTTCGGAAGAAATCCGTAATCCAATCCACTGCTATTGGTTGCTAGGGGTCTGGGGTCTTAGCAACTAAATTATTAATATATACGTGCATTACTATGGAAATCAATATGAAATGTCAAAATGACATTTCAGTATTATTTCTATCAAGTAAATTTTTTTTGATCGTTTAAGCTTGTCAAATCAAGTTTATATGATCCAATAGAAAATTTAGAAACGTTGTATATAAAAAGTTCTTTTTATCTTGTAATTATTTTAAATCTAAAATTGGTTATTAAGATTGAAGCTTTTATAAGCTTTTCACTAAGTAATTTCATGTAAGATATCCAAATGGTAATATAAAAAAGTGTATTTCTGTTAAAATACCTACTTTAGTGATATCTTCAAGGAAGCGGTTTTGGAACATTTCAGAATATTATTTAATTAAAGATAAAATTATGTACAAGTTTGAGATTTAATAAAGAAATGGCATTATAAAAAGCCTCTTAAATACTTACTTTCACTTCTCTTCGTCTCGCTGGTCGCATTTTAGATCCTCTTACTCGAGCAGTCAGTATATAACAAGATTATTTACTTGTCATTTCTGCGTCCATTTAAAAGTCGTTTTTATTTTAATTAATTCAGAATACTTGCTTAGTGCAAATAAGAAAGTTATACAAACCGAAGGCTTTATTCAACTGTGATTCTCAAAAAGCGTATAAAACACCAACAGAATAATATAATATCCTAATAACTACTTGAATATGTACTGTATTCGTACACTAATCATAGGCTGTTAAAATTCATATCTGCCAGTAGAAAGATAATTGGTATTTTTCTCATATTATAGCGGTAGGGTACAGAATGCAACATATTATAAACAAACCCACTTACATCTAAATACACACACAATATCTCTTGATACGGCTGTTAATAATTATTATAAACATTTCCAATTAAATTTTGTTTCTATAGTAATGGTTGTATGTTAATGTATTGTATATGTTTTACCAATTGTCAAGGGTTTTGACTGAGTATTGATAATTGATATCTTTGCGCAATTTTTATTGTGTTTAGTTAAAAAGTCATCTAACTAAGTTAAATTATTTCAGTTATTACGTGTCTATCTTTCTGTGGAACAGTAGCGTGCTGTCCATAAATGCTATGGATGCTGCGGATGCCTTAATTATTCCAAGATATTCATAAGATAGATAAAACTAATAAATAAGTTAAATCATATTCAAGCTGCCTTGCACTGCTCCCTATGACAGAAAATGTGATGTGATGTGGGACTTGCTCTATTGGATCTTTTTCATACTTTGTAAACATTTCCTAATTAATACTATCGACCGAAGGTACTTGATCGAAAACGACTCAAATGGAATAGTACAAAACTTAAATCCATTAGAATTTCTTAATTATTGTAAAATAGCGTTGTCAACGTATAGTTTCATAATGAACTATCGACATAACTATAAACGTTTGTTTTGAAGTAGAAATAATGTATATCACAATAATTGGAATCCGGCGTGACGAATAATGTTATATTATGTATCTCAAAATTCCAATTGTCTTTTGAAGAACATGTCTCATTTCAAACGTCACCGCACGCTATTTGTATGACGTATATAATATGTAGCTAATTACAAGTTACATTTTTTTGACAGGGTAGTTAATGAAAAGGTTATGACGAGATAAATAAAATACTTTTATCAATTTTTTTCTCCAGTAATTTTCTAAATAGTCACTAACGTCCTGTTAGCTTAGCAGTGTCGAAATTAAAAATTCGAGAGCATTTCCCTCCTTGTTTTCGCGGTAATGTATAAATAATAAGGTAACAATATTCTTTTTTTATTCAGGTATTTTTAAATTAAGTCACGCCGGAAATCCACCTTGTATGAAAATGTTGAGTGACGTTATAATTTGTGGGTCGGTTTGCACCAAGTGTTACGTAGCATCTCATTGGGCGAGGGATAATGACGCACTTGTTCCACTTCGGGAGAGTTTGCGACTTGAATTAGGCTCAATTTTCCACAGGGAAATAAAATATGAACTTTTCACTCAGGAAAGCTACTGGGACATTGATCCATTAACCAGTAGCACCAATCTAAGCCACATTAATTAATACGACCAGAGGGATTATGTCACTATTCTATATCAAAGGATATACGAAAGGAAAAGTCAGTAATGAATGTGTGGGGAAAATAATTCACACTCACTAAGAACACATTCACAGTCTGACAAATTCAATGGATTTCGAATACAAGACGTAGATTTTATGTAGGTTGGTATTTTTAAATATGTTATAACTAATATAATTCTAGAACGAGAATTAATTTGATGAATGGTCTCAGATTAAATTAAATAAACAGATGTAATGTTTATATAACAAATGCAACGAATTAGTTAAAAATACAATTTAAACCAATACTCGTAAAATATACCGAACACGTCGTGGTGTTACTTTCACAATGGACAATTATTCATAATACGGCCTGTCAGCCAATGCAAATGACATACTAAAAGTTTTGTCGTTTTCAATTAATCTATACTCCTTGTGAATGGGATCGAATACGTTTACAAATTTATGTTATTAGGATTTGGTATGAGTCTTTTTACGGTACGTGAGAATTCCAGGAAAGTGGATTCCACTGATTTGTGAAGAAAATTCGCCATGATTTACTGATGATTACTGATTATATGATGTACATCAAATAAAATACGGTAATATTAAGCGTGTACGCTGCCAATTGCGCCAATTGGCCATCGGACGAGTGAATTTATTCTGTATGATTTCCATTTTCAAAGGTATAGAAGACAACTATTATTGAATAATATGTAATCATGATTATTGATCTTTCAAAGAATTAGTTTGTGTTAGCATTGACAGATGGATATAAAAATATATTATTTATATTTGTTCGATAATTTTATATGCAGTCTACATTACAATTTTAATTAAGAATACCGAGTATAAAATACTTGCCATAATTTACTATGACTATTATTAAAACGTGATTAGTAGCAATTATTTTAATTAACATTAATGTACATCTTATGTTTACATTTCCTATATAAAAGACTTTAATTATACATAAAGTATTTTTTTGCGTTCGATTGAAATGTTATTTTGGAATAAGAAACTCTAATATTAAATTTATTAGTTATAATACTTAACTCTCATTATTTTTCAAATTTATTATTTTTTACCGAATCGACGCAGTGTGTATTTCAAATGAATATGCCTTAAAAGGCTATATTTTTTATTGCTATTCAGTTATTTATATAAGCCGAAACTATTATTGATCTCTAACATATTTTATAGAGTATTAATAAATCTTCAAATATTTCAAAATCATTATACATAAAACTAAACTTTACAATTACAAAAAAACCGAAATGTTACCTGTAAATTTTAGCTAGATAATAATATTAGGATTTCGAATATCTCTTTCTAAGTTAATTATAGGTTTTATCCATTATGTGGTTAAATTTAGAAAGAAATTTAGGAAACTAGCTTAAATTATTATGTTCAACTTTCAATGGAATACATTCTGAATTGTAGGTATTTTTCGATAAAAAAAGTTCAATTGAAGCACTTTTTTCATCCACTTAAAAAGGAACGAAATCTCATTTATTAGAAAAACCTGTTTCTATTCAGAAAAATACTCCTGAATCATGAAAAGTTTTCAAAAACTTTATTGTAAAGATCGCTTTTCCTGTTAAACTTATTTTGGATTTTTGGCAAAAGTTTTAATGAATATAAAAATATGCTTAGGTATTAATATATAAAAAATATAACGATTTAGCTCATGCTTGAACTACACATTTTTTTGCAATAATCTTTTTTCAAAGTCTTCAAAGTAACTGAAGGGAGGTGGAATAAAAATATCTAGCTAAATTAGTTAACTTTTATCAGCTACTTGATATATTTTAGAGATTTATGTCAGATATTTATGAGCTGTAAAACTGTTTTATATAAGTATATAAAACGATAAAAAATAGTCCTTCACAAAAAATATTTAAATTCTTTTCTATTTTTTACATTTTTTTTAATAACTTTCTGGAACTTCAGCGCATCATATCTTTTGTTGAAGAGGGACTTGATAGTATGATATGATATACTTTTTAGTCGCATTTGAATTGATTTTCATTTATTTAAAAACATATTTTACCGTGTCTCTGAGAAAGAACGACTACTAAATTATTATCAACTTAATCCTATTCTTCAGTGCTGTTTTAAAAAATGACAATGATGCGGGGAAAAGGCATCATCAGATCTGCTAAATTTTTATGATATATGTTTGCATGTTATTTGACAATTTGTAATAAAATCATTTTATGTTCCAAGAATCGATCATTTTGCAAGAATCAAATCTATATTATATTCAGGGAGTACAAACTATTCTTTGATTTGATTAGTAACGACTGTATCTTAATAGATTTTTTTCTACATATGATCCAAATCAAAAACCAATATCATAAACCCGTGCATTATATGCATACCATATCATGACATGAACGCAGAAATAATATCTAAAATTATTTTAGTTAACTTTTACGAGGAGATATAAATAAGTAATTAGTTATGATACATGTAAACGTAGCTAATATTATCAGTAAGCCATTTATTTCAAAGTGGCTTTTAAAACATGTTATTGATTATTTATTGTATAATGCTTTTGCCTTGAACTACTCCAACATATTATTCCTGCAAGAGTTATTTTTTATGAAAATAGTACAGTTAAAAACTTTCTGTAAAGTGAAACCAGTTATTTACATAAAACTATTACTTAAGTGAATTCTTTTTTATAGTAAAACAGGCGACATATTATTAAAATACGTCTACAATCAGGTGACGATATAATCGTAAATCTAAAATGCATATTAAGTTCGAGATGTATTTTCATTTCAAGACAATAATAGTTTATATCAGCTGATATTCCCGCGGGCGATATTCTTACTATCGGGACTATTTCAAGGACTTTAGCTGGAACGAAAATAGATGCTCACCCCCCAGATTGAGCTTTGTATGGGGAGCAATCTCCCGGGTTGCCAGTCAGTTCCCTCTTGCGTCTCCCTCTTACTCTTTCAGACGTGAATCGGGAATCATAGCGGCATCTCTGTCGCGCCCTTACCTCTAGCTAACAGTTACCAGGCGAAATATGGGGATGTTGAAAAGGTGACCTTGGTTTTTTCTGTCACCGAGAGCTGTAAATAAAAATAAAACGCCTCTCATCAAATGAAGTAATTGAATTTGAAAAGATGAATTGTGATCTACTTTTTCACAGTTGATTTAAATTTAAATCGATAAGACGCTATTTATTACGTAACAGAATTTTACATTCTATATTATATACTAAAATAGTCATTTATTCAGTTACCGTCGTCATACAAAACATACTTTGTTAAAACTATGCATTTTATCCAACGAATCCATTTAAAGGATTTGAAAATTTAAGATTTTTTGTACTCATTGAACAAACATGATTATTAAAAACTGAGACATTTTTTTTCTATTAGGTGCCCATAATAAAGGAATTTTAACATTATTTGTGCTCAAATTTATATTTTATTCATCGTCATAAACATGGATCTATCAAATTCTGGATGAAGGCCTTTTCAAACTGATCCCACTACTCCTGGCTCTCGTACTTTTACAGAACTTCACTATTTGTCATTCCAGTTGCCTATAGTTTTAGCTTTTTCTTAAAAAATTCTACATCTTCGCTACCAATAAATGAATACATTTATCCAGCGAATGTCTCATAAATGAGTCCGTGTCTATCTTGTACTCCGACTTATGCGTAGTGTAAACGGGAATATTTCCATTCTTGGTAGTATTGCTCTGTATGTCCCTGATAATTAAATTGTTTGATCTCCCAGAGAGCATGCCGTTGGCGATACCAATTGGGAAGGCAATAGCTCTGACCAAACAAATCGCTTCAGATATTGATATATATTATTCTACCTACGTAAGGATGAGTGTAGATGGACACTGTTTTATATATCTTTTTAAATGGAGTCTACTTAGCTGATTCGGTGTACGTCCATGTATCTACTTATAGTATTTGTATTTTCCCTTCTAGCTATTTTTATATAATACTCCGTCTATTTCTCTGTTAATTACTGTTTTAATACTATGTATTTATTATTAAATGTTATTTTGTGAACGTCTTGAATTTGTAAAGTTCACTATATGTAAATAAATACATACATATTGCATCACATAACAGAAAGGATAACATGAGCCTCCACGGTGTGAAGGTTGTATTTTACGAAAAATGGATATTAGCTTCTTGCTCAATCTATTAGGTACATACTGTGGATCCAAAAAAAACATGTGAATCTGCCAAACCCGCGATTTGAACCCGGGGCCCACGACATTACAAGCCGACACGTTACCGCTGAACCATCGTATGCGTTAGTAAACTCTCTTAGATAGAATTTGCTTATCATTTTTTTTTCGTTTTTGTTTTAACGCGTTATGTTCAGCATGCAGCTCTTCATACCACACTTCTAAATCTCTCTTTTACTGAGGGTCCATGCTTCGTACGCATAAGTGATTACGGAACTGCACACTGCGTTTTAGGCTAAATGAGATAATATCAATTTTGAATACATACATTACACTCAGGCAATCAAATATTAAATTGAATTTTTGATTCACATGTCGACAAAAGAATAGTTTTAAAAGTGCTACATCCACTGACATTATATAAAACGAAATATTATTAATAATATGTGATTATAAAAAGATGATTTTATAATCGCTGTATCTATAAAATATAAAGATTATTCTGAAATCACAGTAGCGAAGAGTAGGGATAGGCTGTTAAGATCCGCCATAAATAGTGCACACTAAACTTTGTCAGTCATATTATGTATTTGTTTTCTTTGAAATAAGACTACAATTTACAGATGATGTTGGTTAGTTTTTCAAAATCAATTAAACCCTGCAAAAACCAAGCTATAATAGATAATGCAATGAAAGCATACATAACTTTGGATATTTTATAGATAGAATAACATTTTTGTATGTATCTGTGATAGTTTGGTACAAGGTTTAATGAATTAAAAAAATAAATTAACAATATGTGTAATATATATTCTTAATCCAACGAAAACAAATAAATATGAATGAAAAAGTATGCACAATTTTTTCGCATCGCCCAAAGTGTACAAAAACGATTGTTTAGGCAGGGTTTAATTGATTTCTTAAAACTAACCAACCCCTTCTGTAAATTGTAGTCTTAGTTCAATAAAAACAGATACGTTTTAATTTAACCTTCGCTACTGTTGAAACATAATAATAACATATATAACATTTATACGGTACGTATGTAATAAAAACAATAAAGAAAATAATTAATAAAACGATGTATATATTGATTGCAAAAATATTTACTGAGCTGAAGTTATCAACACAATTGAGATTTGAATAGACATTTTAATATAAAACATCTTTGTTACAAAAACCTCACATTCAAAACTCAACCCTTGTGCAAAACGAATGTCTTCACATTGAGTAAACAAAGCAAACGATAGCTACTTTTATCAATTTCGTTATGTATAATATGTTTCTCGTAGTTTGTGAAAGGTAAACATCTTGTTTACCGGAAAGCTATGTATACAGTACTATAACGAGCAAGCGAGCTTTTATTTTTGCTCGTACTCAACATGTGATATAAAGAAGCTTTGGCATGGTACTGTAATTTATTATATTTTATATTAATTTTGTAATAAAAAACCATAACAAATAATTATCCATTGAATATCGTTAGAGCTTTTTGTTCATCACTTATTACTTTGTAATGAACCTAATTTTATTCTAACTGAAGAGAGTTTTATAATATTCTATATATATCGATTTTAGTGACCTAAAAGCTTTTCGTAATTTTCAGATTTTATATATGTCTATAAACTAGTGGCTTGCGGTAATTTTTGTTTTTAGGGATGCTGTTGAATATGATCTATTTAAAGCGTTGTATATAATTCAATCTTTCAATATTGACAGGCAGTAGATGAAGTAGTTTGGTGTTTGATATTACTGTATGGTGTCTCAGAGATATTAAAAAAATTATTTGAGTACATAATATGTTTATAATCGTACAATACATACATAGTACTTTATATAGTTGATGCTTTACGTCTACATCATGCCTGGACAACACCCCACTGATATGGTGTATATAGAATTGACACATATTTAATTTTGTTACTTAATTAAATAAATATTGTAACGCGAAACCCACTATCCTTATTAAAACTGATTCTTATAGATTTGATAAAATACTATATAATATATTTTAAAAAAAATAAGCTTACATCTTGCAGTCAGGTTTTTGTGTCACGTTTTACGTTATTTTTCCATCTTCACAATCCCTTTCTGATCAACTACGCAAATTGATTTGATATATAAATTTGTTTTAACCTCAGATACTGCATAGTAATGTATTATATTGTTTTTACCCATTAGTAGAAGATGTCTATTTTTTGTTTAAAGTAAAAAAAAATCTATTTTACATTCTTTCAACGAATCACAGATAATATAATCAATCAGTCGACCCCATGTTCAAAAAGTGTTTCTAAATAGCTCACGAATAAAAATAAACTCACATAAATAAAATACACAATTTTTCAGATAATCTCTAATTTTATTTTGAAAATTTCTACGGTTTTATTGTAATAGAGAAATAAATTATTAGCAATAAGTTTTAAATTTAGTATATACCCTGTGCCGTAAACACCCCTGATATAAAACGAGAAAACAAGTCGACTGGAAGAAAATGTTGTCTTAATTTCTCTGTACGCTTTGCTTCATCCTCGGTTATGTGTTTGTTTTTCATCTTGTTATCGACATCTTGATAACTTTCAAATGCTTGTTATTTATACTAATTTATGTGTTATTCCTGGCAGCCCTTCATATTCTATTTTATTTAGCCTGACATCTTTATTTCCTTCTAAACAAACAAATCATTTTTTTCTAGCGTAGCTTAATCTACGCTATACAGATATCGTTTCCTCTGAAATTTGTTGAAGAAAAACAACATCTTTTATCAAGTTTATTAACATTAAATTATTATGCATCACTTTTTAGCGATGATATTGTAAGTTTATTACGAAGGGAGGATAGTGCTACCTGTTACCAATGACAAAACATAAAGAACATTTATATTGTGGTAAAAGTGGTTAAATTATTGAAAATTCTAACCATTAATTAATTTATTTACCTTCGAGACATCTTTAGACAAAATTTTCGTCAATTATTAGTATAGGCATATATCTAATAAAAAATTAAAACCATTTGATAGACGCTCATTTTTTATTTAAATTGTAAGTTTTTTATTAAATAAAAAAAGTGTTTGTATAATTAAAGTTCATATATTATGTATATATATATAGTTATCTTAATCTGTCATTAAAATATTTTAAGTTACTGTTCACTCAGCATGCAAGAATGATGATTTTTAAACCAATTTGTATAATTTATTTTAACAGCAGTCCGAAACGATTATAACGCATGTAGGTATATGACATAGATGCTAGTTCAACAATTGAATATATTATATTTACTTATATACCATACACAAGAAAGAAATAATTATGTATGTACTTTAAAATGGCTATAGATATCAATTGTATGGCAGCGTTACGGAGTTAACAAAGAGTTAGTAGCTGAGTATCTTTCTTTCTACAAAAATCTAATAATAAACTAAAACGTAACCTTTGACAGCAACTAAACCAATTTTTCACGTTGAAACACTTCAAACGCCGGCTGAAATTCATCAATTCCGCCGACAAAACGGCTCACAATAGAACCTTTTCCTGTAAAAACTGTTAATTTAGCCCTAATTATCATCCGTTGTCTTCAAAATGGCGAGATCTTTTTTTAAACGAGAGACCGAAATCTCGATGTTGACTCCAAAGACAGGGATCATTAATCACACTGCCTGAATACCCCCTACTCCTAACCTTTGAAACTTTTACTGTTTCCAAAACAACTTGAATCAAGTTACTTAATTGAAAGCTAGTAAAATAATATAAATAGTTACATAGTATAACATCGCACAATCTCTATTCAAATTTTTAATAAGAGCTACATTATATTGATTCATTTAAAACATTTTTTTATATTTATATTATTTTTTATCGAATACCTACCTACCGAAATTTTATTATATAACATTCTTTAATGAACATACGTTTCTTGGAAAAAGCTAAAAAAGAAAAAAAATCGTGAATCAAGTGTTATTTTGACAAACATATTTCGCTTGCTGGACGAGTACTCTAACTACTGAGTTATCAAACCAAACGTATCCCTTGTAAAATAATCCCAATACTTAATATGATTTGAGGTTGTTTTAAATTCCATCTTTTCCACTCGAAGTATAGTCAAGTTTAACCTAAATACGTACAAACATACGATTAATGGCCAAAAGATGGGTGGACACCAAGGAAGGCTTTCATCTATCAATAGTGGAAAGTTGATAAGATGATGATGATTTTCTCTATCCAGTTTCAATTATCATTAATGATACATATTGTAATATATTATTGCCGTTCGTTCAAGGTTATATATTTTTATGTTTATTTGAATTTAATTGAAATTAGTGATAGCAAACATCTCTATTACGTAGGTACCTATTGCAAAAATAAGTGTTTCAGAGTTTTTTACGTAAATGTAAGTACCTACCTTGGCCCCCAATTCGTAAGCGGCTTGCAAATATTTTAATTAAAATTAATTGTCCCGTCTTTACATTTTAATTACTATCGCATAAATTAAATACGTCAAACTAAGCAATACTTACATAGACTATAGAGTAGTAAACACAGTTTCCGGTTTTCTGCATTATCTTCTGTTTCTCGGTTACTCACTTACTATCCATTTCTTGAAGTTGGTAATTAATCAATGTTGGGAAGCATACTATGAATATTCATAAGACATTAGTGAAATTAAATACAGGTACGTATGTATTATAATAATATAATACCGAATTTAAGGGTAACTTAGATATTGTACATGGTTACCAATATCAATCCATGCGTGATCTTCAATATATTATAGGATACCTATCTATTATTTTAATGATTGGGGTGTAAATTTTTATACGTTGCTAGTTTAATCAAATAATGAGAATCATAATATTATAAGAACGTACATATTATATTTCTCTATTTTTATAGTTTTTAAGATATTGTTTTGCTATTATAATGAAAATGATATATAAATAAACTACCCACATAAAACTATAAGAGTGTACATCAAATTTCAGGAACAAATCACTTTCGTGGCTTGAAATTGATTGTAATGATTTCATACGTATTACATACCTATATCCACAAAGTTATTTATTTAATAGATTTTTAAAACGTTACGCACAATGCAATATATTAGTATTATTTTAATCAGATAAAGCATTTAAAATTCCTAATTGATTCAAACGCTATGTTTTAATGTTAAAATTATAATAATTATAGGTTAATTTAGATTTTAATTATATTTAGAAATTTTATTTTTAATGACAAAAATTCTATCATTATCCATTCCATCCGGTATCCCGTGATTAGTAAAAACTTGAAATTTGATTTAAGCATTTTTAATTTTATTTTTCATTTTCTAGTGATGTGCTTTCTTATACATAGTAATTACTGTTGTTTTTTTTTACTGTTTTCTAATATCTCCTTCCACTGTATGCGATTATCAATAACTGTATTTATCATTTAGATGTAAAACTGTATCCGTCCATTATCAGGACCATTTTCTGTGTGGTAAGTCAGGGGCATAGTATAATACAAATATTATCTGCTAGTTATATACAAAGAAGAATACAGTCTTGATATTAATTAATATAAAATAATATCATTCCATCAAGAATTAATTGACAATTAACACAATAATTAAAGTATCAACGTTAATATTGAGAACAATTGTCATGTAAATTCTTTACATAAATATGATAAGGTTTATTTTAATAGAATTTAAAACCTAGATATATTAAGTTGTATTCATTTTTGTTCATAAGAATGCGCTATTCTTGTTTAAAAAAATATATATTGTACATTATGTAATATATACTAATCCCGGAATCGGTTTCAAGAAACTGAGAGGGATTCAGAGATTACAAACCATAAGCGCTGATGAATGAATGTCAAGTTACTTAGTAACTAAACATAGTAAAAAATATCTAACTATAGCCAAATTCCTCATAGAGATATCTCTCAAAGAAACAGATCAGTACACTCATAATTTATTATACGGATATTGCTGTAATAGTAATATAAAAATATTTGAGGAAGATAAACATATCTGTATTTTTCGCCGAAGGACAAATTTTATTTTAAGATCTTATTGTTAAAATAAATCTCATAAAAATATGTTTTCCGAGGGAAGTTGGTTTGTGTGCTCAGTCTCCGCCCAAACAGTTTTCCTCCGTAACGATTTTGAGAAGGGAGGACATTCATCATTCATTATCCAGTGTGCTTTAAATGCTTCTTCTGTCCATCTGTCTACATTCGCTTGACTTGCCACAAAAATGAGAACAAGGTATAAATAAAATAATTTTGTTCAGTATTTCCAGTTTCCCTTTATCCAAGACTAAATCATAATTAAGGGATGAGTTTTCTTTTTGAAGGTATGTGCTTATCAAACGAAAAAGATAAACATTATCCTGTTTCAACATTACGTACATACCTACTTGTTATATATTATAATATAATATATTATATTCTTCTTCATGGCCCCCACAAGGGGGTGGGGCTGACAGGGCTCTAGCCTGAGGGCCCGGAGAGGCGAGTCGACCAGATAAGTGAGATAAACACACATCACATATTATTAGCATTAATAGTAAAAAAAAGTCGCACGCGGAGCTTTTTTCCTTCCGATAATATTATTATTTCAAATTATGTGGTTGTACAGTACAACTCCATAATTCAAATGGATATATTAAAATATACAAAAAAAACACTAAATATACCTAGGTACACATTAATTTTACCGCGTACCTACATGATTTGGAAAACGCTACTGTAGAGCGTCATACTACCTTTATCCATAGCGATGGGTAGGGGGGGGGCAAAAGATCCTAGTCGTAGGGCCCGCTCAGGATGTAGGGGACATGTTCTTCTTTATCGGACGTCAAAAAAAAAAATTCGGAGATATTTTTACATGAGCCAGGATCGGGAATCTTTTACCGGGTCATGCTTACTTGAAATACATAAATAAGATGAGAAATTAGAGTTCTTGGAATGCTGTAAGATGTAGACAAAATATAGGTATGATCTTTCTTGATTTTTTCCGTGATTAATTCTTTGGTCTTTTTTATCATCGACATCACTGTGGTATTCGTAACTTTGTATTTCCAGTATATAGATAGTTATTAGTTTTTTACAATACAAAAATAACTAAAACAGATAATCAAATTGAAAGTGAAACACCCTCGCAGGAAGAATGACTCGTATAAGAAAAAAGAATACTGAAATTTATCATATTAGTATGTCTATAAGCAACAAAATTCAATTTTCAAATAATCAGATTATATTAATTGACACGTCAACAATATTAATAATATATCTATCGAAATTAAATTTTCTAACTAGAGGAATAGAGAAGAGGAAAATAATTTCGAAGCATTTCTGTTTATTGAAGTTAATTCCTACGTGCTTAGTGACAATGAATTAAATAGATTCCATTGCTTACGAAGTATTTCTGGAACTTCACATAATATTGCCAGGATAAGGCAAGATGTATTTACGTTTATCATACCTACAAGTCTACAACATGTCAGTTTCTCCGTATTGTGTACGGCAATGATATTACTGAAATATTTATTATTTTCTGAACATTTTCCACAAAAACATTTATTTAGAAATAGTTATTTTCATATTAATATTTTATTAGATAAGAAGCATTAGAAGAATTAGTTGTGTATAGTTATAAATCAAGCCAAATTTTAGTGTTATCAGCATTTTTGATAATGTAACCAGTAAAATATTATTTTCTAGTATCTTATAATAAGATTGCTAAAATGTATAACATCATCATTATCACGTTTTAAAAAAGGAAATTATGGGGTGCAAGAGGAAGGGATAAAATAATGACGTTACAAACACAAATTCAGGTATAGTAAATTAAAATTTACCTACGGAAAGCAGGCAGCAGCAACCCACGAAACAGTATATTATTATAGATACTCTTTTATTGTGATAAAACCGAAAATTGATGGGATGTAAATAAAATTGTATTAAAATCGGCGATATTTTTGTGTGAACTGTAATCTATGGTATGATGGGTAGGGTGAACTAGGGAACTCCGGGTACTAACCTTGAGTTGGTGGTGAGCAGGAAGTCTCGCACTTTTGGCACCCACGCATAGACCATCACGGTTTATTGGTTTAACTGTTTATTGTTGTTAGTTTTTCGGTCAATGACACTAGTTTATACATATATATGTGAATGATGGGAATTTATTCACAATTGGCGTAAACGCCAGTTAAACGCATTTTTATTTTCTAAAAAAGTCAAGGTTTTTTTTTTATGAAATATTCTGCTTATTACAAACAAAAAGTTACATACAGATTTCTTAAATTGAATGAAAATATAATATATTTAACATAACAACTTTATTTTAATAAAAAAAATAATCATAACTATAAATCGTAATAATTGAAATTATTAGACGAACACAATTATACAAATTTTCATTTTTTTCCAATTAAAATAATAGTTAGGTGTAATAACGTGTAATGGTAAAGGTAATAATGAATTTTTAAATTCATTAAGTACATTAAAATTATACGTTTCATAGTCTATCACTATATGCCTACTGGCACTTCTTCACTTCAACCCGTGACGTAAGACATACGTCACGTCATTTTTAGCTAACATTTTCGACATTTTCACGAAAATATTCTATGAAAAACTATTTTAGCAAAATTAAAACGATGCCTCACGTATCCACGTAGGTACTCGTAACAAGGTATTTATTGGTTTGTTGTTGTTTTTTTTTCATTTCAAAAAATTGTTCCTGGAGATTATATTTAGTATTTTAAAAGAAAACGATTACATAAAAAAAATATTTGTCTTAGCTACCAATGTACATATAACAAAGATACCTAATACATAATAAGATATCTAATATTGTTGTCGTTCGATTGTTTACCCCACGATACTGTTTTTTGAATATGAATAATGTATACAATATGTGCACAATGGAAAAAGAATTTTACCCTCATTTTTTTCAAAATACGTTTTATTGTATAGTACACGACTAAATACAAAAATGGCGAAGTTATTATCTAAGCTTAGTTTGTTTTTTTTTTATATAAAGAAGGAAATGTCGTGAGAAAAGGCCTTTTTATTTTAATCAATACTTATTTACAATATTTACATACGTGAAAATAAAACACCAAATTATTAATCATCATGCACTTTAAAGGCAAAAAGAAATAATAATAACGAGAGAAAAACATTTTTGTACCTCCTCTAAAAAAATATTTGTGTGTGTGTACTTTTGTATTTGTAATGTCAATAATAATAACATAGACCTAAGTAAGTATATCTATTTCGAATAAAAAGTCTTTTTTCGTGTAGTAAATTTGCAAATTTACTGTTATTTTATTACGACAACAAAAAGCTCCTATACTTTTGCAACTACAAAGAAACCACTGCCAATAAAATATTTCTCTTTCTTCTGTGGGTCTATTCTATACTTATCGACCGCTAAAGTGATAAAGTGATAAATATTATCAAACTTAGGGTAGGTTTATATCAAAATATTAGCACTTATTGTAACAATTACACGAAGCTGGTTTTTATTGTTGCAATAAGTGCTATATTTTAACAGCAACTATCTTGCTGCTGTTAAAATATCGCACTTATTGCAACAATAAAAACCGGCTTCGTGTAATTGTTACAATAAGTGCTAATATTTTGATACAAACCTACCCTAAGTTTGATACTATTTATCACTTTAGTGTTCGATAAGTATAGAATAGACCCACTGATGTGGTTATTCGAGGCCGGCATGCAAATGACGAAAATAGCTTTATGTTATTATTACGCGTATTTGAAACCATCCTTGTGGTATTACGTACCACCCATAACGAACGACAACGGGCGGCTCTCGTGGTGCAGTTGGTAAGGCACTCGCCTTCCACCCGAGAGTTCCTGGGTTCGATTCCCAGTCATGACAAAAACATTTATGTGTTTTTCTCAAAGCCTGGGTGTTTGTGATTGTTCAAAATTACTAACAACCACCTTGTACGAAAAAGCAAGGACATGGTTATTAATAATTCTAAAAAAAAAAAAAAAAAAAAAAACGAACGACAACGAACGCTGTATCCTGACATTTACGTAAATGGGTAATTTGCTGAAATAGTTTGAAACGGTGTATTAGCCGATCGTATTCAGTGGATGATTTATATGTAGAACGAGTAAATTCGTATCTCGACTACAACAATGGGGAACAACATCACAAAGCCAGCGACACAATAACTATCATCCAATATCGCTTTGGCCCGATAATATCCCTTAAATGTCTTATCGTAACTTAAACTGTCGCATATATTACAACTATAAAGTCATATAATTTTATACTCAGCTATCTGCATTGTCGATTGGCGATGGTTTATGTATTTAGAACAATAATGTACAGAGCCAAACAATTCAATCTACGAAGTAGATATTCGTTTTGTTATGTTAAACTTGTATAGTAATAATACACTCCAGCTGATAATGTAAGAAAAGTTAGAAGTTAGCAGATGCGTGGGCAGAAGAAGATTCTCTCGGAAATATCTATTGCGTTGGTGATATGATCCGATTGTAATTACTGCTATGTGTTCGCCAATATTCGACAGAAGACGGCACAAGATAAAGAAGAAGATTTAAATTACAATAATATATAGGTACTTGAACACCTGAATGATGCTAACTGATATATTTTTTAGACTATATAAATAAATAATACAAGGTTTACCCGCGATGACCGAGCGGTAATATATCGGTTTATAAAGTCATATGCTGGATACGATTCCTGGGCCCCTATGTTAGAACTTACGAGTGCCAGCTTCCCGGTCGACATGACGTCATATGACATCATTATGACGTACTACCGGAGTGATAATAGCACTCGAGAATATAACGCTACTCAGACAGTCGCGCTATTCATTGTCACCATACATATATAGGTGTTTTATCATATTATAATCTATGGTAAGCACTGTGCGCGGGCGGCATGCCTCGAGCGTGGCGTCACAATTACGTCATGTCGTCTGGTGCCATACGAGTCGATAGTTAGGAAATCGCGGTGCTGGATCTGGCAAATTCCCATATGTACTTATTATATTCATAAATGTTCAACAAGTGGCTAAGGCCAGTTTCAGACTATAACATATCTTGGACAAATATCTCTTGTGAAGAATATTTAATAAAAAGAGACATATATTTTATAAAATAATATGTTTTTAATAATTACAGGTTAGCACGGCAAAGTGAGTATATTGTACAGATTTTTTTTAAATCAACCAATAAAGTTATTGATAGTAGAATACGAAAATATCATAAGTATAATATTTTATAACCTAGACTATAAAAATTGAATTAAAATACTGGAAATATAAACGTATTTACCGTGGAATACCATTTTGGGAACACTATTGTAGAACATCACACTGCTCTTAACCTTAGAAATAGGTAAGGGTCCCGCTAAATATCCTGGCCTAGAGAACCGCTTTAGAATGTGGGGGCCATGATTATGCCTTCTCGTGTATTATAAAACAATGCGCATAAGAATTGCTATGAAAATTATGGTCGAATACCGGCTGTACATCCATTTCTCATAAAAAATATCTTCCTCTTTATGAGGTGGTCGATTGAAGAAATACTTAAAAAACAATATATAGGTACATATAATTATAATGGACTTAAATCACTTAATTTACTAACGATCAACAGTTTACAACCACAATGTCATTGTCCTATCCAGGTTGGTTGTTTGAGTCATTTGTGCAACTCAGAGTCCACGTTCACATGAGATAGTTTACAATCGCTTTATAAGCGGATGAAACTGGTCATGATCGAAATTAAATTATGTGGATTAAGTAGGTAGGTACTGTATGTGTACGTTGGAAACAGGGAGATAATATTATGTTTAACATCAGTACTTTTTAGGAGAGACAAAATAAAATTTGATTTAGGAAAACTAGTTACTAGTTCAGCGGCATCGATTCAGCTCGAAATTGTCCATTTATGTACATAATATGCGTTACAGCAAATATGGTAAGTTCGACGTTCGACGCGGATGACACGGCTGCCGTGTCCACATTAAAAGGGCCATTAAATGCAATTAGCATGTGGTGATTAAAATTAATTAAAAGGTACGCAGTGATTGTGAAATAAAAATATCTTTTTATTTTTTTCAGATTTCATATACGTATATCTTTCCTTCAAATGTAATAATCTCTTGTACCTACTTACGAATAAATAATAAATATACTTACTCGTAGGTGCGTATATACAGAATGTTTAGTAAAGCATTGCTAGCAAAATAAAAATATGAAAAAAAATATTATGAAGTTACAAGCTCAGTAACGAAGAAAATAAATTGCTTATGCAAATATTTTTTAAAACATTATGACAACTTTACAATAATTAATATTTACTCAGAGACAGGCATAGTTACATCAAATTAAGAAAGAATAGCCCGGTAAGTAATACTTTCGGTCGTCTTCATTAATACTACAACCCACTAAGAGGTTTGAGTCTCCAGGAAACGCATTCGTTCGTCCTAGTATCCGCAAACCCTTAATGCTGATTTAGCCAAAAGGATGCCATGTATTTTTTATGCTTACATCAAGTCCAACTATCTCAGATTAGATTTAACCAAATCATCTTTTCCAATCCTTCCAATCTGTCTTCTATTCTTGAGTCATGGCGTGCCTAACAAAGAGTCTTCGCAAGCGAGTAGTTTAAATATAATGGTGAATTAATGGTAGTGCTCGTCTCTGAAACCATGGGTTTGTTTCTGAAGCCAATGTGCGGTTGATCCAGACCAATACCTTAATGGTTTGTGGACATTGTTAAGAATCACCTTTTATCATAATTAAGTGTGCTAATATAAACTCCACTCCGTAGTGGCCCATTTATATATTCGTCAAAGTAGTAAACAATTTAATTTACTTTGTCATAGGGTATTTTATAATAACTAAAAAACTAAGGATGAAGAAAAATAATAAATGAATACAATTAAAATATGTACCTAACAAATAAGAAAGAGGTATTATACAAAATGGTCCGGTCTTTTCAGTTTTGGGTATTTTCACTCAATGTGCATAAAATTTCTTAGAACGATAAGAGCAGAAAATTAAAATCACTGCTAGAACTATTTCATGCCATAAAGTGCAGAAATATGGTGTATTTTGGACACGCAAAGCGTGCTGAAAAACAGCAGATCTTGCAGTATATTACAGTACAGAGAAAACTCCTGAAAAATGAGGTCCAAGCAGAGGCAGAAACAGACACCGTGACTGAATAACCCAAGAAATCGGTTTTATAATAGAACAGCATCATTTCTGTAGTTCTCAAATGTGAAGATCGCTTTGATGATTGATAATCTTCACGTATGAGATTGCTCTTAAAGAAGCAGAAGAAGGTACACCTAGTTATGTATTGTTTGGTTTGGGTGAGGGCGAATACTATTTGTCTGAAGTCGTCGCTGGCTGACGGCCGTGTGACCTTTCTCGGAAATGGCTCACTGGAGACGGCGTTCAACGAAAGTTATGTTACAATCTTACAGCTATAGTAGATGTCAGTACTTATTCACTTATGCGTCGATTACATCGAGCTACTTTACAAGCTACAAGCCAACGAATTTACAATCTGCTTGTAAACTCGTCCAGTGTCATCACTAACTAACTAACTAACAAGCAGATTGTAAACAATCTACCGAGAAAAGTTGAAAGCCGGGCTACTTTACACGCTACATCCTGGCGTGTGGGCCGATATGTGTCAGCGCAGTAGAGCGATAGTGGCGACCTCCCGGTAAAAAAACGAACTACTCAATACTTCCTGTCAAAAATGCGTAAAAAAAACGTACCAAAAATGACGGTTTCAACTCGCTAGCTTGATGGCTTCTGAACGAGTGGAAAGTTTTGTGTGTCATCATCACAATCGCACTAGCTGACTCGCCCGCTTTTAAACTCGCCGACAAGCAGCTTGTAAAGTAGCTCAATGTCATCGACGCTTTAGTAAAGTGTAATCTTAAAGATGTATGTGGTGTAATAATACTGTTCATATTATATAATACGGATTCAGGTTGTAGCTTTTTAAAAATACTATCAAAAAACTGTCAGAAAACATCGGACCATGTCCATGATGACGTAACATAGAGGCACGCCAGCTAGCGTCGGATATCTCTGTAAGTAACTCGATAAATATCCACTCTCGCTATCTCCGCCCTGCAAGCAGTATTATGAGAGGGGTGTTCATTGCCATGAGGGTGCGCGAGGGAGAATTACCCGGAAGAGACGAAATAAGGGAGGGAGCTGTCAGGATTATACTTTACTTCAAACACTACTTGGAAAACGGCCGAGCCGCAGACAGCCGAGGGTCGCTAAGTATAGACTCGACGAGCTTTGTGAGATTATTATTTACGATAACGATCTTTATTATGATTACGCGAGGATACTTATAATATATTATTGCATATAACGTTACATAATATACTAAATTTAAGGATGTTTTTCTCGTTATCAGTGAAAGCATTGTAAATAACGAAGACCACTTGCGGATATTACAAGAGCTTAGTACTAAAATAATTAATAGCTACATTCTAGAGAAAATGATACTTGGGATATTTGGGAAAGTATTTACTCGCTTGTAGCTTAATACTGTCCACTAGTTTCAAAATTATCCGCAATACCCCGCAACACAAATTTACGAATTCAACGTGCGTGATATTACATGTTGTATTACAAATTACCTTTTTGTCCACTAAATCTAAATTAATCGTAGTTTCTTATCTTTATTTTCATGCAGGAATAAATGAGGCGTGTATTTTCAAAGTGAACTTATTCCATTTCAACAATTTTTTGGCAAAAGCCAAAAAACTGTACGGTATTGATGTTACATAATATGTCTTTTGTATTGGAATAAGTTACTTTTGTAACTAACACCGATTTTTAACTTGATTTGCTACTGGATTGAATGCTGTTAGGTTCTTCTATACAAAAAAATATTTTTTCAAAAATTTATCCTTTACTCTAGCATTCATAATTTCACTCATTTTCGTCAAGTAGTGGAATAAGTTCACTTAGAAAATACACTCTTAAAATATTCATTACAATACTCCATTTTTCAAGCGTATGCATAGTTTTAGTCATATTTATATTAAGTGCAATATAATGCTAGCGTAGTGGCGTAGGGCTAAGATACACGGCGATGCAAATTGCTGCGCTTACGCACACTAGATGTGCATTGCGATGTCTATCCGTCAATTCGGCGCGAATAGATAATGCAATCCACATCTGAAATCTCCGAACCGACCTAGTATCCGTGTCAACGCTAGGCTGGACACAGCTATTGGGCTCGATCAAATTTAAATAAATAATGTCACAGACATTTAGTACCATTGTTGCCATATTTTAAATTTCGATTTCCCGATAATTTTATTATTTATTTAATTGAAATAAATTAAGACCTGCACAATATAAATTATTTAATTATTGAATATAAACTGTAAATATTTTAATCCTTGCCTTATCAATGGTTAACTAAATCAACTGACGCAATGTGGATAGAGTATACTACTACATAATATCTATATGGGATTCGTATATTTTTATTGACATGGTAAGAGGTTCGTAAATTAACAATGTTCATAATTTAATAATACGTATTTAGTAATGTTTTTTTTTCGTATTTGTGTATATAATCGATATACAAAATAGTCTTCCAATGTCGAAAACAAGCGAAATTCATTCAAAACTATTTAATTTCATGTTATAATGACACATCAGATTTCCAGGTTATTTATATATCCATCGGGAGCATTGTCACTATTCTCAATTATATATACGTTATGGATATAACGTAAATTAACCGATAAACTGATAAATCGTGGCATTCTGCACTTATCTCTGCCTAAGTGAATAAAACATCAAAATAGATTTGAATGTAATCAATATTTTTAAACCGCGTTTGAAATGGCGTAAAAAAGAGCTCTTAACATTTAGATGAAAATTCTAAACAACCAGATTTAAAAAAAATATGGTTTTATATATTGTATTTTTTCTACGCAATGTAAGTGCTGTCGAAATGCTACATTTTTGGCATTGATTTCACTAGAACTTCCTCTTAAACCGACTGTTATTATTACTATACATGAGTGCATATCCATTGCTTTAAATTCATTAGATAGGTTTAATTATTATTATTAATAATTTATTATACATTTCGGTATACAAATATTATACATAATTGTTTAATTAGATCAGTTATCTATCTGCGTGCTTGAACGACAAACTGCTATATTATATACACTGTATAGATTTTATATACGTTTTTATATAAATATTTTCATTATACTTTTTCTTCTTTTTCAAAAGCCGGTGTTGATATAAAAAAATACGTATTCACATCATCTACGACCTACTTATTATTTAGATGGCCTTGTTGGTGTTTCTTCACTAAAGATTCGGTAATACTATGTTTTCTTCCTACATGACTGAATAAACCGAATTTCGCTGTATCGGCGAATAATGGCCGGGTAGCGAGACCTTGATCAAAGAGTAATAATGTGTATGATTTACATTCTCATAACAAATTCCTAAGTATTATTAATATTCTAATTCATTAAACAAGAATTTTATTTATTTTTCTCTTCAGTTTTAAAATATCTAACATCCATTTTGTATCATCATAATAGTCACTCTCAGTCCACTACTGAATGAGAATCTACCTGATGTCTTCATTCTTCATCCCTATCGATAGCGAGTCTTCCATTACCACGTACCAGTAGCAAAGGGTGGAGGTAGGCTGTTAAGATCTGCCATAAATAGTGCATATTAAACTTTGTTAGTCATACATATTTGTTTTTATTGAACGAAGACTACAATTATAATTTACAGATAAATTTGGTTAGTTTTTAAAAATCAATTAAACCGGGCCAAAACCAAACCATAATAGTGTTGGCATATTTTGGGCGATACGACAAAATTGTGCGCACTTTTCCATTCTTACTTATTTGTTTTCATTGGATTAAGAATACATACATATTACACATATTGTTGGTTATTTTTTAAAATGCATTAAGCGCTGCCTAACCAAAATGTAATAGATAAAAAATATTATTCCATCTATAAAATATCCAAAGTTATGTATGATTTAATTGCATAATTTTAGATATTTTATAGATAGAGTATTTTTTGACTATTATCTATTATGGCCTGGTTTTTTTGTTTGGTTAAATTGAATTTAAAAATTAACCAGCATCATCTGCCAATTATTGTATTCTTGGTTCAATGAAAACAAATAAGTATAGCTGGCAAAGTTTGATGTGCACTATTTATGTCGAATTTTAACAGAATACATCCACTTTTTGCCACTGCCACGTACATATTATATTATATGTTCATCAAACTTATTTATAAATCCACTCGAGCCCAAATTTTATGTCATCCATAGAAAAGTTAAAAAAAAAATAGCTTGTTTATTTATATTATCGACAAGCTCAATGATGAAATCCGGATTGCGAATGGCGTTTTATAATAGTGTGAATGAGAAAATAAATTTGAGATGATGTTGAATTAAAAAATATTTTGATTTTAAAACTTGCTTGGTATTCATTCGGTTGAACACCCCATGGCAATAATGTAGGAACGCTAAAGCGCAAGAATGGAGGTGGATGATTCCAGCCCGGTGCCAAGAGATAAATTCTGTATTTTACGATATCGCATTTCATTGCCTCGTCAAAGAAACTGTTGGGTAGATGTCTCGATAGGCGACAAGGGGTGGGCTTTGTTCTTCGCAGATGGAGCCCCGTACAAATATTAACTCGCGCCATGTTTCGGCTTCCGATCGCTGGATGCCGCGACGCTCCGAAGCTTGTCGGCGGTTATCGCGAAAGCTAACTACGAGGTAACGACTCACAACGCGATATTAATGATAGGGATGATGCGAAGAATATCGCGAGAAAGGGTAAGCCGAAATTAAACGTGATGGATGAAAAAGCTAAATGAGGAAATATCTTTCTGTACAATCTGCCAAGGTAGACTTGCGTCGGAATAATATTGCATTATCTAAAAAAATATACACACATAATCATGCGTTACCTGTAACACCCGATATTCATACGGAAACCTGTTCAAGATATTTTTTAATAAATAAATTTTGAAAATAGCCAATATACTGGACTATTTGTTTGGTTCGGTTAGGTTAAGTTAAGTTAGGTTAGATTTTCATTCTTGAATTCATGAATTTTGCCAAAATCGGCCATGAATATTGGCGCGGTTCGTAAAATATATTTTTTTATTAAACTGCAGTTAAATAAGTTCTAAAAACCACTAAATGTAGCGCATTCTTCATATCTCATAAGACTAAAATGTGTACGTTATTAATTTTAGTATTCATATTTTTTATTTAAAAATTTTTTAAACATGGCACAAAATATAAATAATTAAACATACTCAGTTGACCTGATCCTAATGAGATAAGATACGTAGAGTATATTATACATCATAACTTTGTACTCCGGTTCTAGGATGAAAATGATGTAATATATTTATTGCTGGGAATGTGAGTGGAGAGGGATAAGGTAGGTTTTGTTAACTCCAAGAATGAGAAGGCTTTGGTTGCGTGATTACAAGTTGTACCCCATTTATTACACCCAACAATAAATAATCGCCCACATATTCTAAAAACATTTATATCTGTCTATTTATTTATTACTACATACTCTATATATCGTCTTTGCACAAAAAAACCTCCAATGTGCCATTTTTACGAAAATTGGTTTTTGATGCAAAAATATTCTACGATTTTTTCTGCATCGTTGACAAGAACCTCCAATGTGATATCACTTTTTGGTTTAAAGTTATTTTCGAAAAACTAAACCTCTAATGTGATGGGTCTCATATTTAAAAGTGGATAAATCTCCGATGTGCTGACTTATCACATTGGAGGTATTGTTGTGCACGCACTCGGCACATCGGAGCTAATGAGTTATACGCTAACATTGCGCCGGTAAACTATCAGTTGCTAAATGTGTGTTATTCGTACTGCAGTACTATTAAATTAAAAATCATTCTCTTGATTTTTTAAAACTGTTTTTTGTCTTTATCTCAAAACAAGATTTTTGCACATCGGAGGTTTTTTTTGTGCAACGACGATATATAAAACAAAGTCGGGTTATAACAACACCCCCTCAACGATACGCCACTGCGCACTTCGTTGATGAATTTTCCTAGCTCAGTCGGTGGAGGGGTTATTAATAATAACGATGTTTCCATTTGAAAAAGTCGGTAATGACTCGGTTTATTTCAGTATGTAGCGTCCAGTAGATAATATTTTACAGGCCAATGTAGGTGAAGGCGGCAGACAAGCAAACGTGGCGACCGATGACTGCGAACGCGAGAGATGTTTCCCACCCGTAGGTAAACGGGATGTGAAACTCTCACCGGGTAGTACTTCGGCGTTCAAGAAGCGAAGAGATGCGCGGCGAAACTGGTGAAACTGGTCCAGAGTGTTTGAAGAGAGGCTGCTAGTAGAGAAGATGTTGTTCCTGAGAGAAGATCCGGTAGACTGATAAAAATCTCTCGGATGCGCCCTTTTTTATAGCAGCCTCCCTTATTCTAATTGGTCCAAAGAGTTTGAGAAGGGGTGACCAAAGATTCTACTATGTCCGTTAATTCGTACTACATGTTACCTCTTGTTTATTTAATAAGAATTTACTGGTTTGTCAGAAGGACCAAGTATCAAGAGATAATATATTCTGTGCACGTGGATGGATATATTGACGTTATAAAATATCGTCTATCTAATTCTATGGATTTTATATGAATTTATTTAGAGCATTTAAATAGCTATCTCCGGCATAAACTCGCGGTTTTAGTCTTATGCCAGGAGTAAACACACGATTTGATTAGCGTTTAAATTACATGCATTTACAACTACTTACTAGGTACCTATTGACATAATAATAGGCCCTGTAATCATTATCCATCGACCTTCACATAAACATTTGTGATTTTACGACGTAAAACCTGTCTGTTGCCTTTACCTTTTACAATATTACATTTATAATAATAACAGTTTAATCTTAAAACTACGTCTTATATAGTAATACGAAATAATATTTTACTATTTCCGAAAGATAGCAAAATACTACTTCTTCATAGAGGTAATTCGCAATTCAATGTCTAAGAGTATATCGATCGGCGATATTTCCCCCGCATTGCCTTATTTTTAGCCGCTGTCTTTACACCGCACAGCTGCATAAAGGTCGTGATTTTAATTTATTTTATTAGAAATCGGCGAAGCTCCCGTCTGTTGCTATCAAGAATTTACTCTTTCTTAAATATGCGAATTTCCTCATGCTTTATATTACAGACGATAAATACCCTAATAAGGAACACAATAATGAAATAATATTTCCGAAAAGTTGAATTCTAGAGACTTTAAGGCGTTATTTTCTGAGTTAATCTGTGCGCCGGATACTTTTTAGCCGGTAACATTTTCGTATACACGCACAGAGGCACACCCATACCAACGCGTTGGTAGGTGTTGCTGCGTTATAATTTTAAGTGTTGCCACTCGCGGATAATTGATTCTATAATTATTAGTTTGCTATTAATGAGTTTACGAATCGAAATACTATTCGATTAGTGTGTTCCACATGACATATTAATTAATTTACATACACTTTTAATACTAATCACTCGCTACCGCGTTCTTCTTCTTTATATCAGCAGTTATTCTTCTTCTTTCATACTATTACATAATATATTCTATATGTTACACTCTTATAATAATCTCTCGCTACTGCATTCGTCTCTTTATATTTAACAATCATTCTTCCCCTTTTATACTAATATACAGTTACATAATACATTTATATCTAACACTTTATAATAACATCGTCACAGGGTTTTTTTTTATTGTACAGAACAAGGCAATTTTACATCCATCATTCTTTCACACTGCATTACCCTGCTCGTAGCAATCGATGCCCCGTTCGATACGTTTACATACCGAACGGGTAGCGTAAAAACCTGTGAACAGATAAACAATTTATATGTGATTCGACAAGGAAGCGTTTTTAGGCGTTTTACTAAGCCGTATAGTTAGAGATCAGGTTTACATGTCGGCTTATTACTAATCAATTTATTGTGCGAAGGCACCTACCTACAGGTAGGTGGTGACAGTTAGTTACACCATTTATAACTCAAGAACGGCTGGACCGATTTTTATAATCTTTGATTTGTTGGATTTGTCTCCGCTCGGAATAGCAGAATAACTATTAAAATATCGGATAAATCACGGGGAAAAAATTATGAAGACAATTCATTTTCTCATACATTTTGACATTTTGAACAATGAATCTCGCGCATTCGAAAATAAAAGAAAATCACAAAAAATTTAAATCCATATACAACGCCATCTCTGATACATGACAGAAAGAATAAACAAGAAACAAACAAACAAATGAAAGGCGTTGTGTGCATTATCTATCCTTTGACAGTTGATTCAGTTCAGCCTCAGATCCCAAAAGACTTTATTGTAGACTCCGGCGAATTTTGGAGGAAGTTGTCCTGTCTGAATCTTTTTTACTTCTTCGACAGTACAACAGACAATATTGACCAGTTTCTCTTCGATTTGCCAAAGCGATCCGTTTGCACTAACGTTGTTCTCGACGTTGTGGTCGACGAATCGAACGGATTGATTTCGTTTCCGCTAAATTTTAGCAATTTCGTGTCAACAATTGGTTGAGTGAACGAGCAATTTTTGCGGCAAAGAACAAAGATGTGGATCACTTAAACTTCACAATTCAAAATCAAATCGTTGGTCTACTGCATTCCTTCAAATCTATCGACTGTGTAAGTGCTCGGCCGTAGTAATTTGGCGGGCGCGGTGCGGCGGCGTCTTGCGAAACTCAAACGTATAACCGTGTGTATTATGCCCGAAAAAAGACACTGTCTACGAACATTTTACACATGGTTATACGTTTGAGTTTCGCAAGATGCCGGCGCGCCACCCCCGCGCGACCACTACGTTCTTGCACTAACAAACGAAGACGAAGCAACCAACTAGCCAACTGAATTTTTAAACTCATTGGATCTTCCTGGCTTGCCACCGCACAATTTACAACTGAAGGTTGGCTCGGTAGTCATCATGCTTCGAAATCTGAACCAACCAAAACAATGTAATCGATTTCATTTTTATTTGATTTTTGCACATTTATTGAACTTAATTAATTTTGAGTTAATTCAGCTAATAAGTTAACACAAGATTATTGATTCTGAGGCGGTACGAAGTTCGCCGGGTCAGATAGTATATTAATACAAGTAAATATCATTTGATCTAATTTTATGCAAGGTAATCAGGGAAAGAAGCGTATCAGTATAGTAAAGAGTGCAAAAAATGCAAAGTTATAAAACGTATACTCTACATATCGGGTGAGAATATTGTGGAATTTACATACAAAAAATTAATTCCTAGTTGGGCAAGTATTTTATTTCGCGGTATAATAATTTGACGAGTTCATTTATCTACCTAAAAATTAGTGAACATTCTCGCACATATTTCTTATATTATACAGCCCATGTGCGTTTATGATCTGCAAATACAATATAAATTTTTGAGATAGATAACTTTCTACCTTGTGTAATTTTCTCTCCAATATATTAAGACGATACATCAGTGAAACGGTAAATAATTTAAAACTATAGGCGCGACGAAATTTTGGACTCGCTGGCATTTGGAGGTCAATACGTCAATTAGTTTCTTGATGGCGACGGGGGTATTAATTCTTAAATCGTGTAAAGATGACTAAAAACGTTACCCATTTACTTGAAAAAGAAAACATGTCAATGAATATATTATTATTGTTACTAATAGAACATGGTGTGTAAAACTCCCACCTCCGCTCCCGTTATGTATATGCAGCCACGTCATACGCGGCCGGCTAACATAACCCTTACGTGTGCCAGATCAAAGAATTTAAGCCCTCATTTTGTCCCGAGCAGAGCCGCACGGGACTAGTGATGCAACCTTGCACCGAAGTGCGAATGCATGGTGTTAATTTATATTTCAACTATCAGAGTGACTTTAATTTGAAGAGTCGCAAGGGGAGTCGAGAGTGTCCCGCTCCCCGTACGGTCTGGCGAATTTAGTAAAGGCCGAAAAATTGGCCTCGATTGCCACCATGTCCGCGTGTCCTATTGGGCCCGAATGGGGTCGGACCCGGGCAAACAACTTCGCTCGTTCGAGGCCCATAATTGGACAGTCCCACAGGACGTGCTCTGCGTCCTGCTGGTCGTGTCCACATGAGCAACCCGACCCATGTCTTGACAAACCAAACCCCTGCAGTTTGGCCGCAAAGTTTCCATGGCCAGTCATGAATTGACTAGTCCAGTGGGTCGGCACCAGTCTCCTCGTCATGTGTCTCACCGAGACATCTGGAAAGTATAGAAAAGTCTGGCGGCCCTTAGGGGAGGCCACACATTTCGCCTGCCATGCCGCATATGCGGTCTTGTAGATCAGCTCAGATACAGTCTTTCTGTAGCTCACACCCTCCACTCTCGATGGCGGTGTCAGAGGGACACCGGCGAGAGTTGTATTGATCCTTCTCATAAGGAGAGTGATCGATCCTCTAATTTGAAAAAACGTGCAAGTCGACTGGAAAGACCCCCACAAGGACAGCCAGGGCATTCTAAGATGTGATTCTATAAGCCTAAGAAGGCCAATCAGAGCAGCCCTCTGTCCGCTAAGCAGAGCCCTCTTCACAATTGTCAGCGAGGCTTTGGTGTGCCACACGCTGGAGGCATAGCCAGCGATGCCCATGAATATAGCCTCGTAGGCGATTCTCAGGGCCCGAGGCTTTAGGCCCCAATTGTAGGCGCCAGAATTAATGACCACCATGCGGTGTCGAAGGCACCGGCTATGTCCAAAAAAAAAACTGCCACAATGACTCCTTCTGAGTCCTCAACAAATTTCTGTGCAAATCTGATGGCGTCATCAGTAGACTTGCCGGGACTGAAACCAAATTGCCTATCAGAGATAGGGTAGATTCTCTCAAGGTGGTCCTCCAGCCTTCTGCTGATTAACCGCTCCAATATCTTACCCAGCACTAGCAGAAGAGACGAAGGACGGTGAAGGACGGTACGCTTTTGGGTCATGCGGTGGTCATGTGCTCATCTTAGGTATAATCCTAAGAAGACCCTTCCTCCAACAGTCCGGGAAGATGCCCCTGCTCATGCAGTCAGCATACAGCCCGACTATCTCATGAGGCGCTCGAAGCCACGCCCTTCTGGTAATCACATTGCTGATCCCATCAGGTCCGGGGGCTTTGCCCGCCCTGAGGCCATCAAAAATTAATCCCACCTCCGACTGGTAAAGCTCAGGAGAATGCTGAGTCTCCAACGGCAAGATTGCAGATGGTCTTAGTTGACAGGTTCTGTCATCCTCATGTGCCGTAGGTATGTCCTGTGGAATTAGAGCTTCCAGCAGTATGGATGCAGACTCTGCGTTGTTCATCGCAAAGGTGCCATCGGGGCGCCGCATAGCCGCCATGACTTTACCAGGCCTTGAGCCCAGCTTTATCACGCGGAAAGGCGGTCCCCACAGATTATAGCCCCCCATTTCAGAGACAAAATCCCGCCAGTGCTTTTTCTTGGCTTTATTTAACTCTTTTTTGAATTTTGCCCTTGCGGATTTATAAGCAATCTCCGTAGGTTCATCATTTCTGGGTAAGTCGTTCTGAGATCTTCTAGCTCTTTGCAATTTTCTTTGGGCAAGTCTCGTGGTCCTTCTCAAAGACGTCAATTTTGGTATCTACCATGGCGCAAGGTTGGGTGGCCTCAGAGAGGTTCTACCTAGCGTGGACTCCGCAGTTTGAGTAATGAACGCAGTCAAGTCATTGGTTCTTTGGTGGAGATCGTCAGCCGACATGGCAGAGGCCAGTCTACCAATTTTGACGTCAAAAGCATCCCAATTGACACCGCTCGTCCGAAAGCGCCTGGGAAGCAGTACGCTTTTGGTTTGACTCAATGGGGCCGCATCTCCCGCAACTCTGAACAAAAATGTGATCAGACGGTGATCGCTAGCCACCGCGTCCGTGTGGACCTGCCAGTCCACGGCGCGTCTGGCAACGCCACTGGATGTCAGAGTGACATCAATATGTGACTCACCATTTCTGGTGGAGAAAGTGGCCGGCCCGTCAGGGTCATTTAGCACCGTTAAATCAAAGGCGGCCAAGAGCTCCTCGAGTGGCTCAGGACTGTTCTTGTTAGGTCTAGGCCCAGAGGGGGCCTAGAGCAAGGACTGAACATTAAAGTCCGTCCCAACAATAGTCTGCTTGCCTCTGCAAGCATATAGGATTTTCTCTAGTTGTTTTGTGCAATACAGGGTAGAAAAACTGTAGTGGAAATACCCAGATATGACTACAATGGAGAGCCCCCTATTATTAGCAATCTCCGCCACCGCGAAGAGCTCATTGGATAGATGCGAGAGATGCAACACAGTCAGTGCGGTGTCAATTACAAATATGCAAGCTAGAGATTTTGGGGTAGCTTGTATGATATGGCCACCACTTAGGCCCCGATTGGGACCAAAGGCGTATGGCTCTTGTATCATAATTATGTCCGTATTCTGATCCCGAGCAACCTCAAGCAGCTCGGCAGATGTGGCTCGACCTCTGTTCACGTTGATCTGAGCGAAGGAGATCATTGCGGACAGTAATCAGTGTGGCTTCTTTCCTCCTCAATAGCGTGTAGGCGCGCGGGACAGTCGGGATCGGTGGCCAAGTGGCCGTTCGGCTTCTTGTAGCGCGTGCACGCAGGACACTTACCCGGTTCGTCGGCGGTGGGGCAGTCTGCTTTGTCATGCCCTTCTCTAGTGCAGTGGCCGCACGTTGTAACTTTAGCGTTGCAACCCTTCGCCATGTGTCCGTATAAGTGGCACTTTGCACACTTGACAACTCCGCAAAAGTCACGCACAGGGAACGAATTCCACCCCATAAAAAGTCTGCCATCGTTAAGCAGCGCCTCTCGAGCCTTTCCCGGGATCAACATTATCATATGACAACGTTCGGTCTTCGGCCCCGCCTTGACGTGGCTCAGTTTGGATCCAGCGTATTCCTCAGATGCAAGACCAAACGCCTCCTGGGCATTGTTTATGATTGCCTCCTTGAGCTGCTCTTCTGTCGTCTCAATGGGTACATTAAAAATTATGACGCGGGGAAGCTCTCTCCCCGCGACTTGGGCCTTCAAGCCGGCCTCAGTCAGCCCAGGGGCAGCCATGAGCCGCTTAGCCTCGTCGTCACTTTTGGGATGCACGATGATCCCGCCTCTACGGATCTTGCGTACCCCGGTGATGTGCACTCCCAAAGTTTCAGGCACTATAGTTTTCATGACCGCTTCCTTTGTGGCAGTCGATTCTTGACCGCCCTTAGTCGGATAAAACATCACCCCCGGCCTGGCGACAGTTTTCGGAGGAACTGGTGGCCATTCGGAGGCTCTAGTTGGTTGAGCCTCTTTTCGGGTTACGTCACTCCAAAGAGCTCTGTGAGGAGCATTAGAAGGAGCCTGGATGATGGCTCTCGTTAAAGAGGCACGATCCTTCACAATTGCCTTGTGCGCATCCAGCTCTATCGCCATGCCCCACGTTTCAGTGATTGCCATCTCAAGCTCCGCGGCTACTGCGTTCACGATTACTCTGGCAATACGACTGTCCTTCTCCAGGGTGGCAAGCGCCCTCTTGATGGCAATCGTCGCCCTGGACGCACTCTCCTGAGACTCAGAGAGAATACTCAAAGCCACGGGACTGATCTCCTCGCAAAATGCTGAGGCTGAACCAGCCCTTGACTTAACGCCCTTGCCCTTTGAAGTGGAAATGCTCTGCTTGTCTTTCTCTTTTTCTTTATCAGGCCTTTTTACCTTGACCTTGGGGGCCTGCTTGGGGTCACCAATACTCTCAGCCACGTCCGACTTCCGCTTCCTTGTGGACATTCCTTTCACTTGAATGAGGTCCCCTTTGTGGTTGACCATGGCGCTAGATAACACTCGTCACACGTTACTCACTCAAACCCAATTTATCGCACAATAAATATTATTGTTACAATAATTAGGTAAATATTATTAAACGAAGGAATAGAAATACTTATTTTAAAACACCAAATTTTAATAACCAGCTTAACGCTAATTTCATCTATTAATAACTTATAATGATAATTAAACTAATTAAATGAATGATTTATAATTACACGAGAGCAATAAAATTATTCAAAAACATTCAGTTTTCAGAGTTCATTTCTGGTTGGCAAGAAAAAAGTCACAATTCTCGAGAAAGTCTAAGGGGAAAACACACAAAAGTTTCACAAATCGTATTCCAAGGGCAGGCGAAGGTATTAGTGAAGAAACGTGATCAAAAACTTGTGAATAGCAGGGTCAAAATTGAAGATAACGAAAGCGAAATAATAGCGATGCAAAAACACGTCCGCACGGCTCGACAGTTCAGTCTCTTCTACTAATAGAACATTAAATGGACGCCTGTTGGATTTATATGACGAATTATGTTTCGTTCGGCATGCGTCATTTGCACCCGCGACCCGCAATCCGGGCATCACCTAGCCACGATCTTTTTAGACCATGCCTCAACTGAGGTATAGCCTTAAGGGCTCTCTCACTATTTTTATGAATACCCAAGGAATTCTGAACCATAAAGTAGGAAAGATTGGATGACGGTCTTGTGCAGGCGATATTTTTTGCGGGTTTAATTATTTTTGTTTTTGTGATTAGACGTGGTGTATCTAATTATGTACGTAACATAACATTAATAATTGTAGACTTAGAGTATGTACCTCACTACCTACCAGTGGTGAAGACGCCATACTAGGCGATTATTTAAAGCCTACTTTCTAGAAAAATATTTTTTAATTTCATATTGACATATAATTATTTGATTATATTTTTATCTTATTTTATTTTTAATAGCCGACGACATTTGTCGTATATGTAGGAATGTATTATAAATAAAACAGATTATAAAACAATCCGTCAATGATTAAAAAAAATATCCCACAGCAAGCCATCTGTCTTTAACAGATTTATTGAATTATTAGGTCAGAAATGGTGATGTTTTTTTGTATGAACTTTACGTAACGTGACCTCAGCCTGTCTATCGCATTGTATCCAATATGGCAGGCTCCAAGCACCAAGCCTAAAACTTTTGCACATAATATTATTATGACTGCAGCGCAGCGTTATCCAAATTACCTAATTAATGATTTGATAATTTAAAAAAAAGCAATTTCAATGGCATCTAATCACACATTCTTCTTCTTATTGTGCCATGCCCTAGCGGAGGTCGTCCACCATCAAGGCGATCTTATCTTTGTCGTCTGCTACCCGAAACAGTTCAGTGGAGCTGCACTCGTACCAATCACGGAGGTTCTTAAGCCACGAAATGCGGCGCCGTCCTCTGCTACGCTTCCCATTGATCTTTCCTTGAATGACAAGTTGGGGAATGTTGTATTTTTGTCCTCTTATAATGTGGCCGAGTTACTGTAGTTTCCTGGTTTTGATACTACGTAGAACTTCTCGGTCCTTCCCCATTCCATTGAGAACTTCAACATTTGTCACCCGGTCAGTCCAAGGAAATTTGAAGATGCCTCTATACAGCCACATCTCGAAAGCTTCAAGTCTCCGTGACATCTCTTGGTTTAGCGTCCATACTTCCATACCATAGAAAAGAATTGAGAAAACATAACAACGTACCATACGCAGTCTCAGACCTAGGTTAAGATCTCGATTGCTAAGGAGGCGTCTCATTTTGAAAAAGGCGCTCCTTGCGATCTCAATTCTAGTTTTTATTTCCTGAGACTGGTCCCATTTCTCATTGACCCATGTACCTAAATAGTTATAATGGGTCACACGTTCAATTGGTTCGCTGTTAATGACAAAATTTGTATTGGTGTCGCTATTTTTGATACTTGTAATAGTTTTGTTTTCTTGAGGTTCATTTTTAAACCATAAGAATTACTGACTTCATTAACCTTTTCTACCAGTTGATGTAAACTCTCGAATTTAGAATATCATTTATCTGTTCATAGAATTCTTCTATAATATCGTCATCTTTGTCGGCAGTTGGAGCGTACACCTGTATTATATTAACATTACCCATCCACGATTTGAGTTGTAATAGCATTACTCTGTCAGAGTAGGGAACAAAACTATTGATCGATCTATTAATATTATCGGTCACTATGATACCCACTCCATTTCGATGGTGGTTATCATCATTTCCCGAGTAATACAAGGTACCGTTGTCAGTTTTAAATCTGCCGTTTCGTCGCTATAGGATTTGTTTCCCGAATATCCATTTTTGTCGAAATCGACATTTTAATGCAGTTCAATTTCTTTTATCGCACTCTACCGAAATCATTTATAAAAACAATATATTTTTATCTAGGAACAGAGATATTTTTTTAAAAAACCCGAATACGCCATGTTAAGTTACAATTACTCCGTGGTGTTCTCCCGAATGTCCAACTATTCGTACCTGAATATCCAAGTTAATTTCGGTCGAAATATATCTCTGGCTGCGTGCTTATTTCCCGAATATGACTTTAGCCAATCAAACCGCGCTCACGCCGTGCATCTCGCTCCCACATTCACGCTGTCTAGCTCTAAAACAATCACGTCCACTTTCATATTTTTCGGCCGTCTGGAGACTTCTTTCAAATTTCGTCTTATTGATATTGTTTTTAACGTTACTATTATTTTAATAGAGAATTCGTCAAATTTGAAGAGATCATTCATAGCTGATACATCACCAGTTCGCCCTTAACTTACAGTAGAGTTGTGGAAGTGAGTATTTTAACCTAAATAACTGCATTTTGTTTTGATAAATGACACAAAATCCCAACGGTTATATGAATTCTACAGTATGACCCGGCAACTACTATGACGTAAAAAATAATTATTATTTCAAATTATTATTAATCAAACATTGTTTGTTTTTATTTTACTTTTAATCTAGGTATTTCTATGAAAATAAAGGCGATGCTATTATTTATTTTTGAATGCGCTGATAGGTCATTTAATTTAATATGTATGTTAGTAACTATTTATTTGGTGGATCTTATAAACTTAGGATATTGGTACCTACCTAATATTAGCAGCCAATGGTAATTAATTTATACATGTTATTATTTTGTGTTGTTATTCCTTACAATAGAAAATATATAATATTTATTTGGTGGTTTGCAATAAGTTTAATTGTCAATTAGAGAAATATATAGATATAATAATATAAAGATATATATAAATAGATTTTTTTTTTTTTTTGAAAAAGTATTAATATAAAATTATTAGCAAGTACGAGTAAGTACCATCATAAAATATTGGAGAAATGACCGTGACGTCAGTTAGTAATTGAAGTAGTAGATACCTTGTACCTAATATATTTTCTCAGAAGTGATTTAAAAAAATTATGTAAGTATGTTCAATTATTAGAATGGTACATTCTTAAATCTTGTGAATTATTCGTTCAATAAAAAAATAGTTATTTATTAAAAACTATTTTATTACTTAATCCGAAAAAAAAACCGAAAGACCGATTGCCACATGTTATTATTACATACGAACTTGGGTAATTACGATCATTAAGTATTTAAATAGTAGAGGTAATTATTAACAATTATCGTGTAAATAAATATAACATTTGAGGCGTGTACTTTTTGACCACTCAGTAATCTGTGGGCCGTGCAGCAATATGCTACGGTCTTAAATCCCGAACGTCCATGTTTTGTCCCGAATATCCATTATTCTGAGAGAGCGCTAAAAATTTCCCGAATATCCACATTGAGTACTTGTAAATAAAACGCATTTTCTGTGCATTTAATGATTTATACCAGTATATTATTCTTGGAATCTATTCTTAGATAATGTTGCAATCATACAGTATAGAAAGAATGATTGATACATCTACTGATATTAAAATATACGACAATGAAATTTGTTTTTCGTCTCCTGTAAAATTGACATTTGGTCTATTCGGGAAACAAATCCTATAGCGACGGTTTCCCTTCCACTTCACTTCGCTGATACCAAGGCTATCTAATTTTAACCGATTCATTTCCATAATAACGTTTTGCAATTTTCCACTTTTAAACATTGATCGCACATTCCAGGTCGCAATCTCCATAGCCGGCCCGGGGATTCTTAGCACCCTCTGACCATTTAAGGCTTGCTGGGGACTGAGGGCCATGTAATTTGATTTTCCAGCCATGATGATTACTAGGGATATAGTTAATGTGGTAGTTTCCCGTTGCTTTCCACATCGCAGTGTCAAAGCCATTAAAGCCGTTGCGACCGAAGTCCATCCTCTCCACCTTACATCAGTACTGGTAATTGCTGCTGCCCAATACCAGGGATATTTATTGACTTCCCAGTCTAGATCCGCTGTGTTCTGCGATACCAGGGTCACCTCTAGGAGGATGTGGTGCTGGCACTACGCATAGACGGTCTCAGTAAGGGAGAGGCTAATGATCTGTTTTAGATCTATATTACGCCATCTTGCCTTGTAGGACAGCGAGGACCAGTGTCTGGTTTACTCATAACAAAGGTACTACTTCTGCAGTCCAACTTAACCCTTATTACATATTATAAGGATATAAATATGAATTGTTTTAAAAAATAGAAATAATTTTACTTTAAATGTTTAGGAAAACACGCAATTTAAACACGTCGCTCAATTTTATGTCGTCATTGAGTTATTACAACTTCATCAAATTAGTGCGTCGTTGTCATTAGTATGTACCTTTTCATTAGTAGTAATATCGTATTATCTTTCTATTTCCCATAAGTATACTTGACAAGTGTGCTCTTTTCCTCAGATCTCAACAGCCTACCTCTTTTTAAAAGTCACCCTTCGCCCCTGCTACATACCTACTACTAAAAGAATTTATCATACTATTATACTCGTAAACACACATTTATACACACTTCCTGTCTTAAACGTGATGCTATATTATTACAAATGTTTTACGTAAGAATTTTACATAATCTTGAAGCCGACTTTTTTCGGCAATGGTGCAGTAAACCTTGAAAATTGAGATTTCAATGCCTTTGTAAATTAAAAAATCATAATCACAGCTGCAATCTTGATTTTGTATAAGGTTGAATTTATGGCGACTTTACTTGTTTTAACTCGTTTAGAAAAGGTACTTCAAGAATATCGAAAGCAAGACTTGAAATTCGAGTGCTAGTGCGAGACAACGTTATCTACAAAAAAGTGTTTTTTTTTTGAGATAACGTTATTTTACATTTATGGCTACATGATAGTCAAACAACGTTATGTCAATCTTTTCTAATTTCTTATTAAATCGTCAGTAAAGTTTAACGCTAACTACATAAGTTACCCTTGTTTTCATATTTTTTTAAAACTATCCCTATAAATTTTAACATCATCATAAGCAAGATAAATCTACAATACACAATTAATTATAAAATATTAACATTAGGTTTTAAATAAACATTTCCCTTGTTAAGTTACAAGTATCTAAAATAACGATTTTTGGCTCTCCTGTAAAGTTGCACTTTTGTAGATAGTGTTGTTTGACACTAAGCCCTCGAATTAATTAAGAAATAAAAAAGACAACAACGTAAATAAATGTCATCTAATGTTAAATTTGTGATAAAATTAAAAATCAATTAAGATGTTGAAAGCACCGGTCCTCGTCAAATTGAGCGCGATATTTTAATACTTTGAAAATCTGATCGCTTGGGCTCATGCTATTGGTTTGCCTTTGTAAAAAATTTCAATTTCTTTTTCATAATAATAATAATATGTAAGCTGTAAAAGTGTAAGCCGTAAGGCAATACAAATTGTAATTTATAAATGCATTTCACAGTAGTAACATTAAAAACTTTTACAGTAAAAACAAATTAACTATCAATCAATAACACTAATTGTTATAGGTTTATTTTCGAAAAAGTAAAATATAATATGTTTTAAATGTTATTAGTTAGTTAATTTCAAAAGATCCTTCTCTATGACAATGTTTAACACGAATGCACGTATCATCGTTATCGGATACTTTGAAATATCCCATTTTGCATCGACACCCTTTCGCAGGAGGTATCCTCCTGCATGGTGAAAACTCGTGTTGCATACAAGTTCCTCCAGGACAAGGGCTTGGAAAGGTAACCACTTCAGCATTGCAGTCTTTACAACCTGAAAGCATTGAAAGAGCATAATATAAATAATGATATTATACTATATGATTTTATAAGTGAATATGGTAGTGAGAACTAGACTAGGCTAGAACTAGAGTGAGAAAGTTGTTTTATTTATATTAGTATCATTTTCTTGGGGCACAAAAATATGTCTGTAGGCACCTACTAAATCTAATAGCGCTCCACACGTGCATGGATCTACTTGCACCAAAAGTGTGTATTTTAAACTATCGCGACAATAACTGTTTACACGTAAAAGTGCTGACTGTCTTGCCAATCTCATTCTTCAAGAGTTAGCGAGACGCGATGTTGTCAATGTATACTATATTTGACAGTTGCCAAAATCGGTTAATCTCAAAATGAGTCTCTGCGCGTTGTAGTTCTTTTTTTCCGGCAGGTTCATTACTATCTTTCTACTGCGCAGGCGCAGATATCGAGCAAATCCCAACTGTCACGTAAATATTCAGAAGCTTCCGAACTTTTTGATTCGTGCATGCAATACAACTTACAGGATAAAACATGTTTACACGTGCATTTTATTGTTGTGGCCGCGATAATTAATACGTACCGTCATCAGTAAATCCATGCACGTGTAAACGGGGTATTATTAACGGAACCATTTATTTTTTCCCCCAAACCTGGACACCTCAAAAAAAAGGTAGGTTCATATCCATTTTAGGCGCCTCACACTTTCATACAATACAATTGACAAGATAGTAATGTTTTTCATGTCATATTAAGTTATCTATTTTATTTATTTATTTGAAGCTTATTGGTATGTATGCATAATGTATGTTTGAGTAGGCGCATACAACGCTTGAGTTCCTACATATTTTTTTTAATATTAAGTACATATTATTTTAATTATTAATGAAAAGTACACAGGTATGAACATATGAAAATTTAACTGATTTTCCGAAGAACAAATTTAGTAAGTAGGTATATCTGGTGTTGATTTCAGAAACAATTGAAATTCTTGGCAGGATTTTTTCGAATTTACTTTTATAATTAACATTGCTTTAATGACGGACATGTACTTTTAACTGTGTTTTTTCACTCTACAGCTTATTCATAAGAGAGAAGACCCTTTTTAATGGTGCATTACTGCTGGTCAGACATAAAATATATTCAATAGTTATACGAAATTTTTTGTGATCCAAATTATTGGCGCGAAAGTGTTTGAACAACTCCACCCAACGATTTTCGGTTGAAACATTCCCAGTGTTCCATTCAGACACTTTTTGCGGTGTAATGTGTAATAAAGAAAATAGTGAATACTCATCAAATATTTCTCTATCTTGGTCACAAGTTTCTTTCTTTCGAAAACGGGACATTTTGGCGTCCCGAAGCTGTGAAAAGGGACGTCTGGTCACATTAGGTATTGTGCCAATAGGTGTAGGTTCTAGAATAACTTTATTCTTATCAGACTTAATTCTAAAAAGGGAAACTCACATTCATTTATAAGAACGCATTTGTTATTGTCATTTCTTATATATCCCGGCTTACACCTGCAGGCGGCCTTGCATAATGTATTGTCTGATGGTGTACAAATATCTTCGACTCCTGACAATAAAATCTTGCATGTAGGCTCTTGTGGAGGGCATGTCGATGGACATGTATCAAGTACTTCGTTGGAACCACACTTATTATCGTCCTCTTCTTGACTTGATCTTTCAGATGATTCTTTTGAATCTGTGGATATAACCCATTCAATAGGCACATTAAAATATTATAGTTGTTAATAGCGTGTAGTAGTTATCACGACCCCTTAAATTAAATTGTTTTTAACTGACCGGCTGACAAGTGTTGTCAGTTTAACGACAGTAAATTGCCAACATCGGCCGGCGGCGCTATTTTACGTCAATAGTGTTATTATTATACAATACGCGGTTATGTTATACAGTTTTTAATTCCTTACTAATTACTTAATACTCGACAACTCCATAATTCAAAGGGATGTATTAAAAATCTTAATTTTACTGAGGACAACATTTAGAAAATACTACTGTAAAGCGTCATACTGGCTTTACCCTTAGCGATAGAGAGGGGCGCCCGCCAAAGATCCTAACCTGGAGGCCCACTTCAGGATGTGGGGGCCATGAGGTACCTACAAACGATATAGTGTCAGACTTATGGAGTAGGGTGTAAGTCATGACTACTCATTTATTAACACACTCTTCCTATCGTTCAGAGATATGGAGTCAACATTATATCAATGTAAATATGTATTATGACTTACGTAATAATAATAATAATAATTATGTAATGTATGTACTTATAGGTACGTAATTATTTTATTAACACGTCATTATAATATTTATTGTAACGTACATCTATGTTTATCTCGTATAAGTTATTTATGTTTGGAACCTAGCTATTGTAAAAAACCGTCTTGTTATAAAAGTTTATTAAAGCTTTAGATGGTTTAACATAGATGGTAATGTAAATATTTTAATTCTTTTTGGAGACGTTATTCCAGCGTTTTATGGATTTTTTGCAAGATTTATTTTTATTATTGGTATTATAACTGACATTTATTATTATAACAGAATTAGTATGGACATACCTACTTAAAATTTAGCAATAATTCTGTAAAGTAGGATTTCACAAAATTTAATGGTTTTATAACCGAACCCACATGATTTTCTATGGGATTTTTTCACAATACATAATAGTTTTTTATGTAGGTAACGATTATTGAGAGGCATACAAACAGAGAACCTAGCGGAAAAATACGAAGCTAGCAATAATTTTTTTTTTGATAATTTACAATTTCAACTATATTAATTAATAAATATGTGTCTGAAAACATTAAAAAGATTTTTTTTTTTAATTTAAAGATAAACTTACAATTGTAAAAAAATGTAATAAAATGTGAATTCGTTGCAGGGTCATATCTTATTATAACATTATATTTTATGGTCATATTTATTAATAAAATTTATTTTATTAGGTTTTCAATTTTTCGTCGCTTAGATTTTTGACTAATTCGTCGTTTTAATATTTTTTATATTTATTTTAAAAAACATCGATTTTTATAAAAATATAAATGTCTATAACTTGAAATCCTTTTTGGATGATTTTTTATACACAATTACTTAATTACTTAATTATTTTTATACTGCAATTCTGTTCTGTCGAACGCTCTGCTAAATGTTGCTGTGCAAAACCATATAAAAATTGAACAAAAATTTTTGATGAAAGGTCACACGCAGATGGAATGTGACAGTGTTCACAGCACAATTGAAAGGAAAATAAAAAACAAAGAAGTTTACTTGCCTTCAGACTATGTCAGGCTTACAAAAGAAGTTAGAGTAAATCCTTTTTCTTATGATGCCATTGCTATACAACATGATTTATTTTTAAATCATACTGATAATAAACTTCAATTCGACCTAACCGATTTAAAAATTAATCAGAAGTCAAAGACCTGAGAGCACTACCCTATGATACAGTCAAAGAAGAGACATTGTTCAAGTTAAGTTTTGATTATGGTTATGCCACTTTACCAAGGAGACCAAAGCACGATCGAGTTTATCTGGTATGTGTATGTATTATATTTTATAAGTATGGTACCAAAACTGTACAATGAAAAAAATTAAATTACATTATCCAAATTTAATGATTTACACAATGTACTAATGAATTATTAAAACACACATAATTTTTTACAATAATTACTCCATCACGCACCATACAATAGAAGAAGAAAAGCACCATTTAAAATTACACGAAGACTATAATTATATAACATAATTATATATTACTAATATTAAAGAACATTATAATACGAGTATCATTAAATTAAAATATTTATTTAATTTATTATTTAATTATTAAATTTTTGTCTCTCCTGTAAAATTTGCCAAATTTAAGATGTTCTTGCTGTATTGGCGACGGTATATTTTGTTTTCATTGTCAACAAAAAACTATGTCAAAAGAGACAGTGTGTCATGACGTGTACATAGTTTATCATTGCACAGTTGTTAGAGAGTAGTTAGAAGTTATAGCAAAAAGTAATTATTTATAAACATACATAATTTGAAAATATGTCAGATACATACACACGAAAAAAATCTTTGAAAGAAATACACAGATTAACGACAATGTGCTTTACCGATTTAGCCATGTGCATCCTATGTAATAACGACGAAATTAACAATTTGTTTTCACGTGAAGAATATTTTTTATCGATTATGGTTTGGTTTAGGCCGGGCCTAATGAATGTTAAAAAACGAACGAACATCATCTGTGATATTATGTATTATTAATTCAACGAAAACAAATAAGTACTTATTACAGAAAAAGTGTGCACTATTTTTGTCGGATCGCCCATAGCATACCTAAACTATTGTTGTTTGGTGAGGCAGGATTTAATTGAATTTTAAAACTACCAGCACCATCTGCAAATTGTATTATTAGTTCAATAAAAACAAAAAAGTTCGATTGGCAAAGTTTAGTGTGCACTATTTATGTCGAATCTTAACAGCCTACCTCCACCCCTCGCCACCATAATCTGACACAACAGCTTACCTTGACCTGTTCTACGGCGAACTACTTACGTAAAATATACATGTGACCATCTGAAATAACTTGTATCATTTTTAATAGTTTGATACATACAAATGTTAAAAATTATTAGCTTACGACAATGTTTTTTCAATATGCATTTTCCGTTCATGTTGAGGACATATTAGCCTTTATTGCATTTGCATACATTTATAATGAAGGTTTCTGGACATGATTTCATTGGTATCTCATCCATATTATCACATGTCCTGGGGCAATGGTCTCGACAATTTGTTCTCCTGGAGTTAGGATCACCATTGTACGGTGACGTTGCTAAATAAACGTAGGTACATTAATATCATCACAAACGACGAAGCGAACTTACTAAACTTGATGGAAATTAATTATCATATATACCTGCAGTCACTGTCATATTATATTGTGATGGTATTTGTTCTTAGTTACAAAATAGGTTACCTCCACTTTCTGTAATTGTTAATAGCTTATTTCTTAGTAATGGGAGAAAAAAACAAAATATTGTAATAATATATAACAAAGCAGGGTGCAGGACGTTCACAACATGAGATTTTTTGTTGAAAAAGGCTTATTACAAGTTAAATAAGAATATATAGGTGTAAAGCAAATATTACCCTTACAAGAGACAAGAGAAAAAAAAAATAAAAAACATAAACACTCTTATACATTAAAATAAAAAAATCAGAAACAAAATACATAGCACAGTACGTCACTGAAAAATTCTATGTCTTTGTGAGCGCAGTCTTGTACTGCTACCTAATGGTGTCTGATAAGCTCGACACGAGGAAACGGTTCTGACCTAGAATATATTGATATTATCATGGTTGCAACCTTGTAGGTAATTGGTAGGTGGCAGGACGCCAGGTTGGAAACTATCTCTCGTGATACCAGACCAAAAATGTCTCAAGATCAGATGTGACTTATGAGAATCAAGAGAGTGAAAAGCGAGTATACCTTGCTTGTCGAAAGGCAGCCGGAAAATAATCGGTTGATGAATTATCAATAGGAAAATAATTTGATGTCTTAAAATAAAGACACCAAAGAAATTTCTTCTGGACGCGCTCTAAAATAAGCGTTTAGGAAACATCATAAGGATATAACTTATGAAAGGACTGCCAAACCGAGCTATGATACTGCGCTAAATTTGTAACATTTACGATCATTATAGTTTGGAAAATCATAATGAATAGAGTCATGCTTGAACAACGCTAGCAAATTATCAAAATTTACTTTGAAAATCAGTCGTCAATTCGCGCAACTTATTGACGTTATTTTACCTTGAAATTGTGTTTAGCGATGAGGCTTATTTTTAACTTAACCCGTTTAGCAAAACGTTTTAGCAAAATCCCGCATATGGTGTGAGACCGTTTAGTGCAGAGATGCACCGTTTGGTGCGATTTACACACAGGTGGCATAATCGGATATCTTCAAAAATGAGGCCTGACCTCAGTTCTAACGGTCAATTTAGAATATACCTAGTTTTCTTGTGGCACAAACATAAGGTTTTAGTGTTTCCCAATCTTATTTGTGCCATGACTTACTTCAACGCTTCAAAAATCTCAATGTTCCCCTCCCCTATCAAAATTTCATAGTTAACTAACAAATTCAAAAAAAATGTACATTTTGTCCGGTGGTTGTTTGTCCGGTAGAAATCTTGCAATCGATCTTTAATTAACTTCCCGACTAGCTAGACATTTGAAACTTTTAGAATATCTCAGAACACGATGCCATTTAATACTTTTAATACATTATTTTTAATACTTTTAGCCATCTTTAAGTATAATTAAATTCATTTTCAGTTAATTCTGTTTTCTATGAAAAGTTATTTCGGAAGAAATCCGTAATCCAATCCACTATTATTGGTTGCTAGGAAATTATTAATATATACGTGCGTTACTATGGAGATCAATATGAGTGTCAAAATGACATTTCGGTATTATTTATATCAAATACATTTTTTTTTGATCGTTTAAGCTAGTGAAGTCAAGTTTATATGATTCAACAGAAAATTTAAAAACGTTGTATATAAAAAGCTCTTTTTATCTTGTAATTTTATTTAATTTAACTTTCGTAAGTAAGTACCTATGTATATTATATTGGATGTACCTACAACTCGGAAGAAAATTAATGCGATCCTTGTGCTTGATGTTAGCTGCAAAGAGTTTTTATGTGAGGAACTAATTTAGTGATTTTTAATCTTAAATCTCAATAGTTTGTGATATCAAAACGATTTCTTTTTTTAGTACCTACCTAATAAATTATTTACAGCGCTCAACAATTCAATGGCTATAGTAATCTCTCAGAGTCATGGTTGCAATATCAAAAAAATATCTTCAAAAATGCGTTTTTTAACAGAAAAAATGTACCAAATATTAATGATTTGCACATTGCCCCCCAAAACATTAAAATTGCCCCCCGGTGAGGCGTACGCCCCACGTTGGGAAGCACTGATGTAAATCGTATCCGGGCCATAATCAATGATTTAAAAAATAGATGACGTTGATTCGAACGAGATGTGGTTTTCATAAGATGGCATGCCAATTACTTCTAACATCAAAAAAGACTTCAATATTACATTATCAATATAAATATAGTGTATTTACAGTATTTATTTTCACAAACAAATATTATATGACATTTTAAACTTACGTGATGAAACAGTACTTGTTACATAAATTATGCAATGGAACACCAATAATACTGTTAACACCGTATTCGACGTATTCACGTTATGGAACATTTTTTTGGATGTTAAAAAGCCAAAATACTTTTTAATACTAAATTAGCCTACACCACTCGGCATATAAATATAAATGGTTGAAATGATATTCTGTTCACTTTTATATGGAAATTTTTTCAGCTGTCGGAGATTGGCCTCAAATTTAAAGAATATCATATATTTGTTAAACAAAACACTGTGTCAACAAAAAACTATGTCAATAAAGATAGTGTGTCTTCTGATATAATTATGTACATAGTTTATCATTGCATAGTAATGTTACTAGAGAGTAGTTAGAAGTTATTGCAAAAAGTAATTATTTATAAACATATTATATAATTTGAATAATGTCAGATATGTACTTTGAAAGAAATACACAAATTCACGACAATGTGCTTTACCGATTGAGCCATGTGCATCCTATCTAATAGCGATGAAATTAACTATTTATTTTGACGTGAAGAATATTTTGGTTATTTTCGATTGTGGTTTGGTTTAGGCACGGTTTAATGAATTTAAAAAACCTAACCAACACCATCAGTAATATTATGTACCTATTGTTAATTCAACGAAAACAAATAAGTATGATTGAAAAGGTGTGCATTATTTTTGTCGGATCGCCCATAGCATACCGAAACTTCTATTATGGTTTGATTTCGGCAGGGGTTAATTGAATTTTCAAAACTATCCAGTACCATCTGCAAATTGTAGTTTTAGTTCAATGAAAACAAATAAGTACGATTGAAAAAGTTTAGTGTGCACTATTTATGTGGAATCTTAACAGCCTACCTCCACCCCTCGCCATCGTAATCCGACAGCTCGCCTTTAACTGTACTACGGTGAACTGCATATGTAAAATTTACATGTAACCACTGAAAAAGTGTATACTATTTTTGTGGGATCGCGCATAGAATAAACTATTATGGTTTGCCTTAGGCACGGTTTAATTGAATTTTAAAAACTAACCAGCACCATCTGCAAATTTTATTCATAGTTTAATGAAAACAAATAAGTGTGACTGACAATGTTCGATCCATCTATCATTCTTTTTAATCTCTATATATATAAAAATCTCATGTCACGATGTTTGTGGTCGCACTCCTCCGAAATGGCTTCACCGATTTTTATAATTTCTTTAATGTATATTTGTTAGGTATGAGAATAGGTCAACAAGTATATTTCATACCGCTAGGTGATTAGGGTATCTCTATCCAGAAAAAAATTTCTTTTATTTTTTTGACAATTTTTTTTTGTATTTTTTTTTATTATTTGGCATCAAAAAATACCTAATGCCCCAAATTTTCACCCTCCTATCCCCACCCTTCCATTTTTTAATCACGATTTTAGTATTTTTGTATGAACAAATTTAACCGTCGTTCGTATTTCAAACAGAACGAAATTATTTATGTTGTTGAATGACAGATAGCGCTACGTCCGAGAAGAATTCCAGAGAAGCGTCGCGTCATTTTGACATTGCATTGGTCATATCACAACGCAGTGCGTGCAAAATTTTGTACGATTTATTTTAATTTATCTATTTGTGTGCGTGTATAACAATGAACAATGCCAGTAAGACGCAAGGGAGCCTATTTGGGCCGTCGAACGAATAAAGCGACAAACATGCGAAATAGTAGAGCAGAAAGAACAGACGAACAAATCCAACAAGATAACGAAAATGTGCATGTGAGCATGACGTAATTGCGTGCATCTCAATCACAAGAGGCACGAGCTGAACAAAATCAACAACGACAATTGGACCGGAGCCAAGCGCGCCGGTTCGTAGTTAACACACGCAGAGCAAATGACCGACAACGCCAACAAGTACATCGAGCATTTACATCCGCTTCGTTCCTTCGTCTCGCATTCGAGTACGAGCCAGATATTGAATATTCCGCTCATACGAAAGTGTTGATTGGTGCTATGGACAAAGAATGTCCCCATTCTCGTGCGCTCAGCCCGGGTGTGTTGCGCATCAGGAAAAGTGCAACTACCAGAAATTGAGACACCACCAGAACCATTGAACGGCTTACTCATCGGCACGGTTCCAGATTCAAACCTGTTCCTGAAGTCCATTCGCACATTCAGTTCATGCTTCCAAATGATTTCGTTCGGAGCAACAGAAATAGTTCACAATACTGCGGCAATGGTCAACAATTCCATTCTACGTTCAAAATCAAAGGCCAAGTGTACCACAAAGTAGGCTCATTGCTGCCAATGCCAAACGAACCACATACTTTTTTACAAATCTACTTCATGGGCGGTGAGGACATCAATCGTGTGGATGCACGTTGCGGCTACAATAACCTCAAGTCGCCTAATGCCAGGCGCATCGTCGGCGAACTGGACGCCCTATTGATGAGCATAATGAATTATTGAAATTCTTCAAATCACACATGCACGAATTGCAAAGTGACAATCACGCAATTGTCATCAATCCTGATAAAACACCAGCTGGAGAGCACGTGTGTCGATTCGATGCGCCTGTTGTTGACGACATTGCTGGAATCATGGTTGGCGACCGCACATCGACGCGAGAAATCGTGATTCGAAGAAGAAAAATAATCTGGAGTTCAACGCTAACACACACCGTTCATATGACACTCTCCAATATCCGCTAATTTTCTGGAAGGGACAAGACGGATATTGCATAAACATTAAACAACGAGATCCCGCCACAGGTAATTCATTCATTATGAACATCATTACTCACATGTTGAATTGAGAAAATGAATAGTTGGTGTTTTTTTGTTTTTATCGGCGGTCATCGTCTACAGCGTTCCATTCCTCTTTCTGTCATAGATCCCATACCCACAGACTTACAATACATTCGTTATTTTTTATTTAACAACCAAAATATTCACTAGAAATAATTTATATGGCAGAACAACGTTTGCCGGGTCAGCTAGTAATTTATAATATCAGCTAAGTTAGTCCAGTGGCGCACCCAGGGGTGGGGGGGGGGGCAAGTGGGCCGTGAAATTGAAAGCCAATAAACTATACCTTTGGCTTAGACCAGTGGTCGGCAAACTCATTAGTCAATAGAGCCAACTATCAATAGTACAACGATTGGTATTTCTTTTGAGCAGTGGCGCACCCAGGATTTAATATTGGGGGGGGGGGGCAAGGAGGAAAATGTAAATTAGTCCCATAGGCTCTTTTTCTTCTTCATATAATTATTTTTACATATTTTCACAATACACGGCGATATATTTATCGATTATAAAGTTTCTCCTAGTTTTAATTAAATTGGAGGCATAGTGGTGGTAACCGTTAAACGTGTCATCAGCGACTGGCGGATTGGAATTGACTAACAGTGACCATGCTGGACATGTGCGCCTAGTATGATAAAACATTACTCAAATAATATCGGCTGTGCTACCCGCTTGGTGTACAGCAGTGTTTCTCAAAGTGTGGTACGCGTATCCCTTGGGGTACGGGAAGAGGTTGTGGGGGTACGCGCTTCACCGGGCTATGGCTGCGCCTGGTGCAAGAAGCATTAATACAATATCCATGCTAGAAGGTTTATCGCATGCGAAAGAAGAGCAATTGTTGGAATTAGCTTCAGACGGATTCTTGCAAAATAAATATAAGGAGTGTACTTTAACATCATTCAGTTGCAAATGCAACATGTGGTTCCAGTTTTAACAGAGAAATTCCTGAAATACATCTTGCCTTTTCCAACTTCATATCTATGTGAAGTTGCTTTTTCAGCATTTGTTGACATTAAGTCAAAAAAAGGAATAGCCTTTTGGGTGTGGAACCGCATCTCAGATTAAAATTAACAACCAGGGAACCAAATAACGATGATCTGTCGTTTCAACATAAACAATTTCATCCTTCTCATTGATTATAATGAATGTTATTTTTTATAATATAACTTTCATTTATATTTATTATGAATGAATTTTATTTTTCGTTTATTATTATATTGTTTATGTACTACAGAAGGAAAATATAAATATATTTTAAAGTACTTATGAGGTGCCTAAAAGCAAAGGCAGCTTTCTACCACATGAGTAGTTTTGAGAAAAACGTCAAAAACTGATAACAAGTCTTACAATTTAATTTAATCTATGTGAGCTATATACATTATAGTAGAATATTATGTTTCAAAGTCAATTTAACTTTTAGAACTCATTAATTTTATTACATGACTAAGCATAATGCATAATAAATTTAGCTGCAAAAAAGCTGCTGTTGCTCTGCTGCTAAAGAAGGCTGCATTTGCTTCTCACCCATCAAGAAGTCTGACTTTGCTTTCGACAACTTGAAAGAAAGCCACGTTTGCTTCTTAGTTTTAACTTGTCAGCCATGTTTTTTATTAAACAAATACTCAAAGACAAACATTGTAACTTGAATAAATGAAAAAAATCTTTTACTCCACATAAAAAAAAAGAATTTTAATAAAGTCATTTATTTCTAATTATAAGATATACCTAATAATATTACTTACAATGGAAAGGATTTTTTGTTTGTCAAATTGCAAGAAACAAGAAGAAAAGACAAAGTTTCGATGCTTGTCTTATTAGTCTTATACCTCGAAATTTTTCTCCTATTTCTCCTCATGTTTCATGTTTTATGGACATCTTGAACGTTTCCTAGCTTTATTTGAAGCTTTTTCCAAAGGTTGACTTTCCATCTTACAATTTTTTTTTAATTTATCACTTAGATTCACAATTTTAGCATAATAATCACGATTATAAGCCGCAGCAAAAACTCACACGGCAACCGCCAAAATGTACTGAGCCGCCATTTTGTCACGTGACTTTTTGTATGGGACGAAACATTAAGAGTGAAGAAAGCTGGGTTTGTTTCTGAAGCTAATTTTTAACAACGTTTTCCTATTGAAAAAAGCCGAGTTTGCTTGTAAAACATCGGCTTACAACGTGCAGAATTTTTAGCTCTATGATTCTGCATTCATAGGTTAAAAAGTAATTTTTTACAGAAAGCTGCCTATGCTTCTGACCCCCTCTTATATGCATTTTTTTTTGACGAGGGGTACTCAGTGTTACGAAAATTATAGAAGGGGTACACAGATGTCGAAAGTTTGGTAAACACTGGTCTAGAGAGCTACAATATTTATGCCAAATTCCACTGTAAAAAAATGTTCTTTTGATTTACACCACCACGGACTATAGTGGGTCGTCGTTCAGTTCGCCAAATGTTTATCGTAGATTTTTGGTTTTTTAATATTGAGGTTCCAAAATATTAATTGAAAATTGACAAAAAAAGTATTATTCGTATCGGTCTTTTGTCTATTGCACTCGGTGTACCTACACCATGGCCCCCACATCCTGAAACGGGCCCTCAGGCTAGGATATTTGGCGAGACCCTTACCTACCGCTTAGATTAAAGGCAGCGTGAAACACTACATTAACATTTTTCCAATTGTATTTTAGTTCAAATTGAGGGTACTTATACAGTTAATTATTGGCGATTTTCAATAAATCTACTTTAATAATGGAGCTGTCGAGTATCGACACATAATAATCAGAAAATATAATGCACAATTATATAATTTAACATTTTCATGGTCATGAAGTATAATAGCGACTTTTTTTACTATTAAATCTAATTTATGATGTGTGTTTATCTCACGTATCTGGTCAACCCGACACGCCGGGCCCCCCACAGTCCTGGTCCCCAGGCTAGAGCCCTGTCAGCCCTCCCCGACCATGACCTACACCACTCCGGAATTCAGGTTGACACCGAGAATTTTTTGACAGTTCATTAGGGAACGGGTTTCTAAAAAAACCGACATTAGTGTTTCGAAATTTTTGTGTTTAGAAATTAATATCTAAGAAATTTATCTAAAAAGGGTGCTGGACAATTACAAATATTTTTTTTGCCGTGTCATTCTTGTGACCATAATGTATGACTAGCAATATAATATTCGAATCAAAATCATATCTGTGTGGTATAAAATTGTGATGGAAAATAGAGCTTGGTATCAAAATTAGAACTGTTCAATACTTTGGAAACAAAAGTAGAACTGTTGAATTTGAATTGAATTTCGAATTTCTAAATGTAGAAACATATTTCATGCTATTATAACACTAAAAAAACCAACAAAACGTTTTTCATCATTTTCTTGAAATAATGAATAACGCACAGATCTACTTTTGGTACTATACGACTCATATTATGTATGTACACTGCTTAAACTTAATAAACTTTAATTAAAGTTTTAAGACTTCATTAAACTAAAGGTGCACTGAATAAAACTTGACATCATACTTAATAATGATTTTATTTATAAATACATATTAAATTGTAAGTAAGGTACCCATAAAATTAAATCATGACAAACACTTGTGAACACACGTGCGAAATGTGAAGAATGGCTTTCCATCTCCTTGAAGAGTTTGGGTAAGTCAGGTTTGTATGTTGTTGTTTATTAAGTATTTATGTAATTATTGTTAATTTTAGGTACGATTCCAGGTTCTCGTCAATAAGACGACTTCTCAATTTACTCTTGTAGTTCATGCTGCAAAAATATTGTTCATATGAATATGTACAACCAAAAAAGGAAAGAACAGCAAACGCTAGTTTTTTAACTGATCATATGAGTCAGGAATACTATGCCAGGTCTTAAAAATCATCATGCCTTCCTTCTCCAGGTCTTTCAAAGCAGACTACTTGTGCTGTGAACCATGTTTATATTTGTTTTTCTCCAATATGTCCATATCAGCACAGAGACATTCAAATTTAGAGCTCCATAATTCTTTATTTCTATAAACTCTATCATTTCAAAGTTGCCAATGTCAACTTATAGGGAGAAAAAATTAATTCTGTTACCGTAGCATTAAGAGGTTTTTTTTAATAAAGACTTACGTCGCTTTGTTGTTTCTGAATTCCTGAAACCTGTTGAGAAGAGCTTTCCTCATTTAAAATTGCTGTTTTGTAATAGCGAATTTCAATATCAGAATTATGTTCTTGGCGATGTTTCAGCAGGCTGAGAAAGTGAATCGAAGATTCTTCTTCGACATTTTGAGCAAAAAGATATAATTTGTTTGTTTAACATCGAAAAAATTGTGTTTCCTTCCCCTTGCAGTTTACGACTAAGCTGATTTAGATGAGACTTGATGTCTACCATGAAATATTTTTTTTGGGTCAACTGATCGTTATTTTTTCTGGATAATGATCACCCTTATATTCTTTATGTTCTGTTAATAAAGAAGCGAAACGTTTTTAAACGTTTTCTCTTGATAACCAATGTACATTGTTATGCTGCGTACTCACTCTCCATTTAAACTAAAAAATCTTTAAACGGAGCTTTAGAATGGAGTTGATAATCTTAATCACAAATTCCATAACTCTGAAAATTTATTCCGTAAATGTCTACGCAGAAAGCACTTCTTGACGAATGATGAAATGGTAAGCAAGTATCTCGTGATTATTTTTTTCTTTCAAAATAAGTAACAAACTCTTTTCGTACGCCGGTCATATGTTGCACACTGTCTGTTGAAATTGACACAATTTTATCGAGTGGAATATGATGCTTTTCCTTACACTCGATTACAGCTGCAATATCCTCTCCGCGTGTTTGACCTTTGAGTTGCAATAATCCTAAAAGGTCTTATTTAGGACCTATAGATGACATAAATCGTACAAATGAGTTCTGTATCATTTATGTCACAAGACTCGTCAACTGCTAGTGATAGAATATATTCGAAGACATTTTGACTGTTCTATCTTTCACTTTTTTAGCCCGTACGTGGTCATTTGTGGAAGAGCCACACTCAAGGGGCCAAAAAGCCACATGCGGCTCGCGAGCCGAAATTAGCCGACCACTGGCTTAGAAAAATAAAAACACGGCAAAAAATGATTGGCAATTCTCCAGCGTCCTTTTTAGAAAAAATCTTAGATTTTAATTTCTAACACAAAAATTTCGAATCACTAATCGGGGTTTTTTAAAAACCCAATCCCTAATGGAACTGTCAAAAAATTCTCGGTGTTACCCAAATTCTGGAGTGGTGTAGGTCATGGCTGGGAAGGGGTGACATGGCTCTAACCTGGGGACCCGGGCTGTGGGGGGCCCGGCGTGTCGGGTTGACCAGATAAGTGAGATAAACACACATCATAAATTAGCTTTAATAGTAAAAAAAAGTATATTATACTTCATGGCCATGAACATTTTGAATTACATAATTGTGCAATATATTTTCTGATTATTATATATATTGCCAATAATTCACTGTATAATTACCCTTAATTTGAACTAAAACACAATTTGAAAAGCGTTAATGTACTGTTTCACACTGCCTTTAATCTAAGCGGTAGGTAGGGGGGCCGCCAGCCCTGAGGGCCCGTTTCGGGATGTAGGGGCCATGGTGTAGGTACATCGAGTGCAATACACAAAAGATCGATAAACGAGAAATTAGGCTGTGTTGTGTTGAGTATGTTTGTGTATAAGTTAAATGCAATAATACTTTCTTTTGTCCATTTTTAATTATTATTTTGGAACCTCAATATTAAAAAACCAAAAATCGACGATAAACATTCGGCGAGAAGAAAGACTACAGTGACTACAGTCGGTGGAGGTGTAAATCAAAAGAACATTTTTTTCAGTGGAATTCGGCATAAATAGTGTAACTCTCTAGCACGGGTTCCCAACCTATGGATCGCGACCCCGAAGGGTGTCGCGACGGGTTTTCTGTGGGTTCGCCAACTTATACAGTCAACTAAAAAAAATATTCACTATAATGCAATTATTATTTTTAATGGTGTCTTGAAATTTGAATAATTTCATATATTTTTTTAAATTAAAATAAGTGTAATCTAGGTACGCTATTCTGTCACAGTTGGTTGAAACATGTGTTGAGAGATTGTGAGTAATGGTGAAGTGCCTCTATTGTTCAGTGGTATGCCCTTGTCAGTAAGACTCTTCCAACTTCTCTGCAAGAGGTACTTGATTCGCTGATAAAAATTACATCAAATCTGGAGCTCTTAACGCCCGTCTGTTTAAAGACATAGATTCTGATCGCGAGGTTCTTCCTTTTTACACTGCAGTACGCTGGTTGTCGAAAAAAAAATGTGGTGAATCGTGTCTTTGAATTGAAAGATGAAATCAAGTTGTTCCCGGAAGTGCAAAGGAAACATGACCTTTTGGTATACTTTAACGACAAATCTTGGTTGAAAAGAGTAGCATTTCAAGCAGATATATTAGAATAGCAAAATAGGCTTAACCTGAAACTTCAGTGAAAGGAAATGAATATTATCGCATTTCACGATTATCTCAGGGCATTTGTATCCAAGCTGCAAAACTGGCGAAAAAAAAATCTTGGAAACATTGACATGTTTGAGAAACTCTGCAGTGTGGTAGATGAATCTGAAGGTTAAATAAATGAAAATTTGAAAGAGGAGATTACTGGGCATCTCGAATTCCTTGAAAACGAACTTCAGCGTTACTTTCCTGAGCTGAAAGAAGAATAAATTACATTGACACGAAATCCATTCTCTGCTTCCCTTGATGTAGCCAGCATTCCCGATGAATTACAAAACGAATTCTTGGATTTGCGGAATGATTCCTCGGCACGTAACTTGTTTAATGAAAAATTGATCAAACAATTCTGGTATGGTACCTATGTATCATTCATACCCAAATATGATGCATGCCTTTGGAGTTTTAGTTCCATTTGTGTCTACATATCTCTGCGAGAGTGGATTTTCAACTCTTCTTCGTTTAAAAACAAAAGAAAGAAATATATTAAATGTTAAGAATGATATGAGGTTGGCGTTTACAAAAACCCACCCGTGAATTTTGAGGCTTATTAATAACATGCAACTTCAACCATCGCATTAAATTAATTATTAAACATAATTTAAAATAAAATTATACTAAAAAAACTATTTTCGTTGTTTTTTAATTACCATATTAAAAATGCCTTTTTCAATTTCATCGGGGTCGCGGGTCATATGGTTTTTATAAAAAAGGGTCGCCACCCGAAAATGGTTGGGAACCTGAGCTCTAGACCAAGCGGTTAGCACAGCCGATATTATTTGAGTCATGTTTTATCATACTAGGCGCACATGTACAGCATGGTCACTGTTAGTCACTTCCAATCCGCCAGTCGCTGATGACACATTCAACGGTTACCGCCATTGTGCCTCCAATTTAATAAAAACTAGGAGAAACTGTACAAATATCCCGCCGTGTATTGTGAAAATATGTAAAAATAATTATATGAAGGAGAAAAAGAGCCTATGGGACTAATTTACATTCTGAGTTGCTGAGAATTACTGAGTGCGCCCCTGCGGTAGTCAATATGTTTTAAATACACCGTTGTCATTTAAATCAATGTACCTTATAATATTACTAACAATATGATTTATCATTTTACTGGTGTCAGGACTACCACTACAATTATCTATACGGGATTCGTTTATTTTTATTGACATGGCAAGAAGTTTGTGAGTTAACAGTGTTGGTAATTTAATAAGACGTATTTAGTAATGCTAGTTTTTCGTATTTGAGCATATAATCGATATAGAAAATAATCTTCAAAAACGTCAAATGACGACGACACACTAATTTATAATGTTTGAGGCTTTCACGGTTGTTTTTTTATCGTAGTAGATTTTTGGGTTTCCACCGTGTGTCCTTCTTCCTTCTTTCCTCGACGTTACGGGCTCGTTGCAGAGGCCATTATCAAGAGATGCTATGATCATATCATCCCTTGATAACATATGATAATGGCCTCTACAACGAGCCAGACGCGTCGAGGAAAGAAGGAAGAAGGACACAAGGTGGAAACCCAAAAATCTACTACGATAAAATACAACCGTGAAAGCCTCAAACATAATAAATTAGTGTGTCGTCGTCACTAGTATGTACTTATTCATTAGTAGTAACATCGTATTATTTTCCTATTTCCCTAAGTATACTTGAAAAGTGTGCTCTTATTCTCAGATCTCCACAGCCAACCTCTTTCCAAAAATCACCCTTCGCCACTGCTACCTACCTACCTATTACTAAAAGAATAATATAATTACATACTATTATTCACACACAAACACACACTTTGTGTTTTATGATGCTATATTTATTAGTACAAATGTTTTACGTAAGAATTTTACATAATCGTTATCTTGAAGCAGAATTTTTTATTCGTTTTTTTGCAATGGTGCAGCAAAACCCGGAAAATTGAGATTTCCATGCCTTTGTAAATAAAAAAAATCATAATCACAGCTGCAATCTTGATTATGCACTAGTTATAAAGATGAATTTATGGTGAATTTACTTTTTTAACTCGTTTGGAAAGGATACTTCAAGAAAATCGAGAACAAGATTGGAAATTAAATAAGAAATAAAAGAAGGTAAAAACTGTAAATAAAAACATGGAATTTTAAATTTGTAATAAAATTAAAAATCAAAATATATGAAATAACATATTGAAAGCGTCCTCGTAGAATAATTGAGCGTGGATAGTACCTACTTGAATATCTTATCGCTTGGGCTCGCGCTATTGGTTTTTCTATAAAAAAAAATATCGAATTTCTTTTTCATAACACAATAAATACATTTTACAGTGGTAACATTAAAACTTTTACAGAAAAAAAACAATTACCTATCAATCAATAACACTTGCTATTGGTTTATTTTCGAGAAAGTAAAATATATATATTAAATGTTATTAGGTAGTATTTAAAAAGATCTTTTCATGCTCCTATTACAACTGCTGGACATTTTTTTACACAAATGCATGTAGCATCGCTATCGGAAACTTTGAAAAATCCCTTTTTGCATTGACACCCTTTCGCAGGACATATCCTCCTGCATGGTGAAAACTCGTGTTGCATACAAGTTCCTCCAGGACAAGGGCTTGGACAGGAAATCACCTCAGAATTGCGGTCTTTACAACCTGAAAGCATTGAAAAAGCAAAATGGAAATGTTATTCTACTATATGATTTTATAAGTGAATTTATAATATAATTTCACTATCTTATCAAATTTACTGTAGTTTATAATACAATGGAACCTTGATTGCTGTACAACAAACTATCGAAAGGATATTTAAAAGAAGCTACCTATTTATCATTTATTCGGATTACATTTATACTTATGTGGCATTGAGATGCAACATAATATACGAGTATTATAGCTGTTTTTAAATACAACTCGTTGAAAGTTTAAAATTAAATAATATAATTTTAAACATACGCACTCCTTCTATCACCTGCCACGTCTATACATCCTTTTCGGCGTATACCGTGGTGTAACAAATAAGAAAGCACATTTGAAAGGTGTGACGAAAGAACTACCCCAGACCCTGGTTATGATTAGCGTACATATAGATAGAATATAAATCAAAGTAAATATCTAATAAAGTTTTTTTAGCTGAACGCTATATCGCTGATTGAAACCAAATTTAATGAAAGACATTTTTTTCATTCTGATATAATGTGGTGATTTGTAACGAAAGTGATAGCGAGAGCGGAGATGACAGAAAATGTGTCCTGTTCACAAACCTTTTCTTTCTGAGATCTTTTTAAGAGATTATAAAAAAAATATTATGTTATCGATCATTTTTAAACGAATAGGGGAGGGTGGTTCAAAAATGTTATGTAAGTTAGACAAGGATGTAAAAGGTATTGTGACAAAGTCTGATCATGGAAGGGGGGGGGGGGTCAAAATACTGAAGATTGTCCATATATGGACGAGCCTCTAGGTATGTGAGGAGGTTTTTTTTATTTATATTAGTATCATTTTCTTGGGGCACAAAAATATTTATGTATTCATATACTTATATATGGATCTAACATATTTCAAGCACTAAATCTAATAGCGCCTGTATACGTGCATGGATTTACTTGCACCAATTGTGTGTATTTTAAAGTGATTTAAACTATCGCGATAATATCTGTTTACACGTAAAAGTGCTAACTGTTTCGCCAATCTCATTCTTCAAGAGAAAGCGAGACGCGATGTTGTCATTTTATGGTACTATTTGACAGTCGTCAAAAACGGTTAACCTCAAAATGAATCTCTAAGTGGTGTAGTTCTTTTTCCGACAGGTTTGCTACTATCGTTCTACTGCACAGTTGCAGATATCGAACAAATCCCAACTGTCACGTGAAAATTCTGAAGCTTCCGAACTTTTTTGATTCGTGCATGCAATATTGCAACTTGCAGGATAATACATGTTTGTACGTGCATTTTCTTCTTATGGCTGCGATAAAACATACTGTCATCAGTAAATCCATGTACGTGTAAACGGGGTATTATGTCAATAGGTGTAGGTGCAAGTATAATTTTATTCTTATCAGACTTGATTCTAAAAAGGGAAAACTCACATTGATTTATAGGAACGCATATGTTATTGTCATTTCTTATATATCCTGGCTTACACCTGCAGGTGGGGCTCCACAATTTATTGTTTGATGGTGGACAAATGACTTCGACTCCTGACAATAAAATCTTGCAAGTAGGCTCTTGTGGAGGGCATGCCGGTGTCCATAAAACAAATACTTCGTTGACACCACACACCTTCTTAACTGTTAATGTAAAAAAAAATGTGTTAATCTTTAATTGGGTATGTAAGAATATGAGCATTAATATTATTCTAATAGAAACGATTCTTCTAAAGATTAAGATTAATAATATTAAAATAAATAATATTAAATATAGTAAAACCCGAAAATTGTTGAAATTCCGCTTCAAAATAATCATTTTAAGAAAAGTAAATGCAGATAGTTTTGTTACCATCAGTCAATCAATAGGACTATAGCTTATTTAGTACATATATAACACAAATTTTATATTCTGATCGATATACCACTGTACAAATTTAAGGAACTAATAATCCTCTATTTTACGTACCTACAACTCATGATAAATGGCGTAAAAAAGCATATAGGTAACCAGCATATAAAACACTATAATAGTTTTAATCGTCATCACATAATATATCGCACACTGAGATCTATAGGGTCTTAATTGCATAAAAACCCAAAAATGACTTATGAATGCAGTTCGAGAGAAAAAAAATCTATTTAATTGTCCGACATCGAAATAAATTATATTTCGTACCCTAGTGATGATTAAGTGATTTTTATGGTTCTTTTTTATTTTTCTATGTTTTATATTTTTTTTTTGTTTTTTTTTCTATAATAAAACAATTTTTATAATATAAAACACTACTTTAAATAAAATTTTATATGAAAAAGGTGCATTTAGTTTTTTCTATTAAAACTATGAAGTCATCAGCAAGTTTGTTGGAAGTTTGTGCGTTAATTTTCAAACTATATGGCCGCAACTGCAAAAATCCACAATATAATTTAAAAAAAATATATTTATATATTTAACTACAGTAGTTATAGACACTGAACCAAGACATAATTAATATCACGGATAGTTGAGGCGACTTAGATGTAGCTATTATAGACGTAGTATACTAAAAATCGTTTGAACTGATAAAGTGGTTAATCTTCACTACCTCAAATGAATGGGACAGTCCGAGAAGTTCGACGTCGTAATAAAATAAAAAAAAAAAACTACACTCTACTTAGCCTACTTCAACCAAATTATGAGAGAACAAAATGATAGCTTTCTTAAGGGGGGACATGCTCGTCGAAGGTCAAAATTAAGTTTTTATTGTATATTCAAACCATGATCCTGGAAACTCCTTAAACGTTGTAGATGATCTATTTATATAATTTTGAAGCCTCATTATCCTTTATAGTTATTTTAAACATTTGATAACTGCATGAAGTATTTTTGTTACATAAAATAGTATTCTTTTAAACCTCTCGCTCTAATGTTTTAGAATATAGTCATATTTCGGTACATAACTGTGCAGTGGTGTTAAGATTTTTTACATTTATTAATTTTTAAACGCATTTATAAAACCATTAGCATAATTTATTACGAGATAATTTTTGTAAAATATTCACGATAAAAAATTATATTGATAATCTCTGTGATCCCAAATTTGACAAGAATTAGGCATTTTATTATTCAAAAAATCGGCAAGATTAACACATATCAAGATGATTCTAAAGATATTTATTATAAGCTATGTCCTTGACCATTCAAGTGTGATAAACATCTTATGAATAATGATTGCTTTATAATAATTATTGACCTAAGAATAAGGTAGTGTTTTTTTGAAATACGCCATTTCTTTTGTCATTCCCTAGTGGTTAAGCTAGAACATACGGCCGTAGCCATAAATTGACAAACTCTAATTAAAGTAGGGAGTAAAATGATATTGACGCGCGTGTTTGAACATGTACCGTTTAAAAAAAAATAAAAAAAAATTCGGTTAGGTACATGTTCAAACACGCGCGTTAACATAATTTTACTCCCTACTTTAATTATAGTTTGTCATTTTATGGCTACGGCCGTATGTTGTAGTTTAACCACTAGGGAATGACAAAAGAAATGGCGTATTTCAAAAAAACACCACCTTCTTCTTAGGTCAATAATTATTTTAAAGCAATCATTATTCATAAGATTTTTATCACACTTGAATGGTCAAGGACATAGCTTATAATAAATATCTTTAGAATCATCTTCAAATGTGTTAATCTTGCCGATTTTTTGAATAATAAAATGCCTAATTCTTGTCAAATTTGGGATCACAGAGATTATCAATATAATTTTTTATCGTGAATATTTTACAAAAATTATCTCGTAATAAATTATACTAATGATTTTATAATTGCGTTTAAAAATTAATAAATGTAAAAAATCTTAACACCGCTGCACAGTTCTGTACCAAAATATGACTATATTCTAAAACATTAGAGCGAGAGGTTTAAAAGAATACTATTTTATGTAACAAAAATACTTCATGCAGTCATCAAATGTTTAAAATAACTATAAAGAATAATAAGGCTTCAAAATTATATAAATAGATTATCTACAACGTTTAAGGAGTGTCCAGGATCATGGTTTGAAAATACAATAAAAACTCAATTTTGACCTTCGACGAGCATGTCCCCCCTTAAGCGTATTATCCACGGAAGGATCAGCGCTCGAAATGGAAAAGTTTACGAACCGGAGCGCTCGACAATTTTCTGAAGATATTTGGAAAGTTATTTAAATTTATGTGAATTTTATAAAAATAAGTGTGTTAAAAGGCTTATCTAGTTCAGACGATCAACATATTTTTTCCACGAGACAGAGCGATAATTTTACCGATTTCACGAAACGGAACGGCGCTCCGGTGCGTGCTCCTTATATGGTGGCAGACATAGAGGTCACAAAAAAAGAATAGAGCTAATAAATGCATTTTCCGTTGTGTCTAACGAATCCCGCAGTACAAAAGCAGCCTACGCGACATTCTACAGTGCACCGAAGGCTCTATTCTTTGCAGGTTCTTTCGCAAGTCCCACAAGTGCTGCAACTACCACTGCATTGAGATGCTTTAGTGTTTGGAGAATGTTAGAAACAAATAATTTTTCATATTATCATGGATAATAATATTATTGTTGAACTATTTTATTTCCCCATGCCTTTCAATCCAATTATCACATGTACGTATGATTGTACTACTTATTAAAGAGTTCATCTAAGATGCTGTTTGATTTATAGTTAAATATGGGGATGAAATTTCTCTCCTTTACGTGAGTGCAGAAAACTCGCTGAGAATGTTATAAAGACTGGAATCCTGCATTCGTCTAAATGGGAAAAATTCTGCTACCTACTCAGCAGGCTGTTCTCTTGACTTTGTGATTTTGTGTTTGGTACTGTGACCGTGTTTTTTGTACTTATTGTATTTTTACATACCAAAATGAAGAAATTATTTTTCTAAGCGGAAAGTTCTTACCTGGTAATTTAAAATATGTATGTGTTTTTTATAAATAAAGGGAGCAGCTTTTTGAGATTTAGCACGGGGTCGGCTGAGTAGCTTGAGGCAGACTTCGGTATAAAATATAAATTAATAATTAATATGCATACTTACTGCATTCAATTGGCCGTACACATAATCCATCTTTTCTTACAAATCCTGGTTTACAGAAGCATCTATTGTGGCATTGGTATGTGCACTTTGGAAAGGGTTCCTCGCATGACGGGTCACAATGTTTTACGCAAGTTATGTAAATCTCATTTTCTCCCGAGCATCCTTCCGAGCATTCTTCATCACCCGTCTCTTGACTTAAACTTCCAGATAAATTTTCGGTAGCTGTGGAAACGATCCATTAAATAGGCATATTAAAATAATATTATATAAGTAGTTTCCCATATCACTGATAATACCCAAATTGTTGTATGTAAGTTACAATAGGTAGCGTGTAGTTATCACGATTGGCCATAGTTAGATTAGGTTTTGCGCAGCGCTCAAAATGGAAAATTTTACGAACCGGAACGCTCAATAAATTTCCATTGAGATAGTTATCTAATTTTATGTATATTTTATAAAAATTTATATGGCCCGTTTAGCTCAGATGGTCAAATTATTTTTTCCACGAGACGGAGCGATAATTTTGGGGATTACATGAACTGGAACGGCGATCCAGTTCGCTCCGGTTCATTTCGAGTCCTGGTTTTACGTTACAATTTGGGGGGGGGGAGGTTTCTGTGGTTTGGACCCCCCCCGCCCCCAAGAAACTGACAGAAGTGACAACTGAAAACCTGTGGCATCAATAAATCGGTCTGACTATCGGGGGCCTCTAAAGCTTGCCATAATATTCCGATGCAGCATGTCTAAAAGACAGTGCGGATGACACAAACTAACAAAAACGATCATAATAATTATGGCCACGTATTCAATAACCCCTCGTGGATGCGATAGCTAGTTATACCTCATAGGTAAACGCCCTTAGTTTTACCTGTAGACCAGGTTTTTATCAATAGACTCAAAGTGAAGTGTCTGAGTAATGGGAATGTACACAGAAAAAGTGTGGAACTGCTGGCACTCCACGATTGAAGCGACGATTAGCAGTAGGCGGGATAAATGTTAATAGCACTTGTAACAGTAATAAATATCATGAATATAATAATTTAAAAATTTTAAAAACTAACCCTCCAGATGATTTTTCTGTGTGCGATGTCGGTCATTATTTTCCGTTTTGTCGGGATTTATTTTCCAGGACGATCCTACTTATATCATACGTCATATGCGTCAAGTGCCAGAAGAATTGCCGCCCATGATTAACATAATAAAGTGCTTTTGATAATTGAATCTGCTAAGGTTTGTAAGGTACATTGATATTCAACAGTTTACAAAACCATAATTATAATGTCGGACTTATAGATACATTCCCCTTCCTATCTTTCAGCGATATGGGATAAAAATAATATCAATGTAAATATTTATTGTGACTGACGCACTATGTATACGTAATTTTATTAATTTACACGTCTTTACAAATATTTCTTGTAACATACATCTATGTTTATCTCGTATAAGTTATTTATGTTTGGAACTATAGCTATTGTAAAAAATCGTCTTGTTATACAAGTTTAATAAAGCTTTAGATGATTTTACATAGATGGTATTATACATTTTTTAATTCTTCTTCGAGACGTTATTCCGGTCATACTAATAATTATTCTGTTATAATAATATGTCATTAATAACACTAATAATAAAAATGTACTTAAAATTTATCAATTCTGTAAAGCAGGATTTCACAAAATTTAATAGTTTTGTAACTGAGCCCACATGATTTTCTATGGTATTTTTTTCACAAGATGTAACGATTATTTTTATGTTTATTTAGAAACTCGATTTAATTGTTTATATATAATACGGAAATAAACCAGAAGGACAAAAAAATACGGTAATGCCAAACGTTTTATATTAATTAATAAATTTTATATCCACTTTCAATACCGAAGATATCGGTTTTGTCTGATTTTTAAAACCGGTATTTCGGTATCGAAAAATACTGAGATACCGGTATTGCAATCCCTAGAAGAGAGTTATTAAAGCCTCAGGCATGATAATTCTCAATCTGCAATAAAAAACATTATGCTTACGGGCCCTTTTAATTAATTTTGTATTTAACGTGTTAATTTGCATTTGAAAAGTAATTAGCAAAAACACAATTTTGTGCACTCTCACTCCCTCCCCAATATTACGAAACTAATAATTAGTTGTGTATTCTGACAAATCCTTAATAATTAAACTACTGACCAAACACAAAATAATAACAGAATCTGAACTAGCAATACAATGATATTATTAAATAATTTGCTGTATCTCAACCTATCGTAGGTATATTTTATTGTCGCGGCTATTAAACACCTACTAAAATACATTTCAATGACTTTAAAATGTTTCATATGAGTTTTGAATTCGAGCCCACGACTGAATGCTTAGGACTGGACGACGGACATTTGAGCGCCGTACAGACGAATGAAATGTACGAAGCAAATATACGTATTACGTTACCACTTGGAGTAAGCAAGCAAGTCTAATATAAAGTACCTATCTACCTATTAAAAAGCAAGGTTAAATGTTATTGCAAAGCTAGTGTATTTTCACTACACTTGCATTGGACTGCAGCGATATTGTGCAATATTTAATAGTCATGAATAGGTTTTAGGTAGGTACTCAAATTGTGTAATGTGTTTTAATGAACTTTCGATAGGCAACAGTGGATTGCACAAACTCTTAATACCTATATCACCCAAATTATCAATAATATTGCACAGTATTCGATATATAATATTATATATTATATACAAAATTTCAATATTAACTATAATGAAAGCATTTAAATAAATTTAAGAAATGTTATTTATTATCAGTCAAAATAATATACATCTATGTTACTGTTTTATTATGTACCAGTCCACGTGTATTATGTACCAGTACGCCCGTACACGTGTATGGAATAACTGGTTGAAATAGTGTGTACATTAAATAATCGCGATAATAACTGTTCAAGCGTAAGCGAAACACGCTGTTGTCATTGTATGGTGCTATTTGATAGGTTGTGAAAATTTGTAAATGACAAAATGTGCTACGCCGTGTGGTTCGTATTTTTTCCAGCGCATGTACATACGTGATGCAAGTTCCAACTATCTTGTAACTTAATGTAATTTATAATACGTAATGTCAGCAGAAAATCCATGCACGTGTAAACGGGGTATTACGTTGATTACATATGGATTATTATAGAGGTACCTAAATCTATATTAAAAAAAATGACAACATTTTAAAGCCAACTACGTACTTATTTCAATATCATCAAAATAAATAAACGCATACCTACCTAAACTATTTGAAAGCATGTTCGGAATTTTGTACTTATTCATTTCGACTTATCATAGTTCACCGTGAGCCGTTGTATCGGAAACAGATCGCCATATAGCATTAAAATCACAATCATGTCTAAATAAAATATAACAACACAAGGTAGTATAAAATAATAAAATATGAAAGCACTGGAATGCATGCAAGGAAAATACAGAAGAAAATAGGTAGGTACATAAATTAGAAAAAATACAATATTATCGCTCACATTTGTATAGAATTGTGAATGATTCAAAAGTAGGTTAGTAAGCAGGTGTTCGTGACATAAATTGTGCACACTAAACTTTATCAGTCAAACGTATTTGTTTTCATTGAACTTAGACTACAATGTGTGGATATTTTCTTAAATTAAATTTTATTAAAACACGCCTAATCCATGCACATCGTCATAGTGGATAATAGTAAAAAAATATTCGTTTATCTATAAAATATCTAAAATTATGCCATTAAATATACATACTATTTTTAGATATTATATAGAAAGTAGAATATTTTTTATCGATTTTGGTTTGCTTAGGCATGTCTTAATGAATTTAAAAAAAACTAACCAACATCATCTGTTTCATCATTATTAATTCAATCTCAAATTTATAAAATAATATCTTTTTGTTATCATTGTCAACAAAAAACTATGTCAAAAAAGACAGTGTCATGTGTTCATAGTTTATCATTGCACAGTTATTAGAGATTAGTTAGAAGTTATTGCAAGTAATTATGTATAAACATACATAATTTGAAAACATGTCAGATACATACCTACTAATTTTTTTTTTAAAGAAATACACAGATTCACGACAATATGCTTTACCGATTGAGCCATGCGCATCCTATCTAATTACGACGAAATTAAATATTTATTTTCACTTGAAGAATATTTTTTATCGATTATGGTTTGGAGTAGGCAGGGCTTAATGGATTTAAAAAAACTAACCGACGCCATCTGTGATATTGTGTATTATTAATTCAACGAAAACAAATAAATATTACAGAAAAAGTGTGCACTTTTTTAATAGATCGCCCATAGCATACTTACCTTAACTATTGTGGTTTGGTCCGGGCCGGGTTTAAGTGAATTTAAAAAACTAACCAGCACCATCTGCAAATTTTATTTTTCGTTCAATAAAAACAAATAAGTACGATTGACAAAGTTTAGTCTGCACTATTAATGTCGAATCTTAACAGCCTACCTCCAACCCTTGCCACGTAATCCGACACAACAGCTTACCTTGAACTGTGCTACGGCGAACTGCATACGTAAAATTTACATGAAATAACTTGATCATTTATAGTTTGATACATAAAAATGTTATATGTACCTACAGCAATTACAGAATCTTAGGCGGACGTGCTCAGCGAGGGTTAAAATGGAGCTTTTTTCTATTTTCAAAGCATGATCCTGGACATACCTTAAACGTTGTAGATAATCTATTTATATAATTTTGAAGCCTTATTATCCGTTATATTTATTTTAAACATTTGATGACTGCATAAAGTATTTTTATTACATAAAATAGTATTCTTTTAAACCTCTCGCTCTAATGTTTTGGAATATAGTCATATTTCAGTACATAAATGTGCAGTGGTGTTAAAATTTTTTGCATTTATTAATTTTTAAACGCATTTATAAAACCATCAGTATAATTTATGTCGACATTATTATAGTGAAATATTTACGATAAAAAAATATATTGATAATCTCTGTGATCCAAAATTTGACAAGAATTAGGCATTTTATTATTCAAAAAATGGGCAAGATTAACACATTTGAAGGTGATTCTAAAGATACTAATTATAAGCTATGTCTTTGACCAATCAAGTGTGATAAACATCCTACTAATAATGATTGCTTTATAATAATTATTGACCTAAGAATAAGGTAGTGTTTTTTTTAAATACGCCATTTCTTTTGGCATTTCCCAGTGGTTAAGCTACAACATACGGCCGTAGCCATAAATTGACAAACTAAAACTGAAGTAGGGAGTAAGATCATGTTAACGCGCGTGCAATTGTATCCATTTATAATGCAGGTTTCTGGACATGGTTTCATTGGTATTTCATCCATATTGTCACATGTCTTGGGGCAAGAGTCTCCACAATTTGTTCTGCTGAAGTTAGGATCGCCATTACACAGTGACGTTGCTAAATAATCATTAAGTAGGTACATTAATATCATCACAGACGGTGAAGCAAATTTACGAAACTTGATGTAAATTAAAAAATATCATATACCCACACTACAGTTACTTTCATATATGATGGTATTTGTTCGTAATTACAAAATAGGTTACCCCCACTTTATTTAATTGTTAATAGTTTAGTTCTTAGTAATGGGAGAAAAAAACAAAACATTGTGGATATAACAAAGCAGGGTGCAGGACGTTCACAACATGAGATTTTTTTGGAAAAAGGCTTGTTACAAATTAAATAAGAATACATAGTTAAAAAACAAATAGGTATTACCTTCACAAGAGAGAAGAGAAAAATAAATAAAAATACATAAACAATGTTATACAAAAAATAAAAAATCAGAAACAAAATACACAGCACAGTACATCACCGAAAAAATCTATATCTTTGGGAGCGCATTGACTAGTCTTGTACTGCTAGCTAATGGTGTCTGATAACGTCGACACGAGGAAATGGTTCTGACCTATAATATATGGCTGCGACCTTATATATAGGCAGGTGCATATAAATTCAAATTCTTTAGGACGCCAGGGTTGGAAACCATCCCTCGTGAGTCGTGATACCAGATAAAAATGTCTCAAGATCAGATGTGACCTATGAGAGCCAAGAGAGTGAAAAGCGAGTATACCTTGTAGAAAGGCAGTCGGAAAATAATCGTTTGATGAATTATCAAAAGGAAAATAATTGTATGTCTTAAAATAAAGACACCAAAGAAATTTCTTCTGGACGCGCTCTAAAATAAGCTTTTAGGAAAATTCATAAGGATATAACTGAAGAAAGGACTGTTAAGCCGAAGTATGATACTGTGCTAAATTTGTAATATTTATGATCAGTATAGTTTGGAAAATCATCATGAATAGAGTCATGCTTAAACAACGCTACCAAATTATCAAAAATTACTTTGAAAATCATTTCACGCCACTTACCTATTGACGTTGTTTTACCTCAAAATTGCATTTAGCGATGAGAGCATGATGCTCATTACAACGTTTTTATTAGCTCGTATTCTTGTTTGTCCGGTGGTTGTTTGTCCAATACAAATCTTGCAATCGATTTTTAACTAACTTCCTGACTAGCTAGACATTTGAAACTTTTAGAATGTATCAGAATATGATGCCAATGCATTCTTTTAATACTTTTATCCACCTTTACACAGAATTGATTTCATTTTCAGTTAATTCTGTTTTGTATGGAAAGTTATTTTATAAAAATTCGTAAAAAGTAAAATTGGTCCTAGCAACTAAATTATTAATATATACGTGCGTTACTATCGAAATCAAAATGAAATATCAAAATGACATTTCAGTATTCTATATTTGTTTGTTTGTTTTTTATTTACTTCATATAAGTACAAGTTGGAGCATATTGAACATAATAATTCAACAGAAAATTTAAAACGTTGCATATAAAAAGTTATTTTTATCTAGTAATTATTTTTAACTTTAACCCGTTTGTTAATAAGCAAAATCCCGCATATGGTGTGAGACCGTTCAGTGCAGAAATGCACCGTCAGGTGCGATTTACACACTGGTGGCATAATCGGATATCTGCAAAAATAAGGCCTGGCGGTCAATGTAGATCGTAACCGGGCCATAATCAACGATTTAGAAATGTATAATATATAGATGACGTTGATCCAAACGAGATGTGGTTTTAATAGGATGGCATGCCAATTCCTTCCAACACCAAAAATACTTCAATATTACATTATCAATATATAGTGTATTTACAGTAATTCTTTTCACAAACAAATATTATATGACAATTCAAACTTACATGCTGAAACAGTACTTGCTGCATAAAATATGCAGTGGAAAACCAATAATACTGTTAACACCGTATTCGACGTATTCACGTTATAGAACATTTTATTGGATGTTAAAAAACCAAAATATCTTTAATACTGAATTAGCTTACACGACTCGGCACGTACCTATATATAAATGGTTGAAATTATATTCTGTTCACTATTATATGGAAATTTTTTCAGCTGTCGGTGATTGACCTAAAATTTAAATAATATATTTTTGTTAAACAAAGCACTGTGTCAACCAAACAACAATGTCAAGAAAGATAGTGTCTTGTGACTCAATTGTCATTATCATTGCACAGTTGCGAAAGAGTAGGTAGAATTTATTGAAAAAAGTAATTATTTATAAACATACATAATTTGAAAATATGTCAGATATGTAGATACCTACTAAAAAAAATCTTTGAAATAAATACACAGATTCACGACAATGTGCTTTACCGATTGATCCATGTGCGTCCTATCTAATAGCGATGAAATTAACTATTTATTTTCACCATCTCTAATATGTATTATTAAGATTGAGGGTTGTACCCTACGGAGGCCCCTAGCGGAAAAATACGAAGCTTGCAATTTGAGACATTTTTTTGATAATTTACAATTTTAGCAGAATTAATTAAAAAATATGTACCTACTTATCTGAAAACATTAAAAAAATGTGAATTTGTTTCACATTTTAGTTACCCCCAGTTACGTTATTATTACTTACATTATATTTAATGGTCATATTTATTTTTAAAATTTAGTTTATTAAGTTTTCAAATTTTACCGTGTAGATTTTTCGTTTCGTCTAGAAGTTATCGTTTTAATATTTTTTATATTTATTTAAAAAAAACGTCGATTTTTATAAACATATAAATGTTTATAACTTGAAATCCTTTTTATTTATATCAAATCAAGCTTCAATATTGGGACCATACCTAAAATAAAATTTGATATAAATAGAAAGGATTTCAAGTTATACACATTTATATTTTTCAAAAGAGCTCATCTGATCCACTATTGAGCCTATTGATTTCCTACAACTCGGCTATGAGTTACGAGAAAATAATTTGTATCCAAGACAAATGACGAATGAACCTCTACCAAATTATTTAGTTAAACCATGCATATGTAATTCTAGCTGCCGTACATTATCATGTAGTTATAAGAAATCGGCTTTGACATGTACATCATTGTGCAAATGTGTAAGTAGTGTTTGTAAAAACTCTGATCATGATACTTAAAGCAGTTTGAACACTTGACTTTTTGTTTCTTTTTTTTAATAAATGTGTACTTAGTGTGGTTAGTGGTTATCGTTATTTCATTTATTCACCTACCTTTATATGCAACCTACACTGTTGCTGGATTAACCATAATACTAAAACTGATGTCATATGCATAGATATAGTAAAGAAACCAATCTGGGTGATTTTATACAAAAATTATACTAAATAAAATAATTTAAGCCAAGGAGGATCCTAAGAACCGATAATTTTGAACACATTGCACTATGGGACGAACCGTTCTACGACCATGCCGATGGCATGGTACAATTATTGTATTTTCACTCAATTCCTGATTCGGTCTTGGTTTTATTGAAGAACTCAGAACAATTTTTGGTGGGTTATAAGAAAAAAAATTAAAACCTCAATAAAAAAAAAATTACCACTAATATCGCCTGGCAACATCGACATTATATATCTTGATGACCCCTAAAACCTATTTAAATTGCCAGAATGCGTTCCGCATATTATGCATACGAAAAGTCTATGGGATCCTGCACTATCTGCTGGCATGCATGTAATAATATTACTAACATGATTTATCATTTTACTGGTGTCAATTTTTAATTAGATTATTTTTATTCAATACTATAATATAGTATATCGTACGTAATAGAAAGTTTCATACTAATATTCTTTAATCAGTGTTGAATACAATTATTAATATGAAATTAATTATATTTTGTATTTTTGGTATAAGGTAGGCGTTCCATAAAACTCCACCATAAAAACTCTCTATTGTATTTAATTTATTGCAGTACCGAAAAAAAATAACCAATTTTCTTTTTAGTTTCTTTATTAATAGGTAGGTACATACATTCAAATATTTTACATATTTATATTATAATTTAATGTATATTCCACTTAATTATCTACCATTTGAGTGGGCACGCATTTTTTATTTTTTGAACTCCACTTCACGTATCCTTTTTTGCATTGGCAGCCTTTGTAAGGACACTTTATTTTGCAGGAAAGAAACTCTCTTTTACGACACGTAGGTGCCCCCCTTGGACACACATTTGGACAACGAATTCAGCGTTATGTGGGCAACCTGCAATCAAATACTTGCTTTATTTTAATGATCAATCTAATTACTTATTAGGAAAAATATGTGAATTATCTGCATTCGACTTCGTTGTCAAAAATAACAAAACTTATATTTTTAAATAACACAAAACTTGTAGTAGTATGTCAAAATAAAAAAATACTTAGTACCTATACATCCGATTGCTAAATTAATATGTAAAGTATAAAAGTAGTACCAAAGATAGAGCATTCATAATACAAAAATACCTACTCCAAAATGTAAATGGATTTATATTATTTTTATACCTAGCGGGAATTAATTAAACATCTTCAATTAAAACAATTTTATTATAGTGATTTCAGAAAGATTTTAATATGGTTTAATTAGTAACTAGGCTAGATAAAATATGTTTTTGTAAATAAAAAAATAAAATGCTGACATTGCTGACGTATCGTTATTTGATTGCTCATATAAATTCTATAAATTATGATAATCTTTTACGCTTATATTTTTAATTACATTGTTTAAAAAAATCTATCTTATCTCACTACAGTGTGTTCTTACTTTTTAAATTTTTATTTCATGAGTTGTGCAGTTGTACAGTTGTAGAACAGGGTTGGTGACCCTTTTTACGTACGCGTGCCAACATTTCCCAAATACTATTTTTCGACTGTTTTTCATGGGGGAAAAAAGAAAATATTTTTTAAGAATTCTATTAAAAAGTTTGAAAACTACAATTGAGTTAGGTATTGAGATTCTATCTTTCACCATATTTCTAGCCGAATGCATATCTTTTTTCTATAAATAATTTGTTGCTTGTCTGCCGATACATTTCATTAGGTTTATTAATTCAATATTTATATTAATAAAACCGAAAAAATACGCATTGCTATGTCGTCATTATTTTTTATTATTATATGCATAATAAATAAGTATATCTATTTGTATTTTTTTTTAATTATTATTTAATTACTAAATTTAAATGTTTTTAATATGTTTAAATGTTTTAATTTTGCAAGAATAAATATTCACGACAATGCAATATTTTTCAAGCGTATGCATAGTTTTAGTCAAATATATAATATATCATCATCATCATCAGCCGGGGTCAATCCACTACTCGATGAAGGCCTACCCAAGCTTCTTCCAACTCTCTCGATCCTGTGTCGTTCGCTGCCACGTATTTCCGCCGAAATTTACCAGTTAGTCAATCCAGCGGCCTTTAGGGCGACCCTGTGGCCGTTTTGTGCCCCTTGGGTACCACTGGATGACGGCATTTGTCCAGCGACCGTCCTTTCGGCGAGCAATGTGCCCATCTCCATTTCAGCTGGTAACGTCTATTACATCGCGTACTCCTGTCTGCTTCCTAACCCATTCGTTTCTCTTACGGTCCTTTCGCGTGATGCCCAACATACACCTCTCCATGCCTCGCTGTGCGACTCTTAGCCTTTGGACATCTCTCGTGTTGAGAGTCCACGTCTCGCAGCCATACGTGAGCACGGGTAGCACACATTGGTCGAACACCCTACGCTTAAGACACAATGGTAGGTCACTTTTGAAGATACTACTCAGACGTCCGAAAGCACTCCATCCCAGCTTTGTTTTTCGAGAAATTTCATCGTCCATACTTCCGTCTATGGACACCTGCTGTCCGAGATAGACGTAGCTGCTGACTTGCTCGAGTTGGGTGCCATTAATACAGATAATCGCAGGGTCCGAAAAACAGTTCCTCATCACTTTTGTCTTTGAGACGTTTATCTTTAGGCCGACCGTTTGACTGACATCCGCGAGTTCTTGCATTCTACCTTGGAGGTCTTTCGGGTCTTTTGAAAGTATAGCTATATCATCTGCAAAGCGCAAGTGACTGAGGTGCTCCCCATTAATTGGAACACATTTTTCCTCCCAATCAAATTTCCTAAATATTTCCTCAAGAGTTAGCGGTGAATAGTTTAGGTGAAATGGTATCACCTTGCCGGACACCTTTGTTAATGGGGAATTTACACGACCGTTTATGGAGCTTCACGCATGCTGTGGCATCACTGTATATACTGTTCGATATGTTTATGTAGCGTCTGGAAATTCCTTGGTTGCTAAGGGCGTCTATAATAGAAGACTTTTTTATTGAATCAAATGCCTTCTCATAATCAATGAAACCAAGGTATAGTGGCAGTCCGTATTCTTGATACCGTTCTATAACTTCTTTGACGACTTGAATGTGGTCCATCGTGCTATAGCCTCTTCTGAACCCAGATTTCTCTCTCGGTTGATTCTCATCTAGAGCAGTTTCTAGGTGGTTGGAGAGTATTTTTGTAAAAACTTTGTACAGAATTGGCAATAAGCTGATTGGTCGATAATTTTTCAGGTCTTCCTGATCTCCTTTTTTATGGAGGATGATGATCGAGGCACTTTTCCATGCCTCTGGGACATTTTCTTCGCGCAGGCAGGTTGTGAACAGCCGTGCTAGCACTTCGCACTTCACAAAATAAGAGACATGAAAAATGGAAAAGCTCCTGGAGAAGATGAGCTTACGATCGACATTCTCAAGAGTGCCGGACAGACCGTGAACGAAGTGTATATGTAATATATATATATATATATATAAAGTTCAATATAAGGCTAGAGTAGTGGCGCAGGGCTAAGACACACGGCGATGCAAACTGATGCACTTGCGCCATGCTAGATGTGCTTTGCAATGTCTATCCGCCAATAAACAATTATTATTCTATCCACATCTGAAACTACCGAACCGATCTAGTAGTATCCGTGTCAACGCAGGGCTGGAGACACAGCGATTGGGCGCGATCAAATTTAAATAAATAATGTCGCAGCCATTCAATATTCATATGCAAGATGCCTTAAACGTCGAGTTACGTTAAATCTAAACAATGACATGCATAGACTAAATATAATTTTAGCTACAATCATAATTAGTGACGTAACACGGTTTTCTATAATTAGTATCATTGTTGCTATATTTTAAATTTCTAATTCCCAATACTTTTATTATTTAAATATTTATTTAATTGAAATAAATGAAAACCTGCACAATATAATATATTAATAGTGTAACTGTACATATTTGTATCGTTGCCTTATCAATGGTGAAGGCTATATTTCACCTGAGGCATGGTCTAAAAAGATCGTGACTAGGCGATGCGCGGATTGTGCAAATGACGCGACCCGAACGAAATATAATTTGTCATAAAAATCCAACATGCGTCCTTTTAATGTTATGTTTATTTTTATATTCGTTATAATTATAGTATATTCATTGACATGTTTTCTTTTTCAAGTACATGCGGAACGTTTTTTAATCATCGTTACACGATTTAAAAATATATTCCTCCGACGCCATCACAAAACAAATTGACGTGCTTACACCTCGACCGTCAGTCTCCGATTGGCGACGACTGCGAAATTTCGTTCCACATACTGTTGAAAATTATTTGCCATTTCACTTATGTACGCTCTTAACTAAATCAACTGAATCAATGTGGATACAGTATACCACTACAAATATCTATACGGGATTCGTATATTTTTATTGACATGGTGTGCGTTAACATCATGAAATGATGTTAACGCGCGTGTTTGAACATGTACCGTTTAAAAAAAATCGGTTAGGTACATGTTCAAACACGCGCGTTAACATCATTTTACTCCCTACTTCAATTTTAGTTTGTCAATTTATGGCTTCGGCCGTATGTTGTAGCATAACCACTGGGAAATGCCAAAAGAAATGGCGTATTTCAAAAAAACACTACCTTATTCTTAGGTCAATAATTATTATAAACCAATCATTATTCGTAAGATGTTTATCACACTTGAATGGTCAAAGACATAGCTTATAATTAGTATCTTTAGAATTATCTTCAAATGTGTTAATCTTTCCCATTTTTTGAATAATAAAATGCCTAATTCTTGTCAAATTTGGGATCACAGAGATTATCAATATAATTTTTATCGTAAATATTTCACTATAATAATATAATGTCGAAATAAATTTTACCTACTGATGGTTTTATAAATGCGTTTAAAAAATAATAAATGCAAAGAATCTTAACACCACTGCACATGTATGTACTGAAATATGACTATATTCTAAAACATTAGAGCGAGAGGTTTGAAAGAATACTATTTATGTAATAAAAATACTTTATGCAGTCATCAAATGTTTAAAATAAATATAAAGGATAATAAGGCTTCAAAATTATATAAATAGATTATCTACAACGTTTAAGGTATGTCCAGGATCATGCTTTGAAAATAGAAAAAAGCTCCATTTTGACCCTCGCTGAGCACGTCCGCCCTTCTGCCTTTAACAGATTTATTGAATTATTAGGTTAGAAAAAAATGGTGATGTTTTTTGTATGAACTTTACGTCACTTGACCTCAGCCTGTCTATCGCATTGTATCCAATATGGCAGACTCCGACCGCCAAGCCTAAAACTTTTGCACATAATATTATTATGACATTATCATATCACATATAAGAATATAAATATAAATTGTTTTTAAAAATAAAAATAATTTTATTTTAATTAAGTTCTTATTTTCAACGTTTAGGAAAATACGCAATTTAAACACATCCCTCAATTTTATGTCGTCAGTGAGCTATTATAATTTCATCAAATTAGTGTGTCGTTGTCAATAGTATGTACCTACCTATTCATCAGTAGTAATATCGTATTATCTTCCTATTTCCCATAAGTATATAAATACTTGACAAAGTGTCCTCTTGTTTTCAGATCTCCACAGTCTACCTCTTTCTAAAAGTCACCCATCGCCACTGCTAGGTACCTATAGTATTACAAATATTTTACGTAAGAATTTTACATGGGTAGTAATCGTTATCTTGAACCCGATTTTTTTGTTAGTTTTTTACGGTAATGGTAAAACCTTTAAAATTGAGATTTATATGCCTTTGTAAATAAAAAAATCATAATCACAGTTGTAATCTTGATTATGTAGGTATAAGGATGAATTTATGGTGAATTTACTTTTTTAACTCGTTTAGAAAGGATACTTCAAAAAAATCGAAAAACAAATCGAGTTGAAATTATTTTTTAAAAAAAATTGGTGTGTGTACTTATGTACACGCATTAGAAATTATACTTCTTCGGCGTAACAAAACAAAAACAAAACTTGTGATAACCTAGAATCTTCGACTAGCTCTGGTGCGGTGATTTAGAACCAAGCTCATTTTAAGTGTTTCGTTGGTTCATCGAACTATCCAAATTATTTGTTTTTCTTATTGGTAGGAAGGTGAAATGGAGTGCCACTGGTTTAAAATTATCTTGTTGCTTCATTCTGTATTTATTAATATATTTACTATTACTATTTTAATTATCTTGTTAAATAACACCTCAGAATTAATAAGGGCCGCTTATTGGAGCTCCGCTGGTTTAAAATAATTTTATTGCTTCATTCCGTAATTACACAGAAAAGGCCTCTTATTTGAAAATTTTTTTTAAATTATTTTATTGAAATATATATTAATAATAAAATAAAACACATTAAAAACTTTTACAATAAAAACAAATTAATTATCAATCAATAACACTCGAGAAAGTAAAATATATGTTATTAGATAGAATTTGCTGGACAATTTAGAGCACAAATGCATGTAGCATCGTCATTGGAAACTTTGAAAAATCCCTTTTTGCATTGACACCCTTTCGAAGGACATATCCTCCTGCATGGTGAAAACTCGTGTTGCATACAAGTTCCTCCAGGACAAGGGTTTGGACAGGTAATCACTTCAGCATTGGGGTCTTTACAACCTGAAAGCATTAAAAAACATAATGCAAATGATATTCCACAATATGATTTATAATATAATTTCACTATCTCTTTTTTAAATTTACTGTAGTTCATAATAAAACGGAACCTTGATTGTTGTACAACAAACTATTAAAAGTATGCTTTAAAGAGGCTACCTATTTATCATTTATTACATAGGTATCGAGATGCAACATAATAATATTATATGGCTATTTTTAGATACAAAATTATGAGTATGGCAACTCGTTAAAAGTTTAAAATTAAATCATATCTATAATTTTAAACAATTGCCCTCCATCTATCACTTGCCACGTCTCTACATCATTTTCTTTGTATACCACGGTGTAAAAGATAAGAAAACACATTTGAAAGTTGTGACGAATGAATTACTCCAGATCGTAGTTATGATTAGTGTGCATATAGATCAATGTAAATATTTACTACAGTTTTATTTAGTTGAACGCTATTTCGCCGATTGAAACACAAAATAATAATGAAAGACAATCATTTTTGGCCTCGTAGATAGGTGGGAGGGAGTCTGATATAATGTGATGAAAGCCAGAAAATGTGTCCTTTTCACAAAATTTTTCTTTCTTTCTGACATTCTAATCTTTTTAAGAAATTATAAAAAATATATTATATAATCGATCATTTTAACACAAATAGGGAAAGGGGTGTCAAAAATGTTATGTAATTTAGACATGCACGTAAAAGGTTTTGTGATTGAAATACTGAAAATTGTGTGGTATGGTATAAAATGGTATGTGAGGACGTACTTTTATTTATATTAGTATCATTTTCTTTGGGCACAAAAATATGTATGTATTTAAGCATTAAATCTCATAGCGCCTGTACATGTTTATGGATTTACTTGCACCAATAGTGTGTAATTTAAAATATCACGATAATAACTGTTTACACGTAAAAGTGGTGACTGTCTCGCCAATCTCATTCTTCAAGAGTAAGCGAGACGCGATGTTATCATTTTATGGTAGCAGTCGTCAAAATCGGTTAACCCCGAGATGAGTCTCTACGCGGTACAGTTCTTTTTTCCGGAAGGTTCACCACTATCGTTCTACAGCGCAGGCAAAGATTTCGAACAATTCCCAACTGTCACGTGAAAATTCAGAAGCTTCCGAACTTTTTTGATTCGTACTTGCGATCTTGCGACTTGCAGGATGATACATATTTCCACGTGCATTTTCTTGTTATGGTCGCGATAATACACACTGTCATCAGTAAATTTATGTACCTGTAAACGGGGTATTATGCCAGTAGGTATAGTTGGTAGACTATCTTCCACGTCTTCACGTTTTCATTCAAAAACATCTATTCCAAATGGCAAGGTCGTGACGTACGTGATAGAGACTCTAGTATAATTTTATTCTTATCAGACTCAATTTTAAAAAGGGAAAACTCACATTGATTTATAGGAACGCATATGTTATCGTCATTTCTTATATATCCTGGTTTACACCTGCAGGCAGGTGTGCACGATGTATTTTCTGATGGTGGACAAATGATTTCAAATCCTGACAATAAAATCTTGCATGTAGGCTCTTGTGGAGGGCATTCCGGTGGACATTTATCAAGTACTTCGTTGAAACCACACTTCTTATCTTAAACAATATAAAGACAAATTAAAATATGTTAATCTTTAATTGGGTATGTTAGAATAGAAGCATTAATATTATTGTAATAGAAACAGTTATTCTAAAGATTAACTGTAAATACAAATAATTTATTAATCTCTGTTAAAATTTAATTAACTTTTCTATTTGAAATAAAATAAATTATATTAAATATAGTAAAAATCAGCAGCCGGAACATCCTCAGACCTCTTTGAAATCACGTCAGGAGTCAAGCAAGGATGTGTACTTCCGCCCTTTCTTTTTATCATCATGATGGATTCCATAATGCATACAGTGGGATACGCCTACATCATGATGAAACAACCGATCTATGCGAAGAAAGACTGTGCGACTTGGAGTATGCAGATGACGCAGTCGTGTTTGACTCGACGATCGAAAGGTTGGAGGTAACCGTGAATAGGCTCGCCGCGAACTCGAAACGTGTGTGTCTTCATCTGAATGCGGCTAAGACCAAATCCATGTGCAGTGCTGCATGCATCGACGCCGACACTCCTCCGTGGGTTTCCGGTCTTCCCGTCGAGCTGGTGTCCAGGTTCAAATACTTGGGTGCCCGGTTGCCGATGATGGCTGTATTTCCAGTGAGCTTGGAATTCGCATGGGTGTGGCGGGCTCTGCGTTCAACCAACTTGGAGTCGCATAGAGGTCAAGGCTGTATTCTGTGAGGACCAAATGTCGTTTGTTTAACGCGTGCGTCCTGTATGGCTGTGAAGCATGGCATCTTACTAAGCTTCAAGAGTATCAGCTTTTGAGCTTTGAGAATCGATGTCTCCGCCGAATCTTAGGAGTACATTGGTACGACCGCGTTACAAACACCCGAGTTCGTGAGTAGACACAACAGCCTTCGGTGATTGAAGTTATCATGAAGAGACGTTTTACGTGGCTGGGACACGTATTTCGGATGCCGCCAAAGAGTGCGGTACTTCGTACACAGCCTCAAGGGTTCCGTCGCCGTGGTTGGCCCACCCTCACCCTGCAGCGGTGCTACAAGAGCGACCTACGTAATGCAGGTTTGACATGGCGGGAGGCGCAAGAGTTGGCGATGGACCGAGGGAAGTGGCGCCAACTTGTGCTTGCCCAATGTCCCAATGTTGGGACGTGACAAGGTGGAAGAAGAAGAAGTAAAAATCAAAGATTGTTAAAATTCCGCTTCAAAATAATCAATATAAGAAAATTGAATGCAGGTAGTTTTAGTTATCATATTTAGTTACATCTACGACATGATTTTTATATCATGGCCGCTACGGTAGTTTAAGGAACTAAAAATCTTCTATTTTACGTACAACTCATCATATAATTAGAATATTATCGTCATGACATAATATAAATGATTGTATACTAAATATTGTATTAGGTCAAGTACATAATTAATTTAGAATATTCATTAAATATTAAATTAACTTTAACCAGCTGTCGAATTTAATTATCGTAGATTTAATTTTAGACACTGAAAGAAGACAATATAATATCACGGATAGTTGAGGCGATCTAAATGTAGCTGTATAGACGTATACTGAAAATCAGATGAACTGATAAGGTGGCTAATCTTGACTACCTATAATGAATGGGAAAGTATTATCTATCCACGGAAGAATAAATGATAGCTGGTGGAAGTGACATGGGAATACAATACAGTAAAGATCGCCTTAATATGGTGACCGACATAGGGGTCGCAAAAAGGATAATAGAGAAAATAAATGCATTATTACATATATTATTATTAAATATATCCGTTGTGTTTAACGAATCCCGCAGTAAAAAAGCAGCCTACGCGGCATTTTTCAGTGTATAAAGGGCTTAACGCTTCGCAGGTTCTTTCGCAACTCCCACAAGTGAGATGCTTTAGAGCAGTGATCGCCAAGCGGTCGTTCGCGAGCTACCTGAAGTTCGAGACTGCATTTTCGGTAGCTCACGTAGGATATTTTATCATATTAATAAATTTGCCTCTCAAATTTTATTATTGGACTCCGAAATTAAGTATTTCTTGAACTAAGTTTCAATGAAATGCTTAATAAATTGCCGTTGTAATATGAATTTCTTGGCGTAACGATTTGTGAATACAGACGAAGTAAAATAGAGAAGCAGTCAGCGATGTATTACGATAGTAGCTGTGGAGAAAAGTGAATGCCATTTTTTTCACTAATTATTTTTACTTTTACTCACACATATTTTCAATTATCATTTTGTTTATACATAAACAATTAAAGTACGCATTATATGTTTTATTGGAAGTCCGATGTCCTAATATATTTTAAGTAATATAATAATATTATGTATGGTAGGTACGATAAAGGACGATGATAAAAAATAATAAAGAAGTAATATGTATAAATAGCTCACCAGACAATTTCAATTTCTGAAAGTAGCTCACATCTTTATTGAGTTTGGGGACCACTGCTTTTGAGTTTAGAGAATGTTTGAAAAAAATGTTTTTTCGTATTATCATGGATTAATTATTGCTGAACTATTTCCCTCGCCTTTAGATTCAATTATCACGCTACTAATGATTGTAGTTTAATATAGGAATCGAATTCTTCTCCTTTACGTGAGTGCAGAGAACTCGCTGAGAATGTTGTAAAGACTGGAATGTCTGCATTTGTCTAAATAGGAAATTTCTGCTACTCAGCAGGCTGCTAAAAGCATGGATTATGGCTCTATTCCTATTGTTACTGTTGTCTTTGCAGTGTGATTTTATGTTTGGTACTGTGACCATGGTTATGCGAATACATTTATCTCAGTTTGTACTTGATGTATTTTTACATACCAAAATTAAGTATTTATTTTTCTTAGTAAAAAGTTCTTCCATTGTAATTTAAAATATGTATGTGCCTCAGATAAATAATATAAAGAGAGTGTGTATTTTTTTGGTAAAATAAAGCCGTGTTTCTTGCGTATAACGCACTGTATAACCTCAATGTTATTATTATTAACTTAATTATGAAACGTTATACCATCATGTTGGTTCTCAGTACGGCTACCAAATGTAATATTATGTTAACCATATTTTCTACTACATTAATACGTGCTCGCAGTTTTTAAATGAGTGTAATCATTCAAATCAATATTTACCGGTGACGTGTACAAAACATATTTAATTCAGCCGTAGAAATTCTAGCTAACTCTGATGTTTATTGCGGAGATATAAGCGTGCCGAATGCTTTCTCACTCACACTTCTTATGGTTTGTTTTTGTTCAGTCCTTGGTATGTGCTTTTTTATAATTTTGTTAAAGGAAGCAGCTTTTTTAGATTTTTCCACGGGGTCGGCTGAGTAGCTTGAGGCAGGGCTCGGTATAAAATATAAATAATTAATAATTAATTCGCATATGTACTCACTGCATTCACTTGGCCGTACACAGAATCCATATTTTCTTACAAATCCTGGTTTACAGAAGCATCCGATGCGGCATTGGTCTGTGCACATTGGATGTGGTTCCTCGCATGATGGGTCACATTTTCCGCAAGTTAGGTAAATCTCATTTTCTCCCGAGCATTCTCCATTGTCTATCTCTTGACTTGAACTTCCAGATAAATTTTCCGTAGCTGTAGAAACGATTCATTAAATAGGCATATTAAAATATTATATGTAGTTTCCCATATCACTGATTATACCCACTTTGTTGTATGTAAGTTACAATTAATAGCGTGGAGTTATAACGATTGGATATGATTATATTAGGTTTTACGCAGCGCTCGAAATGGAAAATTTTACGAACCGGGGCGCTCAATAATATTCCGAAAATATTAAGATACCTAGTTATCTAATTTTATGTATTAATTTTTATAAAAATACGTGTTCAATTTTCAAATGGCCAAATTATTTCCGGCTCGTCCCGGTCCATTTTGAGCCCTGGTTTTACGTTACAATGTTTACATTTTTTTTATTCGAATCTTGTTATTTTGCATAATACCTATTTACCTTATAATATTACATTACCTATAGTAGATAGTATAATAATAGTTAAGATCAGGCACGCACACAAGGAAGTATGGTTACCAGTCCGGACCCCCTCCTTCAGAAACGGAAAAAATACAAATTGTTTTGGTAAATAGACTATTGCTTTTTCTTAGTCTTATCAGGACCTGAGTATCGTGAACCAAATGATTTCGCTATCAAACAGCCTTGTCGGGTTCGTCACACTCCACTCGATATTATACGACTCGCAAACCTATGACAACTGAAAGACCTATAAATCTCTATAAAAGCTATCTCTATAAAAAAGCCACCAATAAATCGGTCCGAATATCTGGGGCGTCTAAAGCTTGCCATAATATTCCGATGTAGCATGTTTAAAAAACAAGACAGGGCGGATGACACAAACTAACACATACGATCATAATAATAATAATTATGGCCATTAAGTCGTATTCGCTAACAGCTATTGACAGCTCGCAATAACTCACAAAGTGTAGTGTCTGAGTAAGGGAAAGAACATAGAAATCACAGAAAAGTGACCGGGATAAATGTTAGATTTGTTAGCACTTGTGAGATTTTGTTATCCCGGCCCTTAAAAATCAATAATAAATATTATAGATATTTTTTCAAAAATTAACCCCACCCCAGACGATTTTTCTGTGTGCGCGCATGTCGGTCATTATTTTCCGTATTTGTCGAGATTTATTTTCCAGGACGATCCTACTTATATACGTATGCATCAAGGGCCTGAAGAATTGCCGCCCATTCATCACTTTAGAGACATCATAATAAAGAGCTTTTGATAATATTTGAATCTGCTAAGGTTTGTAAGGTACATTGATATTCAACGATTTACTATTAACATACTCCTTTCTATCTTTCAGCGATATGAAGTAGAACATAATATCAATGTAAATTATTTAGTATGGCTGACGTACTTTGTAATGTATGCCCAAGTAATTTATTAATTTATACGTCTTCATAGTACCTATTTCTTGTAACGTCCATCTATGTTTCTTTCTTATAAGTTATTTATGTGTGTAACTCTAGCTAGTGTACAAAACCGTTTTGTTATAAAAGTTTAATAAAGCTTTACATCAGTGTTTCCCAACCTTATTTCTGCCAAGCCCCACTTCAACGTTTCAAAAATCTACATGCCCCCCTATCAAAATTTTATAGTTGCCTACCTAACTAATTCTGAAAAAAAATGATTTGCTTTAAATAAAAAATGTACATAGCCAATACTATTTTTAATTTAACTTTCGTAACTAAATATGTATATTACGTTACATGTACAAATCGGAAGAAAATTAGTGCAATCCTTGTGCTATGCTTCGTCGTCAAATGATTTTCAAGATGATCTTTTTGCCATTCAAAAGATTCAAATTGCCTTCCAGTGGGGCGTACGCCCTACGTTGGGAATTACAGCTTTAGATGTTTTTACATAGATGGTAAAGTAAAATAAATATTTTAATTCTTGTTGGAGACGTTATTCCAGCATGTTATGTGTTTTTTGCAATGTTATTTTTTATTATTAGTGTTGTTACTGACATATTATTATTATAACAGAATTATTAGGAGGAATATTCTTAAAATTTAGTAATAATTCTGTGAAGCAGGATTTCACAAAATTTAATGGTTGAGTCCACATAATTTTCTATGGGATTTTTTTCACGAGATATAACAATTAGTTTTTATTGTTTATTTGTAAACTCGATTTAATTATATAATATATAATATACCTACTCAATGAATGCGTTGGTACACTCCAAAAAAATGCTGTAACACTAAAATAAAGGGTGAAAAAAAAAATTGAGCACATGACAAATTGTTAATTCAAGACATTCACAACATGATATTTAGAAGAAAAAGCACAAGTAGATATAATTAGTAAATAAAAAAAAGAAACCAAAAAATATTAATTATTTTAAAATATAATTATATCGATGTTCAAAGTCATTTGATATTATTATAGCCATTGCTTTAAAAAAAAATGCATTACCAATTAATAGTCCTGCTGATATACGATACTATTGATAAAAAACTAATGCTTTTTCGAATATCGAAAAGTTTTCTTAAAGGGCTCGCACATCAGAACTCGCCGCATGCGTCTTACGACGAATTCGTCGATGTGACGTCATCGTAAACCAAGAAACAAACGTTATCAAATAGAGCTTCGCAGATTGGCCAATGCAACTGCGACGCGAGACGATCCGCAGATGCAACATGTCGCATTTGTTACAGCCTGCATGTTGGATCTAAAAAAAAGTCGACTCCGCGCAAGCGCACAGCTGCACAAACGGCCATTTCTCTCCAGACTGTCGCCGCGTTCGGAGCAGCCATGACGCGGCGAATGTCGATATCGCTAGACAGATGTGCGAGGTTTTATCAAGGAACACCGCCTGCTCGTTCTCGGAAGCTTTGATTTATGGCGGTTAGGCACACGAGGCGAGTTGTGATGTGCGAGCCGGCTTAGATTATATTTAATAAAAATCTTTTGTACCCATTAAAGTTGGTCATTATGCAAGGTCATTATTATATACCTATATAGGTATATCTACTTAATAGTAGTATAATACTTACGGCAGTTTTTAGGAAGAATGCATTCTTGATTATTATCAAGCACATATCCATCTTTACAAAAGCATCCTGCTACGGATGGCTTGGTACATTTTCTTTTATCGTCTTTATTTTTGCACGTCTTTGGACAACCAGTTCCGTAGCACTTATATTCCATATTGGTGCCTTTGCATTTTTTTGCTAAACCAAAAAATAACCATTTAAATTGAAAAATAATATTAGGGTCTAGGACGATTCGACGCCGGGACACCTGGGCGCTACGGAATCGAATTAAATTCGAAAATAAATAGACGCTCGTGAATTATAGGTACTTTTAAAATACATATTTAATATTATTGGTATTTATATTTAAATTATTATATTATTATTTAATACATGGTGAGAATTGAAATATACACACGTAAATAATGAATTAATTATATATATGTTTAAGTTCCAACTAGAAGAGAATTCTTAAAACGTCAGGCATGATAATTCTCAATCTGCAATAAAAAACATTAAAGCAAAATGAATTTATTAAAACTACTAAGTAGTAAATAGAAACTGTTTAATTCCCTCGTCTACTTTCTGTATAAAATCGTAACAAACGTCTATTTATTTCAGTCAACAGTGCGGCACCCAATTGTCCTGGCGCCCAGTTGTCCCATTCCCTAATATGGAACACGTGAAAGAACTTTCTGAACTTTTTTGATCCATGTATGCAATCTTGTAACTTAATGTAACTTAAAAAAAACAATACGTTATTTCAGCAGTAACTCTATGCACGTGTAAACGAGATATGATTGCATACAGATTATTAGAGGTGACAACACATTAAAGCCAACTAAGTATTTCAATATCTTCACAATGTATAAACGCATACCTACCTCAACTATTTGAAAGCATGTCCGGAATTTTGTACTTATTCATTTAGACGTATCACAGTTCACCGTGAGCATTTGTATCGGAAACAGATCGCCATATAGCATTGAGATCACAATCATGTCTAAATATCTAAATAAAATATTTAAAAATTACGTAATATAAAATAATAAAATATAAAAGCACTGGAATACATACAGGGAAAAGACGGAAGAAATATGTAGGTACATAAATTAGAAAAAAATACAATAATAACGCTCATATTTGTATAGCATTTTGAATTCAAACCTCGGTTAGTAAGCAGGTGTTTGAAAGTATCAAGTAGTACCTACCTATCAAATATTTGACAATAATGACAGCGTTATACTAGATATTAAACTTAATACCAATCAATATAAAATAATGACTGTTCTTAAAATTAGAACATAACTGTCTGCAAAATATCGTTGCCAGACGGCCATCTTTTTCCGACACAGTGGCGAATGGTGGAGGTACACTGTTAAGATCCGACATAAATTGTGCACACCAAACTTTGTCAGTCAAACGTATTTGTTTTCATTGAACTAGAACTACAATGTGCAGTGTTTGTTAGTAGTTTCTAAAATTCAATTAAAACCTGCCTAATCCATGCCATAGTGCAGTGTTGGCGAACCTTTTTACGTACGCGTGCCAAATTTTCCCAAATATTATTTTTTGACTGAATCCCGGGATTGATAAACATAATCTCGGGATTTTGGGATTGATTTTTTTTATCAATTTTTATGGAACATAAAATAAAAGCAAAAATATAATACAAAAAATACTTTTAATAAAAAATAACTACATTAGAAATAAACTGAATTTGAATGAAATTTGATTTATACCCATGTGTAAGTTGCCGATTCATTTTATTTTTTCACATAAATTATTTAAAATGCAAAAGATTGGAAAAAAACAATGCTTCCCACTTACGGCAGTTTCATATTTGGCTGACTAATTAAATTTATGAAGCGGAAAGGCCATAAGTACGCCATGATTATTTGATTTACTATTTTAAATCTCGCTAATCCATTCATTAAGTCTTTACTATCAGAAACAGCAATCTCATATTAAATTCACATTATTATTTATATATATTTAATATTATTTACTCCATTAAACTTATGTATTTCCAAGATTGAACTTAGATATACAATATTAACAATAAATGTCTTAAATAGTATAAATTATACTTGATTTATTTTTGACCGATTTTATCAATGTTATGTGTAAATATAAAAAAAATATATTAACAATGGAAAAAAATGCCAATCCCGGGATCAGAATTTTGGCTCGGGATTGGATTCCCTAGCTATAAGTAATTGAATTATTGAGTAATACTATAATACCTGCTTAGTTTGGTTCTTTACGCACAAATTGACGTCAAAATTGCTCGGATCAGATGAAGCATCCTCTCCGCGACGTGACTTCCCCCGCCGCCTGATAAGGTCATGGCTATAATATTATTTTGTTTTACGCAGAAAACGTAAGGGCCGATATATATAATTTAAGTTAATGATAATGGTTATTCTTGAAGAGTATCTACATGTTCTTTTATACCTTGCATTTATACATGAATTTCGTTGTTTCGGTTTGCACGTCGATTGATAAATATTATTGGTTAAAATATTGTTCAAAACCGAAGAAAATACGCATTTTTAATGTTTTATAATATATATGTTTTTAAATATTTGTAAAACTTTCTTGTAGAAAAACATATTTTCTTATCTTTTTTCTCTTCAACATAAAACATTCGCATGCCATGCAAAATCATCTCGCGTGCCACTGGTGGTATTATACGCGTACTATAGGTTCGCCATCCCTGCCATAGTGGATAATAGTTAAAAAATATTCGTTTTTTTATAAATTATCAAAAATTATGACATTAAACCGTACATAATTTTAGATATTTTATAGATAGAAGAACATTTTTTATCGCTTATGGTTTGGTTTAGGCAGTGATAAATGAATTAAAAAAAACTAACCGACACCATCAGTAATATTATGTAATATTTATTAATTCAACGAAAACAAATAAAATAATATGACTGAAAAAGTCTGCATTATTTTCTTCGGATCGCCTACAAATAGCATACCTAAACTATTAAGGTTTGATTTCAGCAGGGTTTAATTAAATTTTAAAAACTAACCACAACCACCTGCAAATTGTATTCTTAGTTCAACGAAAACAGATAAGTACGATTGACGAAGTTTAGTGTGCACTATCTCCACCCCTCGCTACCGTAATCTGACACAACACCTTGAACTGTGCTACGGCGAACTGCATACGTAAAGTTTATATCTGAAATAACTTGTATCATTTATAGTTTGATAAATAAAAATGTTATAGGTATGTATAGCGTTTACAGAATCTTGTTTTAGTGCGAGAATTAATAGCTTACGACAATGTTTTGGCAATATGCATTTTCCGTTCATGTTGAGGACATAGCCTTTATTGCATTTGCATCCATTTATAATGCAGGTTTCTGGACAAGGTTTCGTTGGTTTTTCATCCATATTGTCACATGTTTTGGGACAAGGGTCTCCACAATTTGTTCTGCTGGAGTTAGGATCGCCATCGCACGGTGACGTTGCTATATAATCATTAAGTCGGTACATTAATATCACAAACGACGAAGCGAACTTACGAAGTTTGGTGCAAATTAATTATCATTTATACCTGCAGTCACTGTCATTTGTGATGATATTTGTTCTTAGTTACAAAATAGGTTACCTCCACTTTCTTTAATTGTTAATAGTTTAGTTCTTAGTAAGGGGAGAAAAAAATAAAACATTGTGGACATAACAAAGTAGGGTGCAGAATGAGCCTCACAAGAGTAAAGAAAAAAAAAAATAAACAATGTTACACAATAAAATAAAAATTCAGAAATAAAATATACAGCACAGTTAGTATCACTGAAAATGTATCTTTGGGGACCGCATTGACTAGTCTTGCAATCGTAGCCAATGGTGTCTGATATGTTCGACACGAGGAAACCCATAATATATCATGGCTGCGACCTCGTAGGTAATTGGCAGGCGCATCTAAATTCAAATTCTTTAGAACACCAGGGTTGGAAACCATCCCTCGTGATAGCAGACAAAATGTCTTAAGAGAATATGTGACCTACGAGAGTCAGGAGAGTGAAAAGCGAGCATACCCTGTAGAATGGCAGTCGGAAAATAATCGTTTGACGAATAATGAAAACAAAAATAATTATGTCACGAAAGAAATTTCTTCTGGACGCGCTCTAAAACAAGGTTATAAGGAACTTTAAGGATATAACTTACAAAATGGTTAACTGTCAAAACGAATTATGATACTGCGCTTAATTTGTAACATTAATGATCAGTATAGCAGGAAATCATCATTTCAAAGTATTTCAAGTTATACATGTTTATATTTCTATAAAAATCGATGTTTTTAAAATGAATATAAAAAATATTATAACTATGAATTAGTCAAGAATCTCTATTACAAAAATTAGAAAACTTAATAAACTAAATTTAATAATAAATTTGACTATAAAATAATATGTAATAATAACGTGGGACCCTGCACCAAATTCACATTTTATAATATTTTTCTTAAAATGTAGGTTTACTTTGACTTAAAATAAAAAATATTTTTCCTTTTAGTGTTTTCAGATAAATATTTATTAATTAATACAGTTTATATTGTAAATTATCAAAAAATGTCTCAAATTGCTAGCTTCGTATTTATCGGCTAGGTGCCTCTGGTAGAAAGGCTGAGTAAAGACTTCACCTTAATAAGGACAAATTGGCGCATAATATGCGCACCATTATGGTGTGAGACCGTTAAGGGCAGAAATGCATCGTTTGGTGCGATTTACACGCTGGTGGGATAATCGGATATCTTTAAAAATGAGGCCTGACTTCTGTTTACGGTCAATGTAAAACGTAACCGGCCCATAATCAATGATTTAAAAAATATATATATATAAATGACATTGATCCGAAAGAGATGTGGTTTTAATTTTAATAGGACAGCATGCAAATTCCTTCTGACATCAAACAATACTTCAATATTAGGTACATTATCAATATGGGTACAGTGTATTTACAGTTCTTTTCACAAAAGAATATTTTATGACAATTTAAACTTACGTGTTGAAACAGTACTTGCTACAAAAATTATGCAATGGAAAACCAATAAAACTGTTACCACCGTATTCGATGTATTCGGGTTATGGAACATTTTATTGGATGTTAAAAATCCAAAATACTTTTAATACTGAATTAGCTTACACGAATGGGCACATTTGTAAAATGGTTGAAATTATATTCTGTTCACTATCAAATGGATTTTTTTTCAGCTGTCAGTGATTGATCTAAAATTTAAAAAAATAATATAGATTTGTTATCATTGTCAACAAAAAGCTATGTCAATAAAGACAGTGTGTATTGTGAATTAATCATGTACACAGTCTATCATTGCACAGATGTTAGAGAGCAGTTATTGCAAAAAGTAATTATTTATAAACATACATAATTTGAAAATATGTCAGATATGTAGGTAAGTACCTACTAAAAAAAATTTTTGAAAGAAAGACAAAGATTCACGACAATGTACTTTATCGATTGAGCCATGTGCGTCTTATCTAATAACGACGAAATTAACTATTTGTTTTCACGTAAAGAATATTTTTTATCGATTATGGTTTGGTTTAGGCAGGGTTTAATGAATTAAAAAAAGTAGCCAACACAGTATTATTAATCCAATGAAAACAAAGAAGTATGACAGAAAAAATGTGCATTATTTTTGTCGGATCGCCCATAGCATACCGAAATTATTATGGTTTGATTGCAGCAAGGTTTAATTGAATTTTAAAAACTAACCAGCACCTTTTGCAAATTGTATTCTTAGTTTAATGAAAACAAATATGTACGATTGATATAGTTTAGTGTGCGCTATTTATGTCGAATCTTAACAGCCTACCTCTACCCCTCGCCACCGTAGTCGGACACAATAGCTATCCTTGAACTACTGTGCTACGGCGAACTACGGTTTGGTTTGGCTTGTGGTTTGGCTTAGGCACCGTTTAATTGAATTATAAAAAAACTCACCAGCACCATCTGTGAATAATTGTATTCTTAGTTTAATGAAAACAAATAAGTATGACTGACAATGTTTAGTATGCACTATTTATGTCGAATCCCGACAGCCTTACCCCAACCCTTGCCACTGTAACTATCGATCCATCTGTCATTCCTTTTAATAACTTATAATATCAGCTATGTTAGTCGATTTATTTTAAATTCACCATTTTCATTTAAATCTAATTAATAATATTACTAACACGATTTATCATTTTATTGGTGTCAGGAGTAATTCAAATTTGACACTTACTAATAATTATTTTTATTCAATACCTACTATGTACTTACGTAATAAAAAGTATCATATTAATATTATTTAATCGATGTTGAATACAATTATTAATATGGATTTAATTATATTATACCTATATTAATTGTGGAAAATGTAAGGTTATCGTTCCATAAAAAAATCTCTATTCAATTGTATCTAAAGTATTGGTATACTTTCTCTTACATGGTTCCAGTGAAGAATGGTTTGATAAATTGAAAATTGATTGCAGCACCTACCAAATGAAAATAACCAATTTTTTTTAAGTTTCTTTATTAATAAATTCAAGTATTTTATATATTTATATTATGTTTTGGTGTACATATATTATACTTCATTATCTACCAGGGATCCTGCTTTGGGCACCTGTGAATGGGCACGCATTTTTTATTTTTTGAACTCCACTTCACGTATCCTTTTTTGCATTGGCAGCCTTTGTAAGGACACTTTATTTTGCAGGGAAGAAACTCTCTTTTGTGACACGTACCCCCTGGACACACATTTGGACAACGAACTATTTCAGCGTTACGTGGGCAACCTGAAATCAAATATTTTGTATTAATAATCAATCTAATTACTTATTACTAAAAAATATGTGAATTATCTGCATTCGATTTCGTTGTCAAATAACAAAACTTTTTAATTAACACAAAACTTGCAGGGATGTAGTATGTCAAAATAAAAAAAATACATAATATACATCCGAATGCTAAATTAATATGCAACGTATATTACGTACGTAGATACTATTATCAAAGATAGAGCATAATACAATAATACTCCATAATGTGAAAGGATTCATATTATCTTTAGTTATACTTAGCGGGAATCAATTAAACAACTTGAATTAATAAAACAATTGATAGTGATTTCAGAATGATAGTTTAATCAGTCACTAGGCAAAATAAAATATTATATTGCAAACAAAACAATAAATGGCTGTCTATTGCTTACGTCGTTACTAGCTGATGCTTATATAAATTCTATAAAAAAAAATAATGTTAATCTTTTACGCTGAATGACAATGAATCAAAGCGTATATAAGATTTTGTACATTTTTTATCACATTGTTTAAAACAATCTATCTTATCTCACTATATTGTGTTCTCTATTTTTTATAATTTTATTTCATGAGTGTGAACGAATTAAATTTATAATTATTTATTATACCTATAAGTGTGAACTTACTTTAAATTACTGAATCTGCAATAAAAACTACTGAGACGGTAATATAATACAATACAATTCTATCTGCACAGATTCAATTGTTTGTAAATCAATTTTGAGAATACTACGAGTATCATAAACAATACACATTAATTGCCTGGAAATAGAGTTAATTATGAGATGCCGATACAATACTGATATAACTGAAACTTGGGCATGGTGTGGTCGGAGTTACGTTATTGCCAACATAAAAATCGTCCATAAAAATTACATGCGGTTCACGTTTCGCTTAAAAAGTTTATACAATTATAGTTATATGTTGCCGACCCCTGTACATAAGAAACATTTTAACAATAACAAAAAATAATTATTAGTTACATTTTTCGGGTAAAACGCAAACATTATCATCATTCCTGACATATCCAAGCTTGCAAAGACACCCTGCTGTGCAGCGATCGTTAATTTCCGGTCCTGGACATTTTTCTTTTAGGCCAGAAAATAAACCCCAGCAACTGGGTTCATTGCAATGTGGGACGCAAGTATTATACTCCTCATTTATCCCGATACAGACGCCTGGGACTGAAACATTGATATTAATTTTTGAACTTTATTATACTGTATTATAATATAAACATAGTAATCATACCACTCAGCATTACACTTGTGATACTCTTCAATGTTCATGTTTTGTTTATAAAATAAATCAGAGTGGCGGAAGCAATTATCACCAGTTTCCTCGATCATTAACTAGATCAACAGAATCTATTTTGATTTATTTAATTGCAACAATGACTCTTGTATTGTATTGATTTAATTTGTATAAATATCGAAGACGATCCATAACTCGTTACTACTCATCTTGAGTCCGGTCACTCGACACAGTCAACCTTAATTCACTCTCAGTATTATCGTTAACAGTAGGTCGGTAGTTGTCGCTACCGGATCGCAACTCGGTCTGAGCATGAGCTCATCGCGATTACTCTGCACCGTTAATCTTTACTCCGACCATTGTAACTCTCTGTACTCTGTATCAAGACAATAAATATCTACGCCCATCTCTACTACTGCTGCCTAAACATCTCATCACCTCTACTTCACGATCCCCAAATAGTTTAGTAAATTTCGATACATCGGTAAATAATAAACGGTAGCATCGTTCTGTAACACTCAATTTTACTTGACTTTCTTGTAAGTAGGGAATCCAATCCCGAGCCAAAATTCTGATCCCGGGATTTCGGGATTACAATTTGACAATCCCGGGATCCCGGGACTGGTCCCGGGATTGGCATTTTTTCCACTGTTAATATAAAAATTTTATATTTACAAATAACATTGATAAAATCGGTCAAAAATAAATCTAGTATAATTTATATTATTTAAGACATTTATTATTAATATTGTATACGTTCAAACTTGGAGATACACAAGTTTAATGGAGTAAATAATATTATAATATAAATAATAATGTGAATTTAATATGAGATTGCTGTTTCTGATAGTAAAGACTTAATGAATGGGTTAGCGAGATTTAAAATACTAAAGCAAATCATGGTGTACTTATGGCCTTTCCGCTTCATAAATCTAATTAGTCAGCCAATTAATATGAAACTGCCGTAAAACGTATGAGATCATGGTGGAATTACTTTGTTAATAGTGCGAAGCATTGTTTTTTCAATTTTTCTCATTTTTATTAATTTATGTGAAAAAATAAAATGAATCGGCAACTTACACATGGGTATAAATCAAACTCAGTTTATTTCTAATGCAGTTATTTGTTATTAAAAGTATTTTTTTCTGTTATATTTTCGTTTTTATTTTATTTTCCATAAAAATTGATAAAAAAATCAATCCCGAAAGTTTTGGGATTATGTTTATCAATCCCGGGATTTATAGGTATCGAGAATAGCTCGGGATCCCTACTTGTAAGCACCCACATATATAATCTTATATTCTTTAATGTAACGTAGGTATATATAACTTAGGGAATTATATTATTATACCAGCCAGCGACTCTGTTAAATGAGCTCTTGATGAAAACTAATTTAAGTGAAGGATTTCGGCGTATGTTTTTCATTGATGTGGTTACCTGAGCTTCAATGAATTAACTATACATATAATATACCAATATGTTTATTATTCAATACCTATAAGATATTATTATTTTATTAGTGTTTTATTATCAATGATATTATCATCGGCGATAGTTTATTAGTGATATTCTATATCACACAGATATTAATCAATCACAAAAAATCACCTTTGTACTATTTTACACATCCCTGGTACAATTTGAAAAGGAGGACACGCCATCATAGTTATATTCACTTCAGATATATGATTGACTAACAAAGATTAGCCATGTATAAATACAGAGCATATTATTAAATAAAAATCGTGTGGGTTAGGCAAATATTTGCCCGCGTGGTCATACATTGGAGTGACACATATTTTACATTTACTTACATTACGTTTAGCTGTATGTTTTGGCGAGAATGTCTCGCCACAGTAAAATGAGGCACTTCAGTGTAGGTAGATAATCATGAAAATAACAACATAATATTATCTTTCTGGTACTAGCAAAGATAGAGATGGTTAGGTTAGATAATTTTTAGGAACTATCCCAGGGACGGGAATAGGATGATTTGGCCGGTGAGTTGGGACGGTGTAATTAATATTTCAGGGGATGATAGTACCTACTGTCACGACCTCGGACTTCGGGTCTTATACCTAGAGTACCTTTTAGGGGTGTAGAGTGGCCTGAACACGCCATTGGCCTCGTAGTCAAATAAAATGCACCGAGCCGCACCCTTGATCACCCAGAGGGACGTTTATTTCCAGAAATAAGTCCCACGGCCCGTGTCTTTGAGGCTGAGGACACGGTTCGTGGAAGATCAGGTTTAAGTTAGAAAGTATGCGAAACGACGAATGCAATTGGGCTTCGCCACTTAAATGGTATAAAAAGTGACCAACTGTCGCTAACAATAATGTATGAAACATGTCAGTAGAATGTGTAGACAAAACGCCAATAAATTGTAATAACTTGTATTGTGAATGAAAGAGAGGAATATTAGGTAGTGCTAGGAGAAGAAAAAAAGTATTACGACATAACTAAATCGTAAAATATGTAAAATTAAGATCTATAAAAAAATTCCGCAGTACCGACACTACTAACGCGTAAGTGCGCCTTACAAAATAAATGTAAACAATTTAAAAGCGCTGATTCCGAAATAAAAATAACGATAAAATAGCCGAGCCGGCAATGCCGTAAATTTTGACCGTTGGAGATATTGCAACGTCGTCTTGAAAGCCGTTGAAAACGGAATACAAGATGGCGGGTAGTATTCGGAAAACAGCCAAACAGTAAACGCACGAATTTTGTCCTCCGTAAAACAAATTATAAAAAAATGTAACAATTATATAACATCCACTTAAATATACCCTGCCGTTTATAAAACAAATTCTGGTGTGTTATTTTGTCCACCCCCAAATCCTAAAAACCATACTTTAGATAAAAGTGACAGTTTACTAATTACTAACCAAAAAATTATGATACCACGGTTCGAATTAAACATTGAGTGAGCCAGACCTGATCCCTGGATTTATCATGTGGCGCCCAACGTTGGGCGCCACACTCCTAACGGTTGATCAAAATATTATCGCTATAAATTTTTATGGTCGGTACTTACAGCAATCTTCTGCCAATATACACATTCCATCTTGTCCTATCACATAGCCCAGCTTGCATTTGCATCCATTTATCAAGCATATTTCTGGACACGGACGCGGAAAGGGGTTGTCTCTGTTTAGACAAGTTCTGGGGCATGGGTCTCCACAGGGTACAGATATCGCATTGGGATCATCGCATACCGGTTTTGCTTAAAAATAAATATATGATAGAATAAGTGCGTCCATGATATGGCCATCTTAAAAAATACACAAAAACGCATGTTTTTTTGTTTGTGTAAGTATCTAAAAATATAATAAGTATTATGTATAAATAAAAATTGTCTCATTTCTAAATTGTTTTGGCGGTAATGTCTGGGTGGTTTTGTCCGGGTGGATTTCGTTTGGGCGGTTTTCTCGGGACCCCGATATCAAGAATTTCAGTGCACAATTCATTGCTTTAAACGGATGCAATTTCCACTTGCAGTGTCTTCTCTTTTTAAGCAATCGATTAATTATTTTTAAGTTATCTAAAGTTAATAATTTGAATACATGTTTTATATAATTATTCTTCCTAATTATTTAATTTTATTATTATTGGACCATTGAGTTTAATAATGATAAGGGCCGCGTCAAACGGGCATGTTGAGGATGCGCAGTACTCGGGTGGCAAAATACCCATTTGGCATTTACCAAAGTACCAAAGACCGGCAAATCAAAAAAAAAATACTGAAAACATATGACTAATTTAATTGGAAATACTTACAACACTCGTCTTTGGAAATACACTTTCCATCCTGTCTCACATATCCAGGTTTACAATAGCAACCTCTGAGACAAATTTTCGCATACAGGCATGTCGGATTTAGATTCTCACACGATGGGTCACAAGTTCCACAATCTTTCCACACTTCATTTTCTTCACATTCTTCCTCTAAATAAAATAAATGTCTTTATAATAAAACTTTAAGTTTTATTATAAATTACTTTATGTATTACTGGTTGAATTGGTAGCTATAAAAATATTAGGTTATTGTCGGTTTAATGGAAGCCAGCGGCAAAGAAATTTTGAAAATAGCCGATATACTGGATTATTTGTTAAGTTAGGTTAGGTTTTAATTCTTGAATTCATGAATTTTGCCAAAATCGGCAATGAAAATTAGCGCGGTTCCCGCCTGGCTTCCCGTAAACCGACTTACACCAAATATTATTTTCGCATCGTATTTATTGGTTGCCGTCTGTTGTGATTCTTTGTTTTAATTTATATTTATAACATACTTTTGCATGCGATAAGTGATTATAACGTAAATAACAAGTAATAGTGCATACGCCTTTTATAAGAAATTTAAGTTTCAAGGTTTATGTGGCACATTTCATTATAATTTATGAAATTGACTGATCGAGAGAATCTAAAACCCGTCTCCGTAAAATAGTGTCAACATGTTAATAGGATGACACTTATAATAGCACCTGTACACGTGTATGGATTACTGGCAGCAATACTGTGTATTTTAAAATGTCAACTGTTTACACGTAAAAGTGCTGACTGTCTCTTCAATCACATTCTCTTCAAGAGTAATAGGGACGCAATGTTGTCATTTTATGGTACTATTTGACAGGTCGTAAAAACCGGTTAACCTCAAAATGAGTCTCTCCGTGGTGTAGTTCGGTTTTTTGCCGGCAAGTTCGCCACTATCTTTCTATTGCGCAGATGGAAAAATCCCAACAGCTGTCGCATGAAAATTCAGAATATCCGAACTTTATTGATTCATGCATGCAATCTTGCAACTTGCATGACAATACGTGTTTACATGTACATTTTCTTGTTATGGCCGCAATAATGCGTACTGTCAGCAGCATGGCCCCACATCCTGAAGTCCTTCAGGCTAGAATCTTTGGCGGGCCCCCTACCTATCACAAAGGTTTTAAAGACATAATTTTAAGCGATTTTTTTATTTATGAATACACTCACTATGTCGAAAATCGACAAACAATAATCAAAAATTTCATTGCAAACCATATATTTTTAACAAGTATAATATGTTTTACTGCTGACCACGATACTAAAATTGTGTGCAGAAATTCAACTGTGGTGTTACTATAACTATTTTAACAACATTTTTCGCGTCATCGTAACGCTTGCCTCAGCAGGGCGCTCTTAAAGCTTGTTATTCAATCACCGATGTTAAGAGCGTACTTCAGAGAAACGGCAAATAATTTTAAACAGTAGGTGCGACGAAATTTCTCACTAGTCGCCAATCGGAGACCGACAGTGGTGTCCGCACGTCGATTTGTTTTGTCATGGCGTCGGATGAAAATATTCTTAAATCGTGTAAAGATGACTAAGAAACTTTACGTATGTACCTACTTAAAAAAGAAAACATGTCAATGAATATACTATTTTTATTATTAATATAACAATAAACATAACATTAAATGGACGAATGTTGGATTTTTATGACAAATTATATTTCGTTCGGCACGCATCATTTGCACAATCCGCACATCGTCTAGCCACGATCTTTTTAGATCATGCCTCAACTGAAGTATAGCCTTAAGCAACATCGAGCGCGACTACAACTTGGATGGGTGACCGCTTGTGAATCGATTTATTATATTTTTTTTACTATTAGTGCAATTTTGTGATGTGTTTTTATCTCACTTGACTGGTCGAACTGCCAAGCCGGACCCCCCTTCAGCCCATTCCCCAGGCTAGAGCCCTGTCAGTCCACCCCTTATGGGGGCCATGGTCAGCAGTTTATCCAAGCACTTGTAAACGGGATATTATTTTTCGAAGACGGTTCAATTGCGGTTTTTGAAAATACGGATGATAACACAAAATTTTCAATTGATTCACTTAAAATAATTTTAAATTAAATTTTTAATTATATTATTTAAATTATTTAGTATAGTAGTTTTGTGTTATTTTTTATACTATTTCAGCCTTTCACCAAAAAATAACAGCAGAAAAGTTTATACTTTATATATTTTAGTACTTATATTATAATGACTTGATACAAATAATATTCTCCGGAAATAACTTTATAATTCATTTATTAAAATAGTGGTAACTTACCGCAGTATTCAGGCAATATACATAGTCCTTTATCGTTCAGGACATAACCCTTCTTGCATGCACATCCGTCGATCAAACAGATTGCCGGACATGGACGCGGAGTTAAAATATTTTTATTTTTGCAAGTAACAGGACATGGATCTCCACATGGAAGCGATATAGCATTAGGGTCTCCGTTGCATGACGTTTGTGCTGAAAAACAATTACAGATTATTATGATATCTAGTCACTTTTATGACTTTAATACTTTTAACTATTATGGCCTTCCATCAAGAAATAACAATAAAGAAAATTCACATCATAATCATTAAATTAAAATATACCTACTGCTTTAAATAATGATGCAGTTGCACTAATTATAATCTACGACAAAATTTCTTGACACACCCACTGTATTGGGACACACTGGTTGGGAAACACTGCTTTAATTCAACATGAATAATGAGAAAAGTTAAAGTGTAGATGGAATAAATATACACCTATTAGACGGCTCCAAAACAAAAAAGGCAGTTTCCATTTTTGAAAAATGTCGACTTTTTGGCATATGAATATGCACGGCCTATTTGAAAGAAGGAGCAATAAATTTATCCAATTTCTAATTTTTCAATGGGTAAAAGTGTTGAAAAATAATGATATAATATTACGAGACATGCATTATATTATTTTTAATTTAATAATTACATATCAGTTACTCCAATCACTTTCCACTCTGCATTACGTATTACGAAATTAGAATTTTGCGATATTCAATGAAAAAATTTGGTGATGAAGTAGTTGTTATTTTGGGCCTCAACAAATGCCATTTTGGACCGTGGCTTGTGCATCACTGATGTAACAGTAAAAAAAATTATACTTACGACAGTTTTCCGGCAAGATACATTTACCGCTCTTATCCTGGACAAAGCCATACTTGCACCGACACCCATCTATTATGCAAATCTCTGGGCAGGGTCGCATTACTGTGTCATCCTTATTGTCGCAAGTTTCTGGACACGGGTCTCCACACGGAACAGATATCGCGTTTGGATCACCGCCACAAGGTTCTATCTCTTCAGAAAGATAATATTACAATCAAAATCGGTAGAGACTAATGGATAGTAAGTAGATCACAGCCTACGTGAAGTCGGGCATACCTGTCTTATTTATTTTATGTAGATCTAACTGATGACTGTATGCTGGAATGTAAAATTTATAACAGTTCACAGCATCCTCACCCCATTAGGCCAATAGTTAAACCTTTAATCCTTTATTGCTTTGCGTATTAAATTTTTATACATTTGAAGATTTTTTTAAAATACAGAGCGTAGCTACATAAAATTTGAAAACCACTGCTCTAAGCCTTACAGGAATATTGTCAAGTGAGTATGCACTATAATTATATTTTGTTTTATTTAATTGAATAATATAATAACGTTCTACTAAAAACTGTGAAAAAAACTAGACTATTTACATTTTTAAGTACTTATATAAATATTTTCTATTTTAGATACTTATTTAAATAAAATTATATACAGGCAATCTATAAATCTGACTAGCAATGTTTTAGTTACAATAAAAGTAAATCACGAAAGCTATTACGATGGAAAAACCGAGACATTAGTATTTGTTATCATCTGTCGTGCACTTCTATCGTCTCTATGCCATAAATCCAATGCAGGCATGTGCACCATTTTAAATGAAGGCTGACTTTATCAACAGTTGTTATTTCAAGTGTCACTCAATAGACATTATATTTTGTAACTGTCTCATTAAAAATATCTAATAGGTTGAAAATATGTAATTCCTGCAAAAAATAATAGTACCATAAAAAAATACCACGAGTCCATCACTGATCTAAGGCAATGTTTAATATGTGCCTCAATCATTATTATACTTACGTGGACAATCTTCAATTGGTATGCAATCATCATTGCTATCGCGAGCATAGCCAGATATACAATAACACCTCTCCACACACACGTACGACTGTACGGGACATACTTCTCCCAGCGTAGCACACGTTGTGTCACAGAAGGATCCACAGTCAAAATACTCATTGGGCTTAGTGCACTGTACTGAAATAATATTAAGAAAATAAGTAGCTATAATGTATCCAGTATTAATTATTTATTAAGTTTGTACCCTTGAGAGTAATGCGGCGTCTCCACGAAGCTCGTCGGAGGCAACACAGTAGACGTCGGTTATTTTCACCTGACCCTGTGCCGAGATGTTATACATGAGGAGAAAACCACCCATTTGATGGCGGCAGATACATCAAATAAAATTTTATGGAGTGGATAGGACATACAAACTTCTTCTTTTTGGACATAATCGTTCTGACTCCGAACTACTATCTAAAAGTCAATTCTTGCAAGAATATTAGAAACTAGGTACAGAATAATAAAAAGTTCCGATAAAAAATTGATAACTGCAAATTTCCAGTATTATGATTAAACTAGTAATAGCCGACATATATGTATGTATAGATTTATTTGTGGATAAAGAATATCTATTAATTGTTGCAGTGTTTGCGAACTTGTAGCTGACCAACTACGAGCTTTCTTTAGAGCTTTTCAGAACTCATGAACTTTCTCAGCTTAAAAATTCATGACTACTAATGAACGCGATGCGTTTTTAATTTTTTAATTTGTGATTATATTTATAATTAATCTTATACGGAAAAAATATGTTGCTGATCATGTCATTTTACGTTTAAAAATAATAACCAAATTTCAATACATTCTAATTCTACAATTCTACAATTACAATGTAATTTTATTCATATTTTTTTTCTTTGCGATGAAAAATGCAAATAAAGAACAGAATCATGATACTTAAGTCATTACAATTTTTAACATAACGTCTAAAATATTAAGATACTTTTAAACAAAATCCAATGGATAACCAATAATTAATCCATAATCTTCATTGATGAGACTTAATTACTTGCCCGGTAAGTGTCAAACTTTTAATATAATATTATTAGATTTAGATACCCATCTTTCATAAATTTATAATTAAATGAAAATCCCATAAATTTAAACTATATCAACTCAATAATGATTTACTTAATGGGAAAAAAATAATTATTGTCAAGTATAGTGTATATTTACGAAAGATTAACTTTACTCTTGATTTGCATTTAATACCTACCTACATATTATTATAATTATATAATAACTGACGCACCTAATTGATTAGGTATGGTGATTAAATTATATTTATGTATTTTTCATTACTTTTATATTCATAATATATATACTAACAATAACTTGTAGAAAATATAATACAATATTTACTCACTTTGTGTTTTATTGAGAGTATTTGCATGGCAAATCACAGTGTGCAAACACAATAAAATCAATAATGCTCGCATTTTTAAATAACAAATACACTTTTGACAGATGTTTTTAAAGGTGACTTTTCTGAATACTAAATATTAATGACTTCTTATTCACATGTCACATGAATTTATACGATATTTAATAAATAATTAACCCTTCTAAGCTGGGAATTCGGTACCATAAAATTCTCGTATAGAATTAAAATTTCTAAGAATTAATAAATCATCATTAACGTCATGATTATCGCGGTCAGTTCACCGCTGAATGAAGACTCACACATAGTACTTTCCAATTTTTCTCGGTCCTTAGTTATTAGTTCGTAATTCGCCACGAACATCAGCCGAATTTGATGAGTTCGTCGATACAGCGGATTTCTTTACGTTCCTTTATGATACAGTTTTGATCGCACGGCAAAAAGTCGAACGGAGACATTCTTTTAGACGGTTAAAACCGAAACGGTGCCGTATAGCAGCCGTCCATTCCACTGTATTCGCGGCGCCCGGACGGCCACCAAAGACTCAGTAGTGTACGTGACCTAATGCACGCTTTCATATTAGACGGTTTTAAATCGTACGGCACAGCACAACACTCAACCACAAACTGAGCTTGTGACGAAAAAAAACCGTGCATGCACCGTATAGTGGGAAACGAGCATGAACTTGTTGCCGATTCGGATTTTTCCGTTCGATTTTTTTCCGTAGGTACGGTTAATACCGTATAGTGTGAAAAAAGGATTACGGTCATATAATTAATACTCGTTACCGACTCTATGATTTCATTTGATATCCACTCACTAAGCGATGTGTCTAGCTAAACCATTGCCTTTTCATAAATCTGACGACCTCTATCACATCACAGTGATATGAGATGGCACAAAGTGTAATTATGATGTAGGTACAATTATTATTATTGGTTATTTACCCCTCAAAAACTATTGGAGGTAAATAACACATTCAAAATATTCAGATTTGTTTGAACAGTTTTAATTAAACACGTTGTATAGTATATAAACAGTTTTGTGTTGTTAAATCAATATTTTGAATTAATTAAAAGTTCATTAAAATTGATTGATTGACAGTATTCGTAAGCCTGTAAGTGTGTGCAATAATTTGCCGAAGGCAAAATAAAAATGCGGTTTGTCAAACAGAAGATATTAATATTAAATAATATTCATGATTCAAGGTAATACTGGATAACAAAGTGTACATTATTCACACCATTGTTAATAAATAACAATGTATAAGATCATCAAAAAAACATAATTTTATTTGTTTTCATAATTGTAAGTACAAGTGGTATGGTATGGTATATGACTACATATAACTACTAATAATAATTCGTAATTGGATATTTATTTTCTCATTATATAAATGTAAGTACTTATATTATTTTAAATACTTAATAATAATCTTATCAATAAAATTACATATAATTTAGTACTTGCTATAATTTGTAGGTAAATAGTTAAATTTTCTTAAATTACAATTTTGATCTGATAAATATTTTGTATATTACGTATGAAGTTCACATCTAGGCTACCTACATGTGGTTAGATAGATCTGTTGAGAATGTCTTTCTAAGCAGACGAAAATGGTCAATATGTTGTCAAAAGAATGTTTATTTTATTTTAATTACTATGCAGGTGCATTAAAGATCACCATACAGTAAGATTATCATTCAATGCGATAATAATTTGTTGTTGGATATATTTTGGAGTTTTCAGATTGTTTTTAAGTCTCCGTGGTGTTACAGACCTGAAATAAAAAAAAATGGTATTGTATTTCGATATCAAAAATACATGAATGCAATTATTCATCGGTTACCTATACTGTCCTGCTAAGTAAAAAGACAGTGTTTTCGTTTTCTCTTATATAACTTATGTAAAATTATTGGATTGTTTTGACATAATCTCTAAGAAGACGTGTCTATTTATAGTTATGTCCAAACCAGGGAACACATTATTAATCTGTTCTGTGATCAAAACAATTCAATAACTTTACATTACAAGAGAAAAGTAGTTTAAAACTCTTCTTGTCTAACACTTACTAAAACTTTAAAACTCTGACTTCACTAAAACCAAAACATTGTATTTATACTTAGCAGGGCAGTCTGTATATACCCAAGGCACGTATAACTAGGCGTTTCGTAATAATAATATGAGTGATACATATTTTACAATGAATATTGTGGTAAAATAGACAATCAAATGCCTACCAACTAATAACTAGGATTACCAAGTTATTTAATAATATATTAAATTCCATAATTTATTTTGTAGTAGCTATTGCAGGAGGTAATTTTCAAAAGAAGTCAACTCTAAAAACAAAGTTGCAGACAATGTTAAATCCCTCCCTAAAGTTTAAAGAGTGCTTGATATTATGTGACTTTCAGAACTCGCATAATTTAACATTAAATCATAAATAAAAACCTTCTAAATATAGGACTAATTTTCAATAATTGAAAAATCTAAACAGCGTCAAATCCATTTCAATTAATCACGTAACCGCAAAGGTAGATGTTATTTTGCTATATGCCATATATCATGAATGTGATCAAAGAGACGACGAGTTTGTTTTGTTGCTAGTAAATACAAACCTTTTAGGAAGGGGTTGTGAAAATATCGCATTTTCTCACTTTGTCTAAAATGGATTTGACCAAATATGAAAATTACCTCTTGATTTTAATTTCTAGTATAATATTATTATAATTGGCTAAAAAATGTATTTAATTATATTAACATCGTAATATTTTAATTAAGTACATAATATTTAAATTAGCATAGGACACATTAGTTATGAACGTAATATTGGTACTACGATTCTAACAATGGCATTGTTAATACCTGCGTCAATGTAAATACATGGTACCTATACAATAAAATTTGTAATGACAAAAGCTTTGTTTTCAAGTTATGTATGAATTTTGAAACAAATATTATAGTATAGGCGATTGTTTTATACTTCATATGTAATAACCTAATAACAATAACTAATAATGTCTGTTTAATGATGTCACAAATATGTTATAAGGAATATTGAATAAAGAAATATTATTCGAAAGGTGTAATATTATTATCGTGAAGCTATAGCAGTCATGGATAAAAAAATGTGTGTAGTTATTTACATGAAAGAAAATTAGCCGAAAACATTGTATCGATTCATAAAAGGCAGAAATGGATAAAAACCGAATGATTTATTTTATTGATCAGCTCTTTATTGTCTCATTAATTTTCTCGATTTTAAAATATGCTTGAGATTTGATAAACAATTTAAAAAAAAATACTAGCCAATGTTTATTATTTCAGTATGTCGTAAAATAATATTATATAATGTTGAATGAAAAGTGATAGAAGCACTTAATAAATTAATATAGGTACGCTATTTTATCGAATACAATATGTGAAGATACCTTTCCTAATGAAGAATATTTAATTTTCTGTAGTATTATTTCATTGATTACTTACGGCAATCTTCGATCTTTGTACAAATGTTGTTGTCATTTCTAACGTAGCCATCGCGACAAGCGCATCCTGGAGGGCAAGGCTCTTGGGGAAGACAAAGTGGCATAGGTCGATTCGTCAGGATAGATCTGCAAGTTGGTCGGCAGGGAATTTTACAATCGACGTACACTTCGTTGGGTCCATCGCATTTTAGGTCATCTGTAATATAAAGTAATATATTGTAACCCCTGTCAAATACTTAAATTATTTCATAATATAAAAATACGTTACCGCACCAATACGATATGCATTTAAAGAAAGTTGCTTGATTATCATTTACTTGACTTCTGTCCCATATGATACATCATATTACATCAAAATGCTAAATTGAATTCGTAGTAAATAATGGTGACACAATAATGTATAATATTAAGAAGTATTATGGTTTTATTTTTCATTTTCACATCGTAATCAATCCAAAATATATCATATTGCACTCATACGTGGTAGAATTATAATGGGTGTTGGTCTAACTAAATCTAGACTAGTCAAAATGGAGACAATCAAAATCCCGACAGTCAAAATTACAACAAAAATTTGGGTTTGGGTTATCTTTTTTGTTTTCCCACTCCGATAAATTATTACGTACCAGTCTCATTTCACAGTATAGTATTATATAAAGTTAACATATTATATAAAATATAATTTATGTGATAGCAGAACTAAGGAATTACTTTTGTAGGTGGTTTAGTAGTTTAGATATTAGGACTATGTCTTAGGTATTCACCGTAATTAACTATTCTCTCAGTATTTAGGTAATGGTAGTAGAATTTGCTGATATTTTTAGTAGGAACAAAAATTTAGTTTATTACAATATTACATTATTATTATTACAATAAGGGATGAACAGAATTCGCAACGTGCTCGCAAGTGTGAACAATTTTGATTAACGCCTTAAACGGGTTCACGGCAAACCCCTACACTGTTGGTTTTTTGACGAACGCAAAGGTCTGTGGTATAGAATTTGAAAGACTACAGATAGCGTAATAATTAGCAATATATTTCATGAATCATAAATGGTTCGATAGTGTAATGGAAAAGAAATAAGTACTCACCCTTACAGTACATGTTGTGAATTTAAAACCCAAGCGGTCCAAAAAATTTGCAATATGTTTTCTAAGATGTATGTTTCTAAGGTTTTTCTAAAATCATGATTAAACCAAGTTTTATATCATAGGTATAATATAAAACGATGTACAATACATAAGTTAATTTATTGTATTTTGCTAGTGAAATTTATTATACTATGAATCATGAGACAGAAGATAAATATCTAATATTTATTTACTTTGTAATAAAGGTGACTGACGGTAAAACAACTATACTTTGGCAAACCATTTTAATTATTAAAAAAAAAACTAGTCATACAGGATGAAATTTGTTTACGTAAATAAATTAGTATGTATATCAATCATAACATACCTTATATTACTTATAGATAACTATCGAACGGTAAATAAAATCACTTACTATTTCCTCCTTCCACTCCATAAACAACCATCAGGGCAGCAAATAAACAAACGGCTACTTTCATTTTCGTATATTAAAAACAGTTCAAACTATATGAAAACACCGGCTTTAACCTCAAGGGAATCTTTAGTGAATACTTTAAGTTACAACGTTTATTTATATGTAAAGAATTTCTATCCACATTTTCCTTGTTATGTGTACAAACCAAAGGGGAATTATTATACTTGAATATCACATATTGATATTGAGACAGAAGGCCATGCTCTGTAAAATTATTTTTATAATACGGTATTGTTTTATTTACTTTGCTACGTCATAAAATTTACATTCAATGAACGTCATTCTCAGAAGAGCGGGGATTTATATTTCTGCAAGGTCTGACAATAGTATACATTGCATTTATCGCGAATGATAAAATAATTGCAATATTTTTACATATTATTTTATAAATCTACATATGAGTGTAAAAATATAGCTTAACACACAGTTGAAGAATTTATTGTTAATGGTATGGTGTTATGAAGAAAAAAATATATTTTTAAAATACCATACGTTAGGTATCAGAGCGGTGATATTTTGTTACAAAAATAGAGGATATTACCAGATTTTATTTTTTTTGCCAATTTGTGATGATTAGGGAATCCAATTCCAAGATCCCAGACAATTTTCGACACCTATGAATCCCAGGATTAGTAAACATAATCCCAAAACTTTCAAGATTGATTTTTTTACCATTCACAATCAATTGGTATGTGTACAAAATCATTATATTGTTAGTGACGTGTATGTACCTGCACATGTCACAGGGGTATTGCGGGTTGCTCACAGATAATAAATAAACATTTTTTTGCTGCCATACGCACTAAAAATAATAAATCCGTTTATTTAAATGAATTTAGATGACGAATAATATTAAATAGAGAAAAAGTAGAGCTCATGTAAGGTGCAAGGTGAAGTCAATGTATTTGTCGTCAATAAAAACGTTATTTATTGCTATTTATTATCTCGATAAATATAACGAATCAACAAAAAATCATTCCAATCAGATAATAGAATATAAGCTAGAATCTTTTTATTTCAATCAGTTCTAAGATCGCATTTCAACACCCTCAACACTATGGAATGCAATCTCGGGATCCCGAATCCCGGGATCCCGGGATCCCGAGCTATTTTCGATACCTATGAATCCCGGGATTGATAAACATAATCCCGGGATTTCGGGATTGATTTTTTTATCAATTTTTATGGAAAATATAACAGAAAAAATACTTTTAATACAAAATAACTACATTAGAAATAAACTGAGTTTGAATGAAGTTTGATGTGTAGGTTGCCGATTCATTTTATTTTTTCACATAGATTATTAAAAATGAGAAAGATTGGTAAAAAAACAATGCTTCGCACTTTTAACAAAGTAATTCCACCATGATATCATACGTTTTACGACAGTTTCATATTTGGCTGACTAATTAGATTTATGAAGCGGAAAGGCCATACGTACGCCATGATTATTTGCTTTACTATTTTAAATCTCGCTGATCTATTCATTATGTCTTTACTATCAGAAATAGCAATCTCATATTAAATTCACATTATTATTTATATTATAATATTATTTACTCCATTAAACTTGTGTATTTCCAAGATTTAACGTATACAATATTAGCAATAAATGTCTTAAATAGTATAAATTATACTAGATTTATTTTTGACCGATTTTATCAATGTTATTTGTAAATATAAAAATTTTATATTAACAATGGAAAAAAATCCCAATCCCGGGACCAGTCCCGGGATCCCGGGATTGTCAAATTGTAATCCCGAAATCCCGGGATCAGAATTTTGGCTCGGGATTGGATTCCCTACTCAACACCCTTCGATACCCAGGGATATTTCACTAAAATAGTTTTTGCGCATTAAAATGGATAAAGAATTGAAATTTCACATTCACAAGAAAGATGGTGATATCAATTCAATATCGAAATAATATTTGAGATTGGTGGATGGAGGTTTATATTATAAATGTGAAAAATATAGTGTGGTGTTACACACGTTTGTTTTCAATACACAACATGAAAATTCATACAATATTATTTACTTCATTAAACCTATGTATTTCCAAGATTCTACGTACACAATATTAACAATAAATGTTTTAAATAGTATAAACTATACTCGACATTTTTTACTGATTTAATCAATATTGATTGTATGAACATGTAAGACGAACTATCGAAAAAAATGTCAATCTCGGGATCGTCAGATTGTAATTCCGAAATCCCGGGATCAAAATTTTAACTCGGGATTGAATTCCCTAGTGATGAAAATCAAATATGGCGTGTGTTTTCCCGGGTCGGCAAAGATCAAGCAGGTACGGTACTGTTTTCAAAATGAAGTAAATCTAAATGAAACCGAGTTCAATTAATAGACTAATGGCATATAATATAGGTATCTAATTTTGGTAGTTTCTTCAATAAAAATATGTAGTAACCTAATCGATATAAATAAAAAAGATTGTAAGTTATACTTACACATAATATTTTTTATATAAAACGATGATTTTTAAAATAAATATATATAACATTAAAACAATATTTTTTATTAAAAATCTGTACGTTACAAAAAAACTTTATACAGTAAATTTTATTTATAAACATGACCACAAAATAATAAGATGTGATCTTATTTTCATGAATTCACATTTTGTAATGTTTTTTTTGTAAGTTTATCTTCGACCTAGAATAAAAAAATATTTTTCATTTTAATGTTTTTAGAGAGGTACCTACGTATTTATTTATAATAATAAAAAAAGAAAAATAAAATAATTATCGAAAAAATCGCTCAAATACAAACTTATTTTTTCACTGGGTGCCTCTGGTAGAGTATTCATCTTAAAAGAATATTTAAAAAAAAAACTTCATTCAGTCATGCAGCGCATGGTCATGTTAGTGTATCTAATTCATGCTCTCCACATCCTGTAGCACCCCCCCCCCAACCTATTGTTAATGTTAAAGATAGTGTGACGCTATACAGCAGCGTTTTTCAAATGGTTTTCAGCTTTGAGGTATTCAGCGTATATTTAGCATTTTTTTTTCTATTTTTGAATAGATCCACTTGTGTTAACATAAAATATAATAATCAAAAGTTGCTTCGCGAAACCACACATTTTTTAACGTTAATTATATTTTTAACGTTGATATTAGAGCAAATTTTTGATATGTGCTTATCTCACTTATTTAGTCGACCCATAATACGAGGGTCCTCTGTACCGGGGTCCCCAGGCTAGAGCCCTGTCAGTCCCCTGGTCGAAATACAGCCCAATTAGGAAAATGTGAGATTGGATTTTTGCTAAATAATTAATGAGAAGTCCTTTTCCGGTTTCATTTTAGACAATTTAGGCTCCGCAAAAAGAAAGTATTTCTTCAACGTCGTTGTCAATAAAATATTAATATACATTGATGTGAATGAATTAATAAAAGGAAATTGAATAATATAAATAAAAAAAACATAATGTGGTTGTGTTTCTTTATTTAAGTATATAAGTAAGTTATTCTGTTTTTTTTTTAATATAAGAAATCCATGTTTTTTCTTCAAATTGATCACCAACTCAGAAAATAATCGGATCCGAACCTGAAATAAATTTAAAAAAAAAAAAAAACTATTGTTAACGGTGTTTGACAGGAAAGACAGTATTCATAATGGTATGCAAAATGATTGATGTGGTTCAGGTATTTACTGTGATACGTTCATTGTGATTAACACTTAATACGATCAACATAATATAATAGTAAAAGTATAAATAAAGGTGAATACTGAACATGGCTAAAATAGTGAATTAAAGTGAGCCAATTAATAATCTTAGCTAGGATGAGATCACTTTGGCATATATGTCAAATATGTTCAATGAATATGACAAATATTTTTTTGATAGTATATATCCATATTAACCAATACCCACTACTAGTAATAATTTCAATAAAAAGTGCGCTCAACACAAAACTTCAATAAACTAAGTTTAACTTTGGCAAATGACTTACTTTACCTCTCATGGCTGAATAAGTATTTATAATCAAATTATAGGTCTGAAAGTACCCAAAATATAACACAAAACAGTAAAACAACACTGAATACGTCAGTCATTTGTAATCTGACGTCAAATATTGTGACGTGTTCTTTTTAATGTATTAAATGTGTATTCTTTTAACTAATTTATCCGCAAAGAAGAGCAAACTATGTGAAAGTTCCCACCACCACCCGTCATATATGCACAGCCGTGGATGTGCACGGCGACTTTCCATCACGCTTTAAACGTGTCTGAAAGAAGTGATTTTAAGTGGTAATTCCGTCCCGAGACGGAGCCGCACGGGACTGATGCTGCAACCATTGCACCGTAGTGCTTAAAGAAGAAAGTTAAGTAAGATTTTTTTTTGTTTTTGGACTGGCTCTGCTGTCCGCTGACGTTAAGCGCTTTGTGTACCCGCATGTATTTTCCGTCGATACACTTATGAATTTTTAAGGCTATACTTCAGTTGAGGCATGGTCTAAGAAGATCGTGGCTAGGCGATGCGCGGATTGTGCAAATGACGCGTGTCGAACGAAATATAATTTGCAATAAAAATCTAACATGTGTCCATTTAATGTTATGTTTATTGTTATACCTATTACTAATAATAATAGTATATTCGTTGACATGTTTTCTTTTTAAGTACATACGTAAAGTTTTTTAGTCATCTTTACACGATTTAAGAATATTTTCATCCGATGCCATGACAAAACAAATCGATGTGCGGACACCTCGACTGTCGGTCTCCAATTGGCGACTAGTGAGAAATTTCGTTGCACCTACTGTTGAAAATTGTTTGCCGTTTCACTGAAGTACGCTCTTAAGTGTTACAATAATCTGAATATATCTACTACAATACAATAATCTATTAACAAATGAGAACTACTTTCCTTAGTGAAAATCTACCATTTGACTGTTGTCGATCATTTGTGAAAACTTTCCATTTCCGAAGTGAATTTTATCTCCTTCAATGTTGTCGGCACTTAGTGAAAACAGACTATTTTATAGTGCGAATATATTTCCCTTTTAAAATACCCTATATTACTTACTGCATTTTGCTCTTGGTATGCAGACAGAGTTTTCTCTGACATAGCCTTGTGTACAGAAACATCCGACTCGGCAAACAGTGGTGCAAATCGGGAATGGATTGTTGCAAGATCCGTCACATGATCCACAGGTTGCGTACTCCTCATTTACCCCGCATACTTTACCTGCACAGAAATGTGATTTACTCTAAATAGTATGTCAATATAATTAAATATAAGGATAATCGTTATATTTAGTATTATCAAATGAAGACCTCAGTCGTATCTATATACAAATATATATTATACTTCTTTCATAACGATAGATGCAATGCGTGCCATTTCTAATGGATTTTTACACTAAAACAATTCTACATTTCTTAATACCAATGTAAATTAAGTAAGTTAAGATTAGAGTAACGTTTTTAGCAAAAACCGCAATTAAATACATACATAACACACATTTCAAATAATTAGTATTTTTTTCAGTTTAAAAAATTAATTGCAGTTAAAATGTACGTATTTTAGATTTTTTTTTTTTGGTACTTAAATCGTATTTTATGAATAAGGGTGATCATTAAATGCACTTCTTTTACAAATATTATATTGATAGCGTTTATTCGTTATATTTGTTTTAACGCATTTAAAAAAAGTCGTTTTTTTATAATGAAAATAATAACTTGATTTTTTTTAAATTTACATCAGATTCGAGAACTTATAATATGTCAATCGTAAATTTCCATTTCAGATTTATATTTACAAGTTTTTTTACATGTTAATGACATACATAGTTTTATTATCATGCCATTATACGAGTATATTAGGATTTTCGATTTTCAAAATTGTTGTATTCTTTGCGTGTACACTGTACATAAACACTTGCTATAGAAAATATACGATTGACAATTTATTAAATATTAAAATTCAACTTTGTATACCATTAAACATATTGCGTACCACAGTTTGGAAAACACAAAAAGAAGCACGAAGTAAATTAATACACACATAAATATATAAATGTATGCCTATAATATTTTATAAATGAAAATGATAGGAAGAAACAACGTACAGACATACATTTTTTATAAAACATGACAGAAAACTAGAATGTATAACAAATAATGCACAAGATACAATTAGTACCCAATTACACGATGACAAAAATAAATAGGCAGGTACATAAAAATTTTATGTATGTAAATTTTACCACACTCCTCTGTTAGTACGCATTCCCCAATAGTATTCAAGACGTATTCGCTTTTGCAAGCACATCCAGCGACACATTGTCTGGTGCAAATGATAGGTGTATCCAAATTCGCGCATGTTTTTGGACACGCCGTCCCGCAAGGGTTGAATTCAACGTTTAGACCAATACAATCTTCGAAGGCTAAAATGTCAACTTTAATGGTATTATTTGACTCGACATGATGTATAACAATTATTAATATTATTTAGGCGACCGGCGAACCGGTATAGGAATGACCAATTTATAGGTGTGCCTATGCGTTCTGGCATCTTCGACTCGCAGCCCGAGACGCATGCGATTTGTTGATAGCAGCACTAGATGTTTTTTTTTTTCAACCTAAAAAGTCACATTCGACCAATCTGCGGAGCTCCATTCGGCAACGTGTGTTTTGTGAATAACGATGACGCCACATCGATGTATTCGACACGTTGCAGATGAGACTAGTTTTGATATGCGAGCCGGCTTATACCCCACGCAGCCATACCATACTGACTGACTTCTACATCATTTAAGTCATGTTCGCTGAGTCATGTTTGCGGACAACCTTATTGACTGATAACAATATTATCATAAATGATAATTTGTTCTATTACATAGGTCGTTAGCCTATTCGTCATCAAAAGTGCAATACAATATTTAAAAAACGCCATTCGCGCGTACATACCGATAAGGTCTCGTAAAATTCTGCTATATTCCTTTTAAATAATATCTGATAATAATCTACAAAGATTAAGCGTTTATTTGGTACAATTCGCACCATGAGTATCTACTTTAGTATATTAACTCCAAAATTATAGTTTTGAGATATCAGCGTTTGAAGGTACAAATCAATTTCGTACTATAATATTGCGGTAAGTTTAAGAACTTCATATCAGCTTAAGGCTATACTTCAGCTGAGGCATGGTCTAAAAAGATCGTGACGAGGCCATGCGCGGATTGTGCAAATGACGCGAGCCGAACGAAATATAATTTGTCATAAAAATTCAACATGCGTTCTTTTAATGTTATGTTTATTATTATATTCGTAATAATAAGAGTATATTCATTGACATGTTTTCTTTTTCAAGTACATGCGGATAGTTTTTTAGTCATCTTTACACGATTTAAGAATATATTCCTCCGACGCCATCACAAAACAAATTGACGTGCTCACACCTCGACAGTCAGTCTCCGATTGTCGACGACTGCGAAATTTCTTTCCACATACTGTTGAAAATTATTTGCCGTTTCACTTATGTACGCTCTTAATACTTTAGTATATCAAATATCAAAATATTACATGAATGCACCAAAAAAAATCATCACATTGATTCATTACCATAGTATATCTAAATAATGTAGTAAAGCAGTCAACTTCTTAACATATTTAAAAAAAATACTTTAGTGAAGTAACTCAATTACAACGCATTTCACATTTTGTTTGAGTTACTACGTTAAAGCGAAAAATTCTAAATAAAAAAAATGATAATCTTTGACTTAATACACTAAAGTACTCATGGTGCAAATTATTATTATTTATAAAATGAGTTGGCCCACCACTTGGTATTTATTCACCACATATAAAAAATGGAATGTGTCGTATTTTTTTTTTTTTAATATTTATGGTTAAGAGGTACCAAGTGATAAAGTCATTTTATAAATTAATATTTTGTAAACATGGAATAGAGATAGTGAAAAATTAATCTTGCCATTTTTACTAGATAACGTATTATGATAGTTTTGGTTGTTGTCTCGTGGTAAAGGTAAATACTGGTTTTATAATATTATGATACGTCTTGTATCAAGCGAGGAGTTAGTTACTCGTAGATACTTCACTATGCCAACATCTTCTTTAGGACACTTATATTTATGTTATATATACCAGTGGTGAAGAGTGGAGGTAGGCTGTTAAGATCTAAGATACTAAACGTTGTCAGTCATACGTAGGTATATGTTTTCATTGAAATAAGACTACACTTCATAGATGGTGTTGGTTAGTTTTTAAAATTCAATTATTAAACCATACGAAAAGCAACCCATAATAGACAAAAGCCAAAAAATACTTGTCCATCTATAATAGATCTAAAATTATGCAAATACACAATACATAACTTTATAGTTTTTTCTATTAGGCATAGTTTGGTTAGGTAGGGCTTAATGAATTTAAAAAAATGAACCAACAATATTTGTAATATGTATTCTTAATCCAACGAAAACAAATAAGTATGTATGAAAAAATGTGCACATTTTTGTCGTATCGCCCAAAATATACCAAATCTATTACGGTTTGGGTTAGACAGGGTTTAACTGATTTCGAAAAACTAACCAATACCGTCTGTAAATAATTGTAGTCTTAGTTCAATAAAAACAAATACGTAAACGTAACGTCCACTAATTATGGCGGATCTTAACAGCCTACCTGCACCCTTCGCTACTAATGTACTTATATTTTCGTATGTAGGTAAGTAGTATCACCAATGAAGATATTAGAGTGCTCCCCAATTAAAATGTTAGTTTTACCAAGTTAAAATATGTAGTGCAATTCTATAATATTATTGTATTTGAAATTGCCGGCAGAAACGTATAATATACTACAAAAGGATACCGGATGACGTGCTTTTTCTCTCTATCAAAGCGACACGACATGACTTTCGAGAGACGCGAAGCTCGTCACTTCAATTAAAAATAATTACAAGATAAAAAGAACTTTTTATATACAACGTTTTAAAATTTTCTATTGAATCATATAAACTTGACTTGACTAGCTTAAACGATCAAAAAAATTTGTACTTGATAGAAATAATACTGAAATGTCATTTTGACATTCATATTGATTTTCATAGTAACGCACGTATAAATTAATAATTTAGTTGCTAGGACCCCCGACCCCTAGCAATCAATAATAGTGGATTGGATTACGGATTTATTCCGAAATAACTTTTCATACAAAATAGAATCAACTGAAAATGAATTCAATTCTACTTAAAGATGGCTAAAAGTATTAAAAAAATGCATTGGCATCGTGTTCTGATATATTCTAAAAGTTTCAAATATCTAGCTTGTCGGGAAGTTAGTTAAAAATCAATTGCAAGATTTGTACCGGATAAACAACCACCAGAGAAATAAGAATACGACCTTATAAAAACGTTGTAAAACATGAACAAGAGGCATGCAGTTAACTTTTTCAATCTATAATAAACCAGTATTCTCAAAATAATTGCCAACCACCTTGACAATGAGGCATATGGTCCACCTTAAGTACTTAACTAAACAGATACAAAAATACTGTTTAAGTTTATCATTGTGTATGGCACCTATGCATAATAAGTTCGATATATTGGATTCAATTATAACATACCAAAATTGCTTGCACCAACGCATTTATTTTCAGCATCCCTTACGAATCCATGTATGCAAACGCAACTTTGAGTTTCTACTGAATATTCTTCATTAGGGTTTCTGCATTCAAATGGTGCTAAAATGAAATATACTTATTTAGATTTTTTTTAAATGGCTGTAAAGGAAAAAGTATTCAACATTACAATGAAATATAATTATCAATTAAATATTTCAAAAAATTCTCAGACATAATATGGTGCTTATATGTATTAATATTCTCATGTTTACTCATTCTTACAATACGATGACATGGAAACAACATAAGTGAAAATATTGTTTATTCCATGTAAATATAATATAAACACTGTCTGACATATATTCGTTGTCTTAATAAAAGATAACAAAAGTACACAATAATATCATACTTATAATAATTATTATTAATACAGTCATTATTATGATTAAAACGTTTTGTTACTTTCTCTTATCATTTTTTTTCTCTGTAGCTATGTAGCTATAGAATATTATTATTATTATGTATGTGTATATATTTCATGTTTCAGCTATAAAGTGCTATGGAAAAAATATAGAATATCAAGAATGTATTCCCCCAAAACATGTGCCAATAGACACCTTAAATTAAATAGTTCTAAAAAATGTGCACCGGGGTATTTTAAATTCCAGTGAAATGTGTACTCTTCTAGAGAATTGTCGTAAGTAAGATTTATTGCATTTGTGAAATATAAGATATCATCACCCTATTTATGTATAAAAATAGTTCTGTTATATTGTAGAATCGTTTGGTAAATAAATGAGTTGCCTAGAGTCATAACATGGTCATAACTCACATATTCCAAAAATCGAGTTTTGAGATAATCTCAAAAAACCACCAGAGCACTGTCTTATAATTATTAGAAGGAAAGTATTGAACTTCCTAGAATATAATATATATATACTTATATGTTCTATGACTGAATTAAATGATAAATAATAAGCACGAGATAAAATTATTAATTATTTTTCAAAATATTCTATCTTCATATGGCGTGATTGAACAAATAGAAATTATTATTTTTTAATTATCGCATTATTAATTATTATTTGAATGAACCGCCCAAGCGACAGTCCTCGACACTAAATATATAAGCTTTGCCTTATAAGCCTATAGATTCGTATGAATAAAAGCAGACTGCCCCGATGCCCTTGGAACGCAGTTCATACGATAAGCTCGTCAAATTATTAAAAATTATTATTAAATTATTAAAAATAATCGATATTAATTCAATACTCGCTAGAGGCGCTGTTTTGTCACTTATTATTTATTTATTCTGACGATAGATGGCTCTCATTTTTTTAAAAATATTAATTATTATTCTGAAGATATATTCAATTGGTTCCCGCACATTTTTTTATTTAAGTATTTAAATTTAAATAATTTCTATCTATTTTTCTTAGCAGGTATGCTTCAAATAATCGCCTACTATGGCGCTTTCACCACTGGTATCCATACAACCTCAAGTAAAAGGAGTTTCAAGAATTTCTTCTGAACCCTCTCGACCATAAGGCCATACTTCAACTGATGCGGTGCCCAAACAATAGACCCACTCTCAAGCTACTAATACTGAGATTTGTAAATAGGCCGAATACTAACAAGCATGCGAGTGCAAGTAAATATAAGTCCATCCTATTTAATAATCGTTAATACGTACCTACTCCCACCACAACGCTCGCGCTCGCAACATGCCGCAAAGTGTAAAACACCCAACTAGTGTTTAGTGACAAATAAGAATACGAGTTAGTAATTTTTTATTTGGATGGTACCACTAATGCACATTTACTTATCAACTCGTGTAAATAATCTTCAATTGAATGATAACAAAGCATTTATAAAAACATACACACCATTTAAAATTAATAGCATTCAAAACAATTCAGGAAATAAAATTATTTACAAAGATACCTATATAATATATTATACAGACTTTCAAGTTTTATACATTCATTGTTTGTGATAATATCCTAATGAATGTATTTTTTGCATTAGTCGAACTTATCCGAGAAAAAAGACAAAACCGATCTGACCGTTATTAATTTGTGTAGATCATAATATTTTATGAAATCACTAAATAGCGTTAAAAAATAAAAAAAGATAGTAAATAATTAATTTATTATTCAATAATATTCTTACGGCACTCTTTCGGGGAAATACAGTTGAAATTTTCATCCCTTACAAATCCTGGCTGACATTGGCAACCGGCAACGCAGAAAGGCCTGGGTTCACAGGGAAATTGTGGCAGGCCATCTTTCCCAGGGCATCGTTGTGGGCAGCTAGTCGTACAATTTGTATACACTTCGTTTAGTCCTTTACACTGCTTACCTGATAATTAAATATTTTTTGATTAAAGTATATTGGTACCTATCATATTAATAGTAGCTGAACTCTGATAGTTGTAAAACTTGTAATAGTTGTCAAAAAGTGCAATAACCATGAATCTCCATAATCATAACCATAATGGGTTGTGTATTTCCGGAGAAAATCTCAATCTCGAAATTTTGAGATTTGATAAAATTTTGAATTCTTGAGATTCGGGATTTCCAGAAAAGAATTCTCGAGAAATCTCGAGAATTCTCGAGATATCGGGTAATTTAAAAAACCTGTAAAAATCCTAAAATCAGTGTAAAAACAGACAGATTCCAAAAAAATATGATTTTTTATTTACCTAGAGAAACATAATAGAAGTAGGAAAACAAAAATAATTGAAAACATTACTTATTAAAATAGAATTTCAAAAAATACAGACTGTCAATCGCTGCGTAATGTAAATCGCTATAATCGCGTACGCTTTTGAGACACTAAATTCCCTGATGTTGCAAAAATTTCGCTCATTTTGAGTCGACGTTGGCTTAATTGTTTTAAATGGCCCGATTAGTCTTTGAACGTTTTGTGTTTTCTGTCCAAATTTTTCATATAGAAAATAGTTTTTTCAATTAATATTTGATAATAAAGAAATATCGAATCCCAAGAAAAGATTCTCGAGATCCGGAATTTCCCGAATTGTTAAAAATTTCAATTCTAGAGATTCGGGATGGAAAATCTCAAAAGTTTCTCGAGAATTCCCGTCGGGAAATTCCCGAAACACAACTCTAATCATAATATATACATTTTCATTAATACTGTTAAAGACTATATTAGTTTATACATTTTGCAAATATTTTTTTTAGATTTCAATTACTAATTATTTTCAATATAAAATAATTATAGTATTCTAGGTCGCAAATCCAGAATCCTGCTGGATTTATTAATTGCGGGATTACAGGATTACTTCAAATGTGTTTTTTTACAATAAACTTGTCTGTCAACTAAGAAAGTATAATTTGAGGATATAGGTTGGGTTATACGTCAGAGAAGATAAATAAAATAAGGTTAGAAATCTGATTCTGAAGAAAAAAATTTCATATGGCGGCTCATAATTTCTCTCTCTATGTACAATTTCATTTATTTTTTATCAATAATCATTAATACTTTGGTGGCCGATCGATGTAATTAACGTGCATTTTAAAGGGGGCAATTAAAATCTCATTATCTCTTCAGCAGCGAAAGCGTTAATAGTGTCCACAATATTATTTATATTTCGTATTTTGAGACGTGTGTAAATAAAAAGATAATATGATTATTCAATATAGTTTTTATGTGAATACTATTCACAAACAATAATCCTAGGTAAAATACACAATCTACAAACAAAAACAGTTACCATTGTAAAACTGAAAACCACGAAGTTAAGAATAATTGGTTATACTATATTTTCTCAGAAGTGTTTTAGGTAATAATCGGTAAGATTTTTTTGCTGAAAAGAGCGATATGTTTGGTTTTTACTTTTTACTTACTTTCGTCTATATAACTCCCACTTGCAAAGCAAAATATTACAATTAAAAACACACAGTTCCTCATTATGAATAATGAATAAAAAATACCCACTGACACTTAAAAGGCTACAATAGGTAGATAATTAACTGCGCTTCTTATATATATATATCGTTTCAGTTTCATAATATTATAAAATATATTCAACAAGCAATATTTATTTTAATTTCTTACACAATTTTCATAGAAAATTTTTACACAACATAATTATTCCAACAATAATTATATTAACAATTTACTTATGTATACAAATTATATTGTCGCTTTATTTTGTTTACATAGTCAAAAGGCGAAGCCATTAATCGTTTGGACAAATAATTCATGTCCTAGATAGGATAAGATAAAAAAATGTAGCTATGTAAATAGGTATTAATAATATCCTATTACACATGGATAATTTGGAAAAGTCTCAGTACCGGAAAAATTAAAAATGAACCGAGTGGGATTCGAATATATATAGATTCTTGGATTCCACTACTTTGAGGAAAACTGGGCGTCGATTAGCTGTCAAACGAGTGCATATCAGGTGAGTATCTGAAACCATGGTTTCCCAAAGTAGGCGTTGAAAGGACATGGGGGAAGGGCAATGCTATCCCCAAGGGCAGTAGAGGTGGCATTGACAAGCAAGCAGACAATGAGACATATTATATATCTTCATACATAATATATTCTATAGCTAATAACCAAGCTCATTCTTCTCAAAAGTTATTATATATAATCAGTGGCGGCTCGTAGGTAAGATATTTGGGGGTGCTGCGGTTGATTAAAAATAAAAATAAATATTTATTTGGATTATATTTTACTATTAACAGCAAAATTAAATATAAATAATTAATTATATTAATAATTAAAATAAAGAACTTTACATAAAGTGCTTGCAGATTTTGTTTTACAATGTTAATAAATTATTATAACTATATTTCTTTCCTCGCTGCGGCGCGCTTTCTCACGTGCGACGGCAGAAACGGAGAAATCTGAAATCGGACTGTCTACCCGGCAGTACGAAGCTGTGTGCAACGCTGCCCCCGCCCCTCCGTCGCCCACTCGAGAATATTCCATTCAAATTAGTACTGTGCAAAATCAAGTACGTACCGCGGCGTATGATAATATTATTATTGGACATTGGATGTATCGATGCGCGGTTGAGCTTATTATACACTTAATAATATTGATATTTTCATATAATATACATAAATTTATGTATTTTATAATATTACATTTGTCTCAATTTGCTTGGGGGTGCTGCAGTACCGCAGTGAATATGGACGAGCCGCCATTGTTTATAATTGTATTGATTTAATTACTAACAGTAGTGAGTAATCTATGTATGTGCGATTTGATTTTTTATATAGTTTTAATATATAGTGGTTTACATAATATATATAGTTTTAATATATGATTTATTTTAATATATATGTATAATATAATATGATGTATTATTAATTAGCAATGCAAAAATAATCATTTTTCAGGAACTGCTGACCAGGGCATGAACTCTGCATAAGTCATGCAGTAAACAATGATATGCATCTCCAGGTCATTCGCCTCAAGCTAGAATAGCATTTACTTTGTTTCAAATCGGTATAAAATACTCAGTAGAAGAAATCAACATGGTCATTCAGTTATCAAAGATTGAACCGTAAGGTTATCATTCCGCTTCATCCAATCGACCTCGTAATCTATCGGAATGTATTGCCGTGATATCCCTCATCTAAATTATAATCTGTAAACTTACCTGTAATAATTAAATTGATATTTATTTGGAAGGAGATAATAAAACCAGGGTTCATTTCATTCACGCACCGAATTCTGAGTAGTTATTCACTTGAGAGTCAAACCAACCTACCCTCCGGTTCCCTACCTTATCTCCTAACCAAATATATTAATATAATTATTTAATTTAATATATAGTTTTATAGTTTCAGTTCTCAGATGTTTCATTTTTAAACTAGTTTTTTTTTAATAAATACTTAATACACTCACTTTTTTTATTATAAGTTGAGATAAAAGTAAAAAAAATCTCTCGGGAGTAGAAAGCGATGTGTTAAAATTGGTAAACTTTAATTAATGTAGAGCAATGTTTTTCAACCGCCAGTCCGCAAATAGGACTGTTGTCCATTTTGAGATGCATATGTCAAAAATTACAAGAAAGCAAATTATCATTTAAAAAATAAATATACGTATATTATTATTTTTCTAATTCCCCTCTGGTGTTCAAACATAAAATACAAACATTGCCTGAGTTTTTAATATCACTAAAATCACTTAAATTATTGTCTGGATTTTCGACTGTCAACATATTTCGAGGAGAAGACTTTTTCGGCTATATCAGTAATAAAAATTAAATATACGTAAATGGTTGTCAATGCAGCGTTTCGTCTCTCCGAAACACTATTATTACTTAACAATTTATTTACAAATCGGTTTCTGATTAACAATATAATTTTCACGTTATTTATTTTTTGTATTCACAATCAAACTCTATATCTGTTATGTATATCACTTATAATGCAAGATTTAAGAACTAATAAACAATATAACATGTAAATAATAGTTTTTATTTTGCGATAGCGGTCTGTGAAATATTTTTCCTATTTTAACTGGTCCCCAGGTGTAAAGACGTTGGGAAACACTGACATAAAGTATATATCAATAATGATAGTATTTGTTTAAAGAGTAATTATTATGTAAAATTGACCTAACAAGTATAATTTAATACCTACGTTGCAATATATGTAAGTAATAACAAACTAAATAATTTTATATAATCTGCAGAAAAATGCTTTTGGTCGTTTGATTCCGTCGATATTTTGGAATAAAACTAGTAAGGAGTAATATACATTATAAAAATTGAATAATCTTACAATGGATGGATCTAAATTCTAAGTCATATGGGGATTTAAAAAAAAACAATTTAGTATTCAAAGCGATTTATATTGGCATTGTATAGGTGGATGTAAAATTTATTGAATTTTATATAAAATAAACAATATATTTTATGTTTAAGTATTATGTATTTATACATAAATCGTTTTCAAATATAAAACAATTATAAAATTAATATAAATCTGAATATTCTTCAATCCTTGGACATTTCCAAAGTGGTACGCAGGTTGGGTTATCGTCGCTCCATTTGACATAACCTTTCTTGCATTGGCACCCTTCATCCTTGCAACGCATCCTGCATGGAGAAAATTTTGGCATCCTACATGTTCCACCAGGACAAGGATTAGGACACTTGACTAATTTGGCATTCCGATCAAGACAACCTTAAAAATTACAAATTGTAGTAGAAGTTATTTAGCATAATTAGTGTATTTGGTAGTAGGAGTACTATTGAATGAATGGTAAAAGGATGTACACCACTATTATATTCAACGTGTGCTTCACCACTCAATACATATTTAATCATATAAGCATATACTGATACGATATGTACCTATGCTATAAGGAATTGGTGACTCATTAGTATTAGTTTTCGATTCTAAAACTTTATTGAATCTTTGGAAATTATTAATAACTAACACTAACCATGTAATTGTAGAAATGTGTCCAGAAGATGAAAATGATTTATTATTTTATCCTTTAACTCAAATTAAAGTTTTACTGTCATGTGATATTCATATTTTATAATAATTTTGAACATCATGACAGCATATTCGTTATATGAGTAGACTAGAATCTAAAACTCACATTTTGTTGGTTGGTTTTGGGTTACAAAAAAGTAAATAACTATCATGAATAATATCTTTAATATATATATTTATCTGATCCAGATACATTGTTCTAACCTACTTATATCTAGTTACTTACTTTAATTGGTAGTTGTTAAAAGACATATTTGTTTTGTTAGTTGGTTTGATTGAATTACATAATAATATACTATGTTAATATATTCTTCTTACGTATAGGGCACTGTTCTGGAAGTATGCAATTGTCGTCGTCATCTAAGACATAACCGTCTTTACAAAAACATCCAGATACACACTCGTCTGAAGTTTCAATAGGTTGATGTTTAGTTTTGCATGTTTTTGGAGTTGTTGGTCCACACACTTTGAAAATATAGTTTTTGCCTGAGCATTCCTCGTACACATCTACAAAAAGAAACATTTATTGATTTTTTAAGTAGTGTACTTTGCAAAGATATTAATATTTAGTTACAAATTATTATAAATCTGAGCTACTCAGCTCAGGCGCGCATACAAAAATGGTTCGGGGGAGTCTTTTGTAAAAAAAAATATCATAATGGGTTAATAATTTAAGATAGCCCATTAACAACCCCATTAACTGCCACATTTACCCGGCAACATAACCCATACCCAGGCACTCCGTAATATGAGTCTAGCTATAAACACCTGGCTTGCAGGTATAACTAAGGGTATTAATCTAATTCAATTTACATAAATAATTTTTATCTGTTTCTGGGGGGGGGGTCTTGATCCCATCATATATGCGCGCCTGATTTATCTGTTAATTATTGCAATAGTATATTTTTACCCCAGCACATAATACGTATCTACATAAGTGGCGAAGTGTGAAGGTAGGTTAGCAAGAGCCGACATAAGTAGTGCACACTAAACATTGTCAGTCAATTTGTTTTAATTGGACCAAGACTACAATTTGCAGATAGTGTTGGTTAGTTAAAAAAACAATTAAAATCTGTCTAAACCAAATCATAGTAGATAATAATCAAAATATAACAACACAAAGTTTTTCATTAATTGAGTCGTCAAAGCTTACCGCATTCATTTGGTGGGACGCATGTATTCATAGAATTGCGATGGAAACCTCGTTTACAATCACATCCCGTGACACATGCCTTAATGGTGCAAATTGGACTCCCAAGGTTAGAACATATTCTTTCCTCGCAAGCCATAACTCAGTCAGATAGCTCTTCATTGTCTCCGGGACATACCTCGTTGTCTAAAATATATCCAACGACAGATCCAAGTCCCAAATAAGTACCTATCTACCCATTAGCTGCCTGCGCGGTTCTTATTTCGCTATATTAGCCGGAAATCCTTAACCACGTCATTGTTATTTTATGTGTAGGGTTAAGTCCCGGCTTAGCCTGGATTTCTCGGAAAACAAGACCATGCCCTGGATCCAGGCTAACTCAACTGCGATATATAAGCCCAGAATAACTATAGAGGTCACCGACCCATTTTTTTCAAAATAGGTTTCTGACTAAATAAGAAAAACATTCAAAATCTGACCACGAGGGATATTACGTTTTAGGGAGGAAAGTCGTACGGTTAGGGAAAAAAACATCCTAACTCTCGAAGAAGTACAAATTCTACACGGATTTTGGGGAACATATTATGCTCATTTAATGATAAAAATGCTGTTACTAATTTTAAAAAAACTTCGCCAATTATCATATTTTTTGGATTTTTTGATACGAACTTGAATACGAACCCTCAAAATAATAATGTCATAGAAAATACAGTTTGATACTTTTGTAACTTAATATTAAAATAAACCTATTTCTTGAAAATACACTGACATAAATATAGTTGTAATTATTAATATGCACCCAGTAACTAGACCAATAGTGCACAACCGTTTTATTGGTTGGGCTTATAGGTAGGTATATTATCTATGTTTTAATTATTTACAGTCACAAAGTGTACATGCACCGCGGATAATTATGTATTATTTACCGATTCTAGATAATATAATAGTATTATTAACGTAAATACCGATAATTTTTAAAACTCACGTTTTGCATTTTCATCGTTATTTTTACTATTTCGAGGGCATATATCTCTACACTACAATATAATAATATATACTAATATATGTTGCAACATAGACGTCAAAAGCTATAACCAACGGATTAAAGCATGTTAGGTAACATTTTTCACCTAAAATCGTGCATATAATATAGATGGAAATTAAATTTAAACTTGAAGATAATCGAGAATCAGTATACCGGGCACAAAACCGTGAGAGATGCGATCAATCAGTTCAATTTCTAGATTATTATAGGGAAAATGTATTAATATGTAGGATCCCATCGATATAGTTTTTTGTCTATCGATAATCATTGGCATTGTCATTTATTATCGAAATATTAAAAGAAGTGCTTTACAAGAATCGGACTTGGGAGGGGGGCTAATTAGGGTGTTTGAAAACTGTAACTTACTTCCTTACTGTTTTCGACTAATAGTAGACAGTTAACATCATCAAAAAAAAAATACCGTTAAAACTCGTATTATGAATAAAGACTTGCATTCGAATTCATAGTTACTTAATATGTGAATTGGAAATTACTTTATTCGTTTACATATTAATACATAGAATTAATATGTACATATAAGAAGAAAAATCTTACCACAGTCTTTTGGGTGAATACAAATTCCATCAGCATTCCTAATAAAAGGTTTCTTGCAAACGCAGCCAGGGGTACAAATTGGTTTGCAGGCGTAGTTTTTACCATATGTATCGCAGTTCAACTGACACGAGTTGTTATCACACTCAGAGTAAATTTCGTTTACTCCGGTACAATTATTTTTTGGTGCTGTAATCACAATTAATAATTCGAATCATTTATTTACATGTAACTAGATTTATCTGTAAGTATATTAATATCCTATTGTATGGTATAAGACCTATAATACCAGGGTTGGCGAACGTTTTTACGTACGCGTGCCAAAATTTCTCAAATATTATTTTTAGATTGTCTAACGATGGCGAACAGTTTCTTAATGGGAAAAAAATAGTTTCTAAGAATTGTATTAAAGATGATGATGTTCTATATACCACACATACACAATGACATATAATGCTTTATCACTTTTTTCAATTACGCCATACATTGCGGTCGACCAATTTTGAATCTGTCTGCCAGAATTACTATTACTAGCTCCTTCAAGTTTTTGTTTCTTATTTGGTGCAGCCATTTTTTGTGGGTAGAAATGAAATTGTTTGTTAATGTATTAATTAGTTTGGTTCTTTACGAACACATTGGCACTAGAATTGATCCGATCAGATTAGGCATTCTCTCGCCTCGGTGGTATCAATCATTGTAAATTGATCAAAATCAGTGGCTCGCGGCGCGGCATCCCCAGCCACCTGATGAGGTTAGTGTTATAATATTATATGACAAGTTGACCTATGCAATTATATATTTACATTAAATATAATGCTGATTCTTGAAGTATATTTGCCTGCTATTTTTAATACAATGCGATCTGTCGTTTATTATTATTCTAGTATAGGTATTTTTCCTCTTTAAACGCGTGCCATAGATTTGCCACCACTGACATATATCATAAAGTGGTGGTGTATGAGTTTTTAGCGGGGGTTCACAACACTGTATGGTTAAAAAAATAACTAATGATTTTTTTTACTTCTATGAAATTATGAAATGGTTATCTGTCATCCCGAGTCGTGATACTGTCATCGCTTTTTGACATTTATGATCAGTATTGTCTGGAAAATCATCATGATAAGAGTCATGCTTGAAAAAAGCTACCAGATTATTCAAATTTATTTTGAAAATCAGTCGTCGGTTCGCGCAATTAACAGGCATTGTATTACCGCAAAATTGCGTTCAGCAAAGGAATGACATTTACTACGATGACATTAGCCGTCTATTTGACATTTATTGATTTAAGGGAATTTATATATAACGATTCTAATATGATGACATCGAATCTTATACATATTAGACATTTAATATACATATACTAGAATTTACTTACGGCAGTCTTCTGGAAAAATACATTCTTTAGCTGCGTTCAAGACAAATCCTTTCTTGCAAAAACATCCTTTAACGCAAACTGTGGGGCAACGAATTTTTTTACCCAAAGTGTCGCAAGTTGTAGGGCAAGCCGATCCACAATCATTGTATTCATAATTTTCACCGTTACAATTTATTGCTAAAATAAGAGATTGAACCATTTTATAACATAATATGCAATCCTGGAGACTGTTCTAGCAATGAAGCTGAAGCGAGTTATAATAAAAGTACAAACATGGAAAACTTCATACTCAGTTTGTTTAAAAAATAGTAGACCAAGAATCGCGTTATTGCTTCACTTTCACATATTTAGGGTCCATCTCTATAGAAGAATACGTTCTTAAACATCTTTGATGCAATCACCGTATCACTGAATCGATGAACGATTCTTTAGAAAGACGAAGAGAATGGTGATTTTCACATTTTTTTTTTTACTTTGAAGCAGATGAACCCGTCCCTGATCATTATTAAAGTAGACAGGTAGGTATATGGAATAAGTAGTACATATACATATATATTATGTTTTAATTGAATTAAAACATAATATCGTCCCTGTTCTGGCAGAACACACTGGAGAATACTAGTTTTGAGTATATTGACTTTGAAGTTGTTAAAATGTTTGAAATGGTCTATCATGTGAGTTTATTAAGTAATCGTAGAAAAGATGACTTTAAAATAAAGACTGTTTAATTATGAAGAAGGTTTTTAGACGGTAAAGTTTGAAATAAGGAACATTTTGGTATAACTAACTCAATATGTCAATTTTTCGAATTAGTGTCTTCTGCCAGAACAGTGACGATATATTTTGATGCCTATTTGATAGAGTGACCGTCTCTAAAACCGTGGGTTATAATACCAATGTTTTTAATATGTATCTACACTGTTTTTGATCAAATAAAGTATGTATAAACTTCACTTAGTAATTCTCATATGCTTCAATCGCCGAAGAAGGCAGTACTACGCACCTATGTGAGGTAGCTGCACGAATTTTGGCGTCATATACAACTCTACCTTACCATGCAGCATTGCCACAAGAACAAATTTATGCAGTGCAAGTCCATGACAAGAGACCTTCCGCTTGCCATATCCTCCGCTTGCGCGTGGCGTGGTGAAGCAATTAAGTAATATATATTATTATTTTTAAACATATTTCATTAACTTAAATGACTTACCACACTCAGATGGATGAATGCAAATCCCATTACTATCTCTGATGAAGGGCTCCTTGCAAATACAGCCGGGGTTGCATATTGGTTTGCAGAGGTAATTTTTACCATAGGTGTCGCAATTCAGTTGGCAGGAGTTATTTCCGCATTTAGAATATTCTTCGTTCACTCCAGTGCAGATATTATTTGCAGCTATTATGATAAATACATAGTATACGTTATTCTCTTCCCTTTAATAAAAGGAATAAATTCCCAAAATTTATCAAGAGGGTAGGTACCTACTCTCGAATAAATAAAGTTATTATGTAAATACTATTAATATTAGTATTGGTTTCCTAATCAGTTGAAACGTCTCGCTCAGTAGTCCCATGTCGTCTGCCTGACTGAGACATTAGGATCATAGAGAGAGTGGCAGGAATCTCTTGATCAGTGTGATAAAAATAATTGTTGAAATCTGACAGAATACAGAAGTACTAATCAGTTGAGTATCTACATGAGACACCGAATAAACACAGTAGCGCTCGAAATGGAAAAGTCTACGAACCGAAGCGCTAGACAATTTTATGAAGATATTGACATAAATATCATGTTTTATGTGTATTTTATAAAAATGAGTGTGCTTGATTTTTTGGTATATGGCATATCTAACTCAGATGGTCAAATTATTTTTTCCACGACACTAAGCGATAACAGTACCGATTTCACGAACCAGAACGGTACTCTTGTACAATTTGAGCCCTGAATCAGAGGTATTACGGTTGCTATTTGGGTACTCTTGGCGTATCCAGGGGACTAGAAAATACATACTAGTGTAAGTGGGGCTGTTTGGATTTTTAAAACATACTGTAATGTTATATTGTATAGGTACTTATAAAGAATTCTATATTGTTACTCATCGTTATTATATTTTAATCTTTTCATTAAAAGTTTATAATATTTCGGTTATAGAATATTTAAAATTATTAAGTTACTCATTTCGATAATGCAGAAATGTTAGAAAGCAGTAGTTCTTCAGCAATTCATAAAAAGGTAAAAAAATACCTAAAGGTGGACTTGACTGATTTATAAATCTAGCGACAATTATTTTTGTTTTCAGAGCAGAAACTTTCATAGTTAAATTGAAAGTATTATCTAAGAAAGAGTTAAATGAATATCAGAATTATTATAGCCGTCATTATAATCGAAGGTCATGGATTTAAATGCTGTGTAACAGGAAACGAATGGAAAAAGACATGAATCTTTTAAATATATTTAAGTTTATCTAAAAATTGGGAAAACTTACGACAATCTATAACAGGAATACACTCTCCATCTTGTCTCACGTATCCCGGTTTACAGTAGCAGCCTTTGCGACAAATTTTGGCATGCATACATGTTGGCTTTAGATTCTCACACGACGGGTCACAAGTACCGCAATCTTTCCACACTTCGTTTTCTCCACATTGACTATCTAAATAAAAGATTTAGACAAATTCAAAAATATTAAATAAAACTTTCTCTATACGGAAAGTCAAGCTGAAATGGTTGCTATAAAAAATTGATGATTAAATTATTTTTAATTATTTCGGGTTATAGATAAATGGGTGGTTCACAATAATTATGGATCAAGTCCAATTTTCATAAAAATCGATTTTTTGTTTCAGTGGCTAGATACGATAGAATGATGTCTATATTGTGTGTTTATATCACAATCATAGCTTTACAATTTTCCGTATAAATGGCAATACTAATATTGATAAAACATCAAATTAAATATGAATCGTGTCAATTTTGACAGTTCCTTCAGCAGTATAAAAAGTTATTTGAGAGTAAATTGCTAACATTAATAAATCCAGAATATACTTTATGTTTCGACTATTTATTTTAACTGATCCATGTACTATCAAAATATGGTAAGTATATACAGTGAAACCATTCCTGAATTTTACAATAGACCTTTTAACTTTAGGTCCAAATATCTCAGGATGTTGATGGATTTGATCCATAATTATTGTGAACCACCCAAATATGTATCAAATAATATGATACTACAATCGCCCTCATCTGTCAAAAATCACAAAAAATACATTCACTATTCAGTACTCACGTTGGTAAAGCGGTTATCTTCGAGTAAATACAAAGCCAAGGCTGGATAAAAGAATTCATATTGTTTTTCAATATGTATTTTATCCAGTACAAGGGGCCAATGGGTTTGGCTAATGGCTCACAACTGATCCGTAAAATAGTTTATTAACTGAACCTACCTCCACTCTATGGAGGTATATATGATTTGCTTAGCAGCAAAAATGATAATTTAGCTTTTCTGACAATCAATCAATACAATAATTTAATATTAAATAAATAAAAAATGCCGAGATATGCCGTTGAACTTGAATTTGTTATGAATTGATTATGCTATTTTATTTAAAAAAAGAACCCCCTCGAATTTTGCAAATAAATCAATACTGCAATCTGTCTACATTTTATAGCTAACACATCTTACACATGCGAAATGCGAAACACTGTTTTATTTAAGCAATGACGTGATTAATGTTGGTGATATTGTATTATTAGTGTTTACGTATTCTGCTATATTATATAAACCTACTGACAGTGTAGAGGAAAATATTTTATGTTTCATCGGAAGTAGCGATGCGTAATCTAGCAGAATGGTGCTTTCATTAAAGTAAACAAATTTGGAAGGTATGAACTAATATGTACTTTTAAAAAAATTTAAATGTCCGTTTGTTGTCAAAAAAAATATTCTACATGGTGCATTTATGTAATGTGATAAGTTTACAAACCACTAAATGATTTTTATGATGACATATGTATCTTGATCTCTAATTGGCATATATGATGATAATGATAATAATAACTAAAAAGCATAAGGGATCATAATATTAAAAAAATAATATATATTATGTACTATAACTTTATATCTTACCACAATCTTCTGGTAATACGCAGTCACCCTCTGAGTTTCTGAAATATCCTTCACTGCAATCGCATCCAGGATTGCATACTAGGAAATTACATGTTATATCTTGGCCAAGAGTAGCACAGGTTTCGCCACAAGGTGATAAGCAATCAGTGTAGACTTCGTTGTCTTTTGGGCACACGTTGTTTTCTTGAAATGATGAAATAAATTATAATATATGCATTTTTAAATATTTGAATTATTATACTTCAGTTAGAAATTAAATTATGTATAATTGCAGAAAAAGTTTTATTTACCTACTCTCTATACTATTGAACAAATCGAGTCTTTCAATTAATTTAAATTATATCTTATTCTTATGGAGTTGTATCTAATTTTCGATTTTTAAAGTTATACTTCTTTTGGCGCGTTTGGGAAAACAGATCAGAGTGTAATTTTGGCGTGTGATGGAAGTTGCGCGCGCCGATGCAACACAATTTATTATTATTTATTAAGGGCGGACGTGCTCAGCGTGGGTCAAAATGGAGATTTTTTTTCTATTTTCAAAGTATGATCCTGGACATACCTTAAACGTTGTAGATAATCTATTTATATAATTTTAAAGCCTTATTATCATTTATATTTATTTTAAACATTTGATGACTGCATAAAGTATTTTTATTACATAAAATAGTATTCTTTTAAACCTCTCGCTCTAATGTTTTAGAATATAGTCATATTTCAGTACATAAATGTGCAGTGGTGTTAAGATTTTTTACACTTATTAATTTTTAAACGCATTTATAAAATCATCAGTATAATTTATGTCGACATTATTATAGTGAAATATTTCCGATAAAAAAATATATTGATAATCTCTGTGATCCAAAATTTGACAAGAATTAGGCATTTTATTATTAAAAAAATGGGCAAGATTAACACATTTGAAGATAATTATAAAGATACTCATTACAAGCTATATCTTTTACCATTCAAGTGTGATAAAGATCTTGCGAATAATGATTGCTTTATAATAATTATTGACCTAAGAATAAGGTAGTGTTTTTTTGAAATACGCCATTTCTTTTGGCATTCCCCAGTGGTTAAGCTACAACATACGGCCGTAGCCATATTATTTCACTATAATAATGTCAACATAAATTTTACTAATGGTTTTATAAATGCATTTAAAAATTAATAAATGTAAAAAATCTTAACACCACTGCACATGGATGTACTGAAATACGACTATATTCCAAAACATTAGATCGACAGGTTTAAAAGAATACTATTTTATGTAATAAAAATACTTTATACAATCATCAAATGTTTAGTTTCTAATACAATATTTTAAAGATGTATTTTTAGTAGATTCGATTATCAACTTTACCTCAAAATGTGTTTTTATTAAATAATATTCATACCACACTGTGTTGGCTTGATACAGAGATTTCTAATACTTCTTATAAATCCCCATTTACAAACGCATCCCGGTTTACAATTAGGCGTACAAGAAAGTGTTTCACCAAAATTACTACAAGTTACTCGGCAGTTTTCATCAGCACAATCTGAAAGCTCTTCGTTTTGTCTGCATGTCAAATTATCTGAAAGCATAAGTTCAACAGCTATATACGTCAAAACACTAAGAAGAAGATTACGTGAAGAAAATAGATGACAAGTTATTGATTAGTATTTTTATAAAAAATGTAATAAAATAATGAACCATTTATATTTACCGCATTCTTTTGGAAGCACGCATTCTTTTTTTGAATTCAAAAGGTACCCTTTTTTACATACACATCCTGGATTACAGATTCCTCTGCATACTGTTTCAAACGTAGGTTTTATACATGTATTTCGGCAGCCGTTGTTCCCACATTCTGACCAAACTTCATTTTTCCGACATTTTTTTGATTCTGAAAAATAAATAAAAATATGTAAGTAGTTATATCTATATCCAAATAATATTTTACAATTTCAATTTATAGATTCGATACATTTTCAGATTAAAAAAATATAAACTGGAAAAAAATCTATTAGACTTAAGAATAGTGGAATAGTACTAAATAAACCAGTACTGGGTTGTTATTTTTTAAATATCCCAATCACTTATTACAATATTATAATACTTCATCAAATAGTACTTACCGCATTCGCTTGGAGAGACACATACATTTTTAGAGTTTCTTAAGAAACCCGGCTTACAATCGCAACCAGGATTGCAAACCAAAAAGTTACAGGTTATATTCTTTCCAAGAGTAGCACATGTTTCGCCACACGGAGAGACACAGTCTGAATAAGCTTCATTTTTTCCTGGACAGACGTTGTTATCTGTAATTTAAAATTATAAAATCAAATTCCCAGATTCGGGTTAATTACCTTACTACGTATATTAATTTACTGTGAATAGTTATGTTGATAATCTTGTAGAATAGTTATAATTGCAATATTTATTTATTTATTATATATTATATAAAAATACACAAATTAGAAAAATACCTAAAACATATCTATTATATAGGATTGTTGTTGACCGTTCTGAAGACAGGTTTATAGCCCAAAACAGCTGTAAACGTAAATGAGTCAGTTAAAGTAGAATAATTAATAAAAAATAGCTTCGCTTCAAAGCCATTATAATGTAATTCTACCACGTTAACGCTAGTTCAATTCATGCATATTACCTTGATTAAATCAATTTAAACATGATAACAATTTAGTCATCAGTCTATCAGTCAGTGTGTGTTTGCCTTTGGTGAGTATGCCGAAAGGCGAAACCCGGATTGCAAAAAACGACTCAAATAGAATAGTACAAAACCTAACTCCATTAGAATTTTGATAACAATCTGTTAATTTGAAAACATTGTAAGTATTGTGGGTATTAGGTATCATCTAAATCTACAAGAATAATATTTCTTCGTTAGTGTAATGGTAAGATCACTTGCTGTGTAAGCGAAAGATGTGTGTTCGAATCCCATTCGGTCAAAGGTTTGAGATTGTTCCTGATTGGTATATATGTTGAATGTGTACTTTATTTATTGAGTTTTATAATTGAGAATAACTACCGAAAGGATAGCACTTCAACATTATGTATACAGACATTTCATTATAAAGACCGAACGTAATAGTTCTTCAAACATAACTTTTTATAACAAAATAACTAGTTAATTAAACACAACATACTTACAACATTCTGATGGCTTTATGCATACACCATCTTTGTTTCTGATATAGAGTATGTTACAAACACAACCCGGTATGCAATCAGATTCGCACGCTGAGACTTTGCCATAATTCTCGCACGTCGTCTGGCATTTATTTGCACCACACTCAGAAAATTGCTCATTTTTTCCTATACACTTTTGTACAGCGGCTGAAAATGTAGGTAATGTATTTATTCAAAATAGTCATATTGTAAGAGGTAATTAATATTATACTGAATTTATTCACTGACTTACGAATTATGTTTTTTTAAGTTTTATCCCCGTGAGCAATTGAGAAATATTTTGTTGCAGCGTTTGCCGATTGTACTCGGTTTGGTTATGCAATAAGAGAATTTTTTAAGATTATACTAAAGCCTAAAACAAAAATAGGTACTAGGCTTCAAAATATAAATATAAAAAAACTCTTATACATTATTGGAGACATTATTAAATTTCGCCTAAAAGACACTCTCATAGCAAAGATTTTTTACACCAGATTTAGTCTCTTCATTAAATAATAATGATAAAGATCATAAAAAATATAAATTTCTTCAACCTATTTAAACCGGTACGTGCCCTTTTACAGTCTTATTAATTTGAGGAAGTGGGCTCAGAATATCACACTTATAATAGTTATGGTTTATGTATGCCGAGAGCATGTAATTTTCTTCCGTTTCCATGATTTTCATATAATAGGTATATCGACTATGCTATACTAAAAAAAGCATTACAAACAGTTCCCAACTAGATATATAATTCGAAAATGTTAAACCTCTCAAAAGCACCACTGTGCGCCATAAAAGTGGCACATGTTCCATCTGGGCCTATGGATATAACCATATATTTGATTTTCACAACATTAACAATATATTGTATAAAATATATATTGTGGAAAAATACATAATATGTGATATTTACGTTAATAGTATTAATGTAATTTAATGTCGAAATGAATGGATATATAATAATATGATCTACAAGGTGTTGATTTCTTATATCAATTCCATAATAAAATTAATATAATGAGTTTCTACTTACGACAATTCTCCGGAATAATACAGATTCCATCAGAATCTAAAACATGACCTGCTTTGCAAAAGCATCCTGGTGCACATTTTTTAGAACAATTTAATGTTAGGTGTCTATTGGCACATGTTTTAGGGCACGCTACACCACATTCTTGATATTCCATATTATCTCCATAGCACTTCTTAGCTAAAATATAAATTATATACACCAAAATTATATTAATTATATATAATATCGAATCTTGAATCAAAGAAATTCGAGTTCATATGCAGACGCATCTATTTTTCGTGACGGATGTGATCACGAGGAGTTTCTTCACGTGGTTGTTCGTGGAAGCATGAGACGTGGTCCTGCACCGACTGAAAATGCGCGATATTGCGCGGCCAGTATGTTCCGATGCTCTGCAATGACAGGTGGATTTAAGTAAGGTGTGAAAAAATTATTCTATACTATTCGCTAAAAAATCTTATACCGTGAAAGTAAGAAAATTCTAGTTTATGCGCTAAATGCGTTCCAGAGAGAGAAATAGAAAGAAGCATAATCCGTGCTGTATTGCTCTGCGTTACAGACTGATAACCAAGACAATTATAATGTAATGTACATAACTATAACATAATCAGAATAAAATTCCATAATTTCATGCCTAATCGTGTGTAAAAAAAATAATAAAATTATAAGATGCGTTTAGAATTTTAAATATCGTATGAATTTATGTAAATTAATTCACTTACGGCACAATCTTGGTTCAATGCATTCTGTATAGTTTTCTGCGTCGTTTCTTACTAATCCCTTTTTGCAAATACAGCTTGGACGACATAATCCCATACAATATAGACGTGCTCCTCCGACTGTATTGGCACAAGTTTTGCGGCAGGCATCACCGCATTTCGAAAACTCTTCACCAGGCCTAGAGCATTCAAATGGAGCTAGAATGGGAAATAATACATTACGAAAAAAAACTGAAGAGATGCGGCTTTGGACAAACATGGTTGGAAAAAATATTAGAGGAGGTCAATATCGATATTTATGACTGTAGTCACAGGAAGAAGAAAACAAAATCAGAGCCTTACTGGAGAAGATAGGAAGAAGGTTATGTCAAATTTATTAGAACTATTAGGTTATGAATATCAAATGAAACATATCATAATGAGTCATATGGAAACAGTTCGATTATAAAAACATAATAATGTACACATTGATAATAAGTACAAAAAATTACACCGAGTGAACTAAACATAACCTGTCTTAAGAATTATATTCTCAGCGTATGCAAGTGGAATGTACCAATATAATATATAACTATATCAATTTGTTTGATCGCAGTTATTGTTCTTTCAATTAGTATCATCAATACACGCTTGGGAAAATTGGTACTAGTACTTCTGATTTCTTAAATATTTATCAACACTATCAAAAATGGCAAAGTTCACGTCATAATATATTATGAAGGGAAAAACACGTAGACAAATAAAGATCATATCCAACTATTAAACATTCTGAAGAGAAAGTTAATTGGTTAAAACCACCAATTAGAAGTCTTAAAAATATCTTATGAATTTTCTCTATTAGTAAAAGGTACTTCAGCTGATACAGGGTATAAAAAATTGACTCACTGTCAATCATCTTTTGGATTACTCTACTATTTTCTTACATCAGTCATAATAGTTTAAGATTTTTAGATTAAAAAAAACGAGGCGTCTTCGGAATTGATTTTTTAAAGAATATTGACGAAATCAGCTAAAATAACGAGTTGACTTCGGGTTAACTCGGGAAAACTGAAAATAAGTCAACTTCGGTTCGTATACCAAGTAAAAAATATTTTTGTGAACATTCTGGTTATACTCACAGAATAAGAGTTGTATAGGCGTATGCATAGTAAATGTTATGTAGTAAATACTAGTGGGATAATTCATTGATAAGCAGGTATTTAAGAACTTTATCCAGAAATAAATTTCCTAGTTATCAAATAATCGCTTTGAATAAACAAATAATTTAATTTTCGATAAATTTAGTATGCAATAATATGTTTTTGACCATATACAGGAAAATTCGTATAAGAAGATATTAGAAATATCAGAAAATGCATTTGTGAAAAACCAACACGTGAAAAAATATATAACTATAATTTTAGAAAACAAAAAAAATAGATAAACATATCGTGGGTTTCAGATAAAATGTTATGAAGCGACCTAAGAATAAAATTGTTAGTAACTGCATTTCAATTATTAAAAAAAAAATAGAAATTTAATTTTATATAAATTGTTTCTATCATACTTACATTCTATTGTTTGATTTCATCGTAATAAAATTATTCGAATATTTTTCTTTTCTGTGTAAATACAGGTTTAAAATATTCATTATAATACCTTACAAATTATCAAGGTAAGACAGTCATAAGCGACGAAGACACCATTTTACACAGTTTACAAAAAAATATGAAGATTAAGGACTTTTTAACGTGTAATATCTCTGAAACCATTAAATTCTTCTAAAATATGTTCAACTTATCCGGAAAATCTCATAAATTCCTACTAATAAATCGAAGTGACTGACACACAAAAAACGTGGCGTTTACTCGTCATGTTTGTGGGTCCTTCAAAATCTCTTAACGTTATTGTACAAACAATTATACTTACGACATTGATCTTCGGGAATACATGTCCTATTAGAGTTGAGAATATATCCTGGTAAACATAGACACCCAGGATGGCAATCGATGGACATTAAGCATGGGAGAGCTCTTTCGCCATTAGTGGTCAGGCAATGTTCGGGACAATCAGACGTACATTCGGAGTAATATTCATTTGGTCCTTTACAATATACAGCTGTAAAATTGAATGATACTTATTTGATGTGATATATTATGTATACCTATACGACACTATTTTTCAAAACGGTTATTTTATAACAAAATTAGTATTTGCATAATTACTAATTTTAACAATATCACTGTCGACTATTGACTGATGAGAAGATATAGCATCTGGCGAATAAAAGAGCCCTTGTAAACAATCCTACGCATATACATTTGGGTTTGCAATTGCTAATTTAATTACTTCAGATGAGCATAATAGAAAAACGAACTCTACTTATTGCACTGGTTGTTTTCATCTCCATGACATTATTCTTGTTCATTAGACTTGTCTGCTTGAATATTCAATGTTCAATATTATACATTCTACATTTTACGTAGTTGAAAGATGAATTTAAAATACATTGCAATAAATATAAACCACCTATCGTTAGACAAACACCATTATACTTACGGCAATCTTTAATTCGAATGCATTTTTTTTCTTTGTTAAGAATAAAGCCAGCTTTACATTTGCAACCATTTTTGATGCATTCCTCTTGGCAAGGGTGAGCAAATGGATTATCTTTATTCTCGCAGGTTGTTGGGCATGGATCTCCACATGGCGTTGATTCTGCGTTTGGGTCACCATTGCACCCAGGTGAAACTGAAAAACAATACAAAAACTATATATATACTAAAAAAATGTTTATCTTTACACTAAAAAATACTGTGAAAAAGTGTTCGATATCTCTATAGATACCATATTTTATTTATGTAGAGCAGTTTTTATGATTGTGGACAGTGCAAAAATCATAAAAAATCGAATATATCAATGGTTTTCAAACGGCGCCCCAATAATTAATGTCTGTTGAAAGAGTGAGCCCGGTAAGCACTTATAAGCAACGAGGGATTGCAATACCGAATGAATATATTAATACCGGTATTTCGGCATTTCTTATTGAATACCGGTATTAATTCCGGTATTCATAAAAACTTATTATAGAAATAAAGAAGTGCCTATCAATAAAATATAACTATTAAAATCTATTTGAAATACTATAAAATTTATTGCAATCTACCTACATTTATTATGTTAACCTTTATAAATATGTATAATAGATGATAATATTTTAGAACTGTTAATTTTTACAAAATACTATTCCTGGTACAGGAAAATCTCTCTGAAATACAACGTTTGTTGGATGTATTATCAACGTTGGATCAATAGTTATAGAATAATTGGAGACATTTGCCACGAATGTCATCTTTTTCGAAATATGTTAATTTATTCATCGCGACAATTCTATAAGTATATTTGAGGGATTTCGTTTTTATATTATGTAACTTTTGTTGGTTTCAGTCAATATATTTGCATTTTGGCAGCATAAAATTTATACACTGTATATTTATACAATAAAAAATAACATTAATTCAATTTTGAAAACATGAACATGTATGCTTTCTTAATACCGGTATTTCGGATTTTTGAAACCGGTATTTCAGTATCGACAAATAATTGAATACCAGTTTGGAAATACCGGTATTGAAATCCCTATAAGCAACGTTCTACAACGATGCACCCTTTCTGATTAAGTCTGAAATTTTATGTTAATAATATATTACTTAAGAACCTAACATATTTTATCATTTTTTTTGATCAATTACATTTTAAATGATCAAAAGCAATAAAATTCTGTAAAAATCTCACACTTTACACATAAATATGGCGGGCACACCTCATAAAATCCTCTCCCCACGAAACTTTCTTTCATAAGTTGTGTTGTTCTTGATTCTAAATATATCGAATTGAAAAATTTTTCAGTAAATTAAACAAGACGTCACTAAAAGAATCAGTTGTTCATCACGATTTTTTTCAAATCAAGATAAACAGCTGGAATGTATGTCTGAGATCAACTAAGCTGACATAATAAATATGCTTTTTAAAAACAAATTTGTATCGGCTTACATGGCAATCATGGGTATGTAACACTTATCAGCCAATTTAATTCAAACAAAAATTTGTCAAAACACCTGTTCCGCTCCTGCGTATTGCTGGCTGCATCCCAGAGCATCGCGGCGCACCGTTTGAATAACCACTGCACTGTACACATACTCGACATTATATTACAAAAGATATGAAACTCATAAAAAATAGCACATAAATATATATATATATATATTATTGTTACTAATATAACAATAAATATAACACTCAATGGACGCATGTAGAATTTTTATGACAAATTATGTTCTGTTTGGCACGCGTCATTAGCACAATCCACGCATCGCATAGTTACGATCTTTTTAGAGCGTGCCTTAAGGGACCACATGTACCACGTAGGTCAAAATGGAGATTTTATGGTTAAGTGGTTAAGCTACAACATACGGCCGTAGCCATAAATTGACAAACGGTAAATGAAGTAGGGAGTAAGATCATGATAACGCACGTGTTTGAACATGTACCGTTAAAATAAAAAAAAAATCGGTTAGGTACATGTTCAAACACGCGCGTTAACATGATCTTACTCCATACTTCATTTATCGTTTGGCAGTTTGTGGCTACGGGTTGTAGCCTAACCACTGGCTAACAGTGCCAATATAAATGGCGTATTTCAAAAAAATACTACCTTATTCTTAGGTCAATAATTAATTCAAAATAATCATTATTCGAAGGATGTTTATCACATTTGAATAGTCAGAAACATAGCTTATAATTAGTATCTTTAGAATTATTTTCAAAAGTGTTAATCGTGCTCATTTTTTTAATAATGAAATATTTAATTCCTGTCAAATTTGGGATCAACGAGATTATAAAATATAATTTTTTATTGTAAATATTTCACTATGTAATGTTAACATTAATTTTACTAATGGTTTTATAAATGCGTTTAAAAATTAATAAACCTAAAAAAAATTTAACATCACTGCACATGGATGTACTGAAATATGACTATATACTAAGATACTAATTAGACCAAGAGGTTTAAAGGAATACTATTTTATGTAATAAAAATACTTTATGCAGTCATCAAATGTTTAAAATAAATATAAAGGATAATAAAGATTCAAAATTATATAAATAGATTATCTACAACATTTAAGGAATGTCCAGGATTATGCTCTGAAAATACAATAAAATCTCCATTTCGACCTACGTGGCGGCGCACGTAGGCCGTTAAATAGTACATTTCAGTGCTTAATTGAATAAAATATTGAAAAACTGAACATTGCGAACCTAATGAAAGATCCAAGGTTAATCAACCTCCCCGTGACATTGTGCGCTTCGTGACGATCGAACGCTTCCAGGAGCTATAATATGTAATAATAACTTTCCTTTCAATGTAATAATAATCTTTTACTACTGTTACCAAAATTTAATAATAATAATTAGAGTTTATCTCTCCTGTTTAATTGTTTATTTTAATAAATTAAACGAGTCGGCATGGACAACTTTTTACCCTAAACCCTATGTTTTTAATAAGATATACGTTCCATGATACAATGCTTGATTCACCTGTGCTCTTCCTCTACTCCAACTGCAAAATGAATGACTCCTGAGTACCTGAACTTTATTTTGAACCGCACCGCACTTATTAATACAGTATATACATACTCGACACTATGATACATATTAAAGAGATATGCTAACACAATATTCTTCACATTCACAAGTATTATCCAGAATATTATTGTTCATTAAACCCAAACCCTGGTAATAAAAATCGACATTTCACCTTGATATTCAAATTTCCATCCGGTGTTAATCATAATCAATAATATAATATCATGTCTATGAATTCCCAAAAGATTCAGTTATTATAGTATTATAATATATTTTATATGTCTTACCTTTTGGAGATGTAGCAGAAACAATGCTTATAATAAGCAAAAAATACCCAAACCTAAACATATTCTTAAAAAGACAGGAATTTATTTTCACATATATAACAACTTTAAAAAAGAAATCTAATTTAAATATTAGTGAGTGTAATGTTACTTGATGTATCTCTTCGAAGATAATATAACGAATGTCAATATTTCAATATTCTTTGTTATTTTATATCGATATAAAAATGTAATGTTTGATCACGTTTCAATCATTAAAAACGCCAATATAATAATATCATAAAGCGATATCACCTAGGTATTGTTTTAAAAAAAGGAGTTGCGATGTGATAAAATAGCTCATGCTTTCTTCTTGACGACCATTCTCAATGAAGTTTATTTAAAAAATATCTTCATCAATTGCATTGTAAGAAAAATATTTGTACAGCTTCCATAAACATATTCACATGTCTCGATATACATATCTTTCTTTTAACCTTCAATGAAAATATCGATTTTCAAAGTAAATGCAATCAGGTATTATAAATAGTCAAATTATTATAAAAACATGTAAAACATTTCATGTGGATTTATTTGTATATGTGTATGTACTATTTTTATTAACGTAATTATTATTATATTTATGCAACAGTAGGTATCAATTTATTTGAATATATTTAATACTTGTTTATTTGTTTTATATGACCTACAAATTAGTCATGCTATAATTAATAATTTTCTTTGTTATTAATGTCTTTGATATAGTTCAATTCATACTCTTCACAGCTTTAAAACTTCACATAGTTTGTTCTTTTTATGTTAACCAATTGAACTATAAAATATAATAATTCCTGCCGTCAAGGATGTTTCCGAATTTCCTTTTTATTTCAATAGTAATTTCGTTGTGGAAAAAGGGTAGATTAACACTATATGGCAGTGGCAAGAGGTGCCTGTTGAAGGTAGGTAGGCTGTGTTAGGTAACATTAAGGGGAGGAGGCATGCCAGCAGAGAACCTAGCGGAAAAATACGAAGCTTGCAATTTGAGATTTTTTTTTGATAATTTACAATTTCAACTGTATAAATTAATAAATATTGTCATGATATTTTATAACATGACACACTATTTTTTATGATGGCAAACACTACGCAAAAGATCAACAGGATCACGCCTGCGCACGGGATAGTTTGTACGCAGTTCGTCAAACTGTTTCCGGCGCTAAACGAGATAGCGGGCTTTGGACATGAAGGTGAAGCAGGAGTCGGCCTCTCAGTTTTTAGCTTTCGACCGAAGCAGACGTCTTTCTGAAAGTTCCGAGCCAAGGGAACCGGGGCACATGGCCTTGATTTCTTGACGTTTTGGAGACGTTGATGATGGCCCACTGAAGGACGTTCCCATCATGCCAGGAGATTGAAGGAAGCCCCATGGACCTGACGCATTCGAGGACGGCGAAGGAAACTGAAGAGCCTATTTTTGTATTTGGTATTTATTGTTGTTCTCTTTATGTTACGGTCCACCGAACTAGCTTTTGATTTTTGTGCTAAATTGTCTAAATATTATATGGCATTAGGCGCTCGTGATTCATTTGATTAATTATACAACTTTATACACTGTTGCCCGGAAGTAAATTTTATATATATTAATTATACATTTGTTGAAATTTCTTTACACGCTTTTTATTTAATTTACCTTTCATCATATTGTCTCTATTGCATTTCATAGAGTGGCGCTCAAACCGAGATTTCATATTAATTCAATTTTTATATGTCTTTTATTAATACAGGAACACACACGAATGAGTGAAGTAACCGGACAGGTAATTGTCAATCTACTCACGACCCTGCATCTTCCCGCAAGTCTCATGCTCTCCGCGTATCCTATCCCATTCCATATCCCATATCCACTCCTCTTTTCCTTACGTCACAATCCGATCAATTGTCACAATTCCCACCTTTCCCTAAATCCCCATCCTATCCAAACCCCCGTCAAACTCAATATGACAATATGTATCTGAAAACATTAAAAAAAATAAATTTAATTCAAAGATAAACTTACAATTGTAAAAAAAATAATAAAATGTGAATTCGTTGCAGGGTCATATCTTATTATTAAATTATATATTATGGTCATATGTATTATTAAAATTTAGTTAATTAAGTTTTAAATTATTGACCGTTTAGATTTTTGACTAATTCATGATTTTAATAGTTTTATATTTATTTTAAAAAGCATCGATTTTTATAAAAATATAAATGTGTATAACTTGAAATCCTTTTTATTTATATCAAAATTTATTTTACGTTTAGTCCCAATATTGAGACTCGTGGAGGTTTTGATATTGTTTGCGTGTGCGTGTGCACCATCTACTTTTTCACGGAATTTATCAGAAGAAGCCCGTAGAACTAGACTACTAACATATCAGAGTGCATTTGGTGCTTAAACATTCTTTTTAAACAGCCAATTGAAAAAATTCCATTGATAAACTCATTGGAGAGTTTTTATTTAAAGTTTTTTCATTATTTTAGATTGAAACCAAAATATTCTAAAATTTATCATAACCTGTGATAAAAATTCAAATTTGAAAAGAAACAACGAACAAGCATACATATTATGTATTTTCTATATTTTAATTCAATATAAAGTAGATACAAACAAATCGCATGTTTTTCTATCATAAATTTTATACAAAACGAAAATTCGATGTCATAGTATAGTATTATATTTTTATACACCCATAGTTAAATGAGAAATCTCTTATCCTGGATTTTCTATATGGTAGGTAATGTGGCTTAGATTTAAAATCTTTAAAATATCCTATTTAACATTATGTGAAAATCTGTGCTGTCTTCTTAATGGAAAAATATTTATTTATATTTTTGTTTGTTTGTATTTAGTGATAAGTACCACGTTTTTATTAGCTCGTATTATTGTTTGTCCGTTACAGATTTTTCTTGTGCAGTACAAATTTTTTCTTGTTTGTCAAAGACTTTTAACTAACTTCCCGACTAGCTAGACATTTGAAACTTTTAGAATAATATTATCAAAACACGACGGGAATGCATTTTTTTTTAAATACTTTTGGCCATCTTTAAGCAGAATTAAATTCATTTTCAGTTAATTCTGTTTTGCATGTTTCGGAAAAAAATCGTTAAAAGTAATATTTACTACTCACTATTATTGGTTGGTAGGTGGGCCCTAGCAACTAAATTATTAATAGATACGTGCATTACTATAGAAATCAATATGAAGTGTCAAAATTACATTTCAGTATTCTATATTTATTAATACATAGAATTGTCAAGTTTATATGATTCAAAAGAAAATTTAAAAACGTGGTATATAAAAAGTTCTTTTCACCTTGTAATTATTTAGGTTTTAATTAGCCAATCTTATAATAATTAATGGTTTTATTCTTTAAAAAAATATTTAATAATGTATAATTATACATAGGTTTTGATTTTTAATGAATTGTTTCGGATAAAAATCTCTTACTTTTACTCCGTTCATAAAAACGATATGAATATTTTAGATGATAAAAAATATATATTTAACATTTGAATATGTATTTTAAGTAATGCACAAAAAAAAAAACTACAAAATACATACAACCGACACAAAACTGCTTTTGGTTGTTTGATTCCGTCGATATTTTTGATTAAGATTAAAGTGATATATGTTGCTAAAATGAATAATCTTACAATGGATGAATGTAAGTAATATGGGAATTTTGTTAAAATAAACATAATCAATTTAGTATTCAATCAAAGCGATTTATATTGACATAATATACATGTAAACTTTATTGTATTGTATATAAATAATATATGTTAATAAAAAATAAAGTATTATTTATATATACCGTCATCAAATGTGAAACAAATAAATACAAATATAATTAAGCATATAATTAATATGAATCTGAATAAGGTTCAATCCTTCGACATTTCCAAAGTGGCACGCAGGTTGGGTTGTCGTCGCTCCATTTTACATAACCTTTCTTGCATTGGCACCCTTCATCCTTGCAATGCATCCTGCATGGCGAAAATTTTGGCCTTCGACATGTTCCACCAAGACACGGATTAGGGCACTTGACTAATTCGGCATTCCGATCAGGACAACCTTCAAAATTACAAATTTAATATAAGTTATTTGGCATAATTGGCTGCGCCTTATATAGTAGACTGTAGTAGGAAAAGGGTGATTTGTATGCTGGGATAGGAGGGTTATACAGGGTGGACGCGCTGGGCTGTTCCCACACTCACCACTTCTATTATCACTCTTCCACGTTAACTTGTTGTTGAATCAGCTTATGTGGTTATGTGACTAATGATGAACACTGACTGAGTTATTAATAGTGTTTCTGGAGCACAAAGGATAAGGTTGGGGTAGGAAAGAAATTTGTATTGGCTTAGGGCGGCCATAATTGGACCAAACATGCCTTCCCTCTTACCGTTTTACCGTTACTATTTTATATTCAACGTGTATTTCATCACTCAATACACTTTAAGTATATATTAGTTTATGCCATAATTTATATTATACTGACAAGATAAACATGAAATAAGGAAGTGATAAGTCATATGAAACTTTTTTTAGCGGTGCAATATATATTTTGTTTTTAAATTCTATTATATCGTTTAATTTGAATTTTTCTTGAATTATTGTTTTTTATTTTATTTCTTCTGCTATAAAATAAATTTTTGCTTTATTTTTTCTCTACTAAGTTGATTTACCTGTACTTTTTGTTCTAAATGTCATATTGTGAACGTCTTAGCTCAATGTGTCTTTTTTAAATAAATAAAAGTAAAAATAACCTCTGGAAGTTAATAACTTATTAAAACCTATCATTAACGATCACATTAAGATGTTTTACCCAAATTCAGATAAAAGTTTTACTAATACGTAGATTTTTGATTTTACAACCATTTTAAAAATCATAATATCGTATTCGTTACATAAATAGCCTAGAATCAAAATAATTACATTCCCAAAAAATCGGGTTTTCAAAAAACTGCAAAAACCGGTGGTTTTTTGAATTAAAAAAAAGTAACGAACCATCATGAATATACTTAAGTGAGATAAACCTTTTTTATAAATATATATAAATTTCTGAAATTTTTCCTCTTTGGGATGCGAAATCCGTTATAACAATATAAGAAATACATAATATCCTGATTCGTTAGAAAGGCATTAGTTCCAAAACAGAATCCACCCAATACTGATATTTGGTAGTAATTTTAATATGGTTTAAATTGAATTTGATAGGTACGTAAAGAATCCCTGGGCATATTTAAGTAAAAATAAACAACATAATAGTTTTGATTATAGGCTATCCATATCTACCTACTTAATTAAATTGGTAGTTTTTACGGAGCATAAAATTTTAGGCATATATTATTCTTACGTTTAGGACACTGTTCTGGGAGTATGCAGTTTTTATCGTCATCTAGAACATAGCCGTCTTTACAAAAGCATCCAGATACACATATACTCGAACAATCGATACTTGAATCTTTATTTCTGCATGTTAATGGACATGCCGTGCCACATGATTTGTAGATGTAGTTTTTACGAATACACTTATTGGATGGCTCTACAAAAAATACAGTAAACGTTAGGTTTGATACTTTTTATTGAATGACGACTTTGTGAGAGTCTTATCAGGGAGAAAAGTCATGAAAATCTTGCTTTAAACATTCTTTTCTCTCACGATAACACGTCGATTACATGCTTACAAAAGTACCACTAGAAGAAATTAAAGGACATCGGCGATGGAGAAGGTTCATAGCATCATAGAGAAGGTTGATAAGTAAAAAGTATAATAAGATTAAATATTACTTAACAATTAATGTAGGTAATAAATAATTAACAAACTAAATACAATATGACGTCATACTATGAATCGTTTGAAAAAAAATAATATCAAAAATATTACCACAGACAAAAAATATTATTTTTTACCCAAGTTTTACATATTATTGGAATACCTACTGCATTTTTTCTTTGGTATGCATATGGAATTTTCTCTGACGTAACCCGACTTACAGAAATATCCGACACGGCACTCAGTAGTGCAAATTGGGAAAGGATTATCGCACGATCCATCACACGATCCACAGGTTGAATACACTTCATTTATTCCGCATTCTTCTTCTACATAAAAATATAGTTTTAATAAAGTATTTATAAAATTGAGAAATACTTGCATATTGTAAAATTAATATAGAGTTAACATTTTTATAATTTATATACATTATTAATAATTTAATAAATGTATGCTGTCGACAATTGATATATCTATTCTATATAATTGATCGGGATTGTTTGTGTTTAATGGTAGTTTTACCTTCTGGGCACTCTTCAGGTAGTATGCAATTGTTGTCGTCATCTAAGACATAACTGTCTTTACAAAAACATCCAGAAACACACTCGTCTGAAGGTTCGATGGGTTGATGTTTAGTTTTGCATGTTTTTGGAGTTGTTGGTCCACACTCTTTGAAAATATAGTTTTTGCCTGAGCATTCCTCTAGAAAAAGAAACATTATTATCGAATTTTTTGTATTTTCCAGTGTTTTTCCACTTTAGAGTGTACTTTCCAAAGATATTTATACTTTTACATATAATTGTAAATCTGAATTATTCAACTCAGGCGCGCACACAAAAAAATGGTTCGGGGGGGGGGGGTCCATTGTGAAAAAATATCCATAATGGGTTAATAATTTAAGGTAACGGGAGGGGGTAGGGTTAACAGAATCCAGCAAGACCCACTAACTGACACATTTACCCCGCAACATTACCCATACCTTGGTACTCTGTACTATGAGTCTAGCTTTAAATACCTGGCTTGCAGGTATAACTAAGGATGTATATCTAGAAGTTATTGTGAGCTATCGCATCCACAAGTAGTATGCGCATGGCTTTATGGTCATTATTATTAGGATTGTGAGTGTCCGTTTATGTCGTCCCCACTATGTTGTCTTTTAGACACGCTGCATGGAAATATTAAAGCAATTGATGCCCCAGATAGTCGTGCTAATGTATGCTTGCCACAGATCTTCCAGTTGCCAAAATAGAATGGCGAGAAGAGACGGGTCAACCCTGTCGACTGCAAAATCATCTGGCTTACGATCCTCAGTTATAAAGTCCTGACGAAGAATAAGTAAAAATTAATTTACCTCAATAATTTGTATTTTTATTTGGGGGGAGGGGGGGTCTCGATGCCTCTATGTATGCGCGCCTGATTCAACTATTAATTGTAATAACTAATAACATATTTTCACCCCACCACATAATGCGTATTTATACCATTGGCGAAGGGTGGAGGCTGGCAGTTAAGATCCGACATAAATAATAGTGCACACTAAACTTTGTCAGTCATATATTTCATACGTATTTGTTTTCATTATGTAATTGAGTCGTCAAAGATTACCGCAATCATTTGGTGGGACGCATACTATTTATTATTCGTAGAATTGCGATGGAAACTTCGTTTACAATCCCATCCCGTGACACATGCCGTGAAGGTGCAATTGATGGTGGCATAGTAAAGAAATTAATTAGTGATATGTAATATCGTATTTAAATAAATTTCATCAACTTAAATGACTTACCACACTCAGATGGATGAATGCAAATCCCATTACTATCTCTGATGAAGGGCTCCTTGCAAATACAGCCAGGGTTGCATATTGGTTTGCAGAGGTAATTTTTACCATAGGTGTCGCAATTCAGTTGGCAGGAGTTATTTCCGCATTTAGAATATTCTTCGTTCACTCCAGTGCAGATATTATTTGCAGCTATTATGATAAATACATAGTATACGTTATTCTCTTCCCTTTAATAATATTAATAAGTAGGTATTATAAACAATATTTTCTTTCGACCATGTCCGATCCTAATAGGATCATATGGGCCTCCACAGAGTAGAGGTTTGTGTTGACAGATTTTTTTTTTACGAGAAATGGATGTCAGCCACTTGCTCAACCTATTAGGTCCATACCCTGACACACACACATTGAAAAACAATATGTGTACTTGCCAGACCCAGAATTCGAACCTGGGACCCACGGCGTTATAGTACAATGCTTAAGCCGCGCGGCCACCGTGGGCGTTACAATATTTATAAAATACGAGTATGATAAATTACAATTATTGATGACATTTTTGTGTTCAGGTTTTATTTTTCAAATTCAAATTTTATCAAGAGGATAGGTTTTCTCGAATAAATAAAGTTATTACATAGGTACTTTTAATATTAGTATTAGTTTCATAATCAGTTGAAACGTCTCGCTCATTGATTTAAGTTGTCATATTGTTGTTGTAGGTACATGTTAACATTTGGCGTATCATTCAATACATTTTATACCGAAATGAGCTTAGTTGTAAATTCGAACACCTGACGATTTATGATGGTATATCTATTTATAGTTCTCTTATCAGACTAATAAAGCCAAAAAAATATCTGACTGTCTGTCACCAAATCAGATCGGCTGTCCCCTGTCGTCTGCCGGACTGAGACATTTAGATCATAAAGAAATTGGCAGAAATTGTTTTATCAGTGTGATAAAACTTGTTGAAGTCTGATAGAACAGATAATTACCACTCAGTTGGGCATATTATATGAAACAGCAACTAAGCACAGATATTACGGTTGCTATTTGGGTACTCTTGGCGTATTTGGGGGACTGGATAAGATATTTTACATACTAGCGGACATAGAAAGCGCCTAGTTTAAAATCCCCCTAAAACGGATTTGAAATTCTTTGAGTTATATATGTATTTAGATGAATATTTTTGTTACTTATATGATGGCCAAAGATTGAACTTTAAAAAACGCCAAAAAAACTCAATACGTATGATCAAAAATTAGGGTAAATTTCAAAACCCGCTAAGACGGTTGGGTGTGCTTTTCAAAATACCCCTAAAATGGAAAGCCAAAATATTCTTTAGAATGTAACGAATTAAAAAATAAATACATAAAGTTCACAGATTTAATAGATATGAGTTTGTCATTTTTCTCAAAACTACCCTTTTAGGGGCTTTTGAAACTAGGCACATCTGTCAGGGTATTTAATAACGTGTATTCAGTGACGTCCCTAGACAAAATACCGCCCCATTTTTTATACAATATTTTTTATCATCCGTGCTCGTGTCGTTTCTGGTCACCAAGGACTTCGAAGGGCAACGGGAGTAAGCTAGACATTATGAACCCTACAAAAATATTACAGCCCTGTTTAACATTTTATGTTAATTAATACATTTTGTTTCCAAACAGTGAGCTGATTTTTTTTAAAGGAAATTTATTTTCATTAAGTACTCAGTTTAGGTAGCTATTTCTATATATACCAAATGATTCTCCTCGATTTGCCGCCCTTCGAGTAACTGCCGCCCCCAAGCGACGCCTAATCTGCCTACCCCCACGGGACGTCACTGCGTGTATTTGTTAATTATCTGTGATATAACTTATACTAATAAACAAAATTATAATCATAATGATAATATTATGTCAATTTTATTAGAGGTGTTATGTATTTTTATATGAAACATTTTTTTTAATAACAAAATAAAAAAACAACCAGCTTTAAAGTATTATCTTTTAATTAAAATATTCACGGCATTGGCGCACTATGACTAATAGATGGCGTATGTAATGTATTTTTTTCAGAGTTGCGATTAATATTTTCCCCATATTTTACTCTCTTAGTTAAATTGAAAGTATACTTAATTGTTAAAGGACTAAGAATTATAGCTGCCTTTGAAATCGTAGGTCAAATCTCGTAAAACAGGAAAAGATTTAAACAATATATGAATACAATTGAAGTTTATCTATAGATTGGGAAAACTTACGACAATCTTCCTCAGGAATACACTCTCCATCTTGTCTCGCGTATCCCGGTTTACAGTAGCAACCTTTGCGACAAATTCTGGCATACATACATGTTGGCTTTAGATTCTCACACGATGGGTCACAAGTACCGCAATCTTTCCACACTTCGTTTTCTCCACATTGACTATCTAAATAAAAGATTTAGACAAATTCAGAAATATTAAACAAATTTTTCTCTATATGGAAAGTGAAGCAGAAAATGGTTACTCTGAAAATTATTTAAAATTATTTCGGGATTAATTTGTAGCAAATTTCACACTATAATCGCCCTCATCTGTTACAAATTACAAACAATGAATGCAGTATTCAATTTTCCACAAAGCCGAGTTTGGAGCCAAGACTGGAGAAAAAAAATAATATTATTTTTTTAATATTTATTTGATCCTGTGCATGATGCCAATGGGTTTGGCTGGCTAACAACTAACTGATCCTCTAAAATAGTTTGTGAACTGAATCTTCCTTCAGTCTATGGAGGTTTATTTGCTTTGTTTAGCAGCAAATGTGATGATTTACCTTTTCTCACAATCAGTCAATACTAAATAAAAAAAATGTCGAGATTATTTGTGAGAATTGCTTATGTAATTTTATTTAAATAAAAACCCCTCGAATTTCACGAAGAAATCAACACTGCAATGATTATCTGTCTATATGCTGTTACAATGTTTTATTTAAACAATGAAGTGATTAATGTTGGTGATATTGTTCAAATGTTTATGTATTCTGTTGCCATTGACAAACAAGCAAGCAATGGTCCTTTGATTAACGTGCGTTTATTGTCAAATAAATGGGCACATGTTAAAAAGACTAGCGCACGGGTAAAGCGACTTACATCGAACCTCTGTAATTGTTATATACAGAGTGTGATGTGATATGGCCACGTATCTTTAGAATGTCCTGTGTTTCTGGAGAAAATCTTACGCTACAGAATTCTTTGGTTAACCAAAAATCCTTATATTCAGGATTTTCCACCAATTCTATCGATATTTCTGTTATCTTTTAAGTAGTTTAAGTATTCGTGGGAGATTCTTTTTTCTACTTGAAATTTTAATAAATGACTTAATAAATCATTAACAATTCTTGCACAAGCAATGGGTAGGTACTTAATAATTCTAGAGAACACGATTATTCAATTGCTTTAAATTATAATGTGTCTAGCTTAAACAACACGACCATGTACGATATGTACTCAATTATTGAAGAGCTAACTGCTGCATAAAAATATTTTTTTTTAAATGAGAGGTTAGTAATATTATTCGCCCTGTCCGAAATGCTAAGATTTTATTTTTTATTGAATTTTTAGTATTTTGAGTGTACTATGAATACCTTTTTACTACTATCATAAAATGAATACCGTACTATAAAATACATAGTGTAATGAAATAATATTTAATATTATATATTATGTATCTACTGTAATAGTACCGTTGGTAGCACAGAGATGGCGTTGATGGATGACATATCGTTTTATTGCACAGCACATGCGCGAGATCGCAGTACGAGTCCGTTTCATGTATCATTGCAGCGGTTAGAATGCGTTAGTTTATTTAACATGAACCAATAAATGGTTGTACATGATGCATTTGTGTAATGGGATAAGTTTACAAAATACTATAGGATTTGTTTGTGGACATAGTAAGTATCTTGGTCTCTAATATGCATCGTAGTTTGGCATATATATGATGCTAATGATAATAATAACTTAAAATCTTAAGGGATCATAATATTTAAAAATATATTATTATATTATGTACTATAACTTAGAGTTTTTATCTTACCACAATCCTCTGGTAATACGCAGTCTCCCTTTGAGTTTCTGAAATATCCTTCACTGCAATCACATCCAGGATTGCATACTAGGAAATTACATGTTATATCTTGGCCAAGAGTAGCACAGGTTTCGCCACAAGGTGATAAGCAATCAGTGTAGACTTCGTTGTCTTTTGGACACACATTGTTTTCTTGAAATTATTGAATAAAATTATAATAGATACACTTTAAATAGAAATTAAACTATGTAACAGAAAAAAAGTTTTATTTACCTACTCTCAATAATATAGAAAAAACTGATCTTTGTTTTTAGTTATGTACCTACATATTTCAGCTAATGAGCCCACTATTAGATTACACCCCTCAATCTAATTAATAGTTTCGAATACAATATTGTAATGATGAATTTATTTGTAGTAGATCCGATTATCCTATTACTTTATTTTACCTCATAATATGTTTTTATTAAATTATATTCATACCACATTGTGTTGGCTTGATACAGAGATTTATAATACTTCTTATAAATCCACTTTTACAAACGCATCCTGGTTTGCAAATAGGCGTACAAGAAAGTGTTTCACCAAAATTACTACAAGTTACTCGGCAGTTTTCATCAGCACAATCTGAAAGCTCTTCGTTTTGTCTGCATGTCAAATTATCTGAAAGCATAAGTTAAACAGATATACATAAAAACACAAAGAAGAAGATCACGTGAACAAAACAAACGAAAAGTCATTGATTAGTAATTTTAATAGATATAGTAATAAAATAATGACCGAAATAAAATTATCGAAAAATAATCACCACAGTCTTTTGGAAGCACACAATCTTTTTTTGAATTCCAAATGTATCCTTTTTTACATTTACACCCTGGATTACTAATTCCTCTGCATGTTGTTTCAAGCGTAGGATTTGTACAGGTATTTCGGCAGCCGTTGTTCCCACATTCTGACCAAACTTCATTTTTCCGACAATTTTTTGATTCTGAAAAATAAAAAAAAAATAAGCAGGTACCTAGGTAGTAGATATATAAATAATTTTTACAATACTTAATTGAAGTTTCTGAATATAATTGGTTGATTAAAAATGGGGACATATTGATTAAAAAATCTGATTATACCAGACTATTGTTAGGATTCGATAGTAAAAAAAAATATTTCCAAAGTAGGCATACAAAGTATGTAGATATATTTTTATGATTCCATGAATAAATTGCAAAAAGATTTAAATGAAGACTTTAAATTCTGAAAAAATCACGTAAATACATAGATTTTTAATTCTAATTACTGGCTTATTTAATAGTTTTATTACTTTTCATATTTCGATTAATTGATTATATTATTTAACCAATATTATTTATTTAATTTTTCTTTACATAATGTTATAAAACTACATAAATCATAAGCCAAACTACTTATTATACTATACTGAACGACAGGCAAGGTTAAACTAAATAATTTCAGAAATATTCTATTATAGACGTGGACTCAAAACACCACTCCTAATATTGCATTTACGAATCGTGAAGTTATCTTTGGAGTCATTCTAATTGATTAATCAATTGTCATTTCGGTGGATCAAAAATATTACATAATATTATTTACTAACTTGCAAAAACAATAATTGATAACATGCACAACAAAACCGCTGTTTGAACGGCTTTCATGATAACTTTGAAATTATTACTTCAAATTATATATTAATAAAGAATGATCCAGAGTAAAGTAAAATATTCTCAAAATTTTAACATGTTTTTTTTTTACAAATTATTTGCAGGTAAACTGATAAAAATATTTGATGTGTCTGTATTTATTCTACAAACTTAAAATATTATGTCAAAATGGAATAAATATTTTATTATATATATTTTTATGTAAATGTTTAATCAAGTTTTTTAAATTCAACTATGAATGATATGCTGGCCTAAAAAAACATGCGTTTACAACGTTATGTCAATTATGTAATAAATGTATCTATATTTCTGTACTACTTAATAAATTATGTTTATATATATATACCTATCTGTTCGGTTAAAACTCAAAGAATACGGGACGAAATTTGATTATATAATGGATCAATAAAACTTGGATTGCTTTTGATACAAACTAAGTAGATTTTCATCTCGATTCTCGATATCTCAAAAAGAACTTTTTAAAAATTATAGGCTTTCGATAATATGAGGCGAAAAAATATTTATAATACGATTCAGTTTATTTCTTTATTGTATGTTTTTGTCAAACTACTTTTTTAATCGTATGTTACGTGGATAAACTACTGGTCGATCGCTAGTATACCATTTTATACGTATTGAAGTATAATATAATTACTGCGACAGGATTAAAATCAGAACCTTAATCCATTTATTATTAAACTTTTCTATTGTATAACATTAATTTATATTTTTTTTACCCCCCCCCCTCCATTTGTAATTAATTATAGATAATCACAATACAAATAATTAGTCTAATATATCATTTAGAATTCGGATCGTAGCGTTGCTTCCAAAAGTTGGTATGTTGATAATTTAAGTATTTAGAGTTAACAACGGATTATGTATAATATATGTATCTTAGAATTTATTTTTAAGAACATTCGATATATTATAGAAAATTCACATAAAGCACAAAGAAATTGGCATTATATATTATTATGCTTTTCAAGGATATGTCAAACATAATATATAATTCATTTTACTAGATACCTATATAATTTAAAAAAAATATGAAATTCTGACATTTAAAATATCTGATCAATATTTTTTTTTTGTAACATACTGTATTTTTATTTGTTTAAGTCATTTAACATTTGATTTATAAATTGATTCAGTTTGCACAATATTGTATACAACATGTACTTGTTTTGTTGAATTTCTCTTTCATCACTTTCAATTGTATATAATTTACTATTTACCAATCAATATTGATAAATATTTGCCTCATTCAAATAGTAACCCATATGTACATATCTCCATTTGTGGATTTCCAAAAGAATAAATTTTAATAAAAAAGGACGTAATGTAGGTATTTTTTAATGTATAATAATTTGTATAGTTACGGATATTATTGAATAGCCATAATATATGTATACGTTCTGAATATAATAAATATGTATGTTAGAGTTATGATACTGAATTTTTTTTTTTTTGGATTTATCAGTTCGCGCAGCAGAAGGGCAATTTTTGAAAAAAGCAGTATCGAAGTCATTGAGAAAGTGATTAGGATGTGTGAGAAATTTTCCTTGACTTTACACTTCATTTGCTTCGATGTAGAGGCGCTATTTTTGACAGATGGTAAACAGGTTAAATTAATGTCGGAACGAAACGTTAAAAGGCTCTTTATTAATTGTTTTTTGACTTTTACGTATTACCGTTGGAAGTGTTATTTTATGTTTAAATTCTCATTTTAGTATTTATTATGATTTTGTAATACATAACCATACATTTTTTTTTATAACGTTTTTATTAGCTCGTATTCTTATTTGTCCGGTGGTTGTTTGTCCAGTACAAATCTTGAAATTGATTTTAACTATCTTCCCGATTAGCTAGACATTTTAAACTTTTATAATATATCATAACACGATGCCAATGCATTCTTTTAATACTTTTAGCCATCTTTTAGGAAAGTTATTTCAGAAAAATCGGTAAAAAGTAAAAGACTATTATTGGTTGCCAAGGCGGTGCTCCTAGCAACAAAATTATTAATATATACGTGCATTACTATGGAAATCAAAATGAAATGTCAAAATGACATTTCAGTATTCTATATTTTTTTGTTTGTTTTTTATTTACTTCATATCAAGTACAAGTTTGAGCATATTGAGCATAATAATTCAATGAAAAATTTAAAAACGTTGTATATAAAAAGTTCTTTTTATCTTGTAATACTTATTATCAATATTAGGTTTGTAAAATACATCGGAAGTTCCGTTCACATTTTCGTATTGAATATTGTAATTTCACTATTATAAGGTAAATATTATTGAATACGTAAGTAGCTTCTTTAAGGATTAATTAGCTAAGTACTTTAACAACCAATCGTTCAATCAATTCAGCGATAACGGATAAGTACTGATTAAATATGATAATGTCATTACCACATTTAAGGTTATTTTACACGTCCCCAAAATGGAAGAGATTCACGCTGGAATTTTGTTGTCGAGATCTGGCAACTGGACGGATCCATTCAAAATGATAGACGAGGCCTTTGTGAAATGACTCTGTTATCGAAACCATTGGCAGATATATTAATTTCCAGGTTGGAAGATCTAATGTCAACCCCAACTAGCTGTCATGTGAGCATAGACAAAAATATAGTGCAAACTCTTAGGCATAAAACCCATTGACGCAGCGAGTGGGGCGCTCGCGCAAAATTTCTACAAGTGGCGCGTTAATTGTCGAAAATACAACTTAATTAAATACGCCAGCGCACAATGGATTTGACGACGCTTTGTGCCCCGCCTGCCGCATGAGTCACCGTTTTTTGCTTCTCAGCGATAATATTTACCGAAAATACAACGGATTCCATTCATTGAACACAGCAAGCAAAATCACGCTCCTCGAAGCGTCGTCAATAAGACGGGCGAGAAGCCATTATTAAGAACAGTGTACGCTTTGTTTAGTTATTGCATGTCCGATATTTATTTACAAGCCCCGAGAAATAATATAATATTTTAATTGCTTTGTTATGAGAGACGCTGTAATAATAGTTATTTTGTGCTTCTTGTGCCCCTTATTACATAGGTGAAGGGTAATGCGCGGCAAGAGGCGTGTGATTATGGTTATGAATATACGCTTCTTACGCCGATTGCGCCCGCTCGTCCGTCTTGATGGGCTTTATGCCTTACGCGACCATAAATGTCCGTTCAATATTTTCGTTGCATTATTTTACACCGTTCGAAGCACTATACTTCCTTTGAAGATACTGTCGCGTTTTGCTTCTTGTTTGCATACTGCTTCGTTCAAAAATTGCCCTTCAGGGCAGTGGAGATAAAAATAAAAAGTGAAATCGCGCAGCAATCTTTGACGGCAGTACGAATAGCTGCTTTGCACTGCGCGGTCTGCGCCGTCTTTGAGCCAGCATACGCATACTATAATAATATAAGAAATGGCAGTAACTCATAATGCTTTTAATAACACAGGAAAATATTAAAATAAGTGATTCCATTTAATTTAGGGATTAGAAAAACTAAAAAGTCATTTAAAACTAGAAATATCCGAATGGTTGAAAAGTAGAAACTCACTAATTTGTATGTCCTGTAAATGTACAATAGTTTCTCGAATATCGATATAACACAATATAATATCGAAACTCACAAAGAGTGTTCAATTTATTTTTATTATTATGAAAATGTAAAAAAAAAACATGAATAATATTTTTTAAAGGCTTAATAATTATTACTTACAAACTATGAGATTGAATATATTATATCTTAGAGTGACATTTTAAATCATGAGTGATGCTAAAATAGTATGATGTCGAGCTAGTTACTAGAGAAACAATTGTTCGTATTCGTTTAAATAATTAAAATACACCTAACACTACGTTCGTTTATAAATAATAATCATTCCATTACATGACGGTACCGCCGGGAAAACTGGACGTCATGCAATTCGAAAATAAATAGACGTTAGGTACTTATACGCACTTTAAAAAAAAGTTAATATTATTATTTATATTTAAATTATTATATTATGATTTAATAAATCGTGAGAATTTAAATATGCACACGTAAATAATGATTTAATCGTGCATATATTTAAGTTCCAACGAAAAAAGAGCTTTTATTTTCATATAAAGCCTAGACATGGTAATTCTCAATCCGCAATAAAAAAAAACATTATGTTAAGAGTAAAATGAAATAAAACTGATTAGAATTAATTGTCTACGTTCTGTTTACGGGTCTAGGACGATTTGGCACCGGACAACTGGACGCCACGGAATTCGAAATTTTTTTTCTTTCATGCCACTCCAAAAAAATACCAGGTAGGTACTTGTATTATAGGTGAGCATATAGTTAAAATGATAGCCTCTATCGTGTGTAGTCATAAATTGTATGTAAATGCATGTTCTACCTACTAATACCGAATCTACTCCACCATATAGAATGCCTTAATTCTCCATCGATAAATTAAGTAATATTATCAAAATACGTTTTGTAAAACAATATCGTAATATTAATATGTCTGATTTAAAGCAATTGAAAGCATCCCTTGGTAGGTTCCTGACTGATGATTTGTAAAAAATAGTCTTTGCCTACAGCCAGGTCATCCACCCCTTTCGCCACCATACCCCGCGACGCGGAAAAAAGAAAAAAATAGTATTTTTAGATAAGAAGATTATGGTAGAAAAATTACCAATACCTCTCTCACCTTTGCAACCCGCGCTCTTTTAGAGATGTTATGATTATGAAATATTAGTCAGTTGAAAAATCACCCCCGGCTCTGACCCGTCAGGGCACATACTACCTTCAACAGGCTGTGTGTCCTAGCCATACAATACAGATACCCTAGTTCTATAAGGAAACAACAAAATGTCAAAGTTTTGAGTATGCCATTCAATGTAGAAAGGTCGTATCTTCATAATTCAATAAACAAAATAATAAAAAACTCTTTCACGCCTCAAAAAATCAAATAATCCTTTCTGGGATTAATCATTAATTATAATTAATCATTAATTATAACAAAACAAAAACAAAACTTGTGATAAACTAGATTCTTTGACTAGCTCTTAATTATCTTGTTAAATTACACACTCAAGAAAAAGGACCGCTTATTGGAATGCCGTTGGTTTATTTCTATACTCTTTAACTTATATTACTAAATTATATACAATGGTTTTTTTGTTGTTTTTATTTTTAAAGTAACAACTGTCACTCTGATGTTTAATTTGTGTTGTTTTTAAAGTGTGTTTACGTAAGGAATTGCAAATGGCCGACAATAGTAAATTCACTGCCTAGGCAACGGAACAATTCTACACTATAATATTATACTGTATAATCGTCACGATTGCAGTATCATACTGTGGCGTTAAGGTAGTGCGTTCGGTTGATAACCGAACAATCGGTGGTTCGAATTCAATCGATTGCGTTTTTTTTCGTGTGAAAAAATTAATTATGGTATACATGTCACACGCCAAAAATACTCTGATCTGATTTTCCAAACGCGCCAAAAGAAGTATAACTTCTAAAATAAACACATGTAAGTACTTAAATGAGAATTTGTACAAAATTCTCAAACGCCATTATCTTAGAACGAGGTATTTTGAGTTATTTCCTTATAAAACTAAGGTATCGAATTACAACCCCCGCGTTTATTTCTTTACAATGTTTAAAAAATGTATTAATAATAAATAATCTAAACGAATATGTCTAATATCAAAAATGTAATATTGTTTCTCATCGATATCAATGCTCCAAAGTGTCGGACAGTGAAAAAACTTAAGCAAATCGTCTTTATTTAGACAATAATATGTCGTATTAGTAATTTATTTATTTAAGAATACAAAACATTGTGGACATAACAAATCTAAATTCAAGACGTACACCACATGAGATTAACATTAAAACAAATATTACCCTCACAAGAGTGAAGAAGAGAATATAGAATATAATAATAATAACAGAAAAACAAATTAAATCAAAACATACTTAAGTACAATTTAATACCGAAAAATAAAATTTTGAAAACAAAAAACATACAATTTTACACAGAAAAATAAAGTTTCAAAAACAAAATGCACAGTACATCATAGAAAATATCTATGTCTTTAGGGAGCGCATTTACTAATCTAGCACCAATCGCTAATGGTGCCTGATAGGCTTGACACGAGGAAACGATTCCGATCCAGAATAAATCATGGCTGCGACCACGTAGGTAATTGGCAGGCACATGTAAATTCAAATTTGATATATCGAGTATTTAAGATAATGAATTATTTGCCCTTTACATCTTTGTCACTGATTTTAATTGAACTATTAAAATTAACGTTAAAGTAACGTTAGGAAATAGATATATTTTTTAAAGGTTTTCGGCAAATACTTACCACATTCATATGGAGGGACGCATACATTTTTTGTGTTTCTGAAGAAACCTGGTTTACAATCGCAACCAGGATTACAAACCAAAAAGTTACAAGTCATATTATTTCCAAGAGTTATACAAGTTTGGTCGCATTGAGAGATACAATCGGAATAAATCTCATTTTTTCCTAGACACACGTTGTTTTCTGTAATGTTATTCAAAATTAATTATAAAATTGAATTAAGATTAAAAAGTTATGTATATATATAACAAAACTAACTTACCAAATTGGTTTAGATCGTCTTTACTAGATTTATACTGATTATGATTAATTTACCAAAGGCGATATTATAAATACCTATACACAAACCTTGTTTTTTTATTATACGTATTATATTTTATTATATATTATCAGGCATCAAATTTTGGTGTCGTGCAATTCACGTGTATTTTATCATTGTATAATTATTAAGCAAATTGAATTTTCTGATCTATTATTTTTTCATAATAAAGTATAATATAGTATATAGTATAGTAATATATAATATAGATATAACTATAAATAACTCATATTTACCTTTTTATTTATTCTAGTAGATCACCATTACACAATCAGTCTATAAATAATCCGTAAAAAATACAGAATTTTCTTAAATAATTTGTTATTAAATTATACTTACTACATTCCGAAGGCTTTATACATACACCATCTTTATTTATGATATATAATTTGTTGCACACACAACCAGGGACGCATATAGGTCCGCACGTTGAGGTTTCACCATAGTTATCACACGTCGTCTGGCATCTTTTGTCTGAACCGCATTTGGAAAACTGCTCGTTTTTTCCATTACACTCTGGGTCAACAGCTGAAAATATAATATTTTACTTTAAAAAAAGTCATACTATAAATATTAGATTATTCACATGACATTACATTTATTTTTTTCCCATTGGCTCAATGATTGGATTTTAGGCACCTCACAAAAAGGTTTCTTAACGGTTCCTTTACAATAAATGAATGAAACCGCTCGCTAAACCTACTATTAGATTGATGTTCTGCATTCAAGCACACATTAAAAAACAAAATGTGAGTTTAAATCCGATATTCACAACTTCATAAACGGATTCGTCACCGCTTGTCCACCGCCGACTATGTATGGATATCAATAGTAAAAAATAATTACTTTTATTTTGGATAAAAATCTATTCAATGTAAGAGCAATCCAATATTCTAGAACTATTCTTATACATAAATAGGGTGACGATTTTTTATATTTCAGAAATGTAATAAATCTTACTAACGACAATTCTCTAGAAGAGTACACATTCTAATGGAATTTAAAATATAGCCTGCTTTGCAAAAGCACCCTGGTGCACATTTTTTAGAACTATTTAATTTGAGATGTTTATTGGCACATGTTTTAGGGTATGCAATACCGCATTCTTGATATTCCATATTTTCTCCATAGCACTTTATAGCTGAAACATGAAATATGTACACATACAATATAATACATAATATATAATCGAATTTTGTGTCACAAAAAATCGATTTCATGAGCAGACGCATCAACTTTAGGTGGCTGATGTGATCACAAAGAGTTGCTTAACGTGGCTTGGACAATCCGAGATTTCCCATCCTTATAATATAGATATATGGAATCTGGTGTTATGCCGGTTTCAGGTAAGTATCAGTAACATCGCAAAAGGCACTAGACATAGCGATGTTTTTTTTTTTTTTTAATTATTAATAACCACGTCCTTGATTTTTCATACAAGGTGGTTGTTAATAATTTTGAACAATCACAAACACCTAGTCTTTGAGGAAAACACACAAATATTGTGTCCTCGCCGGAAATCGAACCCAGAACTCTCGGGTGGAAGCGCCTTACGCACTGCACCACGAGAGCCGCTCATAGCAATGCATTAGGGGAAATTGCGTGACCTTGCGCACACCATGTTATAACATGCACGTCTAACGTGTCGATCGCGATTGACAGGTCGATTGTGTGATGGATTTTGGTCGATTGCACCATATAATATAGTCGTATAAATGTTAAAATCGTGTATATTAAGTTGCAATGTAATATGATTTCATTGAGGTTTTGAAGAGGAAATATTAGCCATTCCTATTTCTTACTTCTATAACTAGTTTACGTGAAAGTCGTATCACTTAATTATTATTGCATCACTCAGGAATAGGACAAAAATATAATAAGTAAATCCCTAAGCTTTAAACTGAAGCGTAGTTAAATTTACAGTCGCGCAGTAGGCTCTTTGCATAGTAGAAAAATAGTGTCACTATGCATGCAACGAGTGCTAAAAAATTACAAAACGTGTAATTCTCACGACACCAAATATAAAATGATCGTTTGAATTGAATGAAGATAATAAAAAAAATACTTTACTTTAAAATACTTTGGGTCCAATCACACATTAAAAATCTGAATGTGAATTTTGCCAAACCCTGCATTCGAATCCAGTACCCACGACATAATGAGCCGACGCGGACGCTGAGAGTTTATCATAATTCTCGCACGCCGGCTGGCATTTGTTTGCACCACATTTAGAAAACTGCTCATTTTTTTCCTTTACACGTTGGCTCAACAGCTGAAAAAATTATATTTTACTTAAAAAGAATCATATTATAAATATAAGATTATTCAAATCACACTACATAATAATAATTACACACACATAGTTTTTTTCATTTGCCCTGCAATCCGGTATGGGTTTTAGCCACCTCATGAAAATATTTCCTAACACTGACTTCACCTATTAGATTGATTTTATGCATTCAAACATACATTAATAAACAAAATTTGAATTTGAACTCGATATTATTCACAACTTCATAAATTAATTCGTGACAGCTTATCCACCGGCAGCTATCTATGGATATAAATAGTATTAATTACATACCTTTATTGGGGATAAATCTCTATTCAATGAAAGAGTATTTATTTAGCAACCCATTTTACAATATTATAAATAGAACTATTCTAATATTTGACTTGAAAACAATCGTATTATTAAAAATAACAATATTAAAATCATTATGACGCTTATATTTATTACCTACATTTTTTTTCATTGGCTCAGCGATCCGGTGTGGATCTTAGTCACATTACGAAGAGGTTTCTTATCATTTTTGTTTAATTAGATTTGGATTTTTACCACTTACTAAACCTAATAGAAACATTTTCTAAGTTTAAATATACTTTCAAAAACAAAATGTGAATTCGAACCTGATATGCACAACTTCATAAACAGGTACATCAGCGCTCGTTCACCGTAAGCGATTTATGGATTTAAATAGTATATATTAATTCATCATTATTTTTGATAAATGAATCTATATTTATTGAAATAGTATTTATTAAGCAATTCATTGGACAATCTTATAGTGTCATTATTATACCTACATATCATCATAGTCAATTGTGTTTGAAGCTTGAATCCAAATATAAAACCAAGATAAGACATAATTCAATTGATAAAAATGTGGCAAATTCTACTAAAAAGGATGGCGTTATCTAACGTAATATATCAATTATTCCACAAATATAATAAATTTTCACTTACGACAATTCTCTGGAAGAATACATTTTCCATTGGTATCTTAAACATAACCCGCATTGCAAAAGCATCCTGGTGCACATTTCTTAGAACAATTTAGTGTTAAATGTCTATTGGCACATGTTTTGGGGCATGCAACACCGCACTCTTGATATTTCATATTTTCTCCATAACACCTCTTAGCTAAAACATGACAAATATAATATACAGTAATTATTATATTATAATCTTGGAAACTACTGGCATGCCCATGTTGCAAACATTTGAGTTCATGAGTAGAATTTGTTAGGTCTTGGCTATGGATACAATCACGAAGAGAAAATGCTTCACGTGGCCAGCCTCAGAAGTATGTCCTGGATGATGCCCGAACCAAGATTCTGTCATCATAGCAATACTTGCTTCACTCTGGTCTATTTGATACAATCACTATATAATATATGCTGATAGCACACGAGGCACGGGGGTGATTAAGTACCGAAATATTTTTTTTCTATAGTATAAGAATAATACTAAGACGGTAATTGTAATAGAATTCAAATTTTTAAATCTACTCGAAAGCATTCTTATATTACGATAACACTGTTAAATTTAGATAGATATTACAATTCTAGTAATTGTGTCTAGGAAAAGATACAATCAAATCGATTTAATTAAATTAATCCTTTTTAATGAAAATACATTTATTAAAATCGGTGAGTACGATAAAATGATGTATGGTTTATTTAAATAAGTTTAATTCACTTACGGCAAAGCCTCGGCTCAATGCATTCTTCTATCTGGTATGCCTCGTGTCTTACCAACCCCTTTTTGCAAACGCAACTTGGACGACACAAACCCATACAATCGACTGTATTTGGACAAGTTTTCCGACAAGCATCGCCGCATTTAGAAAACTCTTCATTGGATCTAGTACATTCAAATGGAGCTAGAATACGAGAATTAATGATACATTATACATGTACATGGATAAGAACCAGAGAACACAAAAATAATGGGGAGTCTGTTACTGGTATAGTTATGAAAAGGTGTGATTCGCGAGTATGGAAAAATTTATTGAATTTATATCTATCCTTATTAATGCTTCTATATTATATAAAAGTATGTCAATTACAAAGTATTTTGATAAAATTTTTGGTAAGTATATAATAATGAATTACATATGGCATCATTATTTGAGACATAAACGATAGGTATACGTAAAACGAAATCTTGAGACGCTTATTGTTTTGATGTACATGGTCGACTGATGACCCGTATTTGAGATAAGCACCTAGACGGTGGCAATAATTTGGATTATAGTTAGAAGGAAAATATTGGGATACCGCGACCATAATTAGTCCAACCAATATGTATTTTTAAAACAAATTTCATTATCCCGATTCCATATAATTTTTTGAAAAGCTTTATGAGTTTTCAATAATGATAAATTCAAGTTTGAATCGATATATTATAATTTATTATGTAGTTAACAACCAGTAAAATATAAATTTTAGATAGAACGGCTGAATAGCGGATATGTACTAACGTGATTTGTTTATGAGTTGACTGTTAATGTCGTCAGTATTTCGGCCTTTATTGTATGAATACTAAAACTGATAAGAATTAAAAAGTCAAAAACAATATTAATGGGATGACGATTTGTATATACCTATTATAAATTATAATAAATTATTGTCAAATAAGCTTATTTCGAACTAACTAAAATGAATCAATTCGTTTTTTTTCACTATTACTCATATTATGTAGATTTGTAGTAATAATAAAAGAAAAAAAAACACTATCGCATTTTTTTTTAATGATTTATTAATTCATGTTCAAACATTCTTTTAATATGCTTATTATTTTTTATTTTACGACGCTTTTTTGCGTTATCGTATTTATTTCACCATATTATGACTGGAAAAGTTAGATAATCTCCTATACATATATTATTATCCTAAGAGATTTTGGAAAATGCACCAACTTTTTTATTTAAATACCACTTTGTTGATTATTAAATTAATTCACTTAAATTTTTGGAGTCCCGAATTTACTTCCATTTGAATCCGGCACAATCTGATAAAACTCGACACAATCACAGATAATATCGTTTTTAAATCGCGTTTTAAATCTGTCACCATACATTTTTGCATCTTGCTGTCCGTGTACCTGAAATTGATTATAATGTCATTTAATACTTTCTATATAATCGATATTTCACAAATCTAAATTAATATTCCACAAAATTATTCAAATCTGTAAGCGGCACGTTGGCATACTCTTCGTTTTAACAAGAAATAAATACATATTTCCTCACTAATTACTACGAAAATATAATCTAAAACCACTTCACTACCACTTATCTATCAAACTAATAGACTAATGATTGTTTTCGTTTGTTTTCTTTCTCGAACTGAAGTTCATTTGACGTGGGAGAATTCAAATTTAGAATTTTCAGGAATAATCGAAAAAATGTGACATTTATATTAGCACCCATAAATAATCAATTTCAATCAAGACATTAATTATTGTAAGATAATTATGTTATTTTAAATTATGAATATTGGAAAAAATGACATTACGTATCATGTATTATTTACCACCTGTAATATCGCTTATTGGTAAATATTGTTATAATAGTCAATTATTACCATTTTACGCCATAATTAGGTAGGTACTATAATTAAGTAGGTAGTTACTACTTTTCCATTTTTGTACGTGATAAAAATAATATAATTTTTATTTCTTTACCCAGATAATTTGTTGAATAATAAATTAAGCATGTTGGAATTTATTCAGTAGTATTATTAAGAACCTACTAATTTTAAAATAAAATACCATTTTTGCTCATAAGCAAAGCATGTTGATACACCCCTTCAGAGTGGTAATAACTATGAGAATCTTGGTATCTTGAAAAACTTATTACGAGAGATAGTTTTTACATTTTTTTCAATCTAATGGGATCTTCCCCCATTGAATAAATAAAACGTATTGTAACGCAATAATCTAAGTGTATGAAAAATTAGACTATCCTGTTGTGGCGATGGGTGGAGGCAGGGTGGATCCACTAAGCTTTGTCAATTATACGTATTTGTTTACATTGAAATAAGAATACAATTTACAGATGTTGTCCGTTAGTTTTTAAAATTCAATTAAACCCTGGGAAAACCAAGCCATAATACGCATCTGTCTACAAAATATTTAAAATAATGCCATTAAATCATACATCATTTTGGACTTTTAAAACTCATTCAACGCGGCGGAGTATTTAATTACTATTATTAATTACCACTTTTAAATAACATGCTAATTATATCTAATGGCCATCTAATGCGGACACAACAGTTGTGCCGTCAGCGCTGTAAGGATTATAACTCATTTTTCTGATCATGTCCGATCCTAATAGGATATGGGCCTCCACAGAGTAGAGGTTTGTATTAACAGATTTTTGTTTTTACGAGAAATGAATGTCAGCCACTTGCTCAACCTATTAGGTCCATACCCTGACTCACACACAAATTTAAAAACAATATGTGTACTTGTCAGACCCAGGATTCGAACCTGGACCCACGGCGTTATAGTCCAACGCTTAAGCCGTGCGGCCACCGTGGACGTAACTCATTTACGGGGTGTTTCACGTGGGCAAAGTCGGCGCGGAGTGGAGCGGCGCGCGCAACTCAAACGTATAACCGTGTATGAAAATGTTCGTAGACAGTCTTTTTTCGTTATACGTTTGAGTTGTGAGCGCCGCTCCGCTCCGCGCCGACTTCGTCCACGTAAGACGTTGCGTTTGTGGCGCGTTTGGAGTACTTGGCCATTAGATATAATTAACGTGTTATTTAAATGTGGTAATTAAAATGTATTTAAAAGTTCAGCAGTGATTGTGTTTAGATGGAAGAATATTTTTAACTACTATTGTTTGGTTTAGGCAGGGTTTAATGAATTATAAAAAAAACTAACCAACAACATGTGTAATATGTATTCTTAGTTCAACGAAAACAAATAAGTATGAATGAAAAATTAAATATATAAACTTATTATATTCTATTAAAATGTCATTGGTAGGAATCGGCGACTGCCAGCTGTTCTGCTAAGCCTATCAGCCTGAGGTGGTGTCAGACGATATAGTGAAGAGCCAGACTCCAGAATAGACTACGCATTGACCCCAAATTTATATTGGTGGTGACGACTTGCAAATCGCAAAAATGAAAAATCAGCGAAATGTCAAACTGTCTGAGATGAATGTAAATTCATCCCGAAGGCAAAACTATGGCGCTGTCTATGCATACTTCATAATTATATTAATATCCAACACCGCCAAGCTGTCTGCAAGACCTAGCAAGACAGACTAGCGACCGCCAAGAGATTTTGGAAAACGCACCATTTTTTTTTATTTAAATACCATTTTGTTGATTATTAAAGGAATCACGTTTATTACGAATAATATTTAATTCGCGATGTTATTAATAATAATTAAATTGCAATAATGTTTCTTCTTATTATTATTTAAAAAATGACATGATGTATCATTTATTCTTTATTACCCGTAACATCGCTAATATCTTATCGGTTATTGGCAAATAATATTCTAATAGTAGCCAATTATTACTATTTTACACCATAATTAGGTAGGTACTATAAGTAAGTAGCTACTACTTTTCCATTTTTGTACGTTAAAAAAATAATATCATTTTTATTTCCTCACCCAGATAATTTGTTAAATAATAAATTAAGCATGTTGGAATTTTTTTCAGTAGTATTATTAAGAGCCTACTAATTTAAAAATAAAATACCATTTTTGCTCCGAAGCAAAGCATATGGACACGCCCCTTCATGGTGGTAATTACGAGTATGTATCTTAAAAGACATTATGAGAAATAGATTTTACATTTTTTCAATCTAATGGGATCTTCCCCATTGGATAAATAAAACGTATTTTAACGCAATAATCTAAATGTATGAAAAATTAGACTACCCGGCTGCGGCGATGGGTGGAGGTAGGGTGGATCCACCATGGATAGTACAGACTAAGCTTTGTCAGTTAGGCGTATTTGTTTACATTGAAATAAGACTATAATTTACAGATGGTGTTGGCTAGTTTTTAAAATTCAATTAAGCCCCGGGAAAACCAAGTCATAATACGCATCTGTCTATAAAATATTAAAAATTATGCCATTAAATCATTTCGGATATTTAACTCATTCACCACGGAGTATTTATTTACCACATTTAAATAACATGATAATTATATCTAATGCGGACACAATAGATGTGCTGAAAGGATTTTAATAGATAAAATAATATTTTAAACTACTATTGTTTGGTTTAGGCAGGGTTTAATAAATTATAAAAAAACTAACCAACAACATGTGGAATTATTCCATAGATAACATAATTGAATTCCAAATTTGATTTTTTAAAATACTTCTTAGTGGTTGTTCACGCATTCTTTATTTTAATGAATAATTAATTACCTAGGCTACTAATTTCCATAGATTAATATAGTCATATTAAACTAACAAAGTTGCCATTGCAAACAATGAAAGAAATTAATACGAATTATTATAGAAATCAAAATTTTGTGATATAGTATAATATCTACCTATTTTTATCGTCCTTATCATCATAAATCTGCACCTATCCACTGTTGGATGAAGGCCTCCTCAGCCTTATTCTACTCCTTACTTACACATGAATTGTGATATTTATCAAAATCAGTGTCTACCTATCTATATAATACAATGCGTTATTATCACGAGCCTCAATAAATCCATTGCTGGATAAAGGTCTCTCCACGTTGATTGTATTTTTGACAGTCTTGAATTTTTTTATTTATTAAAAATGCTAATGATATTTATCTACATATTCCTATCGTCATCCTCATCATCAATCCACTGCTGGATGAAGGGTTCCGTAACGTAATTCTACTACTATTGGTTGAACAAATTTGTGATATTATACCTATTTCTATAATCCTTATCATCATCGACCTGAGCCAATCCACTGCTGGATAAAAGCCTCTCTAGCCTGATTCTACTCCTTTCTGTCATTTGAATTGCTGTATTTATCAAAATCGGTGATATTATATTTATCTACATATTCATATCATCATCATCATCATCAACCAGGATCAATCCACTGCTGGATGAAGGGTTCCGCAACCTTATTCTACTACTATCGGTTTAACGAATTTGTGATATTATACCTATTTCTGTCGTCTTTATCATCATCGACCTGAACCTATCTACTGCTGGATAAAGGCCTCCCTAGCCTAATTCTACTCCTTTCTGTCATTTGAATTGCTGTATTTATCAAAATCGGTGATATTAAATTATATATATATTTATATTGCCCATGAGTCTGAATTAATCCACTGGTGGATGAAGGCCTCTTTAAGTTGTTTGCATTTCTGTCGGTCATATGAATTGCTATATTTATCAAAATTGCTGATATTATATTTACCCATTCATAATATCGTCATTATCATCATCAACCAAGATCAATCCACTGCTGGATGAAGGTTATCCCAACATAATTCTACTCTTCTTGACCATGTAAACTGCTATTTTTTTTAATTTGTGACTTAATATACCTACCCATTTATATCGTCATTATCGTCATCAACCTGTATCAATCGACTACTGGATGAAGGCCTCTTTAAGCTGATTCCATATCTTTAGGTCTTAAAAATTCCTATTCTTATCAGAATTGACTGATATTATTGAGTGAATAATATGTATAGCTTTATTATTTATTAACTATCAGTCTCGATATGAATGTTCCGCACCGGGAAACTATATTGTTTAAGGTTAATTTTCGGGGATCCATGTCTTATTGGAGTTGAGAATAAATCCTGGTAGGCACAGATACCCTGGGTGGCAAGCGATAGACATTTTACATGGAAGAACTCTTTGACCATTCGTAGTAAGACAATGATCGGGACAATCCGATGTACATTCGGAGTAATATTCATTTGGCCCTTTACAATATACAGCTGTAAAATTAATTAGTAATACTTAGTCAAAATAATGTTCAAATTTTTTTTAACGGTAATTATATTACGAAATTATTATGTTTCATTTAGATACTTACTATTAGAGGCATCATTTGAACAAAGATCTCTTGTAAATGACTCTGCTACTTAAATATTTCAGTCTGCCTATACAAATTTCATTTTACCGTATATACTTACATGAATGCGATTGAAAAATTAACTTTCGAAAGTAGGATTCACATTCACAATTTATTTACAGCGTTTATAAATTGTATTGTCACATTGTGCATTGCAATTAACGTGCATATACTTACGGCAATCTTTAATCGGAATGCATTTCTTTGCTTTGTTGAGAATAAAGCCAGGTTTACATTTGCAGCCGTTTTTTATGCATTCCTTTTGGCAAGGATGTAAAAATGGATCGTTCTTGTTTTCACAAGTTTTTGGACATGGATCTCCACACGGCGTTGATTCTGCATTTGGGTCACCTTTGCATCCCGATGAAACTTTCAAAAAGAAAATTTAGATTATCCAAATTTACTTTTCTAAATAGCTATTATATGTATTACCAGAAAAATATATTATCAGGTCAAGTTAACTAATAAGCTAAAACCCTCAAAACATACAATAATTGAAACTGATATGTAGCCTACAAAAACGTTGCGTTCATTAATTACTTGTCACTTCCTCCTTCACAAACCATTAAAAGCGAAGATAAGTGAAACCACATTATTCAAAAATGTGTAAATTCTAAGGAAAACAGAATTCAATAACACATAAGCTAATGAGGTGTATCATTATACGACTGATGTGACTTAAGTGTGCCTTTAATCAATTAAACACGAAGTAAAATGACATCGCACACCTTTTGCTCGTAGCGCGAGCTTACGATTAACTCGCGTATGTTCACGTAACAGGCTCTTATGCCTGTTTTATGCCTTAATAATTATTAATTATCATCGATATTATTAATAGATATAATGTGTACATTATATACACACTCGACACAATAATACATATCACAAAGTTATGCAAACTCACTAATCTGTACATTGACATGAATTATCCAGAAAATTGTTTCTTTTTAAACCCAGACCCTTGTACTTAAAAAAAACTTGACATTAAAAATTCCATCCGGGGGAAATCATAGTTTATATAATACAATGTTTACGAATTCTCAAAAGATTCGGTTATTATAGTATTAGATATTATATGTATATCTTACCTGATGGAGATGTTGCAGAAACAATGCTTATAATAAGCAAAAAGTACCCCAAGTTAAACATATTCTTGAAATATTATTTAACTATTAATGAGTGTAATATTTCTCTTTGAACAGAATAAAACGAATTTTATTATTTCAATATTTTTTGTTATTTTATACCGATATAAAAATGCAATGTTTGATCACATTTCAATCATAAGCAATGCCAATATATTATCACAAAGCGATATCACCTAAAGGTTTTTAAAAAAGAAGGTGTGATGTGATATCTTAGCTCATGATTTCATCTTGACGACCATTCTCTCCAATGAAGTTTATTTTAAAATGTCTTTTTTAATTACATTGTTAAAAAAATATTTGTACAGCTTCCACAAATATAATATTCACATGTCTCGATATAATATATAATTATTCTATTCACTGCGGACCATTTTAATAATAATTTATTAACACATTTAAATAACATGCTAATTATGTATATTGGCCACCTGATGGTTAACGCACCAGATGCTTATCTTTCCTCTAACCTTCAATAATGATATTGATTTTCAAAGTAAACGTAATCATCTATTCTATACACAAGGTGACTATTGACCGCTAGAGTGATAAAGTGATAGTATTTATAACATATTAATTTTAATAAGTTAGCCGTCTCTAAACGGTCAAAACTGTCTATCTCGCTCTATATTTTATCACAACCAATAGAGGTGCTGTTAAAGTATAGCAATTATTGCAACAATTACAACCAACTTATTATAAATATTACAATAAGTGCTAATATTTTGATACAACCCTACCCGAAGCTTGATAATATTTATCACTTTATCACTTTAGTGGTCGATAAGTAGAATAGACACACAATTATTATAAATAGGAAAACTTACTATAATTACATGCACAAGTTTTCGTGTGGGTATATTTGTATATAAGTACTAGTTTTATTTACGTAATTTTTCTTTATCTGCAAAAGTAAGTACCTACTTGAAAATATTTTTTAGGTATTTGTTTATTTTTTTATATGACTTAAAAATTTGTCATGCTATAATTACTTTTTGTTCTTAGTTATTTATGTGTTTAATCTTTATTTTATTTCGTTGTTATAATTTATTTCACACTTTTTGCAGCTTTAAAACGTCAAATAGTTTGTGACACATCTTTTTATATTTACCAATTTAAATGTAAGTAATATATAATAATATAATTCCGATGGGGTGATTTTTTCCACATTCATATTTTGTTTTTTCTGACTTCTACTTTGTGTCGAACAATCCAGTCGTCAGAAGTTCCTCAGCCAGAATATTTTCCTTTTTATTCAAATAGTAATATCGTTGGGGGGAAAAGGTGGATTGACTGTATGGCAGTAGCAAAGGGTGTCTGTTGAAGGTAGGTAGACTGTGGTTGGTAACAGAAAGAGGGTTCTAGAACAACCATATTTACATGATTTAAAATTAAAGTTTGTTCATTTCCACTATTGTATTGAACATAAAATATTATATTTTACCTTTTTATGCTTTTTCACGAAAAAAGACTATTGGCACTAAAATAGCCCATCCGCAATTCGAATTCGGGCTGGAAAATTCTACTGTCACTGTAGTTCAACGTTTTGTCAAAGGGATCGTTTCACATCGATTCCAGTGCAAAAAAGTTAATGGATGTTATAATATACCTATTGCAAAAATTTCAGGCTTTTTTATATAGGATATTTTTTACCTCTCCGTGTGCATCACTTAATTTGCCACAAAAATTATCAAAAGATGTCGGCAGTGTATGTCAGGCTTTTAAATTTTGAAGTACCTAGCATAACATTATATGTATAATGCTAGACTGTATCCCTTCTGTAGAATATTATTGAGTATTTATTTTTAAAGAAAAAAAGTAAATCCCCATTTTTTTTTGGTTGGAAGAACCTGTGAAATATTTTATAAAATCATTTCATGTAACCAAAATAACGTAATACTTTATAATACCATACTACTTTTGTTTACTCATATAAATGAGTACCTAAGTACCAAAAAGACGGTAAGTCGTACTTTTCCCCAACTTTTTGGAGAACTCTGGTACGAGTTAGTGGAAATACTTACTAAATGGGGAACTACATTAGGCGACGTAACCGGCCGGGTTAAGACAGTACTATTGATTTGTTATATTTTAATTCATAGAATGTTAATCCCAAATTAACTAATTTATTTCAATGGTTTTTTTAAAACAAATTTGTGCATGTTGGACGTATTTCAAACGATTATTGGGTTGTTTGAAAATAAAAGGAAAAAGATAGGTTAGGTATAACACATTTTTTTTATTGAACACTAATCGTATGTATTTAAATATACATATTGACATATTTTATATTATCTTCTTTAGTCATGTAGGTATTACATATTATTATTTCATAGAACTAGCACTATTTCACAGAATTATAAAAATAACCACACGTGTTATAAAAAAAGTTTGTTTTATTATATTGTATTCATTCAATACGCAAAGACAATATTCTTATTGTATAGTTCTTATATAAAAAAAATTGAGACTCATAATGTGTTCATCGTGTTATCGTATACTAAATAGTTTATCGGATATTATAATAGGTACTAAATGTTAACTGTAATTCATTGTATGTATGTAGGTTTATTAATACTAAAGAATTAGTATATCTACAAAAGTTTGATATATTTCCATATATTTATAAACGATTGATTTTCACGGGACAACTCAGCAAACAACAAAGATACACGCAAAATATGTTTGAATTTTACTTATGTGGACACCGTTTAATCGGAATGCAAACATTTTTCTTATCGCGAGCATATCCATCGATACAATAGCACCTTTCGTTGCAAACAATGTTTATAATAGGACATGTCTGTCCTAGTGTTTTGCATGTTGTATCACAGGCAGAACCACAATCGAAGAATTCATTTTCGTTACATTTGGCTGAAAAAATAAACATTTATCGTCATCGTGAATTTCAAATAAAGGGTAAATATTTACACGTGGATTTATTCTTTTACTTAATTATATTTATTTTTATATAAAATTGTCTATGTCTTGAATACAAAAAAAAATATTTAATTAAACCTCGCCAGTCCATAATATTCCAAATCGCATAGTATATATTATGCATATGTTATAACATTACAACAATATATATATATATATATAAAAACATCACATTTCAAGATTCTAGGATGACAAGGACCTAACAACAAAAATGCGGTGTCGGTAATGTATTAGGTACCTAATCAAATTTAACGGTGACATAAAAGTGATAAAGTATCTCATGCATAATTCATATACTCTCTACATTATAACCGTCAATACGCCGTTTGGACGTGTTATCTATAAATGAAAATTTAAAGTTGGAAATACAAAAGTATACATATAACACTGTTATTCCTTTGTGATATAAAACTTAAACAATACTATTCGTGTTTATCTCGAAACTATCTTTTTATACAAAGTTTTGATACATATGATACTAAATCCCCGAATTATTATATAGATATTGTATATTATATTATAAGACAGGCACAAAATTTGAACGTGCGCCGCATGTGGCAAAAATATACATTTTCATTTCTTGTTTAACTTAAATATTAAATTAAGACACTAATATTGATTTTTTTTGATTGCACAATTTTTATTTAATTTTGTCATATGCATATTATGCAAACGACAAATTTCACGTACATAATTTAATGCTATGGGAAATATAAATACATAATGTAATATTTATGGTACTTACGACATTGTTCCGGTAGAATGCACTTATTACGAATATTTCGCACATAGCCTGTTCTACAGCGGCAACCACCTTCTTCCAAGCAGACTTGGGGACAAAATATGGGCCCATTATCTTTGTTATTACATGTCACAGGGCATCTGTCGCCACAGGGTGCAAACACCGTATTTGGCTCCCCATCACAAGAAACAGCTGATTGAGAAGGAATACATAATCAATAACATCGAATATAATTGAATTCAGTTTTATCGAAATTGAGTTATTAATGTTATTATACACAGAACGTCATCATGTTGTAAAAATACTATAGTTCAAAAAGGGTTTTTGAAAAGATATTCTCTCGTTTGAGTACATATTATCAAGTCGACTTTTTCAAAATGTTTCTGAGTAGGATACAATATAATTGAGGTAGGTACTTGAGATGTCTTTGAACTAAATCCAAGACTTCAAAAAGTTCCAAGCTATTGGTAAATTTTACTTGAATATAAAAATAAAAATAAAAATAATCACTACTACTCAAGTATATTTTTGTTATCATGTGAGTAATGATAAAAAATTATATTTTTGACATTTTAAATGTGAGATATAAAATATGTAGTTAAAGTTATAAATAATATATAATAGATATTAACATAAAAAAATCATTTTCAAGCGATCGATTAAATTATTTTATTGAGAATTTTGGTGGATTTTAAATTATTTTGAAACCAAAATTATATGGATAAAAACTTCCAAAATATCACCGCAAGCATATTATATTTCACTGCCTATTATAAATTATAACCTAAAATACAAACAATGTCATATTGTATATAATATGCAGATATTATCAGTGTCAACGTGCTATAAATATTATAATACTAGGCGAAAAGTTTACGATGCACGAAAAATATTTAAAATCATTATTGGGAACTTTATGACTGCATCTATAGTTGAGGAATGTACCACGTGTAAAATAATAGAAAAAGATTGTCTAAAACCTAATAAATGTCGGCACCACTTTACCACTGCTAAGAAAATATATTGCATAAGTGTGTAAAATTATTATTTTCGACGTTATAATAAATTAAGACATTGAAATAGTCAGTGTTCTCCATATTTTTGTACGGTGTCGAGTCATGGACTCTGAAAGCAAAGGAAGGCTAGGAATTGATGCTTCGAAATGTGGTGTTGGCCCTGAATGCTTTGTATTTTTTGACAGAGCACAGGAAGAACCATTCGATCATTCGGAGACTTTAGATAAAGGAACGTCTCTTAATAATATATCTGAGACGCATTCTGCAGTTTTTGGACATATTGCTCGGCGCGGAAAGGGTAATTGGGAGATATTGCTGGTTTTGGATAACCTCTAGGAAAGGTGTATAATATATCTATATATATAGCGGAAAGGGTAATTGGGAGATATTGCTGGTTTTGGATAACCTCTAGGAAAGGTGGATATTATCTATCTATTTATACACATGATACGTACGACATTTTTTGAGCAAGATGCAAATTCCCGCAGCATTCTTCACGTATCCTTGTTTACATTGGCAGCCATATATTTTGCAAGGAGCCTTGCACGGGAGGAACTCTGGAGTTATACAATTTCCTCCAGGACAAGGGTTCGGGCACTGCACTACCTCAGCATTGGGATCAGAACAACCTAAATTAATAAAATTTAAATAACAATAAAACTGCGCAATTAACTATATTTATTAGTATTATTTCAGTTTCAAATTGAGACATACACAATATGAAGCTTGTTATTACAAAAACAGATAAGTCATAATACATATGGTCAAAATCTAAAAAAAAAATACAATATGAATAATGATATATAACTTATATTAAAGATATATTAAGATAAAATTAAGATAAAAGATTAAAAGAAATATTAAGATAAAATTTCTTAATTTATTTTTATAATAAAGTTTAGCTGTTCATAAACTTTATATAAAAATATATATAAACCATTTTCATGGTTATCAATAATTATTTTAGATTATGGATTCTGCCATTTTTGTTTATTAATTTCTACATTTGAAACGTCTATTTTCAAAAATCGAGACGTTCACAGTTAAATATTTATGTTAAACGACAGTTTTGTATTTCAAACGTAAGTGGTTGGTTTTAATTTTAATTACTTTTCAATTATATTGTATTTTTGAACTAGGGCAAAAGTGTCAATTATTATTAACCAACTACAATATACACGTCATAATAATTCAAAATAAATATGTTGCATAATGAATTTTAATCAATCGATTTGTGGAAGCCATTACATTTTTAAACGTTTATTTTCATATAATTTCACTGTACAATTTTAGGTAGGTAATTAAATATTGTCTGACATTACACATATTATTATGTCCTATTTTTTTTGGTAGATTTTGAAAATATTATAATATGTACTAATCAGTTTTTGGGAATAAGAAAATGCCTCATTTGTATGTTTTTGGTTAGAAAGAAGGGTGAGTGGTTAGAACAGTATTTGTAATTGAAAACTGAACCAGTGAAGTAGTAGTTAGTCTATGATCGAAATGTATGAAAGCTTATGAACTTATAATCAAGTGAATATATAGATCCACATAATTGAATAATTATTATTAAGATCAGTGTCGTCTGCATAGAGAGACTTAGTAAACTGATATAGGTTACACACATTATTTAGAACCTAAGCTTACTTTAAAAATATACCTATTATACGTAAATGATATCAATAACTTACTGCAGGACTCGGCTTTGACGCATATATTCTTGCTGTTTCTTACATACCCAGAAATACAATCACATCCTGATGGGCATGGATTTAATGGCAGACAGATCTGTTGGGGAGCAGTGCCCGTAATAGTATTACATGTTGCTGGACACGGGTTTTTACATGAGACAAATTCTTCATTTGGACCTTTGCATTTGGGAGCTAAAAAATGTGATGTTAAGAAACATTAAGAAATCTTAAATAATAACTTATTATATTATTATTGTTATTTATTATAATTTATTATTATTATTTATTATAATCTTAAATAATCATTATACATATTCATAAATTATTGTTCTTTGATAAAAATAATTTAGAAAAGCATCGGAAATATACGTATTAGAAAAATCTTTTTAAAATGGCTATTGGCTGAATTGGTAGGGAGATTTGCTTGAAATGTGACAGATATTGGTACACACTTTATTATGTTAAAACAATTTAAAATATGTATGTTCCTGAGGATTATAAAAATATTGTTGAAATTATATATACCTACTCATTCAATGAAAAATTTAGTCGCCAACCAAAACAACACCAAGAATAAAAGACCAATTAACTGTGCCCGATCAGACCAAATTGACTCAATAATAATTAATTTTCCTTTGTAGAATGTGCTGTGAATTTTGATTAATAATTCATATTCATAGTAATTTATTATTAAATCGATTTTATAGACTTTATTAGACTTTAATGCAACGAGTATGCTATCCAATAGTACGATAAAATATTTCAATATAAAAGCCCTGAAAAAATGCTCTTTATATTTAATACGCAGAATACATACGACATTTTTTTTAAACTATTTTACAATGACAAATGATAAAGTATTTTATATAGGTACTTATATAAAAAAAACATCTATTTACCGCAGTTTTCTGGTTCTACACAAACGCCCTTGGAGTTCCTGAGAAATCCTTCGCTGCATATGCATCCAGACAGGCAAATTCCTTTGCACACCAGTGAAATGGTTGGATTGGCACATGTATTTTGGCAACCATTATTTCCACATTCAGAATATTCTTCATTTTTTCCAGTACATTGTGGAATTAAATCTATGTTTTGAAATAATTACACAGTTTAAGTAAGTAAATAAATTAAAGGCATTGGCCTGTCTATAAACAATAAAAGTACATTCACAAAAGTATAGCATATTATTTAGAATATGCTTTTTATTTGAAGAGTATTTTTGTCAATCATAAATACTTAATTAATAAATAGTTAATCTCATACATAATATTGGCGCATACTAAATATTTTTTTAAATCTGGAAATTATTTTAATTATGTAGGATCAGATATATTATCTGGCAAAAATTTTCAAAATCTATTTTTATTTCTTGTGAATTGAAGCATTATTATAGTTGCTATTATTTGTATTTTCGCCCGCGATATCCGAGCGGTGACGTATATGTTTTAAATAGTCGTTCATCACAGATTATACCTAATACTGGGTCTGGCAAATTCACATGTCATTTTTCAATATGTGTATGGTGTTATGGAACGGCGGGATTATTTTCATGTAAACTCCCTAAGAAAAGCAACGGTTGGATCTATGAGAATCTACCTCTACTCACCCATTCCATTTATATAAATAGGGATCTAATTAATGTCTTTATACACGTTCGGCAGTATGAGACAAATATTTTTTTAACTATTTTACTATTACAAATATACAAATGATAAATTATTTTAATTATTATGTAAAAAAAATCATTCGTTTACCGCATTTTTTTGGTTCTACACAAACGCCTATGGAGTTCCTGAGGAATCCTTCGCTGCAAATGCACCCAGACACGCAATTTCCTTTGCACACCATTGCAATATTTGGATTGGCACATGTATTTTGGCAACCATTATTTCCACATTCTGAATATTCTTCATTTTTCCCAGTACATTGTCGGATTGGAACTATGTTTTGAAATAATTACACTGTTAATGTATTTAAGTAAGCTTAAATAAGATCATGAAATATATTTTGGTTTTTGCATGTTTTTAAATATTAAAAGTACATTCAGTAAAAGAATACCATATTATTTTGAATGTGCTTTCTATTTGAAGAGTATTTTTACCATTCTTAAATAGAGTATAGGTTTTAAAACTTTGCACTTTTTACTACACTGATTCGCCTTTTTGTATCATACCTCGCATAAAATTAGATCAAATGATATTCATTTGTATTAATAAATGTAGTAATAAGAAAATAAATAGATAATACATCTAAAAAAAAGTATTTTTAGAATATTTTTTATCATTTTCATCCTGGAGCCGGGAGTGAAAAGTTATGAAGAAGCAACTCTAACTAATCATTATAAGTTAAAATACCATGCCGTTGTCATGTTAATTTCATACATAATATAGGCGCTTACTAAATATTTGTTTGAATCGGAAAATTATTTTAATTATGTAAAATCAGATATATTAGATGGCAATAAATATTCAAATTATATTTATATATCTTTAAATCTAGGCATTTAAAGTTGCTATTATTGGTATTTATGTAAATCACCCGCGATATGCGAGCGGTCAAGGAACGGCTAAATAAAGTCGTTGATCTCAGATTATAATAGTGGGTCTGGCAAATTCACGTATTATTTTTCAATATGTGTATGGACTCATAGCATGGACCTAATATTTTGATAAAGTGGCCAAGATCCATTTCTCGTGAAACACTGTTCAGAAACCTATTCAAGAGGTCGTCTATATCCCACATAGGATTGCAGAGCCGATTTAAAAATTGTTGAACGTTTAACGTAAAAAAAAAAAATTTGAACCAAAAACACCAAACAAACATTTTTGAAGTTATACTTCTTTTGGCGCGTTTCGGAAATAAGATCAGAGTGTATTTTCGGTGTGTGACATAATTTATTTTTTCACACGAAAAAAACGCACTCGATTGGATTCGAACCACCGATTGTTCGGTTATCAGCCGAACGCACTACCTTTACGCTACAGTACGATACTGCAATCGTTACAATTATAAAGTATAATATTATAGTTTAGAATTGTTACGTTGCCTAGGCAGCGAATTTATTATTGTCGGCCATTTGTGATTACTTACGTAAACAAACGATTAAACGTCTTAGTGGCAGTTTTTACTTTCAAAATAAAAAAAACGAGAAATAACAAGATAATTAAGAGCTAGTCGAAGAATCTAGATTATCACAAGTTTTTTTTTGGTTTTTTAACGCTAAAGAAGTATAGCTTCTAACGCGCGTACATAATTACACACACCCATATATTTATTTTTTTCATAATAATTAAAGGTTGTCCACATACCATCCATTTATGCATTATAGGGGAGGGTTTGATCTTAGAACATTTTTGACGATAAAACAGAACAAAATATAAACTTTCAAAGATTTTTTTTTACCAATAACGTGACATAATTTGGACAGGGATGGTTGATTATTTTATAACGAAATGTGACAACGGAAATCAAATGGTCAAAAATTAGAGAGAATCTTGTGATATAATTAATGGACGACTTATTATAAACAACTGCCTATAGTGAATATTACCGGTTTTAGTTATATTTGATTAGGTATACCTATATTGAAATTTTCAAGATAAAAAAATATTTTTACCACATCCACATTCAGGTACACATATTCCGTGGTTATTTCTTACGTATTCCTTTTTACAAATACATCCAGGATAACATCCAGGAGCGTAAGTGCATCGGGCAATTAGATCAGGCTCGGAACACGTATTTTGACAACCATGGTTATCACATTTGCTGAATTCTTCATTTTCTTTGCAATTATCTATAACAAAGAAAACATGACTATTCACAGAAGTAGATATACCTACTATACATAATGTTGAATATAAAATAAAAAAAATAATGAATAAATTAATATATTATGGTTCCAATAACAGGCAGATAAAAATGTATATCAAATAGTTGTTACAGTTATACAATAAATGGATAAATTAAAATTTGTAGATACCTATCTATAAAAACATTAGTTAGCATATTAAGTAACCAACTCACCAGACAATGAAAAATTATAAAAAGTGTATTCAATATAATATAATAAAACAAAAATGGTTAGTGTGCAGCTTTGAAGTAACTAGGTAATTTTAAAAGAGGAAAAAGAATTCAGTTTCATTAGATCATTATTTATTCATAGTTCTGCATTATTGTTTCAGCGAAATATAGTATCTGAGATTTGCTTTATATGAGTGAACGTACTGTTTATGGAAATGTCTGCGCATTATCATAAATTAATATTAACGCTGCAATATTTGATATGGTTATTGATTGTTACTACTTAGAACATTCTAAGCGGAACACACAACCAATACCTAGATATTGCAGAGGGTGAGTATCAGTGAGAGACTGTTTTCTGTGTACATTCATCATATTGTGCGATTCTTCGGGCATACTGTTTGCTGAGGCCCAGAAAGCTTCTAAATGATAATTGTTTTAGGCTGTTAGCTAAATTAAAAGGGGCAAAGGTTGAATATCGATTATTTGGAGTGACCAAGTGAAGGATTTTATGATAAAATGTATAGTAACCATAAAACTATTTGCATATAATAGAGGAATCAAGAAATCAGTAGCATTTAGAGAGTGATTTTAATGAGAGTAACAACAAGAAAGAAAAAAGAGTGATAATTATAAATGGTGACGAATATGGAAATAACCTAATATTATATTGTTTGGTTTCATGAATAAATAGAACATGATAAGTTTTATAGCAGAACACAAATAAACAGAACAATATGATAAAACAGAACATGGATAAACGAAACATGAATAAATAGAACGGTGATTAAACAGAACACCAATAACCAGAACTAAGACATTTCAGGAAAAATATAACATTTCATATATTTCATATTGAAATGGTCGTATCCCTAATATTAGACCTTCATAACAGATGTTTTCAATACGCCGTAAAAAAAAAACAAAATATATAATTTCTGGATTCCTAATCGCTGGAAAGCCTCGATTAAACGGGACTCAACTCTGTGTTGCCGGCAAGCTAGGTATATATCTCGTCATAATCAATCTAATAATATGTTCAAAATATTTGGGTGACTAGGTACATCGAAATAATGAGTTTAATAATTCTGTGTAGCTGTCCATGATTATCAAAATCAAGCAGATAAATTGAGGTTTTACGCCGAATGGCCAACATGCAGTGATTATATAATATTAAAAAATTATATATGTATTTCTTTTATAAACTTAAGTTTTATAAGTATTTAATTGATAAATAGATACGACAAAAATTATTATTTTATTTTTCCACTGGCTGTTCTGCTTTGTCACTGTATGATTCTTCGTGTACTGTTTATTCATATTCTGTTATATCACGTTCCGCTTTGACCAGTTACCATATTGTTTAATATTCGATAGCATACTGCATTTCCGTTAACTTAAATATTGAAGCTTTTTTACCATTTTCATTTTTTTTATTATGTGATAATATAGCAAAATTTTCACATTATAATTTTATTAATATAAAACCTAATACAATAAATAAATTATAATATGTTATTTAAAAAGTATCCAATACGAACAAATAGGAACAATTTCAAAATCAAAAGGTCAAAAATAAAATAATAAAAAATATTTTTAAATAAATACCTACACTGTAAAAGATATAAGCTAAAATAATTACCGCATTGTTTTGGAAAAACACATTCACCATTATGCCTTAATTACACTAACGAGTATAGTGGCAAGACAGTGTTCTCGGCCGAGTGCTCGGTTGATAGTTACCTATTAAACATTATTACCGAGTGCTCGGCTAAGCGTTCGGCCTAGCTAGTAGGATAGCGAGACAGTCACTCGGACCCTTTTCTATTTACTAGACCGAGTGCCCAACCTCCCACCCTACCGGCACTGACTCGCTAGCCCGCTCGGCAAGTTTAAACACACACTCGGTGCATACTCGCCACTCGTTTAAGGTGATGTCTCTAGGTAAAGTTGTTATCGAAAAATAGCTAGAAAAGTTTATTAATCGGTAAATATATATTCAAAAGTAATGAAAAAAATAAAATAAAAAATTAAGATGTATCGTGGAGTTCTATATACCAAAAATACGTGTCAAATTCGGTACATTTCTATCGGGTGGTAAGAATGAATGACATAAGATTTATTATCAAAATTACGATAAAAATGTACGTAAATCTATTACCTAGGGAAACGCTAAACGTTAATTGGAATTTATTATATCCTTATATCTTTTTTTTCAAATTTAAAAAACATCGATTTAGAGGTTAGAAAGCATGCAATTAAAATCGAAACATCTCGGTTCAGACGTAATTTATCGCAAAAAACGCTTAGCGTTTCTATTAAAAATATTATTATTACTAGTTATTTAAATTTAATCTTGTATTTTTGTATATTAACGAATCGATTGTAAATAAAATGAATATTTGACAAGACTTTATCGACATGTGCTGCTAACGCGGAAATAAATCGAACCATTTTTTAAACAGTACTTGCATAGATTAAAAAATACATACACACACACATACATTGAAAATAAAGGTTCGCCAGGTACGAAGACAAAAACTGTGTTAATTCTGCTGTCAATAATTTTTGTTTGCGATATTGGAGCATATGTCAATGGACTACATATATCAACCTCCACTTTCTGAAATAGTGTTGTGTAATTATTTCAGATATTTATTACTGTTTTGACGTACCTACCTTTTATAAAGCGATTTTAAAATAAATATAGTTTCATAATAATATAAAGAAAGCATACGAGCGAAAATGCCTAAGATACTTCTGACACACATCAAATTTAATATTTGTCTAGTAAGTAACTGTACAATGTATCCATATTTATGTTAAGTGTTTAAAATGTTATAAGTAAAAAAAAATCGTCTATTCACGTGGTAGTCGCGAAAATTATGAACAATATACAATGTTAAAAATAATAAGAATTGTTAAAATTTCTAGTCACAATATTATTCAAAGACAAATTAACCCGATCAAAACAGCCTCGACAAACTTCCACTTCACTAACTTTTGTTCTATATGTTTATCCTGGATACAGCGGCAAACACATTTTGAAAATAGCCGACATACTGGATTATTTGTTAGTTTGGGTTAGTTTAGGTTAGATTAAGTTAGATTAGGTAAGGTTAGGTAATCCTAACAAATAATCTAGTATATCGGTTATTTTCAAAATGTGTTTGCCGCTGTATCCAGGATAACCGACTTGTACCCTAACTTTAATTACATACATACTAGTGTACTATATTTGGGCCATCGAACGTTCATTCCTGTCTACGGCCTTAAAATTATTATCTACGTGCCTATTATAACTGTCTGTCATCAAAAAGTGGAGGTTGATAATTTAGTATGCTAAGAATAGTAAAGAATATACGCTAGCTAGGGTAAACAATTCAGTGAATGAACACATAAGAGATGAATTTGAATTCAAATAAATTAAATTAAAACAACGATTAAATTAACTAAGAAAATTATAACAATAGGTAGGTACAATGAATTGTGCATAACCGTAGTATTACTAATTTTATGCCGTGATGCTTTGATAGTTGGACTTTTCATAATATTTGGATCACTATTTAGTTGCTCATTTATCTGCCACATCATAAAGCCGTAAATATTGTTTTTTTTACGAAGCAATCATAAATACAAAAAATTAAGATCTACTTTTCAATCATAGTAGATACCTAGGAATATGGTATAGGTGTTGATAATTTTTAATTATTTATTCGAGATCTTCAGGGAATTACAAAAGTCCACACCTAGAAACCACTGGGCCAAAAAGGTTTCTTTTTATATCTCCAAATCCATTTCACTTACATAACATAGGTAAAATAAATATAACTATCTTTTATTTTATCTTGCATTTTCGTTAAAATCGACATTAGAATTTTTCAACGAAATAACGTTCTGTCTTTATCTTAGAATATTATGTTATCAGTGGTGCACTTACCTCAAATTCTAAATTTTTTTCTTATGTTTTACAATTTTTTTTAAATTTGTCACTTATTTTGTCCTTGGGTTTGCTTATCAAGATTTGTTCCCATGTTTATTTATGTTTTTTCTTACTTCCAACTTTTTTTTTATTCAATTCGTTGCGTGTCTTACTTTATTTTTATCTCGGATATAGTTAGTTAGTTAATACAAACTTTCTACTCTCTGGAGGCCCATATGATCCCATTAGGATCGGACATGGTTGAAACGAAACGAATTGGGATGTCTATATATCGACTATGTCATAATTATTATAACAACTAAAGTCGAACTCGGTTATTACAATCTTGGACATAGCGAGATCTTGGATGTAATGAGAAAACAATCGTTGACATTTGGTATATGATTTTCTCCTTACATTTTTTTCACTGTTATAACGAGAAACTTATCGGATATACCGAGCTAAAATACTGTTAATGTGTTGATCGTTTAAAAACATTTCGACCCTAAGCAATAAAATCCGATCAGACAAGATGCCGCCGGGGACGGATTACGTTTATGACACTAGTTAAATGTCTAATTGTTGTTTTCGCCGACAATAAAAATACCTATTCTCTGATATAACGAGTACCGCTTATAACGAGCAAATTCAGCCGGTCCAACCTTCCTCGTAATAACCAAGTACGACTGTATATTCCTTATTTTGTTTAATAATATTTCGAATAGCATTTGTTTTGCTATTCATTTAATGTCCGTTTTTTATTCCACCTCTAGAAATTCGATGTAATTGTCAATTGTTCAAGATTAAACTTAATCTTATAAACATTTGAACTTAAATGTTCATTCACTACTATAAATAAACTTTACTGTAGAAAAATATTTATATTAGTATTGACAACGTAAAAAAATCTGGTTCATTGACTGGAGAGGTTACCCTTTATTGCCAGTGTAAAAAAACTACGGTAAACAAAATGAAAAAATCATAAACACTTTAAATCAAATCAAATAGACATGTGAGAATTGTAAATATTTTATGGGGTTAATATTAATTGTAAATATTTTTACACAGGTAAGTAAATATATTATAAATTTAAATGCATTTTTATCAAGCTTATGATTTTTAATATGTGGCGACACTCAACATTTTATTTTAAATTTTATTGCCATCTGGTTGCGATCGACCAAAGTTTTTAGTAATCATTTTTAGAAATTCATGGTAAGACGCCTTTAGATGGCGTTGAAGTCACATTTCATCGTAAATTGAGCCAAAGGCTTAACCTTAATAGCAATGTTTTGTAACAATTTATTAAAACGTTCTACATCCATTCTCAGAAGTGCTCTAAATTCACCAGGGCCTTCTAACTCCTATTTACTAAATATAGTGTATGTTGCACCATGATCTGGTCTCCTTAAAATCCATTATCTTGCCCAAAGACGTTTATCTTCTTCGCGCAATAATTCATTAAAATCAGGTGTAGTATGAGCAGCTTGATATATTTTTACTGTACGTTTTACGATCTATGTTTCGGTACACAAAACTAGCCTCCTTTTTGGTCGAAAGTAAACTGACTCGCCACAAAAGTTGAAAAGAGAGAAATACGTATAAACACTCGCTCGCCATAGTGACATTTTGCTGTCTCGCAACTGTACTCGTTACGTGTAATCAAGGCATTAGCGTTTCATAGATACCCATACATGCAGATACACCCAGGCATGCATGTCCCTTTGCAAACATATTGTGATTTAGTAGGGTTGGCACAAATGTCTTGGCAAATATTATTTCCACATTCTGAATAAACTTCGTAAGCACCACATTATATAAACGAATTAAAATTATATTATATCGAACGAATAAAAAACATCAAAGTAAGCTTCGCCGAATAAGAATTATTTAAATTAAGTTGAAGTCGGTAGAAACAAAAAAAAATATATAATATTATTTATAGGACAAGTATTTCTCAAACACCTAATTCTAGATTTGTATTTTTTTTTTGGTAAAGCTAAAAATAGGTCCGAAGATATTATAATGCAGTTCTTCTCTCATTAATAAAAATAATGTTATTGATTTTTCCAGGAGTATTATATTGTTATATCGTAAATACGTGAGATTTAAATACCGACGTTACCAACCGTAAGAAATACAATGTAATATAAAAACAATAAATTTGTACCTACTTACTGGAACGAAAACCGATACGGAAACAATAACGGTTCGAAGCCCTGTATTATAATCAGATAATATATTTCTTGCTTTCACTACGTAAGCCATACTGTAAAAACCTAATATTGACCGAGAGAGTATGTTATTAAGTGCGTGTGCAAATCTTATCAGCACATATTTTGGAAAATTTGGAAATCATGAAGAAATAATTTATTTTTATGGCAAACAAATAAAGTACCTATGTAATACAAAAATAAGTGCAGTAGCTACATTAGAAATTCTCGAGGCCATTCTCTATATTATCACTAAAAAAGAGAGAGCTCTTTCGTCTTTCTCCATTCATATATTATATCCTAATTATTTTCTCATTTTGCAGTGCGTTTCCGTCAATTAAAATGAAAAACTACTGAATATGCTCTCTGATCATATTTGACATTCTATCTACTCGTACACTGTATGACTTCTTTGATTTACATTTATTTCGTCTTCTCTAGACCCACAGCCAAGCGGCCTCGACTTTTTCAGCAAAATGTACAAGATCTTGAGTCATAAAGAAGACCAGAATAAAAAGGCCGCCGGATCTTAATATTATGAACGAATCAATGTTTTATTACGTTGATAATGAGAAATTACCAAGGACTTGCATTTAAAATATAACCTTGCTAAATACAAAAGGTATGGACATTAAAATAATATTAATATTCATTGTATGTATCTAATGGAAAATAGGTGGTATGAATTTTACAGTGTACATACATTATGCATACTATTATTACAATTAATTGAATGAATTTATAAATTACTTTATTTTTAGAGTAAATAATCAAATATCATGATCTTTTTATTGTTTCATATTGTATTATGATACAATTGTTTGGAAAATTGGTGTCAAATAGCTATTGATTTAATTAAATATTTCAGTCAAAATATGTAATTTTACAAAATAATGTCATGTCATGTGTTTAATTAGTTATGTGTAAAACAGGAGCAACGAGTCGATATTAAGGATTTTTTTAACGTTTACCTTCACTCATAAAAATAAATTAATATGCAGTCAATTTAATAATGAAAATACAAAGTGAAAAACTAGCGCCATATTTTAATACTTTAAAATTATTGAGTCTGAAATCGTAACTAATATTTGTATGAACATAGCTTATGAGCACTGCACTTTGGAGAAATGTGAAAGGTCACTGTAGGTATAATATACGGAATTATATTTAATATAAACATATTATTAGGTTTATTCTGAATATTTCGAGCAAAGTCTAATGTAATAAAAGAATTATTAATTACTGTACAATATTATATAACGCATTTGAATTGTTTTTGTTATCATTTATTATTACCGTTTACCTCAATCAAATAAATATTCAACTCGCCATTAGTAAAAATATGCACATGCAATATAAAAGTAAATTCATTTAAATGAATATTGGTTAATAATATATTTATAAAGTTACAAAAAAACACTTACTTGTTGGTGGTGTCTTTATAAAGCCTTCTGCCTGTGTCCATTCTAGGATCAAAAAAATCAACGTTATTAACAGTACAGCTCTCATGTTGACATCCATTAACATTAACCGACGATCTCAAAATGAATCAACACCGGTTGGCATACGATCGGACGTGCCAAAACACGGGGATTACTAGCGCCAACTCGTACAATAAAAATATTTTTTTAATATTTTAACGTTAGAAATATATATCATCATAAAAACCACACCAATTAAAAAAAAAACTCGCGTTCAATTTTCGGCATCTTTAATCTAGATACATGAACCCACTTCTAAGTACTATTTTATTATGTTTATATAATATAATTATTGTTATTACAAATCAATTTTTTGTCATCTATAGTGAATGTATGTATGTATAGGATTGCCTTACGTCCCATTATATGGGACTACACAAACACGCCCTCCAGAACAAAGCCGCCCCGCACCACACTCGGTCCCAATCGAGCGTATCACGAGGCACTGCGTTTGATGTAAAGCATCTGTACAGTTGTTTACTCCTGGTAATGTCCCAGGAGCAGTTACCCAAGACTGAGGTCGACATGCACTCAAGACAGCTTTGACTGAGTATACTGATTTTACTATAATGCAAAGTGCCGGGGAGAGAAAAAGCACAAGAAAATTAACAAAAAAGAAAGGAATTTAATAAATTTATCATAAAACGAAGCTAACCTAACAGCAAACCCACAATGGCCTGACAAAAATTGACTGGTGTGATGGTCAGGAGTCAACGTGGTGAGCCGTGGTACTAGGTCCTTGATTCCTTTATCGTACAACTCCGGCGCCGCCATCGTCAAAAATGTTTTCACCTCTTCCTCCACGTCCTCGTCGGTTTCGAAGGGTTTTCCGGCCAAATGTGAATGCTTCTGGTGTAAAAAAAAGATGGAAATAACTCGGCGCCAGGTCGGGGCTATGAGCAGTATGACAGGGGACATCCCATTTTGAATAAGTCCAAAAGGTTCAAAAAGACCTAAGCGCTTTCCACACGATTTTGTTCCACACCTTTGCATACCCCAATTTTCACCTCAAAATCGTTTATATGGTAGACTTACTGACGTCTGGGATAAAAATTGCGAGCTCACGGACTGTCAGACGGCGATCGTTACGAACTTTATGATTGATTTTCTTCAACAAAAAGTCACCAATTGAGGACCTCCTTTCTCTCCCCTTCTCATCATGAACGATCGTTCTACCATTTATCAAGCCTTTTCGATTCGAAATAGCCTTAGTACTTAAACATTCTTTCACAGCACTCTAAAACAAGATATTATTCTATTCTGAACTGCCGATTAAAAAATTTCTATTCAGAATCCCATTGGGGAGTTTTTATTTAAAGTTTTTCTCATCACTACAAATTGCAAACCAAACTATGCAAACTTTATCATAATCTGTGATAAAAAATCAAATTTGGAAGGAAAAAACATATAAAAATACATACAAATGTATTTTATACAATATGGATTTCAATATAAAGTAAAAAATAAACAAATCACTTATCTTTGTATCATGGTATTTATACAAAACGAAAATTAGTTGTAATAGAGTTTTTTTAATAATTTGACACTCTTTAGAATAATTCCTTTTTCCTGGATTTTCTATAAATGGTAATGTGGCTTAGATTTAAAGTATTAAAACACCTTATTTAACAGTATGTAAAAATCTGCGCAAACTTTATGTACATATATATTTTTTTTAAATTCTGAACTTTATCAATGAAAAACATACATATATATATTTAAATCTTTGTCTATATGTATTTAGTGATCCCAAATATTTTAGATTTTACTTGACCAATATTTTCATAATTAATCGCTTTACCCTTAAACTGACTATGTTAATAACGCCAAATAATACTTAGCTTTTGATTTTTAATGAAATATTTCGGATAGGAAGCTCTTACTTTTACACTCTTCATAAAAATAATATGCAAATTTTGGACGATATTATATTTATTACTCATTTCGTATATACAAATTTACTAAAAATATAAAGTGAACATAATATATAATTAATATTGTTATATATTGAAAGAATCATTATCAATATTCATTCGCAATGTGTTTTCAATGGCACCCCTTGCAGTCACATAGTTTAATGCATTTTCCACCTTTAATTTCTCTAACATATCCGGCCACGCAAGCACATCCAGGTTTCATCGTTTTGCATCTTCCTGTCGTGGAACCATGATTGGCGCACGTTTCTGGGCAATCAGGGCAAGTCTTCGTATACTCCTCGTTTGTACCACAGGTCATAGCTGCATAAAGAATACTCACATTAGAATGCATCAAAGTTATTACTCTGGCTATAAATAATCATTTCTGTCTCACGTTTAGGTGTTTCATTTTTATAAAAAAAACGAACAAGGTTTTTACAATCTAAATGCGCTTATCCCATGATGGCCGCGCGGTGTATGTGCCGGCCTATAGAATCGTGGGTCCCAGATTCGAATCCTGGGTCTTGCAAGTACACATAATGTTTTTCAATTTGTGTATGAGTCAGAGAATGGACCTAATAGGTAGAGCAAGTGGCTGACATCCAATTCTCGTAAAAACAAAATCTGTTAATACAAAACCTCCACTATATGGAAGCCCATATGATCTTATTCGAATTGAACATGGTCGGGAAAAAAATGCGGTTTTCCTTTACGATTGAAATTTGTAAAACGTTGGAATAATTTAATTATAAAATTATTAATATTATCATTTGACTGTAAACACGTCATGAACGTTCGATCAAATGTTTATGGGCGGAATCGTACAAATGCCATTTTATGTTTTACATCCTGTGCCCATTGGTTCATCAATATCACTACTAATGTAGAACGCAGAGATGTCATATTATACTTACGGCAATCTTTGATCATTATGCAATTTCCATTGTGTCGTATATATCCATTTTGGCAGAAACATCCAGCCACACACTTTTTATTAACAGTGGGAATTATATTATCACAAGTTGCTTGGGGATCTGGGCCACACATTTTATATTTTTCGTATGGTTTCTTACATGCCGCTGAAATATCAATTAAATGTTTGATTATTTTAGTTAACATAGTGATAATAATAAAATCATCATTAATTAAATAATACAGAATATGTTAGTACCCTTAACGTTTTTAATAAACGATCATCCATAGCTCAAAACCAGTTGAATGAAACCTTTTTTTAAAGTCTTATCCTGACATATTCACAAAAACACATTAAGTATATAATTATTTCTAAATTTTACCTGCTACAAAAATTTGCATGTATTATCACTTATTTGAAACTCAACACAATATATTGACACCTGCAAAGGTTGCTACTATTACTATCAAACTAAATAATGTATCTATAGTCAACAATCTGTTAAATAGGTATCTATTATATTTATGTTATAAAAGTTATTTCAGTTGTGTAATTGAATGTTGTATTCATTATAAGTTAAACTCTGTCACATTTAATATTTAATTTGATAATTAATAAAATAATTTGTTCTGGCCATTTTTAAATTTATGTAGGTAATGATTATTTTTGATTTAAAATCTGATAATATCTTGATAAGCAAAAATTGTATTGTAGGCCGACTGTAATTTGACTCCCGGATTTATTCGTTATAAGGTTACTATATTTTACTCATCTACACTTCTTTATAATTTGATGTTTCCAAACATCATTTTTAATAATTCAATGCTGAAATATACTCCAAAATAAAGTAAATGGAAATATAAATAATTAAAGAATTCGTTTTCTGATAATACCAGGCTGAAAAAAAATATTATTCATATATAACAGGAATATTGTAAGTGGTATTTTTTAAAAATAAATTACATAACTAAATTTAACTTTGTATTCAGATTTCAAAGCTCTTAGTAAAATAATGAATTTAATCAAACAATCAAGTACATACTAATTACTGTATAACAAAATTTAGAAAATGATTCAATATAGAGAGTGACTATAAACAGACTAGAATATTAACATTATCCTAAGTAAAATATATGAATGAGAGTATGTAATGAAATTATAGTATATAATATATTCACCTTTTTATTAACTAGAGAAACTTGCGATATTCCCTTGTTTTAAGCTTAAAAGTATTTACATGCCACATCAAACTTTAAAATTTTCATATGCCTACCAAATATAATTTTTTTTTTCATCTTACTCCGATATATTAAGCATGTTATTTATGTATAGTTTATTCCCAAATAGTATAAAAATGCATCCATTTTTAACGAATTTGAATTATCAGAATAAGTGGAAAAAAACTAGATAATAATAATCTCATGAAGTATAATATAATTTTTATAATGCATATATACACAAGCTGTATTAAAAAAAATCGTTATATACATACCTCCAGATATGTATAACTAGATTTTTCAAATGATTTTATTTTTTAATAGATTTGACAAGTTTATTTTTAAAGTAAGATGGCCAGTTTCCTTACTTTATCCGCTTTCGTTATTTTTGACCGAAAAATAATAATGTATTCATTTCAAAATTAAGAAAAGGGTTTATTAAAATAGTTAATAGCGCGTATAAAATTTAATAAGTATTACACGATTAATCTAATGTTAATTTTGATTTTACAATCAATGATTAATAGTATATTTTATATTAATTCGAATTAGGTTAGTTAATTGTGTATACAATCAATGATAACATTTACTGTTAAGCACACACAAAATGAGTGTTTATAAAAAAATCTCTAATTGATACTTAAATCTGATAGACAATTATTAATGAGCCAGTGTCCTTTTTGCGTATACACAGGAATCAATTGAGTTACACGTCGGATCCGTAGAACATTTTTGGGTGTATCCTTTTTATTATCCTGGCAGCATATTATATTCTGGGTAGGCTATATTGCATGATTTGAAGTCCAATTGATCGCATGTTCCATCTGGACTTTGACTGCGACAGCTTCTTATCACTGCGGTGGATCTTCACAAACTGTTAACAAGATACCAAGAATGACATAGAAGAAAATTCAAGAAAAGTTCATTGCAAGAAAAAAGCTAGGTGTTCCATTATAAGGTACTCTACCCATCACACGCATATACCCGCTTGTCCACAATAATGATAATTATATTACTCATATATATATGTTTTCATTGTGGTTTCAATTCCTTATGCATAGATTACCAAGACAGATTCTCTCTGAGGTTGGCATTAAATAGATCACTAACCTAACGTCATCACCTATCGAAGAAGTCAGCAAATCACGGCTCGCTTTGCTAAGCGCATGCGGCTCTTCAAAAATATTGAATGTGACGACAAAACTACTATATTTCTGAAATTTTCCAAAATGCCACAGAAAAAAAAAATGCATTGCAACGCATCTAATTAAATTGTCAAGATGTATTAGCGCCTGTATACGTGCATAGATTTACTGGCAGCAATAGTGTGCATTTTAAGCTATCTTGACATTAACTGTTTACACGTAAAAGCACTGACTGTCTCTCCAATCTCATTTTTCAAGAGTAAACGTGACGCAATGTTGTCACTTTATGATACTATTTGACAGGTCGTAAAAATCGGTTAATATCAAAATGAGTCTCTCCGCGGTGTAGTTCGTTTTTTTGCTGGCAGGTTTGCCACTATCGTTCTACTGTGCAGGTGCAGATTGGAAACATGCATGAAAATTCAGAAGCTTCCAAACTTTTTTATTCATGCATGCAATCTTGCAACTTCCATGACAATACGTGTTTGCACGTGCATTTTCTTGTTATGGCTGCGATAATACGTACTGTCAGCAGTAAATCCATGCATGTGTAAACAGGGTATAAGACTAAGAAACGGGTGAAAGTAGTTTTACAGTACTAAAAACAGTCTGTCCAGACACATTGGCCAAATAAATCAACAATATGATAATAATTATTGTCAAACTGATTATAAGAAATTAATAAAAAAAAAAATAACTAAACTCCAAATCCCACTCGATCTAAGATTTTTTCAAGGATTTTTCTGATGGTTTCCGAGGTTGTTACAAATTATCTAGCAACATTCAGTAAATTGACCTACCATTGAGGAATTGAGACGAAAATGACTTTTGACTGGCTGTAATTTATCTGAGTTTAAATTATTTAAAATATTATGTTTCTGTACAAATTTAATAATAATTTAAGAATTGTACAATATAATAAGTTCATACGAATGTTGGCTGATCAAAAATTTTGTGAACGCGAGTTCAGGTATTTGGCATACTGCTTAACCCGGTGGCATCAGGTAATGAGAAGGATACCTGATAGTCGGATAGGGTCTCATGCCGGAGACGTTGAACTAGCGTTTATGCTTATCCAGTTAAATTATTCAACTTGATCATTGTGAACTGTGCGCTGCCTGTCCTGTTCTATAAAATGAAAACTATTTTTTCCATCCATGTTCTTAATTATTGGACTTGCTCTCTCTCTCTTCTTTCAGCCACAACAGTCCTTAGTTAGTTTAAGTATTATTTCTTATTTAGTCGATAATTCATGTATAAACAACAACTCACCGCAATTTTCACGGGGAATGCATTTATCAGAAGAGTCCTTGACAAAACCTTCTTTACATTTACATCCTTTTATAAAGCATCTGTCTGCTTCGCATGTTGAAGGAGGTGTTGACAAACAAGTTGCATGGCAAGGCATAGGACAATTAGTTATTTCAGAGTTTGGATCCTCACAACCTATAAACCACATTGTTTTATATTTTATTTGTTGATCTTTCGGAAATATTATTCTATGGTTTTTTACACATTTTTGACATAATTCTCCACTATTTACTTAGTAAAAAAACTATGACTAAAATGTATTTATCAGTTGTAAACGGTTGTTTGACTAATATTAGGTAGGTGAGTAGATCAAGAAGTTTGTTGATATTAATGAGCTGAGAGACTCGATTTGAGTGGAGTGGTGGTTAACTATGTCGAGTAAAGAACTTGTGACAATATAAATGCATCTCATAATGAACTCGATGAGTTGAGTAAGGATTCCTGCATTGTCCTTCTAATTTTTACAAATGCAGTACATATATTAAAAGACATATTTTCTCAATTACCAATCATAACAAAACCTACGATCTAGTTATGATTGAGGTAATGCTGATTATTATTATCGCTCTATTGTTTTGTTTTGACAACAAAATATACATATTAAAGTGTGTCACTCATTTAATGCTGAGTGGTATAATAATTGCTACATATATACATTTTTATTGACTGGAAAATTAGGTTTTATAAGTTTCAAAGGAAAAATAATAATTTAAAATAATGAATATTGTCGATACGTGCATGTAGCTTCTGGGAAACATTCTCCATTAGTTCTGACATATCCTTCCAAGCATTCGCATCTCGCACCGCATTGGTAATCGATAGGAGGTGCCGCGCAGTCTGGAATGACTCCATCAATTATCATCGAGCAGGTTTTATCAAATGTGCAGTAACGAACACACGGATTCCATTTCTCATTTGGTTTGCATTTAGAAGCTGTCAAAAGTCAATAATGCAATCAATTTTCAACACACCGAATCTTGATTACATATAAATAAAAATGATTTAAAATTAACGACATTTTTATGTTATATAAAAAATATTGATTTTAAATTAAATAAAATACATTCACTTATGAATTATAAAGTAAAATCTTTATGCCTTCGAAAGAAGTAAAGAAGCTAAATTTCTACCACAAAAATAATCTATAAATGAAAGTTATAATGAACTGAAACTATTCAACAACTTATTTTTATTACAAAGATATATTTTAAACAATAAAAAATTTTAAAACTATTTTTATATAAGTATATATTATATTATATTGATATTTTTATAATTGTCAATATTCGATAAATCGTAGCATATTTTTTTATTCTGTCACTATATTCTAATTTTTGCCTTATGTGTCATTCAATAATATAAGAGTACTTTAAAAAATTCAAAATAAAAACCCTTAAAAAACAAAAAAAATGCTCATTGTATCTAATACACAGGATACATACGACATTTTTCAAGCATGATGCAAATTCCCGCGGCATCCTTTACGTATCCTTTTTTACATTGACAGCCATATATTTTGCAAGGAGCTTTACACGGAAGGAATTCTGGAGCATCACAATTTCCTCCTGGACAAGGGTTGGGGCACTGCACTACCTCAGCATTTGGATCAGAGCAACCTAAATTAATAAAATTTAAATTACGATAATACTGTGCCATTAACGACTATATATTTTTTAATATTTTTCAGTTTCAAATTGAGACATACACATGAAGCTTATTATTACAAAAACAGATAAGTCATAATACATAATATGGTCAAAATCTAACAAAAATAGTTACAAGATAAAAATAACTTTTTCTATACAACGTTTTTAAAATTTCTGTTGAATCATATAAACTTGACTTGACTAGCTCAAACGATCAAAAAAAATTGTACTTGAGAGAAATACTGAATAAACATAGAAAACTGAAATGTCATTTTGACATTTCATATTGATTTCCATAGTAACGCACGTATATATATTAATAATTTAGTTGCTAGGACCCCAGACCCCTAGCAACCAATAATAGTTTTTACGGATTTCTTTGTTCCGAAATAACTTTTCATACAAAACTGAATTAACTGAAAATGAATTCAATTCTACTTAAAGATGGCTAAAAGTATTAAAAGAATGCATTGGCATCGTGTTCTGATATATTCTAAAAGTTTCAGGTAGTCGAGAAGTTAGTTAAAAATCGATTGCAAGATTTGTACTGGATAAACAACCACCGGAGTCCGGACAAACATTAATACGACCTAATAAAAATGTTGTAAATAAAAATACAATATGAATTAATCTTTAACTTCTAAAACGCGCCAAAATCATATGATTTCTTAAAAACAACCTAAAGATTTACAGAAACAAATTATTATTTATTATCGATATGCCAATGAAAGTCAGCGAAATGTCCATTATGTGCTTTTTATTATAATGTGTAATATATAACAACGGTATTATTACCCATCAGCTAAAGTTATTGTAATTATGAAAAAACTTTCTCAGCTCTTTTGTTGAAATGCATGTAGGTACCTATATATTATGAAGATAAAATTTTATAATTAAAAAAAAAGGTTAAATAAATAAAGTTTAGCTTTTCATAGACGAATAATTAAACGCAATTTAAAAATACGTATACCTAAATATATTTTCACGATTGTCATCTATTATTTTAGATTATGTTATATTCTTGTTTGTCCAACAATTTTAGCTAGCTTCCCGACTAGATAGACATTTGAAACTTTTAGAATATAACAGAACACGACGAGAATGCATTCTTTTAATACTTTTGGCTATCTTTAAGCAGAATTGAATTCATTTTCAGTTAATTCTGTTTTTTATGTTTCGGAAAAAATTGTTAAAAGTAATATTTACTACTCACTATTATTGGTTGCTAAGTGGGTCCTAGCAACTAAATTATTAATATATACGTGCGTTACTATGGAAATCAATATGAAATGTCAAAATGACATTTCTGTTTTCTATAATATTTATTCAGTATTTCTATCAAGTGCAATAAAAAAAAATTATTAATACATTTAATTGTCAAGTTTATATGATTCAACAGAAAATTTAAAAACGTGGTGTATAAAAAGTTCTTTTTATCTTGTAATTATTTGTTTATTTATTTCTATATTTGAAGCGTCTATTTTAAAAAATCGAGACTTTTGCAATTAATTAATATGTATGTTAAACGATATTTTTGTATTGAAATAACTTCAAAAAACATGGTTGGTTTGAATCTTAGTTATTTTTCAATTATATCGTGTTTTCAAACTAGGCCAATATTATGTTCATTATTACTAATTATTGCAATACACATCAAAATTAATATGTCTGCATGATGCCATTAAGTTTTCAAACATTTATTTTCATATGCTTTTAGAGTGTTCTATAATTTATATGTAATTAATTAATATTGTCTGAAATTACACATCTGTAATATTTTTTGGTAGATTTTCAACATATTGTAATATGTACTAAGAATCAGTTTTTGGCAATAAGTAAATGCCTCAAATGTATTTTAGAAAGAGAGAGGGGTGGCGGTTATAATGTATTTGTAAGCCAGATTTTTTCAATTAGCAAGGACAAAAGACTGAACCAGCGAAGTAGAAGTATTAGTCCATGATCGAGATGTATGAAAGCTAATGAACTTGTTATGAAGTGAATATATTATATTAATATCATATAGATATATTATATAAATATAATACAGTAATAAATCCACATAATTGAATAATTATTATTAAGATCAGTGTCGTCTGCTTAGAGAGACTTAGTTAACTGATATAAGTTAAATACATAATTTAGAACCTAAGCTTACTTTTTTTTTTAAATACCTATATACGTAAATGATAACAATAACTTACTGCAGGACTCGGCTTTGACGCATATATTCTTGCTGTTTCTTACATACCCAAAAATACAATCACATCCTGATGGGCACGGATTTAATGGCATACACATCTTTTGGGGAGCAGAACCCGTAATCGTTTTACATGTTGCTGGACACGGGTTTTTACATGAGACAAATTCTTCGTTTGGACCATTGCATTTGGGAGCTAAAAATGAGATGTTAGATTATTAGATGTTGGTTATTAGATTTATTTTCATAATCAGTTCAAACTTATCGAATATTTCATCTGTAAATAATTACAATGTAAAAACTGGCGACATCTTTAAATATTATGAAATTATTTGACTGTATTAATAACTAATTTTTGTACGAAAATTACTATCGCTGCACTTTAGAGCATTAAAAAAGATTCTATAATCATCAAAAATAGTTAAACATATTTAAAAATATTGTTCTTTGATAAAAAAAAAAATTTGCAACATCGGAAACATATGTATAAAAAAAATCCTTTTCAAGCGCTATTGGCTAAATTGGTAGAGCGCTCGCCTGAAATGCGACAGATGTGGGTTCAAACTCCATTTCGTTCATTTTTTTTCCAGATAGGTATGTTCCTGAGGATTATGAGTATATATGCTGAAAATATTGCAGAATGGATCTCAGACATATAAGTGACGAAGCCCACCAAAAGCGGCGGATCGGGGCGCTCAACACGATGTAGGCCCTCTCTCACCCGCGAATTACCCTTCACCTATATAATAAGGGGCACGAGAAGCACACAATAATTATTATTAACAGCGTTTCTCATAACAAAGCTATAAAAATATTATTTTATTTCTCGGCGGCTTGTAATTCATATTCACGATGACATAATTCCACTAGCAAAACGTCGCACACCCAGCAACTAAACAATGACTTCATTTTTATTAAAATAATGCCAAGGCGCCCGTCTATCGACAACGCGTCCAGTGGGTCTATTCTATACTTATCGAACACTAAATTGATAAATAGTATCAAACTTAGGGTAGGTTTGTATTAAAATATTAGCACTTATTGTAACAATTACACGAAGCTGGTTTTTATTGTTGCAATAAGTGCGATATTTTAACAGCAGCAAGATAGGTGCTGTTAAAATATAGCACTTATTGCAACAATAAAAACCAGCTTCGTGTAATTGTTACAATAAATGCTAATATTTTGATACAAACCTACCCTAAGTTTGATAATATTTATCACTTTATCACTTTAGCGGTCGATAAGCATAGAATAGACCCACAGAAGCGGATAAAATAAAATAGCGCGCCCCTTTTGCTTGCCTTGTTCAATGGGATTTGACATATTTGACAAAGTAGTATTTTCGTTAATTCGTCCCGCTGAGAAGCCAAACAACGCGTGAATTATAAGGTGGGCGGGCACAGCTCTTCGTCAAAACCAGTGTGCTCTGCCATATTTGATCACGTTGTATTTTCGATGATTCACATTCAATATGCGCGAGCGCCCCGTTCGCTTGCTTCAATGTGCCCGGCGCCTTATAGAGAGCCGTTTATCTGTAATCTATGAATGATTGACTGGTTAATCATGTACCCTGTCAAATAAGTAAGAAGCATTCGGCGCCAGTACCACGTGTAGAAGGCATCCATTGCCTTTCGCTCCCTTACCCTCAGATTCCATTACTCGATGCTTTAAAACTATATGGATAACACCAGTGTTTGCACAAGCATCCTTTTCGTGGTAATTAAATTCTCATATCCTTTCATATAGTGGTAAGACGTGTCATCGCATTTTTCGCAATTTGTGTGCGCCTTCTTATTTATTTTTCCTTTTACACGAATGCTCGATCCAGTATTTACAAACTCTTAGACCGTTTCTAGCTTTTAGAGTATACTTGATTCTGGTTAGCACGACTGATAATCATTCATTAACAGTTCTTTAATACTTTGGACGCTGAAGACGCACCTGGCGCGTAATGACCAGGCGGCCGATCGATGTAATTAACGTGTATTTTAAAGGTGGTAATTATAAAATCATTATCTTGTCAGCAGCCAATGAGTTATGGTCAAAAATAAAATGTTTACTTACGGCATTTTGAAAGTGGGATACAATTTCCATCTGAATTTTTAACATATCCTTTCTTACATTGACATCCGTAAGGCAAGCAACTTATTTTACATTTAGAAAACTCTGGAACGTCACACGTTCCTCCGGGACATCGATTTGGGCAGGATACTACCTCAGCATTTGGATCATTACAACCTTATAAAAGATAATAAGATTAAAAAATATATTCACAATATAAAATAAATAATTCTGGATTAAATGGATAAAATAAGATTTTTAAACACTTCGGTATTATAAATAAATACGTCGGCACAAAGTTTAACAGACTGTCATATGATTTACCAAGTTTCAGAGTATGTTATACCCCCCAAACTTTACAAGTTGATAAGGGCTAAGAAATAATATCTATAGAAGATGATGCGATACCTACAGACCGGAGAAAACCAGTGTGTATAGTCACATTTAACTTAAAATTAATTAAGTACACATTTTGCGCCTAAATTATCATATCTGTTAGTGTCAATTCACTCTTTAAATATATTCATAACAGAAATCCAAAATCTTTAAAACAATAAAGCCGCAACATTATCATTTTGTTTTCCTGAAAGTATTATATTTAAGTAGTCTGGTCTAAGATGCAGATATCATAATGTTTACAATAATTTTCCAGTAAATATAAATGATTCTATATTTTTTCATACTTGCATACATGCAAAAGTCAGTATCAACAGAAAAATAATTTTGAATTTGAAAAAGCCAGAAAACCGTAAAAAATATTTTAATGACAATCAATTAGGTATTTATTGTTCAAAAATTTATCTCCAATATCTCAAAAGTGCGTCAGTCAAAAATTATTCCGTGTCGTCGTAATACTAATTATTGGAAATTTTGTAATGAAACCAATACAACAATTTTCCTTTTTAATTGCTCTCTTGTAAAGTTGCAACTCTTCACAAAGTCGTTTACTGTTTCCGCAGCAATCTCGAGATAATATATTTTGAAAGATTACAATTATTTGAAAATGCCATGTTTTTTTTTATCTAATTCAAGTTTAGTTTTTTGCTCCATTTTGTTACTTTAAATGTTTTTGACCTAAATAGCAATAGTTTATAACATCTATTTAGTTTTATATTGTAAAATAACACGTGATATTTGACTTACAACATGTTTTGGGTTTTACACAAACATTAGAAGCATTTCTAACATATCCAGGAAGGCAGTTACAACCAGCTGGGCAAGGGAATGCTAGTACACATTGAGGTTTAGGTACATTGCTTATGATCCATTCACACTTTTCTGGACAAGGGTCTTTACAGGATGTATACATTTCATTTGGACCTTTACATTTATTAGCTAAAATAAATAAATATATTTATAGAATAATATGTTCTTGTATCATATAAAATATAAGGTTTTAATTATTTGTATTCTTTAATATATGCATCATGTTTATTTATCTCTATATATATAAAAATCTCGTGTCACGATGTTTGTGGTCGAACTCCTCCGAAATGGCTAGACCGATTTTTATGAATTTTTTTATGTATATTTGTTAGGTATGAGAATAGGTCAACAAGTATATTTCATACCGCTAGGTGATTAGGGTATCTCTATCTAGAAAAATTTTCTTTTATTTTTTTGACAATTTTTTTTTTGTATTTTTTTTATTATTTGGCATAAAAAAACACTTATAACTTCAAATTTTCACTTTCCTACCCCCATCCTCCCATTTTTTAATCGCGATTTTATTATTTTTGTATGAACAAATTTAACCGTCGTTCGTATTTCAAACAGAACGAAATTATTTATGTGGTTGAATGACAGATGGCACTACGTCCGAGAAGAATTCAAGAGAAGCGTCGCGTCATTTTGACATTTCATTCGGAAAATCACAATGCAGTGCGTGCAAAATTTTGTACGATTTATTTTAATTTATCTATTTTTATGTGCGTGTATTACAGTGCACAATGCCAGCAAGACGCAAGGGGGGCCATTTGGGCCGTCGAACGAATAAAGCAACAAACATGCGAAATAGTAGAGCAGAAAGAACAGACGAACAAATCCAACAAGATAACAAAAACGTGCGTGTAAGCATGTCGCAATTGCGTGCATCTCAATCACAAGAGGCACGAGCTGAACGAAATCAACAACGACAATTGGAACGGAGCCAAGCGCACCGGTTCGTAGTTAACACACGCAGAGCAAATGACCGACAACGCCAACAAGTGCATCGAACATTTACATCCGCTTCGTTCCTTCGTCTCGCATTCGAGTACGAGCCAGATATTGAATATTCCGCTCATCCGAAAGTGCTGATTGGTGCTATGGACAAAGAATGTCCCCATTGTCATGCGCTCAAATTCAAACATTAATCAGCCGGGATGTGTTCATCAGGAAAAGTGCAACTACCAGAAATTGAGATACCACCAGAACCATTGAACAGCTTGCTCATTGGCACGGTTCCAGATTCAAACCTGTTCCTGAAGTCCATTCGCACATTCAATTCATGCTTCCAAATGACTTCGTCCGGAGCAACAGAAATAGTTCACAATACTGCGGCAAATGGTCAACAATTCCATTCTACGTTCAAAATCAAAGGTCAAGTATACCACAAAGTAGGCTCATTGCTGCTAATGCCAAACGAACCACATACATTTTTACAAATCTACTTCATGGGCGCGGCGGTGAGGACATCAATCATGTGGATGCACGTTGCGGCTACAATAGCCTCAATTCGCCTAATGCCAAGAGCATCGTCGGCGAACTGGACGCCCTGTTGAATGAGCACAATGAATTATTGAAATTCTTCAAAGCACACATGCACGAATTGCAAAGTGACAATCACGCTATTGTCATCAATCCTGATAAAACACCAGCTGGAGAGCACGTACGTCGATTCAATGCGACTGTTGTTGACGACATTGCTGGAATCATGGTTGGCGACCGCACATCGACGCGAGAAATCGTGATTCGAAGAAGAAACAATAATCTGGAGTTCATCGCTGACACACACCGTTCATACGACGCTCTCCAATATCCGCTAATTTTCTGGAAGGGACAAGACGGATATTGCATAAACATTAAACAACGAGATCCTGTCACAGGTAATTCATTCATTATGAACATCATTACTCATTTTGAATTGAGAAAATGAATGGTTGATGTTTTTTTGTTTTTATCGGCGGTCATCGTCTACAGTGCTCTATTCCTCTTTCTGCCATAGATCCCATGCCCACACACTTACAATACATTCGTTACTTTTTATTTAACAACCAAAATATTCACTAGAAATAATTTATATGGCAGAACAACGTTTGCCTGGTCAGCTAGTAAATATATATTATACACAATTATTGACAACGTTTTTTCTGTTAAATGATTGTCTTACACCTCGCTTCCTTTAAAGTTATACTCGTATTTCCCGGCACAAAATTATTATGAAAAATATTGGAAGTAAAATGTAATCAGTATTACTTACGACATTTAGAGAACAAAATACATTTTCCGTTTATGTCCTTTACATATCCCGTCTTACACTGACAACCCTTTTCTCTACATGGTGCTGAGCACATCGCAAATTCTGGTGACTCACAATTTCCACCGGGACATGGATTTGGACAATCTACAACTTCGGCATTGGGATCATCACAACCTAAAAAACGTATTTATATACTTTATTAAAATAAAAGTAAATTCAAAAATTGACATAATATTATACTTACACAATTTACGAAAAATTCATTGGCAATTTTCACAAATATAGTATATCTATGCATAACCAATATAATATTTGTATAAAAAATAATAATTTGTGTTTCGTTAGTGTAACTTACGGCATGCTTCTGGCTTAACGCATATATTTTTATCATTTCGGACGTATCCTGAAGCGCAATTACATCCTGCAGGACATGGAAATTGATAAGCAGCACACGGTGGCGGCGGCTGAATGTTGGTGATATGTGTCTTGCATGTTGCGGGGCAAGGATCTTTACACGGTGATGCCACCTCATTCGGACCGGTGCATTTGGGTACTACAAAACAGATAGTGTATAAAATCAATTGAGAATACAGACATTAGTTATTATAATGGTAACATAAAATTAAACTAGCTTTAGAATCCGCAATGTAGAATTCGATTTTAACTCAATTAAATTTAAAAAATAAGTACTTCATAAATACACCAAATTTAAAAATACCGTCACCAGTACTTACCCACCAAATAGCAGCCATAAGCAGTCATGTTCATTATTTTCTATTAAACTCAAGAAAATTTCATACCTAGGTTGTAAAGCCAAAAAAGCGTAAGTGACAAATTGAATCCTCAAAGGTGAGCAAGATTATTTAATACTTTTATTTGTTCTGCATATTTTTTTCGCTAACACAAAAATTGTAACAGCGCCACGGTGCAACTCTTGCTGACGGAAATTTTGCGGCCACTAAATATGAAGTTCTAAATAATCTAACTCCATAATATTATGATGATCGTATTCCCTAAAATTTCTCGTACGGCTTTTGGCTTAGCAACCTCGACATGATTAATCAAACCTAGGTACTTACATTTACCTCCGAGGCTCCTGATAAATTTAAAAAAATATCAGTCACTTATGTTTTGACATGGGTATTCATTATTAATACCTACATATATTTAACCACAATGAAACAATTACGACCCAATGTATCTTAAGTCCAAAAACAACACTTTCGGGAAGACCCTAAATGAAATGATATTTTATGTATAAAATATATAATATGTAATAAACCATTACTTTAATTCAACGAACAATTCACAAGATTTGAAAATATAACATTCTATATTATATTGAACATACATAACTTGAAAACACCTCAGATATATACCTACTAGAAAAAGTTTCATTTGAAAAGAATACTACACAAATATATTATGTCCTAAGTAATTTTCGGCTAACATTATACTTACGATACACTGACTGCGATGTACAGAAACGTGTCCACGCGTAAAAGAATAAATAAATACACCACTCTTTGTTGGAAAATATTTCAAGCGATTTATTTTATGCAAAGTATTCAAAGAAAACAACACATGCAAGCTAAATATTTGCATCAAATAACAATTCAATACTTTTAATATATTATATTATCTTACCTCTGTTGAATAACGATAAATATTTACAATTTTTACAGGTGTTTCTCCAAGGTAATATTACTTACATTAGGCTTGTTTCTGGGTGACAATGATGATTTCGATGAAAAGGCTAATATAATCAATACTAACGACAATTGGAGAGTAAAATGCATTTTCCCAAAATATCTTTCACATATCCTTTTTTGCATTGGCATCCTTTTGGTCTGCACAAAACTTTGCAAGGTTGGAATGCAGGTGATGCACAAGTACCTCCAGGGCATGGATTTGGACATTCAACGACCTCAGCATTAGGATCTTTGCAACCTACAATTAATTAGTAAAAAAAAAGTATAAAAAACATTAAATTACCTTCCACTTGCAAGTGAAACATAGTTTACAGTCTTTACAAAAACAGCAAGACAACATCTTGGATTTCTCCACTTTATTCATTATATTTAGTTTCTAGAGAATTCAAAAGTGGTTTATTGATTTCTCAAGAACGGGATATCTCGATCACAACATTTATATATAACTACTATATAATAACAAAAAGTTTAATATTCTATTTGAAAGATAGATTATTGAAAAATATAAAAACAGTATGTCATTAAAAAATATTAGAAAATGTTTAAATTGGATGTTTAAAACCTTCAACTTGGATAGTGATATAATTTGTAACTATCTGATGAAATGAATGCTTACTTGAATGTATTGATGAAACTTACGTTACAATTGGCATCATTTTTGTTCGTCCATTTTATACTCAGAGACGGAGTTAACAATGTTTGAAAACCACCGATAATTTGTTATATTTATAATTTAATTATTGGCTATTCCCTACTTGCAAACCTTTTAAAGCTGTTCAAAATGGCATTGATAATTCAATTCATACTAAAGTTGGAGTTAACAACTTTTGAAACTATACGATTCAACTGGTCAAAACCATAATAATATGCAGGCTAGTACCCTGCTCTACCAAGAAAATTGACGTGACCTTGTAATTCTATTATATTCTCTAAAGCTGGAGTACTTATTTTTTTAAACATAAAAATTTTACCAATTACATATATATATACATATTACGAGAGGTATTAAACTAGATACGCCATATAAAATTATATTAATGGTCTTTTTTATCGCTCACGATAGTCAAGCGCGACATAAGTAATATTGTATGCAATAATACATTTTTTCGATTATGAAATTAATTACCTGTTTGGTTGTTTTTTTTAAAGTTTGTGTAATAATCATTGAATGAGAAAATGATGTACAAAAATTATTTTTAATGCATTATCGAAGGTCATCTTATGGATCATAGAAAACTGACAGTCAGAAACGATTAACAGCAGGAGGATTTTTTTTAAAATTAATTACTTAATAATTAATTTTTCTTTGCTCAGAAGCCCCTTTTTGCTTTACGTATAATATTCTATATATTTAGACTTCATCCCTATGTATGAAAGTTTTCTTCAACATATTTTATTGTTAGCAATAAAATACAATAATATAATATAAGGAATCTTCACGGATTTTAAATATTTTCTATGTTTTTTTTTTAAAAATATATTTTCATATTATTTTTATCACTGGTACCTATTCCCCAAATAAAATAAAATAAAAAAGGCACATATTTATCGACACAAATTACTCGTGGCGTAACATCACAAAGTGGTAACTAATCTCCTCAAGTCGTCGTCCTGGTTTGGTCTGTCTTCCCTCAATCCAGAATTCCCATCGCTTACGAATTCTGGCCCATGTAATCCAACCACCGACCAATTAGGGTCTACCAACATCTTCCGACCAGTCCGTTCATTAGTCATTAGTCATGACCAGCCTATTCCAGTTGGGAATTTTTCTGCTTTGGATTAAGTAGACTTTCCAAAATCCTTCGTAAATGAGTATAGATAAAATACTTAATATCAAATGCAGTGAATAAAATCTACTCACACTTTCCAGGTTTGACGCAGTCACCATTTCTTTCTCGTCTGATAAATCCAGGCTTACATTCGCATCTCGGGATACACTTTCTGTCTTCGGGAGCTCTAGCGCAATCATAAACCCTGCCTTCAAAATTATCATCGCAAGTCTCCTCCGGTGGGCAATATATAGGGCACAAATTGTAAACCTGATTTATTGGACATGTCTTTGCTAAAAATGTAGTAAATAATATTAAGTACAATAAAAAAATATAAATATTAAAGCAATAGATATTCATTTTTGTAATAATATTATGTATTAGTAATTTAAGATGTATTTGTAAGTATGTCGTGTATATAGAATTGTTAGTAATACATTCTCTTCACTAAAATTATGCTTTATAAGTATAAAAATGTGCACATCCTACATTAGTAAACAACCTACTTTCTATTACTTAGTTAGTACCGATTAGTATAAATAAGGGTGAAAATTGAATTTGAAATTGAAGATATTATCGAGAGGGCGAGATAATATTGACTCTAAAGAACATTTATTATTATTTTTTCGATATTATGTCGAGTCCCTCTATAAATAATAGTCAGTTCACAATATAAAATGACTAATTTAGTGACATAGGCGTTATCCAGATGGTGCGATTTGACTCGCGCGTATTCCTGGTACATGTGACCTCATTGAGCCGTCCACATGTAATCGCTGCGTATCACTTATCGTGCGCGGTAGAGGTATGGGTGACCTTATTGAGGTGTTCATATGCACTCACGGTGTGACACGCGTCATCTGGACAAGCTCATAACAATACAAATACGGTAGACAAATAGATACAAACACTGCTTTTAGTGCGCAAGATATGTGTGGGGATAATTTTAATACTGTAATATGTTAACAGTAACTCAGTAAGATAGTTCCAAGCAGATCACAGTAAAGAGCAGAAAATATGCCAATCGAGACAAGCCGATACAGCAGGTGTCTTGCCGTAACATTATCGAAAATATTTTTTCCCATATCGTGGTTTAATATAGATGACAATGCTTTTTATATTAGGTATGAATATATTATATATTGCGTGCTAAGTTATAAAATACGTGCATTCAAAGAAAGTGCGATGAGTACAAAATATGCATTTTAACTAAATATTTCAGAAGGGTGGAAGTTTGAATTTTTATGTTCTTAAAATCACTTACGACAATTTTAAGGGCGAATGCACTTTCCTTTACTGTCTTCCAAGTAGCCGCGCTTACATTGACACGGAGGTGATCTACAATTACGTGTGCACCTAGTTGGTGTAGAATTTTTATTTTCACAAGTTATGGGGCAAGACGTCGCACATTTGACGAAAACCGCGTTTGGGTCGCCGTTACAAGACCCAGCTTTTCATGAAATAAATTCACTAGACATACAAATTCTCAAAGCTGCGTAAAACTTTATTACCGGAAAGCTTTGAGAAATTATAAAATATTCTAATAATTACTTCAAGAAAATATATTACTTACTTTGAAACAAATAACCGTAATATGTTTTCTTTTTCGTTATGAGAAAAATGAATTAGTCAAAATAAAACATACAATATACTTAATACTCAATGAATACAATTTAATAACTACGAGTATGTTGCAGATATACCAATAAAAAGTTAACCTCGACTTAGAAATTTAGGGAAGAAGACCACTAACCCGTCGATTATATTTTTAACTCCTTCTAAGTTACCGATTTTGGCAGCATAAGTTGGGCGTCTAAATTTTAAACTTGCGCACATAAAATATGACTACACATTACGCTCGTAGACTTCATCCGTTCAGTAAAATATTGTATCGTAAGCCGTAATTCCCAAACTTTTTTGGTCGGAGAAACCCGTGGAATATTTATAAGCTGTGAGGTTCACCAGGGGTAATAAAAATGACAAAAAATTATCTTTGCATCTGTCTTAGAGCATCTCATGACATTGATTAGAACAATAAAACGTTTTTTTTTCAAAATGAATCAAAACCAATAATTATACCTCATTCACCTCTCATCTAACCAACATGTATTTTACTTATGTAAATAGATAAGTACTTAAAAGTCATATTTTCCCCAACTTTTTGGATAACCCTGGCACCAGTTCACGAAGCCCCGGTAGGGAACTACTGTCCTAGGTGGACGAAACCGACCGGGATTGGTATTAGGTAAGTTACGAGTATATTGATTAAGACAGTAGGTACCTACTATTATTTTTTTTTAATTTTAATTCTAATCTTCATTTTTTAAATTTAATACTCGTACCTATATTAAAATCATTTATTTCGATGGTGATTACTGTTTTGTAAAGGAGATTTGTACATACTATAACATTATGTTATAACGTTATGCATGTTGGACGCATTTCAATGCACCGATAGGTTTTAGCACGTATTCTTTTATCGAAGTAAAATCGTATTAGATAATAATATTTGTATTTAATTATACCTATATATTGAAATATTTTATTTCTTCTTCTGTCGTGTAGGTATTGCATATTATAAAAAATATAATATAAAAATAAACACAAGTGTTATAGAAAAGGTTGGTTTATTGAAATGTATTCATTTAATATATAAACACAATACTCTTATTTTAGATTTTTTTTCGTAAAATAATTGTGACTCGTTTTTTCGTGTGGACCAGTGTTATCTTAAACTAGCATATCGGAAATCATAACACTATATTAATTATAATTCGTTGTATGTATGTTGGTATGTATATTTATATAAACGGACAATACAACAACAAAGCACACGTAAAATATGTTTGCAGTTTACTTACGAGGACACTGTTTAATTGGAATGCAAACATTTTTGATATCGCGAGCATATCCATCGATACAATAACATTTTTCGTTGCAAACAATATTTACAATAGGACATGTCTGTCCTAGTGTTTCGCATGTTGTGTCACAGGCAGAGCCACAATTGAAGAATTCGTTTGCGCCACATTTTGCTGAAAGAAAACATCAATCACAACTGTTATTTTTCACAATAATAACCGAGGAAATTTTATAAAATTATATTAATTCGTAAAAAGTTTCATAGATTCTATTTTATTTTTTCAGTATTTTACAAACATATTATCTAAGCCTCGAAACAAAAAAAAATATTGAAAATACAATGTGTGAAACTGCGGACCACTGAAAATAGGTAAAATGTTTTACGGACCGCTATATAGTAACATTATTATAATACCGTATAATTGCGGTTGATTTTGTCACGTAAAACCATTAATCTATATTAAGAACAAAAACACAATTCACAAACAGCAGGTGCATGGGTTTTGAATATTTTATTTGAATTTTAAGCATAGGCATTTGGAAAATTTCTGCGGACTATCAGTGGTCCACAGACCTCCGTTTGAGAAACACTTACACATTACACTTATTTTTCCCAAAATGTTATTAATTTGTTCTTTAAATTTATATGTACCCCGTTTACATTTGCATGGATTTACAGCTGACAGCACATATTATCGCGACCATAAAAAGAAAAGCAAGTTGCAAAATTGTATGCATGAATCAAAAAAGTTCGGAGGCGTCTGAATTTTCATGCAACAGTTGGAATTTTTTCGATCTTCGTCTGCGCAGAAAGACGATAGTGGTGAACCTGCCGGCAAAAAAATGAACTACGCCGCGGAGAGATTCATTTTGAGGTTAACCGGTTTTTACAACATGTCAAATAGTATAGAAAATAATAAATACAATTATAAAATAAAATACATAGTAAATAAAATGACAACATCGCGTCTTGCTTCCTCTTGAAGAATGACATTAGAGAGACTGTCAGTACTTTTACGTGTAAACAGTTATTGACACGATAGTTTAAAATACACACTATTGCTACCAGAAAATCAATGCACGTGTACAGGCGCTGTATTGCTATGGCAAATAAATTTAAATTTCATATTTGTGTTACTTACGACATTCTTCTGGCAAAATGCACTTATTACGAATATTTCTGACATATCCTGTCTTGCAGCGGCAACCCCCCTCTTTTAAGCAGTACTGAGGGCAAAGCCGGGGACCTAAATCTTTATTATTGCAAGTCACAGGGCATGTATCGCCACATATTGCATGCTCTGCATTTGGGTCTCCACCACAGGAAACAGCTGATTCGAGGCAGGAGAAGGAAAACAAAATTAAAAAAAAAATAATAATATAATAATTAATTAATGTTTAAGTATAGGTATTAACTTCGTATAATTTCACTTTACGACGGTACATTTAACATTATAATTGATTTGAGATTTATACTTTTCCATTTGAGTAATTTTTTACGACCCGGGTTTTGCCTTTTGGCATCTTCAGGCAAAAACCTTATTTGCTAGGTAAAGGATCTGTTATAAAAACTTTTTTTTTTCAATATTTAAAGTGTTTGTAAAATCCGTAGTAAATACCTTATATACTATTAATACAAAAAGGTTTCTTACAGTGGTTACAAGTATTATTATTATTGCTAAAAAGTGTAACAATTTTTTTTCTTTCTATAACTTAGGTAGGTATATTAAAATAAGATCCAATGAATGTTGTGAGAGTAACAATGTGTTCATTTAATAATTCATTTACTGTATTATTAGCAAAACGCGAATATAATATCACAATTTAAATGTATAGTAATATTATTAAACATAAACATACTGCTGGCGATTTTTAGTGGACTGTAGGAAGAGGATGATTTGGATGCTGGAGGGGGAAGGGTTATACAGGGATTCAATCCAGGCACTAACATCCGGCTCCGTGTCTCCATACTCACACAACTAGTACGAACACTCTCACGGTTACACACTGTACTTGTGACGGATGGTTAGGTAATGAGTTTATTATTGTTTATGAATTACGGTGATTGACGTGGCATTGGGCGAACCGTAAATCGTAATTTATTGAATTACTTCTTTGATGAGTCTAACTAGTGCAAGTCTTGAATCTTTGATGGTCTGAAGATAACTGCCTGTCTTTTATTTATTAATGTGTCTGATACTACAGTGCCTGGATGGCATCAATACTTATGGAAGTAGGTAGGGAATCTGTATGGAATTTGTATGGAACGCTACCGTAATTAGTCCAATACATACATTATTCGGAAACACATCAAAAACGTGCCTATTAGAAAAAAATGGTGCTTCTGAGGTGTTTCGGAAGTATATTCTATAAAAAATGACATTATTAAATCATGTAAATTATTCTTTGGATAAAAAAAATGTTAATATGATTAGTAAGTACTGGCATTAACTCATTGAATAGGCATTAATTGATAGATTAATCAATGTACATACCACATTCTCCCTTGGGAATACACAATCCTTCACTATTTCTGAGGTAACCGTCTTCGCATACGCATTTTGGACGACAGACAGCATCAGCAGAATCAACTTCGCAACTTTGGCCACCGTCACACGTCTGATCGCGGCAATTGTTAGGACACGAATCATATACTTCGTGTTCATTGCATTTATATGGTTGAGCTAATAAAATAAAACATAATAATATTATGTACTTACATATTCATGCGTTATATTATATTATATCGGCTAATGATTCAAAAATATCTGTAAAATGACAGGATTTCGAAGATGAAAAAAATAGTATTTAACAGTGCACCAAATTATTTGCGAACGAGATTGTCAATATCAGTGTCGTATTTAAGGTATGACGAAGGAGAGAATATGAAGTCAATATTAGTAGGTACCTAAAATAAATAATGATACATCAACACTATTATGCGTTTAGGGGTGTTTAAAAATTATCGGTACTTTTTGACCGATACTTTGGTACAATATCGATTTTTTTCCGATACCGTAGCCAGTATTGATATTTTATTAATTTGAGTACCTACCATACATACCTAACAGTATATATTCTAAATAAGAATATTTAAATACGAAGACTAAAAATGTTAATAAGATTAGAAATAAAAATTATGGTACTATAATATATTGTAAACCACAAGTTGACAACATCATAAAAAATGGTTAATTGCACGGCTCACCCATCAGGTATTGGAAATCATTATTAAAATTAAACTGCAGTCTGCCCAACAACGCATTTAAATGAATATTTTTATTATGAAATTTATAATAATTTTATAAGTGGCTAACTTTTTCTCTGTATGTACACAGCTTCACATCAAGAGCTCTCATTGCTGTACATAGTCAACATTTAAAAAAAATCATACATTATAAAACTACTATGGATTTTAGAGAATGTCTCCGTATAATAAAACAGGTGTATCTAACGCATTGGTCGCACCATGTGAATTGAGTCGTGAAAATGTAAATCGCATATTCGATAACTTACTGGGCTACTTTTATATTTTTAATCAGCTTACGCGAAAGTCGTTTTCAAATAATTAATAAAAATTATTAAAAATTAAATAATTAATAATTAATTAAAAATTAAATAATTAGGAAGCTTGCAAGACCTCGAGGTATCAATTGATTCGTATCGAATCACTCACAGCCAGTCGTAGGAGTAAGAGAAGAAGATTATGTCAATTCCGTGCTTTAAACTGAAACGTATAAGTATAACATTTTCCCTGAGCATTGCGCAGTAAGTTAATTATACAGAAGGAGAATTTAGTTGGGTGTGATAAGTGCCCAAAAGAAAATCAAAACTTATCATTTTCATAACAAATGGAAAATTGACTATTACTTTGTACTATTGAAATACCCACCTTTGTTACCCACTCACTATTGAAATAAAACCTCGATACCTTGTATATTAATTATATCCAAATATAATGCGTTCGTTCAAGTATAAAAGTTTCAATGAAAGATTGTAGTGGATCACTACTAACTAGTTCTAATATTGATTGATGACATTGATTATTAATACATTGAAGTAGGACATGCCTGATATATCAAATAGTAAGGTTAGTGTAAAAATCTGTTAATCTTACGACATTTGGAGATATGTCCGCATTCGCCATTTTCATCACGTTTATAATTGAGAACGCATTTGCATTGTGGTTTGCACTGAGTAGGATCAACGACAGCACATTTGAAGAGTTTTCCAATAGAATCACATGTTTCCGGTGGACAAGAATTTGGACATGCCACCTTTTCTTCATTCTCTGGACAATCTAATAAGAGATGACAACAGATTTTTATTAATACACTAGACTCGGCTAGATGCTGAATTCTCACACAAGGGATTCCGGGTTTGATCCCGGTGATTTCACAATATACATAATATTAATACTAAACCTACACCACCCTACAAAAATACCCCATAAAATTCCTAAATTCCCATTTGAAAACTTAAACATGAAAAGTAGCGTCAAAATATAAGTAATAATAAAGTTTTGTCTCCGCGCCTCTTGCTTATCCAGAAAAAAATACATTTGGTACTTAGTGCTAGTCGTCGAAGCCGTCAGCATCCTTGTTGCAATGTAGATTAATTAATTTTTCAACCAAATTATGTTGTATATGGCACTTTTTAAGTAGGCTCATTTGAAGAATAATATTTCAAAAATATATGTAAATTTAAACATAATAATATACAATGAGTATTTATTGTTTTTATATTATTTTATAACATTGTGTGTTTTACACAGATTTAGTTATTCATGACCACACTCTATTATCCTACAATGTACCTACTGTTAATCGAAGGTTTAGTTAATCTTCCACTAAGGTTTACAGATCGAGAAATTTGTACACGACTATCGGATAGTTTATATAAAAATGTGCTTTCTACATCGTCTGATGACTAATTGTCAGTTATCATTATTTTAAACCGAATAAACAAAAAAAAAAATATTAACTAACCACATTCATCTGGTGATACGCAGTCTCCTTTGGAATTCCTATAAAATCCTGGCTTACAGTCGCATCCTCCATTGCACACAAGGAAATTGCAAGTTATGTTTTGTCCTAGATTAGCACAGGTTTCTCCACATGGTGACACGCAACCATTATATGCTTCATTTTTTCTCGGGCAAATTTCGTTTTCTTCGAAAAAAAAATGAGTAAGTAGGTATTACAATACTAAGTATAAGACATATAGGGATTGCAATCCTGATTTTTTTTTACATTCTCAGACTACGGTATTAGAGAGAAAAAACGGTGGTTAAGTCTAACAAATGTTTGTTATTCACTGTCTGGTAAATTACGAATTTTATAATATTAAATATTTTTACAATTCCATAAATTAAAAAAAATTATAGCTTATATACGAGGTGCCCGTTTCCTTTTAATTACACTTATTTACTCAACAAAGCCTGTATTTTTCTCAAAAATCATATAAAACTACAGTAAGTATTATGTTAAGTCTAAGGGGCCGTCCAAATATGATATCACGCTCTATGGGGTTCTGATAAAATGTGATGATTTGTGACAATGGGGGGAGGGAAGGAGTCAGAGAAAATGTGACGTCACAAAGAAAATAAAAAAATTTGAAGGACATTTAAAATGAATATAAAAAAAAGTTGACGTTAAAGGGGGGTATCAAAAATGTGACATAATATAGACAAGGGTGTAAAAGATTATATGACGAAAGGGTGGAGGGGTTAAAAATAACCAAAATCGTGTAATGTCATATATGGACGGCCCCTAAGCATAAAACTAATCCCAAAATTGAGCATGAATATAAGCCTTTTTCTTCTATATCCCTCTTGATAATAGAAATGTTAAAATATAATAATTTAACTTTTCAAAATTTATATTCAATATCTTATCATTCTTGTGCTTTAATATTGTTATTAGTTCAGAGTGATATTTTTATCCCCTTTTTGTCCCTCTGAAGTGGACGAAACCAGTCTAGATAATATTAAATAAAAGTGGAACAAGTACGTTAAAAATTTTAGTTTTATTAAATCAAACTAATTATACAACGCATTTCCACCATGAATTGGTAGTAAACACAATAAAAGACTTTAATCCGTATATTTAAATGTTATCAATGTATAACAATATAAAACTGGATATAGGTACACTATTTTATTAGATGCACTGTAAAATATGTATTGTGAAATAAATAATAATAAGTATATTAATTAAATTCAGCTAAGCATACCACAATTAGTTGGATCTATACACACTCCTTTGCTATTCCTGATAAACCCGCGCAAGCAAATGCATCCTGGGTTACAACTTGGTCTGCAAGCAACATTTGCATTGAATGATTCACAGGTCTTCTGGCAAGAATCATTTCCACATTCCGAATACTCTTCATAGGGTCCAGTGCACTGTGGCTTTACTATAGTCAACATTTGGATTATTTTCAGGTACAATAAATATAACATATTACCGGTTTTTTGCCAGATGTACGAGTATTATATGCTGACAAAAATAGTATCGAAGGAGGTTAGAAGATTACTTGATTTTAAAATCATAATAATAGATTACTTACCAGTAGCGAAAGGTGGAGGTAGGCTGTTAAGATTCGCCATAAATAGTGCACATTAAACTTTGTTAGTCATACGTATTTGTTTTTATTGAACGAAGACTATAATTTACAGATGGTATAGTTTTTAAAAATCAATTATACCCTAACTGAACTAAACTATACTTAATAGTTTTGGTATATTTTGGGCCATACGACAAAATTGTGCACACTTTTTCATTAATATATTAATTATTTTCGTTGGATAATGAATACTATTACACATATTGTTGGTTCATTTTTTTGAATTCATTAAGCTCTGCCTAATTATAATCGATAAAAATTAAAATCATTTTACCTATAAAATATTCAAAGTTGTATATGATTTAATTACATAATTTTAGGTAATATATAGATAGACGGGTGCTTTGTTAATATTATGTATTACGGCTTAGTTTTAGCAGTGTTTAATTGAGTTTAAAAAACTGATAAACACTATCTGTATATTCAATATTGTAATCTTATTTCAATGAAAACAAATACGTATGACTGACAAAGTTTAGTGTATACTATTTATGGCGGATCTTAATAGCCCACCTCCACCCTTCGCCACTGTTACTTACAGTAATTTACAAAACTTCGTCTCCGTTCGTTATGTCATGATAATATTTTGTAATGTGCTAATTATGAGAATATTTTAGTAAACCGGTATGAGAAGTATTTAAAACAATTAATGACATAATAATATATTATTAACCACCTCTTAGGATTGGCCTTATCCTTATCAAACCTTATCTCACGACACCAATATGTGCGTCCTTGATGCAATGAATATTACAAAACATAAAAAATTAACACAAAATCATACTATAAGGTACGTGCATTTGTTAATAAGATAATAGTGAGCAATATGATTTATTTTTTAAATCTACTCTCACATAATTTTGTAAACGGTATGCAATAGAAATGGTAAATATCTATATTTTATATGATGTAAATATATATAAACTATTAAAATAATTTATTAAAATATGTATCAAAAGAACTATTTACATTTTTTTAAATTAAAGCATTCACAACTTACCCGAAACCTTCAAGCAAGCTATTGAAATAGCGATACCCTAGTTATATAAGGAAATAACTAAAACAATTAAAGTTTTGTGATAATATTGCTATTTGATTTTTTCGTTGTTAAAAAAATGCAATATTTAATACAATCATTAATAATCTTTCTGTGATCAATTGTTAGTTTAATTCTATGTGAAAAGATCTTGGTTGATTCTATTCTGGTGACTTATAAATTTTCATTTATCAGATTGCCAGATTATATGTATTAGAAATTTTCCTCTCAAAATGAAAAAATGTAAATGTAAAAATTGTGAAAAATAATCAAACATATTTTTTTAGTTGTATCCATATTGAACCATGGTAGCGATATACCTACACTAAATAATTATTCCGCGGAAAACCAAAAATAATTTCAGTATTCAAATATTCACAAAACTCGATTAAGAGTAATTTTTAATTACCACACTGTTTCTCGGGAACGCATACGCCTTTGGTGTTTCTTAAGTATCCAGGCTTGCAAATGCATCCAGGATAGCATCCAGCGACATAGCTACAGCGGGGTAGAAGATCTGGCTCTGAACAGGTATTTTGACATCCGTGGTTGTCACATTTGCTGAATATCTCATTTTCTTTACAAGTATCTAAGTAGATAGTTTAATAAGTATTATTCATTTATATCTAGATAAGTCAATTAGTTGTATATAATATATAAGTAACCTCCTGAATATTGTAGGTAGACTCTTCGTTTAAGGGCCCACATTGGTCAAAATAGAGTTTTACGGTATTTTAAAAATAATAAATGTAGTTAATTATGGTTAATTACCTACCTAAATATTAATGACAACTAAACGTATATATTTAAAATAAAAAAGCATTCATATAAAAGGGCGGAGAAACTAGTAAAACTATATTGAAGGGAAAAGATAATAATAAGTACTTAATGTTTCCAGAATTTATTTGACAGGAGAAAATAAATAAACTGATAGTCTTGGCAACGGAATAACAAATTTTATTATGACAACTGAAATTATTTTTATACGGCCAGTTGGGCGTATTATTTTTAATTTAGCTTAAATAATTGAATATCAGTGTTTATAGTTATTAAAAAATATATATTAATTTTATAAAGTATACCCAATATTTTAAATGAATGTTAAATATCTACTATATTGTTAATAAATGGATTTTCATTGCAATGCGATAGAATGAGAAAAATTTCTATCGTATTAGCAACGTTAAAAAGATTTGAGATGGTTTTTTACTCTACCAAAACATAGTTATAACTTGACTTAAAAAAACGTACTTTTTGAACGTTTAAGATGGGATCCTGAATAATTTAACCATACAAATAACTTTTTTTCATACGTCTTAGACATACATTACGAATAGTTAGTTTTATAAAAAATCATTGCATATTTCTGTAATTACTTATAATGAATAAATATGTAATCTATGTTTGTTATTATAAATGATATCGATCTTGCTAAGCCAAACGGGCGTAAATAACAATTTTGAACATCACGGGAGATCAATTTGAAAAAAAAAAATTATCGGTGTCGTCATAATATTATAAATAATTGCAAGATAAAAAGAACTTTTTATATACAACGTTTTAAATTTTCTGTTGAATCATATAAACTTGACTTGACTAGCTTAAACGACCAAAAAATTTTGTACTTGATAGAAATAATACTGAAATGTCATTTTGACACTCATATTCATTTCCATAGTAACGCACGTTTATATGATAATTTTCTAGCAACCAATAATAGTGGATTGGATTACGCATTTATTCCGAAATAACTTTTCATACAATACAGAATTAACTGAAAATGAATTTAATTCTACTTAATGATGGCTAAAAGTATTAAAAAATGCATTTGCATCGTGTTTTGATATATTCTAAAAGTTTCAAACGTCTTAGCTAGTCGGAAAGTTAATTAAAAATCGATTGCAAGATTTGTACCGGACAAATAAAAATACGACCTAATAAAAACGTTGTAATATACTATATTCTTCATTAATTATTACTTGTTGATAAGTTTGAAGATGACGTTGGTATTGAAAGAAACGTATCGGTATCAAATGATACTTGTCCGCAAGGGATTTACTACAGAAAAAAATCACAAAAAATCAGTATCACGATGGAAGTATCGGTAAGTATAGAAACTTTATTGGCGTCCCTACTTACGCCCTTTTTGGTATGACATCCTCGATATATAGGTATGTACTTATCGCATTATTTAGTAAATATAATATTGTTTTTTTAACAAAATAATTAATATATATAATATATAATGTATGTATCTGTTTCCTAAAGAGATAGTCGTATAATTCATTATGCGTCATGAATAAATGAATGAGCAATGAACATGATAGGTAAGGATATTTAATTTATTAATAATTGCATATATATTGATGAATGAAATAAAGCCGTTTTGGAAAAGCAGGTGCTTATAGGTAGAAGCTATGAATTACCGCATTTTTCTGGAATTACGCAAACATTCTTGGAATTCTTAAGATACCCGTCAGCGCAAATGCATCCAGACTGACAGGCTGGTTTACAAATTGGTGCAACGTTTGGATTAGCACAAGTATTTTGGCATGCATTATTACCACACTGGGAATAAACTTCATATAAACCGCATTCTAAAATAGTTACATAGAAAAGAAATGTTAATGAATATTAATTATAGACAACAGGAAAGCCAAGGGAGAGATATGAGGCATGTTATAAATCGTGCTTGATTGTGCCTTTATAATATAGTCATTTGCAATTGATTATGAAATGTTTATTTATACAAATAAAATAGTTGTTTTGTACAGAAAATAGTCTTTTTTGCTATGGAGACTATTAAAATTCCAAGAAAATAAATGTAAACGTTTTTAAGCCAACCCTTTACGTGTTTTTTATATGATTTTAACGATCTAAAAAGTGATTATATATATCTTATTATTATATAAATTGTAAATGTAATTTCTGACAATTTAATAATTAATTGCAAACGTCGACCAATTTACAATTTTATTGAAAAATGTATTACTCACTCACAACATTATTGAATACTATTTATAATCAGTACATTTGCTATAACAAAACGATTATTATGAATTTACAGCAGTAATACCAGTAGATTTAAAAAAAATGTATTCTTGAATGGACAGAATCAAAATCAAAGAAATTATAAAAACCCTGTTGATAAAATATTTTTGTTTGTCTGAGATTATTTTTCAATCTGGTATACTTTCTATTATTATGTATATTTAATTTCTCACTGTATTTAGTAGTGTTAACTATTGATTCTGACAAACAACTATATCATATAATAATTTTTGTAACCTCACCAATGTATAAGTATAATATTATATTTAAATAATTAAAAAAAATACTTACTTATTGGTGGTTTACTAGTTAGTGACAATGCTAGTAATTGTTCCACAAGCAGAAAAATCACCGCGAACGACAAAACAGCTCTCATCTCGATGATATTATGTTGCAGTACTAGCCAACAACAATACTTTTATTATTGTACTATCCGCACGTATTGGTCAAAACTGGTTGACCTCACACAAAAATTGCTGGGAATCCCGTACTACGCGGACAAACGGAGTCGTTTATGTCAGCTGTTTGCTTGAAAACTGTTTTTATTATGTCATGTAGGTATACACAAAGCATACAAAAAATATAAATATATATACGCTCTTGCTCGTTTTCACTGACGCTAATCGAAGAGAGCGACACATGATCTGAATTATTTTTTTATTAAAACAACGTTTTTATAGTGACTAACGGTAATATTATCGTGGTGTTTAATTGTAATTTAACGAATTATTGTTGATTACATTATTGTCTGCCAAGAACATTTGCATATATAAAGTTGACATGTTGCCTCATAAGAGACCTGTAAACATGGAGAATGATAAAATAATGAAATGGATGAGCAGCTTCTTCAAACTATTATGAAATTCTATAAAGTTTTATCAAGCAATACATTTTTAGCATTTGATTAGTATTAATATTCAGTCACTTCAAAACTCTAAGAATAATTATCAGGTTTGTACTACTTTTATATAAATAACCCACTAGACTACAATCTTATTAATCTGTTTTGTGGTTGCATTATATGCATTCGGTTGATCATGAATCGCCATCATCCTGCCTAAGCCAAGGTCGACTATATTAAGGCCGTGGTGCTGAATTCCGAATTACGATAGTAGTGCTAGTTATTGATTATCTTCGAATACAATTCAGTATTCTGTTCGCAATAAATAAAGATTTTTGATTGCATATTTCGTTAAAGTTATAACAATTTTATCGTAACTTTCTACAAAAAAATAGTATAACTAATAACTAGCACTATTATCGAAATATAAAGATTCGTTTCACGGCCTACATGTAGTGGTCCTTTTGCCTAAATGTTAATTTTTTACAAATACATTTTCAATAATGGCGAAAACAGTATTATTTTCTGGTACCCTTAAATTTCTGGTAAAAATATATTTATTACGCAGAATAGAAAATTTGTGTAAACATATGATTTATTTATAAAAACTACGAGAAAATATCATTATATGACTGCAACTTAAAAGAAATTAATAATAACTGAAAACATATGGTGTAACATTATTTTATTTACATTATCATAATTATTATACAGGTGTTTTATTAAATGTTTACACAGACAATATAGTAAATATTTATAGAATATTCATTTAAATAAGAAAATTATTGATAACAAAAATAATTCAACTATACATAAAAATAAATTTTATTTAGGTAATATAAATATTTGCATATTCCATAAATAATGCGATATTTTAAGAATGTTTGAAAGGATTTTTTTTAAAACTGGTTTTTTAGAGTTTAATCCAAGTTATATTTTTCATTATTGCTTAAGATTTTTTCTCATATTGCCCTTAAATTTTCAGTTCTTTAGCGATATGACTCTCTAGGTTCTGAGCTGAAAAAAGAAATTAAGATCCCTTTTGACACCACCTTCTATATCAGATTTGGCGAACCTTTTATGAACGCGTGCCAAAATTTTCCAAATATTATTTTTCGACTGTGACGTGCCGAGCAATTTTTCATAGGGTAAAAACAAAAAAATGGTTTTTAAAAATCATATTTAAAAGTACAATTTAGTTCTTGAGATTCTATATTTCACCGTGTTTCTTTCAAGCCGAAGGTATATGTATCTATTATTCTTTGAATATTTTTTTCTTTGTTTTCAAAATCATCAACGAGGTCGTGGGAAAATTTTATATTCACCATCACTCAACGGTTTTCCATTTTTAGCGATTATGTTTGAGGCTAATTATCAAGCTGTTAAATTTGAATGACTGCAGATAAATTTTATTAGGTTTTTTCATCGAATATTTTTATTTTTAATTGCACGATCAATAAAAACTATATGTTCGTTCTTGATTTTTTCAAGGAGTGATTTATGGTTTGTCTCATAATACTGTTTTACTGACGAGGTTCTGCATACAACTGTCCCAAAATATAAAATAGGTACTGCTTTATTGCCTTCGTTAATCATGCTATATTCTTCAGTCCACCAATATTGAAAGTCTCTGCTGCTTGATTCTAATATTTTTTTTATTTCTACTATTCATGCTAAATAAGATTTATTAAATTAAATAAAATGCATTTACTTTTCTTCACTGGCAAAGTATCACTAGGTACAGCAAACATAAGTTGAATCTAATAATTATTGTAACCAATAACAAACATAACCTTCAATGAAACCAAAAATTTTTGGCTACACTGACTGACATTTAATGTAAACTTTTGCTGTTCATCTGAGAACATTTTTCATCAAAACACTTGCTGAAGTATTTTACCGCGCCTAAGAAAGCCAATGTTATTATACATTGTTAATCCATTGTACAACGAATTTCCCTCATTTAATAATGATTCAAATCAAATTTTGTTTAAAACTTGCGCAGCAATATAGTTAACCGTCTTCGTTATAAATATTTATTTGTAAAACAATTAAAAAAATGTATTTTTTTCTCTTCAAAATAAAACATTCGCGTGCCATGCAAAATCATCAGGCATAGGTTCGCCATCCCTATTATATACCTTACTTACGTGATGGTGAGTTTAGGTGGACGTTGTTTAATAAGGTTTTAAGATGGGGCTTTTTTAGGTCAACCGCTGTGTTCCCACGTACTTTTTTTCTTATTAATTATTGACACTTATTTTCTTTGTTTGTTTGTTTGTAATTTATCATGTTCATTATAATATTATGTAAAATAAATAAATTTAACTTTGAAAAACCGTTTTCCATTATTGACTATGAATAGTAGACTGGGAAAGAGATGATAATCTTATGGTGTTATTTCAGAAGAATTAGGTGAATGTATCCTGGCTTTCCGTTTAAACTATCGTAGTTTTTGCAGGGTCTTCTGTGTGGTATGGGGTTTGGAAGAACACTGGCGCTACATACCATTTAGGTCCATGGCTGACTGCACAACCATCCTATATGCATCTATATCCCTAGTTATACCTCTCCAGTTGATTACACTCTACATATCTATTTACACTATCCACTCATCTCCTACGGGGGTGATAATGATGGTTTAAAAAAAATCATTATTCCAAAAAAATTAATGCCTGCCAAAAGTGAATCAATGTTATGTATTCCTAGTCACGATACGGATTAACAAGTGATTAGCGGCTGGCAAAATATTGAGTATTGATAGATTAAAACATCTGTGGGTAAACATCACGGAAAGTCATCTTCGCAAAGAGAGCTCGATAGCCAAATGGGAATGGCTCGCGCAAAAAACAACTCGATCCTGAATGTCCTGGAGTCACTGGAGGTTCACGGAGCTTCAAAAACAGTTTGCTTGCGGCAAATATCAGATAGACGATGGTATGACTTTAAGAGAGAGATGAATATAATAGTGCGGCCATGCAGCCTCTCATCTAGGGAAAAAGTGACGTCAGACCTAACTCGGCCACATGCAATGCCTAGTCTCAAACGAATCTGCCATTTCTTCCAACCAATATGTGTTTGCCCTTAATCATGGAGGCTATATGCTTTACAAATGGCTACAGTCTATCAACAAAATAAATCTGTTTGAAGCCTCTTCGTGAGGTGATATAAATAATTTATTGCAATATACATAGAAACAGCAGTTCATAAAGATAATAGTACTATAAAAATTTACCATTTCGTGAATCCAACTATAATTATTAGTGTACGTGGTATTTTTTGAATAGTCTCGCACGTGTATTCAACTGTATTGATAAGTATGTATGCATGGAAAAGTCGTAAAAAATATTATGTCAACACAAAATTACTATTTTGTTTAAATGGCATTAATAATAATATTCTATTTTAAATTAGTAAATTAAATTAGGAAAATTGAATGTATAACGGAAATAATAAACAATTAGATTTTTTCATAATGTAATGTTTTGTTTATTTAATTATATAATTACATCAACAAATTAAGGAATTATGTATACGTATTTATTTTTTCAATTGCAATCAAATGCATTATTATATTATTATCATATTTTTAAAAAACCTCATTACCTATTGTTAACGTTCTAACGTTCTGCATGAGCATTTTGCATTATTATAGATTTTTTTAACCTTGTCTGAGAATATTGCACTTTATAATTTATACATATTTCCTTATCGGTGTAAAGATGTACGATTTTTTAAAAAATAAGATAAACATAATGTATTCATAACAGAGTATTAAGAAACTTAAAGAGAACATAATTACTTAGGGATTACTATAAGTGGAATAATATGTACTTACTCTACTTACTTATGGGTTACGTAAAAAAATATTGCAAATAAAAGTATGCTACTGCAACAAAAATATACGTTTTTTATTAAATAAGGAAAATACTATATTTATATATTTTAAAAAAACTAGCTCACATATTACCAAGAATTCATCGGTATGATAAAGCCAAACTAATATAGGTATTATAAATTTATTTAAGTACTCAAAAAATATTTACATCTATGTATAAACTTCTTTCCGCTAAATCACGTGCAGAAATATTTGCATGACAGTAAAGACTGTCAAGGTTTTTTTTACCATGTCCGATTCTAAGATCCCATATATTATGTGCCCTCCAGATAGTGGAGGTTATATTAACAGACTGTTGTTTTTACTAGAAATTGATGTTAGTCACATGCTCTTCTTCATCGTATTGGGTCTTCAATAGCTACAATGTGGTGCTCCAGAAGTTGGCGAAGGCAACACCATTTTCCTCAGCTTGTAGGAGCTCGTCGAAATTGCAGCATCCTGTGCAATCATTGCATGAAAATGGGTGTTTCATGCAATGTATATACTGCACTCGCAGGTTTGGTCATCGGAGAATCTCCATTTCACCATGTTGTCTCGGGTACGCCCTACAATGGTTCTCAGTCTGTTTAGGGCTTTCCATGTACGGTACCTGAGACTAGCTACGGGTGGACGATGCTCTGCTGGCTTTACCCAATATTCGAGACCCTCAGAGGTTAGGCTCGCCTCCCATCTGGACAGTCGATCTTCTTCAGTTGGGACGGTCAGAAATATGATTGTCGCCATAAAGCTTTTTTCTGGATGTTAGCGTTGTTTTACGGAATGGTTCGAGCTGAGTGCCATTGATAAGGATCTCTTTTTGGCCCGCAAAGCAGTTGAACATGACTTTCGTCTTTGTTACATTTATTTTAATGCCTACTGTGTTGCTTACTTCAGTGAGTTCCTGCATTCTGCTTTCGAAGTCTTCTGAGTTTTGCGAGAAAATTACTGTCATCGGCAAAGCGCAGATGACTCCGTTTGTGGGATTCCCTTTATCATTCCAGCCAAGTTACCTGAATAAGTGTTCAAAGGAAGGTTAAGGACAGTATATTATGTTTTATTTAAATTATTGCAATGTCACTACCGTTAAAGTGAAAAAAAAATATAAAATGCTTATTACGTAATTTTTACATAATTTATTAAAGATAATTCATTAAAGAAAAAATACTATGTACTATTTTGTAGATGAAATGTATTTTACAATAATAATAAAATATTTTTATGCATGTCACATGCATTTTAAAAGATGTAATAAAGATAGTTTTTAGCGTGTACCAATTATTTTTTTATTCAAGGAAAATCCTTTTTGATTATAGTAATTATATAATAATACGCATGTAAATAGACATAGGTACCCATCGAAATATTTTCTAGCTTCTTTCATCACATCCTCAGATTCTTCTTCTTCTTTCTCGGCACTACATCCCGGGGCGGGATTTGGCCTCCTCTACAATTGTCCTCCACACGCTTCTTTCCCTGGCTGCTCCTCTCCAGTCTCCAGCCCTCCCCATCTTTCTCCAGTTCTCTTTGATACAGTCAGCCCACCTCTTATTTGGTCTGCCCCTAGGCCGTTTCCACTGTGGGATCCACTTGGTCATGATTTTTGGCGTCCTGTGCTCAGGCATTCTCTCAACGTGTCCAGCCCACCTTAGTCTTTGGGATCGACAGAATTTCATAACCGTTTCATGTTTTATTAATTCTTCTAACTCGTGGTTCATTTTTATTCTGTAACTTCCATTGTCCAATGTGGGCCCGAAAATTCTCCTGAGGATCTTTCTTTCGAATATGGCCAGTTTATGTTCTTTCCTTTGAGTGAGGCACCATGTCTCACAGCCATAGATAGCTACTGGTCAAATAACTGTTTTGTAGATAAGCAGTTTGCTATTCTTGCTTAGGATTTTCGAACTCAGTAGACCCTTACAGGCGTAGAAGCACTTATTAGCAGCTATGAGTCGTATGCTCACCTCTTCTGTTGTTTTATTGAGTTTTTTTGCTATTCTTGCTTAGGATTTTCGAACTCAGTAGACTCTTACAGGCGTATAAGCACTTATTAGCAGCTATGAGTCGTATGTTCACCTCTTCTGTTGTTTTATTGAGTATATATGACATCCTCAAATTACATAATATTATTCCATATAACTAGCACTCTTTAAATGCAGTTCATTAGAACATAAAAAATAAACTCAATACAGTGTTGAAAATATTGGTTTATTAAAAATATGTTAAGTAATGCAATACACACGCATATTCTTATTGCAGAGTTTTTTTTATAATAAAATGAGAATTTATGAGTGCCAGTTTACCTTATACCTTCTAATATATAAGTAATCATATTACTATGTTAATTGTAATTTATTGTTTATATAGGTATACTAATATTAAATAAATATTAATATATGTTTAAAAGTTTGATCTATTTGCATAATATGTTATAAACGATAGATTTTCACGGGACAATACAGCAAAATAAGAAACACGTAAAATATGTTTGCAGTTTACTTAGGAGGACACTGTTTAATTGGAATGCATATGTTATTGCTATCGCGAGCATATCCGTCGTTACAATAACACTTTTCGTTGCAAACAATATTTTTAATAGGGCATGTCTGTCCTAGTGTTTCGCATGTTGTGTCACAGGCAGAGCCACAATTGAAGAATTCGTCTGCGCCACATTTTGCTGAAAGAAAACATTAACCACAACTGTTATTTTTCACGATAATAGCTGAGGAAATTGTACAAAACAATATGTTTCATAGATGATTCTATTTTATTTTTTCAGTTTTTCCACAAGAGGGTCAGAATTCTACAAACGTATCTAGTCCTCAAAACTCAGAAAATCTCAGAAAATGCAATTTGTGAATCTAACTCAAACCTACTAGACCAGTGGTTCACTGGTCAATTGTGTCCCGCGTGACTTTTTGATGTGTCTCGCGAGATTTATTTTAAATCTGTTTTATTTTTTATGTTCTATTCTTCATATTGAATATTAAAAATTATATTTATAAATAAATATCCTCTGGTAAGAATAAATGGTCATACACTTTGATATTTATTCAACAACAATTCGATGTTGGAAATTTTTGTCATTTTGAAGCATGTCAGACTCTTTTAAATGAATCTACTGAGGCTTCCAGTATTCTGCGATCAGAAAAATACTCCAGGGTCATTCAATGTATGTTAAGATGAATTTTATAAGCACTTATTGGATTTTAAGAAACATCAAATAAATTTTACGGACCCGGACAAAAAACTTTCACTTGAGATAAATCCAAATATAGTTAAACATGAAATGGCTTCTTTATTTGGAAGTACCTATATTTGTAAAAAACATTTTCTAAAATGGACATTAAGGGGGGACATGCTCGTCGAAGGTCAAAATTGAGTTTTTATTGTATTTTCAAACCATGATCCTGGACACTCCTTAAACGTTGTAGATTATCTATTTATATAATTTTGAAGCCTTATTATCCTTTATAGTTATTTTAAACATTTGATGACTGCATGAAGTATTTTTGTTACATAAAATAGTATTCTTTTAAACCTCTCGCTCTAATGTTTTAGAATATAGTCATATTTCGGTACAGAACTGTGCAGTGGTGTTAAGATTTTTTACATTTATTAATTTTTAAACGCATTTATAAAACCATTAGTATAATTTATTACGAGATAATTTTTGTAAAATATTCACGATAAAAAAATATTTTGATAATCTCTGTGATCCCAAATTTGACAAGAATTAGGCATTTTATTATTCAAAAAATCGGCAAGATTAACACATTTGAAGATAATTCTAAAGATATTTATTATAAGCTATGTTTTTGACCATTCAAGTGTGATAAAAATCTTATGAATAATGATTGCTTTATAATAATTATTGACCTAATAATAAGGTAGTGTTTTTTTGAAATACGCCATTTCTTTTGTCATTCCCTAGTGGTTAAGCTACAACATACGGCCGTAGCCATAAAATGACAAACTATAATTAAAGTAAGGAGTAAAATTATGTTAACGCGCGTGTTTGAACATGTACCTAACCGAATTTTTTTTTATTTTTTTTAAACGGTACATGTTCAAACACGCGCGTCAATATCATTTTACTCTTTACTTTAATTATAGTTTGTCAATTTATGGCTACGGCCGTATGTTGTAGCTTAACCACTGGGGAATGACAAAAGAAATGGCGTATTTCAAAAAAACACTACCTTATTCTTAGGTCAATAATTATTATAAAGCAATCATTATTCATAAGATGTTTATCACACTTGAATGGTCAAAAACATAGCTTATAATAAATATCTTTAGAATTATCTTGAAAAGTGTTAATCTTGCCGATTTTTTGAATAATAAAATGCCTAATTCTTGTCAAATTTGGGATCACAGAGATTATCAAAATATTTTTTTATCGTGAATATTTTACAAAAATTATCTCGTAATAAATTATACTAATGGTTTTATAAATGCGTTTAAAAATTAATAAATGTAAAAAATCTTAACACCACTGCACAGTTCTGTACCGAAATATGACTATATTCTAAAACATTAGAGCGAGAGGTTTAAAAGAATACTATTTTATGTAACAAAAATACTTCATGCAGTCATCAAATGTTTAAAATAACTATAAAGGATAATAAGGCTTCAAAAGTATATAAATAGATCATCTACAACGTTTAAGGAGTGTCCAGGATCATGGTTTGAATATACAATAAAAACTCAATTTTGACCTTCGACGAGCATGTCCCCCCTTAATAAATCAAACTTAAGATCAAAACTAACATACAACCATATCGCATCTGTTTTGCGTATTCACACCACAAAATTTGAGTCTATATTACAGGACTTAGTTTCAAACAAACAATTGCATAAATCACATATTATTTTTTAGTATAGTAATAAGAGTAATAATAATGCATATTTAGTTAAAAATATAAGTTTACACAATGACATATTTTTTTTATTTTTTTGCCATATGCTTTTTTAAAAAGAGAAAATATTTACAAAAGAAAGGGCGGCCTGCAAATATTTTTTATTTCAAAATTGTCCCTTTGGCGAAAAAGTTTGTGAATCCCTGCGCATAATACGCTTAGCTTTATAGAACATTATAACAAAAAATCTTATTTATTGTATTGTATAAGTTTTGATATTGTGACTACACCGAAGCTCAATCGGATACAAATAAAGAGAATGTATTTTTTTTTCTATGAAAAATTCTGTTTATAAAATTATATAAAAATAAATTAGAACTGTGGTCCTATCCTCGAAAAAAAATTATCAACTAAATTTAAACTATGTTAAAAATATGTAATAACAAGATGTAGGAACAGATTATTCTGAATTGTAAAATATCTTTAAGTTTATAAAAGTATCTATTTTTGATTTTAATGTTTGTAAATATACCTACTAATTGATTAATAATGAAAGTATTAAAATGTTAACAATCACTAAATTGTTTTAAAATGTATATTTGATATATCACCCTATCCACCACTAGTAAAATGATATTCGCAATAGACTTCTTCAGTTTAAAAGATTTTTTTAAATCTAAAATGTAATAATATGTATGTATTTGACTACGACGATTTGAGATTAATAAAATTATAAGTTTTGTAATGCCATAGTAAATAAATTAAAATTTCATAGTTATATAACTTACGACATTCTTCCGGTACAATGCACATATTACGAATATTTCTGACATATCCAGTCTTGCAGCGGCATCCCCCGCCTTTCATGCAGTACGTAGGGCACATTACGGGACCTGCATCTTTAGTATTGCAACTCAAAGGGCATAGATCACCACACGGTATATGCTCTGCATTTGGATCTCCACCACAGATAATATCTGATTTAAGGCAGGGGAAGATAAACATAACTAAATTTATTTAATATAGATTTAATTATTTAATTAAAATTGAATAATATAACAATTAATCCATGAATACATTTACTTGGTATAATTTCACTTTCAAATAATAAAAATAAATTTTAATAGTTTATTTTCGTCTATCAAAGTAAAATTGCCGCGCCTATTATATTTTATAATAGCATTAAATGTAATATGTCAAAATATTTTTATAGTCAAACATGAATATAAATATTCATCAACCAAGATATTAAAAAATATTTTTTATAGTTAATAATAAAGTCTACTAAAAACTGTTATTATTATTCTACATGAATAATTAAAATTTACAAAAAACTACAGAGCAAGTACAAAGTACAAAAACAATTATAAAAAATAAAGATAGGTCAACATGTTAATTATAATAATAAGATTATAGAAATCTTTCGTTTTACCATTTGTTTAAACATTCTTTTTATTAAAAATGAACAGTTACATATTATTATATTAAATTGAGAATTAATACATTATTTATAGAAACAATAATTAATAAATTAACACAAAATATGTGATAAAAGGTCTTAAATTAAACGATATAAGCACATAATATAATATGTAATCCAATAAACTAATCATTAGAAATTTATTGATATTATAGTAGGTTTCCCTAAGCATATATATTATATAACATACCTTCTCCAGTCCTCTGGATACCCCAAGAGTACCTAAGTCAGTGATTACAGTACCTCTTTGGATTTATATGCTTATTTGGTGCCTTAGGTCTCTATTGATTACCTACAACTAGGCAACGAGGGCATCTAGTTGATTCTTCAAAGCGAATTTGTTGTACGTTTAATTTTTCAGTTAAATGTCTCGCAATTCCTTCACGTTAAAAAAATTGTCTTACCATGGTCACGAATATTTTTTTAAACAATTTTTCTTCTTCAAGTAACTTATGTTAAGGTAATATTCATTCAACTAATGAATGCTATGAGAGAAATACTGTATTCACATAAAACTCTTATACTATATTTTTACCGAAAATGTGAAAATAATATCACGTTTAAACGTATAAAATGTGAATAGTTATACATTATTAGAAGACACACCATAATATTATTATATTATATAAAGAATGTTACATTATTAAAAGATCTGAATTATTCGTTGAATAAAAAAAATGTTAATATGATTAGTAAGTGCTGACATTCATCGTCGTTTAATAGTCAATAATTGATAGGTAGGTACATCAATTTACATACCACATTCTTCCTGAAAAATACACACTCCTTTACTATTTCTGAAGTAACGGCCTTCGCATATACATTTCGGACGACAAACGGTATCACCATCTTCCAATTGGCAACTTTGGCTATTATACTCTTCACAAGTCTCATCGCTACAATTGTTAGGACATGGATCATATACTTCGTGTTCGTTACATGTGAATGGATGAGCTAATAAAATAAAGTATAACAATATTATTAATATATACTATATTCATCATTAACCCCTCTGGCGAAAAATAGTTGTTACTCCATCACTTGCTGATGAGTCTAAAGATGACTTTCGTGATGTCGAAAGGAGAGTATTGAAACTCGCAAATATCGGTATAAAATGGTGATTTTCTCCGTAAGGGATTTATTTCTGAAAAAAATCGCAAAATCAGTATCGCGATCGAAGTATCGGTAAAAGGTATAGAGTAGGGATTACTTTGGTTTGACATCCTCGATATATAACTAGGTACTTATCGCATTGTTTAGTAAATATGATATCGTCCTTTAACAATATGATAATTAATTTAAATTGTAACATGCATCTGTTTACTCCTAAGATACCCGTTAGCGCAAATGCATCCAGATTGACAGCCACGTTTGCAAAATGGTGCAACGTTAGGATAAGCACAAGTGTTTTGGCATGGATTATTACCAAACTGGTAATAAACTTCATATAAAGCTCATTCTAAAATAGTTAAATATAAAATATTTTTTTTTAATAAAAATATAGAGAACATGAAAGCCAAGGTAGAATAGATAAGCAAGTTAAAAAAAATACATAGATTGTGTTTCATTGTGGTTTCATAGATTCATTTGAAATTAATTAAACACTGTTTTGTTGTACAGAAAATAGGCCTTAAATACAGTTTATAGTGTGGTATGATTTTAACGATTCAAAAAATTGGATTGTTTATTTACTTAGATACCATATTATTATTGTCTCTATTCTAAATCTCCCTCCATTACATATAATAATTAATTTTATGCATGGACTAATTTACGAGTTTATTAAAAAAAATGTCAACTACTCACAAGTTTATTAAATACTTTTTTATATTCAGTATGACATAACAGAACAATACTTGTGTATCAACTCCTTTATTTCATCATAAATAATGTTTGGAATGTCTCATTTAGAATTTTTTACTATGCAACTTAGGAATTTAAATAGGTTAAAATCTCTCTTGTTAAAATATTTTTGTTTGTCTATATATATATATATATATATTATATTTAATTTGTCACTATGTTTAGGAGAGTTGTACAAACAACATATTTCATATCCTATTATTGTAACCTCACCAATGTATATATTAGATATTAAATTTAAATAAAAAAACACTTACTATTTGGTGGTTTAGTGGTTTCTAGTGATAATGCTAGTAATTGTTCCACAAGCAGAAAAATCACCGCGAACGACAAAACAGCTCTCATCTCGAAAATAATATGTTGCAGTAATAACCAAAAACAATAAATATTTAATTATCTGCACGCATTCGTCAAAACTGGTTCACCTCAGCTGGGGGATGACTGACGCTAATCTGAACTCTTTTTTTATTAACACAATGTTTATATAGTGCCTAATATTAGTATTAATGTGGTATTTTTTTCTATTCAGTGAATTGTTGATTATCTAAATATGTTCTGCCAAGAAGATTTGCATCTATAAAGTTGACATGTTACCTCAAATCATGGTTGTAAACATGTAGAATGGTAAAACAATAAATTAAATAAGCAGCGTTTTAAAACTATTGTAAAACATTATCGAGTTTTATCAACAATACATTTTTCACAGTCACTTTAGAATAATTACCCAGCTTGCACTAATTTTATAAAAATAACTCATTAGGTTACAATCCCATTAATCTGTTTTGTGGTTGCAAGGTAGTAGGTCGTAGTAGTAGGAATCGCATTCCTCCTTTTTAAACTAAGTACTATAATATTAACGCTGTGGTACGGAATTTCAAATTAAGATAGCAGTGTCGGTTATTGATTATCTTAGAATGCAATGTGGTAACCTGTTCGCAATAAATTAAGATTTTCGATTTCATGTTTCGTTCAAATTATTACCAATTTATTATCATTTTCTACAAAAAATATTATGACCAATAACCATCACTATTGTCGAAGTTTACAGTTTCGGGTGACGGCCTGACTATGTTAGGCCTTTTTGCCTAAGCATTAATTTTTCACAAAAACACTTTCAATAAAGTATAAAATAATATTATCTTCTAATATATTTTTTACGCAGACCATCATATTTTTTTTGTAAAAATACGATTTCTTTATAAAAATTAAAAAAATCGGTAGGCCATTTTCCTAAGCATTAATTTTTCACGCATACATTTTCAATAATGTAGAAAAAAATATTAATCTTAAATGTCTGGTAAAATATAATTATTACGCAGACCAATACAATTGTTTGTAAACATAAGATTTATTTAAAAAAAAAAAAAAAAAGTACGAGAAAATATCATTATATTATGACTACAACTTAGACGAAAAGAAACATTTTACAAAGCTTCCAAAGCAGTGGCGGCCGGTGATCATAAAATTAGGGAGTGCATGCAAAGACATGCATTTTCCTTTTTGTGGTATTGAAAAAAATCGGCAATAGTCTTCAGAGTGGAGGTAGGCTTATGCTTAAATATATAATTCATCTTGGGGGGGGGGTTGAGAAACGAAACGATGCTCACATTCACCGACAGCATTTATTTATTGTCAAAGTTATAAAGTCCAAGCTTCTGGATATGATAGGTATAATGCAAAAGGCATACAAACTCTTTTCGATTTTTATTGTAATAAATTTCATATGTGCCAACGTAGTTTCCACGTTTGATACTCCTAACTTCCATAAATTATAACTGATGCAAGTATTTTAGACAATATGTCATTGGTACAAAGCCGTAAACTCCTCATTTGTGTAGCTCCGATAGGTAGTACGCGGGTTATGGTCGGTTGAAGTTCACATACTGACGCAATTCGGGCATATCTTATACTCTCCTTTCGGTTATTTGCATCCCACATTCTCCGCATATACCTACGCGCTGTATCATTTTGATAAATACTATGGATCGGTGATTTTTCAACGGGATATAGTTACTATCTGTTAAAAAATTGCTAATACTTTGTACACCTCAACTCCAGAATTGCACTCCAAATGGGACTGATTTGAAAGACGTATTCAAAATGAAAAATACTTCGGTAACACGAATATTGTATTTGATAGAATAATTTATATTTCTTTTCTTCAATAATTGAAATTGGAAAATTGCTTTGTTCATCTTCTTAAAAAATATTTTATCCTCTTTTACGTTCAAAATAACGCTCATACTCCACATACCAGTGGCGAAGGCTCCATACTAAGCGATTATTTAAAGCTTACCTTCTATTTTCAAGTATTTAATTTATATAAATAAATATCAATATTGTAGGACATTGTAGGTTATAATAAAAATATTGATTGCCATCTATCGTCGTTATTTATAAGTAGAGCTTTTAATTTAGTCATGTTTCGAATCAAAAATAAATGACGGAACGTCCAACGTGAGTGCTATTTATAGAATTATTTCAACGATAATCCAAGCCGAATTTTCTACCGAAATTCAGTTGCCAACTTCATGCATGTCTGGGTTTTTGTTCGAGACTCAGAAGCGTTAACAGACAAGCTTATTCGAAATATTGAATTGTTTATTGTCTTTGCTTATCTTTAAAAGCAAATAATAAATAATAAGGATGATTAAAAAAAATAATAACTATTGTGTTCGATCACATATAATTTATAAATTGTTATTAAAAATAAATATTGTATTAATTCGCGATTATTATTTAGGTTACTTCAGTCATAGACAAACATAACATGCTATTCACAGTTTATGTCATTTTGACATGTCAAAGCGGTGGTAAAGGTTTATTTTATAATACAAAATTCATTGTGTTACTGTGAATGTGGATAAATTATCTCATATTGTACCGAAATCATTCGCCAGTGCTTTAAATATATAAGTATTTATTAAATTGTGTAGTGTCCCGGTAGAAAATGTGCGAACGATTGCATTTAAAAATTATCAAAGCTTGACCTTCCAAGGGTTCATTTAGATTTGAATACAGCAAAAAAACTTATATTAGACATTTTCACAACAATTTATAAATGATAAATATTTGTTTTTAACTGGCAGTTATACATTAAACAAACTTTTTTGTTGGCGATGCGTATTGTTTGGTAAAGAAAGTATGCGTGGAATTCTACTGCCATAAGTGATTTAAATAATTTGACAAATTCAGCGGTGAAACCTATGACCAGTGTGTCGTTGTCATTAGTGTGCACCTATTCATCAGTAGTAATATCGTAAGTATTATCTTCTTATTTCCCGTAATTTACCTGACAAGTGTGCTCTTTTTCTCTGATCTCCACAGCTTACCTCTTTCCAAAAGTCACCCTTCGCCACTGCCACATACACTATTGAAATACCTAATATTGTAGAAATTGTTACAATGTAACGCTTTTGTTAAATAACTACTTCTCTTAGAGTAGTATAAGTAGGTACGTAAAAAATTGTAGTATGTATATTATATTATGTAAAGGTTATTAATAGTTTATCAATTACTTACTTACAAGTTTACTTTGCTCTAGGCATAATAAAATTATTTAATTTTTAAAGGTAAAATAATTATAACATTGGTATTTGTATGTTGAGATTGCTACACCTAACTTAATGAACACAATATCACTCTAATCGATATTTTGATCGATTCAATATTATATGGCAAACAACGTAGCATTTACCTCATAACGTACGAAATAATAATAAAATAATTTGAAATATTACGCGGGAATCTTGTACCGACTTCAAAAGCGTTTGTGAGTTGTTATTATTCGCGCCAGTCAAACACAGCATTGTCGTGAAATGTCGTCTGCGCTCGTAAGCTCAGATTGGGAGGCACAGTGTCCCAAGTGAGGTAAATATTGCACGTTCGGAAATAAAAAAAGATCACAACTGAGCCCACATTATCGGCAGCGTGAAAAAAAATCATCGCCAGGCGGTTCGATTTCTCTCCTGCACAATTAATACTACGAAGGGCGTACCTACGCATACATGCAGGCCGCCATAAATTACGCGCATTTTATGCGTGCAGACGGGCGACAAATTAAAGATATTTTACAATAATTAATTCATACAATATGTAGGTATTTGAATAAGTACTTATTATTACATAGTTACGTAATAATTTGGGAGATCAGTGCACCTTTGCTCCTATACAAGAGCCGTCCCTGTTCCAAAGTGCTTTATTAAATGTTTACACAGACATTATAGTATATAATGTACAGAATCTTCATTTAAATACGAAAATTATTGAAAACAAAAATAATTCAATTACACATAAGAAGAGATTAATGATACTTATATAATATACCTATACTTTTAAATCATAATTCACCCTATTTAATGTTGATATAATTACCACAAGTCAATAAAAATCACATTAAAAAATGATAACCGTACAATTATTTAGTCATAAATAATTATTTATGTTAAAGCAAAAGTGCACTTACCTGCATACAGGTGCTTTAATAAATTTTTACACAGACATTATAGTGAATCTAATATATAAAAATCGATATTTGTTTGTTTGTTTGTCTGTTCGTTTTTTCGTATTTTATGCACTGCCATACCGTTCATCCGATTGAGATAAAACTTTGTCAACTTATTGCTTGCACTTGCGCGAATAGTATAGGCTATATTATCTTATATATAAAAATGAATGTCTGTCTGTCCCGTATGCGTTCCTATACCATTCATCCGACTGCGATGAAATTTTGGTAAGCGGTTGTATGCACACCTGTGAAGGTTTCTGAATTAGAAAAATTATCATCTTCTTCTTCTTCTTCATTCTATTTTCTTTTATTCGTATGATTCCTATACCATTCATCCGATTGCAACGAAACTACTTTCGTCAGTTATTGTACGGATACCCGCAAAGGTTTCTAAATTGATACAATCATGTTCTTCTTCTTTTTCTTCTATTCTATCTTCTTCCATTTGTATGCGTTCTTATACCATTCATCCGATTGCGATAAAATTTTGACCAGTTGTTGTGCGCACGCCCGCAAAGGTTTCAGAATTAGTACAACCATCTTCTTCTTCTTCTATTCGTATGCGTTCCTATACCATTAATCCGATTGCAATAAAACTTTGGTGAGTTGTCGTGCGCATGCCCACGAAGATTTCTGAATTAGAAAATCATCTTCTTCTTCTATTCTTATGCGTTCCTATACCATTCATCTGATTGCGATGAAAATTTTGTCAGTTGTTGTGCGCACACCTTTGAAAGTTTCTAAATTAGTATTATATACAATAAAAAGTTTGTTGTTTGTTTGTTCGATCCAATTTTGATTTTTTTTACTACATTTTATTAATATTAATATTTTTATCATATTTTGGATTCGATTTTAATTTAGTGTTCTTTTGTTTGACCTTTACTCCTATTAGAATTATTTTCTAATTGCCATATTGTAGTATACAGATATTTTAATATTAAAAAAATAATTACCTCTTACTATTTTTTAAATATCTAAGATAAATATAACCACAAAGCGACCCTGTGCGAAACCGGGTACTTCAGCTAGTAATTTATAGAATATTCATTTAAATAAGAAAATTATTAATAACAAAAATAATTCAACATGGTACACAATATACAAATAAAGGTTATTTAGGTAATATAAATATTTGGATTTTCAATAAATAATGCGGTATTTTAAGAATGTTTGAAATGATAAAAAAAAATTTTCGTTGTTGCTTAAGATTTTTTCTTATATTGCCCTTCAATTTTCAGTTCCTTAGCAATATGATTCTGCAGGGCTTGAGCTGAAGAAAAAACGAAGCTCCTTTTGGACATCACCTTCTATGTCTTACATATGCGATTGCGAGTTTCACTGGACGTTGTTTTATAGATTATCAAGATAGGGTCTGCTTAAGTCTGTGCTCTATAAAATTTTTTACATAGTATTTTATATTTTTATTTAAATAATGTTGACGCTTATTTTTTTTTGTTCATTATGTCATGTTATGAAGGCCGTTTCTAATTTATCATGTTCATTATATTAAAAAAATTGAAAAAAAAACCGTTTCCTATTAATATAGTTTTGTAAACTGTGAAAAAAATTGTAATCTTATAGTGTTGTTTCAGGAGAATTTGGCGAATGTGTCCGTTTAATTCCAGCGTATGTTATGCAGTTATGAGGTCTGACATTGGACTGGCGCTACATACCATTCAAGTCCATGGCCAACTGCATAACCATCCTCCATACATTTCTATCCCATGTTATATATCTTCAGATGATTTCACTCAGCTTCTCTACGTATCTATTTACGACACTCATCTCCTTCGGGGGTGGTAATGATAGTTTTAATAAAAAAAAACACTATTCGAAATAAATAATACCAGCCAAAATCATTGTTTTGTATTCCTAGTCACGATACTGATTTACAATTGATTAGCGATGGGCAAAACATTGAATAACGACAGTTTAAAATATATGTGGATAAACACCACGGAAGATGGCACTCGAAGAGAGCTTATATCCGAATGGGAATGGCTCGCGCAACGTACAAGACAATGCAGAATGTCTGGGACTTACGACTTGGTTAAATAAAACTCATTCAAATGCTGCGTGTTTGACGTTTGTATTCTGGTGGTACTGCTTTACACAAGATTGTGACTAATTATAGCAACAGTATACTGAGCTTCAAAAACAGTTGCTATCGGCAAATATCAGATAGACGATGGTATGGCTTTAATAGTAACATGCAGACAATAGTGCAGCCATGCAACCTCCCAATTATGGAAGAGATGACGTCAGGCCTACCTCGTTCACATGCTATGGATGCTTCAAGAGAGTCTCAAGTTATCCTGACATCTCTTCAAAAAATAAATGTTTGGACCCGAATCATAGAGCTTATAATATAATTTATAAATGACTACAGTCTATAAATAAAATAGATCTGTTAAGAAAACACTTCGTGAGGTGATATAAATATAATATTACAATGGGTATATTATATTATAAACAGCGTTTCATAAAGATAATATTACTATAAAAATATGTAAGCAAATAATTAATTTATCATTTCTTGATTCCGACTATTAGTGTTCGTGCTTTTTTTGAATAGTCTCGTACGTGTATTCGTATTCAGCTGTATTGATAAGTATGTACTTATGCATGGAAGAGTCATAAAAAATAATACGTGAACACAAAATGACTGCTTTAATTAAATGACATTAATCATAATATTCTATTTTAAAATACTCAATTAAATCACGGAAGATTTAATGTGTAACGGAAATAATAAAAAAATCCAATTTTTCATAATGAAATTTTGTTTATTTATTTATATAATTACATCAAAAAAATTAAGGAATTATGTATACGTATTTACTATATTACCATATTTTGAAAAAAACTCATTATATTGTTATAAATGAGCATTGTCATTATTGTAGATTAATCTTGTCTGAGAATATTGGATTTTGTAATTTATACATATTTTATAATCGGTGAAAATAATATGTTAGATTTTTTTAAAACAAGATAATCATAATTTATTCATCACTTAAGGATTACTTTAAGTGGAATTATATGTTATTAGTGTTATTACACTACTTACTCACGAGTTAAGTAAAAAACTTGCAACAAAAACTTACGTTTTTTTAATAAACAAGGAAAATACTATATTTTTATATTTAAAAAAACTAGCTCTCTCATTACCAAGAATTCATCTGTACGATCAAGTCTGGTGTAGACTCATATTATATTATACATTTATTTACCCGCAAAAAATATTTAAGTATATTACATTGCAGAAATATTTGCATGCCAGTACAGTAAAGGTTTTTTTACCATGTCCTATAGTGGAGGTTATATTATCATTTTTTTTATTTTTACGAGAAATGAATATTAGCCACTTGCTCAAGCTAATCCAGAAACACATTGAAAAATAACATGTATATTTTCCTGGGAACTTTCCATATTCCGAATTCTAACCCGGGACCCACACCGATTTAAGTCGACGTGGTGACCTCTTTTCCTTCAAACATTACACACCGCCAAATTAAACTTAATTAAATATAATTTGGACAGTCTATATCAGGGATTCACAAAGTGTGTTCCGCTGGCCAATTATGTCCCGCGTGACTTTTTGATGTGTTCCGCGAGATTTATGTTAAATCTGTATTAATTTTATTATTTTTCAAGATCCCTTTTCATGTAACCCGGACGCTGTTCCCATAAATATGCAGTTTGAATTTATAGATTTTCAAGAGAACGTGGAAAACTTTGTACCGTGTCAGTCGTAATGATTCTAATTACGCACAAAACTCTTTTCCTCGGCGATCTTGTTTAAATTACAATACGTATTTCTCCACCGTTGATCCTTTGAATAATTCACATATTTCATTCAAACGCATAGCGCGTTAATTCTCGCTCGCTAGCTCGCTAATTTAGTAATTACAAGATATAAAATCAAAATATTATGATCAATGTATTTCAAATGACATAATTAGGGTTTTTGACGTTAACTAGATAAATATAATAATTTGACTTTTAATTTGGTTAAAACGATAGTCTGAATTACATAATATACAGTTTTAATTATTTTCAATACCTATTATATGTAGTTACGGCATTTGTCAAGTTTGATACACTTGTCATTGTGGCGTACATATCCTGTTTTACAAAAGCATCCTTTCACACATTTTTCAATGCAAGGTTCATTTTTGTTCATGTTTTCACAATCCTTAAAACAAGGACTTCCGCATTCCTGGTACTCTTCATTATCTCCTAGGCATTTCTTTGCTGGAATAAAATTATGTATTAAAAATTAGTACAACAAACCATAATAATAAATAAGTGTTAAGACTCACAATAATATCAATATTAAGTATTAAGGTATAGTTTCATACTACGAACCAAACAAACTGCCGAACATACAAAATTCAACTTATGCAATTTTGCTTGACGATATATTTCCCAACCAACATAGGTACACAGTATCTGTTCTGAGTAATGCATCTTTAAAACGTGACGTAACAAGGCCACCTATTGTCAGACTACGGAACTAAATTGCGATTTCCGACGATAGTGCTAGTTATCACTTAACTTATAACGAAATGCGGTAATATGTCAAAAGTAAATGAGGATTTCCAAATCATTTTTCATTTAAATTAATTAACGCATTACTATTTTTTGACAATATAAAATAATCACATTTTAACAACACAAATATTGACTCTTCCAAACTAACCCGCCCCACTCAACACTCGGTTTTAATCAAATGTATCAAAAGGCCCTTCATTTGGGTGCAAAGCATCAGCAGTTTGTTAAGCCTGTCTCAGGAGCCGTTATCTAAGACTGAGGTCGCCAGTCGCCATGCACTCAAGTGTGATTTTACAGAGACTTTCTAACGAAATTCAATGTACGAGAGGAGCAAGGTTATCTAACAAAATAAATTATTCTAATTAATAAATATAATATAGTACAAAAAACAAAGCTAAAACAATACGGGGACATAAAATTATATGAAGAAATCTTCACGTCGGCAATCAGATGCCGTCATTTTTCAAACGAAACAAAATTAGCCTCTATGGCAACCAGGTCGGACGGCCCAACGGCCGCATATTTTAATAGTTTACCTTATCGCATTCCAAGTATAAGCAATATCTATAACTACGATTGAGATTAACAGTTGAAATTAATAGAGGGCTTTGGTGAAGTGACTTAATTATAACTAGAATCTTCCGTAGGTCTTATTTAATGAAATTCCACTATGACAAATGTAATTATTTACATACAGTTTTCATAACATAATTTATTATGAAAGAGGATTGATTGTTAGCCATGCATGTGATGGCTGTTTGGATCCACGGACTTAATCTCATATTCATATTCCAAATAGCTCTTATTTTATCAGTATCGTCACATGGTATTTTTTATTTTGCTTTATTTTGATCAATTATTTGCATACATCACACTTTTTATCACAGACATAAATGTATATTAATAAGTATACCATGCATTCTTACCTGAAAATTACATTTAAAATACATACGAGTATGCTTGCAATATTTGCAGCGTAGCTTAAAATAATAAAACACTAATAATAACTGATCCCGGTCAATATTTTAATAATATTGATAGTAAAATAAATATGTTAAGGGTATCAGTAACATTATTTACTAAAAAAAACCCTGACACACGAAATGCACACTTTATTAGTGTGCATTTCAAAATTTCTTTCTCCATTCTGTTTTGGAATAAAGGAAAGAGATACGGGATTATATTTCAAATAAACGTACCGTTGATTTAAATAGGTAGAGCATAGTTATTGGAAATAACACGTGAACTTTCCCCAAAGAATGAATCTGTATTCTGAGGCCTTAAATATTACGTGCAACGCTACCAATTGTTAGACAAATGGTGAACCGTTCGCTTGGGTTAAGTATACATCTACTCTTCAAGCCTATTCTTACCAGCTAACCACTACATTTGATGAGTATGAATATAACATGAAGTGAATAAATACAAGAAAGAATATTATTAGTGTTATCATATTATTATATCACATGATTCTGGAGGTACACAAACATTGGAATTCTTGATAAAACCATTGGCGCAATTACAGCGAGGAACACATGGCCAGTCTTCTGGTGGAGGGGCACAGTCATATTCATACCCTCCAATGTGCTGCTGACAAGTTCTCTCCGGAGGGCAAGGAGCAGGGCATTTGTTGATTACTTCGATCGCTTTGCAGGTAAGTTTTGGGGCTGTAAAAAATAGTATATTTTTTGTGTGGTAATTATGCAAAAATATTAGTAATTTCGAATTAATTATTACCATTATAGTTTTTACTGCCTTAATTTATAAGCAATATGATTTTTTTATGAATAGCAGTACAAGGGGGGACATGCTCAGCGTAGGTCAGAATGGAGCTTTTATTGCATTTTCAAAGCATGATCCTGGACATTCCGTAAACGTTGTAGTTCATCTATTTATATAATTTTGAAGGCTTATTATCCTTTATATTTATTTTTAACATTTGTTGACTGCATAAAGTATTTTTATTACATAAAATAGTATTCTTTTAAACCTCTCGCTCTAATGTTTTAGAAAATAGTAATATTTCAGTACATGCATGTGCAGTGGTGTTAAGATTTTTTACATTTATTAATTTTTAAACGCATTTGTAAAACCATTAGTATAATTTACGTCGACATTATTATAGTGAAATATTTACAATAAAAAATTATATTGATAATTTCTGTGATCACAAATTTGACAAGAATTCGGCATTTTATTATTCAAAAAATGGGCAAGATTTACACATTTAAAGATAATTCTAAAGATACTCATTATAAGCTATGTCTTTGACCATTCAATTGTTATAAACACCCTATGAATAATGATTGCTTTATAATAATTATTGACCTTAGAATAAGGTAGTGTTTTTTTGAAAAACGCCATTTCTTTTGGCATTCCCCAGTGGTTAAGCTACAACATACGACCGTACCCATAAATTTATATACTAAAACTGAAGTAGGAAGTAAGATATTGTTAACGCGCGTATTTGAACATGTACCGTTTAAAAAAAAGATTTTTTTTTCGGTTCGGAGAATTGATGTACTTATTAGATATGCAGAGATATTAAACACAAGAAATAATAAAATTGTTAGTATAAGGCCTTGTCCAGATGGCGCAATTTGACTCGCGCGTATTCCAGGCACATGTGACTTCGCAGCGTATCACTTGTCGTACGACAAGCGCAAGCACTCGCTAGATTATCGAGAAAGCAACGTTGTAATAGCCATTCCAAAATAAATTACGTCACCTATACTGTACACTGTCGATAATACATCTTGCCAATTATCGCGACATAAAATCTCAAAGGAACCGTGTGTCACGACTGAGTTGTCGATCTTTATTCTCACACTTGCGCTTGTTTTTTATGCCCATCCAAAAATGAATTACTTTACCTAGTTTGTTTACTGCCAAATAAAACGCGTTATATGGACGCAACACAGATGTGTTACCTGCGCAGAAAGCGCGGTGAGACATGCGCCATTTGGACATGGTCTTAGCCCAATCCGTTTGGTACCAACTTGAAGACATTGAAAAAATCAATACGTTATTTTATCAACAAACGGTTTCAGTAATGGGCACTCTACCAACTACTCTACTATGAAACCTTTTTTATTTTTGAGATTTAAGGAAAACAAAAAAAAAATGTATATTTTTATTAGATTGTTTACCTGGAAAATACTTTTAAAAGTTTAATGACAAACATTTCATCTTCACAGGTATATTTCAATATATTTTTAAATCTTCCGAGGTAATTAAAATGTATGTGTTTAAATACTTACGGCATTCTGAAAGTAGAATGCATTTTCCGGATTTATCTTTAAAATATCCTTTTTTACACCGGCAGCTCTCGATACGCAACCTTTTTAACAAACGGGAATTTCCGGTTGCTCGCAAGTGGCTCCACCACATGGATTTGGACAACTTACCATTCACGCGTTTGGATCCTGGCAACCTGAACGTTAACCTAGTTTAAAATATTTATCGACATAATGGATTTTTTCATGGTAATAACATGTGGATGTAATTCATATTTACAATACAATAATGAGTAATGATATTAAAGACATATACCTACTCTTCAAAATAAAATATTCGCGTGCCATGCAAAATCATCAGCCATAGGTTCGCCATCACTATTCTATACCTTACGTACGTGATGGTGAGTTTAAGTGGACGTTGTTTTATAAGGTTTTAAGATGGTGTCTACATAGATCAACTGCTGTGTTCCCACGTACTTTTTTTCTTATTAATTATTGACACTTATTTTCTTTGTTTGTTTGTAATTTATCATGTTCAATATAATATTATGTAAAATAAATAAATTTAATTTTGAAAAACTGTTTTCCATTATTGCCTATGAATAGTAGACTGTGAAAGAGATGATAATCTTATGGTGTTATTTCAGAAGAATTAGGTGAATGTGTCCTGGCTTTCCTTTTAAACTATCGTAGTTTTTGCAGGGTCTTGCAGTCTTGCTTCTGTTGGGGTTTGGAATTACACTGCCGCTACATACCATTTAGGTCCATGACCGACTGCACAACCATCTTATATGCATGTGTATCCCTAGTTATACCTCTCCAGTTGATTACACTCTAGATATCTATTTACGTTATTCGCTCATCGCCTCCAGGGGTGTTAATGATAGTTTTAATAAAAAAAATCATTATTCCAAAAAATGAATGCCTGCCAAAAGTGAATCATTGTTATGTATTTCTAGTCACGACACGATACAGATTTACAAGTGATTAGCGGCTGGCAAAATATTGAGTATTGACAGCTTAAAACATCTGTGGGTCATAAGTCATATTCGCAAAGAGAGCTCGATAACCAAATGGGAATGGCTCGCGCAACAAACAACTCGATCCAGAATGTCCTGGAGTTATTGCCTGGTTAAAACTTAGTGAAACTCCGCTTGTTTGACGTTTGTATTTTAGCGGTACTGCTTTACATATAAGATGGTAACTTAGAAATGCGCAGAGTAACGGTATACTGAGCTTCAAAAACAGTTGCTTACCGTAAATATCGGGTGTGCGATGGTATGACTTAGAAAGATAGAGATAATAGTGCAGCCATGCAGCCTGTCATCTACGGAAGAAGTTACGTCAGACCTACCTTGGCCACATGCTTTGCCTAAAGAGAGTCTCAAACTAATCTGCCATTTCTTCCAACCAATATGTATTTGCCACCATTCATGAAGGTTATATGTATGCTTTACAAATGACTATAGTCTATCAACAAAATAAATCTGTTAAGAAGCCTCGTCGTGAGCAATATAGATAGAAATATCAGTTCATAAAGATAATATTCATATAAAAATGTGTAAGCAAATAATTATTTTCCATTTCGTGATTCCGAATGTACGTGCTATTTTTTGAATAGCCTCGCACGCATATTCAACTCAATTGATAATTTTATACCTTTCTATGTATGGAAGTCGTAAAAAATATTATGTCAACACAAAATTAATGCTTTATTTAAATGACATTAATTATAATATTCTATTTTAAAGTACTAAATTAAATCACGAAAGATTTAATGTGTAAAGGAAATAATAAACAATCAAAATTTTTCATAATAAAACGTTTTGTTTATTTATTTATATAATTATATCGAGAAAGTAAGTAAGTCTTAAGTATACGTATTTATCTTTTCAATTTCAATCACATACATTATTATATTATCATATTTTGAAAAAACCTCATACCTATATTTTTACGTTCTGCATGAGCATTTTTCATCATTATAGGTAGATTTCTTTAGCCTTGTCCGAGAATATTGCACAATTTATATATATTTCCTTATCGGTGAAAAGATATACAATTTTTTTAAAATAAAATAAACAGAGAACATAACAGAGTATTAAGAAACTTAAAGAGAACATAATTATTTAGGGATTACTATAAGTGGAATAATATGTACTTACTTTACTTACTTACTATATTTATATATTTTAAAAAAACTAGCTCACATATTACCAAGAATTCATCGGTATGATAAAGCCAAACTAATATAGGTATTATAAATTTATTTAAGTACTCAAAAAATAATTAAATCTGTGTATAAACTTTTTTCCGCTAAATCACGTGCAGAAATATTTGCATGACAGTAATGAATGTCAAGGTTTTTTTACCATGTCCGCTCCTAAGATTCCATATCGGCTCTCCAAATAGTGGAGGTTATATTAACAGATTTTTGTTTTTACTAGAAATGGATGTTAGTCACATGCTCTTCTTTGTCGTGTCGGGTCTTCAATAACTACAATGTGTCGCTCCAGAAGTTGGCGAAGGCAACACCATTTTCCTCAGCTTGTAGGAGCTCGTTGAAATTTCAGCTTCCTGTGCAATCATTGCATGAACATGGGTGTTTCATGCTTTGTATTTTACCGCACTCACAGGTTTGGTCATCGGAGAATCTCCATTTCACCACGTTGTCTCGGGTTCGCCATACAGTGGTTCTCAGTCTGCTTAGGGCTTTCCATGTACGGTACCCGAGACTGGCTTCGAGGGGAGATGCTTTGATGGCTTTACCCAATCTTCGAGACCCTCAGAGGTTAGGCTCTCCTTCCATGCGGACAGTCGATCTTACTCAGCCACAAAGCCTTTTCTGGATTGTAGCCTTGTTTTTTCCAGACCTGGGATTCAAACCCGAGACCCATGTCAATATAAACTGACGCGGTGACCGCGAAACTGAAAATAATACTCGGTGATCTAAATGCCAAAATAGGACGGGAGGAGACCTACACTGCCATTGTCGGAAAACATAGTCTTCACAATGAAAGTAATGACAATGGTAACCGACTAATTAACTGTGCAGCGTCACTAAATATGGTTATTGGTAGCACAATGTTTCCCCGTAAAGTTATATATAAGGGAACTTGGAAATCCCCGGATGGGTGCACAATAAACCAAATAGACCATATTTTTATAGACAACAGGCACAGATCGGATCTAATGAGCGTCCGGACATACAAAGGAGCTAATGTAGACTCAGACCATTTCCTAGTGTGTGGAAAAGTTAGAGCAAAGATCTCAAACACCAAAAAGGAAATGGGAGCAAGAGCAAAACCCTTTGATACAGAGAAACTGTAGATTCCCCGATTTTGTACCAGGAGAGCTTGAACACTCACCTGAGTGACAATGTTGAGGTTGGAGACCATGAAAAAGTGAATCAACACTGGGAAGAGTGGAAGACTGCCATAGTATCCTCAGCTAATGATACCTTAGGACGCCGAAAAACAGGTGAACGATCAGAATGGTTTGACGAAGATTGCCGCAAAGTCACTACGAGAAAAAATGAGGCTTACTTAATGATGCTACAGAAGAAAACACGGGCATCAGACGATGAGTATAAAAAGCGCCGGCGTGACGAAAAGAAACTACACAAGAGAAAGAAACGTGATTATTTAAAAAAGGAAATGATTCTACTCCAAGAACACTATAAAGCCCAAGAAAGTCGGCTGTTCTATAGAAAGATAAATAATGTTAGGAAGGGTTTTAAGCCTCGTATCACAATGTGCAAGGATGACAATGGCATGATACTCACAGAAAATCACCGTATTCTTGCCCGGTGGGTGGGTTTCTTTGATCAACATTTAAATACCCCCCATAATGATGCCGGCAACACTAACATTAATACTCATGACCAGAAATCAGTACAAAGTGGCATGGATGATAACGAAAAACCACCAATATTAATTGAGGTAAAAGATGCCATGTCAAGGTTAAAAACAAACAAATCGCCTGGAATAGATAACCTACAGAGTGAATTAATAAAATGTGGGGGAGAAAACCTGCTCAAACATTTACATAGCCTAATCCACCAAGTATGGACTTCAGAAAAGATGCCAGAGGAGTGAAAGGATGGGCTGATTTGTCCCCTGCACAAGAAAGGAGACCAACTAGAATGTAGTAACTACAGAGGAGTGACACTCCTTAACTCTGCATATAAACTGTTGTCGATTCTGATATTCCAGCGGCTGGAACACATTGTAGAAGGAATACTCGGGCACTACCAAGGAGGCTTTCGACGAGGGAGATCATGTGTTACTCAAATATTCACTCTAAGGCAGATTCTCGAAAAGACCACTGAATTCAATATTAACACGTATCACCTGTTCATCGATTTTAAGGCAGCTTATGATAGCATTAATCGATACCGGTTATACGAAGCAACGCGAGAATTTGAAATTCCGACGAAAATAATTAAACCTGTAGAGATGACAATGACACCAGTACAATGCCGGGTAAAGCTTCAAGCAAAAATATCCGAGCCATTTGTATCCCTGAATGGCCTAAGGCAAGGTGACGCTCTGGCATGCCTTCTTTTCAATATTGCGCTAGAAAAGGCGATACGGGATGCAAAAATTGATGCCCGTGGCAGCGGCACGATATTTACTAAGCCTGTGCAGCTGCTGGCGTATGCCGATGATATCGACATAATTGCCATATCAGAATTGGCACTGAAAAAGGCATTTACAGCACTAGAAGCCTCTGCCAAAAAAATGGGTTTACAAATAAACGAGGCAAAAACTAAATACATGCCTGTCTATGTCACACCACGAGAAGTCGCACCAAAGTTAGATATTGGTACATACAAGTTTGATACGGTCAACAGTTTCATATACCTTGTATCTCTAGTAACTCGACAAAATAATATTACAGAAGAAATCAACAAGAGAATCATGTCTGCCAATAAATGCTACTTTGGTCTGTTAAGACATTTTAAGTCCCGCTTACTATCTCGCCGAACTAAAAGCACTCTTTATAAGACACTTGTAAAGCCAGTGCTCACCTACGCATCGGAAACCTGGACATTAACTCTACAAAATGAACGAGCCCTGAACATCTTTGAAAGAAAAATTCTCCGCCGTATATATGGACCGATCAGGGATGGCACCAATTGGAGGAGAAGATATCATGCTGAGCTCTACGGGCTGTACGAAGATTGCAGTGCAGTTCAATCAATTAAGATTGGGAGACTGCGATGGCTAGGTCATGTGCACCGTATGAATGACAATGAACCGGCAAAGAGAGTGATTTCCAGCAATCCAATAGGATGTAGAAGAAGAGGGAGGCCAAAGATTCGCTGGTTAGATGGAGCTGCCAATGACTGCCGTATTCTGGAGGTACCAAATTGGAAAGCGGCCACACTAAATAGGGACAGGTGGAGGGAACTGTTGGAGGAGGCCAAGACTCTCATCGGGTTGTCGCACCCCTGATGATGATGATGATGGTGACCGCTATTCAGATGAACACTTCTAATCATAACACACCACCAAATTAAATTCAATTACATATACTTTTGACAGTCTATCTCGTACCAGTATGTACGCTTCAGTCACGTCTTCATCACGGCTGCTCATGAAATACATTATACAAACATTAATGTCTTCCTGAAAAAGATATGGGAATTTGTATGAAAAATATGTCTATACAAATGTTTGTAAACAGTATTAGTACACCCACGATGGCCGCGTGACTTAAACGAGTCAAGGGTCCCAGGTTCGAATTCTGGGTCTGGCAATTACACATATTGTTTTTCAATTTGTGTATATGTCAGAGTATGGACCTAATGGGTAAATAGGTTGAGCATGTGGCTGACATCAATTTCTCGTAAAAATAAAAATCTGTAATAAAAACCTCCACTCTGTGGAAGCCCATATGATCCTATTAGGATCGGACATGGTTGAAAGACGAAAAAAAAGAAGAATTAATTTGTTTTGTATGTAAGTTTGGATTAGGCTTATAGCGTATTGATGAATTTGATGATAAAATAAAGCACTCTATGAACCGATATCGAGTTTGCTAAGCCAAAATAATGTAAAGGTCATTTTGGTGAATGGAGATCAGATCCGATTGATTATAATCCATCTTAAGCATCCCGTATTCCCGTGTAATGGAGGTAATTTAATACTTTGATTTAAAATATAAAAACCGATTGCCAATTAATAACGTAATTTAGAAAGCGCTTCAGAGAGTATTTTAAAAATCGTTAGTTAAATTTGTCCCAAGTAAATAAGATACCTTACATATAGCACAGTAGTCAGTGCACGATTCCTGCTGGGTGTCGTATATTTAAAAAAAAAAGATTTTTTCTGGTGGTTCTATATTTCTAGGAAATGTTTTATCAGAATAATATAAGAATCATTAATTTAACAAGTAAAAAATATTGTAGAAATACATATAAAAATTTAGCTTTAACTTAGGCATTCTAAGAAAAAAAAATACTAACATATTGTTTGTTGCTTTTACTCCCACTTAACTAACCGATTTCAGCAGCGTAAGTTAAGAATCTAAATTTTTAAAGTATTAACCTAACTATGCATTGCAGACTTAATCCGTTCCGTATAACATTTTAACCGATCATTTAAAAAAAAAACATAAAATAATTTCCAACATTTTTATAGTAAGAGAAACCCTCGAATTAATTTATAAAAACGGTACCCGTTCCATGCTGATTCAAAGTACGATAGGGGTAATAAAACTGACAAATATTTAAACTTTACGTCTGTCATACTTACTTATTAAAATAAAAACAAACAATATACTATGTACAGGTTATAACCATTTTGTAACACCTTTATGCTAAAATTGCTTTTTTTAAATACGAGTATAAAATTCATTTTTAATTTGTCGGAGAACATTAGCACAAGCTCGCGAAATACTGGTTGGGAACTACTGCTTTAACAGACAAAGCCGGCTTGGGCCATTATTAAATAATTATAATATGGAATAAGGACTGTATTATCATCATCATTATCAGCCTGAATCTATCCATTGCTGGATGAAGGCCTCTCCAAGCTGATTCCTTTCTATCAGTCCTGTTCATTGCGTTGCCACGTTCTTCCACAGAACTCAACCATTTCATCGTCCCAGTGGCCTCTAGGTCTACCTTTCGGACGTTTTGTACCTCTTGGGTACCACAAGATGACTAGATTTGTCCAGTGATTGTCCTTTCTTCGAGCTAAGTGCCCAGTCCATTTTAATTTGAAATTTTTAGCGAGCTCTATTACATTGAAAACCCTTGTCTGTTTCCTTATCCACTCATTCTACTTTTTGTCTTTTCGCGTTATGCCCAGGATGCACATCGCCATACCACGCTGTGCTACTCTAAGTTTCTGAATCTCTCTTTGACGTAGGGTCCATGTTTTACACGCATATGTGATTACGGAAAGCACACCTTGGTTGGACACTTTGTGCTTTAGGTACAGTGAGAAGTCAATTTTGAACACATTATTCAGGTGACCAACAGCTCTCCAGCAAAAAAAATCATTAAATATACATCCATCTATATATATACATTGGTTTCCTAGGTAGACGTAGTTTTTCACATGTTCGAGCTGAGTGCCCTTGATGAGGATTTTTTTTTGGCCCGCAAAGCAGTTGAACATGACTTTCGTCTTTGTTACATTTATTTTCAAGCCTACTTTGTTGCTTACTTTAGCGAGTTCCTGCATTCTGCTTTCGAGATCTTCTGAGTTTTGTGAGAAAATCACTATGTCATCGGCAAAGCGCAGATGTCTCAGGTATTTTCCATTTATGGGCATCTCTTTGTCATTCCACCCAAGTTGTCTGAATAAATGTTCAAGGGAAGGTTAAGGACCGTATAATATGTTTTATGTAAATTATTGTAATGACGTTGTACTACCGTTAAAGTGAAATAAATAAAATATAAATTGCTTAATTTTTAGATAATTTAGGAAAACTACTACTATTTTGTAGATGAAATGTATTTTATAATAACAATAAAATATTTCTACGTATGTCACATGCATTTAAAAAGGTGTAATAAAGATAGTTTTTAGCGTGTACCAATTATTTATTATTTAAAGAAAATCCTTTTAGATCATAGTAATTACATAATATGCATGTAAATAGACAAACATATCGAAATATTTTTTAGCTTCTTTCGTTACATAAATTACAAAATATTCCATATAACTAGCATTCTTCAACTGCGATTTATTGGAAAATAAAAAATAAACACAAGACAGTGTTGACAATATTGGTTTATTAAAAATATGTAAAGTAATTCAATACACACGCATATTATTATTGCAGAGTTTTTTTTTATATAATAAAATGAGAATTGCTGAGTCCCAGTGTACCTTATACCAGTGCTCCGCAACCTTTTCTCATCCACGGAACACTAAAGGTCTTCCCATAATTCCGCGGCACACCACACGTAAAAAAATTTATGCACCAAAATATGGACCCCATGCTAGAATCTTCGGCGCACCCCTTACCTATCACTTAGGTTAACATTAACACTAACAGTGTAATATTTTAAAATAGCGTTTTTCAAATGATGTTCGAGGTAAAATTATTCGTATTGCTTCTATGTCTATCGAATTTTTGTATGTAATACATCCACTTGAATTATGGCTAGTTTTCGGGTTAACAATAATTATTTGTCGGGTATTGACACAACAATAATAAATTGTATCCCACAATCTATATGTACTCTTTTTGCTATTAGAGCAAATTTGTAATTTGTGTTTCTTTCACTTATCTGATTGACCTGCCACGCCGCCCCCCCCCCCCCCCATGAGCTTGAGCCCCCAGGCTAGAGCCCCCCACCTTGTGGGGGACTGCACCAAAATTACGTTACATACTTATTTAATAAATAATTAAATATACGTAACACACGGCGAAGAACCAAATGTACATATTCCCATGTATTTGTATTAGCAATAGAATTTACTAATTAATATGATACCTGGACTTGTTTCAATAAAGATAAAAGTCTTTAGCCTTACTTACTTAGTTTCGTAGCCTTGATACGAGAATATTCTTTATTAACCGATCCTAAAACCTAATCCAGAAAATAGTATAAACGCTTATATAAAATTTTCGGCATTGGTTACAAAAGGGTTTTGAATCCACGTGTATTGGTTATATGAAAGTATTGATGAAATTTTTGAGACGGATCCAAAACTAATTGCTTGTTTTTATTGGTGGTCTGGTAGGTCCTTTGAAACATTTGTCGAGATCCTTGTCTTAAATCCTTCTAATTTATCAGATCACGTCAATATATTTTCATTCTGACCTTGCATTTTTTTTATTAGGTTTATGTAGGCGCTCAAATTTATTTATTATCAGCCTTGTATGCAAATTTGGCCATAAAGTAAGTATTGTATAATATACAAAATTATTTGTGTTTTTTAAGCAATGCTCCGCGGCACACCTAGCATCGTCTCGCGGCACATCGGTTGTGGAGCACTGCCTTATCCTAATCTATAGGTAATCATAAAAATATGTTAATTGTATTGTAACTTATAGGTATAATAATATTAAGTACATATTAATATATATTTAAAAGTTATGAAGTATTTGCATACCTAATATGTTATAAATGATATATTTTCACGGAACACAGCAAACAACGATGACACACGTAAAATATGTTTGCAGTTTACTTAGGAGGACACTGTTTAATTGGAATGCATATTTTATTGCTATCACGAGCATATCCGTCGATGCAATAACACTTTTCGTTGCAAACAATATTTTTAATAGGGCATGTCTGTCCTAGTGTTTTGCATGTTGTGTCACAGGCAGAGCCACAACTGAAGAATTCATTTGCGCCACATTTTGCTGAAAGAAAACATTAATCACAACTGTTAACTGAGGAAATTGTATAAAACAATATGTTTCATAGATGATTCTATTTTATTTTTTCAGTTTTTCCACAAGAGGGTCAGAATTTTATAAACATATTATCTAGGCCTCAAAACAGAGAAAAATATTGAAAATGGAATGGAATTTGTGGATCTAACCCAAACCTACTAGACCAGGGGTTCACTGCCCAATTCAGTCCCGCGTGACTTTTTGATGTGTCCTGCGTGATTTATGTTAAATCAGTTTTATTTTTTATTTTTCAAATTGAATATTCAAAATTATATTTGAAATAAAATATCCTCTGGCAAGAATAAATGGTCATATACTTTGATATTTATCGAAAAACAATTCGATGTTGGAAATTTTTATCATTTTTAAGCATATCAGACTCTTTTAAATGAATCTACTGAGGCTTCCAGTATTCTGCGATCAGAAAAATACTCCAGGGTCATTCAATGTGTGTTAGATGAATTTAATAAGCACTTATTGGATTTTAAGAAACATCAAATATGAATTTTAATATGTTTCAAGGTACCTTGTCATGTAACCCGGACACATAAATATGAAGTTTGAATTAATAGATTTGCAAGAAAACGTGGAAGCAAAAGCATCTTATCGTGATAAGAATTTAATTGAATTCTACAAAAGCACTTGAGATATATCCAAAAATAGTTAAACATCAAATGGCTTCTTTATTTGGAAGTGCCTCTATTTTATGTAAAATACATTTTATACAATGGGCATTAATAAATTAATCAAACTTAAGATCAAAATTAACAGACAACCATATCGCATCTGTTTTGCATATCCACACCACTAAATTTGAGTCTAGATTGCAGGATTTAGTTTCAAACAAACAATTGCATACCTAAATCACATAATATTTTTCAGTATATTAATAAGAGTAATAATAATATATATTTTTAGTTAAAAACTTTAAGTTTACAAATTGAATCTTTTTTTTATTTTTTTTTGCCATATGCTTTTTTAAAAAATGAAAACATTTACAAGAGAAAGGGCGACCTGAAAATATTTTTTATTTCAAAATTGTCTCTTTGACGAGAAATTCGCATAATATGCCAAGCTTTATTGAGAACATTATAACAAAAAATCTTATGTATTGCATTATTTAAGTTTTGATATTGTGACTATACTGAAGCTCAATTCTATACAAATAAAGAGAATTTAAATTTTATTTTCTATGAAAAATTCTGTTAATAAAATTATATAAAAATAAATTAGAACTGTGAATTATTGAAACATCTTTACGATATCCTCGAAAAAAAAATATCAACCAAATTTAAGCCATGCTAAAAATATGTAATAACAAGAATTTTAAAATATCTTTAAGTTTATAAAAGTATCAATTTTTGAGATTAATGTTTGTAAATATAACTACTAATTGATTAATAATTAAAATGTATTAAAATATTAACAATCACTAAATTGTTTTAAATTGTATATTTGATATAATATCACCACTAGTAAAATGATATTCGCAATAGACTTCTTTAGTTTAAAAGTTCTAGAATGTAATAATATGTATGTATTTTACTTTGACGATCAGAGATTTAAATTTTGTAATGCTATAGTGAATAAATTTAAATTTCATATTTATATAACTTACGACATTCTTTCGGTAGAATGCACTTATTACGAATATTTCTGACATATCCTGTCTTGCAGCGGCATCCCCCGCCTTTCATGCAGTACTTAGGGCACAGTATGGGACCTGAACCTTTAGTATTGCAACTCAAAGGGCATAGATCACCACACGGTATATGCTCTGCATTTAGATCTCCACCACAGGTAATATCTGATTTAAGGCAGGCGAAGATACACATAATTAGATTTAGTTAATATAGATTTGATTAATAAAATTGAATAATATAACTTTTTTGTAGTTAATAGCTTATTTTCGTTTATCAAAGTTAAATTGCCGCGCCTATTATGAAATATAATATCATTATTAATGTAATATGTCAAAACATTTCAATATATATAGATATTCATCAACCAAGATATTTTGAAATATTTTTCGTATTTAATAATTAAGTCTATTAAAAACTGTAATTATTTTACATGAATAATTAAAATTTACTAAAAATACAGTGCAAGTAAAGAGTACAACAACTATTATAAAAAAATAAAAATAAGTCAAAATGTTAATTATAATAACAATAATAAGTATTGGTTTTTTTTGTTTTGTTTAAACATTCTTGTTATTAAAAATGAGCAGTTACATATATTTTTTTTTTTTAGAATTATTAATAACCATGTCCTTGCTTTTTCGTACAAGGTGGTTTGTTATTAATTTTGAACAATCACAAACACCCAGGCTTTGAGAAAAACACATAAATATTTTTGTCGTGACCGGGAATCGAACCCAGAACTCTCGGGTGGAAGGCCAGCGCCTTACCCACTGCACCACGAGAGCCGCCTACAGTTACATATTATATTACATTGAGAGTTAATAAATCATTTATAGAAACAATAATCAATAAATTAACACAAAATATGTGATAAAAGATCTAAAATTAAACGATATAAGCACATAATATAATATTTAATCCAATAAACTAATCATTAGAAATTTATTGATATTATACTAGGTTTCCCTAAGTACATATATTATATAAAATACCTCCTCCAGTCCTCTGGATACCCCAAGAGTACCTAAATCAGTGACTACATTACCTCTTTGGATTTATATGCTTATTTGGTGCCTCAGGTCTCTATTGATTACCTACAACTAGGCGACGAGGGCATCTAGTTAAGATACTTCAAAGCGAATTTGTGGTACGTTTTATTTTTCAGTTGAATGTTTAGCAATTCCTTCACGTTAAAAAAAGATTGTTTTACCATGGTCACGAGTACAATTTTTCTTCTTTAATTAACTCCATAAGATCCATTCCACTAATGAATGCCATGAGAGAAATACTGTATTCACATAAAACACCTATACTATATTTTTACCGAAAATGCTAATATAGTATCATTATTATAAAACACACCATAATATTATATTATATAAAGAATGTTACATTATTAAATGATCTGAATTATTCGTTGAATAAAAAAAATGTTAATACTATTAGTAAGTGCTGACATTCATCGTCGTTTAATAGTCAATAATTGATAGGTACATCAATTTACATACCACATTCTTCCTGAAAAATACACACTCCTTCACTATTTCTGAAGTAACGGCCTTCGCATATACATTTCGGACGACAAACGGTATCACCATCTTCCAATTCGCAACTTTGGCTATTATACTCTTCACAAGTCTCATCGCTACAATTGTTAGGACATGGATCATATACTTCGTGTTCGTTACATGTGAATGGATGAGCTAATAAAATAAAGTATGACAAAACTATTAATATAATATACTATAGGGTGTTTTTTGAGGTTTTGAATTTTAAAAAGAAATAAAACACATAAAAATCGTGATAATGGCCATGATATTAGCTTTATAAGAAAGATAATTTTATGCCATATGTGTTAAACTATGATTTCGGGTATATGGATACCGCGGCTGGCTCAAAGAAAGCGCAATCTGGAAGTCCAATTTTCAACCACTTTTTGGAGCAGCTGAGGCCGTATATCGGCAATAACACGGCAAATTTTGGCTTCCATGTCGTCTATCGTCACTGGTTTATTAATGTAGACAAGTGACTCCACATATTGCCACAGAAAATAATCCAAAGGTGTTAAATCACATGATCTTAGAGGCCAATTCATAAGTCCATAATGAAAAATTATGCACTCATCGAGTGTTTTCTTTCAATAAATTGAATAAGATTGTGGCGCGCGCTGTGTGGCGTGTTGTGCCGATTGTTGAAACCACAGCTCTTTCACGTTAATTCTATTCAATTGGGGAACGAAAGGTCAGTAATTATGAATATATAGCGCTCTCCATTGACTGTTACGTTCTGTCCGGCATCATTTTTTAAGAAATATGGACCAATGATTCCTCTAGCCCATAAAGCACACCAAACAGTAACTTTTTGTAGATGTAATGTCGTCTCAATAATGGCTTATAAATTTTCTTCACTTCAACTGCGGCAATTTTGGTTATTGACGTAGCCATTCAAATAAAAATGAGCCTCATCGTTGATAACAATTTTGTGGTGAAAACGAACTGAACTGAACCACGATTTTCGAAAAAAAAAATCGGTATTTGCAAGCGTTGTTCTGGCGTGACATGGTGAAATGGTAAACAAAACTGAGCACAAATAAGCTATCAGCTGTCAAATTGGCTGTCGCTGAAAAAAATGTTACCAATTCGAAAAAAAAGCTTTTAAAAAACACACTAGATAGTCTGTCGTTAATTGCACTATCGAAAAATAGTTGTTACTCCATCACTAGCTGATGTGTCTGTTGGTGACGTCGAAAGAATCGCTAAAAAGTGTAGATACTTTATTAACATTCCTTTTTGGTTTGACATCCTCGATATATAGGTAGGTACTTATCGCATTAATTAACAATATAATTAATAATTATAATCTACTATTTTATATTATAAAATGTATCTGTTTACTTAAGAGATAGGTAGTCGTATAATTCATTTATGTCATGAATAAATGAATTACCAATGAACATGATAGGTAAGGTTATTTAGGTTATTATTAATTGCATATATTATGATTAATGAAATACAGTTTTTTTAGTACAATAGGTGGTAATAGGCAGAATAAGCCATGAATTACCGCATTTTTCTGAAATTACTTAATCATTCTTAGTACTCCTAAGATACCCGTTAGCGCAAATGCATCCAGGTTGACAGTCACGTTTGCAAAGTGGTCTAATGTTAGGATAAGCACAAGTGTTTTGGCATGGATTATTACCAAACTGGTAATAAACTTCATATAAACCTCATTCTAAAATAGTTATATATAAAATAATTATTGTTAATAAAAATATAGAGAACATGAAAGCCAAGGGAGAGAAGATAAGCAAGTTAAAAAAAATACCTAGGTCGTGTTTCATTGTGGTTTCATAGATTCATTTGAAATTAATTAAAAACTGTTTTGTTGTACAGAAAATAGGCCTTTTTGCTATAGAGACTATTGTTATACCGTGAAAATAAATGTAGGTATATCTTATTACAAATACAGTTTATAGTGTGGTATGATTTTAACGATTCAAAAAATTGGATTGTTTATTTACTTAAATAGATACCATATTATTATTGTCTCTATTCTAAATCTCCCTCCATTACATATTATAATAATTAATTTCATGCGTGGACTAATTTATAAGTTTATTAAAGAACATGTTACCTACTCACAACTTTATTGAATACTTTTTATATTCAGTATGACATAACAGAACAATACTTGTGTATCAACTCCTTTATTTCATCATAAATAATTTTTGGAATGTCTCATTTAGAAATTTTTACTATGCAACTTAGGAATTTAAATAGGTTAAAATCTCTGCTAAAATATTTTTTCTTGTCTATATATATATAATATTTTTTTGTTTCTAAATGTCATATTGTGAACGTCTTAAACTTATAATTTGTAATGTCCACAATATGTAAAATAAATAAATAAATTGAATATATATATTATATTTAATTTGTCACTGTGTTTAGGAGAGTCTTAACTATTTATTGACACTGACAAACAACCTATTTTATATCCTATTGTTGTGACCTCACCAATGTATATATTAGATATTAAATTTAAATAATAAAAAACGCTTACTATTTGGTGGTTTAGTTGTTTCTAGTGATAATGCTAGTAATTGTTCTACAAGCAGAAAAATCACCGCGAACGACAAAACAGCTCTCATCTCGTAGATATGTTGCAGTACTAACCAACAACAATAAATATTTAATTATCTGCACGTATTCGTCAAAACTGGTTCACCTCAGTCAACAATTGCTGGGGATGACTGACGCTAACCTGAACTCTTTTTTTATTAACACAATGTTTATATAGTGCCTAAAATTAGTATAAATGTGGTGTTTTTTTTTTCTATTCAGCGAATTGTTGATTACCTAAATATGTTCTGCCAATAAGATTTGCATCTATAAAGTTGACACGTTGCCTCAAATTAGGGTTGTAAACATGTAGAATGATAAAACAATAAATTAAATAAAGCGTCTTAAAACTATTATAAAACATTATCGAGTTTTATCAACAATACATTTTTCACAGTCACTTTAGAACTCTAAGAATAATTACCCAGCTTGCACTACTTTTATAAAAATAACCCATTAGGTTACAATCTTATTAATCTGTTTTGTGATGAATGGTATAGGAACGCATACGGGACAGACAGACATACATACAGAGAGACAGACACTCATTTTTATATATTAGTATAGCCTATACTCTTCGCGCAAGTGCAAGCAATAAGTTGAGAAAGTTTTATCGCAATCGGATGAACGGTATGGCTGCGTATTAAATACGAACAAACAAACACACAAACACACAAATATTAATTTTTATATATTAGATTCATTTAAATTCAAAAATTATTGAATACAAAAATAATTAGACTACACCAAAAAATAAAGGTTATTTAGGTAATATAAATCTTTGGATTTTCCATAAATAATGCGGTATTTTAAGAATGTTTGAAATGAGAGAAAAAATGTTTTTTTGTAGTTTATCTGATTGCTTAAGATTTTTTCTCATATTGCCCTTAAATTTTCAGTTTCTTAGCGATATGATTCTGTAGGGTTTGAGCTGAAGGACATCACCTTTCTTACTTACTTACTTACGGAATAGCGAGTTTCACTGGACGTTGTTTTATAAGATAGGGTCTGCTTAGATCATTGATATTATCAATGGCTTAGATCAATCACTGTGCCCTTTCAAATTTTCACATAGTATTTTATATTTCTATTCAAATATTGCTGACACTTATATTGTTTGTTCATTATGTCATGTCATGACGGATTTTTCTAATTTATCATGTTCATTTTTTATTTAAAAGAAAATGAGAAAAACCCGTTTTCTATTAATATAGTTTTGTAGACTGTTAAAAATATGGCAATCTAATGGCGCCATTTCAGGAGAATTTGGCGAATGTGTCATGACTATCCATTTAATTCCAGAGTCTTTTATGTAGTATGAAGTCTGACATTAGACTGGCGCTACATACCATTCAAGTCCATGGGCTACTGAACAACCATCCTCCAAACATTTTTATTCTTAATTATATCTCAAGTCACGATACAGATTTACCATTGATTAGCGACGGGAAAAACATTGATATCGAAAGTTTAAAATATATGTGGGTAAACACCATGGAAGACGACACTTGAAGAGAGCTCGATTTCCGAATGGGAATGGCTCGTGCATATATAACTCGATGGAGAATTTCTTGAACTTACGGTTTGGTTAATTAATACTCATTCAAATTCTGCTTGTTTAACGTTTGTATTCTGGTGGTACTGGTTTACATAAGATGGTAACAAATTTTAAAGATTCAGAGCAACCGTATACTGAGATTCAAAAACAGTTGCTATCGGCAAATATCAGATAGACGATGGTATGACTTTAATAGTAAAATGCAGACAATAGTGCAGCCATGCAACCTCCCATCTACGGAAGAGATGACGTCAGACCTACCTCGTCCACATGCTATGGATTCTTCAAGAGTCTAAAGTTAGCCTGACATCTCTTCAAAAAATAAATGTTTGGACCCGAATCATGAAGCCAATAATATAGTTTACAAATGGCTACAGTCTATAAATAAAATAGATCTGTTAAGAACCCACTTCGTGAGGTGATATAAATATTTTATTACAATATATTATATAAACAGCGTTTCATAAAGATAATATTACTATAAAATAAAAAATGTAAGCAAATAATTAATTTAGCATTTCGTGATTCCGACTATTAGTATTTGTACTTTTTTTGAATAGTCTCGTACGTGTATTCGTATTCAACTGTATTGATAAGTATGTGTGTATGGAAAATTCATAAAAAATAATATGTAACACAAAATGATTGCTTTATTTAAATGACATAAATCATAATATTCTATTGTAAGTTACGAAAATAAATCATAAAAGATTTAATTTAATGTGTAACGGAAATATTAAAAAAAACCCAATTTTTCATACTGAAATGTTTTGTTTATTTAAAAAAATTAAGGAATTATGTATACTTATTTACCTTTTCAATTGCAAGTAAATAATTATTATTATATTACCATATTTTGGAAAGAGAACCTCATTATATTGTTCTGCATGAGCATTTTCGTCATTGTAGATTAATCTTGTCTGATGATCCTTGTCTGAGAATATTGAATTTTATAATAAATATAATATGTTTTCTAATCGGTGAAAATAATATTTAAGATTTTTTTTTAAATAATTTATTAATCACCTAAGGATTACTATAAGTGGAATATAATATGTAATTACACTTTTTATTCACGAGTTACGTACGTACGTTTTTTTATTAAACAAGGAAAATACTATAGTTTTATATTAAAAACACACTAGCTCTCATTTTAACCAAGAATTCGTCTGTACGATCAAGTCTAGTGTGGACTCATCTTATATACATTTAGTTCTCTTTTCTTTAGACCATGTCCGATCCTAATAGAATCATATGGGGCTCTACAGAGTAGAGGTTTGTATTAACAGATTTGTTTTTTTTTTACGAGAAATGGATGTCAACCACTTGCTCAACCTATTAGGTCCATACCCTGACAGACACAAATTGAAAAACAACATGTATACTTGCCAGACCCAGGATTCGAACCTGGGACTCACGGCGTTATAGTCCAACGCTTAAGCCGCGCGGCCATCGTGGGTGTCAAATTTAGTTACCCGCAAAAAATATTTACAGCTGTGTATTAACTTTTTCCGAATCACGTGCAGAAATATTTGCATGACAGTAAAGACGGTCAAGGTTTTTTACCATGTCCGATCCTAAGATCCCATATGGGTCCACTACAGAGGGAAGGTTATATTAAAAGATTTTTTTTACGAGAAATTGATGTTAGCCACTTGCTCAACCTAATAGATCCATACGCTGGTCCAGACACACATTAAAAAATAACATGTAATATTGCTTGGGAATTTTTCATACCCCGAATTCTAACTCGGGACACACGACATTATAAGCCGACGCGGTGACCGTTATTCGAATATTCATACCTTCAAACATTACACACCGCCAAATTAAGTAAACATAATTTGGACAGTCTATATCAAAACAATCCATAAGACCACGCCTTACTGATATTCACGAAAGAGTAAAAAAACTCTTGTAAATATGACAACACTTGTTTGTTTGTTAGTGAATTTGCATATTTTTTCATGCGTGGCGGAATATGAAAAAAGATATGGTAATTTTGTATAAAAAAATACAAATATTTGTAAGCGGTATTTATACAACTTTTTTATACCATAGTTATTTTTTTTAGTATGTTAGTTTGGAGTACGTTTATAACTTCTTGATAAATTTGGTGATCAAACAAAAACACTCTATGAATAGATATCGAGATTGCTAACCCAAAAAGATGTAAGGACATTTTGGTGAAAGGACATTAGATTCGATTGCTTCGCCTATAACGCCATCTTCAGCGTCTTGATTTTTTTAACCGAATAAACTTAATAATATTCATTAATATATTTTAGTATATTTTTTATGTTGGTTATTCTTTCAGTTTTTTATTATGTTTCTGGATAGTGATGTTATAATAAGTGCCAAGGGTTTTTCCAGTGTCAGTTTTTATACTTAAGTGGTAAATTATGTGGAAATAATATATACATTAACATAATATAATACATTGAACGTCGAGTAACGGATTTATTTTTTATTTTTCAATAACTATAAAGATTTAAAATCATACAGTATAGATAAACAATAATAATATGGTATACATATACAATACACGAAACAATATGTTCAAACGATCTAAAACAATATATTTAATATTTAACAATGTATTTTAATATAATATGTACCAACATTTGATATTTTTGTAAAACAACTGTCTGCACATTTTTTAACCGGTTTCGTCCGCCTCAAAGGGACATTTTCAATTGAATAATATGTATTTGGGATTGTCTTATTGATTTAAAATGATTTTATATATTGTTTATTATTTATTATTTTATTTTATTTTTTACCTAACTTTGATAATTTTCGTTTATATTCGTATTTATACTCGTTTGTCCAGCAAGTGGTAATATTGTTTAGTTTTTATTGTAAATTTTATAAATGAATTGATAATCCAATTTTATTTTGTTATTAAGTATTGACTAATCATAAATATTAATTGTTTGGTGATATATTGAAATATTATTGTAAGTGCTCATTCCTTCATATTTTGTTTAACGCCATTAATTATGTAGTATGAAATATTACTATCTAATTTCATTAATTTTAATTTAATTGTTATTGAGAAAGTACCTATTATTGGAAGGAAAATGCAATGCATTTGTGTCACCTTTTGAATTTGTTTTATAAATATTATTCAGTTGAAAATGTCCCTTTGAGGCGGACGAAACCGGTCCAGATGTATTTATTAAAGTGGAATAAGTACTAAAAAAATTGCGTTTCATTAAATAAATTAATAATACAATGCAGTTTCACCATGAATTGACAGTTACACAATAAAAGAAATTATAGTATGTATAAGTGTAAAAAAAGGTTACGTAATTTATTAAAAATCTTTATTTATCGCAATCAGAAAACTTGATGCACTTTCCTCCTTTGCACTCCAGTACATATCCTGGTTGACATGCGCATCCAGGCTTGCTGGTCTTACATCTTCCAACCTTAGATTTGTAATTGGCACATGTGTCAGGACAGTCGGGGCGGGTCTGGGTCCAAACTTCATTTGCTCCACATTCTAGGAAAAATAGATTCATATTACAATAATTTTATCCATCTAAACAGATTGGTTATATTTCTTAATATATGTAAATAGTTATCATCGAATTTTGTGAGCATCTTTTACCATTCTAATATTTCACAATATTTACGGATTTTATGAGCTTTTAGTAGTGGCGTGTGGTCTATGGGTATACTTTATCACCTATATTTTCTTGAATGATTACATAATAGTAATATCTACAGCATTTATTAGTAGCAAACCACATACCATACTACTGCATAGAAAATACATATATTAGGTAAGTAATAATGCTTAGTTATCATTTTTATGTTAAAGAGAAAATTTTCCATACCAACTAGGTATTTTTTGACTAAATACACATTAAAAAATAAAACAGTGTGACTTTACTAGAATAAGGATTTGCAGACTCTCCAGAATTTTAGAAACGTATAATTTGGTACTACTTTACTGTGGATATAAACTAAAAACTTACTGCAATCCTCTGGTTTCACGCATTTACCATTCTTGAGAAGAAAACCTTTTATGCAAAAGCAACCAGAAACACATACGGTGGGGCAGGCAATGCCTTTCTGGTTTTTATTCTCGCAAGTTGGTTCACAAGCACTGCCGCAATATTTATATTCTGTGTTTGCCTCTTTGCAAACAGCTATAAAAATAAAAGATAAAACATATAAATAAACATACATAATTTGAATTGAATAATTTAAAAATTCTCAAAGACGTAAAAATTAGAAAAAAACCTTGAAAATAATATGATGCTGAACTGGACTCGAACCTATAAATCAAATGGATACTATCCATCGTATTCCAGTCAGTGTGCGTTACCAATTTAGTCATCTACGTCATATCTAAGTACTGTGAAATTAATTAGTAATCATGCAATTAAACTACTTTTTCTAATAGGTATGGTTCTGGGATATTTCCAAATTTAATATTTCAAATATTTAATAGTCAGTTATAATTTTAAAACACCTCTGAAGCATACATACTACAAATATTAGTCTTAACGTACTAGCATTTGATAATATTGAATTAATATGAATTAACTGTGTCTATTTAAATTCGCTGTGCCTTTATTCGGCAATTCATATATTTTGTACATGAATTATTGTTAAAGTATTACAAGATGTAAAATCAAATAATCATGACCGATGTATTTCAAATGAGATACGAGTAATTACGTTTTTTGACGTGAACTAGATAAACATAATAATTTTACTTTTAATTTGGTTATGGAGGAAAACAAATGCATTATACGATAGTTTGAATGACAAAAAATACAATACATATACACTTTTAATTATTGTCAATACCTATATTGCTATTTGATGCACTTACGGCATTTGTCAGGTTTGATACACTTGTCATTGTGGCGTACATATCCTGTTTTACAAAAGCATCCTTTTACACATTTTTCAATGCAAGGTTCATTTTTATTCATGTTTTCACAATTCTTAACACAAGGACTTCCGCAATCCTGGTACTCTTCATTATCTCCTGGGCATTTCTTTGCTGAAATAAAAGTATATATATATTTTTTTTTTAATTAGTACAACAAACCATAATATAAGTATTAAGAGTCACAATAATATCAATAGTAAGTATTAATGTATAATTTCATACTACGAACCAAACCAACTGCCGAACATACAATAGTCAACTTATGCAATTTTGCTTGAAGATATATTAATAATTCTAGACCATCATAGGTACACAGTATCTGTTCTAAGTAATGAGCTAATGATTCTTTAAAACTCGGTTTTAATCAAGCGTATCACAAGGCCCTTCATTTGGGTGTAAAACATCAGCAATTTGTTAAGCCTGGGAATGTCTCAGGAGCAGATACCTAAGACTGAGGTCGCCAGTCGCCACGCACTCAAGTGTGATTTGATTAAGTTTACAGAGACTTTCTAACGAAATCTCATGAAAGAGAGGAGCACGGTGAGCTAAAAAAAAAGTATTCTAATTATATTTATTATATATATTTATATATTATATATATTGTATAATTCTGTGGCGACCAGGTCGTACGGCCCAACGGTCCCATATTTTAACAGTTTACCTTATCGCATTCCAAGTATAAGCAACATCTAGCACTACGATTGAGATTAACAGTTGAGATTAATAGAGGGCTTTGGTGAAATGACTTAATTATAACTAGACTCTTCCGTAGGTTTCATTTAATGAAATTCCACCTTGACAAATGTAATTATTCACATAAAGATTTTTTTGAATTGTGGTGAATAATAATAGTTTGTGTTTAAGTTTTTGTTAATGAAAACACAAATGTGTCAAAAATGTGAACTTACCATGGTTCTGATCTGTTGTTCGTCAAAAGTGATTTTCCATGTCCTAAGCTTTAAAACATTTCAAGCAAGTATTTAAAGCATAATATAATGACACTACATAATATCGTCAAACTAAAGTTAAAAACAAATACTATTATAGGTTTTGCACAAAAAACCACACTCAGCAAAGTAATTACATACATACCTACACATTTTTCCATGCTCACATATGGATACTTTACTCATTCACTCATGCAAATCTTGTTCAACTGACATAAACCATTAAAAGAACGCAAAAACATATTATTTGTGTGCAGTCATGGTGAATTTTTTTCTTCATATTTTTAGTTTCACTTCATGGTCATACCCTTATGGCTGACGATCTTGTATTTTTGTCATGTTTTGGCTGACCAACACTTTCCACCCTTTTCCATCCTCTGCTTCTCTCAGGGCAGAGTGAACTGCACCCAGTCAACTCCTTCACTTGGTAGCTCCAGCGCTCTTCATATGCTTCGCCTTCCATGGAGGCTACCGAAAACCACCAATCTCCTCCGGTTATCTGGTCTACACTGAACAATATATCCAAAAAACTGTAGAATGCATCTCAGACATTTATCGTTGATAAAGTGTCCTTTATCTGCAGTCTCTGAACTGGTTCGTCCAGTGGGCTGTCCAAAAAATATGAAGCATTCGGTGCCAACACCATATTTCGAAGGTAAAAATTGCCTTTCTATCCCTTACCTTCAGGTTCCATGACTCGACACCGTATGGAGAATACTAATGTTTGCACAAGCATAATTTTCGTGGCAATTGAAATTCCCCGATCTTTTCATATAGTGGTAAGACGTGTCATCGCATTTTTCGCAATCTGTGTGCGCCTTCTTATCCCTGCTTCACCTTTTCCACTTTGGTTGATCCTAATTTTATTTTTAGTTTATGTAATTTGCATGATGCAAGATGCCGAAAGGCAAAAGCTAGGATATTAAAAATGATTTACACGAAATAGCAGAAAACTTAGATCAATTGGAATTTAAATATAAATGTTAAGTACCCTCAGTCGACAGCATTATTTTTGACAGTACACTTATTATATACCTAGATTTAATAGGAAATTGTTGCTCGCAGTAATTTTATTTTGTAATGGGTTCATTAGCATTTTCCTTTCATGTGGGTCTATTCTATACTTATCGACCGCTAAAGTGATATATAGTATCAAACTAAGGGTAGGTTTGTATCAAAATATTAGCACTTTTTGTAACAATTACACTAAGTTGGTTTTTATTGTTGCAATAAGTGCGATATTTTAACAGCAGCAAGATAGGTGCTGTTAAAATATAGCACTTATTGCAACAATAAAAACCAACTTCGTGTAATTGTTACAAAAAGTGCTAATATTTTGATACAAACCTACCCTAAGTTTGATACTATTTATCACTTTAGTGTTCGATAAGTATAGAATAGACCCACTGGTGTAACATAATGATCTCGATATGGTGGAGATATCATAACATAATAATATGAAAGAGGATTGATTGTTAGCCTTGCATGCAATGGCTGTTTGGATCCATGGACTCAATCTGAACACACATATTCATATTCCAACCTGTCTCGTATATTAAAATGTATTCAATTCAGGATGACATTCTTTTTTTCAAAACATATTTTACAAATTTATACTACATAAAAGAAAAACGGAATAGCTCTTATTTTATCAGTATCGTCACATGGTACTTTTTTATTTTGAATAATTATTTGCATACATCACACTTTTTATCACAGACATAAATGTATATTAATAAGTATACCATGCATTCTTACTTGAAAATTACATTTAAAATACATACGAGTATGCTTGCAATATTTACAGCGTAGCTTAAAATAATAAAACACTAATAATAACTGATTCCTGTGAAACCTATTACATGAAAGGAAAGTAATATGTTAAAGAAATCAGTAATCTTATTTAATTACATTATAGTACAGTACATAGAATCTAATTTATTAAGCATTTAGATAAATATTGAAAAAAACACATTTACTAAAACAACCCTGACACACAAAATGCACACTTTATTCAGTCGATTACTCACGGCATTCGGACAGTGGTATACATTTATTCTTGTGCCTTTTATAGTGTGGTTTACATTTGCATATTTTAAAGACACAATTATCCATCAGGCAAGCATCGGTGAAATTCTCAGCACACGTGTCTTCACAAGCAGTGGGACATTTTTCCAGCTGTGTGTTTGGTTCTGTACAACCTGTATGAAGAATAATTACGGACACAAATGATTTAAAAGTAAGATTTATTATAATATAAACAGAATATTATACAAAACTGAAATGCATAAGTCAGAATATACATATTAGGAAAACGCTGTTCGATTTTTTCCCTACGGTTTTTTTTAATAGCTATTTTCCTAAGGTTTTCTCATAGCATAATCGTATGTATGGTTCAATAAAAATACTTTGCATTCTGAAAATCGTATGAAATATTCAATAAAAACAATAAATTTACAGTTAATTTTTTTTGGTCATTTTCTGTCAACAATGAGAGTTATTGTAGAATATCACAATTTCGAAACAGCATAGGAAACATTCGCTCATTGAAGATATTATTATAATAATATATACATTTAATCATCTTGTGAAAACAGAAACATAATATTTAAAACAGTTAATATTCATACTGTCACCAGACAAAAAAAACCTTTGGTCCGCAGTTTCAAATCACAAATCCACAACCTAATCAAAACGCCCCCGGCTAAATGTTTAGCTTCCCTGATCCACGTAATAATAATTGCAAAACGCATTCTGTCAGCCGAAGCAGCGTGCCGACGAGGGACAAGGGTGCATAATTTTTTTTACCTAGCACGGGATCGAGCGGCCAAGTGAAGCACCCTTGTTCAATAACCTTCCCCTCTCTCTTCCCCTCCGTAGAATGGACCCGCCAAAATTAAAAGATGCTTTTGAAAAGAAAAGTCAGTCCGGACCTACCTACCAAAGCGATAACATGAAATAAGTTTCACGCCGGAGGGGCGTGAGGCGTGCCCCCGCGCAATTAATGACGCTCCCGGCCCATTTTTAAATCAATCGTCAATAACCCGTAATCGTTGTAATACCAATCGGTGACTCGCGCAAAAACCCAAAGAAAGTTAATCAATTCCCTAGTGAGCGAAAAAGTGAATCAGTACTTAGTGCGCGGGATAATAATGATAAACCGACCCCTAATATAAAGACAGTGCGGTAACTAATTTAAGACCTCTTTAGATGTAAAACGATGTAATATTATCAATGTTTGCCTATGCCCTAGCGTAAATAAATCTAGTTCCACGTGGGACTGTCAAATCAAAGACGTGTTTTATCTTGAATTATGTATCCTGATGTCCACACATGACCTGCAACCCGAAGTGATACCGGATCAGGACATCTACCCAGAAGACATGTGAGTTCCTCTTTCCCCCCGGTATCACATATTTTGAAAATACCTCAGAAACATACTTAATAGAAAAAATCTTTGAAAAAATTACGACGCTGGGTGGGACTCGAACCCGCATTCATTGGATTCCGGCTAATGTGCTGTAGCGATTAATCCATCTGCACTCTACCTTATTACGACGAAATTAACTACTAGTATATACAAGTGAAAAACAATAAAAATTACAAGGTTACGTGGACTGTGGAGGGTAGTATAACCGCCTTCAGTTTTGGTAGATAGGTATTTTCTTTTACACTATTATACCCAAATTCGATTCTGACTTGAATTTAGTTGTAGTGTTTGGTGTGAATCAGTCTTTCTGAGTTATATATACACGACATTATTGCTAAAATATATTATATGATAGGGAAGTACTTACAAGTAGTCGTAGACACACATGATCCGTTGGTTCTGACGTATCCATCTTGGCACATGCATCGTGGCCTGCATGGAGGGTTTGGTGGTGGCCTGGCACAGTCTGGCCTGAATCCACCCAAAAGCATTTCGCACGTTTCGTCAAAGGAGCAATACGCAGGGCACGGGACCCATTTTTCGTTAGCTTTGCATTCTTTCGGGGCTACGATAAGGGACAAGACAATACATAACATGATATGAATATTTCATGTGGATTATATTAAAACACACGAAGGGTGAAGGTAGGCTGTTAAAATCCGCCATAAATAGTACACACTGAACTGTGTCAGTCACACGTATTTTTTTTTACATAAGACTACAATTTACAGATGGTGTTGGTTAGATTTTAAAATTCCATTAAACTCTGCGTAAACCAAACCAAAATAGATAATAGTCAAAAATACTCTTAACACTTCTTAATAAAAATAAAAATACTCTTAATACTTCTGTAATTAAATCATACATAACTTTGAATATTTTATAGATAGAATAATATTTTTTACCTGTTATATTATGTTGTTTTAGGCAGGGCAGAATGAACCAAAAATGTGTGTAATATATTGTATTTTTAATCCAAGGAAAACAAAATTAGTATGAATGAAAAAGTGTGCACAATTTCGTTATATCGCCCAAAGTATATCTACCTAAACTATTATGGGTTGGATTAGGCAGGGTTTAACTGTTTTTACAAACTAACCAACACCATAAATAATTGTAATCATAATGCAATAAAAACAAATACGTATGACTGACAAATTTTAATGTGCACTATTTATGACGGATCTTAACAGCCTACCTCTACCCTTCGCTACTGGTAAATGATATATAAATATGATCCTTATGTAGTACTGTTTTTGAGCTTTTCCTTGAATCTATGAGGCCATTAGATTTTTTTATTCGTCTAATTTTGAGATTTTTTAAATCTGGATATTCTGATAAACATTTTACTTATTAACTTATTTAACACTATTGCGACGTAGATCTAATCATCTTTTTTCACTTCCACATATTTCTCTCAGTCGATATTATGAGATATCAGTTTTAAACATTGTACGGCTCATCAATATATTCCCCGAAGATATAGACATATATTATTAGCTTTATTGTTTTAGGGATTAGAATTTTTTGGCTTTATATTTTTTCATGTAAATATTCTATAACATAATATATAATAAGTGTAAATATCAGTATATTATTTGTGTATATTGTGTACATGTGTTATGTATATATAGACATTATACAATGGCGCATTGGCTTAGACTGTGATGCCATAAATATGTTATGAATGAATCAATTAATCAATAAAACGATTTTTAATATGAAGATAATGTTAGAAAGTTTTTCGCTTTCTGTAGTTTTACAATTCTGATTATATAAAGTATTAAATATTAGGTACATAATAATATTAGTTCATGAATCGATAAAAACTATTTATTTACATAGTCATTGCTATTTTTCTAACGTTCATTATTCAATTATTTGAATTAAATACAATATAAGGAATTTTATTTACATACTGTAGCATATACATTTTAAGCCTGCTAGTCGAATAGTTAGTAAAAATTACAACGTTGCCGTCGTAAGCACAATCTTTTTTTTTGTTTACCCGATGAGTACAAATTTGTGAAAAGTAGGAAATTTTTTATAAAAAAACACTAATTTAATTAGTATATCTTTACCTTAATTAATTAAATAATATTCTTTGGAGAGCTCCCACGCATTTAAATAAAACGAAATAAAAAAATGTTTTTTTCAGCGCAGCTACTATTAGCGATTACCATTCGGAATAGTTTTCCGATAACAATACAATCACAATTAATTATCACATACTATAAAAAAAACAAATAAAACAGTAAATTGATAAAGGAATTAATATATTTTTCTATCTCACGTACCAATGCATTATTTTTGGCGCGTGATCAATAAAACTTCTAATAAAAGTAGCTTATCAAAGTTATGAAATTATTATTGAAAAGTGACGTGTGTATAATTATATGAATACGTTATGTAAAAATACTTACGACATTTTTCTATAGGAATGCATTTTCCATTCGAATCTTTGACATATCCATATTTACAGGCACAACCCCTCAAATCGCAAGGTCTCCCACACTGTATACCAGCATGTTGGTCCATATTACTGCAAGTCATTGGACATGGATCGGGACAATCAACTATTTCTGCATTTGGATCGTCACAGCCTTAAATAAAGTGAAAATCAGTACGCGTTATCTTTTTCTATTTTATGATTTTTCTATTTTAGAGTAGATTATTATAACCGTTCACAAAAAGTATAGATTAAAAATAAATCACACTGATATATTGAAAAAGAACTAGATTTTTTTACTCGAAACGTTACGCTGACAAATTTAATGGTGCCGATCATTTTGCGAGTGTTTTAGCTGCTTGAATGAGCGAAAGGTGAAAGAATGAAGTTGATTTTGACATAGCAACTAGTTTGGTAGTTTTCCAATGATTCGTTTATAGCGTGTAAGCATATTAATCACAAAAAATATTTATCGTGTTATTTTATAATCGAAGTAAACGAGAAAGTCTAACTCCGCAAGCGCCGAGGGGACCGTCCGACGTGTGTGTAGCGAAATGTAAAATTAATGTGTTACGTCAAAAAACTTCTATACTTCAATTTTGGGCCGTTTTTTTGCATAGGGATCTACTATTTATAGCTACGCCACTAAAAGTGTTGAATCTATACGAGATGTATTAAGAGCCGATGCATTATTCATTTGAAAGTGAATTCACAAAGATATTCATTATTTAAATAGGCCAGTTCGGGCACTGAACTGTTTCCATAAATATGCGTATTTTATAATTAATTCACTGTTTTACATTCATAACGTCAAACTTTTGCTATTTTTGGCTACCACATTTTCGCTCTAGATCAGTGGTAACGAATCTATGACACGCGTGCCACTAGTGGCATGAAAATATTTTATTTTTTACGAATTTTATAAAAAATAGAAGGTAAATACTCTTCAAAATTAACATTACGTTTAAATATGTAATTGCATAGGTTATTATGCTGTATGCGTCACATATAATATTATCGCAGTAACTTCATCAGGCAGCGGGAGAAGCCGCGATGCTAATCTCTGATTTTGATCGATTTACAATACTTGATTAATGTCAATGGCTTGTGATCACTATATAGTGAGAATTCACCTCAACTGATCGAAGCAATTTTGCTTCCAATTTGTACGTAAAGAACCAAACTAAGTACCTAATACAGTAACAAATAATTTCAATTCTACCCACAAAAATAGCTATACGTAATAAGGAACAAATACTTTGTGGATCTTGTAGTATTAATTCTGGCAAACAGTTTCAAAATTGGTGGACCAAAATGTATGGTGTAATTAAAAAAAGTAATAAAGCTATACTATGCTATGTTCTGTGAGTGATATCTAGAACATCTTCATTTTTAATAGAATTTTTAAAAACCGTTTCTTTCTCCATTCAGATTTGCAATAAAGGAAAGAGATACGGGATTATATTTCAATTAAATGTTACGTTGATTTAAATAGGTAAAGCATAATTATTTGAAATAACACGTGAACTTTCCCCAAAGAATGAATCTGTATTCAGAGGCCATAAATATAACGTTCAATGCTACCAATTGTTAGAAAAATGGTGAACCGTTTGCTTGGGTTAAGTCTACATCAACTGTCTACTCTTCAAGTCTATTCTTATCAGCTGATCACTACATTTGACAATTATGACTATAACATGAAGTAAAGTATTAGTGTTATCATATTATTATATTACATGATTCTGGAGGTACACAAACTCCTTTGGAATTCCTCACAAAACCATTGGCGCAATTACAGCGAGGAACACATGGCCAGTCTTCTGGTGGAGGGGCACAGTCATATTCATACCCTCCAATATGCTGCTGACAAGTTCTCTCCGGAGGGCAAGGAGCAGGGCATTTATTGATTACTTCGTTCGCTTTGCAGGTAAGTTTTGGGGCTGTAAAAAACAGTATATTTTTGTGTGGTAATTTTGCAAAAATCATAGTAATTTCAAATTAATTATTACCATTATAGTTTTTACTGCCTTAATTTATAATGAATATGAAAATGTTTTTATAAATAACAGTACATGTGGATTAATAAATCAGTTTAAGGACAATGTTTAAGCTTAGTTATTCAATCGATAATTACGATTACAGTATCAAAATAAGATAAACCTAAATGTTAACCAATGATACAATTATCTTGATTTAAGCATTCCAAAATAATAATATATCACTATCACACCACCATAGACTACATCAGGGTTTCCCAAACTATTTTCCGATGTTCATTGAATAGGTGTTCCGCGACCATTTGGAAAGGTTTTATACACTGCAATACATTTAAAGATCTTCTACTAAATATAAGTAAAATAAGTAAATCTTCCGAGGTAATAATAGGTATGTGTTTAAATACTTACGGCATTCTGAAAGTAGAATGCATTTTCCGGATTTATCTTTGACATATCCTTTTTTACACCGGCATCCTTTCGATATGCAACCTTTTTTACAAACGGGAATTTCCGGTTGCTCGCAAGTGCCTCCGCCACATGGGTATGGACAATTAACCATTTCCGCGTTTGGATCCTGGCAACCTGAATGTTAACCTAGTTTAAAATATTTATCGACATACTGGATTTTTTCATGGAAATAACATGTGGATGTAATTAATATTTACAATAAAGTAATGAGTAATGATATAAAAGTACCTAGTAATGGAATTACAAGACATCCAATTCAAAAAATACATACAAAAGTTAATTATTAAAAAAAAAAAAAAAACTTCAAAGAAATGTTGCCATATCGTCACTGTGCAGGCTAATATTGCCGTAACCCTCACTTTTCACCAACGTGACATATTGATGATAATTGACTTATTGCATACCTAGGTACTTTTATAAGAACTGATCAAGTATCATAAATCCCAAAAAAAAAAAATTTTATAAGCCATTTGTAACTTCACAAAAATATTCCAGCCAAATGCTGTAACCCGCTCTAAACGTAAGCTACAGGGTAAGGACACAGAGTAAGCCACTCAATTTATAATAAAATAATATATATAAAATAAAAAAATAAATTTTATATAAAATAATAAGTAAATCCAGTGCCCACAGTTTTTTCCACTTCCTGAACAATTTGATATTAGAGGGTTACGCTACTTGGCCTGTAAAGTAACGATTTGTTGTAAAATCATCGAGTTTTCAAAGAATAAAAGTATTTTATATTTATATCTGACAGAATAGTAAACTTAAAATTATAAACGTTATTTGTGATTAATAATCATTCTCTTCAAGATCGCAGTGAGTGTCATCGTAAACTTATAATACTACGAGTAAATAAAAACTATTACAAAAATATAATAGTTAACTACTTAGACAAGAATGAATATTTTCTTTATTGTAAATACATTCTAATATTCCAACATACATTGATCAAGCGTTATGCAATCACCATCCTTGGCACGTCTCACGAATCCCGGCTTACACTCGCATCGCGCAAGACAAGGAAGTCTGTCAGGATATGTTTTACATTCGTATACAGTCTTGTTTATATGATCATCGCATGTTTTTTCTGGTGGACAATATAATGGGCAGGCAACGAATTGTTGATTTGGCAGACATACTTTTTTACCTGAAAACAAACGTTACATCATTTTAGGCTTATAACGTGGCTTCATAATTGAACAACAAACAATCATAATATACTGTAAGTCCAGAAGACTACGATGGACGGGACGTGTAGAGAGAATGCCTGAAGCTAGAGCGCCAAGGATCATGACAAAGTGGCTACCCCAACGGAAGAGACCCAGAGGCTGAGCAAGAAGGAGATGGGTTGACGCCGTAGAAGAGGACTGGCTTCATATAGGAAGACTCGGTAACTGGAAAAGTGTGGCGAGAGATCGGAGTGAGTGGAGAGCAGTTGTGGAGGAGACTAAATCCTACCCCAGTATGTAGCGCCGTGGAAGAAGAAGAACGTGGTCCCGTTCAATGGTTTACCTTGATCAGGAGGCTAATTAGGGTGATTTTCAATGGTATTTATTTGAAGAATAAGAGTAACAAATAGCGATGTGCTGAAGTTGTTAGAATATCGTCAAACAGGTAGCAACAGATCTACAGACAGGATCCGAGAAACGATGTGTTTTTAAAACACCGTTGGGCTTAAACATATCCCATTCCCCTAAAATAGTGTTGTATTAGTAGATCTTAGCTTCGCCCGAATGAACATATAGCTAGTTTATTAAAAAATGTATTAGAATTGTTCAGCTAACTCTATTTATTTGACCGCCAAACGCTGGTTTTAAATTATTATTAGAGGACGTCTTAAATGTAAGTATCAATGGATACCAGCTTGGGGTGAAACCTTCCAATAGTGCTACATTCCAAATCGAGTCTTGGCCCCATACATTCTCCGCGGTGAAATCCACCTTAAAAATATTTTTTAAAGAGTGTAATTTTCCATAAATTTACTTACAAAATTGAGGGCACTGTTCTGTGGGAATACACTCATCTCTATCATTGCGGGCAAATCCACGACGGCAGTAACACTTTTCATTGCATTTTTTATTTATGATGGGGCAGACTTGTTCTAATGTGGCACATGTAGTATCACAGGCTGACCCACAGTCCCAGAATTCATTTTTACCGCACTTCGCTATAATCGACATATTGAAAATAACAATAAAATCACCATATAGTTAATACTATAGCAATCGAACTATAAAATATATTTAATGATTTATAAAAATAATTGTCAACTTATTATTATTATGCTTTAATGAGGCCGACAGCCTGTAGAAGATGGCATGGCATTATATAATATATAGAATTTTGAAGGTTTTTGTAAACCATACGGTCTAATACGGTCAATATAAGCGAACTGGAAATATAAAAAAAATACTATTTTAAGACTTTTATCACATCGGAAGTTTTAAAGAATATATTCTTACAACTGATGTATTGTAATATTATAACATTTGTTGGGCCAATTATGGTCGCTATAATCCCTATATTTCCCTCTTACTTCAAATCCCCAGGCGACCAGCAGATACGGGTCATCAGTTGACCATGATTAAATAACATTTAGTTACCTCAAGATAACAGGCGCGTGTAGGCGTGTCAAAGTATTTAACGAGTAATTCCAAGCGCATACAGACTTGTTCAAAAAGTTAAGCGCATACAACGAGCGTTCACAGAAACCATAACTCTATTTGAGTCTCCGTGGAAACTGCGTTAATCAAACCATCTGTGTCCATGTCTCCTCATTTACCATAAATCTAGGTGTACCGTGTCAGTACCTACTAGAACGTGATGGCATGCACTAAGGACCAGCTTCAGCCAGACAGTTGAACATCAATAAGGTTATTTAGTTCCTGAACTGACTCCCGTGTAACCACCCCCTCCCGAGCATCCACATCCATTATCACAATCATTCCGTCACAAAATTACAGTCCACTATGAAAAGCACCACCAAAATTATTTGCACAAAATTGAACATTGTTATCATAATTGTATTTTTGTTTTTAAATTGAAACCAAGTTTGTAGATATGTAAACGAGTTTTGTAATTAATACTATGTACGAACCACATTGCTTTGCAGGGACACATATTCGACTATTATTTCTGAGATATCCATCAATACAGGAGCATTTTGGATGGCAGACATTTACAGATCCAGGAGGACCACTGTCACAACCAATGCTGTCCACTTTGCTACATGTGTCATCATGACAAGGCTCGGGGCAAGCATCATATACTTCATTCTTCCTGCATTCTAGTTTCGGAGCTAAATAAATAAAGAAATAGGTAATATAATACAGCACAGGTATTTTAAATAAGTACCTACAATAAAATAATAAATAATTGACTGAGTATGCTTTACATAAATGACTTGTGTGTCTGGATATGTAACAGAACATAAATAATATGTATTATTCTTTATTTTGAGGAACATTGATAAATTGAATTTATCACACTATGTATGTATTGAAAATCAATTCTGTACAGAGTAATAAAAATGTTATCATATTATATATCTATATTATAACAACAATTTCCGATACATAAAAAAGCTCTCACTTTTTATTTTCAAAGAAAAGTAATATCTTGACAGTAATTACAAAAATCTTTCGAGATTAATATTAATGAAATGTGATAGTAAATTCATCCCAGAAGAACTAGAATATAATAACACCCCTAGAACCCACGAGAAACTAAAAAGCAAATTGAAATTCCAAATATTCGGAGAAAATAGAATACCAATTATTGATAGATGGAAAATAAATTCTGTGAGAATAATATTTTGCTTGGTGAAGCAACTCAACGATCTTAACTCCAATTAAATCAGTACAACAGCCAACTTAGCATTTTTCCTACCAGATCTAGCATTTTTAGGCATCTAGCTTAAAATATTTGCATCAGACGTATGACATTGAATCTAGCATTTTTCGACTCCTCAAATAGCATACATATAGATACAATGTATAAATTACGGTCAAAATATTTTGGGCCTGAATTACTTTTTAGTTCTTTGACTTATTTAATTGATTTGGAACAATAAATTCGTCTTCAATTGTGGTTCTTGTAAAACAATGTTGAGAATAATATTGTGACTTACTTTTATTGAAAGTTTGTAGACATTTTATTAATTTTCAGAAAAACTTGCATGTTCTTCTGTTATCTGACTTATTTTCTTAAATTAAAATTATTACTCCGCCTAACCAAATTTCCAGTAATTATTTATAATAATATGTGAGTGAAAATATTCTTACGGCATTCGGAAATATGCACACATCTTCCATTTTTATCCCGTTTGTGGTTAAGGATACATTTGCATTGATCTTTGCAAGTTGATGGATCGACTGCAGCACATCTGAAAGCTATGTTGATGGTCTCACAAGTCTCAGGTGGACATGGGTTTGCACATTTTATTAGTTCTTCATTTTCTTGGCACTCTGTATCTGTGTTGATCCGAAATATTCGTAGGTATTATAAGAAATGTTGATATATTTAAATACTTATTTACTTTAAAGAGTGATCTGATACGACTTATCATGGTTCAAAAGATATACCTACTGTTATTTAGAAGAACGTGGCACCAAAAGAAAAAAAATACTTATCCTCATGATTTCAATTATTTTTTTATTCACAGAATAAATTAGTTTTGATTTAATTTAATCCAAAGTTGTTTTATTCAATTACAAATTTACAGTGATGTTTTATGAGAATAATATTTATTTATTGACTTTGCTATAATCCACTATTGAATGCCAAAAACGTTCAAAAGAATCTCATTCTCTATAAGTCTATAGACGTAACCAAAATATATTAAAATAAAGTTAAGAAAAAATAATGTTCTGAATAATGCGCCGGCTAGACAGTGGCGACTTGTCTGTATGGTATAGTTAATGCAAAAAATACGGAACACTTTGCGAGGTCAAACGGCACAAGTAATTTGCGTAAACCTCATTACCATAGAAGTCGTCGTCATGAAAATACTGTTTTATCAGAATCGCACCAATGTCGGAAAGTGACAATTTGTTTTTGGCACACGCGTTTTTCTATTGTTTATTGGTTAGAAGAAAGAGAAATAAATGCTACAGACCCAAGTGGGCCAAACAATGGCTTTTATCCCATATCCCGTCCACACGTACTAGTTTACAAACCGAGTTCGCAAAGACCAAAATTTCAAGCAAACAGTAATTTACGTAAGCCGTGCTTTCCGGTATGCGCGAGCTACAGTTTTTCCGTCCATACACACGGGCTTCCTGATACAATCCAGTATGCGCATATTGGTTAAATTAGCTACAAATCATTTTGCATTGGTGATTGATTTGTAGCCAACATCACACTTTATGCTGAGATTTATTTGGTAGCACTATAATAATGGTATACAAATGCCTTTATTAGTGTTACAAGCGCAAAAAGATTTATTTTTTCATACAATGAATAATCATGAAAAATATAAATAACAGAATTACTTCCATACATTATTATAAAAATCAAAAAATGCTGTCAACTTGTTTATGCTACCAATGCACAGCATATTATAATTCATGACTACCAATCTGTGCAAATTTAGCAATAATAATGATAATAACGATAGTATAAAAAAAACATGAGTGATCCAAAGTATAATCCAAATTCTGGTTGAGCCAAATGATTATTATACGAAAAGTATAATGTCGAATTAATTAATATTGATATTACGTCAAAAGAGAATTTTTTTTACGCATAAATTATAATCGTATTACTGATATGGAAAATCAACTGACCACATTCATCGAGAGTTACGCATTTCCCTTCGGAATTTCGGTATAAACCTTCTTTACAATCGCAGCCTCCAGTGCAAAGCAAAGAATTACATCTGATATTCTTTCCACGAGTAGCGCATGTTTCACGACATGGCTCAATACAGTCGAAATAAGTTTCATTCTCCAATGGACACACGTCATTTTCTATATAGAAACAAAGGGAAATTAGTCATAAAATAATATTATTTTGTAAAGGTAAGTATATGTTAAACTATTTGTTTTATTAAACGTTACGAGAAAGTCTTCATAGCAATACAATAAAATCAAATCATTTTATTATCACGTACGTGATCATAATTTTGAAAAGACTAGTGGACTGTATTCTAGTGTAGTAACTACGAGCACAGAAGGATGGAGGGTGTGCGTGAGACAGAGACGTTGAAATTGTAAACTTGCTGTTTTTGCAGCTAGTCCTGCACCGATTGGATTGTTAAGATCTCGAATGACTTCTGGTTTTTTTTTTTTTAGAATTATTAATAACCATGTCCTTGCTTTTTCGTACAAGGTGGTTGTTAGTAATTTTGAACAATCACAAACACCCAGGCTTTGATAAAAACACATAAATGTTTTTGTCATGACCGGGAATCGAACCCAGAACTCTCGGGTGGAAGGCCAGCGCCTTACCCACTGCACTACGAGAGCCGCATTTATAATGACTTCTGGTTCCAATAATAATATATTGTTGTTGTGTAAGATATTATTACACATGACATTTTGTAAGTACGAGTGAATGTGAAAATACACTGATTTGATGTTGTAACCAATATTTACAAATAAACGTTTTTATCGTCTCGAACTTTCTTTCAACAATAAAATTATACTATAAAAAACAATTAATTGTAGATGTAGATACGTTGTAATGTATTTCTTGTTCTACGAGTATTTTCATGGTTAATCCGTAATTATTCGGTTTTGTGTTAAAAAATATAAATTAATCGTTGAAAGAGTACAAAAGATTAATTGGGTATAACTTACATAAAATTTAAGTAGGTTTTATAATACCATGTTATGTTTGTAAGCATGAGTAAACTGATTGTTCGAGTTATTGTTGTTTTTGCACTTGAAATGGTAGAAGCGGAGGAAGGAAGGAGGAAAGAAAATATCTCAGGTAACTGGTACCTACATATCTATAATTATTTACAATACTTTGAAGAATATGAGATTGGTCATATTTTTTCAAGATTTAAATCACATAAAATAAGTATGTTGGTCAATAAATTTCACCACGGATATTACGTACCACAGTTTTTGGGGTTAACACAAACCCCTTTGTGGTTTCTGATAAAGCCTCTTTGGCAAATGCACCCCGGGAAACAGCTTGGTCTGCATGCATAGTGCTTACTGTAGTTTTCACATGTTTTTTGACAAGAGTCATTTCCACATTCTGAATATTCCTCATGGTCACCACTGCACGATTTATTATCATCTTTAACGAATTTAAACATACATCAATTGTTATAAATACCATGAAAGGAATCACCGAGTAAATGTTAAATCTTTTGAAATGATAATTTTATTAATTCTACCAAAAATCTACATATCACTAATTTAAATAAACTTAAATTAAATTGATATTCGCTATTGCTTACAAATTATAGCGTTATTGTAAAACTCTTTATTAAAATATTTCTATTAAATTAAACACGGTATACTTTTATTTGTGACATGTATTTTATTGAGAGTTTATTCATATGATTACAGTTTCCATAGATAAAAAAATGTATAATTTTTGACATCTAATAATATTTTGATCAAATATTTTGTATATCTACGATATTCTTATCCGCTAAGTGTCAAACGAGACAATTTTTGATTTTGATTTCACGTTAATATTATTCTTCATGTTTTATTACCGCATTTTTTTGGTTCAACGCAGACGCCTTTAGAGTTCCTCAGAAATCCTGTACTGCATATGCACCCAGGCATGCACCTTGCTTTGCATACCATAGAAATTGTTGGCTTAGCACATGTATTTTGACAGCCATTATTTCCACACTCTGAATATTCTTCGTGTATTCCAATACATTGTGGTTTTGAAACTATATTTTGAAATATACAAACAAAATCCATTGATCAACTTTCAATTTAATAAAACATGTTATAAAATGTATGTTTATTGAACACTTTCATCTTATTATCGGATATTGTTTTATAGCTATTTTATAATCAAAATATAGTTTAATAAGTTCAAATGTATAAGGTCTAGTCCAATAGCTGTTTTCCAATCACGGCGAAATATAAACAAATGAACATTTTGTAGCAGACCATTGTCATTGCTCTCAATCATCATGCTTATGTGTTTACGCACAGTTTAGCCAAGGCATCAGAGAATAAATTTATAGTTTTAGTATATTTTTTTAGTTAACAAAAATATGGATTTTTTAAAAATTGTAAATTCTGATTTAAGTTTTGTACTATTCCTGTTGAGTAATTTTTATGAGCCGTGTTTCATTTTCCCCCATATTTACGCACTATGCGCATTCATAAATGGTAAATACACACTTAGTAAGTGCGTATAGTAACCTGAAGATGAAAAAAGGTCACAAAAATAACTCAAATTAAATGATACACAACATAAAAGAGCAAAAATATTCACATCCCACAAAGTATCTTTAATAGAATGTATTAATTAATATTTGAAATAAAATAGTGTTTTTCTAATTAAAATTATATTTGGCCATACCTCAGTAGTAGAAAAATAAAATCGCCAATGTAGGGACCGACAAGCTTAACGTGAGGCTTCGAAGCAACGTGGCAACTATGCAGAGGATCCTCACGTTAAACTTGTCGGTCTCTAGTTCTACCACGGAAGCCATTTCAATTAATAAAATGAACAAGCATGTTGTATTGTTTTGTTTTATTTCTATGGCATATATTTTGCCACGTACTCCATCAATGCTATTTTAATCTTTAATTTAATAAAAAATGAATAATATGTAAACAAAATTCGTATTGTCATAATTATCTAAATAATAAATTAAAATAAAAGTACACCTTTACCCGAAAATGAATGTTACAATTATTTTATGATTTGAAATTAATTCCAGAATTAAATTTTATTCGGTAGTTGATAATGTTATAATATTAATACTCTACATTTTAAGAATTCAAATTAAAAAATATCAAATTTAACCTTGTTTTACTTTGTTTTTACTTACCACAATCTTTCGGCGCAACACATTCGCCTTTGTCATTTTTCAGATAGCCTTCAATACAAATGCAGCCGGGAAAGCAACCGGGAATAGGATCGCATACACTCATTAGCTCAGGCTCTGCGCAAGTGTTGCGACATCCATGATTTTCACATTTACTAAATACCTGATTGGCTTTACAAGTATCTGGATAAAACAATATTTACATTACGAGAGTCTTCTTCTATTACTAGTGCGTAGCAAGCATAACTGTTTATTTATTATCTGTTATATATATATACCTAATAAACGGTTGATGATTTCACGTAAAAATTAAAAAAATATTTACATACTTTTCGTTTAAAAACTCAAGTTTTATAAGTATTTTATTAATAAATAAATTCCACAAAAATGAATGTTTTATTTTCCCCCTGGCTGCTATGTTTTGTCACCGTTCTGTTTTGTCATGTTCTGTTTTGTCACTGTTCTGTTTTGTCATGTTCTGTTTTGCCCAGGTACCATTTTTTACTATTTTACTATTATCATATTAAGTTTTTTATATTAAAAAAAATCAATTACCACATTTTTTTGGTTCTACACAAATGCCCTTGGAGTTCCTGAGGAATCCTTCGCTGCAAATGCATCCAGATTTGCAACTTGCTTTGCATACCATTGCAATAGTTGGATTGGCACATGTATTTTGGCAACCATTATTTCCACATTCTGAATATTCTTCATTTTCCCCAGTACATTGTGGGATTGGAACTATGTTTTGAAATAATTACACAGTTTAAGTAAATAAATTAATGATATTTGCCTGTCTTTAAACAATAAAAGTACACACAGTAAAAGAGTAAGCATATTATTTTGAATATGCTTTTAATTTAAAGAGTATTTTTTATTATATTATCATAAGTACCTAATTAATAAATAATTAATCTCATACATAATATTAGCGCATACTAAATATTTATTCAATTCTGGAAATTATTTTAATTATGTAGAATCAAATATATTATCTGGCACTAAATATTGAAAATCTACATTTATATATTTCTTTTGAATTGAGTTATTTATAGTTGCTATTATATTGCTGATTTTTCTTATATTTGATTCAATAATATCGGTATTATTGTAATGTAGAAGTTTTTAACATAAAAAAATATTTTTACCACATTCACATTCAGGTACACATATTCCTTGGTTATTTCTTAAGTATTCCTTTTTACAAATACATCCAGGATAACATCCGGGAGCGTAAGTGCATCGGGAAATTAGATCAGGCTCGGAACAGGTATTTTGACAACCATGGTTATCGCATTTGCTGAATTCTTCATTTTCTTTGCAATTATCTATATCACAAAAAACATGCAAAATAAAACTGAGAAACGAATAACTTATTAATTTATTTAGTAAGGTCCACCAACAGGACCATTCACAAAAGTATATAATGTTGGTAAATATATAATTAAAAAAATAATGGATAAATGATGGTTCCCAATAACAGGCAGATAAAAATTCATTACAAATGGTTGTTACAGTTATAAAATAAATGGATAAATTAAAATAAGTATATACTTATCTACCTATAAAAACATCAGTTGGCATATTAAGTAAGCAACTTGACAGACAATGAAAAATTAAAAAAGGTGTATTCAATATAATATTAAAAAAATAAATATCATAGCATAGTATTATTAATATATAGACGAGTATTATCTAGTTATTATTAATGGTTAGTGTGCAGCTTTGGAGTAGGTATCTAGATCTAGCTCATTTTAAAAGAGGAAAAGAATGAAACAGTTTCATTTGATCATTATTTTATTCATAGTTCTCCAGCAAAATATAGTATCTGAGATTTGTTTTATATGAGTGAACGTACCGTTTATTTAAATGTCTGCGCAATATCATAAATTAACATGAAAGCTGCGATATTTAATATTATGGTTAGTGATTGTGGCTGTTCAGAACATCCTTAGCGTAACACATAACCAATACTTAGATATTGCATAGGGTGAGCATCAGTGAGAGACAGTTATCTATGTGCATCCACTATTTAGTGCGATTCTTCGGGCATACTGTTCGCTGAGGCCCAGAGAGCTTCTAAATGATATTTGTTTTGAATAGTATGTCAATAAAAAGGGCAAATGTTGAATGACGATTGCAAAAGTGACTAAGTGGAATTTACTATACAATGTATAGTAACGGTCAGAGGATTTGTACAGAATATAGGAATCAAGGAGTCAGTAGTATTTTCAGAGCGATCATAATGAGAGTAACAACAAGAAAGAAAAAGGTTGCTAAATGGTGACGAATATGGAAATAACCTAATCTATTGTTTGGTTCCATGAATAACAGAACATGAATAAACATAACATGAAGAAACAGAACGGTGACAAAACAGAACACCGATAACCAGAACTATGACATTTCAGGAAAAATATAACATTTAATTATCTCTATATTATTATGTTGCATAAATTTTAGATAACACAGGTTTTCAATACGCAGTAAAAAATCAAATTATACAATTTCTGCATTCCTAATCGCTGGACAGCCTCAATCAAATGGGACTCAACCCGGTGTTGCCGGCAAGCTAGGTATATCTGGTCTTAAGACTCGATGACATTGAACTACTTTACAAGCTGCTTGTTGGCGAATTTACAATCTGCTTGTAAACTCGCCCAGTATCATAGTCGAACAAGCTAACAAGCAGCTTGTAAAAAATCTACCGAGAAAAGTTGAAAGCCGGGATACTTTACACGCTGGCGTGTGGGCCGATCTGTGTCTGCGTAGTAGAGCGATAGTGGCAAACCTCCTGGTGAAAAACAAACTACTCAATAAGTCCTGTCAAATAGTACGTGCGGCTTAAGCGTTGGATTATCACGCCGTGGGTCCCAGGTTCGAATCCTGGGTCTGGCAAGTACACATATTGTTTTTCAATTTGTGTCTGTCAGGGTATAGACCTAATAGGTTGAGCAAGTGGCTGACATCCATTTCTCGTAAAAAACAAAATCTGTTAATACGAACCTCTACTCTGTGGAGGCCCATATGATCCTATTAGGATCGGACATGGTCGACAGAAGAAAGAAATAGTTCGAAAAATGACTTTGGAAATGGTTTCAACTCGCTAGCTTGTTGGCTTCTGAGCGAGTGGAAAGTTTTTTGTATCATCATCACAATCGCACTAGCTGCCTAACGCGCATTTAAACTCGTCGACAAGCAGCTTGTAAAGTAGCTCAATGTCATCGACGCATTAATCAATCTAATATGTTCAAAATTTTTGGGTGACTAGGTACAATAAATTCTGTGTAGCTGTACACGATTATCAAAATCAAGCACATAAATTGAGGTTTTTACACCGAATGGCAAACATGCAGTGATTATATATTTTATTAAATATGTATATAAGTACATTTATTTTGTAAACTTAAGTTTTATAAGCATTTAATTAATAAATAGATACGATAAAAATTAATATTCTATTTTTCTTTGACTGTTCTGTTTTGTCAGTCTGCTTCTTCATGTTCTGTTTTGTTCAGTTACCATATTGTTTAATATTCGATGGCATACTGCGTTTCCGTTAACATTAATATTGGAGTTTATTCTACCTTTTTCATTATTTTATTATGTCATAATATAGAAAAATGTTCACTGGAAAATTTTATTTGTGTAAAACCTAATACAATCAATATATTATAAGTTATTTAAAAAGTACCTAATACGAGCATCTAGGCGTTATTTCAAATTTGATAGGCATAATATTATATTCTTGAACTAGGATCCAAGGTCAAAGAATAAAATAATAATAATTACTTTGAAATAAACACACCGTACAAAATATAAGCTGAAATCCTTACCGCATTGTTTTGGTAGAACACATTCACCCTTAGAGTTTCTTAGATACCCATCCAAGCATATACACCCAGACGTGCATGTTCCTTTGCAAACATATGATTTTTTAGGGTTGGCACAAGTGTTTTGACAAATATTATTTCCACATTCTGAATAAACTTCGTAAGGACCACATTCTATAAACGAAATAAAATTATATATTGCACCGAATAAAAAACATCAGACGAAGCCTCACAAATCATAAGAATTATTTAATTAAAGTTGAAATCGGTAGAAAAAAATATATTATATATATTAAATTTTTTTCTCGATTCATACCCAATTCTAGATTCGTACTTTTTTGATAAGGCTAAAGTCCGAAGATTATAATGCAGTTCTACTCTCATTAATAAAATTAATATTATTATATTAAGTATTTGTTATATCATAAATAAGTGATATTTAAATAACTTTATTACCAAGTGAACGAAATACAATATAATATAAAAATAAAAAAAACGTACTCACTGACTATATTATAATCAGATAATAACACATTTGTTACTTTCACTACATTCGCCATACTGTAAAAACCTAATATTTACCGAGAGAATATGTTATTAAGTGCGTGTGCATATTTTATGAGCACAGAGTTTGTAAGATTATAAGTTTTATTCGATTAAGAAATAATTTATTTTTAAGTCAAACAAATAAAGTACATATGTAATATGAAAATAATTGCAATATCTGCATTATAAATTCAAGAGGTCACAAGAAATACTCCTACAGCCCCCTTAGTTTATTTTTCTCTATATTATTATCATGGCATGATAAAAGAGAGCACTTTTGTCTCACTTCTTTCATATATATATTTAATATTTTCTCATTTTGCAATGCGTTTCCGTCATTCAAAAGAATTGAACTGAGTATGCGCTATTATCAAATTTGACATTGTACGAGTACCTACTCGTACACTATAAGACCCCCTTGATTTTCACTTATTTCGTCTTCTCTAGACCCGCGGCAAAAAATACATGAATATTTCGGCAAAATATATAAGATCTTGTGTTATAAAGAAGACCAGAATAAAAATTCTGCCGGATCTCCATATGAACGATTCAATGTATTATTAAGGTGATTCATCAGTGAAACGCCAAATAATTTTCTGCCATAGGCGCGACGAAATTTTGCACTCGCTCCCATTCTGAGAGAGCATGTAGAGCTGGAAGGACGTCATTTTGCTTCGTGATGGCGACGGCCGTAATAATTCCTAAATCGTGTAAAGATGACTTAAAACGTTACCCATTTACTTTAAAAAGAAAACATGTCAATGAATATATTATTATTGTCACTGATAAAACAATAAACAGAACATTAAATGGACACATGTTGGATTTATAAGACAAATAATATTTGGTTTGACATGCCTCATTTGCACCCGCGACCCGCAAACCGCGCATCGCCTAGCGACGATCTTTTTAGACCGTGTCTCAACTAATGCATGGCCTTAAGTTAATAATAAGGAATTACCGAGGTCTTGCATTTAAAATATAACCTTGCCAAATACAATAAGTATGAGTATTAATATAATATTAATATTCATCGTAAGTATCTGATGGAAAATAGGCGTTATTAATACGATATAAATTTTACAGTGTGCATACATTATGCGTACTATTATTACAAATTAATTGAATGAATTATAAATTACTTTATTTTTAGAGTGTCAAATAATCAGAAATTCATTTAAACAACTATACAATAATTCTGTTGGTATTTAAGTTTTGTACTATTTCATTTGAGTCGTTTTTTGCGACGTGGGTTTCGCCTTTCGGCATCTTCAAGTTCTATGGTCACTCACCAAAAGGCAAATACACACTGACAATGAATACAGTTAACTCTAACATATTATAACAAATTAATACAAAGAATAGCAAGTCAGAATATTATTGAATATTTATTAAACTAACACATAGTGCCTGAAGATGCCGTACGGCGAAACCCAGGGCGCAAAAAACGATTCGAATGGAATAGTACAAAAATTAAATCCATTATTGTTTGAATTTAAATTTGAATCAAGTACCCTCGATCGATGGTATTAAAAAATATTAACTATGCAATTGTTTGGAAAAAATAATGAGAAATATTGTTTACAAAAAAATTATATTATCACTCCTGTCAAACAACTATTATTTTAATTAATATATGAAAATAGGTAGTTACCTTATATATCTACAAAATGTCATCTAATGAAAATTTTTAATGAGTTATGTGTAAAACAGGAGCGACGAATCGATAATAAGGACTTATTTAACGTTTACGTTGACTCGTAAAAATAATTTAATACTAAATTTAATAATGAAAATACAATACGAAAAACTAGCGCCATTACTTTAAAATTATTTAATCTGTAATCTTAACTAATATTTATATGAATATAGGTTATAAATACTGCACTTTGGAGAAATGTGAAAGATCATTGTATAATATGCGAAATTATATTTAATATAAATACGTTAGGTTTATTCTGAATATTTCGAGCAACGTCCAATGTAATAAAAGAATTATCAATTGCTACACAATATTATATAATGCATGTGAATTGTTTTTGTTTTCATTTATTATAGTCGTTTTCCTCTGTCAATCAGACAGACACGCCACTAGTAAAAATGCACATGCACTATAAAAGTAAATTCATTTAAATACATATTGGTTAATAATAAATTTATATTATAATTATAGCTACAAAAAACACTTACTTTTTGGTGGTGTCTTTATAACTCCTGCTGCCTGTGTCCATTCTAAGATCAAAAAAATCAACGATATTGACAGCACAACTCTCATGTTGACATCCATCAACATTAACCGACGATCTCAAAATGAATCAACACCAGTTGGCCTTCGATCGGACGTACCAAAACACGGGGATTACCAGCGCAACGCGTACAACAAAAATATTTTTTTAATATTTTGATGTTATAAATAAATATCATCAAAAAAAACCGCACCAATTAAAAAAAAATCGCGTTCAATTCTCGGTATCTACAATCTAGATACACGAACCCACTTCTCAGTACTATTTTGTTATGTTTCTCTTTCCCATTATATACGCTCTTATATCGTGATTATCGCAACATTTTATTTGACATCGTGTGCAAATAATGTTTGAAAAATAAATAATTGTTGTGAAGCCATTAATATTAGTTTAATTGTTTTTTTTCTGATATAGGTTGGTATTCAGTAATTTTAGTCAAATATGTATACAGCTACTCGCAGATGTTCCAACATTAATTAAATAGACATTTTAATAAATATTTGTGAATATTCTAAATAGAAAGTATGAAATATTTATTTATTTGAAAAAGACACGTTGAGTACGTAAAAAAATATTAATTCAGGACGTTCACAACATGACATTTAGAATAAAAATTACAAGTAATTAATTCGGAAAATCAGAAAAAACAAAGTGGAGGAAAAAAAGAAAGCAAAAATTGTTTTATACAAAAGAAATAAAATTAAAAAAAACAACAATGATTCATAAAGTACAAATTAAACAATAAAATAGAATTTAAAAAACAGAATATATAATGGATGGCCAAAAATATCTACATCTCTAGGGAGTGCATTGACCAACCGCACAGCCCTCGCTATTGGTGCCTGGTGAGCCTGACATGAGGAAACAGCTTTCACCCAAAATAGGTCATGGCTGCGACCACGCATGTAATTGTCGGGTGCGTAAAAATTTAAATTTTCTAGAATATTGGGATTGAAAATGATACCACGTGAGAGCAGGGAAAAATGCTTTAAGACCAGGAGTGACCTACGAGCTTCAAGAGAATGAAAGTCGAGCATGCCTTGAAGAAAGTTAGTCGGAAAAGACTCGTTTGAGAAGGTGTCAAAAGGAAAATAATTATAAACTTTAAAATAGAGATGACGAAGAATTTTTTTCTGAACACGCTCTAAAACATGCTTATAGGAAACTTCATAAGGACTCCAGATGATGGAGCCATACTCAAGAATACTCCGTACTAACGACACATAGAGTGTACGTAAAACAGTTGGATTCTTGAATGACTTGGCTTGTCTCATGACGAATCCTTGAATATTGTAAGTATATACTTTAGATAGATTTAAAAAAAAAATTCTACCATAAGATTAAGAATATCAATAAAGGCTAATACAGTACAATATATAAAAAATATCTGGGTTGTTCGTTTAATACCTTCATTCCAGCGTTACAAAGTTATTGCTGTAAATAAACTTTTGTGCTGAGTAGTCATCTCTTATCTAATTGTAACTGTTTATTTTATTTTACTATGTATAAGTTTAGTATTGTTTTATTTGACATATTTTGTATTTTGTTTATTTATTTAAGTACGTAATTATGGTATGTATTTACCTGAGTATTTGATACAGTGAATAAATATATGCATCCAAAGTGATATATTATTTATATAAATATAAATATTTTGCACACCTACTGAGGAAGACCTATTACATTGAAATGAAAAAAAATCAATGTACATAATATATATTTTATTTATTTGCACATTGTTATCTATTTTACAATGTTTTTATTAGCTCGTCTTCTTGTTTCTCCTGTGGTTGTTTGTCCAGTACAAATTTTGCAATCGATTTTAACTAACTTCCCGACTAGCTAGACATTTGAAACTTATATAATATATCAGAACACGATGCCGATGCATTCTTTTATTACTTTTAGCCATCTTTAAGCAGAATTAAATTCATTTTCAGTTAATTCTGTTTTTATGGAAAGTTATTTCAGAAAAATCCGTAAAAAGTAAAATACTATTATTGGTTGCTAAGGGGGTGGTCTAAGAAACTGAATTATTAATATATACGTGCGTTACTATGGAAATCAAAATGAAATGTCAAAATGACATTTCAGTATTCTATATTTGTTTTTTATTGACTTCATACAATTACTAAGTACAAGTTTGAGTATATTGAGCATAATAATTCTACAGAAAATTTAAAAACGTTGTATATAAAAAGTTCTTTTTATCTTGTAATTGTTTATTATCTACATTTATGTGTTTATAAATTATTTTTGTTTATATTATGATATAATAATATAAAATGTAAATATAATTTACAAAAATGAATTCAGATATTTCATCTGTGTCAGCGATGAGCAAGGTATCACATAAGTACTCATATATAAAAATATACAAAGATTCCGTTGGGTAGGATATAGGTACACAGGGAACTCAATTTTTCTATTCTGTGGATATACATATGGAAAGACTGATGATAGTTTTAAACTGACTTATGTCGACAAAGCCAGAAGGACGATGGCGTACCAGGAGCTACAACGCTGAAGGCTGAACGGAGTAGCAACTCAACTCAAACAACAGACTCAGCGAATCGAACTGGCGATCCAGGGAAAAAGAGAGGAGATTAATATTTAGAAAACAAATAAATTTGTTGAAATTGAACAAATAGGGCACCTCAAAATTGTAAATTTTGCTACCAAAATAATAACGTTTTCTCGCACTACATTCCCTTAGTTCTAGTAAATTGGTGACAAAGCTATGACACGCGCAGAAATTCTTGTAATAATAATAGACTTACTAAAGTAGCGAGTAAGATCATGTTAACATGGATGTTTGAACATGTACCGAACCGAAAAAAAATCATTTATTTACTCCTTCAGTTATCTACTTCAGTTATCATTTGTCAATTTATGGCTACGGCCGTATGTTGTAGCTTAACCACTGGGAAAAGCCAATAGAAATTGCGTATTTCAAAAAAATACTACCTTATTCTTAGGTCAATAATTATTATAAAACAATCATTATCACATTTTAATGGTCAAAGAGCTTATAGCTTATAATCAGTATCTTTAGAATTATTTTCAAATAATGTGTTAATCGTAAATACACAATATACTTGTACCCACGTATCGAGTATACGCTTCATAACTTTGCACCCCGAGTCTAGGATAAAAATGATATATTATATATATATATATATATATATATATATATATATATATATATATATATATATATATATATTACATGTATCTATTTATTTATTTATTTATTTATTACTACATAATATTATATTAATACATTTAAATATTATTTGATCTAATTTTATGCGAAGTAATCACTCAAAGAAGCGTGTAAGTGTAGTAAAAAGTGCAAAAAAGTGCAAGTTATAAAACGTATACCCTACAGTAAAGAAACTAGGTCGCATTTGTTATAAGTATCTTAGTAGTGACATGTATTTAAACTACCCATTGACGTAAGTTACCATACTCGAACATACATAAATGCGATACTGCTTGTCTAATATTATTTATATCCATATTTATTTATAACACTGTAAATTTCGAAAAAAAAACAAGAATGTAGGTTCAAAGCAGCTTAATCTCCTATTATCGAGTCGAAGAAAAACTTAAAAGCCCTCAGTTATATCTTAAATCAGTGGTTTCCAAACTTTATGTTACTACGCCTCCCTTTAAAAAAAATCTAGACGCCTCCCTCTCTTTATTTCATTAATAAATAATACTGACCCCTTTTTAAATAGCCAAACATGTACTACTTAAAACAACAAAGAAATAAAAATAAATAAGATTTTCCCAAGTACTTCTACTACATTCATTTTTAAATTAATTTGTTTTTCATACGATGGATGTGTTTGTTTCTTAGCATAAAGTGCTCTTTTTTCTACTAAACGGGGTCGATATTTGGATTTCATTGCAGCTAATGCAGAAAATTCCGTTTCGCATAAAAATATGATGTTACGAATGGTATAGCAGTACCTACTTTACTTACAACTTACATTCCTTTTCTTGACAAAGTATTATATTAATTTTTCACTTCGATTCAATCAAAATTGAAATAGCGTTTTTGTTTCAATGAATTATCGCATGATAATTTTGTTTTCAATAGTAGTCGATCCAAATTCTTTCATCATTGACAAATGGATTCTATCATGGGCCCCACATCCTGAAGCGGGCCCCCAGGCTAAAATCTTTGGCGGGCCCACCTACCCATCGCTAAGGTTAAGGGCAGCGTGGTGCTCTAAAGTAGTATTTCCTAAATTATACACGGGAGTTATCCTACCTAAGTACCTATAGCAATCATCATATAGGTATCACATCAAATTGCAATGCACAACTACATATTTAAAATATTTGATAGTCTTGAAATAAAGTAGCGCTGCAGGCCACTCTTTTTAAACTATTAGATTGAATTTGTTATGTCTCTAATGCACGGGCCCCAGGCTCTTTATAAATTATGCATTTGCAAATTGCAAACCTCTGGCTACATTTGTGTTAAACTTTTCGCGCCTCCCTTTGCAACACCTCGTTTGCAGTTTGGAAATCGCTGTCTTAAATTATGCTTTAACTACGAATCGGAAATATAATGATTCAGCCGAACTGTCGGAAATTAGCTATTCTTTGAAGAAAATGCCTACTTTACAAAAATAAATATATGTCCCCCAGCCCCTCTGGTACTTTTTACAACATGGGTGCAATCCATTTTTATGCATCGAAGGTATTTAGAAGATTTCTGTTATTTTTTTTAAATTTCATTTTAACTCTCTTGCAACTTCTTGGTTGTTACTTTTCTTGAAAACATATTTTCCTGGTCGCAAGTGAAATTGTTTCCAATACTGGTGTTCTAATAAACATGAATAATTTATATGCACTTGTAATTACATGGGTGGTCGTAGTCTGGACCTTTTTCAGATATATATCTGTATCCAGGTACCATGCTCATTAGGCATAAAAGGGTTGCAAGACTAGTAAATGTGCTCCCTAAAGACGTCGAGACTATCAGTGTTAAATAAATTATATTGTGTTTTTATCTATTTACTAATATTCTTTGCTTTGTATTTATACTATAACTTGTTTGATTATATTTTTTAAATCTACATTAATCAAATCATTCAATCAATCGAATTTATTTATTTTACATATAATGAACATAACAAGTTATAAATACAAAGCGTTCATGACATGACATAAAATAAGTGTTAATAATTTTTAAAAATAAAAATACAGAGAAGTGTGAGTTAATAATACAATAAGTAATAAAATAAGAAATAAAATTAAATAACAAAATAAAAGTAGATGGAAGCACACAGAGTGAACTTTGATAGACCCTATCTTAAAAACTTATAAAACAACGTTGAATACCGACTAGTTTGGAGTGATTAAATGAAGGAATTAACAAAAAAATATATATTAACCGTCAAAGGAATTGCAGAGAATAGAGGAATTAGGAAGTCAGTAGCATTTCCAGAGTGATCATAATGAGAGTAACAAGAAAGAAAAAAAGTGTTAATTATAAATGGTAACCAATGTGGCAATAACCTAATATGTTGAATGGTATACTGCATTTCCGTTAACTTGAATATTGAAGTTTTTTTTAACCTTTTTCATTTTTTATGTGATCATTGATAATATAGAAAAATTTTCACTGGATAAATTTATTATTATCAAACCTAATTAAAATGTATTTATTTTACATATTATAATGAACATGACAAATTATAAATTCAAAGCGTTCACGACATGAAGTAAGTGTTAGTCAGTGTAGTAAGTAATAAAAATACTGGATAAAGTGAGTGAATAATACAGTAATAACAAAATTTCAATAATGAAATAAAATAAGAAAAATAAAAGTACTCAAAAGCACACAGAGTGAACTAAGTTGATAGACCTTATCTTAAAAATCTATAAAACAACATCCATCTAAATTCACCATCACAAAAGTGGAATATATCAATATCCAAAGCGATTTCATTAAACATGGTTATTGCCCTCCCAATTGGCATTACTAATGGCAGGTAAGTTCTGCACCGTGGGAGAACAAACAACGGATGCCCTCGATTCCTAAGGTAATTATCAGAGACACACAAGCCAACACCACCAAGAATGGCAGAGTTCACATTTACGCCGCGTCTGAAAAAATATGTAGCTAAATAAAGTTCCCTTCTAAATTTTAGGTTACAGTGTGCAAACATCCCTAAGAGAAAATCAGTCGGATAGAGCGACGGATAATATCCATACAGTCGAAAGTAAAGGAGTCTCAAAAATCTATTTTGGACTCTTTCCACCATAAGGCCGTACTTTAACTGATGCGGGGCCCAAACGATAGACCCACTCTCAAGTCTGCTTCTAACTAAGGAGTTATAGAGAATTTTTAGTACCGTAAGATCCGAAAAGACCCGGGAAGTACGCAAGACAAAGCCCAATATATTTATCGTCTTTTTACAAAATGGTATCTATATGACGACTAAGCGGCAGTTTCCTGTCAAACGTAATTCCAAGATCTCTTACAAATAATATTCGCGAGAGAACTCTGCCATGCATTGAATACTGGAAAAACAATCCACGCGAGGCTTTAGTAAAAGATAAAACATTGCATTTATCAATATTGAAGTCAATTTTGTTATGCCTGCCCCAATCTAATATATTATCGATATCAAGTTGCAGTTGACGTCAATCGTCCAAGGTGACAACTTCCATGAAGAGTTTCAAATCATCAGCAAACAACAAAAACATAGCATTTTTAATTACCAATGCTATGTCATTTATAAAAAGTTTGAGCCCTGAGGCACACCAGAAAATGTTTCAAACGTCTGTGACTGATAAAAGCCGTACGATACGTAATGTTGACGATACTCACTGTAGACGATTTTCATGTGGCGAACCTTTTGAATTATTAATAATATGTGTTATTCATAATACGTTTTAGGTATATAAATAAATAAAAAAATATTTAAATAAGTATCTTCTTACATGTTTTTCATTATAATGTTTTATGAGTAATATAATATTTACAACTACTGTATATAAAACCCTAAATGACTTCGCCCATGTCCGTTCCTTAGTCAGAACATTTGGACATCACCCAACCTCACTCAGATTTCTTGAATATTCCTCGTATATGCCAACATCCCGTAGCTCCGTCGTATACACCATCTGAATGATATTTATAGGCCATCCATGGACTGAAACCGTATGCGGTTTCGAACCGTGTGCCATACTAAGCTTATCTTTCTGTTCGGGGAAATATATTTTCACAAAGTATATTGCAAACATCTGTGGGTCTATTCTATACTTATCGAACACTAAATTGATAAATAGTATCAAACTTAGGGTAGGTTTGTATCAAAATATTAGCACTTATTGTAACAATTACACGAAGCCGGTTTTTATTGTTGCAACAAGTGCGATATTTTAACAGCAGCAAGATAGGTGCTGTTAAAATATAGCACTTATTGCAACAATAAAAACCGGCTTCGTGTAATTGTTACAATAAGTGCTAATATTTTGATACAAACCTACCCTAAGTGTGATAATATTTTTCACTTTATCACTTTAGCGGTCGATAAGCATAGAATAGACCCACTGATCGTTTATACCATACACTTACAATTTTAGTGAAAATATATTTTCATGAACACAAATCATAAGCTTAATATGGCACACGGAAGTTAACTGCATACGGTTTCAGTCCATGGATGGCCTCTTAATGGAATTTCCAAGCACCATCATCCTGTCGGCTTGAAGAAAAGGCAGCCAGGTTGAGATTCTCTTGAGATATCCGTAGAAGGTGTCCGAATAATGTTTCCGGAGTCCGGGTGGGATGTTGGATTTAGGTAATACATTTACAAAAGAAAAATGTGTTAATGCTACATAATATATAATTTATTATTTTATAATAATTGAAAAACAAAGAAATCCATTGATAATAAAAATTTAAATAATTTTATATATTGTATATTATGGAGAATATTATTATTATTATAGTGTTAAACTATCAAATTGAAAGAATTAATAAGGCTCCTTGCATTGGGGTGGCTTAATGCATTTTCCACCGAGGCATTCCTTTAAGTATCCAGGTTCACATACGCAAGCTGGTTTGGTTAAATTGCATCTTATTTGTGAGAAATAACGATTTTCACATGTTTCCGGACAAACACGGGCGGTGTTAGACCATAACTCGTTAGGTCCGTACTATGAAAAGGTAAAAAAATAATATATGAAGACATTATGTATTAATATTTTTTTCAGTTCAGTTTGGTTCATTCTTTTAAATATTCGGGATCAAAATATAACATACATACCGAATTAATAAATATTGTATTTTATTAAAAAAAAAAAAAAATCGTTTACAATCGGACATCTTCAGTATCTTGATTTAACACCTTAGACAATTTATTTAAATTAAAAAGGTATGTATTTAATCTGAAAATTTCAAATAGTGTCTGTTGTATATTTCAAATAGATGGAATTCCTTTTACTTTTAACCCATTTTTTTTTAAATACGCCATTTCATTCCAGCAAAAGAAATGGCGTATTTCAAAGGAACACTACCTTATTCTTAGCAAAGACATAGCCTATAATCAGTATCTTTAGAATTATTTTCGAATAATGTGTTAATCGTGCCCATTTTTTGAATAATAAAATAGTACATAATTTTTCTCAAATTTGGGATCACAGAGATTATAAATATATTTTTTCATAGTAAATATTTCAATAAATAATGTTAATTACAATTTTACAAATGCGGTTAAAAATTAATAAATCTAAAAAATCTTAACACCACTGCTACTGAAATATGACTATATTCTAAAACATTAGATCGAGAAGTTTAAAAGAATACCATTTTACGTAATAAAATACTTTACGCAGTCGTCAAATGTTTAAAATAAATACAAAGGATAATAAGGCTTCAAAATTATATAAAAAGATTATCTACAACGTTTAAGGAATGTCCAGGCTTATGCTCTGAAAAGCATATTTTCTAATAAAGTAGTTATGTTTTTGAGGTAACCTTAAATCTTATGTTATATTTCCATTTTTTTATGTAGGTATTGTTAATTGAATTTTATTTTTTATAGAATAGAAACCCGTTTTTAATTATTTAAGTAGAATTTTTTTCTTATTTCATAATAAATCTTTTATAATATGTTGGATAAATAGGTAAGTACCACAATTGTGGTTGGCTATGTAATATGATTGAAATAAGAATTTTTCTAAACTAATACTGATTAACATATTATTATCTTCTAAATGAAATAGCAAAATTTTCAAATGAAACTGATTTCACAATTTTTCAAATAATTATAAGACTTTATCATTATCGTATTACAACCAATTGACGATAAAAGGTGTACTTACTAATATGTATAGTTAGGTATTTTTGAATCTTCATGATCATTTAAAGTGAGCGAAAGATTTTGTTATATATCATACTCGTACTATGAAAACTAACACGCTAAAAATATATATTTATAAATAGAGCTACAAAATAATAATGTAATACTCACGGCACTCTTGGGGAGCTATACAGGTATCAAACGGCCCTTTCACAAATCCAGCTTTGCATTTACAACCACTTATAATACAGTTGACTATACATCCTGGTGGAGCTGGTCCGGAACAGGTAGGATTGCAATCCATTGGACATGGCACTACCATAGCATTATCGTCGTTGCAACCTATGAAAAAATTATAAAGACAATTAATATTCAGCAATGCCTTCATTTTTAGTGACACAATAGGGATATTAGTTTTGAGTATTTTTAATTGAACTTTATAACCGTTTTTCTAAAAAAAAAATTAACTCACAAATTTTCCTTTCTTTCTCTATGGCCCATAATAATAATATATTATTTGAGAGACTATTAATCTATATAATAATATCATATACAGAGTAGCATATATTTATAGCATCAAGTTTAATTTTAAATCATTTGCAATTAATTGCAATGGCTTACTTACACTACAGTTTCAGAACGCATTACAACGTAGACTAAAAGTGTGCAATATTATGTGTATATAAAGAGTGCTAGTTCATAATAACTAATTATTTTCTCCGCACCCCACCCACGTTCATGTATTATTTCGATTAATATAATATTTTTTTGACTTATATAATAATTTTTTGTAATAAGATTTGGGCTAGGCCTTAAAACCTTTTTATAAATGGATACATTTAAGATGTTTTTATACAACATTAATGAATTCTAGCGCGATTGAAAAACTTGTGCAAATATATTGACAATCAAGCAAGTATGGTCATATTTGGACGACAATTTAACAGTTTCATCGGAAGTAGCGATGTATTGTTTTTCATAATATTTTTTTTACTATCAATGTTTGCACGTGTGAACGTACATTGTGTTACATGCAATGATTATGCACGTGCATTTATGTAGTGCTAAAAGTTTTTAAACAATTACTTAATTTGTATGCGGATATGTCGATCATGATTTGAATTACAAAGGCATCGTATAATATGCCATACATAAAAATACAATTTAAAGATTATTACACTCGAACAGAAAGATACAGTTCAAAACATACTTACATTTATCCCTTGGTACACAAACCCCGTTAATTCTTACATAATTTGAAATGCACTCGCATCTTGGAATACATGCTTGAAGATTTGGTGGTGGTGGCGGACAACTTGGCAAAAATCCATCAAGAACTATTTGACAAGTTACATCAAATGCACAATACTTAGGGCATGGATTGTATTGTTCATTTGCTAGACATGTTTTAGGAGCTGTGGAAATAAATTCAGGAGCTGTGGAAATAAATAAAGCAGTGCTTTATTTAACATCAATTTATAATTTACCACCGAGAATTTATATCGAGAATGCTAAAAAAACCGCTGTCGACGTTATGTCTAAAATTGTGTTATGTTTAGAGTTATATTATTTAGAATTTTGTCATATTCCATGATGATAACTATTTTTTGGCAGTGTAGTTAGGGTGAAAAATATATGACGAAACATTAACTATATTATTTAAAACTGTAATGTTGAAAATTTACATTAATAGCTTTTTTCTTGACATTTCTCACGATATTACTTGTAAGTAACTTAATGGATTTGGATAAAATTAAGATAAATTAATAACACCAATACAAAGTTAGATATCTTATTAAGATATATCTGTGTTAGTCAGTATATTTTTAGATTAAATAAATTATATTCTTAATACTTACAGCACTCTGTTTGAAGGATACATAGCCCATTAGGTCCTACAACATATCCTGTTTTGCATGTACATCCCTTGAAAGGACACTTCTTTAGGCACCGAATTGACTCGAAAATCGCCAAATTGTCGCAAGATAGTGGACAAGGATTCGGACAAAAAGTTACTTCTGCATTTGGATCTCTGCAACCTAAAATTTTATTTCATTTTATTCTTAAAGGTTATCAATACTTGTATCTGTACCTAGAAGTCAAACTACCAAGTGTCCATAAAGAATACTTTCAGGAAAACGCGAGAAAAAATGTTGTCTTCTAATGAACAATACTTCGGGCATGGATTGTATTGTTCATTTGCTGGACATGTCTCAGGCGCTGTAGAAATAAATAAAGCAGTATTTAATTTAACAGCAATTTATAATTTACCACCATAAATATAATTATTATATCGAGAATGCTAAGAAATATAATAATTAATCAATGATCCGGGACTTTTTTATTTGGTTCTACGCCGCTGTATAACATCGAATTTAGTCACTCTCGCAGTATTTAGTCGCAGAATTTTTCTTTATCAAATAAAAGGCATATTAAAAATGCGTGACATATAAATTAAATGCATCAGTAGCCTGATGCTGAGTACCTCCGCTACACAGAAGTACATCGGAACATGTACATATTTATATGCGATTGAAGACAAATATATATATTCCAATGTACTTCTATGTAGCGGAGGTAATCAGCATTTACCCACTAACCAAACATTTTTTTCAAAATTGATTTTTTTACCCTGTTTCTCAAAAGATTACCGAACACTCATGTAGATAGTGTTTGTTACTTATTAAAATTAAATTAAACCCTAAATCCAATTCATATTAGATAACAGTAAAAAAAGTTTGTGCATTATTATTAAAAAAAAAAATACTTCTACATTAGTAAGACATTTTCATCTACAACAGTAAACATTATTCAATTTTAGTTATAATTTTTTTTTGACAATTGTTTAGTCTAAGCAGGTGTTGATGAATTAAAATACACATTAATATAAATTACTCAATAATTTAATAAATACTAAAATTTGAATAACAGAATACAAATAAATGCATCTGCCGGGAATCGAACGCGGGACGTCCGCCTGGCAGGCGAGCATTCTACCACCGAACCATTCATGGATATCGGTGATTGTTATATTTTATAATACAAAGAAAAGGAAATTGTTCACCACGGCAACTCGCAATTTTATTTTTCATATTACAATACGTATTCACTTATTAACGTATAATTTATATTAATAATTTAAGAAATATATATTTTTAATAAAATAAAACACATTAATGCTGATATAAATATAAAAATATTTGTCAGAAATGAGATTCAAACATACGCCTTGGCAAAATTGTTGTACCTATAACCCAAATTGATTTCACAACTATTCCCAGTTGTGAAATTCACAGTTATTGTACAGTAAAATCATCGCTATTGTAGTTCCATGCCATGGCGCAAAGGTAGCACGTTTAGCTGATAACCGAAAGGTCAGTAGTTAGAATCCACCCCAGTGCGATTTATTTTTTCCTGTGAAAATAAAAGCGGTACCCATCCGAGTACTATCCGCGCCCGATGGTGCCTAACTTTGGTGGGCGGAAGAGAGTGTTTGACCACTCGGCTGGTTACATTCTGCGTAACTCTGGTTTTTTTGTGCACACAATTTTAATCACGACCAGATTTGACATATACATGTCAAAACATCAGGTGGCATAAGTAAGCAACTCACCAGACAATGAAAAATTTAAAAGTGTATTCAATATGAAAAAATAAATAACACAGTATTATTAATATGTATTATATATTATCTAATTATCATTAATAATGTGCAGCTTTTGAGTAACTAATTTTGAAAGAGGTTAAAGAATAAAACAGGTTCACTCGGTTATTGTCAATTCATAATACTACATTGTCGTTCCACCGAAATAATAAAGTATGAGTATAGTGAGCATTAGTGATATGTGTGTATTAATCATATTGTGCGATTCTTCAGGCATACTGCTCGCTGAGGATCAGAAAGCTTCTAAATGATAATAGTTTTGGGTGGTATGCCAATTAAAAGGGGTAAAGGTTGAATACCGACTAGTTTGGAGTGATCCAATGAAGGAATTGACTATAAAATATATATTTACCGTCAAAGGAATTGCAGATAATAGAGGAATTAGGAAGTCAGTAGCATTTCCAGAGTGATCATAATGAGAGTAACAAGAAAGAAAAAAGTGTTAATTATAAATGGTAACCAATGTAGCAATAACCATATTGAATAGCATACTGCATTTAGGTTAACTTGAATATTGAAGTTTATTTTACCTTTTTCATTTTTTATGTAATCACTGATAATATAGAAAAATGTTTACTCGATAAATTTATTAATATCAAACCTAATTAAATGTATTTATTTTACATATAATTAACATGACAAATTATAAATTCAAAACGTTCACGGCATGAAGTGAGTGTTTTTACAAATAAAAATACTGGGTAATGTGAGTAAATAATACAAAAATAAAATAAGAAAAATAAAAATAAAAGTACATAAAAGTACACAGAGTGAACTAAGTTGATAGACCTTATATTAAAAACTTATAAAACAACATCCATCTAAATTCACCTTCACGAAAGTGGAATATATATCAATATCCGAAGCGATTTATATAATTATCAGAGATACACAAGCCAATACCACCAAAAATGGCAGATTTTTCATTTACGCAGCGTATAAGTCGGAAAAAATATTTAGCTAAATAAAGATCCCTTCAAAACTTCAAGCTACAGTATGTATACCTAAGAGAAAGTCAGTCGGATATAGCCACGGATAATATTCATACAGCCAAAATAAAGGAGTCTCAAAAATTTCTTCTAGACCCTCTCCACCATAAGGCCGTACTTCAACTGATGCTGGGCCCAAAAAATAGACTCACTCTCAAGTCTACTTCTAACTAAGGAGTTATAGAGGATTTTTAGAACCGTAAGATCCGAAAAGACCCGGTATGTACGCAAGACAAAGCCCAACATTTTTACCGCCTTTTTGGTATTCATATGACCACTAAACGTCAGTTTACCGTCAAACGTAATGCCAAGATTCTTTACAAATGATATTTGCGAGACAACTCTGCCATGCATGAAATATTGCAAAAAACACTCGCGAGGCTTTAGTAAACGATAAAATATTTCGTTATCAATATTGAAGTCAAATTTGTTACGCATGCCTCAATCTAATATATTATCTATATCAAGTTGGAGTTGATGACAATCGTCCAAGGTGACAACTTCAATGAAGAGTTTTAGGTCATCATTGAAAAAGAAAAACAGAATTTTTAATTACCAATGCTATGTCATTTATAAAAATCGTGAACTGTATAAAATATAAGCTGAAATCAGTACCGTATTGTTTTGGAAGAACACATTCACTTTTTCTTCAGTATATAGCCTTTATACTTGGAGCTAGGGGCTAGGCCCCCTATCTCCTTCATCTTAAGTGTTGGCTTTTTTGTAGGCTTGGACAGGGTACGTGCTTTTGTAATTACATACAAAAACACGCACAGGTTTACATACTCGCATATACAAACATTTTTTTTCCTTCATTCTGGCCGTGATGTGACCCAGATTCAGGTCACATCACTGGTCAGGTGGTTTCCGGTGAAGACTTCTGCAGTAACATTGATAGCCCGATTGTCCCCCCCCCCCCGAGCAGTATTTAATCTTTTATACTTATATCCCTGTGATGAATGAATGAATGAATGAATGGTGTATTTATATTTTTTAATACTAAGGAGGAAGGTTCCCTCCGCCCGCACTTGCGTCAGGCGGCGGGGTGTCCTTCATATTTTATTATCCTCGGGGGAAGGTCGGGTATCAGTGTCTTTTCTTGTTGCGCTGAAAATAACAGCTTAGTCGCTTGGATGATAGGAAGTCTGTGGTGAGGATGTGAAGAAACTATGGTGGTTGCTTGTCCAGCAGGATTGCCTTCGGCCTCCTATAGACGTAGTCTGTGTCGCTTCCGTTTTCGATCAATAAATTTTAATAGTCGCGTTGGGATGGTTTATCATGAACTTGTAGAATTTCTTCGACAACTTCATGATATGTTCATGGATGGTTTCTATTTTAAGGTCTCTGTGAAGTGTAGTATTGCGTACAAACCACGGTGCGCCCGTGATTTGTCGCAATGTCTTGTTTTGAATGGTCTGAAAGAGTTGAATGTGCCTAGGGTTTGAGTAAGCCCATATGGGGCTTGCGTAGGTGATTGTTGGTCTGGTGATTACTGAATAGAGCAGGTTTTGCTCGAGTAGACAGTTTACTCCTGGGACCCATCATGGGTCGAAGTCTTGAATTGACTATTACGGCTTGGCGTTTTTTTCTCTTGAATGTGTTGGTTAAATGTGAGTTTGCTGTCTATCGTAAGACCTAAGTATTTAACCGACATATCCCAAGGGATTTTGTGGTTGTGCATTTTGAGATTTATCATTTTAAGGCGGTGCCTATTCGTATGCCTGGTAAAGTGAATGGCAGTGCTCTTAGATGGATTAATCTGAATACGCCATTTATCGCACCAGTTGGATATTTGGTTTGCCGCTGTCTGGACTTGCTTGATTGCTTTGTTGAGATTGAGCGATTTTCTTAGGATAGCTGTGTCATCTGCGTATTGGGCTACGATGGTCGAGCTACCGTAACTATCGGTGGGAATCGGTATGTCTTTCGTGTACAAGTTGTACAGGGTGGGACCTAACACGGATCCTTGTGGGACTCCGGCTGTGGGTATTTTTGTTGTGGATCTAATTCCGTTAAGTTTAACATTGAAGCTCCTATTCCGGAGAAAAGAGCTTATCATGTTAATCATGGCTATGTCGAGTCCTGATTCTGAAAGTTGAACTATAAGACCTTTGATCCAGACCTTATCAAAAGCTTTTGCTATGTCTAGAAAAAGTCCTGTTGTGAAGACTTTATAGTTAAATGCTTTGATTATGTATTCGACAACCCTAAGTAGTTGATGGTTGGTCGAATGTCCTGCTCTGAATTCGTGTTGGATTTCTGGGATGAGGTCTGCTTCATCGATCATGATTTGAAGTCTGCGTTTTATGACTCGCTCAAAGATTTTACTTAAAGTAGGCAAGAGGCTAATAGGTCTATGATTTCTGGTCTAGTCAGGTCGTTGCCGGGTTTTGCAATAAGGACTCTGTCCGCTACTTTCCATGCCGCTGGAAAATATTGGAGTTATAAGCTGGCGTTGATTATTTGCGTAAGTATTTCTATACCTCTGTCTGGGAGGTTTTTGACAGCTCTGCTTGTTAGACCGTCATAACCAGGAGCTTTTCGGTTATTAAGCCACTTAATGAGGCAACCAATTTTCGTGACCGACTTTAGAGGATTTGGCGGAGGATCTGACCTCTTATTGTAGATATCCCTGGCTTTCCTGGTGATTTGTCTAACATGATTAACTATTTCCAAATTGTTCCTGTCTATTGTGTTTGGAGAGAACTGTTTGGCTATGCTGATTGCGAATGCTTCGGCTTTAACTATAGACACATTCACCCTTAGAGTTTCTTAGATATCCATCCATGTAGATACACTCAGACGTTCATGTTCCTCTGCAAACATGTGATTTAGTAGGGTTGGTACAAGTGTTGGCAAATATTATTTCCACACTCTGAATAAACTTCGTAAGCACCACATTATATAAACAAAATAAAATTATATATTGCACCGAATAAAAAACATCAAACGAAGCCTCACAAATCCTCGATAAGAATTATTTAATTAAAGTTGAAATCGGTAGGGGAAAAAAATATAATAGTATTATTTATTATTATTATTATTATTAAACTGGCGCTAGGGGCCGTTCAGGTCCATGGCCGACTGCACAACGTTTTTCCAGGCATCTCTGTCCAGCGCTCTCTCTTCCCAGTTGACTATCCCCAGCCTTTCCGCATCCCTTTGAATGTTGTCCGCCCATCTCCGTCGAGGGCGGCCAAGAGGTCGAGTGCCAGCTGGTGTGCCTTTGTAAATCCTATAGAGAGTTCTAGATCGTTCAGATCGTACAACGTGGCCCGCCCATCTGAGCCTTCTTGACCTCAGAATATTAGTGATTCTAGGTTGGTATCGGTCGAAGAGCTCAGCGTTTGTGCGGATGCGCCACCGGTGGTTCTCATTGACGGGTCCAAGTATTCTCCGGAGGATTCTGTTTTCAAACACTTGGAGCGCCTTTTCTTGTTTTTCTGTTAAACCCCACGTTTCACATCCATACATGACGATTGGCTTGATGACCACGTTATACACCCGGAATTTCGTTTTGATGGACAGCATTTTGGACCTGAACAGACGACTCAGCGCGAAGTACGCTGCATTTCCACTTCTCAGTCGGTCAGAGAGCTCTAGGGACATTTCATTTTTAGAGGTAATGTTGGAGCCCAAGTACTTGAAGAGAGAGGTTCTCTCGAACGAGGAGTTTCTTATTCCAATGTTTCCAGAGGGTTCAATGCCTCTTGTCATTTTCAAATACTTGGTCTTTCCCACATTTACTCGTAGATTCAACCTTTTCGCTGTGTCCTCCAGAGGAGTGAAAATATCTCTGACTTCTTCTTCAGATTCTCCGAGCACCACCAAATCATCTGCGTAGCCCAATATTTTATGGGACCCATTCAGGGTAACTCCACCTTCTGCTTTCAGAGCTTCTCTAACGGCTTTCTCTAAAGCTAAGTTGAACAGCATTGGTGATAAGGAGTCGCCTTGTTTTAGTCCTGCTGTCACCTTAAAAGATTCTGATATACTACCTTGCATATGAATTCTACTTCTGGATCCGTCCATGCATACTTTTATTATATTTATAAGTTTTGACGGTATTTCAAATTCTTTCAATATATTCCAGAGAGCTTCTCTATCAATAGAGTCATATGCGGTTTTAAAATCTACAAAGAGACAGTGTACATCTTGGGCGTATTCCCATTTCTTTTCAAAGATTTGGCGCAGTGTAAAGATTTGATCGGTAGTACTGCGGTTTCGTCTAAAGCCGCATTGGTAGTCACCAAGAATGTTTTCGGCATATGGTAGAATTCTTTCGAGAATAATGTTCGACAGAACTTTGTATGCAGTAGGAAGAAGAGAGATGCCACGGTAGTTTGCACAGTTGAGTTTGTCCCCTTTCTTGAAGATAGGACAGACCAGTGATTCTTTCCATGCTTCAGGGATCTTTTCTTCCTCCCATATTTGTTGCAGTAGCTCAAGCATGGCACTAAGAAAGGTTTCTCCTCCATGCTTGAGAAGCTCCGATGGAATATTATCGTTTCCTGCCGATTTGTTATTCTTTAAATAACTCAGTGCTCCCATCAACTCTGCCTTATTTGGTGGCGGTATAAGAGGTTCTGCTGTCGCGATTTCTGGCGATTCCAAAGGTTCATCTGGTACAGAGCGTTGAAGTAAGTTTTCAAAATGGGACTTCCATATGTTTAGCACTTGCTCTTTGTTTGCCACTATCTGACCCTGTTGATCTTTGATTTGTAGCGTGCTAGGTTGAAAGCCTCTTTTTTCAAAGCTCACTTTCGAGAAGAATGATCGAGTTTTATTTCGTTTTGCTTCTTCTTCCATCTGCTCAAAATTACTTTTGATGAAGCTTCGTTTGCACTTTCTCAGATGCTTTCGGACATTTTTGCACGTCTCGCTATATCGTTTCTGTGCTTCTTCGCTCTGCGTATTTTGCAGATAGAGCGCTCTTTCTGCTCTTCTCTCCTCCACCATTTGTCGGCAAGTGTCGTCGTACCAAGGGCACTTTACTTTCTTGGGTGCCAGTCCTATCGAGACTTCCGCAGCTTTTACCATTCCTTCTTTTAGTCTCTTCCACCTCTCATCGATACTCCAGGCTTCTCCTTCGGTGAGTTTTCCGATTTGGTTTTTTAACTCTTTTCTGTAGCTATCTCTTCCGTTTGGAGTTGTCAGCTTTTCTATATGGTACTTCACTCTCGTCTTCGCATTTGCGTGGGCTGTCTTTTTAAGTTTTTCCCTAAAGGTTGCTATCGATAAGTTGTGGTCCGTATCACAGTCAGCGCCTCTGTAGCTTCGAATGTTTTCAATAGCTTTATGGTGTCGTCTATCAATTAGAAAATGGTCAATCTGGTTAAAGGTCTTCCTGTCCCTTGAATTCCAAGTCACTTTATGTATATTTTTACGAGGGAAAGTGGTACTTCGGGCGATTAAGTTTTTGGCGCTGCAGAAGAGAGCCACTTTTTTACCATTTTCGTTAGAATGATCATGTAGGCTCTCTTTTCCAATAAAGGGTCTGAATACAGCTTCCTTCCCTATTTTCGCATTGAAGTCTCCTAGCACACATTTGATATCATGTCCCGGTAGCCTGTCAAAAGTCGCTTCAAGGAGATCATAGAAATTATCCTTTTCGGCCTCTTCTGAAGTCTCTGTCGGGGCATGTATATTCACAAGTGATATATTAAACCATCTTCCTTTGATTCTGAGCACACATATGCGCTCGTTTACGGGTTCAAAAGAAAGTATAGCATCTGCTACTTCTCTAGCGACCACAAAACCTGTTCCGAAAACATGTTTCCCCTCTGTGTTTCCGCTATAGTAGATAACATGCTGTCCGACTATAAGTTCTCCGCTATCCGGCCAACGGGTTTCCTGGATGGCGGTAATTTGGACCTTATATTTTGACAGTTCTTCCACTAGGTTTTGAGCTGCGCCAGCTCGGTATAGGCTGAGTACGTTCCAAAATCCTATTCGTAGTCCATTTTTCGGTCCGGGTCGTCTAGAAGCGGTTGCCATATGTCCGAGGCATTGTGTAGTATTAGTAACCTTTGGTGATTTCACGGGAGAGAGTGGTTAACCCTCTGCCCAACCCCCAACCTGGAGGGCCAGGTCTGTTGGTCCGCGGGAGATATTTTATTTTTCTCCTACCCTTGATTAGGGCATTCTCCTATCCGCCACCTGGAGACGCGCTCTCTAGGGGTTATTTATATTAAAATTATTATTTCTCGATTCATACCCAATTCTAGATTCGTATTTTTTTGATAAGACTAAAGTCCGAAGATTATAATGCAGTTCTTCTCTCATAAATAAAAATAATATTATGATAAAGAACAATATATAGGTATTTATTTTGTTATATCGTAAATAAGTGATAATTAAATACCTTTATTGCCAAGAAAACGAAATCTATATATATATAAAACAAGTCGGGTTAGTTACACCATTTATAACTCAAGAACGGCTGGACCGATTTTTATGATCTTTGATAGGCTGGATTTGTCTCCGCCCCGAATAGCAGAATAACTATTAAAACATCGGATAAGTTACGGAAAAAATAAATTATGAAGAAAATTCATTTTCTCATATATTTTGTATGGAACGGCTTTTGACTAATAATTTGAACGATGAAGCTCGCGCATTCAAAAATAAAAGAAAATCACAAAAAATTTAAATCCGTATACAACGCCATCTCTGATACATGACAGAAACAATAAACAAACAAACAAAAGAAAGAATGATAGTCGAAATGTCTAACTGTCAATGGTGTGGTGTGCCCAACATTTCGTGCTTCATGTCAACAGCTCAATTTGCTTGAAAACGATACCTGTTACACCATGTATAGCTCAAGAACGGCTGGACCGATTTTTATGATCATTGATTTGTTGGATTTGTCTCCGCCCCGAATAAGCCAGAATAACTATTAAAACATCGAAAAAATCACGGAAAAAAATTGTGAAGAAAATTCATTTTCTCATACATTTCGTATGGAGCGGCTTTTTTGATGATATCTCGAGAACTAATTGACTGATTTCGATGATTTTTTTTGTTCGTCATTTGTTCGTCGTTTGTTGTTTGTTTTGTACGTCAAAATCGAGACGGAGCGCTTCACTTTCATTCGGTTGAACCAAGCCAAACTGCGTTCGGAGGAGTATATTCATTTACGCGATGCAATCAGCACCGAAGGAGATGCAGCTAATGTTGGTCGATTGACTATTCTACTGGCGACGTACATTGGCAGCCCGCGTCATATCCATGAATATGCGCAATATGCAATGACATAATATTATGTTCGTCATTACGGTCGTCCAGATGTATTCATCACCTTTACGTGCAATCCGAAATGGATAGAAATTGTTCAATTGCTGCACCCGGACAAACATCAAAATAAATGATCAGCACGACATCACCGCACGTGTCTTCAAACAAAAAATCCTGTCGCTGATGAACTACATTGTTAATCATCGCGTCTTTGGGGATACTTGATGCTGGATGTATTCGATTGAATGGCAAAAACGAGGTTTACCGCATGCACACATTCTTATTTGCTTAGTTGAAAGAATTCGACCAGAACAAATAGATGACATCATATGTGACGAGATTCCTGATCCCCAAACCGATCCAGACCTGCATGATGTTGTAATTACTAACATGATTCACGGACCGTGTGGCGCCATTAACCCCCAATCACCGTGCATGGTCGACGGCAAGTGTTACAAGCGTTATCCATAAAATTTGACGGCGGAGACTATCACTGCGAACGATGGTTGTCCACCATATCGGCGTCAATCCTCCGATGATAACGGTAGAACTATCACAACGAAAATGAAAGGAAACGATATCGTGGTCGACAACACTTGGATTGTTCCGTATTTGCCACTTCTTTCCAAAACATTCAAGGCGCATTGCAACGTGGAGTATTGCAATCCAGTGTAGTCCATCAAATACATCTGCAAATATGTCACCAACGGCAGCAATATGGCGGTTTTTGGTGTTCAAACTCCCAATACCAACGATAAAATCACGCACTATCAAGTTAGTCGATATGTGAGCTGCAATGAAACGATTTGGCATATTTTCTCATTCCCCATTCATGAACGTCATCACACCGTTGAACATTTGGCGGTGCATCTGGAGAATGGTCAATGAATTTATTTCAACGCATAGAATGTTGTTGAACGTGCTGAAACACCTCCAGCGACAACATTGACCAGTTTCTTTTCGATTTGCCAAAGCGATCTGTTTGCACGAACGTTGCTCTACTCTGAGATGCCACGTTATTACACTTGGAACGCTTCATCGAAGACATTTCAATGTCAGAAGCAAGGCGATGCAGTTCCTGATCATACGGATGTGAGTTTTGCTGATGCTCTTGGTCGCATTTACACAGTTCATCCGAAGAATGACGAATGCTTCTACTTGCGGTTGTTGCCGGTGAATGTTCGTGGGCCGACATCATTTGAATCACTTCAAACTGTCAATGGTGTAGTGTGCCCAATATTTCGTGCTGCATGTCAACGGCTCAATTTACTTGAAAACGATACTCATTGAGACATGACAATCGCTGAAGTAATTATTGTTTCTGCATCTCCAAGTCAGACACGCACATTATTTGCTATCATTATTTCGACATGCTTCCCATCGATTCCACCTAAACTGTAAAATAAGCACAAGGATGACATGTCAGAAGACATTTTACATTGAATTCGCGTCAGTTCAGGGAATCCCGATCTCGGGGTGAATGAGTAGATACATAACCAGGCTTTGCTTTTGATCGAAGACATGTGTTACCTCATGTGCGGCAGTTTGTTAATCAAGTTAGGAATGCCAACGCCACATCGTGGAATAAACGACTCTCTCAATCTAGAATTGGAACGTGAACGTGAATATGATTGAGATGCATTGAACCAATCAGTTCGAACGAATGTACTACTGTTGAACCCCCAACAGAAGGAAGTGTACGATACGTTAATGAAGGCAATTAATGATAAAAATGGTGGCTTATTTTTCCTCGATGCGCCCGGTAGAACTGGAAAGATATTCCTCATGTTCATGATTTTGCCATTGTTTGTGCGAGATCCGAAATTGATGTAGCAGTTGCTTCTTCCGGGATAGTGACGACGTTGCTAGAAGGATGCTGAACGGCTCATTTAGCGTTGAAATTGCCGTTAAACCTTCAAATGACTCAAAAACCGACATGCAACATTGCGAAACACTCAGCAATGGCCAAAGGTTTGGAAGCAAGTAAAATCATCACCTGGCATGATTGCACAATGGCGCACAAACGCGCATTGGAAGCATTCAATCGAACTATGAAAGATCTGCGATCAAGATGTTTTGGAGGCGCAATGATTCTACTATCTGGCGATTTCCGCCAAACACTACCAGTCATTCCAAGATCGACCGCTGCCGATGAAATAAACCCTTGCCTCAAATCATCGACTCTGTGGCGCTATGTGAAGAAACTTCAGCTGACGACAAACATGTGTTGCATTGCTAAACGATCTATCTGCCGAAGATTTCTACAAGCAATTGCTGACTATCGGTAACGGCCGTGTTCCTGTCGATGAATCGAATCGATTGATTTCGTTTCCGCTGAATTTTTGCAATTTCGTCTCAACAAAGGACGACCTCATCAACAAAGTGTTCCCGAACATCATTGCTAACCACGATCAACAAATCACAAGGCCAATCCTTGAGTGTTTGTGGCCTGAATCTAGAAAATGAATGTTTCTCTCATGGTCAATTATACGTAGCACGATCACGTGTCGGCAAATCATCCACTTTGTTCGTTCTCGCACTTGACAACAAAACGAAAAATGTCGTATAGCACAAGTTACTTCAATGAAGGGAATCGACCCGAGTGCAACCCATCCACCAAATAGTTTAACAGAAAGTAGTGCAATAATGCTACGCGAATCATATTTATTCGCTTCAATAAAGCAAATGCCTTGCTGCCACGTGAATTACATTAATTTCAATGTAATTAAAATACTTTTCATTTTGATTTGATTTTTGCACATTTATTGAACTTAATTTTGAGTATTCATAAGAACTGAATTAAATTCAGCTAATAAGTTAACATAAGATTTCTTGATTCAGAGGCGGTACGAAGTTTGCCGGGTCAGCTAGTATAATATAAAAATAATAAAAACGTACTCACTGACTATATTATAATCAGAAAAATCACATTTGTTACTTTCACTACATTAGCCCTACTGTAAAAACCTAATATTTACCGATAGAATATGTTATTAAGTGCGTGTGCATATTTTATCAGCACAGATTTTGTAAGATTATAAGTATTATTTGATTAAAAAATAATATATTTATAATAAAGACTTATTTAACGTTTACGTTGACTCGTAAAAATAATTTAATTTAATAAAGAAAAAAACAATATGAAGAACTAGCGTCATTACTTTAAAATTATTTAATCTGTAATCGTAACTAATATTTGTATGACTATAGGTTATGAATATTGCACTTTGGAGAAATGTGAAAGATCATTGTATAATATACGAAATTATATTTAATACGTTAGGTTTATTCTGAATATTTCGAGCAAAGTCCAATGTTATAAAAGAAATATTAATTGCTGCACAATATTATATAACGCATGTGAATTGTTTTTGTTTTAATTTATTATAATCGTTTTCCTCTGTCAATCAGACAGACTTGCCACTAGTAAAAATGCACATGCCCTATAAACGTAAATTCATTTAAATGCATATTGGCTAATAATATGTATATTATAATTATAGCTACAAAAAACACTTACTTTTTGGTGGTGTCTTTATAACTCCTGCTGCCTGTGTCCATTCTAAGATCAAAAAAATCAGCGATATTGACAGCACAGCTCTCATGTTGACATCCATAAACATTAACCGACGATCTCAAAATGAATCAATACCAGTTGCCCTTCAATCTAACGTACCAAAACACAGGGATTACCAGCGCAACGCGTACAATAAAATTATATTTTTTAATATTACGTTTAAAATAAATATCACCAAAATAACAGCACCAATTAAAAAAAATTGCGTTCAATTCTCTGAATCTACAATCTAGATACACGAAGTCACTTCTAAGTACTATGTTGTTATGTTTCTCTTTCCCATTATATACCTACGCTCTATCGTGATAATCGTAACATTTTATTTGACATCGTGTGCAAATAATCTGATATACCTAGGTTGGCATTCGGTAATTTTAGTCTAATATGTATACAGCTACCCGCATAATGCGGGCGCAATGCAACATTTAATTGCATTGAATTGCCTAACTTTTTATTCTTTATAAGGAAGGCCTGTTGGCCTGTATGATGTTGGATTCTTTATCTTAAATTCTTCTTTTCATTCAAGTTTATTAGACAATGATTTTCCATATTTTTGGACGGAGTAAAAATTTGTCTTTTCTGTTATGTCTTCTATTGTGTTTCTGATTGTTCAAGTGGTTTTGGTACAAAGGCTAATATTATACGCGGCCCGTATCATAGTATACTGTTGTCAATAAACAAAACAAAAAAGTAAACAAAAATAAACTGAAGGTTATACCTCAGTTTAGGCATGGTCTAAAAAGATCGTGCCATCACTAAACAAATTGATGTATTCACACCTCGACGTTCACTCTCCGAATGCCAGTGAGTCCAAAATTTCATCGCGCTTATAGTTGAAAATTATTTACCGTTTCACTGAAGTATCGTCTTAACAGCACGATATACCCGATTTGGTAATGTTTACCACAGTGAAGATAATAAATATCGTGTATGAGGTAATTTTATAAGAATTTGGCAATGTTCACTGTGACGAACAATCAACTTGAACGATGTGTATAAACCCAAAATCCACATAAATATATGTTAAATTATTTTACAATCACTAGGAAAACATTATTTAGCAAATCGAAACCAACGATTGAAACAAAAATGTATTTTAAATAGAAAAAAAATAATGAATACCTTGGTAAGAATAGAAGACCTGCGGCGAGCTGACATTTCGCTTTTGAAATGACAGTTGAAAGTGATTGAACTAATATTCTTTTTTACCAATTTTTTTTTCGACCATGTCCCATCCTAATAGGATCATATGGGCCTCCACAGAGTAGAGGTTTGCATTAACAAATGTTGTTTTTTACGAGAAATGGATGTCAGCCACTTGCTCAACCTATTAGGTCCATACCCTGACTCACACTCAAATTGAAAAACAATATGTGTACTTGCCAGACCCAGGATTCGAACCCGAGACCCACCGTGTGATAGTCCAACGCTCAAGCCGCGCGACCACCGTGGGTGTCGAGTGAGTCGAATTTTAGTGAGGATAAATTACCATTAATATTTTAAAAAATCAGAAAAAAAATGTTTAAGTATACAAAATTTTTTTTTCTGAATGTTCATCACAGTGCACAAAATCAAATTAAGGGTTAAGAAGACAAATAAATTTGTTGAAATTGAACAAATAGGGAACCTTATAATTATAAATTTTGCTACCGAAATAAAAACGTTTTCTCGCACTACATTCCCTTAGTTCTAGTAAATCGGTGACAAAGCTATGACACGTACCGAACCGGAAAAAAATCATTTATTTACTCCTTCAGTTATCGTTTATCAATTTATGGCTACGGCCGTATGTTGTAGCTTAACCACTGGGAAATTCCAATAGAAATGGCGTATTTCAAAAAAATACTATTTTATTCTTAGGTCAATAATTATTATAAAACAATCATTATTCGTAGGATATTTTATCACATTTTAATTTTCAAAGATATAGCTTATAATCAGTATCTTTAGAATTATTTTCAAATAATGTGTTAATCGTAAATACACAATATACTTGTACCCACGTATCGAGTATACGCTTCATAACTTTGCACCCGGGTCTAGGATGAAAATGATATACTTCAGGGACGGCTCTTGAATAGGAGCAAATGTGCACTGATCTCCCAAATTATTACGTACTGATAAATTGAAAAATCACCGGTCCATAGTATTTATCAAAATGATACAGCGCGTATATGCGGGGAATGTTGGATGAAAAGGGTCGAAAGGGTAGTATAAGATATGACCGAATTGTGTCAGTATGTGAACTTTAACCGACCACAACCCGCGTACTACCTATCGGAGCTACACAAATGAGGAGTTTACGGCTATGTCTCAATGACATAATATGTCTAAAATACTCGCATCAGCTATAATTTATGAATGTTAGGAGTGTCAAACGTGGAAACTACGTTGGCACATATGAAATGTACCTATTACAATAAAAATCTAAAAGAGTTTGTATGCCATTTGCACCATACCTATCATACCCAGAGGCTTGGACTTTATAACTTTGACAACAAATAAATGCTGTCAGCGAATAATGTAAGCGTTGTTTCATTTCTCAACTCCCCCAATATGTATTATAATATATTTAAGCATAAGCCTACCTGCACCACGAAGGCTATTGCCGATTATTTTCAATACCACAAAAAAGAAAATGCATGTCTTTAACTGCACTCCCTAATTTTATTATCAGCGGCCGCCACTAAGACATATTATATATATTCTAAAAAAAAATTAAGTACAAATATTTATTTATTTATTACTACATAATATTATATTAATACAATTAAATATTATTTGATCTAATTTTATGCGAGGTAATCACTCAAAGAAGCGTGTAAGTGTAGTACAAAGTGCAAAAAAGTGCAAAGTTATAAAACGTATACCCTACAGTAAAGTAACTAGGTCGTATTTATTATATCTTAGTACTGACAAGTATTTAAACTACCCATTGACGTAAGCTACCATACTCGAACATACATAAATACGATACTGCTTGTCTAATATTATTATTTATATCCATATTTATTTAGAACAGTGTTTGCCATACCGGGTTACGTGAAGTAAATTTCGAAATAAATTAAGAATGTAGGTTAAAAGCTGTTTAATCTCCTATTATCGAGTCGAAGAAAAACTTAAAAACCCCAAGTTATATCTAAAATTATGCTTTAACTACGAATCGGAAATATAATGATTCAGCCGAATTGTCGGAAATTAACTATTCTTTGAATAAAATGCCTACTTTACAAAAATTTATATATGTCCCCATCCGCTCTGGTACTTTTTACAACATGGGCGCAATGCATTTTTATGCATCGTAAGTATTTAGAAGATTTCTGTTATTTTTTTCTTATTTGATTTTAGCTCCCTTGAAACTTCTTGGTTAATTCTCATAATTAAAAAGCATATTTTTCCTGGTCGCAAGTGACATTGTTTCCAATGTTGGTGTTCTAATAAACATGAATAATTTATATGCACTTGTTAATTATATGGGTGGTCGTAGTCTGGACCTTTTTCAGATATATATCTATATCCAGGTACCATGCTCATTAGGCATAAAAGGGTTGCAAGACTAGTAAATGTGCTCCCTAAAGACGTAGACATTATCAGTGTTAAATGAATTATATTGTGTTTTTATCTATTTAATAATATTCTTTGCTTTGTATTTATACTATAACGTGTTTTATTATATTTTTTGAATCAACATTATCATGTGGCGAACCTTTTAAATTATTAATAATATGTGTTATCCATAATACGTTTTATATAAAAAAATATTTAAATAATTATCTTCGTATATATTTTTCATTAGAATGCTTTTTGGGTAATATAATATTTACAACTACTGTATGTAAAACCCTAAATGACTTTGCCCATGTCCGCTCCTCAGTCAGAACATTTGGACACCACCCAGCCTCACTCAGTTTTCTTGAATATTCCCTGTATATGCCAACATCCCGTAGCTCTGTCGTATACACCATCTGAATGATATTTAATGGCATTTCCAAACACCATCATCCTGTCGGCATGAAGAAAAGGCAGCCAGGCTGATATTCTCTTGAGGCATCCGTAGAAGGTGTCCGAACAATGTTAAGATTCCGGAGTCCGGGTAGGATGTTGGATTTAGGTAATACATTTACAAAAGAAAAATGTATTAATGCTGCATATATATAAATATGTATTATTTCATAATAATTGAGAAACGAAGGAATCCATTTACATAATTTTATATATTACTATATTGTATATTATGCAGAATATAATTATTATAGTGTTACACTATCCAATTAAAAGAATTAATAAGGCTCCTTGCATTGGGATGACTTAATGCATTTTCCATCGAGGCATTCCTTTAAGTATCCAGGTTCACATACACAAGCTGGTTTGGTTAAATTGCATCTTATTTGTGGGAAATAACGATTTTCACATGTTTCAGGACAAATACGGGCGGTGTTTGACCACAACTCGTTCGGTCCGCACTCTGAAAGGTAAAATAATAATATAATATGAAGACATTATGTATAAATATTAATATTTGAGACATAATAACATACATACGGAATTTATAAATTTTGTATTTTATAAAAAAAAAACTCGATTACAATCAAATTTTATAGCGTGGGCATATTCAGTACCTACCTATTTATCTTGATTTAATACAATTATATAATTTGTTTAAATTAAAAAGGTATGCATTTAATATGATCATTTCAAATAGTGACTGTTGTATATTTCAAATATATAGAAGTCCTTTTGCTTTTAACCCTAAATAAACATTTTAAACAACGATAATTTTAATAAAAAATATTTTTTTTGTTAACTTTAAAAAAAATTATGATAGGGATGTATTGCATCTAAATAATGAATTCATTAAATCGAATTATAAAGCTGCTACTATACAGAAGACCACTCTGCCATAAATAAAGTTATATTCGTGATAATATTTATACTTATAATGGTTTTGAAATAGAATTATCACATTTCATAGATAATTTGAAAACATTTCTGAGAAACATATAACCACTAGAATGGTTCGCTTTGAAAAAATACGACACCCTATAGGATTCAAACTTGCGTGCCCCGGGATTCGAACCCATGTCTTCTGACCACTAAGCTATATATTGTGTCCTATATAATTGCGACGAAGTAAAACTAATGTTTTTATAATACTCTCTGAAATGGTTTACAAATTGCGTTATTTATTGGCAATCATTATTTATTATGTTCAATAAAATAATGTAAATTCTTAAATCTTGTAAATTATCCGTTGAAAAAAGAAAATGGTTTATTAAAGTTATTTTTTTAATTACCTACACTTTAATTTGGCCATTCTGACAGCTGTCAGCCTATCAGCCGTTATAATCGACCGTTTGATCGAAGATGGGTTTACAGGCCGAAATAGCTGTCAATGTAAATTAGTCAATCTAAGTAAAATTAACAAAAATAACTTTGTTTCGAAACCATTATAATGTAGTTTTACCACGTAAAGGCAGTTCAATTAAAATATTGAAACTTAAAGGGCCCACATGCGCCACGTAGGACAAAATAGAGGTTTACGGTATTTTCAGAGCATAAGCCTGGACATTCCTTAAACGTTGTTGACAATATATTTATATAATTTTGAAGCCTTATTATCCTTTATATTTATTTTAAACATTAGATGACTGCATAAAGTATTTTTATTACATAAAATAGTATTCTTTTAAACCCCTCGATCTAATGTTTTAGAATATAGTCATATTTCAGTACATCCATGTGCAGCTGTGTTAAGATCTTTTAGATTTATTAATTTTTAACGCATTTATAAAACCATTAGTAAAATTGTTGTTAACATTATATAGTGAAACATTTACGATAAAAAATTATATTTATAATCTTTGATCCCAAATTTGACAAGAATTAGGCATTTTATTATTCAAAAAATGGACACGATTAACACATTATTTGAAAAAGTTCTGAAGACACTGATTATAAGCCATGTCTTTGACCATTCAAATGTGATAAAAACATCCTACAAATAATGATTGTTTTATAATAATATAATATAAAAATACTTTACGCAGTCATCAAAATATGTTTAAAATAAATATAAAGGACAATAAGGCTTCAAAATTATATAAATAGATTATCTCCATCATTTACAATAAATCTCCATTTTGACCAACGGGGCATGTGGGCCGTTAATGCATCTATATATATAAAACAAAGTCATGTTAGCTACACCATTTATAACTCAAGAACGGCTGGACCGATTTTTATAATCTTTGATTTGTTGGATTTGTCTCCGCCCCGAATAGCAGAATAACTATTAAAACATTGGATAAATCACGGAAAAAATAAATTATGAAGAAAATTCATTTTCTCATACATTTTGACATTATGAACAATGAACCTCGCCATTCGAAAATTAAAGAAAATCACAAAAAAATTAAATCCGTATACAACGCCATCTCTGATACATGAGAGAAACAATAAACAAGAAACAAACAAACAAAAGAAAGTATGAACATGGCGTTTTTGACAGTTGATTCAGTTCAGCCTCAGATAATACCAAAAGACTTTGTTGTAGACAAATAGCAATTTTGATCGTGATTTTCAAACTATAAGTTGCCTTCTAAAATGTTCACTTTGTGAGGTTATCAAATTTGTGAATGTTCGCGTATCGATAATTGCTTTATTATGTAATTTTGAATTGTGTGATTAATTTTCCAGTGTTATTTACAATGCCGCGAGCCAGAAGATCTAATCTATCTATGTATATAAAAGAAAGTCGTGTTAATTACACCATTTATTTTATAACTCAAAAACGGCTGGACCTATTTTTATGATCTTTAATTTGTTGGATTTGTCTCCGCCCTGAATAGCAGAATAACTATTAAAACATCAGAAAAATTCACAGAAAAAGAAATTATGAAGAACATTCATTTTCTTATACATTTCGTATAGAACTAACTAATTGACTGATTTTGGTGAATTTTTTTTGTCTGTCTCGGCCTCGAGAAGCTTCTTCGCGCATTGGAAAAGTAAGAAAATCACAAAAAATATCCGTATATACCGCCATCTCTGATACATGACTATTGCATTTCAGTAAAGTACATCAAATACATTTGCAAATATGTCACCAAAGGCAGCGATATTGTGGTTTTTGGGGTTCAAACTCCCAATACCAACGATGAAATCATACACTATCAAGTTTGTCAATATGTGAGCTGCAATGAAACAACTTGGCGTATTTTCTTATTCCCCATTCATGAACGTCATCCCACTGCTGTACATTTGGCGGTGCATCTGGAGAATGGTCAACGAGTTTATTTTAATGCATCGAATGTTGCTCAACGTGCGGTAACACCTTCAGCGAAAACATTGACCAGTTTCTTTTCAATTCGTCAAAGCGATCCGTTTGCACGAACGTTGCTCTACTCTGAGATGCCACGTTATTACACTTGGAATGCTTCATCGAAGAAATTTCAACGTCGGAAGCAAGGCGATGCGGTTCTTGATCATCCGGATGTGCATTCTATGATGCTTTTGGTCGCATTTACACAGTTCATCCGAAGAATGACGAACGCTTCTACTTGCGGTTGTTGATGGTAAATGTTCGTGGGCCGACATAATTTGAATCAATTTGAACTGTCAATGGTGTAGTGTGTCCAACATTTCGTGCTGCATGTCAACAGCTCAATTTGCTTAAAAACGATATTCATTGGGACATGAAAATCGCTGTAGCAATTGTCGGATACGCACAATATTTGCTATCATTATTTCAACATGCTTCCCATCAAATCCACCTGAACTGTGGAACGAGTACAAGGATGACATGTCAGAAGACATTTTACATCGAATTCGTGTCAGTTCAGAGAATCTCTATCTCGATGTGAATGAGGAGATACATAACCAGGCTTTGCTTTTGATCGAAGAGATGTGTATCTCATGTGCGGCAGTTTATTAGTCATGTTAGGAATGCCAACGCCACATCGTGGAATGAATGACGCTTTTGATCGAGAATTGGAACGTGAACATGAATATGATCGAGATGCATTGAACCTATCGGTTCGATTGAATGTACCAATGTTGAACCCCCAACAGAAGGAAGTGTACGATACGTAAATGAAGGCAATTGATGATGGAAATGGTGGTTTAATTTTCCTCGATGCGCTTGGTAGAACTGGGAAGACATTTCTCATGTCATTGATTTTGGCCACTGTTCGTGCAAGATCCGAAATTTCTGTAGCAGTTGCTTCTTTTGGGATAGCGGCCACGTTGTTAGAAGAATGCCGAACGGCTCATTCAGCGTTGAAATTGCCATTAAACCTTTAAATGACTGAAACACCGACAAGCAGTATTGCGAAACAATCAGCAATGGCCAAAGTTTTGGTAGCAAGTAAAATCATCACCTGGGATTAATGCACAATGGCGCACAAAAGCGCATTGGCAGCACTCAATCAAACTATGAAAGATCTGCGCAATTACTCAAGATGTTTTGATGGCGCAATGATTCTACTATCTGGCAATTTCCGCCAAACACTATCAGTCATTCCAAGATCGACCGCTGCCGATGAAATGAACGCTTGCCTTAAATCATAGACTCTGTGGCGCTATGTGAAGAAACTTCAGCTGACGACGAACATGCGAGTTGCATTGCTAAACAATCCATCTGCCGAAGATTTCTCTAACCAATTGCTGACTATCGGTAACTGCCGTGTTCCTGTCGACGAATCGAACGGATTGATTTCCTTTCCGCTGAATTTTTGAAATTTCGTCTCAGCAAAGGACGACCTCATCAACAAAGTGTTCCCGAACGTCATTGCTAACCAAAAAAATCACAATTGGTTGAGTGAACGAGCAATTTTTGCGGCAAAGAACAAAGATGTGGATCACTTAAACTTTACAATTCAAAATCAAATCGTTGGTCCAATGCATTCCTTCAAATCTATCGACTGTGTAATAAACGAAGACGAAGCAACCAACTATCAAACTGAATTTTTAAACTTATTGGATCTGCCTGGCTTGCCACCGCACAATTTACAACTGAAGATTGACTTGGTAGTTATCATGCTTCGAAATCTGAACCAACCAAAACTATGTAATTTATTTCATTTTGATTTGATTGTTACACATTTATTGAACTTAATTCATTTTGAGTATTTTAATTCAGCTAATAAGTTAACACAAGATTATTGATTCTGAGGCGGTACGAAGTTCGCCGGGTCAGCTAGTATAATATAAATCAGTTTTACTGATTAAAAGGGTTCAAATTAAAAATAATATTAAAAAGTAGAATTAATCAAAAAAAAATTTCAAAACAGCGCTCGAAATGTAAAATTTACAAACCGGAGCGCTCGATAATCTTCAGAAAATATGAAAATATGTTCGATTATTTTGTCATATATCTATCATGCATTCCGCATTTATTAATTTAATTATATTCTTCAAGATTCACGAACCAGAATGCAATTCATAATTTTATTTATATTTTAAGGAGCGAAAGTCTCGAGGATATCATGAACCGGAATTGCACTTAGGCCCATTTTGACCCCTTTTTCAAATTCATATAATAACATGGACTTACTACATTCTTCAATTAAAACACATTTTCCATTTTTGATAACATATCCTTGTTTACAGAAACATCCAGAGACGCACATTTTAACACAGGGAGGGGGTGTATCTTTGTTTTCGCAAGTCAGAGGGCATTTAGTAACACATTCACGATATTTTTCATTCGGTTTATCGCATACGGCTAAAAAAACATAAGTATTATTTTAAAATTACGTTAATAAAATTGAAAGATTGAGAATTTGCGAAAACTGAAAAATATATTTTGAAATTACTTTTTATTATTCATCCTTTGATGTTTATGTTTTATTTTGATAATATTTTTATTGGTATCGATTTGATTGAATTGAATTTTTAGATAATGTCTATTATATTAATTATTTAATATACTTACGGCATTCTTGAATCTTGATGCAAACTCCGAGATTTCTAATATAACCTGGTTCACAGAAACATCCTCTAACACACTGTATGGTGCAAATTAAATTTTTGTCTTCATTTTCACACGTTTTTGGACAGGCAGTTCCAAAAGACTGATATTCCTCATTCGCCCCTTCACACGGAATTGCTAAAAATTGATTTATGTTATTATTCAATATACCTTTCGTAATATCGATCTGTACAAATTTTCGTGAAGTTATTTAATTATCGTTGTTGACCAAGAGACTTCGATCTAAACAATGACAAATATGATATCAGTCAATCTTGGTATTGTCATTTTGTTTATTATTTACCAGGTATATTCCTGTTTATACTGGAAAATTGTTTTATTCTAACATGATTAAAATACGTACGAATGGTCGTTTCTTACAATTCTAGTGTTTTTTTGACAGATAACAATTATTTTCTTTAATGTCAACAAAGTATATTAACGACGACATTGCCAATCGTGGTACTGCATGCACATCAGGTTGTTTATAGTGTTTCAGGGACATGTGAAAATATTGAAAATTCTAATTTTCATTCTTTATATCGCAGAACAAATGTTATATTTCTTGATACTGTCTATGGGATGGTTAACATATTTGCTAGCACCACATTTTTTTGGTAACGTGTGTACTAAAAGGAGCGCCGATGAAGTGGTATCAGCCAGTTAAGGAATTTACTGGAAAACCCACACCACCCACTACAATATCTGCAGAAAATATGTAATGAAAGAGAGCTGATCCAGAATTAGCCAGCAACCTCGAAAGACCGCGATTTTTAGTTATGAGAAGGATAACTAAGAATAAAGTAATGTATATGTTAAATATATTTCATGCTCGTAAGTTTATTAGTTTTAATTAATGGATACTTTGTATTTATTGGATAATCACTATTATGTATAATTATTATTATTATTAAACTGGCGCTAGGGGCCGTTCAGGTCTATGGCCGACTGCACAACGTTTCTCCAGGCATCTCTGTCCAGCGCTCTCTCTTCCCAGTTGACTATCCCCAGCCTTTCCGCATCCCTTTGAATGTTGTCCGCCCATCTCCGTCCATTATGTATAATAATCATAATAATTCTATTATAATAAAGGAAATTTAGTGATAATTTAGGCATGTAGTAATTTAAAATATAAGATTTTGAGCTATCAACGTATCGCTACTGTACTTACACAGAAGTACTTTGATTTAACCCATTGCAGACAGATTTAATTTTTCAGGATCATTTAAAAAGGCACACTGATTACTAAAATTGATATAACTCTTGTATTATTCATTCAATTCAAATAAATCTTTGAAATATTTATAGGTTTTGAATTTTTCTATTATGTATTTACATTTTAAGTAAACTTTGTGTATAAGTGGAATGAAAAAAACATGTCAAATATAGTTTTTTGGTTTTTTTTAGCCTTTTTTTATACAAAATGACATAGATAAAAAGTCTATGATAGAAGTAAATAATAAAAGGAAGATAAACTAAAACTGGAGCTAAATATAATACTCTTCAAGATATTTAGAAGATGGAGGGCCATTTTATGTTTATTACTGTCTCAAACACCTCATACCTACCGAACTGATCATTATTTTGACAAATTTAAATAAAAATAGATTTTATAAATCAAATATTTCTTAAAAAATATATCGGACCGAATATAACTAACATCATAAAATGATAGCTACATATATTATTAAGTAATTTCAACTTTAAAAAAAATCAAAATATTATTAAATTTTTTTTATTTTAATCATGTCCTGCATCCTGTAACACCGGCGCCAATTTGGCGCCGATAGGGCGCGATGGGAGCGGGGACATGCTCAGCGTAGGTCAAAATGGAGCTTTTGTTCTATTTTCAAAGCATTATCCTGGATATTCCTTAAACGTTGTAGATAATATATTTATATAATTTTGAAGCCTTATTATCATTTATATTTATTTTAAACATTTGATGACTGCATAAAGTATTTGTATTACATAAAACAGTATTCTTTTAAACCTCTCGCTCTAATGTTTTAAAATATAGTCATATTTCAGTACATTACTGTGCAGTGGTGTTAAGATTTTTTACATTTTGACACCTCCTACGTATAATATTGTAACTAACAAAATGACGTTTTTCACTTTTTTTCATTTTTTGTATCCATGGTACGAGTATGTATTACATATGATGCCATTTACAGAATTTATACATTTAATGAAAATTAATAGTACAGCGTATAATATTATAGAAACGGATAATAATATTAAAACAACAATGGACGAAATAGATTCTACCCAGGGAAACTGTGACTTTAGGATTCAAGGTAAGATAATATTTTTGATCTTTTTCTCGTACAACAACAAAAAGTATCGTAAGTTATACTTACCATTGTCTACGTCGTTTTTTTGCTTGTAACTATCATTGTATGTAATATTTACCATATTTTACGTCGGAAAAAACTGAAAAAAATATTGTATCTATCACTTATGGTAATTTACGTCGTGTTTATGTTAGTAAAATATATTGTATGTAGTACTTATCATATTATACGGCGACATACAATTTTAGTTGCAACATTATACGCGTGATAACTTTTATAAATTCATGTTTATTTAGTTGTTTTGCTTTTTACAGAGTCACCACTGCCTCCAGGTGCTGATTAAAATATGATAATGGAACTTTTAGACATTATTTGTGACGATGATGAGACTAGTGTCAGCGTTGCTGATACAAACAGACTACATTCTCTCGAAAAGATTAACAGTAAAAGTAATTAGATATATTATAAAATATAGAGCTATTTTTGTGAAAAATTACCTCAAAAGGTACTGTTACCATAAACTATGAGATTTATAATGTTTTATAATCATTTTGTTTGAAAAAAAACCCTCAATTTTAATGGTTAAGGTTTCGGGTGATCGAAATAAAAGTGGTAATATGTTGCTAAATTAGCGATAAATAAAAAGCAATGCAGAGTTTTAACTGAAACTCAGTCGTGGCGAAGTTTTACCATTAAATATCATCTGACGAAATATCAAAATGAAAATAACATGGAGCTGGTTAAGGTGTGCAAAAAAAGTTTCTAGCTACATTCTCTATTTGTGACCAATTCGTATTCACAGCTTTAGACAAGGTGGATAATGAAACTGGCGTTTTAACACCTGATCAACGAAGTCGACACAAAAATTACAATGTTATATTGACTGATGTATTGAATTTCCGACCATCCAACCGGTCGAATCAGATTATGTTCGACAGCGATCAAGCAAACTTTACTTAGATGGCGACCTGGATTTTATCCCTTTGTTTAAACTATATAATGAATGGTATGAACCCATAATATACACACATAAAGCTCAAACAGAAAGGCAGTCTCAATTATTCATAAACAATGAAAAAATTAAATTGTGTTGTGTCACTATGTCCCTAAAAAAGACTAGTGTGACCAATGTCATATTTTAAAAAACTTACAAATACGAGTAGCATCCACGGAGCAACTCCAAGTTTATGGCAAGAACCTTCCTCATCAGATAAAATAATTTGATAAACATGATGTTCAATCATCACACGGCAAAATTGTATTGTGCGAATTTTGACTTCCAAAAGGTTTTGAATGCCCTTCACGGAAATTTGAGTATATTTTATTATAAACGTAAATTATCAGTTTTCAATTTCACAGTTTTTCAATTCACACAAAAGGTGGCTACATGATACATATGTCAGGAGGCTGAAGGCAAACGAGGTGCAAATGAGGACTCGAGTTGTTTACTTAATTTTGTAACCAAATATTGTGCTCAATGAGCAAAAGAATTCAGGTTTTGTTCTAACAATATAGGCCAAAACATAAATCGCATTGTTTATGACTTTTACATGACAGTATGTGGTCCATAAATACAATGTTATGTAAAACACAAATTTTTGGAAAGGGGACATACGGAAAATGAAGATGACTACGTTCAAGCCCTTATTGAAAGATGTTCGAAAAACAAACAAATGTTTGCACCTCCAGAACGGTACTGTCTTGTTGGGTGGGCAAAACAAGAAGTAAAACCAGAGGATGTGGTAGAGATCAATCACGTAGACATGTTTGATTTCAGAGCTCTATTAAAATATAATATATGGACTACTACAAATTAATTTAAATCACAATGATCCGTTTAAGATTAATTACAAGTGCGACTTGTCCAGCACTGTCTACTCGACTATGGCCGTGAAAAGTAACACCTAGCACACGCAACGAGAAACGTAATTTTCGGTAAAGGTTCGTATTCACAAATATTGCCAATTCCAAAAGCTAAGACAGATGATTTACTGCATATGTACAACAGTGGAATCATTTCTGAGCGTTATCTTGAGTTTTTCAGTAATTTTATACCTGTTAATACCTACCACTGAAATTCCACCAGCAGCTTCTGAGGAAGATTGATTTTATTATTTGTGAATACGAACACATATAGCAATTTGTGTTTTTGTAGGATGAAAATAAAATCAGTTTAATAATTAATATGTCAGTGTAAAATATCTCTTTTCGGTTGAATGTTTTAAATTTTGCATGCTTTTTTTTCGCATCATATAATTGAAAATTAATTCCAAACTAAAAATTTAGTTGCAAAATGATTTTCTTTTTGGTTCACGTATATTCTAGCCTGAAGCCTTTCACCTTACCAGCCTTACACCCTTCCACCTAATCACCCATTGTTATTCCCTTGTCTGATTTTACTTTGATATTTGATATATTATTGAACCAAGAATTTTCATAAGAACGTTGGTTTGTAGTGATTGTAATTTTTCTTTTAATTTTATTTAAAAATTTGTATTTTTTCCTGTATGTTTAATTTTTATCACGTCATGAAAGTCTTAAATTTATTTTATGTTTTATGAAATGACAATAAAAGCAATTTTATATAGAGAATATTTTTTCCAACCTACCTGATGACCCATACCATAACTTTTAATTATTGTTATTACCGAATTATGATTTTTAATACGTAAAAAATCCTAGGTGAAGAATTCTATCTAGCATATACAATATATTTCACCAAAACCATGACGACGTAAATTATAATAAGTATCACATACAACTAAATGCAAGTAAGAGGTTCCGCCGTAAACTATTGCATGTGCAAAACAAATTTATTTATAATTGACAATGAACACCCCAAATTTGGTGCATAACATTCAAAAGGTCGACTTACACCAAGCTTTTGTATGTTTAAACCGCTCTCCTGTAAAGTTGCGATTTTGAAGTTACAATACTCTACGTAGAAGGTGTCGATTTATTAATTTATAACGCATTTAAAAAACCATTAGTATAATTTATGACGATATACCTAACCAAAAAAAAAATCTTTTTTTTAAACGGTACATGTTCAAACACGCGCGTTATCATCATTTTACTCCCTACTACAATAGTAGTTTGTCAATGTATGGCTACGGCCGTATGTTGTAGTTTAACCACTGGGGATTGCCAAAAGAAATGGCGTATTTCAAAAAAACACTACCTTATTCTTAGGTCAATAACTATTATAAAGCAATCATTATTCGTAGGATGTTTATTCCAATTGAATGGTCAAAAATATAGCTTGTAATGAGTATCTTTAGAATTATCTGCAAATGTGTTAATCTTGCCCATTAATAATAAAATGCCTAATTCTTGTCAAATTTGGGTTCACAGAGATTATCAATATAATTCTTTATCGTAAATATTTTACTAAAATTATCTCGTCATAAATTATACTAATGGTTTTATAAATGCGTTTAAAAAATAATAAATGTAAAAAATTTTAACACCACTGCACAGTTATGTACTGAAATATGACTATATTCTAAAACATTCGAGCGAGAGGTTTAAAAGAATACTATTTTATGTAATAAAAAATACTTTATGCAGTCATCAAATGTTTAAAATAAATATAAAGGATAATAAGACTATCATTATCATATTACAACCAATTTGGGATGAAATGTGTACTTGTATGTATACTTATTTAGACATTTTTGAATCTTCATAATCATTTAGAGTGAGCGAAAGATTTTGTTAAAAATCATGCTATGAAAACTAACGTGTTAAAAATATATATTTATAAATAGAGCAACAAAAAATAATGTAATACTCACGGCACTCTTTGGGAGCTATACAGGTATCGAACGGTCCCTTTCACGAATCCAGCTTTGCACTTACAACCACTTATAAAACAGTTGACTTTACATCCTGGTGGAGGTGGTCCGGAACAGGTAGGATTGCAATCCATTGGACATGGCACTACCATAGCATTATCGTCATTGCAACCTACGAAAAAATTATAAAGACAATCAATATTCAGCAATGCCTTCATTTTAGTGACACAATAGGGATATTAGTTTTGAGTATTTTTAATTGAACTTAATAACCATTTTTCTAAAAAAAAGCCTATTCACATATTTTCCTTTGTTTCTCTATGGCCCATAATAATATTATATTATTTGAGAGACTTAATCCATAAAGTAATAACAGATATGTAGTAGCATATATTTAAGACTAGTTCACTACAACGACATTGCCAGACAACACAATATTGTATTTTCATATTTAAAAGATGATTTAATTAAATACTCTTAGTATTGTCTAACTAAATCAACTTTAATGTTAAGTCATGTACAATTAATTGCAATAGCTTACTTACACAACAGTTTCTTAACGTATTACACGATGATTAAATGTGTGCAATGTTATACGTGTAAGTATATAACATGTGCTAGTAAAGTTCATACTAACTAATTATTTTCTCCGCACCCCACGTTCGTGTATTATTTCAATTAATATAATATTTTGTTTGATTTATATAATAATTTCTTGTAATAAGGTTTGGGCTAGGCCTTAAAACCTTTTTATAAATGGATACATTTAAGATGTTATTATACAACATTTACGAATTCTACCGCGATTGAAAAACTTGTGCAATTTTATTGACAAACAAGCAAGTATGGTCATATTTGGACGACAATTTCATCGGAAGTAGCGATGCATGGTTTTTCATAATATTTTTTTTATTATCAATGTTTGCACGTACATTGTGTTACAAGCAAATGATTGTGCACGTGCATTTATGCAGTGCCAAAAGTTTACAAACAATTATATAATTCGTATGCGGATATGTCGATCATGATTTGAATTACACAGGCATTGTATAGTATGATACATAAAAATACAATGTTAAAATTGTTACACTCGAACAGTAAGATATAGTTTAAATTATACTTACATTTATCCCTTGGTACACAAACCCCGTTAATTCTTACATAATCTGAAATGCGCTCGCATCTTGGAATACAAAATTGAAGATTTGGTGGTGGTGGCGGACAACTTGGAAAAAATCCATCAAGAACTATTTGACAAGTTAAATCAAATGTACAATACTTCGGGCATGGATTGTATTGTACATTTGCTGGACATGTCTCAGGCGCTGTAGAAATAAATAAAGCAGTGTTTAATTGAACAGTAATTTATAATTTACCACCATAAATATAATTATTATATCGAGAATGCTAAGAAATATTATGATTAATCAATGATCCGGGACTTTTTAATTTAGATTTACGCCGCTGTATAACATCGAATGTGGTCACTCTCGCGGTATCTAGTCGCGTAGTTTTTGTTTAGCAAATGAAAGGCATATTAAAATTGCGTGACATATAAATTAAATGCATCTGTAGCCTGATGCTGAGTACCTACCGCTGCATAGAAATACATTTTTATTTCCGACCATGTCCGATCCTAATAGGATCAAATGGGCCTCCACAGGGTAGAGGTTTGTATTAACAGATTTTGTTTTGTACGAGAAATGGATGTCAGCCACTTGCTCAACCTATTAGGTCCATACCCTGACTCACACACAAATTGAAAAACAATATGTGTACTTGCCAGACCCAGGATTTGAACCTGAGACCCACGGCGTGATAGTCCAACCCTTATGCCGTGCGGCCACCGTGGGTGTCGAAGTACATTGGAACATGTATATGTCCGAGAGCGATTAAAGACACATATCCATATTTCAATGTGCTTCCATGTAGCGGAGGTAATCAGCATTTACCCACTAACCAAATATTTTTTTCAAAATTGATTTTTTTACCCAGTCTCTCAAAAGATTACCGAACACTGATGTAGATAGTTTTTGTTACTTATTAAAATTAAATTAAACCCTAAATCCAATAAAAATATTAGATAACAGTCAAAAAAGTTTGTGCGTTATTATTTAAAAAAAAAAAATACTTCTACATTAGCAAGACATTTTCATCTACAGCAGTATACATTATTCAAATTTAGTTATATATTTTTTTGTTAATTGTTTGGTCTAGGAAGGTCTTGATGAATTAAAATACATATTAATAATTAAAAATACAATCAATATAAATTACTTAATAATTTAAGAAATACTAAAATACAAAAAAATGCATCTGCCAGGAACCAGTCTACCAGCAAACCATTCATGGATATCGGTGATTGTTATATTTTATAATACTTACAAAGAAAAGAAAATTGTTCGCCACTGCAACTCGGAATTTTGTTTTTCATATTACAATACGTATTCACTTATTAACGTATAATGTATATTATAATTTAAGAAATATATATTAATAATAAAATAAAACACATTATGTAATACTTATATAAAATATAAAAATATTTGTCAGAAATGAGATTCGAACATAAGCCTTGGCAAAATTGTTCTACCTAGGTATAACCCAACTTGATTTCACAACTATTCCCAGTTGTGAAATTCGCAACTGATATACAGTAAAATCATCGCTATTGCAGTCCAATGCCACGGCGCAAAGGTAGCACGTTTGGCTGGTAATCGAAAGGTCAGTGGTTCAAATCCACCCCAGTGCGATTTATTTTTTCCTGTGAAAATAAAAGCGGCACCCATCCGAGTACTATCCGCGCCCGATAGTGCTTAACTTCGGTGATCGGAAGAGAGCGTTTGACCGCTCGGCTGGTAACATTCTGCGTAACGCTGAATTTTTTGTGCACACAATTTTAATGTCAAGGCCAGCGGTAAGTCATATACTTGTCAAAACATCAGTGGCAACTCACCAGACAATGAAAGTGTATTCAATATGAAAAAAATTAATACAACAGTATTCTTAATATATATTATCTAATTATCATTAATTATGTGCAGGTTCACTCGGTCATTATCAATTCATAGTTCTGCATTGTCGTTCCACCGAAATATAGTATCTGAGTATAGTGAGCATCAGTGATATGTGCTTATTAGTCATATTGTGCGATTCTTCGAGCATACTGTTCGTTGAGGTTCAGAAAGCTTTTAAATGATAATGGTTTTGGTTGGTATGCCAATTAAAAGGGGTAAAGGTTGAATACTGACTAGTTTGGAGTGATCAAATGAAAGAATTGACTATAAAATATATATTAACCGTCAAATAATTTGGAGAGAATATAGGAATTAGGAAGTCAGTGGCATTTCCATAGTCATAATGAGAGTAACAAGAAAGAAAAAAGTGCTAATAATAAATGGTTACCAATGTAGTAATAATATAACATATTAAATGGCATACTGCTTTTCCGTTAACTTGAATATTGAACTTTTTTTTACCATTTTCATTTTTTATGTGATCATTGATAATATAGAAAAATGTTCACTAGATAAATTTACTAGTATCAAACCTAATTAAAATTTATTTATTTTACATATAATGAATATGACAAATTATAAATTCAAAGAGTTCACGACATGAAGTAAGTGTTAGCAATTTTTCAAATAAAAATACTGGGTAATGTGAGTAAATAATACAATAATAAGATATGAAATAAAATAAGAAAAATAAAAGTACATGAAAGCACACAGAGTGAACTAAGTTGATAGACCTTATCTTAAAAACTTGTAAAACAACAGCCATCTAAATTCACCCTCACGAAAGTGGAATATATCAATATCTGAAGCGCCTTTTTGGTATTCATATGACCACTAAATGTTAGTTTACCGCCAAACGTAATGCCAAGATCCCTTAAAAATGATATCCGTGAGACAACTCTGCCATGCATGAAATATTGAAAAAAACACTAGCGAGGCATTAGTAAACGATAAAATATTGCATTATCAATATTGAAGTCAAGTTTGTTACGCATGCCTTAATCTAATATATATTTAATCAAGTTGGGGTTGACGACAATCGTTCAAGGTGACAACTTCAATGAAGAGTTTTAGGTCATCAGTGAATAACAAAATCAGAATTTTTAATTACCAATACTTTGTCATAGTATACATTTTATAGAAATCGTGAACTGTATAAAATATAAGCTGAAATCAGTAGCGCATTGTTTTGGAAGAACACATTCACCCTTAAAGTTTTTTGGATACTCATCTATGCAGATACACCCAGACGTGCAAGTTCCTCTGCAAACATGTGATTTAGTAGGGTTGGCACAAGTGTTTTGGCAAATATTATTTCCACATTCTGAATAAACTTCGTAAGCACTACATTCTATAAACGAAGTAAAATTATATATTGCACCAAATAAAAACATCAAACGAAGCCTCACAAATCATCGATAAGAATTCTTTAATTAAAGTTAAAATCGGTAGAAAAAAATATATTATAATAGTGTTATTTGCATAACTTTTTTTTTTTGATTTATACCCAATTCTAGATACATAATTTTTTGATTGTCATATCATAAATAAGTGATATTTAAATACCTTTATTACCAAGTAAACGAAATACAATATAATATAAAAATAATAAAAACGTACTCACTGACTATTATAATCAGATAACACATTTGTTATTTTCACTACTTCATACTCCATACTGTAAAAACCTATTATTTACCGAGAGAATATGTTATTAAGTGCGTGTGCATATTTTATCAGCACAGATTTTGTAAAGATTATAAGTATTATTTGATTAAGAAATATTTTTTTTATGGCAAACAAATAAATTACCTATGTAATATAAAAATATCTGCTCTATCTACATTAGAAATTGTCGAGGCCACAAGAAATACTCCTAAAGCCCCTTTATTTTATTTTTCTGTATATTATTATCATGGCGTGATAAAAGAGAGAGCACTTTTGTCTCTCTCCATTCTATAGATATTATATATTTTTTTATTTTGCGCGTTTTCCGTCAATCAAAAGCAGAAACTATTGAATAGGTACGCTCTCTGATCAAATTTCACATTGTACCTTCTCGAACACTGTATAACCCCCTTGATTTTCATTTCGTCTTCTCTAGACCCACGGCCAAATGGACATATTTTTTTCGGAAAAAAGTATAAGATCTTGAGTCATAATGAAAACCAGAATAAAAAGGCCGCCGGATCTTAATATTATGAACGAATCAATGTATTATTATGTTAATAATTGGCAATTACCGAGGTTTTGCATTTAAAACATAACCTTGCCAAATACAAAAGGTATAAGCATTGACGGCCCACATGCTCGTCGTAAGTCAAAATTGAGTTTTTATTGTATTTTCAAACCATGATCCTGGACACTCCTTAACCTTAAACGTTGTAGATAATCTATTTATATAATTTTGAAGCCTTATTATCCTTTATATTTATTTTAAACATTTGATGATTGCATAAAGTATTTTTGTTATTTAAAATAGTATTCTTTTAAACCTCTCGCTCTAATGTTTTAGAATATAGTCATATTTCAGTACATGAATGTGCAGTGGTGTTAAGTTTTTTTTTAATTTATTAATTTTTAATCGCATTTATAAAACCATTAGCATAATTTATGACGAGATAATTTTAATAAAATATTTACGATAAAAAATTATATTGATAATCTCTGTGATCCCAAATTTGACAAAAATTAGGCATTTTATTATTCAAAAAATCGGCAAAATTAACACATTTGAAGATGATTCTAAAGATATTTATTATAAGCTATGTTTTTGACCATTCAAGTGTGATAAATATCTTACGAATAATGATTGTTATATAATAATTATTGACCTAAGAATAAGGTAGTGTTTTTTTGAAATACGCCATTTCTTTTGTCATTCCCCAGCGGTTAAGCTACAACATACGGCCGTAGCCATAAATTGACAAACTATAATTGAAGTAGGGAGTAAAATGATATTGACGCGCGTGTTTGAAAATGTACCGTTTAAAAAAAATAAAAAATAAATCGGTTAGGTACATGTTGAAACATGCGCTTTAACATAATTTTACTCCTTACTTTAATTATAGTTTGTCAATTTATGACTACGGCCGTATGTTGTAGCTTAACCACTGGGGAATGACAAAAGAAATGGCGTATTTCAAAAAAACACTACCTTATTCTAAGGTCAATAATTATTATAAAGCAATCATTATTTGTAGGATATTTATCACACTTTAATGCTCAAAAACATAGCTTATAATGAGTATCTTTAGAATTATCTTTAAATGTGTTAATCTTGCCGATTTTTTGAATAATAAAATGCCTAATTCTTGTAAAATTTGGGATCACAGTGATTATCAATATAATTTTTTATCGTAAATATTTTACTGAAATTATCTCGTCATAAATTATACTAATGGTTTTATAAATGCGATTAAAAATTAATAAATATAAAAAATCTTAACTTCATAATTAAGATAATCATGTGTATTTTTAACTATTCCTGCTTAAATTATTATTTTAATTCGAATTCGAGAGGTTTAAAAGAATACTATTTTATGTAACAAAAATACTTTATGCAGTCATCAAATGTTTAAAATAAATATAAAGGATAATAAGGCTTCAAAATTATATAAATAGATTATCTACAACGTTTAAGGAGTGTCCAGGATCATGGTTTTAAAATACAATAAAAACTCAATTTTGACCTACGACGAGCATGTACCCCCTTAAAAAAAATTAATATTGATCGTATGTAGGCGTTATTAATGCGATATGAATTTCACAGTGTACATACATTATGCATACTATTATTATGATTTAATTGAATGAATTATAATTCCAAGATAAAAAGAACTTTTTATGTACCATGTTTTTAAATTTTCTGTTGAATCATATAAACTTGACAATTATGTATTAATAATTTAGGACAAATAAGGCAATAATTGTCAACAAATAATATTTTTGCTATTTTGCAACGAAAAAACAAATATAGAATACTGAAATTTCATTATAGTTTAAATTCAAATTCCATTAAGTACCCTCGGTCGATAGTATTAATATTATTAATAAATTAACTACACAAATGTTTGGAAAAAATAATGAGAAATATTGTAAGTATACAAAAATATTATACTATCACTCATGTCAAATAACTATTATTAAAATTAAATATATCAAAATAGGTAATCTTACACATCTTCAAAATGTCATTTAATGAAAGTTTTTTTATTAGTTATGTGTAAAACAGGAGCGAGGAAGGACTTATTTTTTAACGTTTACCTTGACTCGTAAAAATAATGTACTTAATACTAAATTTAATAATGAAAATACTTTTAATTTAAATTTTTGAATCTGTAATCGTAAATAATATTTGTATAAATATAGGTTAGGAATACTGCACTTTGAAGAAATGTGAAAGATCAATAATTTGTAATATACGAAATAATATTTAAGATAAACACGTTAGGTTTATTCTGAATATTTCAAGCAAAGTCCAATGTTATAAAATAATTATTAATTCCTGCACATTTTTACATGTTATTGCTCATTATATAGTATATATTATAGTATTGCTGCATATTATTATTTAGTATTATTATATTATTTAACGCTTGTGAATTGTTTTTGTTTTCATTTATTATAATCTTTTCCTCTGTCAATCAGACAAGACTCGCCACTAGTAAAAAATCACATGCAATATAAAAGCAAATTCATTTAAATGAATACTGGTTAATAATATATATTATAATTATTATAGCTACAAAAAACACTTACTTTTTGGTGGTGTCTTTATAGCTCCTGCTGCCTGTATCCATTCTAGGATTAAAAAAATCAACGATATTGACAGCACAGCTCGCATGTTGACATCCATCAACATTAACCGACGATCCCAAAATGAATCAACAGCAGTTGGCCTTCGATCTGATGTACCAAAACACGGGGATTACCAACGCAAAGCTTACAACAAAAATGTGTTTTTAATATTACGTTTAAAATAAATTAAAATCATTAAAAAAAACCACATCAATTAAAGAAAAACTTGCGTTCAATTCTCGGTATCTACGAGTACAATCTAGATCAATGATACTCGACCTTTTTTTCTTCGGGCCAAATACATATTATATTTGTAAAGTAACGCGGGCCGCATCACTACTGGTGTGACGAAAAAATCATGACACCCCACCCCTCCTTTTATACAAAACATTTTTGAGATTTTAAAAATTATGCGTGTTTTTTTTAATTAATCGTGTGCAATAACAACACTTTTATACCAGATCTGATGTGGACCATAATGACAATCCTCTTCGGGTGTCACTATCTGTGCGTCAAAGTCGAAACGAATCTCAAGATATACGAAATTCCTGATAATAAATGTGTTTCGGGCCGCACATAAAAGCTTAAAGGGCCGCAGGTTGAGTATCGCTGATCTAGATCCACGAACCCGCTTCTACGTACTATTGTGTTATGTTTCTCTTTCCCACACCGATTTTAAAAAAAACTTTAATTTGAAACCTAGATATAGGTTGGTATTCGGTAATTTTAGTCAAATGTGTATACAGCTACTCGCAGATGTTCCAGAAATAATTACATAGATATTTTAATAAATATTTGTGAATATTCAAAATACTATTTATAATTCTTAGAGAGTATGAAAATATTGTGAGTACTTATTATTATAATAGAATTTTTTTAAAAATTCTTCCATAAAATTAAGAATATTTAAGAACACCAATAAAGGCTAACACAGTACAATATATTGGTTGCTCGTTCATGTCCGTGTTTAATACCTTCATTTTAGCGTTAGGAAGTTCTCGATGTAAATGAACTTTTTTTTTTGTTAATAAAAAAAAAAAAAAATGAACTTTTGTGCTGAGTAGTCTTCTATCTCTTATCAGCTAATTGTAACTGTTTATTCTATTTTACTATTGTTTTATATCACATATCTTGTATTTTGTTTATTTATTTAAGTACTATCACCAAAAGAAAAAGGAAGGCCCTGAAGCCCGACAGTTTCAAATTCCAAATCCACAATTTAATCAAAGTCAGGAGGGCCGCGACCGAAAGTTTGGTTCTTCTGCCGTGCGAGACGGTGTCCCGGCTTGACCGATAACTTCTAAGAAAGACCCCTCCAGCCGAGGCGCGTCCAAAAATTTACAGTTCACAGCCGTGACAAATAACCCGCCGGCACCCCGCGCGTACCGCACCTTCCGAGCAAAAAAGTGCACCGATCTCCAAAATCTGTGATTTTAGATAATTGTAATACAGTACGTTTTCTTCCGCCAAAGTGCAAGGTACCTAGGGCTACACCCTCGGTGTGGCCCGGGTTCTTTACGATGTAAACTGTCAAGTCACGCCCGTTTTAATATTATAAATTAGTGAATCCCTTCCGTGTTATCGGCTTAATAATAACTCCTATAACCACCTCGAAATCACGCATCGCGTCTTCGATAAAACGCTCTGGCGTCAATTCCGCTAATGCGCTCAAACACGTGCTCCAATGTGACGACTGTGCGATAACTAAATCTAAGGCTTCTTCAAGTGTAATAAATGATGTAAAACAATCGATTTTTGTATAATTAAATGTGTAAATAAACCAGTCTGCGCAGGCTGTTAAATCAAAAATACGTGTTATCAATAATTACGCCCTATGATGTCCACACATGACCTGCAACCCGAAGTGATACAGGATCAGTGGGTCTATTCTATACTTATCGACCGCTAAAGTGATAAAGTGATAAATATTATCAAACTTAGGGTAGGTTTGTATCAAAATATTAGCACTTATTGTAACAATTACACGAAGCTGGTTTTTATTGTTGCAATAAATGCTATATTTTAACAGCACCTATCTTGCTGCTGTTAAAATATGGCACTTATTGCAACAATAAAAACCAGCTTCGTGTAATTGTTACAATAAGTGCTAATATTTTGATACAAACCTACCCTAAGTTTGATACTATTTATCACTTTAGTGTTCGATAAGTATAGAATAGACCCACAGGACACCATCCCAGAAGACATGTGAGTTTCTAACCTTTCCCCCCGGTATCAGTACATAATTGAGTACCCGGGTACTTGGGACAGTCAATAAACATATGGATCCAAAGTGAAATATTATTTATATAAATATTTTGCGTACTGAAAGAAAACCTAATACATTTAAATGAAAAATATTAAACATAAATATTTAATATATTTGCACATTGTTATCTATTTTTATTATCTACATATGTGTTTATAAATTATTTTTGTTTATATTATGAATCATAATATAAAATGTAGATAGAATTTACAAAATTCAATTTAGATATTTTATCTGTGTCAGCAATGAGCAAGGTATCACATAGGTACACTATACAAATATAGAAAGACTCCGCAGGGTAGGACATGCATATGGAAAGACTGAGAATAGTTTCAAACTGACTTATGTCGACAAATCTTAAATAACGATGGCGTACTGGGAGACTACAACACTGGTGACTGAACGGAGTAGCAACGGACATCCAGACTCAGCAAATCTAACTGGTGATCCAGGGAAAATGAGATGAGATTAATATTTAGAACACAAATAAATTTGTTGAAATTGAACAAATAGGGCACCTCAAAAATTTTAATTCTGCTACCGAAATAGAAAAGTTTTCTCGCACTACTTTCCCTTATGTGTGAGGCCTCAGTGTCAGCGTTCGGCGCAGCGTTGAGAATTTTGCGCAACTCAAAAGTATAACCGTATAAATGTATAACCAAACGTATAACCTACGAACATTTTCACACACGGTTATACGTTTGAGTTGCGCAAAACGCTCAACGCTGCGCCGAACGCTGCCACTCAGGACGTACACTAAGGCTTGTTCGGACTGTTCCAGTGATTAAGTCGAGTAACGAGTGATTTGGTAAATAAACGTGTCTAAACAGACAAATTTAGTCTAGTAGTTTAGTAAAATCAATCCATTTTATTCTATTATTTCGGCCGAGTAGCAACCCCCACTACCTCTCACTAAATACTAAATTAGTCTGAACAGGCGAGTTCATTAATCACCGACTGCCATAGAAATGGCACAGCATTGGAGCGAAGATATTTCTCGAAATAATATAACTTTTAATTATTATACTTCAATGCGATAAACATTAAGATTACCGTCGCGAACGTGTGTTGATATATCCTTAGATAAATGGCAATATTTCACAGAAAGCTTGTTGTTATTGAGATATTCTCAAATAACATTGCGCAATATCAACTTTTGAAACTTTCTACATTTAATTTCGCGCTTTTACTATAATTTTTATACTACACAAAATTGCGCAATATTAGATTGCGCAATATTAACTTTTAGACCTAACTCCTAGACTCGTATGAACTGTGTCTAGTGGACCCTGCATAGATTACGCAATACTAAATTTTGGACCTAACTCTTTGACTTGTATGAACTGTGTTTAGTAGACCCTTTAAATTTCCGTTTCCCCCATCTCTCTTATTCTAACTTACGGATTACGCAATAGCATTTTTCCTGCAAATTGCGCAATCACATTTTTGTTTATTTATTTTTCGTATTTTTCGTTCCACAGCACTACCACAAAAATTGCACAATATAGATTGCGCCATAGCATTTCTTCCACAAATTGCGCAATCACTTTTTTTTCCAGTTTTATCAGTAGGTAGCAGTCAAGTAGGTAGGTCAGCTATCACCCCATACACCATGGCTCTAAAGAAGCCTATCATCTCGGTAGACATCTTCGCTAAAAAAGTAATAGATGAAATCACAGGGATCACTAAAACAAAGACAAGTTATGCGGAAATGATTCTCCTCATATGTGGCGTAAGCACAGTATACAGAGACAAATTTTTCCCCGTACCCTCCACCAGCAAGTCACCAGACAGACTTAGACAGACTAGAAGTAGCTCTAAGCTCAAGAAATCGGATGCAAACAACCCACTACCTAGCACCCTAGATACTATAGCCATAGATCCCTCAGTCTCGGAACAAGAATCGGGCGGCAACCCTGCTTTCCAAAAACTTTTCCCAAAAGAAGGAAAAGAGCTAAGCCATATCTTCGAGGTAACATCCTTGGAAACATCCTCGGAAACATCATCGAGCAACCCCTCCACAACACGCGACACATCCGTGAACAGCCCCCTCCTAAACCACTTATCCACTCCCCAAAATCAGGCCAACTCCCCTGACTCACCACAAAAAGCCACCCCCTCCCCAAACTACAGACAGCAACGACACGCATTCAACCACAGCCACAAACATCAACACCGAAAAACACAGCAGGAACACACCAACACTTCAAGCCACCCCCACCAATTTTCCTCCACAATAAACGAGACTTGCCAACGTTATTACTCGATGCAAAATTACAAGGGCTAACAATAACAGAAACATTCAACCTAGTGGAGAAAGTAACTGCGGAGGCCCTCACCCGGCTAACTATAGGGGTTGCCCGGTCAACTCAAACAACAGAAAACCCGCACTCATAAACCAAGGGCAGCGCGACCCTGGGCATTCGCATGCACGGAACGGACCGCCTATGCACTTCAACATGCATGCTCACAGAGCAGCACTACCAAGGCCAGCATGGCTCAGACCAGCATACCAAGCTACAAGGCCAGCGTACCAAGCACCAAGGCCCGCATGGCACAGACCTGCGCACCAAACCGCCCCAACGCCACAATGGCGTAACATAAAACCACAATGGCCCACGCTAAGCCAAGCCAACCCACCGAAACAGCCTCTGCTGCAGACACCACCAGCATACAGAATGCAAAATCAAGGGGGGTCAGAACAACGCATAGGCGTCCACAATTAAAATTCTAGAACAGCTAATAAAGCAAGCTATGGCATCGCTAGCATCTCTAGGACAATAGGTAGATATTAAAACCGTCTTCCTACAGCGACTTCCCTCTCACATCCCCAATAGCTACCAAATTTAAGCCCACATCCCTCCAGATAGCCTTCTGGAATGCAGCAGGCCTCTCGTCATGAGAGACAAAAAGGAGATTATCCACTTCCTTGAAGAGCATGACATAGATATCTTATTAGTCAACGAGACGTGGCTTAAACCACACTATAACATAAATTTTCCAAATTACTCCACCTACAGGATGGATAGATTAACAGATAAGGGAGGAGGCACAGTTGTCATCATCAAGTCAAAGATTGATCACTGCCCCTCAAACTGACCATCAGTAGCTACTCCGACCTTCACACCTAACATAGAGGAGACCACAGTCCTGATAAACACCAAAAACTATGGTCTCATCCAATTTACCTCCCCACCACCCCTTTACAAAAATCCCACTCCCCAGAAATTTCACGACCTACTAGATCCACTCTTTCCCATATCAATAATAGCAGGCGACTTCAACGCCAAGCACCGGTTATGGAACTGCCCGCGCAGCGACTATAGAGGCAATAAAATTTTTCAGTTCACTCAGGACACCCAATCAATCGTAGTGGCTCCTTCAGAGACCACCATACGTACACTATGGAAACCATTCAACGTCCTGGACTTTGCTATCCTCAGGAACACTAGCTACATACCGATTATCCGAGCACTAGACGAGCTTAACTCAGACCACAAACCCGTACTACTGTACCTGGGAGACCCAGTAGACCCTTTTGCTACACTGCCCGACTCCACCAGATACAAAGTATCATGGGAAGACTTCGGTGCCTATATGGAGGAACATCTCACACCCCGCACACTTCTTACAAACGAAATAGAAATAGACGCCGCAATAGCAGATCTAACGACTACTATATAAGAGGCTCTTAAAGCAGCCTCAACCCCTATTAGCCCAGACCTCAAACACAGACTCGACCTACCAAAACCGATTAGACTCCTCATAACGGAGAGAAATAGAACTAGAAAACTCGGTCAGGACACGGGCGATCCTGCTGTCATCTCTAAAGCCAAAGAGCTGAAGAAGAAAGTCAGAAAAGAGATCAAACGCTTTTCCGAGGAAACTTGGGTAAAAAAAACTAGAAGACTTAGTGAAGGGCAGCCACCCTTACTGGTCACTAACTAAAATCCTGAGGGTCAAAAAATGTCCCATTACACCACTAGACGGCCCAAGAGGCCCAGTCTATACCACCCAAGACAAGTGCGAACTATTTGCGGACAGTATAGAAGATCAATTCACCCCAAACCCGATAGCAGATTCAGATTCGGGAATTAATTCAGATCCATACTCAGACACAGACTCAGACACCGACTCTGACACTCAGCTCATAAAAAAAAGACACATAAAATCAATCAATAGAGAAGTCAGAGCCATAGTTAATGCCACACCTAGTCCTCCACCATCACAGTAGACGAAACCGAATTCTTAATTAAGCGACTTAGAAACCGCAAAGCTCCTGGCATTGATGGGATAAGTAACCTTACTCTCAAAAAGCTCCCAGACACTAGCGTAGAGTACCTAACCAACATCCTCAACGCCTGCTTAGAACAGCAGTACTTCCCTGACTCATGGAAAAATGCTGATATTATCCTCCTGCCAAAACCTGGCAAGAACTTAAAGCTCCCTCAGAACCACAGGCTAATTAGTTTACTCCCCACGATGAGTAAAATACTAGAAAGAGCCATAAAATCACCATAGATGAGAAAAAACTCATACCAGACGTACAGCATGGTTTTAGAAAAGGCCATTCTACGAACCACCAGCTGTTACGTACCACAGAGTACAATAAATATGCACTCAACCATCGACAATTCACCACAGAACTGTTCTTAGACATAGCAAAGGCCTTCGACAAGGTATGGATCAAGGGATTGATCGTCAAACTCTCCAAAGCAGAAATAGATCTACCGATGATCAAGATCCTAAGCTCCTTCCTAACCAGAAGACAATTTTCAGTCAAATACCACGGAACCAAATCTTCCATTAGGTTCACCAAAGCAGGAGTCCCTCAAGGATCGGTATTAGCGCCCATCCTATATAACCTGTACACCAGAGACATACCTATCCCAACAAACACCTCCGCAAGATCCTGCGTAGTCGCACAATACGCAGACGATACCACGATACTAGCCAGATCTATTCAACTCAACCAGGCCACTAAATTAGTTCAGCTAGCAGCCAACGAAATAGTTAAATGGTGTGACAAGTGGCGCATCAAATTAAATGCCGACAAAAGCGAGGCAATCATTTTTAGACATAGAAACGATAGACTCAGCAAACGCAGAAATCAACTCGTCATGGGCAAAAAATTAATCCCGTGGTCAAGCACAGTTAAATACTTAGGACTACATTTAGATAAGAATCTTACATTCTTCAAACACGTCAACGCAAAAGACAGAGAAGCTAGAATAGTCAAAGCCAGATTAAACCCAATGCTAGGTAGGCGCAGCAAAGTCTCAATGAGAGGCAAACTGCTATTACATACAGCGATAATCAGACCAATCATGACATACGCGTGCCCCATATGGGTTCACGGCAGCCCAAATCTAATCAAGAAACTACAAACAGTACAAAACGTAGTCTCAAGATCAATCACAGGCGCTCCAAACTACGTCCATACCACAATACTGCACAGAGACCTAGAAATAGAAATGCTAGAAGAGCACATCGGAAAGCTAGCCACAAAATTCTATGCGTCAATGGATAACCATCCAAACGCAACAATTAAAAATCTTAATGACTACGATGAAAATATCATTATGGACCATGACAGACCAAGGACCTTCCTAAGGAGAATAAAAGCAGGATCCAACAAGCAAAAACAGTTACGACCGAGAAAAAGAAGACAAATCTAATTGCCATTTCTGTTTACAGATCCAAAGCTGCCCCTCTCTGTTCACAGTCTCAAGCTGCCAAGACCCGCCCTCAAAACCCTGAGTGGGACAATCGAGGGTCCTCACAGCTCACACAGACGGAAAACTGGAGGAGAACAGCCAAAGACCCGGGAGAGATGGCAGTTCTCGGGACATAACACTAACCTGTACCTTTAAAAATTTCAGATCAAATTCACAGCGGCAGGGTTTTTGGCCGAGAGTGTCTCACAAACACTCCTGGAGTTTTTAACCCCACCGCAGCTCAAATTTTGATGAGCAATCAGGGGCACAAAATGTCCCGAATGGTTCAATATGATATCGAGGTTTTTACTGTTTTCCTCTTTCTTCGACTTCATTTGGAGCTGGTGTGATGGCGAAGCTTTTGGAACTAGCATGACAGGCCTTTTGAAATGGCGTGCTGACGAGCCTGCTAAAACTGGCATGGACGACGAGCTGACACGGCGGACTCTCAATGATGAACTCCGCCCCGTGCATGGTTCCACGATGTCTGAAACGACGCCCTGAAGCTACACTCAAACTCCTCCTCCCCTGACGTCCTCAAACACGATATCAAAATGCCAGAGAATTTCAACGGATGGTGGTCGACAAATGGGTGAATGATGCGGACGGAGATGTCGGCGGTCCGGGCGGCGGCTCGAGCGCGAGTAACCGAAAAAAAACTACTTTAAAAAAAAAGTTTTTAGTTGAAAACTTTCTCTTTTAACTAAAATCCATAGTAAAACAACACCCCTTGCAATAGGGAGGATTAAAAAACCTCACCCGAGTCTCCTCAAGACCCGGAGTAAAATCACACACGTAAATTCAGAGAAACCTTTAAACAGAGACCTCGCAACAGAGACGAAGGGGATAATGCTTAACGTATGTGAGCCCCAAAACTATTAAGGAATACCCAAAGTCAAAAGGATTTCCTCTACACTTGCGGACTGACACCCGACGCGTACGGTCACCTGTCAACGCTCCGTCCGATCAGATAAATTTAATTTCTGAATCAGATACCTACACCGTGTCCCGATCTACCACCTACAGATATTCAATACCACCAGAGATTTAGAGCAGCTTAATTCACCCAAATTACCTACTGCTCCCATCTGCCGCCCGCAAGACCACCTAGAAGACCAAAAGGGCAGAAATCATTATAACCGAGCATTTAATTATTCCTCCGCCCCACAAACCGTAAGACCGCCGCCATCATGGAGTTTGAGCCGACAGAATCAACCCTGGCCAAACTCTCTCATGAGCTGGATAGCATCGCAAAGATCAAGAACCTCACACAACGAGACTGCCTGAACCTGCACAATCTTCTGCTGACGGCCCTCATGATATGCCCAATAGTGCAAACTGTCCGTACCGCGCAACCGGAACGCGCGTTAAAGAGGACTGTCTGTCCGGAGGATGAAAAACTGACTACCTTGCAACAGATGGCGCTCAATTCCAAGCCGCCACGAAACACTTCACACACCGGAACGAGCGAGAAACACACACTCCATACACCTACAGTCACGCTCGCCAAGAAAACAGACCCGCCCGCACACTCAAGATGCGAAAACGACCAAATCACAGTCGTTATAAGGGGCTTCCCGTTTGGCGTACACATCACCGACATCACTAACGATCTACTTCGCAGAGGCCTCCCTATTGTCAGCGTCCGTAGAATGACCTGGAGCAGGAGCCAGCAACCGATTCCTCTTGTCCTGGTCAAACTCCTGGACAACGACAGAGGGAGACGGATCTTTGCTTTACAATTCGCCTTGTACCACAAGCTAAAGATCGAAGCACCCAGACGCAGACCCAATTGCGGGATACAATGCAATAAGTGTCAAAAGTACAACCATACTACACAGAATTGTACCGCCCATGCATCCCACCGCAAACAAACCGGACCTCCCGCCCGCTGCATCACAGAGCACCGGAATCGCACACAGAAACACCACACACAAACTCAAACAGACGAAACTCCACCAGAAGCCCTCGAACAACGCCCGGAAGTATTGAATCCTGACATCCCGTCAGACTTCAATGCACCCATGCCCAAGATCAACCGTGACGAACGCACAGATTTCCTCACTGACCGTGTGGAGGCCCCTTCTATCGCGGAGACCCTCACACGTTCTACCAAACCCAAAAAAAGGACGGAACAATCTATGCAAGACCCCGGAAGCGACAACACCGAGACCACAGACTACAACGAGATTGTGTACAAACTCGACGAAAATGTACAAACAGCCCTCAACCTTACTGATGAGCAAAAGCTTGACATGCCAGACCTCAACAAACACGCTGCCTCGATTGAACCAGAAAAGGAACTTCAAACATATAGTGCCACCACTGAAGACAATATGGACAAAATCCGGAGATTACTGCAACAACTTAAAAATCGCCAAGACCCACCCGTAACGGTACCAAAACAAACGACCACACCGAAAAAGATAAAAAAAACCAAGAAGACTTCCAAACCACCGACAAACACAGGAAGTGACGATGAAGATCACTCGCTGGCAGTACTCAGCCAAATGAAGAACCAGCGGGCCTCCTTCATGAAACATTAACCCATCATGAACCGAACACCAGCCAACCAGAACGAATGCGGATGCATGGAGCGAAGAGGAGGAGCAGTCAACCGGTAATCGACGGTCGGCAGAAGTGAGAATGCGCCAGCTTTTAACTAATCACTAGAGCTAACCAAGTTCAGACCAAAAATTGGGCCTCGGTCCGGTCGCGAAGCCACCGAGGCCCAATAAACTCAGAAGTGGTAATAAAAATACCCATAAGGTAACCCCAGAGATAGCCACTACATATAAGGGGGATGGCTATGAATTATTAGTCGGCGCCCCATAAAATTTAGCCAATATCCAAAGCAAGCAGGACTTCCTCTATGAAGAGGTATTGTTTTGCTATTTTGAGAAAATAGTAAAATATTATTTCATATTACTATAAAGGACGTAATTTTAAGCTAAATTAAGTATTATTATAGTAGGTAGTCATTAAGGTAAAGACGGCAGACACGTTGTTCCATCGTAAAGTCATAAATATTTATGTGCGGGTCGGTGAATGTCAATTACAGGACCTATTATTATGTTAATAGGTACCTAATAAGTAGTTTCAAATGCATATACTTCAAACGTCAATCAAATCATGTGTTTACTCTCGTCATAAGCCATAAACCGCGGGTCTTTGCCGGAGATAGTTACTCAAATGCTCTTTATAAATTCATTTAAAATCAATCGAATGACATAGACGTCATTTTATAACGTCAATACATCCATCCACTTGAACATAACATAATATTTCCAGATACTTGGTCCTTTCGACGCATCAGTAAATTCAAATTAATTAAACAAGAGATATTTTGTAGGACGAATTTGCGAACAATTAATTAGAAACATGGGTCATCTTTCTACTATCTCTTTCGACCAATTAGAAGCAAGGGAAGATTCCTATAAATATCACAGCATCCGAGTGTTTAATCATCAGCCTCTCGCCAGCAGTCTCTTAAGATACTTACCCGGTCCAGTTGGAAAACTTCCGTCGCATCAAAGAAAAATAACTCGTCGCTTTACCAAAAGTACTACCACCACGTACCTCTACATGTCGATTCGGGTTTTTTAAATTAAAATAAATTCCAGCCACGTTTACCTACGGGTGGAATTTTTTCACGCGCATTCTTTTCGAATTAAACTCGGATCCGCAAATACATACGTGTCTGGCGTCATTACCGTCTTAAATATAAGCTGAACTAAACTTTTATAAAATTAACCACTGCATAAACAAAAAAATATACAAAAAAATTAAAGGTCGAATTAACCTGATTGTATTAAAAGAAATAAATTCTTTTCTTTAAGGTTAATAACCTCTCTACCGGCTGAGCTAATACCTTCAATAGGTAGATAAATACCTATCGTTGAAGTAGGGGGGCTTATTATTAACTTAGTGTGTGAGAACCTAAAAATGAAATTATTAATTCATGTGTATAAATAACTTCGTCGGCTTGAAGAAAAGACAGCCAAGTTGAGATTCTCCTGAGACATTTTGTAGAAGGTGTCTGAACCATACAAAGATGCCGGAGTCCGGGTAGGATGTCGGATTTAGGAAATACATTTACAAAAGAAAAATTTGTTAATGCTGCATATATATTTATTATTTCATAATAATTGAGAAACGAAGGAATCCAATAAAAATTAAATATTTACATAATTTTATATATTATAAATTTCTTTTATTTTGTTAACTGTCAATTCATGGTGGAACTGTATTGTCCACAAAGTGGAATAAGTACTATAAAAAAATTGCGTTTTATTAAATAAAAACAACAATATTATAAATATTTTTGAGAATACAATTAGTATTGTGTTACACTATCCAATTAAAACAATTAATAAGGCTCCTTGCATTGGGATGGTTTAATGCATTTTCCATTGAGGCGCATCTTTATGTATCCAGGTTCACATACGCAGGCTGGTTTGGTTAACTTGCATCTTATTTGTGGGAAATAACGATTTTCACATGTTTCAGGACAAATACGGGCGGTGTTGGACCACAGCTCGTTCGGTCCGCACTCTGAAAATGTAAAATGATAATATATGAAGACATTTTAATATTTTTTTCAGTTTAAGTACCGATTTTATTTAAATATTCGGGACATAACATATTATATACGGAATTAATAAATTTTGTATTTTATCAAAAAATAAAAAACGATCATATTTGAGTGCGGACTTCTTCAATATCTTGATTTAACACAATTTGACAATTTGTTTAAATTAAAAAGGTATGTGGTTAATTTGAACATTACAAAGAGTGACTGTTGTGTATTTCAAAAGTCCTTTTGCTTTTAACCCAAAATAAACATTATAAAAACCGATAATTTTAACAACAAATACTTTTTTGGTAATGTTCGGTTATCAGGAATACAGCGGAAAACACATTTTGAAAATAGCCGATAAACTGGACTATTTGTTAAGTTAACCTAACCAAACCTAACCAAACCTAACCTAACCTAACCTAACCTAACCTAACCTAACCCAACCTAACCTAAACTAACCCAAACTAACAAATAATCCAGTATATCGGGTATTTTCAAAATGTGTTTTCCGCTGTATTCCTGATAACCGAACAGTACCATTTTTTTTGTTATATTTAAAAAAATATATGATAAGGATGTATTGCATCTAAATAATGAATGTATTAATTCGAATTATAAAGCCGCTATTATACGAAAGACCACCACTCTGTCATAAATAAAGTTAATATATTAAAACATTCGGTTTATTCATGATAATATTTATGCTTATAATGGTTTTGAAACAAAATTATTTTTCATAGATAATTTGAAAACATTTCTGAAAAATGTATAACCACCAGAAAAGATCGTCTTGAAAAAAATACGACACCCTATAAGATTCAAACCTGCTTGCCCCAGGATTTCCGCCTATTCCGCCCTGACCACTAAACTATACATGTCCTATTTAAATTGCGACGAAGTTAACTTATGCTTTTATAATACTCTCTAAAGCATTTTCTAAATTGCGTCACTTATTGGCAATCATTATGTACCTATGTACAATAAAATAATGTTAAATTTTGTGAATTATTCCTTAAATAAAAAAAATAGTTTATGAAAGATGGTTTTGTTAATTTAATTTTAATTAAGACATTTACCCTGATAGCTGTCGGTTTATAAGCCGTTATAACCAACCGTTCGATCGATGATAGGTTAATAGCCTGAAATAGTTTTCAGTGTAAATTATACAATTATTGAAGTAAAATTAACAAAAATAACTTGTTTCAAAACCATTCTTATAATATTTTTAACATGTACTTACTGCATTCTTCAATTAAAACGCATTTTCCATTTTTGATAACATGTCCTTGTTTGCAGAAACATCCAGAGACGCACATTTGAACACAAGCAGGGGGTGTATCTTTGTTTTCGCAAGTCAGAGGGCATTTAGTACCACATTCACGATATTCTTCATTCGGTTTAGGGCATACGGCTAAAAATAAAATATAAACACATATATTAAAATTACATTAATAAAATTGAAAGATTGCAAATTTGTTGATTGAAAAATATATTTTGAAATCACTTTTTTATTATTCATCTTTCGATATTTTTTGTTTTACTTTGATAGTATTTATATTGATCGATTCAATGGAATTGAATTTTTAGATAATATTTAATATTTTTATTTAATATACTTACGGCATTCTTTAATCTTGATGCACACTCCGAGATTTCTAATATAACCTGGTTTACAGAAACATCCTCTAGCACACTGTAGGGTACAAATTAAATTTTTGTCTTTATTTTCACACGTTTTTGGACAGGCAGTTCCACAAGACTGATATTCTTCATTCGCCCCTTTACACGGAATTGCTAAAAAATAGATGGTGTTATTATTAGATATATTTTTTTTCTTTCCTTTTGTAATACTGATCTGTCCAAATTATCGTGAAATTATTTCACTATCGTTCTTGAATAAGAAACTTTCGTCTAAACAATGACAAAAAATAATATCATTCAAGCTTAGAATTGTCTATTTGTTGATTAATTACGAGGTATACTCTTGTTTATACTGAAAAAGAGAAGGCATTAATAAATAATCTTGGGTCCTATTATTAAGTTAGTGTAATTTAGCTGTTGTCATTCAAATAAAATGTTTATTAAAATTTAATTTTATTTGGATAATGATTTACAACCATTATTTTATTTTAATATGATTAGAATATGTTTGAATGGTCGTTTTTTACAATTCTAGTGTTTTTTTGACAGGTAACAATTATTGTTTTCAGTCTAAAGTCAACAAAGCATAATTAACAGCGACATTGCGAAACGTGGTACTGTGTGCAAATCAGGTCATTTGTCGTGTTTCAGGGACATGTGAATATATTGAAAATTATAATTTTCATTCTTTATATCGCAGAACAGATGTTATATTTCCTGATTCTGTCTATGGAATGGTTAACATATTTGCTAGCACTGTAATTGTTTTGGGCAGCATTTGTACTAAATGTAGGGCCGATGAATTGGCGTAAGTCAGGAATTTACTGGAAAACCCACACCACCCACCACAAGGCCTGCAGAAAATACGCAATGCAAGAGAGCTGATCCATAATTAGTCAGCAACCTCAAACGACCGCGATCTCGAGTTATGAGGAGGATGACGAGGAAGAGAGTAAGTAATTCATATGTTAAATATATTTCGTGTTCGTAAGTTTTTTCATTTTAATATATGCATTCTTTGTATTCTAGCGCATTTGATAATCATTATTATGTATAATTATATTACAATAAAGAGAATTTAATAATAATTTAGGCATATGGTAATTTAAAAAATGAGATTTTGAGTTATCAAAGTATCGCTACTGTATCTACACAGTACACAGAAGTATTTGGATTTAAATTATGATAAACTTACGACAGTCTTCGATAGGAATACATTCCCCTTCGTATTTTATGTATCCCGCTTTACAGAAACATCCTGGTTTGCAAACCTTTTCACATTTGGGAGATTTATTGTCACATGTGGCCTCACATTTTGTACCGCACACTTTGAATTCTTCGTTCTGTTTACATTTTGCTGCATAAAAAAAGTCATTTCAAATATTATTTTCAATTTAAATTATATTTTTATTTAATTAATTAATTATTATAAGTACTGAGTACATTTAAGAATGCAACATTTTTTATAGGAAATACATAATTTGGAACCACCTCTGTATAACAAATATCAATAAAAGATTGTACAAAGTGGTACTTGAGCCCATTATTACATTTAAATAGCATGCTAATTATATCGAATGACCACCTAATCGTTACGCGCTGGGTGCGTTTTTAGCGTCCAATGTATTCGGAATTTGAATTAACAACTAACAGCTGTATTCATACAGTTTCGAACTGCGCTCAACGCAGTTAGCGGTTTATCGGCCGAATAAGAAAATTATAATCACGAAGATGCGTACAGGAATGCGCACCAAACTTAAAATGGCGGTGATCTGTCAGTGTCACTTTAATATATGTCTAAAATGAGTTAATAGCAATAAGCGTTTAGTAGGTTTAGTTCGTCTTGATTGAAGTTAACTGCCCGTCGTCGTTGGGCTAGAGATGGATTCATGATGGTAAAAATGCTAAAATTGTAAAAATGTATACAGATATCGAGGATCGATGGAAATGTCAATATTGTCAATAAGCCCACGAAGCTGTATTGCCATATTATGGAAATGTTTACTGGGTATACTTTATCCTTTTGTGCATTAAAGTATAAAATAAATATGATATTATAATAAATAAATTATTTAAAGTTCATGATAATTATTCATTTATAATTATTAAATTTATATGGTACTGTTTGCACATTTTTACACCTATTCACAATTTCAAAATTTCAAATTAATTGTTGGGGAATCAAAATTTAAAAGTTGGTAGCATTGGTCACGGCATGGCGTGTATTACATCAGCAACGTGACGTCACTATTCAACGGTCTCTATTTAGGTTTGTGCATGCAAATTTGCATTAAATAGCTTGAATGCAGTTTGCTGTTATATGCATACGCCAGTAAAATGCGTAGTTTTTATGTTTGGGTGCGTTTTTATGTTTCCGAACGTGAAAAACATATTTTCTAATATTATGATGTATGTCTTTGGGGTAACCTTTTCTTTTCTTATGTAGGTATTAATTAATTGAATTTTATATTACATTTTTGTTTTTAAAAACCGTTTTTAATTATTAAGTATTTTTTCTTATTGCATAATAAATCTTTTATAATATTATGTTGGATAAATAAGTAAGTGGTTGGCTATGGAATATGATTGAAATAATGATTTTTCTAAACTAACGTACTGGCTAACTTACAGGGGGGGGGCAAACTTTTTGGATGGAGGGGCCAATTCAAGAATTCAAAATGAGCGGCGGGCCGCAAGTAAAATACCATTTTTAGATATACACTATTTATTATCACGAAAAATAAACATTAAAAAAATTAACGAGAAGAATGAAACTTGTACATTTTTAAACATTTTGTTAAATTCAGGTGTTAATTTTGTAGTTGATATTCTCAAAACTGCTTGTAAATGGGCATCGGAGATATTTGATCGTAAAGAATTTTTATTGAGGTTCATGATCGAAAATGTTTGTTCACATGTATAGGTTGATCCAAAAATAACGAACAATTTTCTTGCATAATCTTTAAGTTGGTCGAATTTGTCTGAATTAAGGGCATTGTAAAATTTAGATATTTCTTCACGACGATGCAATTCTCTTAAATCAGTGTCGCACTGCAGATCATTAACCTCAAGTTGTAGCTCTGTCGGAAGACTATCAATATCTATTGAAAATGGATTGCGTACTATTGCTAAACTTGTCTCAATTCTTCGGAATTCACCAAATCTTTGTGAAAAATCGTCATTCAGAGCTTTAATAATTTTACCATATTCTTCAAATTTATATTCTGATATATTCAGCAACTTCAAAGTTGGAAAGTGGTCCACGTTGTTATTTGATATTTTTCGAAGGAATAACTTGAGTTTTAATTGACATCCATTCAAACTTATTACCATATCATGGGCATATATTTTTTTCCTTGCAACGCGGAGATAAAAGTATTGTAATGTGTCACGATGTTCAACGTAAAAAATAGTGGTTACATAGTGTGAGATGAGACGCAAGGAAGACGTACTAAGATAATACATTTACGAAACAACAAATTCTTCAAATTTTAATCTATTGTCAATATTTTTTTAAAAATTATAAAAAAGTTATTCGTAATCATAATGATGGCGGGCCGCAAAAAAATACCCGGCGGGCCACATGCGGCCTACAGTTTGCCCCCCACTCGGCTAACATATCTGCTAAATGAAATCGCTGAATTTTCAAATAACAATGATTTTACAATTTTAACAAGACATAATCAGTATCATTCAGGATGAAAGTTGTACTTATATGTAAACTTAGATATTTTTGAATCTTCATGACCATTTAAAGAGAGCGAAAGATTTTGTTAAATATCATACTATGAAAATTAACGTGTTAAAAATATATAATTTTTAAAAATAGAGAAAAATAATGTACTCACGGCACTCTTTGGGAGCTATACAGGTATCGAACGGTCCTTTCACGAATCCAGCTTTGCATTTACAACCACTTATAATACAGTTGACTTTACATCCTGGTGGAGGTGGTCCAGAACAGGTAGGATTGCAATCCATTGGGCATGGCACTACCATAGCATTATCGTCATTGCAACCTACCAACAAGATATAAAGACAATCAATATTCAGCAACGCCTTCAAATAATATTTTTAACAGCAAGCATGTTTAGTGATACAATGGGGATATTACTTTTGAGTATTTTAAATTGAGCTTTATAAACATTTTTCTAAAAAAAAAATCAATTTACATATTCCTTTCTTTCTCTATTGCGCATAATAATAATATGCATATTATTTGAGAGATTATTAATCTATATAGTAATATCATATAGTAACATATTTAAGACTAGTTCACCACATCGACATTACCAGACAACACAATATTGTATTTTCATATTTTTAAGATGATTTAATTAAATGCTCCTAATATTGTCTAAACAATGTCATGTACAATTAATTGCAATAGCTTACTTACACTACAGTTTCTTAACGTATTACACGATGATTGAATGTGTGCAATGTTATACGTGTAAGTATATAACATGTGCTAGTAAAGTTCATACTATCTAATTATTTTCTCCGCAGCCCACGTTTGTGTATTATTTCGATTAATATAATATTTTTGCTGAAGAGATAATGAGATTTTAATTGCCCCCTTTAAAATGCACGTTAATTACATCGATCGGCCGCCTGGCCATTACGCGCCGTGCGCGTCTTCCGCGTCCAAAGTATTAATATAATAATTTATTGTATTAAGGTTTGGGCTAGGCCGTAAAACCTTTTTATAAATACATACATTTAAGATGTTTTTATATAACATTTACGAACTTGACAAGTTCAAGGATATTGGTAAACAAGCAAGCATAGGAAGTAGCGATGTATGGTTTTTCATAATTTTTATTTTAAGCGCACAAATTTGTACGATGTGGACTGTCCAAACAACATTTAATTTTACATCAATGTGTGAACGAGCATTTTGTTTCGAGCAAATGATTGTACACGTGCATTTATGTAGTGCTAAAAGTTTACAAACAATTGTATAATTTGTAGGCGGATATGTCGATCAAGATTTGAATTACACATACATTGTATAGTGTGCCACCACAAAAATACAATGTAAAGATTGTTACACTTGAACAGAAAGATATAGTTTAAAATATACTTACATTTATCTCTTGGTACACAAACCCCGTTAATTCTTACATAACCCCAATTGCACTCGCATCTTGGAATACATGATCGAAGATTTGGTGACGGTGGCGGACAACTTGGCAAAAATCCATCAAGAACTATTTGACAAGTTGCATCAAATGCACAATACTTAGGGCATGGATTGTATTTTTCATTAGCTGGACATTTTTTAGGAGCTGTGAAAATAATTAAAGCAGTGTTTTATTTAACATCAATTTATAATTTAACTTCTACGGATCTACGTGCGAGTAAGCTTCTAGAATTTATCATGCGACAATCCAACCCATTCAAGAATCCAATTGTATTGCGTACGCTCTACGTCTCATTAGTGCGTAGCATTCTTGAATATGGGTCGATTATCTGGTGTCCTTATGAGGTTTCCTATAAGCTTATTTTAGAACGCGCCCAGAAGAATTATCTTCGATGTCTTTATTTTTAGACATTTAACTATTTTCCTTTCAATAATTCGTCAAATGATTATTTTCCGACTGCCTTTCTACAAGGCATGCTTACTTTACACTCTCTTGAATCTCGTCGGTCTCTTTTTCTCTTGAAACACTTTTGCTTGTTAGCGCGAGGGATGGTTTCCAATCCTGGTGTCCTAATAAATTTTAATTTACATGCGCCTGCCAATTACCTACGTGGTCGCAGCCATGATTTATTCTGGATTGGAACCGTTTCCTCGTGTCAAGCCTATCAGGCACCATTAGCGAGGGGTGCAAGATTAGTAAATGCGCTCCCTAAAGACATAGACGTTTTCAGTGATGTACTTTGCATTTTGTTTTTGAAACTTTTTCTGTGTAAAATTGTAGGTTTTTTTGTTTTCAAAGTTTTATTTTTCTGTGTTAAATTGTACTTAAGTATGTTTTGATTTAATTTGTTTTACTGTTGTTATTATTATTATAGTCTGTATTGTAATATTTGTTATAATGTCAATCTCATGTTTTGTACGTCTTGAATTTTGATTTGTCATGTCCACAATGTTTTGTATTCTTAAATAAATAAATTTACCACCATATCGAGAATGCTAAGAAAAAAACCGACATCGACGTTATGGCTAGAATTATGTCATGTAGTTAGATTATTTAGAATTACATCATAATCCATGATAAAGTTGCAACTGTTTTTGGCAGGGTAGTTAGTGTGAAAAATATATGACGAAACATTGACATTATTATTAAACTGTTTTTCAGTAAAGTTGAAAATTTACATTATCAGCTTTTTTTCTTGACACTTCTGACTTATTACTTGTAACTAAACGGATTTGGATAAAATTAAGATTAATTATTAACACCAATATGAAATTAGATATCTTATTAAGATTTGTATATCTGTGTTAGTCAGCATATTTTTAGTTTAAAGAAATTGTATTTCTAATACTTACGGCATTCTGTTTGAAGGATACATAGTCCATTAGGTCCTACCACATATCCTGCTTTGCATGTACATCCCTTGAAAGGACACTTCTTCAGGCATTTAGTTGACTCAAAAATTGCCAAATTGTCGCAAGACAGTGGACAAGGATTCGGACAAGTAGTTACTTCTGCATTTGGATCTCTGCAACCTAAAATTTTGTTTTATTTTATCTTTAAAGATTAACAATACGTATAAATGTATCTGAACGTCAGCCTACCCTGTGTCCTCAAATAATACTTTCAGGAAAACGCAATTAAAAAATGTCATGTCTTCAATGATAATGTAATTATTACGGCAACTGGTGCGTTACCCATCAGGTGGATAATTCGATATAATTAGCACATTTTTCAAATGTGGTAATTAAATATTAATTAAAAGGTCCGCAGCGAATGGGTTTTAAAGAGTTTCCGATTTCTGTTAGGCATATAATTAAAGAATGAATAGGTAATGGTAGAAGCCAGTTAAGTAACTATAAGATATCTATATCGTCACCTCAATACTATAACTAGATAACTCTGATTTGGTCATTGTTGGGAAAATGAAATTTAAACTTTACTTGCTTAACATAAATCTAAGCTATAATTATTATTTAAAATAAAAATGAAAAATTGTGTTTGTCTAATTGGGAACAATTAAATAATGTTCAATTGTATTAAAAATATTGTAGATATATTATTTTATTTATTTAATGCACTAATGGTTTTTTTTTTTTTTATATTTTTAAATCACAAAATTAAAACAGTTCCCATTAACTTCTGACTTACCTAGTTTTATCATTTTATGGAGAAGGAGATGTAGAATCATATTCAATAGATATCTCAAAAAAGGTGAAAAACAATTTATTTAGTTGGAGTAGCAGTAGTTGAGGTGAGCAGTGGTAATATGGAAAACTGAGGTACAGGTATTATTTTCATACATGTAAATTTGTTAGTTTATGTATACATTATACTAATAAATAATATAATGAACTATCGTTTGCTTACAATTTTCAGGCAAGACACATACGCCTTTGTAGTTTCTGATATATCCTGGAGCGCAATCGCAACGAGGCACACACGGGAACTTATCAACGATAGAGCAATTACTTGATAGTCCGTTTAGATATTCGTCACATGTCTTTTGAGGTGGGCAGGGGTTCGGACATTTATTTGGAACTTCATTTTTAGTACAATTTAATGGTGGGGCTAAAAATTAAACAAATACCCAAATTACGTATACGTATTCAAATAAAAATATTAGACTATACGTGTATTATGAATGAAAAGAATTTAATTACAAATAAACATTATATATACCTGAAACGATAGGGAATCGAAATAAAGACGACAACTGGAAGAAGCCGGAGCCTAGAGCTACAAAAAACGATGATGGCAATTTCAAACAATATAAAAACATAGTTAAATGCATAGATCAACTTACGACAATCTTTGATTGGAATGCATACTCCTTCATTCCTTATGAAGCCAGATTTACAGAAACAACCTTTAACGCAAACTTCTCGGCAACTAGGATTTTTGTTATTGCATTCAGCTTGACACCATGTACCGCATGACTTATATTCTTCATTTGGTTTATCACAACGTGCTAAAAGGTAAAAACAAAATATTTCCATATTTATTTATTTAAAAAAAAAAAAAAAAACTGAAAAATAATTGATTAAGCAAATCGGCCGCAAACTAAAAATACTTACGGCAGTCTTTAAGAAGTATACATTTTCCATTTTCATCCTTGACATAGCCGTCTTTACATTGACACCCATATGGCTTACATTTCAGTTTACAAGATGAGAACTTTGGAGATTCGCAAGTTCCTCCTGGGCATGGATTTGGACAAGCCACAACCTGAGCATTGACATCAGAACAGTCTGAAAGATAGATGATGCCTTATTGAAAATCTAAACACGATTTTAAAAGATTTTTTTGTAAATACGTAATTGCCTAATATTAAGTTAAACTTACCGCATTCAGTCACGTTCACACAAACATTTTTGTAATTTCTGTAATAACCGTCACCACAGTTGCATCCTTTACCACAAATTCCTTTTGCTGGACACGGGGGTTGTGGTTTATCACTAGTGATGTCAATACACTTTGGAGGGCAAGTGTCAACACAGGAAGAGCTGACTTCATTCGGATTAACGCATATAGGAGCTGAAACATACAACTAAATTAAAACAAGTCTTTGAAATATTATGAAAATATTGGTTTTGGTGTGTTAACAGATTACTCACGACAGTTTTCAATTAGGATACATATTCCAGCTGAGTTTTTCACATAACCCTTTTTACATTGGCAGCCATTTGTTTTGCAAGGAATATTGCAGGGTGCAAAGCTGGGAGAAGTACAAGTTCCGCCAGAACAAGGATTTGGACAGGGCACGACTTCGGCGTTGGGATCCAGACAACCTGAAAATATAATTATATCAAGTACTTTTCTTAATTTTTATTTCACTAACTATTGTGTTATACGTAAAGTACTTACTACATTGATTCACGGGGACACATGTGTTGTTTTTGTTTCTATAATAACCATTAGCACAGTTGCAGCCTTTTTCGCAGAGTGTTTTTACTGGGCAAATCGGTTGGGGTCCATTGCCAGTTACATAACTGCATATCGCTGGACAAGTGTCTTTACATGGCACACTCACTTCATTTAGACCGGTACAAATAGCAGCTAAAAATGAAAAATATATTTAAAAATTAATCAAAAACCGCAACCCATTCCCAACGTGTGAACAAAATAATTTATTATGGTTTATTGTACATCAAAAATATATTAAAAGCTTAAATCTTTGTACTTACGACAGTCTTTTTTAAGAATACATGTTCCATTAGAGTCTTTCACGTATCCAGGTCTACATTGACATCCATATGGCTGACATGCAATTTTACATGGCAAATATTCTTGTGAAAGACAAGTTCCGCCAGGACAAGGATTTGGGCATGCTACCACTATAGCGTTAGGGTCATCACACTCTTAAAATATAAAAGGAAAATCATACATAATAGATATTTTTAAAATATACATTTCTTTTTTATAAATTGAAGTATCGGACTCTGAATTTTGCAGTTATCACATCAGGATTTTTAAGTCGAAAGGGTAATTGAGATTTTGAGGTAAATTTAGTTATTTGTGGGGTTAGGTTATTGCAAAAATGAAAAAAATAGTAAAAGTTTTTTCACAACGAAAATATAACTATTTGGGTAGGGTAGTTACTGGAAAAAAATGTTCATTTAAAATATATTGTGTAAATAGGTATAAAATAAATTATTAATTTAAAATGATCATGACGTGACGTGACGAAGATATATCACAAAACAAATTATTTACCATATTATATGATAAGTATACTTATAGTTAAATTTGCATAGGTTTGAGATGGTCATAGTTTTTGACATATAAGAATAATTTGAACGTTTCGTGTAAGAAAATTGGGCCCGTTCTTTGTTCGATCCATTTAAATAGCGCGGTTGGAACCTTATGCTATCGCTAGTGTGCAGCTAAGTTATTGGACGAGACTAATCAATAACATTCATTTTGAAAATTGCTCTCCTGTAGTGTTACAAATTATCAGGAAACGCCCGATTTGGTTTAGAAATCTTGATGTTAGATATATTTTCGAAATATATTTTAATATTCAATTACTTACTGCACTTTTCCGGCTTGACACACTGGTTTTTGATATCTTTGTAAAGTCCAGGAAGGCAATCGCATCCTTTTTCGCAAGGTTTTTTTGGTGGGCATGTTGGTAAGGCGTCAGAAGTGATGTATTTACAATACAGTGGACAAGTATTCACGCACGGAACGCTTATTTCATTTAAGCCAGTACATATAGCAGCTGAAAGTTTTGGAATATTAATAAGCAAAACATTTGAAAAATTATAATGGTAAAAAATCAGTCAATACTCATTAAAAAAGGTCATACGACCGACAGGCATTTTACGATTGTATTTTATCAGAATATTAGATACACACTAACTATAATTACTTCAGAATCAACTTCACTTACGACAATCGCTGATAAGAATGCACGTTCCATTTTGTCTAATGTATCCAGGCTTACAGAAGCATCCTGCAATGCAATCCTTTACGCATGTAGGGGTTCTGTTATCGCATGTCGCTTCGCACCTTGTGCCACAATTTTTATATTCTTCATTGACACCACATTTAGCTGTAATAATAATAACTACATTAAAAATGTATTTTTAAGTCATATTTTAAATTTTTACCCATGTAAACACAGAGTAAAATACGCATTGATTATTTCATTTATACTTTTCTGAAATTCAATGGGCTATTCGAGTCATCTTTATGATGTTGTCAACTTGTATGTGTATATTCTTTTAGGTTCTGAAATTTAATACACGATTCAATTTTAATAAAAACCGATTTTAATAAGTTGGACTATTATTGTACAAATAAATGTGTCAGTTTGATATTGAATTAATGGTGGAAGAGGGAGACCTTGATAAAAGTTCAATTTAAATCTTCATCTTATTACATTAAAAGAAAATTCCTTACATACTTTTTTATTTCATAAAAGGTATGTACCTACCATTTATACTAATGCAATATTTAATAAAACAATATTTCGATAATTCTGATTTTAAATCACCATTAAGATTGACGTTAGGGTTTTTGTATAAAAAACTGACTGCCATGACCTGTCAAAAGGCTAACATTATAAAAGAAAAATATTGATTTACCTGTTGGCTATATTAACAGACTATTTAACGGGGACTTGTTAGTCATTCGCCCAGATCGGTTCGTTCAAGTACGCGTTGAAGAAACAAAAGATTATTTTACCAGATACGAGATTCTAAGCCGTATTATTAAGCCATTTTAGCACTAGTCCATCGTGGGGACTAAATTCTTAGTGGTCGACCATGTCCGATCATAAGAATATTATGGTGAGTGACATGACCCGGCTCACGGCTAGCTCAATAATGCTACCGGGCCGTCACTGAGGAGACTAGTGATGAATTAGGAGAGGTGGATCTCCTTTGTAGTATCACAACTTTTGAATTCCCGAATAAAACTCTCAGCTGGTGTGGTGCCGAATTTATTCAGGTACTAGAGTTCACGGTCACACAATAAGGTTAACTGTCATTGTTCCCGTAATTAAATCTCATTAAAGTATCAGTAAACTATTTATTTGTTCACTATAGGATCTCTGTGAAATCTTTCACAAATTCCCAAAAAGTCACACCTAATTCAGAGAATGTATACGCAGATATTCTTTGGATATTTTTAATTCATGAAATATTTTCCCATAAGAAAGAAAATATAAATTATTCTTTGGTCACACAGTATTAGGTTTATAAAAGAATAGAATTATTTTATTGTTGTTTATAAAGTTTATTTATGTTCACAGTGTATTTACAAATATTTATTTGTGTTTACAGACTTGTTTACAAAAGGTTTGCTTAATGTTTACAAATTTATTTACTAAAATTTGTTTTTATGTTTATGAATTTGTTTACTAAAATTTATTTTATAATTATGTTTACTTAATAAAGTTTCAAAAATTTATTTTATAATCCCGAAAAGATTTGTAAAATTTATTATTACAGACTGAGTTTATTAATTTGTTTTTATAAAACAAATCCGATCGCGTAATTTATCTCGATTACGTCACCTCGTATGATGAGTAATGAAAAATAAAATTAATCCGCGAGCGCGTCACTATCGACAGATACGTAGTATTCGTGCTACGTTTTAGCGGCCGACGTCACTACCGACAGATACGTGTTATTCGCGCTACGTTTTGCCCGTCGAAGGGGACTTACTGGTACGTAGGAATCGCGAATGTACTGAGAACCGTGTCCCACAAGCTCGCAGAGAGGTCTGCTGCTTACTGAAGATCGCCGGTGAAGAGTGTAGAAACTAATGATTTTACGGGAAAAGTGGTCGCCTTTTATACCCTTCGGATAGAGGTTTAACAGGAAACAGTCCGTAAGGGATAGCAGATGTATATCTTTCTCTCACGGGATAAATTTACGTATATCTCCCGTTCCTGGCAACTTTCTAATAGAGATATCTTCTAATTAAATCGGGTTAAAATTACTCTACCTTATTTTCACAAAATAAAGTTTCAATAGGGGTGTTTCAAGTACCCTCTAGAACGAGTCCCTTAAATACGCCGTTGCGATGACGTAAGCAAAATAGTTAATTTTATATGATTTTTCGTGTTCAAACGAAGGGGAAAGTTTCTAGCTTTCCATCGAGGTATCGGAATAAGTATTCGGGTACTAAATAAGGGAATGGCAGTCTTTAAATTTAAAATGTCAAAGCGAAAGGTTGACACCCACGTACTAGTCCTTTCCACCACTCTTGGCCTTTTTAGGCCAATAGAATTTTACTAAGTTTTAATAAAACTATTTGGAGCCGCAGAAAACGTTTCATTCGATATTTACCTTTCGGACGAACATTATTACGTGAAAATACTATAATATTATACTTAACATTTCAACTTAAATATATAAATGCTTAATCCTAACAAGATGTTATTTACAAGCGACTACAAATTTATTTAGTCTTTAATAGTGGCTTTTCCATAGTAATCTAAACGTAACCTTGAATCTATTTTTATCTGGCAACTCAATACAGCCGGGCCGTAAATTCTAGTCGAACAGAATTCAGTTAAAGTTCAAGGTCACACGTCAATTTGTGTTTTTAGTTGTAGTATTTGATTCTTTTATTTATCCAAGACGCGATTAAGATTTATTATTGTTTATGGGTAGAAACCCATCTATACCAGAATCTTAAGTTTTTCCAATTGTTACTTTTACAATATTCATTATAGTTAGCGAGTTATAGCATTAACAAAATCTATAATTATAATTACGCGTCTATAGATATAGATACGCGTTTACAGTATTTTTATAACGGTAGTTAGCTTCTATCTTGTATTGATAAAATTAGTATTAAAATTCTTTATTCACAATTATACAGTATATAAATTTATAAATATTCAATTTCCTTTTTCAATTTTCATACACTTCCATTATTGCTATAAAAGTTATTGAAGCATGTACTTGCTAAATTTTACGTAAACAATCTCTCCCATAACTTATTTTCTAAGTTTAATGGAGATTTCCCGGAAATTATTTTCAAATGAGATCGCGCCCAAATCTACGCGACGTGTCATCTCGAGGCCTGTGGTCACAGCGTTCCAATTACACTGGAGCACTCTTGATTTTCGGAGGCGAAAATTTTTTACGTAAAATTTTATTACATTTACAAAGAAAAGGTAAACAACATACATTTTACTTCCTAATACTAAACGATTACGCTACTGGTTACCTGTTCATGGTCTTTTTCGACCATTTCTTCTCTGCTTCTTCCATAGTTTAGGACCATGGGACTTATATATTCTGTTTGTACCTTGTCGTGAGGTTGTCGCACGGCTATTTGAGAAGTAGAATTGACTACAAGGCTAGATTTGTATAGTTATGTCGTTAAACCATACTCTGTCATAAACACTAACTGAAGGTCGGCGTTTTTGTTCGTGTCATGAGCCTCCTCTGTTTTTACGAAAAATTGATGTTAGCCACTTGCTTAACCTATTAGATCCACATTGAAAAACAATATATGGATTTTCCCGACCCAGGATTCGCACCTGGAACCCACGACATAACACAACATGTTAGCCGCTCCCCGCCCGCTCGGCCATCGTGGGAATTTAAAAAAATTAAGATATGAAAAATATATTTTTAATTTTTTCAGTGTATTTTTTATTCATACTATGTATGACTTTGTGTACTCGTATATCAATGACAGTCATTGTCGTATATCAACAATGGACAATGGAACATGGACTCTAAGTAAAAGAGAGATCCAAAAAGTTAGAGTAGCACAATGTGGTATGGAGAGGTGCATACTGGGTATAACGTGAAAGGGCAAAAAGAGGAATGAGTGGATAAGGAAGCAGACAATTATTATTAAATTATTATTATTATTAAATTAAAGCCTTAAATGGAGATGGGCTGGACATACGGCTCGAAGAAGAGACAATCGTTGGAAAAATCTAGTCATCCAGTGGTATCCAAGAAGTACAAAACGTCCGCAAGGTAGACCTAGAGGCCACTGGATCGATGAAATGATAAAGTTCTGCGGAAGTACGCGGCAACGAAATGCACAGGACCGAGAGAAGTGGAAGTAGCTTGAAGAGGCCTTCATCCAGCAGTGGATAGATTCAGGCTGATGATGATGATGATATCAACAGAAAATAAAAATATTATGTCTACCAAAATGTATATAGGATGGATCAACAAATTTAATATATTAATACTCACGGCACTCTGAGAGGGCTATACAATTATCTAGCGGTCCTTTCACGAAACCAGCTTTGCACGTACAGCCATTTAATACACAATTGACTTTACATCCTGGTGGAGGTGGTCCAGAACATGTAGGATTGCAATCCATTGGGCATGGTACTATTTCAGCATTATCATCATTGCAACCTATGAAAAAAATATAAAAAACAATCAATATTCAACAATGCAACATCACAAAGTCTTCAAATTGAACCTTACAGTATGTTTAGATGTTTTATATATTTACAGAAAAATAGTTATCAACTAAATACATAGGTAAATTATTACATAGTTATGAATTGTTCTGATTGTTTTATGTGGTTCTAAAATTAAATAATACAATTAATAGTGACCCACTTTACTCCAATATTTTGATACTCAAATTGGGTATTTCTTAGGCTTCCAATTTCAGAATATATATATTAACTTCGAATTTGTATTCAACACCATAAAATACATATCAAAACTGAAGATAAATTTAACCCGACAATAACTATAGGAAGTTTTGAAATTTTTGCCTCCATCTGTCGATGTTATTTTTAATCTGCGCAGAAAGCCCGTGCGCATTTCAGGCATCATTTTTGAATAATGTAAACTTATAATATTAAGTAAGATATAAATTCACTTACATTTATTCTTTGGTAGACAAACACCGTTAATTCTTACATAATCTGGATTGCACCGACATTTTGGAATACATTGTCGAATATTAGGTGATGGTGGTGGACAACTTGGCCGGGTGAAAGATCCATCAATTACATATTGGCAAGGTGGGTCGATTGAACAGTAAGAAGGGCATGGAACGTATTGTTCATTTACTGGACAAGTTTTAGGAGCTGAAAAAATATTTAATACGAATACATTATTTTAAGTGCAATTAAATTTTATATAGAAACTATGATGAATTTTATATATATATAATTAATTATTTAAATACCATTTTATTAATATTAACAATTTTTGTAATGCTTACGACAATCGGTTTGTGGAATACATAGACCATTAGGTCCTACAACATATCCACTTTTGCATGAACATCCCTTGAATTGACACTTCTTTAGGCACAAAACAGATTCAAAGTTCTCTAAATTGTCACAAGAAAGTGGACAAGGATTAGGACAACCAATTACTTCTGCATTTGGATCTCTGCAACCTAGAATTATTTTTATTTAAATTATCCATAGGTATATAATTATTTTAAAAGATATTCCAAAATAAAATAGGTAGATATTTATTTCAAACAAAAATCTCCACACTAGAATATGAATATTATTACTATTAAATAATATTAATACACGTTAGCTTACTAAATAATAATAATACACGTTAGCTTACAGTTTTCTGGCAAGACACATACGCCTTTGTAGTTTCTGATATATCCTGGAGCGCAATCGCAACGAGGCACACACGGGAACTTATCAACGATAGAGCAATTACTAGATAGTCCGTTTAGATAATCGTCACATGTCTTTTGAGGTGGGCAGGGGTTTGGACATTTATTTGGAACTTCGTTTGTAGTACAATTCAATGGTGGAGCTGGAAATTTAAAAAAAAATGTAAATAATATTCCCAAATGAAAATTAGGGTTACCATAGCGGTATTAGAAAAAATGATTCTTATAACGATATTTTGAGTCAACAATTAAATATTGTGCTTTAATATATGACACAGTTTAAAAATCTACGAGAATCTATCATAATCGAAATTATTAAAATATCTCTACTAAGATGATCATGTTCAATGACTATAACTGGAAAGTTTTTTATGCTAATCCATCTGCTCTCAAGTTATGGTACTTGTAGTTAAGTGGCTTAGTCTAGAATGCGTAAGCAATCAGCAAGGGTAGTGAATCGAAATGAGAGAGACAGAAAGAGAAGGCCATAACTCACCATGGATTGTAGCACCACAAATAACGACATTATAAACAATAATAAAAATAGTAATCTTCAAAGAATGATGAACTTACGACAGTCTTTGATAGGAATGCATACACCTTCATTTCTAATGCATCCAGGTTTGCAGAAGCACCCTTTAACGCAAACATCTCTGCAGGTAGGATTTTTATTATCGCATGCAGCTTGACACCACGTACCGCATGACTTATATTCTTCGTTGGGTTTATCACAACGTGCTAAAAAGAAAAAGAAAATATTAAATATTTGAAAGAAAAAACTGAAATATAGTTGAAAAATCAGTCACACAACTAAAAATACTTACGGCAGTCTTTAAGAAGTATACATTTTCCATTTTCATCCTTGACATAGCCGTTTTTGCATTGACACCCATATGGCTTACATTTCAGTTTACAAGGTGAAGACTTTGGAGATTCGCAAGTTCCTCCTGGACATGGATTAGGACAAGCCACAACCTCAGCATTGATATCAGAACAGTCTGAAAGATAGATGATGCCTCATTGAAATCTAAATACGATTTTAATAGATTTTTTGTAAATACGTAATTGCCTAATATTAAGTTAAACTTACCGCATTCAGTCACGTTCACACAAACATTTTTGTTATTTCTGTAATAACCATCACCACAGTTGCATCCTTTACCACAAATTCCCTTTGCTAGACACGGGGGTCGTGGTTTATCACTAGTGATGTCAACACATTTTGGAGGGCAAGTGTCAACACAGAAAGAGCTGACTTCATTCGGATTAACGCATATAGGAGCTGAAACATAAAACTAAATTAAAAGAATTCTTTGAAATAATATCAAATTGTTGGTTTTTGTGAGTTATCAGATTACTCACGACAGTCTTGAATTAGGATACATATTCCAGCTGAGTTTTTCACATAGCCCTTCTTGCATTGGCAGCCATTTTTTTTGCAAGGAATATTGCAGGGTGCGAAGCTGGGAGAAGTACAAGTTCCGCCAGAACAAGGATTTGGACAAGGCACGACTTCGGCATTGGGATCCAGACAACCTGAAAATGTAATAATGCTTTATTTAGTATTTCTCTCAATGTTTATTTAATATTAAAAAATACGTCACATGTTCCATACTTACTACATTGAGTTGGGAGGACACAAGTATTATTTTTGTTTCTGTGATAACCAGGAGCACAATTGCAACCTTTTACGCACGGCCCTTTTACTGAACAAATTGGTTGAGGTCCGTTATTTGTTACGTAACTGCATATCGCTGGACAGGTATCAACGCATGGTACACTCACTTCGTTCGGACCAGTGCAAATGGCAGCTAAAATTGAATTTCAAAATGAACAATATATTTCAAATCGGTTTATAACGATTATAATAATAAGAAGAACGTATATTATAAGAATACATATTTATTTAAATCACTTACGGCAGTCATTTAGAAGAATACACTTTCCATTCTCGTCTTCCACGTATCCTGGTTTACATTGACATCCATATGGTTTACATGCGATTTTACAAGGTAAAAAGCTTGGTGAAAGACAGGTTCCGCCAGGACAAGGGTTGGGGCATGCTACCACTATAGCATTACGGTCATCACACTCTTGAATATAAAAACAATCCCAGATAAAAAAAAATATTTGAAATAAATCCTTTGTAATATGTATTCAAGTATTGGAATCTGAATTATATATTATGGTTATGTTATTTATTAACTATTTTTTTTATTCAACGAATAATTCAAAAGATTTAAGAATATAACATTCTAATTATAAACATACATAATTTCGAAAACACTTCTGAGATAGTATATTACAGCCAATAGAAAAAATCTATTCGAAAAAGGAATCGAGCCTGCATTTCTCGGGTATCGCGCCTACACGACATCAATGCTAAAGGAGTCATACTTAATTACGACAAATTTTAACTAATGGTTTTTAATACTCACTGAAGCGCTTTCAAAATTGAGCTAAATTGGCGATTGGCTTTTGTATTTTAAATCAAAGTGGATACTACTTTAATTGCTAACCGAAGTCACGTATCACTCCAAGATTTTTTGGACGTTTTGTGTTTATTTGCTATAAAACGGTGAATAATGCGTTTTATTTTTGTGTGTTTTTTCACATATCGATATCTTCATCAGTGGCAAGGAAAACAATTAAGCTTATTAAACTCATTGCATAGAACCAATTCAACCAATAAACATCTTTTTGAATATCGCTCTCTTTCAACGTTCTATATTAATCCTTACACCCTTTTGGAGTGATCTTTATATCGGAGGTAATATTATATTTCTATATAAATTTACTTACTGCAGTCTTCTGGTTTAACGCAAACCCCTTTGCTATTTTTGTAATAGCCAAGGAGGCATTCACATCCTTTTTGGCATGGTTTCTGTGGTGGGCATTTTGGTAAAACGTCGGAAATAATGTATTTACAATCTGGTGGACAAGTATTTACGCACGGAATGCTTATTTCATTTGGACCAGTACATATAGCAGCTGAAAGAGTTATGATATCGTTAGACAGTTTAGGTACTTAAAATCATAATATTAATGATCTTAGAAACAAATTTCCAGGCTGTAAACTCATTTTAAAATAATTAATTTTCAAAAACTGAAACTAAAAAGTTCCAACTCATGATAAAAATAAGGGGTAAGTATATTATATTGTATTAAGCCTATCTTCTTTCTATTACAGAAAATTCGCATAGTTTCATTTATTATTACCATTTAAAATTGAAGTTATAATAAAGTCTTTCGTACTAGGTAATAACTCAGTTTAGAAATGCAATCGTTTATTCATGAGCCTTAAAACATAAGCTGATATTGATGATTTCTAATTGAACATTGATCGAGTAAATACTGTTTAGATCTAGAAATATTCAAAAGAGTCTGTAAATAAAATGTTGGTTTCAAATAACAATGCAAAATAATATAATTTTCCATTTCACTTTTAACCTTACAACTGATTATACTATCTACTCATCAGCAACATTTTCTTGGCTACGTATTAAAACTGTGAACTAACATGCTCCTCCCATTTTTCCATTATAAACTAACAAGTTTCTCCCATTTAGTCGACAACAGTGCCTAGAAGCGTAGCCAAGAAGATGTTGCAGAAGAGTACGCAAAATCTCACTACAGACTTATCTGAAGAATGGGATGGGTTAAACTGTCAAAAACTACCCAATCAAGACTCGTAACTGGACAACATCTGACATTAAAATGACATCTTCAAAATGGCGTCCTATGGTAGTTCGTAGTTCCATTTTTGGCCATTCTTTAGATAAGTTTGTAGGTCTGTATATTATTTTACACAAATGCAGTGAACTAAATAATGCGCACATGTCTTATGCGCAGTGTTACAGATTTGAAAAATATTTATGATGAAGACTAGAGTATGACGCGGCATCTTACGAAGGCGAAGTCAATGCAAATGCGATGCGACGTGGCGCGGTACGAAAATATCAAACAGTCAACGCCACCTGTAGTGGCCTACGTGCAGATAATACCAGGCGAGCGGTGCGGGACTTCAGCGATGCGATCAAACGGTTTCATATTTTTACGCGAAGTGGACGCGGCGGTGTAGGCGTCGCCATGGTAAAAATTTTATAATAAACATAGGAGGTAATTATTTACATACATCTAAATGTTTCTAGGCGTTACCATGGTAATAAACAAATTGTATAAATGTGCGATGGTGACAGCGCTGGTGACTCAGCTACACGTAGAACAACGATGCCGCTTCGCATCATTTTGGATCGTATCGCTTCAAACCGCACCGCGTCGCGTTCGCATCGACTTCGCCAACAAAACAAATGATGATAATAATAAGTAAAGGTAGCACAACCAGAGTTGAGGCGACCAGAATACTCACACAGACGCATTGTTTCAAATTTTTAAATCGACTCTTAAAAAAGGAGATTCTTTGTTTTGATTTAGGAAAAAAATCGACTAATCAAAAAAGGAACAGCCTGTAAAAGAATACTGTATTCTTCAGAAATTCACCAATGCATACAACCTTTCGTATCTATGATCGCCTCAACTTTCGGTAACAAACCTATAACACGGGGTGTTTAGATTGCTGTTTTATGACTTGACAGTTTAACTTTAAAAAAATATATATATACATATTTCAAATTATATTCCTACATTTTTACGTTATGGTTATAATAATATTACATTATTCATATATAGAATTATTTATCAATGATTTTGATTTCAATTGTATTGTATCTTACCAAAAAATCACAGGCAAATAGTATTTTGTAAATCAGTATTCTTTACTTACGACAATCGGCAATAAGAATACATGTTCCATTATTTCTGCAGTAGCCAGGTTTACAAAAGCATCCGGCATGGCAATTTTTTTCACACTGAGGGGATGCGTTTTCACACGTTGCTTCGCACCGTGTACCACATACTTTATATTCTTCATTTGGGTTACATTTAGCTGTAAAAATAATTCTTATATAAGTACACAAATGATAGTATTAGTTTTGAACAAAAATCGGGCTTCAGTACGAGGTGTTTCCTACTGTCTATTAAGCGTCGGCTAGAGGCTCATGCTTTACCACAAGCTTACCTGCACAAGCCGGTTTGTATCGGGAAGCCCGTGTGTATGGACGGGAAAACTGTAGGTCGCGCCAACCGAATAGCCATCCCAAAGTGTTCCGTATTTTTGCACAAACTATACCGCGCAGGCAAGTCTCTGCCGTTTAGCTGGTGCATTACAGTTGAAAAATTTAACAATTATTTTTTTTGTATAATATAATTTCACATTTCGGCGTTTCTGTTTTTCTAAATGACTATGTGTTATGGCATCTTACCAATACCCATTTGTTTCAACGTTTGACCATTTAAAATCTATGTCGTCAATGAATCTTAGCCGCGTCGCACATCTAAACTCGTCTCGACTGCAAAACGTCGGACATGTCGATGTTTTTTTTCGGTATTCACAAAACACCTGTAATTCAATAATTCCGTATACAGCTCGAATGCGATTTTTTTGTTTGAAAATAAAACACTTGGTCTCATAGACTATAGATACATCTAAACACCACCCGTTGCATTGCTAAATGAAGCTGCGTGCCATGCGTTTGGTTTGTGAGCGAGCGAACGCATTCGTCTACAAATGTTCGAGACCATAGACCATTTCGGTAGTGTTCGCCCAAAGTGCTGGCACTAGACGCTCAGAATTAAAATATAATTTTCTATTTTTTTACGTTATATAGTATTTTTAAGCGGTCAAAATGCAACCATTAGGTAAAGATATCCATAATTTAAGTTATTTTAAAGAAACACTAGGTCACTGATAATATATATAATAATATACAAATAAATTATCATGAACATGTATCTACTTACCTATGAAACGTAATACCATATTCTTGCTTATCAGTACGGCTACCATATTTTAATACAACACACAGAACCATCTTTCCTACTTAATTAACAAAAAATGTTTACCATTGACTTTATGTCTAACACAAAAAATAGCAATTTAGCAACACGAGCTACGATGCTACGTGAAGCGATTCTCCACGATTTGTTGGCGATACTTTTGGAAACTAACGAAAACATATGTAGACCTTTTATCTTAGTCTAGCGCGTGTCGCAGAGATTATAAGGGTGCCGAATACTTTCTCACTCGCACTCATGCATCGTTTTTGTTCAGGCCTTGCTTGGTCTCGTAAGCAACAAATTTCACCAGCCATGAGGTGTAGGTATAATACTAAAATGTTGCACCGGATCATGTACAGGAGTGCTTTTTCATTCATTCCATATGAAATACGTGGACAAAAATTGGTGGTGAATGTCCAGTTTGCTCACAATTGACTTATTTGTCATCTCAAGTCTCGATTGTCCATGTGACTCTCAGCATTCATTAGCATGGACCTGATTTCAAAAACAAATATCCTACTTCCACTGTCTTAGATTCAGAGGAAAATATTCATAATATATTGAAGCCCAGATGTATTTTAGTATCTTTGTATTAATTTAATGTTTTTATACTAAATCTTCTATGTTCTACTCGATAAATTAATTCAAATTCCTGTTATAATCATTCTAATGGGGTAAACTGTATATTATGTTTTATTTTAATCAATATATCATAACACTTACGACACTCCTTCGGGCTGATACATTTGTCGAATGGACCTCTCACAAATCCAGGTTTGCATTTACAGCCTTCCATAGAACAAGATACCACACAGCCAGGTGCAGGGCTTAGGAAGCAAGTTGTATCACAAGCTAATGGACACGGAACTGCTTCGGCGTTCATATCATTGCAACCTATAATTATTATTCAATTGGATAAAAATATTAGCAAGTACAGGTAAGTGGAAACTAAAAATTGGAAATCCTGATGCTACCTATGAATCAAAATTAGCACAATTTATTAATAGCTTTATTGAAAATAACATAACAAGATGGTCGTGAATATTACTTTAAATTGAAATAACACATCAATTATATTGCAGATTGCTTGGAAATATCTACGTGATTAGTGAGTGCGTCAGCAGCTGAAATGGTAAATTACAGTGCCCATATTGCGATATTTGGTGAAAACGTTTAATTATAAAATTATTTTTAATATAATATAAACTATGTGGTCGATAAATATAAATATTCTTTTAGTATGTACATAAATAAATTATTTAATTGCCAATATCATCGATTTTTATTTAATTCTTTTTTATTACCTATTTTTTGTATTGCTATTGAAAGTGTCCACAGATTCACTTCCATCTATACAGCAGAGTGCTTAGCCTTATGCGAAGCCACTAAAATTGCACTTAATTACAAAAATAAAAATATCAACATTTTCACTGACTCCTTAAGTCTGATTCACTCGCTCGAAAATCCAAATTTCAGCATCAAAACTAATGACTACATTCTTAATATTAGAACCAACATTTCCAAATTTAGCAATAGTAACGAACACGGTACAAATATACAGATATACTGGATTCCAGCACATAAAGGAATTAATGGCAATGAAATTGCTGATCAATTGGCAAAAAAATCTGTAAAATACCCATCAGAAAATATAAGAATTCCATACACAGATTTTAAAGCCCAGTTTAAACAAACAATGAGCGAAAATAACGGTAAATATTTAGAAAATCTTGGGAAAGAAAAGGGAACACACTACTATCAAAACTTTTATAGTAGATCTCCTAAAACTTGGTTTAGTAAACATTGTAAAATAAAGCGAGATGTAATAGTGACAATAGCTAGAAGCAGGACAGGGCATCACAGTCTCAACGAATCATTGTACAAAATTAAAGTGGTAGATAGCCCTCAGTGTCAGTGTGGACATCCCACTCAAGATCTTAACCACATTGTCTGGCAATGTGATGCCTATGACCAGGAGAGAGAAGTGTTATTGAATAAGTTGGGGAAATGCAGGTTATACCCTCCTTTTACGATTAATTCGTTCCTGGCAAAACCAAATATTTCAGTTATGAAAATTGTACATGAATTTCTCCAAAAATGTAACCTAAATGTCTAGTGTATAGTGTAACAAAAATGTAATTCTGTATCATTAATAATGTAACTATTTATGCCTGTCGTTAAAAAAAAATGTATGTATACTTTTGTAAACCATTGTAAAGCAGAATAGCCTTCCATTCAGAGAAGAGCTCAATTGCTTCCAAATAAAGAAAAAAAAAATACTGAAATGTCATTTTGACATGTCATATTGATTTCCGTAGTAACGCACGTATATATTAATAATTTAGTTGCTAGGACCCCCCAGCAACCAATAATGGTGTCGAAATAACTTTTCATACAAAACAGAATTAACTGAAAATGAATTAAATTCTACTTAAAGATGGCTAAGTATTAAAAAAATGCATTGGTATCGTGTTCTGATATATTCTAAAAGTTTCAAATGTCTAGCTAGTCGGGAAGTTAGTTAAAAATCGATTGCAAGAAAGTACCGGACAAATAAGAATACGAGCTAAGAAAAACGTTGTAATAAAATGAGGTGAAGTATGTATATCCATGAATAGAAATAGTTATTTGAATTTAGAATTGTAGTAATTTGCAATTTTTCAGGTAAGCAAACATCATAATATTTGCAGACGTGCTGAACAAGTACAAAAATATTGATGACTTACACGTATCCTTTGGTACACAAATGCCATTGGTTCTGACATATCCTGGGAGACATACGCATTTTGGAATACATTTTCGTCGGTTTGCAGGTGGTGGTAGGCAAATTGGCAAAATTCCTCCGATAACAGTCTCACAAGTTTTATCAAATGAACAATAGTCAGGGCAAGAATTGTATATCTCATTTGCGCCGCATGGTTTAGGAGCTGCAGAGTGAATAACACGTCATATTAAACAACTTGTTATTAAGGCGTTCGATAAGAGAGTAATCAGTAGTGGTACTAGAGACATATAGTGATCAAATACAAAACACGAATTCAATTTAATGAAAGTTGACATATACAAGTATAATTTAAAACACATTGATGTTTCTAAAAAATATAAGTTTATTTTAGATTAAATTATTTATTAAAATCGTGCTTATGTATTAAAAACTAAGCCGAAGCTTGATTTGCAAGATGAGACCTTGCAAACCAAGCTTTGTCAACATATTTACATGTTATAATGATATATAGTTCAGTGGAAAACGCATTTACTTCATGGTTGTACAATTCCAATGCTCGTGCAAATTTTGCATATATATCTCCGAAGACCGTCTCAATATAATATCTAGTTTTGTCTCATTTTTTTGACAAAACCTAAAATTCCGATGAGAGTTTTATAGAAACTTATTTTAGTGTTCTCGATGAGGTTCGATATTGTAATCAGGGACGAATTTAACTACCCAGAAGGTCTATTTAGAGTACTGATTCTATAATATTGAGCATAATGGTACCTAAAAATTTACCTATTCAAAAAATCGCATTTCATAATTAATATAGATACGTACATACATCTGATAATTTAATCTAATAATTGATTCCTCTCTCTTCTCCGATTATACGACTAATGTATATCAGACTGTCTTAAATATGGTTTCAAAATACACTGTTTGGATTTTTCATTCACGTTTATCTTTTGAGTCGTAATCGAAATTATTTAAAAATCCTATGAAAGACATGCATCTTTGTTTTGAGTGAGAATAATAATTTTTTAGCCAATAATAAATCACCAAGTGATTTTTTACTGCGTTTATTCTATACAATAAAGAGTTCGTTTATATTGTAAAAACAGCAATTTTCAAAGTTTTCAACGACTGTTGCCAAGCATGTCGCTAAGTTTGCTTAATATTTTGTGATTTTTGCCTCCAATGCGCACACTGAGTGGCAGTGAATTCGATACTGCCTGTAACCTTTAGTATAATGTTTGGATTAGTTAATAATGCAGAAATACTTACGGCAATCCTTTTGAAGGATACATTTTCCGCCAGGTCCTATGATATATCCGGTTTTGCAAGGACAACCCTTCAATGGACACTTCTTTAGGCATGGGATAGATTCATAGTTCTCCAAATTATCGCAGGAAAGTGGACAAGGATTAGGACAATCAGTTACTTGTGCATTTGGATCTTTACAACCTATAATTAGATTTTATAATTATTTAATCAACATGTTATTAAAATGTTAGATTATTTTTCTACGAGATAAAAATCTTTAGGATAGCTTAAATGTGATTTAATAAAAAAAGGTTTGGCTTACAGTTTTCGGGCAGTACACATACGCCTATGTAGTTCCTGATGTATCCTGGAGCACAATCGCAACGAGGCACACACGGGTACTTATCAACGACAGAGCAATTACTTGATAGTCCGTTGAGATACTCATCACATGTCTTTTGAGGTGGGCAGGGTTTTGGACATTTATTTGGAACTTCGTTTACAGTACAATTCAATGGTGGTGCTAGAAATAAAGCAAAGATCAGAAATGGCATTCCAATAAAAATGTAATAATAAAAATAATTACTTAAATACAAAAATCAACTTACGACAGTCCTTGATAGGAATGCATACTCCTTCATTTCTTATGAAACCAAATTTACAGAAGCAACCTTTAACGCAAACATCTCTGCAAGTAGGATTTTTGTTATTGCATTCAGCTTGACACCATGTACCGCATGACTTATATTCTTCGTTAGGGTTATCACAACGTGCTAAAAAAACATTTCAAAATGATAAATTGTAAATAATAAATTTATCTAAGCCCTTTATGGAAAGTATACGTAAAGCCTAGCGTAGATATTATAATCTTTTGTTACTGCGATAGGTCGTAAAAGGTATGGGTATAGTGTAGGTCACAACACTATGCCGACATAATTAATGCGCGTTATGTATTGTAATACCGAATGAAAATATCAATACCGGTTTTTCGGTTTTACATTTTTCATGCTGGTATTTGTTAAAAATATATCAACACAATTATTTCACAGCGCTCTGTTTTTTCTTAGTACCGTGAACTTTCCCCCAAGAAATGAATATAAATTTTGTCCGGGATCCGTAGTCGACAGAGATCATTTTATCTCTTGTCAAATTTTGTCCAAATCCAAAGTAGAGAGCTTTCTATAAGCTTTTCTATTATTTGACAATGCACATTATATACAAACAGTATAAGAAACCATATGTAGATAAGGTTGTGTTGTTTTGACCGACTCATATATCCGACGTTTGTGAATATTTTTAAAGACGCATTAGTCATTAATTGTATCATACAAAAATATTGACCGCAGTCACTTACTAAAAATCGGTCATTTTTTTAATAGTATTATATTATCTCCGTCTCTAAGGAGAGTAGAAAATTCATACAGAATTGAATAGATATGTATTTTATTAAGTTCATTTTTTAATGGAATTTTAATAGCTTCGTTAAGCCCACCTAACGGAGCTTATTTATTTATTTATTCTTGTTTACAAGGCCCAATTACAGTAGTGTAGTAGAAGTAAAACAGTAAATTACCTATTATCAGTAATGAAACAAACACAAAAACACTCAGACATTATAAAATCATATATAAACCTCATGAGATGACCCTAGATTACCTCAATGAGAATCGAACCTGGAACCCTCGATACGAAAAGCCAGTGCCTTACATATTGGACTACGAAGGTATTATATTGAATTTAAAATAACTCTAGAGCTAGGTAGAGAACAACAACTTCAACTTGAGATGCAGTACTTTGTAGAATTAATAGCTCGTAATACATCGGCAATACTCTATATTCAAATTTTATTAACATCATATTATAATGAGCGATAAACTTGCTTCAAAATTTTGGCTACTAGACGCTACCTTAGTATTGGTTTGTGACACAGACCACTTTTATCAAAAAAAACTTTTTTACGTAAAACGATCATTGAGTATTATTATGTTACATATCCAGTGACAAAAGACCGAAAAATATTGAAATAAACTAGTTTTAAGTATATTTTTGTTCCAAATCCATAAAAATATTACAAAAGATTGCATTGGTTTGTTCCATATCCGGATATAGAACAAACCAATAGTATTAATTCGCTACGCTATATTATAAGTTGTATTGGTTTGTTCCATATCCTTTTCGACCAATGGCATTGCGCATTTTATCTGGAAGAATGTGGACAAAGAACAAAACAATACGTAATTTAGTCAGTTTATTTAGTCTAACTACATTTAGTCACGTCATGCATAACGTTTGACTGGCTTTAATTTGTTTGTGATTCGTCTTGTATTATTATAAATATATGTTTTAAAGTAAATAATGGATTTTTCTCCATCTCCCCGTAGAATTTCTGATAACATTTGATTTGGAAAATGTTTTTTTCTCTTCCAAAGGCAAACGTATAATTTTTTTTTAAAGTCTAAACTACAGTTATTCAAATATAAATAAAACTGTATACGATTGTATTTGGAACGAATTCCTGAATGGCAGATCTGGAAATATTTTGTAAATACTGACGCAGATCATTCGTGACATTCCAACCATAAATCATATAGGTACATAATAATTTTGTGGCTGGATAAAAATGTGTAGGTACCTACCTCTAAATAAAAATTCCGTTATGTCAACTGCTCTCCTTGATATAGGTATTTTCAAATATTAACGTAAATGAACAAAAGTTTTCTGAATCTGGGCATGGAACATTACAAGAGGTAGATACTGCTCATAGCATAATTGAACGTTTCCTTAGAAATTGGGAGGTTTATTCTCCATTTTCATTGGTTCTGTAGGTACTAAGGTATATTGAAAATTTCATCGAAAAAAAATGTTTACAGATGTTAGAGGCTGATTTTTTCGACTACCTCCCAAGCCATTGCAGCCTCTTAAAGTGCGGCCACACCGAAAACAAGTCGCGCGACAACTCGTTAAATTTTACGATAAGCATGATAATTATCGTAAAATTTCTTAAGCAATTATGATAATTATCGTAAAATTTAACAAGTTGTCGGTGTGGCCCTGGCATTATGCTTTTACCAATATTCAATTCACAAAATTAAAGCATTTAAAATACGAAAAACAATCTCTTCTGTCAAATGTGAAATGGAAGATGGATTTCAATGATGACTTCATTGAAATAAATTTGATTTGTCATAATATAATTATCCCTCCCAGTAGCTCTAGAAAAAAATGGGTTCCACTTCCTATACAAAATAGTAGTTGCAATATTTTACTCAAATTCCTATTTAAAAAAAATATGTTCCAACAGGAAACAAGAAAGTCGTTGACATTAAGTCACAGAATGATAAGGATTTCTTCAAAGCATTATTTGCATTATATGCAATAAAAATTAAATAATTTTTTTATTCTGGAAACGTTCAATTGCCTTATTTCCCTTTATATTTCTTATTTTTTCGATGATATTGTATTATAATTTACATTATGTCCTTTTTCAATCATTTACCAAGATTAAGTATTTTAATATTCTTATTGTAACAATTTTTCTTATCGCAATTAATGATAAATATAATGACCTATAATGTGTCTATTATTATTGCCGAAAACACAGTAACAATGAAATATTACGCGCGTTGTAACACAAAAATAGGAAAAAATATCATCTTGGTTTGTTCCATATCCATAATTTGTTCCATATCCACAAAAACGAAAAAAATTTTGCATTTTGTGGACATGGAACATAACAAAAACGTAAAATAAAGCATAACGGTGTATAAGTGCCATGTAAAATCACTATTTATAAGATATATAGATAAATATAATAATATCCCAACAGAAAGTTTGTTTCTAAACCAAGCGCAATCGTAGTAATAAGCATGTGTACATGTAGTGCTCGTTTCCCGCTGATTATTGAAGTTATTTGAATTGGTCTGTGTCACAAACCAATAGTAGGCTAGCGTAGAGTTATTTACTAAATGCCGAATTCGCATAGAAAAATATACATTCTGTATGTATAATAAAAGTAACAGAATATTACGATACTATCTACTTTCATATATTATGAGATCATGATACATGCTAAATAATTTTAGCTTTAAACTTCAATCCAAATTTATCCATGGTAAATCATTTTCCAAACAATTTTATTACTTACGACAATCTTTTACTGGTGTACATTTTCCATTTTCGTTCTTTACGTAACCACTTTTGCATTGGCACCCAACCGATTTGCATGACAAGCCACATGGCAAGAATTTTGGAGACTCGCAAGTTCCTCCTGGACACGGGTTTGGACAAGATACAACTTCAGCATTAGGGTCAGGGCAATCTGGATAAACAACAAAATACATAACATGAATATTTTACACTCTTACACTATTAACCTACTTCAATTATATTATTTATTATTCATGTTTCCTCTCGAAAAATAGGCGATCATTAAACTTATTTAATAATCAATCTATCAATATATGGTGAGAGAAGAAATTAACTATAATGGTTTATGGACACCGTTTACAGTAATTCGTACGATAAAACAAAAATCAATTAAGGCCATGCATTAGTTGAGGCACGGTCTAAAAAGATCGTCGCTAGGCGATGCGCGGATTGCGGGTGAAAATGACGCCTGTCAAACAAAATATTAATTGTCATATAAATCCAACATACGTCCATTTTATGTTCTGTTTATTGTTCTATTAGTAACAATAATAATATATTCATTGACATGTTTTCTTTTTAAAGTAAATGGGTAACGTTTTTAGTCATCTTTACACGATTTTAGAATTAATTGACCCGTCGCCATCACGCAGCAAAGTGACGTGTTCCCGGGTCAACATTCTCTCAGTGAATGGCAGCGAGTCCGAAATTTCGTCGCGCGTACATTTGAAAATTATTTGGCGTTTCACTGATGCGTCACCTTAAGCGAAAGGAATTTTCATCGTTTAAAACTTAAAATAAGCAGTAATTTGAGATACATAATTAATTTCAATATAATCATGTTCCACTTTGATTATGTTAAAAATTTTGGTAATAATTCTAATTGAATATATTATTATGATTCAATTCAATTTAATTCAATTTATTTATTTTAAATTTATTGTGGACATTACAAATTATAAGTTTAAGACGTTCATAACATGACATTTAGAAACAAAAGTATACTCAGTGACTGTTTATTTACTCCAGTACCAATTTGATATGATGTTATTTATTTGAAATACAATTTTAATTATTACAGACTGAATAAATTAAATTCGTACACACCCGTAAGTACTTGTCGAAATTATTGTCAAATAATATATTTTAACATATATTTTTAAATTGTCTAATTTATTTTGGATAAACTAAAATAAATGCTAGGTACATATTTAAGCGGTTTTGTCTACACGAGGTCTATAATACATGATGCCTACAAAAGCTCCTGTTGATTTGGGTGGTTCAAATTACCTCCTTTACCGTTGAGCAGCAAATTGAACTATTCAGCGTTTATATGGACTGATAAAACTTATTCCAGATTTAACTTAAAGTCTTCAGAGGTTCCCAATAGCATGCCTCTTGGATCATATTTAAGTAAGTACGACCGCGGCAAAATTTTTTAAATAAAAAGAAAAGATTTGTTTATATATATTATATAAATCTAATTTTGTATTAAATACCTAATTATATCTGTTTAAATGAAGCAAACATATGCATATTTCTGTACACATATTTGATAATAATATGTTAAGTCCTAAATTAATTTTATCATCGGTTAGTAAAATAAACCAAATTTCATCCTTAATATGAAAAAAGAGGTTTCATAGAATTACATCATATTTTTTTGTTAATTCTGATAAAAAAACATAAAACTTTATAATTAGTTTTTATTTAATACAATGAAAGGGAGGCCTATAGCGCATTTTTTATACCTACAAGAAGTATGAAATTATTCTAAAAAAACAGTTTTTTCTCGGTTACAATGGTTGATGCCCGTGTGTACATTGTTTCCATTATCTAAAATTATGAAAGTTTCATGGATAAAATATATGCACGTCACTATTTTTTTGATCGTTACTGTGCCAATGATCAAACGTCTTTTGATAACCGCTACGTAAAATTTCCAACTATTTATTAATATATGATATCAATGTTCAAGTCGTTTGGCGAGTGGATATCCAGGGAACCAATTCCACAAAGGCAATCAAGAGCCACTAAATAGCTACAGAGCAACCTTAAATGCAGCTGGATTGAAAATTGTATGATTTCCAATAAAAATACATGACCACAAAAGTTATTAATCGAGAGAAAAAGAAGAAGCAAGACGAGGACATCGAAAATGAGCTGAAGAAAAAGACGGTGACGATATAGGCGACAGTAAAAAATTGTTTACTTACCACATTTGTTAACACTGACGCAGATATTATTATTGTTTCTGTAAAAGCCTTCATCACAGTCGCACCCCTTAACGCAAATTCCCTTCACTGCGCATGGTGGTTGTGCTGCTTCACTAGTAACAGAGCTGCATTTCGCAGGGCAAGGGTTGACGCATTTGACGCTCACTTCATTGGGACCAACGCATATAGCAGCTAAATATAATTTGAACGAGGTTAATATTATAAATTTAACTTGTTTTTAACATATGACCATATTAATATATTCAGTTATTAACTCTCAACATGTAATTTCAATATTTTAAAAAAATCAAGCTATGAAAGTAAATAATAATACCTACATAAAAAAAATATACTAAATTCTACAGTTCGTTTCATCGGTCAATAGCTATTTCGATTGTCTTATTGTCAAGCCTATACTTATAAACGATCTTTTTCTGGTTCAGAAATCTGGAATAATTATTTAAAAAATTAAATTAACTGCATAACATTTTATTTTTAGGTGGTGTCCTTTTGTCATATCATGGCTACCTTTTATTATTGTTTTATGTACTTACTGTAAAGAACGAAAATGGGGGTCAGAGTTTCGATATGTTCTTGAAAGAGCGCAAATAGTGAGCACACGTAGATATTATTCCAATCGATTGTTGTAAAAAACGACAGGAAAAATGTGGTAGACTATAAATTTCAAGTATACAGTTTTATTTTTCTGGTGAGTGGTATTGTTATTTTGTGGCTTGTGTTCTCTAGCTCAAACATTTCCGCAGTCACGATATAAGTTAAATAAATTACCATTTTGGACTCGATGTTGAATAAAAACAAATACGTATTCAATTCTCAATGCTTCATTATGTAGAGTAGACCCTTAGTAAGTATCGACTGTTATATTTGAAAATACCCATGTGAAACATACAATAAACTGTATTACCTATATATTCATATAACATATTTGTTTTTTTTATACGGTAGGTACTCGTACCTATATTATTACATATTATAATCCTAATAGCTTAAAAAGTATCATCGGAAAAATAAGAGAAGCCATTATCGGTTCCAATAAAATATCAAATTACTTACGGCAGTCCTCCAACGCTATACATTTTCCGGTTGAGTCTTTCACGTAGCCTTTCTTGCATTGACACCCGTTAGGTTTGCAAGGAATGTTGCAAGGTGCAAACCTTGGAGAGGCACAAGTTCCACCTGAACAAGGATTCGGACACGAAACCACTTCAGCATTCTTATCTTGGCAAGCTGAAAACATTTTTAAATACACTTTAATGATATTTTATGTTTATCTAGAATTACTGAATATTTTTATATTAGAGTTATCTCAGATACTGTATCATCATCGACGCTGCAACTCAATGTATATTTAGGACGAGTTTAAGAAATGTCTCCAATCCCCTCTATCTGTCACAAGCTCTAACCATTTAATCAGCCTCCTGGATGTTTTATTATTTTCTACACGATCAAACCACCACAGTCTAGGTCTATATTGCCACTTGAGTGTTTTCTTTCCCCTACTTTTTCTTTTAACTGGAACCTTGTAAGGTCTAAGAGGCAGATTAGACCTGGTTAATTATATTTCTATAGTATGCTCTTTCCCATGTGTAATATAGTTAAGTATTAAGATTTTAAATAAACATTTACCTTCGCTTTTCAAATAAGTACTTTGAAGGGTACAGATTTAAACAGTTACAGAAAAACTTCCTTCGGAATATTGTCCTTATGGGTCCAACAAATAAAAAAATCATCCTTTAACTGAATGTTCAGTCATAAGTTATGATCTTATTAGGATCATTTGATAACATCAAAGATGTTCACCCAGGCCGATCTAATGTGTAACTGTACCAAGGAAGTTTTCTTTCCCAGTGTAATTTTCCACTAACTTTTTGACTAATGTTTTGAGGAGTGATACGTGACTACTCCTCCAAATAAATAGATGAATTCGTTGACACTCTCAAATATCTCAACATATTACATTTTAAACATTGCAGATAATTATAATAGTGTGTCTTTATCCACAATACAGACCAAAATATTTTAAGTTGATTTACGATCATACATATATTTTATTTTATATAGTTTAAATTTGGGCAAAAGTTAACTTACTGCACTGATTTACGAGAACACACTCATCGTCTATGTTGATATAGTAACCAGTAGCACAGTTACAGCCTTTTTTGCAGGTTTTCTTTACTGGACAAATTGGACGAGGTCCAAAACCTGTAACGTTACTGCATAGATCTGGACAAAGGTTCAAACATGGCGCACTCACTCTATTTGCACCGGTACAAATGACAGCTGAAAATAATCATTATATTTTCGTGTCAGTTAGAAATATTTAAACAAAACACACAAAAATACCCGTACATCAGTTCAACCACCTAATTATGCGTCAATAAGAGTTACAAATATTTTTTTGGTATGCTTAATTAATATGGTAAGATGAAATCAATAAACTTCTTATTTAAAAATTCTCTACTGTAATCCCTTTCAAACATTACATACTGTCACCAGACGAAAAAACCCCTGGCCCGCAGTTTCAAATCACAAATCCACAACCTAATCAAACGCCTTCGAATTAGGGTTCACCACCCCTGATTTACGAAATAACATCATCACGGCACATTTCAACAGCGGCAAAAAGGGCGAGTACCTAAGCCCAGCTACTAGGAAATGGTAACTTGCCGAGAGACAAACAAAAATTTACCGTAATTTTGTTTCATCCCTTTGCCCCTCCCTCCTGTCTCATCACCCATAGATCCGTCGTAGATAATTGCTGGCAGTACAAATTCTCCCGGGAGAGTGGTAGGTGTCTAGGACCACGCGCTCAGCGTGGTCTGGCCGGGCCCCCTCAACGCGAAGTGCAAAGCTACGCTTGCCCCAATATGATAAATTAGTGAATCTCTTTCCCCGTTATTGTGTTAATAATAATCCCTATAACCACCTCAAAACCACGCGTCGCGTCCTCGATAAAACGTTCGCGCCAGTTTGGCTAATGTGTTCAAACACGTGTTCCCATATAATGACTGTGCGATAGCTAAATCTAAGACTCCTGTGCAAGTGTAATTAATGATGTAATCCAACCAATGTCTGAAAATTTAATGTAATTAAACGTCCCTGCGCAGGGAAATTGTCAAATCAAAGACGTGTTTTATCTTGAATTATATGTCCTGGTGTCCACACAACCCTCAATCAAGGTGATACTCGTGAAGAATGCTGCCAGCGTACATGTGAGTTCTCCACCTATTCTTCTCGGTATCAATACACACATAATGTATTAATGGGAATATTGAAACTATTTAATAATGACTAAATTAACATCAAAATATAGCTAATTCATTTTTTTATTAGTATTTATCCTGAGATTACTTACGACAGTCATATTCGGGAATACATTTCCCTGCAGAATTTTTTACGTATCCTGGTTTACATTGGCAACCATGCGTTTTACATAGAGATTTGCAAGGCGAAAAGCTTGGTGAAATACAAGTTCCGCCAGGACAAGGATTAGGGCATGGAACCACCTGAGCGTTGGGGTCAGGGCAAACTAAAATAATAATAAAAAACAGTATTAATAAATTATGTTTAATGTAATTAGGTATAGATACCTAAAACAGTTATGTAATATTTTCAAAAAGCAATATTCGTTTAATTTTTAATCTACACTAATTAATCTAATATGCGTGTCTGCATATTTGTCCGTTTCCAGTAGTCCGTTTATAACTCAAAAACTACTTAACTAATATTAATAAAACTTTCACAACTTATAAACTTCATTATTTCTTGGTGCATATATTATATTGTCTACCAAATTCGGAGTCCCCATATAACATTCTTTCAAAAACTTCTAAAAATGCTGTCAATCTTAAATTGCTGTATATTACTCATGGTTAGTTTCTTATTAGAAATTAAAACAAAAAAATTAGACATTGTCAATTTACTTTTCGAGATAATTAACTTTGAATATTTATTATTCGCTATATTAAAATAAACTCTCGATTTTCGATATCTCAACTTTAATTCGTTGTAAATAAAGAATATTAAGAAGATGTGTTCACTTACGGCATTCTTCCGGTTTGACACACTGGTTTTTGCTATTTTTAACATATCCAGTAGAGCAATCACATCCTTTCGTGCAAGGAGTTTTTTGTGGACATGTTGGCAAGTTATCCTGATCAGTGATATAGCTGCAGAGTTGTGGACACGTGTTCACACACGGTACACTTATTTCGTTCGGACCAGTACATATTGCAGCTAAAAAAATAAGATATTCATTCACCTGTCGTAGTATATTCTTGGGTTTTCACCGTGTCTCCTTCTTCCTTCTTTACTCGACGTTTCGGGCTCGTTGCAGAGGCCATTATCAAGAGATATGTTTTATGATGAAATGTAGTGTAGGTAAGAGAATGTAAACGTTGCTCTAAGAATGTCAAAATGAATCCGATTATCTAAGAGCAAACGTTGCTCAGAGTAATCTGTCAATCATTACGACCGGGGATACTGGCTCGAATATTAGATTTTGCTGATAATTCCGGAAGCCATGACGTTTTTAACCGTAATCCATCATCCCTATTGATATTTTCAGGGTTTCTGTGGATTTCAATGGCCTCCTTTACCAATCGTGCGAAATATCCTTTATTCCGACCCAATATTATTACACAGTCTTCGTAATATCTTCGTATACATAAAAACTAAATAGACAGAGTAGGCAATAATGCAGAATATATTAAATTCTCGAAAAAATAATATTTCCCACTGTTTAACGGTGCTTTTGGTATGCAGTTTGGGTGACAACCAAAATATTGATGATCCAAAGCTGACTAAAAAAGTTTTTTATTTTTTCGAAGTTAGTATAAATTTTTTCATTAGACATCGGCGAAACCGTTAAACAGTAAGTAAAAAAATACGTCAAAAACTTATATTTTTATATTTTATCACTAATAAATGTAGTCTGGGGTGGGTGAGTCATTGTGAAACTGTTCCAAATAATACGCTACAAAAAAGCGACATACAAGCTAAATCCTGTCATATTATAAATGCGATTTGAAAAGCATATACATACGTAACGATTAATATATAAGATATTATTTACTCAGAATCACTTACGACAGTCGCTAATAAGAATGCACACTCCATTTTGTCTAATAAATCCTTGTTTGCAGTAGCATCCAGCTTCGCAATTCTTTTCACATATGGGTGTTCTGTTGTCACATGTAGCTTGGCATTTTGTACCACACACTTTGAATTCTTCATTTGCATTGCATTTGGCTGTAAATCAATTGATATTATGTTAAAGTTTCATGATTGCATAAGACCTTTTTATTTCAAATATTTCAATATTATTTATTTGTATAACAATAATTAATTTATAAAAATGGTTTTCTTACTGTTATCGTCCAGCAATCACTGTCCAAAAGCAGATGGATTTTTACAAAGCAAAAAGCATTTACAAATTTCTTTTGCGTATTTGCGTAGTAAAAATGTATGTACAGTAAAAAAATGCTAAGGCATGTACCTGAAAACTCGTCAATTATATATTATATTAGTTATAAATTATTTGGTGTTAGTATTTTTGTGTACATGTTTCACAAACTTACTAATATAATTGTTGTTTATACTTAAATCATAAAATCATTTTCAAATGAAATGGTCTTTTCACAGTAAGCGTTTTCCCACTGAAAAACTTTCTTTATTCTAGAGCAGTGGCTCTCAACCTTTTTGAAGTCACGGTGCACTTTTGATAATAAGCAAAAATTGCGGTGGACCAAAATCAAACGGTCAGAAAACAAAGAAAAATATGCGGACATAACTTTTATTACAAATTAAACAGATTACATAACAGTCAAAGAAAAAAAAATATATATGGATACATTACGGAAAAAACTATAACTAAAATTACCCTTAACAAAATGACATTTATTTGATGTGATAATCAATTTATGTGATACCTGAGCTTGTCAGATTTTGCAGATTTCAGAAATGTTAGGTCGAATATTAAATTTGATACCCTCAATTTCTTCGTCTTAATTCGTAAGTCTTTCTCGTTTTTTAGTTTTTATATTAGTTATTGTTGAGAAATCAAAAATTCCTCTATAGCAATTTTTAGAGTAGACAAGGTGATCAAATCTTCTTTTTCTTGGTATGAAAATTCACAATTCGATGTATGAATCGTAGCAAATGGATTTCGTATCCACGCATAATTTCTATAGGTATTTAATGAAGGAAAGTAATATGCAATATTTTCTTCCAATAATGTTTAATGTTCTGTTATAGCGGAAATAATTCCCTCGGCAATTTTTTCGTGGAGTGAAGATTTTTCTGTTTTATCACTTTTTTCGCGGTGCACTTACAACAAGCTAGCGGTGCACTGGTTAAGAACCACTATTCTAGAGACATTGTTGATTAACCATTATAAGAAATTCTAAATTAATTTATAAAAAACATTCATATGTCAAATGATAAAGCCGTTGTTAGAGTTTACGAGAGTACTCTCGTTGGGCCCACTCCACGCTCACTCCAGATTCTAGACTAGCTAGAAGGACACTTAATAGTATAACATCTGCATGACGATAATGTATTCGCCTATGGACCCAGTCTACATTATAAGATTTCTCAAAGTTCCACGGAAAGTTTGTAAGAGGTCACAGGGAAAAACAGTGACATTTGAGGGGTCCTCGGGTCTTGGTGACTCAAAGGTTGGCGAAATTTAAATGTGGTCACTATCCTCAGCCACGAGTGCACGACCAGGAAGAGACTATGTATTCAAATCAAAATATCTCAAAGTTAAATGACACTGACGATTATACTTGTCGTTTGAATATTGAGAGTCATACGATATTTTTTTTTCGACAACGTGAGAGATCATATTTCCAATTATTGACAGTGAGTAAAAATATTCAAAATTTTGTCATCATGTGACCAAACTATGAATGTTATAGAACAATAAATGAGTAATCTGTGGGAATTAATTGAAAAAATCGTGCATTGAGAGGGTAAAAATCAAAAATTGAATTAATAAAGTGGTTTTCGGAGTGTATAAAGCAGATTAAAAAAACATGTACGCGTAATAAATCTATTTAATAAAATTTTAAATTGTGTCTTAATTTTACTATAAGACAAAACTTTAAAATTATTTATTTTGACAAATAATTTTGAATTGAAATTGCACTTAACGCATTACATTCCCAATTGCACAAATTCATCGATTTCAATGTTTGATCCCGTTCCTCATTTATAACATAAAATCGCTGTGTATTAAAAGCATATAAGAAACACACAAAAAAATATTAGATAATAAAGTATTTAATACTCACGGCAATCTTTCGGGCTAATGCATTTATCAAAAGGACCTCTTACGAATCCTTTTTTGCATTTACAGCCATTGAATATGCAAGATACTTGACAACTGGGTGCTGGACTTAATAAACATGTTGTATCGCATGACATTGGGCATGGTGAAACTTCAGCATTAACATCATTGCAACCTATAAAATAATCGTCGTCATCCAATTTCGATAATATAGCTTTCCACAATCAACTTCAAATATTCGTACTCTCCAACTCCACTCCCACTAGATTCCCTTAAACTTTATAAGTTCATCGATTCAACCGGTGCTATTCCCCATGGTTACCACTGTTTGCAGTTCTGCAGGGCTATCCATTCGCTGAGCGATATGAGTCTTGTAATTTTACCGGCCTGTGGCGACCTCTATCACAAAGCGTGCTCATGTCTATCTCCTGTCTGGCCTTTTTGTTATCTTTTTACGTTATGCTCAACATGCACCTTTCTACGCTACGTTACGTTACAATACTGTTGCTTTTTAGATGTGTCTTATACTAAAGATCCATGTTTCAGTAGATAAAATCATATGTATCGATGGGTAAGTGTATGTCCAGTTTTTATTGAATAAATCAAAGCCAAAATGAACATACTATGACATTTTTTGAATGAGACAATATTCTTAACCCTAGACTCTCATTTGCATAAACAATATTTTGTATGTTATAAAAGTATGCTGCAAACTAACGTTTTTCGTATAATAACTTAATTAAGGTAATAACTGGACATACAATATCTGTACAAAGCACATTGATAAAAAATTTAATACCACTACAATGGTTTTGAAATAAATTATCTTTGTTTAATTATATTTTAATTGAGTAATTTACGTTGACAGCTATAAACAAATTTTCAGAACGGTCCCAATCTCAGACTATGGTGATTGAACGAGAGAGTATAATACTCGTACTATAATAAATATAAAAATTTGAATATCTGTTTCTCCTTTATCCTAATTATGTAAGTAAATGTGTATTAATAATTTTTTTTATGGTAATAATTTCCATTTTTTTTTAATTCTACGTTCATTGTTATTTATTATACATATAAATATATATTCAATCAAAGTAGAATTTATTTAAAATTCATCATAATGGAGTTCCAGTGCGTAAACGCCAGTTCAATTCATTTTTAAAGCTAAAAGTGAAAACATGAGATGATCACCAAAAATAATTACACAATATAAATTAAACTTACACGTGTCTTTTGGTACACAAATACCATTGGTTCTCACGTAGCTTTCGAGGCATATGCACTTTGGAATACATTTGCGAAGATTCGGGGGTGGAGCAGCACACACCGGCAGAATTCCTCCAAGAACCGTTGTGCAAGTTGGGTCAAATGAACAAAATCCAGGACAAGGATTGTACTTCTCATTTATGCCACAAGGTTTAAGAGCTATGAGATTAATTTAAACAAAAACAATATTAATACCGTAAAGAATTACTTTTTCTTATAAATATTATGAAACTGTAAAATTTAATAAATTGTACTGTCATGTCAATAAATTTATTCACTGAAATTACATTATCTTATAATATTATAAGATTCAATTTCACGATTTAAGCAAAAGGAATAACTTCTCATCGATCAGAATATTATGTCTTATTGCATTTTCACATTAAAGGGAATATATTCTATAACATATTTTCAGTATGTATTTTCAACGTTTTTTTTTTATTAAAATAGATAAACCATTGAATCTAATTAGTTTCAGATATAAGACAATTAAAATTACACATTTGAATATATTTTATTAACACAAACATAACACTCACGGCACTCTGTTTGGAGTATACATTTTCCATTTGGACCGATGACATATCCGTTTTTGCAAGAACATTTTTTGAAAAGACACTTCTTGGCGCAGGCGAGAGATTCATAGTTTTCCAAATTATCACAGGAGAGTGGACAAGTATCAGTACAATTGGTGACTTCCGCATTTGGATCCTCGCAACCTGAAAGAAGGTTTTTATCAAATAAACAAATCATAGTTTATCAGTACAAATAATGCTTCTAACACCTATTCTGTTATCTAAATAATTAGAAATCTGTATTTCACTCGTGGATTATTAACGTTTCGATAATTTATTATATATTATATTATTTTATAGTATATATTATTTTTATATGTGGAGTATACTTAAGTGGAGGGTACTTAATATTAATAAAAAATCCAATCAGGTAAATAAGTTCTTCACATATCTATGATTATATATAACAAAAATACACAATTTTTATTGTAAAGAGCAGGGAACATCAAACTTTTAGAATTGTTGCTTGAACAGGATCAAAAGTAAACATACATTATTCAATAATACTCGTATATACCATATTATATGAATATTTAAAAATATAATTTTCACAAATATACGCCACAATAATTAACAATGAATATTTAGTTGATTTACTAAACTCTGTGTGAAGTTCCGAGTAGTCTCACGTAATTCTACTTGCAGCGTACTCAACGTATCACTCGTCTTTATTCTTATATTAAGAAGTTAATATTACTAATATTTTCAAAACTTCCGCTGGCTGGGAAAGGATATTCGCGGGTTATTTTTCGGGGACCACTGGTATAGTGTATAGTTTCTAAATCGTAGTATAACGTCTTCTCGCAAACACACATTTGCAAAGTTTACCGTTGCCTCTACACGAATGCACGTGTACAAACATTTTTTGAAACTCAAAGGATGTCCACAACCAAAAATTGGTATTAAATTAAATATACTTTGAGTCGTTGACATTGACATATAGTAGTTGACATTGATTTGAGTAGATGACAAAGTTGACAAAATTTGTGTACAGTGCACTCGAGACTACTCGTCGTTATCTAAGGATTTTTTACATAAATCTTCGTAAACTAATTTTATAAATTGCTCATTTTTGTGGGAGATGTATGAAGATCTATTCTAGGTTTTAGGGGAGTCCATCCACAATACGTAGCATTTTCTCGTTTAAGTTCTGCTGCCGCATACCCAGTCTAGCATAGTAGGGGAGGGGGGGTGTTTCTTTCTTTATTGTAATTTATAGTATTGATTTGACAGTAAATAGCATGATAGTACTTTTCACTTACAGTTTCCAGGAAGCACACATACGCCTTTGTTGTTTTTGATAAATCCAGGAGCACAATCGCAACGAGGCACACATGGATACTTATCAACAGGAGCACAGTCAACTTTTAAGCCATTCAGATACTGGTCGCACGTCTTCTGAGGTGGACAGGGTTTTGGACATTTATTAGGAACTTCATTTGCAGTGCAGTTTAATGGTGGTGCTGGAATAGGAATTTTCGTATAACATTACAGCAATACTATATGAGTTTGGACTATAACTAGTGGGAGTTTTATGAATTTATTATATTACAACACTTTATTTTCAGTATCATTGATATTCTGTGGGGGTGAGATATAATTTTGTTTATAGCCGTCATCTTTAAGGCGAATTCTCTACCTTCCAGAGAAACCTAGCGGAAATAATTACAAGATAAAAAGAACTTTTTATATACCACGTTTTTAAATTTTTTGTTGAATCATATAAACTTGACAATTCTATGTATTAATAAAAACTTTTTATTGTACTTGATAGAAATACTGAATAAAGATAGAATACTGAAATGTCATTTTGACATTTCATATTGATTTCCATAGTAACGCACGTATATATTAATAATTTTGTTGCTAGGGCCCCCTTAGCAACCAACAATAATAACTTTCATTACAAAACGGAATTAACTAAAAATGAATTCAATTCTGCTTAAAAATGGCTAAAAGTATTAAAAGAATGCATTGTCGTCGTGTTCTGATATATTCTAAAAGTTATATCTGATCTAGTGTCAAAGGTCTCTAGCTAGTCGGGAAGTTAGTTAAAAATCTTCAATCGCCCAATACAAATCATGGACAAACAAAAAAAAATGTACTGGACACACAAGAAAAAATAGTACTGGACAAATAAGAATACGAACTAATAAAAACGTGGTAAAATACGAAGCTCGAGCTTCAATATTGGGACCATTTTCAAGTTATACACATGTAGGTATACTTTTTATAAAAATTAATGTTTTTTAAAATATTTTATAATTTAAAAAATATTATAGAGATTATAGAAAACTAATAAACTAAATTTTAATTATAAATATGACCATAAAATAAAATGTAATGATAAGATGGGATCCTTTAAAATATTCACATTTTACAAAAAAAATTAAAATTGTAAGTTTATCTTTGATCTAAAATAAAAAAAATTTTTTTTTAAATGTTTTCAGATACATATTTATTAATTAATACAGTTTAAATTGTAAAGTAACAAAAAAATATCTCAAATTGCAAGCTTCGCATTTTTCGCTAGGTGCCTTTGTTAGATAGAGAATTCGCCTTAAGGGTTTTTTTATGTTTATTGATTTAAATACAGTATAACCTCGTTTTTACGTGCCCGGAATTCACGTTTTCCCGGCAATTGTATGTAATTTTTTCAGTCCCGATGTATCTCAGAACATTTAATACCCGCATTTACGTTTTTCTTTCCCGCGATTTACGTCGGAAATATTCAAAATATGCGAGTTACGCGCGCTTGACAATGATTGAAGAGGTTGATATTCCAACAAAAGAAGAAGCAATGAGGTTCATCGAGGGTTTAAAAACCTACTTTACAAGCTTTGCTGATATTCAAGATGACATTTTTAAATGTTTATATAGTCTTAAAAGAGAATTACATAATAAAAAAACAAAAATGCAACAAACTAATATACTTACATGATTTTTTTAATAAAAAATAAAAAAAAATTCAATAAAAATTTTAATTGAATGTTGTTTTTTAATAAAACGTTATTTTTTTAGAAACATAAAATTTAAATGTTCTTTTTTTCAATACCCCCCTTTTACATTTTCCCTCCAATAAGGTTTTTTTCTTCAGTCCCTTAAAAAACGTAAAATAGGGGTTATACTGTATTCTAAATAACAATGGTTCTGTATATTTGGCTGCTAATATTTGTACAATAATTAATACGGTCGTTTGTTCAACACATGCATGCTGCCTGTGTTCATGTATGGCTGTGAGTCGTGCCACCTTACTAAGCATCAAAGGTCTCTTTTTGATATTTGAGAATCGATGTATCTGCCGAATTTTAAGGGCACATTGATACGACCACGTTACAAACACTAAAGTTCGTGAACAAACACGGCAGCCCTCGGTGATTGAAGGAATCACGAAGAGACGCTTCACGTGACTGGGACATGTATTCCGGATGACGCCAGAGAGTGCGTCACTCCGTAGCCATGTGGCACAACCTCAATGGTTCCATCGCCGTGGTCGGCCCTCCCTCACCTTTCGACGGTGCTACAAAATCTATTTACTCGCTACGTATTTCGCATGGCGGGAGGCACGAGTTTCGGCAATAGACCGAGGGAAGTGATGCGACCTTGTACTTGCCATATGCCTCAATACAGGGTTGTGATAAGGTGAGATAAGTAAGAAATTATTTGTTTATTACATTTTCAATATAATGTGAATGTGGGTATAAGTAGAAATGTTTATATTGGATATGACCAATGTAGTAATCAATAAATCAATAAGATTTATCGATGACTAAAATATATTGAATTGAAACAGTTGATTTCTTTTTCGACAGATTATATAGATTGTTGAGCAAATAAAGTCTGTTGGAAAAGTATTTTTTTTGAAAGTTTCATTTTCATAAAACATAATAATATTATGTTCCATCTTTATAAAATTTGTTCAATTTCTGTGATGTGGGACAAGTATTACAAAATAAATTGTCCCAATAAAAATCATTAAGATACTTACGACAGTCCTTGATTGGGACGCAAACTCCTTCATTCCTTATGAAGCCAGATTTGCAGAAACAGCCTTTAACGCAAACTTCTCTGCATGTTGGCTTTTGGTTGTCACAAGAAGCTTGGCACCATGAGCCACAATATTGGTATTCCTCATTAGGATTATCGCAGTGAGCTAAAAATATTAGTATTAGATATAGTGTGAACCATCAAACAAATAAAATATTGAAGCTCAAATGTCCACATATAAGTATTGACTCACTGCGCCCTTATCAGAATTACGCAATCAGTCGCTGTGCGTGCTTTGAGTTTAAAAGAAAGATACAGATTATCTCGTAATACATATCTTAATATGAACATTTGGTAGAAGATATGAAGACATAGAATCATTAAAAATATAATTTTTTAATATACATATGTATGTATGTCTGTTCTTAATATACGCATATTAATGTTTTTAATGAAGTTGATACAAAGATTCTTCTAGGTAACTACTTATATTTAGCAAAGGTTTTTTTATTTTGTGTAGAAGTAGTAAAAAGTCGACCACAACAGTCGGCTACCCCTAGTATATGACATACAATCTCACAGTATATTGTTGAATTTCCGTAAAATGAAGACATTATTCTAAATATATTTGTACATGGCAATTTAAAACCGAACACGATCAAGCTTACTGCGACTGACAGGTTTGTGGATTGGAATGATTATTAATGCATTTTATTTAATTGGTGTATAAATTCACCCTAATCATTTTCATCATACGACATTGTTGATGACAATGTATATTAATTACCGCTAAATGTATTAAAATCTGTATTTATATACATATGAATTGTATACATGTTCGATTAATTTCCAATTATTTAAAGTCTCGGGTTTGAATCCCGGGTCTGGAAAATTCTGATGTACGTTTTTCAATATATGTTTGAACCCAAAAAATTAACCTACTATGTTGAACAAGTGGCTAACACCCATGTCTGATAAAAATAAAAATCTGTTAAAAAACCTCTTCGCGAGGCGGCCGCTTACTGTAGAGTCGAATAAATAACAAGCTTTTCATAAGAAAAATACTCACGGCAGTCTTTAATTAATATACATTTTCCATTTTCATCCTTGAGATAGCCTTGCTTGCATCGGCATCCAACTGCTTTACATGGTAGGTCACACTGCAAGAAGTTCGGGGCTTGACAAGTTCCTCCCGGACACGGATTCGGACAGGACACTACCTCGGCATTACGATCTGGGCAGTCTGAATACACACAATATATACATGTGTAGTTATTGATTATTTATGTAGGTTTATATTTTTTAAAAAATCTAGTTTCAAAAACTAACTTTATGTAGATATTAAAAAAATATTAATCCATGAAAATGTACAATATGAGAATTAAATAAATGAAAAAAATGAGTTACCATATGCCAACAAGATTCAGAAATGAAGCATTCATTTAATTAAAAATACATCATTCTGAATATTCTCGAAAATATATTTACTCTAAAATACATATAAATAATCCTGGGCTGACTGGGATTAAAAACATTTTAAAAAGTGCCAGAAAGAAAAAACTAAACTTTGAATAAATTACTCTTGGCGCTATCTACAAACCAAGTCTGTACCTTGATTTGGATTAAATAAGTACTTTAAATTTTAAAGGTGGTAGTCATTATTGATGGAATTTGAAACTAACTGATATAGTGTAGTTACTATATAATATTTGCAATTTTAGCACTTGTCAGTGAAGTGTCAGCTAAGGTCAGTGATAAAAATCCTCACCCGATTAGCGAAAGGCGTGTTTTCAAATTCCAGTCAGTCCAAGCGTTTTTCTATGATTATTATAATATATATATGAAATATCACTTGCCACATTCGGTAACATTGACGCAGATGTTTTTATTGTTTCTCTGATAACCGGAAGCGCAGTTGCATCCTTTCGTACAAACTCCTTTCGCTGGACATGCGGGTTTTGGTGCATCATTGGTGACATCAATACATTTTGCAGGACATGCGTCGACGCAAGGGACGCTGACTTCGTTCGGACCAACGCATATAGCAGCTAAAATTTAATTTAATCGACGATAATTAGCAAAAATAATGAGTATCTAGATAGAGGAAGGGCGTACGTGCTAAGCTAAAAATTTGAGAAAGCATTGCTAAAACATTTTGTTACTGTTTTTAATTTATATAATATAATATAACGAATCTGACTACTTACGACAATCCTTAAGCGCGATACATTTTCCAGCTGAATCTTTCACATAACCTTGTTTACAACGGCAGCCGAACTCTTTGCAGGGGAGGCTACAATTAGCGAACAGAGGGGAGGCGCAAGTTCCACCAGAACAAGGATTTGGGCATGGTACCACTTCGGCATTGGGGTCCACACAACCTAAAAAATAACGATTTTTAAAAGCAATACAAACACTATCCTTTGTCCAAAATTATCACACAATACATGAGCATTAGGTCATTATCATGGAACAAATAACATAAGTACTGTTTCAGACGTAACGATTTTTTCCGCGCGTTGAAAACAAGCGCGATTTTTTGTATCGGGCGTCATAATATGAAGCGGATTTTACTAATGCTCACATGGACCACACGCATATGGTTTCTTTGTGATCATTGGCGGAAATATAAGTGGGTCCGAATTCATGCATCCACCATTTCGATGTTGGTTTGTTGATCGTTTGAAAAAATTCGAATGGGCGAAAATATGCACTTGTGTTTTGTTAATACATAAAACGGTTACTGCTAAAGACACGCATGGCGTGTGTCAATTAGCATAATAATTAAATGTGGTAATTAACTCGTCAGCAGTGAAAGTATTAAATCGAATGGCTACGCGCCTAGCGCGTCTTTAGCGGTAAAAGACTAAATCGACAAAGAATCATTAATGCCCAGGGAATACAATGATAATAACTTCAACACGTGTAAAGGAATACATTGTTATTTTCTATAGTTACGTATGTATTATATTAATATGCATTAAAGTTTTTTACTCGGGCTTTATAACATGATCTTCGTAAAGTACCCTGCTTCAAATCATTAGTCCATGGCGGAGGCTTTTACATTACTATATTATTAATATGTTTTGTGTTAGTACCAATATAATAGCTTGCATTAGTAATTTTAAATATATTACTGATTTTTACTTACTACATTGCTCCGCTTTAACGCAAACATTTTTGCTGTTTTTATAGTAACCACGAATGCAATCACAGCCTTTAAAGCATGCTCCTTTTACTGGACAAATCGGTTGGGGTCCATTATTTGTTATGGAGCTGCATAGCAATGGACAAGTATCTAAGCATGGTACACTAATTTCATTTGGACCCGTGCAAATGGCGGCTGAAATATAAAACAAATCATTCTTTGTCTTTTTCGTTTATTATATATTTTGATTATTAATATAATATATAAATTCTAATTGTAAGATGTTACTCACGGCATTCAGTTTTCAAAATACAATTTCCAGACGCATTTAACACATATCCTTTTTTACATTGGCACCCGTTTTTCTTGCATGGCAATTTACAGATAGCATAATCCGGGGATTCACAAGTTCCGCCAGGGCAAGGGTTTGGACAGCTCACAACTTCTGCGTTTGGATCAGTACAATCTAAAGAAGAATTATATATTTATAAATTCACAATATATTTTTGTAAACTTTCGTTTTTTATTTTTATAAATCAAATATTTAAATTGTATTAATATTACACTTACCACACTCGGTAGCTGTAACACACACATTGTTTTCATCCCTATAGTATCCGGTTAAGCAGTCACAACCCTTATCACAGGGTCCTTTAATTGGGCATGGTTTGAATGGACCGGGTTGTGTAATATAAATGCACAAGTTAGGACAAGTATCCACGCACGCTACACTTACTTCATTTGGACCCTTACACTTGGCAGCTGAAATAAATAAATACATTTTATAAATGTATGATGTATGTAAGGCATGTAAGTAATTATAATTTTTTTTTTTTTTTAAATGCCAGATTCAACCAGCGAATTTTTTTACCCAAAAAAAATGTACAAACGTCTGAGTTTATGATTTAAAAATATTTAGGTTCAGTAACTATTATGATTTTATGTGCTTGAAATGTTACAAGATTACACTTCAAATTATGCAATTTAAATTTATTTATTTATAATTTACAGAACTTTACAAATTATAAATAAAAGACGTTCACACCATGACATGAAAACAAGGAAATATTATTAAAACACTATTTAAAAAAAACAGACAAATAAAGAAATAAAAACATCATTAAGAGTTAATAAAAAAAATATAAAGTAGGTACATATAATATGAAAGTAGACTGTATTTTAAGAATTTATACTCATCCTCACATAATTTTATTCACGGTGCAAATGCATTGTATTATTAATTTAATTTAATAAAATTAGCAATACATATTACGCATGTGGAATATATATATTATCAATTACATTTGATTAAAAATATAAGATAGTGAGTGACAGCAGAATATAAACAAATAAAAACAAAAGAAAGCCGATTTGAAAAAAAGAATAAAACAGCCTCGTATAGGTACTTCAAAGCAGTATTGCCAACCTGTAGGTATACCTAAGTGTCATAGACTATAAAATGTTTTTTCACAAACAAAAAACTATATTTAAGAATATTTTTGAGTTATTTATATTCTCTTTTGGACTCTTATTCAACTAATAAGCATTAAAATTACGGTTTTTGAGATGTGAAGATATGATTTTCTGAAAAAGTCTACACTTCATATCACTACTGCGAAGTAGTTATGAAAATGATGAATACTTTAAGCAAACAAAAAAACATTTAAACTAGGGTATACAATCTTAATATTTTTGGACATATTATTATCATGCAACACAATACATAATATGCATTGATTCAGTTAATCGTGCAAAGGAAAACAAAGGATAGGTATATATATAAACTTCGGAGTTTCTGTTCAAAACCGCGTTGGATGAAATAGATAAGCAATAACTAATAATCAAGCTTTCGCGAGAATACGTTGCGCAAATATGTACCTATGTTTAAAAAATAATAGGATAATCAATATTTAGAATCAGATCTTACGACATTCGGTGATTGGTATGCAAATTCCTGCTGAGTTTTTAACGTATCCCTTTTTGCACTGGCAACCGTAAACTTTGCAAGCGGCTTTGCACGGTAAATATTCTTGTAATTCACAAGTTCCTCCTGGACAAGGGTTTGGACATGACACCAATTCAGCATTTGGGTCTTTACATTCTGCAGAGAAAAACATATACAGTTACATGTCATGAAAAAAACTATATTATCATTTCAGATCAATCAATTCAGATTTGTGAAGTTTACTGCTTTCCTCAAATATATTTAACACACAAACAATGACTTCATAACGTAATAAATTATTGGGTTATCACCGCGTGTTAATGGACTCATTGCCATTCTCAAGAAATAATGTGCTTACGTTAGAAATGCAACGTGAAGAAACGTCAAGCAAAGAAGAAGGAAGAACACGCAGTGATAACCCTAAAATAGATTATAATAACAAATGTGAATCTCTCAAACACTACAATATAATTTTATTTCTTTTTTATATTCAGATAACATATTTATTTAATCTCACAAAACTAATGTTTTAATTCGTGGGACTTACGGCAGGTCTCTGGTTTAACACATATATTTAACTCGTTCCTGACGTATCCTGGAAGACAATTACAGCCTCCGGGACAAGGGAAAGGTGGCAGACAAAGAGGTCTCGGAATAGCATCAGTTATATATTTACACGAATCAGGGCAGGGGTCTTTACAGGGTGAATATACTTCGTTTGGACCGGTGCATTTAGGAGCTAAAAATAATATAAAATTATACGTCATGTATTTAAATAAAATAATAAATAACTATTTTTATTCAATGAACATTACACAAGATTTAAGAATGTAGAACTCGTAGTATATTCGTGAGGTGTTCCAAATTATGTGCCATCTTAGTGAGCCAAAAAGTTTATAATATTAAAGATGCAGGGTGTATTTTATACCCATTGATAAGTTACTTATTATAAGCACACATAATCAATTACTGGTTTCCTTACATTTAGTTAGATACTAAATTTAATTTATTTTTTTATTCTTACGGCATTGAGAAATCAAAATGCAGTTTCCGTCTTTATTCTTCACGTATCCTTTCTTGCATTGGCAACCTCTGAACTTGCAAGTCAATTTACAGTCTTCGAAGTTTTCTTTATCACAGGTGCATCCAGGACAGGGGTTGGGACAGTCCACCATTTCTGCATTGGGATCGTTACAGCCTGAAATACAGTATTTTTTCCATCAGTTTGATTACCTACTCTAATATTGCATTCTATGTAGGTAGTTGGCGATATACTAGCGTAGTATCATAGTTATCGCGGTAAATACATTTGCAAAAAAAAATGCTTTGCATATCAATAGATGTCACTATAAATTCAGAAAATAATATTTTTCATAATCACCTATAAACACGTATTGTTTAAAGGCGCATTATTTCAATTTTTATTCTGATACGTTCAAGAAATATAACGCAACATAATAGAATATCTGCCTTAACAAACTATTAAATTAAATAACTTTTTATTCAACTGAAGTCAGCATAATCATACTCAGATAAAGTAACATACATTCGCTTGGCAGTACACAATCTCCATTGGGCTCGCGTCTGATGTATCCTGGCTTACACTCGCACCTTGGCTTACAAGGTCTGTCAATTGGGGGGCGAGCACAATCGATGATAAAGTTTAGAATGTAAGTTGCACAAGTCTTTTCTGGAGGACAGTCGTATGGACACGGATTGATGACTTGGTTAGGAGGGCATGATTTGGCTGAAAAAAAATAACAAGAATATTCAATATATAGAAAATATTACTCAGTAATAATCAAATATAAATATTACATTACTATAATATAGCCAGTAGATTGATTTATTACTACTCTAAGTTGAATGGTGGTTCAAATATTTACTTAATTATTGTAAATTTTACATGGAGTTTATTAAATGATTTTTATAAATTTTAAAGTTTTATTCAACGGTTTCTGGCCACCAGTGAAGAACAATTTCATGTGCATAATATTGTTCTAAAATGTAGGCATACATTGTTAGTCAAGTTTTTAACTTTAGACTTTCGAATTTAAAATTAATATAGTTTAAACATCCGAAATTGTCGTATAATATAATATAAATGACCTGAATTAACTTAACGAATACTGTGAAATAATAATAAAAACACAAAAATGACAACCAACGAGAAAAATAATTTAACCCCCACAGAATCAAGAGATCATAATGAAGTTTTCAAAGACGCAGGATAGATTATTATTAATACTCTATCAATCAATAACTTAACTTATAACTTGCATCTAAATAACCTGCAAATTTTTATTTATAACCACAGTTCATTATAAATTAAGTAAAGTAAGCGCCGGGCGCGGTCCTTTTAAATGTGCAGCCTGACAATGTATATACTCGATAATCTACAAATTGATATTGTTTTGTTTTAGTATAAAAATTGAATATAGAAAGTAAGGCGCGAATCAAATTAAGGTGCATGTCGCCTACTGTCACGCTGTCGAGGCGACAAATTTTGTCTATGGTTTGTCATTTTGCAGAATATTTTGAACGATCACCATCTCTGTAAATTCACTGAAGAATGACACTGATGAAGAGCGCCAACTATAATGTATTAGTAATTTGAATTATTATTGATTATTCATGTTAATTTTAATTAAAAACAAAAAAAGTTGATTTTGACATGACAGTCGAAAAGTGTAGGCATGTAAATGATGATAAAAATATTCATTGAGTCATGCCGGTGTCGATGCAGTCCAGTTCAACGTGAGGTGACTTCATTGTTGTTCTGGTGATTTAGGCGGATTTGCAGACTGACAATGTTCGTTTAAAGGTTCAAAATGTGCTACGGGATGAGAGCATCACTCTGATAACATTTTAAACACCAAGAAAAACAACATTATACATGTTTTCCTCGTAGCGGCAGTGTACTGTAACGTCACGTGATAGTAGGCGACATGCACCTCAATTTGATTAGAACTTAAAATTTTATGTCGACGATGGTATTATTTATGTACTACTATGCTTTCACGTACATAATTTTATTATTTCAAACATAATTTAGGAGTTCATAAAAAATCTCTGATTGAGGTATTTTTTGACTTACGTGGGCACTCTTTTATTGGAATACAAACGCCTTGACTATCTCTGGCATACCCAGGCTTGCAATAGCACATTTCATTGCATTTTATGTTTACTATCGGACATGTTTCTCCCAACGTAGCGCAGCAAGTGTCACACGCCGAGCCGCAGCCGAAGAATTCATTTGGACCACACTTGGCTGAAAATGTATAGAAGAAAAATATTACATAAGTTTAATCATTATTAAGTGTGACTCAGTCAATGACATTATCTATAGACAACGCACTCAGTACAGTAGCTAGCAAGTAAATTCGTGCATAGCGACATTCACACATGTATAGGTAGACGTCATGTGACAAAATTTCGCAATTTCCATTATGTGATATCACGCATCGGGAATTTATAGCAATATCACCTTTATTGTAATGGCGTTAGAACAGTATTTCTAGTGTAAATGTTCATTTGAGCGAACGATATTGATATTAAAATATGAATTATGCCATTCGGCAGACCCGACGAAAAGCATCGGGAATATATAGCAATATCACCTTTATTGTAATGGCGTTAGAACAGAGTATGCCATTCGGCAAACCCGACAAAAAAGTGAGTGTCATTTTTGTTTCCTGATGCTTCGTCCATATTAATGTCATTCGACTCAATGCATAAAAAAATAAATTACTCTGCCCATATGAATGTCCATCTGACCGTCCGACCTGGTCGCCACAAAGGCTAATTTTATTGTATTTAGAAAATATGCAACCATATATTGCCAACGTGAAGATCTCTTCACTTATATAGTTCAGTAGTTTTGTTTTAGCTTTTGTTGTTTACTACAATTTTTTATTTTGTCTCTACGAGCGCCTCTCTTATATGAGTACTCTTAACTTAAAGTCATGTAAATTCAGTCAAAGCACATTTGAGTGCATGGTCACCTCGGTCTTGGGTAATTGCTCCTGCAACATTCCCAGTCATAAAAAATGATGATTCACAACCAATCGCAGAGTCCCGTGATACGCCTGATTAAGACCGGATGCGGTGTGGGGCGGACGTGGTTTGGTAGGGCCACTAATTTCAATGCCCATATGCATATGGATCTAGCAGGGTCCAATTATAAAATTGTCATGATCATGGATGAAAATTCAAATCTACTAAATTACAATATGAGGCATTGTCTAATTCTGCATTCATATTTTAACAGCTAATGCGTCTACAAAGTTAAATATTTATTATAAATGTACATAAGTAGTACATTCAATTATAATAATGGTGAATATTAGAGATTTGTATGTAATACATATATATCTTTTACCTATTTTGCAAGACGTGTCCACTATAAGATTAACTCAACTGACTTGGCCGAGATTGCTAATTAATTATCTTGGCTAAGATTAATAAAATGGCTTTTCTCCATTTTTTAAATGCACAGCAGTCACTATTTTATCAAATTAGATCAAATAACTATAATATTTTTAATTTAAGCAATGGTCAAAGTAGCTCAGTACACTATAATATTAAGATAATAAAGAGTTATCAGATTAGTAACATAGATATTTAAAACGTCATAACAGCTATATTTTTTCTGATTCCCACCAAAATTAACATTTGTGTTTATTATTGTTTGACGAACCATCATGGAAAGATATACAGTTACACAGCATGTACAAATTGTTAAAATTTAGGCTTTAGAACAACTTGAAATAACCCCATTATTTCATGAAAAAATCATCTTCAGTGATGAAGCTCATTTTTGGTTAAATGACTTCATAAATAAGCACAATTATCCCATTTGGAGTAATGAAAACCTACATTCTATTCTTGAAACACCTTTAAATCTACAAAAATTAACAGTTTGGTGTGGTTTATGGCCTGGAGGTGTAATTGGATCGTATGTTTTTAAAAACGAAAATGGCAATGCAGAAGAGAACTCTACAGAAACTGATTTTTTCTGGGATGATTTAGGTCTAGACAATATGGGGTTCCAACAAGATGGCGCAACATGCCATACAGCTCGTACAATACAATACAATCAACTTATTGAAAGAAAAGTTCAGTGACCGTGTAATCATAAAAAATGCCGATGTGAACTGGCCGCCAAGATCATGCGATATAACTCCATTGGACTTTTTTTTTTATCTGGGATTATGTTAAATAAACCACTAATACTCGATTAAGTACCTTAAAACCAACATTATTCGTATTATTGGTAAAATAAGTGCTGATTTATGTGGGAAAATGACCAAAAATTGGTGTTCTATTCATCTGAAAACATGTAAAAATGTTAATGGCATGAACATTAATAATCTCCAAAATAAAAGAAAATACCACATTGATATCTTATACTGTTTTGTTTTTATTTCAAATTAAAAATATATATCCCTAATTTGATAACCCTTTATAATAAAACTTATAATTTACCTAAACCCCCCTCAAAATTGCGTTTTTGTTTTTATATGCATATCTTACGTGTAAGTGATGGAGATAAGCACTTTTGCTTTTAACCTACACATTTTAGTTAATCCAATTGTTTCATTTTTGGATTGGGACTTTATGGTAATCATACAAGAAAAAACTATCTACTTATTTCTGTTACAGAAAAATTGTTCAAAATCACTACCCATTTCTGTGCTCACACAAAGGATGTTTATAAATTGTAATTAATAACAATAAGTCGTTTGAATATTAAACCTTGTGCTTCCTCTTCACATTCGGTGAAGGAGGCGAACTTTGACGCAGTGTCGGTGATTTTATACGCATTAAGGCCATGCATTAGTTGAGGCACGGTCTAAAAAGAGCGTTGCTAGGCGATGTGCGGATTGCGGGTCGCGGGTGCAAAAGACGCCTGTCAAACGAAATATTATTTCTCATATAAATCCAACATACGTCCATTTTATGTTCTGTTTATTATTCTATTAGTAACAATAATAATATATTCATTGACATGTTTTCTTTTTAAAATAAATGGGTAACGTTTTTAGTCATCTTTACACGATTTTAGAATTAATTGGCCCGTCGCCATCACGCAGCAAAGTGAGGTATGTCTGACTCGACGTTCTCTCAATGAATGCAAAGCGAGTACAAAATTTCGTCGCGCGTGCAGTTGAAAATTATTTGGCGTTTCACTGATGCGTCACCTAAAAGGACGCCAACACCAACGATGCAAAAGGGGGCTTTAAAATTCTTTTCCCTTCATTAGTAGACAAATACTTACGACATTCTGTTGGCAGTATACACTTTCCTAAGTAGTTGCGAACATAGCCGGTTTTGCAACAACAGCCTCCTCCATTAATACATTTGTCCGAACACACAAGAAGTTTGTCATAATTGTCACATGTTAGCGGACAGGGGTCGCCGCAAGGATGATGAATAGCGTTTGGATCACCGCCGCAACCTTCATCTGCGTTAAGAAGATAATATCACATTTAATAACAAAGAGAGTGAATTCTAATACTCCATTAAAATAAACAACCATAAACATTAAATGTATGGTATAGCTTTCAGTAGGTAACTATATATTATGATACTTTCTGTGTTTATGAAATTTTAAAAAAATTACAGATCTTTGCAGTGGATAATGTTTAGTATTACAATACTAGTATTATTATAACCGGGATCCCGGTATTCATTGATATCGAAATGCCGGTTTCAAAAATTTAAAATACCCTTACTTTCGGTATTAATGAAGCATAAAAAAATAAAAAAACATATCTAAAATACCACCCGACAAAAGTGAAAGAATAACAAAAAAATCCACCAAATACGTATTTATTTTGGGCAGAAAAGCTCTCAGCTTTGGTTTTGGATAAAATTTGGCAAGACCAAAAAATCTCTGTTCACTTCCTTATGTGCAGAAAAATTTAACAACAATTATTAGAATGCCGTGAAAGAACTGTCTTGTATATTTATAACGAAATCTGGTATTGATACCGGTATTCAATATTATGCTGTAGAGAAAAACCGGTATTTATGTTTTCATTCGGTATTGAAATCCCTAGACAACATATGCATACAAAATAGTTATTATGTAATATTCATAGGTTCCATTGTTATTTTATAATATTATATAACTATGTTCGATTAGAATAGTAATCGATCAACTTGTGTGTTTAAATAGTGATACCTGTAAGGAAAACCTAACTATTTTTTAAAACTGCGTGTTTTATATAAAATCTCATTCATACAACAATATAAAATAAGGAATAAGTTTGATGAAAACTCAAGCATTTAAGTAAATTTTAAATCATATTATGTGTATAAATTACAGTATATTCATAGTTATAAAGTTGTAGACATATTACGCTCGAAACACATTATTAAATAATGATGAAATAAAATATAAATAAATTGTAAGCGGATAAGTACTCATGAAATATATAAATATAACGATCCATAGGGAGTAGTTTTGGGCAGCTAGTATTATTTATATTGATACTAATTGAAATTAACTGGAATCATTGCAAGGATTCGTATTACCGTTAGATATTTTTTGTTGTAGACAATGGCTTGGCTCAACTTATGGAATTTAATTTTTTGTAAATGTTTTTCTACAAAATAAATGTTTACTTAAACTCTTAATAATACATAATGCGCTACTTTCAACTTACAGATTATTTTATCATGTTAAATCTAGCAAAAGGGGAAGGGTGACCTTTGGAAAGAGGTAGGCTGTGGAGATCTGATAAAAGAACACACTTGTCAGGTATACTTACGAGAAATAAGAAGATAATACGATATTACTACTAATGAATAAGTACATACTAATGACTACGACACACTAATTTAATGAAACTTCAAAAACTCACTGACGACATAAAAATTAGGCGATCAGTTTTTATAAAGTACGTATTTTTTCAAAACATTTATACATATCAAAAATCATTACTTAGATAAAAGTTCTTTTTATTTTTAAAAACAGTGTATATTTATTAATATTCGATTAAACAACATAGATTTTTTTTAAATTATCTAATTATTAATTATTTAGTTTTAGGCTCTGCGATCGGAGCTTACCTTAGTTCATACAATTCGATAGACTGGGCTACGTGACGTAAAGTCCATATGAAAAAAATTGAAAATTATTTCCGATCATAATCCGACCTTTATTTACGTCAAGACAGATGTGTGGTATATTTTTTAAAACCTTTGCAGATTGTTTTGTAATTAACTGTGTAAGGTAGGAATCTACACATACGGTATCTCTCGTTGGCAAAATAAACTATTTTATAGAATATATAATCAAGTGATTATATAAATAAGTCAATATGCAATTAAAAAATATTTTTCTTTAGAAGGTAGGCTTCAAATAATCGCCTAGTATGGAGTCTTCGCCACTGATATCTAGTACCTACTCACTCAATGTCGGAATTAAGTAGCCCACGTATAATAGAGATAATGCATTTGATATGTACAAATAATTTATGATCCACACAATGTAAATATCATAATGATAAATGATATGTTTACTTTTAGTTTTAGTTTTATTTACCGTAAAAATAACAAATAACACTAGTTCTTATTATACAAAGAGTAAAAATAATATTATTTATAAAACAACATAGATATGTGTGTACTCTTAATCTTAACTGAAGTTAGTAAATATTATGTTACAAAATATTTTCTTCTAACTTTGCAAACAGTTGCAAACAAATAGTAAAATAAAAGAAATTGCGACGTAATATAATAATTAATATACCCACCGATTTCCCAGGGATGACGACCTTTTTTGATTCCCCCAAAGGTCGTTGGAAAAATACGACCGTGATCATCTCCCACTAAAAATAGTATGGCATTTCAATATACTCCTGACACCCATTTTTTTTAATATAAAAAACTATTAATATAAAACAATGTAATACGAATAAAAGTACTGCATATATTAAGGGCGAAAGAGTCCTAAATGGGCCTAAAATGTTTTTTTTACTACGTTTCAACTGCCTATACAATAGCTTAGTTCACGTCTTTATAAGTACGATATTTCTTGCACCATGCTTCTCCGCTTGTTGTATACATATTAATAAATATACATAATTCACATACAAAACCAAGATTAGCAACTCGAGCCCAGGGATGATTCTCTGCAGCCCAGCAGGGACTGTTTTATAATAATAATATGTCGAAGAAATATTAAGATTTTATTTTCAATTTGTAAAATAATCGATTTGGATTAAATTGCGGCCGACTTTAAGTTTTAGAAAGTATTTATGTAAATTGCCTTAGCTTAGTATTAATATAATATAATAGTATAATTGTCTACGATAAAAATAAATAGTATTATGTTAAGGGCGGACGTGTGCAGCGTGGGTCAAAATTGAGATTTTTTCTGTTTTCAAAGCATGATCCTGGACATACCTTAAACGTTGTAAATAATCTATTTATATAATTTTGAAGCCTTATTATATATTATAAGGTTAATTATATATATCTTATTTCAATAATATTTAATTTTCTACATAAGCTTTGGTATATGGATAATACCAAAATATTACCATAACTACTGGCTGAGTAATTTTAGGACATAGGTGATTCTTTTAGCCCCCTAGGTTAAAACTAATATTCTTTCTACGATACCCACTCATTCTATTTTTTAAATACCCATCCCCCCCTCCATTGCATTGTGCCACTCTTGACTCATTCACCGCTGACGGCACAGCTGTTGTGTTCTCATTAGGAGGCCATTAGATATAATCAGCATGGTATTTAAATGTGGTAATTAAATAGTAATTAAATACTCCGCGGCAAAGCGGGCATTACATGACCTACTTACTCCCTCGGGACGTCACACGGTGTACCTCCAATCTTGACGAGAGACGTCTCTTCCATTGCGCACGAAAAATACATAGCATAGTGTATGTAAGAGTATACATAATAATATTATGTCTTACAAACATTATTTGCCGGAAAGTTTGTGTGTGTTCATTCATTTCAATTTTTTTAGCTTTTATCAGTTTTAAGGGGGTTTTAACATTGTAGTATAAGGTAAACAATTATACTATTATAATATTTTTGTGAGGTTCTTGATTTAATTAAATATTAAATATTAAACATAGTTCCAATCAAAAGAAGAATGGAAATTCATAAATTACATCTTCACTACGCTAGCGTTACTTAAAAGAAATCATAAATAATTGTCTACTTGCACAACCTACTGGCAAGTGAAGGTTCGTACAGAAATGGTGTGATATTGCTACTATGTTATACATACGCCTAGATTAATCATAAATCAAAATTACAAAAAATAATCTCAAAACGAACAAGTTCTGGGTAATGTAAAATAGTGTATTTTAAACGTTTTGTCATTATGAAATGATACATATTTTATTTTATCAGTCACAATTTTTTATAAGTACACATTCTTCGTTGCTATTTCTTAAATATCCGGGCTTGCAAATGCATCCAGGGTAACAGTCCGGAATGTAGCGGCACCTAGCGCTAAGATCCGGGGCGGCACAGTTGTCCTGACAGGGATGATTTCCACACTCTGTGTACACTTCAGTTGGTGCACACCCATCATCTATCAAGTGAAAATTTGGATACCATCATTTTTTCGATATGTGTAGAATTATTTTTTTCAGTAATACCTATCCAATAAAATTAAAAAAAAAAAAAAACACAATAATAATTACCTAACTGTGGTGACAGTAGATACTGCAAATCATTGCGGATAAGTTTTATCATCTAAAATCAACTCAATAAATTCTTCCTGTTATAATAACACCACACACTCCTTCGCAACTTAACAGACACAAATTAAAAATTACATTTTTAAAATATTCTAAAATTAAAAGTCGCCATACACAATAATATGTAAAACAATACTTTATTTTTTAGATTTAAATATAAATTATTTCAAAATCAATATAACATTATTTTCAAGCTTGCAATAGTGTACCATATTATATTGAAAAATTCATTCAACATCAAAATTTATTTTGAATTGAAAATTGTTTGACAATAATTATTTTATAACTTTACTGGCAGCTATAGTCATGAATGATATGAGGTTAATAATTGTTCGAATTATTTATGTGTAATATTTTATTCACATAACATACTAATTCTACGTCAGTTAATTAAATATAAACCATAAAAACACGTCATATTAAAATAAACAAATCAAATAAGAATTACAAAATACTTGAATCGTTTCATAAAAAACACGTCTTCAAGGCTCTTTGTTAAATTAATTATGAATACAATGAGCAAGTGTTACTAATCATTGTAAAAAAAGTACAGAAAAATAATGTAAATACTTTTTTTTCAATTCGCTAAACTTGATATTATTACGATGACGTAATCAGATAGGTAGATGGATATTAAATTATAGAAAAAAAACTCAATTACATTTGACATCTATAAAATATTTTTTTATTCTGAACTACAAAAATACAAAATATTATTGGAATTAATATGAGTGTTATATAACATTCAGCATTACAGTAAATTTATTTTTCGTATACATAGGAATATCGTCTTCAACTAATTGCATTCTTCTGGGGCGACGCATACGCCCTTGGAGTTTCTGAAGAACTTTGGCTTACAATCACATCCTGCATTACATATAAGGAAATTGCAAGTAATCTTTTGGCCAAGATTGGCGCATGTTTCGCCGCATGGAGAGACGCAGGGATTCAACACCTCGTTCTTTTCAGGGCATAGATTTTGTTCTTGGAAAAAATACATTAAAAATAAATTAATTGCATACCCGATAACAAAACATTATCATAAACAAATATGAAAAATTTAATAACTGTGATTTAAGTACAAAACAATTTATAAATAACCACATAACATTATAAATTCATGGTAAATATAATTTTGCTTGATAATACTGGCATTAAATTGTTAAGTTGTACAAAATCAAAAAACAGAATAAAACATTATTCAAGATTCAGACCTATTGCTGAAAACGCTTTAAATATTTTCAATTATTAATTATTTATACATACCTACATAATTTTGAAAACACTTATGAGAAAATATATTATAACTTTCTTAAATCTTTTTTGAAAAAAGTAAGACACCCAGCAGGAATCGAAATGGCGCCCATCAAAGATATATATTTTCTCAGAAGTATTTTCAAAATTATGTATGTTCAATAATTAGAATGCTACATTCTTAAATCTTGTGAATTATTCGTTGAATAAAAAAATAGTTACTTAAAAAAATATTTATGCGATATATATATTTAATTCAATTTAAAGCTGGCGAAAAAAAATCGATATGATAAAATAATCCATACATAACTACGCTTATAATAAAAAATACATAATATATGTGTGTTTGTTGAATAATTTGATATAATTATTACATTTATTATTCTTAAGTAATTTTCTCAGGAAAATGTCGTTTAATAGTTCTCTCAGATATATCGGCAAGATTTTTAGCAGACATAGTATTTCTGGTGTATAACTAGCAATCCTCTTTATTTATATCAAATTGAGCATTGTATAGATATGTGACTATATCAAAATGGAAAATAACTTATAAATAAAGACATTCAACTAACGGTAACTTTAAATATTGAAATATGGTTAGGTAATATTACTTTTGATTGTATATAAAATTTATTTATTATATTTTTTAAATGATCATAACAATATGTGCTTGCTTTTTATGAATAAAAACCTTGTTTATTAATATATTATAAGTTTTGTCTGTCTATTTTAACTGTTAATAGATTCTTGATGGAAGACCGTCACAATTTAATATGTACCTAAGCAATGTAATGTGTCTATTTCTAAGCATATTGACGTTTATGAAATTAACGATTAAATTGTTTTTTTTTTCTTTTTGTGTTTAATGTCTTCTTCATGGTGGAAATGCATTGAATTATTAATTTATTTTTCCAAAAGTGTAAAAAGTACTAAAAATTTTTGCGTTTTATTAAATTAAATTAATAATGATTAAATTCATGTCAGTTCAAAATCTCTGATACGATAATATCTCGACTTTCGTTGACTTGTAATTATTACGCCTCTGAAATGTAAAAAATAAATGGTATAAAATAAGAAACAGAATAAACAATATGAATACTTGCAGAAAAATCTTTATCCCACTCGATTGATTTTTTTAAATCATCCCTTTATATGAAAAAGATCATTATTTCGTTGATGTGTATTTTAGCAATACAATAATATAATTTCAAAAACAATCATTATATTGTTTTCAATTATTTTATCACGACTTACGTAATCTCGCTTTGATTTTCCGACTGTGAAAACACTTACGACCTATCTTCGGGATGTTACTGAGAAAAACTAATTATTGTTATTTTTTGTATAAATTATCGTTCCGGTGAAAGATTTTTACAAGAAAAATTATCGTTAAATTTAGAAATTTGTTGTCTTGTTTATTTACCACATTCTTTCTCTGGTACACAAATTCCTTTTATATCCCTTAAATATCCATCAGCACAGACACACCCAGGATAGCAGCCGGCAACATAGCTACATCTAGTTAGGAGATTAGGCTCAGCACAAGTATTCATGCATCCATGAGCACCACATGGACTGAACACTTCATTGTCTTTACAAGTATCTAAATCATAAATATTTAACACCAACATTAATAAAATGCTATTTTGATCAAAAACTAGTATTTTTTGACAAATTGATCACCATATTTTAGATGTGCGGACGTACAATACAACTACTAAAATTGTTTAGTATAAAAAATATATTTTCCTATATCATTTTGCCACTGCTATGTCTACATTCGTGCATTTTTTTTGTTCGCTAGAAGAACGCATCGCATAGCATGCGTAGCGTGGGCATTGACTGCCTCCAGCTAGTTTCAAGATGACCACTTGATGGAAGTGAAAGTGATAGTGTACGTAGTTCCAGTACCATCGAATCTTTTCTCAACACCACGTAAGTGTTGTCAATTGAATGATTCCGCAAAAAAAGTACAATAAATTTTCCTCCAAATAAGCCAAAAAATCTTTAATTTGAAGGTCTCAAAACTAGAAATGTTTTTGTGTACTATAGTTTTTTTTTAAAAACACATCATATTTTCATCGTTGTATTATAGTCAGTAAAAGTTGTCAATACTGCTTCCCGTGAAAAATTGAAAACTATTTGACATGCAAGTGTAGACAGTTGACGGAATGCGTTCGACACATTCATTCTAAGCGTTTTGTCACAGTGACGGGCGGGTAACGGCGCTACGGCGTCTTGCGCAACTCAAACGTATAACCGTGTGTGATATGCCCCAAAAAAGACACTGTCTTTGAACATTTCACACACGGTTATACGTTTGAGTTGTGCAAGACGCCGCCGCGCCGCCGCCCGCCAACCACTACGTTCTTGCACTTAAAAGAAGTTTTCCAGACAGTAAAGTTTGAAATAAGAACATTTTGGTAAAACTAACTCAATATGTCATTTTGCATGCGCTCAACTACTTGGTGTAAAAAGCAGAAATAAAAAGTTGAAGCGAACTGATAGACGACGTGAAGAAGATATGTAGACATAGAGCTATTCGACAAATCTCACCTGGTATTAATACTTTTTGCTTTCTTTCTAATAGATTCTGAGGTGTTAATCCATATTCAATAAACAATGCAGCACTTAAATCTTGCGTATTATTTATTCATTTCAATTGAACATTATGTAATGCATAATTACACTTCAATTGAATTACTTCAAGATGAAAAATAATTTAGTTAAATTACATTAATTATTTTGAATAGTGGACAAATATGTATTTCTACTAACTGTTAGTAAGCAACACAAATAAAATATCATTCATTGTTTTAAATTTAAATATAATAGAATAAGGTTAAAACTAACTATATACATATTAGGCGACAGTAGATCCTGAAGCATGTTTGTTTTGAGTTAATATAATATATGGAAAATAATAAATAATAAAATCATTGGTGTATACAAAACACGACAAATAATGTGCATGGTAATATAATAATATATTTGTTGAAAGATTCCTTGTTATAGTATACAATTTATACTATTGGATATGTCATATTTTATTTGTGTTAATAAACCATATGTACCTACCAATAATAACATATTCGACTCAACGTACAATAAAGACATACACAATTATTAATTTTCAGAAAACAAAAATACCGCATTTTTCTGGAACAACGCAAACACCGTTAGAATTTCTTAGTAATCCCCGCTTACAAATGCAGCCAGATTGACATGTTGCTTTGCATACAATGCTAATATTAGGATTAGCGCACGAATTCTGACAGAAATTATTTTCACATTCAGAGTACTCCTCATTTTCATCGAAACATACAGGTCCTACACCGAGAACAATAAACAGTAAACTATTAAATATTAAGTTTTTTTTAAGAATATTTTTGAAACGTTTTTTTTTCCAGATAATTATAATAATATATTATATAAGTACAATATTATCATGTTCAATACTAAGACGATCATAAATGGACATACATGAAGTTGAGGTTGTATTAATACATTTTTGTATTTATCGAGCATTGCGATTGTGACCATATCAAAATAACTATATATATTTATATATATAAATATATGTACTATTTAGTAGGTACATTTATTTATGATAATAGTATTAAACCATAGGTACCTACTAATAATAACAAGTTCAATTCAACGTACAATAAAGACATGAGTACACAAATAGTTATGAATATTGCATAGAAAAAAATTACCGCATTTTTCTGGAACAACGCAAACACCGTTGGAATTTCTTATAAATCCTCGCTTACAAATGCAACCAGATTGACATACTGTCGGTTTGCATACAAGGCTAATATTTGGATTAGCGCACGAACTCTGACAGATATTATTTCCACATTCAGAGTACTCCTCATTATCGTCGAAACATACAGGTCCTACATCAAAAACAGTACATTTTTTTTTAAATATTATGTCTTTAGAGAATATTTAAAAAAATGTAATTATAATATTATATACGTTATTATCATGTTCGATCCATTCATAGAGTGGAGGTGGTATATATATCTATCTATTTTTGTATTTACGAGAAATGGACGTTAGCCACTTGCTCAATCTAATAAATATCCAAACTCTGGGCTGAATGAAGCACACATTGAAAAACAATATATGAATTTGCTAGATCTTGGATTCGACTCCGGGACTCACACCATTAAATTATTTCAATTCCGGAATTAAATTAAATAAGTTTAATAACTACTTCACAAATAATTACATGGTAAAATTTAAAAAATAAATCAATACCTATAATATAATATAGGATTGAGAAGTATGTACTTAATTTAATGAAATTACTAATGTAGTACATTATTATTACTGTTTATGTAATTATCGTATTCAATAATAGTAGGTAAAGGTATAATATTATTATATAATAATGATTTGTAAATACTTATTTTACAAATCACACAAATAAGCTATGACTAAAATAATAATTATTATTATTTAATATTTACAACCTGAGGACAATAACGATAGTTATAGATCATGAGATACTTAATATTATTATCTAGATTTTAAAATATTCATATAAAAGTTTACAGAACGGTTTAATTGTTTATAAAAATGTCAAGTATTTTAACTTATTTGAAATTTCTGCCAACGTTTGTATAGTTAGCAGAAAAATTGACAAAAAAGAGTATTTGGAATACTTTTTTTTTTTAATAATACTTAATTTTCTTTTGCAAAAAAATGTATACAACTTGCAATCCTCTTTACTTATATCAAATCGAGTGTCGTTATTGTGACCATATTATCAAAATGCAAAATGACTTATAAAATAAAGACATTCAAAGCGTTATTTTATCGGTATCTTTAAATATTGAAATGTGAATAGGTAGTAATCCGTTTGATTTGATTATATATAAAACTTACTTATTATATTTTTAAATGATCCTAATATTAATATGTGTTCTCTTCTTATGAATAAAAACCTTGTTTGTTAATATATTATCCTAAGTTTTGACTAACTAAGACTCGATTTACGTCGATTCGTAATTAGGTCTCTGTAATGTAAAAAATAATAAAGAGAGTAAACAATATGATTACTATTGTAGAAAGATCATTATCCCTTTCGATCGACTTTTTAAAATCACCCTTTATATAAAAAAACATCATATTTCCTTGATGTCTATATTAACAATAAAATAATATGATTCACAAACAATCGTTAAGTATATTTTTTCCAATTATGTTATCACGACTAACGTAGTTTCGCTTTGAGTTTCCGACTGTAAAAACAATTTTACGTCCTGACTTCGGGATGTTACAGAGACAAAACAAATTATTGATATTTTTGTATGAATTATCATCATTCCGGTGGAAAAAAAATAAAAGAAAAATTATCGTTAAATTTATAAATTTGTTGTCTTATTTATTTACCACATTCTTTCTCTGGTACACAAATTCCTTTGATATCCCTTAAATATCCATCAGCACAGACACACCCAGGATAGCAGCCGGCAACATAGCTACATCTAGTTAGGAGATTAGGCTCAGCACAAGTATTCATGCATACATGAGCACCACATGGACTGAACACTTCATTGTCTTTACAAGTATCTAAATCATAAATATTTAACACCAAAATTTAAAAAAAAAAATCATATTTTGATCAAAAACTAGTATTCGTTGTCAATCTGGTCAACATATTTTAGATGGACAGACGTACAATACAACTAATCAAATTATTTGTTACGAATTATAGGCCCCTACATTATTTTACCTCAAACGAGTTATAATACGGCCGTTTTTCGGAATGAAAGTTCTAGCGTAAGTATTGCCATCCGAATGATTTCGCATGTAGGTTCTCAGGTGTAAATCTATATTCAATAAAGAATGCAATAGGTACCTATCTACTCTTAAATCTGGCGTATTATCAATTAAATAAAAAAATATTAAAATGCATAATTACACTGTATTTGAATTACATGAAATGTCAGGTAATTTAGTTAAACAATATTAATTATTAATAGTTACAATTATGTATCTCTACTAACTGTTAATAAACACAATATAATAATATAACCAAATAGGATTATCATGCATTTTTTTTTAATTTAATATAATTCAATTAGGTTTTAAATAACAGAGACATATAAGCGTCAGTAGACCCTGAAGCATGTTTATATAGTGTCAACAGTGGCGAAGGGTGGGGGTAGGCGGTTAATATCTGCAATAAATAGTGCACATTAAACTTTGTCAGTCATACGTATTTGTTTTCATTGAAATATAACTACAATTTACAGATGGTGTTAATTTGTTTTTAAAATTCAATGAAACCCTGCGAAAACCAAACCATAATAGATAACAGTCAGAAAATACTTGTTTTTCTATAAATCATCTAAAATTATGCAATTAAATCACACATAACTTGTATATTTTATAGAGAGAATAGTATTTTTTTTATCTATTCTAGTTTGGTTTAGGTAGAGCTTAATGAATTTAAAAAAAATGAACAAACAATATGTGTAATATGTATTTTTAATCCAACGAAAACAAATAAGTATGCATTAAAAAGTCTGCACAATTTTGTCGTATCGCCCAAAACTATTATGGTTTGGTTAGGCAGGGTTTAATTCATTTTAAAAACTAACTAACATCATCTGTAAATTGTATTCTTAGTTTAATGAAAACAAATAAGTATGGCTGACAAAGTTTAATGTGCACTATTTATGGCGTATCTTGACAGCCTACCTCCACCCTTCGCTACTGAGTGTCAATATAATATATGAATGATAAGAAACAATAATATCATTGCCACGAAGTCATTAAATAAATATACTATTTTTATAAACAAAACACGATTAATAATGACGTGTGTCGCAGGTGTTAGACGATTCCTCGTTCTATTATAAAATTATACTATTAGTTACATTTATTTGTGGTAATAAACCATAGGTACTAATAATAACATATTCGACTCAACATATAATAAAGACATACACAATTATTTATATTTCATAGAAAAAAATTACCGCGTTTTTCTGGAACAACACAAACACCATTAGAATTTCTGAGAAATCCTGCTTTACATATTATTATGCAACCACATTCACATAGTGGTCTGCATGTAACGCCAATTCTTTGATTAAACTTTTAAATATTGTGTTTCTTTTTAATGTTTTTTTTTAATAATCATAATGTATTATAATATATAAAATATTTCCATGTATGATTCGAAGACAATCTTATGAAGTAGAGGTGGAGGTAGAGATGTTTTAGAGAATATTTGTTAATTTTTTAAAAATAATTATAATTATCCCAAACGCGCCAAAAGAAGTAGATATAACTTCAAAAAATTAAATGATAATTATAATATATTATAAACAATATTACTATGTTCGATTCTAAGACGATCATATGGACATACATAGAGTGGAGGTGGAAGTGGAGCTACAATTATGCATTTCAATTAATTGTTAGTAAAGACAAAATAAACAAATATTTCATCGTGCATTAAAAAAATACAAAATTCAATATGTTTAAAATATCTAGATACAATATATTATAAGTGACAGTAAATCCTGAACCATGTTTGTTCTGTGTTAACATGACGTCATATAAGTGATAAAAACAATAAGATCATTGCCCCGATGTCATGAAATGAATATGTTTTTTCATAAATAAAGCAATACAAAGAATAGACGAGGTAACAATATTTCCAAGAACGATATTTTTTTCATATTATTATATACTATTCAATTTATTTGTGGTAATAACCCATACCACTTAATGACATTAAATACCACTAATTACAAATTCGAATCGAAATATTAACTGAGCAACGTACATTAAAGACACTCACAATAATTAATATTTCATAGAAAAAAATTACCGCATTTTTCCGGAACAACGCAAACACCGTTAGAATTTCTTAAAAATCCTGGTTTACAAATGCAACCAGATTCACATCGTGGTCTGCATAGAATGCTAATATTTGGATGAGCACATGAATTTTGGCAGATATTATTTCCACATTCGGAGTACTCCTCATTTTCATCGAAACATACAGGTCCTACATCGAGAACAGTGCATTTTTTTTAAAAATATTATGTTAAGGGGGGACATGCTCGTCGAAGGTCAAAATTGAGTTTTTATTGTATTTTCAAACCATGATCCTGGACACTCCTTAAACGTTGTAGATGATCTATTTATATAATTTTGAAGCCTTATTATCCTTTATAGTTATTTTAAACATTTGATGACTGCATGAAGTATTTTTGTTACATAAAATAGTATTCTTTTAAACCTCTCGCTCTAATGTTTTAGAATATAGTCATATTTAGGTACATAACTGTGCAGTGGTGTTAAGATTTTTTACATTTATTAATTTTTAAATGCATTTATAAAACCATTAGTATAATTTATTACGAGATAATTTTTGTAAAATATTCACGATAAAAAATTATTTTTATAATCTCTGTGATCCCAAATTTGACAAGAATTAGGCATTTTATTATTCAAAAAATCGGCAAGATTAACACATTTGAAGATGATTCTAAAGATATTTATTATAAACTATGTCTTTGACCATTCAAGTGTGATAAACATCTTATGAATAATGATTGCTTTATAATAATTATTGACCTAAGAATAAGGTAGTGTTTTTTTGAAATACGCCATTTCTTTTGTCACTCCCTAGTGGTTAAGCTACAACATACGGGCGTAGCCATAAAATGACAAACTAAAATTAAAGTAGGGAGTAAAATTATGTTAACGCGCGTGTTTGAACATGTTCCTAACCGAATTTTTTTTTATTTTTTTTTAAACGGTACATGTTCAAACACGCGCGTTAATATCATTTTACTCCCTACTTCAATTATAGTTTGTCAATTTATGGCCACGGCCGTATGTTGTAGCTTAACCACTGGGGAATGACAAAAGATATTCTTAGGTCAATAATTATTATAAAGCAATCATTATTCATAAGATGTTTATCACACTTGAATGGTCAAAGACATAGCTTATAATAAGTATCTTTAGAATTATCTTCAAATGTGTTAATCTTGCCGATTTTTTGAACAATAAAATGCCTAATTCTTGTCAAATTTGGGATCACAGAGATTATCAATATAATTTTTTATCGTGAATATTTTACAAAAATTATCTCGTAATAAATTATGCTAATGGTTTTATAAATGCGTTTAAAAATTAATAAATGTAAAAAATCTTAACACCACTGCACAGTTATGTACCGAAATATGACTATATTCTAAAACATTAGAGCGAGAGGTTTAAAAGAATACTATTTTATGTAACAAAAATACTTCATGCAGTCATCAAATGTTTAAAATAACTATAAAGGATAATAAGGCTTCAAAATTATATAAATAGATCATCTACAACGTTTAAGGAGTGTCCAGGATCATGGTTTGAAAATACAATAAAAACTCAATTTTGACCTTCGACGAGCATGTCCCCCCTTAATAGAGAATATTTTAAAAAATGTTAATTATAATAAGTATAATATAATATACGATATTATCATATTCGATCCTAAGACGATCATATTGACATCCATTGAGTGAAGGTGGTACGAGAAATGGATGTTAGCCACTTGCTCAATCTAATATATCCATACTCTAAGTTTAAACACCATTGTAAAACAACATGAGAATTTGCAAAATCCCGTATTAGAGCCCGGGACCCACAATATATAAATATTTTAGGTCGGACGTTAAATTAAATAATTCAAATAAATACTTCACAAATAATTAAGTATAAGTAAAATAAAATCAAATTAATATCATAGAATTGAAAAGTATTTAATTAATTTAATGAAAATACTAATTTAGTACCTACATATTATTACTACTTTATTATTGCTTATGTTATTATTGCAATCAATAATAGTATATATTATTAGAACGATTTGTTAAAAAAAAAACAATTCACACAAAAAGCTATGACTAAAATATTCATTATTATTCAATATTTTCAGCTTAAGCACAATAATGATAGTACGAGGGTGGGTCAATAAGTCCTTAGAAAAGCCGACAGGTGGCGCGACTAGTACTGTAAGCGGTTTGTTTTCATGCAGCGGCACTACCGATTCAGTATGCTGCGAAGTTTCAATCAGATTGGTCGGGTTGTTGTGTGTTTCTCGTAGATTTAAAAAAAAAAATTGCTTGTGAAAAATGGAAAAATGGAAAATGGAGAAAATTGAGTTTAGAGCTGTTATTAAACATTTTAATATAAAAGGGTTAACAGCAAAGGAAATAAAAAATGAGTTGGATTTAGTTCACGGCATATCTGCTCCTTCACTTGCAACTATTTATAACTGGTTAAATGAATTTAAACGTGGTCGTACATCAACAAAGGATGAACCACGCTCAGGACGTCCTGTAGAGGTGACTACACCAGAAATGATCAATAAAATCCACGATATGGTGTTAAGTGACCGAAGATTAAAGTTGAGTGAGATAATTGAGGTTACAGGGATCTCAAAAGGTAGCGTCATTTCTATTTTACATGACAAATTGGGCATGAAAAATATTTCTGCAAGATGGGTGCCGCGTTTGCTCACAGTCGACAATAAACGCAATAGGGTGGTGGCCTCTAAAGCCCTGTTGTCGCTCATGCAACGCAATCCGGATGAATTTTTTCGTCGCTTTGTGACTGTAGATGAAACATGGATACACCACTATACTCCCGAGACGAAAGAACAGTCAAAGCAGTGGATTGCGAAGACAAACCATGTCCAAAGAAGGCGAAAACCGTAAAATCAGCTGGTAAGGTTATGGCTACTGTATTTTGGGATGCACGTGAAATTATTTTCGTTGACTATTTGGAAAAAGGAAAAACAATAACAGGGGATTATTATGCATCTTTATTGGACCAGCTAAAAAACGAAATTGAAGAAAAACGGCCTCATTTAAACAGGAAAAAAATCCTCTTTCATCAGGACAATGCCCGTGTTCACACATGTTTACGATCAATGGCTAAAATTGAAGAATTGAAGTTCGAATTGGTCGACCACCCACCGTATTCGCCAGATTTAGCCCCCAGTGACTTTTTCCTTTTCCCAAACTTAAAAAAATGGCTAAGTGGACAACGTTTTTTTTCAAATGAAGAAGTCATCGATCGGACAAATGCTTATTTTGAGGACCTTCCGAAAATTTATTTTTCTGACGGTTTAAAAAAAATTGAGAAACGTCTAACCAAGTGTATTGAGCTCCAAGGAGATTATGTTGAGAAATAAAAAAAAAATACAAAAATAAAAACTGTTTTAATGCTTTTTTCTAAGGAATTATTGACCCACCCTCGTATCTAGATTTTAAAATATCCATATAAAATTTTCTGTACGGTTTAATTATTGATAAAAATATTGAGTATTTTTGCATACTTGAAATTCTTGCCAAAGTTTTTCCAGTTATTTTAAACATTATTTTCTTGTTGTGTATTTTAGCACCACAATAATATAATTCACAAACAATATTTTTCCAATTATTTTATCACGGTTTAGGTAGTTTCTCTTCGATTTTCCGAGTGTGAAAACATTTATGACGAATTTAACTTCGGGATGTTACCGAGACAAAACGGATAATTGTTTATCTTTTGTATCAGTTATCATTATTCTAGTGAAAGATTTTTGAAAGACAAACTATCATTAAATTTAGAAGTCTTGTTTATTTACCACATTCTTTCTCTGGTACACAAATTCCTTTTATATCCCTTAAATATCCATCAGCACAGACACACCCAGGATAGCAGCCGGCAACATAGCTACATCTAGTTAGGAGATTAGGCTCAGCACAAGTATTCATGCATCCATGAGCACCACATGGACTGAACACTTCATTGTCTTTACAAGTATCTAAATCATAAATATTTAACACCAACATTAATAAAATGCTATTTTGATCAAAAACTAGTATTTTTTGACAAATTGATCACCATATTTTAGATGTGCGGACGTACAATACAACTACTAAAATTGTTTAGTATAAAAAATATATTTTCCTATATCATTTTGCCACTGCTATGTCTACATTCGTGCATTTTTTTTGTTCGCTAGAAGAACGCATCGCATAGCATGCGTAGCGTGGGCATTGACTGCCTCCAGCTAGTTTCAAGATGACCACTTGATGGAAGTGAAAGTGATAGTGTACGTAGTTCCAGTACCATCGAATCTTTTCTCAACACCACGTCAGTGTTGTCAATTGAATGATTCCGCAAAAAATGTACAATAAATTTTCCTCCAAATAAGCCAAAAAATCTTTAATTTGAAGGTCTCAAAACTAGAAATGTTTTGTGTACTATAGTTTTTTTTTAAAAACACATCATATTTTCATCGTTGTATTATAGTCAGTTAAAGTTGTCAATACTGCTTCCCGTGAAAAATTGAAAACTATTTGACATGCAAGTGTAGACAGTTGACGGAATGCGTTCGACACATTCATTCTAAGCGTTTTGCCACAGTGACGGGCGGGTAACGGCGCTACGGCGTCTTGCGCAACTCAAACGTATAACCGTGTGTGATATGCCCCAAAAAAGACACTGTCTTCGAACATTTCACACACGGTTATACGTTTGAGTTGTGCAAGACGCCGCCGCGCCGCCGCGCCGCCGCGCCGCCGCCCGCCGACCACTACGTTCTTGCACTTAAAAGAAGTTTTCCAGACAGTAAAGTTTGAAATAAGGAACATTTTGGTATAACTAACTCAATATGTCATTTTGCATGCGCTCAACTACTTGGTGTAAAAAGCAGAAATAAAAAGTTGAAGCGAACTGATAGACGACGTGAAAAAGATATGTAGACATAGAGCTATTCGACAAATCTCACCTGGTATTAATACTTTTTACTTTCTTTCTAATAGATTCTGAGGTGTTAATCCATATTCAATAAACAATGCAGCACTTAAATCTTGCGTATTATTTATTCATTTCAATTGAACATTATGTAATGCATAATTACACTTCAATTGAATTACTTCAAGATGAAAAATAGGTTAGTTAAATTACATTAATTATTTTGAATAGTGGACAAATATGTATTTCTACTAACTGTTAGTAAACAACACAAATAAAATATTCATTGTTTTAAATTTAAATATAATAGAATTATAGGTTCAAACTAACTATATACACATAAGGCGACAGTAGATCCTGAAGCATGTTTGTTTTGAGTTAATATAATATATGGAAAATAATAAATAATAAAATCATTGGTGTATACAAAACACGACAAATAATGTGCATGGTAATTATAATAATATGTTTGTTGAAAGATTCCTCGTTATAGTATATAATTTATACTATTGGATACGTCATATTTTTGTTAATAAACGATATGTACCTACCAATAATAACATATTCGATTCAACGTACAATAAAGACATACACAATTATTAATATTTCAGAAAAAAAAATTACAGCATTTTTCTGGAACAACGCAAACACCGTTAGAATTTCTTAGTAATCCACGCTTACAAATGCAGCCAGATTGACATGTTGCTTTGCATACAATGCTAATATTAGGATTAGCGCACGAATTCTGACAGAAATTATTTTCACATTCAGAGTACTCCTCATTTTCATCGAAACATACAGGTCCTACACCGAGAACAATAAACAGTAAACTATTGAATATTAAGTTTTTTTAAGAATATTTTTGAAACGTTTTTTTTTCAGATAATTATAATAATATATTATATACAATATTACCATGTTTAATACAAAGACGATCATAAATGGATATACATGAAGTTGATGTTGTATTAATACATTTTTGTATTTATCGAGCATTGCGATTGTGACCATATCAAAATGCAAAATAACTATATACATATATATATAAATATATATATACTATTTAGTAGGTACATTTACAAAATATATATAGTACAAAACTTAAATCAATTAGAATTTACATTCATATTCCATCAAGTACCTTCGGTCGATATTATAAATTTTTTATTAAAAAAAGATTTCCACTTTGCAAAAATAAAAATGTATAATCTACCTGCGTCATATATCCCAGCCACCACAGATAATTCTACATGTTCTTTAAAATTAAATTTAACTTTAAGATAATTACATGACATCATAGGTAATTTAGTTAAACAATATTAATTATTAATAGTTACAACTATGTATCTCTACTAAGTACTAACTGTTAGTAAACACAATATAATATAACCAAATAAGTTATCATGCATTTTTTTTAATTTAATATAATTCAATTAGGTTTTAAATAGCATCATTAGATCCTGGATCATGTTTATTTAGTGTCAATATAATATATGAATGATAAGAAACAATAATATCATTGCCACGAAGTCATTAAATAAATTAACTATTTTTATAAACAAAACACGACAAATAATGACGTGTATGGCAGGTGTTGGAAGATTCCTCGTTATATTATAAAATTATACTATTTGGTACGTGTATTTGTGGTAATAAACCATAGGTACCAATAATAACATATTCGACTCAACATACAATAAAGACATACACAATAATTAATATTTCATAGAAAAAAATTACCGCATTTTTCCGGAATAACGCAAACACCGTTAGAATTTCTTAGAAATCCTGGTTTACAAATGCAACCAGATTCACATCGTGGTCTGCATAGAATGCTAATATTTGGATGAGCACACGAATTCTGGCAGATATTATTTCCACATTCGGAGTACTCCTCATTTTCATCGAAACATACAGGTCCTACATCGAGAACAGTACATTTTTTAATATAATGTTATCAGAGAATATCAAAAAAAAAATGGTACTTATAATAAGTATAATATTATATACGATATTATCATGTTCGATCCTAAGACGACCATATTATGGACATCCATTGGATGAAGGTGGTACGAGAAATGGATGTTAGTCACTTACCCAATCTAATAATATATCCATACTCGAAGTTTAACCACATATTGAAAAACAAAATGCAAAATCCCGTATTCGAGCCCGGTACCCACAAAATTAAATTATTTTAATTCGGACGTTAAATTAAATACTTCACAAATTAATACTATAGAATTGAAAAGAATGTAATTAATTTAATGAAAATACTAATATAGTTAGTTCCTACATATTATTACTACTTTATTATATTATGAACATATGTTATTATTGCAATCAATAATAGTATATATTATAACGATTTGTTAAAAAAAACTACAATTCACACAAAAAAGCTATGTCTAAAATATTCATTATTATTCAATATTTACAGCTTAAGCAAAATAATGATAGTATCTACATTTTAGAATACTCATGTAAAATTTTCAGTACGGTTTAATTCTTTATAAAAATGTTGAGTATTTTAGCATACTTGAAATTCGTGCCAAAGTTTTTCCAGTTATTTGAAACATTTTTTTAAATTATAACAACGTAATTTTTTGTAAAATATGTACATAACTTGCAATCCTTTTTATTTATATCAAATCGTATATTGCTACTGCGCCCATATCAAAATGCAAAATAATTTATAAATAATAACATACAAGGCGTTATTTTATCGGTAACTTTAAATATTGAAATGTGAATAGGTAGTAATACATTTGATTGTACATATAAACTAATTATTATATTTTCAAATGATCATAACATTATGTGTTTACTTCTTCTGAATAAAAATCTTTGTTTATTTATATATTATCATATTTTTTGCCTATGTTATGTTAATTAATTATTGACGGAAGACCACCACAATTAAATATGCACCTAAGTAATTTATGTCTACTTCTGACTTCTGAGCAACTATTACGATATTTACGATTAAATTTATGTCAGTTAAAAATCTCTTAATATATTAATGTCTCGACTTACGTTGACACGTAACTATTACGCGCCTGTAATGTAATAAATAAGAAACAGAATAAACAATATGATCACTTGCAGAAAAATCATTTCCCCCCTCGATTAACTTTTAAAAATCATCCTTTACCTAAAAAAAGGATCATTATTTTCTTGGTGTGTATTTTAGCACTATAATAATATAAATCACAAACAATCATTATATTTTTCCAATTATTTTATCACGGTTTAAGTAGTTTCTCTTCGATTTTCTAACTATGAAAACGTTTATGACGAACTTAACTTCGGGATGTTACCGATACAAAACGGATTCTTGTTTATCTTTTGTATCAATTATCATCATTCTAGTGAAAAAATTTTGAAAGACAAACTATCACTAAATTTATAAATTTATTGTCTTGTTTATTTACCACATTCTTTCTCTGGTACACAAATTCCTTTGATATCCCTTAAATATCCATCAGCACAGACACACCCAGGATAGCAGCCGGCAACATAGCTACATCTAGTAATGAGATTAGGATCAGCGCAAGTATTTCTACATCCATGAGCATCACATGGACTGAACACTTCATTGTCTTTACAAGTATCTAAATCATAAATATTTAACATCAAAATTAATAAAATGGTATTTTAATCAAAAACTTGTATTGGTCTGCAATCTGGTCACCATATTTTAGACGGATAGACGTACAATACAACTACTAAATCATTTATTACGTATATATGTCACTACATCATTTTAGCACCGTTAGTCTACATTCGTGCATTTTTTGTTTGCTAGAAGAACGCATCGCATAGCATGCGTAGCGTGCGCATTGACTGCCTCAAACCAGTTGCGAGACGGCCGTTTTCCGTGTTTAAGTCGAAACGTACGTAGTTCCACCACCAATAAATTTATGTTCAAAGTCACGTAAATGTTGCTAACCGAATAATTCCGTAAAAATGTAATATAATTTTACGCCATATAAGCCGAAAATTATTTAATTTTGAAGGTCTCAAAACGAAAAATAACCAATGTACTCAAATATTTCAAATGTTTCAAAATAATATAATGCTTTCATCGTCGTATTATAGCCAGTATATAAAAAGATTGCAACACTGATTTCCATGAAAAATTGAAAACTATTTGACGTGCAAGTGTAGACAGTTGACGGAGTGCGTTGACGACAATCATTCTAAAGCATGTACTTACGTAAAAAGCAAAAATAAAAAGGTGAACATAGGTATCTGTCAAGTCCCATCTGTTGTAAATACTTTTAAATTTGTTCTAATACGTTCTGAGGTTAAAAAGTCTGAGGGGTAAATTTGCATTCAATATAGAATGCAATACTCTTAAATCTGGCGTATTATTCATTTTAATCAAAAAATATTTAAATGCACAATTATACTGTAATTGAATTACTTGGAATATTAGGAAATTTAGTTAAACAATATTAATAATTATTTATAGTTACAATTATGTATCTCTACTAACTGTTAGTAAACACAATATATACAAATAAAATAATAATTAACATGCATTTTTTTTTAAATTTCAAATTCATATAATACGATTAGGTTTAAAATAACTAGAGACATAATATAAGCAACAGTTGATCCTGAGGCATGTTTGTTTTGTGTTAATAAAATATTATATGAATGATAAGAAACAATAATATCATTGCCATGAAGTCATTAAATAAAAATATACTTTTTTTGTAAACAGAACACGGCAAAAAATAATGTATGTGGTAACAAATTATGTTTATTGAAAGATTCCTCGTTATATTATATACTATTAGGTACATTTATGTATGGTAATAAACCGTACCATTAATAACAGATACGATTCAAAATATTCGCTGAAGCAACGTACACAGTAAAGGTAAAGACATACACAATTATTAATATTTCGTATAAAAAATTACCGCATTTTTCTGGAAGAACGCAAACACCGTTAGAATTTCTTAGTAATCCTCGCTTACAAATGCAGCCAGATTGACATATTGGTCTGCATACAATGCTAATATTTGGATTAGCACACGAATTCTGACAGAAGTTATTTCCACATTCAGAGTACTGTTCATTTTCATCGAAACATACAGGTCCTACACCGAGAATAATAATTCAGTGTTATGTTTTTAAAGAATATTTTTAAAATGTTTTTTTTTTTAATTGGAATAACATAAAGTGTAGGTTGTATTAACAGACTTTTGTTTTTACGAGAAATGTATGTTTGCCACTTGCTCAACGCCAATACTGTGAGTTTGAACAACATGTGAATTTTCCAAACCCGGATTCGAACCCGGGATCCACGAAGTTAAATTAATTTAAATTCCGACATGAAATTAGGTACCTAATTTAAAAAAAAATACTTTACAAATAAAAATGAGATAATATGCAAATTGAAAAATAAAATCAAGGCGATTATTTTTAACTCATTTTATGAAATTACTAATGTAGTACATATTACTACATTCATTGTTAATGTAATTATTGTAATCAATAATAGTATAAATATTATTATATTACAAGGATTTTTTGATACTTATTTTACAAATCACACAGAAAGTTTATTACTAAAATGTTTATTTTTATTGAATATTAATTACAGCCTCAGCACAACATGTAATGATAGTTATACATAATGAGATACCTAATATTGTTGTATATACTATATAATATTTATATCAAAATTTCCAGAATGGTTTTATTATTTATAAAAGTGTTGAATGTTTTAGCTTACTTTGAATTCCAGCTAACGTTTGTCCAGTTAGCAGGAAAATCAGCGCGAAAGATAATACAGCCTTCATCTTGATTGTCTCTCTATTGAGAAGCAGACGACGAATGATGTACACGAACCGATCGCTAAACAGGTAAACTAGAAACACCGGGATTTCCCAGACAAGAGATTGAGTATGATGTCAGAGAAACTGAGAAAAAAACGCGATACCGCGACGATCAAGAGCGATTACAATAACAGCACATTTTCGCGGTCATTTTCACCGAAGTGTTTATTTCCGGCGGAAACCACCTGTACTCTAATTTTACAAACAATTCACACTATTTATATTCGGTCCAATCTAGAATGGCCAGCACGATGTCATGGAAACGTGACAACCAGTCGTGTTTTTTTGTAATTAAAATATTACTGTCTTTTTTTATAAAGACCGAGCCGTATTTATGAGATAAGTATATTATACATTAAAAGAGATGGTATCTAGTAATTTTCCGTGATAACCCAAAATAGTTTGCCGTCTTATGTCTTAGTGTCTTTCACTTTCAAGGATCGTGAATCCTAGTTATGTCCAGCGCTCGAAATGGAAAAGTTTACGAACCGGAGCGCTCGACAATTTTCTGAAGATATTTACATAGTTATCAAATTTTTTGTGTATTTTATAAAAATAAGTGTTAGATCTTCTACTATATGGCCTATCTAGCTCAGAATGTCAAAATATTTCTCCACGAGACGGAGCGATAATTTTACCAATTTCACGAGCCGGAATGGCGCTCCGGTGCGCTCCAGTCCATTTCGATCCCTGGTTATGTCTCCACAGCAGTGATTGCCAACTAGGGTATGTCAGGGGCTCTGCGAAAATTCGCAAAGACTTAAACTTGCGAAAACATGACACTGAAAAGCTATTTTGGTTATTGAGAAAAAATGTTTAACGTGATCTATTTTTAAAGAATACAGCCTTTTAAATATATAGTTCGGCTATGTCATAAATACTCGTATTATTGCGGTAGGGCGAGTTTTATTTATGAGGAAAAATATTGAACCAATAAGGAATGAATGAATTCAATTTTCAGTAATGGATAGCCATTACTGTAAACTGAATTCATTCATTCCTTATTCGTTCTTACGCTTACTAGTATTCGTCTCATTTTATTTTTATACTCATTTAAAATTGTCACATTAACATTATAGTTATAGCACAGGAGATACCAACTTTGTCTACACTATTTATTGATAAGAGTGCTATGTTGGCCCCCTTTTAATTTTGGATAAAATGTATGTGAAGACAACTGGCGTATCATAATTATTATATTCGCCAGCGGGGCAAAACACTATGCATGTTTTTATATTATGCATATTCAAAGATGAAATTCCCATGACCCACTGCTCGACAGCGATTCATCGTTAGCATTTGGAGCATGAACCTAATACGTTGAGCGAATGGTTAACAACCATTTCTCGAATAAAAACAATTCCCAAGATCCAGATCGGATTATTAATGGCAGTGACATAGGTATTTTACCTTAATATATTTTTCTAAATCAATTTTCATTTTTCTTTTTAATTGGACATAGTAAAGATAATTGTAATACCTGGTGTAAATAAAACAAGTCACAAACAAAGTCATGTCCCACACAAGCGGGGGGCGATAGGGTTGTAGTCTCTGGGCCGTGGTTGGTCGAATGAGATAAATATAAGAAAAAAACCAACTTTACTAATTATTGACTTTTGTTTTGTCCAACCAACTATTATTTTTTTAGGCACATTGTATTATCCTCTCATCTTCATACCTAATTTCTCTTTCGTCTTTGTGATTTATCAGCAATCATACAATAGTCTTGTATTTGGCAATGGGATTTAGGTTCGGTTAAAACCGACACAATAGCTTTTTGATATAAATTTTGTGTATCGAAAATGATTTATCCAGGGAAGTTAATTTCACGGAAGTTATGTGCGTCAACAAAATCTAGAATATAAACCTATGTTTATATAAACTATATATAGTTTTTTTAAAAACGTTTGCTTTGACCCTTAAAAGGATTACTACTAAAATTGTCGATTTTACGACTATTTTTGACTATTCTCAAGCACAACAGCACGTCTTGTCGTAAACTACTTAAATTATAATGAAAAGTAACATTTTTCAAATAGGTAACACAAATTTATTCTACAAATAGTAAAAAAGTAACCTGCGACATTATTTTGTTTCACGTAGATATAGAACAAATAATTACAAGATAAAAAGAACTTTTTATATATTTACAACATTTTTAAATTTTCTGTTGAATTATTATGCTCAATATGCTCAAACTTGTACTTGATATGAAGTAAATAAAAATACAAACAAACAAATAACTTACAGAATACTGAAATGTCATTTTGACATTTCATTTTGATTTCCATAGTAACGCACGTATATATTAATAATTTAGTTGCTAGGACCACCCCCTTAGCAACCAATAATACTCTTTTACTTTTTACGGATTTTTCTGGAATAACTTTCCATACAAAACAGACTCAACTGAAAATGAATTCAATTCAAAAGTATTAAAATAATGTATTGGCATCGTGTTCTGATATATTCCAAAAGTTTCAAATGTCTAGCTAGTCGGAAAGTTAGTTAAAAATCGATTGCAAGATTTGTACTGGACAAACAACCACCGGACAAATAATAATATGAGCTAATAAAAACGTTGTAAAATAAGAATATGGTTGAGCGACGCGTTCTATGTGTTTTTCATTGTTTGTTTATTGTATATCGATGGTTTTACTGAAAAAAAACACGGTAATCGTGAACTTCCATATTTTTTTGGTTTAAACGAGAAATTTTAGGTCCATGTGTGCGAAATTATATCAATCTTATCTCAGAAAACTGGTTTGAAGACATCTTTTATGTCGCGAGATTTTTCTTAATAAGTGTTTCCTTATCCATTGATTTCTTTTGTAATCGTAAAAGTAATCTCCGCATTTTGTTTGTTTTATTTTCTCTTATTCTGAAACGGGTTCATAGCCCGAAACAGCTCTGAATGAAAATGAAAAATGCTGTATTCAAACCATTGACAAGTCACATGTAAAAAAATTAACATGACCGAAGGTTCACTTTTTTTGATAATAATTAAAAGACAATCCACGTGTTGTTTTATTTGACTATTCTTTTCAGTGTTATTTTCTCGCTCTAATAAAAATGCCTATTTATGTTAATATGGTGAGGGGTCGCAGTTTACTTGGCTACTACAAAGATGTAATATGATAATATGTCAATAATTCAAGTGGATTATTTAAAAACACAAAAATCGCTAAAATTGACAGAATGTCCTTAATTTTTACCTTGCGAACATCAGTAGGGAAACGCCGCTATTATAGAGCATCACACTGCCCTTCACCATAGCGATAATTATATAGAAGGGCCCGCTTCACGATTTGAGGGCCCATGCCTAAGCTTATTAGGAACCTACCTATGTGATTTATGATATTAAATGCACCGCTTGAAATGAAATATTTTGTGCTCGATATTTTCCAGAAAATATTAAAATATTGTTCCAATTTTATGTATATTTTATAAAAATAGGTGTGTTTAATTTTTTGTTATATGGCCTACCTCGCTCAGATGGTCAACTGAGACGGACTGGTAATCTCGGGAATTTCATGAACCGGAATTGCGCTCCCATCCACTTCGAGGCCTGTATAATGCAATATTGATAAAATAAATAACATTCTGTAATAAATATTTAGGAGAAGATCCATCACGGGTTACCAAGATATCAAAAAAAATCATCCAATAAGAAGAAGCTATTGGCAAATAATATTGACTGACTACGCCCAAGATGGGTGTGTAATATAATAAAGTAATAAAATAACTAACAATAATTTAATAGTTAATAATAAAACAATTAGATTCATATCATTCGATTATTGTAAGTAGTTTCTCAGTTTATGTATCAGCTCGCCATATTATAAAAATGAATACGTAGGTATTTAATTTCAAAATGTTTTAATGAATACATTTTTTCTTTTTGCATATGTACTATCACTTCCCTCCATTTTGGTAAGAGAATTTCTCAACTGTCACTTTGTGTTTTGTTTTCTTTTTTATCGTCTGTATTTGGGATGAAGGTGGATAATTAAGGCACCGGAATTGTGATGGAAACGGCGAGTTTATTTAAGTTTATATTATACTATATGGTTACATTTTGAATAATTTATTTTATCCGTACGAAATCGGCGTGCTCGCGATTTTTCTGTTTGTCGCGATCTGCGCGCCATCTTGTGATTTTTTCCAACGAAACCGTCGTCGAAAAGAAAGCGACGTTGCAAATCTCCAACGGTTAACAAAATTTACGGCATTGCCGGCTGGGCTCTTTTATTATTATTTATTTTCGTAATCAGCGCTTTATTATTTGTTGGCTTTGATACCGATTCGGGCGTCTCCAGATACACAAAGACATCCCCAAATGGGGACCATACGGGGGTGTCACAGTACCTAATAGGTATTACGTATGCACGTAGTATCTACTCATACACATTATAACATTATTTTTAACGACCTGCGGAAAAGTTTTAACTTATCACAAAAATTATGTTGAAATCGTGGTTTCGACATAAAATATAAGTACCTAATATAATATAATATAATATAAGGTATGGTAACATTACCTATCTACTTATTCTAGTATATAAGAGATATTCACTGTCTCGAATCTTGATAATAAAGTAATTTTGTTTTAGTCTCGTAATGATTGTAGAGAATATATTTTATTTAAAAATGTGACTACAGAACAGATTAATAAATATAAATGAAAAAGCCATCACCATGCATCAAAGTTCTGAAGCAGGGTAGTTTATGGCCTGACCGCCATAAAACCCAAGTAAAAAAAACCGCGTCGACTATTAATTCTCAAAGATTGAAAGCATGTTACATTAACGTGACAAACTAAAATGCATATTGTGATACAGACATGATACAGACGTAAATATTGAAAATAGCAGATTCTTTAATCCCATATTTTTCCACACTAGAAATCTCTTGCTTGTTATATACCTCACCCAAGGGTAAGCCAATACCCATTAATTCTGTGTTCCCTGATTGCGACTATGCCGAAATGAGATTCGATATAAATAAAAACAATCATGAAACATTCGATCGTTAAAATGAAAAATGACTTAACCGACATAAATAAAATGTTACAGGAGGCCCAAAAACGTTTTTGTTATGGGTTTCAGTCAAGGTTAAAAATACAATAAGTATAAGTACATAAATCTTAGGTGCAAGGAGATAATTAATTTAGATAGGTAGTGTTTTATGTTCCCAATCTGATATTAATTATTGAGGTAATTAAAAAAACCAATAAAAATGAGTCTTTTATTCACTTCACTTTCTTCTTTAAAAAAAATATAAGCAAAAATTCAAATAATTTCGCATTTGCATCCAACATCCTTTGCACACAGCGTGTATTTAGTCGTGTTCCATGTTATTATCCAATAAAACCTATTTTGAAAAAAACTGAGGGTTAACTCCTTTTTCATTAGATTATACATTTTTCATTTTTTTAGAAAATCGAATTCAAAAAAATTATTTAAATATAAAATACATGGAAACTATGAAAAATCTCTTCAATACCTTTGAGAGAACTTACTAAACTAGCATTTCCTGTTTCAGGTCTGAAATCCTTGATTTCGAATCATGAGTACTCTGACGCAGAACCATAACCCAATAAAAAAATCCTATAATCTTGTAATATTTCTACTTCATTGTTTTTAGTCATCATTTTAGTCATGCTAGTTGACTTAGTAAGTTATTCTAAAATTATATGATAATTACCTATTATGTTATACATTTTAATATAACTTTTTAACAAAAGATTTTTACTACCAATGTGGTGGTTTAGGTTGAAAATAATCGTATAAATAAACCATGTTTAAATTAAAATAACACCTATAACTAGTTAGGTTGGTGTAATTAAGTACATATAATATTCAATAATAGCACATACATAAGTACATTAAAAGAATCTGTACAAAGCTCAGGAATAACGGTTCCAATTTTTGATTTAATGGAATCAATCTTCCATTAAAATTGAAGGAGAAATTAGACCTTTCAATAAATTAGGGTTTCTAACAGCTTTGATCTCAACCCTTATCCCACCCCAAATTCTTCATTCCAGATTTATTTATAGCACATTTTTGTAGTTATCTTCATAGATTTGTTGACAATCTATTATTACGTTAATTGATTGTTTGAGGTCTTACAGGGTGACTGATAAAAAAACAAGTTTTGCTTTAAATGCGTTTTATTCTCAGACTTAACATATTAGAAGAGATACGTAAAATGACATGTTTCAAAGTATTTATTCATCAAGGCTATCCAACTGCAAAAAAAACATACTACACAATATTCATTAATAAAATAATATATTTTTAATTACATAAGTACTTACATTATTCTTAAGAACTTGCGTGGAAAAGTAACAAGTCAGCTACAGATATTTATTATTTTAGTAGAAATAGTGAAACATTGCTGTTGATTCTTTTGTATTACATTTTTAATAACTACCACATTGACGCAATTATGTTAAAGATATAATATTATTTTAATAAACACTTTAAATCGAGCTACAATGATAACACATGTCAGTATTAATTTTATTGATAATTTCCAATATTGTAATATTATGGCAACAATTTCGCACAAAATGATGATTGCGCAATGGCTATCGCATCTCACATTTTTTTAAAATATCATTTCTTAGCAATTATTCTGGCAGTAACGTCGATTAAACGCATGCGTTACGTTGCTAAGGTCAACTTTCTATGGAGTAAATGGAATGTGGAATATTGTTAACAGTATTTCACCCTACAATATTATCATGGCTTCTATAAAGTATCTATAATAACATATTATATAAGATACATATACAGCACTTTGTACACAATAAAATAGCATTCTGCTGCTTAAAATCGCGAGCATCATTAGACTAGTTATTGAAACTAGTCTTGGACAAAATTTTAATTTCTAAATCTGAAACTCATGGTTGGTAAAGAGCAACTACAATTATGGACTTACCATTATATCACGGCTGCAGACTTCTTAACTGCAATTTGCGGACCTGTAAGTCCCCCCACTCATTCTCATACATATATTACCCTTGTTTTTACTTTTTACACTGCATACAGTGTTACGAAATCGCAGCCATGACATGTTAGTTGTAGAATAATAGTACGGCTACTGTATGTCTTATTATGCGAGTATACCATGCGAGTATATTACCATCTCACGTTGAATTTATGGCTCTGTCTCACAATCTCTCTCAGACATTATTATAATATTATATTCATCTACTACATTATTTGTTTAGGTATATTAAATACAATTCACAGTACATTGGACCATTTGAATTTGAATAATACTGTAGTTTCAGGAAACGATTTTGAGACAATTGAACATTTTATAATAACTGACAATCCACAGTTAAGATCTAATCATCAGTGATTCCCAACCAGTTCTGTGAGCCGTCAAGGCTTGTTCCGTGAGAATTCTTAACTCTTGTAGAGGAGAAGATAGGTAGGAGTCCCAAAAGTTTTAAAAAATGATTCAAGGTTCAAAAACAAAAATGACTGGGAATCACGGGTCTAATGGAATGATTTGTTCTCCTAATTAATTGAATTAGAAATGAAAAGTCGCTGATTAAATATTTTTACAAATTTGAATTGGTGGCAAGGGACTGAAAAAATTCTATTGAATAATCCATCAAGCCATAATCAAGTTTGTTCTTCAGTTTTTGTAATATTTATGCAAGAAGTTTTATAAAAAAATGCTTTATTATTATGTCTACGAAACAACTAACTTAATTTTATTGTACTATGGAATTTCTCTTACTTAATCATCAACAGAGAAAGCGGGAAGTTGCCTTTTGTAATTATGATACTTTAATACTTATAACAACAGTGAACGGTGTCATATTTGCAGATAACTGTCTAGTAATTTGACTTATATGTATGTAGCAGATTGCATGTTGGACAACCCTGAAAAGTGTTTGATATTATAAATAAGTATAAAATATATATTATTTTGCATATGTGCGTAAAAGCTTGAGAATGACACATTCATATGAAAATTATATTTTTTATCTTACAAATAAACTAATAATATACAATGATATGAAAGACTTTATTTCGAAATGCTGTTAAAGAGTGCAATTATTTTTTTATTGTTGATAATATCTCTGCTTCATAGACTTATTACTCAGCCTATGTTTACAATACATAAATAACACACATTATAAAAAGATATAATGATAAAGCAGTTGTACAAAATTTACTTAAAAATTATCTATAAAAAATGGATAATTAATCAAATCACAACATAAAAACTAGCATTATGGTTAAATTTAATAAATACATTCAACTCACAAATTCATCAATCGGGAATATGATATAATAATTCAACTATATAATATTATGTGATGAAAGAAAATCAATAATAATTAAAGACGAAAAATGTTCCATATCTGTTAATAAAATATCTTATTATGTACAAATCAAACAAACACTTTGTGCATCATATCCAGTTGCAAATACAAAATAATATTATTATTCTCTGCATGTAAATACAATATAATCATGCAAGCTGATAAATAAAAATATAAAAAAACCATAAAACACTGTGAATTTACATTATTCACAATAAGGGAATCTGTAGTACGTTTTCATAATACATAATAAACATTGAAGCAATATCACTGGTAATGTTTTATATTAGTCAATATGGAAATAACATTTCTATTCCCCGTAAGAGTGAGTGAGAGAGAATAGCTATACAAGCAAAACAGTAACAAAAATTATTTTTGCTTAAACTAAGTTGTTTTATTATCAGAACTGTAAGTATGTATTAATTTTATTTTTCAATTATTGAAACACATAATGACGTAGGCATAACAGTATCATTATTTAACTATTTGATTAATTATATCAAACCTAAATAATTTTTCCAAATGTTCAATATTAAAAAAACTGATTGGAAAATAGGCGACACAAACATATAAAATCACAATGTAGAGGTGTAATGTGGCATTACAGAATTTTGGATTAGGAGTACAAAAAGTGCTAGAAATGGTAACAATATTATTCCTTGAATTTTATTAATTGTACAAATTTAGCACCTGCTGATCCACGGTAGGTGGCGAAGGCCTATTCAAGCTGCTTCCACTTCTCTCAGTCCTGTGCGTTGCGTTGCCACATACTTCCGGAGAACTTTATCATTTCATCAATCCAGCGTCCTTTAGGTCTACCTTGCAGACGTTTTGTACCTCTTAGATACCACTGGATGACTAAATTCATTCAACGATTGTCTATTCTTCTAGCAATGTGTACAGCCCATCTCCATTTGAGGCTTTTAATGAACTCTATCACATCGCAAACCCTTGTCTGCTTCCTTATCCACTCATTCCTCTTTTTGTCCTTTCGCGTTATGCCCAGCATGCACCTCTCCATACCGCGTTGTGCTACTGTAAGTTTCTGGATCTCTCTTTTACTTAGGGTCCATGTTTCACATGCATATGTGATTACAGGAAGCACACACTGGTTGAACACTTTGCGCATTAGACACATATAATTATATAGATCACGGAATTGAATCCTGCAGTAAAATTCAATGTTGATTTTCAATTAATATGTGAATGCTCCACACGGTGGACCTACAGATGTTCCGTCTTGAAGTAGAAACGAAGAATGGATCAATGGTACAATAATAAAAAAAAAAAAACACTTTTGATTGACAAATATTAATGGAATATAAAATTAACTTATGATATTATTAGAATTATAAATTTTCACTCTTATCGATCATAAAATAAAATATTATTTCCAATGGCAACATATTATGATGTCATAGATTTACCGATATAGATCAACCGTTCTGCGAATTTGGAACTATAATCGATATAATTTAAAACTACAATAATAGCTGTGAAATGTTTGTATGCAGTGTCCTCGTGAAGTGGCCAATGTACACTGGTATAACTACAGTTACGCCTCAATTGATTCCAATTTGTAATAAAATAAAAAATACTTGAAATACACCTCAATTCTTTTTTCTTTTTTAATTCTAAAATTAAGGAATTCTAAATAAACGATTCGATTGTATAGAATACAACACAAGCAGCTTGCTCACTTTATTATAACGGCAATATTAATTTATACAATAATATATATTCAATCAGAGAAATTCAATACTAATGATGTATGTAGTATGTGAACTAATCAGGTGTATAAAGCTTGTGGAAGGACATACTTATTTAAGTAGGTGTTCAGGAGAAATTAACAAATAGTATATTATGTATTGTGTATTTCTATCACATATCAATTATTGTAAGTGATTGAATAATTATTATTAACATTATAATACGTAAACAGACAAGAACATTAATTATCAAGTAAGATTAGAAATGGTTTTGATGCAAAAATTAACTATTGTGAATTATTTAGTAGTAGATACTTACTCACTCGATCTTCTATTGATGAAAATTTTACCATATAAATTGAAAATATTGAATAATTAACTTATTTGTTTACCGCTTGTAAGAAATCCGAATAGTTAATAAACAATTTTCATTTCACAAAGAAAATAAATTATACAAAATACATTTCTCCAATTGCATCGAATGAAACTAAATTTTACATCAGGAATGAATCCATCATTAAAATTACATCAATACATTTTTATTACGTACATACATAATATTGAGTAGCTTTCAAAACATATTTAATGCTTTTCAACAAGTTTCCCAGCAACAACATTAACATTCAATAATATCCTAATTATACAAATGTTATTATATTATAGATACTCACTAATCTCTTTTTGGATGGAAAGATATACATACATAATAATTTCAACAAAACTTTAATTTTTCCTCTATTTTCATAACATGTAAAAGAAGTCACCACGGTATTGAAAGCATTCTATAAAAATGCCTAAAAAATTTCCTTACAATGAATCACTACAATAAATAAAGTCTTTAAAAATAAGAAGAAATGACTAGACGGGGGTTCCAAAGTCTGGATCTCCGTTCCCTTCAATAAGGATATCCTTAGCCAGCGGATAGCTGGAGATGGATGAGCGTTTTCCGGAAGCAGCTTTCACTTTATTCGGCATACTGTAATAATCATTATCAGATTTATTAGGGGGTAGACTATAATTATTCTGTTTCTGCGGCTTGGTGGATGGATTGGATTGCTGACTCTCTCTCTCATAGCGGTCGTTCATCATCGACTTCTCGAGTTGACCTAGAGCCAATTTAAGAGTGGCATCAATGTCAGCCTGGCTATGTTCACTGGAATGTGTTCCTCTGATGATACTCTCTATCACCGGGTATATATCGTTTATTTCTGTTTCGATCTGTTCTTGATTAATTAGACTTTCGGGAAAAATTTGTTCTGCTTCAGCATAATTCTTACTAGAGGCTTGATTTAGATTTGAACCTTCATCAGATGACACTTTAATGTTTAAATTATCAGTACTGTTCATTTTTGCAGTATCTTGCATATTCTTTGAAAAGTCTTTCAGTGGAATATGAATGACGTCAGGTGGAGGTGGAACTCTCTTAGCGGAACCGATTCTAAATCCGCGATTTTTAACATTCAATTTTGTATTTGATATTTTTTTTTCATTAACCTGGATATTTTGCACTGATAAGTTTTTCCCTTCAATATTGCCATTTTCATAATCAACCTCAGCTTTAATATTCTGTTGAAAGCCTGCATTTGCACATTGGCTGTCGGAGATTAATTTCGTATTAAAACATTGTTCATTGGTGCTATTGTCACAGTTTTCAAGTGAGTCACCGGCCTTAGATTTGACAGCCAAAACGACACTATTGTTTGGTTTCAGATTTGGTAGAGCATGTTCAGGAGTAAACCGCATCAGAGGTTTTTCTTCGACAGTGTTTTTCTTAGATTCAGCTTTCACAGGTAATTTTTGTAGGGAAACTAACTGCTCCTGGAGAACTAAATTAGTCTCTACTTCAGAGCTAATTTCATCCATCAAATTCGACATAAGCTTTTTCGTTTCCTGTTTCTCCTCTTTGTTTGACTTTTCAAATATTGATTGAATTGTTTTTACTCCAAACTTTGAATGAGTATCACCGTCTCGATGATACCTTTTATCTGGTTTGATTTCTCGAATGGGAGAGTCCATATCTGACGTGTTTGCGTTGTTTATAGCTTGATAGGCTCCTTTACTTTTCCAATCTCCTCCTTTGACACGTTTCTTTTTTGTCACTTTCACCGGAGGCTTTTTACCGTGCACAGGAGTCGTCTCGACAGAATCTTCAGGAGAAAGCGAAGACTCATCGAAACCCTTCTTTATATCTCCCAGCAGTCCATGGTATTGATTCAAGCCAAACGGTTTGATGTTTGAAAGCTTCGGATAGAGAAAACCTAAATTTTGATTGACTTCGCTTTCTTTATCATATGTGTCTATATTCGATTTATGAGATTTGACTTCTAATATACTTTTATCACAATCCATTTTGGCAGCATTCTTTCTAACAGTCTTGTGTTTAACATTTTTCACAGGACTATTATTCAAGAGATCTGTGGTTTTTGTAATTTTATCTTCTGATATCTTTTTTTCATTTTTATTGGAAATATAAGACATGATTTTCTGATTTTCGGTTTTATTCGTTTCGTCACTTAAACTCTTGGGAGATTTAGAGTCGGCTGAATTGAGATCTATATTTCCGCACGATATTCCTGACGATATAATTATATTATCGCTGGACGTCTGCATGGGAGAGCTTGCACTCTCTGAATTCGTAAATGAATTATTTGAAGTATTTAAAATACCGTTTCCATTGTTTACAAGATCAACAACTTCAACGTGCTTCTTTACGAAATCACAGCCATCCTTTTCTTGTGCGTTTGCGTTAGTATCGTTGCAAATCAAAATTGTTTCATTTATTTGTGAAATCAATTTGTCGTCATATGGTATAATGGAACTATTAATTTCAGTCTCAATTTTTATAGTATTGTCATCCATATCTAAAATGGAATGTTGTACGACCTTGTTATTGTTTGCCGTGTGATATTCATCATAGAGGTTATTGAAACCGAATATGCTACTCTGTCGTACGGGGTATGTGGAATCTTCGTATCGGATCGGGGAAATATTAAGATTATTGTTATAGTAAGTGTTTTGTGCTGCAGTTTGGTGCGCATAGCCGTGCAGAGAGCTAATGTTGTGGTTATTTTCAGGAGTGTTTAAATAATCACTGTAGTCTTCGGAGCCACTTCTGAAATAGAAAAAAATACAATTTATTAATAAATACGCTGTTAGTTATAATTTTTAACTTACACACTTCTCACGATATAATATTGTATACCATGGATTAAATATAAATTACCAAATCAACCCATAAAGATGATAGAACGGCCTCCTACCTATAGAAATAGATGACAACTGATAATTATTGGTGACCCCAAATATTGGATTCTGTATTAGAACAAAAATTTAAATACGGAGATATCTTTTTCAGTTTTTAGGCTGTCACTGTTCCTTCTCTTTCTTCCCAATCACTTTTCTTTCTAGAGGCCTTTCTTAAGATGTAATGTTGTAAAGTCTAATGTTATTAAGTGTATGAATGCGAATGCTGCTCAAACCTCAATGTGAGTGTTGACAATGTTAGGCCTAGATAACTGCGACGTTATTCAAAGTAAATATATTATGTCTAATTCGAGACAAAAAATGCCAGACCAGAAACTGAATTTTACTGAAAGAGCAGAAAATCATGAAGTCTTCAAATATAGCCCGTCGAATCTTGAAATAATATTGCAGTCCCGGTGTATACCCGAAGGTGAATTTTAAAAATTTCATAATTAATATATGAACGAACATACCTTGGATGAAGGCCTTCCTGTTGATTATGAACGTGGTTAAGAGGGTGAAGGTGTGGCGGATCAGGGGTGCGAGGTGCAGTAGGCGTGGCTTCACCAGCGCCACCCTCGTCAGCTGGGAAAACTGGGTACCTATAATTTCAAACATATACATATAATATCCTGACAATAACAAATGAACAAACAATATGACAGAAATAATATTACGTAAATATCCATGAGAAAATATCATAGTTTCAATAAAAACAGTTTTAGGTTAATTTTATTTAAATTTTTAAACAAAGTATTCTCAGATGATATATCTAATATAGAGTGACTATTTAGTTTTGCAGTTAAAGGTAAGAGCTTTAATAATCCATTTTAATTTTATTAAATATAAAAATTACTGACTGAAACGTGTACCCTTCTTCACTGAGAGAATTGTCATCATCTGAATCTTCAGCGACGAACTGCACACAAAGAATGCAGTCACCAGTCTGGTTCTGTAAAATTGAAACTGCTTCCTTATGGCATGCCTGAAAGATAATAAAACAGATTACTCAGAAATTTTCTGAAATTGTATTGTGAATGGACAGAATAATATTCTTCCATAAGCAAAAACTTATTTAAAGTATGGTATTTTTTTACCTGTCTGAGATCAATATTATTGACAGAAAGAATAGCATCTCCCACATAAAGCTGCCCAGTATGCGCGGCCGGCCCATCAGTTTCTAGTTCCGATATCAAAATTGGAACGCCGTGTTCTCTGCCACCCTGAAATAAATTTTAATAATATACTAATGAATTTATTTAATTATAGACATCTATGATTTATTTTCAAAGTTTTTTATAGTAGCTTAGTGTTACATGAAATAGATGGCAGTATTTCATTTTATCTCATCTTTTTCTATTAATAAATTAACAGTAGGTATTCCTGTGATATAAAAAAAATGACAAATAAATTAATAAATAATAAATTAAATTTCTATTAAACAATAAAATTTAATTTCCCACTATCGTCAATTAAATGTTTTAATTGGTCATGGAAAATAAATTACCGTAATGCTAATTCCAAGCCCTTGGTGGTGTTTTCGTGGAACTCTGACATGCCTCGGTTCCCCAACCCCTCGACTGGCCGTCCCCCTAGCTTCTCCAACTCCTGCTTGTTCTGCGACACTCACAACGCGGCGTGCTGTGGCACCACCACCATCAGCCGATCGGCAAGCACGCACCTGTTAGCAAATAAATAACAATTTTACATATTGTCATATCAAAAGGATTATAGTTGATACTATTATCATATAGAGTCTTACAACAGTCTTGTGTCTTTGCAAAAGTATTTCAGCCTCGAGCTGCCGCCAGAGTCGATCTCGGAGCTCTCCTTTCATCTCTCGTCCGAGCAACTGTAATTGTTGAATACGTCCCGCTAGTTCTTTATCCAGATATTTGGCAGCTAACCTAGAAAAAGATAAACTTGCTTGATTAAATGATTGATATAATAAAATCATATTTGTAATAACTTCATTTAAATTGTGCTATTATTTGCAACTCATTTTAAACATTTTGTTGTGAGAATTTTTTTTTATTTTTACATACTTTATTACCTAAGTTCTACACTACGTATATATTTATATTTTAGAGCATGTACACATTACCAGCATACAAATGTTTTCTCAAGTTTGATTGATAGATAATGCTGTATTGTTATGCTGCATGTCAACTTACAATAATGCTGTCACCTGTCAGCTGTTTCAACATAAATATTTACAAAAATCACTTTGTTTAAATCAAGTTTAGAGATCGGATGAAGCAATGATTTCCATAGTGGGGGCAATCCGTATGGTACTGAGAGGGAAGACGGGGTTGGAAGGGGTGGGGTGGTGGAAGGGGTGTGTGAAAGAGGGAGGTGGTAGGGGGCGTTTTAGGGGTGATAGGACCGCTAAGTTGCATAAAATGAGGGAAAGAATATAAATCAATGCCTTTTCAGTTTATCACCTATATAAATCATTTCATATTGTCAGTGATGTCCCTAGACAAAATGACGCACTTAGCCAGCACCATAATGCCGCCCCATTTTTTATACAATATTTTTTATCATTCGTGCTCGTGTCGTTTCTGGTCACCAAGGACGTCTAATGACAACGGAAGTAAACTAGAGACCGCGAACCTGACAAAAAATTAAACATCCTGTTTAACCTTTTATGTTAATTAATACATTTTCTTTACAACCAGTGAGCTGATTTTTTTTTAAGAAAGATATTTTCGTTATTAAGTACCCAGTTTACGTAGCTATTTCTATATATGCCAAATGATTCTCCTCGATTATATTATGTCAACTCCGCCCAGTGGAGGCCTATAAGATCTTCTTAGGAACGAAGTGGTAATAAAGTAAATGTGTCATTGTATGTGTTTCAAGGGGGATGCTTATACCAACAGAGGCACCTAGCGGAAAAATACAAAGCTTTTTTGATAATTTACAATTTCAACAGTATTAATTAATAAATAAATATGTATCAAAAATATTAAAAAAATATATTTTTCTTCAGTCAAGTCAAAGATAAACTTAAAATTATTGTTTAAAAAATCTGAATTTGTTACATATTTATGTCCGCAGTTACGTTATTATTACTTTATATTTTATGGTCATATTTATTATTAAAATTTTGTTTATTAAGTTTTCAATTTTTCCTCATACAGATTTTTGACTAATTCGTAGTTTTAATATTTTTTATATTTATTTTAAAAAACATAGATTTTTATAAAAATATAAATGTGTATAACTTGAAATCCTTTTTTTTCATCCCCCTTAAGTGGTGATACTTTCTGTTTGTACAAGAACAAACATCGCATTTTAAACAGTTCTTTTTAAACAATTTAGTTATCAATGTTACATTTCTATGTTCACATATGAATATTGGTGAAATATTATACTTAGGTATGCTTTAAGGCAGCGATTTCCAAACTGGGAGGCGCGGAGTGTTGCAAAGGGAGGCGCGAAAAGTATAACACAATTAATGTAGCCACAGGTTTGCAGTTTGGAAATACATAGTTTATAAAACGGCCTCTAGTTATAAACTACATAAAAACAGTCTATAAAAGGTTGTTTGCAAACCTATCTGAAAATATGGAGACTAATTTTATAATACCTCACTTCTATAATATTGTGAAGCGCGCTGGCTATCTCGTGAAAAAATTAAATAAAAGAGTCAAATCATAATGGAGGAGCAAACATTCAAAAAGTGATTTGTCACACAGATGTTGAGCTGAGATAATCAAGAAAAACATATTGTACTCAAAATGGTTTTTTTTTATTATAAAACTGTTTAAGGAAAGAATTTTAATCCTGGTATTTTGTATAATCCAAAATTCGCGGAAGTGGTTCATTTTTTGATTTGAAATTTGGACAAAACACGATTTGCATGAAACTTGTGGGCAAAACACTATTTGAATGAAAATCAAGGCATTATATTTTTTTATAGGATAAAAGGTTCTTTGAACACTGATTCTGGTTTCCTTTCATAGATTTAAATATGGACTATCAGAATTGACAATAAACGGCATTTTTCAAAATGTGTGACAAATCACTTTTTGAATGTTTGCTCCTCAATGTTGAAATTTGAAGCAAATTTGTTTAGGAACGATAATTTTGTTGTTAAGCTTGTCTATTTAGTTTCAATTTTTAAAAAAATGAGTGAATAAATCAATGCAAGAACCACTAATGCATTCACTGATTTAAAAAGACAAAGTGAAGGCATTCATAAAAAATTGGAGCTTTGGAAATCAATATTACAAAAAAAATAAGTTCGCCATGTTTACACTTTTAAATGATTTCTGCGCCAGATATATTGAAGCAAACAAAAATCTATTTACTGAGTTCTTGGGTAGTTTGCTAATGCACTTTTCACATTATTTTATTAATAATAAAAAAAAGCTGCGGCGCTGCTTTGTTTCACGGCTATTAAATATTTTAAATATGTGGTTGTGATTATATGATGATTAATATACTTAAATGATAACTCCCGTGTATAATTTAGGAAACACTACTTAAGAGCACCACACTGCCCTTAACCTCAGCCAGTGGCGCACCCAGGGGGGGGGGGGGCCAGGGGGCCTTGGCCCCCCCCAAAATATGAAAATCATCAGAATGATTTTACACATTGAAATCGAAAGCAAATAAACTATACCTTGGGCTTAGACAAACAACACGGCAAAAAATGATTTGTAATTCTCCAGCACCCTTTTTAGTAAAATTTCTAGATTTTAATTTCTAACACAAAAATTTCGTAACACTAATGTCAGGTTTTTTTAGAAACCCGTTCGCTAATGAAATTCTCGGTGTCCACCCGAATTCTGGAGTGGTATAGGCGATGGCTGGGGAGGGTTGACAGGGCTCTAGCCTGGGGGCCCGGGCTGTGGGGGGCCGGCGTGTCTGATTGACCAGATAAGTGAGATAAACAAGCATCATAAATTATCTTTAATAGTAAAAAAAAATTCGCCTGCGGCGCTATTACATTTCGTGACTATGAACATTTTAAATTATATAATTGTCCAATATATTTTCAGATTATTATGTGTCGATACTCGACAGCTCCATTATTAAAGTAGATGTATTGAAAATCGCCAATAATTCACTGTATAAGTACCCTCAATTTGAACTAAAACACAATTTGAAAAACGTTAATGTAGTGTTTCCTACTGTCTTTAATCTAAGCGGTGGATAGGGGGCCCGTCAAATACCCTAGCCCTACCAAACTCATTAGTCAATAGAGCCAAATATCAACAGTACAACGATTGAGATTTCTTCTGAGAGCCAAATTTCTTAAACTGAAATTATATGCTTAGGTAGTAAGTAGGTACACTGCTAATTTACTTAATAAACTTTAGTTAAAGTTTTAAGTCCTAATTAAATTATAGGTAGGTACACTGAATAAAACTGAATATCATACGTAATAATGATCTTATTTATTAATACAAATTAAATTGTAAGTCAGGTATCCATAAAATTGAATCATGACAATGACTGACAAACTCAATGTGAATAATGGCCTTGCATCTCCTTGTAAAGTTTGGCTAAGTCAGGTTCGTATGTTGTTGATTTAATTTTAAGCACGATTCCATGTTCTCATCAATAAATCGATTTCTCAATTTACTCTTGATTTCCTATCTTGGAAATCTTTTTACTAACCACAAAACTTGCAATATTAACATTGTTGAAAGATTTTATTCAGTACCTAATTAAATACAGAACTTTATTTTTCTTGACTCTTCTCCTCAGCTGCTTTCTTCCTTGCATCATCGACAGAATATTTAGCGCAAAATTACGAGTTTTTAGTTGTAGTATCTCTCTAAATTTGAATGCGCTAATTTTTCCCGAGACATAAATAAAGGTCGGTAAGCCATTTAAGTTTTGAATAAACGCGAAGTCTCGGTCTATTCAACATTACATTTACGGTTATCCTCTTCCATTTTCTTTGCTTCTTCTTTGTAGCCATGTCAAATATGGCAGAGAGCATCTGTGGCAGAGCCGCACTCAAGGGGCCAAAGAGCCGCAGTTTGCCGACCACTGCCCTAGCCTGAGGGTCCGTTTCAGGATGTGGGGGCCATGGTGTAGGTACACCGAGTGCAATAGACAAACGACCGATAAACGAGATATTAGGCTGTGTTGTATTGAGTAGGTTGTGTATAATTTAAATGCAATAATACTTTTTTTTGTCCATTTTCAATTAATATGTTGAAACCTCAATATTAAAAAACCAAAAATCTGCGATAAACATTCGGCGAAAAGAACGACTACACCCACTACGGTGGTGGTGTAAATCAAAAGAACATTTTTTTCGGTGGAATTCGGCATAAATATTGTAGCTCTCTAGACCAGTGTTCCCCAAACTTTCGACATCTGTGTACCCCTTCTATAATTTTCGTAACACTGAGCACTCCTCGTCAAAGAAAAATGCATATAAGTACTTTAATAACAATCAAAATATATTCCTTTTGTAGTACATAAACAAAATAATAATATACGAAAAATAAAATTCATTCATAATAAAATATAAATAAAAGTTAAAGGTATTATAAAAAATAACATTCATTATAAACCATGAGAAGGATGAAATTATTTATGTTGAAACGACAGATCATCATAATTTGGTTCCCTGGTTATTAATTTTAATCTGAGATGCGGTTCCACACTCAAAGGCTGATCCTTTTTTTGACTTAATGTCTACAAATGCTTAAAAAGCAACTTCACATAAATATGAAGTTGAAAAAGGCAATGTATTTCAGGAATTTCTGTTAAAACTGGATACACATGTTGCATTTGCAACCTAAATGATGTTTAAGTACACTCCTTGTATTTATTTTGCAAGAATCCGCCTGAAGCTAATAATTCCAACAATTGCTCTTCTTCCGCATGCGATAAACCTTCTATCATGGATGTTGTATTAATGCGTGTTGCACCAGGCGTAGCCATAACCCGGTGCAGCGCGTACCCCCACCAAACTCTTCCCGTACCCCAGGGGGTACGCGTACCACACTTTGGGAAACACTGCTCTAGACCAAGCGCGTAGCACAGCCGATATTATTTAAGTAATGTTTAAGCATACTAGGTACACATGTCCAGCATGGTCGCTGTTCATTTCCAATCCGCCAGTCGCTGATGACACGCTCAACGGTTACCGCCACTATGCCTCCAATTTAATAAAAACTAGGAAAAACTGTACAAATATATCGCCGTGTATTGTGAAATTATGTAAAAATATTTATATGAAGAAGAAAAGAGCCTATGGGACTAATTTACATTCTCTTCCTTCGCCCCCCCCCCCCCCCAATAATAATTCCTGGGTGCGCCACTGACCTCAGCCATAGGTAGGTGGGCCCGCCAAAGATCCTGGCCTGGGGGCCCCGCTTCAGGATATGGGATTCCATGATAGAATCCATTTATCAATGAACAATGTTAAATTTGGATTGACTACTATTAAAATTGATTGTGCTAATAAACAAGCACATTCATCGCATGAAAAACAAATTAATTTAAAAATGAATATAATATAAGTACTAAAACCTTGTTTATTTTTATAATTATTTTTTTTTCATTTTTGTATTAGTACATCTTTGCCTATTTAAAAAGGTGTCTGTATTATTAAAATGAAATAAAGGGGGGGAGGCGTAGTAACATAAAGTTTGGAAACCACTGCTTTAAGGAGTGGATATTCAAAAAAGTTTGAGAAACACTTACACTTACTAACCGTTATCGGTTATAGGAACAATAATGCTTAGTATTAATTTAATTAAGACATTACTTATCATCTTTTTGACATCCTTACAGTTTTATCACTGATTTCGTGTAGGTACCCAAGTACCTACCGTATTGTCAATAATTACTTAACCAGCTAATGGGGCGGATGACATTCAAAGTGTACTTAATATAAATATATATATATATATATACTACAAACCTCGCTCCATAGACCTCACTGTGTAGTGCTAAAACTGTATCTCTGAGAGCAATGTTTTCCCTATAGAGCTGCAGAGATTCGCATTTGAGATGAGCCATATCTAACGACATGTGACCTATTGGTTCGGGATCTGTAAAAAAATACCAGTTGGATAATTCAATCGAATTGTGTTTGTAGACAATATGCATATAGTTAACTATTTTATCTTTAAACCTTGTTCTGGTGGTGGAAGTCTGCTGAAGTACTGCTGTTCCAATACATCTTTTCTGGCTCGAGCATCCACCAATTCTGTGCGTAAATTTATTAGCTCGGCCTGAAACAAGGAAAAATAATATTTAGGTCAGTGAAAACATAATATTATACACCTAATTAACTCCAGAATTCATAAGATGGCAACTTTAATTCAACTGATTTCGATAGAGATAAAAACATTGAAATTATTTTACGAATCAGTGGTGGACTATGACACATACGCTGGAGGTGTTTTTTTTAAAGCTTCTGACTCACGCAAAGGCCTCAAAAGCTCTCAAATTTGAAGCTAATTGAAATTGACCCCCATTATGAAAACCTTTGTCTCCGAGATTTTTACTATTTCATAGGAACCGATTTCGTGGATCAGGGGGTTGCCCTTTGACTTGGTCATGCTATCTGTAGGTACATACCAATATATATATCATATAATTTATAAATATTCCGAAAGACAAAAATTCCTATGAAAAAGTAAAAAAACTCTTATAAAATAGAATTTTAAATCAAAGTATCCTTAGTCGATAGAATTAATTTTAATCTTTATGCTATTTTATCACGTGAATACATTATTTAATTTTAAAGGTTATCTAGAATTTATTGGTTTAGATTTATTTATGTATTTGTTGATGAATCAAATTAACCTTATGGTTAACGTAATGTGTATCATTATGAATATATTTGTATGTATATAGAGAGATGTGGGATTGGAATATGACTCAGTATGAGGAACGGGATAAAAATGTGGATATATTACATTATTATTAAGAGATCATCGCATCTCAGAGGAAAGATTAAATTTAAAGGATTGTTAATAGCCTGCGTTTAGCATGACTAGACAAGGATAATTATAGTACCTGTATTCATATTAATATTATAGTCATAGAGAGGAAAAGCCGCCCCGTCATCAAAAACAGATGCTTGCGTTAATCTTCGCAAATATAGAAAATGCTAAAATAGTCCAGCCTTAATTCATAATTCGTTTATTTCCGCACGGTAGCAGACCACTCGTATTATTAATTACAAGACGCCGGATTTGTATCTCCGTTCCGAGAATTACCAGCACTCGGATTGCGCCACTAATCAAACCGAAAATATACACATCACGCCAATCGATTGAAATAGAAAAGTGCGAGCTGCCGACCATCCACCGACCAGCCCATTCACAGATAGGAGACAGGGCTGTGCGATAGACATCGCGGGTGGCCGAGTAAGTAATAATATGCCCAATGCATTCCTCGCACCCCGAAGTCGGCGGCTCATTCATCTGCTCTAATGACGGCCAATAAAATTTGGGAGGCGCTTCTCCTGCCGCAAAGTGCCCCAAGTGCAACGCGCTCTCAAGTGGAACGAATCAAGCCGAATCATTTGATTTCAAGCCCGGACACTTAGGTACTACTGGCCACTAGACGTACGCACAACATACTGATAGTACAGTCGCACCTATTAGCTGGCCGTAAAATAAGTACTTAGTCAAATCCTTACCAGGCTAACAAAAGATATTGCTATGCACTTGAAATAATAATAAAATCGTTACTTGTTGTCATATAAATTGTATACAAAACAATAAAACTGTTATGCCCAGTCTATCACTCAGACTTGAGTTTGAAGTTCGATGACCACTATAACTATTTACTAAAAATAAAAATAGATAAGTACCTATTTAAAAAAAAAAGTACTAATCTCAATTAATATTTGTGTCTGGTTCATTTTCTAAATGGTCTCTGATAGTTTCTAATGTTTCTATTGCATTATTTAAAGTACGAGCAAGTCGAAAGTTTATAGAAGATTGTGAATGTTTATAATAAAATGAATTAAGTAGTTTGTTTATGCATCGCCATAATAAAACTAGAATATATTAAATTTTACAACCACACTTTATAAGTGTCTATAATAGGTAGTTAATTTCTTATTTGTTTTGAAATGTGGTTGCCTTGAACAAACTCATTAAAACCTTGCTACGAATCATAAGGTTTTAAATACAAAGTTTTAACCATAGTTGCAGTCCTGCATACATTCAACAAACAAAAATAAATACTTACTTACTGCAGTTTGGATTCGAAATATTATCTGGAATTCAATCAATTCTAGGTGACTGATTCCTACGGCTGACAATATCTCACGTTGCGGTCGAATTTCTTTGGCATGTGCTCGGCAAGCATACCTATTGTATGCATTTGCTATTCTTTGATGTTGGATAAATAATCAAAATAAATACAATAACATGTGAACAAACTGCCTAGGTATCTATTTTTTGCAATCAATTTCATTAATATCAGTGTTCGGCGTCATAATTTGACAGCTTGACAGCACAGAGATTGGTTAACAAACAAACACACGTGCATTGAAACGTGCAGTAAAATAATACCTGTAGAATGAAATAGCATTTAAACGTGTTTGATGTTCAAAAGAAAAGAACTCGATTCAGTACCTTTTAACAATGTAGCAATTTTTTAGAGATGCGTTTTGGAATTATAGTATTACAGCGTTTGATAGCATCTCTGAACGTTTTTAGTTTGGTAGAATGGGAGTAACAAAAATTATATTTTGTTTGTTGGCGCATTGAAAGATGGTTATAGATGTTTTGGATTAAAAATAATTGAGTGAATTTAAAATTATGTAATTTTAAATGATTTGCAGTTAATTTGTGCATTCTTTTTTTCAGATTCACTTTCATACAAGTATTTAGTTTCATATAGTAGAGAAGGTTTGGTTTTCTCTAACATCTGCAGTAGGTATTATGAATCAAATATGAAAACCATAACTTAAGTTCAAACAAAAATTAATTAGTAAGTTTGTAAGAAATTAACATAAGTTAAAGTGACAAAATGATGATGGAGCGATATACTGAATTCGCGAATTAAGTGACTCTGATACTAATTGTTTTATTTAAGCAAAATAATGGTAAGTGAAGCCATAAACCATTATCTAGTAATTAATATCGCCAGTCGTTAATCCATTTTATTGCACGGCATTGCTGGCTATTTTTAAAACATTTTATGTTTAATGACATGACGCTCACTAACCTACTCAACAAAGCTCTCGTCTGCGTTTTGATGAAACGTTCCCTACTCTGCAGAGTAGTTCAAGGCAATTAAATCGTAAATATTGTATTTACGTATTTTAGTACCTAATATGAAGAACAGTGTTGCATCAACACAAGGCAACGACAAAACAGTTACTTATATAAAAATAAACCATACGAAAGGAAGAAACCAGAGATTTAACTGTTTTTAAAGGCTTTGTATGTATAATAGAATCCCAATTTCTAAAAGGCGTTCGCGGATAAACAACGATATGTTTGCATGTGAATTTTAAAACATCACATTTTATTATGTTGGGAGTCCGTGGTATAGATCTAACATATTTTGTGTGATTTTACACAAACAATATGTACCAGGGAACACAGAGTTATCTGTTCTGTGATATGTACGAATTTTTTGTTAGAATTTGACGTGTGGACATATCGGTTTTTGGAAATAGGCGCTTCATGTACTTATCTAGTTGTTTACGCCAATGTAGTCAATAATTATTTTGTGAATTTTAAACAAAGTTATTTTTGGTAATTCTACTATGAATTACTACTTATAATTAACTAATTATATAAGTAACAACAATAACTTTGTTTGGAAACCATGATAATGGAGTTCTACCGCTAAATGCCTGTTCAATTAATTAATTATGTACTTAATTAATATACTTATAATATTATATTGATTGTCATTCAGTTTTAAGTTACATTATGATGTTGATGATGAAGGACAAATAGTAAGCAAAAATAGTTATAATAAAACTTCTTGAAGTGAAATCAATAATTAATAGTAAATACATAACATGTTACATATTTCTTTAAATCCTGGTATTTTCTCACTTTTTCATGGATAGATAAACGTTTTTTTCGAAAAGCATAAAAGGGCCTGTTCAGAATACAGTAATAATTATTCATAACGAGTGTATTTTCCCGCCATGTTGGCAGTAAAGTCAAGAAACAACTTAATAAAAAGTAGGTACCTAGTATTTTTTTTGAGTGTTCTAATGATTACCAAAAATATTTAATAATACTACAAAATAATAATATGGAATATCGAAATTGGCTAAATCAGACATGATTTTGTTTAGTGGTAAGATTGCTAGTTATGAAAAGGTAAAAAATATCTCTTAAAACATGTTATTAACCAACCGATGAACTTTAAAAGGTATACATAATAGTTGACTATTATGATTATGACTCACAAAGATGAAAATCTACATATGAACATAAAACGTTTAATAATAAACAATGTTAATAAAAATAAGTATGTATGGGAGGCACAACATTTTAACCACAGAGTATAGATAATAAATACCTACGCCTAAATTAATTTACACGAAATTAACATCTCGCACAAAGACGCATTGAAATAATAATTTTGGCCAGTGATTAAATTCATGCAGGAAACTTATTGAATACCATTTTATAAACCACAGAAATGAAATGATCACCCACGGATTAAAACAGCTTTCAACAGTACACAGTAATAATATATCGCTCCAAGCCTTCGCTTTCTAGTTATTGGAAAAATCTTCAAGTTTCATTTTATTCAACCTTTTGTAAACTACCGTCAATTATTATTAAAAAAATATTATTAAATATTATTTTATTACAGATTAGCAGCTGAGATGTTGTATTCACCACAATATATCGAAATATACTTCAATGTAAACAGAAATTTAAGCCCACACATAATAAAATACCTTAGTAGATTGTTTATAACACAGTGATGAGTGATTACAAGTGATGAGTACTTAAATAAAATGTTATATAAATGGAAAATTTTAAGGTAACCCTATTTCCACCCGCCATTCATATCCGGCACCCATGCGCATAGGTGTAGCAGCACTAGACAGATAAACCATATAGTCACAGTCGAAGAAATTACATCCTCAAGTTGTCAAGAATTGAACGCAATGAATCTACAGAAGAATCTGGATTATTTTGCACCCTGTATGATACAGAAAACTAAAAAGCACCAATGTAAAAAAAAAAAAACACAAAAATACTATAATTTTAGAACATTGAATTGCATAAAGAGTAAGGCTAATGAAATTGATCCTAAAAATCGGTTTAAAACGGGATCGCCAAAATGCAGCAAGGGAACTGTACCGATTTTCCGATACAGTATTTCTGTTAAAAAAACATATAAATAGTAGTAGGTAGATGTTATTACAATAATTATGTGTGTATTTATTAATGTATAAGAAAAAAATACGAGGTGGCAGCGTCAACATTCGTCAGTCATACGCCCAAAACTTTGAGACAAGACTTTCAGAAAATGTATCGGACAAAATTGCCAGACAAAACTTTTAGACAATTTTTTCAAACAAAATTTATTGTCGGACAAGACTTTTAAACAAAACTGTCGGGCAATACTTTCCGACAAAACTGTGGGAACAAAACTGCCAGACAAAACTTTCAGACATGACTGTCGGAAAAAAACAGACAGACAAAACTGTCATACAAAACTTTCGGACAAACCTGCGAGACAAAACTTTCAGACAAAACTGTCGGACAAAACTTTCAGACAAAACTATCGAACAAAATTTCCAGACAAAACTGTCCGAAAACACTTTTAGACAAAACTGTCAAGACAATTTCGGAATGTTCAGGATTTCAATGGATTGATGCATTATTATGGTTGTTAATTTTGTAAATTCAGCCATTTTGCTTAAGAATAATCAAAAACAAAAATTCAGTTAGATAACACAATGCACGTGTTTACTGAGCGGCGGACATAGGGATATATATTTTGATGTGAGGAGTTTTGTTAATTGTTAATATGACTTATTGGTTTTATATTTTTATTGTTTTGTTTTCTTATGTGTTTTTGAACCAAATATTTTTGTGCTGTCGCTCTATATACATATAAGTTATAAGTATTTATATTCTTATGGAGACCGAGTGAAGTTAATAATAAGTAGGTATGTAAATATACAAAAATATGTCAATTGAAATATACCTACCTATATAACTACCTATCTCTACATGATCTTGATTACCTTTGATATTCCTATTTTTTGTACCACTAATTTTCTCCGAATAGTAAAATTATTACGTATTTGAACATAATATTTTTAATTAACATTAAAACAATAATTGAACACATGCATTTGGTTTTATTTTAATTTTCCATTATCTTATTTTTTGTTTTACTATTTTGTCATATTTACCTGTAACCATATCACGCGGGAACCGTTCTGAAAGAGTTGCAAACGAGGAAGCTGCTGCATAGCAATCACCGAATATTTCGTGACAACGCTTTTCTTTAATGATAACTAATGACAAGGCAAAGGCATTTGGATTAATTGTATATCTCTACCTGTTGCACCTAAGGCCACCTAAATGTGTATCTTTAAAACAAGAATAAATTTGCCCGCGCAACGGTACTGCGATCGCACACATTGAATGCCTTCGAATAAATAGGTACACAGAATTGAGAATAACGCAGGTACAATAAAATTCTGGGCACAAGTTTATTTTGATTTATGGATTCAAAATGACTGCGTTTACTTACCTATATAATATAAAAAAACCTACGAACGTAATCAAATAACGTCATAAAATAGGTGTGAATATAAACTTTAAACTCTCTGAAAAGTACAGTTACCAAAGACGATAATGTCCGAATACAAGAAAAACTATCACTAAAAGACTTAATTCTAAAATATATAAATTTTATCATAGTCGAGTCAAAGTTGGACGAATAATCAATGGAGGTAGTCGCCGTCCAAGGTAGGGGTTAAAATTTGGCAGAAGTGTAATTTTCAATCTCATTATGGGTGAGAAATCCCCATACTGTGAGGAACGTTTCATGGTCAGTTTTGTACCATCTGTATGTTTCCAAAAGATTGTATAGTTTCGTATAGACACATAGGTAATCAATACATCAAAATAAATTTTCTAAAATGTGAATTAATAATGTAGGTATACGAACATATTAAACCTACCTACTAATTAAAATACTTAGTACTTAACATAATCTTCAATTCTCATCCAAATTCGTATAAAATAACCTAGTATGATTTATGAAATATTAAATAACACAGTTTTGGTAATATGATTTCTGTTCAGTTTATGTATTTATAAACGTTTAAACAGGAACATGAGGACTACATTCCTGCCAAATTTCAGCTCCATGCGTCAGACGATTACAATAAGTCTAATCTTAAATACTACTAATTGTCACCAAAGTAGTTCATTCGAATCCAGTTAATCCGAAAGAACTTCCGTTAAGACTTAAAAGTAGCATCAATGACAATGAGATATTTTAACAAAAAAAAATCCGGCAATAAACCTCAGCATTTCTTCTGTACACAAATGTAATTTATTATTGGTTTTCCTTTTACAGGAGGAATCATTTCACAATTCGAAAGTGATAAAAAATGCATTTTTAATGTTGCAACTAATAAAATATTTTCTTAGCTAAGCTATCTGAGCCATAAAATACAGGCTCATAAAAAGGCTTTTTAAGTAAATATGCGTCAGATACATACAGAAGCTAATGTTTTACTGCTGCATATAAAAATGGTCGAATCCGCGGATCACCTATGACAATGTATTTAGTAAAAAATAATGTACCTACATTATACAAAGTGTTTTTTCGATAATAAAATACGGTGATAAAAAGTTCGCGTAAGTTAGTGTTGGATGACGGTTTAAAAAAAATGTCAATAAATTTATTGTAAATGACCAACCAATCAATCAAGGGATGTCATTCATCTTATAGAAGGTTTCAATCAAAATTAAACGTCATACCTATCTACTGTATGAGAGAGAATTAAATACTTTGCAGGGGTAGCCACTATTATAATATACGTGTTTGTTTACATAGTATTTGTATTAAGATCACTGTTGCCTGTCAATTTTATTAAATAATAATAAAAAGTATTATACATTCATGTAGGCACCGATTACTTTTTGTCATACATATCATTACTGAGTGCAACGAGCATTCTTTCTCAAAATCTAAATGTATTAATACTTCTAAATCTAAATGCTTTAATGGAGCTGGTAAAGTCATAGGTTTAGCTAATGTCTAATAACCATTTCTAGTAGAAAAAAATAATCTGTTTCGATAACTCTGGTTCTGCTATGTGGAGATTCATAAAACAGTAGGTAGTTTATCTTTTTATACCTTTTGGAATTAGGATTTCGTTTAATGATAACAATTATGCCATATGTGTAAATTATAATCGTGTTTTACTATACGAGTAGCCATTATTATAACTGTTATTACAACGACATTTATTTTATCCATTATCCCACAGTTCCGGAAAAAGAAATTCACATTTAACAAATTTAATGCTTTCATGTTATGTTTTATATATTTTATACGAACATCGTGCGTGGGTGCATACACTATGTTATGAAAAGTTGTATTCAGTATACACTCAGAAAGGTTACTGGGTCCAACGTTTCACAATATTTCAATTGATATGTAGATTTCTTCGAAATAAATCATTGTTTTCTGGTTGCTTCCGATAATCAAAGAACCGCCTACAATCTCTTCTACAGAGGCATCATTAACGAATACAACATGCTAATCGTTTAATGCCACAAAACGTATTTGCATGGTTTTAACAAACTATAAGTAGATATACTGATATCACCGACATATTTGATGTCAAAGCTGAGAAACGACGAAATGATCGTACATAAAACTATCAAGTATTATTTCGAAAAATGTCAACAGAGATCGTTGAATATAAGTATATACCACTGGGGAGAGGTGGAGGTAGGCTGTTAAGATCCGACATAAATAATGCACACCAAACGTTGTCAGTCAAACGTATTTATTTTCATTGAACTAATGCTACAATGTGTAGATAGTGTTTGTTAGATCTTAAAATTAAAATTTTTCCAAAAAACGATTTTTTTCCGGTTCGGTACACGTTCAAACACGCGCCTTAACATGATTTTACTCCCTACTTCAGTTATCGTTTGTCAACTTATGGCTACGGCCGTATGTTGTAGCTTAATTACCGGTAAATGCCAATAGAAATGGCATATTTAAAAAAAAATACTACCTTATTCTTAGGTCAATAATTATTATAAAACAATCATTACTCGTAGGATGTTTATCACATTTGAATGGTCAAAGACATATCTTATAATCAGTATCTTTAAATGTGTTAATCGTGCTCATTTTTGAATAATAAAATGCCCAATTCTTGTCAAATTTGGGATCACAGAGATTATAAATATAATTTTTTATCGTAAATATTTCACTATATAATGTTAACATTAATTTTACTAATGGTTTTATAAATGCGTTTAAATAATAAATAAATAATAAAGTTAATAAACATAAAAAATCTTAACACCACTGCACATGGATGTACTGAAATATGAATATATTCTAAAACATTCGATCGAGAGGTTTAAAAGAATACTATTTTATGTAATAAAAATACTTAATAATAATAAGGCTTCAAAATTATATAAATAGTTAAAGGAATGTCCAGGATTATGCTCTGAAAATACCATAAAATCTCCATTTTGACCTACGTGGCGCACGTGGGCCGTTAAACCCTGCCCAACCCTAGCTATAGTAGATAATAGTTTCGTTTATCTATAAAATATCTAAAATTATGCCATTAAACCATACATAATTTTAGATATGTTATAGATAGAAGACTATTTTTTATCGAATGACTGAAAAAGTGTGCACTATTTTTGTCGGATAACCCATAGCATACGTAAACAATTATGGTTTGGTTTTGACAGGGTTTGGTTGAATTTTAAAAACTAACCAGCACAAGTTGTATTCTTAGTTCAATAAAAACAAATAAGTATGACTGACAAAGTTTATTGTGCCGTATTTAGGACGAATCTTAACAGACTACCTTCACCCCTTGCCAAAGGTATATACTTTGTAACTATTGAAGCTTTGAAAAGCTAAACCAAAAACACAACCTTCTGTAATTATTTAAAAAGAGAATGAGAATGTATTAGAGTCTTAGTTATAATTTTATTGATAGTGACAACAGTAAAAATAATAACATTAGTCAAACCATCGATAACACCATATTGTATAAATTCAATGAATGAACAATTATTCCGTATGATACAACATGAATATAGTAGAATGTGCGAGTGACAAAAACGACGCTGTTAATAGACAATATAAATGAAAGAAAAAATGGCATACTCTGGACAATTCATGATAGCCCGAAGTATACAGTCCTGGAAACTATTATGGAAGAGAAAATAGAGGGACGTCGAGAGACGAATGTAAAGAAAGTATTTGTCCAGTGGACGCAACATAATAATATGACATTAGGCTGGAATTAGTTAGATTGAAGATCAGTTCTAGACCCAGCTACCGCTCAGACTATCAACTAAATAATGTTTAAATTTAATGGAAAAGTAACATATTGATAATTATTTGAATATAACTTTGGACGGTATTTAAGTTTAAGTCCCCGATATAATACAGCACTGAAGCATGACTAGTGCAGGAAAATGCAGTGGGATTGGGTCACGGTGGTATCGTTTCAATTCGACCTATCGTGGGCGAAATGCAAACAAAGTGATGAAATCAAAACAAAAAGGAATGGCCGGTCAATGTTTCCTCCTGCCTACTACTGTCACGATCTTACAGATTATAAATATAGCATTACAATTTACAATCCATCTATATATAGTAAAATCAAAAATATTCCATTCGGGTGGAGCTGTTTCAACGTTGCACAATAATAATTATTGACGACTCAGTTAAGGAATAAAAAATGTTGCTCACAAAAAACAATGCTACTGATGACAACTCAGTTCATTATTGGTTAATTTTTTTACCTGACATAAAATTTAGGAAACATGTCAGGCGAGTGTTTTACTCGTCCAAATTCGAATTCTACTACGTCTTCAAGAGTTTTTCTAATATGATGATGCTCCAAGTCAAGCATAACTAAATTTGTTTTTCAACAATAGTTCACAGAAAATAATATTGTCATAATTATTTACATTTTATTCAACAAATATCCTACTTATACTATATTTTACTAAATTGTATAAAATAACATTCATTAATATTATTATACAGTTTATTGTACGTGATAAATAAAATGAAGCCTGCCTTCTGACGCGTTGCCATAAACATATTATTGAGCAAAGTCAAAACACGGCGATGAGATTTCGTGGAAAGGGCGGAAAAACGTAATTAAAATGTCAGGTGTCAATTAACGGTTTATTATTACTCGCCTTATAAAAGAACCATAAACGATTTTATTTGACTCTGCAGACGCATACGGCACAAAATAGACACTGTGATTATTTTTGCTTTCTTAAGAGGACCGAAAACAATTTAAAACACCAAACTAACGAATGCGTCATAAATATGTTGGGCATACATCAATAACTAGATACTAATGTTTTAAATTCTAATGGATTTAAGTTTTGTACAATAGTACTCAAATGGAATACCATTTGAGTCGTTTTTTTTTTGCTATCCGGGTTTCGCCTTTCGACATCTTCAGTCACATGCGCACTCACGAATGGCAAATACACACTGAAAACGAATACAGTAAATTCTAACTTATATATCAAATTAATAAAATAAAGTAGGAAAAAACTTTATCACCTACCCATCAAGTCAAGGTTCACACACTAAACAATATAACAAACAAATTATGAATAGTTGGAGTATTTGTAAAAAACCCTACTTGATTTGCTATATAAGTTAGAATTGACTGTATTCGATGTCAGTGTGTATTTGCCATTGGTGAGTGCGCATGTGCCTAAAGATGCCGAAAGGCAAAACCCGGGTCACAAAAAAACGACTCTAATGGAATTTAAATTCAACTTCCATCAAGTACCCTCGGTCGATAGTATTAACACTAATGTTTTAATAACAATATACAAGTATACTAATCAATTGAATTAATTAAAATATTAAATTTATTTTATTAAGTACCTACTAACCTAAGTAAGTTTAATCATTCACTTGTCACTTCAAAGAATTCTTTTGCTTAAATTTATAGCTCGTTAGATGTTTTATGATACAGTATTTCTATATTAGCTGAAAATTTTTCACAAAATGTTTAATTGTAACTCCTTTTAAATTCTCCGAAATTACGGAAATTAACCGAGTCGTTGACTCGTGATATATGTATATATATACATATATATAATAATAAAACAACGCCACACGAAGTATAAACAACACATAACTCCAATTACCTTTTTCAAAGATGTTATGTGGAGAATGTTTCTAATAAAAACGTAAAATTATCACTATGCAAAATGTACATGCTATATGTCCTTTCTTTGTACACTTTACAAATATATTGTTTTAGGAATATAAAAACTTTTTTAATGCGTGTTTTTTTTAATCTGCTTTGAGGAATCTCTCGTACTTAGGTGTACAATACCCATCTATATTATATATACACATACACGCATCATGTCAAACCTGCTCAAACTGTTGTCATTTTTCTCAAAGTACCAGAGTCCACCATAATTTATATTAATAATTACGGTGCAGGAAAACCCATAATAAAATCACAATTCTATCAACAAAAAAAACGTATTTAAAACTTACTGTCAATGTTACATAATCTGAGTAGTAGTTAGTAAGACAGGAACAGGATTGCCAGATGTCCCTATTTGAACGGGATTTTCCCGAGTTCAACAGACAAATCCCGAGTCCCGCATCGCCTCTGAAAATCCCGACTTAACAAAAGTTGTATAATGTACAAAAATGTACAGTTAAATAGGCTCGCTTAATTTTTGTAGACAGCCTGACGTAAACTTTTATGAATAAAATTTGAAACTGTCTAGAAGCTGTAAAAAATACTTTATAAATTATATCTAATAAAATTGTTATGATTGCATAATTTTTTGCACTTAAGGGGGGACATGCTCAGCGTAGGTCAAAATGGAGCTTTTATTGCATTTTAAAAGCATGATCCTGGACATTCCTTACACGTTGTAGATAATCTATTTATATAATTTTGAAGCCTTATTATCCTTTATATTTATTTTAAACATTTGATGACTGCATCGAGTGTTTTTATTACATAAAATAGTATTCTTTTAAACCTCTCGCTCTAATGTTTTAGAATATAGTCATATTTCAGTACATACATGTGCAGTGGTGTTAAGATTTTTTACATTTATTAATTTTTAAACGCATTTATAAAACCATTAGTATAATTTATGTCGACATTATTATAGTGATATTTGTACGATAAAAAATTATATTGATAATCTCTGTGATCCCAAATTTGACAAGAATTAGGCATTATAATTTTCAAAAAATGGGCAAGATTAACACAATTGAAGATAATTCTAAAGATACTAATTATAAGCTATGTCTTTGACCATTCAAGGGTGATTAACATCTTACGAATAATGATTGCTTTATAATAATTATTGACCTAAGAATAAGGTAGTGTTTTTTTGAAATACGGCATTTCTTTTGGCATCATCATATCAATATAATTTTTATCGTATATATTTCACTATAATAATGTCGACTATTTGTATTTGTTCTCTTCTGTATACATATGTACTTATTTGCATATATTATAATTTAATTAAAATATTTTTTCTTAATTTCTTCCTTAATTCTTTTTTTTATCGTTCGAAATAATGAATGTCCCGATCTATGGTTTTGGAATTTTGGCAACCCTGGAGGAACCTTATTTTATCTTACTTAATATTCATCTCCAAAACATAGATAAGTGAAAGACGATGTTAAGTTTAATAAAAAGCTTCTTTTTTAAAACTTAGATTTCTACTTTTCTTCGTCCGTTAAATTCCAAATTGATAGATATAATCAAAATTTTAAACTATGTGCTCATGAAGAACGTCGTTTTCCAAATACGAATAATTCGATTCTAGTCTGCAAATTTTGATAATATGAATTATAAAAATATATTTTTATGTCTTTTTGGAAAAATACGACGCTTCTCCTTCAGACAGTCATCCCAAAATTTCTCCACGGGTAAGTAGGCAAATCTTTATACTTTGTTAAAAAAAAAACATATTAAAATATTATTTTTAAACGAGTTTCATGCTAATTTTAAAGATAGCCGATTGAATATTTAAAGGAATGTTTTTCTTTGTTTCGACATACCTAAGTCTGTTTATTTTCGTGAACCATTATGATGGAACGATATGTTACATCTTTTTTTCTAAATTTGAAATGCATTCTAAGCGATGATGAATATTATTATGTTCTGTAAAACTACCGATGAATTATTTTGTATATTTATATTTAAAGACTTATTCATATGAAGGAAAAACTGCTGAATTACTTATATATATTATATAAATTAATTATCGAACGATAACTCTGAAAGATTATAAAACTTAAATAATAACTTATCAGTGCCATAAACCAATCGGGTTGCATTCTTTGAAAAGCACTAAGCTGCATTAATTTATTGCAGGTAACTTTTAACTGATAATATTCGCTTTGCCCATAAGCAATCGTTAGCAAAGAAAACGATTTTATAGTTAAGGATTTCATCAGTAATAGGATTAATTCAATTTGTTTAGATACCTATTGTTCTTGATACCGACAACACGATTTCCGTGAGTGAAGGGGAAATAGATAAAAATGAATAACTCATATTCCTACAGGTGTTAATGGAAAATTGCGACATTATTCGGTAGATAATAATATAGTATCACAATATTTATTACTTATTGTAATTATAATATCAATCTTTCGTGGATGAATTCTATAAATAACATTGTATGTCTATATTCAATGTATTAATATTGATTGTATATTATGTATTATATAGGTTGAGGCACCGAGGCCAAACGGCCTATTAACTTCGTTATATTTAGGACTTGTATTTATAAACCGATTGACGAAGAGCTCATGGCCATTCGTTGTGTATCTTGAGAAGAAAAAATAAAACGAAAGTATTCAAAACTGCACAAGTTTTGTATAATTTATAATGTAATTAGAAACTTTGTACAGTAGATTCCCCTTATAATTAATGGAAGAACCACTGCTAAATGAGAAAATAATTAATATATATACGGATCAAGGAGAAAAGTATTCCTGTGAAAAAATTTAAGCGACGTTCGGTTCTTCTCCTAAAAGTTAATGTGGAGCTTTTGTCACGAATTATTTCCATAGCCACCATTTATCATACCAGATATCGATTTTATTAGACGTGACATGGGTTAGATGTACTGACTACAATATAATAATAAAATAATAGACATACACAAAAAATCTATTGATAATGATTTTACTCTTCTAGGAAAAGTATTGACAGCCACGTCAAAGCTTTGATGCTGACTACATACCCCAATGAACACCTGAATAATAAAAAAAACAATATTGATACTGCAAAGCATTAAAATTATAGTATATATTTTGCAATTTTCTTTGATATTGCATTAGATTCAAGGTGACCATTGTAGTAAATTATTTAAACGCCGATAAAGCAACGCATTAATATTGCCAAAACTCTTAACATCATTCTCCAAAGCTATTTTCGGGCAAGGCTACCTTTTAATTTTTCAATTAGAAGGAAGGATATTATGTATCAATACATTTCAGACGTCTACAAAAATAATATAATTGAACATGGAATTATACCACATTGCCCACTTCTGATATTATGCGAATGCCGAATACTGATATGAATAATTATTATTGAGTGGTAAAAATAGCATAAAATTATTATTAGGTACTTATTGAGTACTTACTGGAACGTAAACCAACACACCAACACAATGTTAAGGTTTCCCGCTAGTCAGCATGATTGGTAACCCTCGACGATAAAAATGTACGAATGTAAAAATACAAACTAGCAGTAAACTAATCGCAGTTTCCTATCGTCATTTGGATGAATTTAATATTCGTTGAATGCGTTCTTTGCGTAGACTTTTCATTTTTTTTTTTTCTAATTGTATTATTATATTTACAAGCAAACGAAGATTAATAAAAAGAAAGTGAAAGCCAGTCACCATGGACTAATGTTTTGAAGCGGGGCTCGCTTTATTATTTTAGACCATAAAACCCAAGGGACACAAAGCGCGCTGACTTCAAAAATATTTAATTTGACAAATTTTATTCAAATTCTAATACAGACGTAACTATTGAAAATATTATAGTTCTTTAACACGTGATTAAGTGTATCCCATATTTTTCCACACTCAAGATCCTAATCCCGTTATACCACATCCGATAAGATAAGCTAGTACCCATTAATTTTCGTGTACCTTGTGTGAACGTTTTACCTCTGAGCTAAAGGAAACTGATAAAATTCAAGCAGAACAATTTCTCCGGGCAAATTACGATTATCAATTTCATTTCTTCGACACGATTTTTTAATGTTTCTGTGAATTTCCGATAGTTTGAAATATTATTTACTTATTATTTATGGAATGTACCTACCTATTTATCTTTCAAAAGAATTATATTTATTTTTTTATTTATCTGAGCTTACTCGTAAATCGTTAGAAGCATAATAATTATACTATAATATAATGCAACTAAAAATAACTTTTACCAAAAACGCGTACTAAATACATCACAGCCCCTAACAAGTCTCTCAAGAGCAAAATAAATTGTTAAACAAAAATGTATTTTGTAGTAAAACACGCATTGTCTTGAGAAATAATGCTACAGGCATGGGAAATTCAATTAGCGAAAAAATAATATGACGGGAAATAATATGAGATGTTGTTTATTGAAAATAAACTTATGACGGTTGCTTCACAATGAAAGATTCCAAGTCAGACCGCAAATACGGGTTATTAGTGCCACTGGGATTCGTTGAGTTGAGTGGCGGTTGTGGCAAAGGCGAAAAACGAAATGGGACGTAGATGCATAAAGCTTACGATATTGATGATTCACAAACTGTAATAATAAGGAAGCTTTTGGCTTCACTTCTTTGGATAAATGTAAAATCCAGTATACTGCAATATTTTAGTAATAAAATAGGTAGTAGTTACAAGTTTTTATTATGAGTGGTTACAACATTTCATAGAAATGTGCAAGCACGACAGAAAATCTAAATAAAACATCCGACAAAACCGCCCAAACCAAAACTGCCCAGACAATTTTTATTTTTACATAATATATTTTAGTTATACAAATAAAAAAACATACGAATAACGATATAAAAAATACAAATTATTTAAAATTAAATTTCAATATTGTGTGCTAACCTTCTTAAATATTCTAAATTAGAAATACTACCATACAAAGGCATTAACCTGATAACCTTAAACGCTGATGATTTTAAGTTATTATTCTACTAAAAACTGCAACGAATTAAATCTCCGATTATCGTAAGTATATAAATTTCTATCGATACGCAGTTCGAAAAACCAAAAAAGCATTTGTTTTATATATTTTTGTATTTTTTTCGGGCGGTTTTGTCTAGGCGGATTTGTCCGGGTGGTATTGACGAGCACTGGTACAAGCACTGGTGCGGGCGCATTTGGTTTAGCGGCAATATCTGGGCGGTTTTGTCGGGGTGCTAAGCAACAATAAGCACGGAATACATAATTATATTGAAGAAAGTTATTGTAAAAATTAATGCTACTCTTTAAGATGTCGTCAAGAGTGGAAAATTAATTAATAATATTATATCAACGTGCTGCAGAAATTAAGCAGGACTTAAAGATGTGGTATTATACATTAATTCATATTTTCTCCAGATAAAAACCTACGTAAAAAAAGTGTAGAAATCGAAATGCCTACACTTCTCAAACCAAGTAATTTGATGCCCGTTTTAAGTGGACCCCCTTTAAGGTGTATTTGTTCGGTATATCGGTAAATAACGAAGATCATTAATCAAGCATAACATAATATTAAATAATATTTGGAAATTAATGATTTATTTGGAAAATATTGGAAATAATTCATATGCGATGATCGCTTTCTGCGATGATTGCTTGTTAACCATTCGATAAAACTAAATCTATATTTAAATAGCACGCTACGCTAATTATTGTAAAAAAGGTTTACATATCGACGCGTCTACTTACAGTACCTGTATGTATATTAAAAGGTTTAATAGTGATAATAAAACAACATTGGGTATCTACTAGGTTTTTATGTGAGAAAGCACGTTTTGAACTTTAATTTATACATATTTCAAAAGGTCTGAAAACATTTTTGACTATGGGAAATCACATTAAATAATAAACGTTAAAATTATATTTGCAAAGCAAGTACTTGTAAATACTTAACAAAACACACGTCGTAAGGTTTTGCGGCGACTGTTCATTATTGTTACAAAGCTTTTGCATAAATCGATAATCCTTATATTGAGCGTGCCGCTTTCCGATGAATAGAGCTTAAAGTTATAATGCGAGTATTTGCCGATCGGTCAATTTAAAGTGAAATTGTAAGGAGGGACTATTGTAATATCTCTACCGAAAAATAATATAGGGAAAAGAAATGTGCGCATAAACAATAGTTGTATTGCAGTCTGGATTTTATATTACACAGAGTGTGCAGGAAATTAGATCGCTATATTTCAATTACATAATCTTCCATAAAATTACTTTTTAATTGATGTTTTTGGACAATTATTGATGGCGTGAGAACTAAAATAATTATAGACTAAAAAACGTATTTTTAAAATATGTTATAAGTAATTAAATTCTACAGCTTAAAATGATAGATAATATTGTTAAGAAACTAGTCATTTTGTTTAGAATATCATTAATTTTCTTTCGTATTCATCCACATTGAACGTATACAACGAATTTGATCAGACAATAAGAAAATTATATCCATTGATACTATCAACATGACTTAATAACTTTTAAAGTGGGTATCATATTAAATCAAAGACCTTAAAGAAATCCTTTTGTGGACCAAAAGTAAAAATAGAAAGTTAAGCTAAACAAAAATACTATTAAGGGCGGACAGGCTCAGCGTAGGTCAAAATGGAGCTTTTATTGTATTTTCAAAGCATGATCCTGGACATTACTTAAACGTTGTAGATAATCTATTTACATAATTTTGAAGCCTTATTATCCTTTTTATTTATTTTAAACATTTGATGACTGCATAAAGTATTTTTATTACATAAAATAGTATTCTTTTAAACCTCTCGCTCTAATGTTTTAGAATATAGTCATATTTCAGTACATAAATGTGCCTAACTGTACCTGTACCTAACTGTGCCTAAATGTACCATAAATGTACCTAACCGAAAAAAAATCTTTTTTTTTAAGCGGTACATTTTCAAACACGCGCGTCATCATGATCTTACTCCCTACTTCAGTTTTAGTTTGTCAATTTATGGCTATGGCCGTATGCTGTAGCTTTACCACTGGGGAATTCCAAAAGAAATGGCGTATTTCAAAAAAACACTACCTTATTCTTAGGTCAATAATTATTATAAAGCAATCATTATTCGTAGGATGTTTATCATATTTGAATGGTCAAAGACGTAGCTTATAATCAGTATGTTTGAAAGTATCTATAGATGTGTAAATCTAGGCCATTTTTTAAATAATAAAATGCCTAATTCCTGTCAAATTTGGGATCACAGGGATTATCAATATAATTTTTTATCGTAAATATTTCACTATAATAATGTCGACATAAATTATACTGATGGTTTTATAAATGCGTTTAAAAATTAATAAATGTAAAAAATCTTAATACCACTGCACTATGTACTGAAATATGACTATATTCTAAAATATTAGAGTGAGAAGTTTAAAAGAATACTATTTTATGTAATAAAAATACTTTATGCAGTCATCAAATGTTTAAAATAAATATAAAGGATAATAAGGCTTCAAAATTATATAAATAGATTATCTACAACGTTTAAGGAATGTCCAGTATTATGCTTTGAAAATGCATTAAAAGCTCCATTTTGACCTACGCTGAGCATGTCCCCCCTTAAGACTAAAATGATGAAAACATCTATATTATGTTAAGTAATTTCTCACTTCATACATGCATCGCTCGCATCTGTCAAAAGCTGCAAATTTAATAAATTCCTAAATATGAAAATATTGCACAGGAAACCGTGAAACTGTAGTGTATTTATTATGTATGTACGGTGAGCCTTTATTATGTAGTGTAGAATGTAGACCAACAATCATGTAATTAAATACAAGTAAGTACCAAAATAAGCCGCCAAAGATGGCGTATATAAATAAAATAATACAGCTTCAACCCCACTTAAAACCTAATTGTCGTAATTAGTGTTTAAGATTTTATCAGTCTTGGGTATTTTAGTTATAGCACAAACACTTAGCAAAAATAATTTTTTTTTTTTTTACATAAGCATTTATGTATATAAAACGTACAGGTAACTAAATATTGTTATATTCGACGTGTGTGAGAGTAATAGGTGTAGTGACAGTAAGTAATAATTCACGCATGTGTCATAGCACTTTAGTATCGACCGTAAATTTCGAAAACTATATAACACTTTATGTTTTAAATAAATTTTATCAGCTGCCTTTGGACGCGAGTTACTCTCACCAAAAATAAATTTACTATACAAACTTTACTATCGACACGACAGCACAATACTTAGTCCGATATATCATGGGTGTAAGTATATTTCAATGTAGGGACATACGCTCACCGTGATTGAAAATAATGTAATAATGACGGTTGTCTGTAATAATAATAACAATAATATGTCGGTCAATGCACGTTGCACAAAAGTGCACAGATGGTGCATCACATTACATGGATAACAAAACCCACACGGTAAAATTAATCCTCTTTCCCGGGTCGCCCGTCGAACCGATTACTATCTTATTATTACTGCACCAAATGGATATAGCCATTCAGTAATCATCTTTAAGGACTTGAAGCGATTTGAATTCATTCCAGGAAAACACAGCAAGCTTGACCACTTGGGAATATATTGTTATTGAGATCATCAATTCAATGCTGACTCATATCATATTACTTTTTTTCGTTAATAATATATTGTATAAAATTTGGTTTGATTATTTGAGTCATTAACAAATTAAAAAAACAGTACTTCTCATGGAGTATTTATCATTTAATTGAAGGACGTACGTATTCATTCCTTGTAAGTTAACTCGTAACTGTCTCAGATACTCCACCAAAATACAGTACGGATAAAGTGTTCCATGATGCTGTCTATCATGCAGTTAAACTATTTGACAGTAATATTGACATGGACGTATTAAGTTTATAACTGTGAACAACTACTGTTCTATGTTATGTCTTAATTGCTCACTAATCATTATGTTTTCTATTTTCTATTATCTCATACTTTTGAGGAATAGTACCTATGTGCAAAATATTTTTTTGTATGGTTTCATTAAAAAAAATGTTTTTTTTATTAGAAGACACTAAAAGACAATTTTAAAGAATATTTTCAACAATTTCCAATTCAACTTATATATTAGGTATTATCATCGCACCATATTTATCGGTACTTATCTAAAATCGTAAATCATCATATTTGCCACTAAATCGAGCATATGAGCCTCCACAGAATGGAGATTATACACGTAATACAGGGAATAGCTGTAGACGTAGACCGATGGCGCAATCCGTTGGGTCCTTGTCCTTGCACTGGATAAACTTGCATTGAAAAACATGATGCATTTTTATACCGCCACGGGCTCGAAACCGAGACCCACGACTTATTTATACAGAGACGGTCACTCTTACAACTAGGCCAACGTGGGTGCATACAGTACGCTAGGTTACATGCATTATGTGTCTACATGAAAATACTCAAAATTTTCTGATGCACCTATCAAAGAGCTTAGTTAATTATAACGTTACAATTATTAATGATTACAATATCAAACTGCAATAATGCAATGGTGCGTATTTTCAGCTCAATAAAAACTCACTTTATCATGAAGACATTTTAAGCGAAAGAAGGCCAGTTTATTATCATTTTACGTCTTTCATTTCATGGTCCATTAGAAAGTTATAAAATTATTTTATTATCCACAGTCGCATTAACATGCACAATAATATAAATGTTAGTGTATAATAGTCTTTTATCGGTTTTTATTTTTATAAAAAGTATATGTTATTATGTTAGGGTTTACAATATCGGGATAACAAGTTTTTTAGGAGATTTAGCAGAAATAGTTGTTTCCTGTTCTCTCAACTTATTGAAAACACATATTGGAAAAAAACAACTTTCGAACCACAGGATTTAAGCCAGTGACCCATAACTTCGATGAGACTCTGTCATGGTGACAGAATGAATAAATAATACTGATAGTTTATCATTAAAACGATGTTTATTAATAAATTTGGTTACTAGTGTTTATTGCTCCCGTGGCAGAAGGATTGGCCGGCAGTTGTACCTACATACTGCCATTTTCAAGGAACGCCTGATTGCAATATTTTACATTCATTCATACAAACATTAGATTCATTTTTACATATTTATCGATTAGGTACTTTAATAAATAAATTTCTTTTTATTTATTGAAAATATTGGGGAAATTAAATAGTATCTATCGAATGTAAGTCTTGACAGACGATTTTCAATGGACTGCTGCAGATAGTATGATAACCGTACTCGTCGGTAGTAAATTAGTTTTTTCAGGATCGGAAAAGGGGTCATTTTGTTTCTCAATGAATACCGGGATCAGAAATACTAATCTCGAAATTCCGGAATTCAAAATTCTATCCGAGGTTGCAATCCGTAAAAGCTAAATAATAAAAGAAAAGCATGAGTAAGTATTCGTTCAAAGCTTCGCTACCAGTATAATATTATAGGTAGTTCAATACATTTTTCAATTATAACTTCTACACGATACGCATTATTTCTTATTACATTATTATTTCCAGAAGTAACATTAAGACACTATACAATATTATAACACTGACTTGTAAAATTGTCTAGTAAACTAAAAATAAAGCTGAAATCTATGCAATGCAGGGGAATATAATTAACTTTCCGAATTGCTGCAATCATTATTCTAGTAGCTGTGACCATTTTGTAAGACGCGTGTGATTCTGAATCTAAATAAGATTATAACAAGCAAAATATTATAATGTGCTACAGATGTGTTGGTCCCATTCACACGATTTGTCGGATCGCACTTGATCATTACGAAAACTTGATGAATGCAACGACATGTAAAAACTCCTTTTCTATTATCACAGCTGTACCGAATTGTGCACTCTCGGTGACACTTGGTCGCTCGGCCAACTGAATTATTGTCCTTTAATTAAAGTAAAATTTGTCAAAGTAACCAAATATAATCAAATGCAACTGCTTTAAACAGACTAACTGATTCACACCATAAAGATAACTTGTAATATTTTTATTAAATATACTTGAGTAAATACTAAATCCAGGGTGAAACCATCACAATATGTAGCTTTATCCACGAAAAGCATTCTAACTAATAATTGTAAAATAGTTATCTCGTGTGTCGTGACACAAATGCGAAAAATCTAATCAATTAAAATTTACTAAAAAGTTACCCTTAACCGTTTTAATCGATCAATAAATAGGTACCTACATACGAGGGTGGGTCAATAATTCCTTAGAAAAAAGCATTAAAACAGTTTTTATTTTTTAATTTTTTTTTTATTTCTCAACATAATCTCCTTGGAGCTCAATACACTTGGTTAGACGTTTCTCAAATTTTTTTAAACCGTCAGAAAAATAAGTTTTCGGAAGGTCCTCAAAATAAGCATTTGTCCGATCGATGACTTCTTCATTTGAAAAAAAACGTTGTCCACTTAGCCATTTTTTTAAGTTTGGGAAAAGGAAAAAGTCACTGGGGGCTAAATCTGGCGAATACGGTGGGTGGTCGACCAATTCGAACTTCAATTCTTCAATTTTAGCCATTGATCGTAAACATGTGTGAACACGGGCATTGTCCTGATGAAAGAGGATTTTTTTCCTGTTTAAATGAGGCCGTTTTTCTTCAATTTTGTTTTTTAGCTGGTCCAGTAAAGATGCATAATAATCCCCTGTTATTGTTTTTCCTTTTTCCAAATAGTCAACGAAAATAATTTCACGTGCATCCCAAAATACAGTAGCCATAACCTTACCAGCTGATTTTACGGTTTTCGCCTTCTTTGGACATGGTTTGCCTTCGCAATCCACTGCTTTGGCTGTTCTTTCGTCTCGGGAGTATAGTGGTGTATCCATGTTTCATCTACAGTCACAAAGCGACGAAAAAATTCATCCGGATTGCGTTGCATGAGCGACAACAGGGCTTTAGAGGCCACCACCCTATTGCGTTTATTGTCGACTGTGAGCAAACGCGGCACCCATCTTGCAGAAATATTTTTCATGCCCAATTTGTCATGTAAAATAGAAATGACGCTACCTTTTGAGATCCCTGTAACCTCAATTATCTCACTCAACTTTAATCTTCGGTCACTTAACACCATATCGTGGATTTTATTGATCATTTCTGGTGTAGTCACCTCTACAGGACGTCCTGAGCGTGGTTCATCCTTTGTTGATGTACGACCACGTTTAAATTCATTTAACCAGTTATAAATAGTTGCAAGTGAAGGAGCAGATATGCCGTGAACTAAATCCAACTCATTTTTTATTTCCTTTGCTGTTAACCCTTTTATATTAAAATGTTTAATAACAGCTCTAAACTCAATTTTCTCCATTTTTGTAAACAAGCAAATTTTTTTTTTAAATGTACGAAAATAAAAAACAACAACCCGACCAATCTGATTGAAACTTCGCAGCATTCTGAATCGGTAGTGCCGCTGCATGAAAACAAACCGCTTACAGTACTAGTCGCGCCACCTGTCGGCTTTTCTAAGGACTTATTGACCCACCCTCGTATTATTATTTAAAAATATATTTCAATGATAAACTTATAATATTCGTTTTAGTAAGGTTTTAGATTAGGTATTACGTACATATTTGTATCATTGAATTAATATAGTTTGATAAATACTCACGATATTTAGTATAATTAATGTTATCTACTTACATAGTTTTAATTTATCTATATTTTTATTCTATGATTAAGTCACAAGATTTATGAATGTAGCATTCGCTATCCCGCACCATAAGCAGATTTTTCCAAACTTATTTTTCGAATAGGTATGTATGTTTCTGAGAATTGTGTATGTTCTTTTTTTAATTAAAAAAATACCATTTCGTTATTTTCAATATATTTTTTTAATTTCTTTTTGTTCATTGCTGTTATAATATTCTCTATTATCAAAAGTGCGTATTGTTTTTATAGTCTATATATATTATAATAGCTATAAAATGATATGCTCACAAGTGAATCACTATTTCCGATCCTCTCCATAAGCCCTACAAGCATGAAATATTTCACCTTTTACAACGATCGATTGTTAGCCTTCCACTTTAGGGATACATTTAGGAAATGAATAGTGGACATTACAAACATTGATTTTATGTAACCAGTGGGTCTATTCTATACTTACCGACCGCTAAAGTGATAAAGTGATAAATATTATCAAACTTAGGGTAGGTTTGACAATATGTATCACTTTATCACTTTAGCGGTCGATAAGTACATATAGAATAGACCCGCAGTAGGGTTCAAACAAATATGAAGCCTCAGTATTGCAATCGCACCGTGGTAACCTGTGCTCTACCTCTGTGGTGTGTGGCAATATTTATTGTCAATGTTAGTAATAAAAAAATCGCTTATATGTAGACAATAAATATTCTACAGTTGGCTTATAAATTACGAGTATAATAGTAATTTATATCATTGTATAAAAAATACTACGGCTTCGGTAAGAACTATCAAGGCTCTGGCCGAAAAAACATCAATTCAATTTCAATAAATATAATTCAGCAAAAGTTGTTCGCTGTTTTCGGAACATATTTAAAGATTAAAAAACGTTCCTGCGATCAAACAAGTTTTGAGAATCATTCAAAGTCGGCACCTGTAAATTGCTCAGCATTGTATCGCCGAACAAGTGGAATGAATGGAAAAGTTCAGTGGCGGGCTACTATACGTTTTGGTACTTACAATAAATATCGATTTATCTGCCTGTCAAAAAATGGATTGAATCAAATATGTAAACTAACCCGCAGCAATATATTTGTAGGAGGCAATATATGGATAATTTTAATTTTACGAACACTATGCGTAGTACGAATGGGTGTATAGCTACGTGGTAATAGAAAATAATATACAATATCAATGTATTATATTTAACTGCTAAAATATTAAAGATTGTCATTGTGGTCAACGACAAGCACCAGCGTAATTATTTTTACTGAAGATTATTCAACAAGTCAATGCAAATATTTTCATATTATAATTCAACTAATCACAAGAGAAATAGAAACAAATAAATAATTAATGATTATTAATTTGTATTCTGGTTAACTAAAAAAAAATATTTTTAAGACATTCGTCGATGTCTGTCTGTAACAAGACCATCTCGGTGTGAATTTCGTATTCAGCAATGATATTAATTTTCTTTTTAATTTCAAATTAAAAAATATATATTTATTACATATAGGTACCTAGCGAACTTTGCACAATATAAATTTAAGACGTTCACAACATGACATTTAAAAACCAATAAATAGTAATAAAACAGTATAAAAAACAAATAAATGTATGCAGTATTAGAAAAAAAAATCAGTATAAAGAGTAAATAGGTAGGTACAACAATTATGAAGTAGATACATGGAAGTACACCGCATGAACTAAGTAGATCGAAGACAATATTCCAAATATAATGGGAAAACTTTGCGATTCAGAATACTAGAAATCATGAATACACATTGTTTATATTCTCGTGTTGAATAGAGATGATATTATAATATAGCATCAATACGATCATGTCACAATTGTGAACAGTATTCTATTTATTTCATTGGAAAATATGTTTTTTTATTCAATTGAAGAATAATAATATTATACAATGATATTATTTTCATAGGTACGTAATAATATCTTGGGTAAAAAAAAATCCTAATCACACGTAGGTACGCCTTCATTGTCCGATCTCGATAAAAAGTTTTTCCGGAGCGAAGAAAAGAATTTTCTCGATCGAGTCGCATTGGGAAAACCTTTCATCGCGAGGATAATGTGAACCTTTCTTTTACTTGGAGTGGTAGCCGAAAAGAAGCACGATCGCATTATGGCATCGGTTCAGTTGCCGACCGACCGCCGCGGCGTCAACTTACGAAGCTGACTGACTGCACAGACGTACAATCTTACATTGACTCTTCGTAGTTCGCACGTGCTTGTGTTTGTTTACTAGCGTAAAAAAACTATTTACAATATTATGAATGAAAAACTGTCGTGAAATTATAGTGATACGATTTCATCGAGAAAAATGTGTTTCAATAATAAAAACAAAAATTAGTACCTGCTTAACTGAGCTTTTGTAATTTTATTTAGTTTTATCACTAAATATCAAAAATTTTATAAGTACATTGCATACTTAAAATTTTAAACTGTTATGAACAAATAATTTCTCTATTGCACCAACCTTTGGTAAATACTTGGTATTTTAATAGCTTATTTAATATATTTGTTTATAAACGACGCATGCACCTTAGTGACCATAAATGACGATTGCCTATCTGTGTCCGGATACAATGACAACCAAATTAAGAAAATACGTACACATTATTTAAATGGAAAAATTTCTCTCTAATGATAAAATCATAATGTATGTATAGCATACACTAATAATTGATCTTTGAATTATATATCGAATGATAAAAAATGACCTTGTGAAAATAATATCTTCAGCATAGAATAGTGGATATCGTGAGAAATTTAGATCGCAATACGATGAAATTCCTTCAAAAAATACGAATCACTAATAAACTCCAAGAATAATTCACTGAATTATTTTTAGTGAAATTTTAATAAAAACATCTAATAACCTCGTATATTCGACATTTTACAAAACAACAGATACGTTAAAATAATATTATGTGTAGGTATATAACGAGAAAAGATATGATTCCATAATGATAAAAATATCTTGCCTATAAAGTTTACGAATTGTTCATTGTTAAGCCCTTAACTTATCCCATATTCATAATTTTCTAACTATTTAAAACACATACCCCTTAATAAAAAAACATGTTATTAAAAGTAATAATACCGTGAACATTAAATTGGTCAGTATAATTAACGTTTTATCATGAACATTCCAATAAACAAATTTATTGTTATTTTTCCCTGATATGATATAAAACTTGGCCCAGTAAACCAGATAGTTTTAGTGAATTGTAATTATTATCAAAATCGGTAAATCAATTATTCATACATTTCGACATTATGTTGATGTCAACACATTCATACCATATTATCTTTATCATAAAATACAATTGACCACAGCTATGGGTCACTACAAAGCGCAACGAACTACGACATAATTATTATTTTGATACGTTTGTGTGTACCAGTATCATAATTACCTATTTTACTCAAATCGTTTGCTGTTTGAACTCAAAATAATGTTATATTCAACAAGGTATGTACATACATACATAGTCATAATACCTACTGAATATAACTGATTGTGAGTTGGTGCACACAATATATTATTATTATTAAGTTTTGTTGTGAAAACTCAATCTATCACAATACTTCCATGCGGTGAAATGAAATGAATTTAACAAACATATAGTCATATTTTGGAACATTAAAAGTTAACAGAATATATTAAGGTACAACAATATTGAAATTACATCACATATATTATAATATTATGTCTTTTATAATAAACTCCAAATCATACAAACAACAAATTGATTCTCCATAATATTACCTTTATACACTTAATAATATATCAAATAAACTGACCGTAGCCTCACAACATTAACAAAGTCACATAGTAATTTTCACACTAATAAAAAGAAAAAATGCGACAGTCAAAATTGTGACCAAGTCCAAGACATCATCGTTCAATCAATGTCTGATTTGAAAGCTTTAATAATAATTATTAGTATTCTATGCCCGATATGTATCTGTAATATCCTTCACCACAAATTCTAACTGGAAAGCTCATATAAAAGATTTAAAATTAATTTTATAGTAGGTATTTTATCTCCAAAATTAACCGGTTACTCGTCGGTTGAAAATATCCATTTGAATTAAATAAATCTGACTAAAATGGTATCGACATTTACACAGTGAATAATAATAATTATAGAGTGCTATTAAATTCGTTTTTTTTATTTTGTCTAACATTTACCGAACAAAATTACCAGTTTATCTAGGGAAAACAGTTAGAATTGTCACCAATTTATTACGGATAATATTATAATCAGACTGTACTTACATTTAATGAGCGTCTGTAGTTAAGGGAGGACGTCTTCTAAGTACGTAAAAAAGTGAGTTTAAGCCTAGACAATCCGTAAACTTTGTAGGAAAGATATTTGTGATTATCAAGGTCTGAACGAAACCGGCTTGTGAATGCAACAGAGAAAGGTTTGGGAAGCGCTTAGTGATCAAGATAGTATGAAAAATAAAATAAACTAGGATGGGATACACCGGGACGTATGCCTAAGTTTCACTGCCGGGAAACCAGTTAATCGGTATTATTGATTAATTTTATAAAACGTAAAAATTTTTAATACTTATTCCACTTTTCTTGTAAATAAATCTGGACCACTTTCATCATCCTCAGAGGGGCATTTTCAATTGAATGAATCGTGTTTAATCGGTGTGTGGCTGATCGATGATCAGGCAAATAGGATTTTTTTGACCAAAAGACAAAATAAGTATTAAAAATATTTAATTGTAGATTAATACGGTTGGATAATATGCTGTAACTCTATACTCTTTTATGCATAGCACAATAATTATCCAAAGCAATGATAATCCGGTTTATAGTGCAAACCAAAAAGGTTATAACTAACAACAGTGTATGATTTAAATTTAAATAATAAAAATTCAAAAAAAGCTACTTCTTTAAATTAGGGGAAAAGGTTACTACATGAGTAAAATAATAGTTGTACCTATTATTAGTTTACAACTGTCCTAATATTACCACTATCTGGAATACTTTCATCCCAATTACTCATAATAATGGTTCTATTGCGCTTTATGTCATGTCCGGATACAATACCTTATATCTCGTCGTATTTCTTATTCCAGTATGGTGAGTATCTTGTCTTATCTCTTTTTGTCATAAATATAATACCTATGTACTTATATACAATTATCAGATAAAATATCTCTCATATTGCAGATTAATCAGGCTTAGACTTTAGCATTAGACTACCATTAATTTAAGTATGTACCTTCCCAAATTCTTAAATTCCGCCAATCCGGTATATTATATTATCATCATTCGTTAGTTTTAACAACATCGGTTAGGATACAGAGTAGTAAATAAGAATGATATTCTTAAAATAAGAATCAAAATACGTTATGTTTGCTGCACGCAGGAATGTACTTACGCATTATGGAATAATTATTACGGTTTATGTGAAATAAATGGCATGCGTTGTAATAAAACGAATTAAGGTTCGGTTAATAACCTTTGAAATGTCTTGTAGAAGAATGTTGCGGAAGTTTGTTTAGTTTTTTTCAGCTGCAGTCGAACTGAAGACCGCCTCGACGTTCGGCTGCGTCTCTCGCTAACGAAAGTGAATTAATCGCATTGTCTGTACTTTGAGCCTCCCAATTCCACTTGTCACGCTTCCCAAAATCCGGTTAATAAAGAGTCAAGTGCATCGGAGAGGTGCATTGTTCCCGCCGTGTGGCAGGAATTAAAACGCAGTGACTAAGCGAATTAGAAATTCAGTAAATTCGAGAATACAACGAGTATACCTATATATCATGTAAAATTTAGAAATTACTTGTACAAGTTAAAAAAAGCTAATTAACCAAAAAATACGAGATTAAAATTACGTATAAGTATCAGCATTGTATTTTATTAAAAATAAACTCTTGCTCGTGATTGTATATTAGAACTCGACCATCTTCAGCAGATGCAAGATCAATTTATACAGACTAGAGTCATATAACACACATATTCCAAAAATCGAGTTTTGAGATAATCGCAAAAAAACACCAGAGCACTGTTTGTTGTAATTAGAAGAAAAGTATTGAATTGCCTTGAATATTAATGAGTGAGTGAGTCGATTAAAATTTTTTTTAAATATATTTATACCTATACCTCCTCCTAAGGCTGCAGACACACAGTACCAATGAAAAATAGAGCTCCCTGATTGGTTAGATAGGCCTTGATGACATAACTGTCATTATTCATTGAAAAATGTGAGTTATGACACCAACAGTCAACTTTGTCAACGATTCTCAGATGGTTTAAACTGTTTTAAGTGAATTTTGATAGCCAACTATTTTTATTATATCGATTACTGGTATATTTAACTGAAAAATGATAAAATTGCAACATATGAGTTATGACTCTAGGCGACTCAAGAATATAAGTATTAAGTATCATATTTACAAAAACCACAACATTAAGATTGAGACTGACAACTATAACTTGATGCGTGACCATGGCGCTAGTGTCAGGATGTGAGCGTTGGCTTTGTATTGCGATCTATTAGTTCTCTAAAACGTCTCACCTCAATATTTTGTGGTCGGTCTAGATTTAAAATTGTTATCGAGAAAAGCTGCTGATATTGAGACACGCTTAATACATAGCACGAATTACGTACGAAGATAGAAAATTACTCCTAAATTTAGAACGCGGTTAAATTTGTCGACATAAATCTTATTATATATAATGTTAAATATTCGTAATTCATAAATCGTATTAAATTAAGTCACGACATTGCAAAAGCATATCATTTTAAGACTATTTATCTTTCCGTACAATACATATCGTCGGTGTTTTGTAAAAAGGGCGAATCAACCATTTTGGCGAAATCGAGATTTTAATGAAAATATAATATGTACCCCACTAGCTTTGTTGTGTAAAAACGGCGAATTTTTATCTCCACAGGAAAGTACTTAAAAACGATAATCGACTAAAATTAAATTAATTAAAATTACGAAATAAAAAGCAAATGTGACATATTAGGCGTTTTAAAATATTATATAATAATACCTATTATAATGACAGTATTTTTTCTAAGCTTTATTATAAACTTGTTAGATATTTATAAACATCTACAGGTAAAAAACAAAAAAATGTCAAAAGTTAAAAATCCTCCTCCTGTAAAGTAGCATTTTGGTTAATTCGCCCTTTTTACAAAACACCGACGAATGTACTTGATTATTGTTTATTATTTCGCTTTAAGAATGTTATACGCCAGCGGTGGCATACCGTCCGTTTCTTGAGCCATGGATCATGGGTTTGAATCCCGTGTTCGGTAAATTTAATTGTTTTTTTTTTAAATCTGTGCTTAGATCCAAAGCATTGACCTGATAGCAGAAAACAACTAAGACACTCCTCAGAAAGCGGCCAAGATCCACAACGAATGGTGAAGACAATAATGATATTCATTTTTTTCAACTTAACCTAAAATAATTTGTAATAAATAATATGTAACTATTAGGTATAGAATACCATTACTACACAACCCAATTATCAATGAAAAACTTAATTGTAGAAACAAATTAATTCCTATTCGTTTTTATTAAAAATACTTTGACTTATAGAGGATTTTTTTTAATATGACCACGGAATACTAAATAAACAATAAATCTAGTTAAAAGCCACTGAAGTTCAGTTGACCAATAGAGTGATATAACAGTCATTTAGCATAATATAATAGATTACGTGGAGTTCAATTGTATAATTTTCGTATTCGAGGCTTCAATAATCGTAATATGGAAATTTAGCGAACAGGTTTTGGGACACATTCTCAACATTGCACAAGAATAATAAAAAAACACTGACCAATATCCCTGTCGCGACGCAAAGAAAAACCATTTCGTATCTTTAAAATTACAATAATTATCATTCGTATTCGCACAGGTAACGGTATCAGAAGATATTGCACATTCAGCATATCTTAAATATATTCAACTTCTATTAGGTAATAACAATAATGATGACTCGATAGTATATAGTTTATTTACGTTTACTTTGACTTGTGTATAAATCATTTAATTACAAAAATATGTTAACTACAATGTGCAATTGGTTTCGAACCCGCGGCTGCTCAAAAAACAGTGGTGTTTTTTCAATGTGAATTTCACCCAGTGAAAGGATCTACTTCGATGGTCGAATGACTAATAACTGTTCCTCGTAAAAATTTGTTAATACAACCTCCAATCTTTGGACGCTTATAAGTACCCATACCTCCTTCGTTTATAATCGAATATGATAATTTACTTTTTCACAATGTGCAATTAGTGCTACAAAAAAAATAAATCAATTTGTATGTTCGTATATAATTAGGCATAACCCTAGTTATCATAAACATTTATATAATTTGAATAGCATCAACGGATTGTATCGGTTATAATTTCTAGCGATTAAAATGTATGAAAACCGACGTCTAGAAATTGCAAACGGCTCAGAAATAACTTGTCAGAAAGCTAAACATAATTACTATTCTGAGGTAGGATTGGTAAAAAGAGATAAATATAGCGTGGCTTCCTCATCCATTATTCCCTTTTTTCAAAACGATTGATTTCAACTAAAGCAGGTTTAAAATACACCATTTTATGTTGTCATTCGTAGTAGGTAAGTAGCATAATAAATAACTTAATGTTCATAATGCATATCAATATTCTAAACATGTAGGTATCTACATAATTTTAGTACGTAGATGCGTCTACCTATAACCTTACAGTCAACGTGTGTACCTATTTTTTTATTGTTGTATCCCTACATTCCTCCAACAGGCAGTCACAATATTTGGTGAAGAAAGTCATCTTATTTTGCATAATATTGATAATAAAATTACGTTAAATTAGTCAGTATAATTATTACAATTGAACGTGGTTAGAATTATCATATAATATAAATAGTATATATAAAACAGCGGTGTAAGTTGATACCAGATAACTTATTTAACATATAAGATGAAAATATATCACATAATAGGATACACCCTTAAATGTTTATTATGTCTTCGTTACTTTACAAGATTATAATCAGGCCCCTTTACATAATATTTATTATATTCTCTTGACCACGAAATGATAAAAATCGGTACCTACATACATTGTTGTAACGCAAGTTTAATGACAGCTAAATTATGTTGCATTAGCATTAGGATAATGGATCCATTTATGTCCTATATACAGGCATACTTGAAAGTATTGCATTTGATGTTCATTTCGCCTGAGGAAGATAGTATGTCGGCACTGCACTGCGCTGGTAATTTATCAATGCTAAGTACTTACCCGTACGTGTTTTACATCGTAAGACAAGATTGAACTGAAATGCTTGAACAGTAATATACTGACACTGAAGTGAGAGTTACTGTCAGAAAAAAAAGGTTTACGCGACTATTTGCGAAGTAAAGGGCTTTGTGACATTTTTACGAACATTTTACCTCATTCGGCGCGAGTCACATTCTTTACACCAGACTAACTGATAGGCCTGTCATATGTTTTAACTACCGTCTGTAATTGCTTCGGTTTCCAATTTTTAAATACGTACTTGCTATCGAATATACCAGAGGCGACAACGCAAGCTCACGTATAAAATGAGAAAATTCAAAATCAAATTTAAAATATGTTCGAAAGTTTACAAAAAATATTTTATGGTGTTAACTATCAATTCATGGTGGAAATGCATTGTCTTGGAAACGCAATTTCATAGTACTAATTCCACTTTTATTAAATATCAACTGGTCCGGTTTCATCCGCCTCAGAGGAATATTGTCAACTCGAAACATAGTAAATTTCGTTAACTACTTAGTTAAAAACTTAAGACAAATAGTAATTGCTGTTCAAATAATAAAAAACGAAGGAAACAGGGACGCTCATATAGATTTATACAAGTAGGAGTTTTAGGAAGGCTTTATATAATCGCAATAAAAACCTTTAAATACATTCAATGAGTTAAATGAATAAGAATAATTTGCTTTCACATTGCTTATTAATGCTTACAAACCACAATGCGAAATAGGTACAACCAGGAAACAAAAAATAAGGGAAATGGATAATCTTCTGGATGTGGCAGTAACAATAAACGATTCTCGAGTATGGAGAAATATGGGATAAACTTGTTAGAGAATGTATAATTTTTAATAGCATTAAAGTTTGTCACGTGAAAAAACGCGTATTCAATATTGGTAATATTTGAGGGTAATCCTCTGGAGGCTTTTTATTTCTTGCCTGACCGTCATTGTCATAAAACAAAACTGGCTTCGAGGTCAAATAGTTTCGAATTTATATCTTATTAGTATTATATTATGTGGTAAGTACAACCAATTACTTATTGTATGTAGGTACAGCTAAATAATATGGTTATACAATATTTTATTTTATTAGCCAATACTAATCCACCTTAAACTCTAAATAACGGCCAGGATCGCAGTTTTTACGAAACAACATTTTAATGCAAATATTAAATGAGCGAAAATTATAATGATTTTTCTTCATATTATTTTTTTTGTAATTAAAAGATATTATCAGTTCGCGATAATTACGTACTTATTTTTTAACTTCCAACGTAAAAACCAATTAATTTTTAAGTTATATTAATAATTACTTATTTAAAAATTTCTTTTCAGCAAATCACATTATTTTAATAAAAAAAATATATAAAATAAATCACAACTTGTATATTTCACACCATACAAATAATATAAATGATAGTTTAATCACGTAAATCACCAAAGTTTCCTATTGAAATTCGCACAAATGGTGTGCACACAAAGTTTACAATAGAATTAAAGTGAGTTTGCGAAAAATGTATTTCATTAAGCACTTTATCGCGTACGTGTTTTCCGATGCCGGAGAACGATTAAGCATTTATGAGGTTCAGTAGTGAATAGAATAAAGCCGCATCGTTTAGCTTTCCGGGGACCAGTCAGATGATGGGGGGTCCAGGAATCAAATGCAAACAGTTCAGTGCGTTGACGGAGGAACGTGATAAAATTAGGACAAAGATACGTGACAAAGCGAAAATGCATCGGAATAAATGTAAAATGCTAATTGGACACAGGGGAGTGTCACAAGTAGACGACACGGAGTCCTGCAAACGAGTTCGGTATAAAACTATTTGGCTGCGCGGCGTGAAAGAAATGAAGTGTACGTGGTGGACGTTAGTATTAACTATTGTGTGCTTTACGAGTGCAGTCAACTGTTTCCCGCCTCCGTTGACACCAAGACCCACTGTGCAGCACCAGGTCTATTCATCTCCAAACATCCAAGACGCGCTATACAACAGCTTCAGTGCAGCACTCGCACAACAGGTATTATACATTATCAATTTTATTTAGTTTAACATAATTACAAAAGCTTTCAGACGTGTATTTATTATGGATTAAGGTAAATGCAGATTAAGCTGAAAGCATAGTGGATTTGTGAGCACATTTCTCGAGACAATATTATTTGCTTGCTGTTATTTTATAATGTCAAAAGAAGCCTCAGAAAAATTAAAAAGGCAACCATGAAACTATATGATTAGGTGAATCGAGTTAGCATATACTTTAACGATAATATAATTTATACTTCTATTATATACTTGTATTCTTATTATCATTTCACAACATTAAGCTTAGCGAAACTATTCTTATAGGGAAATAAAAAATGGACTTCCAACAATACGCCAATATGCAAAGAAAGAATGTGTGTAGATATTTAATTAGTCGACTATTGAAAGTAATAATTAGTGATTGTACCTGAAATAAAGATACGTACTCCAATTGAATTAATTCATAAAAAATAGTACCTACAAATTACAATATAAACTCATTGATAAGGTAGAGAATTTATGAATTAATTATCAATATCAATGGTTATCAATATTGATTAAAATAGTAAAGTTTCATTGCATGTGTGCTTGGATAGAATTACGTCATTAAAATTTAAAAAAAGAAAGTGTGAAATATCTACCATTGTATTACAAAGTACCTATAGATCGGAAACAAAAAGATACCTTAATATTATTATCATGTTATACAGAAAATGCCCGGAGGGAGACAATATCGTTTTACACGTCAGATCATGTAAGATGATAAATACTCCGCGATAACTCGAACAAATGACAGCGATATAAATTAGATAAATCTCGCAATAGGAAGCTACCTATAGGCCTTATAGGGCATAGGCAGAGAACCTTAAAATAATTTACATCTCTGTTAGTTTCATTCATCGTTGAAATAATGTTTTTATCAAACTACACTCTTCAGCTAAACGATTAAATAACATCATTTAAAATGAAATAAAAATATTCGTATTCAAAATTATAAACTATGCAGGTACCTATAATAAAAATACTCAAAAATGAACATTTTGTATTTTTTTTTTGTAACACTTCACAGCGCTGTAGTTCGCTATCTATTTGACATATAAAAATATGTTTCAGGTAGAAGTTTTAGGTAATTATTCCTTCTACAAAATTTATAAAAATTATTTTTGCCTTAGTATCCACTGGTGAGCAGATATTTTGAGAGAGAAAAAAGATTTCAGGCGCTATTTTCAAGATGGCGGTACTAGCGGAAATGCACCAGGGTCGAGAACCTGGATTTTTTATACACCCCAAACTATAAAAGAAATCCAAATCAGAATGGCATGACCATCTGCAGGGCGAGGCATTTTGTCGCCCCATGCTGCTGGATTGTAGGTACCACCAGAACAAAATGGGCCAATTTCTGTTATTGACATATTATTAAATATTAATTCTTTACCGTCATCACGTGAAAAGGAAAGCCATGAGAATCATACGATATAAATTAATTCTACGATGCTTTAAATATTTAACTGTAATTATTAATGATTCGAAAAACTAATAAAACATAATATTATTAACCACCTATTTACATATATAATTCGAAACTGCATAGGATGCAAAGCAAAGATTATATTATTTTAATAAGGCCCACTGAGATTTTTTTTAAATATAAAATATGGTAATATCTACTATCTCAAATTACATAACACGTTACAAAATTTCAGATCATTTCATTGGCATACTAGAAAGTTACACAAAACATCTAATCTACTGCCAATTCACGCAGAAAACCACACAATGTGTTTAATATAATCAATGGCCACCGCAATACACATACCTACTAGTCCGTATTCTGGCATAAACAGTCATGACTCATCACACATAATAAATTTAATGAATCAAATAAAAAAAAAAGTAATTAAAATAGACACAAAATAAGTAGTACAATAAAGAGGAAGTGATTTATTAATGTGGACTTAAACACAACAATTTCTTTTTCACATCTTCATATATATAAATTAAATCAAATGAATTTAAAAATATCATTAATCAGAAACGTATAAGTATAATAAATCGCTAATTTCTACATAATATATTATGAAGGTAGCCAGGTACAAATTATTCAATTACTGTTATTTATGGTTTTAACAGACTATAAAATATTATTCAAGATATTTAGCACCTACACATACAATTAGTGACATTGGCGAACAAATGAATATGATAATAAAATTAATTTACATCGTGTTAAGTATTAATTGAAAGCGAATATCTAGTGTGGTATTTATTAAGTGCGTGGTCGACAAATAATACGAGTACAATGTTCAAACGCGGCGATTGAGTCGTTACGATTAATTTTACCTCAGCTCGTGAGTACTTTAAATTTTAATACTGTTTTCAAAACGATTGGTTCGTGCTACGAACGTCTCGTTTTATCGGAATCCCGTCGATGCGTTACCGCCCCTCGGTCATTATTTCCCAGTGCACTCCTGTCTACGCCGAGTCGCGAAATGCACAGGTGTACGCAGAAGCGCGCTCCTCGCTGGACGATTCTCATATTTATATTATGGCCGAACGAACGACTTTTGCTTTTAATCGAAACTGATCATTTATTTAATAACAATAATTATTAATTGCTGCTCTTTGTAAACACGCACCTGTGTTCATTGCAACCAGGCCGTGTAGGCACATCGGCTGATAAATAATAAAGTTTACTACATCAATTATATCTGGAACGCAGTTTTATAGAGTAAACTATACTTTGTAAAATTCACTACGGCATACAGTATTTCATCTACGAGTATAAATACGCCATTACTGACTAATTTTCAATTCCGAAAATACTGTATTTTTGATTGTTAAAAACCAAGGAAAACAGAAATAGTGTGAAATGCGCTACTTTTTGGCGTGGTATAGTAGCAGGTTTAATTTCAGTGTTGAGAAATATAGATTAAACCTAACGGCTTTTTAAAGAATATGTTATTTTCAATAGTTACGTCTGTATGCATTAAAGTTTGTAGCATTACCGAATGCGTATTCAATATTGGTAATATTTTAGGACATTCCAGAGGCTTTGTATTTCAAATATTTTATGGCCTGACCATCGTTTAAGTCATAAACAAAATTCGGCTTCAAAATCTTCGTCTATGGCGCCTGGCTTTTCTTTTTTTTAATCTTATTAATCTGTTATATGGTGAAAACAAAATATGGTGAAAAGTAATGTCTGCAAATTTTTTAACATAAAAGGAAAAGCAGTAGGTATTGATTAGGAAAACCGTTTCATAAAATCTTAGAATATGATGAGGTCAATGTTATTTTGCCATATATATAAAATTACCTAGCTAAAAATCCTATAAAATCTAATTTTCCATAGATTTTATTATATTTTTTTTATTTATAAAATATCATCTTCCTTCCATTAGGTCCATGCGCTATAAAAACGGATCCTGCGATCCCGAAATCACAACATCGTACTCAGTCAAATGTCGCATCGTAACGAATCAGGTAAATCTTGTAAAACAGCATTTTTTTTAAACTCCCGATGTGAAAAGATCAAAAGCCACAATAAAATCGCGATGACTTTTATTAAATTTGTGAAGCCATTTAATGCAAATAAAATATATAATATTTAACAGCATTCCTTGCAACTTGCAACTGTAAAAAGATAATATTATGTTCATTTTTTATGGATAGTAACTATTAAACTATCAGTGGCCACTTTCATCTTCGATTACCTCATGACTAATAATTATGAGTTACGCTCAAATAATTAATATATTGTTAAGAATTAGTTACTTACCTTTCAAATAAGAAATATTTGAAATGATTATAAGGTAGGTACTTGTCATACAATAATAAAGTTTATTGTCATACACAACTTGACTTTTCTTATGCTTCAAATACACTATATGACGATCGGTCATATATATGTCGAAAAACCCGTTTCTTATGTTGGCGTCCTGTGTCATAGGGTGTCACAGAGTGTAAATACGATGTCATAGCTGTCATACAATATGTATGTATAAATGTCGGAATGGCATAGATTTGATCGTAGACACTAAAACGCTCTTAGCATATATGTGCCCCATCGTCATATAGTCTATTTGAACCTTTAGATTCGTAATAGGCACCACTTCATACTAATAGAATATTACAAAATATTGTCGTTTAAATTATTTTTTTTCAGAGAATTATTTGAATTATGCAAAATGTCTGACTCACAGTGGATGTGTAGCTGATGCTCTACAAGTGTCGGCATCTAACATTACTTAGGTAGAAATCTATTACACATTTGAAAGGTTTCACGATCAAACCGTATAAAGCAAAGCACGTGTCATGCAGTTTACATAAAATCAATAGTTTCGATATCGGCATTTGAGTTTACTACATTTAATTTTTTTTATGTTTGAATGGTTGTAACTCACTTAGGGGTGGAAAGAGAACTTCGCTTACTAATTCGATTAAACACCACGAAATAATATAGATGTCCTTCATAAAGTTAAATAAACGGTGCATAACAGAACTATAATAAATAAACAGTTTTATTTTTAAGAAAAGGATTTATAAAATAATATATACTATTGATTAAATAAGCAGCAACCAGAACAAGAATAGTACGTAGGTAGTATTATGATTATTATTTGCATTTGAAAATTGATTCTTATTTAATGTTTTTATTTGCCCTAATGTATAGTAGATAATTAAACAAATATACTATTATCTAACTAAGTAAATACAACATCATCAGATCACCGCTCCAAAATAGACCATGAGCACTTGAATTTTCACAGAATTTTAATGTAATCAATGAGCTATTTTTTGGCAAAAAAATGAGTAGCATATTTTTCCACAGACATACTGTCATAGTTTTGTGGTTTTTTTGTAACCGAATAATACCTAATAAAAATTCTAAACCATAGATAATAATATGTTTTACAATTAGTGCATGACATGTGTTAGCGCCCACAATGTCAGTAAATTCAATAATGGACGGTCGTCATATTTTACGTAAACGCAAAATTAATCATTATCAATAATAATACATCATGTTCCATTTCTATTACGTACCTATACTTATAATTAATTAACTTCTAGCATAGTGTTTCCAACCGTAATATAATTATATTATTAAGTGTACTACAATTTTGGTCCTTACATAGCATCCCAATATAACAAAAGTAAAATGTTATACTATTTATACCAAAAGACTATACCTAATTTTAAAATATAGAGATGTAAAGTGTGACTCCAACACCAAAATTTCAGATCAGTCATCGGAAAAGCTAAAAACCAAAAAAAAAATTGGGCGCTTGGAAAAAAGGCTATCAAATCTGGAATTTTTACTCACAACATCAACTGTAAAATGTGTGAAACAAAGATGGCATAGACCTTGTGGAAACATGACGTACACCGCATGCAAGAGAAAAGAGTTGAATAGTTTTGAAGTGGGGTGCTGGAAGAAGATGCTCTGAATTTAATGAACGGTTAAAAAAGCGCACGAACGCCTCTATTCTGAAGGAGCTGCATTTCCAGGATAGGTTCTCGAGATTATGCGTAGGACCGCAATCTTGTTTTTAGAAACAATCTAGAGAGACTGGTAGTCACCGGAAAAGTCGAAGGACGAAGATGATGTGGAAAGAGCCCAACTCAACGGAGTGACTACGAGTGTCGTGAAGGCCGAGTTTTGGGGAGGCCAGAAATCATGAGTAGTTCATTGAGAATGCTACATTATTACTAAATGAAAAAATGATTAAAATAACTATTATGCCAGAGAAATTGAAGACTGGAATTTAATACATATTACTAAAACATTACAATGATAAAATAAACCTAAAATTAAAAAAAAAAAACAATATAAAATGTGCGTTCATTGAAAATTCGATTTGTATCGATTACAAATAGGTATATTTTTTTTTAATAATTCATGGTTTTAAAGGTATTTTTTAAATTAAAAAAACATTTTGTTTAAAAAATATAAATATTTATAACTTGAAACCCTTTTTATTTATGTCGATACGACCTTTATTAATGTGAGCGCACCAAAGCTGAAGAGGCGAAGACAATTTTGTATTTTATGATAATTACCAAGTTCAATAACTTTATTCAAAATATCTGTAAAGTAACAATCTGTCCGAAAGCAATTAAATGACTTTGTGAAAGCGTGAAGAAGCTGAAACTGCCTCATAAAATACGTACATTGGCAGACTTAACACATTATTGAAATATCACATGTTTGCTGAGCTCAAAATGCATTAGAAAGCCTACGAATAATTTGTTAGTAAGTACTACGTGAGCAAACAAATTATTAGCGAGATAGGCGGTCGGTGTATGTAGCTGGAATCTTTTTTCTTGTAATAGGTATATCGGAAAACTTCTGCGTCTGTGCACATTACTCGATTTACAAGTTTCAAGTGATCTATAAAATTGAAAGTAAACATGCTAACAGGTACATATTACCAACACAAAAATAATCATATTCCGAAAACAAAAAACAAAAATATGCTATGACCGCGAGTGGAAAATCAATTCAAGCTAAGAACCAAATATATCAGAAGACATGAGCTTCAAAATAACTACCACATAGTTATACATCTTTACCATTTACAATGTATAATAAAGTTAGCTATGTCGTTATAATATAAAACAGAAAACCTGCAATTCCGATTGTTATGACTCCGACATTTAAAAAGGTTTTACATAACCTCAGTCTAACTGAGTAATTTCCAAACTGGTCGTTATTGCTCTCTGGGGATATTATATTAATATAAATCACTATGTAGGAACTGGAAGACAGAGCGGGGGGCGGGCGCGTTGTACGACGCTAGAAGTCGCTAAGGTGCTCAAAAGAGGGAACTAATACAAATTGATATTTCTCATCTTCACCCGTAGACATAAACATTTTTATTTTGAAAGTTTGTCTCAAATACGTGTCATTTTCCATATTTTTAATTTATGATGCGTTTTGCTTGTAAAAGAACAATCATCGTTAGCAATACACAAGTAAAATGTTTTTTATATACAAATTTCATTTTTAATTTATCGTATCAATTAGTATCAATTTTGACTGACTTTATAATGTTATGGCTGATAAAATATAATATGCTCTAAAAGGGGTCGGTATTTAGAAAAAAAATCGTAAACAGTACGTCCGTTTATAATATTGTAAACACATTGTTTCGGACTAGTTTCAATATTTTTAATGCACACAAAAATATTATGTATCTATTTTATTGTATTAGCATTAGCTGTATCGTAACGCAACAGAGTGGCGACTGCAACAAAAATGTTTAAAATTCATAAAATCACATCTATAAAATAAATTCCATATATTTATTTGTTAACCATTATGTTTAATATTACGAGGCAAGACTCACGTATAAACACCGCTTAATGTATGCACAAGTGGCGTGCGATTCATAGATGCTGTAGATTCGGAGCATCTCCAGAAACAGTCGGTAAAATGTATAAACTTTTTTAATACGTCTAAATATTTACTTGTGGTGTGCCATGAAATTCTGTGAAGACCTTTGGTGTGCCGTGAGTGATAAAAGGTTGCGGAGCACTGGTCTAACGAAAATTGTAAGTATATTCATGTTTAAAATATCGCATTTTATCTACCGTTTGACAATACCTCACATTATACTATTTCGCCAAGTAATACTATTTATAGTAAGTACAGTTTTTCAGCACATCCCTAAAAGCAAAAGTCACCGCACCCCAATGGTATACACTGCGCATAGCCGTCAGAACTGTAAGATGCATAACATTATAATGAATTAAAAATGCTACAATCATTCCTTTATTACATCCAAGACAGGTACAAGTAGAATACCTACAATGTGTCGGGCGGCAAGGACCACCAATGTGTTTGTTTTATGGAGATAATCTCAACGTAAACACCTTTTTATGAGAGCACCGCCTCGCGTCGACTTATTCTGATGATAACATCCGAGAGGTGCATTGTAGTCTGGGTGTTGTGTTATTGCTTATTACACTGCGGGCGTGCTGCGTCTTCAACTTCTGTAATATTTAATCACACTCGGAACTCGGAAGAATGCATTTTCAAAACGCCCAACACTTAAAATTACCATACTATTCTGAAGAACAATGTTTCACATATTATTATAAAGACGAGTTGCTCTCTATATCGTATATAATACGAAATGAATATTATTAAAACGAAAGTATAATAGTTTCTTTTAAAATCAAGAATTTACACCAAAACGACCCGTTTAACGAAAACCTATCCAAACAATAGTAGTACGTACACATTATGATAAAATTGTACAAAAAAGAATGAATCGCATCGTAAAAAATAATTTTAAATGTAATTTTAGTCATTGGTATCCCATGGGCATTCAATTGTAAAACCCAAGTTTTACTTCGAATTTAAATTCATGACTATAAAGTAAACGTTTCAACTGAATATCAATCAAATCAGACAGTAATTATAAAAAACTTCAAACTTTCCTCACCATTTTGTAATTTAGGACTCCATATATTAAAAAATATCCTTATTATATGCCTATTCATCATGATTTTATACCAGAGTGCACATGTTTTTATCTATACCGCTGGATGTAGAGTGTAGAATATGTGTACAATTTATAACATTATCGTCGCCAGAGATAATGAATGTATGAATTCTGCACATTTTTCAAGTTATGGTTTCTAATTTCTACAATATCTTGACGACTAAGGATAATATTGACACAAAATACCTAACCTACATATTTTTTTATACATAATAACGAAAGAAGATATGCATTGCGAAATACACAAGTATACATGTCATAGTTAGGTACCTACGTACATACTGTGTTATTTAATTGTGTTTTTTATATATTTGTTATTTATGTCAGTAGATTATTTTTATCTAGATATTGAAATATTTAGTGGCTTCCTGAAAGTACTTCCACGATCTCTCAGTTTGAGAGTTACTGTACCTAAGTATATAATATAAATAGTATTATACTGTGCATTGCATAATGCCAGTATTGATAATGTCGTAACAACCGAAATAGCTATCCAAGTTGTAACCAAGAGCTAAACAAGTTGTAGAATTTAAAATTTTAATTTAATTCAACCAGTTATACCTTTGTTTTTGACATCATCTATGTTCTCAGCAAGGTCACCAAAAGTGTTAAATTAGAATCGCCTTTAAATTTTGAAATAGGCATAGCGAAACAAAAATTATACAACTTTGTAAATAAATGAGTCCCCTATGCGATAAATATCAAGTTTGCCGGTCAGCCCTTAAGTCGGCGAGACGAGTGAGGTAAAATTAACATCGATAACTGAGTGCTGGCTGCCAATTTATGCGCATAACACCTTGTGATCTCAACCGACGATCGATCAAGAACGACGAGTTCTACTAATCAAACACGAAAGTGATCCGGAGGTAAATTTTACCATCAAAACTAATATACTTTCGGTGGCGTGTTTCGACTAATGTGCGTACGCTGTACAACTCACATCAGTTGTCTCATGTTTTCCATAACCAAACAACCATACCCCGGTAGTGTAGGTGTAGACACCTATAATCCACAACCGCCAACATCGAAAACATTATAGTATTATTCTATTATAATAACTCTATCTGTAAGCATCTCCTGTTCTTTTTAAAACATGCATTCATTCAATAAACAAACCAAATAATAATAAAAAATACATATTTCGCAAATTTTGTCCATAGCCGTCCTCGCTTATAACGAAGATCTACCTACGTCCATACAGTTTCCGGCTCATTTCACCGGCGAACCACTGATCTTTTGTGAGTTTTTGTTCGGAACGAACATAATCTAATATGTTTTACTGATCCGACCTTTGGAAATATACGACCGAAATTCTAAACACAAAAAACAGTGTGCCATAACACAAAGAACTAAACTGTAAACAAATTATCGTATACAACAAATACGTTTGCTGTTTCGTATTGACAAGGCAATTAACGTGAGAGAGAGTGACCAGACCACATAGGTACAAGTGTTCTGCCTGAGTCAAATTAGCGAAAAAATGTAGGAAATAATATTACAATAACACATAACGAAAATAAATCCTTAATTAAAAAAAAATGTAAGTGGTAAATATTCTAGCTTTTTTTTTTTGAGATTTTTTAGCATTTGCATTGCTATTTGTGATATCTAAACGTTATGATGCAAAATTTGCAAGTTAAATGCCTAATCGAAAATGGTAGATCTGGCAAGAAAACACTGTTGGCAAAGCTGGTTTCTTGCATCACAATACATACATACATTTAGTAGTGGCAATTCAATTTTATTTGATATTTTAAGTGTTTCCTCTCAAATCGGTAACCGCGATCTTACTTTTGGGATGTTGGTATGTACTCACTATCCCAAATCGTGACACTTTAGGATTGCAACAATGGAAACGATGAAAAATTTGAATAATCCGTGGAATATGACAATGAATGTACGACCATTGTTTTTAATCTTTGGCACAGAAACTAAGAAAGGGTATTTTGAGTTAGCATGGCCATGGCGAAGGCATGTATGAATAACAAAACAACTGATAAAAATAAAATTCACAATGCACTGATGTATGGGACATAAATATACATAATCACTACAAAGAATTGAACAAACTAATAGTGTTGGCAATTGGCAACGGAAAACTTAGCTAAATTTCTACCAGAGTACCTACCCATATGATATAGAAACACTTACTTAATAATCGACGTATCATTTGAAAAATAAAAGGGTTCTAGTACCTAATGACCCTTGTAACACACGACTACGTCTGGTTATACTCTTTTTTGTAAATTGATAATAATATAGACAGATACAATTTTACTATACCGGTCATTATTACAAACCCACTTTTTTTCGACCATGTCCGATCCAAATAAGATCATAATATAAGCCTCAACAGAGTGGAGGTTTGTATTAACAGATTTTGTTTTGACGAGAAGATGTCAGCCACTTGCTCAACCTATTAGGTCCATACTCTGACTCATACACAAATTGGAAACAATATGTGTACTTGCCAGACCCAGGATTCGAACCTGGGACCCACGACGCTATAGGCCGACGCTTAAGGCACGCGGCCTTCAAACTCACTTTATGTATTTACTTATAACATTATTGTCATAATCTACCAATGTGACCGAATGTGTAAACTTAAATATTGCCACATATACAAAACATGAATTTGAATGTATGTACATTGCAACTATTGCAAGAGATTATTGATAATTTTACACATTGGCATACTCTGCTAACATGCCCATTAGTATATAAAATCAGCAGTATATTATCATCTTAACACAGCCTTTATGGGGAATAGTTGTTATTCATTATTTCCATGTCCTGAATTCAAGCAAGTAAACAAAAACTTATTTTGACGAATCCATGGAAGACGAATCCCCGGAACAGGACCGAAAATGATAGTATTTTGGCCATCGAATTAAGTATTTGCAAATAATTTATAGATGAAATTTTCTTAAATTGATATTATCATACATCGGGAAACAGTTGAAACAAGCGATGTGAATTAACAATATCATAGAATTTAGTGGATGTTAAGAAGAGTAATATTTATACATGTATTATTATAAGCGGATTTCTACATTTTTAATATTTGACAGCAAGAAGTCGACGTCTCAGCTCATCTCACGGTATCTTGTACATCCGATCGGCGATCACTTCAGTTTGAAAAAGATAATACAACTCCGTGATCACGAACTTAAGGTTCAAGCGAAGGGTTAATGTAGTAATGGGTGAAGCCGGAAAGAAGTGTGTGCCCTCGGCGCATCAGTTGAAGAGACAAGAGCAAACGGAGCCGTGCATTAGTCAATTCGAGGAGATGCGACGTCTACTGGGACGGTGGGAATCGTATCATTAAATAAACATTACTCGCGGGCCGCGACGGATCACCTACAACGCAACACGGCGGTGCACTTGCGCCCGCCTGCACTCAACACAGGCGTTCAAAATCTTGGTCTCGTAGACCAATAATAGTAACCGCTGCTTAATGTGTCTTTAACCTATGAGATTTTTATTTGAAACATACCAACAATATCTATGATACTTTTTAATATGATAAGAGTGATACAGTTTAATACGCGATATTAAATTGTGAGAAACGCCATTGCAAAATACAACTAAGACCTACTTTAACTATTATGATACCTACACTAAATAGTATGCAGTCTCTCCGAAGTACACACGTTGCGAAACAGCTAGATACATTCCATGCCCCTCACATCCTGAAATGAGATCTAAGCCAGAATATTTAGCGCCCCCCTATATATCGCCAAGGTAAAGAAAGAATTCACGACATAATAGATGTCGTCACACCAGTTTTCTCAGATTTATAGAATTTCTCAAAAGATACGTAACTAAATTTTCCCGTCTAGGCAAAAAAAATACGAAAACTACACAATAATCAAAAAAAAAAATACTAATGCAACATTAATAGTAAGACGGAGAAAATAAATGTCAATATTTTATAAAGTTGCTTTTTATCTTCTATTAGTCTCACTTAGCTTGCCGACCCGCCACGTAAAATAAAATCCAATATATTATTGTAGGTACTTGATTCATACAAGTTCGTTATGATCAGGACTGGTTTTGCAAAATACTTATGAGGATATTGTCAAAAGCTGTTTTGTGATAACTTGCCTAATAATGATATTGTAAATTATTGTATAAAACAAATCTCCTTTGCAACAATGTCAGTGTTTATTTTAAGATAGCCAAATTATTATATGCCCAATCAGAACCCATTGTAATGCTAATTACAAAGATGTTTATATGTTTAGATGTTTTATTTCAAATAATCTATATTTCTTTTTATTAGTAGGTATATGCCTATTTAGGTTTGAGAATAATTGACAGCACCTGGTATACCAATAATAGTTACTGAAACGTGAAAACGCGACAAATTGCACGCAAGTTATGTTTATGTGCCAACTCATTATGCGAGGTGACTATTATATTGCATTTCCACGCAACATACAGTCACGCATCTTCCAAAAGTGCAAGAAAATCCATAATTAAAAGAAAGACATAACTCCATCGATTTGTTTTATTGATAAATGAATCTAAGTATATAGTAAAAGTTTTAATGCACCATGGAAATTAGCATAGTATTATGAGTAAATTCGGCTAAACTTACGAAAGTGAAGCTGAAAGATGCTTCTAATATTTATAAGTAAATTAGCTGTGTCTCACCAACAAAACTGCAAGTATTTTAACTTCACTAAAGAATGCGCCAATATAGATACCTACTATTAATTTCCTACAGCTTTAGATATACCATCACAAATCGTCCGGTGTTCAAATTTAGAATTAAGGTCATCACAGTAGAAAAAGTATTGAATGATGTCCAATGTTAGTTAGCCTGTAGCGCCCTCACTCAACGGACAATTTCTGGTGGATCTATACCAATTCAACCCCACTAAAAATGTTGACTAATCAATAATCGGTAATCACTATCAAGTGATGTAATATAAAAATGTTCATTAGACATCCAGTAATAGTAATTTTTCTTTCTAAGATGTGTTTATTGTTTTTTATTATGACAATGAAGCATATATGAGGATAAATAAATTATTAGCCCCTCAACATGGCATTCATCTCTATTGGCAATGCTTATGAATGCACACAAAAGAATACACTGATGGCAGTAAAGTTTTAAAAGAAGCTATGAACAATATTTACGCCCTTGGGCAAAGAAGATTTTATCTAACCGAGTAATTAATGAGTCATACTCAAAACGTATAATTATAACTTTCTTTCACCCGGATTTAGGTTAACTACTAAATACAGGTAAGTGTCCGGTTTATTTTACGATTTCATAAGGCAGGACCGACACACAGTGTTTATACATGTCGAACATTAGAATTTATACGATACCCAAAAAGTAGTAAAATAAAACTATGAACACATTACAACCAAATCACCAACTTCGACTATCATGAAAAAGCGATCAGAAAAAAGAATGGAAAAAGTTATTTTATTATTTTGTATTAATTCTACTAAATACCAAACAAATTATATCTCCACCAAGAACTAAACATATGATTGAAAACCACAGAAACCTATTTCTAACAAAAATACCTTAGAATAACTCGGATCGGAACACACATTTAGCTATGCAGAGGGTGTGCTCTAACCATTATGCTACCGGCCTAGTAATCCTTTTTGCGAATATGTTTTCTTAATACCAACAACAACAAACTGAGAATGTTCTCAAATTCCTTAAAAAGATTGCTACCACCTTTATATTGAATAAGTAAGTATTTATCACTCAATTTGATTCATATGAGGTGTTTCAAGTTACTAATTTTCCTTTGACACCGTTTTTATATTTGCGAATAATTTTATTTTTGTGAATGAGGAGGAATCTGTGGATTTATGTATTTCAACGAAATGCTTTGGATTTCCAAAATTTTCTATATATTATATACAATTTCGCATAAACATTAAAACTTCAACTTTCTACCTAAATACGTTAGGTACCTAATATTATTTATGTTTTTCGACAAATAAAAATGTCTTATTTTGTAACATTGCAAATGCTGCTATAAATAAATCGACACACTGGCAGTAAAATGATAAATTGTATAGGTACTTAGTTCTTACATAATTTCGACGAGTTTCGCGACCACAGTATGCCACCGCACCGGTTAGAAGTGCATACAAATTTGATAAGGTGAGTAAACAAGAGATTTCACATTTACACTTGAATTCTGAACACCTTGAATTGCGTTTGCATTAATATACAACCAACACGCTCCATTGAAAAGCTGTCGCAGTTCATTATCGCAGAGGCACGAGAGCAAACAAATGCGTCGACAGAGGAAAATGAATTACGGTTCACCTTTTAACCAAATGTTAATATAAATATGACTACATTATTTTGCAACAGCACTTATCTTCATTATAATATCTGATACTATTTTTAAATAAGTAACAATTTACTCACCAGTAAACACCAAATACATGCGTAGATTGAGTTATAAATAAATAAGTACATTCAATTGGTACCTAGTAAGACTGATTACACTCTTATATGATAAAGTTACATTTTCGACATATAAAATCATTTTTAAATATTATATACATCGTAATATAAACGACGCCCTCGATAGCTGAGCGGTAATCTGTCGGTTATAATGTCGTGGGTTCTGGGTTCAAATCATGAGTTTGGCAAAATTCAAATGTTATTTTTCAACGTGTGTTTGGAGTTGGGCATAATAATATGTTGAGCAAGTGGCTTACATCAATTTCTCATAAAAACGAAAAATTGTTAATACAACCTCCACTCTGAAAAGGCCTATATATTATGATCCTCTCAGGATCGAAAATGGTGATGTAGTATTGCAATGTAAATTGTACATATTACATTGATTATCTATAAAAATACAATGCGAAAACGATCACTCATCATAATGATATACACAGGCAGCAAAAGCACAATTTAAATTTTTAAATTAGACTTGGTAGTATGTTTTATGGTAAATACAATGCCCTTCATAATAATTAAATATTATATTATCTTATAAGTAGGTACTGCAAAAACATCGGACATTTATCAACGGACCCTTTCATAATATATTGCACTTATGTCCGATTATTCGACAAAATAAACAACGCAAATCAGCGTTACAATGCGTCGACTCTGGACTAATCAAGTTGTATTATAAAAAGCTCGTAGCAAAAGCTCTCTTAGCTTTTGCAATAAAATAAAGACTGCTTATAACATCGACCACAAGTGCATCTGCAGTGAATCCGGAATTTTAATACACGTGTCTGCTATTCGAATAACTACTAATACGAAACACATACCAGATATTTGCATACACACCCGTAATCATTGTAAAAGAGTTAATGACTTATATGAATATAATATAGATTAACTATGTATAGTAACTTCCGTTATAATATACGTGTCTCGTTCACATTGTAATCTTCATCAAGTATGAGTACAGCTATATAAGTATGTTTTGTAATGTTATAATATTATTATGAGTGTAACATTACAAAAAACTAAAACATAAGTAGCTACTACATAAACTACTTAAATTAAATGGAAACAATAATTATTATTGTCGATATCGTGTGGTGGGGGTAAAAAAGGACTCCTGCAATGTGGAAAAGAAATAGTTAATATTTATAGTTGTGATAGGTACATCTAGGACGCTTAGTTGATAATCAATTTCACCGTGAGTAGTTATGGTTGGGCTAATTATAACTCTAAACCGGGAAGGAACGGGATATATGGCAAAGAAACAAATTTAACCACCAAAAATTGTTATAAAGTACCTATATACAAAAGAAGATCGTTAAAGTGCCCACCACCACCCGTCATATATGCACAGCCGTGGATATGCACGGCCGCTTTCTATGACGCTTTAAACGTGTCTGAAAGAAGTGATTATAAGTGCTCATTCCGTCCCGAGACGGAGCCGCACGGGACTGATGCTGCAACCATGCACCGTAGTGCTTAAGGCGATGTCTTTGGCCTAAATAACACATATAATGTGACTTTTACGCCATCTTTTTATATTTAAAGGCATCTACCATGAATTTCTAAAAATCTGTTACTAAAAACTTTGGTCAATTCTAACCAGATGGCAGTAAGTTACCATAATAAGTTGCAAGTATTATTAAATTGCCAGATGAAAAAAATCGCTAGACAAAAATTCATTTACATATTATAAGAATATAATAATATATTCTACTATAATATTATTATATATATATATACCTATTCAAATAATTATATTTTTTTAAATAAGTACAATATTTTATTATATCGTATTGACATTTTTATGATTTAAAAGAAAAGTTTGAAATCAATTTATACTTGCCAACTTCTTTTTTCATTTTGAATAGAAATTTAGAATACAAAAGGCCAATATAGGGCCAAAGGAATGAAAATATGGAAGAGAAGTATTAGTCTATTGACAAATTTTTTATTTTTATTTTATAAAGTAAAATATACTATATACACATACCAGGTCACACTGCAGATGAATATTACCTACTCTATAAACTTAGGGAAGGTAAAGAAAACAACTTGTTCATAGGAGTGGTCAATTTTAATAGAACATTACACAATAAAAATAATACAAAAACATTATAAATAGGATAATTAAATATATTTACACTTAAAATTAGTTAAAATTATGAAATAAAACCCTAAATATGTACTTTAAAATTGCTTTGAGCTGCATCCTATACTGTGTGATACAGCTCAAAGCAAAATTTTGTGCACACGTATATATTGCATTTTATGCAAATATACCTGGTGCGGGACTTGCATCCAGGGTATCTGCACACGGATGCTGAATGGTGGCCAACGCTGTCCAAACATATCTCAGCGATCGGTTGGGGGACAACCGTTCTCCTGCGAGCTGGTGGCTCTGTGTCTACCTGCGATGTCGACATGTTTCTTGGCCGACCTCGTGCTGGCAGTGTTAAAATGTTGGCTACCCGATCTTCATACTGAATAATAGCTTTCGCTAATCTGATTCAGTACGACAACAGTCCCATAATATCCTTTCGGGGTACATTTTCTAGTTTACAATTCCGCATATACATTAGCCAACAGTTTACCACCGCCAAGTCCACAAAGTGGTTAAAAACCCTCACAGGCCATTTGCATGTCTTCATCGCAGTCCTGTAATAAGCAATTATCCTATCGCAAAGATCAATGCCACCCATCGACATATTGTAGTGCTTTACAATGGCCGGCTGAGTGGCACTGATCTTCCTCTTTACTTCCTTCGACCATCGCATGCAGGTACCAACAGGAGTACTGCCGACCGCAGTGGAAAATAATAACACGGATTTATTTTCTTTCCACTTGACTACACAGACTTTGTCATCCTACCGAACCTTCTCATCCCAATCTCCCCTCTGCATTGCCTTATCGTTTTTTTAATTTCTTAATCACATCGCCGATTCTATTACTTCTGACAGTTCCAGTTAAGAACATTTTGTCGTGAAGTAACGAATCGGCGAGCTTCAAACTAGTGAAAAAACGATCAGTATAGACAATGCAGGAGGATTGGGGAGAGTCCGGCAGAGTAACTTGACCACACTTGCGCCCAGACCGAACTGCTTCATATCTCCATCTGATACCGTTCCCTTCCCTACATATATGTGAAAATCTATCACTAATCCATCTCTGGCCGCGAGAACAAAATTTTTAAGGCCTACAGGATTTGGCTTGTTAAGCACAAATTGCCTGTGTCTACAGCGGCCAGTGAACGGCATCATTTGCTCATCGATGGAGTTATGAGCAGGTCTGGGCAAAGTATAGCATTTTTTTAGAACCTCACTTAAAAAGGGACTAATCTTCCAAAGTTTATCTGAGCAGCCCGTGCGGTCAGCAGTGTTATCTGCAAAATGAAAGTGATTCCGCAGTTCGAAGTACCCGTCTCTGGGCATTGCTTGATTAATGATTGGAATGCTTAGATCATAACACCAGTACATTCGAGTCTGCGGAAACCTTAATGTACCCATCATAATTTTGATGCCGGTGAATACGAATTTCGAATTCGTATTCACCGACCACAAGTCCCTTTTTTGTGCTGAATATAAATTTGTCTGCTCAGCTATTTTTTCGAAGAGAGTGAGGTTGAAGTATTCGAAAAAGGAGCTGAGGACATTGTCAGCAACATGCCCTCTCACCAACAAATCTTCCTCCAATTCCGGACCAGCATTCGGCATACTGAAACAATAGGAAAAAAATATTATTACATAATCCATATTTCTTCATTAATTCAAGTATTTAGCAGTAAAAATACAAATAATGATGGGCAATAATATGTCAACTCCTCATTCGAGACAATCGCTACATCATGTGTACAAGATGTTATGAATTCTTGTTTTTATGCCAAAGCATGTAATGAAAATGAATCTAGTGTATGACCGGATGGTATATAAAACCAATAAATATATTATTAAGAAAATTGTGAACCTACCATTTTGTGAGCCAGAGAAGAACCCTGGATTGTGATGTCGAAGGTTGTAAATGTCGTTGCTGTTGTCGGACTTGTAACCGTCGCCGACTTCGCAGTCTGTCGTCCAATATTTCGTCGAGTTCATCAGTATTAAAAGATTTATCTATATGTAAACAAAAAAACATAACCTAATTACATTCATATACTCGTGTCAAACTTATCAGTTTATCACTGTAGATAACGTTTTCGTGTTTGAAAGCACATAAAATATTTGATTATAATCAATCATTGATTACATTGTATAAGCATTGTGAATAATTATAATGATGATTATGAGATACATTTTCGAGACAAGTTTCAGTAATTTTGAATGAAATTAAAATTTTATTTTATTAAATTCGGTTCTACAACCATATTATGCGAATGAAAGAAATTCACTATCTATTAGATAATTTACAAAACGTACAAGATGGGCTCGATGACATTTGTCATAAACATAACCTCAAACTAACGTAAAGTATTTATAATTCTACGAAAACGATGAGTCTACGCCTAAAATAATATATATTGATGATAAATGCATGATGGTGATTGAAAATACAGTATGTGTAACTCTTTTCAATAATTTTTGAATGTTTGTTTGACAATCAAAACTGCGTGACATAGTTTGTCATTTTGATGTACGATAATAACATTATTTATTATACACTGAAAAGTTTACTTACTTGACAAAAATGTTACTGATGAGTCGATTCCTTCCTGTTTTCAAACAATATACCTAATAATGGCCAAATAAAGAAGAATTGTCATAAACCCGATATTCGATCTTCGATCGAGAGCACGAATGCTACCATATGTTAAAATGCGAGATTTGTTTATTTTGTTGATTATTTTTATCATAAATAATGATAAAAAACAGTTGCAATTTAAGCAAATACTAATTGCAAATAATTCGCAGTTTCAAATTTTGAATATAGGCAGGTTTCTACGTAAATTAAGTTAATATTGTAATTTCAATTATTAAGTTATTTTTATTCATATGGCAATTTCGCCTCAAACTGATAAACTGATTTTTGTCAAAATGCAGAGAAATGTTATTTTGTCTTGTCTATGTGTGAGTTTCATTTTCAACGTCATGTTATGGTATGTGTGTTTTGTATGGAGATATTTTGTTTCCAAATAATTCCACAACGGCAGCACCATACAGCCAAGCGTCGGCTAAGTGTTGTCAACATGTTGCCAATTTGAGCAATTATTATGGTTTCGATTTCTATCGATTCGTTAATATACAAAAATACAAGATTAAATTTAAATAACTGCCGTAAAAATTAATAAATAATATTTTTAATAGAAACGCTAAGCGTTATTCGCGATAAATTGCGTCTAAGCCGAGATTTTTCGATTTTAACTGCGTGCTTTCTAACCTCTAAATCGATGTTTTTTAAATTTGAAAAAAAAGATATAAGGATATAATAAATTCCAATTTTCGCTTAGCGTTTCCCTGGGTAATAGATTTACGTAGATTTTTATCGTAATTTTGATAATAAATCTTATGTCATTCATTCTTACCACCCGATAGAAATGTACCAAATTTGACACGTATTTTTGGTATATAGAACTCCATGATACTTCTTAATTTTTTATTTTATTTTTCTCATTACTTTTGAATATATATTTACCGATTAATAAACTTTTATAGCTATTTTTCGATAACAACTTTACCTAGAGACATCACCTTAAAGAAGAAAGTTAAGAAAGATTTTTTTTGTTTTTTGGACTGGCTCTGCTGTCCGCTGACGTTAAGCGCTTTGTGTACCCGCATACTGCCACGAATTGAAATGGATGAGTCTACAGAAGAGTCGGGACTATCCCGCTCCCCATACGACGCTGCAAATTTCTCGAATGCCGCAAAGTTGGCCTCGGTTGCTATCAGATTTCCATGACCAATTGGGCCCGTGTGAGGACGGACCCTTCTGCAGCATAAATTTAAATTACTTTATTTATTTATTGTACCAATCCGTACTTCTCGCTGGAATGAACTTTTTTCGCACCCTTCCCCGCTGTCTCGTCACATAATATACGCTACTACGGTCAATCATGACAACTTATTATTGATAATCATTCATAAGCGGAACGGTCGGGACAAAATGCCAAACTGGCCGGGACGCCGGAACCAATGTGTGAAACCGGGACGTATGGTAAGCCTAGTTATGGTACAAGTGGCTTTATTGGTAAAGCGCATTGGCTGGAATCCGGTGGATGCGACTTCGCGACCCGATCGATACAATTGTTTTTCTAATAATGTAGTTACCTATGTTTCTGAGGTGTTCCAAATCAGTTACGAGCTAAAATTTATAAAGCGTGTAGGAACTTTTAATGAGAAAATCAGATTGGTTTTTCTAATACTGCTTCTATTTATATTGCTTTGTTTTTTCATAACATGTTGTGAACACGTCTTGAATTTGTAATTTGAAAAATTCACTATAGGCAATATGTAAATAAATATATTTGAATTTTAATAAAATTGGTAGGTACCTTATACTTACTTAATTTTTGTGTTTGCACCCACGTTGATAACATGGCCATCTCTGTAGGTACAAATACGAAGCCGTAGATGTTGTTTTGTTTTTTTTTCAATAAATTTGATACAGTGCAAGGATCCAATGGTTAGTATTCCTCGTAAACAAGTTTTAATAATATTAATAAAATTAATTATAATAAAAAGTTATCTTTGAAAATAATTATTACACCATAACTAAATGGGAAAATAAAATAATGTAGGTAATTAGAAGTACCTATATGTGATAGATAATAATATATAAAACATGAGTAACATGACTAACCGACCAAATAATATATTACGGCACAGCAAGTACCTAGGTATTCAATAAACGAGTATAATAGTTATTGATTTGTATAAACTTTAACATTAAGCATTAGTGCATTTCATGTTGCGCAGCCAGACTTAATTTATGCTGAGGTCGTGTTTCGAGAAGAACAAAAATCGACTGAAGCTATTTGAATTCGTTTCTGCCGAGTTGCCATGATGCGTGTAATCCAGGAAACCAACGACAAAACAAAGAGACACGACATGTGGCAGGTGATAAATATAAATAAATAGACTTTTTTCACTTGTGTGTAATTTATGAGCGTAAATAGCGCTACGATACCCCTAGGGTCATCAAATCGAAATAAATAGTACCAATACGTGGCATCGGTATTGTACCAGAGAAAAATATAGATATTGAGACATTTTAAATATGACGGTACTGTGATGATGGCAAATGTTTATAACTGCTGTTTGCACAAATTTACAGGAGAACAAAAACAAAGTTTTGAAATCTTTCTGACAACAGTTGTTAGTTTATAACACATTTTGAAGTATTTTATATCAAAATAAGCGGAAGAAATTAGCATCCCAATCCAACACAAACGTCAATTTTTTTCAATCTTTCAATCAATCAATTTTTTTCAATCTTATAAAAAGATTGAAATTTATTTTATTTATCTTGCATTTTAAGCAGATATATCTTTTTGTCATAGGTATCAACTTTTTTCACATTTGGTCAGATACAGTCTTTCTTTCTTTATTTTCTTTGTCAATCTATTAAATTTACTTTGTGACTAATAAAGTTGCAGCTTTAATATTTTCCCACATTTTGGAACATATTATCGAAGAAAACTAAAAAAGTGATAAAACTGCAGTTATAATGGTCTGCCATCACAGTACCGAGAAGGACTTATTACTAAAAATGCAGTAGGTATTTTCTATTAAATAATAAATTTATATACTCATGTGGCATGGCTATTTGACAGAATTTGGGGTTGAAACATTAATTAGGCACAATTTTTTTTAAATAGCATTAGTCGACAGAGCAGATTCATAAGATAGAAATGCGAAAACTAATCGCCACAGGCCATAGGCCAATACTACGGTCGCGCCATAAAACGCAATAAATACAAAGCCTACCGAGCGTCATCAATATCGAATGCGCGTATCGCTTACGTGACAAAATTTAATGAATACGAGGTATGACATAGTCGTAAATATTGAAAATAAAATAATTCTTCAATGCGTGTTTAATTGTGTCTCATATTTCTCCACACTCGAGAAATGTACCTACGTTCTTTCAGTCAAACCCAGATTGTAACCCACTTTCCTTATTTTTGTGTTCATTTATCTAATATCAACCCATTTTCGGCAGTTAAATATTTTAAAAACAATGTATTACCAAGTGTTCACACTGCGGGGGTTGGATGTTTTTGACACATCAACTCAAAACGACTGTGAAATTATGATCTTCTAAACCTAAACGGTGTAGGTATTTACTGTATAATATTATCTATAATATTTATTTTAATGGCGAACAACGAACGATGTTATCAAAAAAGTATCAACTCTTGAAAGAAACACTTTTCTGACGTCTCTAGCCAAGATACCCCGTTCTGTGGACTACGCGACGTGCATAGAGAGAAGATGTTTTTTATGAATCGTGGATCATTTGTTATCATTAAAATTGGACGTGAAAGTTATAGAGTGAGAGGAGGCAGAAACGTTGCAGAGTTTTCCGCTAAATTAAAACAAACACTTTATGAAATAAACTTAGATATACTTAAATAGACGTAAGAAAATATTTATATTGTCAAAAATCAGTTCAATGTCAAGGGTTCATTATTATTTGCGACGACATTCCATACGCAGTTCGGCTTTGTTTGCACAGTCGCAAATAATCAGCAAAAATAAAACAGTTTTCTTCGTATTTTTCACACCGAAATAAAGGAAACAAATCTAATTGCAATCAACTGCGTTTGTACACAAAATATAATCTTGTGAGTTGAAGAAATTGATGTCATGCTATTTAAAAGAACCAGCAAGACACGAACATTACAAAACTTCCGTATCTTACTGCAACAGATACTTATGCCGAAGAAATGGAATTAATATTTCATTTTGGCAATCAATACATGGTCGATATAATCAAATTTTAATTATCTCGTAAGATACGATTTTTTAGGTTTATTGGAAAGGTTGATAATTAATTTTTAATGTTCAATGATTACTTAATCAAGGTCTATATTTATTTTTAATCAATTTATCATGTGTCGGTGTAATAGTTTTTCAATCACAAACATGCCCGTAACCGAAAAAGTATGTTCATTACATTAGAAAGATTTAGATCAATGGAATGTTTTTTTTTTTTAATTATTTTTAAAACAATCACACGTTGTTTGTAGCATAAATAGAAATTTAATATATACATATATTATTGTACAGTACAGGAATCTTGATTTTAAAATACTAATATTGAAATATTGATTTTCAGGGCCTACAGTCGATTTTAACGTCTATTGAGGATCGACTGCGAGATCTCGATGGGATTATGACGAGAACGAGAGGCGGAATCGATGCACAGCTTTACCAAACTAATAGAAAAATAGAAGACCTCGAAACGAAATTAGGTAAGATATTTCCTAATTAATATCAGCAAACGTCAATGGTTTCTGACATCGTGCATTTACCGGTGGTGATGATTAGATATTACTATTATACTTGAATCTTGTGTGTGTTTGAACCCAGATTTAACCATTTTGGAGTAATGTCACGTGTAATTATTTAAACATACATAATTTTAGTATGGAGCTTTCAAATTGTAATACTTTTCGTATGTCATAATATTATGTAGCTTGTATTCGCCAATAGCAATATTTATGATATCATTATTATGAATTGTTAAGTACTTAAATTTCATACGTAGTCAAATCGATAAGTTTAGGGTCCAAAAGCGTGTAATTCGAATTGTTTACCTCTCCCAAATTATAGGCAGTATTCGCCACTGATATTTACAATGTATAAAATTCATGGAAACATAAAGTGCAAAACGACTGCAAATATTTGAGCATCATAAATAATATTTGAATTGACAAAGATTTTCATAACTCAACTGCGTTACATCATTTTCGTATAACTTTTGAGATAAACGGTATAATATACACTATATTATGTACGCAGCTTTCGGGTGCCGAGATTTTTATGCGTTGTTTGCATATTTATAACGTTGTTTGCTACCATCTTAATTAAAAACCGGTGATAAGATAAAAAAAAAGATAAAATTGCTCATATTTTATGTGGTGTACTTTCGCAGAGTTCTACTTTTTTAATTTACAAAAAAACGATTTATCCAGTTAATTAATATTCTGCATCACGATTACTTCCGCGTAGTGAAAATACAATCAAGCCATGCATAATTGAATAATAGTAATTATTATTTTTAAACATAAGTACTTACATCGTTTTAAATCAGATTGATAAATTGATAGGCCGTAAAAAATGAATATCACAAAAATTCTTAATGATTTTTTTTTATAAATAATAAAAAAACTGGAAACAAAAGCTTTGTAATATTTTGGTATTTAAATTACAAGTAAAATACACTATCAGCATTGATAATTTGATGGCACCGAGTGTAGTGCGAAAACATATTCTTGGCAACGTGTTAAAACTGTGAACTAACATGCTCCGCCCATTTTTAACCGCACTTCCATTATAAACTAACAAGCTACTCCCATTTAGTAAACAACAGCACTTAGAAGCGTAGCCAAGATGTTTTCGCACAGTAGATATGAATTTTGATAGAAACTTATTCATTGTAAGAAGGTGACATTTTTATATTCAAAAAAAAATTAAGTCCTTTCTATCTCTCCATCACTAGCCACATCTCCAAATAACGAACGTAAGGCGCCCTTCAAGGCTGTGCAGAGTGTCCCAGGAACCTCCGCTGGACTTAGTTAACGTGCACTAAAGTGTGCACGATTCCTATTATGATTTAATAAAATGTATGGTCAAGATTTGATGAGCAGATACTAATTCACTCGCCGTAAAACGCCGCAAACTATTTAAAACATGTGAACTTTTTCTTCGTAGAAATCTTGTTTCCAGATCTAACCGATGGTGAAAATAACTCAATAACCAGATTTACTCCATACAATTGAAATTCTCTGTCTTAACACGGAGATGGTGGTTTTTCTCTAAGCTGTTAGAATTCAGAATTTAATAACCAGTATTTCATAATAAAATTTAAAAACAAAAGCCTTCGACACACACAACGTGTGTGACAATCTGTATGCCAAGTGACTTCTCGCTTTCGCAGTGAAAAATTTCACATTCAAAAATGCTGAACGGAATGCAAAATTAAAATTGAAATGAAGCGGCACACAAAGGGTGAGCGGGAGAGGAAATGAAAGGAGAGCGGGTAATTGATTTTTGCAAATATACCGCCACCACTCTGTTGTCTTGTAAAATTATCTGGCTGCCGAAATTCCTCGCACAGAGACTATTCAACCCTTTCAGTTGACAATAAAATTACTTTCCCCCACATTATTGACGAAGCAATAAAAAAGTAAATTGAAGAATATAAGTAGGTTTATTCAAATGATATAAGTATCTAATCATGGTTCATATCGCAATATGGTTACAGGTCCAAATTTAGGAATGGGCTTTAGATTCTACAGCTCAAGGGCTCCCATTTTTTTAATATCTTGCTGCAAGCTGTCCAAGAATTTAAATATAGCATACAAATCACCAATAAATAGAGATAAGCAGGTTTGTCGAATATGATACAAACAAAAGAGGAACATTCTCGGGTGCAACCCATTTCTAAATACATGCTGTGACTTCATATCTGTTCATTCCATAAGATTAAGTGTCGTAAAACTATTGGTGAAAGATCACTTTTATGTGGTTACTTTCTAAAAACAATTTGAAAAATTAAGATGGCTACATATTATAGTGATATATTTTAAAGTAATTCAGTCCTATTTAAGCATTATAGTTATGATTTTTGTCCAAATAAAGATTATAAAATCAAATTAAAAGAAGACTATTCACATATAATAACTTACTGCTTAGGTTGCGCGTACTTGTAGCACGAAAAATCTTAATCCGGCCCTGTGTAATCGTAATCATAAGCTTAGTTGCAATTATTCAATCATTATTTTAAAACAATCTTGATTTTAATAATGACCGTTTGATCAGATTTATTCCGCTTAATTACTAAATTAGTCGCATGTACGCCGCCATACAACCCTGTAGCCTTTTATCAATTTTGTTTTATCGCCTGTTTTTTAGCATATAGTTAATTCAAAATTGCTAAATAAAATGTCGTTCATTTTCCGACACCATTTTGATATTGAAATGCACTTACGTATTTTTTTCTTGGTTTTTCAATTTTGATTACCTACTTTACCCTGAAATCCTTTGAATTTTCTATATACCTACTAAAATCTTGATTAAAATAAAAATCAAAGAAAAATTAAAGTAATCGGTTAGTATATGTACTTATAAAAAAAATATTGAAATAATATGTAAGATTATAATAATGCTCTGCTTACCTTTACTAAATTAGCAATCAAGAAACACACTGCAACAGAATCCGAGATTAAAGATTATGCCCGGGATTGCAATCCATGCACCACAGCAGTAAACCATTACACTGTATTTTTTAATATATTGTAATGTAATGATTAAAATATAATTAATACAAACCAATCAACATCGCAAGTGATAAATTGTCTACTACTGGCATCTTAGAAGTATGTAGTTAATTTACCACAGTTTTAGTACATCCTAAATTTCAGTTGTACAATACAGTGAATATTTGATTTAGTGGATCGAAATACTATACCTAGACTGCGCAGGAAACTTAAGATTGTACTTGGACGTAATATAAAATTAGGGCATAGTGAAGAATGCATGCACCTAACAGTTAAATCTCGAATTATTTAAGATAGATACACGCTGGCCACAATCCTGCTGGGAAACAAATGAATGCAGTACCTAGTATTTTTATCTCCGACCTATAATTAATGTCTTTTCGGCTATCCACCAAGATTTCAAACGTATTCTATGTTACACATAAATCATCCACCGCTCCAGAGACAATGAAATATTATTACGAGACTATTATAGAGAATGACGATTATACTATTTGACTGCATCTTAAAATATATGGAAAACTACACTTGCATACAAATACAGGATATTTACAAACGTATACTGAAATAAAACCATCCAAAGGCATTGGTTAATCGTATCTATTACACGTTGCACCATAGCATTTTAGTACAATTATCATTTATCTTAGTAATTGTACTGAAAGGGTTTTAAAGTATACAAAGAAAATATTCGGTTGGTAACTAGCGGCGACTTCAAAGAGTCAAGAAAAACACTTAACATACAAAGTTAAACCAATAGTACTAAGAATGATAAGTAATTTGCGAATTAAAACCGTATTATTTTACAACCATATTTATTACGCACGCTTCAAATATTTCTCGGTATAATTTTGGTAACTATTTAAGATACATGCCTTTGTCATATATATAAGTAGGCAATATGCTGAATCTAAAAATATTCGCTATATTACGTGGATTACAGAAGGCGTTGCCTGAAATTAAATTAAATTAAAATGTGATGTCATAACTCATTGAGGTACTACACATATATTTAACTATTACCAATATGGGCAAAAATGATTAAAAAAAACAATTACTTTCCTAACATACATTTACTTTTACCCATAGTAGATATGCATATGTTGGATAAATATTACATGTTTGACATAATTAATATTATAGCTGTTCAGTTAAAATTACAAAGATAACAATTAGTCAACAAATTCGGAAATTATCAGTAGATTTGAAGCTGTTAAAAATTGATTTAAAATACTTCATAACTGAAGGAGAAATCGCAGAGATTCAGCGCATACGTGGTACGTCATCATATTTTATAAAATTAGTTTATTATTTTCGTGGTATAAAATAATGCTTTACACTTGGTGAGCTTTGGCAAGTATGAGTAGGTACCGAAATTTATGCCTGAGAGTGTTTATGTATTGTTATGATTACTGTGGGGGTATAAACGTAGCTATGTAATGTCGAAATGGGATAGTTCGTACAATTTCATGTGATAATTTAGTAGACGAGAAGTGAATTTTTAGTGCGGAAAAGCACGAAGTGATAAAATCATTTTCTAAACAAATAAGTTTCGCGTTGAGCTTAAATTTACGTATACCTATATGTTATGTAACCCATTTCACAACACTAAATAAAAATAATAATTTTGATGGCCAACAAAAATACTTGAAACAAAATTAAGAAGTTCTCATGTAAAGCTGATATTTTCGACAAACGTAATTTTAACCGAAAAACACAGATATTTCTGTCTCATTTCATTGTATTTTATCTTAATTTATATTTATTGCATTTTTGACATTCATTTTATAGAAATTCATAGTCCTATATGTCAAAGTTAACAATCAAAGTTAAAATAAATCTGTCGGGCCAGGAAAATAAAAGGGGTGTTAAGTGCCTTGTCATCGCGAAGGAGGATCACCAGTCAAACAATACTGTGGGATAAGTTTCACAGGAGTACCTAGGCGTACAATAATCAGTTTCAAATAGTTGTTACAAGTGACTAGCAACTTTGCTTGTGAGAACCATTAATTAATTGTATCAAGGATAATTATATGCTGGTTTCTTTTCATAACTTTTTGATTTTTTTTTTAATGTTAATCAACATTTTTATTTATATATTTGAAACAGTTATACTCGTAAATAGTACCTAAAAAAATTAGTTAGAAATGCTGGGTACATATAAAAATAATGAGGAACCTATACAACGAAGATGGCACATGACGAGGTAAATATAACCACGGACTATACGAGTGCGATTTCCCTATCGTCTTACACGTGAAGGTGGGTCGACACCTTGGACAAGCCATGTCTCAAGGATGGAAGACACCCAATCACCCAAGAGGGTCCTCGACAATAGACCGAAAGGTAAAAGGAGAGTCGAGGGATCTAGACTGAGGTAGTTGGCTTTTGAGGGAAGATACCAGGGAACTCAGAAATTTTCTTTTCTGTGGAAGATACGGTATCCCTGGGACCAAGACAGCGGAGGAAGCTTGCGGCAGAAAGACGGGTGTTGATACATTTAGTTGAGGCGGCCAAAACCCACATTGGGATACAGTACCGATGGTGACAATTATCTAAAACAATATATCGCATGTTGACTACAATATCGACATGAACAAATCATATAAATTAAATCGCACTTGTAATAATGTATAAAGACAACTAAACTATATCGTAGTGTACAACGGAAATCACACTCGAGTAATTTTACCGATAGGTTGCTTACCTACTTCTAACGAAATTTACTTTTAATGACTTCAGTAGTTTTGAACCATTAGTTTTGAATAAAATGATTTACGATAGTGAAGGCTATGAACGAAATGCAACGTGCACATTGGTGCAAGATATTTCGGCTGCAGGAAATGCGACATGATAGTTTTGGCAGTAGTTCAATCGGGATGGACAAGCGTGCCCTATATCCAAGAGACGGACCCTCCCACGTCTCTAGACGGACATATTATCAAAACTGCACTATTGCAATGAGTCCATCGCGCATTTAACTATTCAAAACAAAACAGTTCAAACGGTGCATTTTGGTCACGGCTGTGAAAGTACAATCAATGGTGTGTATTAAATTAATAGATCAACAGTGAACACCAGTGAACGAAAGTTGTAATATAAAAATTTTAATCGAAATCTAAAAATACCTATAGTGTGATCAATAGATAGGTTCCAATGTACATTATATTAAGTAGATTTTTTTTAGTGTAGGTAGTAAAATTGGTAGCCTTGCCAAAATTAATATTTTGCAAGGCAGGTTTTTCATAGCCGCCATTGATTGATTGAGCCGCCGAGCTTAGTAATATGGATGACATACATGTTTGACATATATGTAATTGTTCATCTAAATATTCTCCAACTACCTTTGCAATGCATGTGTTTAGACTCAATAAACATGAATAATTACGATTCAATGCCATACTCATTTGATCATTTATCGTTTACACTTACCGGATAGATTATCTCGCATATTAATTTTTATATATTTTGTTAAATAATTAACGCCGTGAAACCTATATCGCCGTGTTAGCAGGAACCGCGTAAGGCACTGAACTTTCATCCGCCTTCATTCTTGATGACGTCACAATATAATAATATTATTTTCTCAAAGCCTGGGTGTTTGATTGTTTCACTTCTACTACTGCATTGCTGTTTCGTTATACTACTGTCATTTCGTATTGCAGTGTTAAAAAATATATAAGTATAAAATACATTGGTAAATAAATATACACAAGTTCGATACAATTTGGTAGATCGTTAAATTAAGTGCACGGAACCGCGAAAGGATATAAATAAAGCTAAAATGCTACTGACTAAAGCTGTCATCGGACTGCAGTTATTGATATTTTGAATGCAACCCATAGAAACAATGTTGCAAGTTGCAAGTCATCTTAACAAGAGTGTGAAACCACGAAGATATACGACTCCAGATAAACCGCAAAATTTTGACTTTAAAAGCCAGAGGCTGCTTAATCGTTCAACTGGGCTATTTCCTTCCTTAACGATGCATAAGGAATACATAAATTAATATCAGATACCAAAGTGTTACAAGAAGAAATACTAAACACATTACTAGAATAAATGACCGCGCACGTTAAAATCTTCAAGAATCGTCGTATTTCTTCGCCGTTGATTTATGGAAATATATTTTAAGCCGAGAAAACTGGTGGGCCTAAAAGAAAACATGTCTGTTAACCATCTACTTCATAATAGGGTACACAATTTAAGACAGACAGGTCAGCTGAGTCTAAACATTGATATTAAATTTCAAATATTACTGACATTATATACATGACGTTGTAGATAGTTGTTTGTAGATTACTGTGAGTTTTCATATTTTCAGAATTCATTAAGTGGGAAAATTTCCTAGAGATACTAGAGCTGGCTATATGATTTACTTTATAAGTTCTTCATAAGCAAGTTAGTTGTAAATAAAACCGGAACATACCATATTAGTCATTGATAATAGTAATAGGTAAGTAAAGTCTAAAATACGATAAAATTATAATACTGTGCAAGTATAGTTTGAATGCATGAAACATTTGTTGAGATGGAGTCTGTGTAATTTTAATGGTGTTAATAAATAACAGGAAATAAATAGTAAATGTCACTGGTTTGATATCTAAGAATATAAGCATAATAAATCACCGGACATTATAATAATAATTATTATTGTACAATAAAACAACAAATTGACGCTGTATTATATTATTACATAAATACATACATATGTACTGAGAAATAAATAATTGGCAGCCTAATATAATTAATTGTCATTGTCCTAGTTTATTATACAATAAATGATTTTAAACAAAGTTGCTGTAACGTCGTTTATATTGCATTTCCTAAATTTAATGCGAAGTGTGTTGCCGATTTTATGTCGTCAATTACAGGCAAGAAGAATCAATACTATACAAATCAGCGATTACGATGATTATTGCTTTACTTACAATACAATCAGTCAACGAGAATTTTAAAAAAATGCAAACTGCGTAGGTAAAAGTATGTATTTGCTTAGAAAATATTGCAAGAATCACTGAAATGACACTGAATACGTAAATATTAAAATAGTGTTGCTAGTTCACTGTAATCATGACGTCGGTGGGGTATTTATTATTTCTTCCCTTGACAATAATTTTATGAGGACAATCATCTAATAAAGATTTGTAGATCCGGCTGTAAACCTTATATGAATAGTAGACCGCTTTTATACGGGTGGTGTATAAAACACGACCCTGCATTATAATTAGGTTATTTTCTGGTGCATCATGTGCCCCTGTGGCGTGTCTCAAAATAACAATGAAACTTGAATGAAACGGAGAAGATATTTTTTTACTGGCTATAATTAACTTTGGGTTACAGACATATGGATCATTATATTGGAAAAGACAATAGCCTCGTAAAACAAGTTTTTTTTAATGTTAAGTACACGAAACAATCGCCGCTGTAATATAATTGAAATAAAGGTAAAATAAGGTACATCATGCCGGTGATAAAAGGTTTCACGAAACTGACTAAACTAAGCGATATGACGTGTGTGTAGCTACGATAACTATAAGTAGGTAATTGAAAATAATTAAAACGAAGGAATTTTTAAAAGTATCGTTAATAGAAATTGCGATACGGACAGAATTTTTAATTAGGGGTTTTCGGTATTAATAGGTATTCTTAATCCCGATTCCGGAATTCCAGGATTGAAAAAAACAAAACAAACGTGATTTTTATTCAGCTTTGTACCAAAGTATGTACTAGTAATACAAAGTAAACCCATACAAAATAACATAGGTACACAGAGACGTTTTGAGTATTTTTATTGTGATTGTTTATGCAAAAAGTTTTTGTCGCCACAATCATGTAACCCCTAGAAAATAAGTATTGCTACTGTTGGTTCAACTTTATGATAAATTTACAAAAAATCTTTAACCTCAAATGACAAAAATCACACACAGAGGGAAAAAACAATAATAATTACAACAAACGTCCAGGAAATTGAAAAAATAAATAGTACTGGTAGTAGTGACACTCAAGACTTCAATCGTAATTTCCATTTTTAAATGAATACGCTATTCTTCTCAACATCCCGGAATTTCACCACTTTCAATATCGGGATTTCGAAATAGATATTTCAATAATAAAAAAAACTATAAATCTTCAGTGTTTGCTACATGCAGTAGGTACTCCCCATTATTTTTCTTCACTCTAACATTTTCGTAATCACAAGTATTTATTTTACGAGTTACTAGTACTATCCATCGTACTAATCATTTCACATCCACCAGATAAACAGAAATTATCTGCAAATAGGTACGTTTATCATAAATTTAAACAATGAAATAGGTAGGTACTAAATTGTACTTAATTGGTTGGTGTTACTTGTAAACCAGCATAGTATGAAAGCTTTTTACTAATTTACTACACTAATATAATCGCGTGAAGTAAATACATACTTATAAATGAAGAAAGATTTTAGATTGTGAAGTGAATATCCGGTGAAAACTGATCTACAACGTGAAAGACAGTTCAATTACAATAGGTAAATAAATTAAACTATAATTAAAACTTTTTTTACAGAATAATACAATGGTGTTCTTCATCCAATAGTACATTTTCGTTTGATGTCCTCACCCCATTGTGTGGTGAAAGCTCTACAGCGCCGATGAACACAATAGAATATTGAAAATAATTTGCAATTTAATCAATTATGAATAATATTATGTTAAAGTAATGCTTGGCAAAACAGTCGTAAAAGTTCTTGCATATATGCATTTGGCTCCATTGAACGGGCATTTTAGTATCCATTACAGATATGTAAATTATTTATGTGATTGTCGGGGTAAGTACTCGCGTTTAGATTGATATAATAGCTTTCATTTGATAGCCTCTAAAAGTAATGGAAGATGATGACAGTGAACAAGAATTATCATTGTCTAACGGGGTTATATGTGGCAAAGTTCACGAACCTCATCGCCCATAGAGAATTGTAAGGGCCATTAATCAAATAATATAAAATTAATGTCAGGAAAATTATTATCGCGCAAGCACATGGATTTTGGTAAAGTCATATTATTTTACATAAATATATATTTTTTCAATTAGACATAAAAGAACGGACTTAAAGCGAAGTGTATTTCTACTATAGAGTGTTGTAATTGATCAATACGTATGTAAAAGCATAAGATAAACTTAGATAATTAAAAAAACCGTTATAAAATCTACCTACGTAGAACAGTCTCCAATATTGCATAATATACCTATTACGTTATGGTTAATAATTGCATCATTAATGGCGGGTGACAAGATTTTTCAATAGATTAAATACATATAAAAAACATCGCCTTTTCTAGACAATTAAAATGGATGTAACAATATGAAATCCTTTTTATTTATATCGACTCGACCTTCGGTATTGTGATATATTTACCACATTTTTCCTTTAACAATAAACTTGCCGTACATTTTTTTTTAAATGTAATCAATAATCATCATAATATTGTGATGAATACCAAGTGATGATCTAACTTCACGAATTATCATGCTGTAACCGCACTATCGACGAGACTATCAGAGAGTGGCCGAGCGCGAGAGTGTAGTAAGAGCGCTCGGCCCACCTTGTATGTAGGTAGGATATTAAATAGTATCCGTAAAAGTTCCGCTGAATGACTCGGCGAAAATTCGGACACGCCGATACGGCATCGTGAATTACCGCCAAGTATATACTGAATCTCTTGAACATAACATATTTTATGTTTATAGAAAAAAATATAATTTCAAAAATATTTCTTAGATATATATTAGGAAAAGGTAATAAAGAAAGTTAATAAAGAATCTAATATTCTTAAACCTTATGTATATTAAGTATTGAATAAAAAATAATTTTATGTTCGTTTCATTACAGTTCATTTGGAGAGCGTTGTTGGCTCCCGTTTGGAGTCTTTGAGCGCTCGTCTCGACTATATTGTACCGAGATTAGAGAGACATGGAGAACGATCACTTGCAGCGCTTCTTGCAGCCGACAGAAGCGCCAAAGCATGCGAAGGGCTCAACCACCGATTCGATAAACAGGTGAGACACGCGGAATTATTTTTTCATATCTATCCAGTTCGCAGAAGATAAATAGATTTCTTATAATGTGCTAAGAACCGTCTAATATGCGCATGACGGTGAGATGTGCCCTGGAATCGGGGATGACTGAAAAGAATGATAAATTCCATCCCAGAGAGAGGGGTCGCAGTTAATGTACATATCGGTAAAATAATAATAAACACACATATTTTAATATTACATAAAATTCTAAAAACGGGCGGAAAGCGATCTTTAAACAGTACTCGTAAAAATTAGGGATTGGAATACCGGTTTTCCGTAAACCAAAATTCAAAATACCCATACTTTCGGGATTCAGAAAGCAGAAAAATGAAAATACCGTATCTAAAATGACTGAATCACCAGACTGAAGTAAAACAATAACAATAAAATCCACCATGTACCTATTTATTTATTTTGGACAGAAAAGCTCTCAGCTTTGGTTTTAGACGGCATTTGGCAAAACCTAAAAAAATTCTCCGTTGACGTATGTGTCTAACGAATACCGGTGTTCACTATGTAATACCGAAAAAACGGTATTGATGGTTTCATTCGGTATTGCAATCCTTAGTAAAAATAACATCAAAGTGTGACAGCATGTAAATATTTTCCACCCACATAATCTATCATGTTAACACATAAATTATGTGAACACACTTAAAATAAACCAAATTGATAAAAAAATAAATCTCAATAAGCGCCAAGCAACACCTTGAAAACATGTTTTTAATTACCACTATACACGTATTAATTAACAAGCACTAATTTATATTGAATGAAACTGACTTCTCCTAAATGCATTAATGCGGTGATATAATAAGCTTCGAAATGATTTTTATGAATATGCATAAACTTATAATTAGATAACTGACTGGGTAAGGAGGAATGCGGTCCTGGGTCCATCGCATTGAAAGCATCCTGACCCAGATGTCAAACTACTCAATAAAATGTTATCAAAGAAAATGTTGAGGCATGCTCACCAGCTATTATTATTATGTAGATGATTTTATACAATTTATATGCGCACATAACTCTTCGCCAGGTGCCACAAGCGCCATGCAATCCAATTTGACTTAATCAATCATCCGCGGTTTTGCAATGGATGTTTAGATGCATGCGTATTGAGCTTTGAGATTATGGTAATTTGTAGTAAACATATTGCGTAATATTTTGATGTATAGAATGATTTGATTGTAATTGAATATTATATTCAGTAACATGTATGTAATATTTATTTTAATAACGATATTAGCGAACATCCGACACGGTCTAATCTCGAGTAGGCATCTACCTAATATAAATATAGGTCCAAAAGGTAATATAGAGGTGAAGGTAAAAGTATGTAATTATTTTTCCGACATGATAAATTGTATTTCACAAACCAAGGATGCCTAATGATCACTTTATATTTTAATCAAACAGTTACCTATATTACATTAAGCAGTATTTAATTTAACTGGCGAATCTTCATCCATATTTGCATAATGTAATGTATATAACGATTTGTTTGTAAAAGAAGAATTGATAATAAATTGAAATACATCTAAGTGAATTGATATGAGAAAAAAACGATGAAAATATAACTAATAACCCCCGGTTACTTTTGTGTTAAAACGATGTTCCATCAAAGATCAACGGTTAACAATATTATAGTATAATATAATGTTTATAGTCCAGATCATAGATCTATTGAAAACGCGGTACCTAACTATTAGTATACCATTGGCATCAGGGAACTCGGAAATAGTGGGAACTGAAATACCTAACGTGTAAGGAGAAGCAGGCAACCGATCTCGAGTAAGGAAGAATACAGGATTAATTTAAACACGTGTCAAGAAAACGCCATGCGTCGAATACTGACAACTGCTCTCGGTTTATGCATTGACGCTCATTTAATATTGGTGTATTACACACTTTCACGTTTATAATGCGTGGTTCATTTTCGTAGGAACTTACACATTCAAAACCCTGCGTCAAATTTTACTGTATTGGTATATAGCCTATCAGAATTCTATTTATTTCTCTGATTGCCTCTGTGAGAGCCGTTTCCCTTTAGAAAAAATAAAATAATAGTCAATACAAATTTGTTAGCACAGTCGATTCTTGGAATTGGCTCAAATTGCTTATAATAATAATTATTAGTATGTCTATAATAGAAACGCTCCATGGTTTATATACTACTTTTTTGTTTGGATTACACTCCTGCCTATATATCAAGCTAATCGTAAAAAAAATAACGAAGTAGTCATACATTAATCGGTAGGTGTCTTTAAAGAGGATTTTTCCAGAAACTTATATATTTTAATAGGGTGTGCTGGGTACCAATAGATGAAAAATATAGATACTAGGCGAATTACCCATTTTATATGTAATTTATATAGATAAACATATAAATATAATTCGTGTTGATAAGATTTGTTTCCGAAAAACAATTAAAAATCTTTAGATTAATAAAAATAGTTTCTTCCTGGAAGATACAACAATATAATCTTATACGTTCGTAGACGATGTTATGTACTGTACCTACTGCCCAGTAACATGTAAGCATAGCATATTGTGTGTGTAACATCCTTAGATCACGTTCGCTTTAGAAAGCAGTCACATCAGGTATAAAATAGTCAATGACGTGTGTCATGCACCTAATATTATTACAACACTGCAAATGAGCTATCATACAAAATCATCGAAGAATGTCCATTAGACTGGTTGTTACATCATAAGGGTTTGCCCAATGGGCGTATCACGTACCTACAACTACCTTTGTATGGAAATAACAAACAAATGTACGTATTTCGCGAAATTACTGGGTTCTTTCAACTTGTCTTCAGTCATAGTTCTCTAATTATATAGAATTATATTGCAAATCTAAATAAATTATGTACGTACGTATGATCGTAGTGACAGGGTAGATATATGGGTAATATTAATTAATTACTATTGTATAATATATTAACTGTCGAGTAACTAAGTAATTAAGATCTCTGGCAAACTCAAACACCTCAGACAACCAGCATTTATTGCTTACCATGATTATTAATTTAAGTAAAAGAATGAAAAATATATAGAAAATAATATGGCCATCTAAGCATTATAATGGAAGTAATATTAAAATTGAAATAATAATTAAATCCATACTGGGTGAAATCAAACTGACCGATGCCATTCCAGTAGAACGGACAAGTGACACAAATCCGCAATAAAGCTACTTACAGATAAGGCAGTCATCCTTGAAGTAAAAATCTCATCCTTTGTGTCGGTTTATAAATTCTAATGTAGTTTTAATTGAGTTACAAGCAAGAATTTGATTTCAATCTTGAATCTTTATTCCAGGTATAATGTTGATGTCCATGGACACATCCCAATTAACTTAACCACAATTTCCATTATTTACCTATAGATACAAAATATATAGTATTGTAATTATGATTCCCGTATCATTGAAATATAATATGGGTGCATATTTAACAAATCAAGGGGAGAAACACGTACATTACACAGAAACGATCCTAAACGTTTCTAAATCAATTCACTGTTATATATTAAAACTTAAGTTTTCAATGTTCACAGTATACGTAGGGTGCCGGTCATGGCCTGGTGAATGTCACATTTTATTAATGTTTAGAAAACTCAATATTTAGAGCTATTTGACAGCTTCCGGACTATTTATAGCACACTTATTTGTCATCAAAATTATATCGATCAATGTGAGTTACAATAAGAAAATAACCAATAATGTTGTTTATTTTTAAGAGTCAAATGTAAGTGTAGAAGAATAGTTTCAATTCAATCATGAGGAAGCATTCCATGAATTGGCTACGATAGCTGCTTTAGAGTTTTTTTTAATCCGGTGAATATTTGTATATACTTTTGTTAGATATCGAACTTGGAGCTAATATTATATTCCCTGACCTTATCTTTCGTTATTCAACATAAAAATTACACTAGGTATAATTAGGCTATGGCGCCAATCGCCAACCAGACTTTAATCAGTATATACCCGTTTTGCATAGATAATCATAATTCCTACCGTATACCGTACATACTACAAACACCATTTCTAGATAATGATTAAAAAAAAAAAAAAAAAAACACTGCACATATGTACAAAATGTCTGATAACAATATTCTATTGGGAAAATCTGCACGTATTGGCGACAATTTCTTGAACATGCATACACGTACCTGCCGCATCGCTTTTAGTCTGTACCTTTCATAATATTACTTGTGATATTTGTAAGCCGTTAAATATTGTTATTGATTGCGATTACTTCATTTATACTCTGATCATTACTGATAAACTATATTGAATAATTAACTTACGAATATCGCAATAGTGGAGTAATAAAATGGTATTAATTGATTGATTATTCGATCCTTCGCCATGAAATAATTCAAATAATATTATATTAATATCAGTAACTTACGTGGGATAGAATATATGCATTTGCCTTATATGTCGACGACAGTCAAGTAATGGAATTATAATTACAGGAGATAATATGAAAGACTTGATCGGTAAGCTTCTTAGCAAGATGTATGTAATAATTTCAACCGTGTACATCAATCAAACGAATTGAATAAATAATTTACATAATGATGAACCCACATAGCTTTAACCAAACAAACCAAACGAGAGGTAGTCAATAAACTTTTATCTTCACATTTCAGTATTTTTTAAATCAATAATTGAGAAGAATCGACCTGAGGATTGGAGGAATATAAGTACAAACACTGGTGAAAAGGTTGAGTAAATCAACTTCCAATTTAAATATGCGATTACAAAGTCTACATAATCGTTATCAACATTCTGTGCATGAGGATTTGTTTTCAGATGATTAATTATAACAATAAATTGTAATAGGTACATCCTTAACGAAACATTGATATTTCTTTTTTGTTTGAAAAATAAGTCTAGTCAGACATTCAAATTAAATAAGTTGTTATGAGAATAATAAACAAATACACAGAATTTCGTGGAACATAACGCAATATTAGGAATAAACTGTTTATAATTTCTTATACACATACATCAATTGTATGTTTGAATCCTTTAAGTGTGTGGTTCTGTGTTAAAGTTAAAGTTATTTTTTTATTTAATTTATGTCACGGGTATGTTATCCCGTACTCCTTCCTCAGAACCTCAATTATTAACAAAGTTAATAATAGGTACGATGAAACATTATAATGAGGTTCGTGAACATTATACAATATTATTATTGAAGATTATCCAAGCACCTACCGAAACATTACTATATCTTTAGAGAAAAGGTTTTTTTATAATCTCGCAGGAAGTTCCTATTTTAACTCGAGACACCCCAAATATTTGTATGTGAAAGATATTCTTCTCGTTTCAAATTCCATCACGCATTGTCATTCAAAAATCCTCTTGCAACAAAAAAATAAACATCCTGAATTATGTATGTGTATCATAGAAAAGGGGGCGTAATCCAATGATAAACTCTATAATTATACACACGCGACAAAGAGAGGGACTCCGCGGCCAGGTTATCACAGCGCTCAAGCGGAGCTTACGTACTTACTGGATTTATTTCTCGGTATTAGCTTCACGATCCCCGTGTAATAACTTATGAATTAACAAATTATGTAAAGGTTACATATGCCTACACAGCGTTCCTTGTTGCGGCTGATTTGTGACGATCATACGAAATGGCATTTAGACGATGCTACCGGTTGAATTTATTATCGTCGTCTTTCCTCTCCGTGACAAATTAATATAAGTATCGTGGTCTCTGGACTTGTTTAGTGCGGCAAGGAGTAAGAATAATAAATACATCAGTGAGCACCGAACATTAACATTTTTTGACTAACTTGATACAATGCTAATCCTACCTGAGTTGCTTCGCGGATTTGTAGATGATACATGTACTGACGCTTGGATTTAAATATGACAACTGAGATGCCGTCACGTTTTCCATTATTATACAATATAGATCCAGGAACGGAACCTTTTTATATTTCGCACGATAAAACGAAATATTTTAGCGTAGCATATAAAAACGCCTTGGAGTGTGATAAACATACTGCATTTCATTTTGTGAACATTATATTATGTCAGCAAGATATGCAATTTTGAATAACCACAAATATTTTTTAATCGAAATCTATGATCAAACTAATATACTTACTAACAACATTTGCAGCAGTCCATACATTCCAACGATAACTGGATATCGTGATGCCTGCTGATTTCTGAATGCAAATGGTGATTATACTTATCTTCACATATAATTTTAAATAATCATGACTTTCATCTTATTGATTGACTCATAATAAAATAATATTATAGACCAGTGTTTCAGAACCGCCGGTCGGCAGAATTTTCTGCGGATCCAAAAATAGCTGTCGCCCATTTTAAAAGGAAGGTGGATATATTACATCTAAGTTACCGACCCATTAAATTATTATCCACATTTTTGATTACCTATTAATATGAGAAGACTTTGTTGGTCATGTCAGTAATAAAAACGAAACAGAGAAACCGGATGGACTTCTACTTTCCGAAACAACACTCAGGCCAAGATTATCAACTATTCTAGCAAAGATTAGAATTTAAAATTAAAATATATATAGGTATATTGCTTTTTCAAAATTCCAGAAGATCTATCAAGTATTTTTTTTAAATACCAATCGTTTTCTGATTATTTCAACATTAGAATTTGCATTGCATTGCAATATGTTATATATTCGTTTGTATTAGCAAGCAGACTGTTATATCTATTATAATTTATAATATAATATGATATTGAAACTAATAAAAAAGTACATTGTGAATAATATTTCTTATATTATCACCGGTCCATTATAAATAAGTTGAGGAACACTGAAGGAAGCGGTCTACAATCTAGACCGCTTCATCTAGCACGTTTTAAGTGTGATTGAAACATTTTTAGCTAGTCTTCTTCAATCCTTTTGTCAAAATCATATCCTGCAAAAACCAGCAACCCTCGCGGAACTCAAACCATATGAACACTGCCCCTACAATGGGCTATAGATAGTTAAATTGGTTCACAGAATCTTTTACTTATATCATAATTTTAATATAAAACTGCAGATGTGACTATTTTAAAACCAATTTTATCAAGAATTATAACGCACAAAGCTGTGAGACTTGTATACTGAACGATTCTAGTAAGTAAACAGAATGTCAAATGTCTCTTCAGTACAATAAATCAGCGAAAAACGTAACTTGACGGAGATCACGTGTGCATCGAGTACACACACAAAAGATTTTAATACGTTATAACGTTTGGCACATTTAAATTAAGTACAATGATTGATGTATTTTGTCAACTGTCAATTTTACTTTAAACGAAATTTTAAAAAAATATGTTGATTTAGAGCTACCAAGGTACCGTACATTACATATAATTGTACAGAGACCCAGGTAGATACTATCATTTCCGCTCAAATTAATTGGTTAAGATACATTAGATAGGATACGTTAAAAATACTAAAATATAAAATACTTTTTGTGCATTTGAGAAAAATATTGTAATTGTAAAACATATTAAATGTTCTGGGGTTGTAGAGAAGGATAAATTTCAGTAATATCGTGGCAAATGTATTGTCGTACCGTTGTAAGCCAGACCCACTAAATCATGTTTTCGTATTTTTTATTTATTTCGATTAACGATTTAAAGTGATGAAGAGTTTTGGACTTAAACATTAAATTCAATTAAAATTAATTTTGTATGAAGAAATATACTACGAGTATATTAACTATGTCACACGGATAGGCGTTTAATCCCACTTACTGACAATTTTATACGCATATATCATGTTATCAACTCAAAAAGTAGCCAGATAAATTTTGATATTACTCAATTCAGTAGGTGCATATTATTTTACCAATAAACAAAGATGTTTTCCTTGGCAGCGTGCAATTAAACATGAATTCGGTTTGGGTTACAATTTAATTTAATAGTTGAATAATAACACACGAAACGATCAAATTATTTAAATTATATAAGACAGTAGTTCTTTTTACGGAATCGTATTAAGTAATTGCATAAGTATATAATTAAAACAACCTATTCAAGCCAGTTAAAATTGGCCTTCAAATCTCATATCATTCAAGTATTTCTAAGGTAGGTGGGACTTACAATATACACTCAATCAAACATAACATAATAAAAAAATACTACGTTGTGATTTGTAGGATACTATTAAAAATATATATATTTAAATTTATTGACAGCATATTATATTTATGTGCAATTAATTCATATACCTAATACATATCATTATATCTGACTTCCTACACACTCGCATAGCATAGATAATATATACATTAATTAATGTCGTGTTACTTATCTTGTTAAAATAAAACTTAACAAAGTAACATATTTTTATCAACTGTTAGATTTGAATTTGAAGATTATACCAATCAAAGAAAATATTCCGCTGTAGATGAATGGAATTGGAAGGTATTGCAGTGGCAGTTTTCCTTGAAGCGCAAGAGGCGTTTGCTTCGTCATAAAATTCCAAATAACCAAGGTTTTTTTCACAATCTGAGATTTTTACGTATAAAAAAGTCACTGCAGCACTACCATTTGCAGTCCTAAATGTGCTTGACAGTTTTTGCGGAATATTGGAATATAGAGGTAACCGACTTTGAAATGAACCTCTTCATATTATATACCTACCTACAATCATATAATTAACAAGTCGTTGTACTATCGAACAAGATCTTCTTGTCAACGAGTTAAAACTATGAACTAATAAGCCCCTCCTGTTTTTAACCGCACTTCGACTGCAACGACGTCCGATTATCAACGAGTTGCCCACGTGTTAAAACTGTGAACTAACAAGCCCCTCTTATATAGTTAATCGCACTTCGACTACAGCGACTTCCGGTTATTGCCTAGATCTTCCTGTCGTACAATATATACATTATATTTATTTTTCAATGTAAATGTAAATTTTGAAATGCAACCCTCGTACCATGCCGACTTGCTAAAAGGACAGGGTCTGATTCACTCGTGAACTGCGACTTCGGATGAGCGGCAAGTAACGACAATATGTAATCATCGCCCTTTTTCGCTCATCGATGGCTTTCCTTGATGATGTCCTTGGAAATGGCTCACTGGTAGAACATTTACGCAAAGAAACTTAAACATTATATAGCTAATCAAATTTGCATACAAATATAAAAAAAATAATTATTACAATAATTAAGCTACTCCTAGTAATAAGAACACCAGAAGCTGGCTCCAGCCTAAATCCTCAAGGGCAGTAATTTAGTGGATGTGACGTTATTTCTGGGAATATTTACTCATAGAAACTCCAGTAAATACTAGTTTATTTACTTACTACGTGAAACAATATATTTTCTATGACCGAATTAAATTCATAAAAATACAGATATTTTTCGACATAATAGTATGTGTTTTCACTGTATTTATTTTATTATATTGGAAATAACGTCAAAACAAAAATATCGCCGTATAAATTGCAGTCCATAGAAAGACGTATCAACTGATTCAACATTATTCATTGTGAAATTGCATTAGACAAATCGTAAACTTACAATAATAATTTATCACACAGCATTGTTGCACGGTTCAATGATCACAATTTAATAGATAACCTCAGCGGACGAGTTGCATTAAATCATTTATGAAAAATTTATAATAACATCCACCCACTGTCTTTTAACTTTTAAGTGATGATGATCGTCGATCACATAGTGTGAGCTTTCTCCATCATTATTCAATATTATACAATAACTATTAATCACTGGTATTGTTCCATCGAGCTTTTTTGATAGTAAGTAGGTACAAAATTCAATTTTTATTAATAATCAGTATTAAACGAGAAGACATTTAACAAAAGATTAGAAATTAATAAGAACGTTTTCAATTTAAAGCCACGTGATAAATTTTCTGAAGTTAATCTACCTGCTTTCATAATTTAATAAATCCCGATCAGTTAATTAATTTGCAAAACATATTTCGTCTAGACTAGAAGAGAGCAAAGCTCCCAGACATAGAGGCGTCTGAAGTAGATTTTGTTTACGTAATTGGTAAGAAAAATAAATAATGATTTGCCGCGTTACAAACGAATGTCGGAATAAATTGTTTTAATTATTTTTTATTATAAATAAACTCTTCTTAAAAAATGGTGATAATTTTAAGAATAAATTAGATTCTCGTATGCATAATAATATTTACAAAAATTTCTATAGCTACGACGCATAACTCTAATCATCGTCATTAGACGTTATTTTAAATATAGTTCAATAAAATATCTAAATACTTATAACTTTTGTACGATTGTACCTATCAAGGCACTGATTAAATATTAGTGACCTCAAGAAGATTTCATCTTTTTCCAGATATAATGTGTTTAAATAATTACCGTAGACTTAGACCACTTCTACTTAAGAGTAAATGTCGCTGAAAGAACGGATTTTATATACTTAGTTAGAAAGTGAAACATATTGAATGAATATAATATATAACATGACTAGATTGTAAATTAATCAAACAAATCAAAATTGATGAGTTATCATGGCAAAAATAAACGGTTCAGTGACTTTACTGACAGACGGTTGATTGACGAATCGAATAGTTGATTTATGTGCATATTGACTGACGATTGCAATCCAGGTCATATTAATTAGTTCTACGCAAGCACGCATCTAACATATCATTAAATTGTTAATCTTTGGGGCTAATTTCATTATGACGTGCTAATTCTTGCGTCGATATAATTATATTAGCGCAGTGGAAAGCAGTTAAATACAAGCCACAAATGAATTAAATATGATTTATATTTCTGACACAAAGCATACATGATGCATTCGTCATTCTTGCAGTGTATTTTAGGCAATAAACATAAGTATGTTTATTATTAAGATGCAAGAAAACAATTTCATACAAGAAAATTCATATTAAACAATACACCGAAGACTCTTCCGGTATTTTATACTGTTGCTTCGAGATTGAATATTTATTGAACACAATGTTTCCACTTTTAACCAGTCAGTACTTATTCATGATTCTCAGAAGTATACACTTTTGTCGGAATTAACTATCCATTTTCATAAACAAGCCACATACGCGATCACTACAATCGAGGCATCCGAAGTAGAATATTTTCATATATTCCGATATGTTTATAATCTTATATTATATTATATTCAACAAATCACTCACACATTGACCAAAAAAAGTTTATTTTAATGTAAGAAATATTCTCGATGAGTTTAATATTAATTGTAAATTACGAAATACAAAAAAAAAACACAATGCTATAAACATTGTAATTAAAAACTGAAAAGATATTATTTGTACAGAATTTTTAAGAAAACCAGATGACGACGTCAAGTAACATCCAAAGTTTTTATTTAATCTATACATTTAACGCTAAAACTGATCTACGTTTTTATGGCAAATGTTTTATATTAAATTTATTTAAAGAATATTATTTAGGCTTAAGGCCATGCATTAGTTGAGGCACGGTCTAAAAAGATCGTTGCTAGGCGATGCGCGGATTGCGGGTCGCGGGTGTAAATGCCGCCTGTCAAACGAAATATTATTTGTCATATAAATCCAACATACGTCCATTTTATGTTCTGTTTATTGTTCTATTAGTAACAATAATAATATATTCATTGACATGTTTTCTTTTTAAAGTAAATGGGTAACGTTTTTAGTCATCTTTACACGATTTTAGAATTAATTGGCCCGTCGCCATCACGCAGCAAAGTGACGTGCTTCTGACTCGACGTTTTTTCAATGAATGCAAGCGAGTCCAAAATTTCGTCGCGCATACAGTTGAAAATTATTTGGCGTTTCACTGATGCGTCACCTTAATATTACTTAATGCATTTATTAATGATAATCGTATGATGCGAAAAAAATCAAATAATCATTTCCGCATAGAGTGAGATCATATTTTTCTTTATGTGTCGTCTTATAAAATATAAACGAAAATTGGTTACCATTAATTTATAAAACAATGTTCTTCCTAGTCATTTCTAGTTTGAAAAGTGACTTCGACCGAATCACTTCAGACAAGAAATGCAAAATCCAAAAAGGATTTCTGTCCTCGTCTTTCATACATGTGATGATTTACCTGAAGCAGTGAATATTTGTCATTTCGATGATTTTACGACGTTTTGTTGTTGGCCATTTTATTAGTCAAACCATTGGACGTAATGTATTTGATCAGAGATGGCGAAGCAATGTGTCACTGGCCATTTTTGTGGGCAAAGTTCGAATATAGTATGCAAGAGTTTAGTAATATTTTATATTTCATTTAAGTACCTACTTAGGTACCTACAACCTAAAAAGTAAAAGACAAGTAATACTATTGCAAAATGTAGTTTTAAACGAATGGAACGCATTACTCGATGTATGTATAATTAAGATGAAATACACCATCAAACCACCTTTTTTGATACACATGAGAAAAACTATTTTGATCGATGAATTATTTCAAATTAATAAAAGTAAAACATCGTCATGGTAATGATTTGACTGAAATGTGTGTGGATTTCTCTTATAACCCCGCGTATTTAATTATGTCGAAACGCCTTCAATTATAAACAGTGAATAAATTTATGTATATCAGACAAACAACAAACATCTCACGAAATTGACAAAAATATAATGAGCATATATTTTGCGTATTACGTACTTATGTAAATTTAGAAACTATAATGGTAGGTATGTACTTTATCTTTCTTTGTAAATTTACAATAAACCATTGAGTCAAACAGAAGTACTTACCTATTTTGTTATTTTTATTATTTTATTTTTAAGTTATTACGCACATAATTTGACACACTTGTAGAAAAGTGTTCGCCATCCCTATTCTAGATCTAAACTAAACAAGCAATATTATATTGAATGGTTTTACCCAAGTCCCGAGATCGATTAGCGATGCAACACGATAAGCTTGCTCTACAAAAGGTTAAGCATATAATGGTAGATGATACTTTCCAATGTGACAAATTAATATATACTCGACAATTTCATTGCATTTATGACCGGATTATGTTTTACCATTCGAGATAATCATAACAATAAAACTGCGCTATACAGTGATAGTACGTTATCCTTCAGTAGTGCAATTAACAAGTGATCTTGAGCAATCAAACCGGGTGATCTAAAAAGCTGCGAGATGTATCGGGTGACAGTCGTACTCGCGAGACACATCAATCTGCATCAGCTGTCGGCCTTCCGACGATCAAAGACCGACCCGTCATAATGGGCGGGAATAAATTAACGCAGTGGACGAATGCACCGCGATGGGAATCGACTGTGTTAAAGAAACAATGAAAATATTGTGAAATTTTTAATCAATCACTGCGGGTGAGCTTTGAGAAATTACAGGCAATCAACTTTCAGCGGGCGGCTTGGGCTTGCAACTCGACGTCATTCTGAATTTAATAATATATTCGGCGATGTCTTGCAGAAAGTGAATCTAGTCGAAACGAATTATTATGGAAATCGCTGGTGTTTGGTTTACGCATGTTTATTTTTGTAGACTGAATTAATTATAAAGCGTACAAGATTCTGTAGGCAGCGTACACAACACTTTTGTTGTATCAAACAAAACAAATATAGCTATATATATAGATAGGTAACAATTATGTTTAGGTCAAATTATGTGACTTCGAATAATTTTAAATATCATTAATGTAACAAAATACAGATTATGTTTATGAGTCAACAGCTATTACGGTTACCACACAATTACCACAGGACAGCAAGAAGTCTTTACAATGGTGTAGTAACCGAAATAGCTATCGATTTACAACACGATCTTACAAGATATTTTATCCTTGTTTATAGCAGTTGTAACCGGGTAATGCGGTAAATTTTTTAATTTAAAAGTTTTTTTTTTTAAATTTACAATTGTCAATTTATTTATTACTCATTATGGATATCACAGACCGTAAGTTTAATACGTTCACAATATTACATTTACATGTCAAATGAACAAAAAAAATACAAGGTACATAATACAGTGGAGTAAGAAAAATGAATAAAACAAGAATTACAAATACAGTAGGACTAGGAATAGTGAGTTTACTTGACACTATTTAAGGAATTATAAAACAATGACCCTCTAAATTCTCACTCACGTAAATGGAATACATCGATAACCAAAGCAATCGTATTATACCACAAAACTATCGCTCTCAATGCTGACAATGCACGCATATTATTTCAACAAACGTATTGCGAATTTTCCGTTCATCACCCCTTTGGCTACAAGGTCCAAACATGCATTTTTTACTTAAAGGGTAAATTATTTTGACAAATCAAGAGCCTTTTACTCAACGATTAGTCCTATACTCCCTACATCGGTAGCTAAAATATCCACTCCAAAACTCCACAATCGTCATTCGTCAATATACTATTCGGATATACTGAACATACTATGTAAAAACTTCTAAATAATATTCGTGAGGTCAAAGACCTTTAAGAGATTTCGTTTGAATGCTCAATAATACCAGCAATTAATTAGTATTATCACTTCATATATTCATGCTAATTTGCATGCAAGTGATAAAATAATTAAACATAGGTAGCAAACTGTATGCGCAGGTCAGTACACTGGGTCACCAGCGCAAATTGTTTCTTACCACGCGTTATCTATTAAGTTTCAGTGGCTAGTTAACACAATAAGTTATTTTCGTCCTCGTCAAATCATAGAGCGGGGCGAATAATACAAACTGCATAGGTATTTAATAGTCGCAATAATCTATAACCGTTTTAATGAGTTTGGTCATATTAATAAATACCACTGAAGACTAATAGTCAATTAAAACAAATAAAATCATTAAGAATTTATTTTCACACATATTCGGTACACAACAAAATACTGGACGCAAATATTTGACGTATAACTAGAGGGGGTCTAATAATAAAAAAAAAGTAGCGGTCCTGCAACGTTGTTAGTGCTGTTAATTTTGACAACAAAAATATAAGTAAGTACAATAATATTCACTACGTTGTCACTAGAGCTGCCATATCAATACTTGCAAGTATTGACACCAAAGTATAGAAACTTTTCAATATTCCAGAAAATCTAGTGTTTTCTTGAAAAACAAAAATCATGAACTATTATACAACATATTGGTAAGTAGGTACTCATATAATATAGTTATGCGGTATAATTATTGAACAAAATTTTAGGCTTGAAAACCTAATGTAGCAGAAAATGTTTTGAAATTGGTATTGATCTAATCTCACCCCATTTCACAATACCTACATGTTTATTTCGTTATACCCCGTTTACACCTGCATGATTTACTGCTGACAGTACGTATTATCGCGGCCATAACAAGAAAATGCACGTGTAAACACGTATTATCGTGCATTTATTGCAAGATTGCATGAATCTATCAAAAAGGTTTAGAAGCTTCTGAATTTTCACGAAATAATTGCTATTTGCATGGCGGTGCGCATACAGTAGAACGATAGTGGCGAACCTGCCGGAAGAAATTCGAACTACACCACACAAGAGTATGTTGACGTCTACCGAGTATCTACGAACTTTTTCGAACCTGTCTGAATCTATCAATAACACCAATACAATGACAGCATCGCATCTCGCTTACGCTTGAAGAATGAGATTGGAGAGACAGTCAGCAGTTTTACGTGTAAATAGTTATTATAGCGATAGTTTAAAATACACACTATTGGTGCAGGTAAATCAATGCACGTGTACAAGCACTATAATGCATTAAAAAAATATTTGTTACTAATCACAACGGTTGGATGTTATTGACAAATCAACTCAAAATAACTGCCAATTTATTAAATTCAAAACAGTATATTTATTGATTGATATACCTATTGTTTACGATATAATATGTATGTGCGAACAACGAACGAATAATATTCAACAAAACATTATTTATATTTCCCATCTATCTTGGGCAAAAATGTCGAAAAATTACACTGAAAATAATGACTAAAATATAGGAAATATTCCAATGCATTATAATCGCCAATTAGTGTTAAAATATCGAACTAGGGGAAAAGTATCAAATGATTCGATACTGACAAAAAAATATCGACATCGGTATTGTATCGAAAAAAAATATCAATACATTTTGACGGCCCTTCGCGACCCGAAAACTAGAGGGTTCTAGGTGAACAACTGCAGCAAAAAAGTTATGGGCTGTTGAAGTTTTGAACGCTTGTATTTTGTTAATTGTGAATGTTTTCAATTATTTTTTTGATTGAATATATCAATGATGGTACTGCTATGTTGTAACTATCAATAAAACTACGTTAAAACTAGTTTTTGATGGTTAATTTTAATACTTTGGACGCGGAAGACGCACGCGGTGCGTAATGACCAGGCGGCCGATCGATGTAATTAACGTGCATTTTAAAGGGGGCAATTAAAATCTCATTATCTATTCAGCAGCGAAAGCGTTAATCATAAATTCAGTTAGAACTTTGTCCACCTGAAACTCAAACAAATCGCCTATACTACAAGGTTCTAACTGAAATTTGTATGGAAATCCTGGTGATTCAGGACACATACTTTCATTTTTCATGTTAAAATAAATAAAATTCTTGAAAGATATCTAATATAATATTTTTTTCCGGAGAAAATGTATGGAAATTGTTGGGAAAATGGGAAATTCGGAAAAACTTTAATATTTTTTTGTAATTTTTGTTTAATACCATTTTAAAATGAAAATATAATTTATTAAAAATACAAATCTATTGTTGATGCAACAAGCCCAATGTTTATTGTTCAATTTAAACTGGCTTGTTGTCTTTTGTGTATACAAGATTGTTGTTACTAATGGCTGAGGGAATGTTGTGTAAAAATTTTTCTATTAAATTATTCGCCTCAGTTTTAGAATAAACTTCAAGCCAGCAAGAGGCATATCTTTCAGATGCATCATAACATCATAATGATATTGCATAATTAATATACTAAATCTCTATAGCGTGAGAATTCTCAGGAATAGGGATTTTAGAATACCACATAACCATTTCTTCACCTGATATGAAACATCTCAAACATTTATATCACTTCCAGGAAGTCTTTTAAACTTAAAACAATAAATCAATGAATGAAATAGCCTTAAAATACTCTCAATATTTAGACATTATTATTAACAAAAGGTTAAAGAATAAAGTTTAGTGTACAATGTTCGTTCGACATTCACATTATTAAAATAATCAATTACGTAGGTTTTAAAATAACGGTTTGTGAATATGTAATTGTAACATCGTTTGTAACGAAATTTTAAAAAAATAACGATAATATAATTAAATCTTACTTACGTTTCATAATATTATAATTCATCTATTAGTGAGTTCACAATTTACTGTTGATATCAAATATCACGAAACATTTTTTCGAGGTTATGTATCTCGAAGCTATAGTAGTTTATGTAAATACTCGTGGTTTATTGTTAAATATACTGCATGAAGTCTTAATAATAAATTTAAAATACAAAACAACAAGATTTTAGTCTTCATATTGCAATTTAGACAATTTTAACAACTTTAAATGTATTCACAACCACGAAATGTCGAAGCACATAGAACTTTGTAGAACGACGGATCTTTTTAGATTATGATAGAACTCTGTAGTAGGTACCGCATATATTTTGTAAAGTACACATAGAACTCGGTAGTAATAGGGTTTAATGAAAAAAATAAGAAATATTGACCTCATATTGATATAGGTATGTAGATAATGTGACTTGGAAGACTGCCTCATTATTACATTAGTTTGACCAAAAATCGACACTTAGAACCTTGTAGTTCTCGGGTCGCGTTGTTATCACATTGAAACATTTTTCGCAAATGTATTACAGTATTATGTACATTATACGCGATTTAGGTTTTCCTACGAAATACTCGTATATTCTAAATACTGATAATTCTGTAGATTTGGTAGCCTTTTCATGTACAATAACTGAAGCGGACTATCCTGTCATAAGAAATTATAGCTACATTAAGGGCGGACGTGCTCAGCGTGGGTCAAAATGGAGCTTTTGTTCTCTTTTCAAAGCATGATCCTGGACATTCCTTAAACGTTGTAGATAATCTATTTATATAATTTTGAAGCCTTATTATCCTTTATATTTATTTTAAACATTGGATGACTGCATAACGTATTTTTATTACATAAAATAGTATTCTTTTAAACCTCTCGATCTAATGTTTTAGAATATAGTCATATTTCAGTACATAAATGTGCAGTGGTGTTAAGATTTTTCACATTTATTAATTTTTAAACGCATTTATAAAACCATCAGTATAATTTATGTCGAAATTATTATAGTGAAATATTTACGATAAAAAATTATATTGATAATCTCTGTGATCCCAAACTTGACAAGAATTAGGCATTTTATTATTTAAAAAATGGGCAAGATTAACACATTTGAAGATAATTCTAAAGATACTAATTATAAGCTATGTCTGACCATTCAACTCTGATAAACATCCTACGAATAATGATTGCTTAATAATAATTATTGACCTAAGAATAAGGTAGTGTTTTTTGAAATACGCCATTTCTTTTAGCATTCCCCAGTGGTTAAGCTACAACATACGGCCGTAGCCATAAATTGACAAACTATAATTGAAGTAGGGAGTAAAATGATGTTAACGCGCGTGTTTGAACATGTACTGTTTAACATGTACCGTTTATAATGATAATAAGACAAAATAAATATAAAGGATAATAAGGCTTCAAAATTATATAAATAGATTATCTACAACGTTTAAGGAATGTCCAGGATCATGCTTTTAAAATAGAATAAAAGCTCTGTTTTGACCTACGCTGAGCATGTCCCCCCTTAATTAATTGCATTTTAATGTCAACTCTTCGGTTCCGGTTCAAGTTGAGCACGTATCATCCATATATATGTATGGACTAATGTAAAAGAAATAAATAAATATCGACTAATAACGAACCTGTAGAATTTAATGAATTATACTATATTGTAAAATGGAATTCTACAAAATAAATAATATTATTAAGTATGTAATTAATAAAAAAAACGTCACCCCACCCATTCGCAACCAATTCAAGTACCTGTTTAACTTGTATATTTTAAATTGCCCAAATTTATTGATGTATGCATATAACAATTAATTGCTACAGTACGTATGAATCCAAAATTATGTTGAGAAGCTTTTGCTTTTGACAGATGCAGGCAATACATAAGCTTACATTTATGCGAGCTTATTATATATTATATAAAGCTCAAAGGCAAATACTTTTCATACTCATGTAATGCAATCGAGGTATATAATTATCTGCAAGTGGTCATCCATAAATTAAATCACTAGATGCAGTGACGTATTTTTCATAAATAACATGATGTTTCTAATATACCTACTACACACAGGTATGACAGATTTTGAAATAATATAATATGTAAGAGAAAGCACGTAATTGAAAAATGTGTAGAAAATTGAGTAAGCATTTGACATTACAAAATTGCCAACATCAATATTAGCTGATAAGATCGATAAAATTTCATCATCATAAAAATATTTCTTTTGTGATTGCTACTTGAAAAAAACGCATTTTTGTATGACAGTTTGATACACGCTTCTGCAATATTAAAATTACTTGACTCTTTTATCTATTATAAGACGTCTGTGACGAAGACTCAATAGTTAACGAATAGGTATTCAACAATCATTTAATAACCAAAAAAGTATGTAATTACTGGCACAATTACTGTAAAATATATGTATTTGTGCGTTATTAATTTTAGACAGTAGGTACATAGTGGTATCTATGTAATTTCAATGGAATCTATGAATTATTTCAATTATTTTGTAATTCACTCGTAGGCGACGCCCGGTTCTATAATATAAATATATTCGAAAGTCATTTAATAAATTGCAAACGGATCGGCAATACCCTGAAAAGAGACATATCCACACATATAGGTAGGTACTACATTACGTTGCTAGAATATGTATACAGTGAGATTATATGCTTTTTTTCAAAGTAATTGATTTCCGGTTTACGTTAGGTGTGTTTATACATTTTTTTTATTATTTATGAGGTGTTTTATCATATATTTCGTATATCGTAATATGTCATCAATATTTCATAACACTTCATCAATAGCAGTATCATAATATTTTCGTAACAGTTAGGTATCTAGTCAAATGTCGCAAGTACGTACTTATAACTTTACTGTCCAGGTGAGCAGGTATCTACTATTATTTTTGATCACGAATCGTTTACCCACTCCCTCCAACTGGCAGTCTTTATCACAATAGAATAATTGTAGATGATAAGTTTAGTTCGAAAATGTTTTATGTATAGAGGCGTAAAATGCGAAGTCAACGTAATACGTCTTGAATGCCCAGTAAGTAAATAAAATCAATGATTTATCGCACTTTGAGCGAATAATTCCGACAACAAACATTACATGTCTTAGGCTTGGCATGCACGAATAAAACAGCTACAAATCTTTTATTGGTAACAACTCTTAACAGTTTCCTATCGGTCGTCAAACCCACACCGAAGAAGAGGCATGCATATTTCACTGCTATGTTGGTACCGATGTACACAAATCGATTTTAAACACAGGCGGATTACGAAGTATTCACAAAATAAAATTAATTAAGCTATTAATAAAATTAAATTAATGAGATATGATAATAAATTCATAAATACTTACTACAAGTAGGGCATACAAAATTACCAAAAAAATTCATTACCAGTAAAATTGTAAAAACATTATGTGAGTAGTTATTTTCATAATAAATTAGTTTAAATGAAATCTGTCGTTAGGTACCACCACAAGCTTTAGAAGCTTTCTATATTGTTCACTTAAATATCGCTGAAATTGGTCAACAAGCTGATAAAATCGATCATATTCTGTTATCAAATAGCACCGAACGCATGCATTCGCTCATAAAGCAGAGTCGATTTTTCAGAAAGGAAAGGAAAATCAATAACATATAGTAGGTCTAATGCACTCCCCCAATACTATTGCATAACGTACTATTATTCTCTCGCATTTATATTTACATACTAAGATAGTTGACTAGGTTTGGTTATAAACCTAGTTATTTAATCTACAGTATAATTAAGCAATAACGAATAAAGATCGTAAACTCTCCAATCACCGACAAACAGATGAGAGAATTTCTACAATTTTTATGATTTACTTCCAGACGTTTGCATTTAACTTTATTTAACTTATTGGTATTCTCTAGTTCTTGAAAGAAGACTCAGAAGTTAAAGGATAGCTGACGAAGATATTGGTCATTAAAATCATTTTTATGAAACCTACTCTAATCTCGCTGAAAAATCTTCTAAAGTCGTTAGTATTTATTTTAGGTTTACAGTGACTGATAACTATAGCAAAAAAAATACATAAATATTTTAATCTGCGTGTAGAGATATCCGCATAATAACAATTCACCGCGATGAAACTTAAAACCTTGCACTTGCAATGTATTATTATTCAAATAGAAAACGAGACAGATACATCGTAACATGGCAGCCATTCCGTAGCAATTCACATGCATACATTATCGTGCGCTAAGAATTTCACAATGATAACTGCACCTGAGTCAACTCCTATGCATCTTTTTTATGATATCCGAATGTGTTTCCATCTGATGAAACAATTTAGATTCTTATCACTATCAGACAAAAGGAACGTAGGTTATCGTTTCTCGATAGTAAATTTACATGCCCATGGTGAAATTAACTTATTATACTATCAATCTTATTGGTATTACCTACGCAACAACATAGCTCGTAAATGTATTTCAGCTAATATACTGAGAATTAGTAACAGATTTATTAAAAGAAATACACACGTACCTACACTTGGATTATATTCTGATGTAAATGATCAGCATTTTACAATTACTATGAATTATATGGACTTTGCGAATTACAACAATCACGAATAAAAACTATTATCATACGTACCTATCCAAACATACCACCTGTGTTATATTTCATTTGAATCAAAGGTTACAATTGAAAATACATCATTTTTAAAACTTTCTGAAACATATCCATTAAATCAATCCTAAAAAACTGTCCACCGAGGGGGATTTGAACAGACATCTTTGAGATCTTTCCGGATGAGTACTCTCAACCAATTAAATTATTAACTAAACTCTGTCCTTCTTTAGAATAATTTTCATAAATTAGGTTACCTAATTAATTAATTAAGGTAATTTCGTTAAAAAATATTATTATTTTCGTTTAAATCAAAGTGTAGCTAACTTGATTTTAAGATGTAGCCAGGAGGCATTGGATAATAATAAACTTATAAATAAATGTTGTGTTTTTTTATTGGCTCTACAATCTTTCTCCATCGATTTTTTAACACGCGTGTTGTACGAGAAATGGTTGTTAGCCATTTGCTTAACATATTAGATCCGTGCTCTGGATCCAAAGACAGGATGTGTATGAATTTTCGGGATTCGAATCCGGGGCTCTCGGCTTCTTTAAAAGATTTGCCACCCGACCATTGGTTCGATATTTACCAAGTATGAAAAGTACTTTTACGTCATGCGTTGCGTCTTAATTGCAGACATCATCAAGCATCGTATTTACAAGTACATAAAAATATGAATAGTTATGAATTACCATTAGGTTAGACTTCCTTCCTTCCTTCCAGAGTTACTTCCTTTGAATAAACATTAATTGAAAAACTACTATTCGCACCCTCAATATAATTTAAAGAATTACGTTTTAACAGCATCCTAGATGGAATAACATATTATAATTTATAACATGGAGTGAGCATACAATTTATTATGTTGTTTACAAATAATAAATGCACTTCTGTTTCAATACTGCATCCATCCATCACGAGCTTCATACATTACTTTCTTGCTGTATCGCCCATGACTTCACGTTTATGTATATCGGGTTTCGTTTGGGCACTCCCGTCAACATATGTTAACATCTTAATTTATACTAGACAACTATTAATATAAATCACTTTCGTAACTATTATTTTACAAGAATCAAAAGGGAACGGAATCGGTACCTACCAAAATAATTACGAATACTCTCACACCTGCGAAGCTGTGGCACACTTAATCTGTAGTCAGTGCCTACAATATTACTTTAAGCAGTGCGTAACTTGTAATATCACTGCTATTGACACCTTACAATTATTTATGAGATTTTACTATTGTGTTTAAGAATCAATTTAATAATTTCAAAACACATTTTTAATGTGTATATGGTAATTAAAAGGTTCTTATTTACGTCGTAATTTGTTTTAGACTTTTTTCAATAATCCGCGCAGTGATCGGTACTGTGCCCAAACGGAATTTTGATTTGATATAAATAAAAAAGAATACAAGTTATATTTATTTTAGTAAAATCAATACCTAGTAAAGTTTTCAAATATAATAATTACAAGATAAAAAGAACTTTTTATATACAACGTTTTTAAATTTTCTGTTGAACCATATAAACTTGACTTGAATGGCTTAAACGATCAAAAAAAATTGTACTTGACATGTCATATTGATTTCCATAGTAACGCACGTATATTATTAATTTAGTTGCTAGGACCCCAGACCCCTAGCAACCAATAATGGTGTCGAAATAACTTTTCATACAAAAAAGAATTAAGTGAAAATGAATTCAATTATACTTAAAGGTGGCTAAAAGTTTCAAATGTCTAGCTAGTCAGAAAGTTAGTTAAAAATCGATTGCAAGATTTGTACCGGACAAAGAACCACCGGACGAATAAGAATACCAGCTAAGAAAAACGTTGTAAAATACACTAAAACTATTACGTCCTCGTATTCAAATATCTCTTTGATACCTTCCAAAGAAATTAATACAACTACATTTTATTTATAAAAATTGCAACACAATAAAAATAAAGAGGAGACCCTTTAACATGCGTACCTACGTGTTAACTTTTAATTTTTTTTTTTAATGAATTCGTATTATAATTTGTGTTGTATTGCATGCTTTATTGTCAAAAAAGAACTTCTTGTCGACGTGTTAAAACTGTGAACTAATAATCCTCTCCAGTGCAGCTAATTGCACTTCCGTTTTCAAATGAGGAACACCGCCAAATGTATCATTTTATTTTACGCTCCGGTGTATGGATCTATCAATTTACATAATTTGAAGCTTTTATAATAAAAATGTCTAAAACGATTAGGAGTGATGTTAGAATAATTATTAGTAAGCTTTTGGTTTATTGCGAAAAAGAAAAGGAGTCGAATCTAAAAGGAGAGCCGATACAATATTTTTAAACACGCCTCTAGCACGAGTTGTCGCCATGACAGGTAATTCACTGAGAAGTCTTCTACATGCGACTACAGCGACTTCTTGGTATCGCCGATTTCTTGTTGTCGGATAATTATTCTATCGCTAGATATCCGTAGCACTACTACACTACATTTCAACCATAAGTTTCGTTCATTGCGATATTTTTAATATTATCTTTATTAACAGATGAAACCGTACTTGGAAACTATAAATAGGAAAACTGGGAAAAATACAATAATAGTGTTTTTATTAAAAATAAATAATGACAAGTAGTAAATCAAGAGTTACTTAATAGTGAAGGAAAAATAATATGTATCTTTAAATACTGCAATATGTTCGTTTTGATTAAAGAATAATGCATCGTTCAGCAGTTGAAAACTTATTATACGTTTATCAAGTACATAAAATTGAATCTTACTATTTGCGATGTGGTGATATAGATTATAGACTACGTATCTGTACACAATAACAAACTGTGTTATTTTAGTTTTTGTGTGTATAAATTCACGAGTCATGAAGTGATGACAAGTTTAATCGCTCTGTTCACCTATTTGTTTATGTTCGCAGAGTGAGGTGGCAAATGCGGAAGGTGCATCGCACTGGCGCGGCGTCGTCACGAACGCGGGCGGCGACAAGTCTGGCGGCAGAGGCGTCGCGACGCCCAACCTCGGAGCGTCGCATCCGCCGGCGCACGCCTGGGGACGCAACCTCAGCGTCGCTCAACAAGAACAACCGTCACAGGTACTGGCGCAATACTGAATTATGTAGGTAATATTTATATGCTTGAGCATATAGTTAGGTATACGCCGCATCGTGTTAATATTGTTTACACTATCAGCTGGGAAAAATAAATATTGCCTTGTCGGATCAATATCAATTTATTGTTGGTCAAATAAATATTGCGTTAAAAAATAAATTAACGTGAAACAATAACAAATATTTTAGCAGAAGCGACATATTACAGTTGTATTATGATATGCCCTATTAAAATAGTGGCATATCAATTTAGAATAGAATGTACCGACGAACATTTTTAAGCTACCGGAAAGATGTCTAAATTCCAAGAACAAACTACAAATTTTCATCCATATATATTTACAAACATGGACAAGATAACTAGGTTAAATATGTGTCGTTGCTAATACATAGTTTTAATATTTGTCAACAATTCTGGTCCGGGTTTACACATCTTCATAGAAACTAAGAACAAAAAATGCATCGCTTGATACTTTTTAATAATTGGCACTTATGAAAACCCAGAACATGCTTAGGGAAACCAAAGACGGCTTCATCTTCTATAATAAACATATTATTTGCGAATACGTATGGTTTAATAAAGTGTACGACATCTTTTTTATTGTATTTGTCTTAATTTTATAATAATAAGACACATGTATAATCATGTGTGTTATTGAGTAATGCTGCAATGCATTATATTTGAAATAAATAATTAAATTAATATTACAAAGGTATGCATGTACAACGTGGTGATATGTATAATTTTAAAAGTTCTATTAAAATTTATGATTTATTGCTTAAAACAAAACCAATTACTGGTGACCAATAAATTCAGTGCCCATTTCAATTATAATTGAACAGATTATTTTCCAACTATCGGTGTAATTTTGCTGGCACTTTGTTGAGTTGAGTTAAGCGCGGTCATTTGAAATTTCATTAATCCCGAGATGATTGCCGGCGGGCAGTTATGCGCAGTTATAATGTGCGTTTCTTAACGCACTCGCTGCAATGCTGAGTGGGTGCGAACGATTATCACACGTCACACTCGGGCGTTACTAAATAAACTTAATGTCGTATATATGTGCAGCGTATAATCAGACATTTTGCCATGAGCCCACACATAATTATTTATATTTGTGTGAATAATTGATTTTCATATAAAAAAAAATAATTTGTAAAAAAATACGTGGGTAATTTTAAATATTATTTTTAAGGTGTTATAACATATTATTTGATATTTTAAGTCAACTACGGATTGTCAATATTTCACAAGGAAAAATTACAATTTGTAAGTGGAATTGAGCGTTTATTTTAATGGATCTTAATTCTATGTAATAACATAGAATAGCTTATCAAAACAGAAATATGAAATACTCATGTCATAGATTCCTCAATATCTCTCAATTATTTCAAACCTTACTGATGAAGTGCCATTTTATAAAGCATACGGAATATTAAATTAAGTGGTTTCTAAAAAAAACCTCTCGATGGACATCAACTTGAAAAAAAATTGGGCGCAATAAATATTTAGCTTCGTAATGTTTTAATTACCGTATCTAATAGTTATTGAGTGTATATATATAATATAATATATATACGGACAAACAACGGATTTACTAAATTTTAAAAAAATTACTAAGCTACTAAATTTGGGACTAAAATCATCAATATCCAAAACATTCAACGGCAACCTTGCGTGATACTAAATTCTTATTAAGAATAGTTGTTACATTATTTTTTTGCCAAATATATTAAATCTTATTCATATAATATAGTATATTTACTAAAATGGCCCCTTGTTTACGATGGTAAATGTCAACAGTGTTCGCAATATAATAAACGTATTTAATACCTCCAGTCCTTTCGTATTTGCGTATTTAATCGATACTCAAAATATGTATTTAAAACAACGGAAATGCTTGCAAAGTACGAGTAATCATGACTTTTCATTTGTTCTTTGCATCAATACTCGTGACTCAAGAATTAGTTGACACCGACCCATTTTCACAAAAATATTCCAGAGAAATTAGGCAAGATGGCAGAAAAAAATGCTAGATTATCGCAAACTAAAAAAAATACGAGAAATTAGTGTTTCATAATTATTTTCACAAGAACAAAAATTTAAAGAAACATGTTTTCTAGCTCTTACAACCAACAATTTTTTTCATCCAGAAATAATTTTATAGTATTTTGGTAATTATATTATATTACATAGTATCACGGACCCTAAATTATTATAGTACAAAAATACTATAATTAATTCTAGTACTGTTGGCAATATTATGTATAAAAGGTCAGCACTTCGATTTTCAACCAAATCTGGTGGAATCTTTCGCCTCAATTCTTCCCAATTCTTCAATTCTATGGGAAATTTAAAACTGTTTAGTATCAAAAAAACGCTAGATTTAACGCCGGATGCATATTTTGCAAGCTAGATGCATATTCGTGTTCTTACACCACGTATGTTTACATTTTTACGCTATCTGTTAAACGGCATAATACCGTATAGCGATTCGTGGCATTCCATGCATTTAATCCTTAATCTCACTATGTACATAATATGTAAATGCATCTCTGAGTCATCATCGAAACAATGCACAAATATATCAAATCGTTAAAAGCCCGAGCAAGTAACACTCAGCGCTTTCATTAATGAAATGGTATGCAATTGGATGCAATTAATATTAATGGTGATTTGTGGGAAGGAATTGCTTTATATGGTTTTAATGGCGTCAAAAAATTTAGCCAGCGACGCTAGATGTTGCAAGATGATGCATAGGCTTTCAATAACGATGTTAATTTTTACGTCACAATATAAGTACGCGCGCCTATTAAATTTTGAATAATTCTTGATACAAAACATAATATTTATGACTACAACATCACTAATAAATCTAAAGGTATTTTACAATCTAAATAATAAAATCGATTCTTTGATAATATTAAATATTGTTACATAATTTAGATGCTCAGACTAAGGCATTGCATTCCACAATTTATTATGACATCGATAATGTCCAAATAATTTGGACTTGAGTTTAATTTCGTTTCATCTGAATATTCGATATAATAATAGTTAATAATATTCGTGTCCGGAAACTTGTACGTATGCAGTTAGCCGTATCACACTTCACCGTGAAATGTTGTATCGGAAATATATGGCCGTATATTAAAGACCGTCCAACCTCTTTGGCTCGTATAGTACTGACATAAAATTCATGTCTAAATAAAACACGGTTCTTGTCGGTTTACACTTTATAGGAAGCCAGCAGCAAACAAATTTTGAAAATAGCCGATATACTGCATTATTTGTCAGGTTAGGGTTAGGTTTTCGTTATTAACTTCATGTATTTTGACAAAATCAGCCATGAAAACTGAGTTAATGTTCATATTGAATCTAATAAAATTAGAGACCGTATAGTACACGGTCATCTCTTTCCGATAAGAAAGCTCACGGCGAACTGTGCCAAGGTGAAATGTTTTACGTACAATTTACATGTAACCAATAATAGTATAGATAAAAAAATGTTTTGGCTGCTCTTTAGTCATTTATTTACCTATCAAAGTTTTTTCAATTTTACTTTCATTAGTACTATATTATGTATGGCCCATTTCAATAAAACAAGATTTTAGTCAACATTTTCACTAAGTCATACGCCATTATAGCAGGTAAACATAAAAGTTGCTTTAGATAGATTTTTGCAAAAAGATGTTGATGTGCGAGTGAGTTATTCAATGTAAATAAATACATTTTAAGATGTCTGCAGTCTGAGAATAAAAATAAACAACCTAATCAAACATTAATTGGGTAGCCTTTTGCAAAAAGAAAACAGCAAACAATTTCTGGAAATAACGAACTGTCAAGTTAATTCATTTATTTACTTAGGTACACTACACACTTGGTTAAATTTATTGAATTTATATTGTGAAATAAAATAAAATATTTCCCTGGCTAACACAATAATCTATATTAATATTACTTATGTCCAAATAAAATAATCCCCTGCCAAACACTTTGGTGACGACTGAGAGCTTATTATAAAGTACGTAGATAGATATTACACAGTTTAGCAATGATTATAAACCAGGCTATAAACTTAAGTAAATAACATAAATGTCTTGAAGTAGGCAGCGTGTACTAATATTAAAATCATAAAAACAATAATGTGGGCTGTAGCCGTTTTCAATTGTCTTTATTTCATAATATGTAATATTATAGCCTGGTCTGAGTATTTATTTAGGCAACGTGTTTAGATTGCGCAGCTGGAACCCATGGAGCTAAACACAGCAAATTGTTTTTACCATCACCTGCTCATGCCATAAATTGCATCCTGTGTACCTACGAGTATGCCTATTATATTTCAAATTAAAAATTGACAGTGTACGTTATGCAAAAGACGGATTCTGTGGAACTTTTCGTATAACAATAATTGAAAGCGATTCCAGATCGTTTGTTTAATTTGTAACAATACAAATAAATATTCTTTATGTTGGCAGCACTCACATATTGGCATATTGTTAACTGTCTTATGTTGACCACTTACTATCGACTTTTTATCTAAATAATGTTTAATTTTATATTTTTTAAAACTTCTTTTACGCTTGTCATAATAATGCAATGCATTTTATCGCAGTGCGGTGGCTTTTCCAAATAAATCTCAGAACATAAATGTTTCAATTCAATTGTTAAATTTGATTTAACTTCAGCATCTTTGCGAGACCAGATTGTGATACGATTATGGCTATATTAAATCTCCACATAATGCAAGCAGCCGATAACTCGTAACTTGTGGGTTCACTTCATTTAAATCTTTGAAAAAGTATATTATAATATCGTCATAACCTTCACTCCGTAAATGCTACTAATACCATAAGTTGTTTAATTGTTACTTACTTTTTGACATTTACAAGATAACTTAATATTGTCATGATAAATTGACCGAATAATAAACTAATCGACTTATACTATACTTAGTTTAAAATTAAATTTCCCAACAATGTTAAAATCGAAGTTATTGAATTGACAATATTATTTAAAGGTCCATATAAAAGGGTTTTTCTTTAACATTTTAAGGTTTAAGTTATATCTCATTTCATGGACGCTTACTTGGACAATAATTGGCTATCTAGCTCGTTTAAATATTGTTTTATCATTTTCACAGATAGAAGTAAGACTTCGGAAATTAGAAGAGGCTGCCATTAATCCTGGAAGGAGGCCACAGCTGATGCAGCAGGATGCAAGCAGCGCAGGAGAACTGAGAGCAGTGTTAGCGAACGAGACGGCCATGATTGCAACGAAGGTACGTTCTTGAAAAGTAGGCTGATAATAAAAAATAAATTATTGACCTGCTTCGTTGTAAAACTATAGAATTATCAAAATTTTTGTTTTAATACCATCATGTAGATCTCTCGCTATAGATGATAATATATTCAGGAGAACGAGAAGGATGGAGCAATAACTCAGAGCCTATCTACCGCCTGTTTGCGGGGCCGATACTAGCGCAATTTCTTAAAGTTAGACGCTTACGACGGCCTGGTCATATCGCAAGAATGGAGGAAACACAAGCCCCAAAAATATTACCGACAACAAACCCAGAGGGAAGAAGAAAAATTGGAGGAGCCAAGTTAAAATGGTTTAACTACGTCACACACCCCACGGCCGCCGCCACATTGAGTCTTCAAAACTGAATAGGCATGCTTGGAGATATATCGCCCATCCAATGCAGGACCACAAGTGCTAAAATCTTGATTTTCTGTTTCAAATGCAAAAATAACTATAGGATTCATACTGTAAAAATACCAGAAGAAGTCATTCGGAAAACAAAATAAAAATATCGTTCATATTCGAGATATTTGATGTTAAACCTGTATTTTACGTAGATGCAAAACTTCAAATGCGATTTTCTCGAAACTATGAGTTTGCAGTCATGGTCCTTTTGCATTGGGTGGGCGAATATTGGAGACGGCCAAGATTCACTCAGCATTATAGTCGATAATGTAGTTCAACTATGTACCTCAAGGTCCTAAGCTACAGTTCAAGTAATTAATAAAATTACTTATATTAAAAAAATATAATTTAACCTACCTACTTAATAGTAATAGTGACGACTCAAAATTACCTAAGTCAACACCGCACATTAGCAGAATACCCAAATCAAATACAAGAACGCGATTTTCGAACATACACTCTTATTGCAGTATGGATAGATTTTTTAAACATATCCAATGTACCTATTATTTTGTAAATGGCAATTGCAAAATACGATAACAATCCTATAAAGTGATGGACGCAAACTTTCAATACGCACCCTTATAATTTTACAACCACATAAATAATTATTTTATTTACGAAATTAATTAAATTTTAATGAGAATATTAGAGATGTAGGTATATGAGAGTATTTAAGTAATGAGGAATTTTATTCATCGGATACAGGCGATAATTAAATGTATATATTGCACCGAGGGCATCTTCATAGGTAGAATAAATCGATAATAATAATTACTAAGAGCATCGAATTTTACAGCCATAGATCATTATAAAACAAATTAAATTGATGCATCGCTATTTTATACAATGGTTTAGGTATCTTATGAAATACAGACGGTTGAAGATTCGAGCTCCTGATTTCGATTTCGATAATCCGGTGCGCTATTCAATAAGTCACGACGTCCTGCCTTGCGTCATGTTATAAACCACATTATTTGAACCTAATAAAAAAGGAACAATGCGCCACTGCAGGCTGTATCTCACTTTCGTTGAAAAGAGAGTGCGAGGAATCAACAGAATGTAATTAAGTGCCGTCTGGGAGACATACTATCTACGATCTTTATGGACCAATTCGGCATGCTAAACTAACTAGGTAAATAACTGACAATGCAACACTGAATTCATTAATTTGAGAGTTCAGTGAAACGCGAATAAATCGCACGGTTTCAAGGCTATTAGCAAACGTCTAATGAATATAACAAAAACAGATATGTAGGTATTATACAGATATGAAGTAGGGAGTAAGATCATGTTGCCGCGCGTGTTTGAACATGTACCGTTTAAAAAACGATTTTTTTTCGGTTAGATACATGTTCAAACACGCGCGTTAACATGATCTTACTCCCTACTTCATTTATCGTTTGTCAATTTATGGCTACGGCCGTATGTTGTAGCTTAACCACTGGGAAATGCCAATAGAAATGGCGTATTTCAAAAAAATACCCCCTTATTTTTAGGTCAATAATTATTATAAAACAACCCTTATTCGTAGGATGTTTATCACGTTTGATTAGCTTATAATCAGTATCTTTAGAATATTCTTCAAATGTGTTAATCGTGCCTATTTTCTTGTCAAATTTGGGATCACAGAGATTATAAATATATTTTTGTATCGTAAATATTTCACTATATGACGTTAACATTAATTTTACTAATGGTTTTGTAAATGTGTTTAAAAATTAATAAATCTAAAAAAAACTTAACACCACTGCATATGGATGTAGATACTGAAATATGACTATATTCAAAAACATTAGATCGAGAGATTTAAAAGAATACTATTTTATGTAATAACAATACTTCATGCAGTCATCAAATATTTAAAATATATATAAAGGAAAATAAGACTTGAAATTATATAAATAGATTATCTACAACGTTTATTGATAGACATTAAATGTACTATGTACTGGACTAGTATTATAAATTTTATAATACTAGTTCTATCTAATTTGATCATATTCTCAATAAATTGGCCATTTTTTCGGCCAAAGTTATACTATCGAGTACCTACCTGCCGACCTACATAAAAGAGTCATTTGTGATAATCGCGCATTAATCTTATAGATTTCAAGCATGTACTATGAACTGTGGAGAAGATCGCATTCAATGGAGGCCATGGTAAAAGACGCAATGGCGCTAACCAACGCAACACGGCGAGAGACCCAAGATGGTCTCCGGTCCCTCATGCTGCAACTGACGAGGCGAGGACTACTACCCCCGCAACCTACCCATACTCCAACCTCACAAATGCACAGTAAGTTAGTCAATATTTTCTAGCTAGCCCCTGTTTCCGGACAATTGATTACGTCAGGAAATATTTCCTAATAAATCTGACATATCTAATAACTAACCACTAATTTAGTACAAACCTACAGACTACTTAACAACAAATAATAGGTGCAATTATTATTTATATAGATCTACCATCATAAATTGGCGTTTCAGCGAGGGCGCTAGTATGACATTGAGAATATTACCATAACTAACAAAAAAATGGTAATCTATAATTTTTTATTGGTAGTAGATTTTTGTACAAATATTATGCAATCCATAATTCGAGAAACATGTTGTAAAATTAAATGACATTTGTAACAAATTTATCCTCGATAGACAATTTTAGTTTCAAATTCGACCGGCTGCCAACTTACGATGGTAGATCTTTACAAGCAATCTTAACTCAATGCAGTTATCCAAGGCATACTGGAATCATTCTGTCACACAATCGGTACGGTAAAAGCGTTGCGCAGTTGTATTGGTACCTGTTAATTATCTGCTACAATGCCTATTTGAATGCTAGCAAACAAATCAATACAACTGCGAATTGCTTTTGCAGTAGGTAGAATGTTGTCAGATTCTTCTGGCAGTGTAAGTGAATCTTTAGATTTTGATATCGTTACTTTCAAATGACTATAACACTGTTGCAGAGTAATTTTGTCGTGGCCGCAATGCTCGAAGAATCTGTCCTTCCTCTAACCATCGTGTCACTGTAGAATAATTTCAGTGTAACATTTCAGCGCAGAATACTGCTGTTCACTTATCGCAGACATTACGCAAGGAGCCGATATCATATTATATAACTTGACTTTCCTCCCTCTGTCTGTCAGTGTATAATTAAGAATCAGAGGTAAATTTGAATGCTGGGTATGAACAATCTGCAGAGCTTTATATGAAAGGTGTAGGCATGGCCCCCACAAGAGGGGGCTGACAGGGCTCTGACCTAGGGGGGAGGCTCAGGGGGGGTGGCGTGGCGGGTCGATCAGATAAACGAGGTAAATACACATCTTAAATTTTCTCTAATAGTGAAAAAAGTCGCCTGCGTCGCTATTTTACTTCGGGGTTATTACCATTTTTAAATATAATATGGTTGTGCGATGCAATTTTTGATTGTCTTGTGTTGATACTCGACAATTCCATAATTCGATGAAAATCGCTAAAAATACACTGAATTTTATTTGACCTCGAACATCGTTTAGAAAACGCCACTGTAAAACGTCAGACTGCCTTTAACCTTAGCGATATGCAGGGGGGGCCACCAAAGATCCTGGCTTGGGGGCCAGCTTCGGTATGTAGGGGCCGTGGGCGTAGGTATATACTTTTAGTATGCCCTGTATTTTTTCATCCTAGAAATCAACATTTCATATTTATATAATTTGTATTTTGAGAATTGGGAATAAAGTCATATATTGGTAGATACATCAGATATCAGCAGCTATACAACCGTTTAAAATTATTATTTTGTTTATGCGTGCATTATACATTTAATTTTATTAATAAATAACATTATACAGTGAAATATAGTTGGCGAGCTTTCTATTGGACTTTGTAATAGACTTTTAATTTTGGAGAAATTGAAACACTGCGTTCTATATTTGGCACGTATTTCTTTTATTATAGTAATCGAAGATTACCATAACCATATAACCAAGTTCATTTCCGTAGGTTTTGGTAATGTCGTTTAATGAACTATTATTATACTATAATATGCGTGTTATTATTAATCATATTATTATGGTGTACCTACATGCATGTGTACGTATGAAATTCGTGAAAGTTTGCATAGCATAACATTATGCGCATTCTATTTTGACTCTGGAGAGATGATACGTGCTGTCGTTGGAGTTTTAAAATCCGTAACGCTTTTCAATATGGTCTTATCGAACAAGATAACGAACAATAATAATATAAAGGTACGGCTTAGGTATTTCATTTCACAGCGTAAAGTTTATTGTACGGGAAGTTATCTCTAAAAAAAATTTAGTATACACGATACAGTAAAAAAATCGCACGCCAAATACACCAGCGCTATTATATTTCTTTTCGATGTTAATTCTATTAGTATTGTATTGGGCGGGTACCTACCTACCCTATCCTAAAACAATATTAATTAACTTATTAATTCATTTATAGATACGTTAAGAGAAAACTTTAAAATCCATAAAAATCACGATCATATTCTTATGCTATTATTATGAGACCAGCGTAAATATTGTTAGATAATTGACATATTATGGCTATTTAGTTATGATATATATATATATATATAGATATAGACATGAATATAGTCTGTAATAAACATCAACCAAATATATTAAAAAATAGTTTCACCGAATATGATTAATAGTAATTTATAATATCCATTCATCCATACGATCTTCAGAACTTTTCACGTTAGTTTTTAAACAAACCTAGGTACATACTTTATTTGGAAATCGATCATTTTGCGTTAATTTTATAAGAATATTTTTTATGATCTATTCCAGTGGTTTTCTTACTTTTCCACCTCAGGTGCCTTCTGTATAAGAATGTTTTCACAGCACCCTGAAACTATAATGCTGCCAGACGTAGTTAGGCAACGGCAATGTCGTGGTGTACAATAAACAGTGGCTAACGTGACGAAATGTATCGATCGGTGATTGACCATTCGACATTAAGAGGAACGGAAGTGAAGCCATATCCGATTCGTGTGTAGACTATCCTCCACGTAACCTTGCCATTGTACACAGCGACAAGGATTTGTGTGTATACGCAACCGTATAAATGCATTAGTAAAAGCCGGGCACTCGATTAGTTTACACACGTACGCCGTATAATTGTATTATTGTAATAGTAAATTCCAAGCACTCGATTGGTTTATTCACGTTTTCATTCAAAAACATCTATTGCAAATGGCAAGGTTACGTGACGGAGACTAACGTCTGCTGCTTTAAATAACGCTATCCACTGATGACAACCGTCACCAAAGAATATTAAAGGTTGTGGCGGTGCAACAACGCATTGAATTAAAATTTGAATCAATATTGAACATAAAAAATCACTCATAATAAATTCGTCGTCAATTATGGCGTACCGGTAACATATGTCTCTAAAGGGGTACTAGCATGTTGAAAGGTTGGGAGACACTTCTTTCAACTATGGGCAATATTGCATATTATGCACATATTGTATTACTGATGTCTCATTCTGCTTAGGTAGGTACGCGGTAAGAAAGCTTACGTACTTACAACGGCGTAGTTTGAGATACCTACCTACATATTTTTCCAAACGTTCAACGCCTCACCTTTTGGCTCCACTCATTTGGCCAAAGTCAGCCTTCTCACCCTCTTCCGATTTACATCTTCAACGGACCACAATAACAATCGATGTTTCACAACTGGCAATACAATGGCAGACATAATTGGTTAACTAACACCTTATCGTGCAACGACTTACAACATCATGCAACTCTTCTAGCTGTAGTTTTGACCTCTACGAAAAATATTCAAATTATTTCAAAGTTGTACTTATTATTATTTCAAATTGTATTGATCTACGTAATATCAGTCATTTTAATAACATAATTTCTTATAAAAAAAACCCTCATAATGTGCGAAGTTGTTTTACGCGCTATAGGGTGAATCCCGCAGAGCAAAACAAAATATTTCTATCGCGTGTGGTCGTTTTGCTAGACTCGTTTATCATACGAGAAACAGTAGTTGACCATTCGCTTAACTTCTCGCACTTTGCATCAAACACATTTGAAAAAACAGCTTGCATGTATGCTGACTACAGAATCGATCCTGCGGACCCACGGTTTCAGAGACAGGCGCTTTACTACAAAATAATAGATATCGTAAATGTTGGAAATAATATTTTAAATTATGGAGTGAGTTAAATGCTATAATACTAGTAATTTTCAATATAAATAGGATCGTAGCTAAATAAACTGAAAAGTATTATTTTACATTCTTTATGTTTGGGGTAGCTTTCTCAAAAACTAGACTTTGCAAGAAGAAACATCAACAAGAAAAAATTGAATCCATAGCATAGCCTGTAGGTTGAGCAAATGTCCAACAACCAATTTTCGTAAAAAAAATATGAAGAAACCTGTTCCGAGAGGTGGATAAGATTCACATCAGATGGTAGAGCCAATTAAAAAAAAAACTAAACTTATGTCTTTGATTTTCACTATGGTTAATTTAATATCGAAACGTATTCTTACTGTCTTCGTGTTTTACAATTCAAATAATTTCCCCACGTTTCTTAATAATACACATTATTTTTTTTGCAGATCTGAACAACTTGACATCCATCATTCAGCGGAAAATGACTGAAACGAATCGAAAAATGGACACAAAATTAGATGCCATTCTCCTCGCACAAAATCTTTTCCTAGATTCATGTCACAAGATACAATTGAATGAGCCTCAAATGGAGCAACACATAACCATAGTACTGGAAAAATTAGTGGACACTTTTATGAATAGGTAAGAATGGAAGATTTTTTCTATGTTTAGAAGATACATGTGGTTGTCAGTCATCAAGACTGAACAGATAGATGACAGCAATTAATTTTTTTCATAAATCAGTGAAAATTTCTTTAGACTTGTTGACTTTCGAAATGACTAATACTAAAGCTATACATTTTCTTTGCTACAGAACTACGATAACATTGAATGAGATTCAACTTATACAAGGATTGGTGAAATCACATGACTCAAGCATTAAATCAGCTGTGGCCAGGGTTAATAATGCCGCCCTTATGTCAGGCAAACATAGTAAAAGTATCATAAATTCATTGGATGAATTTAAAGAAGAATACAAAGATATAATTGACAATCGAAACCGAGGAATTGGAGATGAAGCAGGGAAATTATTTGGAATGAAAGTTGACGGGATGACAACCATCTTACAGGTGAAAAACATCTCAATATAATTAATTAACATGACACAGCATTGAAAACCTCAATATATCCCTCAGAGTAATAATATAAAGAGAGTAGCTATTGTTCGGCAAAATTAAGCCGTGTTTCTCACGCATAACGCACAGTAAAACATCAATATTATTATTATTAACTTAACTATGAAATGTTATACCATCATGTTGCTTCTCAGTATGGCTACCAAATTTAAACACAACATTATTAAACATATTATTTTCTACTAAATTAACTAAAAATAATTACATACCAGTAACTTCATATCACAAAAACAATAAATTTCAGCAACACATGCTCGCAGTTTTTAAATGAATATAATCATTCAAATCAATATTTACCGGCGACGTTTCCAACAAATATTTGATTCAGCCGTAGAAATTTTATCTTGCTCTAACGAATCTTGAGGAAGATATCAACGTGCCGAATCTTTCTCATTCGCACATATGGTTCGTTTTCGTTCACGCCTTGATATATCCATATCATAATAGAATCTACAATTCTAAAACATGACTTTTAATAAAAACATTTAAAAAAAAAAGTTGATTGTGAAGAACAACAATTAATCATACTTTTATGTTCCAGGAAATTCAAGAACAAATCACCTACACGGAGAAACAGCATGAGTACGCAAAAACTAATAATAATCAAATAATTTTAGATAGTATAAGTGTGGAAATATATAAAGCTGTCAAGAATTTCACTCTATCTTCCCAGCTTACAAATAATGCATGTCCCGCAAACAAATTACAAGAACAGATGATCGAAAAGCTAATGCACCTATCAGAAAATCTGCAAAATTCTATCGATAATTTGGATTTTAGCGAAGACTACGTGACTGATTCTGGTGCAGATCAATTTAACGATGAAAGGAATATGAAACGAATTCCTAACAACATTACAAATATTACAAATCCCGTGGAGTTGATTGACAGATTAAACCAAATTAATTTCGAAGATTCTTCAGAGGATGTAGAAAATATGCAGAATGAAGTAAATGCACGAGGGAAAAACACTAAGCATATCGAAGGTTTTCATCAAAATGCACGCACTAAAACCAATATCGATCCATTTAATAGGAATAATAATGTCAAAGTGACTGAGACTGAGAACAGAGATGTAGACAAATACGTACATAATAATTATAAACATCATGACCATCGTTTCCTCGGTAAAAAAGATCACAAAGCAGACCTTCCAAATTTAGAGGAAGACAGTTACAAGTATGCCGAAAGAGAAGTTGAATCTTACAAGAAGAACGAAACTAATTTTGGTTACAGAGATGATTTTGATTATGATGACGAAATTCAGAATGATCCTCTTGAGGAAATTCATTTACCATAGATTCTATGGAGTTCATCCATTAACCAGGTGCTAAAATCAAACTTCTCGCATAACATTAATCCTCACATTACATTATTAATATATGTGTGATAGAAATAGAAGCATAATGTATTTATAATCAGTTCACCCAGGTATTTTATAATATATAATTTAATAAGCCATAATATTGCCATGAAACTATAACACCTTGTAAGAATAATTATTTTTTTATATACGAGGGTGGGTCAATAATTCCTTAGAAAAAAGCATTAAAACAGTTTTTATTTTTGTATTTTTTTTTTATTTCTCAACATAATCTCCTTGGAGCTCAATACACTTGGTTAGACGTTTCTCAATTTTTTTTAAACCGTCAGAAAAATAAGTTTTCGGAAGGTCCTCAAAATAAGCATTTGTCCGATCGATGACTTCTTCATTTGAAAAAAAACGTTGTCCACTTAGCCATTTTTTTAAGTTTGGGAAAAGGAAAAAGTCACTGGGGGCTAAATCTGGCGAATACGGTGGATGGTCGACCAATTCGAACTTCAATTCTTCAATTTTAGCCATTGATCGTAAACATGTGTGAACACGGGCATTGTCCTGATGAAAGAGGATTTTTTTCCTGTTTAAATGATGCCGTTTTTCTTCAATTTTGTTTTTTAGCTGGTCCAATAAAGATGCATAATAATCCCCTGTTATTGTTTTTCCTTTTTCCAAATTGTCAACGAAAATAATTTCACGTGCATCCCAAAATACAGTAGCCATAACCTTACCAGCTGATTTTACGGTTTTCGCCTTCTTTGGACATGGTTTGCCTTCGCAATCCACTGCTTTGACTGTTCTTTCGTCTCGGGAGTATAGTGGTGTATCCATGTTTCATCTACAGTCACAAAGCGACGAAAAAATTCATCCGGATTGCGTTGCATGAGCGACAACAGGGCTTTAGAGGCCACCACCCTATTGCGTTTATTGTCGACTGTGAGCAAACGCGGCACCCATCTTGCAGAAATATTTTTCATGCCCAATTTGTCATGTAAAATAGAAATGACGCTACCTTTTGAGATCCCTGTAACCTCAATTATCTCACTCAACTTTAATCTTCGGTCACTTAACACCATATCGTGGATTTTATTGATCATTTCTGGTGTAGTCACCTCTACAGGACGTCCTGAGCGTGGTTCATCCTTTGTTGATGTACGACCACGTTTAAATTCATTTAACCAGTTATAAATAGTTGCAAGTGAAGGAGCAGATATGCCGTGAACTAAATCCAACTCATTTTTTATTTCCTTTGCTGTTAACCCTTTTATATTAAAATGTTTAATAACAGCTCTAAACTCAATTTTCTCCATTTTCCATTTTTCCATTTTCCACAAGCAAATTTTTTTTTGAATGTACGAGAAACACACAACAACCCGACCAATCTGATTGAAACTTCGCAGCATACTGAATCGGTAGTGCCGCTGCATGAAAACAAACCGCTTACAGTACTAGTCGCGCCACCTGTCGGCTTTTCTAAGGACTTATTGACCCACCCTCGTAGCATGTGAATTTTCATATTCATTTCAGTTATAAAAAATAAGTTTACGTTGATCATCCATTAATTTAGCCATAGAATTAATAATATGCTAGTCGGAACAACAAACTATTTGAAGTTTTTGTGAAATATAATTTTATAACAACCTATGTATTTAATTTCATTCCTAAGAATAACTGTGAAAAGCAAGAGCATTCACAAAAATTGAAATGAATGTTTTCATCCTATAATATAGTGTCTAGGAAATTCTGTAATACACCTATTTCACTTGTATGGAAATGATTATGTACTCAAAATTGTATTATTCGACATTCTACAAACTATGAAACAAACAATGTTAGAGTAATTGAATTTCCCAACGTATTGAGAATTTTTATAATTAAGATTGGTAGTTATAATTTAATTTTAAATAAATGCTCAGTTTGCATAGGTATTTTATTATGAAATATTGGATAAGTCGCTCTTATAAGAATGTCAAAAAAATAACATTAAAGTAACATAATTAGAGATTATGTATGTATGATATTTTTACCACTTAGTGAAATATTTTTTTATAATTGTTTTAATAAATTCACAGTATTTTTATAGGATAATGTATTTATACTTTAAAGTAAAATAATAATGTATTTAAGTATTTACTTTCTATCGGCATCCGCAACTATACAAATGTGTTCAGTAAAATATTTTCATGAGACAATGACTTTGGAAGTGTACATAATAATAAATTTCTGCAATGCTTATAAATATTATTAATATACGAGGGTGGGTCAATAATTCCTTAGAAAAAAGCATTAAAACCGGTTTTATTTTTGTATTTTTTTTTTATTTCTCAACATAATTTCCTTGGAGCTCAATACACTTGGTTAGACGTTTCTCAATTTTTATTAAACCGTCAGAAAAATAAGCTTTCGGAAGGTCCTCAAAATAAGCATTTGTCCGATCGATGACTTCTTCATTTGAAAAAAAACGTTGTCCACTTAGCCATTTTTTTAAGTTTGGGAAAAGGAAAAAGTCACTGGGGGGCTAAATCTGGCGAATACGGTGGGTGGTCGACCAATTCAAACTTCAATTCTTCAATTTTAGCCATTGATCGTAAACATGTGTGAACACGGGCATTGTCCTGATGAAAGAGGATTTTTTTCCTGTTTAAATGAGGCCGTTTTTCTTCAATTTTGTTTTTTAGCTGGTCCAATAAAGATGCATAATAATCCCCTGTTATTGTTTTTCCTTTTTCCAAATAGTCAACGAAAATAATTTCACGTGCATCCCAAAATACAGTAGCCATAACCTTACCAGCTGATTTTACGGTTTTCGCCTTCTTTGGACATGGTTTGCCTTCGCAATCCACTGCTTTGACTGTTCTTTCGTCTCGGGAGTATAGTGGTGTATCCATGTTTCATCTACAGTCACAAAGCGACGAAAAAATTCATCCGGATTGCGTTGCATGAGCGACAACAGGGCTTTAGAGGCCACCACCCTACTGCGTTTATTGTCGACTGTGAGCAAACGCGGCACCCATCTTGCATAAATATTTTTCATGCCCAATTTGTCATGTAAAATAGAAATGACGCTACCTTTTGAGATCCCTGTAACCTCAATTATCTCACTCAACTTTAATCTTCGGTCACTTAACACCATATCGTGGATTTTATTGATCATTTCTGGTGTAGTCACCTCTACAGGACGTCCTGAGCGTGGTTCATCCTTTGTTGATGTACGACCACGTTTAAATTCATTTAACCAGTTATAAATAGTTGCAAGTGAAGGAGCAGATATGCCGTGAACTAAATCCAACTCATTTTTTATTTCCTTTGCTGTTAACCCTTTTATATTAAAATGTTTAATAACAACTCTAAACTCAATTTTCTCCATTTTCCATTTTCCACAAGCAAATTTTTTTTTTAAATGTACGAGAAACACACAACAACCCGACCAATCTGATTGAAACTTCACAGCATACTGAATCGGTAGTGCCGCTGCATGAAAACAAACCGCTTGCAGTACTAGTCGCGCCACCTGTCGGCTTTTCTAAGGACTTATTGACCCACCCTCGTATAATAAACAAAAAATTCAGATTATACATAAAAAATTCTTGATGTGTCATTGAAATTAAAATATTTTTAAAGAAGATCATTATATTATTATTTATATCATACTATTTAACCAAATTTAGAATAGTATACTAACCACCGAAGTCAACCTTGCTTTGCCATATAGAAATAGCACTATTGTGCAACCAACCTGTCATGGGTGCAATATCATACCAGTGTAAAAGATGGAAGCTGGGGTCTGGGCTATATGTATATGAAAGAAAGAGGGGATTTGTAGTTACGCAGATTGCCGCTAATACACCTGCAGCCATGGTATAAATAAAGGTAAGAGAATAGTAGAAATATTTGATTGAAACGTCTGCCTATCTACCTGCCTAAAAGCAGAAATCAAAAACTACAAGAGCTATCTGACGTACATGTATCAATAAATTTATTTGATGTCACTACTAACTGATTAGTGCTTAAAGTGAATGAACACTGACATCGATAATACTAACTCACTTTGCGTTCTCTTGTCAACATTACTGTTATACCTATTCCATTTATAAGCAGAGCATGGCTTTATAGTAGTATCACAGTGAAAAATAAATTACGCAGATACTACAGTTGAACTCGGTTATTACGATCACGGACATAGCGAGATCTCGGATGTAATGAGGAAACATTAGTTTGTAGTTTATGATTTTCTCCATACATTTATTCACTTTTATAACGAGCTACTTATCGGATATATCGAATAAAAATATCGTCAAAAACTTTCTTACAACTGTTAATGTGTCGATCGTTTAAAAACATTTTTGACCCTAAGCCAGTGGTCTCCAACCTTTATGTTACTACGCCTCCCTTTAAAAAAAATCTAATCTTGGCGCCTCCCCCCTTTTATTTCATTAAATAATACAGACACTTTTTTAACACACAAGTTTTTACTACTTACTTATATCAAATTCATTTTTTAATTAATTTTTTTTTCATGCGACGAATGAGCTTGTTTATTACCACAATCAATTTTAAAAGAAGTCAACCAAATTCATCATCGTTCATTGACAAAAATTAATGGATTCTATCATGAGCTCCACATAGTGAATAGGGCCCACAGGCCAGGATCTTTCACCCATATATTAAAAATATTTAATAGCCCTGAAACAAAGCAGCGCCGCAGGCGACTTTTTTTACTATTAATAAAATTATATGAAAAATGCATTAGCAAACTAACCAAGAACTCAGGAAATAGATTTTTGTTTGCTTCAATATATCTGGCGTAGAAATCATTTAAAAGTGGAGACATGTATTATTGTTATATTATATTAAAGAAATCACGTCAAAAACAATTTTAAAAAAAAATATCACACCCTGCCTACACGCTTCAGTTGACACTTTAGCTACGAGTGACATTTAAATTTGAGGTTATTGTTTTCATGCAACCAGCGGTCGTTTTGTGCATTACCGAAACAGAGCGTTTGCAAAAGCGCCATTTTTAAATTTCTCCGCTCCAAATATTTTTTTAATAGGATTTAAATATATGTATTTATTAAAATAAACATTCATGCACTGAATTTTCACTGTTACGTTAAGATATGAACTTTTATTTATTTGTAGATATTATGGTATAAAAAATAATTTATTCAAAAATTTTGGCGCCTCCCCTGGCAATAGATCGCGCCTCCCCTGGGAGGCGCGCCTCCCAGGTTGGAAACCGCTGCCCTAAGCAATAAAATCCGACCGTAGACCGGTGTTTTCGCCGACAACATTGAAAAAGTATCCACGCATATGGTTAAAATTTCATGTAAAACATCCAAGCTGAAATCAGCAGGTACCTACCAGCGTTTATTACAATAAACAACTTCTTTTGTAGTTAATGAATGCAATGCTTGTTACGAGGATTTTTAGGATGGTTTTGAGATTTTTTATGTTCTACTTCTATTTTTGTTTGAATTGCGACTTTTTGTGTTATGTGAACGCTCATTTAAAAATACCTATTATCTGATTTAACGAGTAATGCTTATAACGAGCAAATTTAGTCAGTCCCATCTTCCTCGTAATAACCAAGTTAGATTGTATTTCTGCACATGCGCAAGTAGTAAAAGTGACTTGTTTCTTTTTGTATATTGTCTGTGGTCACTATTGCTGACATTGTTTACATAGTTACTATCATATCGGCTTGTCTCGCATGTCTCCCCATCTCATTTAATTTTTTTATGATAACCATTCCTTACTTGAAATTGAATGGGAGCTTCTAAGATGTACAACAATTTTGAATGAAAAAAACTACAATAGAATTTGTTTAAAAAATCATATTTCAATTTGGGAATATGCAGACAAAATAATATTATCCACTGTTAATACCATTTTGTAACAAATAAGTTAAAACATGGGAAGCAATAAAAAAAAACAAAAATAGTTTTGAAATACCATGGATTTTATTAAAAAAAAAATAACATAAATACAAATTTATGAACAAAAATTTAACAGAAAACCAAAACATGTATAAATAAAAAAAAACTTGTAAGTATGAATTATTAACATACTATACAAGTTAACTAGGTAACTATTTTTATTTTTTCATCAAATAGTATAATTTGTACACAAAATAAAATGTTTCCCAAAAGGAGAACTATCTAATAGAATGATTTTATTTATTAAAATAAAATAAAATATATCAAAATTATGTTATACCTATGTATTGTGCTTTAATTAATATAGTGTCTTTCCATCACGAATATTATTGACAGTAGAACACCTCAAAAGTGACCACAATATTAAATATATTTTTCTACTTGAAGTTTACCGCAATGGGTTTTTAAAATTCTGATCGAACTGAAGATATAAAAAATAAGACATGATCCTATGATGTAGTTTGTAGCAATACAATTTTCAGTTGATTTACAAGAGTAATCGATATTATGTCAACTAACTTACCTCAACCTTAGCACTGTTCTGAAAGATGGTTTGAGCCTTGTGCGATAGCTGGGCAAAGCAGGAACTAAGAGCTGCCATCTTCTGGCGCACTGCATAAGCAACTTCCGGATCATCTGCATCGATTTCGGCTAAAAAACGTTCAAAGGGTTATTGACTTTATACCTGTGTGTTCTCCCTGATAAGTTCTATCTTATAATTATGAAAAAATTAGATAACGAATGCCAATACGGCATTCTAAAGTTCTTTAACAATAAGAATAGATGAAGCAGCTCCTAAATATCCAATATTATTCGAACTCAAATGGATATAATCGAAAAAACAATAAACTATCAATCAAAAACATACTGCCATATCTGAACGATAAGTAGATACATATGTTATGAAATAGGGACGTTGTACTTGGACAGAAGGCATAGGTATTAAAAAAGATTTGTTATTGATAAACCAAAACAAAAAGTGGCAAACCTTTTTTGTAAATTGGTTTTGTATAACTTTTGACATTCTACAAAAGAATAATATTCACGTGTTATAAAACCGGCTCCCAAATGGAAATATTCCGCAGACCAAAACACAGTTGCTAAATTTGTTGGTTTGTTATTATTTTATAATTCAGATAATGTGAATGCCATTGATTGATTGACATTATTAATATTATGAAAGAAGCAATAAAAACAAGTCATTTTCCTGTCAGACAAATTTGTTGTCGTTAATGTAGAGAGTGATAATTGTAAATAAAATATTCAAAATCAATTTAAATAGTTACCCAGAGATGTATCCAATTCTACATAAGCCTTGTCAAATTCTTTTTCTAAAATATCTAACCACCTGAATCCTACCCCAGTGGACGCCATTTTTGCTGTAGTCTCGACGTAGGGATGCCACACTTGAAAAACGATATTTGTTTATGAATAAATATTTAACAAAACCTCCATTGTACATTGGTTCGTATCAAAGGCATCTCTTTGGTTTTCTTCTAAATAAACATAAACGCTTTTTTCTGGAAAATTCGAAGCTTTTTTTCAACAATAAATAGTAATAACATTATATCAATTTTAATGAGAGTAGGTATATACTTTTTTTTTGGCAAAAATATTAGGAGTAGTTCAAGTAATACCATTTTGGTCATAATTATCATGTTTGAAATCCAACGAGCCAGGTCTGCGGATTAAACAGTCCGCAGACCTGGGGTGCTCCACGCGAAAAAAAAGTCCGAAGACTGTAAATCGTCTGACTTGCGTGCCAATGGAGCGCCGGCATTACATTTCGCTACGGAACGGTTTATCGTGAGCTGCCTTACCGGAAAGAGATAGTAGTACAAAGTCACCTCGTTTGAAGATTTATTATTTGTTTTTATCTTGATATAGATTTTATAGTTTGTTGTAATCATAGACAATTTATAATAAATTGTAATTTCTGGCAGCACCATTCGCCATGTCAGCGTTGCCATGTCTACTGAAATTTCAAGATCTACTGATATTTTTTGATATTTTTGGCAATATACTGAATCTACTGATATTTTCTGAAATCTACTGATATTTCTTCATTTCACAAAACTCCCACCAACCATGAAAAATAGGGAACCTGCGGCCCGCGTTCATGCGACACATTCTACTGAAATTTCAAATTTTGACTTGGCAACACTGCGCCATGTGATGTTATATTTTGTTTGATAGATCAGGTTATGTTGAAGTTGAACGTGAACATTTAAAATTTAAAAACTAAGATTTAAACATTGCTTTCTAGGACACTTACGTAAGGAGTTGTACTAGTACTTACACACTTGATTTTGTTTTTTTGGAAAGATGAACGGGGACATTGAAACTTCCGCATTTTCAATATATAAAAAAACTAATAAGCATTTGAAAAATCCCAAAAATGCTAAACCTAAGATAAAACAACCCTTAAACGCAAACATAACACCAGTGAAACAATTAAACAATGCACTGGAAAAGTTTCCGGCGAAGAAAAAGGCTTCGAAAGGTAATAAACGAAATGCCGATAATATAACATCTGCCCCAAGAAACGCAAAGAAGTTAATGGTTATCAATGAACAATGTATATCACCGAAAAACAATCAGAATACCATAGATACAATGCTGAAAGAAACTTTTAAGGACGCTAAGAAGAAATATCCTCAGAAGAATTTAATTTCTTTAAAGAAACCATTAAAAGCGATGATTAATGAAGAATTCCTTAAAATGATAGCTGATCAAGAAGATTCTGCACCTGTCGTAACAGATAGTGTAGAAGAAGGAAAAAAGTTGTTTTCATGGCTAATATCCCCGTTGTCTATCGATAAGTTCATTGGGTTAGTATAATATATTTATTTTGTTTACTATTGGAAAACAATTAGAACCAAAAAACATTAACTTTCACATTTGCCATATTACATCATTCCATTCGTTGTTCGATCTTAAGCCCTCTTTTCACAATGGCTTAAGCTGGCCGATGATTCAGTAATGGTGGCACATTAAAGCATGGTGGTAATCGCTGCTGCAGCCATTTACTTTAGCTAATTTTAACGAACTGATAAAGTTGACAACCTGCTATACGTATTATCAAGTTTATTCAAATTATTGAAAGTACACCTACCTACCTATTATCTGAATAGTGAATCACTGAGATTGACAAACAATTAACAACACTTCCAAGATAAATGATTTTAGGTATATCATAATACTTGATATGTATTACTTACACTTACACTTTCAATAATTTTATTGTGTTCTTTGTTCTGTCAATTTAATTGGTAGGTAGGTAATTTTTCATTTTCCCATGCCACGCTGCAGTGGTTACGTGTTTTTTACATGGCTTACTCTTTACGTAAAATTATCCGGTTTTCGGTTCAGTTTTGGACTCTCTACTCTTGTCGTTGGCCTATGGTAGCCAAATGTATGCAGTCATCATCGAGCAAAGAACAACATATTATGCATTGTGTGTTCCATGGGCGGCAAATGTTGGTCATTCTTAGACGGTGTTTCTACACGCATCAAAGAGCACCAATATTCGCGATACTTGGCTAAACGTGAAGGGTACAAAAGTATTCCGACAAACCTTAAATCGTAATTTTTATAAATGGATAATATGTATTGTTTTATTGATTACTACGTACATTGACTATTTCACGTAACGCGCTCATCTTGTACCATACCAATGCATTCAAATGTATCATTTCTGACTACCCTTGGTGCCTCTGAGCCTACTGCAGAATTTTTCACCCAGCTTTATTGCTTTCAATTTATTTTCCCCGAGCATTTTCAAATTTCCTGTGGTGCAGTCAAGCAATTTAATTTTCGGCCATATATGTATTCTTTTACTCGCAGGGAATGTATTCATAGCCTGCCTTGCTAGTATCAAATGTAGCTATCGCAAAAGGACTGACCACATTAATGATTGAATATAGATAGGCAGCCGAATACACCAAATCATCATTATTTAAAATATTTTATTCACTAAAAGATCGCATGCAAGAGTGGTTAACATTCATTTCTCGTAAAAACAAAAATCTGTTGATACAACCTCCCTCTATGGCAGCGTTTTCCAAACTGGGAGGCACGAAAAGTTTAACACAAATGTAGCCATAGGTTTGCAAATGCATAGTCTATAAAGAGCCTGGGGCCCGGGCATAACAGACGTCACAAATTTCATCTAATAGTCTAAAAAAAAGACTACTTTGTTTCAAAATTATTAAATATTTTAAATATGTAGTTGTGCATTGCAATTTGATGCGATACCTATATTGTGATTGATATAGGTACTTAAATGATAACTCCCGTGTATAATTTAGGAAACACTACTTTAGAGCACCACACTGCCCTTAACCTCAGTGATAAGTAGGTGGGCCCGCCAAAGATTTCGGCCTGGGAGCACGCCTCAGGATGTGGGGCCCATGATAGAACTCATTTGTCAATGATTGATGATGAATTTGGATTGACTACTATTGAAAAGGAAAAAATTGATAGAATTATCATGCAATAATTCATTGAAACAAAAACCCTAGTTCAATTTTGATTGAATTGAAGTGAAGAAATAATATAATACTTGGTCAAAAAAAGCAATGCAAGTTGTAAGTGAAGTAGGTACTGCTATACCATTCATAGTATCATATTTTTATGCGAAACGGTATTTTTTGCATTAGCTGCAATAAAATCCAAATATCGACCCTATTTAGTAGAAAAAGAGCACTTTGTGCTAAGAAACAAGCACATCCATCGCATGAAAAATAAATTAATTTAAAAATGAATATAATAAAAGTACTTCTGTAATCTTGTTTATTTTTATACTTAATTAAGTTTTTTTTCTTTGTTGTATTAAGTTGTACATTTTTGGCTATTTAAAAAGGTGTCTGTATTATTTAATGAAATAAAGGGGGGGAGGCGCAGTAACATAAAGTTTGGAAACCACTGCTCTATGGTATGATCTTCTTTGGATCGAACATGGTGAAAAAAACATTTACTGAGTGTGACTCCCTTTTGTTATAGACCAAACTCTTTCATCTACATAATATACTTATTCACTGTAAATCTTATTTTCAGTAATATTTGGGAGAAGAAACCTATACATATATCCCGTGATAATACCAATTTCTATAAAAACATAATTTCCACACCGATCATTGACAAGTTGCTACGCTCTGAAAATATACTTTTCTCAAAGAATATTGACATAACTTCATATGAAAATGAGAAGCGAGAAACACATAATCCTAATGGACGGTAAGTAACACAAAATAATTTGAAAAACAAATTTCAAATTTGAAACATCTTTGTTGATGTTTTAGGGTAGTATAATAATTAGTCAGTTGTCTTTGCTGGAAATATAATATTATCAATACAGCTTGTTTTAATATAAATTTAACTTGATTAATAAAATATATTAGGTGTCTACATAGTACCTCTATACAAAATTGTTTATTTATAATGTGTAATCTTGTTTCAGTGCTATGCCTCATGTTGTATGGGATTTTTATCTCAATGGATGCAGTGTGCGACTTCTAAACCCTCAGGTATTTCATAATGATGTATAGACTTTATACTTAATTGGTAGTAATTAACGTAAGAATTGGTGTAATTACGGCGAGTAAGTTTGCTTTCGGCGTTGTCAATGTAGTCAATATTTATATTATATTTTGAAGTGAACCCATAATGCTGACTCGAAAACCAAAAATCTCCACAATCAGACTCGAACCATCAACCTTTCAGTTGACAGCCAAGAGCACTTCCAAATACACCATTGAAGCCAAGGCAGATGTGAAAAAGAGAACATTGGTACACACAACTACTTGACAAGGTGAGTAAAGGTGTACGAGGTGTGTTGCTTTAGACTTTGAGTCAGCTGGACGAATGTGTAAATCACTGCTCTTATAAAAATTTCAACATCAACAGAAATCGCCAGTTGACATATTGTATAATGTTTTGTAGGTAGGTAAATCATGCAATCGAAGAATATATCGTCACTGTTCTGGCAGAAGACACTAATTCGAAAAAATTACATATTGAGTTAGTTATACCAAAATGTTCCTTATTTCAAACTGTACCGTCTGGAAACCTTCTTAATAAATAAACAGTCTTTATTTTAAAGTCATCCTTTTTACGATTACTTAATAAACTCACATGATAGACCATTTCAAACATTTTAAAAACTTCAAAGTCAAATTACTCAAAACTAGTATTCTCCAGTTAGTGTGTTCTGCCAGAACAGAGACGATATCGTCAGTCCCTATTAAAAAAGTCGGATCTACAAAATGCTATTTTTCAGTACAAGCAAACAAAGATGTTTCATCAAATATCCTTTGTGACCTATTGCTTGCCATAATGAATAAAAATACGGGTTATAGAAACTTTTCTAAACGTTTATAAAAACATCCGTCTGTCCGGTGAACATAGCAGCAACTGTCAGATCCGACGCATCTTGCTCACCCACGCCCAGCCAACAATGTCGGTTGGTAATAACCGACATTGTTATTCGGACACTCTCGGTAGATCCGTCATTTTTAACTTGAGTATCTCGAAATTTTTCAAACAAACAAAAAAAACTGTGATTGTGGTATAAGTGTTAAAAGTGTTTAACCTGTTCTATGCCAGGAGGTATTAGTATGGATATACGGAGGGCCGCGATTTTCTTTGAAAAAATTAACCGTAGTAAATATACTTTTTTCGGCATTATATTAATACTATATTATATAAACTTACCAAACTAATACACGATGTGTCCATTTACGCCGTGCCGTCATTTATCGAAATAAATCAAAATTAATGTTTCACAAAACGTCAGGGTTGTCACAACACTTACACAGTAGAGATGAGAACGTGATTATGTATGAGAAGTAATTCTACAATATGCAGCTTCATATGCACTGGGAATCAAAACATCTTGTTCCTATTCATCAAAATCACTGTCATCCGATTCAACAGTGAGGCCTGTTAGGCATTTTCTGATGTACTTTGTGTCCTTCCATTTTGATTAGGAAGAAGATAAATTTTTTTATGTGTAAAAAAGTTCAAATATCCCAGAAACTTGACATATTATAAAAATATATAATACAAAAAAGTCAAATAAGTTAAACACTATGCGAATAAAATAAGTCCCGACACTAATATCTTATAAACTAAACAATTACCGACACAACACAGATTACGAAGGTTTAAAAATTACGAAATCGTACCCGTAAATTACGAATAAAAATGCTAAAAGTTTAAAAGTAATTATTATAAAACTATCATAAAAGAAATGAATTGTAAACTGAAAATATTTCAGCCGCGTAACCGAATTAGATACGTCAAATACGACTACGAATATTCAACTGGTATGTATTCCAAGATGTGTCACTCCTATTGAGTATTAGTGTATATTCAGGAATCACAGTATTCCCCGTTTCTCGTATGCATAAGCGAACCCAAGAAAGCTTTGTTTAAAATTGACGTTTCGTCGATGATAATATAGAAATTGTCAAATGTAAGTATTACACCATGATCCTAAGATATGTCGCTGTGTGGGCAATGTGATTGAATTATTCAAAACATTGACCTCGGCCGATATATTGCGTTTCAAGTGGAGCGTCTTTGCATGCGCATTTTGCTTGGCCGGCCCTCTGTTCTCGGAATAGAAAAGCGTGCTAAGACGCTGGCGGCAGTTATCCGGTTAAATCACTTTCACGTAATAATCCGAAAATGACAAAATTTCAGATCCGACTTTTTTAATAGGGACCGACGATATATTCATTAATATATTCATAATACATATTATGTAAGATGTGAAGATGGAATGGTTTACTTTACAGTGATGACAACAATTCCGTGCACAGTTGCCATACATTGACTATGTTGTAAAAGCTTATGAAAATGTAGAAAAAAAACTAATTTTTTCACTTCTGTCATGTATTATAAAATTATTCACATCCAGAAATAGAGTAAATTTCAATGTTTTTTTGTTTTTTACAGACATATATTCCGCGTCTGCATTTGTTAAATGCTACACTTCAAGAGTATTTTAACTGTTTTGTTGGTGCCAATTCATACTTAACCCCACCCGACAGTCAAGGGTTTGCACCTCATTATGATGACATTGAAGCATTCATTCTCCAAGTTGAAGGGAAAAAACATTGGAAAGTGTACGCACCCATGTAAGGAAAAATATATTTTTTAAACTATTTGATATTTATAATAAAAATTGTGGTATACATACCTACATATAATAAATGAGAAATTGTTATTGTGATTCTTTTTTAGTACCAAAGAAGAAGTATTGCCCAGAGTCTCATCAAGAAACTTCTCACCCAGCGAAATTGGAAATCCTGTATTAGAAGTTACGTTAAGTGCTGGTGATTTATTATATTTCCCTCGAGGGTTTATTCATCAGGCTGTCACTGTCGATGGTGAACATTCACTTCACGTAACTCTCAGCTGTTATCAAAAAAATTCGTGGGCTGATTTATTTGAATTGGTAAGTAAGCTCCTTGCAATAATCTAAATAACTTAATGACTAATACATAACGGACTAACTTTAATTTCTAATATTGTTTCTTCTTCTTGTGGTGTGATTTTCGTTCAAAGTTTGGCAACCGAATCGCTATACGTCTCTCGTCACATTAATTCTGCAAAACCTAGCAATATAATATCTCTACCTATGTGTATGTATCTAATGATGAGTTGGTAGAGATTATATTATTTCTTGTAGAAAATGTAATGTTTGACGACACCTATCAGTTCTCTTTATTTATTTGCTCGCCTAAGCAGCTTTTCATAAGTGAATATGTGTATTAATTAAGGCTCTAAGTACCAAAAAGTAGTATTGCCTGTAGTTACAAAATACCGAGTCATTGCAGTAAAATTTCATGAAGCAGACCTTTTGAAAAATGTGGTTTTACAGTGTGAAGCAATCACGGCAGCTTCTATAATTTTAGGTATTAAGAACTCGCCAGTGTCAACTCACCATCGTCAGCCATTTTATATTGAATGAGGTTGACCACTATAGTGCTATTTACACCATTATAAATAAAACAGGCCAACGGACTTACAACGTCGACAGGTTTAAATGTTTTGCTGTATTTTTTTGACTTGCTTGAGGCACTTAGACCATAGTTGAAGTTATTGGCGTTAGTATGTAGAACACTTTTCTATAAAAATGTCAGTTTTTTTGTTTTTGGTACTTAGCGCCTTAATTAATACACGTATTCAAGTGACATGATTGGCCTATTTTATCTACATAATGTTTATCGGTGCAATCACATCGTGAAATCATCCTATCTTTTAATGGTCCATTTTTCAGCATCCAGACTTCAACTCTAGTAAGCAATATGATAATATATTGATATTTGTTTAGACCTCTTTGTTCACTGTCCAAACTAATAGTCACATTACGGAATAGAGTTTTAATTGAATATACATAATAACATCTCATGCATATACACACTAAAAAAAATCGCATATACACACTAAAAAAGACCGCACGAGAAAGACTTAGTGTTTTATTTAATTTTACCAACATATATAAATCCTTTTTTTTTATCTTTTTTTGTGAATCTGGGGTTCGATGGACACCTGAGCTAGCCGCTGGAACCCCGGACATCTCAATACCATACTACAGACCTTTCAGTCAGGTTCAGACAGGTCGGTCGGCGCTCAGGCTTGCCCCGCATCTCGTATCACAAATTTTTATAAGTCACAACTAAAATGCCTCCCATGAAAAAACTAGAACTCTAGCTGAGAAACTGAAAATAATTCAAAACGTTGAAAAAATCCAGGAGAAAAACGAGTTTTTTTATATTCTATGTATCCCGCATTTATTGTTTTTTTCTTAGGGTCCCTTGAAAACCGTAGAATCGGGGTTTCACTGTACACACTAGAAAAATTTGTTTTTGTAGAAAAAAATATGACGCCCGACGGGACTTGAACCTGTATCTGCTGGATTCGCGCCAGTATGTTTTGATAATAAAATCATAAGTGACGGGACCAATAATATTTAGACGATAAATTGCGGGATTATTTAACACTGTTCTTTTGGGTGTTTGGCGGGAATTTCAAAAATGAACGATCTGTGCGGGAAAACGATTTAGGTATGCGAGAACGGTATATTGGGTTTCCACTGTATATGCATGAGATGTTTTCAAATTATGTATCGTCTCTGTTCTGGCAGAACACATTAACTGGAGAATACTAGTTTTGAGTAATTTTTGTAGTTTGAGTAGTTGTTAAAAAGTTTGAAATAATGGTCTATCGTGTGAGTTTGTTAAGTTACCGTAAAAAGGATGACTTTAAAATAAAGACTGTTTATTTATTAAGAAGGTTTCCAGACGGTAAAGTTTGAAATAAGGAACATTTTGGTACTAACTCAATATGTCATTTTTTCGAATTAGTGTCTTCTGCCAGAACAGTGACGGTATATTCAGTATATAGAATGTTACATTCGAAATTCTTATTCGTTGAATAAAAAAAATAAGTTTATTAAAAAAAGATAGCGCTATTCTTAACAGTTAACACTTAGCATGTTTCCGTTATTTTCATTGGTCCAAATTGACACGGAAGCCATTCCGTGCACAAGGTGATTATCAGCGGCAATTGGCGGTTATCTACAATAATTGATAAACTTGTAATATGGCAAAATTTAAGTTAGTAGACATGCGTATAAAATACGTCTCTATTCAGTCATATTCGGATATGTTCGTGACGGTGTATTATTTATGTTTTTTCCACCCGAACCTCGAGATGCTCGAAATTTTCCATTGAAACATCAAACATAACACAACCTACAATTTTATTAATGATGTCATTGCAACACGTAGTAAAACAAATATTATGTTACTACTAGTCACTCGATATTTGACAGCTCGCGGGTAACAACAAATTGAAGTGGCGGACGTGACCAGTGATATAGATTATTTTTCAAAATCTCGCATCTCAATTTTCAATATGTAATTGACGTACTCTATCTCGCTCTAAAAGTTAACACAGCTAAGAGAGAGGTGTTAAAAGATAGGGCTTTTTGACAGTAGTTTAGACATTAGTTAACTTATTGTAATAATTAATTGCCTAAATACATAAAGTGATACATGTCATATATTTATAACAGTTAGCTCTTTTTGGGTGTTAAGTGATATATGATAGATAGTTTGATGGGTTTTTAATCCACCAGCTGTATAAATCAGTGGCAAAGGATGGAGGTAGGCTGTTAAGATCCGACATAAGTAGTGCGCACTAAAATTAGTCAGTCATACATATTTGTTTTCATTGAACTAAGACTAGAACTAAGAACTAATTGCAGATAATGTTGGTTATATTTTAAAATTCAATTAAATCCTGTGAAAATCAAGCCTTAATAAATAAGTCAAAAATATTCGAATATCCATAAAATATTTAAAATTATGGCATTAACACATTGACTGCTGACTAGATAATTACTAATTAATTACCACATTTAAATAGCATGCTAATTATATATAATGGCTACCTAATCGTTACGCGCTAGGCGCGTCTTTAGCGTCCAATGTATTAAATCATACATAATTTTAGATATTTCATAGATAGAATTATATTTTTTATCTCTTACGGTTTGTTTTAGGCAGGGCTTAATGAATTCAAAAAAACCAACCAACAAACACCATCTATAATACGTATTCTTAATTCAACGTAAGTATGATTGAAAAAGTGTGCACTTTTTATGTCAGATCGCCCAGCATACCTGAACTATTATGATTTGGTTTAGGCGAGGTTAAATTGATTTTTAAACACTAACCAGCACCATCTGCAATTTGTATTACTAGTTCAATGAAAAGAATTAAGTATGAGTGACAAAGTTTAGTGTGCACTACTTTTGTCAGATCTTAACAGCCTACCTCTACCCTCGCCACTGCTGTAAATATGAGTCAAGGTGTGGCTAATGGACTTTCTTAACTGCTTTCTGGTTTTTGATTCCAGATGATTCCGCAAGCTCTACAGATGGCAATCAATAGTGATGAAGAATTCAGACATGGCTTGCCTTTAGACATGAGTAGACATTTGGGTTTAGTGCATTCTGATTCCAGTACTCTTGAGAGAGCGAAGTATTTGACACATGTTAGAAAGCTCTTTAAGAAGATGTCAGACTATCTCAATGTTGGTAAGTAACTAACTGTACTACATATGTAATAGGTTTGACCGGGATTGTCCCGGTTTCGCACATTGGCCCCAGCGTTCCAGTCGGTTTGGCATTTTGTCCCGGCTGTTCCGCGTATGAATTATTGTCAATAATAAATTTTCATGATTGGCCGTAGTAGCGTATATGACAATGACATATGTGATGAGACAGCGGGGAGATTGCGAAAAAAGTTAATTCCAGCAAGAAGTATGACTGGTACAATAAATAAATAAAACAATTAAAATTTCTGCTGCAGTAGACCTTCTGCATTCTTCTATTGTACTACTTTTAATTGGTATTAAAAAGTCAGTGTCAAGTTCAACGGCATATTGCATTTGGAACAGATATATCTTCAATACTTCCGAAATTTATGCATTCGTGATTTCGACGACGGTTCCTGTCTTAATGTATTCTGTATAATCGGTAGTTATTTGTTTCGATTACGATTCTGTCCATTATAACATTTGAATTCAAAAAATGTTCAAAAAAATCTATTTCTTAGAGCTATCTCATAAATTTGTGTGCGGGCTGACTCCAGAAAAGAAATCATCAAATTCGTGTACAACCGGTATGAAAGGCCCAGTAGTCCACGAAGACAGATCATCAACATTACTATTTACATTTGAATTAGAGGCCGCGGCAGTAGTACTTTCTGATGGGGCACTGGAAGTATCTGAATCATCGTAGTACTCATTTTCACTCAACTCATAATCTGAATCAGGATCATAAATTGCTTCTCCCATTCTCATCTTTATAAATGACTGATAACTAGGGTAAATTAGATCGATATTCAATTTTTTCACGCCCGGATGACCCATGCGTATAGGCTGACTAAAGTCAGTTGCCGTGTAAGAAGGGTTAAATTTGTTTCTTTGCCCTATAATCCGTTCTTGTCCCGGTTTAGAGTTACATAATTATGGTAAGCCTAATAATAGGTAAACGTCTCAACTAAAAACGACATTTAATTAACAGTTAAAATCCGCATGTGTTTGTGAATGACCAAGTGTTATAAGTATATAATTTTAGTATGTGATTGTTTTTGAATTTTAAGATGGAGCTGTGGATCAACTGGCCAAAAAATTCATGCATGACGCGCTTCCACCTGTAGTAACAGAACTTGAAAAACAATTGACTGTTTTTGGTGATTCCGATGTAATGACCAAAAATGGTCAAGTAAAAGATAGAGTTGAAATGCAGCTGGATACAAAAATAAGACTTCTTAGAGCAAACATTCTCAGGTAAATAATTTTTGCTTATTACATAGGTTTACCATGTCCAAATTTGTGCCGTTCGTCTGGATATGTCAAGTGATCATAAAGGGGACATTAAAAGCCAAACGTAATCTGAAATAATATGTACTAATATAATATGTATGTATGTGGATGATCAAATGTAAACTAACAATGCCAATTATTTATACTGAATACATTATTTACGAATATATTATATTTTGCCACAATTTCCTAGATTGAAGCTGAATATAATGTATATATATATAGGACCATCATAATTTTTCTATTAGAGGATAAAATTTCAATATTTTTCCACGGACGACTCGGAATGAGTCAGCTGTCGTCCTCTTATATATATACTTATATTTTGTTATCCATTCCATAGATTTGTAAGTTTTGCAGCATTGGAACACATATAGATAAATTTTCAGGGTTACATACAGCATTACATTTTGGTATTACATATCGTCTTTAAGATATGAAAACCTCGTAACTCAAAATTTACGATATTGGATTTTTTTACTTATTTTATACCAATTTGATGAGCTATTAAGGTGTCTAACTCTTATGTGGTATTTATTTATAGTTACTGAGATATTGACAAAAATCACAAACTCGTATATCAAAATTCTATTTTTTTATAAGTTGTAATACTATTTCAAACAATCTTACTGAATATAAGTTTTTAAAATTAGAATTATTATTTTATTGTTTCATTATTTTTTCCATCTCCTTTTTAAAGATTATTAAATAAATCAAATGTCCAAAATGTGTTTTCTTTTCAAAGATAATAAAATATAACAATATTTATTATAAACATTGAAACCTAGTAACTCAATAAAAATCTTACATTGGAATAACAAAAACTCGTAACTCATTTTCTAAGTTATATACTGCCAAATCTATAAGCCACAAACCAAATCCAAACTGTACAAAATGCTCCACTTGATTAATTAATCATCTTCTAAAACAACTTTCATCATGTTCTTAACCTTTCTAACGCGGCAACTGACTTTAGTCAGCCTATACGCGCGAGTCATCCGCGCGTCAGCTGACTAAAGTCATTTCGATTTTCGTTTGCCTAGTACTGCTTTCCGCCAGGCGCGAATAATTCGAATATTGATTTAATTTATTCAAAAATCATCCTTCTCTTGACATCTGTCAATGGATAGCCTAAACTTTTGTTCTATCTAATTTAAATAAATATTTTTCGGGAGCGTGTCTTGAATAAAAATATATCAGTCATCGGGCCAATTCAAATTTGCCGCGTATATAGTGTCTTATCGCTTCTTAGTGCATGTGCGCCGAAGACATTTGACTGACGTGTTTGTAACGATACGAGTTTGCGATATAATAAGTTATATTGTTTTTTAGTGATTGAAAAACTATTTGGTGCGTAAACTGTTAAATAGAATATTCGAAAGTTACATTGATCAAAGTGAATTTACAAAATATTTTTACAAAAGGAATGCTTTTGGAGATTGCATTCATTCGCCTATCTGCCAGTATATTATCCGCGAGTTTATAGTTTCGGAAAATAATTTGAACCAGGTGTCATTTAAATATACCTAAAAGTCCGCGATTTAATATGTCTCTTTGTTTATCATTGATTAACATTTTTAAATACTATTTTCTGGTTATAGTATTAGGTGAAACAGACAAAAATTATTTATTTACCCTAGTTATCAGCCATTTATAAAGAAAAGACACGAACACTCAGACGCCCGTTCCCGCATAAATGCGGAAATTGTCGTATTATGCAAACACCAGGTCCCGCGCTACTGAATTTTTATACACTGCGCGGCAAATCATCGTCTGCTGGTTACACTTGAGAATTATTTTTTTCGTAATACTATTCAAAAGGGTTTGATTCATGACTACTATTTTTTTTATGTAGAATTCTTCTTATATTTATAGTCGAAAATAACCCGAGTTACTTACTATCACGTCATTATAATAAAATAAGAGATTACCTATTCTAGTACCAGGTTATTGAAGTAATATAATAAAAAAAAAACAAATGAACTTGAAAATAAAATTGTGGTGACTATAAAGCATTTAGAAGTGCAATAAGTGTTTGAAATTTAATATTTTACGAATTGTAATAGGTATTCGAAAAATAAACCATTTTGTTATATAAACTATGTGTCATTCGATTCCATTCAGTTCGGGGTCAATGGTAGGTACAAACCAGGCACTGGTGGTAAGTACATCACTCTCAAATAGCCAGTAGTTCTCAAGGATGATTTATTTATACTCGGCCTGCAGTGCTGCAATGTGTATGCGAGTTCAAACAAAAGTTACACAGTTTGAGATGTCCTGGATGCTATAAAAATGAGTTATTTATGACTGATATTTTTTCAACACACTCAACAAAAATGCTCATAAAAGTCATAAACCATATTATTATTCATTATGTGTATGGCATATTTGTCGAAATGGTAGCCGGTAGACTATAAGAATACTGAACTGTTCTTATACTTGTTAATCTGTCATCGACGCATTAGTCCAGCACCATTTCGTAAGTGTCATGGCGCCGCTCGAGTAAGCTGGCATTTTTTCAATGAAGAAGTCTTGTTCGTGATTTCTTATCAGATTTAGGCGACGAATGTTTATTTTTAGAGTCACATAAAATATTAGGTTCTGTCATAATCATTTTTGAACTTGACTCCGATTTTTTACTACTCTATTTGTGTATGTTTGACTGACATTTATTACGATTTATTGATGCTTGAAATCACAACGCGCACTGTTGTACTAAGTCGGGATTCGTAACGCTTAGAAAGGGTTAAAGAAAATTTTGGGTAAAACTGTATTTTCATCCTCCTAAACATTTAACATTTTTCGATACGAGGTTTTCGTATCTTAACGACGATATGTAGTGTATAATGGTTTTTGAAAGGTAGTTTCCCACAAAGATTTATTGAACTTGTTTATTATTTCACAGGATTGTCATGGAGGAAGAAGCATTACGTCTGTATTATTATGTGGAAAATTCTAAAGAATATCATGAAAATGATGCTCAGTATATTGAAATTGATGAATCCCTGGCATCAGGAGTTGAGACTCTTATCACAATGTATCCGGAATATGTGTCTGTGGAAAATCTAGGATTACAAAATGATACAGATAAGATAGAGGTGATCCTTATAATTTAATATATATAGTTAATATTTTTATTGAAATACATTACTTTAAAAAATCTCAGAAGCGTATATTTTAAATATTGTGAGAATTTGGTATCCTCACTCAGCAAGTGAACTGTATGTGTTCGCATTCTGATTATTTTATTACCATAAAAACGTTCTGCCGAGTTCAAATATGAGTACTAAAAAAACCTTCGAAAAGAATTCGCTAAACCAACATCTTATTTGAAAATTTATCTGTGTTTATGATTATTTTGAATAAATTTGAATTTCACATGTAGTTCACGTGACCTGTGTAGAAATTCCCTGCATCTCCATGCACACCGTAACACACGGAGTGAGGCGTGAGGAGAGAAAAAAGGAATTGGTTGCCGAAGATGGCGAACTAAGCAAAATGTTCTCAATAGTCAGTCGACCACAAACTCCAAAATAAAACAGACACATAGTAAATGGTAGCAAAAAAATGCATATGTATTATCATGTTACAAACAAAATCTTGTTGAAACAGAAAATATTTTGCAGACCTCACAGACGTTGGCCTGAGAAAAACAAAAAAATATTTTTGTCTGAGGAAAATACTGTCCTCCAGGAAAAAATGGAAAGTCTGTGCTATAAATTTCTATTACACGCTTCATAACCTTTCAGTGTGTTTTAAGTGTTCATTATGTATAGTTATGAATAAAAATACATAGAAAAATTAATATCAATAATATACCTATATTATGTTCAAACTATAGTAAAACCTCGTTAATATGAATTCCATGGGACCGCAAATCGAAAAAAATTCGAATTACGAATTATGAAATGTATGTGGAAAAATAATATTAAAATTTTGAAAAAAAAAATATTTTGATTTACATTAATATCGTTTACGATCATAGATGTGCCTACCACATTTCCGGTTCCGTGTGTGTTAATGGGTCATAAAATGTCAGGATTATTTTTATTACCTTAAAATTAGTAATTTATGTTGTTTTAAGAAATGTCTGTCACAATTTTCAATGACTGGCTCTGATATAATTTCAAATTACGAAATTCGAATTAAAGGTATGGTTTTATATGAAAATAATGTTCAAGGGACTTTTTTTGCGAAAATTTCTGAATTATCCGTGTTCTTATTAACGAGGTTTCACAGTGGAATGGAAGTTATATTAGCAGATTTTTTTCCTAGGAAAGTTTTTGGCCATTTTCCAATCCGTTAGATGAAAGACACATTGAAAAAACGTACATGTCACTCTGCTCAGCCGTGGGATCGATCCCGCGACCTACGGTTTTAGAGATAGCTTCTCTATCAACCGGACCACCGTGTTTGCAAACGTAGTGATCATCAATACATATCACTAAGTAAACAATGAATCTCTTGAAAAGAAGAATTTTAGGATCAATCAAATTATAAACTGTTTATCTTACAGATATTTTCTAATTATATCATTCATTTTTGTGCATTGTTATGTAATACTATTTAAATTTCCATTCGCTTGTTAGTTTAAATTTTGCATGACGCAATGATTCTTAATTCATTCAAATAATATTGTTTCATAATTATTATTATTGCTATTTCAGATCGCCAGTGTTCTATGGGAAAAGGGAGTTATAATGACTGAAGATCCTCTGGAATTTATTGAAATTTGAAAAATGTTTATGTCAGTATTGCAAAATGAGAATATAATAATATTATGTATGGTACCTAGTTGAAATCTGTCACCAATCAATTTTGAATAACTGCTGTCAGTTTGATGTCCATATTTTTTATTTTATGTTTTATTAAAATTTTTTTGCTTACAATCATAATGTTTTATTTCAAGATCGACATCTATGACTTCATATACAGTCGAACTTGGTTATTATGAGAAGGAGGGACCAACTGAATTTGCTAGTTATAAGCATTACTCGTTTATCGTTATATAACATTTTTCGCGCCACGTTCTATTTATGCATAGAACATAAAAAATCTGAAAACCATCCTAAAAATCCCCAGAGGGAAGCATGAAATTCATAAACTACAAAAGAAGTTGTTTATTGTAATGAAGTACTGAGCCGCTGGCGCTGGTAGGTACCTACTGACTTCACAAAGCTTGGATTTTTTACATGCAATTTCAACCATAATATGCATGGATACTTTTTCAATGTTGTTGGTGAAAACACCAATTAGGTAATTAGACACTTAACTAGTGTCATAAACATAATCTGATCCCAACCGCATCGGTCTAGTTAACTACCTGGTCAGATTTTATTGCTTAGGGTCGAAAATGTTGTTTTTAAACGATCGACTCATTAACAGTTTTGCTCGGTATACCCGAGAAGTAGCTCATTATAAAAGTGAATAAATGTATGGAGGAAATCATAAACTAAAATGTCAACGAATGTTTCCTCATTACATCCAATGTCTTGCTATTTCCGTAATCGTAATATAAGTTCGACTGTATAAAGACATAGGTATACAATATAAAACAGTTAGCACAATTGTATTGCAATGATTGGAAAAAACCAAAAGCTATTTTATACCTACTTTATCAAGGTACAGTAAAATCTCGATTATTCAGACAAAACAAGGATAATCTACCTGATAATCAAAAGGAACTTCTGGTCCCAGGTACGAATCCTGGGTCTGGCAAATACACATTGTTTTTCAATGTGTGTTTGGATGAATAGTATGGACCTAAAAGATTAAGCTCTGAGTAGGTCCATATTATGATCTTAGGATCGGATATGTTAAAAAAAAACATTTATTATAAAAACTAGGTGGAAAGCCCATCCGGGAATGTATGAAAAAAATATCTAACTTAATCATTAGGAACACTATATTTTTTTATTAATAATAAAGTATTGTATTCCTCAGATTATTTCATCAAATCCGTGATGACTGGGCCTTCAATATAATATTTGGTGGCGATAATGACCCGTGTCCTGAAATTTGTACGTATTCAGTTGGGTGCATGGCCCCCACAAGGGGGGGGGGGGGGCTGACAGGGCTCTAGCCTGGGGGCCCGGGCTTAGAAGGGGCCCGGTGTGGTGGGTCGACCAGTTAAATGAGAAAAACACCTCAAATTTTCTCGAATGGTAAAAAAAGTTGCCTGCAACATTTTAAAAGTTGTGGCTGGTGGTGTAATTTGATATGATATGATGATTCATAGGTATAACTAAACGATAATTGAGGCATCTAATTCCAAAAAGCGTCCACATTTCCACACGTCCACAAGGGTCAAAATCGAAAAAAAAATGAGCACGTATTCTTTGTGTAATTTTACACAATATGTATTGATCGAAGAATTCCAAAACGCGACAAAACCCTACGAAAATAAATATTTTAAGTCTCGATTTATTACAACAAGCGCCACGTCTGTGTTTCATATTATGACAGTGACAGTGTGACAGTGCCACAGAAATATGTGCTTTATGCGGAAAAAATTTAAAAGTTAGATACAAGTAGCGCTATGTCCAATTTTATTTTGCCTATATTTATTACATTTAAGAGTTTATCGGCTGAAACAAGTTGCCATTTGGTTCTAATTTCGACATAGAATACAACGAGAAAAATAATCTTACGTTAAAACAAATAATTGAAGCTTGAAATATATAAACGTGGTTTCCCGCAAATATCTAATGGACATGTCGCTTTTTGTAATTAGACGCCTCAATTCACGTGGAGAAATTTACTTTACAATTATTTTAAGTGTGTGTCTTGACTTCCAAAATGACTACATATATTTTATCCAATATAGCGAAGAGTTGCATGTCACTTGCCTACCACAAAAGGAGGTCTCTACCAGTGCTTCCTAATATCAATAAATCAAGTGGATTTATTTAAAAATCTCTAAAAATACACAGAATACCGTTAACTCTGGGGTTCTGCGAAAACTACTTGGGGAATACTATTGTAGAAAATCACACCGCCCTTAACCTTAAGGCGATACATCAGTGAAACGGCAAATAATTTTCAACTATAGGCGCGACGAAATTTCGGACTTGCTGCCATTCAGAGAGAGAACGTCGAGCTGGAAACACGTCAATTTGTTTCGTGATGGCGACGGGGGTATTAATTCTTAAATCGTGTAAAGATGACTAAAAATGTTACCCATTTACTTTAAAAAAAAACATGTGAATGAATATATTATTATTGTTACTAATAGAACAATAAATGGACGCATTTTAGATTTATATGACTAATTATATTTTGTTTGGCATGTGTCATTTGCACCCGCAATCCGCGCATCGCCTAGCCACGATCTTTTTAGACCGTGCCTCAACTGAGGTATAGCCTTAAGCGATACGTAGGGAGGCTCGCACTAGATCCTGGTCTGGGGGCCATGGTTGGGTGTATCACAGATTAATGCAGTGCTTCGAACTGGTATTTTTTTTCATTCCGGCTCAAGTAAACAAATATAAATGTCGGTTTGGTTCCGGTTTTTGTTCTGAATAAATAACGGTTTTTCCGGTTATTGGTTTAGCTCTGAGTGATCAATATTTAAATGTTTTTATTTGTATTAAAAAAAAATTTCCACCATAATTTAGAACATTTTGTGATAGCCTGGCGCCACACTCCAAAAACAATGGTTATGCTGCACCGAATGGCCGTATTATGTCTAAAATAATAAATTATGATAATTATGTTGAGATGTATCGCACGATTGTGAATGATTTCTTTGCGACTCGAATTTGACACATATTTCAAATATAATACAACAACGTATTTATTTTGTGTAGGTACATAATGTAATAATATGCTTGTCGAATTGGTGTTTGACAACTGAAGTGGGGAGTAAGATCATGTTAATGCGCGTGTTTGAACATGTACCGAACCAAAAAAATTGATATTTTATTTTCGGTTCGGTTCCGGTTTTCGTTCTGACAAAAAAAAAGGGTTTTTCCAGTTTTCGGTTCAGTTCTGGTTCGAAGCCTTGGTTTAACCCTTAACCAGGCCCCAGGAACTTACAAGAGCAATAATTATAATTCCTATGAAATATAACCTTTATTTATTTGTGAATTATATGTACTTATGAAAAATTCAGTAGGTCTTAGAAAACTACTAAAAAACTAGGTGGGAACGATTTTCCCATTGCCTGGTAAGAGAAAGGTTTAACAAGTAGATTGTGGGATGTATATTACCACAGCCTGACATTTTTCAAAATAAAACAAGCAATTTTTTTTGTACATTTATTACAATCAATCAAAATCGAGAAAATGGAAAAAATATTAATTATTATTAATTATTGTCTGTATGGAAATCTTCCATGCACGGAATTACACACAAGGGCACTTTGCAGATTTTGCATTGATATTTGGACCTGTCTTGTACTACAAAACCTGTATCGTCTGAACGTTCCTTCTTTTGCTTTAGGTTAGGTTAGGTTATGTTCCTTGCTTATATAATGTTTCCATTTGGCTTATATAGGGATTTTTTAGTTTCATGGTAATAAAAATATTAAACGACAACGGGCAAAGGTGGTATAATCCCCACATAAGTCCATGCATTATATTTCACAAAATATAAATTATTTTACATAATTGTATTACAAATATAGGAGAATAACTCATAATCTACCAAATATAAAAAAATATTGCGACTGATATTGTGTTTTTTCGACATTATGATATTATTTAACTGATTTGCTCTAAAAACGCACGTACAAGTCGAGACATGTAAAACAACTAACCCAGTGTTGCCAAGTCAAAATTTTTAATTTCAGTAGAATGTGTAAAAAAAATTCAGTAGATTCGACAAAATATCAGTAGATTTCTGTTTTAGGAAAAATATTTCGTCGCGGGCCGCAGGTTCCCGGATTTTCATAGTCGGCTTGTTTTTTTTAGGAAAAATATTTCGCTATTGCTTTGTTTCAGGGCTATTAAATATTTTTAATATATGGGTGAAAGATCCTGGCCTGTGGGCCCTATTCACTATGTGGAGCTCATGATAGAATCCATTAATTTTTGTCAATGAACGATGATGAATTTGGTTGACTTCTTTTAAAATTGATTGTGGTAATAAACAAGCTCATTCGTCGCATGAAAAAAAAATTAATTAAAAAATGAATTTGATATAAGTAAGTAGTAAAAACTTGTGTGTTAAAAAAGTGTCTGTATTATTTAATGAAATAAAGGGGGGGAGGCGCCAAGATTAGATTTTTTTTAAAGGGAGGCGTAGTAACATAAAGGTTGGAGAGACCACTGCTCTATTGCCAGCGCTCCATTGGCGAGCCAAAAGTCCGAGGACAATAAGTCTTCAGATTTTTCTACATTCTGCTACTGGCTAACAGACGTTCAACGAAACGAGGTATATTATTAATTTGACGAGTAAAACCGTCGACTTTGACAGCATAGATAATATACGTAAATTTGACAGTTAAATCGTGATGGCGTTAAATGATACCGACGTTTTGTGTTTTTTGGGTTATTGGGTGGCAGATAATCTAATAACGAAGCAAAGGGTACACAAATACTGGGTGAAACAATGGTTAAGGAAACGAACGACATTATCCCACACAAATTTAATATGAGAATTGCGTTTGCAACCGAGCGATTTCCGCAATTATTTGCGAATGTCGGAGGATGTATACACAGAACTGTATAATTTGGTCTCCCCATTTATTAAAAAAAAATACTATTATGAGGGAAGCTATTTCTCCTCATGATAGATTATGTGCAACCCTGCGATTTTTGACTGCCGGCGGAACGTTCACTGACTTGCATTATAGAACTGCGATTGGAAGACAAACTCTGGGCAAGATAATTCCCGAAACTTGCCAAGTCATTATTGACGTTTTGAAAGGAGAATATTTCAAGGTGTGTATTATATTATATGTCATCTAATAAAGTTGGGCAAATTTACAAATATATAATTAACAAGTAGACGTCGGTTGGTCTTATAAAGTGAACGTTTAGTGGATTGTTTTACCTATATAACTCATAGACGGCAACAGCATAAGAATGACAGACAAGATGCATTTGAGATAGGTACCTATATATATAGTCACAAATAAGGCCATCGTTGACATGCTAAATATTCAATAGACCGTTAGAATTGTGTACCTAGCCATGACTCTCCATATAGGCTGTAAGCAAGCTACTTAATTATTCCTGTTGAATGTATTGTAATACTAGTCATATTCTTCGAAAAGCAAGCATGGAATTTGATTTCTAAATGAGGCCACATAATAATATAGGTATGCCAACATAACTCAAATACTTACCATTTGTTGTATCGCTTAAGCCTTAAGGTTTATAGGCATAAAAAACAAACAAAAAAACAAATATTTTACAAGATATTTATTCACACAAAAAACATTAATTTATTATACCGGCTTTTGTACATTTTTGCTTAATATACGATAAACTGGTTGAGTATGAACAGTAGTTGCTGCCATTATTTTGTCACTTTGTCCCATAAAGGCAACTTCATGCATCAGCTTCTCGGCCAGCAATCTTTGTCCCTGTGACATCGATCGTAGTTTCATGGCCATCATTTTGCCAAAAACATCAAATTCATCTTCAGTCTTGCTTAGTTTGTCGGTGATTAATTCTAACACTTTGTTGGCGCTATCATTCGATTTTTTTCGTTTGAACGATGGGGTTCTGGTGCTCTATTGAGATTCGACCTTGGAGTAGTCGACAACGTTGATGTTGAAGGCGAATATTCTATCTGTAAATAAAATATTGATTATTTTTTGTTGCAGTTCCCTGATACGCACGAAGAAATGGAGACGATTGCAGAAGAATTTAATAGTAAATGGCAATTTCCAAATTGCCTGGGCGCAGTTGATGGGAAACACATTGCAATCGTGCCACCTGCAGGCGCCGGCTCCCACTTTTATAATTACAAACATTTCCACAGCATTGTTTTGATGGCGATTGCAAATGCTAATTATGAATTTATTTATGTTGATGTTGGAACAAATGGACGTATTTCTGATGGAGGCGTACTGAGAAATCTATTTTTTTCAAACGTTTAGACGAAGGCAGATTAAAAATACCTGCACAAAAAAAACCTACTGCTAATTCTGATGCACTGCCATTTGTTTATATTGGCGATGAAGCCTTTGCATTACGTAACGATTTCTTAAAGCCGTATTCACAAAGGCAATTAAATCACAGTAAAATAATATATAATTATCGGACATGCAGAGCCAGGCGAATTATAGAAAATGTTTTTGGCATTTTAGCTGCTAGAAGCTCCAATAAACATGAAAATTGAAAATATCAATACAGTTGAATTAGCTTGCTGTGTGCTGCACAACTTTCTTCGTCGCAAATCAACACATTCTTATACTCCTTCTCATGACCTTGATAGGGAAAATCCTGAGACAGGTTTAATAGAGCTCGGACTGAGGTTACAGGACACCTTAGCGCCTTTGGAAGCAACGACTAATCGGAACTCGACTGCCAATGCTAAGAAAGCGCGAGGAGATTTTGAAAAATATTTTAATACTACCGGGGCTGTCACATGGCAAGAAAGTATGATAAGCAATAGATAAATTAAACCAATGTAACAGTTTAGTTAAAATGTTTTACCTCAATACAATCTTCGTTGTTTAACGAGTTGGAGTAGCTCTCATCAGGAGACATGTTTTCCAAATCGTCCGCCATGCTGGATATTGAGCTCGATTCTGTAAAACAAAATGTAAATTGTTAAAATACAACATAATACTCAAACTTGTTTTTTATTATCTCTCCCCTAAGTACCCATTCCTTCATACGGTTAATATTGATATGATTATTTATATTGGTATAATTGGTGTAATCCAGTATATCAGGTATTTTCAAAATGTGTTTTCCGCTGTATTCCTCATAACCAAACTGTACCATTAATTTTGATTGATGATTGACGATTTATTGATTGTCTCTGAAGGAACCTAACTCGAGCGATTTTTGATTTCATGATCATTTCTTTTATTCTTCTTTCGACCATGTCCGATCATAATATGGACCTCCACGGAGTGGAGGTTTGTATTGACAGATTTTGTTTTTACGAGAAATGGATGTCAGCCACTTGCTCAACATATTAGGTCCATACTCTGACTCATACACAAATTGAAATTCAATGTGTACTTGTCAGACCCAGGATTTGAACCTGGGACCCGACCACGACTCAATAAGCCAACGCTTAAGCCGCGCTTCCACCGCCATGATCGTACCTATATATTATTATTTCTTACCTACCTCAGCAAAGAATAAGTAATTTTATTGTGACTAGAAATGATTCATAGCTGTATGTTTTAATTGCTTAATAGTTGCTAATCTAATGCGATGTCACTTTCAGAGCTACGACAATGTCATAGTCTGCACGTGTATAATAAATAGCTTTAAAGCATTCCCTCGTACCTATATATTATTATTATTTATTACCTACCTCAGCAAAGAATAAGTAATTTTATTGTGACTAGAAATGATTCATAGCTGTATGTTTTAATTGCTTAATAGTAGCTAATCTAATGCGATGTCACTTTCAGAGCTACGACAATTTCATAATCTGCACGTGTATAATAAATAGCTTTAAAGCATTCCCACGTACCTTCCATTTGGTCGTTCAAGAACTCCAAATTTTTATAGTACCACAGTTTGGGTAGATATACTGCGTCTGTGCCGGCTCCGCTTCGATATGATGTCCTTACTTTATTTCTCTCCTTTCTGTAACCCGACCTCAATGTCTGTATTTTCTTTTTGACATCGTTGACCGTTGCCTGCGGGTCCACCTTGATTAATATTTCCAAAAGTTCCGCATACGCCAAGGACTTGGCATCACGATTCTTGTCGTCTTCCACAACGACGGGTTGTCTTTAAAACAACTAATAAAATCTTCCAAGAAACTTTTCGAATGCACTCGTAGATCTACCATTGTTGTTTTCGATGTCCGAACACTTTGAATGACAGTAAAATAATGATGGCGCTCATAGACTAATATATGGCGCTGTCGTCCGTCGGCATAGATATAAATAATGTGACGGTAAAGCGTGGTGAACGTACGAATTTCAGCGGCTCGGCGAGTAAAATATCAAACATGTTTGAAATCCAACGAGCCTGGTCTGCGGATTAAAAAGTCCGCAGACCTGGGGTGCTCCACGCGAAAAAAAAGTCCGAAGACTGTAAATCGTCTGACTTGCGTGCCAATGGAGCGCCGGCATTAAAGCTATTTATTATACACGTGCAGACTATGACATTGTCGTATCTCTGAAAGTGACATCGCATTAGATTAGCTACTATTAAGCAATTAAAACATACAGCTATGAATCATTTCTAGTCACAATAAAATTATTTATTCTTTGCTGAGGTAGGTAAGAAATAATAATATATAGGTACGATCATGGCGGTGGAAGCGCGGCTTATTGAGTCGTGGTCGGGTCCCAGGTTCAAATCCTGGGTCTGACAAGTACACATTGAATTTCAATTTGTGTATGAGTCAGAGTATGGACCTAATATGTTGAGCAAGTGGCTGACATCCATTTCTCGTAAAAACAAAATCTGTCAATACAAACCTCCACTCCGTGGAGGTCCATATTATGATCGGACATGGTCGAAAGAAGAAGAAAAGAAATGATCATAAAATCAAAAATCGCTCGAGTTAGGTTCCTTCAGAGACAATCAATAAATCGTCAATCATCAATCAAAATTAATGGTACAGTTTGGTTATGAGGAATACAGCGGAAAACACATTTTGAAAATACCCGATATACTGGATTACACCAATTATACCAATATCAATATTAACCGTATGAAGGAATGGGTACTTAGGGGAGAGATAATAAAAAACAAGTTTGAGTATTATGTTGTATTTTAACAATTTACATTTTGTTTTACAGAATCGAGCTCAATATCCAGCATGGTGGACGATTTGGAAAACATGTCTCCTGATGAGAGTTACTCCAACTCGTTAAACAACGAAGATTGTATTGAGGTAAAACATTTTAACTAAATTGTTACATTGGTTTAATTTATCTATTGCTTATCATACTTTCTTGCCATGTGACAGCCCCGGTAGTATTAAAATATTTTTCGAAATCTCCTCGCGCTTTCTTAGCATTGGCAGTCGAGTTCCGATTAGTCGTTGCTTCCAAAGGCGCTAAGGTGTCCTGTGACCTCAGTCCGAGCTCTATTAAACCTGTCTCAGGATTTTCCCTATCAAGGTCATGAGAAGGAGTATAAGTATGTGTTGATTTGCGACGAAGAAAGTTGTGCAGCACACAGCAAGCTAATACAACTGTATTGATATTTTCAATTTTCATGTTTATTGGAGCTTGAAAAATGCGGAATCTAGCAGCTAAAATGCCAAAAACATTTTCTATAATTCGCCTGGCTCTGCATGTCCGATAATTATATATTCTTTTACTGTGATTTAATTGCCTTTGTGAATACGGCTTTATGAAATCGTTACGTAATGCAAAGGCTTCATCGCCAATATAAACAAATGGCAGTGCATCAGAATTAGCAGTAGGTTTTTTTGGTGCAGGTATTTTTAATCTGCCTTCGTCTAAACGTTTGAAAAAATCAGATTTTCTCAGTACGCCTCCATCAGAAATACGTCCATTTGTTCCAACATCAACATAAATAAATTCATAATTAGCATTTGCAATCGCCATCAAAACAATGCTGTGGAAATGTTTGTAATTATAAAAGTGGGAGCCGGCGCCTGCAGGTGGCACGATTGCAATGTGTTTCCCATCAACTGCGCCCAGGCAATTTGGAAATTGCCATTTACTATTAAATTCTTCTGCAATCGTCTCCATTTCTTCGTGCGTATCAGGGAACTGCAACAAAAAATAATCAACATTTTATTTACAGATAGAATATTCGCCTTCAACATCCACGTTGTCGACTACTCCAAGGTCGAATCTCAATAGAGCACCAGAACCCCCATCGTTCAAACGAAAAAAATCGAATGATAGCGCCAACTAAGTGTTAGAATTAATCACCGACAAACTAAGCAAGACTGAAGATGAATTTGATGTTTTTGGCAAAATGATGGCCATGAAACTACGATCGATGTCACAGGGACAAAGATTGCTGGCCGAGAAGCTGATGCATGAAGTTGCCTTTATGGGACAAAGTGACAAAATAACGCCAGCAACTACTGTTCATACTCAACCAGTTTATCGTATATTAAGCAAAAATGTACAAAAGCCGGTATAATAAATTAATGTTTTTTGTATGAATAAATATCTTGTAAAAATATTTGTTTTTTTGTTTGTTTTTATGCCTATAAACCTTAGCTTAAGCGATACAACAAATGGTAAGTATTTGAGCTATGTTAGCAAACCTATATTATTATGTGGCCTCATTTAGAAATCAAATTCCATGCTTGCTTTTCGAAGAATATGACTAGTATTACAATACATTCAACAGGAATAATTAAGCAGCTTGCTTACAGCCTATATGGAGAGTCCTGGCTAGTTACAGCATTCTAATGGTCTATTGAATATTTAGCATGTCAACGATGGCCTTATTTGTGACTATATATACCTATCTCAAATGCATCTTGTCTGCCATTCTTATGATGTTGCCGTCTATGATTTATATAGGTAAAACAATCCACTAAACGTTCACTTTATAAGACCAACCAATGTCTACTTGTTAATGATATATTTGTAAATTTGCCCAACTTTATTAGATGACGTATAATATACCTAATACACACCTTGAAATATTCTCCTTTCAAAACGTCAATGATGACTTGGCAAGTTTCGGGAATTATCTTGCCCAGAGTTTGTCTTCCAATCGCAGTTCTATAATGCAAGTCAGTGAATGTTCCGCCGGCAGCCAAAAATCGCAGGGTTGCACATAATCTATCATGAGGAGAAATAGCTTCCCTCATCATAGTATTTTTTTTTTTAATAAATGGGGAGACCAAATTATACAGTTCTGTGTATACATCCTCCGACATTCGCAAATAATTGCGGAAATCGCTCGGTTGCAAACGCAATTCTCGTATTAAATTTGTGTGGGATAATGTCGTTCGTTTCCTTATCCAATGTTTCACCCAGTATTTGTGTACCCTTTGCTTCGTTATTACATTATCTGCCACCCAATAACCCAAAAAACATAAAACGTCGGTATCATTTAACGCCATCACGATTTAACTGTCAGATATACGTATATTATCTATGCTGTCAAAGTCGACTGTTTTACTCGTCAAATTAATTATATACTCGTTTCGTTGAACGTCTGTTGGCCAGTAGCAGAACGTAGAAAAATCTGAAGACTTATTGTCGTCGGACTTTTGGCTCGCCAATGGAGCGCTGGCATACCATTGTTGTTATCGATGTGAGATGTCCGAACACTTTGAATGACAGTAAAATAATGATGGCGCTGTCGTCCGTCGGCATAGATATAAATAATGTGACGGTAAAGCGTGGTGAACGTACGAATTTCAGCGGCTCGGCGAGTAAAATATCAAACATGTTTGAAATCCAACGAGCCTGGTCTGCGGATTAAAAAGTCCGCAGACCTGGGGTGCTCCACGCGAAAAAAAAGTCCGAAGACTGTAAATCGTCTGACTTGCGTGCCAATGGAGCGCCGGCATTAATAAGTCAACACTTATTATGCCAGCGCTCCATTGGCACGCAAGTCAGACGATTTACAGTCTTCGGACTTTTTTTTCGCGTGGAGCACCCCAGATCTGCAGACTTTTTAATCCGCAGACCAGGCTCGCTGGATTTCAAACATGTTTGATATTTTTGCCAGACTTCGTCAGTCGATCACTATGCGAATTCGATTTGTCATTAATACGCAATCATTCGGACCGGAAAAAAATCTGTAATTGTTTTAAACATTTTCATTGATTAATTTGTTAATTTACACATTATAAAATGAGAGATTTACAATTAATTTTTTTATTTGTATTTATGAAATTCATAAAATAAATCGTAAAACTTGTGTTGTTTTCACTGCTATATTATTTTATGCAAGTCTACATATAAATAACACAAAATTATAGGATTATCGGAAGACATTACGAGAATCATAACTTTTCACTTTTGACAGCTCGACTTTTTTATTCGTTCGTTGATCAGTAGCAGAGCATAGACAAATCGGACGATTTATTGTCCTCGGACTTTTGGCTCGCCAATGGAGCGCTGGCATTAGGCTGTTTAAGATCTTATATTATTTCTAAAGTAATGGTGTGGCGATCGCACACGCAACAAGTGAAACTTTTTATTTTGCTCTACTTATTTAATCTTCAACATCGTCGTCGTCAATAGGTATATTATGGCAACTATGCACGTAATGTTGTCAAACGAAATGTCGGTACCTAGGTAGTTAGAGTGGGCGTTTTTTATTTTTGATTTTCGAATCGGCTATCACAATGTTTCGTTACACATTATCCGGATTTACTTTATTATCACGCCACGTGAACTCATATCATTATAATTATGAACCATCAGAACATTCAATAATAAAAACTGAGACATGCTGACAACATACAAAAACATTATCATTCTTAATTATTATTATCTTCCAAACCACTAAAACAATGATAGATACCTACGTGAGATTACGAGTCTCGAAAATGTGTACATACTATAATATATAATATACATAAAATAAAAGAACGTCCTATTATGACGCTGATGGTGCGACGTGGTACAACGTAAGGTGACTTCACTTGTGTGTTTTTGAGACAATATTATATTACTAGCTGAGCCAGCTGGCTCTCGCCAGTCTGTCTCGCTAGGTCTTGCAGACAGCTATTCGTCATAATGACATGGTGTTGGATTTTAATATAATTGTAAAGTATGTATAGACGGCGCCATAATTTTCCTTTCGGGATGGATTTTCATTTACGTCAGACATTTCGCTGATTTGTCAGTTTTACGATTTGCATGTCGTCACTGCCAATACAAATTTGTGAGTCATATCGTCGCTATAGTACTTGTTTTCCGAATATCCATTTTTGTCAAAATCGACATTTTAATGCAGTTATATTTCTTTTGTCTAACTACACCGAAATCATTTATAAAAATTGTATATTTTCATGTAGGAACAGAGATATTTTTTTTAAAACTCCGAATACGCCATGTTTCGCAACGATTGCTTTGTGCTTATTTTCCGAATGTCAAATAGAATAGCTCGGTCTCACTCTCGCATATCGCTTTCATATAGCGCTGTCTACTTCTAATGTCGCTCACTTCATATGTGACTGATGTCTGTTTTTCGTCTTTCAAAGCGCGCGATTTTGACTACTATTGTGTTATTTTAAGTTTCTATCGTTTAAATAATGAATTTATCAAATTTAAAGTTATCAATCTTGTCTGGTACAACACCAGTTCGCTCTGAACTTACAGCAGAGTTATGGAAGTAAGTATTTTAACCTAAATTACTGTATTTTGTACTGAGAAACAGAGATAATATCCCAACGGTCATACGAATTGTACAGTGTGACTCGGTAACTACTGTCTTAAAAAATAATTATTATTAATGTCTATAATCAAAACTTTTTCTGTTTTTAATTTACTTTTTATCTATTCATGCTAAAATGTAGGCGAATATTTAATCTCATTTATTAATAGGATGTATGTTTATACCTATTTTTTTTTTTGGTGGATTTCCATTGAATAGTACATTTGATTGTATTTTCATTAAGTATAATTATAATACTATTGGCTATCCAATAGATATTTTAGTAAATGTACGATCTATTAAGATTAATTCTGGTTTCGTGAGTGAATATTTTATATAATAATATTATACTCAGGATAGAATATTCGCAATCAATGGTTATTAAATAACACATGCCCCTATTTTTTGTTCCATGCCAATAAAACATAATACCTAATATGCAATATATGGTTTGTTATAAGTTTAATTGTATCAAGTTCGATTAAAATCCATAATGAAGCATTATTTGTGACCAATAAAAATATCATTGCCACCGTTTTAATATAGAACTTAGGAAAATTTTACTACCTACATTATTATTACGTAAATCTATGGATACAGATTTTTTATAACTATAATTAGGTATATAATTTTATGTTGATTCCCAATTTTGTAAACAGAAAATGGCGAATGGCATATTTTATAATTACCTATGAAATTAGGTAAAAACGATCATTGATACAACTTGATCACCCATTTACAAAAAATCATGTACCTATCAGTAAATTTATTAAAAATTACGTAAATAAATATTAAGTTTTTAAGTTTGTACTTTTTGACCACACGGTATACCGTGGTCCATGCAACGATACGCTACGGTCTTACATTCCGAATGTCCTTGTTTTGTTCCGAATATCCACTTTTCGGAGCCAGCGCTGAGAATGATCCGTATATCCACATTGCTTACTTGTAAATAAAACGTATTTTCTCTTAGTTTAATGAATTATACTAATATATTATTCATCAAATCTCTTCTTGGATAATGTGGCAATCATAAAAAGGAGACAGAGTGCTTGATATATAAACTGATATTTAAATATAAGACAGGGAACTTTGTTTTTCGTTTCCTGAACAATCGACATTTGGTCTATTCGGAAAACAAGTACTATAGCGACGATATGCATAGTCTATTCTGGAGTCAGGCCTTCACAATATCTCCTGACATCACTTCAGGCTACTATGCCTAGCAGAACAGCTGGCAATCGCCGATTGCTACCACTGACATTTTAATTTTAATATAATATATGTGTAGGTGTGTGCATTTATATATGATAAATAATTATACATCTCATTCATTCGAATATACAGCAATATTATGTGATTATCATTAAAAGCGATCCAATATATCCAAATATTAATCCCTTTTGGGTCCCATTTACATAATAGAAAAAGGTTAGTAGCATTAAAAACAAATTTAAAGATTGTTTTGTTTCATTGTCTATAAAAAATAAATGCTTGCAGCCATAGAATAATATTTAAAAATCAAATTTTTAATTCAAAATTAACCTTAACTAATATAGTTTCCCTGATCGGGACATTTATATCAAGACAAATGTTGATAAATAAGAAAACAATACATATTATATCCGAGAGGAATAGACCAATTTTGATAATAATAGGAATTCATAAAACCTAAAAATGTGGAATCAGCTTAAAGAGGCCTTCATCCAGCAGTGGATTGATGACGATAATGACGATATAAATAAGTAGGTATATAAAATCACAAATTTAAAAAGATATAGTAGTTTATATGACTAAGAAGAGTAGAATTAGGTTGGGATAACCTTCATCCAGCAGTGGATTGATCTTGGTCGATGATGATAATGACGATATTATGAATGGGTAAATATAATATCAGCAATTTTGATAAATATTGCAATTCATATGATCGACAGAAATACAAACAACTTAGAAAGGCCTTCATCCACCAGTGGATTGATTCAAGCTCATGATGGTAATGGCAATATAAATAGATATACATATGTAATATCACCGATTTTGATAAATATAGCAATTCAAATGACATAAAGGAGAAGAATCAGGCATGGGAGGCCTTTATCCAGCAGTGGATTAGTTCAGGTCGATGATGATAAGGACGATAGAAATACATATAATACAATATAATATCACAAATTCGGTAAACCTGATTTGTCAGTTTTACGATTTGCATGTCGTCACTGCCATACAAATTTGGAGTCATATGCGTAGTCTATTTTGGAGTCTGACCTGCACAATATCATCTGACACCACTTCGGGCTGCTAGGCCTAGCAGAACAGCTGTCAATCGCCGATTGCTACCAATGACATTTTAATTTTAATTCAATATATGTGTAGGTATGTGCATTTAAATATGATAAATAATTATACATCTCATTCATTCGAATATACAGCAATATTATGTGATTATCATAAAAAGCGATCCATTATATCCAAATATTAATCTCTTTCGGGTCCCATTTACATAATAGAAAAAGGTTAGCAGCATAAAAAACAAATTTAAACATTGTTTTGTTTAAGGGGGGACATGCTCGTCGAAGGTCAAAATTGAGTTTTTATTGTTTTTTCAAACCATGATCCTGGACACTCCTTAAACGTTGTAGATAATCTATTTGTATAATTTTGAAGCCTTATTATCCTTTATAGTTATTTTAAACATTTGATGACTGCATAAAGTATTTTTGTTACATAAAATAGTATTCTTTTAAACCTCTCGCTCTAATGTTTTAGAATATAGTCATATTTCGGTACATAACTGTGCAGTGGTGTTAGGATTTTTTACGTTTATTAATTTTTAAACGCATTTATATAACCATTAGTATAATTTATTACGAGATAATTTTTGTAAAATATTCACGATAAAAAATTATATTGATAATCTCTGTGATCCCAAATTTAACAAGAATTAGGCATTATATTATTCAAAAAATTGGCAAGATTAACACATTTGAAGATGATTCTAAAGATACTTATTATAAGCTATGTTTTTGACCATTTAAGTGTGATAAACATCTTATGAATAATGATTGCTTTATAATAATTATTGACCTAAGAATAAGGTAGTGTTTTTTTGAAATACGCCATTTCTTTTGTCATTCCCTAGTGGTTAAGCTACAACATACGGCCGTAGCCATAAATTTTAAATAGCCATAAAGTATAATAGCTAATATTTTACTATTAAAGCTAATTTATGATGTGTGTTTATCTCACTTATCTGGTCAACCCGACACGCCGGGCCCCCAGGCTAGAACCCTGTCAGCCCTCCCCAGCCATAGCCTACACCACTCCGGAATTCGGGTGGACACCGAGAATTTTTTGACAGTTCCATTAGGGATTAGGTTTCTAAAAAAACCTGACATTAGTGTTTCGAATTTTTTGTGGTAGAAATTAAAATCTTAGAAATAATTGTTCTAAAGAGGGTGCTGGAGAATTACAAATCATTTTTTGCCAGTGTTTTTATTTGTCTAAGCCCAAAGGTTCATTGGCTTTCAATTTCAATGGTTAAAATCATTCTGATAATTTTCATGTTTGGTGGTGTCAGGGCCCCTTGTCCCCCCCCCTGGGTGCGCTACTGTAACCACCTCACTTCAGTGTGAAAAAGAAAACATTCGTACTTTTCTTCCATAGAAATGCAAAGTTTTTTTTAAAATGCCTGTTTTTAAAGGTCTGGATTTGATGAAATTTACCATATTGGTCTAGTACAGGTTTTAGCACTGAGGTAATGTTTTCGAAACTATAGATTCCATGTGTAAATAATACAGAGCGTAGATATAATGTTAGGGTTTCTTGTCTTTGCAAGGGTAACAAATCCTTTAAATGAGCCTAACATTGACGGAGCACCATCCATACAAATTCCTCCATGATATTTTAGATTTTTCTAAATATGAAGAAATAGAATCAAAAACATCTTGTCATGTCCTACGCTCGGTGAGTTCTTTGCAGCATAGATAATATTGATCCACTATTTTGTTTTCATTTATGAAACGAAAACCTGTGAGGCCAACGGTAGACGCGTGCGATCGATTCGGCAACATCGAAATCACATTAGATCTTTCATCGGCTTTCATAATTTCACGAAGGACTTTTTCGGTTTTCGCTATTTCGCGGATTTTTCTGCTTTTATCATTATTTTCGCGGTGCACTTGCAACAAGCCAGCGGTGCACCGGTTAAGAACCACTGGTCTAGAGCCACAATATTTATGCTGAATTCCACCGAAAAAAATGTTTTTTTTAAATTTACACCACCACCGACTATGGTGGGCATGGCCCCCACATCATGAATGTTTGGCGGGCCCCCTTACCTATCACCAGGGTTAAGGGGAATGTGATGTTCTACAGTAGTGTTCCCAAATGGTCTTCCGTGGATTTATCTATATTGTTAAATAATTCCCTTGATTTCTTGATTTGTCGGACCTCATATCATATTATCGATCGTTATCATACGAGGGTGGGTCAATAATTCCTTAGAAAAAAGCATTAAAACAGTTTTTATTTTTGTATTTTTTTTTTATTTCTCAACATAATCTCCTTGGAGCTCAATACACTTGGTTAGACGTTTCTCAATTTTTTTTAAACCGTCAGAAAAATAAGTTTTCGGAAGGTCCTCAAAATAAGCATTTGTCCGATCGATGACTTCTTCATTTGAAAAAAAACGTTGTCCACTTAGCCATTTTTTTAAGTTTGGGAAAAGGAAAAAGTCACTGGGGGCTAAATCTGGCGAATACGGTGGATGGTCGACCAATTCGAACTTCAATTCTTCAATTTTAGCCATTGATCGTAAAAATGTGTGAACACGGGCATTGTCCTGATGAAAGAGGATTTTTTTCCTGTTTAAATGAGGCCGTTTTTCTTCAATTTTGTTTTTTAGCTGGTCCAATAAAGATGCATAATAATCCCCTGTTATTGTTTTTCCTTTTTCCAAATTGTCAACGAAAATAATTTCACGTGCATCCCAAAATACAGTAGCCATAACCTTACCAGCTGATTTTACGGTTTTCGTCTTCTTTGGACATGGTTTGCCTTCGCAATCCACTGCTTTGACTGTTCTTTCGTCTCGGGAGTATAGTGGTGTATCCATGTTTCATCTACAGTCACAAAGCGACGAAAAAATTCATCTGGGTTGCGTTGCATGAGCGACACAGGGCTTTAGAGGCCACCACCCTATTGCGTTTATTGTCGACTGTGAGCAAACGCGGCACTCATCTTGCAGAAATATTTTTCATGCCCAATTTGTCATGTAAAATAGAAATGACGCTACCTTTTGAGATCCCTGTAACCTCAATTATCTCACTCAACTTTAATCTTCGGTCACTTAACACCATATCGTGGATTTTATTGATCATTTCTGGTGTAGTCACCTCTACAGGACGTCCTGAGCGTGGTTCATCCTTTGTTGATGTACGACCACGTTTAAATTCATTTAACCAGTTATAAATAGTTGCAAGTGAAGGAGCAGATATGCCGTGAACTAAATCCAACTCATTTTTTATTTCCTTTGCTGTTAACCCTTTTATATTAAAATGTTTAATAACAGCTCTAAACTCAATTTTCTCCATTTTCCATTTTTCCATTTTCCACAAGCAAATTTTTTTTTTGAATGTACGAGAAACACACAACAACCCGACCAATCTGATTGAAACTTCGCAGCATACTGAATCGGTAGTGCCGCTGCATGAAAACAAACCGCTTACAGTACTAGTCGCGCCACCTGTCGGCTTTTCTAAGGACTTATTGACCCACCCTCGTACTATGAACCACTGGTCGCGACCCCCTCTTGTGGTAGCCAAGTAGCATTCGACCATTCGATATTGGATAAATGACTATTTTTATATTTCTAGAAACACTAAAAATAATTGTAATATAAAATGATACACGTGAATTATTATCATGTAGTTACGTTTATCATATTTTCATCATACTTCATATTTTTTATGTTAATTTTGATGAAGTAGTATAGCGCCACATGCGATTTTTTTTATAATATAAAAAAATTCTGGTGTGTGTTTATCTCACAATTAGACGAGCCGCCACGCCGGGCCCTCTTAAGCCCGGGCCTCCAGGCTGTAGCCCTGTCAGCCGTACTGCTAGCTGGGTGTAGTCGTACTTTTCGCCGAATTTTTATCGTCGATTTTGGGTTTTTTAATAGTGAAGTTCCAAAATATTAATTGAAAATGGAAAAAAAAGTATTATTGCATTTAACTTATAGGTACACAAACCTACCCAACAGAACACAGCCTAATTTCTCGTTTATCGGACTTTTGTCTATTGCACTCGGTGTACACCACTCCGGAATTCGGGGTGGACACCGAGAATTTTTTGACATTTCCATTAGAGATTGAGTTTCTAAAAAACTCGACATTAGTGTTTCGAAATTTTTGTGTTAGAAATTAAAATCTAAGAAATTTTTCTAGAGGGTGCTGGAGAATTTCAATCATTTTTTTGCCATGTTTTTATTTGTCTAATCTATTGGCTTTCAATTTCAATGTTTTTGTGGGGGGGGCAAGGCCCCTTGCCCCCCCCCTGGGTGCGCCACTGGATAGGTAGATAGTATAATATCACTGATTTTGATGAATATAATAATTCATGTGTAAGTAAGGAGTAGAATAAGGTTGAGGAGGCCTTCATCCAGCAGTGGATAGGTCAAGATTGACAATGATAAGGATGATAAAAATAGGTAGATATTATACAATATCACACATTTTGTTAACTATAACAATTCGTATTAATTTCTTTCATTGTTTGCAATGGCAACTTAATATGACTATATCTATGGAAATTAGTAGCCTAGGTAATTATTCAATAACAAAGAGCTCGTGAACAGCCACAAAGAAGTATTTTAAAAAAATCAAATTTGTTATTAATTTATAGAAAACTCATCTTACAATAAAAAGGTCTTGATTGAAATTGATTATTTAACATGCTAATAGAAATGTCACATTTTTTCGATTAATTCTGCAAATTCTAAATTTGAATTCTGACACGTCAAATGAAAGCGTTCGCAAAAGAAAACAAATGACAATCATCAGTCTATTAGTTTGACAAATAAAAAGCAGTGACATGGTTTTAGATTATATTTTCGTAATAATTAGTGAGGAAATATGTATTTATTTTGTGTTAAAACTCAAGAATACGCCAATGTGCTACTTACAGATTTGAATATTTTTTTGGAATATTAATTCAGATTTGTGAAATATCGATTATACAGACAGTATTAAGCGACATTATAATCAATTTGAGGTAGACGAACAGTATTGTAGCGAAAATGTATGGTGACGGATGTAAAACGCGATTTAAAAACGATATTATCTGTGATTGTGTCGAGTTTTATCAGATTGTGCCCGATTCAAATGGAAGTAGATTCGGGACTCCAAAAATTGAAGTGAATTCCTTTAATAATCAACAAAGTGGTATTTAAATAAAAAAGTTGACGTATTTTCCAAAATCTCTTAGGATAATAATATATAGGAGATTATATTGTATGGTCACTTTTTGCCCGTGGCGCGACTTTATGGTGAACTCATGTGTGCGCACGTGACGCGACGTATATTATCTATGGTAGTCGCCAGTCGGTACCCGCCAACAGACGAAGTTTGATAACTTGACAAATAAATTAATATGAAACATGGTTAAAATGTTGACGGTTTGGGTGCTCCGTGCTGAAAAAATCCAACGACTTTAAATCATCTGATTTATATGACAATGGAGCAGATTCGAGTTTACTCTTCAAGTAGGTTATATTTTATAATAATTGAAGTGAATTCCAATCAACAAAACGGTATTTTAAATAAAAAAGTGTGTGCGTTTTCCAAAATCTCGTAGGATAATAATATATAGGAGATTTGTGAAATATCGATTATACAGACAGTATTAAGCGACATTATAATTGATTTGTGGTAGATGGACAGCAAGATGCGAAAATGTATGGTGACGGATATAAAACGCTATTTAAAAACGATATTATCTGTGATTGTGTCGAGTTTTATCAGATTGTGCCGGATTCAAATGGAAGTAGATTCAGGACTCCAAAAATTGAAGTGAATTCCTTTAATAATCAACAACGTGGTATTTAAATAAAAAAGTTGACGTATTTTCGACGTTTTATTGAAGGCGCTGGCCTTCCACCCGAGAGTTCCTGGGTTCGATGCTCGGTCAGGACACACAATATTGATGTGTTTTTCTCAAAGCCTGGGCGTTTGTGATTGTTCAAAATTACTAACAACAACCACCTTGTACGAAAAAGCAAGGACATGGTTATTAATAATAATAAAAAAAAACCCACCTCTGTGCTTGTATAAGCTTTTGACATATTGACCTATCGCGTGATTACCAAGTAGGTACGTACCTATGTACGTGACGTTAATAATAAATACGAATATAAAAAATGCGTCATTTTGTTGGAAATAGTGACCCATGATTAGTGTTTGCGCTAAAATATTATAGTTAACTCTTGACTTTTAAGTCGTAAAGTTGCAAAAATGCCAATCTTTACGTAATATGTAGCTACTGTCCGACAAGAAGATCTAGGCAATAACCGGAAGTCGATAGTGCGGTTAAAAGTAGGAGGAGCTTGTTAGTTCACAGTTTTAACACGTGGACAACTCGTCGTTAACCGGAAGGCGCTATAATCGAAATGCGGTTAAAAATGGGAGGAGCTTGTTAGTTCACATTTTTAACACGTAGCCAAGAAGATCTTCTTAGACAGTACCTACCCAAGCCCCAATAATGTCAGACAATGACATGAAACTGTAAACCTCGATAGTAAAGCTATATGAGCTATATAATTAAGCTAATGATTAACGTTATTGTGCTTACTTTGAATGCAACTTGGCAAAGTGTTTGTAGAAAATTATAATTGATGCATATTGAAATAAACGGTAATAATGTGAACCATATAGGTAAATAGTCTTTGTGATAATGCAGCGCTCGAAGCGATCGAAATGAAGATATTTACATATTCATCAAATCGTATGTGTATTTTATAAAAATAAGTGTGTCAGATTTTCTATTCTACGGCCTATCTAGCTCAGACGGTCAACATATTTTTTCCACGAGACGGAGCGACAATTTTACAGATTTCACGAGCCGGAACGGCGCTCCGGTGCGTTCCGTTCCATTTCGAGCACTGTAAGATAATGTGACATCTGTTACCTCACTAGATATAAATAATTAGCCTTAGAAATAACATATAAGTATACAAAATTATTAAACATATCTAATTTATTCTAGAATATTTAGGTGGGTGTCAATAGAATCTATTGATGGTGGATGAAATCGTCATCCGAACAAAGTTGGCGTGGAGTTAAATCGGACGCCTAAACATCATTTTCAAGAACGATCTCCCATGGTGCCTTAAGTGCAGTGTTTAATCAATGTGCTTCCAGTGGTCACATCATACCATTTATATGAAACTTGGTCTACTAATAAATAGAGACATCCATAAAATAAGTGTTGCACAACATGGAATCAAGAGGTGTATAATAACATCAGACTTCGCGGGTAAAATAAGTATAAGTTAATTAAGTATGCCAAAATGGTTAAGTGGGGATATACCGGACACACAGCTCGTAGACAGGATGACTGCTGGACGAATGCGATGTGTTAGAACTCAATTATAATGGGTTTGAAACAGAGTTGTTTGCTGATTATACATTTTTTGAGTAATGTGTGTTGACAGCTGTTTCTGGTTATAAAACTATAGGTATATAAACATAAAAGGTTAAAAATATAGAGTACCTATCGCATAAGCACATTTTTTGAAGCATATATGTTACACCGAATGTGCGAAATTGACTATTACATGAAATGGGCAAAATTTTGGCTAATTCATGTAATAGTCAAGCCTGTTGCCTTATTCATGAATTAGGTAATTTTTACATGTAGTACATGAATTCGCCACGGTATGGAATTCTTGAACTGTCAACATGACAGAAGAAAAAGTAAATTTAATACGGATGGTTTTATTAGTTATAATTGGACATAATATAATATTATTATTATTATGTTAGGTTAGGTAAGGTTTTGTAATTCTGAATTAAATTATTCAACTGAATGTCCATTTTGAGGTTAGCTATCAAGTGTCAACAAACTATCACAAACATTCAATCGACCATTGCACATTATTGATACCCAAGCACGAATCAAATCGCGAAAATACTTTTCAATAAAATTCTTCCGTTATCATATTATAGTTCTAGAATTTTTTTGCGCATAGTAAATGGATATGAACGTCATTGTAGTTATTTGTTATTGATTGGTATATTTTTATATTATAATCAATGACATTTGACACATTTGTTTAGTTGCAAAAAACACCACGGAGCGCGATCATCTATTTTGACCAGAGATAATATAAATGTACATTTTGACTAATCCATGAGCATTTGATACATTTAGTTTAGTTGCAAAAAATACCACCGTAGCGCTACTATCTAATTTGTCCAAGACATGAAGTAGGCAGAAAAATTACTGCCGATTTCACGCACTCTCCAGATATTTTGTCTAATTCATGAATAAGGCAACGGGCTTGCATTTTTCATGATTTAGGCAAAATTTTGCCCATTTCATGTAATATTCAATTTCGCACATTCGGCGTAACATATATACATACTAAACCCGTGATGCACAAACGGTTTAAAATAAAGTACTTCATCACCAAATTTTTCATTGAATAGGTACGAAAAAATTCTAGTTTCGTATATATATAATAAGTTCTATCATGCAAATACATAATGTACGTAATGCAGAGTGGAGAGTGATTGGAGTACCTGATATGTAACTACTACTTGTAAATTTAAGATAATAAAATGTAGGTATGCCTCGTCTAGTAGAATGTATCATTGTTTTTTCAACACTTAGGTACTCTCTGCAGCCTATAAAAATTTTGAAAATGAATAAATTGGCCCTTATTTCAAATAGGTTGTGGACCACTGTATTAAATAAACGTAAATAGGTTCCCCTTTTTTTGGTATGCATGAAAAAAATATTAGTTTATAATATCATAGAATAGAGATAATTGATTTTCTCCAATATCGGAGTTAGCAAGTTATCGGTTTTTTTTTAAACGAATCCGTCCGCGGCGGCCAATTGTCCGGGTATGAAGTAACTCAGTATGGCCATTAGGATAATAACTCAGGACCGTTAAAATGAATCACGTTTACAATAAACCACAAAATCACCCGATGATTAAAACATAAACATGGCAACATGTGATCACAAAGGCATGTAAATATTTATTTAGATCAAATAATAATATGTTATATTATGACAAATCGATAGAAACATTCAAGCCACCAAAAAGAACAAAACGCTCCAACCACAGACATCGTTTCGAAGATCAAGTAGATCAGAAGGAGCGAAGAAGATCAGAAGGAGAGAAGTTTCAGAAGGAGCCCCAAAACAGGGTATGCTAAACTTCTTATTCAATAAAAATACCACCACTATAACAAACAACCAAGACAAGAACACATAACAACCAACCCACCCCTCCCACGAAGATCTCATACATGAACATACTACAATAATAAAAAAACAAAAACCATCTTCCAATACGGCCGGTCACCGAGGAAGATCACGACCACAACCCTCCAAAGAAAAATACAACGACGCTAACAAACCTTACATCTATCTCACTAACCAGGCTCTACACACTAACCTACAAAATAAGATCACTGTCATCGTACGAACGCTTAATAGAATTGATAGAGGCAATAAAATATAAAAAAATCGTCATAATTGGAATATCTGAAGTGAAATGTCAAGGAACAAAGATAGAGGAATATGACAATCATATTCTATGCCACATAGGACTAACACCTGGAAAGTATGGCGCCGGATTCTTAATACATAAAAACTCAAGAGGACAACATAGAAAACTTCATAGGTATAACTGATAGACTAGCACTATTGAATTTAAAAATACAAGGAAACGAATTATTATCTCTCAAACAAGTATACGCACCCACAGAAATAGCGAAAGAAGAAGAAATTGATACTTTTTATACAAATGTAAACAAAGCTATTAACCAAGCACATAAAACTTTTATAATAATGGGCGACCTAAATACAAAAATAGGCCAACCCAGACAAGACGAATACTTAACTACGAAATCAAACGGGTATGCAGAAAGAAACTAGAGAGGCCAGATATTAACACTTTGGAGGAGGCCTTCACCCGAAGAGGGGTTCTTATAAATCAAACAAACTAATTACATATCATTGTTCAATTTATAAACATTATCTAATAGTATTATATACAAAAAGAAAAAATCTTAATACATATATGTATTATATAAACTAGAAAATAAGTAGATAATACAACCATAGATAGATATATATACGCAATACATATATACATAGGTTATATATATATTCATTAGATATAGTCATTTAACTGTCATTTACTTTTGTTTGTAAGAAATAAAAAGGCTTTAATATTTTATATTGTATTCAATGACATTAATGTCATTGATTGTATTATATATTATGACAAATCAAATAATTAAAAAAAAATAACACGCATGCACACACAACAAAAACTGAAAGGTTATTTAAAAAATTGTAAAATGCCATTTTAAGAATATTTTTCTGTGGGCCTCATTTTGCCCCTTCGAGCGTAAATTCTGCCCTACACTAAACTGCCTTCACAACCAAAGTCTTGCGTAGTTCTTCCTGGACGCCCTTAATACAAATTTGAAGGGCCCATCTCGTTTGTCACGCCACGGTATCGCCCGAAAGGTGTGGATACATAAAGGGTTGCAGAGAAAAACCATGTACATAAATATACAAAATAGTTATATACATCATACCTATAAATTTTACAGATTGGATTATTAATCGATAGCTATCTCAGTTGTCGTACCATTATCAAGACTATAATGATAAACGAGTTGTAGTTTGGTCACAAAAAGAGACGGGATCTCTCTTAATACAGCACAATAATTTTATACTTTACTAACAAGTTTTATTGGAAACTGTATTAAAGTAATGGTTTGTACTATACATCATGAGTTTACTTAATTAAAAATTGTATACACCTATGTAGATACGAGGGTGGGTCAATAAGTCCTTAGAAAAGCCGACAGGTGGCGCGACTAGTACTGTAAGCGGTTTGTTTTCATGCAGCGGCACTACCGATTCAGTATGCTGCGAAGTTTCAATCAGATTGGTCGGGTTGTTGTGTGTTTCTCGTACATTTAAAAAAAAAATTTGCTTGTGGAAAATGGAAAAATGGAAAATGGAGAAAATTGAGTTTAGAGCTGTTATTAAACATTTTAATATAAAAGGGTTAACAGCAAAGGAAATAAAAAATGAGTTGGATTTAGTTCACGGCATATCTGCTCCTTCACTTGCAACTATTTATAACTGGTTAAATGAATTTAAACGTGGTCGTACATCAACAAAGGATGAACCACGCTCAGGACGTCCTGTAGAGGTGACTACACCAGAAATGATCAATAAAATCCACGATATGGTGTTAAGTGACCGAAGATTAAAGTTGAGTGAGATAATTGAGGTTACAGCGATCTCAAAAGGTAGCGTCATTTCTATTTTACATGACAAATTGGGCATGAAAAATATTTCTGCAAGATGGGTGCCGCGTTTGATCACAGTCGACAATAAACGCAGTAGGTTGGTGGCCTCTAAAGCCCTGTTGTCGCTCATGCAACGCAATCCGGATGAATTTTTTCGTCGCTTTGTGACTGTAGATGAAACATGGATACACCACTATACTCCCGAGACGAAAGAACAGTCAAAGCAGTGGATTGCGAAGGCAAACCATGACCAAAGAAGGCGAAAACCGTAAAATCAGCTGGTAAGGTTATGGCTACTGTATTTTGGGATGCACGTGAAATTATTTTCGTTGACTATTTGGAAAAAGGAAAAACAATAACAGGGGATTATTATGCATCTTTATTGGACCAGCTAAAAAACAAAATTGAAGAAAAACGGCCTCATTTAAACATGAAAAAAATCCTCTTTCATCAGGACAATGCCCGTGTTCACACATGTTTACGATCAATGGCTAAAATTGAAGAATTGAAGTTCGAATTGGTCGACCACCCACCGTATTCGCCAGATTTAGCCCCCAGTGACTTTTTCCTTTTCCCAAACTTAAAAAAATGGCTAAGTGGACAACGTTTTTTTTCAAATGAAGAAGTCATCTATCGGACAAATGCTTATTTTGAGGACCTTCCGAAAACTTATTTTTCTGACGGTTTAAAAAAAATTGAGAAACGTCTTACCAAGTGTATTGAGCTCCAAGAAGATTATGTTGAGAAATAAAAAAAAAATACAAAAATAAAAACTGTTTTAATGCTTTTTTCTAAGGAATTATTGACCCACCCTCGTAGCTGACTTTTCAAAAGTATCTACCACTGGCGTGCGATGACTTGTAGTAGATGGTTGTAGGGATGCTGTGTGAAAAAGACATTACTTACTATTTGTTATATACTATCAACTTAAAACTTTTGTAACTAATTGGGGCAGGCGATGAAGTAGTTTGGTGGATTTATAGCGGAATGGTCACTTTGCGATATTCTAAACATATTTTCAGAATATGCATTCATAATGCAGAATGTCAATAATATTGCCACAAATGCCAATATCATACTACTATCGTGAAGATCTCTACATTTAGATTGTTCAGCAGATTTTTTTGTTAATTCTTCTTCTTTCTTCTTTCACCCTGTCACGACCCAGCGTTGGGGCATAGGGTAAGCACAAGTTCGCGCCACTTTCCTCGATCCATCGCCAACTCTTGCGCGCCCCCCCCCATTCCAGACCTGCAGCACGTAGATCGCTTTTCTAGCCTCAAGGGTAGGAAATGTCGCACTCTTTGGCGGCATCCGGAACACAAGTCCTAGCCACGAAAAACGTATTTTCGTGATTACGTCAATCACCGAAGGCTGCTGGATTTTCTCACGAACTCAGGTGTTTGTAGCGTGGTCGTACCAATATACCCCTAAGCTTCGGCGAAGACATCGATTCTCAGAGCTCAAAAATCGAGACCTTTGAAGCTTAGTAAGATGCGCGTGCGCGCGTTTAACAAACGGCATTTGGTCCTCACATAATACAGCTTTGACCTCCATGCGACTCCAAGTTGGCTGAATGCATTCCCGCCATACCCATGCGGATTCCTAGTTCACTAGAAATACTACCATCGTCGGCAACCGTGGCACCCAAGTATTTGAACCTGGACACCAACTCGACGGGCAAACCGGAAACCGCAGAGGAGTGTCGGCGTCACGCCTGCACTGTTTATTACTTTTTTATTACAATTACAATTTTTGCCCGTACGTGCTCCTTTCTCACATGGGTTCTCTAAACTTAAAGGCATGTAAAGTCAGTCAACATAATATATCTTAGTACATGGCGACCTCAGTTTGGGTAACTGATCCTGAGACAGTCCCATTCATAAACAAAGAATGCATCACACCAAACATAGGGTTCCACGATACTCTTGCTTTGTGTGGTTGTGGGGCGGGTGTGGTTTAGTGGACCATTAACTTCAATGTCAATAATAACAATGTAGAAATTATAAAACCATTCGTAGTAGTATAGTTTAGTCAAAATTACTATTGTATAGTAATTTATCAAATATTTCTGGGGGTGCTCTGCATCCACAGCATTTTATGAACCGCACACCACTGGTACCCTCCTAACCAGAACGCAATATTATTTGAAAACGACTTGTATATAAATTAGTCGCGCGCCTGAATTTTAATTATCTTTCATTATTATTATCGTAAGAGATTTTGGAAAATACACCAACGGCTCATTTAAGCGACATTTTATTGTTATTTTTACATCTTCACTTCGAAATGTGCGCTACCGATTCATCTACCGTTTGAATTGACCACATTTCAGAAATTTTCAATGATTTTACAGGTACGTGCAGTGACGTCCCTAGATAAAATGCCGCCCCTAGGCAACGCCAAAAAGCCGCCTCATTTTTTATACAGTATTTTTATTATCCTTTCATGAGTCCAATAGCTAAGAAATGTGATGTATGGATACATTACTAATAAAATATCAGACTATTTTTTCTCAAATCTGCATGTGTCGTTTCTGGTCACCAAGTACGTTGAAGGGCAATGGAAGTAAACTAGATATCGCGAACCCTATAAAACCAGTGAGCTGATTTTTTAAATGGAAATATATTTTCGTTATTACTCAGCTTAGGTAGCTATTTCTATATATTCGAAATAATTCTCCTCGATTTGCCGCCCTTCAAGTAACTGCCGCCCCCAAGCGACGCTCAATCTGCCTACCCCCACGGGACGTCACTGGGTACGTGACGTTTATAACTGATATTTTCTCATACAGCGTATACAATTCGCCATACTTCTTTTAACATACAGCAGAATGACGTCTTCGTCGCTTAAGACCTTCTAATCCTTTATTTGACAAACGGATTCAATAATTTTTATTCAAATATCGTAATGTAGGCATTGGCGCACTTTTTTCCGGTGAAAAAACCATAATCCTGGTACAATTTACTACGTATAATATCTTTTGACAGCGGGGTACGCCACTGACGGCCATTTCATAGATAACGTGATATTCCAAATTTGATTTTTTTAAAATACTTTGTGGCTGTTCACTCAATCTTTTTTTATTGAATAATTACCTAGGCTACTAATTTCCATACTAAAAAAGTTGCCATTGCAAACAATGAAAGAAATTAATACGAATTGTTATAGTTATCAAAATGTGTGATATTGTATAATATCTACCTATTTTTTTCGTCCCTATCATCATCAATCTTGACCTATACACTGCTGGATGAAGGCCTCCTCAGCCTTATTCTACTCCTTACTTACACATGAATTGTTATATTTATCAAAATCAGTGATATAATATTATTATCTACCTATCTATATATAATGCCATTATTATCACGAGCCTCAATAAATCCACTGCTGGATGAAGGCCTCTCTACGTTGATTGTATTCTTGACAGTATTGAATTTCTAATGTTATTTATCTACATATTCATATCGTCATCATAATCATCATCATCATCATCAACTAGGATCAATCCACTACTGGATGAAGGGTTCCGCAACCTGATTCTACTACTATCGGTTTAACGAATTTGTGATATTATACCTATTTCTATCATTCTTATATCATCGACCTGAACCAATCCACTGCTGGATAATGGCCTCCCTAGCCCGGTTCTACTCCTTTCTGTCATATGAATTGCTGTATTTATCAAAATCGGTGATATTATATTTAAAAACATATTCGTATCGTCATCATCATCATCAACCAGGATCCATCCACTGCTTAATAAAGACCTCCTTAGCCTGATTCTACCCCTTTTGTCATATGAATGTATGTATTTATCAAAATCTGTGATATTATATGTATCTACACATTCATATCGTCATCATCATCATCATCATTATCATATACCTGAACCAATCCACTGCTTAATAAAGACCCCCTTAGCCTAATTCTCCTCCTTTCTGTCATATGAATTTCTGTATTTATCAAAATCGGTGATATTATATTTATCTACATATTCATATCGTCATCATCATCATCATCATCGACCTGAACCAATCCACTGCTTAATAAAGACCTCCCAAGCCAAATTCTACTCCTTTCTGTCATATGAATTTCTGTATTTATCAAAATCAGTGATATTATATTTATTTAAATATTCATATCGTCATCATCATCATCAACCAGGATCCATCCACTGCTTAACAAAGACCTCCCTAGCTTGATTCTTCTCCTTTTGTCATATGAATGTATGTATTTATCAAAATCTGTTATATTATATGTATCTACACATTCATATCGTCATCATCATCATCATCATTATCATATACCTGAACCAATCCACTGCTTAATAAAGACCCCCTTAGCCTAATTCTCCTCCTTTCTGTCATATGAATTTCTGTATTTATCAAAATCGGTGATATTATATTTATCTACATATTCATATCGTCATCATCATCATCATCATCGACCTGAACCAATCCACTGCTTAATAAAGACCTCCCTAGCCAGATTCTACTCTTTTCTGTCATATGAATTTCTGTATTTATCAAAATCGGTGATATAATATTTATTTACATATTTATATCGTCATCATCATCATCATTGACCTGAACCAATCCACTACTTAAAGACCTCCTTAGCCTGATTCTACTCCTATCTGTCATATGCATTGCTGTATTTATCAAAATCGGTGATATTATATTTATCTACATATTCATATGGTCATTATCATTATCATCATCATTCACCTGAACCAATCCACTGCTTAATAAAGACCTCCCTAGCCAGATTCTACTCCTTTCTGTCATATGAATTGCTGTATTTATCAAAATCGGTGATATTATATTTATCTACATATTCATATCGTCATCATCATCATCATCGACCTAAACTAATCCACTGCTTAATAAAGACCTCCCTAGCTTGATTCTACTTCTTTCTGTCATATGAATTGCTGTATTTATCAAAATCGGTGATATTATATTTATTTACATTTTCATATCGTCATTATCATCATTATCATCGACCTGAAACAATCCACTGCTTAATAAAGACCTCGCTAGCCTGATTCTACTCTTTTCTGTCATATGAATTTCTGTATTTATCAAAATCGGTGATATTATATTTATTTACATATTCATATCGTCATCATCATCATCATCGACCTAAACCAATCCACTACTTAAAGACCTCCTTAGCCTGATTCTACTCCTTTCTGTGATATGAATTTCTGTATTTATCAAAATCGGTGATATTACATTTATCTACATATTCATATCATCATCATCATCAACCAGGATCAATTCACTGCTGGATGAAGAGTTCCGCAACCTGATTCTATTACTATATTATACCTATTTCTATCGTCCTTATCATCATTGACCTGAACCCATCTATTGCTGGATAAAGGCCTCCCATGCTTGATTCTACTGCTTTCTGTCATTTGAATTGCTTTATAATGTTTGAGGCTTTCACGGTTGTTTTTTATCGTAGTATATTCTTGGGTTTTCACCGTGTCTCCTTCTTCCTTCTTTACTCGACGTTTCGGGCTCGTTGCAGAGGCCATTATCAAGAGATATGTTTTATGATGAAATGTGGTGTAGGTATGTGTATGTAAACGTTGCTCTAAGAATGTCAAAAGGAATCCGATTATCTAAGAGCAAACGTTGCTCAGAGTAATCTGTCAATCATTACGACCGGAGATACTGGCTCGAATATTAGATTTTGCTGATAGTGCCGGAAGCCATGACGTTTTTAATCGTAATCCATCATCCCTATTAATGTTTTCAGGGTTTCTGTGGATTTCAATGGCCTCCTTTACCAAACGTGCGAAATATCCTTTATTACGACCCAATATCTTGGTCTCGAAGTCAAATTTGTGCCCTGTATCCATCGAGTGCTCGGCAATTGCCGACATCGTGTAATGTTTAAGACGGTATGCTCTCTCGTGTTCACTCACACGCTTCTGTACCGTTCTAGAAGTCTGGCCTATATACTTTTTTGGGCATCCACGACAGCTTATCTGGTATACACCTGCCGAGTACAAAGGCTGTGAGTCCTTTACTGGTCTTAGCATATTTCGCATTAGCATATATTCGCATATATTCGCATAGCATTAGTTCGATCTTCCGATATTCCTAGTGAGGAATACTGGAAAGTATTTACTAAAGCGCCGAAGACTCCTGGGATATATGGGTTACCCAAGATTCACAAGCCTGACTGCCCACTTCGACCGATAGTTAGCGCAATCGACTCTCCCACGCATAGACTTTCTAAATATCTGGCGTCCCTTTTGCAACCACATACCAACGCCACCGCATCATGGGTTAAGGATTCAACACATTTTGTCAAATTATTGGCTGATATGACTATAAAGCCTACTGACCTCTTAGTAAGCTTTGATGTAGAGTCACTATTCACAAATGTCCCCCTAGATGATACCCTAAAATTAATAGGTGAAGTTTTCTCCGCAGAAATGACTGGACTTTTCAAGCACTGTTTGACGTCAAGCTACTTTAGCTTTCAGGGCAAAGTGTTTGAACAAACCGAAGGAGTCGCTATGGGGTCCCCTCTATCTCCCGTGGTTGCGAATTTTTTCATGGAAAATTTTGAACAGACAGCTCTTGACACGTGTAGATTAAAACCTTCGTGCTGGTTACGGTATGTCGATGATACCTTCTTAATATGGCCTCATGGTATAGAAGCTCTAAATGAGTTTTTGGCCCATTTAAACAATCTACATTCGATGATTAAATTCACGATGGAGATTGAACAAAACGGAGCTCTACCATTTCTTGACGTGGAAGTTATCAGAAAATTGGATGGTTCTCTAGGACACAGAGTCTATCGGAAACCAACTCATACCAATCGTTATTTACATGCTTCTTCTCACCACCACCCTGCTCAAAAAATGGGTCTGATTTCGACTTTGATGACAAGAGCTCGGCGTATCTGCGAATCTTCGTATTTAAAATCCGAGATATCTCAAGTATCAAAGGCTCTTCAAGCAAACGGATATTCTCACAATATGATCCAAAAAGCCACCAGAAGCAAAATCAACCTTAACCCGATCAGTCAGGAGGAAAAGATACAGTTCAAAGGCCGGGCCTATCTACCTTACATCAAAAACACCACAGATACTATTTCCAGGATACTTCGGAAACATAATATTGAAACAATATTCTCAACATCGACAAAGGTCCGAAATATGCTAAGACCAGTAAAGGACTCACAGCCTTTGTACTCGGCAGGTGTATACCAGATAAGCTGTCGTGGATGCCCAAAAAAGTATATAAGCCAGACTTCTAGAACGGTACAGAAGCGTGTGAGTGAACACGAGAGAGCATACCGTCTTAAACATTACACGATGTCGGCAATTGCCGAGCACTCGATGGATACAGGGCACAAATTTGACTTCGAGACCAAGATATTGGGTCGTAATAAAGGATATTTCGCACGTTTGGTAAAGGAGGCCATTGAAATCCACAGAAACCCTGAAAACATTAATAGGGATGATGGATTACGATTAAAAACGTCATGGCTTCCGGCACTATCAGCAAAATCTAATATTCGAGCCAGTATCTCCGGTCGTAATGATTGACAGATTACTCTGAGCAACGTTTGCTCTTAGATAATCGGATTCCTTTTGACATTCTTAGAGCAACGTTTACATTCACATACCTACACCACATTTCATCATAAAACATATCTCTTGATAATGGCCTCTGCAACGAGCCCGAAACGTCGAGTAAAGAAGGAAGAAGGAGACACGGTGAAAACCCAAGAATATACTACGATAAAAAACAACCGTGAAAGCCTCAAACATTATATAACAAACCTTTATGGGGAGGAGGTTTACTTTTCAACACGCCGATTGGACACTCTTCGACAACGTAGGGAGCACCTTTTATGTACGTTGGCCTTTCTAAAACGTTGTCGAGTGGACCAAACAATACCATCATTTATTCACATCAAAACACATTTCTCATCAAAGAAAGCAGACAGGGTCTGCAGACAAGCGGAAGCTGCACTGCTGAGAGAAAGGATTCAATTCACTAGAACGGAATTAAACAACTTATCAGTGGAGTTATACAAACTTCACATGGACTTATCGCATCTACTGAAGATTGACGACTGGAATTTGATTGACCGGATATCCCACAACCAAGCAACCAGACGATATATTTTGGACACTGAAAGGCACAAGAAGAAATTGAGCAGTCTATCCGTTAAGAAAGGTGTTCCGCCTTCACTCAATTTGAATGTTGTTAAGAACTTGTCTTCAGCTGTCTTGGACGACGCAACAATAGCTGTACTCGGAAAAGGAATGAATTTTGCAATAACACCAAAACACATTCCTGTTGACGACATCATATGCGAAGTTGAATCTGCTATACACAAACTACCCGCTGCTGTTGCAGAAGAAATACGACAAGACGCCAGCCGTATCCTCAGGAAATCAAAACCGCCACAAAGTAACATAACGCCTGCGGAAAGTCGAGCATTACGCGATTTGCGAAAAAACGACAAACTGGTGGTTTTACCCGCTGATAAAGGAAACGCGACAGTCGTTATGGATGCGACGGACTATGTTGCCAAAATGGAAGAGTTACTGAAAGCCCCTGTGTATAAACATGTAAAGCGGAACCCCACCGACAAGATTGACAGAAAAACGAGGGAATTAGTTCGATCTTCCGATATTCCTAGTGAGGAATACTGGAAAGTATTTACTAAAGCGCCGAAGACTACTGGGATATATGGGTTACCCAAGATTCACAAGCCTGACTGCCCACTTCGACCGATAGTTAGCGCAATCGACTCTCCCACGCATAGACTTTCTAAATATCTGGCGTCCCTTTTGCAACCACATACCAACGCCACCGCATCATGGGTTAAGGATTCAACACATTTTGTCAAATTATTGGCTGATATGACTATAAAGCCTACTGACCTCTTAGTAAGCTTTGATGTAGAGTCACTATTCACAAATGTCCCCCTAGATGATACCCTAAAATTAATAGGTGAAGTTTTCTCCGCAGAAATGACTGGACTTTTCAAGCACTGTTTGACGTCAAGCTACTTTAGCTTTCAGGGCAAAGTGTTTGAACAAACCGAAGGAGTCGCTATGGGGTCCCCTCTATCTCCCGTGGTTGCGAATTTTTTCATGGAAAATTTTGAACAGACAGCTCTTGACACGTGTAGATTAAAACCTTCGTGCTGGTTACGGTATGTCGATGATACCTTCTTAATATGGCCTCATGGTATAGAAGCTCTAAATGAGTTTTTGGCCCATTTAAACAATCTACATTCGATGATTAAATTCACGATGGAGATTGAACAAAAACGGAGCTCTACCATTTCTTGACGTGGAAGTTATCAGAAAATGGATGGTTCTCTAGGACACAGAGTCTATCGGAAACCAACTCATACCAATCGTTATTTACATGCTTCTTCTCACCACCACCCTGCTCAAAAAATGGGTCTGATTTCGACTTTGATGACAAGAGCTCGGCGTATCTGCGAATCTTCGTATTTAAAATCCGAGATATCTCAAGTATCAAAGGCTCTTCAAGCAAACGGATATTCTCACAATATGATCCAAAAAGCCACCAGAAGCAAAATCAACCTTAACCCGATCAGTCAGGAGGAAAAGATACAGTTCAAAGGCCGGGCCTATCTACCTTACATCAAAAACACCACAGATACTATTTCCAGGATACTTCGGAAACATAATATTGAAACAATATTCTCAACATCGACAAAGGTCCGAAATATGCTAAGACCAGTAAAGGACTCACAGCCTTTGTACTCGGCAGGTGTATACCAGATAAGCTGTCGTGGATGCCCAAAAAAGTATATAGGCCAGACTTCTAGAACGGTACAGAAGCGTGTGAGTGAACACGAGAGAGCATACCGTCTTAAACATTACACGATGTCGGCAATTGCCGAGCACTCGATGGATACAGGGCACAAATTTGACTTCGAGACCAAGATATTGGGTCGTAATAAAGGATATTTCGCACGTTTGGTAAAGGAGGCCATTGAAATCCACAGAAACCCTGAAAACATTAATAGGGATGATGGATTACGATTAAAAACGTCATGGCTTCCGGCACTATCAGCAAAATCTAATATTCGAGCCAGTATCTCCGGTCGTAATGATTGACAGATTACTCTGAGCAACGTTTGCTCTTAGATAATCGGATTCCTTTTGACATTCTTAGAGCAACGTTTACATTCACATACCTACACCACATTTCATCATAAAACATATCTCTTGATAATGGCCTCTGCAACGAGCCCGAAACGTCGAGTAAAGAAGGAAGAAGGAGACACGGTGAAAACCCAAGAATATACTACGATATTTGAATTGCTGTATTTATCAAAATCGGTGATATTATATTTAAAAACATATTCATATCGTCATCATCATCATCAACCAGGATCCATCCACTGCTTAATAAAGACCTCCCTAGCCTGATTCTACTCCTTTTGTCATATGAATGTATGTATTTATCAAAATCTGTGATATTATATGTATCTACACATTCATATCGTCATCATCATCATCATCATTATCATATACCTGAACCAATCCACTGCTTAATAAAGACCCCCTTAGCCTAATTCTCCTCCTTTCTGTCATATTAATTTCTGTATTTTTCAAAATCGGTGATATTATATTTATCTACATATTCATATCGTCATCATCATCATCATTGACCTGAACCAATCCACTACTTAAAGACCTCCTTAGCCTGATTCTACTCCTTTCTGTCATATGCATTGCTGTATTTATCAAAATCGGTGATATTATATTTATCTACATATTCATATGGTCATTATCATTATCATCATCATTGACCTGAACCAATCCACTGCTTAATAAAGACCTCCCTAGCCAGATTCTACTTCTTTCTGTCATATGAATTGCTGTATTTATCAAAATCGGTTATATCATATTTATCTACATATTCATATCGTCATCATCATCATAATCGACCTAAACCAATCCACTGCTTAATAAAGACCTCCCTAGCTTGATTCTACTCCTTTCTGTCATATGAATTGCTGTATTTATCAAAATCGGTGATATTATATTTATTTACATATTCATATCGTCATTATCATCATTATCATCATCATCATCATCGACCTGAAACAATCCACTGCTTAATAAAGACCTCGCTAGCCTGATTCTACTCTTTTCTGTCATATGAATTTCTGTATTTATCAAAATCGGTGATATTATATTTATTTAAATATTCATATCGTCATCATCATCATCATCGACCTAAACCAATCCACTACTTAAAGACCTCCTTAGCCTGATTCTACTCCTTTCTGTGATATGAATTTCTGTATTTATCAAAATCGGTGATATTACATTTATCTACATATTCATATCGTCATCATCATCAACCAGGATCAATTCACTGCTGGATGAAGAGTTCCGCAACCTGATTCTACTACTATACTATACCTATTTCTATCGTCCTTATCATCATTGACCTGAACCCATCTATTGCTGGATAAAGGCCTCCCATGCCTGATTCTACTCCTTTCTGTCATATGAATTGCTGTATTTATCAAAATCGGTGATAATATATTATATCTATTTATATTTCCATTATCATTATGAACCTGAATCAATCCACCGGTGGATGAAGGCCTCTCTAAGTTGTTTGAATTTCTGTCGGTCATATGAATTACTATATTTATCAAAATTGCTGATGTTATATTTTCCCATTCATAATATCGTCATTATCATCATCAACCAAGATTAATCCACTGCTGGATGAAGGTTATCCCAACCTAATTCTACTCTTATTGGTCATATAAACTGCAATATTTTTTTAAATTTGTGATTTTATATACCTACCCATTTATATCGTCATTATCGTCATCAACCTGTATCAATCCACTGCTGGATGAAGGCCTTTTTAAGCTGATTCCACATCTTTAGGTCTTATAAATTCCTATTCTTATCAGATATAATATGTATTGCTTCATTATTTATCAACATTTGTCTCGATATGAATGTCCCGCACCGGGAAACTATATTGTTTAAGGTTAACTTTTAAAACAAAATGTGATTTTTAAAATATTATTCTGTGGCTCCAAGCATTTATTTTTTATAGACAATGAAACAAAATAATGTTTAAATTTATTTTTTATGCTGCTAACCTTTTTCTATTATGTAAATGGGACCCGAAAGAGATTAATATTCGCGTTATATTGGATCGCTATTTATGATAATCACGATTGAGATGTATAACTATTTATCATATTTAAATGCACATACCTACACATATATTGTATTAAAATTAAAATGACAGTGGTAGCAATCGGCGATTGCCAGCTGTTTTGCTAGGCTTGGCAGCCTGAAATGGTGTCAGATGATATTGAGAAGGCCAGACTCCAGAATAGACTACGCACATGACTCCAAATTTGTATTTGCAGTGACGACATGCATATCGTAAAACTGACAAATCAGATAAATTTTCAATTGTCTGACGTGAATGAAAATCCATCCCGAAGGGAAAACTATGGCGCCGTCTATACACACTTTACAATTATTATATTAAAATCCAACACCAAGTCACTATGATGAAAAGCTCTCTGCAAGACCTAGCGAGACAGACTGGCGAGAGCCAGCTGGCTCAGCTAGTTATATATTATTATGATGGAACGTGACCGTCGAATTGAAATATTACGAGTACGCAGGTAATAATGTTGTTTGAAAGTCTCAAGTGGAATAAGAATAGATGATTTCTTCAACACGTGATAAAAAAAACGTGATACACGTGAAGGAAAATTCAAATCACGCAGTGGGTCGTCTGTTACCAGTATGTAACACATGCCAAGATCACACGTCGGGGGGCTTGGTCAAACAGACAATAAAGTTCATGAAGGCGTAAGTATTGGACATTCGCATGTGCGGACACATACCAACTGTGACCCAGTAATCGTAGCGACTGTGTTTAATGGCCAAAGGCGTACTAAGCCGACTAAAACTTGTTGTTGTACACGTAATTTATTATAGGCGAATAATTCGTGTTAAAACTGATGCTCCATTTTTGCTTATCTTATAAATTAACTTCAACTATCTTCTATAATATAATATGTTTAAATAATTATCAACTGCTATTTTGCATATTCCACATATACCCAGTGACTTGAAAATCGGTACCTACACAGATGGTAACACGGTGACTATATTCTATTTAAATATGGGAGCCGTCCGTTACTCTAAAAATGGAATCCCATAAGTGCAACGTGCTTCCTAAAACTCAACATTTTTGTTAATTGTACCTATAAGGTAGTTATTTGATATATTCAAAATTAATTAAACGTTCCACAACTTCATACCTATAGGTAAGTAGATATCGATGCAATACGCAAAATAGAGCCCTTATATTTGACGATGCCGTTTGTACAATGGGGTTAGGTACCTACATAATATTATTAATTTTTTTCAAATTATTCTGTGATCACTTAATGGTTCATCATCATCAGCCTGAATCTATCCACTGCCAGATGAAGGCCTCTCCAAGCTCATTCCACTTCTCTCAGTTCTGTGCGTTGCGTTTCCACGTACCTCCGCAGAACTTAACCATTACATCGATTTAGCGGCCTCTAGGCCTACCTTGCGGACGTTTTGTACCTCTTGGGTATGAATGACTAGATTTGTCCAGTGATTGTCCCTTATTCGAGCTATGTGTCCAGCTCATTTCCATTTGAGGTTTTTAGCGAACTATATTTAATCTTCATGGTTACTTATTCTTAATCGACATTTTCCTATTTTATGACGTTTTGGTGCCTTCATAAGGCTTAGTGTTCTGAATTTTATGTGTGTGAGAACAGAAATTCGTCTTCTACATTCTTTGATTTTTCTTACATTTACTATCACACGGTGCATGGAGTGAAATCTCAGCACGTGTCCAACATAATATACCGTCTTCCGTTGTTTTACGATGTTATTTATTTTACAAAGTTCCGAAAAATCTGTTATTTATTTTGGTAAATCTGAATTGTTAGAGAAAACGTAAATAAAGGCTTTGAAATGACATTTTATTTCATATAGGTATCGCATAAAAACTTTAGTATTACGAATGTAAAGGAAAACATTTTGAAATGATATTTTGATGTGTATGGCTTTTTATACGAAACGAATAGTCACTTTACAATATAAATAACTATTTAAAAAAAATGCTTAATTAAAAATTATTAGTAAGTTACAACAAGAAATCTTGGAGTGATCCGTGACGTCGGTTAGTAATTAAAGTAATACGTACTTTGATTTAAAATACAAAAACCGATCGCAAATGTAGCTCAATTTAGAAAGCGCTTCAGTGAGTATTAAAAGCCATTAGTTAAAATTTGTCGTAATTAAGTATGACTCCTTTAACATTGTGATCAATGTGCGTGAGCGCGATACCCGAGAGATCTTACTTTTTTCAAAAAGATTTTTTCTATTGGTTACAATATATTTTCTCAGAAGTGTTTTCAAAATTATGTATGTGTTCTCAACAATCTATCTCAACTAAAAAGAAAACAATATAAAAAATTATTCCTTTATTATTATTGTCTTTATGAGGACTCACATAATGAAGAGGAGATAGTGTACATAATTCGAAATATGAATAATAAAGAACACAATTCGACGGGTGACGGCTATGCTCTGACCACCAAGTTACCTTAATCTTTAATGATGATATAGTATACCTATATTTTAAAGTATTCTACTTAATATTTAGCCACCGTTGAAAGAACACAATATATAAAAGTGAGAAACGCGCACATTATCAATAGCATCCGATATTTTTTGTGATGCGTAATTTTAATAAATAATTAAAATGAGCGTTTGGTGTTTCTCATTTTTTATCCATTTCTGGAAAGGTCGGTTGGTATGCCACTGCACTGTTATTATTGCGCATGACAACACTACTGAAAAAGCCTGGGGATGTAATTTTGCTATGCGGTTCAATGGACAATTTTATTATTTGAATACGTAAAAAACCATTAATTTTGTAACCTGTATACATTATTATTATATTTTTTTTACTCTTGATTTGAGTCCTCCCATATTAATTGCATTACCAGTATCTAAAAAAACCGATATCCCGGTATTCATCGATACCGAAATATCGATTTCAAGCATCCAAAATAACGGTATTTTCTCAAAAGAGCGTACTTCAGTGAAATGGCAAATAATTTTCAACAGTAGGTGCGACGAAATTTCTCACTAGTCGCCAATCAGAGACAGACAGTCGAGGTGTGCGCACGTCGATTTGTTTTGTCATGGCGTCGGATGAAAATATTCTTAAATCGTGTAAAGATTACTAAAACTCTACGTATGTATTTAAAAAGGAAAACATGTCAATGAATATACTATTATTATTAGTAATATAACATTAAATGGACGCATGTTGGATTTTTATGACAAATTATATTTCGTTCGGCACGCGTCATTTGCACAATCCGCGCATCGCCTAGCCACGATCTTTTAAGACCATGCCTCAACTGAACCTATAGCCTTAAAGCTTTCGACTTAGTTTCTCGGCGTAATGTTCTTTTATATTGTGCAGAAAAGTTGAAAAACAATCTGGGCGCCATGAAAGAATTTCCTTGTATATTTTTAATGAGTTTCGGTATTAAATATATTGTAATACCGACAAACCGGATTTGATATATTTATATATGTGTATAATAATAATTAATGTTAAATAAAGCTTTTGATAAGCGGGGATTATTGTTTTCAGATTTTGGGGGCCGTGGTTTGGGAAGTTTGAGGAGCACTGATTAGGTAATAAAATATTGTAAAGCAATTCAATTAAATTCCTAATTTCTCACAATGCATTAATACTATTTAAAAGATAAGTACATCATAACTAACAAGTACGTAATATCATAGACACGGAGGTACCTTCTACAAAACGAATATTTATAAATTAAAATGTAATAATATTATCATGTCCCTATACCATGGCCCCCATATCCTGAAGCGGGCCCCCAGGCCAGGATCTTTGGTCGCCTTCCCTACCTATCGCTCAGGTTAAGGGCAGTGCGACACTCAACAGTAGTGTTTTCCAAATCAGTGTATTTTTAGTGATTTATTTTTATTTTTTAATACATATACTTGAATTATGGAGTTTTCGACACACACACATCAACACAAAACAATCAGAAATTGCATCGTACAACCTCATATTTAAAAACATTAATAAACCTGAAGGAAAATTGCGCCGCTGGTGACTTTTTTTACTATAACAAAAAAAATATGATGTGTTAACCCATTTATCTGGTCGATCCGCCATGCCGGGCCCCCAGGCTAGAGCCCTGTCTGACCCCCCCACCCCATTGTGGGGGCCACGCCCTATACTTTAATAGATTACATCGATATTTTCGTATGCTCCTCAATATCGATATCCACTAATTAAAATAATCTAGGTAGGTACCGAATTCATTTTCAATTATTATGTTACGTCATAAGGATTTATATATATTTTCTTATTACACGAATACTGGGTATCTATTTATATGAATCGAAGTAAGAAATTTAATATAGTATCGAGGGATCTCAGCTACAATGGCGTAAGACCCATTTTGGGCATTTTAACGCATTATAAAAATAAACGTTTTGATATTTGGATGACAATTTGTATTCTGTAATTTTTCCACTATTAATTTTAAATTTTAACACAATATTGGTTTCATTATAAATCAATCGTGGAAAAAATACACAAGTAAATTTTATAACTTACTTATCAAAGTATTTGTCATTTATAATATCATATGTTTCCATCAAGTTTATTACTTACTGTCTAACAAGAACTTCTTGTCCACGTGCTAAAACTGTGAACTAACAATTCCCTCCAGCGCAGCTAATCACACGTCCGTTTTCAAATGAGGAACGCCCCAAATTTATCATTTCAATTTACGTAATTTGAAGTTTATTATAATAAAAATATATCTAAAACTATCAGGAGTGATATTATAATTATAATTACTAGTAAAATTTTAGTTTATAGCGAAGAAGAAAAGGCGTCGCATCTAAAAGAAGAGCCGATAAATTATTTAAATACGCTTCTAGCACCCGTTGCCGCCATGAAAGATACGTCACTAGAAGTCTTCTACATGCGGCTACAGCGACTTCCTGTTGTCGCACAATATAATGAACAAATACTATTTATTAATAAAATGAGTTACTTATTATTTATTTAAGTAAACTATAATATGTAGTAGGTACTAATTCCGTAATTATTAATAATCAGGACCCGTTTTGTCCACTTCAGTAAGAGATTATCAATAAATACAATATTATATTATACAATCAATATTACACCTAAATAGACTAATACATTTTAAAGGCAAAATTATTTTTTAAAAAATGGACAATAATTGAATAAAACTATAAAAAAATCTATAATAAGTAATAAATCATTTAAATTTACCTAGACTTTTATTATACAAACCGATTACTGAACTTACATAATATCGTCACCTCAATACTACAACTAAATAACTCTGATTTTGTCATTGTTGGAAAAATAAAATTTAAACTTTACTTGATAAATCTAGGTTATAATTATTATTTAAAATAAAAATGGAAAATTGTGCTTTTCTAATTCGGAACAATTAAATAACGTTCAATTGTATGAAAAAATATTGTGGATATATTATTTCATGTACATATTGAATGCATTTATTGTTTTAAAGTTATCAAATATTTTCAAACACAAAATTAATACAGTTCTCATTAACGTTTGACTAACCTAGTTTTATGATTTTGTAGAAAAGGAAATGTAGAATCATATGCAATAGCTATCCCAAAAACAGTGATAATCAAGTTATCTAATAATTGTAGTATTGGGGTGACGATATTAGAATTGGCGTTATGGGGTTTAATTAAAGAGTTAGATATTTTTTACAAATTTATTTTAAAAATACCAGTTCCACCGAAATCTTCTTTTCTGTGGGGTTTTGTGTATGTTTATGAAACCAATAAATCATTACATTTTACTCTACGTTTCAAACTGTCCCTTACGCCCTACTGGCTTAGCAATTTCGATATAAGTTACTTATATAAATGAATCTCATAATATAAATTAGAAAAAGAGTCATGTAATAAGCACGTTTGTGAATGAATGGTCGTGGAAAAATCATTTATTTATAACTCATTGATACATTATTTTACATTTAAAACAATTTTGGCGGAACAATAGATACACACGACAACACAAATATACAATTAATAATATATAATGACTTTAGTTTATCTGGATTGGTCAAATTTAAATATTTTTTTTAATACAATTGATAAAATAAATATAAACAATGACGACATAATGAAAAAATGTATTGTGTACATAAAGAATACAAGCGTAGACCCCTACGTAGAGAATCTACGCAGCGTAGTGATAATTTAATTTGTGTAATATTAATTTGTATAATATTAATTTGTATAATATTAATTTGTATAATATTAATTTGTATAATATTAATTTGTATAATATAGCATACTTTGACCATATTTCGAGTAGTGCCAACTTTTATCCAATATTTTATGAAAGGGGTAAGATTGGTAAAAAGGGCCCTGACTAAAGAAGAACGTCATGAATAATAAATCTCGATGACTGATTTGAGCTCAAAACTCATTCCTTGCTTGCGAGTAGCGGCAGGCAAGAAAAATATTGGCAAAATCATCGAAACGTTCAGTAAATATATTATAGCATATAAAAAGATCAAATATTGCATGGTTATTTTTTTTAAACTGTAAGTATATTATTCTCTAACTGATCTAGGGAAAAATACAATGAGTTAGTTATGCGAATGGTTAATAATAATCGTATCTGATTTTAAAACATTTGTCTTTTGATAGCATTTCGACTATTTTTCTGATAGCTAAACAGATTTATATATACATATATTTTTTTTAAATTTGTTGACTGTATTTCTCTCTGTTTGTTCCGTCATAACTGAAAACGACCAGACCAATACTGACAAAACTTTCACATAATAATTATAGAACATCTTATTGATGATACCCAAAGTTGTGATATACTTCTCAACTATTAACAATTCATCACGAATTCGTAAAGTGATCAGATAACTGCGGTGGAATGGTGAAGTGAGGTGAAGGTGGAGCAGCGCGCTCTCCGACATCCAAGCATTGTCATTCTTGTGACTCACTCAAGCTGTCAGTCGAGTATGATACTGAAATACTTGTCTAAGGGCACTAGTTACGGACTAGGTAATCATAAAATTAGATCGGCCGAGTAACACTTCATCACGATTATTATATTATTATATATGGAAAATGGTTGCGCGACTTTATATCGTGCGATAATATTCGCTTCAGTGAAATGGGAGTAAAAGGGCGCGCACCTAGACTTAACCGTTGTCAATCTCGTTGATTTGAATAAATAAAATCGAATCAGTCTATTTATTTTTCTGTATGTATCACTGCTTACTTTTTATATATTACGGGAATGAAGTCAACAGCTGTCGCTGGTTTATTATAAAAAAATAATATTAATACAAGTAAATAATATTATCTTATACTCAATCTAGTTGTTCCAGGGACACACACTTCGTTTAAAACAGTGCTCGAATTGGAAAATTTCACGAACAGGAGCGCACGATAATTTTACGAAAAGATTAACATACGAGGGTGGGTCAATAAGTCCTTAGAAAAGCCGACAGGTGGCGCGACTAGTACTGCAAGCGGTTTGTTTTCATGCAGCGGCACTACCGATTCAGTATGCTGCGTAGTTTCAATCAGATTGGTCGGGTTGTTGTGTGTTTCTCGTACATTTAAAAAAAAAATTTGCTTGTGGAAAATGGAAAAATGGAAAATGGAGAAAATTGAGTTTAGAACTGTTATTAAACATTTTAATATAAAAGGGTTAACAGCAAAGAAAATAAAAAATGAGTTGGATTTAGTTCACGGCATATCTGCTCCTTCACTTGCAACTATTTATAACTGGTTAAATGAATTTAAACGTGGTCGTACATCAACAAAGGATGAACCACGCTCAGGACGTCCTGTAGAGGTGACTACACCAGAAATGATCAATAAAATCCACGATATGGTGTTAAGTGACCGAAGATTAAAGTTGAGTGAGATAATTGAGGTTACAGGGATCTCAAAAGGTAGCGTCATTTCTATTTTACATGACAAATTGTGCATGAAAAATATTTCTGCAAGATGGGTGCCGCGTTTGCTCACAGTCGACAATAAACGCAGTAGGGTGGTGGCCTCTAAAGCCCTGTTGTCGCTCATGCAACGCAATCCGGATGAATTTTTTCGTCGCTTTGTGACTGTAGATGAAACATGGATACACCACCATACTCCCGAGACGAAAGAACAGTCAAAGCAGTGGATTGCGAAGGCAAACCATGTCCAAAGAAGGCGAACACCGTAAAATCAGCTGGTAAGGTTATGGCTACTGTATTTTGGGATGCACGTGAAATTATTTTCGTTGACTATTTGGAAAAAGGAAAAACAATAACAGGGGATTATTATGCATCTTTATTGGACCAGCTAAAAAACAAAATTGAAGAAAAACGGCCTCATTTAAACATGAAAAAAATCCTCTTTCATCAGGACAATGCCCGTGTTCACACATGTTTACGATCAATGGCTAAAATTGAAGAATTGAAGTTCGAATTGGTCGACCACCCACCGTGACTTTTTCCTTTCCTTTTCCCAAACTTAAAAAAATGGCTAAGTGGACAACGTTTTTTTTCAAATGAAGAAGTCATCGATCGGACAAATGCTTATTTTGAGGACTTTCCGAAAACTTATTTTTCTGACGGTTTAAAAAAAATTGAGAAACGTCTAACCAAGTGTATTGAGCTCCAAGAAAATTATGTTGAGAAATAAAAAAAAAATACAAAAATAAAACCTGTTTTAATGCTTTTTTCTAAGGAATTATTGACCCACCCTCGTACTTACCTATTTATCGATTTTTATGATATAGCATATCAAGTTCAGATGGTAAAATTAATGTTTACACGTGACACAGTGGTATTCTTAAGGATTGTATGAACCAGAACGGCGCTTTGGTCCATTTCGAGCCCTGGCTTAGAAACTAAAATGGCAATTTTCTTTTTACTTGTAAAACAATAAAATGTCAAAAACACATTTAAAATAGGCGTTTATTTATACCGACAGCAATAATAATGAACACAATAATATTATACAGTTATAAAGATTTCTAGCAGATACCATCATTTGTGTCAGAATGTGAAAGATTAGGATTATTAAAGATCTGAAAATAGATTCCGATTGATAACAACGTTCTATTTCTGAACATTCCTTCTTCACCCGAAACCTTCGCGTAACAGCATTTTTACATAATTTCCGTCAGAAATCAAAATTTTCGATCACGACATAAATAACGCGCGTATTTTCAAATTACCATAAAATTGAGGCATACCTGTTATGAAACTTTATCGTGGGAATGTTTTTATAATTTGATTTTTCAGGAAATTTCGTTTTAAATTCAGAGAATTACTACAGGTCTGATTACGGCTAGCTAAGGGTATATTTTCCTTGTTGTGTAATTATTTTAGATAATAGGAGGGTTTAACAATAGTATTTCGCTTATCTTCAACCATTACGCAAACAATAATTTTGTAAACGAACCATTTATCCAGATAGTTCCCCAACATCTTACGTAAATGTATTATATTATAACATAGTTTTCTGTTATTCGTTTTACTCCTAAGTAGTAAAGTTTTTTTATAATATGAACTGTGGTTATAATGTAACGAATGTAGTTTATTAAAATCATATAAAGTAAACACAAACGTTCTAATTTACTGAAAGTGCTAATTTTTAAAATGATATTATTATTATTATCAATAAGAAAATATTTAAATATAAGTTTTTAAAATACCTGTTTAAATGTGCAAAATAGTCTATTCAATATTGAGTCCAGGGCCGCGCCAAGGGTGGCTGCCTCCCCTACACTACATATATTATTATTATAATGTATTATTATCATTAATCTACAAGCATCACACGTTGCATACATTAATAAAATGATCATTGTAAAATATATCAAAGACATCTGACAATAACTGGCGAACTCACTCTTATTGAAATGTAGATAGCGTTTATTTTCACGACATACCATATTATTTTTACAGTTAACTTTATACGACGTTCTGTTATGTCCTAGTGATGAGTACCTTGAGGAGGTGATCTGGCTGGCAGGTAACCTATATGGTTTGATGGTATTAACCTTCCTTAAGTTCTTACCAGAATCGGGTCACTCTGTGAAACTCCTTGATGTAATTCTTCACAGTTTTCTTGTACATTTATAGACTGTACGTCATGAAGGTAATTTGTCAGGAGTTTTACGTTCTAGGATGCTTGAGCGGTGGACGTGTATAATTGATTGTGAACATGGGGAAATACTAGGGTTTGACGTAAAGTAAAACATTACTATTTATTTCAGTAATAATTTTAGTACAAAGTGTTTGACATACAGAGGTTACGTACTGTACAATGGTTGGAAACAAAAGACAAACAGGGATGGATTTCCTGAGATTATATACGATTCACTTTAATGGGTTTTTTGACTTGAACAAACTCCATTTCATCTGCAGGTGTTCATTATAACTTCTACTTACATCAACGAGAGATGACAGTGATAACTGATTTATGAGTCTTTGGCTTGGTCCAAGGGTTAAAAGAGGGTGCGAATGCAGTTAGCTAACCCAAAAGGTACACACGTGTGCAATCAATGTAGATAACAGATTGCTTTACCCCTAGTGTGAGTATTAAACATAAGCTTGTAAATAATATTGATAATTACCAGTTAAGTGCATTTTCTGGTTCATTTCAATGTTTACAAGAGGGTGGAAGCAATATAATAACAATGCACGTGTTTAAATCAACATAGTTAAAATATTACTTTGGTTGAGGTCAAAGTTTGAAAGATGGTGCGAATGCAGGTGTCTACACAAAAAGGTAGATAACAGATTGCATGAGCTCGTAAATAATATTAATAACAAACACTAAAGTGCATTTCTTTGCTCATGTCAATGTTTTAAAAGAGAGTAAGAATATGCACGTGTTCAAATCAGTATGGATAAGAGATTGTCTTACTTTGACTTTAAAGTGCTACTTGTATAACAAATACATATATCATCTTATTTATTACTGCAGGTGTGCATTGGTTTAAAACGTTATCTTAGTTAATTTACTGCTTTTAGGTGGTGAACTGAATGTTGTGAGACTCTTTTGAACATTTCTTAAGTTGACACAGTCAAGTAGGTACATACATGTTTATATTATAATATATTGTTTATTTTAAAAGCTTAAAGTTTGTATGATGCTATAATCAAATAGTATTGTAAATTAAATATATGTGATGCCTTATTAGTGTACACAACAGTTCGCAGAAGAGTAGAAAAATAATGGCATAATAATGTGAATGCATATTTGGAATAAATCCCCGTAATGATTTGTCGGTAAAGTTCATTTTTCAATAACATTGAATGAAATTTGTAGCAGACGTTTAGAATGGACAATATTATATTTTTCACATGGTTTATCCAGTTATAATATAATTATCAGTTAAAGTCTACGTGTGTGTCAAATTTCAACACTCTACTTTGTTAATAGAAGTTTGATTAATTTCGGGACTTCTTTTGCTGACCTATATGTTTGAAATGTAGGAAATACATAGTTAAAATAAAATAAACTTTTTAAAATGAGATTATGATTTTAGAAACAAATACATCTTCAATAATTAAGTTAAAAGCTATTACGTTGTAACAATTTCAAATTGCGTATATTACCCACTAACAGGTTGACATAATAACTTTTATTCGTGCTCCAAAAAATATTAATCTGACGCACGCGATGGTAAGAGTTTTATTGATTGACCTTTGATTCACTAAACGTTTAGCTGAATCTCGACCATTACTTTATTTATTTTGGAATGCTTAGTAAAAATAAACCCGGCATTGGAGTTGAACTCTGGACTTTACCCACAATACTTGCAATTAAAAAATGTGTTTGCCGAGAGTAATCTGAGCTTTCGCGCTGGATGTTGGCGGAAAGGAGAATTTCTATGACACACTTTTTTGAAAGAAACCACGAACGGTCTCATTAAAATCACAAAAACATCAATTAGTTATATAATATGAAACCTTGGCATATTACTCATGGAATAATAATAAAAAATTAACCTACATTCCGACATTAACGAAATGTATCTTTGCGAACTTTTATTTATTTTCTGAATCAATTTTGTCAAAAATGTATACAGTGTTGATATTTAATATAACCTTACATTACAATAATAAAGGCTCTAAAAGTATCTTTACAATTATGTTTATATAAGTAAAAGCTTGCTGTGACAAACTAATATATCTATAAAGAACCACCATTTTAATAATCACTTTATTACTATTGTAGTCGTTTTAATATAGAAATATAAATCTAATACTAATAAATGACTATAAGACAACAATAACTAGTAAAATAAACTGTATGTGTACTATCTTTCTCTCTTACTATCAAACTGTGTAACTATTATGTATGTACGCAATTAGGTATTTCTTTTAAGATTTACCTTAGATTACTAATTATCTTGCTGAACTAAAAGTAAACTGTACAAGACGCTTGCAAAGCCTGCGATTCACTACGCTTCTAAAACCTAGATAACTCTAAATTAATGAAACCTGATTAGCTTTTAAAGAAAAAATCCTTTGGCATGTCTGGAAATTGAATAAAATACGAAGATTGCAGCTCAGTTCAATCAATTAAGATTTGTATACTTCGCAGGCTAGATAATGTACACCGTATGCACTACAGTGAATTGGAAAATAGAGGAATGCCGATAAATCTAATAGGAAATAAAAGAAGAATCAGATGAAATATCGCTGGCTAGATGAAGCTACCAATGACTGCCGTATATTTGGGGTAATACACTAATCACAATCATGGGCGAATTTGCTAGTACATACTCTGGTACGATCAGAAGTAGGACCCCGCGGTGACAAAGGGTGTATTAATACTAACCAAAAATAGCGAAAATCATTAGTAACTCAAAACATTACCCTTTTGTTGATATTGATGTCATTGTCAGGCATTTATTTATCTAGGGTCCCTTTTTACACTAATACACTAATAACATAAAGCGATGAAATAAATCGCCAGATCAACCTCGCCAGTAGGTGGTATTTTGGTCTCCAAAGGTTTCTGAAGCTAGAGGCACTCCAAAGGATAACCAACACTACCTTATATAAAACTCTCCTGCCCCCAGTATTGACGTACGAGCATTCGGTAAATAGGATGAGATAAATATGGATATCTTCGAAAGGAGAGTTTTGAGAAGATCTTTGGGGCTCTTCAATAAGATGGCATTTGGAAGTCAAGGTATAATGAGGAGCTGTACACATTTTATAGGAGCGAAAATATCACGTGGAATATGAAAATGCAGAGACTGCGCTGGATCGGCCACGTGCATAGAATGCCGTAGGACAGGGGTCGGCAAACTGCGGCTCGCGAGCCACATGCGGCTCTTTAAGCATTGGAGTGTGGCTCTTTGCCAAATTCCCAATTCACAATTTTTACAAAAACTTTTGCAAAATTCACAATTTTTATTTTTTGTCAATATTTGTAGGTACATTTTTTATACATTTATTATTAATTATATTATAAAATGACATTATCGCGAGCCTAATTTTTCCTCCATGATAGTTGATGCCCATTGCAATTAAAGTCGACGAATAAATTTTTTCTCCATTTGATATTGACACGAGCACTTTTGAAATACAAGTTTATTGGTGGATTTAACAAGTGTTATGGAGCTCCAAATTTGTAGGTCTTGTCACCAAAATTAAGGATTTGGAGAGAGAAAAATGCAATTTAATTTAACAACACAGGTGGAGCGCTATAAAAGATCTACATATAAGGTAGATAGTACAATTTTTATACATGGAATAGCTTTCTGAACTCATATTCAAGTCTACATAATATTATGTATGTGAACAATCATTTTCAAACATGAACAATATAAATAGCATTTAGAGAAGCAAAATAACCGATGATTTGGAGTCGTGACTGAAATTAAAAACTACAAGTAACATACCAAACATACAGAAACTCTCAAAAGAAATGCAAGGAAGGCCATTGTTCATACTAGTTTTAAGGAATGCGTGCAAATTATGTGTAATTCATATTCTGTAAAAATTATATTTATAATTTTAACATTAAAAAACATAATATAAATTTCGTTAGTTTTATTCGGGAACTCTTCTTCACTTAATAGTTAATAAATAAAGAATAATAACATGTAATTAATTCACTTAAATACCTATATCATATTTATAAATATATATGCATGGCTCTCGATTTTTTTTTTAACCGTTCTGCTACTCATATTTGGCTCTTTTGGTCCACGAGTTTTCCGACCCCTGCCGTAGGAGATACCAACAAGGCGGGTTATGTATGCAACCCCCGAGGGCAAGAGAAGATATTCACGGCTGAAACTGAGATGGCTGGACTGTGCCGCATGAGATTAAAGGATGCTCGGGCAAAGCAATTGGAGAGTGTCGGCGCTGTATCGTCCAGGATGGAGGAAATTTTTGAAGAAGGCTAAGATCCGCCAAGGGTTATAGTGCTATAAATTATGATGACACACAAAACATATTCAATGATATTAAAGACTTGTATGTATTTTGGAAACTATCAATACAGTTTGTGAAACATTAGCTGTGAAATTGGAGAAGAGTAATGAACGACTAGACAGAGTATAGAGGCAGGTGAAGTAAATTGCTGAAGGAAGCTAGGACCCACTCAGGGTTATCTCGTTATTCTGATGATGATGAAAGAATTAAATATATATATATATATTATTGTACATTACAATGTCAAGAAATGCGTCACATTTTTTGTTAAATAAACACAATGTATACTGTACAATCTTGATAAAACCGATAAGAAATATTTATTTATGTGTTCGCAGTCAGGGTATTTTATAAGCATGGATGTAATACCTAGTACCTAACTACAAGTAGGTATACTAACTTTATATCTATATCGAAATCTCATTTTCTGGAGATCTTAGTTTTCCAAGTATACATATAAAATGACTCGTATTATTTGGCGAAGCTTCGTCACAGCTTTTAGAGTGAAAAACTTTCAAGCCATGACGCACAAATCCGAGTAATCGATGGATAGATTTTTTGTACTGTAAGATTTATGAAGCTTTTTTTTAACATAGGTTATTCAGAATTCTCCCTTATAAAATGGCAATAAAATTTATAGTAAAGATTTACTACTTATTTATGAAAATACCATGCCACTGAATTTTTGCCTTTTGTAGGTCTCCTAAATATTATTACTCTACTTACGTGTAGTAAAAATCAATAAAGGCTATTTTTGCTCCGAGATTTATACGTGCCAATAAAGGAGTTTCCGTAAATTCTTAGCCCAAAAATATTATTAATTGTACTGAGCCTTATTTGTCGAAAACAATTTAGTAGGTATAACATATAATGTTATATAGGTAGGCATATTGTATTAACGATAATAATATACCTATCGACATTAAAAATTCCAGGGTGTACGGCGAAAAATATAACTCTCACTCTCGTATTAACGGTTCTACTTGATTATGATTGTATAATTACTAATAATAATTCAGAAATAGGAAAAAGTATAAAGAAAAAGAAGAATCTTAAAAAAAAAAACATAATGAGAACATTTAAACAGTATGATGAACATCCATACAAAGTGATGAAAAAAGATAATTTATGTACAAGTAATTACATCGAGTGAGCTTAAGTCATCATATATTAAGAATTTATTAAATACAATCAAAATATACTCACACACAAGTGGAATACTTATATCGGATTGTTTACTGGCTGTATTCAACGTGAGCTATTTAAGTATAAATAAATAATATGTAAGTATAAATAAAACACTTAAAAATATATCATCACCGGAATACAAGAGAAAGACAGTAAAAAAAGGTAGATAAGTAAAATATAAATACAATTTATATACAATTCTAAATGATTCAAAAGTGGATGCTCTTAAGTGTCAAGTTGTACCTATCAAATATTTGATAATAATCACATCGTTACTATCAGATATCAATCAATATAAAATGAATGTTCTAATTGAATCTAATAACATTGGAACATGGTCTACAATGCTCCACAAAAATCAATATCAACACTATACGGGCATCTTGTTACGGTACGATTGGTCATGGTGTACTGTGATACGGAGAAACATAATACGTACAATTTAAATGTAACCATTAAATCAATGGTAGATTAGTACTATATCCTAGGAGAACAAACAACCATGTCCCCGGTCTTAGAATATTACATAGTAATCGGTACACACAGATAAACACTATAAGTTCTCAATTATACACGGGTAAGTCGAGTAAAACGTAGCGAGATAAAGATCTTTTACTTTTACTCTAACTTTTAAATTACAGTGTGTAATCATGCCCAAGAGAACATCAGTTGAATAAAGCCACTATTCACACAGTAAGTAGGTACTAGGGGTGCAATCTCTGACAGAATTTACAATTCTGGGATCCCGGTTACACAAAAACGAGGAAAAATTTTCCCGACGGTTTTTATACAGTTTCTGGTACAATGTAATATGACTTTTTATAAAAAACAACATTTTGTAAATCTAATATGTAATACCTAGGACGTAGCGTTCTAGTGATTGATATTTAGTTTTTATGATAGATTAGATGCCGAAATTCTGTGAATGTTATGGGATGAGTAGACTGAGGGATATATTTGAATATATTTATTATTTACATACCAAATTGTTATGTTTAAAAAAAATTGTCTTATTGTCAAACATCATGTTGAAAGTAATTCTGGGATTACAATATTTTCAAACCCGGGATTCCTGTGAAGTCATTATTATAATATGTTATTATATTATACCAACAGTCGCGAATGTATGACATGCGTGCCACGTATGGCACGCAGGGAATTTCTTATGACACGTGAAATAATTGCAAAATCATGTAAAACCTCAACCATTTGCACACAGAACGTCCCGTTCGACGTACCACGTGGTAAAGGTAACGGCAGAAAATTAAAAGGTAGAAAAGGTAAATGAAAAAGTATGCTTTCAACTTGAATTTTGAATGCCATTTTTCATTTCCGGCGAAAAGGTTTTTTTGAAAAGATGAGCTGAAAAATGCTCTAAACTTTAATTTTAGTAAGTTTACAAGAAAAGACATCAAATAGAATAGAATAAGAAAAATCACCAAATAACTGTTTCGATTCGAATTGCATGGAAAACCTAAACAAATCCTTGAAAGACTTGGCACGCTACTCCTAATCCTACATAGGTACCTACCCAAAATACTGTATAATATAAATATTACAGTATACTATCGTGCCGTGCAAATATATTTATACCTAAGTAACAATATGATTATATATTATCTTAATACATAAGTATACATAATATACGTTATTGGCTTCAATGTATACATACTAAATTGGTTTATTACTTTGTATAAATAATATTGTTTTTAATCACAATCAGTAGCATTAAGAATTACTTTTATAATACGTGATTCCATACCCTTATAACTTATAGCCATTTGAAATACCCTATTATACCATTAGAAACTCTGTCATTAGCAAGTAGAGGGCTACATTTTCCAAAGGTTTTAATTAATATTATTAATGTAATAAAGGGCCGCTATAATGACACCGGCTACCAAATTCCACGAAGCTTAGCATCTGATTCCTTTGTAACATTCTGATAAACACGAGCTACATTGAGGTAAGTAACTATGCTAATGAATAGAGATTAAATTTAATTAAAATGGACCATTATAAGAATATGGATGACCTTATTGAATGACACATAAGTTAACTATACTTCAAACTTACTATTAAACATACTATAATACTACATAATGAGATAGGTGATACAAGCTTGTCTATATTTAAAATTACAATTAAACCGAAATAATCGTAGGAAGCACGTTTCATTGCGATGGCAACGTAATTATTCTGGTATACAATTTCACTAGGTACCTACCTAAATACTTAATATTTTTTTGATTTAAGCAATGATTCGGCGGTAGGTATACATAACTTATTGTCAATGCGTAATGCCGGGTCCACACTGGCAACATGTCGCCGGCAACCTCGTTAAATTTTACGATAATTATTATAATTGCTTAAGAAATTTTACGATAATTATCATACTTATCGTAAAATTTAACGAGGTTGCCGGCGACATGTTGCCAATGTGGACCCGGCATTAGAAACATAACAGTAATCATAATTGAGATCAACGAGGACTGGAAACTTGAACTGTATACCTGTAACCATGATAAGTCAAAGTTCAATGCACGATTGGAAATTATTTTACATAATTATTGTTTTTAAAATTCTATAAATGAAGTCTTATTCTCAATGAATGATCCATTATATTATACTCAAAGAAAAAATATTTAATGTTTAAGCCAGACGTAAACATTCAAAATAAACGTAATTCAATGTAAAACACATTTACTATACAAAGCAGCTAGGTACATGTTTGACCAACGTATATTTTTGTTTTTAACATAATATGTCACTCGTAACGATTTAATCCACAGCATACCGATTGTATTATTTGGATGTTCTCATAGTAACAGACAATAACAGAATTTGTTTTCATAGATATTTCGATTGCAGACATCTTCGAGAGAGAAAATTATTCAACAATATAATTAAATTCATATTCAGTTATTTGCTTTTACAAAATTAACAACACAGTATATATGTTATTGAACTTTTTACTAGAAATGATTGCTAATCATTCACCCAACCCATTAGATCTTCATTGTGGAATCTGGGTAAAACGAACACTGGAAAAAATACGCAGGATTCGAACTACTGACCCAATATTTCCGAGACAGATATTTCGCTACGGTGTAGTATAATATTATTAACAGTACATATTTATTTTAGATCATTATGTTCACTAATATACCTTATATTGGAGTATGTATATATTATATTATGACTACATGATTTGTTTTTAAATCTGAATGTCTGGCAGAATTAAAAATACATTTCATTTTAAAATTCGAATACCCATATCCATACTGAAGCGTTATGTAGTGTTATCGACCCAACAGCTTTTGGTATATTGGCATCATTCGAATACTCGAAAACCCTTTTAAACGAATGTGAAAAAAATAATCAAAACCACATATAAATATATTTTACAGTAGGTAATCGACCTTGGGGTCAACGAAAAACAAAACAGCATGACATGTAATGTTTTCAAAGTCTGCGATTGGTACCAAGACGATTACAATGTATTTCGAGCATTATTTTTACATTGAACGTATACAAGAAATAAATATACCCTAATATGTAACTATTTACGTATATTATAAAATGTTAAAACCATCACAAGTAAAATCAATCATTTATAATCAACCATTCATATCACCATTATTTCAAATGACTAGACGTAATGTAGGTATCAATTTTCTATAATGAGGGATAGTAAAAAGTGAAAGGGGGTGGTTCCACCCTACATTAATTGATGACCAACCATAACAATGGAAGATAATGGTAATAAATTCTCATTACTCATCATAATAATAATTGTCATAATATGTTAGTACTTAATTACATATTAATCTGCAAATTATTAATATTACGATTTCAAGCAGTGTCAACACCGTCCAATCACAGGAGTCTGCGCCTACCTGGCGACCTCCGACCATCCGGTCTGATATCCAGGATTCCCTCAGTGGTTGAAAGCTGTCCATTCTTGGAGTCCACCGGCGCAAAACTATCGAAATATTAAGCCGCATGACCAAGCGAGCGAATGTTTGTTCTTCCCCCACTCCAGCGAAATTCTCCGCTTTTTGTTGAGTCAGCATAAGAATTTTGCTGGAGTCGGGTAAGAACAAACATTCGCTCGCTTGGTCTAAATGCGGCTTTAGTGTATGTATTTTAATTCTAACATAAATGCCGCATGGGAAAGAAATAACATTTAAATAAGTGAACATACAGAATATTATTATTATTGGCCATCGGCTTTTGGTAAGTAATTAAAGTAATACATAATAAAATAAAATACAAAAGCCGATCGCCAATAGTATCTCAATTTGGAAAGCGCTTCAAAGAGAATTGAATAAGCCATTAGTTAAAATTTGTCGCAATTAAGTATGATTCCTTTAGCATAGTAGTTTATGTGCATGGACGCGATACCCGAGAGATGCAGGTTCGATTCCTGCCTTTATTCAAAAAGATTTTTTCTATTGGATATCATATATTTTCTCAGACGTGTTTTCAAAATTATGTATGTTAAATAATTAGAATGTTACATTCTTAAATCTTGTGAATTATTCGTTGAATATAAAAAATAGTTAGGTAATTTAAATACTTAGGTATTTTAGATCAAAGTTTAATCCTATTGTTAGTCACAAAGCGATAAAGATTTTTGCACAATATCATTAACGTCGACTAATAATATTTAACTACAAAGAGTGCATTTAAGTGTAGTGTAAACTTTCACAATAATTTCCTTGCGCATTTGCCAATGCGTTTGGCTTTGTTTCACAGGTTGGTGGATTCCCACTTCCCTGCGCGGAAGCAAAACGACCCTAGCAGAGCCATAATGCGGGATGGTAATTCCATTTGACAAAGAAAGGAACCGGAAATTTTCAGGGAGGGACGAATATTATTTAATTAATATGTATGCGATCCACTGCTATTGGATATAGAGTGGCAGAGAATACAAACGCATGTTATAACCCTTGTACGAGGGTTGTCCAAGAATTAAAGACCTTTATTGATTTTTGGCGACGTGGATGTTATTTCTCAAAATATGGCAGCACTGGCGAGTAGCGTAGACTTCTCTCTCCAGAACGAGTGGTTAGCCGGCTCGGTAGCAGCTTCAGTATGACCTTTACGTCAGTTTGAAATGGACGCTCCGCTGTCGAATCCCGCCGCCTGCCAGGTGCATTCAATCATTAGGTTTTTCTAACCAGGAATGAGTCCACCCTGTTGAAATCCATCGTCGTCTCACATCCAATTATGGTAATGTGATGAACCAGCGGAATTTCAGAAAGTGGTGTACTGAGTTTTCGAGTGGTAGAACGAGTGTTCAAGATGAGGAGGGGGAAGGAAGGAGGTCCTCAATTGGTGACGGTTTGTTAAAAAAAATCAAAGTTCGTGAAGATCGCCGTCTGACAGTCCGTGAGCTCTAAATTTTGATTCCAGACATCAGTAAGTCTACCATACAAACGACTTGAGGAGAAAATTGGGGTATGCAAAAGTGTGATCGTTGGGTGCCCAAAATGCTGACGGAAGCTCACAAACAAAATCGTGTGAAAAGCGCTTAGGTCTTTTTGAAGCTTATGGTCTCATTCAAATGGGATCTCCTCCGTCGTCCTGGCGCCGAGTTATTTCCTTCTTTTTCTTCACCCGAAGCAACATTTGGCCGGAAAACGACCGACGAGGACGTGGAGAAAGAGATGAGAACATTTTTAGGACGGCGGGGCCGGAGTTTTACTAGGGAATCGATACCCACGGCTCACAAAGTGCATCGATCATAACGGGGGACTACGTCAAAAAATAGTGGGGATATTTACCAATAATTTCGTATGCTTTTTTTGTAAAAATAAAACTTTCCTGATTTTTAAAATAATAAAGGTCTTTAATTCTTGGACAACCCTCGTATACCTACAATAACTGTGGTGACCATATCGAAAATTGTTCAAGCAAAGGGGCATACACAATAATAAGTTAACGCATATTCGTATTATCAACGTTGCAACCCTTACGGTAACAATACCAATGCTGTTAAGACAAAAAGACGTACCTACTAGTGTGACAATTTGCAATTTTACCGGAGAGTTATTTTAAATATATTTAATGGTTACGTACGTCTTATATTTTTCAATAGCTACCCTACCAAAAATAGTTTTAACTTTGTCTACATACATTACTAACAAAATATATACCTACCACTAAAATATACAAAATTAAGTTTATAAATATTTTTTCCCCAAAAGTGACGATTTGTTTGACGTTGGTTTCTTACATGTCATTTTCACGATACATTAATTTGCTCTGTCTTGAGGAATTATGACGGCAAACGCAACTTCCATGCGCACTGGTTAATAAGTCAGACTATAATTATTCGCAAATGTGCACGTGTCTTTTCTGGTTACCAAGAACGTCGAAGGAAGTAAACTAGACATCGCGAACCCGACAAAACATCACAGTCCTGTAATACCTTGTATGTTAATTAATATTTTTTTTCGTTATTACTGAGGTTAGATAGCTATCTCTGTATATACCAAATGATTTTCCTCGATTAGCCGATATTTTTTCTGCCGCCCCCAAGCGATGTTCAATCTGCCTACCCCCACGGGATGTTACTGCTCCTGCTGTTGCACTTTTAGGACAGTAAAGATGATTTTATAAACATTCTAATCCTATATAATGTGTCATTTGGCTTTTCTAACAATTTTTCGATAAAAAATAAGACACGAAGAGGCCTCTTACATTGAAATAAACTGAACAGAAAAATTAAATTATTTGTTATTAAAACAGGCATATTATGATGCCTACGTGATTAAAAAAATAGTTTGTTGTTATGTCACTTCAGTCTTTCTACTATAATATACGATAGATACGGCCCCCGTAGTTCAGTGTGTAGGACACTGGCAGTGGCTTGCAATACCAAGGGTTTCGGGTTCGATGAGGTCACTTATCGTTTAGCAATGTATGGCTACGGCCGTATGTTGTAGCTTAACCACTGGTAAATGCCAATAGAAATAGCGTATACTACCTTATTCTTAGGTCAATAATTATTATAAAACAATCATTATTCGTAGAATGTTTATCACATTTGAATGGTCAAAGACAAAGCTTATAATCGGTATCTTTAGAATTATCTTCAAATATGTTAATCGTGCCCATTTTTTGAATAATAAAATGCCTAATTCTTGTCAAATTTGGGATCACAGAGATTATAAAATATAATTTTTATCATAAATATTTCACTATATAATGTTAACATTAATTTTACTAATAGTTTTATAAATGCGTTTAAAAATTAATAAATCTAAAAAATCTCACCACTACTGCACATGGATGTACTGATATAAGACTATATTCTAAAACATTAGATTGAGAGGTTTAAAAGAATACTATTTTATGTAATAAAAATACTTTATGCAGTCATCAAATGTTTAAAATAAACATAAAGGATAATAAGGCTTCAAAATGATATAAATAGATTATCTACAATGTTTAAGGAATGTCCAGGATCATGCTCTGAAAATACCATATAACCTCAATTTTGACCTACGTGGCGCACGTGGACCATTAATGCTGAAAAAACGTTTTAAAGCCGATAGTAGTTTGATTGTAATTTGATGCGTTAGTTGTATAAGAATCGATAGCGTAAAGGCTATAACACCCGCCAGGAAAGTGAAAGATGTAAGTCGGTTCAAATTTTTTTCTAGATTTTTTTATAATAAATCTAAGGGTTTTCAAATTGATGTATTTTCTACAATAAAAAATCTACCATTCATAAATTTTGTCTATCTTCAGTATTGAATAAAAAATAATTATATACCATCAACTTAATTAAGTAAATTTTTAAAGTTACAATCCACGCAATTTTCACCATAACAATCAATTGGTATAATCTAACACTGCAATAAGTTGTATGACATACCGCGCATTCTTAGGCCGTTTATACATAGCTCAAGAAGTTAGTAGCTTTACTGTTGTACGGGTTCTACGACCGAAGACGAGAACAAGGACAAATTAATGAGTTTTTGAGAAGAGAACATCTAAAGAACAGCGTCCAAAATTATAGAACTATCCTCTAACTAGTCTAACTAAGCGATTGTATAATATGGTCACTGTATATACTACCGAGCGAGGAAAATAATATGAAAATGGATTTCGTAGAGGGATATTAGAACAAGTATAAAAACAATGGTGTTGGTAGAGGTAAATAAAAGTTACGGCCACCATAGAGCGGTTGTTAGTTTGATTCCTGTAGCTGGGCCAAATTCATAGTAATATATTTTATTAGGACGTATGTAATTAGGTCCAAAATATTGACTCAATTAGTAGAATTTTAAAATACTCTTATAATGATTAAATAATAGAATGAAAATATTAAAATATAATATAATTTGAATTAAAATAAGACTTCAATCCAAATATATAATTTTACCAACTAAAAAACCTTCATAAAAACGTAAAAGACTTACAATTATATTTAGTTTATTATAATATATTGTAGTTGTAGTTTTACTGGATCAGATTAATCTTCGTTAATCTTCCCTTTCCGATGCTAATAAATTCAGTACGTTCCAGTGATGTCAATTTGGGTTACCATACGAGATTGAAAATTTTACTGTAGGTAAAAAGAGAACGTCTATGACAACATAAATAAGTGTAATACAGTTTCCTTATCATTATTTGATATTTGTCTTATCTATAAAATTATCAAAAGGCATTAATACCATATTATAGTTGTATTTATATATTATATTCTTGCAGTCATAATACTATCTTGATCTCACGCCTTATTTTCATATGTCCTTCTCTCAATTGAGTATGACCACCGCCATCTTTAGATTAATAAAGCCTGATCATAACTTTTTGCACAAGCAACGAGTGGTCCACTGTCATAGTATTTATTGATAACGTACTTGCAAGCAGAGTTTGGTATACTATAATGACTGAAGAGTATAAATAAGTTATTAGTTATTGTCGTGTAGAATTGACTGTCACATTCACAAACTTCCTAGTGTATTATGATATTATTATACACAGAAGAAGTTTAGTTACATTGATCGTCATTTCCAATTATTAATAACACATAACCACTAAATCAGATGAACTCCAAGGTCTCCAAGATAAGTTAAAATAATCTGAAATAAATCTGAAACTAAGGCCCGTTTCAGACGGGACTCCAGTGTCGCGCTCGATATCATATAGGAGGTCTCTGTATTCGAATAAAGGGGCCTTTGTATCATGTTTATGAACGAGCTAATGAGTCAACGCATAATTTCGCGTTATAAATTAGAACATAAAGCTGGCTGCGGTAATAAAAACGAGTGAGCAAAAAGTGTACCGGACACGCGTTGACTCATTAGCTCTGGGGCGTTCATAAACATAATACAAAGGCCCCTTTATTCGAATACAAAGGCCTCCTATATTATACCGAGCGCGACACCGGTGTCCCGTCAGAAACGAGCCTAAGAATACTCCAACAAGTGCACGACAGACGCGTCAGTATACGCACTCAATAGACAATGACAGGTCATCCATAGACAATGGGAGGGGCGGAAAGGTAGGACCAGTCGTGAATGTATCGGCTTTCCTCTTCAATCGGCAATGGTATGACTCTTTGTCTCATTATGACCTTTTAGATCTATCTCTTTTATTTGTAATGGAATGCGATGTGCATTTATAATTTATGACAGCTAAATGAAATATTATGGATATTTATCAATTATATGTATTTTATCGATAGTGCTATCGATTTTAAAAATAGTAACATTTTAATTAGATGTAACATTGAGGATTCTAAGAATAGCCGAAATATGAAGATGACGAAGTGTATATTTACTGAAATATTTGCTGATTAATGGACATTACAGTAACGCGAGTGTTAACACTGTTCGAAATTCAGTTTAGCTGGAATCGATGGATATTTCAGCCAAGTCATTCATCCTCTACCAACTTTATTCTTATGATTGAGTTTTCCAATACCATGTTCTAGTTACTAGTAGAATGCTTATCTTGTTTAGTAGTAACACACTATTAATAATGGTTGAACATACATAATTGTGATTATATTATAACCGATAGAAAAAATCTTTTTGAAAAATTAAGACACCCCGCAGGAATCGAACCTGCATCTCTCGGGTTTCGCGCCCACGCACATTGACCACGATGCTAAAAGAATTATACTTAATTACGAAAATTTTTAATTAATAGCTTTTTAATACTCACTGAAGCGGTTTCTAAATTGAGTTACATTGGCAATCGGCTTTTGTATTTTAAATCAAAGTAGGTATTACTTTAATTACTAACCGAATGAAAGAACTTAAATCTTGTGAATTATGCGTTGAATAAAAAAATAGTTAATTAATAATGCTGTCATGACTACTACGAATAATAGTATGCTATTATATGTAGTCAAACATAAGCATAAAATATTCAACGTGGGTTTACCCTTATATGATGTTATTAAATTATCACATCAGTAAGGTAAATTATCGGGCAAATAGTCCATTCCACAAACATAAGAAATTATTAAAATATATTATTATCATGCGGCTTAGCGCTAGACCACAACCTAACTAAAAACGTCTACCTACTTGTCTTGTAAATAATTTACGGGTCAGTGTTGAGAGTTAGCCACTATCCGATTACCGCACCTCGAGTTCTCGGGATCCCGGTTTTGAATATGTTTTTAATTCCGTGATTTTGGGATCAGATTTTATATGATTTTTATCAAAAATAATGTAATTTTGTCATGTAAAGACGTGTAAATTAAGCAAAGTTTTATAATTAATGTTATTTATAAAGAAAGTAAACATGAAGGTATGAATTTTCATGAGGCCCCGTGACATTATTGTAGTAGTAGAAGTGAAACGATTTCATAATATATATCCAGGATTTAAGAAAGCCACATAAATACATTCGAACCCGGAGCCTCCGAGTGAGAGCCTGGTGTCTTACGCACTGGACAACGAGGGCTAGCTAGCTACATACTTAACTCCATTAGGCGGCCACAGACGGACAGTTCTCGTAACAGTTTGAACATGGCACAGACAATAACTGTTCAATAACTGTACGTTAGTGGCCACACCACAGATCAGTTTAACTACCCCATTTAAATCTGTCGAACTGTCAACAGACGTGCCCATATACGTACAGTTATTGTCTGTGGCAGATCAAGTGTCAAAAACTGTGGAGGCTATGTTCGCGGAGATCATACACAGGGGTGCCTACCTAGTGTTAAATTAGTAAGTAATTTTTAAAATCCTCAGGATCACTCTCCCGCATAACTTTTAACAAAGGAATATGGCTAAAATGTTCCTTCTCCATAAGCCACTGTTTCACCCATTGGAACGACGTTTTTTCGTTATCATCGCCCTGTCATGGACATACATTGCACAACATGCAATTGCAAGTTGGCGTCTGTTTCCAGACATATTTTTGTATCTAAGTAGTGGAAAATATTGTTTGCGGTACCTAGTTGACACTTCACAATATTCGTAATTATATAATATGAGTAGCAAAAGAACTAATACGCAACAAAAATAATATACTTCTTATCGAACGAACTTAGAAGAATGACAGAACTGTCAAAATTTGCCGCCAAATCGCGCCAGCTACTCCTACTTTACGACACAGCTAGCTAACGTCACCCGAGAACTTTCGGCTAGTTGAAATTCCAACAGTTTTACAAAAACACGGGAGTGGGGGGTCGCTGGCAGTTTGAACCTGGCACACATCTGGCAGGTCGAAAACTGTCCGTCCATGGACGCAGCAGATTATCTACCAAAGATAACTGTATGGCCGCCATTACGTATTAACTGACATGTTCAACCTGTTACGAGAACTGTCCGTCTGTGGCCAGCAATTGGTACTTGAGAGGTATAACTGTGTAATATTTTACATACGTCACATGAGCGTGTATATGACAATATTGTATCAGTCAAAAGTAGGCGCTCCATTGTTGAGCCAAAAGTCCGATGACAATTTAAATCGTCCTTGCTACTGACCAATGAACGATTAACGAACAAGTAAAATAGACGAACTGTCAAAAGTTGTGATTATCGTAATGTCTTCCAATAATCTTGAAATTTTGTATTATTTACATGTAGATTTTCATAAAATAATTCTCTCTAAATCATTCATTTTCTTATATATGTGCCGCAGAGTTGGCCATGAGGTTTTATATTTTTTTTACGAAAACAGTTTAGTCCATGTAGACAATTATAATAAATACCTTTTTCTGTCAGCGCATCGACTTTTCGATCCAATAATCGTTAATTGAAAATTTGAAATTTTCGTACATTTTGATGCACCATCATCACAAACTAAAATTATATTAGGTAATATTAGGTTGGGGTAGGTGAGATAAGGTTAGGTTAGGTTAGGTTTGATTTGGTCTAAAAAGAAAGTTGTAAAATCTCATGGCCACCTCTGCGGCACATTTACCAAAAAGTTTAGGACAATTACATGTTTTTTCGGTCCGAATGATTGTTTGTAAATGTCGAATTGAACTTAGGTACCTAGTTTTTGAAAATGTTAACGGACGAATTCTGGCAAGTAAATTTCAAACATGTTTGAAATCCAACGAACCTGGTCTGCAGACCTAAAAGTCCGCAGAATTGGGGTGCTCCACGTGAGAAAAAAAATCTGAAGACTGTAAATCGTCTGACTTATATGCTAATGGATCATAGGCATAACTGTACAAGCGACATGGGAATATTTGAATTTCAATATTGTATACTTGCGCATGAATGTTTGTGCAGGTCAGTGCTCGAAATGGAAAATTTCACGAACAGGAACGCTCTATAATTTTCCGAAAAAACGGTATGCTTAATTTTTTTCTTTACATACGTACGTACGTTGGATGTATAAATGCAACAATAAACTTTGAACTTCTTACGCGGATGTATATTGAGCAAGTGGGCAAGGATTGTCAGCGCCGCAGGCGAAAGAACCTCGTCTCAACAAAGTATACCGTCAAGAATTGTATTATTCTTTACTCTTACTTTATCTACCACCCATAATCAGCAGGCATGTTACTTCTACCACCACTCGTCACTGCTTATAACTTATATTACTGTCTCATTTGGGATAGTTCAGTTTGTTAATTAATTAAACTTAAAAAACAACATATCCACATACCTACCATAAAGATTCAAATTAAAAATTAATTTACATATAACAAATTTTACAGATTATAGATTCAAGACGAGCACAGAATATTTTTAAAAAAATTAAAGAAATAGTATTAAAATAGTGTTTAAAAATAAAGAAATAGATGCAGCAACTATTAGAAAAAATAGTAAGTACCTATACAGAGACGAGTAAATACAAAATTTATACAGTACATATCTGTATACCGATAGAGCTAACTACGCCATTTAATTATTTAAGAAGTTATCAAACTAAGAATTTATAAATCGTTCACATAAACTCGTTCTCACGCAGGAGGAATATACCAATATCCGAAGCGATTTGGTTGAACACAGTGTGTAAGCGTTCTTAAGATAAATCAATCGGATAAAGCCATGGATGGCATCCACACAGCTTCAAACAAAGGATCCTCAAAGATTTCTTTTGGACCTTCTCCACCATAAGGGCCATTAGGCCATACCTACTTCTAAGAAAAGCTTCAAGCCATCATCACCAAACTACGTAATTATAGCATTTTAAATTACCAATGGTGTATCATTAATTATCGGCTTTTGAGCTTTGAGAATCGATGTCTCCGCCGAATCTTAGGGGTACATTGGTACGACCGCGTTACAAATACCCGAGTTCGTGAGCACAGCAGCCTTCGGTGATTGAAGTTATCACGAAGAGACGATTTACGTGGCTGGGACACGTATTCCGGATGCCGCCAAAGAGTGCGGCACTTCGTACCCTTGTGGCACAGCCTCAAGGGTTCCATCGCCGTGGCCGCCTCTCCCTCACCCTGCAGCGGTGCTACAAAAGCGACCTATTTGCTGCAGGTCTGACATGGCGGGAGGCGCATGGCGATGGACCGAGGGAAGTGGCGCCAATGCTTGCCCTATGCCCCAATATTAGGACATGACAGGGTAGAAGAAGAAGTATCATTAATTATATAAGATAAAACATGACGGAAGGTGCAACTCGAATTGCTAAACACGATTCCTATAGAATAATATAAAATTGTCATTAATCAGTAGGTACCTACCTATATTCAACATTATAAGGACTAATATTGTAGTGTATGTATATACCTATACCATAGGCCCCACATCGTGAAGCTGGCCCCCAGGCTAGGATCTTTGGTGGGGGCCCCTTCTTATCGCTAAGAATAAAGGCAGTATGTACGGGGTAACAATAATCTGTATATTTAGTGTTTTATTGTATATTTTAAAACATCCATACGAATTATGGAGATGTCGAGTATTGATAAACAATTAAGAATTGTTTCGTATAACCACATAACTATAAATAATAGTATTGTAAGAAAATTCTTTTTTTTTACTATTAAAGCAAATTTGTGATGTGTGTTTATCTCACTTATCTGGTCGATTCGCCTTGCCGGGCTCCTCCTGAGCACGGGCTCCTAGGCTAGAGCCCTTTCAGCCCCTCGTTGTGGAGACCATGACCTATATGTTACAATGATGATGCTTTGGTTACCATTATTGTAATATACGTACACTTACCACCTCAGATTAAAGAACTTACCACCGTATTTATTTAATCTATGACTACCATCTAAAATTATTTGTTGTCCGCACTGAACACGTACCTACCTAATTTGTGAGTGTATTTTAAACTAAACGATTCAATTTGTGATGTTTGTCCTTACCTAGTCTCATTATAGTCATTATTATTGCCACGGTGATGAATAATGATAATACAGAACAATAATTTATTATTATGATAGTAATAAAATTTTATTGGAGGATATTTCTTTTTTTTTAAAACAAATTTACAAACAAAAATTAACTAAAAGTTCTCTACATAGTAGGTATCTATTATTTCTATTATTTTTAAAGTAGCAAGTTACAACGTATGTAATGACACCAGGGCTCGAAATGGAACGGAACGCACCGGAGCGCCGTTCCGGTTCGTGAAATTTGTAAAATTATCGCTCCGTCTCGTGGAAAAAAATATGTTGACCGTCTTAGCTAGATAGGCCATAGAATAGAAAATCTGACACACATATTTTCATAAAATACACATACGATTTGATGACTATGTAAATATCTTCAGAAAATTTGTCAAGCGCTCCGGTTCGTAAACTTTTCCATTTCGAGCGCTGAATAACACAATAGAAACGTCCCTTAAAAATAAACTAATTACGGTAGGCTATTCAATAGTTTCATACCAAAAACATTTTTGTAGGAAAATGGCATAATGGTGCATTTATTTATTACTCATTGTAAAAATAAGGGTTTACGACACGTCATAAATATTTTTAACACGTCGAGTCAATTGTCGAAATGACATTGAATCAGAAAACCCTGTTTCAACTGTATTGTCGATCTTAAATGCTTATCGGAGTGAATTCTTATTTTTTTAGCAGATTTACACGAAGTACCTACTACTTAATTAAACCTTCATAAAATTTATAAATATCCACTCATATTTATCATTTTCAAAACGAAAAAATTCTGCTTGTGGCCACTGGTCAACAGCATTATATGTTAAATCAATTTGGATACCAACGACAAAAAATATACTTATATGTAATATATAGAAAGGTATCGCCTGCTGAGATGTTTAACCAAATTTCAAGAGAACAAATTTAAATAATACAAAATGTTTTAAAAAACAAGCGATTATCACTAATAAGTAGATTTTAGCGGAATTGTACGATTTAAATTACCAAACTTTATCATATTAATTTTACCACCGAAAATTTTGCCCGCAAAAATAGACGTGGGTATAAAATTAACACGGCGATTAGATGGCGATGAAAATAAATAAGTTTTATCACTCACAATAAAATATAAGTAATAAATTAGTAGGTAAGTAAATTCGCAATGCATACCAGTCAAAGGTAAAAGCGAGACTGTACTGAGATATTTCATACTTTAGAAATTATTATACAAATATGTAGGTGCCATCTTTATTTTTTATTGAATTTAAGTTATTTAAGTACAAAAGGTTTTCAAAAAATGTCAGCAAAGGCACAATTCTTTTGTAGCTTGCAGCTGTAGTTACTTTTTTTATGTAAGTATGCAATTATTTGGAGTGTTTAGACAATGCATTTAGACACGGATGTATCGACACAAAAAAGAAAATTGAAAGAAATTTAGGGATGTCATAAATTTTATTTTTAACCCTTGCACGCCCGGCATGACATATCTTCGTTAATTTTTAATTTTGAGAAAAACTTTAAAAGATACATTCACACATAAATACCTCAATCTAACGAACCGCAACGCAATTTTAAATGAATCCACGAGCCGGAACGGTATATTTTGGAATTCCACGAACCACAACGGCGCTCCGGTGCGTTCCTGTCCATTTCGAGCGCTGGTGCAGGTATAACTGAACGCGTGAAGCAGAGACAATATAGTTCAAAGCATAAACTGACGTTCATCAGCTATTATATACCTACGTGTACCGTGTGGCGACTATAAAATTACCGTCATGCATACTTGTGCAAATAAACTGCTGAAGTACGTCTGTAGCCGGTTGTACATACTAAACAATAATAAGAATTTGCTATTTATTTTATTTGTAATTTTTTGTATCCAAGTTATTATGTCAGTACAAACTCTAAGTACCTAAATTAGTACAGCCGAAATTTCTCAAATTTGTCATATAATCACGGGATGGGAGAAATACTAATACCGTTGACGTGAGATTGAAAATCTTGTATGGAATTATAATCCCTAGATACATACATACGGCTACAAGCGCGACCTGCTCCGAATAACGAAAGGTAATAATAACGTAGCGACTTCCTTATTTAATGACAACTTTAATACGTAATATTAACAAACCATAATCCCAACGAGTCTTATTGTAAACAAAAATATGTATTGTACTTTAAAGTTACCTAGGTACAAACTTGTAAAAATTGTTGTATTATGTAGATATTATACCAACTTAACTTATGACATTGTTAAAGTGACTACTATATTATTACCTCCGCCAGTGTTCGCCGTAGCTCGTAGCAATGTCAATATTGTATTCCGTTTTGTTTGTGTAAATATTCCATGACAGTCATCAATTTTAAGGTAACCAATGTTAGTCCTTTTTGGAGAACGGCTTTCCTAAGCTGACGTACAATATTTCTCTGCGAATATTCAAGACGCGTAAATATTTGACATCGTGATTTGTCGACACGTTCCAGCAACTGTATAACTCTTGTACTGCCTACCACCTACGTTCAATACTGAAATAGAAGATTCCAGACGATTTGCGTACCTAAGTAAAACATTCAAGGATACATTATTAACTCATGATAGGCTACTACTACTTTATTATTCAATGCTTTTATTATATACATATTTTATTTCCAGTAGCGTCCCGTGCGGTACCGATTATAGCTGTGTGTGGTTGGCTGACTCTCTGACACGTTTGGAGGACCCCTTGCAATAATATTGCCTGTATGTCAAATTGTTATTGGCAGTGGCGGTTTTAGGTACGTCAGGCGTTGACTTGCTTGGAGGTCTCATATGAACATGTTGCCAGGATCTTTTTATTATTTAATTGACGTGATCTGTCTGATTTCTCGGGGCTGTATTAGTTATATTGTGTTGATTTTTTCACAATGTTGGGTTGGACGGAATGTCTAACAACTAGATATACTACGACAAGGGCTGCTTAGATAATTTTCATATCGTGGAGCCTTGAAGCAATAATGCATTTTTTTGTACTCCTGAAACATAAAAAACTGTAAATTCACTATATAAGCAGTATTTTACTTCTTAAAAAACCATACATCTATTTACTTTTGGAAAATCCTCAGATAAATACATATTTTTTAAAACCCTTCAAATAAGCCGAATGCGGTTATATCCATCGCAATCTGGGCGAACAGCTTCACCAATTTTATCTATCGGCTCAAATGCTATTTGTCCCGAAATTTCCTAACAACTATGCATCTGAGGTTTTATTTCAAAATTCATAAATGCTGTCATCCATCTATTGTAATTTAAAATCAATATAGGTATTTAACAATATTAGCTTAATTAATACTATCGCGTATCGCCCAAAGGAAGGGTACTTGAAAGAATTTGAATTGGAATAATAATTGATATAAGTTTTGTACAATTCTATTTGAGTTGTTTTTAGCGACCTCGGTTTCGCATTTCGCCATCTTCAGGCACTATTTACCATTGGTGAGTGCGAAATGTATCCGAAGACGCCGAAATTTAAAGCTCGGGTACAAAATAGAATAGTACCTACAAAAAATAGAAAATATATTGCAAAAAAATTAAAATACTACAAAACTTAACTATCACTCAGTATTTATTATTCGCTTCGTTTCCTAGACGGACGGACGTCGATACCTACTTGTACTGCCTGACCATTATAATATCATGGCTGCGGACATCACTTAGAGGCAATCCACGGAACTACGGATACCCCCCCGCACTTAATGCATATAGCGCTATAAAATCGCAGCTAAGACATAATAATTCTGGAATATTTGCCAGTATTTTAAAATAAAGTTTATTTTTTAATCTATGTTAAAAATGATACCCACGATTTAAGAATGTACTATTCAGTAATAAGTACTTACAGTGATCGAACTTTTTTATTGTAGTTTTACCAAGTACTGTACTGTACATGTAATTTACCAATTTGATATATTATTTCAAATAAATTGGGTTAAATAAAATATGTACATTGGCTTTATCTGTCATATAAATTTAATAAACGAGTGTATTTTTCCCGAAGGCCCATGATTAATGCGCAGACTTTGAGAGATAAATGAAAAGTGACAGAATAGGAAATGTACGCGCGAGTGATTTTTTGATCAAATGTGACACCTGTCGGGTATTGAGGGATTTACGCCTGTACGAGGTTCATATAACGTGGTGTCATCAAACATTCGTGAAACATAATATTCTGTACCTATACATTGCCATATTATTATGGTTATTATAGCAAATAATGCTTTTATAACAGCGAGCTTAGTGAAATCGATTATATATTTTTATTGTAGCTTACAAATAGCAATCGAATTATTTTTTGGAAAACTTTTACCATTTTTATCATTCTATTATGCTTGATGATACATATTTTATGTAGTAAGTTTTTGGAAGATGCCAAGACCTGCCAAGGATTGTAGGGTCAAAAATGATGACGATGGCCATGATTCCATATGTTCAAAAATCACTTTTGCAACGTCAACTCTATTCTTACCTAATCGAAGCGTTGGATTGACAAGTTGGAGATAAGCATAAAATTGGAGCGTTCTGCTTTAACAATAGTTATAGAATTCTTGACTTCATTTTTATCACGTCACCAAACGATATTTTTATTTGGCTACTATATTTGTCGCTAACCATCAAAATATAGATATAATATTATGCTTATAATATAATATTATCCTTATTATATTTTTAAAAAAAAATGACAAAGGCATCAAAATTACGTGTTAATGTGTTTTTTCGAAGCAATGGTTTTAGCACCTCCATTTTTTCCGTGTCCGGAAATTTGTACGCAAGCAGTTTGCCGTATCACACTCCACCGTGAAATGTTGTATCGGAAATATATGGTCGTGTATTAAAGACCGTCCAACCTCTTTAGACCGTATAGGACTGAGATAAAATACATGTCTAAATAAAACACGTTTCTTGTCGGTTTCCAGGAAGCTAGCGGCAAACAAATTTTAAAAATAGCCGATATAGTGGATTATTAAATTTGTTATGTTAGGTTAGGTTTTCATTCTAGAATTCATCAATTTTACCAAAATCGGTTATACAAACTAAATTAATGTTCATATTGAATCTAATACAATTGAACACCGTATAGTATACGGTCATCTCTTTCCGATAAGAAAGCTGACGGCGAACTGTGCTATGTACAATTTACATGTAACCTTTTTTCTACCCAGGTCCTCAACTACAAATATAAAATTATTCTCTCATTATACTTTAATAATACACTTATATAACAATTTTAAACAATATATAGGAAAGAAAAGCGCCTACGTTGGCCAAGCTGTAACGTGTCGACTTATAACGTCGTGAGTCTTGGGTTCGGATCCCAGGTCTGTAAAAATATTGTTTTTTCAACGTGTATTATCATGGATCTCATAAGGTTGAGCTAGTGGCGAACATCCATTTCTTGTAAAACAAAAAACTGTCACGGAGATTCTTCTTTGGCGGCTAAGATCCACTGTGGAATCAATAAGATAGAATATAAATTAAATCACTTAACGATTGAATTTGACTACTAACATCTTTAACATAATCGTTTTGAAATAACGAAATATTTTCGCAATGCAATAAAATATGTAAATGATTATATTTATTTTCTTTTCATGTAAACGAGGGCTTCAAATTATTATTCTTGACACCTCAATCCTTATGTCAACCTAAAATAAATGTATGCTAAGTCCGTGCCAAAGGACCAATAATTTGTATTTTAAATATTATGTATCTGAGGATTACAGAAGTTGTCAGCGGTTTTCAATTGTATTTCGTAGCATGATTTATTTTTGTATGTAGTTCAATGATATCGAATATGACGTTTCTACTTTCGTAAAAAAGGAAAATAATGCCTTGTAAAAATAATTTCAGTGATTGGTTGGGTGGAAACAGACTATTACCACATAATGTGAGTATACATATCTTTGTTTTAGTAGTTTGGAAGGTAGCTAAAAATGACATAATATAATTAAAACAATGTTTTTGTGGATCTGACCTTAGACCCTGCATGTTCACATGTTACACATTTTTCTTACATAATATTATATATCATTATCAATAATTTACTATTTTGCTAGTACATATTTACACTCTTTACAACTAGATATAATTGAATCTGCCTACCACAACATTAAGATATCTAGTTTTTGTATAAATATATATTAATATCAATATTTTTATACCAGACTAAGCTAAATATTGACAATAAAGTAATTTTACACTGAAATAATATACCAAAATTTGTCGAAATAGGTACTATTGTTTTAAATTTAATTTTAGATCTAGTGTTGGATGAACCATCTTGAATAATAATTATGAGGGCCAACAAAAATATGCTTCGCGTATCCTGGACCGAAAAAGTTACCAACTTCGGAATTTTAGGTAGAGAGAACATAAATTCGGCAACATAAAGCGGCATAGCAATGTGAATTTGGGTATATATAGTGTCATAATAAATACGATATATGTACTGCAATTAATGCAGCAGTAACTGCAAAACTTACGGGATAAATGAAGAAAAAAAACGTCGGGTCTAAAAAACATCTTATATTTGACTGGAATACAATATATTGAGAAGTTATTTATTAAGATGAACCTTAAAATGTGATCGTCAACATCAGCAAACTCAGTCAAAGCACGACAAAGAAGCTAGATTACAGAATTTATTTTTAAATATGGGTAGTAGGTATATAATATTTTTTTTTTGACCATGTCCGATCCTAATAGGATCATATTATGGGCCTCCACAGAGTAGAGGTTTGTATTAACAGATTTTGTTTTTTACGATAAATGGATGTCAGCCACTTGCTCAACCTATTAGGTCCATACCCTGACTCACACACAATCTGAAAAACAATATGTGTACTTGCCAGACCCAGGATTCGAACCTGAGACCCACAGCGTGATAGTCCAACGTTTATGCCGCGCGGCCACCGTGGGTGTATAAAAATGTTGATAGGAATTCATTTTACTTAGCTCGTGTATATTTTCCGAGATATTTTGCTCGCTATATATACCAATATGTTGGAAGGAAACTGTTGTGACCAACCACCCATTTCTTCCAGCGGTGATAAAAGAGTGTATTCGGATGTAAGATTAATATAGAAAAAATAGTCAGGTGGTTCGCAAAAATGTGCTTACTTTATTCAGCAAATCTGGGTGAGTTCGTATTTATATTAAAAGTAATAATAATATTAATTATTATTGACAAAGTTTCATAATTTTACTATCAAATAAATACAGAATAAGTCAATCAATAAATGCCAGATAATAACATTTATTAGTAAAGTTTGAAAGCTATAATAATCATGGTTATTTCTTCATCCTTTCATCTACATAATTCTGTATTAATATTTAAAATATGAACGGTGTGTAGGCGGAACTGTACTGAGAGGACTAGCCGTGCGATGACTTTAAATTGTTGAATGCGTCGACCCTTCGAAACGTAGACACCCTCTTTCCAACCAAACACGAGGGGTTAGAAAGTAAACAAACTGGTCTACCCTTTTGGTATGGGCACGAGACAAGACTATAGAGAATACAAAGTCGGTTTTTCATGATCTCCATTTTCATTCCTACAGTATTTTTTTTCAAACAATCATAATATGATTGTTTGACATTAAAAATACTACCAGTATACAAACAAAACAATGTTTATTTTTTTACTTCTCTACGGCGGTTTTAGATACGATACAATACGAATTTTTCATATAGAGCAAAATGACAACAATTTATAATACTTGATCTAATATCAATACGATGTTGCTATTAAATAATCAGACAGCTTTTTTAATATAAGCCAGAACAATTTTTCAAAAATTCACAAATGTGTATTTTTCATTATTATGTACCTACCTATTTGAAAATAAAGAATGTAGTCAACTATTGCCATATTATATGTACGTAGATTGATCAACATTGGGGCATAGTGCAAGCACAATGTCCCGCCACGTCTTGCGCCTCCCACCACGTGAGACTGCAGCGCGTAGATCGCTATTGTAGCATCGATGCATCGTGAATAAGGGTCGGTCACAGCGACGGAATCCTTGAACTTATGTCACGAAAGTACGGAGTGTCGCACTCTCTGGCGGCCTGACTAGTATGGTTTTAATACCTACCTAGTTTATCATTAACAAAACAATACCTATCTGTATTTACGCTTAAACGTTTTTATAAAAAGTATTTAAAATGTAAACAGATAGTGTTCCTAAATGATGCAATATATTACCACCTTTTTCATTTGATTTAAAACACAAATTTAAAAGTTTCTGACTGCACTAACTATAATATGGCAAGCATTTTAGTAGTAAGTATAAGTTTGGTGTTTTTATTGTAATTCGACATTAATTCATTTTTCAAATGCTGAAAAATATTCTACCTGTCAATTTTAATTAATGTATATATGGTAAATATCTATCTATTGACGATAATCATAACATAAAATAGCAATTTTATAAATTTAGTAAAGCCTCATAAATTAAAAAAAATAATTACTCTAAAAAGATTCATGTGTAGAGTTGTTGAAAATGTCATGCATTTAAAAACCACCGTCGCGTCGCGTCAATGTTGTTTACGAACAACAAAAAAAAAGAATTTCTAAACTGACATCAAATTTTAGTGATAAAACTTTGGCCGTTGCCAGTTTTTTCCAAAGTAAACGACACATGAATTTCTATTTTGGGGTGAACAGTTCTGTTATATTCGACAGAATATAATATAGCAGAATGTAAATAAAATTTTCATATTTATTATCTTACATTTTCTTTTTTGTAAATATACGAGTAGACTATTTTTGAGAGTAGTATTATGCTCCTGTCCAGTGTTTCTCAGAATTTCTTCTACTTCTTCTTCTTCTTCGGCCATATCCGCCACTTAGTTGGATCATAATGGACCATACGCGGCGCCTTCAAGAATTCCTGTAGCTAGCCAGTCTTCTTGCGTCGTTCCAGGCCATACCAGCATCCCGTAGATATACACTCTACATGTAGTATTTAGCGACCTTCCAGTTAGCTTGAAGAACAGGCAAGCCAGGTTGCGATTTTCTTCTGGCATTCGCAGCACATGGCTGAGCCAGGTCCAACGTGACATCTCCACTCTCAGCGTGATTAGAAGCTGCTTGGTGCGTTCTCTTATTTCTTCGTTACTCTTAAAGTCATACCACCGCATACCCAGTACCCAGTATTCTTCGCACCATCAGAATATAAGCGTCAAATAGGCGGCATATGGTTTTGAGTGTTTTGACTGAGAATAATCGTGAGTCCCAGATACTCCGCATCTAGTTGAATGTTGCTCAACAGGTTTGTTGCAGCAACATTCAAGTCTATAAGTTTATGATATTAATAAAAACGAAACCCTTACAAAGAGGTGGCCACGTGAAGCGTATGGATGTTCAAGCAATAATGAAGTACCTCTTATTTAGTAAGAAGAAAAATAAAGGTCTACGCCTTATATAAAGAACGTCAAGAACTGGGGCTGGAAGTAATCAATTGAAGAAGGAGATCGAAAGACCAAATAGAATTTAGAAATCTGCGTGAAGCCTCTAAGATTCATCTCACTAGCAGAAATTGATACTATTTTTTTTTATATTATGACAGACAGCTGGAAAAAATATGGAAATATAAAGGCATCTCAACGTTCACTAAAATCCATCTCGTACAATACCATGGTATTATGAACACAATTATTATGACAGAATAATTAATTATTGATCTTGATATTTTTTGTTTAATATTTATAATATTGATATTTTTCTATTAATATCCAAACTATAAAATATGCTTATGTTAAAAAAAACTTATACAAATTTCAGTCTAGTTAGTGAAATAAATGATCGTGTCAGTAGTACTAAAATATGACTGCGAATGTACGCTGTGGGAAAATTTATTTTTTTTACAAAAAAATACGGTACATAGAATTAATACCCACACAATTTTTAATCCCTTGATCACGTTTACACTGGACATCAAAAAGGCTATTCCGTTAGTTTGTTCGTGGTGATAGATTTTCGTTAACTAAAAAAACGTGAATCAGTACGAAACATATTTTTCAATAATATAACTACTTGCAATAATTACTACTGAATATATACAATTATAACAATGTAATTATTATTTATGTTATTACTAGAAAGTATGTTATTTCAAATCTCGTTTTGTGATTTCTTATTTTAAAAGTTGAGTAAATGTATTTTCCGTGCATCAGTTACAGATTAATTTTAATACATACGTATTATGTACTTAATAGATTTTAATTTTGTGGCCCAATAATAAAATTAATTACACAGCATGTTATTTTATATTATTGATGAATCATTTTATTTTTAACTTCATACTACTTGTACTTTAGCATTCATGTTGACCGAGTTGATAGAGTACCCTGCCTTAGGTCACTGGATTGATCACACAGCTGGGTGTGTAATGTAATGCAACGACTTAATAGTTTGCGCGAATGGGTATCAGCCGTTCCTTGTAAAAAGTCTATTGACATAACCACCCACTCTGTAAAGGCAACTATTATAATCCGCTTAGGAACGAATAAAGGATTTACTTTTAAAAACTTATTTGTATTGTTTACTTATATTATTTTCAATACGTTATGTCTATAGTGGCGTTTTAGTTAATAACTTACTATGGTATTTTTCTAATAATAAAATATAAGTACTACAATATTATTAAATGATAGTGTAAGGCATGGCCTCCACATCCTGAAGCGGGCCCCCAGGGTAAGACATTTAGCGGGTCCCTCTACCTATCGCTAAAGACAAAGTCAGTGTAACGCTCTACAGTACAGCTTTCCAAATGGTGTACGCGGTAAAATTAATGTGTATATTTAGTGTTTTTTTGTATATTTTAATACATCCATTTGAATAATGGAGTTGTTGAATATCGATACACAATTAAAAATTGTATCGTACATTTACATAATTTTAAATAATAACATTGCATATTGAAGGAAAGGCGACTTGTTTTTACTATTAGAGAGAATTTGTGATGTGTTTTTATATCACTTATCTGGTCATCTCGCCACGCCGGGCCCTTCCTAAGCCCGGGTTCCCAGGCTAGACCCCTGTCAGCCCCCATTTTGTGGGGGCCATGGTGTAAGGGATTGAATGAAAAAGTAGTTGCAAATACCAGTTTATTCAAAAAAAAAATATCAAACAGCGTAAACTTAAGGAAAAACAAGTCGGAACAGAAGTCAAATATCATGATGGTTTCATGAGAGCTCAACTTCATTCTTGTGATCAATGGTCTCATTTGTGGAGATTCATGATTGACAACCTTTGCAGAGAAGAGAGCACATAAAGAAGTATCCTAAATTTATTTTGCAAAGTTTTATCATAAACAAATAATGTTGCCTACGTGAAATGTGATATTACTCAATTTACGATCTCTTTTATGTTCATAAAATACCTTTGACATTTCAACTCTACATGTCAAAATATGTGTGTTGGAGGAATCAAATACGTTTTTTTTTTATCATAATCGAGTCAGATTTCGTTGATATTGTGATACAAATGGGAGTGAAATCATAATATGCGGGAATGATTGTGGCCCGCGTCGCCAGAGGGCATGACGCGAGAGGGAAATAATGAAGTGAGTGGCGTCTCTTTTCCGTGCAAAAATTCGCCGCACACTCTGGAAATCTCTTGCCCGAGACCTGCTTTTATTCCGACGCTCGACGTCCACCAAAAGAAAATTTGTGTTAATAACATTTAGGTCGTAGTCTCCACTGCTTCATTATAGTCAATGTTCTTGATGTAGTACTAAAAATTATATATATATATATTATATGTATGAAAGCTATACCTACATAATGAATCAATGAGATTTTTTAAAAAAATCGTAATACCCCATTTAAAACAAAATAATTACAAGATAAAAAGAACTTTTTATATACAACGTTTTTAAATTTTCTGTTGAATCATATAAACTTGACTAAGTAACGCACGTATATATTAATAATTTAGTTGCTAGGACTCCAGACCCCTCTAGCAACCAATAATGGTGTCGAAATAACTTTTCATACAAAACAGAATTAACTGAAAAAGAATTCAATTCAACTTAAAGATAGCTGAAAGTATTAAAAGAATGCATTGGCATCGTGTTCTAATATATTCTAAAAGTTTCAAATGTCTAGCTAGTCGGGAAGTTAGTTAAAAATTGATTACAAGATTTGTACTGGATAAACAACCATCGGACAAACAAGAATACGACCTAATAAAAACGTTGTAAAAATTCCACTGTACCATTAAAATTGTCCTGTAACTAAAAAGCAACAGTGGGATAAATGACATAACCTACTGTTAATAATGTTATACAAAAAAATCTTACTATTATCATATTTTATTATAGATCGTAGAAAAAACAAAATAAACATATAGTTAACTATTTCATTAGAATGGTACAAAGATTAAAGTTCAATTATTACAGAAATAGTATTTTTGATTTATCCCCTCGTTGCTTTCAGATAGCGATAGGTATATATTATATTAATTGACTCTTCAATCCTATGTGGAACTGGGCCTCCCCATAAAGAGATTTCTTAACAGTTTTGATTTTTATTTTACGAGAAATGGCTGTTTGCCACTTGCTCAAACTATTAGGTCCATATTCTGGGCCCAAACACACATTGAAAAACAATATGTAATTTTTTTCCAGACCCGGGACCCACGATATTATGTTTATATAAACACGTATATATATATATATATATATATTACCATTTCCGATCCAAATAGGATCATATGGGCATTAACAGATTTATTTTTATGAGAATTAAATGTTAGCCGCTTGCTCAACCTATTAGGTCCATACTCTGGCTCATAAACAATTTGAAAAACAATATGTGGACTTGCGAGACCTAACGAGATCTAACTTACTATAATTATAATCAGAATCATGCATATATTTTAAAATCGTAGTGTCAAACTGAATAGAGAATATTTTACATTGATAGTATTAATTAGCATATTAATTAATAACATCATCCACTTTTTTTAAAATAAATCAGTTCAATTTCGTTGTTGTATTATAAATAATTTTATAGAACTCCGTTTTACTAAAAGGACACAATAAATAAAGAAAATGGATTAATTTCAAAATACAAATACTAGCAAAACCTTTACTTCAATATTTGTTTTTAATTTATGATGAATAGATAAACTTTTTAAGTACGTACCATTACTAAATCATGTGAAATTTTTCGTTTTGTTTTTATTTAGATTAAAGATTTGGGTACCTAATAATTAACTATATAATGTCTACTGTAATGGGTTGAATATAGCATTGAAACATAATAAAATAAGTTATACTATTATACTAATCACAATAAGTATATAACTGTCTATAATGTTTATCCCTAATAAAAGAATGGTATTTTTTATACATATTTGACTTCATAAATCAATGCCGTGTTGTTGTTTTTCCATTCACCCTTTAGACGTCAGGCTTAAGAACGATCTACCCTAGCCGGGAAACTGACTACTATTGCAGGACAGCGTAAGAAAGGGGTCGGAGAGAGAGTGCGGGACTGAGAGGGAGAGGGAGAGGACGCTCACGTGACCCCTCTGCCTATCGATCGGGTAGTGAAGGCATGCGCAGGTCGATCGACCGCCCCGCGCGCCGACATTCTAACTACACTCAATCAAAAGAGAAAAGTGGATGGAAGTGTGGCGCCGTGTGTGCGAAATTCGCTTTTTCCACCGTCGTTCCGGTCATTCGACGTGGACCTCAATGAAGTTTTCGCGACGTCGATGATCGCCGTCGACCTGTCGTGGCGGACTGTCTGCCGAGGTTCGGAGATCCTCTGACGTCCAGTCCCGTGTTATGTGCGACCCCCAACGCCACTCCGACACCAGGGGATTGTGACGCGCGGTTACGCTAATTTACTTATTGCGGTGCATCCACGGAAGAAATTTTAATAACAGTCTATCAGCAAGAACCGACGAGATACTATACTACCATCGCTTTTACGATATATTCTTAACAAGAAAAAAACAAAAAATAACATCTACTTTAAAAGTTGACAACTACTAAGATTTAACGGCGGGTTAATATTATATTTATTTTTTGTTTGTTATATAAGTATATTATTTAACGCTCCATCCGATATGTGTATGTTTCTGTGAGCGTCGATCCTGAAGTCCACAATGGGGACCGTGTTGAGTTTCAGTCCTCGGGAGAGGAGGCCCGGGGGCCCCGCCCCGCCTGACTTTACTCTCAACAATTTCTCCTATGAGCAGCTGAATAATGCCAAAAACAGGGAGAACAAGGGAGTGACGGCGTCGGCGGGGTCCGCACCCGCCCTCCGCGCGTCCCGAGACAGTCTCTCCCACAACCACTGCGCTCTCACCATCAATCACAACATAAACAATGACAACGCCAAAATAATATCAGAAAAGAACGCTCTAGAGAAAAACCTCAAGAAGCACTCTCTCTTTATCAACGCTCTCTCGTGGAAGAGGTTCTCGACGGCGAACAACAACAAAAAGAAACTGGACAGCAAAAACAAAAATTTGGCCGTTTTCAGACAGCCACTTTCAGACAATGTGCTCCCCCCGGTCGTGGACAAAAACAAGAATATCGAGCAGGCAGCTTTGCAAGTCAGAGGGGCGCCCGCTTGTTACTTTCCTTCGGCTCCTTTGGATGTTGTCAGAGCTATCAACACCAATAATAATACCAACCACTTGCATGGATGTCCGGAAAAATTGGTTTCCAAATCAACTCTCTTGGCTCCGTCAGCGCCCATTCAGACAGCGCCTCAAGTGCTGCCGAGAAAAACTGTGATCCAGGCTTCCACTTCTGAGCTGCTTCGCTGTTTGGGATTGTACCTTCACACTAAGTGTTACAGGTTGAGAGACTTTCAAGCTGGTGATGCTGTCATGTGGCTGAGAACAGTTGACAGAAGTTTATTACTTCAAGGATGGCAGGTATGATTGGAACCCTGAATAACTTTATCATTAGCAATTAATAACTTAATCATTAGCAATCAATGCATTATCGAAATTAATGTAAAAATACTTATAATATTAAATCATTAACTGTAATTAATATACATTACATAGCTGAATTACTTAAAAATATTGTTTTTATGTTCAACTAAAAGATTTTATTATTATTTCATATAGATTTAACATTTTTCGTTAAGTATTATAGTGAGTTTATTAATTAAATAAAAATTACCATACCAATATAAAATTTAGTTTCTTCCAACTTCAATTTGTTATAAGTAAAAATACAACCAAGTGTGCTCTTATATAAGCGTATGGTTTAATAATACTAAGCTCTTCATTAGAAAAAATAACTAGATATCAGTCAACAAATTTATTTATACATTCTCTCAAAAGAAAAATCTTTTGTTTCCGTTTTAGTAGTACTATGTACGTACAAATTTTACGATTATTTCCATGATATTTTGTATGTACTATCTGTAGGATTATTTATATAATACATTCTAAAACTGATTATAAGAGGTAGGTACTTTCAAACTACATTTTCATTACATGATACTTGCCTGAAACAACGTTAATTAAAAATGAATAAATTATTATCCCGATACAAACACGCATGTGTGTACATAATGCACACCTATGATAATGAAAGTTAATTACTGGGCTGTACGTGTAATTTTATATTAATTTGGTATATTGATTTTGTTGGAACATTTCGTTAGCTTCTGTTGGTAGTATAACATTAAAAGGACACAAAGATTTCTGTCATTGTGAAAAAAATAACAATGTCAGCCATCTTATAAAATGGCGTCACGTAACACAGATAGTAAACAGCTTTTCTTACGATAGATGGCTAAATCAATAGTTATTTTTCTACGTAAACTCGAAATTCTTATCCTGGAGATTTATTGAAGAATTTAATTTTCGATATTAACTAAGTAACACACGTTGCTATAATTTATTTATACTGAGACTTGAATTAAAGAATATGATACATATAAGCTTTCCACTGTTATTTTTAACGTAAACCTGCGTATGATTTTGAAATATAATAATGGTTTATGTTGTTTTATCCAAGAATTATAAATTTAGATTGTGTAACTTATTATCATACCTTCACAACCATTATTTTCGCTTTGTGAACAACAAAATTGAAAATAAATTTAAGTTTTACATACCTAAGTAGAATTCATTCGTGACCATATACTAAATATTATATATAATAAGGATAGAAAGTTAATATTATCGACTGACAGTATTTCATTGAAATTGATTAAATATTCAAACTTACATAAATTTCCAAACCCGTCTCCGTTTATCTATGTTTCGATAAAACTTTAATTACTTACTGCATTAAACTCCTGCATCGAAGCATTAGATATGTACGAAGTCTTCTCTCACCACGTTATATATGCAGCGCATAGATCGCTTTTGTAGCACCGATGCAGGATGAGAGAGGGTCGGTCACAATGGCAGAATCCTTTAGGCTGTGCCATAAGTAAATGTCATAATATTCTCTGTACGGTATACAAAACATATGTCCAAGTCACGTGAAGTGCCTCTTCCTTACAAACATTAAATGCTTACAAAATTACAACATAAACCGTGGTAATAAAATTAATAAATAATCCATGATCACATGCAGAACTATTCTTTCATTTCAGTAATTTTTAAAACCATTTTTATCCATCATAATGGAGTAATTATATTATATGAGTGCGCTACGCGTGCCTACGATCACAACTTAGACTGCTACGTCGCTGCGTTGCTACGTCGTAGACAGTAGAATGGAACGTTTACGATATGATTTATTTAATATATATATATATATATAAATGGTAATTAATCAATCAATATTGAAAGTACTATTATATATGCATGTTAATTCTGTATCAAAATAATATAAGTATAGATTATTAATGTAATACCTTAACATCTAAAATATTTTGTTGCTATACATATATACTAATTTTTGTGAGCATACTTTGCTCTACAGAATTGAAATACGTAATAATTGGTTTATAATATAAGATTAATATAGATTTAATGGGTATAAAATTAGAGTCCTTAAAGTATTCGGGACTATTTTATTGGTCGTCAGTATTCAATGACGTATCGACTGATAAATATGACGTGGTTCTCATCAATTATTTTATATCGTTATGATGCAAGTTTGTCCAAACTAAAGGTGGGCAATAAACGATTTTCGATTGCAAGGGCATCTCCATGTGCGTAGAAAAAAATCAAACAAATTATGCAACGTCGTAGATATCTGCATATCAGTGTTAATTGAAAAATAACATATATGTATACAGAACGGTTATATGAGAGATAGGGAATAATCAAAATATAAAGAGCTATTTTTGAGTATAATAATATTCTCATATATTTTTTAAACTGTGTATTTGTTTATTCAAAATGTAAGACTCTTGCATTCTTTATATAAAAAAAATACAATAAGAAACCCCAGTATCCCAGGTCAGTGGGCTTTACCAATAATTAAGTTAACGATATAAATATGTTTTTGTTTTCATTTTATATAATTACAAGATAAAAAGAACTTTTTATATATAACGTTTTTAAATTTTCTGTTGAATCATATAAACTTGACTTGACTAGCTTAAGCGATCAAAAAAAATTGTAGTTGATAGAAATAATACTGAAATGTCATATTGATTTCCATAGTAACGCACGTATATATTAATATTAATAATTTAGTTGCTAGGACCCACTTAGCAACCAATAATAGTTTTACTTTTTACGGATTTCTTCCGAAATAACTTTTCATACAAAACAGAATTAACTGAAAATGAAATCAATTCTACTTAAAGATGGCTAAAAGTATTAAAAAATGCAACATATCTAGCTAGTCGGGAATTTAGTTGAAAATTGACTGCAAGATTTGTACCGGACAAACAACCACCGGACAAATAAGAATACGAGCTAAGAAAAACATTTTAATAATAATAAAAAAGAGTGTCTTTGAGATTTTTTCAAATTATGGGTATAATCATTGCATTGTACTAAATATGAGATTTACTCCAGTTTGAACAAAATATAATAAACAATGTGGGTTAATATACCTGCAAACAAATTTAGCGATTTTTTTCCATTTAAATTTGATTTTTTTTCATGCATAGAAAATATCATAGTAAAGAAATAAATGGCTACGTGTGTATTTTCTTTATGATACGCGTGAAGTTAACAATTATTGCAGTGAAACATGTAGAAGTAGTGTTATTCGTCGATTTTCATGGTAATATATGCTAAGCGTGTTCTATTTATACTTTTCCATCTTACGTCGTAGATATACTTGCATACGTATGTTTTATCGATATAATATTATATTCTATATATTATTATAATAAAATAAACAAATACACATAAGTGACATAACCATCATACTCGGTACTCTCAAATAGCTTCACTATTATTTTGTTAAAGTGTTTACCACTTAAAAATGAGAATTATTTTCAAATTATAATTATATTATATACCTATTTACATAAATAATGAATATAATAAATATGGTACAAAAATTCTAAAATCTTAGGCAGGTAATAAAATAGTTTTTATTATAAATAATATATTAAATTATAAAAATTTTACCTATGTACTTGTATAGTATAATGATAATTTATGTAAATTCATATAGTAACATAATGAATTAAATAAATAATACTGTACGGACGGTAAAGTTTGCATCGGTGCCGAAGACTGCCTGTTGAATTGAGATAAATTACAATAACAATATTGAAAGAATAGCATTACACTTCAGACAGCTATCTTTACATAACAATATACTTGCAGTATCTATACAGATTTACTAAGTAAAGTGAACTAATTATTTTAATATTGTATTATTCATTTTTCAAGTTTAAATTTTTAAAGAAAGTTGAATATATTTGTATATGTAAACTTGTTAATTCTCCAAAGTGCAGCGCTAATCATGTATGCTCATATAAATATGAGCTACGATTACAGACCAAATAATTTCACATTAGGTATTTAAGTGTCGTTAGTTTAATAATAATTAGTGGTAATTTTCTAGACAAATTATATTTTATATTCCGATTATTTTTAAGAGTCAATGTATCTAAACATTAAATGATTGCTAAGAATCCAATCTTCTCTACTGTACTTTAAAGTTGTGTTTTTTTTTCTTTTGTAAATGTACAATATTATATATATATAATTATGTGAAAATAAGGGAGCATTATTTTTATAATACAACAACCCTCAAAAGCTCCATTGTATCTTCTCCCTGGCTATTATTAACGGTCGGTGTAGTTAATAAAATGTCACGGCTTTCTATTTAAATGGCATATACCTATGTACGTGATACCATGTAAGAGATTTACTCAAACATGCAAACACTTCAGTTCAGTCTGAAACGGTGAAATATGTCTAAATACAATCAAGTGGGTACCTACATATATGTATTATATTTTAAAGTGAAAAGTTCACCGAGCTGGAATATCAGGTTCAATACCCAGACGTATTTATTGAACGGCGACATGTGCGCAGTTTAGAACTTTAAATTTTAAATTAAAAATAAAATAGAGCCTTGAAGGAGACAATAACTTTTGTTATAAATAGATTTATTAATAATTACTTGGCAAGAGTATACGTCCAAAAACTCAACTTTCAGTTTCAATCAATTTTGAATTAGTCTCATCATTGTATTTTATTACAAAAAGTGTAATACCGTAATAATATTTTAGAGCTTGGCTATCTTCAGTTTCTAAATTTTGCTAATTTATAGGGAAACGGATTGATATCCCTTTAAGTGGGATTTTTTTTATCTTAATGATACGATATTTTGTATACTTGGGATACCTAGTATAGCAATAGTTTTATAATTATTATTTTATTGTATTTATATCGTTAAATTTTACACATTTTTTCACTTATTTTGTTTTACCCTTTTATCAATATTATTGTTTATATATATATTTTTTTTAAACTTCTTTAAATAATTCTCAATGTAATATAATAAGTAATTGTTTGTTTGCACTAATAAAATTATCTCCTGTCTTAATGATTATGTAATCAATATAAGTAACACTGTGGTGTACCTAGAAATGTTTGGTCACAATGCAAACATCATATTACAAGGGCCCCGTCGGCGTTTTTTAAAAAAAACATCCAAAATCAAAGTCTTATTTAGCTCTTCCTTAGATTTTTTCTGTCCAAATTGATATTTAGACCTTTTTCAAAGTAAATAGAATGATACATATTGGTAGAAAACTATATCAATGAGATCTATGTTCATTTAAATGCTCACTACCGCGTTATTGTAAACTTCTTGCACACATGTTTATTGTTACTATAAAAAAATGTTTTTATGTCTTACTCTCTGATATACGACTACCAGATACAATTTGTTTTTGGCTAATTCTGGGATCTAAAATTTTGACTGGGATAGTAATCTCTACAGCGGATATCTACTTTAACATTGCGAGTAGAAACTTTGTTGATGATTTATTAATAATATTATAAGTTACCTACATTATAAACATATTAAATTTACTAAGAGACCAATCTATGTTTGAGCCGTATTTTTTGTATAGGTAAGTACTAATGATCGAATCATATCATAAAGATTACTTAGCTAATATTACAAGAGACTAAATTCATGAAATTTTCCTTTGAGGTACACACTGGTACCATTAGCATGACCTAATTAATAATTAGCTTACAGGGTTTTATGATTTACGTTTTTAATTATTCAGATCTTTCTCGTCAGTATCTTCCCGTAGGGTAAAGTAGTCAACTGCTTCCAGTCGTGAATAATTTACTGTAGGTACTCATCTTTTATAAAAGATACAACGTCCAAGCACAACATCCTTGAAAATCCTACTTGTATCCCATTTATAAGTTCGTATAAAATGTACTCTTAAGGCTTTACGGCTCATCCTTCAGATGGATTCATTTAATTATAATAATATAATTTACAGATACTTGATAATAATTGCATTATGTTCTGCATTTTATATTTGACTGAAACGTGATAAATAATTCTACAATATTTTTTGTATTTTATAGTTTTTGTTTCAAAATTCATTGTACTCACATACACTTATACCAGTGGCGAAGGGTGACTTTTGGAAAGAGGTAGGCTATGGATATCTGATAAAAAGAGCACACTTGTCAGGTATACTAACGAGAATACTACTAATGAATAGGTACACACTAGTAAATGACAACGACACACTAATTCAATGAAACTTCAAAAACTCATAGACGACATAAAAATGAGCGATGTGTTTAAATTACGTATTTTTCAAAACATGTATACCCATCAAAAATCATTAGATAAAATTTATTTTTATTTATAAAAACAATCTATACTTACTTATTTATTAATATTCGATTAAACGCCGTTGAAATTATTTTTTAAATTATCTAATTATTAATGATTTTGGACAAAGTGCGCAGTCGTGACAACATTATTATGCGCGAATGTTTTAGGCTCTGCGATAGGAGCTTACCTTATTTCGAACAAATCAGCAGACTTGCTGAGGTTACGAGACGTAAAGTCCATACGAAAAAAATTCAGAATTATTTCACACATAATCGGAGATTTATTTACGTCGAGACGTCGCGGCGTTTATTTTTTATTTACGGTGCGCTGTGGTATATTTTTTAATACCTTTTCAGTTGTTTTGTAAACTGTGTAATACTGTAATACGAGGGTGGGTCAATAAGTCCTTAGAAAAGCCGACAGGTGGCGCGACTAGTACTGTAAGCGATTTGTTTTCATGCAGCGGCACTACCGATTCAGCATGCTGCGAAGTTTCAATCAGATTGGTCGGGTTGTTGTGTGTTTCTCGTACATTTAAAAAAAAAAATTGCTTGTGGAAAATGGAAAAATGGAGAAAATTGAGCTTAGAGCTGTTATTAAACATTTTAATATAAAAGGGTTAACAGCAAAGGAAATAAAAAATGAGTTGGATTTAGTTCACGGCATATCTGCTCCTTCACTTGCAACTATTTATAACTGGTTAAATGAATTTAAACGTGGTCGTACATCAACAAAGGATGAACCACGCTCAGGACGTCCTGTAGAGGTGACTACACCAGAAATGATCAATAAAATCCACGATATGGTGTTAAGTGACCAAAGATTAAAGTTGAGTGAGATAATTGAGGTTACAGGGATCTCAAAAGGTAGCGTCATTTCTATTTTACATGACAAATTGGGCATGAAAAAAATTTCTGCAAGATGGGTGCCGCGTTTGCTCACAGTCGACAATAAACGCAATAGGGTGGTTGCCTCTAAAGCCCTGTTGTCGCTCATGCAACGCAATCCGGAAGAATTTTTTCGTCGCTTTGTGACTGTAAATGAAACATGGATACACCACTATACTCCCGAGACGAAAGAACAGTCAAAGCAGTGGATTGCGAAGGCAAACCATGTCCAAAGAAGGCGAAAACCGTAAAATCAGCTGGTAAGGTTATGGCTACTGTATTTTGGGATGCACGTGAAATTATTTTCGTTGACTATTTGGAAAAAGGAAAAACAATAACAGGGGATTATTATGCATCTTTATTGGACCAGCTAAAAAAAAAATTGAAGAAAAACGGCCTCATTTAAACAGGAAAAAAATCCTCTTTCATCAGGACAATACCCGTGTTCACACATGTTTACGATCAATGGCTAAAATTGAAGAATTGAAGTTCGAATTGGTGGACCACCCACCGTATTCGCCAGATTTAGCCCCCAGTGACTTTTTCCTTTTCCCAAACTTCAAAAAATGGCTAAGTGGACAACGTTTTTTTTCAAATGAAGAAGTCATCGATCGGACAAATGATTATTTTGAGGACCTTCCGAAAACTTATTTTTCTGACGGTTTAAAAAAAATTGAGAAACGTCTAACCAAGTGTATTGAGCTCCAAGGAGATTATGTTGAGAAATAAAAAAAAAATACAAAAATCAAAACTGTTTTAATGCTTTTTTCTAAGGAATTATTGACCCACCCTCGTACATTCCTATATATACGACATCTCTCGTTGGCAAAATAAATTATTTTTACATAACATAAAATAATGAAGTGATTAAGTATATAAATATGTCAATATGCAATTAAAAAATATGTTTCTTAAGAAGGTAGGCTTTAAATAATCGCCTAGTATAGAGTCTTCGCCACTGACTTATACTATGTACGTTGGCTATTGATTTGATAATGTACGCGCGGACATTGGCTTTATTAAATATGTGTTGGAAGGTAGGTGTGTAGATAATAGTCTGAGAACGCAGAAATGTTGCTCAGCTAAGGGTTCGAACCGCCCTTAAAACTAGATGGATATTAAAATATACCCATTTGTATTAAAATGGAATAGTACAAAAGTTATTTTATATATTTTCAATTATAAATAAGAGTACCATAATAAATATGGATTTATAATAATAAAAACAATACGTTAGAATAATAATCAAGTATTTCAATTAGACAAAATAGAAGTTATCGTATAAAAAAGGAAATACAACGAATAGCCATAATATTATCTACACAGTAAACGTACATATTAATTATACCTAGTCCCAAGGGAAAAGAAGTTGGAGTGAACAAATTACATAGGTAATTACTAGGTAATAAATAACAAGAGATATGAAACAACATAATAGAGTAGTAAAACACAGGAAGTAAATTCTTAGGCAACAGAAAATAATAACAATAATAATTTAAAATTGTAAAAAATAAATAAGACATAATATTTAGTAGGTACATAATGTATATTCAATCTCTTTGGTACATATTCAACACATTTTTTTAATATTTACTATGATACTTGATTATCACAGCAAAGTATCAGAGTATGAATTATCTGCATTGATTTTAATTTATAATCCCTATAATTCCTATATATCTATTATAACAATATAAGCATACGTTTGAAAGACAGTTTGAACTAAGCTTTCCCCACTTCTGCTGCATATCATGCATTATATCCATAAACGTTTTGATTCGTTGTGCACAATAAAAAAAATAGGTTAACGCGGTCAATCATTGCACCTGCTCGAAGGTGACATTACTTTATAAATAAAATATAATATCTAAGTAGAGCAATAGGTTTGTACTGAAAATGAAAGCCATGCCGTAGGGCGTAGGTATTATGTGGATGACCTTGGTGGAAACTCTGTCATATGTTCGTTTGATTTTACTGTCACGTTTTATTACTGCAGGCTTTCCAATATGGCTGCTCTCTAACTGTCGCATGAAAGAATTACCTACATGAAATTGTTGTCATATTTTTATTTACCGTGTTGGAAACATGCGAGCATTTGTTTGACTTCGCCACGTAAATGTCTTCCTACTTTGCTACATTCAGCTGAAATATTTATGTTATGATACTATTTTATTAAAAATGTAAATCGAACAACTTCAAGAAGAAATTTGTGAAACTAGTTTGGAAATTATCATTTTACATGCATAGTTAGTTCTTTTTAGGGGATGCAAAATTACCGTTAAAATACTTGACCAGAGAATCGGTAAAAATATGAAGTTTATACCGGCATAACGTCTTTTTAATTATTCAGAAAAAAAATAACAACCATCACTCACTATCACACTGAATTCTATTAAAAAATTGATATTTTTTTTTGATATTTGGAATTTAATGAAATCATAATGCGACTAATATAACTTTAACTTCACACAATCTCAGCGTAGATACCTACAACTATAACCATGAAGAATTTATTGAAAATTGGAATAGCCATTGAATAAGAATCAGCAATGATTTCTGGTCCAAATTGTATATGCTGATATAAGTACTTATATCTCATTCATTGGGAATATTGTAGTTGATGGCTAAGCTTGATTATTGATTTGAGTAATAGCAGACCGGAGAGATTCATACGATTTATTAGGCAAACAAACTACAAATAATTTCGTTACTTGAAATTCTTGTTTCACATCGTTAAAAAAACGAAATACCGGTAATAAAAAATAACTTTACCAGTTAGTTAAATAGTCGATAGTTAAATTTAACTATATTTACCGGTAAGCCGGTTAACCGAAACCGGTAATGCATAATTCCGGTCTGATACATCTTGCTTACTATGTTATCTAAATCATTTTGACCATCAAACAAGACCAATCCACTGCTAAATAAAAGCATAAATGCAAGTCGATTACATATCAGTCCTGTACGTTGCGTTAATACAAAGTCGGCTGTGTTTGACACCTACTTCCGGTGCACTAAAGTACCTCGTCGATCCACGGTCTAACTTTCAGACGATTCTATTTATTGCATATCACTGAACGACTAGATTTGTCCACGGCTTATTTTCAATTCAAGTTTTGTATTCAGACCGTTTATATATACGTGAGCAAGGGAGAGACGCATGCCAGCAGAGAACCTAGCGGAAATATACGAAGCTTGCAATTTGAGATTTTTTTTTGATAATTTACAATTTCCACTGTATTATTTAATAAATATGTATCCGAAAACATTACAAAGATTTTTTATTTTTTATTAAACCTAAAGATAAACTTACAATTGTAAAAATTTTTAATAAAATGTGAATTCGTTGCAGGGTCAAATCTTATTATTGCATTATATTTTATGGTCATAATTATCATTAAAATTTATTTTATTAAGTTCTAGATTTTATGTGGTGTAGATTTTTGACTAATTCATCGTTTTAATATGTTTTATATATATTTTAAAAAACATCGATTTTTATAAAAATATAAATGTGTATAACTTGAAATCCTTTTTATTTATATCAACTCGAGCTTCAATATTGTGACCATGCGTAAAATAAAATTTGATATAAATAAATAGGATTTCAAGTTATACACATTTATATTTTTTTTAAAATCGATGTTTTTTAAAATATATATAAAAAATATTAAAACGATGAATTAGTCAAAAATCTACACCACATAAAATCTAAAAATTAATAAACTAAATTTTAATAATAAATATGGCCATAAAATATAATGTAATAATAAGATTTGACCCTGCAACGAATTCACATTTTATTACATTTTTTTTACAATTGCCAGTTTATCTTTAAATTTAAAAAAAATAAAAAATCTTTTTAGTGTTTTCAGATACATATTTATTAATTACTAAAGTTGAAATTGTAAATTATCAAAAAAAATCTCAAATTGCAAGCTTCGTATTTTTCCGTTAGGTGCCTCTTTTCGCCTCTGATAGTATCTATTGTTAAAAATATAGGTATTTTCTTTCCCCATTTTACTTGTATTTTTGTGAGTTTACTTTTCTAAATATTCTAAGTGACATGTTGCGCGTATATGTATTTAATACTACGTGAGAACTTCAATATGTTGAAGCTCTTTATATGTATGAAAATCTAGAATGTGGCTCTCGTTGACCTCATTTATACCCATTCCTGCTATACACATATTGAAAAATAAATCGTATAGACATACCTACGTATATAAAACACCTATGTTTTAAAAATTGTTTATAAATATATAATAAAGCCAACCAAAATTCTTCATAAAACCAGGTAACTTAAAATTCCAATAATTTCAATTACAAGTTATTAATCTTAATTTCAAATGTTTAACTGAAAATTTCCTATGCTTTTGTGCACACATTAAGTTGTTATGCGGAATAAATTATGCTTAGAAAAGTTTTTATTTTTGCAGCTTTTAAGCTAAAAATGACGTCACGTTAGAAACACTACCCAGGCGCCGAGCATGGCGCCGCGACGGCCCGAGCGATATTCTTAATAAAATTATAAGAAGACTTTGAAAAGTATTCAGTATTCGTGGATGACGCATGCTTTGTTTTATGTAAATGGTATGAATTAAGATTAAACCTTGTCTGCCTCAATTCTTTCAATGCCATTTACAGAAAAAATATCTTATAAGTAGCTTGTATTAAAAAAAAATAGGTTGTTATTAAGTCATTAATTAGAATTATAAGGTAGCCATTAAAACTTGTTTACCTATGGTGGTAAACCTATTTTCGAAAATGGACCTTCTAACTTTTTTAATAAAACTATTTTCTAACTGTTTATCGTCGTTATATCGTATGACCAAGTATTATATCATACGATATAAACTCATACCAATGATTCATAAATTTATAGAAATGTCACATTTTAATTAATAACTATCTCTCCAATCTATTACACCAGGGTTTCCCAAATTATATTCCGCGGAACGTGAATATGACGTGATCCGCGAAATCATCACAAAATTACCCCAGTGGGTCAAAACAAGCCATTATTGTTTTACTATCGTTTACTACGACATATATACAGGATCAGGCTCGATACCACACCGGATAAAACAAATTCAACTTTCTAATATTGTGCCTGATACCAAAAAGATAGTTGTTTTTGTCAAGAGGTAATTAAGAACTACATAAACTTATATTTTTATGTGTTGTGTTTTAAAAATACTTACAAAGAAATAAGTTTATTAGTCTTTTTTCTCACTTAAAAAAATATTGATTATGTATTATTTACCTACCCTACACAATAAACTAAGTGTTTGCGAAGTGTTTCGTCGTAGGAAAAGTTTGGGAAACATGTTCCAATGTTCTCTCTTACTATGTTATATAATATATTATGTTACATACTGTCATGTATGTATAAATTTTTACATATTGTATAATAATGTTTTTGTGCAATAATGAAGACAGCCATGACTTATAAACATGACGATATGGCATAGAGTTGCTAGTTACCCGAAAAATTTCTATGGCTTTATACTGTAAAAACTACATCTATCAATTTATTTTTTAATGTATGTAGGTTTAAAGTTTAAATTAAAGTTTTTCATTTTTCCTATTAAAGTTGTTCATTTTATTTAACTATTGCGGTAGATAATCAATGTCTAATGTTTGTGCCCAGTGATGTCCCTAGGCAAAATGCCGCCCTTAAGCACACTTTAAATGCCGCCCCCTTCCATTTTTTGTCTCAAATCGTATGCAAATTTGTTAGCTACTTACCTACTTTTTTCCGGCTATTTTAAACAGAAAAATACAACAAAAATCTCGAAAAAATGTCACACCGATGAGATTAGAGCATTTCTTTGAAAACTCTTAAATAGCGGTGGTTTTATGTACATAGAGGTCTGAAGAGATGACAAGTTTAGAGGAGAAAAAAATTCCAATAGGTACAACAATAGTTATGTTGACAAGATGTTCATGCTTCTATGTTTTAAAGTTTTAAACTAAGATATCGGTACTTTCTAACGAAGCAACCGCATCGTTTGCTTCATGATAAACGCCCACTGCTTTAAAAAGTTGTAATATTTGTATTCGTTCCTTCATTTGCCGCCTTTTATTGAGTGCCACCCCTGACCAACGCATGGTCTGTCTACCCTTTACAGGACGACACTATCTGTGCCCTTGAAGGCGTAGAGAAACACTATTAGCACGTGTGTAATAAACGTGTGTAGATAAATAATTGCATAAAAAAATTATTTAGAAATTTCCATCCATCTTTCAATCTTATAAGTATTAAGTATAATAAAGTCTCATCGTTCACATGGGGCAAAGGCTAACGCACTGTGTTCCAAATCAGTGTATCGCGGGTTTTAAGACCACAGTCGTTTGTTCAGTTGTTTTCATTCAATAATAATTATGTATTTTGGATACAGTGTATGAACCAAATGGGTTGAGAAAATAATAATTACTAACCTATCCTCGCATTAGAATGTTTTATTAATTGTAAAATTTATTATTTAATTACAATTTGCAGATTCGTATAAGGCTCATTTCAGCAAACCTATTTACATTCGAATTCGAAAAGTTATTTTTTAATAAATTTGGTAAGTTTCACTAATATGGTTTTAATAATATAATTATGTTCACTAAATATTGTTTACCATTATTTTCAGGACGTCGCATTCATCAACCCTGCCAACGTTGTCTTCGTGTACATGTTGGTCAGAGAACTGGTCGACGGAGAAGACATCAGCCGAGAACAGGACCTCCAAGCCGTGGTCCTCACCTGCTTGTACCTCTCTTACTCGTACATGGGTAATGAGATCTCGTACCCCCTCAAGCCATTCCTGGTGGAGGATTCCAAAGAGAAGTTCTGGGACCGATGCCTGCTTATAGTGAACCGCCTCTCATATAATATGCTCAGAATAAACTCCGAGCCTGGATTCTTTACTGAAATATTCACGGAACTGAAAGGGTGCGGAGTGGGCAATGTGTTGACAAGTAATATACCTGTGCAGAACTTGAATAATGTGTCGGTGGGTACTTGCAACACGATCAGTACCGCGGCTTGACGCAAGGAAGTGACAGTAGTCCGTCTCCTACTCGCTGATCAGCCGAGTCAAGTATAGGGAATCGCCCGCCCCGGCACCTTCGATAGTGGAAATGATGCATGTCATCTATGCTAAGAGATTATGGCAGATCTTGTAATAATTGATGATGTTTTGGGAATGAATTGAACTTACGTGGTAACTGTCTATAAAAGTATTCACTTTCTAGACAAGGAACAAGACATGGAATTATTATTACCGAATAAACAATTACATAGTCTATGTCATATACTGAAAAACTAAAAGTTTCAATACAATTTGAATAGACAACGGTATCGCAATTTAATAATAAATTATAATACGTACGCTTTACTTCGGGATGACGAGAGTCAATTATTTTTTGTTTAATTTGTGGAGCTTTCACAAAGCTTTTCGAGCTTACAAAAGTATTTACAATAACTAAGTAATAATTACTATTCCAGGTAAAGCTTTTTGCGTATTCTAATAAGACATTTATAAAGTTTGAGAGGTGATATTGCTTTATAAGATAAAACATGTCCCATTATTAGATATTATATTATTATTACGGTTAATGTTTTAAATACATTAAAATAATTTTCATTTGTTTAAATAATAAATAATTACAATCTATTGCTTCCGATCAAACAAAATAATACCTACTTGACAGCATTACTAATTATAGGTAGTTCCTAAAAATATATTATATTGAAATCCGACTTACTGACTATAAGAAAAACTTTTTATTTAAATTATCCATAGAAGTTACACTTACAAATACTTTACAAACTTTACAAATAATTATTCACTTTTTTTTCTTAAGTTCAATTATGTCAAAACATCATCCAACTATTACCAATTATTTACATAGAAAAATATAAATAATAACTTATTGGGAATATAATTATAAATGTAATGCACCGAGGTCGTATGTAAGTTTGTTTTGTAGAGAAGGTAAATTTATATGAAATAAGTTATGACATATGTATGATAAAATATGCAGTCCATGGAATCGTGAAAATGACATAGGTAAAAAAGTATACAAAAATTGTTGAAGTCCGTCTGATTGTGATTTTTGATTTTTGATGTTTATGCCCGATCATTGCCATTATTTCTTTCAATATAGCAAAATTATAACGTACCTACTTGCGCCCCGCCCTTCTACTCCTATGCTCATATTTCAATTTTCAATCCATTTGAGCGGCGGAAAAGATAGAAATTAATCTCATCTAAAAATGTCTTTGTAAAAATAGATTTAATTTTTTAGTTATTTTTCTTATCGGCATCGAGTCTTTTTGTATTTCCTATTTACTTTTGGATACAGTGTATCCGAACCTTTTTATTATACTATAAACAACTTTTGTAGTTTTTCAACAGTTTTATAATTATCAGATTACCATTTAAAAAGATCTTTTCCTAATAATTGTACTCAATACGTTCTAATGTAATTAAACCTCTCTATAAATACAAGCTTTGTGATTTTAGAAGGAGAATACTATACTCACTGTCATGCACATAAAAATAATATTGTAATGTGAAATGTTAATGACATTTAAGTAAGTACTACCTAAATCAATATTGATATACTTAATAAAAAAATACTTCTTTTACAATTTAATTTTCATGAATTATTATACAAATACCTACCTATCATTGTATTATGTTAATATTAACATTATTTATTTTCTAAAATTATTGTTATACTATTATAATTTTTGTATGATCAATTTTGTAAATCGTTATTCAATAACAAAAAAAAATACTCTTCTGATATTAATGTACTAGTAAATCTTGATTCTGGGTAGGTAACTACTTATTTATATTTACTGCATCATTAACCATCTTAGAATTAAATATTAAATGAATAAATTGTAAAATTTTACAGGAATAAGAGATTTCATAAGAATATAGTCTGATATTACACTATGATATTATAGTTAATAATAATGTAGTAACTGATCTAAAGTGATTGCAATAAAACCAACTTATATTTGTGTATGTGCAAACCCTTCTAACGATTACCAGCTACTCATTTACGTATGTAGAGTTAATTATTATAATATAGTTGGTTCTGCACAATTTTGTTATGACTTGTGTATTTTTGATCTACCTTTTATTTACCATGATTCAGTTACTATCTATTTTATAATAAAGTAGCCAATAATCTATCATACAATGATTATTATTGTTATGAAATGACCTTTAATATGAAAAGAACTGTCTTTCAATACGAAAAGGTATTACACATATTTTTTGGTCACTGTAAACATTAAACTATTCCAGAATATTTCAAAATAATGCTAAAACACAGTTAGTGCAGAACCATTTTTACTAGCTATTTATTTTTATGTACAATTGTTTTACAAAACATTAATTATATATTTATAAGCATAATATTATTGGTTATTTAGTCATTGGTCGTGTATAAATTTTATGTGAAATGAAAATAGTAAAAAAGCCCAATTGAAATTGAATATTTTTCTGCCTGTTTATATAAAAACATGATTTACGTAGAACGCCGGGGGTGTGCAATATTCTAAAAAGATTTGAATTCATAACTACCGGGCAAATAATTTGTATAATAATAAACATTTCCCAATTTCTTTACGTTTTCTCGAAAAACATTGTGAAAAGATTAGATTGTTAGTTGTTGGGTGTATTGAATAATGATAGGTAAAATAAATATTAGACAATGTCTTTTACTCAAAGCAACTATCTAAACATGATTATCTGCAGATAGTGTGCATATATTTTATATTTTTTTTCAAGTGTCTACCCATAATATTAGTGTCGAATAGCTAGTTACTACCCCAAAAGAATTTGTTCAATCTATACATATAGATAAAATGTAAAATATCGGTTCAGATATAATTAATAAAACTTGATCGCAAACTATCCACATTACAGAAACTTAGTACGAGTGTATAGAATATTGATATTATGAAACTAGATCAGGTTGTACGTGATATTGTATTTTTTCCATTTACTTAGTAATAAATAATATTAACTGTGAAATGTTTTGAATAAGCAGTGTCGTAATTGGTATAAAACTCGCCTATTTCAACTATTAGAATTGGGTACCTACTATAAATGCATCATCAACCACAGCAATAATTGTAGCAACAAAATATTAATATAACCCAATAAGTAGGATGATAATAAAATATAGTGTCTGAAAAAATATTTTGTCACATAAAACAATTCTGGAAAAATGGGTCGACCTTGATCAAATTAATTAAAAAATTTAAAAAAAAATGCTCCTATTTACTGTAATTTCCTTGCCTATGTATTCATTTGTGACAATGTATGGGTTGTGTTCTTACTGAATATAATCTAAATAATATCATAGTTCACTCTATTAATTTGATGCGTGTTGACATATTTTTTGTCGTTTTACCAAGTCTATGTACCTATGCTTATTTATTACTTACTGTAATACGAATCGAAGCAATTTTTGTTATAGGGTTTTCAATTCTATTTGAAAAAATAAAATCTGAATGTCCATTTCCTAAAATCTTCTTTATGTAGAGGCAGGTACGTATAATATTCATTATTAAATATGAAATTATAATGTTAGTATCTTCCTAAAAAATAATACTTAAATTATTATGAATCTTCGGAGCTCTCTACTTTCTTTAATATTTACGACTATGTTCTTAACGAAATGTGAGTTTTATACCACTATGACTGTGAAAATTACATGTTATTCGTCTTATTTGTATCCACGTTATTTGTGTATATTTTAAGAGTAAAAGAATTTAACATTTTTTGGTCGGCTTCGTAATGAATATCATCAGGAAATGTGCATAAAGCATTCAACAAAAATGTGTTTTCCACAAGTAACTACACACCGTGTACTAACTATATTATAAATTATTATCATCGGGGCCGGCCTTAAATCCTTGGTCTCTACAAAACCGAGCCCGAGGCAATTACCTTATTTGCCTAGGCTACAAGCCGGTCCTGATTATCATTGAGCTGTGATTAATGATCGAAACAAAGAATCATGGCAAAAAAACAGACGTAAATACGTACGTAAAGTAATGATTATATTGTTTTGCGGTTCTGTGTATAATATTTTTTTAAACCAACTTTATTTTGATTCATTAAACACATTTAATTATTATTAATGTTACTCTTCTTTATTCTAGTCAAAATGTTTTTTTTATCGTTTTTGTATTTTATCTTATAGGCACCTAAGTTGTACTAGCTGTGATTAAAAAAACTGTTTTTTATTGGAATATTAATATTGATATTATTTTGATTTATAATTATCACTAAGTTATATTTATTTTAATTAATATTCACATGTTTATTTCGCAATGATTTAAAATATTGTATAAATTAATTAACAGCCAAAAAGCTTTATAATGTATATTTTTTTCGATACGTATTGTTAGTTACTATAATTATTACGAGTACCTACCTTAGTGGAATAAAAAAAATAATCAGGGTAATGTTTTGAACATTTCCTCTGGTAAAGCTCAGTCCATTCAATGATAAAAGCATTAATTATTAAATTATTATTGAATGAATGATAATGTCTCGGCAATTATAACTGTTGTTTAATATTAATAAATTGTAAATACCGTGCCCGACTACATAATAAAACAACTTTCTTAAATCATTTGTTTCATTTACTTATTTATAGATACCTACCACCAGAATCCTACTGGATATCGAAGCAGCCCCGATATAGGGTCTAGGACGATTTGGCGCGTGGACAACTGGACGCCACGCAATTTGCAATTAAATAGACGTTAGGTACTTTTAAAAAATATATTTAATATTACTATTCATATTTAAATTATTATATTATTATGATTTAATAGTTGGTGAGAATTTAAATATGCACACGTAAATAATGATTTAATCATGCATATTATGTTTAAGTTCCAACGAAAAAAGAGTTTTTTTTTATTTTATATAATGCCTTACGCATGCTAATTCTCAATCCGCAATATTAAAATAAATTAAAACTACTAAATAGTAGATAGAAACTGATTAAAATTCCTCGTCTACGTTCTGTATACGAGTCTACGATAGTGTGGCGTCCAGTTGTCCCATTCCCCCGATATACTATTAAAATTGTACTGACATATCCCAATAATAATAAATGACAGCACGCATTGTATAAAAAATAGCAGGCAAATACTCTTCAAAAATAAGCATAGTTGCATAGGTCGGTCCTTAGACTGTATGCGTCACATATAATGTTATCGCACTAACCTCATCAGGCGGTGGGGAATGCAGCGCAGCGAACCTCTAAATTTGATTGATTTACATTGCTTGAAACCACTGTAGCAAGAGAATGCTTCATCTGATCGGAGCGATTCTGGTGTCAATTTGTGCGTAAAGAACCAAAATAATTAATACATAGACAGGCAATTTCATTGCGACCCACAAAAAATGACTGCACCAAATAAGAAAGAAAAACTTGGTGAGAAAAACAGTAAGAAATAGTTTCAAAATTGGTGGACCGACATTTGTATGGCGTAACTGAAAAAATGATAAATCTATGTATGCTATGTTCTGTGAGTGGTATCTATAACATCATCATTTTTAAATAAAATTTTTAATTTTTTAATTTTTTCGGCACATCAGAGAGTTGAAAAATAATATTTTGGCACGCGTACCTACTTAAAAAGGTTCGCTAACCCTGTTCAATTTGATTGACTGTTCTTAAAATTACTTAATATTAATTCATCAAAAAATATTATTGTTATTAACATTTCAGTCTCTATTGGCTTATGTTGCGTAAATATATTTTTTTAATCGTGACAGTGTAGGAAGTTATCTTTTGGATTAGCAGGTATAGTGGAACAATTTAACGGTGAACATGCGCAGATGCGATTTATTTTAGTTGCGCAGGAATCAAGACTAATATGGGTGCTATTGTGAACTTATTTACATCAACAATTTAATTTATAATCTTGCATCGCTCTCGCTCGGTGCTCCTTCGATTATATGACGTGTTGTTATTATTGTTGTTTTCCGCCAAAACATCACGCATAAATGTGGTATGTTCATACTAGTTAACTGAAAGATATCTGATTATTATATTATTTGTGTACATTACCCAATAATTTTATTACTTATTATAAATATTATTAATTCTTGCGGTAGTAGTAAATTATTTCAATACCTAATATTAATTTATTAATGAAAGCACATACCTACCTACCTACATGCATACCTACTTTTCTCGGACTTTTGGACCCCAAAAATTAATTGGCGCTGAGACGACTGCTTCCTCTGACTCTTACAAACATCAATACATCCAATAACATAATAAAAATACTGTAAGTACATAATTATTATATAGATACAAAATTGTCGTACCTACTAATCCAAATGATATAATAATTATTAGGTATACAATATATTGTGAATCTAATTTACGATTTTATTTTGAAGTTGTATGAAGCAACTTATTTCATAAACCATTTTTGGAGTAACAGTGATGCCAACCGTAATATAATTATAGTACAATGCTATAATTTTAATTCTGCGAAAAATGTAAAATACTATAATTTTACGCCAAAATAATATATCAAAATACTATAATTTTAAAGGATTCAAGACGAAAAATGTTCCTGTACTATATATTTTTCAGAAATACTATAATTTTTACGCCTTTGTACTATAATCAGCATAGAAAAATATGGCAACACTAAGCCGCGTCCAACGTCCAACACGATCCAAGTACGATCATTAACATTAAATTATTTAAAACCAATAAAGACATCTCATAAAATTCGTATTGAATCTAATTGGAACAGCAAACCAGCGCCACATGTTGTAGAATACGTATTCTACGGTAAAATGTATTCCACGGTGAAATGTTCAACGAAGAACTCGTCATTTGATTAAATGTTGCACGAACTCATGTTTCACGTACTGCGGCACACGAATAAGACGTGTTCTACGTTGAACTGTTTACGTACAAATTTCCGGATACGGTCAACACAGCTTAGCCATGGTATTTTACCAAACGACAACGTTAATAATATATTTAATTATAAACGATACCCGTCTTCTTGTTTTTGCCATTTCATTGTTGATGTAGCTATAATTTTATTATTATTATTATATTATTCGCTATTGACTCTGAAGTCCCTTGAGATGTTGATCGAATTTTTTGCCTTGTGTTCTTCTGTGCTGGCCCCTTTTTACCCCCTTTTCTTCTCGATTACTCATTTCTCTGGTTGCTCATCTTGTTTTGCCGGCTGGCAGGACTGACGCTTCTATCGTAGCGTGGTTTGTCTTTGGTTATTCAATTAGTTGATTGTTTTCCCTTGGTTCAGAAGCGAATTGTCAAACGTTTAAGTGCAGTTAAATTGTGAAATTTGTGCAATAATGGAGCGTAATGAAGCCAGCAACGTCGCGGAGGGACTAGCGATGGAGACCGACTCGAATGAGTCGGAATTGCTGTTGGACGATCCAGTGAGTGAACTGAGGGCAACAGTAATGTTACTGGATAACAAGGTATCGCAGATTTTTTTCAATCTTGACCCAACAGGGTCTGCCTGCAGTGGTGCCTACTCCGCAGAGGCCGACGGTAAACATCGACTCTCCGGTAAGTTTTTTACGGCCACCCGCAAGGCCTGAAACAGCGGAAAAACCCAAAAGGATTCCGTTGCCTGTATTTAGTGTCGTAGTTCAGGAGCCTGCTTTTCCGACGCCAGACAAAGCTCGGGTAGCGGAAATTACCAGGCTCCAGCTGTTCGATACATAATTGGGCGGGGGTTCGCTACGCTGAAACCCAAAAACAATATTTGGCGGCCCTGTCTTTTGTTGAGTTGGGACTCAACGATGAGTTACACCCCTATGATCATTCATCGAAAACGATACATCTAATGGAGCGTACGGACGCCGGCCTCCAAAATGCGATGCTCGCTCAAAAGGAGTGTATTCGGGACGCGTTACAGCGAGTGGTCGACTCTGTCAGCGACCACACCATCGGTACGGCTCTTTTTGAGACGGTCGTAAAGGAGTTCGGGCCTTCTTCAGCACTCAATAAAGTGTCTGAGGACGTCACCCGAATCCTTTGTGGAAAACGGACAGAGTTGGTTCAGACGAGGCTTAAGAAAATTCTCTCCAGTATAAAAGACACCTTTACCCGAGAGGCTCTTAACAAGATCCCACCTAGCGCCGAACATATCTTCAATAAAGATAAACTGGCGGTGTTCCTAGAAAGAGGTGGGGGTCGTGAGAAGGTCTTCGATCAGACCACCAATGTGATTGACCAGGGCAGGGAGAGTCAACTAGCACTTCGTCAGGTGGACACAAGGACACCTTTCAGAGGCAGGGATACACGAGGAGGATACCAGACCAGGTTAAGGGTGGCTTGCCGAGAGGCCCACGCCCATCCAATCGAGGTTAACCAGAGATAACCAAGGTGGTGCGAGGGGCACTTACCCTAGACGCAGGTGACCGGGTCTCCCTCACCACGTTCAAAGGGGGGCGCCTCCAGCATTTCTAGGAAGTCTGGCAGGCCAAGGGTGCACCACCACCATTATTAAAAATAATAACGGGAACCCGTATTCCATTTATAAAGAAACCCCCTCTAATAATGCCTTCCGTACGATTCCAGAAGGATTTCCAAACGCGACAATCTCCGGAGATCACTTCACAAATCACGGAACTGAAGAAATCGGGAGTATTGGAATTGGCAGAACCATCTCCGAGCTTCCTCTCAACCCTTTTCCTAGTAAGGAAGCAAGACGGCAGTCAACGACCCGTCTTCAACCTAAAACGCCTAAACGGTTTCCTACAACCAAGGCCGTTCAAACTGTTCCACCATTTCAAGGTCCCAACATTCATGCAAAGGGAAGACTGGTTAGTAAAAATAGACCTAAGCCAAGCGTACCTACATGTACCTATAGCTATAGAACATCGCTGATTTCTTCGGCTAGTTTACCAAGGAGAACTCCTTCAATTCACGTGCCTTCCGTTCGGACTGTCGGCAGCACCAAGACTGTTTGCCTCATTAACAAACTGGGTGGCCGAACACCTTCGGGGAAAGGGTATGAGAATCGTCACTTACTTAGACGACTTTCTGATGGCAAATCAGTTCAGAGAGATTCTTCTGTCGCAACTGACTTATATGATAAATTTCATGCAGGCACTAGGCTGTATAATCAACAAGAAAAAATCTTGTCTGATTCCAAGCCAACAGTAGGAGTTCTTGGGTATCACATGGGATACTCACAACAATCGGAAATATCTATCAACAGAGAAGTGCACATCACTTCGTCACCACCTGCAATTGCACATCCAAAAAGGCAGTTGGTCGCTCAGGCAGGCCCAACGCCTCCTCGGGCGACTCAACTTTGCAACCTTCGTCACTCCACAGGGGAGGTTGCATTGCCGACGTCTACAACGTACGAGCGCTCAATTATCAAGGAGCCACCCTCACAAATTAACATCGATTCCACCACAAGCTCGAGAGGACATCATGTGGTGGATTCGAGCGGTGGGCTCCTCAGGAAAGATTCACAGGGCAACCTACAATCACTTCCTCACCACAGACGCAGCCGATTCAGGCTGGGGAGCGCAGTTAGACGAGTACCACCTATCAGGTACATGGACAAAACGCCAATCCACGTGGCACTCCAACCGAAAAGAGCTGTATGCAGTACTCTCAGCCATACAACTCCGGGAGCAAACGCTCAGGGGATCAGAATTACTCCTACAAACCGACAACAAAACAGTGGTGGCCTACATCAACAACGAAGGGGGCACAAAGTCTGCAACTCTACTAAGTCTTTGCCGACAGATCCTGGAAATCGCCAACCAGGCCAGTATATCATTGACTGCACAATACCTTCCAGGAAAATACAACTGCGTGGCAGACCATCTCTCACGCAGCAAAATTATCCCAGAATGGCACCTAGTTATGGCGGCTACAGCTCCCCTATTTCAAAGATGGGGACTCCCAGACGTAGACTTGTTCGCGTCCAACACAGCCCATGTTGTCGCTACGTATGTCTCACGAAATCCGAACGAAGCCCTTGCACTGTTCCACGATGCCTTCAGTCGACAGTGGGACTTCAAACTAGCCTGGATATTCCCGCCACCGAATCTAATTCCACAAGTATTGGCACACCTGAACATGGCAAGGGTAAAATATTTACTAGTGGCAAGTGGCTAGTGGTGGAAGAAGTGTTTTTGGAGCGCAGACCTACAGCAGAGATCACTGGAACCCCCCTACCCGATCCCGCACTTGGAGTCATTTCTAGTGGATACGGTGACAAACCATCCACCTCCACAAGTCCGGGACCTATCACTCCAGTTATGGATAATTTTGGGTGGGCAGAGTTAGTTTCTAGCTGGTTGGTACAGGACAGATCACTTCTCACTTCCGGCTGGCGACCATCCACTTTGAAGACTTATAGACCTGCATGGGACAAATGGAAGACATGGTGCATGGCCAACACGATAAGCTATAATACCCCCGAGCCGATTGAAGTGGCTAGATACCTGGGTCACTTATACAATAAGGAAGGTCTTTCATATAACACTATTCTTGTACATAAGTCAGCCATAGCTACCTTTTGCAAACCTATGATCAGTAAAGACATCAGCAGTAACATAGTAGTGCGACATATGTTAAAAGCCATATTCACCCGCAAGACTAGACCTACAACACCACTAGTATACAACCTATATGAAGTTTCACGCAGAAAAGCTATATTATTATTACTCGCATCGGGACGACGGGTTTATGACCTTACCCTACTCAGTGTAGCGGATAATGGCCTAGTGTAGTCGATAATGGCGACCATATAATTCTATGGCCAGTGTTTGGTTCCAAGACAGACACATCAAGGCACCGCCAATCTGGATGGAAATTAAGCGCTTCCAGTTGCCAAAACATCGATCCAGTATTTTGGCTACGAAAACTTATCTGCGTTTCCAATGAGAGAAAAGAAGAGGGTGGTAATATTCCGGCATTATTTATCTCGTCAAGAGGCCCCCCAAAACCTGCGACTCGAGCAGGCATCGGAAATTGGGTGAAGTCAGTACTCGCTGATGCAGGGGTACAGGAATCACCAGGCAGTATTCGATTAGCAGTCGCCTCTCTAAATTGGTTAGAGAACTAACCCATAGATGACATCCTGCAGAGAGGTAATTGGCGCTAAGAAGCTACTTTTAAAACATTTTACCAGAGACCGATAGACACACAGACTTCTACAGCGGGGGAACAAAATATGTCGACCTCTCTGTTCAGCCCGGTGCACTGAGCCTAAAAGCAAGGAGATGTTATACCGAATTCTCATGTTAGGTTCATCCACCTTATCTTGCAGGATCTATCTTGCTTTACCAAGTGATAACAAACAGATATCTCAAGGGACTTCAGAGTCAATAGCGAATAATGAAAGGAGTTTTACCTACCATTAAAATTCTTATTATTCTTGTTGACTCTGAAGTCCAGAGAACACCTACCTGGTTTCCTTGAGACATATCAAATTGAATAACCAAAGACAAAGCACGCTACGATAGAAGCGTCAGTCCTGCCAGCCGGCAAAACAAGATGAACAACCAGAGAGATAAGTAATCGAGAAGAAAAGGGGGTAAAAAAGGGCCAGCACAGAAGAACACTATGCAAAAAATACGATCAACATCTCAAGGGACTTCAGAGTCAACAAGAATAATAAGAGTTTTAATGGTAGGTAAAACTCCTTTCATTATAAGTTTTGTAACTCGGGTAGGTACCTACCTACTCACATTTTTTTATAATAATTATTTTAATTAAAGAGGTTATATTTGAATACAGAAAATCTTCTATAGTCTATGGTTAGTCAAATAAATTTTTACTTTCACACATCTCATCACTAATCAGCCTAGCGAAATAAAAGGCGGGCTTTTTATACTCTTGTCAAAATCTGACAGGTGATACAATAACACAGATTTAATGTTAAAATATCACCAATCTTCTTCGTACGCATAGCATTATTATATCATATTACGTTTTCTTATTTACACATCATACAACATGAGTGAATATCCCGATGCAGATGAGGAGTTTGAGTTGATGTACGCTGATGATTTGGAAGCTTTGAAAGACAATGAAGGTAAATAAATTATGTAGTGTTTACCTTATTTAATTATAAGAAATGGTCATTGGAAGGGTATACACAATATGCCCTACCAGTTCATTGTGTTAGTACATCATTAAATTCCACATTCTTGATCGGTTTGTTTAACAATACATACCATTCGACAAGTTACATTTTGTCGTTATCAGACTAGGTTTGTATAATTATTATCATTTAATAAATTAATTCGTCGCAAGAATTTCTTACTTTATTTCCGTATATAATGAAAACATGTCACTTCTTGTTTCGTTCAGTATTGATTATTTACATTTTTTTGTATTATGCATTTACCTATTGCAGAAGATGACCATTTCAATCAACCGGTTAGCACTGCCAGAAAGTCACTTGATTTTTCAAGTCCTGCCATTCGAAAAACATTCGGCCAAGTTGCTAAAAATATTCCTCCTAAAACAAAATCTGCTTTAACATCAAAGATATCTCAAAATGAAGATGACTTGATAGAAATAGATGACATCATTAATGATGAAGACTTATTAAAAATAACCAACAATGAGGCTTCATATGCCTCCAAAGAGTATGGAAATATTAGTGGGTTCGAGTGTCTTCCTGGATCTCTGCCGGGATCACAAAAAAGGACAGTGGAAGACCTATTTGGAGATATCAACGACATTGAACTTGAACTGGAATCGATGCATTTGCCGAAGAAAATGAAAAGTGACTTTGTAGGGGATCCCGAGTTGGCAATGATTGCTCTTATTTTGGAGAGTAGACAAAGAAAACTGTTGCAAAACCATCCAGGAAGTATGATCGGGAAAGATTATACCGCCCAAAATTGTGATCATAATTCAGACAATTTGTCTAGCATAAATCCAAGGTAACTATCACTGTAAATGTACTACTACCCTTTCATTTCAGTTTTTTAATTTAAGACTTCTCCATTATTAGATATGCACCCATAAGGTGATAAGGTGATGAACTTGGGCCAACCGCAGACATTGGCACTAACCACAGCCACATATGACATGTAAACTCCACTAGAATACCTGTGGTTCCCTACAGAAATCTACCACCGACCACCACTACACTGGGACACACACAGCTGTGCTTGGCGATCATTGGATGATGCAGAATGGTTAACTTTTGGGCCAAACATAACAGGCCGCCAGTGACGGCCACAAATGGCTGTGTCAATCCATGGCCTAAATATTGTGAAAATTTAATACGATCTGGTAACATTTCAATATTTAGTGGTGACAGTGAAGAAAAGATGCAAATATTGATTATGTGAATAATGCATTGCTCTGTTCTTTCACTATGTCAATTTAACATTTTTGAAATCGTCACTGTTATGGCAGAAGACACTAATTCGAAAAAATTAAATATTGAGTTAGTACCAAAATATTCCTTATTTCAAACTTTACCGTCTGGAAACCTTCTTAATAAATAAACAGTCTTTATTTTAAAGTCATCATTTTTATGATTACTTAATAAACTCACATGATAGACCATTATTTCAAACATTTTAACAACTTCAAAGTCAAATTACTCAAAACTAGTATTCTCCAGTTAGTGTATTCTGCCAGAACAGAGACGAAATGTTGTATTAAGTACCTACTGCTTTTTAATAATTCCCGAACATTACCTACTTTTCCCTCTACTCAAATTTAATATTTTAGGTGGCCATCTATCCCTTTGACTCGAAGTGACGGCGAAAAAGTGTACGTCAGATTTCACAATGAAGAATATATGGATAAAGAAATCGATGAGATTGGAAGTTCCAATCTTAATTTCAAAAATCTTTTAGGAAATGCCTTCAAAGATACGTGGGAAGAGGCTAGATCTTATGTAAGCTTTTTTTTTAATTATTCACATTATGTATAATTGATTTTATTTTTAAATGGCATCAAATGTCTTGGTGCCTTCTACGGACCTACATATCCTCCGCTCTTCCACATACATGTTATAATGAAATTGCAGCCATGACATGTTGGTTGCAAAATAGTATATTTTAACCATTGTCAATTCATGTATACCACATCTATATAAATATTATAAAATCCTTTCACATCACTTTCGCAATTGTCTAACTTGAGCATGTAATTTTTGATTTCAGTTGGAAAATAAAGCAAATGTTGTAGCCCCAGTTCCGGTGGACGATAGTCTTTTGATGGACCTTGAATCGCTTGAACAAAATGTGGATAAGTCGGACTCTGGCCAACTTTGGGTCGATCGATATAAACCTATGAGATACATAGAACTATTATCCGATGAATCAACAAATAGAACTTTACTACATTGGTTGAAAATGTGGGATAAGGTACAGTTAATTAATCATTGCAGTATCTTTCTTATAGATATATATACAGGGCTTTTTTTTCCATTTAACGCGGTGGAACGGCGTTCCGGCACCTTTTTTCACGGTTTTATTTCAAAATCAATTAAACGAAAAAATATTTGCGCTTAAGTAATTACAATAATAATTCGTTAAAATGATAAAATAAGGTACAGGTGGAAGCCATTTTGAATGTTGGCGTGTTAGTGTTAGTGAAGTAACCGTATAGTTTAAATAGCAAACCTGCGTATGTAACTAGCTTCATACGTATGTCTTTGCGTATTATGATTTTGACAGTTTGACGTTTATCGCATGGCGGCATCTGCGTATATTGTTATCGTTTGTTTAGTCAGTTTGTGTTACGATTACGTGTTGTGCAACTATTTTATATATTATTTAGTGCAACCCCAAGTTTAAATATGAAAAAAATTTCCTGTTACTTCTCAACCACCGGCAGCGGCGCCGATTCCGCAAATAAAAAGCTCAAAACAGTAACAGAAACGATGACAGAAGATATGGAAATATCGGTACATGTAGATGTTCCTGAATCATCTCGAGCTGATCTCGGGGATCAAGGTCGAACTCAAAATGATTGGCCAGACTGCTGGTCATTAGATCAAAAAAACGATTTTTGCTCAAAAAACGAATGGTTGAACGTACACAAAATGAAACTTGGCTGCACAATTTGCAAAAACGTTGGAACTCTTGGAACTGAAACGACAATGGGAAAGAAATTATCCAAAGAATGGGCCAATAATGAAATCACGTATTCTGGGAAAGAGAGGAAGCTACAATTGGGGTCACTTCGAAAAAAATTTTTCGATCACAGAGGATATTATATTGCACACAAAGCAGCGTTAAAAATCATTTCTGAAGCCAAAAAAAAGCAGATTGAAAATACTTTTTTAAAATCGTTATCTCGCGAAAAAGTAATAACAGCAAACATTTTTCGAACTGCATATAAAGTAGCTAAGGAAAATCAATTATTTAATATGTTTGAAAGTGAAATTAATCTCCAAGAACTAAATGGGATCAAAATGGGTCATATTCTCCATTCCACTAACGTATGTATTAACATTGTAAATCATATATGTGATGAAATGAGAAAAAATGTTTTCAAATAAATTGTTCAATCGAAAAATATAATTTCTTTGATAATTGATGAGTCTACCACCATAAGCCAAAAAACCACCCTCATTGTGTATGTTCGATGCTGTGTCGAAAGTGTTGGAATGAATTCACCAATTAATTTGTTTTTGGATTTCACGAAAAAGTTTCTAAAAATGATCCTCCTATTGATCCGAAAATATTTTATTCCATGTTGAAAACGTCAATTGAAAAAAGGCTGCTAGATAATAAAGATGTTGAGTTTGCACTTTGGGCTCGCGTACTTGACCAAAAATATTGGCCTGAAAACATTGATAATCGGTTGACATTTGGAGAGATGGAAATTAGAAACATTTCGATCAGGCTACAACTAGATGAACGAGAAATGATTCGTGGATTTCGCGAATACATTCTCGAAAAGACATATTCTGAAAAACTCTTGCGTTTGGTATATGCTCTGAATTCTATTCCCATTTCTTCAAGTGAATGTGAACGGGGGTTTTCGCAAATGAATCTTATTATTACCCCAACAAGAGCTATCAGACTTTCAGCTTCAAGGGTGAAGCCTGTCATGGAGGAAAATTAAGCAAGGTTTGTCTCACTGTTCTCTTGATTACAAATTCAGATGGCAGTGCGAAGCTTCCCCCGTTAGTGATTGGGAAGTCTGCAAAATCCCGCTGCTTCAAAAATGTCAGGACATTGCCGACAAAATATGCAGCCAATAAAAAAGCCTGGATGACATCAATCTTATTTGAAAAGCAGCTTACTGCATTCGACGCTTTGATGGGAGTAAAACATTGAAAAATATTGCTATTCCTCGATAGGTACCCAGCTCACCCCACAAACTTGACTTTGAGGAACATTCAGATGGCATTTTTTCCTCCTAACTGTACAAGTGAACTGCAACCCCTGGATTTAAGGATAATTCAGGCATTCAAGCACTACTATAGAAGAAACTTGGTACAGAAGTTATTGTCTCAGTTAGAACGAGGTGAGGACCCCAACAAATTTAAGATGTCCATTTTAGATGCAATGCATTATACCGTTAAGGCATGGGTTGAAATAACCGACTCTACCATCAAGAATTGTTTCCGGAAAGCTGGGATATACAAGGAGCAGGATGAAGACGTACCCAGTACCCAAGAAAATATCCAGTGTGATGTTATAGAAGGCTGGGAAAGGATTTCAGACCAACCCCTGGAGGATTATGTAAACCTCGACTCCAATGTTATGACATCAGACTTGGTGGAAGTTGATGACATTGTTGACAGGTCTTTAACACCAGCAGACTTGTCTGCTGAAGAACTGTCTGATGAAGAAGAGGTTGATATTCCAACAAAATAAGAAGCAATGAGGTTCATCAAGGGTTTAAAAACCTACTTTACAAGCTTTGCTGATATTCAAGATGACACTTTTAAATGTTTATATAGTCTTGAAAGAGAATTACATAACAAAAAAACAAAAATGCAACAAACATATAAAACAAAAATACATGATTTTTTTAATAAAAAATAAAAAAAATTTCAATAAAAATTTAAATTGAATGTTGTTTTTTAATAAAACGTTGTTTTTTTAGAAACATAAAATTTAAATGTTCTTTTTTTCAATACCCCCCTTTTACATTTTCCCTCCAATTAGGTTTTTTTTTCAGTCCCTTAAAAAACGTAAAATAGGGGTTATACTGTACTTATCTTATGAACCAAGCAAATTATTTTTTTTTCTGCTCTTCTTTTCTATGCAATATAGTAATTTATAGCATTTTTTTTTAATTTATTTTATGTTCCTGCTATCTACAATGTTATCATTATTATGAGTTGGGAGTGAACCACCGCCGGATGGAGGTCTCCCCTAGTTCCTTCTACTCTTCACGGTCTCTAGTTACCTATTCACCGCCATACACGTCCACTGAAATTGAAATGTGTGTTGATCCAGCGGGTTTTATGGGGGCAGCGCTGTCATTCTTTAGTGACCCTTGCATATCACTCTATGAGTGCATTTATACAGCGGTTATCCACTCACTAAGCGACAAGTCTGGCCTCAGCATAGTGTCATCAGCTTACACTGTTATATTATCTTGGAATGCTACAAAACGTCACTCTAGAAGTTGTCAAAAGCAGCCCCGTTTTCCTTAGCTTGTAGGATCTCATTTAAGTTGAATTTTATGGGCATGCCTTGCATACGAACAGGTGTTCAATGCTTTGCAACTCGCTGCACATGCATGACGGGTCATCAGTTATGCTACATTTCACCATATTGTTCAGTACGTCTTACCTCAGTTGAAAGTCTGTTGATGGCTTTCCATGTACAGTACTCGAGACAGGCACCTTTAGTAAATGCTCTACTTGCCTTATCCATATTCATTTTAAATCATATATTATTATTATTTTGCAATAGATACCGCACTTTAAAAAAATTATTATTTATTATTATTCCATGTCCGATCCTAATAGGATCATATGGGCCTCCACAGGGTGGAGGTTTGTATTAACAGATTTTATTTTTATGAGAAATGGATGTCAGCCACTTGCTCAACCTATTAGGTCCATACCCTGACTCATACACAAATTGAAAAACAATATGTGTACTTGCCAGACCCAGGATTCGAACCTGGGACCCTCGACACCACATACCGGCGCTTAAGCCACGCGGCCATCGTGGGTGTCTTTAAAAAAATAATGTATAAAAAACATTCTTACTAGTGCTGGTTTACAAATGAAGTGTGTTTAAAATGATAGTTATCAAATACTGACTATTTAATAAAGATATTTATTATGATAATGTCTAACATGACGTGGTATATTATAGTTTACTCTGTGAAGGTCTATATTATGTTGTGCTTGGGAGGAAACATGGTATTTCATTTTATTACTTTTACAGTTTCATTTTGTAACATCTGACATCCACTTTTCAGCAGCCGAAGAATTGAGGAATCTTGTTTACCTGTCAGTAAAGCTATGTCATTATGGTATGGTAATTAATTCATGAAGATTGATTACTGTGTTTTAGATTGTTTTCAACCGAGAAGTTAAAGTAAAGAAACCTGAGGTGAGCAGCAAATTTAACAAGCGCTCTGGCAAGTTTGAGTTTGGGGCCAATAGAAGGTTCCCTACTAAAGGTGGTCCCATGGTTTTGAGTCAGGAATTGGATGAACATGGAAGACCAGAGCATAAAGTAGCACTCCTCTGTGGACCTCCTGGATGTGGCAAGACAACATTGGCTCATATGATAGCGAAACATTCAGGTATTTCTCATTGTTATTTTAAAAGTGTCAATTAGGAAACTTCTTGGCTGATGTCGTTTTGAGGTGTTATGCGTTATCCCAGATATATGAACTCGTCGACTTTCGTAAATTCGTAACCATTGAACGTTAGTGGTGAACTTGAAGGGACCACACTCGCAGGCATGTATTTTGTTTCCGATTCATTCACGTAGACTGTTATACAAAATTTTAATACAATTGTTCACTGATGATTTGACACAATCGACAGAAACAAATGTTCAATGAGTGACATAAAATGTCTATTATAAGTGTAACTAGTTAATCATGGTGATGTAACATAGAAAACATATAAATAATAAATTAATCTACACTATTATTGTGAGATTTCGATACATATTAAGTAAGCTTAATAAATGGATGTAATTTAAATGCGTTTTCAACGTTAACGTTAAATAATCATTTAGTACCTGATCTTCATCACTGATATCTGTCATTAAAATAATAAGTAAAACTAATCTCTGGATATGTTTTATTACAGGCTATAAGCCAGTTGAAGTAAACGCGTCAGATGACAGAAGTGTTGATGCTTTCAAATCTGCATTAGAAAATGCAACACAGATGAGGTCACTCTTAGATGAACAAAAACGACCTAACTGCTTGATATTGGGTAAGTAGTATAATAACCTCCCCCCCAGGGAACTCAGAAATAATGGGAACTGAAATACATAACGGGTAAGGCGATAGCAGGTAACCGACTCGAGTAAGGAAGAATCCTTGTTAAACTTACACATGTGTCAAGAATATGTTTTACGTCGAATACTGAAAACTGCTCTCGGTTTATGCATTAACGCTCATTTAATGTTGGTGTATTACACACACTATTGCATGTGCATAATGCGTGCTTCATTTTCGTAGGACACACTTATTCAAAAGCCTGCATCAACATGCGGCGTATTGAATATAGCCTATCGATATTCTATTTATTATCTGTTCTATATATTTGACCACAACGTTGAGAAAGCCACCAGGTGCACAGATTCAATTAATCGCTGATGCAGGGCTAAGAAGATCATTTTTTTGCCTGGTAAACTTGGCGCAATGAATATAGATGGTTAGATTTTACTTAACAAAGTATGTTGTGACAGAAGGGTCAGAGAAATGACCTGCAAGGGCAGAAACTGAAACTGATCTAAGAAGAACAGTACAGTGTATAATGATAACAGCCATTTTGTATTTTTTTGGTGTTGACGGAGGGTATCACTAATAAAAATCAAATATGGATGTTGTGAAAAGAAATTAAAATCTCTACCATATGTAACAATGCATCGGTGTTGTCATTCCTTATTATTTCCTATCTTTCTTTCTACCATGTCCGATCCTAATAGGATCATATGGGCCTCTACAGAGTAGAGGTTTGTATTAACAGATTTTGTTTTTTACGAGAAATGGATGTCAGCCACTTGCTCATCCTATTAGGTCCATACCCTGACTCACACACAAATTGAAAAACAATATGCGTACTTGCCAGACCCAGGATTCGAACCTGGGACCCACGGTGTGATAGTCCAACGCTTAAGCCGCGCGGCCACCGTTGATTTAGTCCTTAGCATTATTACGTCGGTTTTGGTTTCTATTGTTCTGTTGTTCACACATGAATAAAAATAATTATTGACTTGTTCAAAAACTATTGCTTGAAAATTATAGATAATACAGCACATTAATCATTCACATATTGAAAGAAAACCATACAAATTCTCATCCACCAGAATGTGGAAGTTTCATTACCTACCTTGTGTTTTTTACTAGAAATGGTTTTAGCCATTCATTCAGTAACTTTCCAAGATAGAAAAAGCAAATATGTTGTAAACATTATGTATAAAGTTTAAATGTGCAACCAAATATTTTTATATGGATTCTATCGATACAAAATTATTTGTTACCTACGTTTTAAATTATCTAATGAGTAAAAAAGCTTGTTAAAAGCTTATTAGAGCTAATTGTTATATCTTTTTAATAGATGAAATAGATGGAGCCCCATTACCAGCCATTGAATATCTGATTAAATTTATTTCTGGGACTCCGATGACCAAAGCTAAAAAAGGACAAAAGGTGAAACCGCACATTCTTCGAAGGCCTGTCATTTGCATCTGTAATGATGTCTATACAGCATCACTGAGACCTTTAAGGTATAGCCATTTTAAAATATTACATATCTTTTTAATAAATCTTCGTTAGGTACCTATATTCTATCCAATATTGTTATATCTCTTAAGTTGTAATTACAGTTCTTTTAAAAAGTGTTTAAGGCACAAGTATAAGGCACAATGCAAACTGAAATTCGACTCAACACCAACATGGTCATACATCAAAACCCCTAACAAGTTGCATTCTCTTCCGCGCACACATACACGATGGATGCAACTATTTGTCAATAATCGAAACGTCAAAAACTCCACTTATAAAATTAATATTCAAATTGGATTAACGTTATTGTACATCCGACAAAGAAACAGAGATTTTGTATTGGCATTAAAGAAAATAACATATTTGTGAAAATTGTTTGAAAGATATTTTTTAACCTGAAATGTCATTCATTGTGATCACCGCCATTGTCTTTTTCACTTTCTCTCTTGTAGTAGTAACAGGCCGCTGTCTGTGTGGCAGTCATTTTGACTAGTTTGACGAGTAACTGGAGCATTGTAAATAATTTGAAATCTATGTGTGAGAGCGACTTTTTGAACTGTTATGCCATGCGCTTCCAAATATGTGGCATGCGACAACAGATGTTCTTTTCAACCACAATGTTGTGTCAATACTGTGTCCGACGGTGTATTAAGTTACACATGCGTTTTGTGAATGAAATTGTAATTGTTCTTAAAATAAAATTGTTAAAATTTAATGATATTTGTACGATGGATATGATTTAATCATGTCATCGTACAAATATATAATTTATGAAGCTAAACTTTCCAAGTAATTTATTGTTTTATTAATTAACAGTAAGTCACGTGAAAATCTTGAATGTCATTTTTTTGATTTACAAAAAAGAAAATAAGTTGTACTTTTTTCTGAAGCTCTTGCAAAATAAAATGCACTTATCTGTTTGTATTTTTGGTTATATGTACAGAGATATCTGTTGATGTAAATGCAAACATTTATTTCAAACTACCTACCTTTTCAGTAAAAGTGGTTGGAAAATTGGATAAAATTGGTGTGAAACATACATTTACTATTTCATCACAATATTGATAAAATTCCAAAGATGACAGTTCTTTTAAATTATTATTATCAGTTTAAAATATTTACAAACATGTTTGCATTAATTATTATTACCACCACCATAATCATCATCATCATTGGCCTGGCTCCTTGGTGTGTAAATATTTCTGCATATAATCTTATGTCTTTCATAAAAACTACTATGTACTTTTTGACTAAATTTGAATGTTCATTAGACAGGTGGCATTTGTGGTTCATTTCCCGCCAACCCAGGTGTCTCGTTTGGCCCAGCGGTTAGCTGAAGTCACCATTATGGAAGGATTCCAAGCAGACCTCTCCACTTTAACTGCACTTGGCGAAAAGACATGTAATGACATCAGAGCTTGCCTTGGTGTACTGCACTTCTTCAAAACTAAAGGAAAGCTGGTGAGTACATTAAAATGAACATTTCCAACATACCACACAACTTTCCGTACCAGTCGTGAACAACAAGTTTACCAACATGAAAACATAACTGTTTATATAATATGTACTGATACCAGATGATGGTCTCCCACAGGAGACCACCTCAAGGAGCTGACCGAACCATCAAATTTCCCAGAACCCACAGCCTGCCGCAGCCTACTTCTGCACACTTGCATAGAAACAGCCTATTTCCACTTAAATTTTGCACCACAGCCTACTTCAACTTGTCAAAAGCATCACAGCCTACTTTCACCCGGAAATTTGGAAGCACCGCAGCCTGCGTTTACCCTCCCAACCCTCAGCCAAGAACAGTCTACCCACTCAAATTTTGTAACTTTCAAATTCGACCGCGCTCCTGCCAAAATACAGAGACGCGAAGCTGCCAAAAACGGCCGCTCGAGATAGCGCCGCCACGAGACAAAACCGGCGGTAAAACAGAGAGTTTTGCTACCCATAGACCGACACAAAAAAAAACCCAAGCCACCATTACCGTCTTCTCGCTTCGACTGTCAACCCGGAAGGTGTACACGGCACGAGCCCTTGCCGATAAGTATGGCCATGGGCCCCACATCCCGAAGCGGGCCCCCAGGCTAGGATCTTTGGCAGGCCCCCCTACCTATCGCTAAGGATAAAGGTAGTGTGACGCTGTACAGTAGCGTTTTCCAAACGGTGTACGCAGTAAAATTAATGTGTATATTTAGTGACTTTTTGTATATATTAATACATCCATTTGAATTATGGAGGTGTCGAGTATCGATACACAATTCAAAATTGTATTGTACAATCACATATTTTTAAATAATAACACTATTGAAGGAAAATAGCGCCACAAGCGACTATTTTTTGCTATTAAAGCAAATTTGTGATTTGTGTTTACCTCACTTATCTGGTCGATTCACCACGCCGGGCCCCTCCTGAGCCCAGGCCCCCAGGCTAGAGCCCTGTCAGATCCCCGCTTGTGTGGGCCATGAGTATGGCCCGCGCTATATTCGTTTAAATATCGCCGCGTTCGCCATGCGTTTTTTTATCGCTTCGACCGTCTAACACCGACATCTCACTCGCATTGTAAGTCTGGATCGACCTCCCACGCAGATACCCCAGCGCAACAGCTTCATACCGCCGCGCCCGCCACGGTTATTTTTTGTTCGCGGAACAACAAGCCAAGCCGTTACCTTCAGCTAGCCACGCCGCATCTGAAGCCCGCCAAGCTGAAAATATCTATTGCCAGCCATGCCGCATTTACCTACTGAATCAAATACAACACCTGTTAACCTACACCGTGCGTTTCTGTTCAACCCTCGCTTGGCCATAGCAGTGTCATTAATCATTCATCGTAAGTGTGAATGTATTCTACTGTGAGCCCTGGTTTCCATTACATGCCTTCGCCAATCTGTTCAGTGCTTTGTAGTCTATAACCAACTTCTCGTGTTATTGTAACCATTAAATTACGATTATTTGTATGTAAAGTATGATTCATGCACCCTATTCTTATCTACTGTATTTTTATTTCTAGTTAAAGTTGGCTGACATTCAGAAAGTCAATGTGGGCATGAAAGACATGTCGAAAGGGCTATTTCAAGTGTGGCAAGAAGTGTTTCAAATACAGCTTCCCAAACACAAGCGAGTGGAATGCATGAATCCGATTGAAAAAGTAAAACCATCATCAGGATTCAATGATAATGATGACGGCACAGAATCTCACTGTTTGAAAGGAAGAGCTAGAAAAATTCTGAACACCGTTTATTCTGCTGGAGACTATGACAGGTATAAAACTATGTTTGGACAATAGATCGCTAATTCAAAAAATATTATCTACTCACTGCTATATTGATGAAAATTAATAATCACTATAACATTTTAAAATAATAATTTTGTATTGAATACTTTTTTTCACCATACACATAACATTAAATTCCAACACATTGCATTTTAAGGGGATGTTAATATCTGGTCTACTAGTTAATATAAAAAGGTCGCATCCAAGTTGTTTGTGTCATCAAACTTGCTCGATGACTCGATCTACTCATATTTCATATTTATGTCATCAGGGCTGTCTGTCATAATTTAAAATTTTTATTTATATTATATATTATTTAAGTTTTGTGCATCTAATGCCGGGTCCACACTGGCAACATGTTGCTGGCAACCTCGTTAGATTTTACGATAATTATGGTAAGTATCGTAAAATTGAATGAGGTTGCCAGTGTGGAAATGGCTTAATGTCCACTGTGGTTCTTGGACGGAAGTTGGCCTTGAATCTGTAATAAAATAATACACAATTAAAAGATTTTGAAATAGAAAAAAACACATTTCCAAGCTTTCAGCCGTGCTCACTCATGAATGTTATTCGTCATTTAGATAAGTATATACACATTTTGATGTTATCTTGCAAAGTGCAAATGTAATGTTTTCAAATAATTGATATGGATTAATTATACCATCGTCTTATTTTCTTGAAATCATAAACATACTATAATAGTATTTGAGTATCAACCTATGTTCAATTTGAATTGGGTTATAATAATAATATACCCGTATATATATCAATAGTATGTTTGCTACAAAATCCACCCAAGTTATCAGTACGTACTTGCACAGGTTTGATTAAAAACTATGATGAAATTAACATTTTAAAAATATTATATTACGTAATATTATTTTGACAGCCCTGTTTTCTGATCGGCGTATATCTTGCAGGTGTTTATAAAATAATAATAATGTTTCTTGAAATAAAATCTCCAATGATTAGTGATTTTTGCGAAAAGATCGATTTAAATTAACGTACTGACGCCGAGGTCCTTTTTATACTAAATTATATTTGAGATTTTTTTTTGATAATTTACAAGTTCAACTGTATTAATTAATAAATATGTATCTGAAAACATTAAAAACAATTTTTTTTTTTAAAGATATATTTGGTACATAGGTTACGTTATTATTACATTATTTTTATGGTTATATTTATTATTAAAATTTAGTTTATTAAGTTTTAAAATTTTCACCGTTTAGATTTTTGACTAATTCATAGTTGCAATATTTTTTATATCTATTTTAAAAAACATTGATTTTTATAAAATATATAAATGTGTATAACTTGAAATCCTTTTTAAATAAAAAGAATAAGAAAATGAAAAGGAGAACAATTTCATCAACCGTACGTCCATCTTTAGTCTTATCAATGTTTTAGTCAATGTGTAATGTTTTCTTACAGACTAGCACAAGGTGTCTACGAAAACTATTTAACAATGAAGATGAGAGACTCAATGCTTCAAGGGGTTTGCCAAGCGTTGGATTGGTTCACGATGTCTGATATATTCAACCAATACATAAACTCTCACCAGAATTACACCCTGATGTCATATCTTCCTCACAGTTTTGTTACGTGGCATTTCCTATTTGCCGGCTTGAGCTGGCCTAAATTAAAGTTCCCAACTCAAGGATTTGAGGCAAGTATAAAAACATATCACGATTAATCTCTAATATGAAATACTCTGTCTTATAGTATAAAACTTCTTTATTTGTGTCTTTATTCATATGTATTTAATATTTTTGCAGATGTTTCAGAAACAAACTCAGTTGGGTAGTATTGTGACTGCAATGGACAAAGGAATGTGCCCACGTATAAAACCTTTCAATTCAAAGAATGTATTGTTATTAGACTCGCTACCCATGCTTCCACATATTATAAGCCCCGCTCTACGGCCAGTGAATATACAGGTAAGTCATGTTATACAATCAAATACTGCCCAAATAATGATGAAACTGCTATACGGTATACTCTCGATTACATGGCCCCCACAAGGGGGGGCTGACACGGCTCTAGACTAGGGGCCCGGGCTCAGGAAGGGCCCGGCGTGACGAGTCGACCAGATGATAGATAAACACAGACCACAAATTTGCTCTAATAGTAAAAAAAGTCACCTGCGGCGCTATTTTCCTCCAATAACTATTAATAATTAAAATATTTGATTGTACGATGCAATGTTTATCTGTGTGCCGATACTCGACAACTCCATAATTCAAATGGATGTACATATTAAAATTACAAAAAAACGCTAAAAATACACCTTAATTTTACCACGTACACCATGGAAAACGCTGATGTAGCTTGTCATACTGCCTTTACTTCTAGTGATAGGTAAGGGAGCCCGCCAAACATTCTAGCCTGGGGGCCCGCTTCAGGATGTGGGGGCCATGCTCGATTATCAAGACGTAACAATGGATCTGTACGGAACAATAAAAAGAAAAGTGTATACTTGATAATGCTCACCATTTGTCGTAAAGTGATGTTTATATATGGTGTGATCTAAGTGATAAATCATATATTGAAGATAACCTTCTTTTATAGAAATGGTGCCTAAACATGAAAGTGATGGCAAAAAAAGACAAATAGAACAACAAATTTTCATACAAGCTCTCAGGGTTTTCCTCCAAAAAAAGTGTCCATCTGGAGGAAGACTCAATATTTTTGTGTTGAATTATTTTTATAAATTATCATCAATAAATGTACCATCAAGTAAACATTGAATCTATTGAAAAGATTATAAGTACAGTCGAACTCAGTTATTATGATCACGGAAATAGCGAGATCTCGGATGTAATGAGGAAACATTCGTTGACATTTTAGTTTATGATTTTCTCCATACATTTATTCACTTTTATAACGAGCTAATTATCGGATATATCGAGCAAAAATATCGTCAAAAACTTTCTTAAAACTGTTAATGTGTCGATCGTTTAAAAACATTTTCGACCCTAAGCAATAAAATCCGACTGGGCAGGATGCCGCCGGGATCGGATTACGCTTATGACACTAGTTAAGTGTCTAAGTACCTAATTGGTGTTTTCGCCGATAACATCCACCAAGTATCCACGCATATGGTGGAAATTGTATGTAAAAAATCCAAGCTTTGTCAAGTCAGTAGGTACCTACCAGCATTCACTACAATAAACAACTTCTTTTGTAGTTTATTAATGCCACGCTTGTTTCGGGGATTTTTACGATGGTTTTCAGATTTTTTATGTTCTGTACTTAAATAGAATGTGGTGCGAAAAATGTTATATAACGATATAACGAGTAATGCTTATAACAAGCAAATTCAGTCGGACCCATCTTCCTCGTAATACAGTGGAACCCCGATCTACCGTTCTCGCATAAATCGTTTTCCCGCACGGATCGTTCATTTTTGAAAATCCCGCCAAACACCCATAAGAACAATGTTAAATAATCCCGCATTAACCATTCCTCGATTTACCGTTTTCCTCTATCTATCGTCTAAATATTACGGTCCCGTCACAAATATTATCCCGATTGACCGTTTTTGTTGAATATTTTTCATTTCGCTTTCGTAGAATTGTTTATGATACATACAGATGATAGGCTTACCTCGCATCTCGTATCACTAATTTTTATAAGTCGCAACTAAAATGCCCTCCATGAAGAAAACTAGAACTCTAGCCGAGAAACTGAAAATAATTTAAGTCATCGAAAAACTTCCAAAATTAGTTTTTTTTTTAAGAAAATGTTTTTATATATCCCGCATTTATCGTTTTTTCTTTAGGGTACCTTGAAAACCATAGAATCGGGGTTTCACTGTAACCAAGTTCGACTGTATATTACTATATTACACAATAGTTATTTAGTTTTAAAATCCCATAATATATTTCTTGTGCACAACATTTACGTGTTAATTATGTATTGTATGATTTTTTTGTTTTTGAAAGTCTTGATGATTTTAAAATATCAGTTCAAAATCTTATTCATTTTATGCACGGATATTCCACAAACTGGACATCATCCAGATAATCGACAGATTGCTAGACATATTGCTTTCAAATAAATTTAAATTCATCATATTTAAACTCTTTTCACAATGTCTTCCTTAAAATTGTATTGTCAAAGTAAATTACCATCATCGGATATAAGTGGACCATAAGTCCTTGCAGTGGATCAAACAAATATTGAAAAAGCAACATGCATTTTTTATGGCCAGCTGCGAGATCGAACCTGCAACTCGCGAATTGGTGTGGAGATGTGCAAGGTGGTTGATTTCAGATGTGTCAACGTTACATAGATATATAAATAATGTATGACCAATACAGGTTTTGTCATTGAGAAATATTACATAGCTGATATTATGTTAAAGTTTATACCTTCACACATTTCGACAAATCTAATTCAAATGATATTCTTAATCGCAGTTTATAGATAGATGATAATATATTATCATAAATTGTCTGCTGTTTGAATGAGGTACTAAGCTCATAGTATCAAAAATTGTGACTGAAGCGCCAAATATGTTAGTTAGTTAGTATATGGCGCCATCACTCAATGGACAAGTTATATTCATAGACTTATAGTGTCACACAAATGTTTGGCAGTTTTTTTGTAAATTTTATATACTTAATGTTGATAGTGGTTTCATATTTAACCAACATACAACTACTTTTGGTTTGTCCATAGAATTTAATATGTTAATACAGTAAAACCTCGTTAGTAAGAACACTGATAATTCGAAATTTGCCGTAATTCGAGATTTTTCCGAAAAAAAAGTCCATTGAACATAATTTTCATATAAAACCATACCTTTAATTCTCAGAGTCCTGGCATATAAAAATATTCAATAAATCGTAATAAAGTACACTATTTCACGAGCTAATTAATGAAAATTATGACAGACTTTTCTTAAAACATCAAAAATTACTTATTTTATGAAGGTAATAAAAATAATCCTGACATTTTATGACCCAATTCAATAGGCACATCTATGATCTGAAATGAAATTAATGAAAATCAAAAATTTTTTTTTTTCAAAATTTAAATATTTTCTTCCCATATAATTCGTAATTCGAATTTTTTTTCGGTCCCATGGAATTTGTATTAACGAGGTTTTACTCTACTCATGTCCATTGAGACTCCTCTTCTTGGATACTATATGCTTAATTGTCTGCAGGTGATGTTGAACATACTAAATTAATATCATGTTTTTTTTATTTAGCTATACACACAAAGAGAGAAAAGAGATTTGTCAACAGTGGTTGGTGTAATGTTGGACTATAATATACAATATGTCCAGGAACGTTCCCAGGATGGAACGTACACCTATGTTTTGGATCCAGATATAAACAAAGTTGGAATCTTTGGTAAATATATATTTATTATGGTTTATTTATTTATAAATGGTGCATGTACCTATGAATTATTTGCAATTACTTACTTACTTGTTCATCTATGAATTATTTGTGATTGACCCAGAAAAGTAAAATTTAACATACTGATCTAAATATAAAACTGTATAATTAGTATCACATTCTGAAGCTAAATAAATTAAAATGATCAATATATGACTTTTATCCTGGGCTTATAAATAAGAAATCCGATATTCTGGTAAAGGTAGACTTTAGACATTCATACAAATGGGAAGTGAAAAATACAAAAATATAAAAGCTACTTCACTACATAATCACAGTTGGAAGTATATATTTCTATATCGAGAAAGCGCCATCTGTGATTATTTTTTTGAAACTTTGCGTCTTGCATCTCAATTCTCAATATGTAAAATTAACGTACTCTGTCCCGTTCCCGCAGTAGCACGCTTGATTGAGCCGCCGTTAAATATTAACACCGTTTGACAGCTCGGACGGTTAACTTTTTTACACAATTGACCGTGCCGGAATAGGTAATGCGCTAATTGTGACAATTTTATCACAATTAGCTGTTTTGAGATGTTAACTGATATGGTAGAATAGCCCTGCAATTGTTTAATTTTTTTTAAATTTTTTTTCCATCCAGATGAAAAAACATCTTCCGTTCGTAATATAATATACGCAACAAAACAGTTAATCGCCAGGGAAGTTGATTTAGAAAAGATAAACAGATTGGAACTGAAGACTGCACCGGACAGCAACCCCAAACAAGCCAGTGAAAAGCTCAAGCAGAGTGTTCATATGAAGAATTCAGAAGATGATGCGCCGGTCCGCTTACCAAATCATCTACAAAGGTTGGAACCGAAGAAAATGAAAAGCACCACCCCTCTGGTAAGTCTTGCTTTTCTCTACATATTATTAATTTGTGCTCTTTGACTATGTATGTGGTTTTTAGCCCCACGTTACACATAAGAGACTTTTTGTCCAGTTTATAACTGTTTTCATTACTATCTATGTTGGATTGAGATTGAAGAATGCTTTTGATGACTTTTTCATTGTATTTTCGCACAATATTTCTACAGTTCTACATGCAGTCAATGAGAATATAATTTCAAATTCATTTATTTTACATATAGTGAACCTTACAAATCACAAATTCAAGACATTCATAAATATTTAAATACAATTTTTTTGGTCTATGCTTTATGTAAAAAATATATTCAATTACCATTTTCACTTCTTATCGGAGTGCAGTACTCTCTCAGTAATCCGTCACCCCAAAACCCAGACAAGTCTCCAATTAGTGAAGGCGGCGGATTATAGTGCAATACATACAAAATATGGTAAAAATTAAAACAGGTATTTCGTATATTTTGAGAAATATGAGAAATTTGTACTAGCAAATTACTGTTTTATTTATAATCAAAATCAAGTAGGTACAGTTGAACTTGGTTATTACGATCACGGAAATAGCGAGATCTCGGATGTATGTAATGAGGAAACATTCGTTGACATTTTAGTTTATGATTTTCTCCATACAATTATTCACTTTTATAACGAGCTACTTCTCGGGTATACCGAGCAAAACTGTTAATGTGTAGATTGTTTAAAAACAACATTTTCGACCCTAAGCAATAAAATCCGACCGGGCAGTTAACTAGACTTATTACAGGATTACGTTTATTACAGTAATGTAAAAAATCTGTAAATAATCCAAGCTTTGTCAAGTCAGTAGGTACCTACCAGCATTCACTACAATAAACAATTTCTTTTGTAGTTTATGAATGCCATGCTTGTTTCGGGGATTTTTACGATGGTTTTCAGATTTTTTATGTTCTATGCTTATTTAGAACGTGGCGCGAAAAATGTTGTATAACGATATAACTAGTATTGCTTATAACGAGCAAATTCAGTCGGTCCCCTCGTAATAACCAAGTTCCACTGCAATTACTAAATTATACATATTTATATACTAAGTTTATTAACTAAATATTAAATAGTAAATCACTTGACGCAACCAGTTGTTCAGGGAGGCAGATATTCTTGAATGGCTTAGGATTCCTGGCTTTACCTATGACCAAAAGCTTCATTTTGTGTGTCCCGGGTGGATTGGAGCACGGCATAATTGTGATGCGGTCCTTGGGCACTTTCCTCCCTGGTACATTACTTTCTTCGCGATGAACGTACGTTTTACGAAGGAGAAGTTTCCAAAATAAACACGCCTCATCTGCGTTTTATACTTGTACGCGGCGGACTACTGAATTTGACAATCAAATACCGGCGAATTATAGAGCTTGATTTTGTGCTTTCAACTAGTAAAAATAACGGCGGCTTATAGTAGATGTCGGGTAATTAAGCGGCGGATTACTGAGAGTGTACTGTATATATATATTCATCCGCAGAGTTATGGTTATAAATAAGTTTTTTTTCCAAGGAATGGGTGGTAACCATTTTCCCAACCCATTGCTCTGGATCAAACATGTTGAAAAACTGGAATGTTGCTTTATATAAGTACTTTGGAGAAAGATGTGTAGGGACAGTTATAACAGGTGATAACACTATTTATTTTTTTTCATTGTCACTATTGAAATTAAAGTTAACTCTTTAGCTTGCTATGATGTTTTTTAAAGTAATTCAATCTGTAAAACAAGCAAAATAAAACCAGTTTAATAATGGACCTGTAGGAAGTTCTAGAAATAATTTACCATTTCAAGCATTATGACGTCGACAACGAACGATCGTGGTTAACATTTCTCTCTTGTCATTATGAACGACGATATATTGTTATTTAGCATTGAAAGGGTTTTAAATATACAAAGACACATGTAAAATATGAGCGAACTCAGGAATACATGACCATAAGCTTCAGGCACAATGGAGAGAGTTGTTCCGGAAGTGACAGCGTTGAATGGCATACGCATCACTCGGTGTTGCAGTGTTCTTTTGTTGCCAATGTTTAAATTAAATATTTGTGCCTCACCACTGTACATTAGTCTAAATAATAGTTTTTGACTTCCACCATTATGATCAACATATATTGGTATATTAAGCCACCATATTTATGTGATGAGATATTATCAGTCACTGTAGCTTAAATAGAAGTGTTGCTCTTTATCAAAGGGTAATTACGAGTTCCAATCCCTATTGAATCTAACATTTCACTGGTTGTGTTTTTAATAAACTATCTTTTGTATCTAAAACAATGGCTTTGTATGTACTGTTGTTCTCCCATTCTTCCTTCATCTTCCCATAGCAGATAACTTGAACAGAAGTGCAATAACGAAAGACCTAAGATTAAAGGATAATAAAGAGCGAGCCTATCAAACTCTTTATATTACAATACTTAGTAGTGATTATTCTTCTTCTCGTTTCATCCCCTATTGGAGGTGGTCCACCATCAGGGTAATCTTTGCTTATTATCTGCTACCCGGAACAGTTTAGTGGATCTGCACTCGTACCAATCACGGAGGTTCTTAAGCCACGAATTGCGACGTCGTTCTCTGCTACGTTTACCATTGATCTTTCCTTGGATAACGAGTTAGAGAATGCTGTACCTTTATAATAATATGACCGAGGTATAGTAGTTTTCTGGTTTTGATACTACGCAGATCACTTGAGTCTTTTCAGCGATATCTCGAAAGCCTCAACTCTCCGTGACTGTGATGATTCCAAAACATTTATTCTTTTTGAATTGGTATCTAAACATTGAAAAGTTTAAGTACCTATATTTTCTGTGTTGGCAGTAAATAAAAAATAAAACGGCTGCCTGCTGTTGACGTTTTCTTTTTTTACTTGGGTTGCTACAATTTGCGATTTTACATGATTGTTCATCGAAATAATGAGGAATTTTATAAAAATTAACTTTTTTACGCTTATAACACTTATGTAAGGCATTTTTATCTCAGTGTGGCCCTGTCAAATAATCTTATAATAAGTATATTGCTAAAAATTAATCACTAGCCTTAGTAACCACTTCATTTTCATATATAAAAACTACATCTGCATAATATAACATCTTTGATTTATATATAATTCATATAACTCTACAATTATTTATATTTATTACTGACGTTACAACCCAAAGTGGTCCTTGACAGCCTCAAGTAGACGCCTTCATTCTGCTCGGTTTTACACTTTCCTTCTCCAGTTGATTATGACCGGTGCTTTTAAATCTCTCTATCGGCCATGAAGTTATCGAAGTTGTATTCTTCCCAAAAAAATAATAAAAATAATTACAAGATAAAAAGAACTTTTTATATACCACGTTTTTAAATTTTCTGTTGAATCATATAAACTTGACAATTCTATGTATTAATAAATATAGAATACTGAAATAATATCATTTTAACATTTCATATTGATTTCCACATTAACGCACGTATATATTAATAATTTTGTTGCTAGGACCCACTTAGCAACCAATAATAGTGAGTAGTAAATATTACTTTTAACGAATTTTTTCCGAAACATACAAAACAGAATTAACTGAAAATGAATTCAATTCTTCTTAAAGATGGCCAAAAGTATTAAAAGAATGCATTCCCGCCGTGCTAAAAGTTTCAAATGTCTAGCTAGTCGGGAAGTTGGTTAAAAATCTTGGACAAACAAGAAAAGATCTTTTCGGGACAAACAAGTGTACGAGCTAATAAAAACATGGTAAAATATTGTTATATAGATAGGCGGCCCTCGTAGTCAAGAAGTGCTGATCTTTCATCTGGGGGTCCCGGTGTTGATTCTCTGTGAAGTCACAATACATTTACATGATTTACTCAAAGCCTTGAGTGTGTGTGATTGTTTTTCTTCTATTACTAAACATACTACTGTTAAACTACACTACTGTCATGGGGCTTATAGCCTGTTGTAGTGTTAAATAAAAAAAAAATAGGTATAGTACTACCAGCCAAAGGTTAGTGAGTCTTCGCAATAAAAATTCAATAAATGACCGATACCGGGCATATCCATAGTTTTCTCACTCACCCTTATTTCATGGTTTTCAAAAATAGTATTTTCATAAGGAGGCTAATATGAGTGAGGTACGTCACAACCCCCATTCATAGAAAAGCATAAATAATAAAAACCTGTTACCCAGTGCCAAGACCAAAATGGAATATTCCAAAGCAAACGTGAGAAGTTAATTGAAAAAATGTCTTACAAAACACACGGCTGTATGCAATAATTGTTCAGTGGAAATCTAAAGTTGCAATCTTCCCTCGTAAAGACTTTGCTGTCCTCAAAGTGCGCCCCATTCATGACTCGGGTGTTCACGAAGCCATGTTAATCCAAATAGAAATCTTTTAATAGTCATCCCTAACCCTACTGTGACCGTATTAAAAGAACATTATTTGAAAAAGATATAAACTTGGATTGTTAAATATGCATTATTAACGTTTCATTAATAAAAGAATAATAATATATTCATTGAATGAAAATAACAACACAATAATTATTCACTATGCTTGTTCAATATATTTACTTAAGTATTTTTTTGATATTTATGAAATACTAAGACTGACTTAAGTATTGAAATTATCAATTGGGACAAATAATTCAACTACATATTATTTTGTCAACAATTCACACTTCAAAACAAATTTAAACAATCATGTTAACTATTGTTTTTTGTATTATTAATAATAAATTGCCATATTTCTTTTAGCAATCATGTCTATCCAAGATATAACATTGTAATTTTTAAATATAAGATTAGCACCGGTTTCGTCTTAGTACATGTACATTTTCAACTGATGAAAAATGTTTATGATGTATTTCTCTAACAATATATTATAATATGAACTAAGTAAATAGAATCGTCAATGATCCATGTTTAAAAAACCAAATTTTGTTATAGGTAGGTACTATAGGTATTTTCAGATAATAATATTAAAACCAACATTAAAGATTTCTGCTGTAGGTACCAATTTTATCCCAAATCACACTGCATTTGGACCCACAGGGAGCAGTACCGCGCAGCCAGTAAATTTATCAATTAGTATTTTAATACCTACCTGAAGACAGTACCGGTATTTTTTTTAAATTAAAAAGTAGGTACTTTATGTTACCATCATTGTAAACAGTAATGCTATGTAGTTTTGTAAAATATAGAAAAAAATATATCAGGAGTAATTTGATTGGGGTAAAAAAACACCCATCAATGAATTTATTATCCATCTAACCTTCTGTCGGGGTAGTCTTTCGCGTCATTTGAGGGCATGCATTATGCAGGGGTAATTACGGCCCATTCCAGCGGCACTCGACTGGCATCGCGACCGGCCGCAAAGCCAATGCAATCGCGACAGCCTATACAAACGGAGAACCTTTCACCGCGCATTCTTTCATAGTCTTTCACCTCATTTCACTGTAATATATTCCATCAGTGGGTCGCTCTATTCGCGCGCGGTATCTACGCCGGTCGAGGGGTATTTCATTATTATTTTATTTCATTGTTATTCAAGGGTTGTTCACCGTCATTATCGTTACAGTTCTAAAATGAAAGTTCTTTTTCATTCACTCGCTCATATGGCGGCAGTGCGTAGATGACAACATAAAAAAATTCACACAAAAACACTGTCATCAAAACAAAATTACAATATTATCAAGAAATAGTTCTTACTAGAGACGTATGACGTAAGAAAAGAAGAAACTTCCCACAGGTAATACATATCTACGGTATGCGGGATTCAACGACATGCTCAATGGTTTGGATTTCTCCGTAGTCAGACCAATAAACGATTTTAATACTCTCTTACGTATCCTATAATGCATGGTTTCCCAAACTATGGGTCGCGACCCACCAGTGGGTCGCGAGCGAATATTGAGTGGGCCCTCGCCACTGTATACATGAATTAAAAAAAATAGGAAGTGATAAATTTGATATTTCACTCAGTTATTTATAATTCCTAAAAATTAGTAGTTTTAAAACACTTGAAACTTTTATTATTGAAAACCAAGTGCAACCTAAGATGAACGTACTGTCTGAAATTTCCAGTCATTTATCACTGTTGATAAATAACTTTGACGACTATTTTGGGGAAGAGATGAAAAAGTTTGATTCGTTGCGTTGGATTTGTAACCCATTTCAAGACGACTTACCAACTAGTATGTCAACAAAAGCAAGTGAAGAACTCATTGATTTATCAGAAGATACGTCACTGAAAAATAGTTTTAAACGAAATTCTGTCTCTCAGTTGCTGATAATTATCCTTGCCTGGTCGATGAAGCTATGAAAGTCCTCCCCCTCTTTACTACCTCATATCTATGTGAGGTCGGATTTTCGGCTATGGTTAACATTAAAACTAAATACCGAAATAAATTAGATATATCAAACTCACTGCGATTAAAAGTAACTAAAGTTGAAGTTAATGCTAAAACTGTAATGAAGAAAAATAAGAAACAAATACATCCTTCCCATTGAAATAACTTTGTAAAAAAAACCTTGCAGGTGTAGGTATTTAAGTAATATTTTTTTTTAAATTTAAGTTGTGTTTCTTATTTCAACAGTCTTTCATTCATATTGGTAACACTTATAAAAAATATTTTTTTTTATTTCAATTAGAACAAATAGACAGCATTAAGTAGTTCCACGACTCGCCACTAGGGAATCTGAGCATTGCCAATATTTATGCCCTCTTTTCTCTAAGACAGCCAAGAGGTGGGTCCCAAGATTGGAAATTTTTGTTAGATGGGTCGGAGCCCAGTGAACTTTGGGAACCACTGATAATGTTTATCAGTGGTATTGAAAGTGTGCCATAGACAGTTCGAAAAGAATAATAATTGCAGTAACGTTAATTCTATACGCTGATGCAGATCAGATGGATGATTGGTTTTTTCAAGCGATAACTTCTTTTATCGCAGACATTACACACTGAGCTGAAATCGGATATGGCTTAATTTCCGAACAGTTAATCGCCGATCGACATAAATTTCGGAAAAACTATAAAAAGCCGCCTTATGTGAATTCGGCGAGAAATAATGTTCAATTGACAGCTCAGAATATTCAAAAAAAGTCTTAAATCAGATTCTGAAGGAGAAGTTTTCAATTGGTCGCTCAGAAAGTAATATTGTATTGTTTTAGGACACCGTGAAAGAATCTTTATACATTAAGGGCAATGTGAAACGAAATCGTCTAAAAAAACACTGTATTCTGGAAATCCAGAGCCACCAATTAGTTGCGGACTCCTGATAGTTCTGAAGTCTATATCCAGTCTATACAACTTCTGCCGATGACTGGCCAAATTAAAATAAACATTTTACTATCTGACATTGAACCGCCCGCTCAGGAAAGTTTTCTATGAAAAGTACGATAAGAATATTGGGATGTAAATTTTCGCTTGGATTTCACATCAGTAGCCAGTCACTACAATAATTGTCCTTCCTATTTGCTGAATATATATCATACATTCTTCTAAATTTAATACACAACTCGACACCTACATTGTCGATAATTTCTACATAACAAAAGAAAAACTACGTTTGTCAGCGAGGATTCTAGGCGAAATTGGCGAAAGTAGTTTATTGAATGAATAATTTACAAAGTGAGATATAAATTTCTTGATCGGTTAAGATCTCACGGATTAATGCGCAAAAAGTGGCCGCCGGAACGCAGTTATCGATGCCTGTGTTCCCCTACCCGTCTCACTAACCTTGGCCCGATGAGTACCGCCAGGGAACTCCTTTGCCTAACTCTACGTAATGGTATAGTTTTTGTTAGGCTATGTTTATTTCTTTAAAAGTTTATGTGATTCTAATATCACACTTTTCTACAACATTATCGAGCGATTGGCGACCTACTTTGCCGAATATGCGACGTGACTACATCAAAATATGTTGTTTGTAGACTTTGTAGAAAAGAAGCTTAATATGCTTTGTAAAGGTAGTAAACGAAGATTTTGGGGTATCTTTGGGAGGTAAGCTTGAATAATTTCAGAGTAGTAAATAAGTATAAGTAAGTATAAACCAACCAACTTGGTCATATAGAATATTATTAAAGCCGAACAGATTCTGTGAGTATTATCATAAAATAATATCATTGTAAAATATATCGTCTTTTAAAATTGTGAATATAGCCATATTTTAGCACGTAGGTACATCAGATGTACGTGGCTATAGCAATTTTGTTAAATTATTTTGTCAATAAGTGTAATATTATACTCGTACATGCAATTGTATTAAAAATAACATTAGGTTATATACTCGTATTCGGCAAACTTTCCATTTAACTTTGCAATTGACTTCGTAGTTTTGGTGAAATTGCAACATTTACTATCCCAATATATTATTATCCCAAGGTCCATTCTTCCCGATCCAATAAATACTAAAATAATTAAATGCATACCTATATGTAATATATGCAATATATCATAATACATGTAATATATGTTAGCCACACTATCAAATTTGGAAGACAGTCTTATTCTAGTCATATTCCGAATTGTTTTAAACATTTTTGAAAAAAAACATGATTTTATCATTTCTATTATACAGTGATTGCGATTACTTCTAAAAATGATGATAATAAAATTATCATAACTAAACAATTATTACATGTTAGCCGACCCTCAAATTGCTATATTGAAGCCCCCTCTCAATGCAGAACTATGAAAAAAGCTATTAATGAGAGGAAATCAGCAGCAGTAGCGCTCTAAAGGGTGGGAGGTTTATTGGCCGAGCTGATGTATTTTTCACAATGGCAGTCATTGTTATATTTTTATTCGGCATTATTATGTTAATTTGAATTTCAAACTTTACGAATAATGGAGAAAAGAAAGCGGCCCGATTGGCTGGATTAATTTCACTGATTTTTTATATTAACGATGTAATCGAAGTAATTGAATAGGCCTACGGAATTTACGCCACTCATTAATAATGTTATTTGATAGATAATATGCAAATAGTTCGATGTTTTTCATCCAGTCATCAATCTGACTAATTTGTTATTTTAACTGATATTAGTTATTACTTTCATCTTTTTCTCTAACAAAGTGGGTTGTTATATAGTATTTTCTTATATAAGCACCTATTGAAATCAACTACATATTATCCGTCCAACTTATGCAAGATGTAAATAATAAACAGGCCAAAGAATTATATTTTGTCTATTCATGATTTACATCTTGTACCTATAAATTGGACGAAGAATAGATAGGTAATTGATTTCAATGTAGATACTTATTTACCTAAAATAACACAAACAATAAGTATGTATACATACTTTTGTAGCGTCCCGGCTCAGCCTGTCCGTGGCGCGCCTTGGGACGACACGCACACATACAATGTACACGTTCATAAATTTATGCCATCTATGAGATCAGACCTTTGGCCCACGGTTTCAAAGACGGGCGCTCTACTAATCAGGTCACCGTGCCCGTTGGTGTAATTTAAACATTATCTGTACCTTATACTAATTATATAATAATACCCTACTAGTCCATCATTCACTTCAATGTGGCCCGTAAATTATGTATATTGTAGAGGTATATGATATAGTTTTTATCATTTTCATAATCTCATCTGTGATGGACGTCCAGTGGCGTTCAACTGATGGGGCGCGCCGCTTTTTAAACGCCTCTCAAAGTGAATAATGAATTGACTGGTGGCGCGTAGGGGGGAACGCCTTTGATGGCTTATTCATGAACTATTATATCCCCAATAATGGATTATTATTTCTTTATTGTATGCGTGTTTTGTATTTTTAATGGCACTTGGAAAAAGTTTTGCGATTGTTACACATGATACCGATTCTTGGTCGCGTTTGCTTAATAATGGTGTGACAGTGTTGCCAAAATTTGATTTTATGAGCCAATTTCGTACGTTTTTTGTATCTCATTATTAAATAGCGAAAGGATAATACTACATTGTATTTCTGTACAATTAATTTCGATAATTATGTCAGTGGTCACACTATACTAAAACAGAAATACGATCGCTTCATTCGACTTTCCGATACCTGGGTAAATTCTGAATTTGGAATAATGTGTTCACTACCTTTTAATGGTATCTATATTTTCATGTTTAAACGTTAAGTAACTATATTTGGTGTCAGTTGTCCATTTGGAGTGTACATAGCTTCTGACGATGCCGAAAGGCGAAACCCGGGTTGCAAAAAAACAATTCAAATGCAAATATAAGACTTAAATCCATAAAAATTTTACCTGCATTTTAATAAAGGTAAATTTGCAAACTACGTTAATTTGTATTCGTCATTATTGTGAAAACTCTGCCATTCTTGATAGTATTGCCATGTATGTCCCTGGTAACTGTGTTCAACCGAATCGCTTCGGATATTGATGTATTCCACTTGCGTGAGTGAGTTTAAGTGGACGTTGTTTTATAATTCACAAAAATGATCTAATTAGCTTATTCGGTGTACTTAAGATATTTTTGTATACACTTCTAGTGTTTAAATTTCATTGATTCTTCCCCCTTCCATGTCATGTTGTGAACGCTTTGAATTTATAAGTTGTTCAGTTATAATAATTAATAAATTTAAATGTATTTTAAATTTAAATGTAAACGGCGCATGTTCATTTGAAATAGATTTGAATTTATTCTGTTATAGAGCGAGATGTACCTACCTACTTTTTTTTAAATTAACTCGACTACCGTACATAATTATTACGTCCTACACCACAACAAGGGCGATTTTAACGTTAGTTTTAAGATATTGTATGGAATGGTGTATCCTGTACAGTGTACATCAATGTATATAATATATAGTATGCATTTAATATTTTTTGTCCGAAGTATTTCTACTACACATATTATTATGATTGTATTAGGAGGCTCGGGGGTGTATATCCACCAGTATATATAGCCCCATAAAATTATTGTTATTGGCCTGGCCTTTCACATATTCGCGCATCGCATACGCGTTTCCACGGTAGCAATTTTCTAATGAGCAACCGTAACGCACGAGTTGAAACACATTAGAGATATTACTCCGCCGGTTAGGGTTATAATCGTTTATAAGATTTAGTGGGACGTCGTAGAAGCTGGCGCTCGTGGGCCGTATGTCTTGCACGGGATAACTACTCGAATGCCTTTTTACGAAGCCTCGCGAAAAGGTTAAGCCGTAAAAATCCAATGCATATAACCTATACATACCTATAAAAATACAAAGTACCTTTGTTTGTTCCTTCCAATTTTGAATTTTTACCTCAGATAATAAGATAAAGTTTGCATATTTTGGATTCGATTTAAATTTGGTGTTCTTTTGTTTGACGTTTACTGCTGTCATAAATATTTTCAATTTGAAATATCATTGCATTATTACAGTTATTTTGAGATGCAAAAATGTAATAATTAATTATTATTGTTTTGTCAAGTAAGATAAATATATATCCATCAACAAAACGACCTCGTGGGAAGCCGGCTATTTCAACTGGTACCTATAGGTAGTATAAAATATATTAATATAAATCGCGTAGCGTAGGTATATTATTGCAAATACAAAAGAACGTTTAGTTAAAATTTATTTTCTTCGGTAATACATATTAACTAATCGTATTCGGCCTTATATTAAAAAACTCATTGTTGAAGTGGACACGTTATGAGATTAGGTCAAAATGCAGGTGAAAATTTGCCATATGCGCCTTTATTGCAATGTAGACAGAGACCATTTTTAATTCACATTGATCTTTATTCGTCTGTTTACCAAAGAATGAAAGTTTGATGAGCAGGTTCATTCATGTGACCTTTTTATTTTTTCGCGGGTTTTTATACTGTGATTGAATTAGTGGACACCAGGGAACTCAGAAATAATGGGAACTGAAATACACAACGGGCAAGGCGTTAGCAGGTAACCGACTCGAGTAAGGATGAATCCGGGTTAAACTTACACACGTGTCTAGAATACGTTTAACGTCGAATACTGAAAACTGCTCTCGGTTTATGCATTTACGCTCATTTAATGTTGGTGTATTACACACACTATTGCACGTGCATAATGCGTGCTTCATTTTCGTAGGACACTCACACATTCAAAAGCCTGCTTCAGTGATGCGGCGTATTGAATATAGCCTATTGGTATTCTATTTATTATCTGTTCTGTGGTGGACACACTTCACTGTTTAAAAAAAATATCAGGCTAATTTGTACTGGTTTATTAAAAAGATTTCGCGAATTCTCACGGAATCCTTGACACGGCTAGTCGGAAATTAATGCCTTGCTTGATAAAAGTTATTATTTTTGACAAAAATCATTTTGAACCTTGTCCGAAAATCTCTGGATTGCAAATACTTATATCCTTCGTTTTCAGTAGGATTATGTAGTATGCAGTAGCGAAGGGTGGAGGTAGACTGTTAAGATCCGACATAAATAGTGGACCCTAAACTTTCTCCGTCATACTTATTTTCTTTTCATTGAACTAATATAACAAATTGCAGATAGTGTTGGTTAGTTTTTAAAATTCAATTAAACCCTGTGTAAACCAAGCCAAGTAGGGTTTAATTGATTTTTAAAAACTAATCAGCACCATCTGCAATTTGTATTATCAGTTCAATAAAAACAAAAAAAGTATGACGACAAAGTTTAGCGTGCGATATTTATGTCAGATATTAACAGCCTACCTCCACCCTCATCACCAGTAGTATGTAGGTACATATCTCTGACAGTCACTGTAAAATTGTTTGGTTAGTGTTAGATAAATGTGTCAATTTGCGATCCCCAGTATAATGATAACAATGCATATCAATCAATCAAAACAAATATCAACAATATAGTACGTATACCGTTAAACTTGCCCTTAAATATTATTGGGTACCTACTGACTCCCTTTGTAATTATTAATTGCACCCCTTTGTTACAGCGTTAATGGTTTCAACGTTGTAATTTAAACATACAATAATAAACACATGAGACCGAAACAATTACTTTGAGTACAAAACACACACACCGATACCTGTTTACTATATTATACATCATCATATTATTTAGTACCATAGAGTTTGGACTTTTTTTCATTACAACATAGGTAATTATAGAAAAAATGTATACAATCTTCTCTGTTAACATTTTTTAAAGTGAAAATTTTTGTATTATTTTTAATAAAAAAAATATATTATTCAGCTTCCAGTTTAAAATCAAAACAATCGGTTAATCAGTGATGTATACAGTGGTTGGATCTAGGCGCACCTCTCTCACCTCGCCACTTTACCGTTGCTATATGATCGCCTTAACTACCCATGATGTATAATTTCGTTATTCGACAACGGTTGTATGTAAGCGCGCTCGTATCTACCTGCTTCACCTAACCATTCCACACCTGCCATGTCACCTGAACATTAGTGCGTTAATTTTGAGAAGTTTTATCTTGCAACTTCAGAATCTTTGAGATATCAAGATCAACTCCACTTGATCGGTACTAACAATATTAGTCAAGTTTTTTTTTTACTTAAAACTGAATGAAATTCACGATATATTATGCTGCGTTGACGAAACCTTCAATTGGTAGTAGGTTAAAACAAACTGACAATTGGAACATTATAGGTTTTTTTATACTTTTCGTTGGTCAATATGGAAACAATAATAGATATATATTTTATTAGATGTCCATTTCTGACATTACACAGTATTGATAATGATTGTAGTGAACTGTATCCTTCATTTTAGTTCTCATACTTGTTAAAGGTTATGATGTGAGCGAAACACGTGTCGTATTTTTTTTTTTTATATTTGATAAATACATTTAAAAAAAATTTCACCAAGTAAACGCTGAATATCTTGAAAAGAAGAACGGTGTTATTTGAAATAATTCCGATGCGCGTATGTCACATTCACGCTCGAGTTGTCACGGGACCCTTCGTGTTTTTATTTATATTTTCAAATGGCACTCCAAGTGGAAAAGGTTTAATGCAGCGAAAGAAACCCGCATTCAATCTTTTGTCAATTGAAAACCAGTTTGCGTATGTTTGTTTGCGCACGCGCCCCGCACTTCCGCACATGCACCCCCCCCCCCCAAGCTCGCGCTTTGTCTCAAATGCCACTTGTCACATTCGGAGTGTTTTATTTTGCAAATTGGATCGCATTGTTTTTCATCATGTAATCACGCCCGATCACGCGGGGGCTGGCGGGGAGGGATGGTCTGGATAAGTGCTCTTGAGCGAAATCTTTTTGTTTCACTTGTATTGCAATTTTAGGGGTTGTTTTTTTGGTCATTCACACAGATTGACAATATTTGAATAACATTAAGTAACTCACTCGGCATATTATATAAGGGGTTAGTATTCATATCAAATGATAATACATACCACAAAAATATTAATTTAACTCCAATATTTCCAATTTTGAAGTATAATAGCCGTCGTACTTATAGATTAATTTAAAAAAAATATCTCTTGATTTCATGACACTTTCAATGTCAATTAAAAAAATATATTATTTTACCGATGCTTTGAGTGTGACCCGCTGTTATGTCACGTCTTCTGCTCTAAGTGAGGATCCGTTGTTCAGACCTTTTCTCAAATTCTATTATAACGAGCTTTCTCGTCTTCCCCAATGTCAGGGCATGTTAGAACTCCTCAACTATCTCAAAGACATCTGCAATTCTGGCGCTCAAATTTTGGGAATTGAGTTGAGAATCGCTTTTTACTTGAGGACATCAAATCTTTTCCACATTGTGTGCCTAGTCTTAGTTTCAATATCAGCTTGAGCTCATTTCTGCTCAGAGACGACTCTACAAACCAGGACACTAGGCATGGGGAAGGTAGTATGATTACTCAATTTCTTCTTGTATAGATTCTCACCACATATTATGCTTTGGCATATTTTCATTATAGGCACATTTCAGCCCATTTTGGGATCCATTGATATCTCCCGATTGGCTAGCTACTTTTGCCAAATCATCCGCTTTTTCATCTCCCTCATTTCTATATGTGAAGGAATCCATTGAATGCATATTTCTGCCCTATCATGTCGTTTATCATTGATTTGGTCAAGGATAGAGTATGATAATATTATGCTCATACAAAGCCATTTTTTGTGGTTTTACCGAGGCTATGACTGCGACTCGCTGTCATAGTCTCCGTCTTACCCACCGCCAGGACACCCTTCAATTCATCGACATTCTCATAGATATTCGCAATTCGCAGCTGTACTCTGTGAAGTTCATATTTATGGCATTGTAGTGCTATATGTACAATGTCCTCTAAAACATGACATTCATCGCAGAGCTGCGATTCGCTTCTTCCCATGAGGACATCAAATCTTTTGCCCATTGTGTGCCCTGTTCTTAGCCTCAGTATTAACTTAAGCTCATTCCTCGTCAAATGAGACTCTACAAACCAGGGCACCTCTCGTGGTGATGGTAGAATAGACTTACTCCATTTTCCCTTTTCTAATGATGCCCTATGGTGAAAATCTATCCACACACGTTGGCCCATTTTATTTATAGCCTCATTCCAGTCCAGGTTTTCTGGTATCCACTGATATGGTACTCCTGAATGGCTAGCTTCCTTTGCCAGATCATCCGCCCTTTCATTGCCCTCACAAAGTCATTAATTAAAAACACTACATTTAACACTAACTGTTTTCAAATGAATATGCTGCTGTCCGGCTGCTAAACTGACAAAAAAATGATATACCTAACTAAAAGTAATCTCTTAGTGGTGAACTGTCGGTTATATTATATCAAATTAACGTTTTTTCATATGTTTAGATTATAATACTAATCACTCATAAATAATATTGTAGCTCATATTTTCCAAACTGGTTTGAATTCGGGAATGCGCTCGAAAAACTATCAAATTGGTTAGAGATTTGCATAATATGTGAAAACTTACTATAAATTTTGTTCAAACTAATTATTATTAGGTTGTACCTAAACTACAAAACTTTATATGTTTCGATTACTCCACTGAGTACGTAGAAACCACAGAACAAATTCATAAGATAGGAAGCCAGTTACCATAGACCAATACTTTGAAGCCAACTTTAGTTTATGATTTAATGATAGTCAGACTGTAAAATGTAAGAAATGCAAAGCCCGCTGAGTGATCTCAAATATTACTAAATATTGAATGCGCGTTTTGTGTACTTAACAAATTTTAATGAATTTATGATACTGACGTAATTATTGAAACTAATCTATTCTTTAAGTTTATCCCATATTTCTTTATACTAGAAGATTATACCGCTTTACAATAACATCCAGAGGATAACCCACTTTTGTGTTCCCTATGTGCAACATACTACCCCATCACGAGATACTGTCAAATGTGTTTTATTTTGTCTGACTGCACTTTTTAAGGTCAGCGTCGCCATTGCTGAAGTTTAGTAAATTCTAAAGAGATTTACAATGGATGCAATCGCTCGCCACCCCGATTCTTATAATTCATACAATGTTTTGTCGTCCCACCCCATAAGCTGTTAAAGTGATAGTTTTCCGGAAGCGGATGCATTTCTCGAAAACGACCGCCGCCCCTGCACTCACAACTGCATTTAAGGACAATGTATGACATAACATCACTTACAGCCTTTCGCTTGATGCGATCGACATTAACTAAAGCAATATACTAAACTTTTGTGTATGGACAGTGGCGCCTTGATTTTTTAGCCAAACTAAAAAATATAATAAGTACGTAGTCACCAACACACTTCACCTTGAATTGTAAGTGATTTAGTTTTTATCATATTGTTTCAATTGGTCACACATACTGCTTGTATAACAACAAACATCGTTTTTAAAATATTTGTTTATTAAAGTATAATTTTCAATATCACTGTTGACTGACTTTTTCTGATCAGGCAGTGGTAGGTTGAATATATTTTAGAAAATTTTCTTCAGCCATATCCGACCTTTAGTTGGAGCATATGGACACCACGCGGTGCCTCTAAGAATCATTGTCGCTCGCCAGTCTTCTTGCATCGTTTCACGTTATACCAGCATCCACTCCATTCCAGGTCATACCAGGCCAATATTTTTTCGCATATTTAATTTAATTGGTAGATCACAATAAATGGCATGGCGAACCTCTGGTTATTATTATATCACTAGTCTACATATGTACACACGTAGCGTACAACCCGCCATGCTATATATTTCGGCTAACTTTTTTGAATTCATTTTTTTCTTAACATAATAATATCCTAATAATTATTTAGATTTAAACTACGTTTGCAATAAAACACGCTACAATGTGTTCAGTCATTAATTATAACTTGTATAATTAATTATTGTGCTATAGTAGATATTGTTTGAGATTGTTATCAATACTTATTGTGAAAGGTGAATTTTGCAGAATACTTAATAGGTGATAACTCCATGCACAACATTGAAGTAAAAATGCTGTCTTCATATTATGAAAATGCGCCTTTACTTGGACATACAAATGACGTAGGCTGGTAAGGATTTTGCCGCTGTTTACAAGCGATCACTCCACGGAAAAAATAACGTATTCCTTTCCTTATCCTACCTAGTAGACTTTGCTACCTATGAGTGTTTCTGTTCGGGTTATCATCACAGTTTTCTAAGATTAATTACTACAGTACGATTCTTAATGGGTAAGGTATTTATACTAATAATATTACCTACACTTTTCTCTTGAGAATCGCCTCTGAAACGAGACCGAAACGTTGAGAAGAGAAGGAGAAAGAACACGCGGTGATAACCCAAAAATCTATTACGATAACAAATAACCGTGAAAGTCTCAAACATTATAATATAAAAGATCAATCTATTAAGTAGGGAGTACATCCGGCTTTACAAAAAGAACTCATATTCTCGTATATTATGTTTCAGACCATATGTAAGTATGGAGATATTATTGTAATATCTCCGTAATTATGCAGACTTCCTTTCATGCATTATTTGCTCGCGTGTCTTTGCGGTCGATTGGACTGCCAAAATGCCAGAAGTCCCTATCTCACTTTTACTTTATTCAGTTTGATTTATTAACCCTCGCTTATGGCATTTTGATGACATTATTATACACTGAAACGATTTATTAATCGTATTCTTTGTGTATGTTATAACACTGTTTTATATATTACATATGCTATCATCATCATTAGTTTGTGTCAATCCAGTGCTGGATGAAGGCTTTTCCGTATTTGATTCCATCCCTCTTAGTCCTGTGCGTTTTCACGTACCTACCTACATCCTCAAAATTGGACTAGGCACATATCTCGTAAATCCGGCGATCTCTAAGTCTACTTAGTTTTCTCGGATGTCGTTTTATAAAATCAAATGAATACAAATATAGTGTTTATTCCACACCATTTTAAAGGCGATCCTGACTGAATTTTATTTTTGAAAAATAAACATCTAGCTGAAGGACGGCATAACGCTAAAATAAATGACTGTCCTTTAAAAAAGGACGAATGACCATCGTAGTAATAGGGGAAGCGCTGTTTACAGTAAAGTTATTGTCGTCTGTACAGTGCAGCCACAAAAGGATACTATTTTTACGATACGAACATACGACAACCCATGTTTTACTCTTTTAACACTGTATCAGGCTATCAGCCCCAATGACAGTAGTGTAGTAGTAGTGAAACAATCACAGAAATACACAGGCTTTGAGAAAATCAAATATCGCTACCTGAAAGCAACAGTGGGATAAGTCAAAAATACTAGTTTCGAGATAATTGAACATTAATGTTAATGAATAGGTAACTACATATTTATTTTGTTTTTTCTTCGGTTTTTATAAATGATAATGGTAGGATTTTGAGTATACTATTATCAACAGTAAGTTATTTCAGTTATCCCATTGTTGGTTTGAAGTTATTTTTTTCTTTTAAATGGGGTATTACCTACATTGTTTTTTAAATCTCAATAATTGGCATACTTATCTCACAATCGACTTTTTTCACTTTATCTCAGTGTTGCTTTCAGGTAGCGATATATTGTTACCTCATCTGGAATAGTCCCCGGAAACACTGCGAAAGCATTGCAATACGCATCGGACTACCGCTTTGAATTAAGATTATCTAGTTTTTGTTAGAGCTACTCTGCAGCATCAGTGCCCTTGGGTATTGGTTTGCTTGCAGGGCATACTTTGGATACCACTGATATACGCTAAGGGCGACTTGAAACTAAAGAGTTTAAAACCATCATTTTATTTCTTAATTACAACGTTTTTATTAGCTCGTATTCTTGTTTGTCCGGTGGTTGTTTGTCCAGTACAAATCTTGAAATCGATTTTTAACTAACTTTCCGACTAAGAATTGAACTACTAATATTTGAAACTTTTAGAATATATCAGAACACGATGCCAATGCTTTCTTTTAATACTTTTAGCCATCTTTAAGCAGAATTGAATTCATTTTCAGTTAATTATGTTTTGTATGGAAAGTTATTTCAGAAATATCCGTAATAAGTAAAAGACCATTATTGGTTGCTATGGGGGTGGTCCTAGCAACTAAATTATTAATATATACGTGCGTTACTATGGAAATCAACATGAAATTTTTCAGTATTCTATATTTGTTTTTTTTTTTTTTTTTTTTAACTTCATATCAAGTACAAGGTTGAGCATATTGAGCATAATAATTCAACAGAAAATTTAAAAACGTTGTACATAAAAAGTTCGTTTTATCTTGTAATTATTTTATATTAAGGCTAAACATGAAGAATCGACATTTATGACATAATTTATGAAGACTATTTCTTGTTGCAATCACTCTAATACTTTTTCCCGCGTAAGGAAATTTTAAATATATTCCATTCCAGAATAGCACTGTGAAAATCGTAAAACAAGGTTAGATTACTGCCATGAAAAATGCTTGGGATATGTATCCATAAATTCATTTTCCGGCTTGATGTAATAATTACGAATTCACGCATATACGAGTACGTAGTAATACATCAAGCTACCTTTTTATCTTTTTATATGCCGCGTATGGAAAGCAACGCGGCGTGTGAGAAATAGATTTTATTTTTCACTTTGACATGTTTATAGGCGGGTTTCGCGGGCCTTGGGCGGCTCTTCGACTCGGGCGGAATTTTCCTGACGTTTATACGCTTTCCGGCGTAATGGCGTTGTTTATCGCCGCCTATAACCCGCCGCGAGTTTGGGCGGTTTTTTAAAATTCAAAACGACTGCGTGCTTCGGTAAATAAGGTTTATTATACTGACATGGCTGTGTAATCGCCCGTCAAAAATGATGTAGGCAATTTTTATATTACGGCTAAGTTACTTCGATTTTATGAACGCGCGCAGATAAATTTTCATTTATGTAAAATTGCGAACATAGCGCTTACTTATGAAATCGAACAGACTGATTCGCCGATTATAAGAATTAACTATAGTAAAAAAACTGATATCTTAATATTGGTTTGTAAATATCGCGAGGGATGGAGGGAGGAGATGCTCAGGTTGGTCCAACAGTTGTTGGGACCATCGGGCCGTCCGACTTGGTTGCTAGTAAGCCCAATTATCTTGCATTTAAAAAAATTGCGGCTTCTTACTGCGGGCGTGAAGATCTCGTCACATAATTTTTGCTGTCCGTATGATTAGCTTCATTATTTTTGTTATATATACACTAGAATCATTTTTATTTTAATAATTTCCCTGTGCACTTCTCTCCCCGCCACTTTGCATTAGAAAGTAACTTTAAACTCAGTCAGAGTTCACTTTGAGCGTAGCAACCTTAGTCCTGGGTATCTTCTCCTAGGGCATTCCCGGCCTAAAACTGAACTGGATGCTTCACATCGCCAATGTAGGGCCACGTGATACGCTCGATTAAGACAGGGTGTGGTGCGTGGCGGGTTTTGGTTTGGAGGGATTAACTTCAATGTGCATATCGCCAATTATAATGTCAAATGTTAACCTCATCTCTCGATTGGGTTTATTTATTTTTCTATACTTTTTACTGGTTTATTTTTTGTTTAGAGTCGTTTTATAATTAATTCATTAAGCACACTTTAGTGCGTGACCTACGTCCTAGGTAGTTGATCCTGAGACATTCCCAGACATTGATAACTGCAGTTGCAATACATTACTTTTTCTGGATACGCCCGATTAAGACCGGATTTGCTACGGGTTGTCAGTGGCCATTTTTCAAATGTGTATTGGGAGTTTGTAAATGATTTTAAACGTATTCTGTTTTTCATCCTGGGGCTCCAAATTCAATTTCCGGTGAGGTCACAATTATTCACAATAGATTATTTTTCTTTAAACCTGGGTGTTTCTGTGATTGTAATATATACTACCGTCATTGACCCGCATGATCTGATGTGGTGTTAAAAAGAAAATGATGCACAGATCCGGTCTTAACGTGTGATTTAAAAAAAAATCATAAATAAATTCAATATCGCAAGGAAACCCAAAAACACCTCTCATATATTTTCCTTTAGAGATGTTTTTGTATTTCACTACTGATTTTTCACCGATCGAGCAGGGAATAAATAGTTTTCTTATAGACCGGTCAGGCCTCCCAATTCCTAGGACCGCCGTTGTAAAGAGAACATAATTTATACTTATTGCTGGCGAGTTATTAATTAACCAATTATTATACGAGTATTAATCATCCGATATTATAATATTGCTGAATCTTCATGACGCTTATCGCGACGTCGATTCTCATAGAATATACAGATAATTTTCTACATCTATTACTAATTCATAAAAATCAATCGAGTTTTTCATTTTTTTTTTTTTTTTTTTTTTTTTTTTTTTTTTTTTTTTTTTTTTTTTTTTTTTAAATAAGAGCACAATAACAAAGTCTTCAGTAAAAACTACATAATCCATTCGTAATCGCTGGAAAAATATTCACAATATTAACTATTACACAAAGTTTTCAGTATGCTATTTAAATGTATGTTCCAATACTGAACGTATTAAACCCATTTTTTATATCCTATCAATTTTAACACGAAAAGTGTTCTCTGCTAAACCTGTACGGTGATATTTGCATAATTATTGCAATACATAATATTATCGATTTCCTTCCTCTGTGTATTAAATTAAATTAAATGCTCTCTATTTTGTTGTGTTCCTTCATTTCATCTATGAACCAAACTTTATGTCACAAAATGTATACAGTTGTATAAACATAATTTAAAATACCTAAAAAAACCGATCTAATATATACGCAAATTTTAGTAAAATATTTGTATTGTAATTCGGGCGGTAGGCTATCGATATAATCATTAATCACGTTTAAATTTCCTAACAATATACACTGAGATGTTTTTCAAATTTATACATTTGTTTTATACAAAAATATACAGGCCAGCTTTCACGTATTGGGCTGAGACAACAACTTCAAAATTGCCGATTTCTTGGCTATTTTTTTTTCTTTGGTCTGGGGAGGTATGGGCCTGTTCTCTATTCGAAAACTGACGTTTGCACTGCTTCGCTCTTTCCTATTGGGTCTTCACTAGAGAAATGTAAAAAAATAACGCTGTTTTTTAAAGTGAAACATTATATTATTATAGGTGGTAGGTATAATCGTAGCAATTTCATTTGGATGTATGTTGGGCATTAAAGGCACGTGTGAGGTCCCCGAGGCGCATGCGAGTGACTTTAACCGAATTAACGCGAATCAACCGTAACCCGATATCGAGCCGCACTCGCCCAAAGGGATAATTTTTACATCGATCTATTCGATTAGCCCAATTTACTGATAACGATTTGAACACGATTCAGTAAAAATGATAGAGTATATTATATGTATTAATAAATTCTTGTATTGACAATAATTCAGAATTAAATTATGGTTTATAATAATTGAAAACTTTTAGTAGGCATCTAGGATATCGTAAAATAGACTTTTAATTAATTGTCTTGTGTTTTATTAAAAATAGTAACCAAATTAAACCCTGACGACTAAAATTATTATATATGGAATATGCTTTGTCTACTGATTCTCTGAATGCTGGTTGCAAAATTCAAAAGAAAATAAAATAAATTGCGGGGCGCGGGTTTACACGCCATTCCCGAAGCGCCGTTCGCGGCCGACTGGAGTCTCACGCGGCCGTGCTACTTTTGTGACTTTATTTTTCGTTACGCCTGTGCAATTTTATGTAACGAATCGCCCGGGAGGTCAAGACAAAAGCATGTATCCATGCTAAAATATTTTAATACTAACCAATTTCAAAAATCCTAGAAATATCATGAATCGAACAAACAGCCTGTTGATAACCAGCCGAATGTTAGTATATTAAAATATGTTAAATTAAAGATATACTTAGTTCAGTTGTACTTCTGAAATAATGAGTGTAGGTCAGTGTTTTGACTGTAATTAAGTTAAGTATGCGGTTGACTTATTTTTTGGAAATATTTTTGAGTAATCAGGATTCACTTAGTGTTACCAACAATAAACAAGCTCATAATTATTAGTCATTAAAGTGGAATACAACGATAAAATCTATACTTTAAATGATTACTAGGATGCTGTAAGTAAGAAACATTGGCATAGCATAGATGAACAATAAAAAAAACATGATTATGCTTGATTAGAGTTACACAAGCAATTATTATATTTTTATTTATACTCTATTCGCATATGCTATATACTTACTAAGGAGGAGAAAAACAACTATTGGTGTATCTTTCATTAACGACAACTTAAAACGTTGTTTGGTTTACTAAAGTTTCATAATGAATACTCCGCCTGGCCGAATCCTTTGAATTTCTCTACTCAAGTATGGCTGGTGAACATTTAATGTGTTAACCTTACCCCTAATACACTCTCTGGGGCTGCCTTAGTTCGGACTGGATCCGCCACGCTCGCCGAGAAATGCGAAAATTGGCCGAAAATAAATAAAATAAAATAAATGTAATGACGTCACGGGGGGAATAAGACGCTCCAAATCGCCGGAAGCTTTTAAACCGAAAGCCTCTCTCCTCTCTTTCTAAAGCTCTCTTAAAGGGTTGTGCAACTTTTGGTATTCTGAAATGTATACATATTGTTTATTATCTATTAGTTTTAATCGTTTTTTTAACGGAAACAATATTCTTTGAATTTTTAAGTAGTTACCCGAGTGGAATACGTTTTAGTTTTTTTTTTTAAATAATTATTAAGTGTATACTGCATTCTCTTTTTAATCGTGTGTTTTAACTAGATTTCTAGATTTCCATTAAGCCGCGTTGACACGGTCCAAGTACGATCCAAGTACACATGGACCGAGCGCCATCCAAGCGCACTCGTACGGGACATCTTCATAGAAATTACTCCTATCCAAGCTACTTGGACCGCGTCTTACTCATCCAAGCTAGTACACTTGGACCGAGTGCCATGCAAGTGTACTCGTATGAGACATCTTCATATTAATTATTCCTATCCAAACTAGCTTGGATGAGTAGGACGCGGTCCAATTAGCTTGGATAGGAGTAATTTATATGAAGATGCCCCGTACGAGTGCGCTTGGATGGCGCTCGGTCCATGTGTACTTGGATCGTACTTGGACCGTGTCAACGCGGCTTTAAACTTGTATTTATGTTTTATTTTGTGTAATTACTAATACTATTCGCTATGTATTCAATTCGGAAAAAATACTAATACAAAACATAATATATAAATCTAATCCGAGTATTCGATCGTAGAGTCGTAGGCCCACTCTGCGAGGATGGAACCTAACGACATGGCTACAATCATTAAAGCTATTTAACGATTCACGTATGGGTGAATTTGGGCGTATTCACGTATGGGTGAGTGAGAGGTATTAAGCACCGACGAAGCTCCTTGTCTTTAACAAAAAGAAAAACGAAGGGTGGGATATTGCTTGATGACATACAGAAAAAAAATGTGAGCACTGCGAGTCACAAACTCACGACGGAGAGCTGTGGACCGAACAGTCCCATTGAAGCAGACAAACTCGGTCGTGATAATTATTAAATTATATGGAATAAGTATGACATTTTACACGTTACAAGTATTTACACGTTTTATTTGAATTAGATTATTATTTGATTAATTATTTGTAATTAAATAAAAAAAATTTGAAAGTGGAATAACCTACTAAAAAATGTTTTATTTAATTAGAAAAAAATAATCAAATAATACAATGCAGTTCCACCATGAATTGAAATTAATTAATTAGATTATGTTTATGTAAAAATATAGTTAAACTTTTTTATTCTACATAATATATTATATTTTTATTATTTATTCTAGTGGTTATATATAATATCTCTGAGGTGTCTTCAAATTATGGATGTTAATAATAAAGAATGTTACATTCCTAAATCTTATGAATTATTCCTTGAATTATTATCAAGTGCAAGTGCGTTATAAGTAAAATTTGGAGAGATCCTGATACCGGAGGTAATCGAGGTAATTAATATTTTGTTTTAAAATACAAAAGCTGACTGCCAAAAATTAACGCTATTTAGAAACCAGAGATAATTGGTAACCAATTTCATCGCAATTAAATAGGACACACATAGCTGCTTAATTGGTAGAGCACATGGGCGCGGTTTAGAATCCCGACGAGCGTCGTATTTTTTTTTTTAATATTTTTCTTATGGTTACTTATGTATTTCTCTGAGGTGTTTTCAAATTATGTTCAATAAAAAAATGTAGTCAACACAGATATTTTCTAATCGATATTCCAAATCCTGTTGACAATGAAATTATATTTCCTATTTAAACTTTAAAAAGAAAATTCACTTAGTGAATATCTTCGATAGTTTGGATTACAAAGTTTCTGTTGTTTGCCACCTCTGTTGAGGCTAGTGAACATTAAGCGAGACTTATATAACCTATTAACGCGTGATTTAGTACGGTATATTACCCATAGTAGCCTTCTTATCTCATTTTATTTGGTCTGCATTTTTATATGGAATTATCTCCTTTTTATTTCAATCTACATAATAAATTATTTGTAAAAATGTTAATAATATACCCGAGGGAGTGATATAATTTTTCAACTTTCTAATATGTGTTGCAATATTTTAATAAAGTTGCTTTTCATAAATGCCATTATATAAATGACTGGAGGACCAAATTTTATATCTACCAATAATACATTTATTCAAGCTAATATGTCTATCATAATTCTACTTATGGTATCTCGCCAAGGCATACCCACTTTTGATATTCAATAACTTAGACGAAACGTACTTTTCATAATATATTGGATATCATTAATATAATAACTTGGGATTATAATCTAGAGCAGAATTTCTAATCCCTGGATTTCGGGTTTCATATTCTTGATACCGATACCGATATTGATGAAAACCAAATTCCATGTTTTCACGTTTCTTTATTAAGTATTTGAACTAAAGTACCTATATAAGAGACCTCCTTTATTATGATTTAAGCATTGATAAGTTCTATAGTTACATGTAAAAAATGTCGATACAATAATCCCGCGAACATAATTACGTACCTGCTATGCTTGATTCACTTATTTGTAGAATTTGAAAATAATTTTCTCGCTACAATCCCTATTATTACGTTGAAAAGAAAAAAATGTTTCCTTGATTTTACGCGTATTTAAGTATAGCGACAAAAATATAATATAGTGAAATCGACGTTATTTTGCCATTTATTTTTCGCAATTTCCATAGATTTATTTATTAAATTTATTTATTTCACAATAATACGCTGTTTTAATAAAAAATAAACACAGCATTTCAGCTTTTTCAATTCCAGGGTTTAAGGGATCAAAAAAATTAAACGTTATCCTGAGATAGCAAATCTTAATAAGAACCAATATATTGTCTTACATTAAGATATCATCATCATAAGCGGGGTCGATACACTGATGGATGAAGGCCTGCCCTAGCTCCATCCACTCTTATTGGTCCCTAATTATTCGATGCCACATAATGATATAATGTCATAAAAATAGAGGAAGTCTGTATATTTTTGTTGGTGATATTCACAGAACAGATAATAAATAAAATTCCGATAGGCTATATACCAATACAGTAAAGTTTGACGCTGGGTTTTGAATGTGTGAGTGTCCTACGAAAATGAACCACGCATTATAGACGTGCAATAGTGTGTGTAATACACCAATATTAAATGAGCGTCAATGCATAAACCGAGAGCAGTTGTCAGTGTTCAACGAATGACGTATTCTTGACACGTGTTTAAATGTATCCCGTATTCTCCCTTACTCGAGATCGGTTGCTTGGTTCTCCTTACCCGTTAAGTCTTTCAGTTCTCATTATTTCTGGGTTCCCTGGTGATATTTTTTTGAGTGATAAATATAACATTTGAATCGCTTTTAGCGCCAGCTCATGCTGTAGTTATTTTATTTTGCGTTAAAATAAATATGCTCAATTTATGTTTTAACTTTATAAAATTAAATTTTAATGAAATACATAATATACCTATATATCGTTGCATAATATTGATATTTCATTAAAACACACTTACAATGATGTTGTCAGCACCCTTTTCTTGCGCCCTGTTATATATTTCATTTGCAATGTCAAGCCAAGAAAGAATATAATAATTATCCGTTATAGTGTATTTAAGTGGCGGTACATTAAATAGAGGGTAAAGTGAATTTATTTCGAGAGCAGCTTAACGGCTTCCGCCTTAGCCCATTTTCCTCTTTACTTAAACTGGCAGCAAGTTTACATGCTTAAGCGAATCTAACTGCTAATTTATTACGGTCGGCAACCATCCTCGGCCAGTGGGCACTGCTTTCGCACATCTCCCCTATTCGATTTTTATAGAAAATGCATGTTTTAGAATTTTTTTTAAGTGTTTAGTGCCCCGATTATGAATAGGCATCGAAGATGAGTGATAATTTGATAAATATCAAGGATTGACGAATTGAGGGTAAATTTATAACTCCCTTTGTTAGTTTAATTATCGTTCTGATTTTTCTTTTAAGAAGTATTAATGTTCATTTTCCCACCAACATCAGCAACTTTGCAGTCTTCAAGATTCATACTGATTAATTTCTATATATTTTTTTTTTTTAGATTTTCAAGATAGGCTATTTTTCTAAGAGTTACCAATATTATTGTTTAAATTTTTCTCCTATATTGGTCACTGGTCGTTTATTGTCTATGTACGTTACTTACACACAATGTATACTGTTATTTTTGTATTCCACTGTATAACATAATATAGCGTTTTGTCAAAGGCTGTAATGTTATAATATTACTGAATGAATATGTGAACAAATTGGGGAGCTGGATAGAAGAGAAGCCTTAGTATAATTGCGGCGTTCTGTTGTAACAATGTTTTTAATATTGTCGTTTCATTCTTTTCCATATTGCTAAACAAAATTTCAATCTGATGAATTTATGTGACACTAAAGGTTAAAATGGAAATATAGCGATACGCCTTGTTTAAATAACATCATTAAAGTTTGGAACCATTGTTTTGTCGAAACTTATGCGAAAACATCAGCGCAGTGTTCCCAGATCGCCGGATTTTTTTTTATTCAATTTTAGGAGTACGAAAATTTCATCTTCAAATGACCGGTTTATAGTAATTGAAATCATGCGATTACTGCTTTTTTATCAGTTTTTGTCTGGAAAAATGTCGCAATTCTGTTTGCTTATCATTAAGATTTATAAAATGCCATTTATGTAACACTTACTATTTTTTTTCAATCATTGTTTATCAATGATATAACACTTTGTACGTTTAATTAATTATGTTAATTTATGGAAAAAAAGAAACAATTATATATTGAAAATTCATTGTATTTAGTTTACCAGCAAGCACATAATATTATTATAATATATCATTACGTACCTACTTACTATTTTTGACATTAAGCTTTGAAACCATTTTTTTTAGATTTTAGGGGTCGTACATTGATTTAGACCGGTTTGACAACCGCCCGTTTTAGCATATCTTCGACTGAGTTTAGAATAATACGTTAGTAAAACATTTTTTATTTCTGTGTACATCATTACATATTTTTATATTACAATAAAATAGTGTAGGCAATAAACGTCTTGTATGGGAGTTATCTTGCGGTGCTTACATTTTTTAATGTCGCATATTAAATATATTTTCACGCCACGTCGCTCGACGCGAGATGAACAACTTAAATATGTTTCAGGATGGAAATGGATAAGGGTTGAAAAGGTTCAGCAATGTATTATGGTCATTCTGAGCAACATCGCGGAAGAAATAAAACATTCAGGGTCTTTGAAAGATATACCTAATGTGAAGATCTTGACTCGTTTATTGCCTTCTTTCTATTCATCACTACATATATGGAATTTGTTATATTATTATTGTTACGTAATAATTATTGAATCACTCATTTAAAAAAATATTTATATATTAACCGTATCTTCTCGTACAACGTGATTCTTTTATTACTTAACCCATAGCTTACGGGCCGCACAAAATTGTGTTTTTACTAATTACTTTTCAAATGCAAATTAACACGTTAATTACAAAATTAATTAAAATGGCCCGTAAGCATTGTGTTTTGAGTACCGTGCCGTTGTGTGTTCCTCTATTTATTTCTTTACTTTTTTCAATGATCATTTATTATTCTTATGTTATTTTGTTGTTTAGTATTTCGTGTAGTTTTTGGAGGTAACTTTTGTAATTGTGTTGTCTGAACAGAGCTCCGGCACCCCATCGCTCCTTTTCTGATATTGGGCAGTCGTTAATGACATGTTGAGACGTGTTGCCATCACAATAGCACTCATCGTCCCTTAGTTTGAATCTTTTTAGATATACTATCAGTGCTATGTGACATGTAACGGGTATGCATTTGGCAAAGTTCGCAAATTCGTATATCTGCGATCAATCTTCACTCCTTAAAACGACATCAGCCAATCAGCCAGTATAATAATTGCACTGGAAAACAACTTGTATTACATGTTACATTAAGACTCCTTTCAAATGAAACTAATATATACTGTCATAAGGCCCATATTGGTATATGGATCGGAGTTATGGGAAAAATAAATGGGAAAAAGCCGACTATCTTTGATGGGACGATATTGGTAATAGTCTTCGGAACGGTATGCAGCTAAGATGGCACGCGGTGAGGAAAGTATAACCACGAACTGTATGCATTGTACAGTTATCCCCTTGTCATCTCACAATTGGGAAGATTCCGTTGGATAGACCTCGTCTCAAGGATGGAAGATACCCAATCACTAAAGAGAATCCTCTTCAATAGACCGGAATGACAGAAAGAGGAAAGTGAAAGGAAGTGAAAAAGAATGTTTCCTGGAATAATTTAATACCCACATTGGGTTGTAATATGGAAGATGATATTTTTTTTTATAATTCCATGGTTTTGTCACTGTAGATATTTCAAAGTATTTCTTCTTACGCTATAATAATATACAAATGTTTCAACAGTTCTGTACAAATATTATGTCACCTTAATTCTTCAAAACAATTACAAAATCCTACTGAAAAACTTTAATCTTCCACATTTTGAGCTTACAATAAAAAAACAAAACAAAATAAGCCGTTACCCGAATCTATTAATATTATAGTGGATTAGGTTGATGGAAACGTACGCGATTCATCTGTGTCTCATATAGCACACGATAATTGTAATTTAATTATTGTATTGGACTAAAACTCATCTTTCCCATGCAGCGGTTATAATCGATTCAGAAGTGCACATGATGAATTAATAAAAAATCAAATTTTAATATATGTTTTGAATTATTTACTAACTCAACATTCACAAAATTTATTTATTTATTGATATATAATTTTACTCATAAATAATACTTACATAAATATAGCCTCAAATCTTGATACACAATCTTTACAATGAAAAATAAATATACACTCCAATATAAATAAAGTTTTATGAATATAAATTAACAGTGTAGAATGTTAGTCTCCAGAAATTTGTTTATAAACATATATATTTATTATAACACAATATTGGTTATGTTTACAACACGTGCTGTTTACTTGGTTGTATTGAACGACTAACTAAATGACACTGCGCATACGCATGTACCCCTGAGACCGAAATGAATATAATCATAATAATAAATTGTGTTGCATCGGCGCGCGCAACTTCCGTTACACGCCAAATGTGTTACATCGGCGGGTGCATTTTCTTCACACGCCAAAAATACACTCTGATCTGTTTTCCGAAACACGCCAAAAGAAGTAGGTATAACTTCAAAAATTCGCCTGTGGTACAAGTTATTTTGACGTTTCGAGTTATCTTACAATCAGAAATATGATATGTCCTAGTACCCATTGTTGTTCATCTTTATTATTAGGTACTTGCATAGACTTGATATGTACCTATCGCATTTGAAACACCTACAAATAACGTGATAAAGAAAAACAATACTAAATTTCCTAGGTTCCGTCATGAAACATATTCTCTAAACCTCGTTTTTAATTTTAATAATCAGATAAGATGATACGATACCTAGTTAAGTTTCCTTCAATAACGCGATATTGTACATCTCTAAACTCTCGACTCTGATCTTTCTTCTTCCGGCATTTATTCTTAAGTCAGTCGAGTGGGACTTTACCGGCCATTAAACTGATACGAAGTGTTGTAGGAGGAGATTTTGTAGGGGTTGCCGAATCGGAAGTGTTCGCCGGATCAAGTGTACAGCAACTATCAAAAATAGCTCTTGAAATCCGAATCCAATTTTAATCTCACTTAAATAATGTTCATATTATCAGTCGTTATAACTATTAATACAATTGTTTCAATGCTATGACTATACATATAAGCTGACCTACACAATCAGTGTGAAGTTAATTTAGTGCCAATGACAAAAAAGATAATAGATATATCGTCATTACAACTAGATTTTCACTGTTTTTGAGATAGCTATTAAATACGATTCTACATTTCCTTCTCTACAAAATGATAAAACTAGTTACCTAACTACTATACAATTGAACATTATGTAATTGTTCCCAATTAGACAAGCACAATTTTCCATTTTTATTTTCAATAATAATTATTGCCTAGATTTATGTTAATCTAGTAAAGTTTAAATTTCATTTTTCCAACAATGACCAAATCAGAGTTATCTAGTTGTAGTATTGAGGTGACGATATGAAATCGGTATAGTATAGCGTCTTTATATTGCAAGTAAGGAAATCAAAACAAAATTTTAAACTTAGTAAGGTTGTTTGATAGCTTTTTACACTTTCGACATTATACAGAAAGTGGCATCTCCATTTTTTCATAACACAAGTTACCAATATATATACTTAATTAAAAAATGTTATTTTCTTACTTTTCTTTACTTTTTTGGAGAAGCCAGTTTCTAAGTAATGACGGTAGAATTATCGTTGTGCATTAGAGGCTTAAATAAACAGTTAGTCACTGGTTAAATTTATAATATTAATTATTTTAAGTCAGGTGACGTAAATAATACTGATCATCGAAACTGATTTACCCAATTACAAATTGTTCAGGTTACCCACAGAACATGTTAAAAAGATAGGAATATGAAAGCCAGATTCGCCTTATTACTTTGTAACGGCCAGGCCATAAAACGCCTGAACTACAAAGCGTACTCAAATATTACCACTATTGAATGCGCGTTTTGTTTTATGATACAGACTTAACCATTTAAAATAACATATTTAAGTTTATCCCATATTTATTCACAATTGAGAATTATTACAGCCTCACTCAGAAAGCAACCCACTTCCCATTATTTTTGTGTTTGCTTTGTTTACTGTACTTCTATATAAATTCCCTATACAATAATTACCTTCTATATGGTTCCTAGTCAACGCTCAGATGAAAAATTCTAATTAGTGGCTAATTTATTTTATGGTGTTACCTGTCAATTCTTGATTGAAATGCATTGTATTAATTCCGTGTATGATGTAGATATGTTGATAACTCTAAAACATCAATTCTCAGGACAGCTATTTGTGTATATAGATGTTTTTAAATTTTAATAAAATATTTATGTATTTTCATCAAACTAAAATTTTAAAACATGACTGATTTACCACAGAAAACCAACCTCACAAATAGCTTCCCTGAGAATTGATGTTTTTAGACTTATCGACATATTCACGCCATACAAAGAATTAAATAATGTATAAAACGCTACTTAAGTAAGACCTAAAACCATTTATTTTTATCGTCATAAGAGATCGCTGTTATCCATTCAAATACGCATCTGTTTCAGAGCACATTAAATTAATATTGGCATATTTTATGTGTATGACTCAATTTTTCTACACCATTTCAATGCAAAATATTGTATAAAAAATAACTCGAATAGCTTCAGGGGTTTTCAATGCATAGCATTATTATTAACCGCATCGTTCCGCATTTTTGACGGCGCGACATACGGCACACCGCACCCTGTTGTTTGCAGTTGGCCGGTTGGTTACATTATAGCTTTATTTCATTGTGAAAGAGTTGAAAGCGATCTCGCTCGTTGCACCCTATTGGGGTTAAACAGCCCCCGGGTGAGAACACACTGCTACAAAACTAGTCGGCTTTGTGGCCACGGATTTACGTATCACTATTATTGAAGTACGATTTATTTAACTATTTAATTAATATACGTTGTGTATGGAATGCAATAAATTCGTACGGCATAATATATTATACCTACCCTTTATTTAGAGACTTGTATTTTACCGGCGTACCCAGCTTTTGAAATTGATAATTTTCTTTTAAAGTCTGATTCGAAACTCTTTTTTATGTCTTGTAACACTCGAATCGAAAAACATTCTTCCAGATTTAAATGTAAGGGTTTTCTTTGGGTACATTTCTAGTAAAACTATTATAATACAGCAACGCGCAGTAATGCTATATGTATATAAATTAAGTGATGAAACCGTCCACGGGGAATCTATAAGCGAAGGTTTCATATCGATAGAATTAATGACAAAAAAGATAGTTTTTTTTAACAGATGGAATCCCGTATTTGGAGTACCGAACCGCCCCCAAATTTTAATGGAATGTATTTCCACTACATTCGAATCGGTGTACCGAATTTCAATTACCTATCTTGGTATACGGGAAGTAGGCAAAAATGGAACGTAAAACGTGACAACCTGTCATAAAAACGTTGCAGAGTAGATATATTTCGCATACTAAACAGTATACAATATATTATAATTATTCTCCGGTTGGCAATTATGCGCGAATCGCTGATAAGTTATTCGTACACCTACATATTATGTAGGTACCTATACAAAAAATCACCTTTACTCTTACTCGTACCCTGGTTTGGGAAACACAGATATAAACTATTTCGATATTATCTAAATTATTATAGAGCGCACCAAATTAATGAAGGAACAACTGTTTAACAACAAAGAAACAAGACTATGTTTTTTTATATGACTGTTTGCAAACCCATATTGTATAGATAGCAAAAAAGCGTGGACGCTGAACACATCCATTTTTAATATATTGGATTTATTTTTTCTCTTTTGCCCATGTTCCACGTCGCATAAATATGACCAAACACATCGAGTCCACCGTAAATTAACATCAACGATATAAACAGACGTCCGGTGGATAAAATAATAAATCCAACACCATTCGAAATTGGCCGATACACCGGCAAAGCGAATGCGGACACGTTTGAAAATATCACCGGATGTCTTTAAGAGGCGCCATAATAGCTCACTTCCTTCCGGTCAGGGCGGCCATTGGGATCCTCTGCAACCTTTGCCTCCCACCCCATCTATTTTTTTACACTAGCGACTCGGAGGCACCCCCTTCGCGGATAAGACGGGGGCGTGGCACACTAAATTCACCCCTGACTACGTAATGGATGTGCTTCCTTTAAATATGTTCCCTCACTTGATTCACTTTTTTGTCTCTTGAAATTCTTGTGCACTCCAAGGAAATCACACCGTTGCTTTCTTTACCTCTTCGAGTGCATGTGTTTTTATATTTTGTGTACGATTAATTTATAATCTGAACATAAGATCAGTTTCACCATTTTCAATTAGTTAGGATGTTTGTGGTAAAATTATAAATTAATTGTGAAAAGAATAATTGTATATTGAAATACCTATTTGTTTTTGTATAATACCACGTCTTTCCTTAAAGTATGAACAATGAAAAAATGTCATTAATTACCTAATTTATTCACATTTTAATGGCCTACTTGCACTACCTAACTTTTACTAATTTTATAGTAAATAAAGGACACACACAAATCTTACTACAAACGTTTGAGTCTAAAAATGCAACTAAAGTTTACTTGGTTTTAACTTTGTTTTCCACGTGATTCTTTATTAACGTAAACGCTATTAATGAAGTATGTATTATTACCCGTGAACAGTTATTTATGAATTATAAATCAATTAGAATTGAGTTTTAAAAAACTCAATTCTGTAACTTCAGATCAAACATAAACTTTTTGTATTATAACACTTTCACTACGAACTACTACGTGTGATCGAATGTACATTAAATAATTATTATCATATATGTTGGTGAATTGTAAAACGGCGACTACGTACAAGATGGTGACTTGTTTTGTCATTTGATTGTAATTAAAGATTGACATAATTTGCGTTCGTTCTAAATATTTTAAGTAATTATCATTTAATGTATATTTGTTTTGTTAACACTACTTCACCATGTTCTACCGTGAGAGGATCATAATATGGGCCTCCACAGATTGGAGGTTGTAATAACAGTTCTTTTTACAAGAAATGGATGTTAACCACTTGCTCAACTATTGAAAAAACAATATGTGTATTTACCAGACCCAGGATTCGAACCTGGGACCGACGATATTATAAGCCGAAGCTTAAGCCGCTCGGCCATCGTGGGCTAATATATTATGGTTATGCTAGCAAGACGTCTTTAAGCACAACATATGATATTTACTACAAACGAATGGGTATATAATGCGAAATTATTACATTTATTTCTGTTAATTTTTTTTCAGCTTCAGTTTTAAATATGTATTTAGATTCTATCTGTATAGAACAAGTTTTCTCCCCGACTGATTATTTTATTGTGGTTATTTTAAATATAACCGTTACGGTAGTCATACATGTATACTTAAAGTTAATCGCTATTCGAGAATTTTGGCCTGTCGCGAAATGATAATTAATTAAAATTTGTATTTAGATTTAATGTGAATAGTATTAAAATCACTAGTATTTAAATCTGCTCAACTCCTGCATGGTGTTTTATATGACACCAGTGTAGTGTGTAAACGCGTAAATGATGTGGACATTTTCACGTAGTTTCCTCTCTAATGAGCTAACGGCCTGCGATTGTAATAATATGTCGCGCTTTGCTCTTGACAAGTGCACCTTAGAGCTACTGCAAGTGCAAGATACTAATTGCAAACGTGACTCTAGTACGTCACACCGTATACGGTAATGACAACTTGAAGAAAAAAGAATCAAGCTGAAACCTCAATTTTGCACTATTCGTAATGTGTACCTACTAAAAAAATCACACAAAAACTACCTGAAAATATTCTTGCAATTTTATTTCAGTGAGAATATAGTTATTACAGTTGTGGTATTAATTTACAATTCTATTATTAAATATAATAATAATGACCACTTCCGATCATAATAAGATAATATTATGGACTTTCACAGAATGGAGGTTTGTGTTGACAGATTTCAATATAGGATTCATCAATAAACGTAAATGGTTGATTATAACATTATATATATTTTTTTAATTGTATTATCTTATTTTCAAATAAGCAATATATCCGTTATTTACCAATTATTACTTAATCATTTATTGAAAAAAATATAATTAGCCATATCGACAGGTATTTATATAATTCTACTTAACCTAAGTGTTAAAATACCTATTGTTTTTTCCTAGACTTTTGAATTAAGTTTAAAGTGCAATAGATACATTATTGTGTTTCCACATAAACTCGTTTCGACTACAACACGTCGAATATGCCGATGTAATTTTGTTGGTGTTCACGAAACACATGTAACCTAACGTACCTCCGCATACTGTTCGAATTAGTTCATTTTAGTTTGAAAAAACCAAGCAACAAATTTCAATCGACACGGGGCGCTATGATTCCAAAATGTCATACTGGCACATGTGCAGAAGTGGTTTTTCATTCATTTCGGCTTGCCGTGTGACAGCACTGTCCTAGTATTGCCTCGCCTATGCGCACGAAAGACATTTGCAACATTGATCATCTAGACAAGACGATTTTCACTGTGCGACAGGCTTATGATAATTTAAGCGTATATTATTTAATCGGAAAATCTTTTTCAATATTTACGTACACAATTATATGAAAGATTTAAATACATCGTGATTGTCGTTGTTATTATGTTTGTCAAATTTAATGCACAGATACGAGTTTAAATATACATTTATTTCCATACATATGCTGGTAAAGTTGGTAAATATACCCTCTAAAAGAACACATTTCCATAAGCCGCTGGCAAACCACATGTAGCGTACCCACGGTAAATAATATCGATGAAAAAGAAATCTCGGATGTTTACATCAATTTGTTATGTAAACAGGCTCTTGACTGAGTGCATAATCTATTTGACAAGTTAACCGAACTATGAGGGATGAAATTTTTCATCATCAAATAAAAACAAAAAGCCTCGAGTGGTTTTATCATATGCGCATATGTTCTGTGATTTAAAAATCATATCTATTAAATTTTAGGAGACTTTTTAATTTTTGTCAATATTGATTCAAGCGATGTCGGGTCCTATTGATGCTTTAAATTTTACATGTCATATTCATTATGCTTATTGCACACTGTTTAATATAATGTCAACATAAATTCACATTTCGTGCCTCATCCATGATTCTGTTGCTGAACTCAAAAATCGTGTTTCCTATTCGACACCATACTTCTTTATACCTTTCCGCTAATCTGTCGTAAATTAATTGTTATGTCATTTAATACTTTATAATATATAGTCGATATGCTAGAATTGCACTGTAAGCATCTGTAAAACTATTATCAATATCATATCATTTGTTTTCTTTCGCGACCCGATTAAAATAAACGACAGTTTATTTTACAGATATAGAATTATCGTTTACGTGTATGTTTTCTACTATCTTACAGATTTTAATATGTCTTATCTCTGTCTCACTCTCTCATACACAATTACATATGCTTTCTCTCACGCGTTACCTACGGATAAAAAGATAAATAAATACAAGTATATAATATTTTTATTATATGAATTAGAATAATAAAAACATAAGTATTAATCAAATTTATGTAAAACGCAGTAACGATAATATATGAGCTTTAATTTCTTTATTTGTTTCAGTATGCGTACATAGTTTTATTTATTTATAGATAGCATTAGGTACATGTACGACTTAGTGGTGATATGACTCAGTGCCATAGTTAAATAATATAAATCAATCATTTAATAAAAAATAGATTAACTTAATGGTGCAATCTTATATGTTGACTGTGCGATAGACAAAGCATGAAACATCACATTCATTCAAAATTTAGCGGGTCTTCCTTCAAAACTTTTTCCATCCTGGATGATCCACTGCCGATGCTCCCCGTTTTGGCTGAGCATCTTTAAATCCTCCGTTGCGGAATTGTCAGTTTCGGTCGTCCAAGTTACTTCTTGGCCTCGAGGGATGCGTAAATAGCCCACCTTTATGATAATTATTTCGCCATTATATGTACGTGGCCGATCCTGCGCAGTCTTTGCTTTCTCCTTCTTGAACAGTTCCAAAGTTTCTTCTTTCAAATATATCCATATTTCTCTCCTTCTCCAACATTTTATTCAATTAAAATAAATCATTTTATTTTTTTCAGTGAAGGTTGTAGATGTTATACAAGAATTTTAAAATAGCAATTTTATGTGCATATCTATTTATGTGTATTTTATATCAATACCGATAGATACTTGACTGACTATTGAATATGTCAATATTTAAAAAAAAAAAAAAAAACTGTAATTGGACCATTAAGATTTTAATAAATATCTTTTTTGTGTAGTTTTTAATTATTTATAGAAACGAGTTTCCTTTAGTCTTTTCATAATTCGGCTTTTTTATAAGCTCATAAACTACTTCACTAGATTTTTTTCTCACTTCCGGACGGCAATTGAGTGGCTAAGGAATAAAAGAAATCCGGCTCCATCTGTATATAAAGAAAACTCGTTCCGTTAGCATTTTCAGAGTGGGAAAAAGAAAACACTTAGCAGGGAAAATGGACATAACAAGATATGTTATCTTAAGCGCTTCCGTTCGCCATTAGAGGGAGCCGGCGACGTTTCTTGCATCTATTAATCTTTCGCCGGAATAATTATTTTCGCTAATTAATTCTGGCTACAAATAATAACATATCCAAAAAACACGTATTAAGTAGTAAAATTCTTATATTAAATATATATTATGATAGCTTGCAGATATCGTCAACTATGTGTGTATATAAAAATAAAATAATACCATAATATCTGTACCTGAAACTCCTAAAAGCCTGTGAATATTAATTACAAAACGGGCACTTTTAAATAAACACAGTTTTAAAATTTTCAAACTTTCGATAATCATAGAATTACTACAACTTTATGATTTGTTTGGAAATGTTTATAGACTCGCAACGGTGTTATAATTTCGCTATACAAATCTTTGTCAGCAAAATCAGACTTTTGTTAGACACACTAGCTCTAAGCAATAGTTATTTTTTGAAGAAACAATAAAAATGGCTTAATTAGAAAACATTCATCCACCCAGTTTTTAATACGAGGGTGGGTCAATAAGTCCTTAGAAAAGCCGACAGGTGGCGCGACTAGTACTGTAAGCGGTTTGTTTTCATGCAGCGGCACTACCGATTCAGTATGCTGCGAAGTTTCAATCAGATTGGTCGGGTTGTTGTGTGTTTCTCGTACATTTAAAAAAAAAATTGCTTGTGGAAAATGGAAAATGGAGAAAATTGAGTTTAGAGCTGTTATTAAACATTTTAATATAAAAGGGTTAACAGCAAAGGAAATAAAAAATGAGTTGGATTTAGTTCACGGCATATCTGCTCCTTCACTTGCAACTATTTATAACTGGTTAAATGAATTTAAACGTGGTCGTACATCAACAAAGGATGAACCACGCTCAGGACGTCCTGTAGAGGTGACTACACCAGAAATGATCAATAAAATCCACGATATGGTGTTAAGTGACCGAAGATTAAAGTTGAGTGAGATAATTGAGGTTACAGGGATCTCAAAAGGTAGCGTCATTTCTATTTTACATGACAAATTGGGCATGAAAAATATTTCTGCAAGATGGGTGCCGCGTTTGCTCACAGTCGACAATAAACGCAATAGGGTGGTGGCCTCTAAAGCCCTGTTGTCGCTCATGCAACGCAATCCGGATGAATTTTTTCGTCGCTTTGTGACTGTAGATGAAACATGGATACACCACTATACTCCCGAGACGAAAGAACAGTCAAAGCAGTGAATTGCGAAGACAAACCATGTCCAAAGAAGGCGAAAACCGTAAAATCAGCTGGTAAGGTTATGGCTACTGTATTTTGGGATGCACGTGAAATTATTTTCGTTGACTATTTGGAAAAAGGAAAAACAATAACAGGGGATTATTATGCATCTTTATTCGACCAGCTAAAAAACGAAATTGAAGAAAAACGGCCTCATTTAAACAGGAAAAAAATCCTCTTTCATCAGGACAATGCCCGTGTTCACACATGTTTACGATCAATGGCTAAAATTGAAGAATTGAAGTTCGAATTGGTCGACCACCCACCGTATTCGCCAGATTTAGCCCCCCCCCCAGTGACTTTTTCCTTTTCCCAAACTTAAAAAAATGGCTAAGTGGACAACGTTTTTTTTCAAATGAAGAAGTCATCGATCGGACAAATGCTTATTTTGAGGACCTTCCGAAAACTTATTTTTCTGACGGTTTAAAAAAAATTGAGAAACGTCTAACCAAGTGTATTGAGCTCCAAGGAGATTATGTTGAGAAATAAAAAAAAAAATACAAAAAAAAAAACTGTTTTAATGCTTTTTTCTAAGGAATTATTGACCCACCCTCGTACTATTGAGCTTGGTAGACAGTGCCAGTAACAAAAAGATGTGACAAAGCCCTGACTGTTTTCGAAAGTATTGTCTTTTATGGCCTAACCCAGTTCGACGGGGCCTGGCGTGTTAGATGGAATCATGAATTGTATTTACCGCACAAGATTGTGAGCATCCCACGCCAGATCTCGATTAGACGACTTCGGTGGGTATTACACGTGCAATGAATGAATGATGGCGAGTCATACAAGTGGGTGTTTTATAGGGTGAAAGGGTGAAGAGGAGGACGTCTGAGGTTTCGATCGAGGTGAAAGTGGTATCGGAGCCCATGCTAGGTTTATCGGTTTCGCTGAGCATGGAATCATCCACCATCTTGAATGCCGGTAAAGTTAGGTTGTATCACCAAAGATTGTGATAGTTTAATAATAAAACACAAAATATTGCATGAAGTTTAAAATAGTCATGGTAGGTTTATTTTTTGTAAACAAATATTCACAACTGATTTTTCCAAACGCCAAATACATAAAAATACAGTCCGTGTTGATATTATCATAATATTATCATCCATATTTTATTAACACAGTTCTACGGCGTAGGCCGTAGAACCTAGGTGGTTACGCCAAACCATAATAATTATCTAAATGGATATTGGATATTTGAATATTAATGTTATTGTTATTGCAATGTATACGGAAATAATTACGTAAATTAATAGTATTAATTAAAAACAACATAAAGCATTAAATTTGTAGGTAATAATCGCTTGTTATCAAGAGGTTTTTGTTATGAAAACCCTTTTCATGTAACACCCAGCACTGAAAAGTTGAATTTAAAATTCTTTTTCCAGTATTCTGTAGATGATATTTAGCGGTTTTGTGAGAAGCAGTATTTCGGTTAGCTCAAAGAATGGTACTTAAAAATCTTATCATATCTATGGCTGGTGTTGAACTAAATTTAAACCTATGGAGGTTTTGAGGTTATATACAGAAAATCTTAAACCTATGAAACGTATCATACAGTTTGAAATGTTGTAATTTATTGTAGTAGTTATCAGAGTATGAGAGAGAGTGAAAATTATCATCATCATGTTTGGCTTTATAATAATTACTTTTAGTGTATTAATTCGTACATAGTCCTTGTTCGTAGCTCCTCTGATATTCTATCTACGTGGCCTGTATGCCACGTGATTATTTCACTCCCATAAAGTAGTTATACTCGTATCTCTTTATTATTAACCGACATTTAAATGCAATACATATTTTCAGGATTTTAGTGTCGAAGATCATCATCTATCTATCTCTCTTCCTGCTTACTAAATATCCAGAATTCCGATCCATATATTACTGGGCGTAGAAAAGAATTCTTTTGGTTTTCTTTGTTAGAGACAAAACACTGCACTAATTGTTGGCTAGGTTGATTTGATGACCTGTTCTGACATACATATTTGTTAGAAGGGACCCGAGATATATAAATTACTAAACAATTTCAAAATCATCAATGCGTATAATAATAACAGAAAAAACTGGCATCATTCAATTGTCTTTTTTATAAAAAAAACAACGCTTTTTTATATAGTATTTAAAAATAAATAATTTGATATTGGCGATTTAATGTGATATATATTAATTGATGGTCGTGAAAATTGCCTACATAAAGACTAATAAAATGGTTTTCTAAGGAAACTTAGTATCCACTTATTGTTTTATTTTCGCTATTCTTGCGTACTCAGTGAGTGGGCAACCCTACAGCTTCATACCCCTCCTCAGAAATAATCACGGGGTGTATGGACAGGCTAAACCCCGCTAACGAGCGGAATACAAGAGATTTCGGACTGGCTAAATGGAATCTTGCCCGATTTTATGGCTTCTTTATATTATTTCGCCCCAATCCTTACCCACTCTTAACTATCAGGGCGGAATCAAGAACTAAATGTTTTATGTTTTATAAAATTTAAATATTTTTCCCTACTAAACTAGTATTGTTGCGATGCGTATTTCACTATATGGAACATTAGCATGTTATTTAAATGTGGTTATTAAATAGTAATTAAAAGGTCCGCAGCGAATTGCATCGCAGAGGATTCACCCACAGTGATGATAAAAGATGAGACTCGGAATATTTACACTAGTTCAATGGATGAATTAATTGCAATAGTTATCAAAGTGGCGTCGACTGAAATAATGATTGTCGGGATTGAGTTAATAACTTGAACCCTAAAATAATGTTACAAAATTACATAGAAAACACGGACTCATTCGTTGATCATCAAAAAGTGGTACTTATTACTTTGCAATACCGATTCAAATTATAATTTTCTGTATACCTTTGTGGGTACAAATAGAAAGGCAAATTATGGTTTAATAAGTAGTATTCAATGGCGTTTTACAGCAAATTCTTGTAAATATACCCTCATTCTTAGTCTTTTTGGTTCTATAGCCTCATGTGGGTCTTGGCTTCCTTCAGATTCTACCTCCATCCAGGTCTGTCCAGAGCTGCTCGCGTCCAGCTAAGGATGCCCAATTTGACATTATCGCCCTCATTCTTTACGAGGTTGACCGGCTGTTTGTTTGTCTTTCGGTTTCCCGAATGTCAGTTTCTTTATCCTTGCGTGACTTGTCCTGTGCTGAATGGCCCAGCCATCTAAGGCGTGCCAATTTGATGTACGTACAAATCATAAAGCTCGTAATAGTATCATTGTCCCCACTCCACCTGTGTGTCATTGATGGGTCCGAAAAAACACACAGCACACTCCACTCAAATGTATCATTAATCTACGTAAGGTATTTTTCTTGCCTGATAAATGCCTTACAAGGCTACTACGCTAAATACGACTTAAATTGATTTTCTAATGAATGCAATTATAATCATATTTTCAATACTTAATGATATCAATTTTATCAAATTTAATTGATTAAATTCAATACTTTTAAAGAACACAAAAATAATACTTTAATACAAATTTATTTAGAATGTATGTATATTTATTTTACATTATATTATACATTTTTTAAGTTCGTATAACGTTATGGTTTAACATTGTTTTATAATGAAAACACATTTCACCAGTCCGCCCCGCCAAAATGCTTTTTGTATCTTGTTTTTCCTTTTCTATTCGCCTTTACCAAAAAACGTATAAATAAATTTTCCTTTAACAAACATCCATTATCATCATTGTTCAATCTATTATGGATAAATCCAATACGTCACCCCGCCCACCCCCACCGACAATTCTCATTCTCCCTCTCCCCTAACCACTTTTCCTCTTTTTCTCGCGGCTTGGCCGAAAATACTCCAAACGACCACATTTAAACCCTTAAAAGAAATATTTGGGGTTGAACAGAGATCATTTTTAAGGCTTGTTTCTGAAACCGTTTCCATTATCATTTATCTCAAAATGCAGTAACTTTATTTGAGTTTTATCATGTATCAAAATATAATTTTACTTTATGATTCAAATCCTTTCTCTATGAGCTTATTTTATATTGTAATTTAAATTTCGACATGCATTCGGTATCATAATATATAACTTTAATAAATAAGTTTATAGTTTTTCGACAAATTAAATTATTATCCTACTTTCCTATTTGAGAAATCTCGACGTCCTTGATTTAACAATCATTTTATAAAGTTTATAAACTATAATATTTATGAAATTTTAAATAACACCTCAGATGCACATGTTGGAAAATTTTCGCACGGATAGCCAGAAGCTTGACACAATCACTGCTGACCAGTTAATTACCACAACTCGGTCAGTGCTCAAGACACGCCTAGCGTGTTGCAATTAGCATGATAATTAAATGTGGCAATTAACTGGCCAGCAATGAATGTATATGTATCTAATGACCACACGCCAGACGTGTTTTGAGCACTGACTGTGTTAATCGGTATAGCTAATTGCGAGGATTGCAAAGGATGTAGGTTCATGTTCGTTTCGGACAAAATTTTTCTACATTTTTTTAATCGGTACCTTACTGAGAATGTTTCAAATTATGATGTAGAATCAGCGTAATATAATATAATAAAATAAGTGATTAATCATAAGAAATTTATTATTATACTATACTTACCATCTCGCCGGTGATCTAAATGGGGAATTTATTGCCTCATCCAAACATTATTAGCAATTTTCTCGGGGAAATATCTTCGAATTATTTTTCTGGCCCGGTTACATTCTAGGGTTATAAAACCGCCTTCTTTTGTGCGCTGAGTACCAACCCCTTCTCACATTCACGCAACTCCTTTCCGCTCGAAAACCACCCTCTTTGTTCACCCCCTCTTTTCTGAAATGGTCTTACCACTTTCTTTTTGTCTGGGATCAAATATACCTACCATGAAACGCGTTTTTCTATTCTAAATTCAATTTTTTTGCCTACGTGGATCTGAATCATGGAGATTTATTTTGCTGTTACTCGAGACGTGTTTTCATACAAATTGTAAAAAAAGAAACTATCTTCTCTTGGCAGTGATCAGTTGTATCTACATAATATCTATTGTGCATTATCCACTATTTATATTGAACTTATTCATATACTATTTAATGTCGATTATAGCAATACAATCATTTGCAAAAAAAAATGCCGTGGTTTATCCGATTACTACACCAAATAATGGAAAACCAATAAATTTATTATTTACCTTCCATATTATAATATTAATTATTTTTTTTATGAACCTCTGAATGCCTCAAGATAGTAATACTCTGCTGACAGGACATATCGCACAGATTATTAACACTATGAGTTTTCAAATTAGTAAATACGAGTATTACTTCCATTGCCTATTCATTATTGTTCACCGCTTGAGGTTGTGATTGAAAATTCTCGAGAAATAATTAGATAAATATTAATGAGAATCTCGAGAATTCTAAAACAATATGTAGAATAAATAAGTAAAAAAACAGGAAATTTGATACAGAAAAAGAAAATTGACGATTTAAAAGTAAAATTAAAAATCATAGGAAAAAAAGATGTGCAAAAAAAAGCTAAAAATAAGTTCTTGACTTTAGACTAAACGGAATTTAGATTTGGACCGGATAAGTAAAAAAAGAAGATATTTCTTGAGAATTCTCGAGATCTGGAGAAACCAATATAACAATATCAAGTTCTCGATAAATATATATTCTTAAATTTGATAAATATTTTAAAATATCTTTTTTTTTGTTGTCGATAATATGAATAAAATTTATCTACAAAATTCAAAATTGAGAGACTCTTGGAACTTGGTAAGATGCTATGTCTGAAAGTCATACAAGAGCACAGGTAGCACGGCGGTATTTGGTCATTGCTTGGTACAATTGAAGAAAGTGCACCTAATAGTTTATCATCGGAAGTCATATCAAGTAATTAAACTTAGTCATAATATCAGAAATCCACTGATAGCTTTGATTCCTTGTATGTGGTATTTCTGAGAATAAAATGTAATATACGAGTACCTACATCGAAAAAAGTATCTATGACATAGTTTAATTATCATTTGTCTTCAATAAATATCACTTGCCATAGAAGTAATGAATTATGAATATAATAATAATATGTGGTTTGTTTCTTCGGTGCTTTCTTAGCAGAAATTCATACCAACAAACTTTGTAAACAGAATAAACTACACACAATGAGTTTCTTATTTCTTGAATCAGGAGCATGATATTGCTTTTACATATCGAATATCCAGCAAACATAGATTGTTATTTGGCATCCAATAATCCTGCGAAATGCGAAAACAATTTTATTTCGATTTCGACTTTGCCAATATGTGAAAGTTACCGCGGTATGTCAATATCTGTGGCAATTTCCCAAGCGAAAAACTAATTTCGAAGCGATCATAGAAAAATTGGGTAGAGCATCAGCCCCACGAAATCCGCCATATAACCGCGAATTTGAAAATGCGAAAAACTTTCGAATATTATTTCTTATCAATAATATTTATGTATTTTTAAACTTTGTGCATAGTTGATATGTGTTGTTTAATTAAATTGATTATTGAACATTTAGTGTTAACTGTAAATTCTTATTGGAAAGACATCGTAGTACCTAATTAAAATAAAATAATATATAATACATACTTATTCCATATTATAATTTTAACAAAATCAGGACCGGTTTTACCAGTCCAACATTTTAAACTGATAATATTGATGTCTTGGTGAACGGACGAAACCATCCCTGATCTTTATTAAATTATTTGAATAAAGTATTATAATACATGTATCCAAATATTAAGGTTCAATATTTTTTAGTTAGAATTCTTGTTTTAGTGTGTATTGTATCTGAAAAGTGATGGCCACATACTTCATTGATTAAAGTAAACATGAGAAGTTTTGTTTTTACTAATCCTCGTGTATACTTGTAATGCACTATAGGTATTTGTCCCATACGTATCAGCCAGGGAACTCAGAAATAATGGGAACTGAAATACATAACGGGTAAGGCGATAGCAGGTAACCGACTCGAGTAAGGAAGAATCCGGGTTACACACGTGTCAAGAATACGTTTTACGTCGAATACTGAAAACTGCTCTCGGTTTATGCATTTACGCTCATTTAATGTTGGTGTATTATTACACACTATTGCACGTGCATAATGCGTGCTTCATTTTCTTAAGACACTCACACATCAAAAGCCTGCATCAAGATTCGACGTATTGAATATAGCCTATCGGTGTTCTATTTATTATCTGTTCTGTGGTATCAGCACTTGAGAACGTGGCGTGGGAGACTTGGGTAACTGCTCCTGAGACATTCCCAGTCATAAAAAAAATATGCTTCACATACAAATCTAGGGTCCCGTGATACGCCTGATTAAGACCGGGTGTGGTTTGGTGGGGCCATTAACAGCAATGTCCCATACGTAATGCTACACTATATTCTGATAGCTAGATGAAAACAAAACCTTAAACATGAATTTTCGAAAACTTAATTAATCAAATAACGATGAACACAAGTAAGTCAATATTTATAAAAAAAAATCTTCCTATTTTGTATTAATTTTCTAAATGTGGCTTGTTCTTCCGTTGTGTATCTCGTGTGTTCTTTATAGTTATTGATAGGATTGCCTTAACTTGCACGGAAACTCGGATAGTTACTGCGAAAGCCGAACAAGATACCCATTATAGAAAGGGTGCAAACATCAATACCCCATATAACGATATTGCTTATTTACCGAAAATAAATTGATAGAGGATTACGGGCAAGATTGTTTCCAAAACTTATTTCAAAGGTTTATTATGTGAAGGAAACAATTAATTATTATTTTATACACTTTGATACTTTTCCTTCTTAACAATAAACCACATCCTCTGTACTATTTTTATTCTCAAGCAAAAAAAAGTTATATCACTTTGGTAATTACATCTATATTCGCTTTTCCCTAGACTGGTGGTTCTTTTTTATTACCTATTATTATTAAATTCTTCAAAGGATCTTAAAAATATGAAAAATTAAAAAAAAAACTTTTTCATTTATTTAAAAAAAAATATTTCGAGATTTCGACCCAAACCTTTTTAAAATATATTAAATTTGTATAAATACGGCTTACCCATAATTATTTTTTCCCGTGATTATCGTTTATCATGATTGTCTCCCCGTCGGTGTATCGTGTTTCATCATGTAATCTATTGTAATATTTTGGAACATTTCAGAAACATAACTTTTAGAAGAAAAAATATGCACCGAGATGCAGACCAGCATCCATCGGATTCCAGCTTAAGCACTTAACCAATTAAGCAATCTGTACTAATTCCATATAGTTTAATAATCAGTACCGGTGTTCGTTTGTTTCGTGGGTTATTTTCAAATGATGACTGTCATCAAATGAAGCGGGCAAAACCAGTCCTGATTATTAAATTAAGCGGAATAAGTACCTACTACATATCGTGTTTTACCCACAAAACAGATTTATAAATATAATTTCGATATACTGTATCCCAATACAGTACATTTTGACGCAGGGTTGTGTGAGTGTCTTAAGAAAATTAACCACACATTATAGACGTGCAATAGTGTGTGTTGCAACATTCAATACACCAATATTAAATGAGCGTTAGTGCATAAACCGAGAGCAGTTGTCAGTATTAGACGTATGACGTTGTTATACCATTAAGTATTTAAGTTCCCATTATTTCTGAGTTCCCTGGTTGTATCCCTAAGAATTGAGAAGTTAGCACAAAGAAAAAAATCTATACCATACTAATGTTTTATATCAAATTCCATTGACAACAGATTTTGCCATCCACAGTTTTTAAATGTCGTCAGGATTATATTGTTTAAATCGATAATAATTATTATATTATAATTTTACTTAAATTGATTTATTTTTATTTTGTTGTACTTTAAACATCGAACATTGAAAAATTTACTTTTTGTTATAAAATGTTGCGTATCACTGATGTATACTGTATTCGTATCACACTGAAGTAAAATGAATATTAGCCTTCTTCCATGTAGATTGTGTCTTTACGAAAAATGTGTATTAATCATTGGCTCAATCTATTACATAATATTATGTACTTGTTTTCAATCCAAACTTCATAAGTAATGTGGTCATTTTGCAAAACTTATACAAATACTTACAATTTATATAGTTTCTTGCGTAATTCTAGTAAATTACCACAAGTCTCTATAGACAAATGTATAAAGCGAACAAAAATCTTAACAATTGATAAGCTCGACTTATATCATCTATCTACAGAAAAAAATATATTAAACATAATAAGTACATGACACTTTCATTGATATATAATAATAATATAATAGAAAACATCCTTTCTCTTGCGTAGCTTCATTACACGTTAAAGAGTCGATTTGGTAGCAGAGTAATACAGTCGAAGTCAAACTGAACTGTTCGGAGTAAATGATCGCAAAAGGAGAAATGGATTTTATTTGTTATTAAACGAGTGTGGTCCGGCGCACGACAAAGAAAAGCCCCTCTGGGAGCTTGGGACAAGATGGACACAACAGAGTTGAATCTGACGTATAATCATTATAAATAAATGTATTTTAAATTTTAATAATACGAGTATATACATATATGTATATATTATTCTTTTATAAGTTTTTATATTACGATATTATGAAACCAATTATACTCCCAGTATTTCGTTTTTTCTTTATATACGAGTACCTAGTATTAACGGCTTTAAAGAAGTGATTGATATGATTAAAATATGCATTCTATAATTATGCATGTAACTACGGTACGGGCAAATTAAATTTCACCATATGCTCAATTGTTATATTTGGTTTGATCGGTACGAGTGCAGCTCCGGCAAACTGTGTCGGGCAGTAGATGATTGCCGACCTCCGTTTGGAAGATATATCTATTTATGATACACACAAGGTTAAACGTCGTAATCTTCTATTGATACGGCATTGTTTTTTTACATGTATTAAAAACGCCCACGATAATCGAGCGGCTACCGCGCCTGCTTATGATGTAGTGAGTCCGGGTTCGAATTGTTTTTCAACGGGTCTGTTAATAAATCATCCACTCTGCGGGGAGGTCCATAATATAATCTTCTTAGGATCGAGCATGGTTAAAAAATCGCTGTGGACCGTATGCCCTAACTGTTTTACTTATTAATTTAATATTCTATAATATACAGACGCAATTCACACAACAAATGCATATTGACATAATATGGCACAAATATTTTTTCTATTCATGTTCCTATTCACGTTGAATTTTCATTAACCACCTCTCGTATATTATACATGAAATCAGATATTAGAGCGTTCATCACTTTATTCGATTTTTCGAATCCCGCTGCTTAGTCACGTTTTTTACCACGTGTTTCTTGTTTGTCCGGTTGTTGTTCATCCAGTACAAATCTTGCAATCGATTTTTAACTAACTTTCCGACTAGCTAGACATCTGAAACTTATAGAATATATTAGAACACAATTCCAATGCATTCTTTTAATACTTTTAGCCATCTTTAAGTAGAATTGAATTCATTTTCAGTTAATTCTGTTTTGTATGACAAGTCATTTCGGAAGAAATCCGTAATCCAATCCACTATTATTGGTTGCTAAAGGGGTGGTCCTAGCAACTAAATTATTAATATATACGTGCGGTACTATGAAAATCAAAATGATTCAGTATTCTATATTTGTCCTAAATTATTAATACATAGAATTGTCAAGTTTATATGATTCAACAGAAAATTTAAAAACGTGGTATATAAAAAGTTCTTTTTATCTTGTAATTATTTCAATCAATATCCGTTTGGATTCATTACTTTGCGGCAGAGCCAATAATAACCAATCCGTTAAAAATATGCCAATATAATTTATGATCCGTGTTAGGGGGAAGATATTGTTTTACTGTTTTCATATTATTATAGAATCTCTTGAATTAAATTATGTAAAACTAAATAAAAATGTATTTTCTTTGCATTATGTCATATATTTTATTAATCATCGTGTATAATGTTGCCCGTAGACAAAAATATAATTTAAGTTATTTTATTTAGTTTTCACTCCGTCCACTCTGAATCAAATATAAGTCTACCTTCCCATGCCCCCTTCAGGTCACAAACAATGGAATCACAGCCAATCTGCTCCGCAAATAGGAAAATACACTGGACCCCGGACCGGTTGCAAGTAGATCAGGGACAGGTCATATCATATTTTCAAATGTATCTTTTATTTATGTATTTTAAAATAATGTATACTATAAAATACTTTTGAAGTTTAGTTATGTTGGAATTCAACTACTGGAAATGAACTAAGCATAATACCTTCTTCTATGTACGTGATTATTATATAAACACGATGAGATAGTATGGTCATATCGCCATTAGTCTCCGAGATTTCTGAGTTAGAGTGTTCTTCTTCTGCCAGCGCCTTGTTTATTGGAAATATTCTTTTGAATGATAAGGCCCCTTACGCACTGTCAACTAGTCTCCGGCAACCACGAGACAGAAAGAAAGGAAATTACCATTAATGCACGTGGTTGCGGCAACCGACCGGTTGCCGAAGACAGAAAACAAGAGCAACTCACTTGGCGACTAGAGTGGAGGGCAACCAATGGCCGAAAGCTTGTTTCTTATCACGCGTTACGCACTGCTCGAGCAACCATCAATGAACTTACATAGTCTCATATTCGTATCCTGGCCTGTGATTGACGGCCTCAATGCATTCAACATCTCGTCAATAATAATGTTACTGACATTCTAACATAATTGAAAAATATGTTCATACTTTCTCAAATCACTGAAAAATACGTTGAACATGTCTTTACAACGACGTTCTTGCAGTAAGGAGTGCACATACTGACAAGATTTTTCGTATTTGGTTGCTCTATTGGTTTCTCGTCTTTGGTCGCCCACTTTCTGGTTGCTAGCAACCATGGTTGTCGGACACTGGTCGACAGTGCGTAAGGGACCTTATATTTAGAAGTTGGTACATCATTGAGACGTCACAATATGTGGCCAAAGTGCGTTCGTTTAATCTCTGCTACGGTGGATAATTGTTAGGCTCGGCTTAGACAATTATTCATTATTTTTCTTATCCAACAAAGTGTCCGCTTAAGCTATGTTAGTATATGCCTCCCTATCTATATTTAATGATTTTAGTAAATTTCATTACACCACGTGCTTCTGTGTTCCTTGTGATTATTTCGTTTTTAATTATTACGCATTATGCCATTGCATACAGCGAAGTACACGCAACGAATTAAGCAACACACACGATTTGTTTATATGCATATTACTTTAGTTGTTAATTCGATCATTTAATTAGCTCATTAATTATTTATTAATTCTTGAAAAATTGTCACGAAGTAATGTGGTGCCGCCTTTGCGTGGTATCTTCAAATCAGACAATACGAGGCTTAGGGTCCGAGTAAAGTTAAAGAGGTGGGTCTTCCAGGTCGATTTTCTTCTCTGGGGTGGGATTTCCCGACCGTCCTCCGCAAAGCCGACCAATTTTCCTGCACTCATTTTTCATCGTTCCCAAGTAATTCTTTGTCTTCTACGTTTTCCCTCGCATTACCTAGTTTATTATTACCTCTCTTGCGCAAATCTGCTTTGTCGCGCGACTTTTGTAAACTTTTACCCTTTACAAGTTTACCAGCAAAAGCTTTTCGAAACATTTTTAATAATACTCACTGTGGTGTTGGCTTATTCGCCCTAACTAACTATAAAAAGATCTTAGTATGTACCTACGTACATCATACTTGTATTGTTTTTTTTTTATTAATATGTGTAATAATAATGCAGCGTTTTGTCAACAGTAATTTATGATTCATTCAGAAAGCATGTACTTGATAGAATTCATTTTGTTTTAATATAATTATCAGTATAGTTTCGATAGTAAAAACATAATTCGAAAGCTCCCTATTCGGGATGCGATGGTTATGGGCTCAAGTCGTATTCTGTGTAATGTCTTTGATGTTGAAGAAAACCTTTTGTATATACAGAGCCTAAATTCGTGGAAGTGAAAACAAAATATTGTTACTAATATTAATGATTACATTATTTGTAAGTCATTTCGCATTGCAGATTCATTCGTAGCCCTCCTAAGTGGATCCTGGGTGATGTTTGCTCGGCAGTCCTTTGTTATTGTATTTGAGCGGAGAAAGGCTATGTGTAGATGTCATTCACAAAGCTATTTTTAGAAGGAAAAAAACACAGTGATTGAAACTTTCACATCACTGTAAAATTGACACATCGAGAGTTTTAACATCCGAGTGATAATAATAATATGTACATTATGTCTTATTTTGTTTTAATAAAATAATTTTACCTTGTTCACAGGTGACAAAAGATTTCTTCGGGCGCACTGTCACTGCATCTCCTGCGACGATAGCAAAGAAAGGTATAATATGTATTTTTTTCATTTCACCTTTAAATTATCAAACAATAATGTAATATCTCGATATTTTTACATTCCTTATTTACAGAACAGTTATTATCCAACAATACAATAAAATAATAATTGGGTTTTTCACATAAAACTCATATTATGCCGTACTCTTAAGGGTGTATAAAAGGCTTTATAAAGGTCGAATATAAATATTTAGGGGACTCTGTAGAAAATGTGTATGTGTCATTATAATGCCTTTTCTTTTCTCATTCGAAAATTGACGTTTAAAATAATTTTCTTTTATCGTATTAATATATGTATTTAATTTTATCATTAAATGTAGATCACCAGGATCTATAAACCTTACATATTGTTCAGGCGTAGCTCCCAAGGATAACAAGCATTCTTAATATTAGACTTTTGTACGACACGTGGTTCCTCAATCAATCTTATTAGTATTTTTTTTAACAATTTACATTTTTACAATCGTAGGAAAATACGCTTTTTTATTAAATAATATTCCAGTTCTGAATTAAAGCAATCGTTTTCGTAATGGATTAATCTGTTCTGTATGAAATCAGTCGCGCTTGTAATTTTCATGAAACTTTTCAATGAGATTTTCATTCTCATTTACTCGTCATTCTTCCATTTACTCGGTAGCCAAGGGAAACGTCGATCGACTTATTTCTTTTAAATAAAATTGTCTGTTCAATAATTGGCATGTATGTTCACAGAAAATATAGTTTCATTGATAAAACTAATTTCAATTTATACGTTCTTTAAACAATAAGAGGTCGCCACTGTTGTAAAAATACATTCATAAAATAAGATGTTCATAATCGTCCACTGTCACTGAACACTGTCAATATTTTCTTTGTAATGTAATTTTAAAGTTAAAATAACTAAGCACCTACTTATATATAAAGTATAATATTATCAAAAAAATTAAATGTTTTCTACAATATAAAAGGATATCTGCAACGTTTTTGGGGTCACATTGTTTTTCCCACTCAAAAAGCATTTTCATATATTTCCCCTATACCCAGAGACTTAAAAATTTAATTTTTGTCGAACGCCAATCAATTTTAAGGGTTAAAAATCGGTGAGAAATTGACTTAAGTATGTTGTTTTACATCATTGTCTAGAAAACTTAAGTTGGGAATAGTGTTTCACATTATTATATTACATGTAGGTACATACGGATGTATTTAATATAGTTTTATGTACGTACAAAAATAAAAGTTGGTTATTTTTAGAAAGTGGTATCCTGTAAAATTAATTATTTCGACTATTAATTATTGCATAAAGGTTTTGTACATATTTTTTTAAATTATAAAATTTCGGGATTTGCTATTGTTGTATTTTACTAATGACTTCTTAATTTGTGTCTATATTAATTAGTATTGATTAAAAAATGATTATAGTTTTATTATATTTTTCACTTTTACATTTATTGTCTTATTCTTTGAATTAATTCAATACGGCTGAAGAAGTTTCTTAAAATTTTCAGACTATACCTAATCTGTCATTTAAATTAGAATTACATAATAAACGAGTAACAAGTTGGTGCATATGGGAGTGAAACTCATCGAATTTTTACCGATGCAGTGGCTGGTACATTAAATAATGTGAAGCGAAAGGTTTGGGGTTTAATCCCCTCGGCGATATTATCCCACGAAACCAATTATCAAATAGTGTTTTGTTACCACTCCAGCTACGGGGTGACCATAAACGCCAATCCATTTTATGTACATGCATATTAATTATTAGTATTGCAAGATAAATCCTTCACACGTATTTGTATTTAGGATCTCCAATGAAGTTCATTCATGGTTATTAATATTAGATATTTTTCCCTATATTGAAAAAACCACAACCCCAATGAATTGATATTTAAAATGGTCGTTATTTGGAGTGTACCTTTGATGTGACAATTTTTAAAAAAATATAGAAGTGACAAAAACTGCATTATAAGTACAACGGTTTATAAGTATATGTTTTCTTAGTAAATCCCTGAATAGCATACTTTATCTAACTAAATAATAGATAGTGGTGATTTTGTTGGTATATAGAACATTGATATGTAGTTGAACTTTTCTGTCGACCAGATAATATTACAAAAAAAAAACTCATTGGAGGTATAAGTTTGCTAGACGAATGGCGAAATCATATTATTTAAATATTGGTTGATAGGTTCGGTATTCATAAATAATTGAATATATAAATCTTACACCATACTGTATTTTGCTATATGGGCCACAAGACCATTTTTTGTTTAAAAAAAGTAATTTTACATATATTACTGTACAACCATTTGTGGAACATACCTTATTGTAAAAACAACAAACATTTATAACCAAATAATAAATACTAGCTGCTCAGGACAAGTGGAAGGTGAAAGCAAATGTGTTGTAGCACTTGTAATTTGGTAATGTATTTATTGTTATATAACAGTGGAAAATTATTATCATTTGTAAATATGTTATTACAATTTTGATTATCCACTCTACACGCAACCAATGGCAAAAATCTTCCGACATTGTGTAGTTATAATGCTTTTCGGATCTTGAATACTAGGCGTGATAAAAAATGATACATATAACTATACACATTTAATATTTGAAAATATTCCTTGTTAAAAAATTTGTGAAAAGTTAATTATAATAATCGTGACCATGCTTGCCGCTGTCCTAAACTTTTGAGACCTACCCAAATAGTATTGAAAGTGATCGTTTAATATATCTTGAACTTAGTAGGTTTCTCGGAGAAAAGTATTCAGTTTCATTTATTTGTATTTTATTATCGTAATTCGTGACAGTCACTTCCTTCCTTCGCCCATCTCAGTTTCGTAGCAGTAGTTGATTACATACGTCGCATATACATACTTTTGAAAAAGGTCAGAAACATCATTATCGAAAAGTCGAATCGAGTGGGATTTGAAAGAATGTTTTCACTGTTTATCCGCCTGTGATTCATGCGATTTATTCGAATAACTACGCTATACGAGATATTCCAAATTCCGCCAATGATAGGCATTCCTGTGTTATTAAATCAACGTAGTGATGTTACTAACACAATTGTAGATGGCGTCCGGTGTGCATTTGCGAATGATTATTATCAATCAACATTATTTATTTCTGTTGCATGTACGATACAGTGCCGTCTCAAATCATTAAACATTTGTCATGGTCACCCCACTCTTGTATGATAGCAATTGTTCGGCCAATTATGTTGAGCAAATTTGTCTTCAGTTTGAAGCTGAAAAGCGGGGCATGGGAAGCAGGGTAGGGGGTTGAAAACGACTGTTTGTCTTGCTTAAGTATCTGTTAACGCCACTCTTATGTATTTCGTAGTTAATTAAGACATGAATATTACTCCTTTGTTTAAATTCAACTTAGTTAATAAATGTCTACCAGTAGGTACTCAACGAAATAATCATTTACAACATGTACCTACCTACCTACTAACATTGTATACAGTTATTGTATTTGGTTTTTGGTTTGTCGCCACGTATTCATTCTCCTTCTTTCATAGAAATTTCGGGCTCATTACAGAGGCCATTCTCAAAAGATAATGTATTGAATTGTTTTTTTTATACCACTTTCACAATCCTAAAAAGATCATATGGACCAACAGAGAGTGAAAGTTGTTATCAACAGATTTTTATGTTTTACGAGAAATTGATGTTAGCCACTGGGTCTAAATCTAAGCACACATTGATCAAATAAATTGTACATTGTGTCACACCCGGGATTTGAGCCAAAGACCGTCGGCATTAAAAAAAAGTATTATATTTACATATATTCGTACAGACATAGATATATTTCAATTCATATGTAACCTTTACTGAGTGCTAACACTCAACAGAATCCTGATTTTATTTGAAGACCACAAGCAAATATCATTTTATGTCACATCTGTATCATTTTGAGTAAATCGATTTTTAAAGTTTCAAACTCTGAATAATCGTTACAATAAACCTTTCGCTATAATTTTTCAATGATTTTAATTTGTTATTATATTGAAAAATAGGACATTCACTTAAAAATATAATACTCGTATATTAATTCCTGTTTCCGAAAAAAAATCTTTTTCCAGTCAACTCATTTTATTTTTGTGGGAAAAAACAATCCATGTTGTGGTCAGATTACTAAGAGTTAATTTAATAATATAAATCCTAGATTTCTCAATTTGCAGATCAAAATAATGGACAATCATGTTTAGATGCACCTACTTTATTCCAAAAGTGCATTTATACATAAAAATCTATTTATTATGTAAAGTAAAAAAATCACATTGCTATATTTGAATGGTGTATTAGTCAATTATTATATTTTATTGAGACACAATATTATAATTATGATACATTAATCTGCATCAATCATTAGTTAACATAAAAATATGTTTAATAAACACTAACATATATTTGAAAATTTTACTTAATTGACAAAAATACAATACTTCAGTATTCATGCACATGGAATGATCTTTCCCTGATCACCTTTATTAGAAACAAGTTTTTATAGGACGAAGATTTATTTTTCCGAAAATTTTTATGTATAGAATAATATAATATTAATAAATATAAAGAAATTCTCCACAAGATGACATTAACAGTTCATTTTATACAAAAAATGGACTTGGGATGATATTTTTTGCTTGTGATCTTCATATGTATCCCAGTGAAGTTGAGTGTTCGGCAGTAACTGTAATACAAATGTAATATCGTTTAAAAAATAATGTGACATCTGTGAATCTTGCAATCGATTTTTAACTAACTTCCCGACCAGTTAGACATTTGAAACTTTTAGAATATATCAGAACACGGTGCCAATTGAATTCATTTTCAGTTAATTCTGTTTTGTACGAAAAGTTATTTCGACACCATTATTGGTTGCTAGGGGTCTGGGGTCCTAGCAACTTAATTATTAATATATACGTGCGTTACTATGGAAATGAATATGACATGTCAAGTACAAATTTTTTTGATCGTTTAAGCTAGTCAAGTCAAGTTTATATGGTTCAACAGAAAAATTAAAAACGTTGTATATAAAAAGTTATTTTTATCTTGTAATTATTTTATTCTAAGCTTAGGAAACTTCTGTTGAATACATAACGGATTAATTACATATAAATGCGAAAGCCAGTCGTAATTGACCAAAACTAGGTTTGCGACTTAATGAGGTTATAACATGCAAAAATACAAACCCCGCCTGAATGTTCTTAAATATTACCACTATTAAATGTGCCTTTCTTTTATGTGACAAACTTTAATACATATTATAATACCGACGTAACTATTTAAAATAATATATTCTTTAACACGTGTTTGCGTTTATTCCATATTTCCCCACACTAAAGAATTAAACCTTCTTATAACCTCACCCTGGAGGCAACCCACATTCCATTATTTGTGTGCTTGCTGTAGATGGGTGCTTGTACGAGGTTGTAAAAAGATTCAAAATCCCTTTACTATGGAACGATAGATTATGCTGTCTTTTTTAATGTGCACGTTTAGAATTATCATTATTTTCTCACCACCATTTTGTTTGTTTACAGATAGCATTATCAACGAGATTGTGAAAAGTCCGATATGGTACCATTACAAAGAAGGTTTCAACAATGCAGTTAGAAGAGATATCAAAATAAGTGATCTATTATAAGTAGATAATTTTAATTACGAATGTATTTTACTTTTATAAAATATTTATATTTTTCCACTGATGTTTGCATGAATAGTTTTAATTCACAATAATATGTTAGATTTATTTTCGTCCAATATTTTTTTTTATTCTGTCTTAAAGATATTTATTATATTATAATATCGACCCTTTATTATGTTAAATGCAATAATGAACTAAGCACTAAATTCATTTGTGTCATATTTTTATTAATTTTGAATAACTTGTTTATGTGTCCACAACTTATAATTACATACTTATTTATTATTGTATTTGTAATGTTATAAAAATGAATCAAAAATATATTTAACAATTATATAATTCATACAACACTTACCATAAAACTATTATTAATTTTTGTAACATAAAGTTTTCCATTATTCACAAATTATATTTTTATTGAAAATTTATACACTTAATGATTTTAACTATGAAAATATTTATAAACCAAAAATTTTAAAGACAATTTTGAGATTCTCATCGCCAATTGAAGCATCAAGATTCGACGTGGAAGAGGGATGACTACTCAATGATCCGACCAGGTGAAGGACGCTTCCAATATATTCGACCATGCAAGAGGTGGAATGCTGATATTGCTAAAGAGCTGTAACGAAATGAGCATTGATAATTAGATCACTCTATTTAACTATTATGAAATTATCATATCCCAAAAATAAAACAGTACCAGTTAATATTTATAAATATCATAATTTCATCACAGTTTTGCATTAAAATTATGTAATTTTGTATTGTTGTGAGACTGCACTGTATTGAAGATATTTTTGGTGTATTTTATTAAATTTACAAACAGTTTATACTTACTTAAAGCCTGATACCCAAACTTTACAGAATTTGCTTACATCTTAGTACGTAGTATTAGAATACATTACAATTGATAACCATCAAATATGTTGAAGAAAACGTTCTAGAATATACAAGAAAACTTATAAATGCATATTTCATAGGTTTCGTAATCGTTTGGAAAATTTATTAAGATTATAAATCTTAAAAGTTTTCCCTACAAACAAGGTGTATACGTGAAAACTTTGTAAAATATCTCAGGTGAGAATAAGATAAAGGGTTTAAAACGAAACATGATAAATGATTACTCTCAACGAATATAACCATAAGTGGCCAAAAACTTTCCTGTACTGTAGCAAATTAAACTTTATCAGTGTTTCGTATACCTACATGGTTTTATGTACATGTATAAATAATATTGACTGTTTTATTACGTATACGATGGATTGATTAAATTTACTCGTTGTTTGTAAATGTGACACATGGATCCACGGCGTAGACCCAGTGATTTCAATAAATGTTCGATAATCATTCTTCTTAAAATTACCCATAATTAGTTGCTCCTTGTTGGAGCTGTAAATAGTATATACTAAAACTGTGCAGATCAAATTCCACCTCTGAATATTTTTGAGTTGTGCACTTCCCAATGACATTTTTTTACCATGTTCGATCCTAATAAGACCATAAAATGGGCCTCCAAAGAGTGGAGGATGTATTAACAGATATTTTTTGTTGACACACTGAAAAACAATATGTGAATTTTTCCAGACACGGGATTCGAACCGGATACCCACAATATTATAAACCGATACCCATTAAGTGTACAACGACATTACTAAGTAACCACCACTTCTATAATAATATGATTATCTCATATATACCCTGAAACAGGTCATTGTATTCCGATATTATATGAAAGTATTGGAGGACAGCCATTCTCCAAAATGTTTCGTGTATGTAAAAAATATATTTCGTTGAGAGTTTACGTAGAGAGCGCACTAATTCAATATGTACATATTTAATGAAATAAACAATATTCCGGCTAACTACTTTGGTTGTATAAATAAATATAATACTTGTGGTATAAAGTATAATACTGTCCATAACCGGTTGAACTATAATAGTGTGATATTTTCCAAATAATCTAAATACTATCAGAAGTATAGCAATCATAGAAGATAATTATTAACAATTGATTTCAGTTGTCACTGTTGATATGGTGATGTGATATACGTTTTAGCATCTCCGTCATGATTGCAAAGTTCTTAAAGTCGTTAGTCTGTCAAACTGTGTGTAATGAATAGGCCGTACTTAAATCAAAAAGTTTCCCAGCCACTGGTGCGGCATTAAACCTCCGAAAGTTTGGTAATTTATGGGAGGCAGGTGCGCCGCACGGAAATGTTTTAAACAATCGTAATACTTCGCTAAACAAACACGCTTTAAATTATAAAACAATAGGGTTGGAATGAAAAACAAATTTGCAGTTAGTGGGGGTTGATTTACAGTAACTGAGCGCTATACTTTCTAGTACCTGCTCTACGAAATACAATCAAGTTTAATTAATGTGACATCAAGTATATTATATAGTAATCTGTATAATTGACTGAATTGAATTTTACATCATGTGAGTATTCGTTAAGGTTTCTAACTACATGGTAAGTATCTTTATTAAAAATTAGCAAGAAATATATAAAAAATAGTGATATCTATAAAACTGTCAACAGTTAGTAAAAACACTAAAGAGCAAGTAAAACGATAAATCAGAAATATTAAAATCATCATTGGTAAGTATTTATCTTTTTCTATAAATCATGTTTCCTATACGAGATTGGCAATCAACTAAGTGATCTGCATTTTTGAGACTGCTGACCGGAACGACGAGATGGTGCCACTGTACCATGTCTTATGGTGGTATTTGTTTTGTTATTACCAACATAAAACGAAAATATCGTTTATTTTTAATTAGTGATCGTCCGCGACTTCGTTCGCGTGAAATACAGAAATCAAAAGTAGACAGCGCCAGCGGTTGGATTATTATCTCCTTGGTAAGCCTCAAGATCGACAGTAATTGAGTATATGATGATATGTGATGATAGTAGCTCCACCGCTACTATCATCACATATCAGGTGGCCCTCGTAGTCCAGTGCGTAAGGCGCTGGTCTTTCGTCCGGGGGCTTTGGGTTCGATCCCGGTGAGGTCACAATACTGAATATATATGTATATAAGTGATTTTTTCAAAGCCTGGTTTGTAATAGTTTCACTTATATTACTACTTTTATTTCACTGCACTACTGTCATTTGGGCCTCATGGCCTGTGTAGTGTTAAAAAGAATATATGCATATATTGAACATACATAATTTTTAAAACACGTCATTATAACCTATTGAAAAAAGTAAAGACACCCCCACCCCGTAGGAGTCGAACCTGCATCACTCGGATATCGCGCCCACGCACACTCCACTATGCTAAAGGAGTCATACTTAAGTACAACAAAATTTAACTATTGGCCTTTTTAATACTCACTGAAGCGCTTTCTAAATTGATCTACTATTTAGCGATCGGCTTTTTGTATTTTATATATGTTTAATATATATTATGTCATACTATTTAAATGCTTGTGATAAATTATTATTGTAGTTATTAGAAAATATCTGCAAAAATAGTACCTGAGTCTGTAGAGTGTAGTTTAATTGATAAAAAAACTTTAAATAGGTGCCTACACGTCCGGCAAGCGATAAATGTGTGTTCGAATCCCACTTGGTCCAATATTTTTTTTGGGTTTTTTTGTTTTATTCTAAGTTAAGCCTAGTTAGTCTAATTTAGGTCTTAGTTATATGGTCTTAGTTATTTACTCAAAAATATGCCCCAAATAAAGCAATCTTAATCCCTACTCCCATTTAAAAAAAAATCTAAATTTGCTGCTTGCAGAAATTGCAAATACTGACATTATTTAGTTTAAATTAAAACGCTACAAATAAGGGTCTACGCCGTGCCGTAGAGGCTACGGAATTAAGTTTTCATTACTACTTAACGAATAATTTTCATATTGTATGAAAATAATGCAGCTCTGCATTGTAGTTATTATTTCACAAACATTTAAAAGTTAACTGTTTCCATTGTTAGATAATGAAAACAAAGATTAAGATGTGAGTACATTTATCTAACACAAGTTTTAAAATGCACACATTTTACTCTCAGAAAATTGTTCTCTTAAATCATTTCCAACGTTTTGAATTAAAAAATATGCCTAACTTTCGCCGCATATTTTGAAAGTGATTTACTGTGTACCGTTTTCGCAACTCGTTACTCATTTAATGCGCAAACTGTTACTGCAAACAAAAAACTTTTAACAACTCGAGCGTTAATTACTTTCGCAATTTCGCGTTATGTTTTCCATACACATATACTCCATGCATTAAAAGAAGTTAGCCCAGCTTACTAATAGGTACGAATAAGTTTTAATATTTAAATTGTATGTAAGTAAACACCCACTCCCACTCTTACATTTAATTTAAGGGAATATATAACGCGCAATTCAACAGACTGTTTTATTAAGCGCAGACAACATTAAAAATCACATTATTTATCAAACTGAAATGGATGGTTTTCACAAATCAGCGAAAACTATCAAATGAAGCGCCTAGTTTCAAAAGCCCCTAAAACGGTTTTTGAAAAATTTTGAGTTAGATATGTATTTAGATGGATATTTTTGTTACCTATATGATAGCCAAAGATTGAACTTTAAAAAACGCCAAAAACCGTCAATACGTATGATCAAAAATTTGAGTAAATTTCAAAACCCGCTAAAATGGTTGGGTGTGCTTTTCAAATACCCCTAAAATAGAAAGCCAAAATACTCTTTAGAATGTAACAAATTAAAAAATAAGTACATAAAGTTCACAGATTTAATAGATTTGAATTTTTCTCATTTTTCTCAAAACTACCTAAAATTGTTTTTATCATTTTTCTCAGAACTACCTAAAATCATTTAAGGGGCTTTTGAAACTAGGCGCTTCAAATGGTCAATTTGTACAAGAAAAAAACAAAGTCATTAATCACCAATTAATCACAACAACTTAACAAGCATTTTAATTAGACATATGTTGACGTAGATAATAGGGATGCGTGGTTTTTTTCCTCGGTTACATGTAAATTGTACGTAAAACATTTCACCGTAACACAGTTCGCCGTGAGCTTTCTTATCGGAAAGAGATGACCGTATACTATACGGTCTTCAATTTTATTAGATTCAATATGAACATTAATTCAATTTTCATAGCTGATTTTGGCAAAATTCAAGAATGAAAACCTAACCTAACCTAACAAATAATCCAGTATATCGACTATTTTCAAAATTTGTTTCCTGCTGGCTTCCTGTACAACAATCGTGTTTTATTTAGACATGAATTTTATGCCAGTAGTATACGACCCAAAGAAGTTGGACCGTTTTTAATATACGGCCATATATTTCTGATACAGCATTTCACGGTGAAGTGTGATACGGCGAACTGCATACGTACAAGTTTCCGGACACGAATTTCCTAGATCATTAAATATATAATAGGAATAGTTAGTTACGTAGTTATTACACCTATAGAGCTTGGACTGTTGTATTCGATTTTCTACGACATATTATAATTATATTGATACAGGCGATCGTCCATGGTCAAAAATTCTCTTGTTTTGTCCACTTTTTGCTACTGAACAAGATACGATTAACGTACGAATTTTGACAGTTTTGATGGTAAATAAATCCGTAATGAATTGTGATGATCATAAAATATTATAATATTATTAGCAAAAGTTATAATAATCTATTAAAAACTATTCTGTTGGTTACAGTTGTCACAGATTTGTGAAAACCATCCATTTCCAATATGATATCTATTGTCAGGGCTTAGTGAAAGCAGTGTTTTAAAAGTGGCCTACGAATTTGGTTTTGCTATACACTATTATAGGTATTTTCTTTTTATTTATTTATAAAATTATTTTTAATTAAGTGAATACTACTTTCTAAACGTTTGAATGTTTTTGGTAACGTGAATTAACACGATTAATCCAATCCTTCAGTTTCTCACCATCCTCATAAACTACCCCAGGTTTTTGCTTAGACCAAGAATATTCTTAATTTGAATGTCAGGCTTTTTGGGACTATCTGTTCATAATTCTCCACTTCGTACTTTTGTACCTATTTGATTATAGCAATGGTAGAATTGTGTCAGATTCTTCTGGCAGTGCAGGTGACTCATTTAGGTGTTGGTATCGTTACTTTTAAATGACACGTAACACCGTTTCAAAGTGATTTCATGGTAGCAATCCAGAATAATCTGATATTCCTCTATCTAAGCCAAAGCACATGACCAAACAATATTATAATATGTTGCATAATAAAATAACTACCTACGGAAACTAATTATAAACATATTTATCAATCATATGATACTTAAAATAAAATTATTATTATTAATATGTACAAAAAATATAGTTAAGTAATTGTTTCCTGAAAAAAGACAATTAGAAATACTGCCAAAGATACAAAACATCAAAATTTTAGCCTCCGGATTTTTAAATATAAATATATCTTAAAGTAAGTAAAAAATGCTTATAATAATATATCTTGTAAGCACTTTGTAGATGTAAAGTTGTGTCAAAACAAATACATATTTTTATTAATAATTATTATAATCACGCAGAATCTACATAAATTATAATATTTATTTTAGGGCTCAAAAGTATATAAAAGTAGTGTGTAAGATTTACTTATATCAATATATATTTCAACGACTTGCATGGTCGATTTGTTTTAAATAGTATTTTAAGATTCTCCATTTATTAAAGATGGGCCAGAAACGAAATATTTAAGGCATTAAATAGAGAAGGAAGTGTCATACATAAACGTCGCTAATGTGGCAAGTGATGTCCACTTAATTTGACATCAAGTATTCTGATTTCAAGCGATTCCAATGACGCTCAATACATTTACCTTCAACCGTAAAATATAATCTCTGTCTAACAGTGTCAGTTGGGTAGATTGGTATATTAATAACTTATATATGATTCAACATATTATTATATGGTTAGCCTTCAGTAACGAAATAAATAATAAGTATTTATTCGAGACTATTTCAAAAAAGAACAGTTCATTGGAATAAATGAAAAAACCGTACTTATAGGGAATCACCACAAAAAAATAGCGTGAATTGATTTATTATTACATCAGCTGTAAGCATGATTAATTTACAACACCAAAACCAATAGACATATTAAAATTAATACTATCGAGTTGTTGAATTATTTATAATAATATGTACTTAATACACTTTGTAGAAATACAAAAGATTCAGTTTCTTTTATACCAAAACGATATTAACATAAAGTAGCAATTTTATTCAGTTTATTCTGCAATAATATAACCACACAAATTGTCGCGCGATAGGTAGCATTTATATTCTTACTGAAATTATGCACCTGTATTATAATTTATACTGTTAAATATAATATATTGTATTTTTTTTTCATTCATTATAATCGTTTACCTCCGTCCCACAGCTCACCTTCACCACCGGATCAAATGTATCATAAAAACGACAATCTGAAATGGCTTCTGGCCTCTTTTAACAAATTTCTCTGCACATCCTTATCCGAAGTAATCGTTCTACAATTCGGTGGATAGCCTAATCATTAAGCAGTTATGTATGGGCAGCACTATTAAACCAGTGAATTTGTGTCTGCCTCATCTACGCCATGATTGCTGATCTTCTTGATACCTATAAAAAAAAACCCTCTCAATCGAGTTAATAAATGAATTTCTCAGATTAAATACGTAACCTCTCATATCGTGAAAAATACATTTTGGATTTAAAAAATATATTATGTAGGTACTGAGGAGATGAAAATTAAATTGGTCGAAGTGCGCAGTTAACCGTCTTGAGTAAAATTTCATAGTTAATGTGATAATACATTAACTACATAACTGTTTTCAACATTTTTAAATGATGTAATATTGTTATTCCAATAAAAATATTGATATGTCTGTATGTTAACCGCCAGTTTTAGTATTTGAAAGTATATAATGTAAAGGAAAAATGTTGCTGTAAGATACTAACAAAAAATGTACATGTGCGTCCATGTAATGTCAGCAAATGTAAGAAAAAAATGTTTTTAACTTTTCATGCAGACCAGTTATATAATAATTATTTGAATCCTTTATCACGCATCTTCTTCTTATTGTGCCATCCCCTAGCGGAGGTCGGCCACCATCAAGGCGATCTTATATTTGTCATCTGCTACCCGGAACAGTTCGGTGGAGCTGCACTCGTACCAATCACGGAGGTTATTAAGCCACGAAATGCGGCGCCGTCCTCTGCTACGCTTCCCATTGATCTTTCCTTGAATGACAAGTTGGGGAATGCTGTATTTTTGTCCTCTCATAATGTGACCGAGGTATTGTAGTTTCCTGGTTTTGATACTACGTAGAACTTCTCGGTCCTTCCCCATTCGATTGAGAACTTCAACATTTGTCACCCGGTCAGTCCAAAGAATTTTGAGGATGCGTCTATACAGCCACATCTCGAAAGCTTCAAGTCTCCGTGACATCTCTTGGTTTATCACGCATACAATATGTATAGTCGTATGTAAAAACTGCTCTTAACTATTTTTATCTATATGCCATTTGTATTCTTTCAATCGTCAAATAATATGTGGAAGAAATAAGAAACATTTGTTATCATCAGGAACGATAAATTAAATATTTTTATCCTCAAAATCTCAATTATATAATTATATCGTTTCATGTGTTAGGTACTATCTGCTTTTGTACTTCCAACATATTTCATAGGCCCAAATATCTTTTATTATGTAAAATTAGGGGGTATATTTCCAAAGACTACATTTTCAATAACCCTATCTCTAATAAAATTCTAGCTTTCTTTTATTTATATGCATCCCTCTTCTGCTCATTTTTCAAGACGTTTGTGAAGAGTTACAAACGGGAGTGTTTCGTTCGAAGATTTAACGAGACGGGTGTGTTGTTTCTGTCTAGCACCTCTCGCCTTCCTGCTCGCTCCTCAGCCTGAGACTGGCGCCAAATTGAATTGGTCATTACCTCTGATCGTATTCAGAGAGTAAACCTTTCCAAATTCAGTATACGCCCCGAGCCACTGGACGGTTAGAAAAAAACACAATTTTCCAAATAAATATACACGATTATTTTGTTTTACCGTGTTTTGATTATGACTAATGCCCGATCTGCAACATGAAAAACTATAGTTCCTTATATATCATATATGATTATACTATATAGTATATATATATATAAACTTAATTTGTAATTTCAGTACGGTAAATTTTCGAATGGGAGAGTTTTGTTGCATGACTAAAAACATGAAAAGAGTGTTGGGCTCATTTGAGTAGAGTGTACTGCGTGGTATCTTTAAATCCATCCATTACACATACATAGGATGGATACTAACACACAAATACTAACTGTACACACATTGTACGGGAGCCCGCTTATCGTACAATTGATTAAACTGGGCCGCTTTAGATGTCTGAGCCTTGCACACAAGATGGACGAATCACATATGACCAATAAACTGACATTCGGGAAGAAGAAAGGCAAACGAAGACCTGGTCGACCTGTTACAAGATGGAGGGATAGTCTCGAGTTGGATTTAAAGAGCTTAGGCGTTCTAAACTGGAGGGAAGCGGTTTTGTATATACCTGGAGAGAGGCAGATGCTGGATGAGGCCAAGACTAACATGTGGTTATAGCGCCAGGAAAAAGAAGTTTCCGAATGAAATACCTTGCATTGCATGGACTACAAAGATCTATAATGATTTGAAAATAAAACAGCTTAATTTAGTTTATGATGAATGCAATCATAATACAATTATGTGTCATGACCACGGTGAAGGGTACGAGTGGATGTGGTCACCATTAAATTTGAAAAGGCACTCATTATATTGCGTTCCCGCGTGTCGATTTTTATTATTCAACATTATTTAACATTGTAGTAACACTGTTGAAAAATAAATTCATGTTAATGTTTCCATATGGATGGCGTTAAGTGATTTTGTTATTTCGTTTACATCATGTTATCTTTTTTGGATAAAAACGACATACTTAATTCAGAAACTAAGACTCGCAATAGCCCAATCGCATTACAACAAATTACACTATCGCCTCGAATGATGTTTCTCAGTTGCATCGACTAAAAGTAGAAAAAAACCTCAATATCAGAATTCTCAAGAAATAATGTAGTAAGTTGTTTAAATATTCATACACCTAACAGTACATTGCACCTCTAAAATATAATACACAGTGGCATCTCAAAAACCAAATACAATAAGTGTAGTAAGTCAACATTTCCGATTCTAGGCGTAGCATATGAAACTGGTTGAACGTAATATTAACAGATTTTTACGAGAAATGGTTGTTTGCAATTTGTTTTAACCCAATGGATTTTTGCTCTGCATCAAATACTTATTGAAAAAAGAACACGGTTATTTTAAGAGGCGATGGATTTGCAGCTGTAAGCACAGCTTCAGATACGGTTGGGTTACCAACTACTCCACTGTGAGTAAGTAAATTAAGACGTATTAATAGTTAAAACAACTACGGCGGCTGGTACTTACTTCTGTTGATCAGCTGTTGTTCAGGTAGATGTATAGTTTAATAATAATTTAATTCTTAATACATAAATAGAGTTGGTATAATTTCGTAGATTTAGTAATTATTTTCTTTTAGTGGGTTTTTTCCAGCCACACAACCGGCGGCGTTGCAGCTTTGGGAATATCGTCATGTGATAAGTTAGTATGGCGCTCGTGATATATTGTGGGGGCCGCCGTTCGACGCCCCTGGAAGGTACAACCTGTCCAACATAAAACATGTCTCACATCGGTTCTGTAACATGCTCAATTTTATTTATATAATTCATTCTAAAGATAGTTTACTATTCCCTTATCGTATAATAACATATTAGTTTTTTAAAAAATCAATGAGGTTTATATTATATTGAAATTAAGACTAATCTTACAAATACATGTTTAATAGGCCCGCAATCAATAGATCCCGCTTACATTCTTAATCACATCATTGATGGATTATATGAGTCGTTCACAAGCATAGTGAACCAAGTCCATTCTGGTTATTTTTGAGTAATCTTGATCTGGACAAGACGTATATATAAAGTCTACGGCTCTACGCCGTAGATGTCATACACATTACTGTAGTGACTGTTCAACTTAGCTTTATCCACCTATCAAAATTAAATAAATATTCATGGCTGTATTATTTTTCTTACGCAATTTTAAGGCAGTACTTAGTCATAATTTTTTAAAATTGCATTTTTCATTTGTCATAAACTCATGATATTTTTCATTATTTCCTTCATACTCACCCTTAAAAGGCCATTGCTTTTGAAATATTGCATTGGACACTTATGCACAGGATCCCCTGACTGCAGAGCACACCAACATATCCATACTTAAAGACGCAATATATAACTCTTAGGGTTTTTTCCACGTGACATAAAGAGGAGATGACAGTATGGGTTATGATTTGCAGCGATACTGGCAAAAAGGTATAAGAATAATGCTTGCTGGGCCATCAAATCAAAAGGCAGAATCTTAATTACTTAACTGAGTACAGTAATAATAAGCGCAGCTGATAAAGGTCACGATCCTGAGTAATGTAGAAACGTCTGAGAGAGACTCAATAGCCTTCCAAGTATGTATTTAATTTTAAAAGATAAGATATATTGATTACAATAAAATTGTAAATAAATTGTATTGTGAGCAGCCTTTTCAACTACTTACAATATGTTAATAGAAATCAAAATACGTTTTATGTGGCGTTAAACCTAGCAATTTTCGACACCACAAACAGCATAAATCTCTCATTAAAAAGGGTTATATCACCTATACCATTTTTTTTTAAATTAAAACCAAATTTCGTTTCTATATTATTTTTTAGTTATAATATCACTCTTCAGAAATTGAACGCTAGCTTAATGATAATTCATGACGATTTAAAAAAAAATACTTATTATTCTTCATATATTTTTGTTATCATGAAAAAAATGCTCATAAATATTTCTTATTTTTTTAAATTTGAGAAAATCTAGCGTATTTTGATAGTATCTGACATATTTTTATGAAAGACAGTTGGCAATACTGAATGGGGAGTTCTGCAAAACGACGATGTATCAACCGCATATCAGTGATAATATTTCAGAGAATATAATTCAATACAAAGTTCTGGGTTATTCATTGGTTCGTATTATATACTCAATAATCCTATATTTTCATTAGTTTATTATAAGTTTAAAATAAACTACCCTAGTTTGTTAATAGTAATTGTAAAGTAATTTAAGACTAATAGTTTTATTTTACTTCTAAATAATAATGTATCACTTGATTAAAAACTATACTTTTTACATTGCCCTCTATTGTAGTACATAATTATTCTCTTCGTGTGTTGAATACGATTCTTTAAATTTTTGACAAAACTCGATGAAGAACACTTGGCATATTCAGAACACGTACAGGATATATCAAAGTACAATGAGTCAACCTCGGATCATACAAAACAGCTGTTCGAGGCATGAACCCTTGTGAAAAACGTTTCGATTTTCCCCATCCGCGATTGTAGTCTTCCTCCCCCGCCGCAAAACATTATCGCAAACTTTTCACTGCACTTGTTTGCGAGACGCCCGCCCATTGGCTGCCGTTCGTGGGTAGGGCTAATCCAATTTGGACCAATCATTTTTATATAACACCCCTTGGTCCTCTTACACCCTCACTCCTCCTTTGCCGCCCTCCCCATTCCTCCTTCCACGTCCTAACGAGCGGACTACCCTCGAGAAAAACTGGCAAACTCTGGCATAGGGCGCTTCGAAAATAAAGTGAATGTCATACTTTAATAATAAGTTAATTTGCTTTCAGCTTAATTTTGAATGTAATATCGACAAATATTTGATCAATTGAGGTCAATATTTATTTTAAAATATTTTCGTACATATTTCGATATCGCTTTTTTCAGTAACTTTTTATTAAATACCTATGTAATTTTATGTGAAAGTGTAAAAGTTTGTACACCCATTTTGTTTATTTATTATAACATAAGTACCTTATAACGATTAAAAATACTGACTAAATACATTTAAAATGTACTTACCACTAATCCTTGTAATTAATTTATTTACTATTCATCTGTGTTTTTTTTTTATTTGACTTATTTCACAAATTTGGTACATATTATAATTTGACACTATTTAATCGTTACTAGTTATTCATGTATCGTATGCTATCTTGGCGTAGATGCGCTATTTGATTTGGATTGGCCATATATAATGGGTATCTCAAAGGACTCTTAACTTGTGCCACCCTTTCTTGAAATCAGGCGAATTCTTGTGTATTGAAAAGCAAGTAAATGTCATCGCTGGGAAGACGCCTGAACACTGACGAATGACATGAATTCTTAGAGGCACCGCTTTTGCGTTCTCCATCTAAGATGCGTATATAAACATAAATGAAGCTACCTATCCGATGAGTTTTAGTCAGTGAGTATCTATCTACTAGGAACAAGGCTTGCAGGGGTATTCCAACTTGTTAACAGGATATCAACTTTATTTTATTTTTCTTGATGCGAAATAACACGGATAACTCTCGGATCGAATCCGTATACAAGGTGGTTATAAAAATTGCAAGTTAACCCTTAACACCTGCTGCGCATGAGCTATAGCCACTGACATCTTTTTTATTATGTCACTTTGACGTTTGGTTAAACCAAAAGTATCTTGTTTATAATATATTACATTGTATATTCAATATTATACAAAAATAGTACAATAATTTTGTAATTTTTAGAAAATATTTCACGTAATTAACGACAATTGACAGCTTGCGGACGTACATACCACAAATATGACTTACCGTGCGACACGTTGGCGCTAATGTCCTGGTGTAAGTATTATTTTCTAAATATTAAGATATAATTTTCTCTTCTAACGCGCTCTATCCAATAAGAAAGGCTATCAAAGCCTGCGTTAAAAACCGTTACGCCTGACAGTTCATACTCAGAATGCAACAACATTTTTTCCACCTTTTTTATTAATTTATGAGTTAAGTGTTGTATTGGAATGTCCCTGTTAGAATGCCTATGAATTATCTCGTACAACCTTAAGAGTGTGTAAATGTAAAAATTTGGAGGTTTCACTAATGGAAGACAGAAAAATGCTCGTCATCTTTTCATCGTGTTAAATATACCTACTTTAATTTTCAAACAAAGTAAAAGCATGAGGTCATCATAAAATGGTAATGACAAATAAATTAATGAGAAAATTACAATTTTATTTACATTTGCTAATCACCCTGTTTGTTGTGTATGGCGGTAAGAAAAACTCTTTGATAAAATGGGTGGTAACCGTCCTGCAGCCCGCCAGCCTCGCCTAACCTCGTCTCTCCGGTAGCATTTCACTCTATCAAAGTGCCCAATTCAATTAAGTTTTTCCGCGCACGAGTTTAAATTTGTTTCGGTGCTATGGTGTAAAGTGAATTCTGTTCGAAGATTTTTTACGCCGACATTTCTCTTTGAGGCATTTTCATGAGCGCCACGCAAATTGAATAATTATTTTAACATTGTATTCGGGTATTTTATTGCTTTAATAAATATTAATGATTTTATACTATTTCTTACTTATTATATAGCTCCAACTAACTTTGATAAACAGCCTTAAGAGTATTTGAGTACTTTTTATAAGAGTACTTTTCAAGAAAGCACAAAAGTTAAATAAATCATACATGTTAAAAAATATATATATTATCAACTGAGGCTATTATTTAGATAGAAAATTAATTAACATTCTTATCTATTATATTTATATTAGGATTGTCAGGATTTGAGGACTAGACACGCGAGATTCGCTGCCAAGCTCTATGGGCTTGAACTTGTTACCCTACTAACAAATCTATGTATTGAAAACTACATGTTGAATACCGAATCCTATAGGTGTGTCCGAAAAAATAATAAATTAAAAAAAAGGAAATAATCACCACTTGGTCGCCACAAAGGCCAATTCTTTTGCTTACTGCGGACGTGACATAGTTTTTGTCTATCCATATTATTATACCTTTTTTTAAACAGCATAATATATTATTGTATAGTCATTTATTTTTGTTAGTTCAATGCGTCTCTCTCCCATGGGCACTTTATCAGAATAAGTCTGTAAAATGTAAATGTGTAAAAGCTTAAACCTACAATATAGGATACCTATCAATATGAAAATAATTATACGGCTTGTAAATATCAAAATAAAATTATTTGCATGTTCATCTTCTCAGTTTAGTAATTTTTTTTTATGGAAATCCGGTTTTGATATATATTTCTATTTTTTGCTCCCAATAAGAGTTTTCATCGCCTTAAAGACTGCGCGTAGGTACTATTTATTCATATTATATCTTATTATTTAAATGTTCACTAACTGTTAGTTAATATACAAACATAAAGAACTAGTCCGCAGATTTATTAAAATAGAATATTGTTGGAAATTTTGTCGTGCTTATAAAATTTGTGTTTACACCAACTAAATAATAAAATATAGTAAAAATACTCATATAAAGTGCGTTTTCCTTTCATTTATTTAAATATCAACACTGTGATTTCTACAAACAATATTCATTATCGATTTAATTAAAACTACATCACAAACCTATATACAAAAATCTTACTATATTAACAATAATTATTAATTTCTACATGTTTATTTACATTTTAAAGAAGAACACTTTGTCTTTTATTTGTTTTACAAAATAACTTATTGCAACGGGTTGGTATGATAGAATTATTTAGTTATAATAATATATTATAGTCTTAATTTGCTGAAGCAACTATTTTTTTCTCCAATAAGTAAGTATTATATTTCTGTATATTTGAATAGTCCATTATTTAAACAACAATATAAATAATAAAATACAACATTAATTTTAATCCTACCACAATTTAATCACAGACCATTAAATTTGTTTCTTTTTAAATATAAAAAAGATAATACTGGTTTACAAATTCTAAATAAAAAATGTAGATAAATTTTAATATTATTATTCATTTTACTGTAAATACAACTTTTGAAGAAAATATTAATTGAAATTACGGGGTAGGTAGATACATAGATATTATGAATTATTATAACGTATTGGATTCTCATATTAATTTAAAGATAGTGAATTTTTAATTTGCGGAAACTATTAATGATTTATCTCTAATATAGTATACTGAAATTTAATGATTAATTTAGTTTATTGTACAGCAGTAACATTACTAGCAGTTTTATCGTTATCTTATTACAATAAAACTTTGATTAAAATATTGAATATGGTATATCATATTTACAGTTAGTTATAATAATTAATTGCTGTATCTTAAATGGCAATACCTACTATTAAATAGAAGAGTATTTTATTACAATAAAATAATAAAAAAAAATGAAAGATATTTGTGGTAATATGATTTGAGAATCTGTGATATTTTTCAGGGATCATAAATAAATTTGTACTATTAATTAATACCACAATAGCACAGAACTGTTTAAGTTACCTACATAGATCTTTTAAAAAGCATGCACAAATACGTGTATTTGTTAATGTAAAGAAATAGCCGCACTGTGTAACTGAATAATACAATTAAATCACTTACACCAAAATTGAAATCTACTATTCTACAATATTTATGCACTTATTAAATTTATCTTCAATCAGAGTCCTTTGCCACATTCGGACTTCTATCTTCAGTATTTGTCGGTGAATTGGAAGGCCGCTCCTCGTCCGTGACGTGGGGTCTGTGCAGGCCGTGCAAAGCTCCCAAGGGCGGAAGAGGTAGTCCAAGCGGAAGCCGTAGAGCCTGCAGGCCGTGAAGACCGTGGAGAAGGGCGGCCGAGTGCTCCCGTGCCCGTCTACGCAGCTCTGCGACGCTTGAAGTGCGATGATCAGACCCAGGTGGAGGTGATCCAGATAAGGGAGGCAGCAAAGACAGCGGTTTCATTGGACAACATGAACAAAGGCCGGGAAATCCTGAAACATAGTAATTGAGATTAATAAATGCTTGCTCTGAATTATTATGGCCATATTATTTACCGATGCTATAACAAGAATGGAAAGGTAATGGGCATCGAAGTGACTCTTGGTATTGCGCGACCCTGTAATTACCCCATTTTCTGATTCAGGAGCCTGGAAGGAATGAGTTAAACATTACATACGGTTACATCTAAATTATACGTATTACATTTCCCCGTGCACTATCTTAGCGGAAAAATATGGCCGTATAGCATTGAGAAAAAAAATCACGCATTGCAGACAGTAATTTTTCCAATTGGTTGGTATCAAATATCTGATAATAATGATAGCGTTATTATCAGATATTATTTTATAAGTACGACTTGATACTTACGACTACCTACCAGAACTGTATATAAATATATACGATATGATTGTATTTCTAATTTACGCCTTTCCCTTGTATTCTGGTAGTTTTTATTTACGCATTTTAAATGTTTTATTTATACATGTATTTGATCTCAACACTATACAGCCATCTTATTTCCGATACAATGGCTTACGATGAACTATGATACGGCCAACCACATACGTACAAATTCCCGGACATGTTTGCATACTGCTTTAATTACACTTATTAGATGATAATTATATACTCCATCACACTGAATATCTACATACATTCCTTCAATGTTTGTATTAATGAAATGAATACCATAGAATCTTACAATCATAATTTTTACAATCTAACTTAATATTCGCAGGATTTATTTGTGTACATCTTATTAAATTAACATTAAAAATACGATAATCTCAATTGGGTCTATTGAGGAAAACATTTCAATATTCATCAAGATTAGAACCGGTGCTTAGTTGACACAATATACTTGAGTAAGCCCTTTATAGTTGCCGTCACTATTCCAATCTATATTCAGCTATTTTTCTGCAATCTGAGATGCTAATTGCTTGATCATAGATTGTGTCGCTAGATTTCAAAATCAGCCAAGTCCATAATAGATGAATAGGAGAAAAACAGCTTTTTGTTTTCTCAAGTACACAGTCACAATGGTGATAGTTTATATAATTTCGATTACAGAATATTTAAAATTAATAAGTTCCACATTCCGATAATGCAGAAATGTTAGAAAGCAGTAGTCCTTCAGCAATTCACAAAAAAGTCAAAAATACCTAAATGTGGACTTGGCTGATTTCGAAATGTAGCGACATGATTATACCACCACATCTTGAAAACCCTCTTCGATTATAAGATTTCCCATCAAAAACTTTCCAGATTTTTCGATCTCATTTCATTATTTGGTAATGACCAGGCCATCCTAGTAGAGAATTTTTGATATTTTCAATCATGTTGCTTCACGTTTATTTTTGATTCAAAATATCACTCCTAGTATTTTTTCTTTCAAATATCATCGTCGTCCATTCATAATGCATAAAATGTGTGTGAAAAATCCATATTTGAGAATAAAATTGGCCTCAGGAGTATCTTGTATCTGTATTTTTATTCTGTGAGATAACAATTTGGTCTTCAGATACGTATTTCGGAATTTGAAAGTAACAATTGGTTGAATATAATATTATTTGTCATCTGTTTATTATGTCATGATAAGTGGTAACGGTGGATCATATTATTATATAGGTGAGGTTTTTGTTATTCATAAATACCATTATCTTTAATATTTATTAATGTAATATAACTAGCGACATCTAGTTATTTCAAGTTAAACACATTTTTATTTTCTATATTACTATTTATTATACTTATGTTTGTTGAATTTAAATTTAAAAAAATACATTTACACTTTGAAATATTTAAAAATATCTTTCACACTTCAGAGAAAATTTATCAAACTGAATTTTAACGATAAAAATAGTTGATTATAAAAAAAATATATAATATTGTAAAATGAAAGCCTTCAACGATCTTAAATTATATGTATTTTAAGATAGATACAAATTGATTAATTAAAATAGATTTATTTATATATACGTTAAATCATATTATTAAATTTAATTTTTATTTAATTTTATATATTTTTAATTTAATATTTTATTTCGTCTCAAGATATATCTAGTAGTAGGTACTATAGATAATATAATATCATCATATATCGTCAAGTGTTCGAATTTAGAACTAAGCTCATCACCGTATAAAAAGTATTGAATGATAATATGTTAAATGTTAGCATGGGGCGCCCTCACTCAGAGGACAACTTATACTGGTGAATCTACACAGCAGTACCTTGTTTCGTTTTAAATACATGAACTGCAAACTCACAAAGACATAGCTTATGTTTATAAAACGTAATTTGAATTGTAATAAAATACGTGACACGTAAAATTATAATGTAAATCCCATGCAAATCATCTTTTTCAGTGTTATATTGGAAAAGGCAAGATTTCTGAGCTACGGATCGCTTTATGATAATAATAAGTTTTCCATTTCCATTGTTTTTCATAAAATGTCATTATCTTTATGTGTTTTGATATTAAATTTTGCACGAAGCATTTCGCTTTGAATAACACTCCGGCCGGGTGTTATACAATTTGACGAGGCGCGCTCCCGGGCGCTCCCCGCTCTATTTATTGCCACCCCCAGACGGGTGCCTCCGGCAAGATACTTTGCTTTAAGTAGATGAAAATGTACACCCCTTCGAAATGTGCGGAATTGTTTAACTCGCTCAATGCACCCGTGCAGTTTTCAATGGGGAAAACTAATATTTCCAAATGACTTTACTACCAATAAAATATTCCACTGCATCTACATAATACTCAAAAGAATATTGAACAGAATGTACGAACAAACTTAATAATTTTTGCTCTACCAATAAAGTAGTACTATCACCTAACTATTTAATGAAATTGATACAAAAATATGCCAACGAATTAAGTTTCTAACTTCTTCTGCTATATGTACACCAAATGAACATCAAATTATATAAATAATACATTTAATGATATAAACTATAAATTAAATTTTAGTAGTGTCAATTAAGTTTATACCTATTGATCTTTGCAAATGAAATAAATATACTTTACTAACGTAACCTTGTAACTAATTAAATCATCCAGTGGTACTTAAGAGGTGGAAAAAAGGATCTAGAAGCCGGTTAAATAAAATATTAATGTTCTGCGGAAGTATATACCAACATAATGGATCGAGAATAATGAAATTATAATTATTTATTTTACATATAGTGAACACTACAAATTTATAATTCAAGACATTCACTTCATGACTTAAAAAAACAAAGAAATCAAGTGAAAATATTAACAATATTAATACAAAAAACATCGTAATAAGAAGAGTAAAATAAATCATGAAAGTATTTTTAAGAATTTATAAAATTACGTTCGCTATACCTCACCTAACTGGAAAATATCAACATTCAAAGCGATTTGGTTGAACACAGTTAGTACTCCTTTTTATGGCGTCTTCAAATTATTCGAATTGGCTTGAAGACTCCTTCGTCCAGCAGTGGATTAATAAAGGCTGATACCAATAATAATTAAAATTTGTCTTTATATACAAATTAAATAAGGCCGCGCACAGAAAGTCGCAGAGTTGCTTAACTAATAACCATTCATATTTTAACCTTTTTAGTTTAGTTTCCATCAATAGCTGCCAACCCTCCTAACAGGGTTGAACTAGCGGCACCTCCTCAAAAGTGAGTGGCCATAAATAAAAACAAACGCTCCATACATCAGGCCGGGGGTTGGCACCTGTCGCCTTCAAATATTACCACCGTCCGTCTTGCTAAGGGCAAGATATATTCGCCGCCCTTGCCTACTCTCTCTCCTTATAACAAATTCCAATTGGGTTTACATTTTACCCCTTTTTTAACCTTAACGCACTTAATAATGATGTCGGAGGGTGGAGCGATTGATACTCAAGCAAGACCATATAAAGATTATTGAATGATGATTAGAAATAAAATTAAAAACTATCTTGAAATTAGTATATATTATCTTATTATCTCCTATACGCGAACTTTATTGACACAATCACTGCTAACCTTTTAATTATCACATTTAAATAACACGCTAATTATATCTAATGGCCAATGACTCCAAACGCGCCAGTGGTGGTGTTAGCACTAGATGAGTTTTGATAAATTAAAGGTAATATTATAATTCTAGAAATTTAATGGTATATACTTAATTTAAGATAGTGAGAAAGGAATATCAAAAATGTCTATGAATTATGTGCTGTTCGACCGGTTATATTCTCAATCCCATAGCGCAAGGATTTGGGAACAGGGGTAAACGTAAAAAAATGGGGGCAATGAATGCTGCAAAATATTAAAAGTAAATACAAGTTAATCGGAAGACTTTTTACTCGTGTGGAAGCAACAGCCATTTCAGCCACAACAGCCCTCACCTTTATAAAAAAAAGATTTTTTACCCTTGAAAGAAATTTGAAAACAATCGAAATAAATAGGTATCGATTGGTGATTGAAACCAACATTAACATTGCACGGACATCGATGTTATGTTATCAATAATTAAACACCATTTATTCAGAACCCAAAGTGAAAATGTCTTAAACTAAAATAATCTTTTATTTAATCCTCTTTATTTTCCATTATGCTAAGCTTATTACAACATGATGTTGTGAATGTCGTGAAATGATTAATAGTTTTTTTGGCCGTGAAAACCAATCACAGTGACAAATATCTCAAGCTTGTTGAATTCACATATCAGATTCTGTAAATATATTGTGACCTCACTGGGAATCGAACACGGGATGGGGAGGTGAAAGATCAGCGCCTTACGTACTGGACTACCCGCCAAGAGTTAGTGCTTGAAGTCTGAGAATACTACCATTTAATACAAATAGCTTTTGGGTATTATCCAAAAAGGTTTTTCAACCCCTACAATAAAGTACAATCGATCACATAATATAATATATAATGCTTCTTTTAATCATGCCTGTATTTCTTTTACTTAATGTATGAATTAAAATATTATTATCAGTGACAAATTTTTCACTATTTTTCCTACAGTCAACTTGTTATAAGAAAATATATATCGATGTGATAACATAAACGATATCTGACCTATACGCTATTTTAATTTATGTACGAAAACACGTACTCAAAGTTTCAGTAATATAATTGCATATAATAACATTTACAAGAAAGCAATGTTTGTTAATAATCATCCATTTTAGTCAAAAATAATTTATAAAATCGACTAACATACTAAAAAAAACTGATTTCGCTTCGATGATATAAAATTAACTAAATATTTTGAAGGGTAGTTTTCAGCTTTCCAATAAATTACTAATTAATAATATGTACATCTTAGCACCAACTATTAAACTACCTATAAAAACGTGGGAAGTCTTTTTTTTCTTACACCGCGGAAAAAATTACAATTATAATATAATAGATGGGTTTCAGAGAATTAAACGAGAACAAGTGACACACTATTAGAAAAACATAAGGAACCGTTTTCACCACATACATAATTCGACTGCATGTAGGAAATACACGTTGTGTCCAAATGATGTAAGCCAAAAAATGCCGATTTATTATGTAAATTTAGCTGGCAACTTTTAAAATAAAAATAAGTAAGTGAATTGGGAAAAACGACTTAACCATCCTTTTTGATGGTTTTTAATTAATAGTTTTAGTTAATAATTAATATCAGATTAGGAATATAAAAACTCCACAAAAAATATAAAAAATGAGATATGATATAGATCAGATGCGAGAAGGTTTTCTCTACATTAGCCAGGCCGCAAAAAAATATTCTTGAAATAAAATACTATTTACAATTTGACATTTTACATACATTTTTGACAATTATGTTGTTACTAAAGTGCCATTATCTCTGCTCGACATTATTGTGGACTGGCTACATTCTGCATAACTACGTTCAATTATTAATCATCATGCACTTCAAGGTTATATCTATTTTGTATTTTAACTTAGACCAAAAAACATAACAAAAATGCTTTTGTTGCTCCTGTAAAATTTGATTTGTGTGGATTACGCCCTTTTTCTTTTCTAAATTCGCTATGAATACTTGTAATAAGATTCAAATAGGTTATTGCTTTCTGTATGAAAAGTTATAAGAATATTCCCTTAAATTTGATTATATCATACAGACATGGCATATACACAATGTTGTTATTATTTTCAAAGTAACTCATATAATTTTAATATTTGGGCCAGATGTTCTATCATTCAAACGATAAAAAAATTAATGGTTGTAAAGAGATATGAATTTGTTTCTCGTAATATTAATAATGAATCATTTGAGAACACGACTTCATTTACAATGCTTAAAAAAGTTATGTAGAATTATTTACTATTGCATATTTAACTTTAAGCTCTATTTATACTACTTAGTCACTTGTATAATCCTCAGCTCATCAAATTGATTTAACAAAAAAAGTCAATACAGTTGTTTTATTCATATTTCTTTACCCCAAAATCGAAACCTCTTCGAATATCATGCTGCCCTAATAGTTTATCGTGACGAATTTTAGTCTCATGTTTATTTTCAAAAAGTGATTTTACATTAATTACCCCGGCTATAGCAAGCTTACTAAAAAAAAAAAATAAGCCCCAATTACATGATGCCACATGTGATGTAACCAATAATAACCAATATTTGTATGACCGATTTGAACTGTTTCGAGGCCCCTTCTTAAACCTTCTGACGGATCGATTGCGTCATCTTCGACAAAGAAAATCACCGCTGACTATTCAAAATTTAAGACGTTCACAACATGATATTTAAAAACTAAGAAACAGTGTAAAAAAGAAATAAATATATGCAGTATAATAAAAACAGTGTGGAAAGTTAAGTAAAAGATACAAAATTATAAAAAAAATTAAAATGATACATGGAAGCACACCGAATGAGCTGCTAAGCGGACCCTATTTTAAGAATTTATAAAACAACGTCCACCTATACCAATCCTCACGTAGGTGGAATATATCAACATCCAAAGCGATTTGGACTATACATAACTACATAAATGAAAATGTACCGGTTCCCCTTGTATATTAAATTTTATATAAGTGAGGAGACCCACATTGTTTAATATTTTTAGAGTTAACTTAACGAACGGCTGATAGTCTCGTGATGTCGGTAAGGTGCGACACAGCATCGCCGATAATATCAGCCATAAATATCCGTTAAGGGCCGGCGGGATAATGGAATTAGTTTTGAGGGAGGAAAATTCCTGGTCTCAGGTGCTCTTAATCAACGCCGTTTATTCATTATTAATCTTTGAATTTATCATTAATTCGAATTGTTACCGCTGCCCGAGTGTTGCCACACCGTACCGTTAATATGACTCCACTTTATTAATAAAAAAATCGATTTATATTTACACCATTATTGCCTAATGAGAGTCTTGGTCACCTCCAGAAAACGTCACTGCTTTAGTCGCAATGATGCTGTGTCTCTTTCTACGAGACCTCCCATGCAACAATACTGTACTTATGATCGATTTTGGGCAGTTCTGCGGGTTTATTCTATACAAGAGGCTGCTTTCGTCCGCTAAAACCGCTAAGGCTGCGCGCACACGGCAAAGCGAAGTTTCGGATTCATCCGCCATACGACGTTTGCGTTTTGTTTGCGAGCCGATTGCGTTTTAAATGCGTGTCAAATGCGTCAATATTTCGACGATGCTGTCCAAGAGAAAACACGGTTTTCAAGGGGATTCATAAACGCCTTTTTTTGAAACTGCACCCTGCTGCGAGAGTATTTATCTTTCATTACAGTGGCGTACAAGGATAAATAAATCAATATAAAATCAGTACATAATATTGCATTATACCTACATTTATTATCCCACTATTGCTTCTTTTGGAGCTGGACTGTTTTATATTGAAAGCGTTTTGAAAACTACCTATTGTTGAGCCTATTATATACCATCATCATCAATACTATCGACCGAAAGCCATAATATATAATAGTAAAAAAAATACGAAATCTAACATAAATTTGGATATTTTATAGATAGGATAATACAATTTATCTATTACAGTTTGGTTTAGGCATAGCTTGATGAATTAAAAAAATGAACTTACAATATGTGTGATACGTATTTTTAATCTAAAGTTAAAAAAATAAGTAAGAATGAAAAAATGTGCACAATTTTGTCATATCGCCTAAAATATACCAATACTATTATGGTTTGGTAAGACAGGGCTTAATTGATTTTTAAAATCCAACCAATACCATCTGTAAATTGTAGTCGTATTTCAATAAGAACATATACAATTGACTGAAAAAGGTTAATGTGCACTATTTATGGCGGACCTTAACAGCTTACCTGCACCCTTCGCCACTGTACCTACATTTATTTTCCCACTATTGCTTCTTTTGGAACTGGACTATTTTATATCGAAAGCGTTTTTAAAATTACCTATTATTGAGCCTTGTATGTATCATCATAAACTTTGTCTGATTAATACTATCAACCGAGGGTACTTGATGGAGTTTGAATTTAAATTCTAATTAATTTAAGTTTTGTACTATTCCACTTGAGTATTTTTTTGCGATCAGGCTTTTGCCTTTCAGCATTTTGCGCACTCGCCAATGGCAAATACACATTGACATCAAATTCTAGCTACAATAAAAAAGATTATAACTTAATACACGAAGAAAGGGTAAAAACCTTATTACCTAGATACCTACTAAGTAAATGATGAAGTATAAAAACATAATATTTTGAATAATTTGAATATTTGCAGTGTTTCTAAAAAAAACCGTTGTAAATACGATTAATACATTCGGTAGGTAAGCGTATTAAAATGTCATTTCTCGTAAACAATAGTTTTCTCGTTGTGCAATATGTTGGGAGTTTAATAATATTAACTAATGAGAGATGTCACCAACTGTAACTACTCACTAAATAAAAAAAACGAATAAACAATGTTAAGGTATAGTTCGTAATATGCAAATTTAAATAATTTTTGATGAATACCTATATACGAGGGTGGGTCAATAATTCCTTAGAAAAAAGCATTAAAACACTTTTTATTTTTGTATTTTTTTTTTATTTCTCAACATAATCTCCTTGGAGCTCAATACACTTGGTTATACGTTTCTCAATTTTTTTTAAACCGTCAGAAAAATAAGTTTTCGGAAGGTCCTCAAAATAAGCATTTGTCCGATCGATGACTTCTTCATTTGAAAAAAAACGTTGTCCACTTAGCCATTTTTTTAAGTTTGGGAAAAGGAAAAAGTCACTGGGGGCTAAATCTGGCGAATACGGTGGGTGATCGACCAATTCGAACTTCAATTCTTCAATTTTAGCCATTGATCGTAAACATGTGTGAACACGGGCATTGTCCTGATGAAAGAGGATTTTTTTCCTGTTTAAATGAGGCCGTTTTTCTTCAATTTTGTTTTTTAGCTGGTCCAATAAAGATGCATAATAATCCCCTGTTATTGTTTTTCCTTTTCCAAATAGTCAACGAAAATAATTCCACGTGCATCCCAAAATACAGTAGCCATAACCTTACCAGCTGATTTTACGGTTTTCGCCTTCTTTGGACATGGTTCGCCTTTCGCAATCCACTGCTTTGACTTTTCTTTCGTCTCGGGAGTATAGTGGTGTATCCATGTTTCATCTACAGTCACAAAGCGACGAAAAAATTCAGCCGGATTGCGTTGCATGAGCGACAACAGGGCTTTGGAGGCCACCACCCTATTGCGTTTATTGTCGACTGTGAGCAAACGCGGCACCCATCTTGCAGAAATATTTTTCATGCCCAATTTGTCATGTAAAATAGAAATGACGCTACCTTTTGAGATCCCTGTAACCTCAATTATCTCACTCAACTTTAATCTTCGGTCACTTAACACCATATCGTGGATTTTATTGATCATTTCTGGTTTAGTCACCTCTACAGGACGTCCTGAGCGTGGTTCATCCTTTGTTGATGAAATTCATTTAACCAGTTATAAATAGTTGCAAGTGAAGGAGCAGATATGCCGTGAACTAAATCCAACTCATTTTTTATTTCCTTTGCTGTTAACCCTTTTATATTAAAATGTTTAATAACAGCTCTAAACTCAATTTTCTCCATTTTCCATTTTTCCATTTTCCACAAGCAAATTTTTTTTTAAATGTACGAGAAACACACAACAACCCGACTGATCTGATTGAAACTTCGCAGCATACTGAATCGGTAGTGCCGCTGCATGAAAACAAACCGCTTACAGTACAATTCGCGCCACCTGTCGGCTTTTCTAAGGACTTATTGACCCACCCTCGTACCTATACCGAAAATATTTATATAAGTACCTATAGATACGTATTGAGTTACCCACCTACCTATTCATATTATTATGAAATACATATTTAAAATAACACCATTATTTAATAAATTATATATTTTAACGGCATGCCCCCTGCCTGTGCTAAATTTAGAGCATGAGCGATAGAGAGAGAGCGAGAGAGAGACAGTTTCGACTGATTAACCGATTACAATACAATTACAATTATTATAATATTTCAATATAAAATGTATGTAACAAATACTAACACATTATCACGTTAGCACGTTAGCGGTCGATAGTCGCCTTTTTTATAGAATAGACCCGCTGAGTTATGAATGCCACAATGTTTTACATCTCCTTGGGCATTGAATGATGTATTTAACTACCATAAATATGAATTAAAAACATTATTTAAATCAAATTTTTAAAAGTTGCCGTCTTTTTTGCCCCAGTAAGAAATGATGTACAAGGTTTTGACCACTGGGATGATAATATACAGTGTTATTGCGCGGATATCTTTCCCTTTTGTATGTAGACCACTAAAAATAGTCTAAAAAAATAAAATGAAAATGTTATTTGGATTACTTTTTTTGCTTCAAAACATTTTTTTTCATTTTCCAAACATTTTTTGTTAAAATCGTTATACAGTGTTGTTGCAGGGAAGATCTCAATTTATTTCAACCACTTTAGGCTATACCTCAGTTGAGGCATGGTCTAAAAAGATCATGGCTAGGCGATGCGCGGATTGTGAAAATGACGCGTGCCGAATGAAATATTATTTCTCATATAAATCCAACATGCGTCCATTTAATTTTCTGTTTATTGTTCTATTAGTAACAATAATAATATATTCATTGACATGTTTTCTTTTTCAAGTAAATGGGTAACGTTTTTAGTCATCTTTACACGATTTAAGAATTAATACCCCCGTCGCCATCACGAAACAAATTGACGTGTTCACACCTCGACGTTCGCTCTCCGATTGCCAGCGAGTCCAAAATTTCGTCGCACCTATAGCTGAAAACTATTTGCCGTTTCACTGAAGTACCGTCTTAAGTTTAAGTTTCCTCATTTTCTCTTCTGGTCTAGTGCTTGTGTAGTTAAGTGTCTTTCCAAGAATGTATGAAAGAACAGTGAGATCACGTTCATGGCATATACAATCTTTATCGCATTCGTCTCCAAATACCTTTATTGATCTATAAAATGATTTGTTCACTTTATATTCACCATGTAACTAATGGCTTTTAATACTGTCTGAAGCGTTTCCCAAATTGAGCTGCTATTGGCGATCGGCTTTTGTACTTTAAATCAAAGTATTTTAAGTCAGAGAGTATTAAAAGCCATTAGTTAAAATTTGTTGCAATTAAGTATGGCTACTTTAGCGTAGTGGTCTATGTGAGTGGGCGCGATACCCGAGAGATGCAGGTTCGATTCCTGGATATTGGTTATTATAATATATTTTCTAATAAGTGTTTTCATAATTATGTATGTTCAATAATTAGAATGTTAATTAAGAAAAAGTCCCTAATTATAATTTGGAATTTAACTCACTATCCTTTTTCTCACACCATATATTATAACCTTTTCTACTCCCACTACACACTATTGACAATAACGATACCATAAATTCAAACGTAAATTTCGATATGTATACACGATAAAAATCACAATGTAAGCGAAATACATATCTTTAAAACAATACGTGGTGAATACCAAGTGATAAACATATTTAATAAATTATCATGAATTAATTTTCCTTTCAAAGATATCCATCTAACTCTAATCTTATTTGATAACACCCAGCATTCTGATCCATAGCTCAATATCTTTGTAGAGTATTATTTTAGTTTTCTTTGAGAGGATTCTTAATAATTTAAAGTCTCGCTGTAATATTATGTATTAGAACATGTCCGTCACGGTTCTTATTCTGCTAAAATCAAGGCTGATATCGTTTTGAGTAGTGTGATATGTGATACAATACCAAGTCAAATTCACTTATTTACACATCTAACGTTGCATATAAACATAATATATCTATTTACAATAGATATTTTATATCGACACATAAATATTAAGATTAGTAGACACTCGACTCTTTGCGAATGAAATTTTAATGACAATATTTTAATTAGTGTCAATATATAATATATCATATCTGTATGCAAAAGACAAAGGCAATTTTGTCTTCAAATTTAAAAATAAACGAGCTAAAAATTCCAATTTAACCATACGGAATCAATGAAAAAGTGGACGACCCAAATCAGCGCCTTTAAACTAATAAATTTCACACAGAAAAAATAAATTTCTCACACAGGGTTGTCCAATCCTCAAACATTTTTAAACTATCCTGAATACTAGTTAGTTTAGCCTTATGTCCATGTTCCTTTCAGACACTGATATATATATATATATATATATAATATAATTTCTACAGTACACTGACTCATACTGGGTACAAAAAGTGATGTATATTGGTACAATATCAAAACCAATCTTAAATAGTTCATGGGTACATGTTTGTTTACAACTGTAAATCTTAAATATTCTTTTTAACTCATAATAAAAAAGTAATTTGTGTATTAGTTACCTTTTAGAGCTGGAAACAGTGGCTGGCTGAAGTGCGTGAGGTGTGACAAGTGCGGGGGGAAGAAGAGCGGTGGAGCGCCGCGTGGAGATCCCCCTTCGAGGGGACGGAATCCTCCGCCACTGGAAAATTTAAAACTAAATGATTTACTTAAAACCTGTTACAGAACAATCAATACAACACAATACTAACAAAAATTCAATATTATTAATATAATAACTAATTAAAAGTTATTGTTAGACCTACACATACCTACAGGTATTACTTGTTTTATTACATAGTGCCTACTATATGATAATTTATTATTACTACCTGTAATAGTAGCTAAGACTAAATTCATAATCACCCGGATAATATATATATATATATATATATTAATATATCAATCATTATACCTGTTGTATAATTTCTATATTATATCCGATTATTAAGAAAGTGTTAGTGATCAAAATTCCTATTCATATTATTTGCAAATTCACTTCACTAGTTATAATTGAAATTATTCAAAGGATGTTATTACAAAATTCACTAAATTTTCATTATAATGACAGTGAGTGCCAACCGTTCCTCTCCCCAAATGTATCATGCGCAAAAGTAGTCGTCAACCATTTAATTAATAATCAAAACTTTTGCCAAATAAGAGTCGATTTAAATGTTTCTGCTTTTCAGATTCTATCATGTTTTTTGTATTTTTAAATATTTTCTATGGTATAGCATAGTATCTTCCAACTAAAACATTACAGCTCATCATAGTCGCGCGGGTTTGAAACATGATAAATGCGTGTAAGAGATGTATTCCCATCACAAAGGCTCATAATTCTGAAAGATGTTCAATATAAAATTTAAAACAAGAAACTGATTTGTACAGTGTGCGATAAAAATATCCTGCACATATTTACATTGTTTTTATATTATCTAAATCCAAGACATATATATTGTTGTAAAGTTCTCTCTTTCATTTCCTCCAGTCATGCTTTATTCAAATCCCGATAAATGGGTATAAGAGATGTATTTTCTTACAACGGCTCATAATTACGTTAGAAAGATGTTCAATATAAAATATAGAACGAGAGACTGGTTTGTGTAGTGTGAAATAAAAATATCGTGCACTTATTTACTTTTTAAATACTTGTTTGAATCCAAGGCATAAATATTTTTTAAGTTCTCCTTTTCACAACGCTCGAAATGGATTTTTTTACGAACCGGAGCGTTCGATAATTTTCTGAAAATATTAACATAATTATGTAATTTTATTAATATTTTATAAAAATGAGTGTCAGATTTTTGTTAAATAGCTCAGATGGTCAAAATATTTTTTCCACAGGAGCGGAGCGATAATGTTGCCGATTTTACGAACCGGAATGGAGCTCCGGTGCATTCCAGTCCATTTCTAGCCATATCCTTTCATTTCTTACAGTCTTGTTGTAAAAGTATAATTGAGATCCGGGCGATGATTAATAAACCATACATCATTAAAACTAGTTATAATAATATTCTACTAAATTACGTTTCGATTTGACAGAATCGGAAAAGGTGTAAACAATTTGATTACATACGTAGTTATATAATAAATTTTACGTAGTTATATAAAAACTTTGCAATGATGACTAATTCAAATAGGAAATGCACTGGACGTGTTTCTAAGAATCCACAATAAGAATAATATTAATCAATTACTACTATCTACTACGAGTATCATGAAAAGATTCGGTTGTTAGGTACTTGTTGGTAACTCATGATATCATATTTTTAGTTGATATAACATCTCCTTTTTACAACGTTTTTCTTAGCTTGTATTCTTATTTGTCCGGTGGTTCTTTGTCCGGTACAAATCTTGCAATCGATTTTTAACTAACTTACCGACTAGCTAGACATTTTAAATTTTTAGAATATATCAGAACACAATGCCAATGCATTTTTTTTAATATTTTTAGCCACCTTTAAGTAGAATTGAATTCATTTTCAGTTAATTCTGTTTTATATGAAAAGTTATTTCGACACCATTATTGGTTGCTAGGGGGTCTAGGATCCTAGCAGCTAAATTATTAATATATACATGCGTTACTATGGAAATCAATATGACATGGCAAGTACAAATTCTTTTGATTGTTTAAGCTAGTCAAGTCAAGTTTATATGGTTCAACAGAATTGAAAAACGTTGTGTATAAAAAGTTCTTTTTATCTTGTAATTATTTATTTTAAACCCCACAAACACTCGAGTTCGTGATCTGATGCGACAGCCCTTAGTTATTGAAGTAATCACGAAGATAAAGTTTCACGTGGTTGGAACATATGATGCCGCCAGGGAGTGCGACACTCCGTACCCTTCTGGCACAACATCTAGGGTTAATTCGCCGTGACTGCTATTCCTTATCCTGCAGTGGTACTACAAAAGCGATCTACGTGCAACAGGTTTCATATGACGGGAGGTGCGAGACGTGGTGATGGATAGAGGAAAGTGGCGCGACCCTGAGCTTTCCCTATGACACAACACTGGGGCGTGAGAGGGTGAAGTAAGGAAAAAGCAAGTAAGTATTTAATTCATATAATTTAATAACGACTAAAACCGTTTTCATTTGCTTAGAAAAAAACATGTTAATTTAGTTTTTAAATTATACCAATTATTATTTTTATTAATAACGCATATTTAAAAAAAACTTTCATTATACGGGTCAGAGATGTCAACATGATCGCCATCTGACAGTGATTTACAGAATTACATGTGTCGAGCATATTATCCTGCGAAAGATATTTAGCCTCATCTACGAGGATGGCATCGGACGACATCGCTAAAATCATTAGCTCTCTAAGCTCATTGTTAAACCAGGAGTCATCAGATTTATCAAAACGTCTGCGATGAGACGACCGTGTGACACGTATGGATGATCGAGCGCCTAACATTTAGTGGACTAAAAGTAAAATGACGTGTGGGAAAGACCACAACTACAAAGATCACAGAAAGAAAACAGACCTAAAAAGTAGTTAAGGAGAGTAGAAGACCGGACAAAATGGAGGAATCCAAGCTCGACAAATTTTATCGCCGTAAAAGAAAAATAATTAAATTATAAGCTTGTAAGTAATTACTTTGGATTAAGTAGTTAAGTAATTTCTCAGAATAAGATCGCGGGTTTAGCTTCTCTGTTCGCTTGGTAGGAGACATACAGCTGATGCTCCGTATAAATTATGCAGTAACAATTTGTTTTAATAATCTGCTAAGATATGACAGATTAAATATGACAACGGCAAATTCGGTAACGGAGTGAAACCATTAATTATGTGCGGTATACTTGCGCAAAGTGATTATGAGAAAATGGAAACCTTTAAGGCACGCTGGCTTTACCTAAAACATTCAATCAGAGGTATGATATACTTTTTGGGTATAAACTATAGGATTACTTAAGTGTAATATCAAATTCATGATTTTTTTTTAAAGTAATCTTTTTTCTACATTATAAATTTTTTTTCTACATTTTCGTATTCATCATTTTCAAGGACTGTGGATCCATGCCAATATCGTTGTTATATCTCTCCGTGATCTCTGCATTTCGCCATCTGCATATATCAGTGGTTCCCAAACGGCAAGCCAGAGGGGTTTCGCATACTTTTAATAATAGAGTAAACAAGTATAATATGGGAATTTCCGTTATAAGGCAGAACATATTATAGACACGCATAGTGTAGATTAATTTATCGTTAATTTATTTTTACAACTCATATATCAATTAACATTTGGCTTCCTGTTCTAAATTCAAACAAAACTAGTACTATAATAGAAAGTGTGAATTTGCTACATACATTATTCTAATTATACACGATTAATGTGTAACATATCAATAAAACCCCACCACGGACCAATGAATTAACATTATTATATTGCAAGAAATGAAAATATAAATAATATTTAATTCTACAGGTTTTTTAAAAAAGGTTTTGTCGATAGCTATTTCGATTGTAACACCATTATCAAGACTATTCAGACAGGCCTTTGCTTAAATACTATACGTATATAGACAGAATACATTGAATAAGAAAATGTATTATGTCTCTATCTATACGTATACTATTTAAGCAAAGGCAAACGGCCTATCTGAATAGTCTTGATAATGGTGTTACAACCAAAATAGCCATCGACAAAACCTTTTTTTAAAAAACCTGTAGAATTTAATATTATTTATATTTTCATTTCTTGTAAAATGGAATTCTACCGTAAATGCTAACTCAAATAATATTATACTGATTGGTCGATTCTCGGGTTCGAATGACTTGAGTAAACTTCAAAAATTCAAAAATTCACGTTTTTTTGTATCATCTGCATTAACAAACCATGGGAAAATTCTCCCTCTAATTTTATATTTGAAGCATTCTAGATGTGCACTCTAAAATGTACTTGTGTACATTAAAATGTAGAAACAGAAGTCTAGACTTCCTAGATTCATTTATAGGTACCTATAATATTACAATGACACAATATATTGTATTGTTCAATTTAAAAATATTAATTGGATTATTAAATCGATTATCCTTTGTGTGGCAATCAATTTCTCGCGTACGCTTCGTTAAAAAATTATATAGGTACGCGCATACAGGCACATGGCTTAGGAAACACTGTCATGGGCACAAAGTGCTTAGTCAATTGGCAAACAATCAATGTAGTCATATCTCATAAAGAATGACGGTTAACATTTCTTCAAATTCTGGAGATCTACATGCTCCATATTATTGGTTTAAATGGTAATTTGCCGTAATTTTAATAATTAAAGTAACGTTTTCTATATGTAACTATAATATCTATTTACATTTAGATACACGAAGTATAACTGAATTGTAAATTAATGACTATTAAACATTCATATGCGATTCACTTAGAATGTAAAGTTGCAGTATCTTCAGTTTTCATTCAGTGGCGTGCATGGTAAACTATGCATTGATGACGTCGTCACCTCAATACTACCACTAAATTACTTAGATTTTGACAATGTTGAGAAATTTAGTATTAACTTTAGTATAACTATAGGTAATGCATAAAACTGGATTGAATTAGTTCTCCTGTCAATATTCAGCTAATGTGGTAATATTAATAAATAAATAAAAATTATTCATCTAAAACTATTTGTGTTATTGTCAGTAGTTAGTAAACAGAGTCATATGAAATAATACGAAATTGAGAACATAGATTATTTTAATTTACTAAATAAAATAGTATTAACGATGGGTCCAGTTTCCGGGTAGATTATTTAGCCGTACAAATGTATAATTAACCAGCGTTATCACACTTCAAGAGTTAGTACGTTAAAATTATGTTCACTTGCGATGAAACTGTCTCTAACCTCAGAATATTTTTTTTAGAAATTCACAATAGACGTTTACAATATATTTTCCTAAAATTGTCGTCAAAACAGTAAGTATTCTGTGCTCTATGCTTGCACTTTAATTCGTGTATGATGATAGATGTTTGTGAGAATTCGTGCATAAATAAGTACTGGTACGAACCTAGATATACCTGCACACAATCAAATACACACGTTAATATTATAAAAATGTATATAAATATTCAAAATATTTTATGCTAATGCCCAAATTTATTTGTATGTTGCTGATAATGGAAAGCATGTGCAAATTACAAATAAGTAAATGTGAACGTAAGTGCAGCAACATATTTGGTCTTTCACCGGAAGTAGCACTGCGTTGTCCCGTGAAGTATTATTTTGATTAAAACTTGCAAAATATTATGCTGTGGACTGTCCAAACTACATTTAATATGTAAACAGTATTTTCAGGTATGCATTGAATTTCTAACAAATATTTGTGTACAGGCATTTAGTCTGTAGGGACTAAAAATACTAACATTTTTTTTATAATTTATTTAGGGTGTATGTATGTCTGTAGGCTTTGGAGTGGATGGGTATGCATTTCTGTTTTGTTTTAGCTACTGTTCCATGCACACCACTGTGTTAACTTGGAAATTCGATTCCCGATGGCGTCGCTATCACCCATGTTCATGTATACCAAACCCAGACGCGGAATAATCAAATCTTGCGAGCGAATTGAGATTAAGTGAATTAGCCGCCGCGAGATGGTACTAGTGCACACTACAAAATGCTCTTTAAACCGTTGTAACGACCTGAATTATTAAGCCGGACGGTCATAATCTGGGGCCGGACCGCAAGCCCCCGCTGCACTGGACCCTAACGGATAAACCCGCCTTTGAAAATGTCCTTTGGAGGTCTTAGCTAATTCAATTATTACTCTCAGAATTTAATACAACTATGGTCTAACGTAAGGAAGACGACTCTATAATAGATACAATGAACGCTTGTATTATTCACTTCTGGGTATAATAGTTTGTTTGAAAAATCAAAATTCATTACTTTTACACTGGGTTAGTTGTTAGTAGTGAAATGTATGGTTATTAATGGTTTCGTAGCATTTCTATTTACTTTGTTGCATATTGTTACAATATGGTGGTCTTTAGGAGAGATAGGTTTCGAATTTTCATTTAACTTTTATTCACTATTAGTTACACTTTTATTGACTACTTTGTTGTAAGGGTTACTTAGTTTATTATTATTATTACGATATAATTTAGAAAGTATTGTTTTACATCATTGAGGACCTTTGGACAAAAGGACTTTTGAATGAATTCTGTATGTTATGACTCGGACCGACAACAGAAATAATCTACGACCTGTCGGTTGTAAGTAAAGTAGGTTATATAGAATTTATCGAATAGTAGTGACATCTATTATCATAACCGGCTATTGCAGTAGTCGTTCGGTTCAGATTGGAGGCAACACACCAGTGTTTCGATGATTGCCTAGTAATAAAGATATCCTTTGCATATAATAGTAATAATATTGCCTTTCCTTCTGCCAGTGCCAAATTCTGAAAAATACGTGACGCAAAAAAATATCCATGTTCGTGATCACGGTGAAAGGAGACGAGGTGGTCCAGACAAAAGCGCCCGCACTAAAAGCACCCAGACATAAGCGCCCAAACAAAATACAAATAAGAGGTGAAACAATTTTTATTTTTACATAATAATACATTTTAGATACATACACAAAGAATAAATATTAATAAATAATAAATAAACATAAGTACAAAAAAAATAATAATTAAATTTCAATATTTTGTGCTAACCTTCTTAAATATCCTAAATTAGTAATACTGCCATACAAAGGCATTAACTCTTGCAGTCTTTCATTTAACATATTTAGATTTTGATACAATTGGTCTCCTGAAACCTAGCCTACTTCTTTCAATTTTTATAGTGGGCTCTTATGTCTAGGCGTATTTGTCCGGGCGTGATTTGCGAGCACTGGTACGGGCGCATTTGGGTTGGCGCTAATGTCTGGGTGCCCGCTGTAATCCATTGTCATCCAGTATGTCACCAAAAAAGAACTCATCACCAGCGAAACATCACGCTAACGCCCCCTCCCAAACCCTCTGGGGATATGACGTCTTTTACTTCTGTAAATTTGGCAAATTTCAATGCTTTTACACTAGATTTGGGAAACGCTTCAGAGAGAGAGAGAGAGAGTATTAAAACCCATTAGTTAAAATTTGTCGCAATTAAGTATGACTCCTTTAGCATAGTGGTCTATGTGCGTGGGCGCGATACCCTAGATTATGCAGGTTCGATTCTGCGTCTTAGGTGTCTTACTTTTTTCAAAAAAAAAATCTATTGGTTATGTTATAAGTAATATATTTTTCAAATTTATGTATGTTCAATAATTGGAATGTTATATTTTTAAATCTTGTGAATTAATTATTCGTTGAAAAAAAAACAGTTAAATAAAACGCAATCTATTTTTAATAGATCATCAATGAGTTTCAGAACGATTTCCGCTTCCTTCACTCAAACTATATTATTTTAATGTACGTAATTATTAACCTAGAATAAATTTTAATATGTTTGATGTGAGAAAGAACATAATACTGTGTTAAACCAAAGATATGGAAGAAAACCTTCTTCTCGATGTATAAAATTATAAAATGAATTGAACTGGCGTTCGCGTGGTTATGTTAAAGGCGATCGTTTCAAACATGGGTTTATAGCCCGAAACACCTGGCAACGTAAATAACTCATTAAAGTAGAATTTAAAAAAAAATTCAGATCCATTATAAAATTGAAGCTTACAAAATGCCCCTCGTCGACAAAAGAATACAATTCATGATTATTTGTAGCATATAAAAATGCCATATAACCTGTATTGAAGACTGCAACATAGTAGAAAATGGGTTTCTTCAACATAGGTAATTTATTAAAATAGACTCCAACCGGTGATATTCTTTAAAATTTATCAAATAATCTAAGTATTGCAATATAATATCGTACACTATTAAATATATTAGAACTTAAATTATTACGGTTAATAATTATATAGCAAGCTGGCAAATTAAACTACTTTCGTCAGATTAATATAATTTGATTAATAAGTAATAGGATGAAAGTTTGTAATACAAAGTTTCTTCCATCTAATAAACATGACAGCAAACTTTAATAAAGCTTGAATGCAATCACGCAACGTTTACTAATTTTTTTAGTATTATCAGCAACTGCGAAATGATTACTGAAACAATAGGAAAAAATATAGGGCGTTGTTACAATCATTGAATAGAAATAATTTTTATAATAGAATTTAAATTGGTTACGTATTCTATAAATTGATTACATAATAGTCACTTAAATTGGGTTCTAACTAGAGTTTCCGTAATGTCATGGAAACACTCTATCTGATCTTTGACTAGCTACCCTTAACATTTTTAGTCTCAAATATTGTATAAATCCATTACCTACTATATTTCGTTATTCCTTCTTAAACTAACACATTCAATTTAAATCTTTGTAATTCTAATATACACATCGACAAATATACGTAATGTATTTTTTTTATTAATACTTGTATTATTCACATCACATCCTTAAATTTCCGGCCTTTTATAATATGCACCCATAAGTAATGCATGACCTGCCTACCGACATAAAATCATAACTGTCATTAGGATCGATAAATAATAAGTATATTATGTTTGTTAAATCTGCCACCAAGTTTTTACTTGAAAAATATAAATACATACCTATTATTTATTTTCTCTTGCGATGCGATACAATACTACCCAATAGGTACTAAATGACTACAGAGACGCCCTAAAACCCATTGGATAGACGAATTAATATAATTCTGTGGAAGTATGTGACAGTGAATAACTAGGGACCGGAGAAGAGTGAAGGGAGGAGAAGTCTTCATCGAGCAGTGTATCGACGCCAGTTGATGATATATTTAAATATAAAATAAAGGTTAATTTTGTACAATATGAAGACGTGATATATCTACGATACATCGAAAGAAACAGAGCGTAGCACTATATAATTGGCTATCGTAGAGGTTCGTATAGGCTCGTAGAGGTGTGTAGCGTCACTCACGGACTCGTGGGATAGCGTGCTAATTATTTAAACAGTTTTCGAGTGTCGGGGGTGCGGTTTTCATTTAATAGTACCGCTGGAGCAGTCCGCACAATGGAATTAGTGGAACTTGCAGTAACCACGATTTGACTCCGGCGAAGTTTTCGTGGTACATAATACGTACAAAGTATTTGGTCTTAGAATATAAATCAATAAACTGTAAATAAACTTAATTCAAAAATTTAAATAGTAATATGTATAATTAAGATGAGTGGCACATTTTAAGTGCGTACAAAATCTCGTTTAATACCATTAATGATTTGGTATTGATTGCAGAAAATATACCGACATCTTTTTCTGTCGTATACTTCCGAAATAATGTGCGCCTAGACTTGTCGGCCACTATTATTGACACATCATTGACTTACAAAACAAGAATGTCAAATGCATCTTTTGCGATCAACTGGTCGATAAGTCGAGAGTATTGCAACATAATATAATTTCATGAAGTGGAAACATTAACCACTCATATTGCTGTTTTCTTAATAAACTTACTTGAAACTCATTTTCAAATTAACTATGAGGAAGCCTTCGTTTCACTTTATTCGTATTGCATCACTCACGGCCTGTCGCAGGAGTGAGAGAAATAGAAGATGTGAATCACTGCCAATTAAGAATTTCGAAAATTCCGTTCACAATCAAAGTCAAGACTTTTTCTATATTTCTTTCGGTCAATATAACTGGTATCATGTTTGGGCTCCTTAACCTAGTAACAGTTTCTTAATTTCTCGAATAATTAATTGATCGAGAAATGAACACTACAAATAAAAATATCAACGTTGTTACATCATATAGCAAATTTAAGATGTTCGTTTATCTCATTTATCTGGTCGATCCGCTACACCGGGCCCCTAGGCTAGAGCCCTGTCAGCTACCCAACTTGTTGGGGCCATGGTATGAATATCAAAAATTATAGTATTTGTTTTTCGTGTAGGCTTACTTAAAGAATAATTCACCATTTTTCCGTTCATGTATTCTCCTCAAAATCTTCCCATTCGTTGTTTTATCCCACAAACGTGGCTTACTTTCCAAAAGTTATATGTGAGTGTAAATATTAGTAATAAAAATGTTACAATATTTCATACATAAAGCGCATGCATTTGACAACGGTCGAGAAACTGTCAGGCCGATCAAATGGTTGATCCGATAACATAATCATCGGACGCCGGAATGACGAATCCGTATTACTGACAGTCTGTAAGCAGCAATACAAATGGTTGCCACATTAAACCATCATATCGGATGATCGTGGAAAATACCGTAATTTTAAACGAGTGAACAGCTAATGTCAATGATAAGTATTAATAATTTGAAACGTATCTTATCACTTATCTAATTAACATTGTTCACAATATTCTGTTTAGCGGATCACCGCGCTCCAACTCTGCAATAAGATAATCACTTTATTCCAAGTATCAGTTCAAATACCTAATAAATTAATTAAATCTAGACAGAATCACGGGTTTCTCAAGGCGGACTAGTGAAAACATAATCTTAACCTCCGAAGCCAGCAGCTTAGCAGCAATACATTATGACGTAGACATACACGTATTGGATGGTATGTAAGTATTATCTTCTTGTGTAAAGAGGAAAGCTTCATGTGAGCGTTTACATAGGTACACGCGCAGAAGCCACTGCTCTAATTACAGCCTGATTACTATGATAATGAAATTAAGCTGTTGCCCTATCTGTAAGCAAGTGTCTGGGACAAAGCAGATCTAGTCAATGTGTTTCAATTTCCACACAAATAATATGCCTCGTAAGAGATGAAATGATTCTTTCATCTATTTTCGGTAAACTTATAGTGCCTGTACACGTGCATCGCACTGGCAGCAATAGTGCGTATTTAAAACTATCGTGACAACAAATTTACTGTTTACACATAAAAGTGCTGACTGTTTCTCCAATTCATTCTTTAAGAGTGAGCGAGACGCGATGTTGTCATTTTATGGTACTATATCGTACTATTTGACAGGTAGTGAAAATAGGTCAACCTGAAAATTTGTTCGTAGTTCGTTTTTTTGCCGGCAAGTTCGCCACTATCGTTCTACTGCGCAGGCAAAATTGATATGCATAACTCATAAGTCATATTTAGTAGTAAGTTGAAATTGCAGAGGAAAAAAAATCGGTGAGTGTACTTATGTACGCGCGTTATAAGTTATACTTCTTTGGTGTAACAAAACAAAAACAAAACTTGTAATAAAGTAGATTCTTTGACTAGCTCTTAATTATCTTGTTATATTACACACTCAAGAAAAAGGACCGTTTATTGGAACGCCGTTGGTTTATTTCTATACACTTTAACTTATATAACTAAATTATATAATGGTTTCTCGTTGTTTTTATTTTTAAAGTACCAACTGTCAATCTGACGTTTAATCGTTAGTTTACGTAAGGAATTGCAAATGGCCGACAATAATAAATTCACTGCCTAGGCAACGAAACACATCTTAACTATAATATTATACTATGTAGTTGTCACGATTGCAGTATCATACTGTGGCGTAAAGGTAGTGCATTCGGCTGATAACCGAACAATCAGTGGTTCGAATCCAATCGAGTGCAAAAATAAATTATGTGTTACATGTCACACGCCAAAAATACACTCTGATCTGATTTCCCAAACGTGTCAGAAGAATTATAACTTCAAAAATGAGGCACTAACATAAATACATGAACTTTCAAAATATCACTTCAGTTATTTACATTTATTATCAACACTGCGTAAACTGGGAAATTAAAAACGAAACCTTCTGTCTATAAAACCAGTGTTGCGGGCTAGATTCAACGACTGTACAAAATATGGCGTTTGTTATTGTATTGTGGCAGCAGAGATGGTAACACTGGCGACAGGCGGAAAATATAAGAGTAGAAAACCATAGCAACCAAAATCAACAACCATATACAAGACGAACACAAAACGAATTATTACTGTTGTTATTATTTATTATATACAATCAAATATAAAGACATTAAGCATTATAACGATTATTCTAAAGTGGTGACTTCGACGTCAGTAAAGTAATAAGGAACGACGTACAGACTGAACGTAGTATACAGAATACTAAGATTACCGAACGACTAACGGTTAATAAAAGAAAATAAAATGGCCAATCCTACCATGCCAAAAGTGAGCGCGGTATCACTAAAAATTCCACCTTTCTGGCCCAATAACGCAGAAAGTCCCGCAAACTGGACCAATATATTGAATGAATGACTATAAACTATTCTTAGTTTTGAAAAGTCTGTCAATATAACGACTATTGTGTGCAGGAGGTGCTTAAAGGTGATTATGACAATTAATATAGGTACCATATAACAATATTAAACTAATTACAGACCTACAAACTTATCTGAAGAATGGATTGGGTCGAAAACTACCCAATCAAGACTCGCAACTGGACAGGATTTGATATTCCAAAGAAGTTTTCAAAATGACGTTCATAATATGGTAGTTCATAGTTCCATTTTTCACGGTTCTTCAGATACGTAGTATTTTGTAGGACTGTATGCGCTTATCCATATTTATATTAGGTATGTCTTTCGAAATTATCACATTATATTTTGTTTTACTTGGTATTTGCAAATTGAACTAATTAATTTAGTTTTTGTTATCTTTCATTGTCATATATAATATATGAATAACAGTGAAAAAAAATGGTATTCTTTTGATGGCCATTTTGGTAGACGTAATTAAAACCAAAAAATATTTTGCATACTCTTCGAGAAATTAAGCATGTATAAATATACATATATATTATAATATATTGTTTGGTGACGTACTTGGATACTATACAGGTTTTTTGGTAGTTGGTTGTATGATTCGATGCGGCTGCAGTTCGGTTGATTAAAACTCCTGCGCGGAGTAATTCCATCATCTATCGTTAAACAAGGCGCGTGTTTGCGAGATCCGCCGCAAATAACGGCAATAAGCTGCGTAAAACAGCATTACTCGGCTGAGGATGAGACGCGAACATAATCCTCTTGTAAGATTACAACGGCGCGGGGGAAATTCCCGGTGACTTTGTGGAAAAAACACCACTTGCTCGGCGGGAAAACGGAGTCGATAGCACTAATAAGTAACTCTACTTAGAATTTCTTAATTTAAATAAGTAATTCAACGAGGTTGCCATAATTCCCATACAAGTGTTATTATTATCAGAATAAAATGTTTCTTTATAAAATATTCCTATATTGGTATTCAACATACAAAGATTCTTGTATGACACTTTTTTGACATAATATGTCAACGAAACACGTGTAGTAAAACAATTTTTATACGATGGTGCAAATATCGGTACTTGATTTGGTAAGTCTATATTTTTTTTAAATAACCAAAAAAACACCTAAGTTTTTTTTAATACTATGTTAATTAAATCCTTGTGTTTTATCTTCAATTACAAATCGCTCAAGTGAGCTTGTTTGCAAAGTTAAGCCCTTTTTATACCATTTTCCATAATTGCTTTCGTCCTCAAAATCTTGATTTTACAAAGTAAGTATAATTATTTTTCATATAAAATTACCTGTAACATTAATTAGTACATTAATAAGTTTATTATAGTGTATTATTATAGGCTATTCATTCTGTTATATTCGATTTAACTTTAAAAAAATAAGAATAAATTGGCTGTGCTCTATTTATTCTTAATACTCCTTTTGTATAAATGTTTTTTTTTAATATTTCTCAAAGTGAAGTCAATAAAAAGGATATTAAAATACATAATTTGAAAAAAATACGGCGCCCGATGGCACTTGAACCACTGGATTTGCGACCATGTACTTTTCCAATTAAGTTACGAGCATCCTATCTAATTATGATGAAATCTACTAGTATTTTTTACATGAAATGCTTTTCAAATTGCGTTATGTTTTACAATCGGTTTTTGTGTTCTAAATTAAGGTATAAACCGACGCCCGGATCACTAAATTTTTTTTTATAAAGTACTTGTACTTGCTAATAGTTTACAAAATATATCAGTTACAATTAAAGAAAAACTCAACAATTTTATAATCTTTAAATTTGTTACTTACAAGTGCAATAATAAATCAATCTGTGTCATTCGTGGTAACTGCCCTGACGCTTACGTTATTGCTTATCACCATTTTATATTATTCTCCTTCGTCATTAAGACCAAGTATTTTTATATTTTCTAGACGCTGGTATAATATAATATTAGAAATATATTACAATATATATGTTAAATTAATGCAATATTTATATACTTAGCACATATTTGAATAATAAATATTGTTTGTAATCCAAAAAAAATCACCTTATTTAATTATAAACAGATGTATTTTATATTGTTCTATGAAAATAAAAAAAAATACTGAAACTTTAAAAGGCGTGATGGTACAATCTCATACATAAAGAAATACCATTAAGCATTCCCGCAAGCTAATAAACACAAGAATTATCCCTTAATATACATCATAAAATATGTAACAACGTGAATTCTCGCAAACAAAATTTACTTAGCCTATAAATATCTTCAAAAAACAATATTAATTTAAATATTTCACTGGTCACAATTCGCGAATGTCTTACAACATATACCTACAATGATATTTAATTTTGGAAAATTACTATAGGTACATACAAAATATTATTCTGAAAACAAGCTACTGCCTAGTTGAATATTGCGATTAATATACTTATTGATTTTGGTCAATTGTAATGTAAAACGTATATATATATATTTAGTTGTAATATAATATTATTTTATTGTGATTTAGAAAGAAAATCATTAACCATTCATATTTTTAGTTCTAGCTTTTATGATAGTAATTTTCAAATAACTCATGAGAAATCCTACATGACCTCTCGTATCACTTGATTCATATTGCATCACTAATGTTCTGCTACAGTATGAGATAAAGAAAATATGTGAATCCCCATGCCTTAAGGTGAGGCGTAGGTACTATTACCACTGCGCTTTGGTGTTTTGACACATTATGAAAATAGTTTAACGATAAAGAAAACTAAATCTTATTATTTTCACAACGAAAAGAATATTGAGTAAGCATTTCTCTGTCATATTCAATGACAAATAGTGGTATTTTTAACTTGCAACCCCTCAGTGTCCTCAGATAAATATAATACGTTTGTTCAAGTTATAGAATGACAATGGGAAAGTGTGGTAGATCACTGCCAGTTTTAAGAGAATCTTAACGTCAAATGGGTAATTAAAGATTTATCAATTTGTGCAATTTTAGAACTGGAGAACCACCAAAGAACACGCAGAAATTGAGAGATCCTCAAAGGCTTAACATACCTTATTATCGACTCAATGTCGAACTTTAATCCGTTGCATTCGCGTAAATTTGCTTTACCAATTGATCTACATGCATACTACCTAATTACAACAAAATTAACTAGTAGTATATACATCTGAAGTGCTTAAAAATTTTGTACGTATATAGCTGAAGTTATTTATAATTATATATATGTGTTCAATAAAGAATAATACATTTTCAAATATCGTGAATTATTTGTTGTTTAAAAAAATGGTTTACTACTGATTTTATTGTATACTTTTTTATATTTAATTAGTAATAATAATAAAACATTTTATTGATATAAGTAAATATATTCTTAGTGTTATTGTGTTTGAGTGTAAGTTGGTAAATTTGTATAGGCGAAAAACTGGAGAAGCTAACTGAAAGGGAAACCGCGTCATACTATGTAAGTAATGTAATTTAAAAATTTCGGCTGAAACATTTCATAAAAAGAAAACGAGTCTACAACATCCAGGCAACGTTATTTTATTCAAGACGTCATAATAACATTTTTAAAATATCACCTCCCCCTGTGGGCCCGTCCATTTGCAAGATATAAACTGGTTTTCTTGTAAAAAAATTGAATTTCCTCGGGACAAAGTCGCGGACTACAAGATGGCGGGGCCTCATTCACTATTTAGGATAGACATTAGCATTTTTGCCGCCACCGAGCTAAAGGAGATTGTTTTTTTTATTATCATTTCGCATACCTGATGTGACGCTGTAGACAAGTGCTTCAATTTTGCACATTGAAATCATACAATACATAATACAATCCGAACCCTAACAAATTATTCATATACTAATGTATATAATAATTATCATAAGAATTTAAATTTAATTTAAATTTATTTGTAATAGATAAATACTATCATTCCAAAATCATGTACATATTTAGGACTAAAACATATTTTAAAATATACAAAGTTTTATATGATGTTATAGAAGTCACCTTACATACTCTCCTCTAACCGTTAATTTATAAAACAAAGGTATACCTAATAACGATATTTACAGTATATAATATTAACATTTTAAGCAACATGATATATTTCTAATATTCTGCGCCCAGCTACACATCAGTGCAGTGTTTCCAGATCGTGTGAAAATTTATTTCGTGGAAAACTTTAAGTAGAAAATGCAAAGGGGCTATTTCAACCTCAAATGACCAATTTATGTGAAAATACTAACCTTCAAATGTCACGTACCTACCCATTTTCCTTCTGTAAGTCTTGTAAATTAATATAACAAGTAATATTTTGTACAATTTGTCAAATTTATTCTAAAAGCTCTCATTCGTGTTTAACATTTGAAAGAATGCTAATGGTCACTAACTAAACAGTAAACAATTCGTGAGCCTTAATTTTGACGGATTTAGTGGGATATACAATTTAAAATGTTTGTGAAGGTAACATGATAAGTATTAATTATGAATATATAAATTAATGTAATGTAAAGTGCTGAAATAAGAACAATGAATGCATCATTCATGGGATAGATAGTCACTTTCTTAATCTTAACTTCGTAATTTTCTTTGCAAATCTGTATTTTATTCAATTTTTTAAATAGCATCCCGATACATTTTCTTTTAATAATATATTTTGTTTCATTCACTCGCAATATGTCACATAGGTGTGTCCTTTTCTTTCACTTCCGACCGACGATCTTTTATGAGTGGCGTCGGTCACATTATGTAAAACGCATTTACCATTTTCGTTCGTTATACTGAAAGCTTCATTTCTTTATTTATTTATTGCTTGTCATTTTATTTTATTATTATTTACTGCTTTTGGCTTTTAAGCATATTATTATCATTTAAACATTTAACTATAATTATAAAACTGCAGATACCTCCAACGATATATTGCGTCTCGTCATACGCTGTATTAAGACCGGGTCTGGTACGGGATGGATTTAAGGGAGAGAGGCATTCCAGTAGAGGCACCTAGCGGAAAAATACGAAGCTTGCAATTTGAGATATTTTTTTTTGATAATTTACAATTTCAACTTCAAGCTTTAATATTGGGACCATACCTAAAATAAAATTTGATATAAATAAAAAGGATTTCAAGTTATACACATTTATATTATTATTAAAATCGATGTTTTTTATAATAAATATTAAAAATATTAAAAATATTAAAACAAAGTATTAGTCAAAAAAAATATAATTAAAAAAAACTGAAAACTTAATAAACTAAATTTTAATAATAAATATGAAATTCACATTTTATTACATTTTTTTACAATTGCAATTTTATTTTTGACTTAAAAAAATCATTTTAATGTTTTCAGATACATATTTATTAATTAATACAGTTGAAATCGTAAATTATCAAAAAAAACTCAAATTGCAAGCTTCGTATTTTCCGCTAGGTGCTTCTGTTGGTATAAGGATCCCCCTTAAGGCGAAGTCTTTACTGAGCCTTTTTTAAAGAGGCACCTAGCGGAAAAATACGAAGCTTGCAATTTGAGATATTTTTTTGATAATTTACAATTTCAACTGTATTATTGAATAAATATGTATCTGAAAACATTAAAAAGAAAAATATTTTTTATTTAAGTCAAAGATAAACTTACAATTATAAAAAATGTAATAAAATGTTAATTTGTTGAATCGGACCGCACCGTATTATTACATATATTTTATGGTCATATTTATTATTAAAATTTAGTTTATTAAGTTTTCTAAGCATCACTTAAGAGATTTTTTACTAATTCATAGTTTTAATATTTTTTATATCTATTTTAAAAAACATCGATTTTTATAAAAAGTATAAATGTGTATAACTTGAAATCCTTTTTATTTATATCAAATCAAGCTTCAATATTAGGACCATACATAAATGAAATTTGATATAAATAAAAAGGATTTCAAGTTATACACATTTATATTTTTTTATGAAAATCGATGTTTTTTAAAATAAAGGATTTCAAGTTATACACATTTATATTTTTTATAAAAATCGATGTTGTTTTAAAATATATATAAAAAATATTAAAACTATCAATTAGTCAAAAATCTCTTAAATGATGGTTAGGAAAAAACATTTTTTTAACTAAACACAAAAAAAATAAGTTAAAAGGTATCAATTTTCAATTTTTTGAGACGGTTTTTGTTTGCCCCTGAAAATTTTAATTAATTGACTTCCGCGGTGTTGTTTCTTAAGCGACGATATATTCCTGTTAGAATCGGACATGGTGAAAAAAAAAATAATAAAATATTATATTAATCACATTCCGGCAATCTTCGTGTGAAACCCGGGTTAGGAAAGTCAATATGTTTTGAAAAGTATAAAATTTTAATGAATTTGAATATATTTGATGTATTTCAGCAGTGTATATTTTTATAGGTATGTATGTTAACTTATATTACCTTTAGCCAATCTCGAAACAGTATAATAATGTATTCAGGAGGTAAATGATTTTTTTTTAAAATTCTAAAATACAGAATTAAAATCAGTATTTCATAAAACCATTAATAAAATAATTGTAGCGAGCGAGCGGCTGCCATCTTAAATAATTAACGAGTCAAATTTCCTTTTCAGACAACAGAAAAATAATCCGACTTTGCGAATTAAAAAATAAAATGCGAAAAACAGGTAAAAGTAACAAGACAAGAGCCGACTCGTAATCTCACGTCTATCAGAAAAATTCTTATTACCGTGTGGCGTAAAAAAAACCTTATAATTTTTACAAATATATTATAATTAGAAAAAAAATACATTAAATTTATGAAAAATTGTGATGAAATAACCTTAACTACGGACCTAGAAACTTATCTGAAGAATGGAATGGGGGAGCCACTGTCAAAAACTACCCAATCAAGACTTGTAACTGGACAAAATCTGACATTCGAATGAAATTTTCAAAATGACGTCATATGGTAGTTCGTAATTCCATTTTGGCCATTCTACAGATAAGTTTGTAGGTATTTATTGAGATGTCATTACTGAGTCATTCACGTTGACAGCTACTTTGGACTATAAAGTCATTCGGAACAGTTCGACGGCTCTCTATTGACGTAACATTTAGAGCGGTGTTTGCTTTCATATATCTACACTACAATTCATCAACACATTATCTTTTGAGAATGGCCTCTGCAATGAGCCCGAAATGTCAAGAAAAGAAGAAGGACATTATATATGTCGATATTCGACATGATGATACTTTTGGAAAGCAACATAACCGTTTTTCACCTTTATCTTTTAATTTTACGAAGATATTTTACCTAATAATATGTTAGAAGTAACTAGGTGATAAAGTTAAATACATTACTTCTAAGTCTAAGTCATGTTATACATAACAAAACAATATAAAATTGAACCTATTTTGGTACACCCAGTTAACATTTTTAAGCCCGTCAATTTGTTTTACCCCCATGTTTAAAAAGGCGCATTTTCTTGAAAAGGGATTAAGTTGAAAAGACGTAAATTATGAACAAAGTAAAAATAAACACATAAAATAATAAATGTGTCAAATTTCCTGACGGGCCAACTTTTTTATCTGAATTTTAATGTTTTAATTTTTTAAAAGCATTCTTATACAACGAGTTACTAAATCATATTATCTACATAAATAAAAAAAATACATCTTGAAAAACGACCACTTACTACAATAACTATTCGAATATTTTTTTTAGAAAATAGAAATAAGTACTACAATGTTTTGATGGAATGAGTTGAAGATTTCATAATATGGGTCATGGGAATACATTTTTTGTGTTTAAATTCACAATATATAAACATAAATAAATGGTAAACTATTAAAAACATATATTCAAAAGAAATACCTACATTTTTTATAATGTTGTTGAGAAACAATCTAATTTAATATATTATATTATTAAACTATTTTTGTTTTTCATTGAAAATAACATATTTATTTTTACTAACCTTATATTATACGTAAAGTTAATAAAATGTTACTAAAATCTCATATATTTTAGGGTACATGGTAAACAGGGGAAAAGCCGTAGACAATTTAAACATTTATGTACATTATATCTGTATTTGAGCTGACTACGGCCTTTTCGCGTATTTAACATATACCCAAAACATAAAAAATATGGCACACAGGTATTAATGCCGTGAAAATATATTATTCCATTAAAATTCATTCAGATACTATACAAAATTCTTCAAAAATGTAGCTTTTGTGCTAATGGTAATATTGATCCAGATAAAACATTCACCAATAAATTCCTCGTGGACCATTTTCATGATAAAATTGTAAAAAAGACATCGCTGTCAATCTATTTTCAGAGATAATTGAATTTTCAGTTTTTTTCGTTATATATACATTGCCACAACTCGACATTGATGTAATGTGTAAAAAAAAGTCGTTCATAAATATGACAATAATATATTATTTTTACGAATGGTTTACATTCAAATGTATAGAAATGTATGCTTATTCAATATATTAATTCAAACATCTTCCAATGTTCTGACAATTTATTCCCTTACGTTAAGTTTATAAAACTTATTTTTATAAATATGTGTAGTGAAATTTTCACGACCTCCCAACTTCGCGATTAATAATATGCTGACTTACTTCAATCGCATTTATGTCAATATTTCTTTTCGAAACGTATTTATTCGTCGATTTAGTCACAAAAAATGGAAAAAAACCAAATACTGTATTATTATTGTTATATAAATGTTATTATACTGCGTGCTTGTATTTCGATAAGTAATTATAATACATTTAACTAAACAACTATTCTGTTTTCATTCAGGGTTGCCCTATACACCGATTACACAAGGCAATAATGGTTATTTGATGTAGGTTCATAGAACACTTCTGAAGGATTCCAATCCTTTAAAATTCTGCCTCTCCTTCTGATCAAACCCTCTCCCTCTCAAACACGTACATACATAAACTCCCAGCAAAGAGAAATTAGTATATTGACATTTCAAATTTGTGCTCCTGAATTGAATATTACATTTAGTGTGATACCATTTGTAGAACACAGATACGAATCAAATCTGCTGAAATTATTTTTTAAATTACCGGATTATTATTTCTAAATTTAGTAATTATTTTGAAAATATATAATATGTATATATTCTAATTGCTGTATATATTATATCCGTTCAAGGGGCGATGTTTGTGCTCATAATAATTTATTATCTGTGCGGTCGATGTTATGATCCTTTTTTACTTTCAACTGTTGGCACGCGTCAAGTTTATGGATGCCGGTTTGAAGCGCCGTTCGAAACATCAACGCACTGCTCGAAGTTATCAAAAACAGAGTTTATTGATTTTTCATGTATATATCATATTACTTATTTATTAGGTATGTATATAGTATGTGCGTATGAGTATATTTTTTATTGTTCTGTGAAAATAAATACATATATTATTGTGAAGTATTTTTTTTTTTTTTTTTTTTTCGACCATGTCCGATCCTGATAGGATCATATGGGCCTCCACGGCGTGGAGGTTTGTATTGACAGATTTTTTGTTTTTTTACGAGAAATGGATGTCAGCCACTTGCTCAACCTATTAGGTCCATACCCTGACACACACAAATTGAAAAACAATATGTGTGTGTCATATGTGAATATATATTCTCAATCTATATTAAAAATGTGTCAAGCGCGAGATGTATACGGTACAACTACTGAGAAGATAGAAGCATATTAAACTGACTTGCTTATTTACTCCAACAAATCGTAACGTACGTCTATTCCTTTGCGCATTTAATTCAACTGTGCGGCGTCCAATCCTCCCGGAGGCCAATTGGGTCGGCGTCGAATTGGGTCGGCGTCCAATTGGGCCGGCGTCCGATTGTACCGGCGGCCAATTACCGGAGGCCAATCGGCGGAGGCCAGTTCGCGGTGCCAAATCGTCCCATTCCCCAAATATCAATGCGAAAAGTTTTCATATACGTTTCGATGGATAGCACACTTTTTTTTTAATTCTCATCAAGTAACCAATGTGATTATTTATTTATCTATGGGTCGAAACTCTATTAAAATATTGTGCGCATTTACTTTTAGAAACAGTGAGTACCTTCCTGAATTATTAAAAAAAATACAAATTAGAAATACGTAATACTTATGGCAAGACTGCTGTATTAAAGCGGAAAAATTGATAAATTATTTATTTTAAGAATCGTCAACAATACAACAACGGTCTTTATCAGTCACAGACATTTGAAACGTTTTATGGTGTGCCTCAGGGTTCAAACTTGGGGCCATTCCTGTTCACGATTTTTATAAATGACATAGCATTGGTAATTAAAAATCCTATGTTTTTGTTGTTTGCTGATGACTTAAAACTTTTCATGGAAATTGTCACCTTGGAAGATTGTCGTCAACTCCAACTTGATATAGATAATAATATATTAGATTGGGGCAGGCGAACAAACTGGACTTCAATATTGATAAATACAATGTTTTATCGTTTACTAAAGCCTCACGAGTATTGTTTTTCCAGTATTCGATGCATGGCAGAGTTCTCTCGCGAATATCATCCGTAAGAGATCTTGGAATTACGTTTGACAGTAAACTGACGTTTAGTGGTCATATAGATACCATTTGTAAAAAGGCGCTAAAGATGTTGGGCTTTGTCTTGCGTACTTCTCGGGTCTTTTCGGATGTTACGGTACTAAAAATTCTCTATAACTCCTTAGTTAGAAGCAGACTTGAGAGTGGGTCTATCGTTTGGGCCCCATTTGGTGATCAGTTGAAGTACGGCCTTATAGTGGAGAGAGTCCAAAAGAAATTTTTGAGACTCCTTTACTTTCGGCTGTATGATTTTTATTTAGCTACATATTTTTTCAGACTTATACGCGGCGTAAATGTGAACTCTGCTATTCTTGATGGTGTCGGTTTGTGTGTCTCTGATTACCTTAGGAATCGAGGGCATCCGTTGTTTGTTCTCCCAAGGTACAGAACTAACCTGCCATTAGTAATACCAATTTGGAGAGCAATAACCATGTTTAATGAAATCGCTATGGATATTGATATATTCCACTTACGTGAGGGTGAATTTAGGTGGACATTGTTTTATAAGTTTTTAAGATAGGGTCTATCAAAGTTCTCTGTGTGCTTCCTTCTACTTTTATTTTTGTTATTTTATTTTATTTCTTTTCTTATTTTATTTCTTCTTTTATTGCTTATTGTATTATTAACTCACACTTCTCTGTATTTTTATTTTTAAAAATTATTAACACTTATTTTATGTCATGTCGTGAACGCTTTGGATTTATAATTTATTATGTTCATTATATGTCAAATAAATAAATTTGATAAACTTTGTAGTATAAATATTTGTAACGATGGTGTGTTATTTTTTCTCATATGAAAATCAATTGTCAATGGGCGCACAAAATATTTTGATTCCATTAAAGAGTATTATTTTAAACGTATTCGTTCAAAAATTTCGTTTCATAAGATATTTGTGGGTATAAATATCACTGTCATAAATTATTCTATAGTGAATACATTTCATTTATAATGACCCAATACGGCTCTGGGTCGTGCAACACAAATTAAGCCCAACTGTATCAAATTAACAAATTTAGTTGATAGACGCGTCATATCGTTCGTGGATAGGTATCTGTCTATAGAACGTACATGGCATTATAATATATTCCAGGTATTCCTGTTTTGTTTATGCTAATTCGAAAAGGAAGGATCAAATTTAAGCAAATAATCATATATTAATTTAGTGAAAGGATTGATGTTGATTTTAATTTAATTAAAACCTTTTTGAGACGTTATTTATATGTTATAGTAACATTTTCAATGAAACATGATATACATAAATAAGTCAGTAGACGTTATACGAATGACGAATTTCATGCGTGTTGAAATTTCTTTAGATGTCAAACAACAAAATCCAATTGTATCGCCTAAGATGACTAGTCTGAGCCAATCCAGTTTTCGATGAGAAGCCGTCTGGTCGGAGGGTATTTGAAAGACCCAAATCGTGCTAGATGTGCGACCAATCAGAATCATGAATTCAAGGAGGATAGTTATTTCAATTGTAGAATGTATGATGATGTTATATCCAAAAGAGCTATCGAATATAAACTAATTCATTTAATTTAACTGCGTTTATCTGGTAGATTTGCATTACTGTCTTTAAAATAATGTGGTATGTGAATTTTACAATTGCGTTATTTATGTTATCCACTATTTTGACCAATAAACTCATCTTCAGAACGTCAAAGTTGGATCATTCTCAGAATGTGTTTATAAAATGAAAAAACTGTCAAGATAAAAATCTCAATTATCTCAGAATATAATATTACTAATGGTACTATAGTAAAATAGTAAAATAGGATAATTCTTTTAGGTAACTGTTCTGTTAAATACAATTTAACTCTAACTAATAAACCAATTATACTTGTAGCTACTACCAAGCTTAGAAAGGCTGCATACGTCAACCATATTTTCCACAGTAAGAAGTATGCCTCATTCTCATAATACAAGGAATAGTAGAGGCCAATTTTCTTCGATTTGCAACCGACATAAGTGGCAAAATGTTCATGGCGTTGGTGATCTGATGACTTGCCCAGAACAACTTTTACTGAGGTTTGGTCGATAATATTCGATACAAGATGGCACCAAACGAAGAAGGATTATCTATCAGTAAATTATATAGATATGTTAGACAGTTAACACCATTCAAATAATTAAATTTAATATTGTAATATAAGATTTGTCTTTAGGTATTAATATGAATCATTGATGTGTAGCAATCATTAAAGTTATCTAATAATATCGAAAGTTAATTACTTTTTGAACCGTATTAAAACATAATTAAGTACTCAAGTCAATGAAAAATCAGTCAGAACAAAGCTTTTTCGTTAACTTATTTACGGAAGCTCATCGAAAAACTCCGAAATCATATTACCGTTCAATTAGCAAATTCATTGAAAATTTCCAAAATTAACATAGCATTGGATTAATTGATTCGCTTAGAAGATGTTTCGTGTCAAAATCGCAAAGATTGACTGACTGCTAAGATAGAACTTTGAAGGCCTGACTAATCGAGAAAAACATGTTTATTAATTTTCTTTGACACGCCGTAGAGCTGAGTAAATAAAGAATTTATACCGTAATCTAAAAGGGAAATGAAACTCGATTAAATGTAAAACTTTGACCGGGAGTACAGCTGAAGAGTAAGCGAGATGGCAGGCTTTGAGGAAAGGGAGTCAGATAGATGCGGAGATGGAAATTTCATTATTAATACATAAATCGTATTAAGAGAATCGCTTTAATATTTTCATCGAATATTGAAGATAAAATTTACAAATGGAATCTCTGCCCACTACAATCTTTCGTAACGATATTATTCATTTTAAACTCCAATGGTTGGAAACAAATTCATGTTTGTTCTAATATGACGTTGTAGGATCAATGTACTTATAATATGCATGTTTTTGACGTAGAACTGCGTCGATTTATATATGATTCAGGACTCCACAAGCCGTTCGGAAAAACTAATAATTCCAGAAAATTTAAATAATTTGGACTATATAATTTAAGTGGTAAATAGAAGAATCCATCTACTTTATTAATATATTATGACATTTGAAATCAATAAAAAAAAAACGTATCATATCCACAAATATTAACATCGCTCACTTGTTTTTCAGATTCATTTACTAATGCATTGGCGGATTTTTTTATGTTCACTCTGATTACTTACTCGAATGCAGTTATAGACGGTTTCACACAAATTTTGCAATTCGTTATAACATATTACCTTTTTATACGCCCTGGCAATTATTGGCAAATAAATGTCATAGCAATAGTGTAAAGCTCTCTGCAAATTAACTGCAATGCAAATTTACTTGTAGTTAACTTAATAAGTGAACCGGGAGTCCCTTTTTTAGCTTCTCATCTCAGTCTCAGATTTGAAAATAATAGATTTTATTGGTGCACCAGTTGTTGACATTAGTTACACTAAGAGCACCATTAAACGAAAATGTTTATAAACCACTAGTACAATCGATAAAGGACCGATCCGGACCCAAATTGCCAGTGTTTGGTAGATTTTATTATAATTAAAATGGTTTTTTTTTCGTGGTATTGAAAAGTGAAAATAGCGCGCATGTCTGTTTGAGACAAAGAATCAAGCACACCAACCCGATTACACAATTAGCCCCCTAATTGTGGAGCGCCCGACGGCAACTTGGTCGGCGGAGGGACATAGCGGGCACATTGGCCGCGTGGGGAAATGATAATTCTATAATTCTGCATAATTCTACTCGACTATCACAGAGAAAAGGGGAGGTGTGGCATAACTGAATGAATTTTAGATATCATGCTATAAATTTATGTTACAAATTTTATAATTCAGTCAGCAGAAAGGGACGAACTACTTATTATCATTTTTACTGTATATTTATATATTAATAAATTAGGTCAGGTATTTACTTTGATGATTTTAATGTTTGCTTCTACACAAGATGTATTCCTTTATTTATTTATATTTTTTTTAACACTAATAATTATATGTAGTTTAATATTTCGTTTGCACGTGCATGGATTTACTGGTAACAGTATGTATTATCGCCGCCATAACAAGAAAATGTACGTGTAAACATGGATTATCCTGCAGGTGCAAGATTACATGCATGAATTAGAAAAGTTCGGAAGCATCTGAATTCTTATGTGAAAGTTAGGATTTTTTCAATCTGCGCCTGCGCAGTAGAATGATAGTGGTGAGCTTGTCGGCAAAAAAACTAACTACACTGCGAGGGCTCATTTTGAAGTTAACCGATTTTTACGACCTGTCAAATAGTACCATAAAATGACAACATCGCGTCTCGCTTACTCTTAAAGAATGAGACTGGAGAGACAGTCAGCACTTTTGCGTGTAAACAGTTATTGTCACGATAGTTTAAAATAAATCCATGCAAGTGTACAGGCGCTATTACGTTAGAAACCCACAATATATTTTTAAATAATTGACAGTATAGTCGTATAGTTTAAATATATGCCTAATAATATCTCAAGCGTCATTAATGATTAAAATAAATTGCACCTTTCATGGAAATAAGCTGTGTCTACATATTTTGATCACTTCATCTTCCACTTCTCTTCAACTTTTGAATAATTCTGGTTTTAACACCGATTAGTTTTGCGCATTCTTTATGTTGAAATCCTGTTATGCACCACGCTAACTCTCTACACTTGTACATCAAATAGTTTTCAATTTTTAACGAGAAACAGTGTCGTTATCTTTTTACAATGCTGATTTAAATACAAAGACGTGAAAATTATCGTATTTTCAAAAAAAGATAATACACAACATTTTGTAAAATTATAGTAGGTATAATTTATACAATTAAGTATACATTTTTATCGGAATCATTCGGTTGCCTAAACACTAGCGAGATGTTGAACAAAAATCCATTGGTGATGGAGTTACGTGCGCTAACACTTTTATCACGAAAAACTGACTTTGGGGCAGGTAATGCGCAGGCTACGCATGCACTGCGATACGTTCATCTAGCGAACGAAAAAGTGCCCGAATGTAGACAGGGGTGTATGGTGGTCGACATTTGTTGTATAATAGATAGTAGGTATTGTAACACGTATTATTAAATTACGATATATTCTTCTCAGTAAAACCGCAAAAAGGGTTACCTATCAAAGTATATGGATTTTAGATAATTACTATAGTACGCTGTTATATTATTGCAGTCCCCTTTTCGACCTTTTCACCATCATTCCTCTGTCGTTGTGACGATCATGACCAGTTCATATTCTGCTGCTATTGTCAATACTAATAAAGATCCCGATTTCGACTTTCTTAGTTTGATCGCTCTATCACGAGTGTGTTTTTTTCATATCTTACTGTGTAGGCTGTCCTCGGCTAGTCACGTAGAGCTCTTTAGCCGAACGGATAAACAATAAAAGGCTACCCAAGTATTCGATTACAAAATTAAAGGAAAGTTAAATAGAATCAAATACGGCGCATAGTCAATGTCTTGAGGGTGCAAAAACTCAGATGGTCGGTCACGCGATGTATCTAGAAGGAACCTCGTAGGCACTCGCTCCTGGGCTAATCCCAGAAGAGATATTCGCATAACGTTAAGAGAGACGCAGACAAGCTGAGTGGGACCGACTGGAGAGAGATCGAGATAAAGATTTCTGGATGACGGTTTGACAGTCGATCATGGACCTAAATGGCCAGTAGATTAATTAAATAACTAATTAATTAAACTATTATTTAATTAAATTTATTTCTTGTATATAAAATTATAATCTTTATTTAAAAAATATGTCTATTCGTTTTCCAGTTTAAATATAATTTTTCTCGTTTCCTCTGCAAAATACCCGACGGAGCGGCTCTATAATTACATGCAGCCAAAAACTTTGCATTTTCTGATTCAATTCCGCACAATTTTCTCTCGTCCGAGGCCCTCTTTGGGCGGGCGGCATAACAAGCCGACATTACAAGCAGTCTGCTAAAGCAATTTTAAAAAGCGCCACTGTGCTCAATATGAGAGGGGGGCACCGAGAGAGAGAGAGACGAGACCAGCGCCACTCCTTGCTTAAATAATATTTCAAATTCAAAAAGCAAAATTTATATCCGAGCAAAGAAAACCTGAAATTGAATTAATTTACTCCGTAGCTTTGGGGGTAGCTCAAACATATCCTAGCTGGCATCTATCTGTGTATAAAGAAATAATTTTCCCATGACAATTCGTCTCTCTAGTATTTAAACCTTTTTTCAGACAGTTATTTACGCTTTAAATGTCCGCATATCTCGGTAGGCATTGCCATAATTTCGTGTCAGTTCCACATGTGTTTTAATTATACAAAAACGTAACATTGTTAGAAAAAACATGGATTATTTTACCGGAAACAAAAAATATTAATTTTATTTATAGAAAAACATTTTCAACGGAGATTATGAGTTTGTGCGTGGTGACACATGTGACACTAATGACATGTTTCTATTTCCCTCCAGTCGCGAATACGCTGTCGGAGTTTTTTTTGCTACAATCGCATATTATAATATGATTATGACTCGGCGGACTACAATAGTATAAAAAAACATTATTTTGCATATATAGTGAAATGTAGTTTTAATACGAACATGTAATTTACGTGGCAGTTACGCAAATTGCATTGGCCATGCGGCTCTCCTCGCGAACTTCCGACAATATTTAGGAATCGTTAATTTTTAGTTAATTATCGTTAATTTAGGAGCTTTCCGCCGACGTTTCAGTAGTTAATTTTCCGTGAAGCTTTTGACGATATATTACACTCGCAACCTCACATGATCACTCACAAGGTACCTACTATATTTCTATATTTTTATTGAAGTAAAGATTATATTTACACTTTTTCATTAATTGAATTGATTGCAGCAAAAATCCTACACACTATTGTATGACTAAGTCATTTTTGGACTTTATTTTAGAGGTTCTGCATTTCGGGGAACGATAAGTAAAATTATAATTGATTTGAAAAATCAACAGTTAAAATATTCTTGGGAAATTTAATAATGCCCTTTTCACGATCGTTACAAATGTTAATATAATATATATAAGCCGTAAGTAAGCATACTCCAGTTGTATATTTACCGCAGATGATTTCTTATCGTGCTTATAGATACCGAAAAGCTAACCCTGAGTCCACTAACCACCATTCAAATGAAATAGTACAAAATTAAATTACTTTACTTATCACGATAGTGGGTATAGGTGAACATTAAAGTTATTCAAGTGACGGATTGTTCGCGAAGCTAAGGAATTCACTTCGCAATTCACCACCTCTTAGTCCCGTCGGTCGTATGATTTTTACCCCTTGGAAAATGGAGTTGATATGGAGCCGGCAAATTTGCAGCACGGTGTAGAAGAAAATTATTTTTCTATTACCTTAGCTCAATTTGTACAGCGCGACTGTAGTTGGCTGCAGTACCTACTTGCATTACTAAATAGTATATTACCTAAGTTCTTGCATAATATTTGTTTTATAAATAGTTTTCTTGCATGTATTAGTATAACCGTACCTTATGGCGAAGAATATACATAAGATACTCGTATTAAACAATAATGCAATGTTTATAAAAGGAATGGTATTATCAGTTTATGAGAACACTTTCAATTATTGATATCGGTCCAGATTGTGTATAAATTATATGTATTAAGTTCTATAAGTTGTATTTTATTTCAATCAACATTATGTCATGCTACCTAGAAATGAGTAGGTCAGATGCTAGAGGGCCTCTACCCATTTATAAGATACACGGCAGCCACTTTTTGTAATGTTAAAATTAATAAAAATATAGTCTTTATTTTTAATTTAAGCAATTGATTAAGTTTAAGTTTCTTGGTATACTTTATTAAAGCAATACAATTCAATTTATAATATGCCTAAATCCCCCTTATAGCCTTGTAATTAATTTTATCCGCATCTCTCAATGTATATGTGATTGAGAGTTGCTTTTAACCTACCCAATTTGATAGTTAACACCATTAAAGTGGTAATATTGCTTCTGCAAAAACTTTAGAACATAATACAAAATTAGGAGCCGTAGAACTTGAGCGAATTGAGCTTAGAGAATTCTTCATCCATTATTGGGCCGACCGATAATGATTAATTAATACGCGTTTGATTGACACAAATCTCAAAAAGTATCTTTATCTATAAGCTATGGCCCCCACATCCTGAAGCAGACCCCCAGGCCAAGATGTTTGGCGGGCCCCCTACCTATCGTTAAAGTGAAGGGCATTGTAATGTTCTATAGTAGTGTTCTCCAATGCTATTCCGTGATGTGAAATTATGGGTATTTCGTGTGTTTTTAGCGATTTTTTGTATTCTTAAATAAATCTTGAATTATTGAATTGTCGCCACTTGGCATCATATTATAAAGATCTCCTTTTGTGGTAGTCAAATAACATGCGAGTATGCGACCCTTCGTCATTTTGGATAAATAGCCAATTCATTACTCAGGAAATACACTAAAAATACTTTTAAAATAAAATGTTACATTTGAATTTTCATTTAATTATCTCAACATCATATCACATTTAATTGAATCGACAGCCACATATTTTTAATGTTATTATTCTTTAAGTAGTTTGTGGTGTGTTTTTCTCACTTAACTGGTCGAATCGCCACGCCGGGCCTCTTTAAGCCCGGAGCCTCAGGCTAGTCCTGCCAGCTCCCCTTTGTGGGGGCCATGCTATAAAAGACAGATTATAGTTTTATTATTATTTGATTCACAATTCATTTTAATTTGAATAATACACCATTCTTTGTGAGATTGACTAACTTGAAAAATTTATATTCAAACTATCTTCAATTTATGTAATATCAATTACGTCGCCATATTACTGGAATGCATAATGCGTACCGTTGTAGACAGGTGCCTCCACTACGAAGCTTGTGACACTTCTAAATTCGAATAATTAATAAACCGAATGATAATATTATTATTCATCACACTATCGCGGACCGTAGTTTTTATTACAATATATCCAGAGCGTTGGAGCGGAGCTCGGATCAATGTGATTTGCGCCACTGCTCCGGATGTATTTTTCATTATTAAATTTTCATCCTAAAATCCAATAAAAATAATATATTTTGACACCTTGCAACATTGGAATTATTTGAAATATGGCAACACTGCCGAGTGATAAATAACCTCACTTTTTTGACAGAAGAGGCAAATAATGAGAGACGATTTGCTGACGAAAATTTGGTTTTGAATGACAATGAAAAATGACAATTATTTTAAAACTACTTATTTTTTTGTTTTTTTAACATTTATTTTGTATACTTACATATAATACTTATTAAAACTTTTTACCCGAAGCGTAGCAGACCCTGGAGAGGAGCCAGACCAAGTGTTAGGTCACGGGCTGGAGCGGAGCAACTCAAAAAAGGATCCGCTCCAACGCTGTGAATCTATCTATTCGTATAATATACACATATTATATTCTATATATTCGAAAAAACCAAAGATATTATTTAGGTATCTACATAAATATTATATTAGTATCAGATTTTATATTCTGGCTTATGTCTATTTTATCTCTTAAAAATACAAAGATGTATTTTAAATTCGTATACCTTATTTGTTTTTACGTCAAGATTTAAACCCAATAGGGAGTTGGGTAAGTAAATTGAAATCAACTATAAGCTTTAAGGGTCGGATCAGGCAATTTTCAGGATGAGATTTACACATATTATTGATATAATAATTTTTGGTTTTAAGAAAAATGATATTATTATATATTTGATGTATTAACTATTAATAGTAGCCGTATCATAAGTCAGTCAATCAAGCCTCCACAAGGGTGGGACTGACAGGGTTCTAGCCTGGGAGCCTGGGCTCAGGAGGTGCCTAACGTGGCGGGTCGACCAGATAAATGAGATAAACACGCATCACAAATTTACTCGAATATTTTTTTTAAAAGTCACCTGCGGCACTATTTGTGCAATGGAATTTTTGATTATTATGTGTTGATACTCGACAACTCCATAATTCAAGTAGATGTACAAAAATACTAAAAAATAGCTAAAAATAACCTACCGACGAGTTGTAAACCCTATTAAGTCGTACATCTTAGGTTAGAATTCCGGACCTAACATATTTACTTATTTTTCAATTTGTGTTTAAACCCAGTGCATGAACTGATACGTTGAGCGATTGGAAACCATTCATTTCTCGTGAAAAAATGTTACGAAACCATCACCGTGAAGCAGCAAGATCTATATCGGATTATAGAGCTAATTTAATATAATATAATATTATTTTATATACACTATTTTTTTATTTAAGGAATAATTCACAAGATTCAAGAATGTAACATTCTTTTATCGAACATTAAAAATTTTAAAACACTTCTGAGAAATATATAACCAGTAGAAAAAAAAATTGTGATTCCCGAGGGGCACGGATTCGAATATTGTTGGGTAGTTACCGTATTTTTCAAAAAGATTTTTTCTAGTTTCAATTTTCAATTTATTAATTTTTTAACTTACTGTGCGCATTACAAATTATAAGTTTAAGACATTCACAATATGACATGAAATATTATGATAAAGAAGAAAGAAAAAGAAAAGTAATAAAATGGATAAAAATGAAAATATAAAAAGAGAACATAATATAAACATACAAAAGCAGTGAAAATACAATTATACATCAATATAGAAGTTCAAAGAAGTACACCGAGTTTGCTAAGGAGACCCTATTTTAAGAATTTATAAAATAGCATCTACCTAAACTCATATCACGCAAGTGGAATATATCAATACCCGAAGCAATCTGATTGAACATAGTTATCGCCCTCCCAATTGGCATTACCAGTGGCACCTTGGGAGAATAAACAACTGATGCTCCTTATTTGTAAGATAGTTATTCTAGTGGTTATTTATTTCTCAGAAGTGTTACAAATTATGTATATAGTATATATATTAAAATTGAATGGAAAACTGGCGGGCCTGTCTCCTTGTTTGCCAGGGGCGGCTCGCAAAAGGGAGTTGGTAATCCGATGCCCACCCATTACACACAGGTACGGCGACTTTATGTGCTTTCGCTCTGATTTAATTTTTTTTATTATTATTACGTTTTCCTGCGAACCGCGGTATTATGAAAATGTACATACGCCAGTGCCTTAACCCAGTATTAAGGAACAATAAGTAGGTATAATATTATATTATGTGCGTTGTATTTTTATTATAAAATTAATTATTATTGACCGTCCATACTAATGGTCGATATATGGAAGGTATATTTTTTAAAAAATCCACTGAGAATATTTCGTACCTACCAGCATTACCAACTTAAGCAGCGTAAATGAGTACTTAATTATATTACAATAGGTTTGTTGATTGTAGTTATTAATAGTGAGTATAATAATAATTATTATTGTACGATATTTACTTCAATTACTTCGAATTGAAATTATTTTTTAGCAATAAAAATGTATTAATATAATTACAATCACTTTAATTCTACATTTGTCATTATCAGAAATGTATGTAGATGCCAAGAGGAGAAACGGGGTTGCAAAAAAAAATACTCAAAAGCCATATTACAAAATTAAAATTACATAAAAAACAAGGAAAATATACCCTATTTTAAAAACTTATAAGAACACATACACTTAAGCTCTCCTCACGTAAGTGGAATATATCAATATTCGAAGCGATTTAATTAAACACAGTTATTGTCCTCCCAAATGTCATCACCAGAAGCACGGCACCTTGTGAGAATAAAAATCGAATGCTTCCGATTTCCCTTAAGATAATTATCAGAAACATACTACATGTCAATACTACCAAGAATAGCAGTGCTTTCATTTACACTGCGTATACGTCGGTAAAGATAATTAGCTAAATTTTGAAATCTTCTAAACCAGTGCTCCGCCACCTTTTCCAACCCATGGCACACCAAAGGTCTTCCCAGAATTCCGCGGCACACCACACGTAAAACAATTTATACAGCAAAACATGGACTCCACATCCTGAAGGGAGACCCTAGCTCAAGATCTTTGACCTACTTATCGCTAAGGTTAAAGACAGTGTGATACTCTAAAATAGCGTTTTTCCAATAGTGTTCTAGGTAAAATTAATGGTATTGATTTTATGATTAGCGATTTTTTGTATGGTTATATTCTATTTATATAATTATGGTTAGTTGTCGGGTTAGGAATAATTATCTGTCGAGTATTGATACAATAATAATACTCGTAAATTGTGTCCTACAATCACATGTTTTAACATATTAATACTTACTAGCGTAGGAAAATAGCGCCGCAGGCAACTTTTTTTTGACTCGAAAATGAGAGCTGAACTGCGATACCCTTGTCGGAAATCCGAGGATATTTTTTATTAACCGAAATCCAGACAATAGCCAATGAAACATCGGCGTTTTAGCGTCCCGTCGTTTATCAATTCAACAAATTCCTCTCGAATTTATAAGAAAAGCGCTTCTATAGAATTTTCGGCATTGATTGCAAAATGGTTTCGTATCCTGTCGCATTTATTGTATGAAAGTACTGATGCAATTTCTTTTGCAGCAAAGTCAAATGTTTTTGAGACGGATCCAAAATTAATTGCTTGTTTTCAATGGTGGTTTAGTAGTTCCTTTGGAACATTTGTAGAAATCCTTGTCTTAACTCCTTCTGCCAAAGTTCCATTTTATTTTTGACTTCTTCTGATTTATCAGAGCACGTCAATATATTTTCATTCTGACCTTGCATTGTTTTATTAAGTTCATGTAGGTGCTCAAATATATTACCAGCCATGTACGAAAATTTGGCTATTGCACCGCGGCACACCGGTTGCGGAGCACTGTTCTAAACTATAGAGTACAATAATATTATGTAAGTATTTGTTATAAGGGAAAAACCGTCTAATGAATAAATTAGAATATATATATAGGTAGCTATTAATTGAGAAAGCATTTACTTTTTAGAATTTTATTTTACGTACATATTGTTATCATAGTATACTACACATAGTTAATAAAATAAAACACATTTGAAACAGTTTATTTTAAAATATTATACAAATAAATATTTTTCCTCGTTTGAGTGTGCCCGTTCGATACAGTTTCTCCGATCAAACAATACAACTTATGAAGAATTGACATAAAATTTCATGTTGACTGACATTTCCTTTTTCCTTAAGGAGCTTTATTTATTTTAGCGTAGTACCTTCGATCTGATTCACTTTGCTCTTCGCTATATTCGATATTCGTACAAGCAAAGTGTATTAAAATGGAAAATTTCATATTTTGACTTGATTCCCAACCCGATGGGAATTCTGAAGGAGTTTATAAAATATATTTTATCAAACCTTCTTGGCATTTATTATTCCAAGTTTTTTGTGCGTATTTTTCAATACAGTATTATACAACGTATACTTCTACCTTTGTATGAGAACAATCTACAACATCCGGATATTGCAAAATTATCTATCCTATAGAGTCGAAATAAGCATTGCATGTCATAATATAATAATATAATATTATATATTATATAGTGTATCGTTTGTTTCAGTTCGTTATCAGTTGAACGTCGTATGATAGAGAGAATTTATACGTCATTTTTACCTGCTTTCTTTACCTGAGACAGTATACAACCACCCGTGAAATTATCCAAATGACTTCCTTTTGGGCATGTTTACATATTGTAATTATTGTCAACTCTGCAATAATTCTAGACGGTGATTACCGGTTTATACTCGTTGACTACTTAAATAATCGAGAGAATCATTTTAAATTGGAATTAACAACATCGTGTTAGTCCTGCATCTTGGGAGAAGAAAAAAAACCGAAGGTTCACGATATCTAAGATAGTTATTAGGGCCATACAGGTAAATTCTATCAAGAATGGCTCAGTTCTTAATTAATATTTACGTCACAATATTTTGAATTATACTATTCACTATAAATATAACAATAACATTGCTCGTTCGATAAAGTACACATGCCTCCAATATATCATCACTATGGACTATATTTTTTCTGTCAATAACTATTCGTTCAATCTCTCTTTGAAAAGGGAGAAGAATGGTGACATCATTACAAGAACCTATTCTTAAACCCTAAATCTCAACAGACCGTAATATTATTACATATTATGATTTTTGAACAATAACACGTTATTTTACCGCCAATCATAAGAACAACGTATCTTTGCGCTAAGGCGAAAGAAAACTTTATAAAAGAGTAGACCTTGAGATAATTACATATTAGTCGTTGTTTTTATTTAATAAAACGCAATTTTTTATAGTACTTATTCCACTTTAATTAATATATTAGAACCGGTTTCGTCCGCCTCAGTGGGACGTTTTCAACAGGCGGACGAAACCGGTCCTAATATACTGATTAAAGTGGAATAAGTACTATAAAAAATGCGTTTTATTAAATAAAAACAACAATACAATGCAGTTCCACCATGAATTGACAGTTAACAAAATAAAAGAAATATATTAGTCGATCAAACATATTATATCATAGCAAATATAGGATGCAAAATATTGCAATTTCTCCAAAATTACAAATCGATTTCTAACTTCAGTGAAAAGTTTAAATGTTATGCACGTTTTGGTAAAATAATAATGTAAAAATGTCCTATCTCCACGGACATCTTATGTAGGTGCCAAAATATGGATTTATTCTCAATTTTTAAAAGACAACGTTTAGAAAAATATTCTTTTATGCTATAATTATATTGTAAATATAACATACAGGGCAATATCACCACATTTGGTGTCCCTTGAATAGATTTTCAGAAAGAAAATGAAACCTATTATCATTTCAAAGAATCCAAAGAATCTATCACGCATAATATAACTTCATTGTGATCATTGGCGTTTATTCAATTACAAGGGATAATTTTTATTTTTAACGGCAAACGCCGTGAAATGATTAATTCTAATCTTTCAATATACGCATAGCTCCACAGTTCATGGGCCGGCCATACATCAACCCCAATAAACATCTAATTAATTCATATCCCAAACGGGACAAACTTAATTGTTGGCGTTTTGTTTCGTTTTTAATTTTCAAGCTTACTTTTAATTGACATGGCGTACATATTTTTTTAATTGGATGATTGATAGCATGATCGCGCCTCTGTAGCCTGCCCATGACAGTTCTTTAGATATGAGCGCTGAAGATATTTATTTTTAATAGAATATTTTTATTCTGCTTCTTGGAAACACTATTCACCTAAAATATTATCTTACTTCTTAGTTCATATCCGCTCCTCAGGTGATTCATATTGACACATGTGGCGCAATTATAATGTCGTATATCACGTTTTAATACGTCATATTCTCAGACTATAATAATAACTATTCAAAACTATGAACAGTAGGTACACGTGTGTAGAATATTTTTTAATTATAAAAAATGGTTATTTCCCCACTAATTCCACGTTTATAGTCGCTTTTTAGTTGGAGCATATTGACTGCATATGGTACCTCCAGAATATTTGTCGCTCCCCAGATGTATTATTTCCTATCTCATAAAACTATTCCGTAGATTCAACGTAAACACTATATAGATGGAATTTAGCAGCTTTCCAGGGCGTTGGAGTCAACTTTTGTTAAACAAAGGGCAAACTGCGTATTTTGTATCATGGTCCCTAAAGTCAAAGTTGTAGAATAAATTAAGTTTATTACGGTTTTAATTTCAACCAAGAAAATTTCATTACAATAGTCAAATCATATGTCACTGTCACAATCATATGTCATTGTCACTAATTATTGTATTTACTATATTTTTAATTTGTCTTATTATATTCAAATGATGAATAACTTCCGAGCGACAAATATGAAGAATACGCTGAATAAGTCAGACGGAACATAGAAGCTAACAACAATTCGTAGTAACCCTTTCGGAGACAATCATTCACTCAACCATTTTGTGAAATTTAGTCGAAATACAGACATTACTTTTTTACTATCGCTAGATTCATTTGTGACATTGTTATTAGTCAGCTATGCTCAATGTAATTTGAGCATAAGAAACGTCAACACATATATCCGTCAATAATCATATTGACCCGATAACAAAAAATGCTTAGTTATTTCCCACATTATTGAAAATCTCAATGTTAAAAAACTTCGTGGAACATTGTTTTGAAAAGTAAAAAGAAGCTTCTTTATACGTTATTACCTTACCATACACTCATTTCATATGAATCGTCTTTATGCTAAAATGACTGCACTATTTTTAGCAGTGGCGGCTCGTGTGTATTTCTGACTTTAATTAAATAATTACGTTTTAATGAACAGGTGCCAAGCATCTTTTAATGTTGGATAAAAATATATGTTAAATTCATTTAAATTGTAATACTAAAATAAATAAATTTGATGTTTCAATAGACAGTTGAATTGCACCATGTAGACGATTTGGATAAAGCCAGTTATCGCGTATGATTCAGACACGTCTGCATTATATAAAATACAGAGATAACACAAATTCGATTCCACCAGCGAATTCAGAAAATGGTTGCAATATAATTTAAAACGTAGGTACATAACAAAATATATAAGATTTTAAATTATCTACTAACGGTGTGATACTATACAAAGTTGTCAAACCATTTTGACGCTCAGTTAATTAAAACCCCGTAACCCCCTTAAAATATATAGGTAAATAACAGTAACATAATATAGTTTATATGCCATGTTAATCAAAATCGACTAAAATTGCGCCGTAAATTGTGCAAATATAATATGGCTCTACTTTCGATTTGAAAAAAGATGGAATTATAATTTATTCAATTTTTATCAAGCTCCCGCGACCTTCCGATTAGAAATCATTGATATAATATAAATAAAAGTAAATTGTGGTCAAATTTTCTAATACAAATTATTATATTTATTTTAAGTAAATTCGTTCAAATGGATGGCCATGGCCTTCATAGTAACCCCCTTTGATCCGTATAATGTTGTTTCATCTCAACTTATTGATATATAAAGATGGTCCATCAATTACGACATCTCCGATGGTTGTATCACGTACAGAGAATATATAGTAGTAAAATAACCAATATATCGGAAACCAGCAAGTGGCAAAATAGACATAGGCCAATCACGTAAAATATGGATGGATAATCTTTACAGTGACTTCTGGGAGTCTAAACCTGGATGGAAACAAGACAAGACATGGATTCTTATATAATACCAGACTAGGAAAGAAAATAATTTGCATCACGACTACTGTGAAATTGCATTATAATGAATAATTGATAAACTACAATAATTCAAATCCGTATGATTATTGTTTGTCTTTGAATATAGTGGCAAAAATTCATGTTGGTTTTTTAGTGCGTGGTAAATCTGCTGCAATGACCAAATAATGTGTTTAGCGAATGAATAATAATCAATCCTCGTAAAACCTCCGTTAATAATATCTCCATTATGTTGACGTCTATATACTCCACTAAGAAGCGAACATGGTACTTGACTATGTACCTATGTACTATGTGTACTATGTAGATACTTGTGATATAGAGGTATGAAAGAAATCAGTGATAGCAAGATAGTGTTATGACTTGGCTATATAGAAATACTCGTGTGATTATAATATAGTTTTGATGCGTTTTTGAACATTTTATACATAAAAAAAGCAAATAATGATAATAAAACCTTCTTAAACTTATATATGATGCCTAAATAGGCATTTTCCTTTTACCTACTGTAATATTATCAATGTCGTACGGTCTGCCGGTAACCCAAGGTATCATGACCGGAATGGAAAAAAAATATTAGCATCATAAAGAGAAGGTTAACCGTGCTAATTATTAGCATTATATGTTGTGAAGCGATTTACTTTTTCGGCGATACGTCATTTTCTCTCATAGTCAACAATAACATCTATCAAAACATTGTCTTTTTGAAGTGGTTGTATTAGATGATTTATTTGATTAAAGATTAATCAAAAGATGTGATCTCATCCGTGAGATAATTATATATTTTGGATGTTAGGTTGGGTTTCTTGCCTCGCGCGCATTGGAACAAACAATTAAAAATTTACTAAACTCATTAATAACTGCCGAGTAGTTTTGACACATATTTTAATTGTTCCGTGGAAAAGTCCTTACGCTTAATTCCACTTAATGGCATTTGACGTTGATACAAAATAATGACCCCATAATATGTATAGCTCAGTCAAATGTAATAAACACAGCGTCAAATTAACTTCTTCCTTCAATGAAATTAGGATTAATTTTAATCTTCCCTATTCTCACGTGATGGGTGTACCAAAATCTTTGATCGTAGTGTTCGTTAACTGTTTGTAAAAAATGATGATTATTGCATATTGAAATAAATCGTAATAATTTGACCAAAATGTGCAATCGAAAATTTTCATTTATTGCGAAAAGGTTACCGTATTATATTCGAAGATAATCTATATATAGCTATATTTATATATTATATTATTTTTGTGATGTTTTATTAGTGCTTCCCGGCTAAAGATTTTCTTCTGACTTAGCATTGGCGGTTCATTTGAAGACAACTACACACTTCTACCATGACATTCTATTATAATTTCAGATTCACCCATTTAGTTATTTAATACATGATTATATGTGAAAATTTTACCAAAATAAGCTTTGAATACCTAAATTCATATAATTGGATAGTAAAATTAAATTAGAACTCAATTTGTCATTTTATGATCTTACCTACATAGTGCCGCATCACAGCAGACATTTTATTATAAAATTTAGTCATAAATATCTGTGGAAAAATATTCCTTTGGTAACTTGATATAGACAGCTAAAATCAATACATTGATCATTATTTTTTTAGATGAATAATTTTGTAAAACACGTATGTAGGTTATGTAAACACAGCGACAACCTGTAAAACAGTATGCGAGCCGACATTTTGTTTCCGAGGCTGCCAATATAAGAAGAAAAATAATAAACTTGTCACCAATACAACCACACGTATTACACGTATATAACCAATCAATTCGAAAAACTGAATTATTACGGAATGTGTATAAGATTATTTCTATCTAGAGGCCAAATGAATTGAAAAGAATAGTTATTTTTCACAATGTTAATAATGATTACAAACCAATAACCTTGTGCTATTAATATTGCTATAAAGATGCGCTTAGTTTTTCGTGGCGTGATTTTATTTCTTATACATCCTTCTATTTAAAATATTTTAAGCTAGTCAAGGTAATAGATAAATAATTATTTAGTACCAAGTCGTTGCCCGTGACGGACGAATAATCCACTTATAAATTCACTCGTCTCGGGTTCGAATCCCGATTCTGAAAATCTCACACGTCGTTTATCAATATATGTTTAGTCCTAGAGTGTGAACGTAATGGGTGGATAAAGTTATTAAGTATATATTTATTGTTCAAATAACTCGTTCGGAGGTGGCAAAGATCCACATCGGTTTGAAGAGCCAATAAAAAACACATATGTGTAACTACTGTCAATAAAAACAACGTCTGATATATTTGTATGTAAGCTATAGGTACATCTAGAATGTAGTAAGTAGATAGATATAACGAGTTAATACGAAAAAACATAATTTCAACTCGGCGAAAAAACTTTGCGGTGAAAAAAGAACTTAGTCCTCGCTGCGAAAACGCGTAACGGAATAAAACGATAAATATAATTTGAAACTTAAAAGGGACGTGAGATACGATCAAAGGGAAATTGTCGGCCATTTTTCCAGGCAGGGCGGGAAAATTCGACATCAACTCGCAAACGACGTTAGAATCTATTACCGGGGCCCTGTTTGAAGGCCCTTGCGAAAAAAGCTCCGCTGCGAATTCAATCCAATTTCAAATGAATAATTCTTTTCCGAATATGAAAATTCAAACAGAATAAGGTTCATTGAAATTTCATAGCCAACATATAAAAGGGTTGTTTGAATAGTCTTGAAAGGCGTTCGTTCAATTAATTATATTTTTGAGAAAATTTGTAATATTATGAATACATCTTTTTCTTATTGAGCCTTCCAGCTGTTGCTATACTCTGCGGTCCCTATTCACTCATCGACGTTGAGAATTACTCTTGCATTTCTTTTCATCCCATCCTTCCAATACATCCGCGGCTTACTGATATGTACCAATTCTTCTTCCTGGGTTGCCATCGAGAATCATTTTTGATACCTGCATATCTAACTTACGCTGGGCTTAGCCAGTCCAATTCTGTTTTAGTTATTAAGGTGGAGAGTTTTCACACCTGATACCTACATTACAACATCAATTAACCTGATTTTAATACTCATTCTATCTCGCGTACATCCGCCAAAGAATCTTTCATTATACTATCGATTATTTCAGGCGGTTTCAGTTAGTATCCATGACTTGCTTTCATATGCGATCACGGTGTCTACGACAATTCTAAAAAGATTTGTCTATATGTATTGTCAAGTTCACTTAATATATAGCAGAATATAGAGAAAAAAAATCGCGATTAACGTAAAGTAAAATTCTCTCGATATTGTCATGTTATTCAAAATCAATATAAGTAGATAATATTTACTTTATAAACTCTTAATATCGCGGACGATCTTAACGTGGCAGATAAAAGAAGAGGTACAGAATTATATTATATTAACATCTTATAAACCTTACTAACATTGAGTTAAGAGAAAATGTTAAGCTACTTTGATCATTTATACATTTTAATGATCGTTTAAAATGGTCAATACGTATCTAAGATAATTTAAAAAAATAAAACTAAAAAACCATACATATAAACTGTTATAAAATATGTGTTCGTTGAGCACTTTCATCTTATTATTATTACAAATTATGTTATGTTTATTTATATGAATGAAATGTAGTTTAATAAGAATTCTTGAATGTAATCGTAAATTAATTTAGAGTTTTATGTATTTTTAGAAATTAATTTAAAAATTTAAAATGTTATCGACTGTAACCAGACCAAAGCTCGATTCGATATAAATAAAAAATATTTCAAGTAAACATAGTTTTATAATCCATGATAATATTTTTAATTAACAAAAAATACTTAACTATTATTTATTCAAGAATATGGTTGATAGGTACATCTGACACGCTTATATAAATGATTTTTTTCATATTTGACAAACTAAGACTAAATAATAAAAAAAAATATTTATAAATTTTCTATTAAAGGATCTTATTAAAAGGATGGTGTATTTATTAAGCAATTGACTTTGATCTTACCTATCAAGTCAATAATTTTTTTATACATAAGTAAGTACTAATTTTCGTTACAAGATGTCTTTTTTTTATAAATAAGAGTAATTTATTATTCATTCTCGTAGTAAATGGATATTGTTTTCAATTTTCACTCATTTTCAGTCAAAAATTATTCCACTTTTCTCATTAGTATTATGCAAAATGATACGACGCGGATTCCGCCATTTTATAATTAAAGGATAATTTCATTTCTGTCGCAAATATTCTCAGTCTACTTGAAAAGCGAGATAGAGAGAGACAAACGATTCATATATTCTATTTCATCTGTTATGATCAAAAGTCAACGTAATAAAATGAACGTAGTTTCACAAATGAGTTGTATAAATATTTTCCTCGGCGAGAGATTCGTAAAACAATGCCAATCTGCATTCATTTATTAAAATCCTATCTGCCATTCTACATTATGTATCAAAATAAATTAGAAATTAAAACACACTGCGAATATACATAATTTTAATTACTTAGTACTTATATTATTTCTTGTCGAGCTGAATGTCCATTGATAAGGATGCTACGTTCGTCGTTATTGGACTTATTTGTTATTTACTTCAGTGAATTCTATTTAGGTGATGAGCCAAAATTATCTAGGATAACTAGTGTCTATGAATATATGTTTGATGAACTTGTTTGCAGAGCAATTCTTAGTTGACATGATTTTGGCCGCCAAAATAATACCTTTAAAAGTTACTTCCAAACTCAAAATGTTCAACCAGTGTTTACTTTCCATAATCACATTATATAATATGCAAAATATTGACCCCCACTAAAAGAGAAAGTGTAGTTCTTGAATAATCTCTTGAACATGGCCTCTGCATCGAGCTCGAAACTTTGAAACTTTTAAGGAGAAAAAATACACGGTGGCAACCCAAAAAATTAATACAAAGGCAAACAACTATGAAAGTCTGAAATAATAATATATAACATAACTTTTTAATGAACCTAATGACGACAGATTTATTGAAATTCAAACCTAACGCCTGAAATATGCTGGACATATTATTGTGTCACATTTAGATAATCGAACACTGACATATTATTTCTCATCTATTGAATCTGAAGACACGGAATATAAAAACGTCTCTAAATTTGTGATTTGGAAAAATATTGAGTGATAAATGAAGAAGAATATAGAGGAGAATGGAATGGAATTTGCTTGAGGAAACCAATGTAAACCTCGTAAAAAATAAGAAAGTAGAAGTTCGTTGAAATTAGTTTTTTTTTCGTCCAAATAATATGCAGGTTTGCATAGCAGGTAATTGACTAATTAAGTTAGATTAATCAACCAACTAGGCCGGAATAGCTAAAATTATCCCTGCGTGTCACTTACCTGACGTCTGCTTTCAGTCATTCAATTGTCTAATAGTAAATGGATGAATTCGTAAACTAAATTATTCAAAACTATTCATGATTACGAAATTTGGATCGACGTCCTAAGCTACGATACCATGTGTTTAATTCAAACTAATTTCTGCGTTAATTTAACAGTAATTAGTACCGAAGAGCCCTTAATTCGTTTGAATGCGAGAACTAGTCGTGCTGGTTGCGGCCAGTCGAATACAGAAGCGATCGGCAGTAAACCGCACAGTCATATTATTATATTATACAATAATTATACAATAATATAAAAGTGTTTGCAAAATTATGTAAGTAAATGTGGTTTTGTTTTGAAATAGTCCTTAATCAGAAAAATGATATTTCTTTAAGTTTATTAATATTTTTAATATCTATAGGAAGACAGCGTGTGAAACATGGACCCTAAGTAAAAGAGAGATCCAGAAACTTAGAGTAGCACAACGTGGTATGGAGAGGTGCATGCTGGGCATAACACGAAAGGACAAAAAGAGGAATGAGTGGGTAAGGAAGCAGACAACGGTTTACGATGTAATAGAGTTGATTAAAAGCCTTAAATGGAGATGGACTGGATACATAGCTCGAAGAAGAGACAATCGTTGGACAAATCTAGTCATCTAGTGGTATCCAAAAAGTACAAAACGTCCACAAGGTAAACCTAGAGGCCGCTGGATCGATGAAATGATAAAGTTCTGCGGAAGTACGTGGCAACGCAATGCACAGGACCGAGAGAAGTGGAAGCAGCTTGAAGAGGCCTTCATCCAGCAGTGGATAGATTCAGGCTGATGATGATAGAAAGACAAGTAAAGATAAAACATTTTAACTGTATAGGTACCGTTACTATTTAACCTTTGGGAGGACAAAAGTACAGCATTACCCAACTCATTATCGTAGCATAGGACGACGCCGCATTTCGTGGCTTAAGAACATTCGTGATTGATACGAGTGTAGCTCCACCGAACTGTTATGGATAGCAGATGATAGGCAAATATCGCCCTGATGGTGGCCGGCTTTCAATAGGGGATGGCTTGATAAGAAGAAGAATATTAAAATAATAACACCATGTCTATGGGATACACCGACTACAGTGTTGGGAATACAATCAATCTGATGAGTGTAGTGTAGATCATGTAGTGATGAAAATTTGTTCCTAATTCATTTTATTATTATATTTCACCAGTACAGGTTTAATCACCTCAATTAGTCATCTTAATACAACCAGGTAACTTAATTTGCCATGTTTTTTTAAATATGCATGAATATGATCGCTTTATTTTATTATCTACATACTGGAATTATCATTATTATGGCTTTGAAAAGATAATTACTGACATAATGTTCACTCGCCAAATTCTGCATCTAGATCTATAGTTACCTATTGCAAATAACACGGAAATTTTGAGATATATATTATTTCAATTTCAATTTCCCAATATTTACAAAATGGAAGTTGTGTGGTTTTAGTTAGGAGATGATAAATCATATTTTAAAATTATGAAAATTATTTGTATTTTTTAGGATAGCTACGAAAAATACGAAGCAATCATTAGTTTACCGTAATTACCGTTTTCTTATAATAATAGCAATTAGTTATTGAGTTATGACAACATATTAGATTTTATAAAAAATATATTTAGTGCCTACATCGAGTAACAAATAAGTAGAATTAATTGTATGTATTTTATGAATATGCATTTCCATTTACTACCAAACCACTATACCTACATATTTTCTTTTTCATTAGTTGGGTTATTTCATATACCTACATTATATCATAAGTCAAGCATAGTAACTTTCTCACATAACATTATTTACACATAAATTTAAAAATGTATCATCAAACAAATAAAAAAACTATCTAATAATGGTAAATTATTTAATTAAAATAGTTGACATTCCATAAAATCGATTGACTTACGAACAACCTGCCATAGAACTCAAATATGACAGACAGATTATTATAATTATGTATATTTGTCTGTCCAATTAAATTCAATTGACAATATTGTTAGCAAACATTGTCTTGATATTAAATTAGAGTGAATAATATTCTTGTGATAAAGGAAACCTCAACCTTTTTCAACCACAATTATATTCAAAAAAATTAAATATATTAATGATCATTTTCCTATTTTCTCTCCATATTAAAATACAACTAGATATACCGGTTATAACATTATAGTATGAAAACGAATTTCGAGTGCGATTTTTTAAAAAAATATTTGTATGTAATAATATAATATTCATATTATATTAATGAATTTAACACACATATTATATATTATCATACGTATAATGATCTCATATTTTTTATAACTGAAAAATGTAGACATAGAGTGAAGTCACTCAGTCGATTTTCCGGGATTGGAAAATAATGGGATACGATAAATTTTCACAAAATATTTTTTTTTATGGTTGAGTTATATTATTTTAATTACATATTTGTTGTATACCTAATAATATATTGTTGGCAAAAATATAAATTTGAATCACATATTTTTTTAATGAACACAATTTTAATTCTTATCGTCATCCATTATTGAGCCAAGCCGTTATATAGGTAATATAAATAATCATTTGGAAGATCAGATAAAATATGATCACTTGAGACTCTGACGAATAAGATACGAGGGTGGGTCAATAATTCCTTAGAAAAAAGCATTAAAACAGTTTTTATTTTTGTATTTTTTTTTTATTTCTCAACATAATCTCCTTGGAGCTCAATACACTTGGTTAGACGTTTCTCATTTTTTTTTAAACCGTCAGAAAAATAAGTTTTCGGAAGGTCCTCAAAATAAGCATTTGTCCGATCGATGACTTCTTCATTTGAAAAAAAACGTTGTCCACTTAGCCATTTTTTTAAGTTTGGGAAAAGGAAAAAGTCACTGGGGGCTAAATCTGGCGAATACGGTGGGTGGTCGACCAATTCGAACTTCAATTCTTCAATTTTAGCCATTGATCGTAAACATGTGTGAACACGGGCATTGTCCTGATGAAAGAGGATTTTTTTCGTGTTTAAATGAGGCCGTTTTTCTTCAATTTTGTTTTTTAGCTGTTCCAATAAAGATGCATAATAATCCCCTGTTATTGTTTTTCCTTTTTCCAAATAGTCAACGAAAATAATTTCACGTGCATCCCAAAATACAGTAGCCATAACCTTACCAGCTGATTTTACGGTTTTCGCCTTCTTTGGACATGGTTTGCCTTCGCAATCCACTGCTTTGACTGTTCTTTCATCTCGGGAGTATAGTGGTGTATCCATGTTTCATCTACAGTCACAAAGCGACGAAAAAATTCATCCGGATTGCGTTGCATGAGCGACAACAGGGCTTTAGAGGCCACCACCCTATTGCGTTTATTGTCGACTGTGAGCAAACGCGGCACCCATCTTGCAGAAATATTTTTCATGCCCAATTTGTCATGTAAAATAGAAATGACGCTACCTTTTGAGATCCCTGTAACCTCAATTATCTCACTCAACTTTAATCTTCGGTCACTTAACACCATATCGTGGATTTTATTGATCATTTCTGGTGTAGTCACCTCTACAGGACGTCCTGAGCGTGGTTCATCCTTTGTTGATGTACGGCCACGTTTAAATTCATTTAACCAGTTATAAATAGTTGCAAGTGAAGGAGCAGATATGCCGTGAACTAAATCCAACTCATTTTTTATTTCCTTTGCTGTTAACCCTTTTATATTAAAATGTTTAATAACAGCTCTAAACTCAATTTTCTCCATTTTCCATTTTTCCATTTTCCACAAGCAATTTTTTTTTTAAATGTACGAGAAACACACAACAACCCGACCAATCTGATTGAAACTTCGCAGCATACTGAATCGGTAGTGCCGCTGCATGAAAACAAACCGCTTACAGTACTAGTCGCGCCACCTGTCGGCTTTTCTAAGGACTTATTGACCCACCCTCGTATAATCACCATCTTAGAGCGAAGCCACACGGGCGCTGCGTACGCGCTGCGTCGCGAGACCGCTGTATTCCGGCTACGAGCGAAAGTGAGAACGCACCGCTGTTGCGTACTCACTCCCACTCGCAGTCGGAATACAGCGGTCTTGCGACACAGCGCGCACGCAGAGCCCGTGTGGTTTCGCTCTTAGATCAACACACCGTTGGAATAAATCGTCTTCAAGCTGATTCAATTATTATCTGGTATATGCATTGCATTAACACGTATTTTCGCAGAACACAACTATCTCTTTGATTCAGCTGTCACAATGTTTACCTTTTGTAATATTTATGGGACTTTGGTATTACTGAATATTACACCTTGTAGCATAGAGGTAATGCATGGACGGGGCGTAAACCCAGGAGATGCAGGGTTCGATTCCCTGCCGCTTTGTCTAGTTAATGAGATACTTTCCTCACCATTTATATTTTAGATTTATATAACAATTATATTCTGCGAACGTTTGAGCCTAATATCGTCAATGCCTTGAGGGCGCGTAGACTCAGATAGGCCAGTCACATTGTTAAATGTGATAAATCTAGCTAGACTTTCAATAGGGACGCACAAAGGCGATGACCGAACGTGCGACTGATTGGTGAGAGAGAGAGAATTCAGTATAGAGATCCGTGAATGACGGTTGTGCAGCCAGCCATGGACCTGAATGATCTGTGGTGCCAGATTAACTAACTAATTAATAAATAAAAAATATATGTAATCAATTGATCCGACTTCTGTAAAACAATATTCCGTTAAAAATTCGTAAAAAAAATGTAACTATTTTAGCGCAATAACACATTAAAAGAATTTTTGCTAAAATAATATACAAAAAAAAATCTAGGTTCTCAATATATTTTTCTGTGGGTATGTACACGAATTCAGAATGAGTAAAAATAATAGGCAGGTAGTGTGTACGATACAATTAGTTTATTTAATGTAATCAAATCAAAATGTTTTGGCTCACGTACCGTAGGTTAGCAATAAATGCAGTAAACGCAAAAGAGGAGAGAATTTCATCTCTCGCTCCAACCCGACGAATTCTGATATCATTATTTGACTAACGTGTTACTAACACGATTCATAAACAATTCTCGCCTCAAATTTAACGTTGCTGATGTCATATTTATAGCACGCCATACCGCATATTCTATATAATATTCACAATAATTAGTAATTCCAAGTAGTGGAACTATATATTAGCTTTAATTTCTCTACAACTTTCATAGACAATATCTTTGACAATACTGTTGATTTAACATATTTATATTTTTAAACTTATCATATTATTAATAATGTATTAGGTATAACACTAGTCCAGGTGTCATTTATTAATTAGGTTAGGTATGTTTAATTATAAAGACAGTAGTAATGTTAAGAACACTCGTCCAGCAAGCTAAAGATATCAGCTGCTCGAATCCAATTTGGTTTTAAATTTCTTCTAGGATTTTTCTGACAAAACAGAACAGTGACAAAACAGAAGATGACAAAACACAACATGACGAAACAGAACATGACCAAACAGAACAGTGACAAAACAGAACAACGATAAATAAAACTATGACCTTTCAGGAAAAATATAAATTTAATATTGAAATTGTCCTATCTCTATTATATTGATAGATTTTTAATAGCACAGATTTTCAATACGCCATAATAAATCAAATTATATGCCTAAATTCTGCATTCCTAATCGCTAGAAAGCCAGGTAAGCTTAGAATATATCATCTTAATCAATATAATATGTTCAAAATGATCGGGTCACTAGGTACAACGAAATAATGACCTAACCTAACCTTACCTAACTTAATATTAGAGTATTTCTAATTCTGTAAGGGTATGAATGCAATTTTGAAGGGTTATTTTGAGTGCTTTTAAGTTATTATGTAAGGGAAATCATACCTTTTTAGAATAAGAAATATTCAAATATTATGTTTGAACGTAGCTTACTCAAAAATAACTAAAATGGACTTGGTCCACTATGCTTGTGAAACACTCATATAAGTCTCTGAGGCTCTTCGAAATTATGTATTTTTATTAAATAATAAAATAAAAGGTTATATTGATTACCTATCTACGTGTTTACCTTATCAACAAATAAACGTTTGTCAAAAATTTCTTCATTGATTAAAGATGCATTGTGTGGCTTACGTCAAAATGTTCTCTTCAAAAATTTTATACTTATGTAAAATATAGTGCCATGTACGAGCACGTGTCTTGATAACATCGAACTAATAAAAATGTTAAAATTATCGTTTTTGTGCATCTTTTTATTCGATGTAAAACCGTGGAGTCTGACATAGGCAATGCTCAATTAAATTGAAGAATTTTTATATGTGAGGTATATTATACTAATGCCTTCTTTTTTATAAACTGGAATGATAAAGCTACAAAATTCAATGTATGTGGATTTCAAAAACAAAATAATTAAATTTATCCTACACGATGTGACTAAAATCTTTAATCAAAAATGTTTGTACTTAATATGATTTGGAGCAAACCCCTCCAGAGAGAAAAGAAGAGCATACGGGGATAAGAAATAAGGGAGTAAAACGACTTGATTCTTTATAATATAACTGCTGTAGTAGATAACTAGTATAGCTGATATAGTAAATAATCTTATATTATGCAAAATGCATTCTAACGTACTTTTATTATATTCAATTATGATTAGATTGTGATAAGAGCAGAGTTTTTTTTTTCTAAAATTTCTCCTGATTGCCCTAGTTCGGTTTTATAGCAAGTCGCAAGTTACACGAGATGTGTACTGATGAGAGTTATTAAATTACTCCAGGATGCTTAACGGTTAACTCTTCTCGGAATCGTAATCTAGGCGAGTCTTAATTGCATACAATTGTCATTAATGCCAGACGATTCGGTTGGACTTAATATTTCAAATTAAATAAAAACGCTACGCAACGATATAACATTCCATAAGGTGAAACTGAACACAACTGCGACTATTTTAGGCAGCGAGATTTTAATTAACAAATTAAGAGGACATTGCGACACAATATAGGTTTATTAATACTTAACACTTCATAGTAACGTATTTGCTATTGTCTTTGCCAAATTTACTTTAGTATTTCGGTGCCTACTTACTTGAAGTAAGAAACACAGAAAGTACTCCACAATACCTAGTGTAGAGAAAAAATAGAATGTCGAATTTACGTTAAATCGAAGTAACGTCAAAATGCAATACATACATTATAAAAAATATAATAATCGTTCCGCTTTCTGAATTTTAAAATTTCGTCCGGTGAGTGATAATTATAAAAAAAATATTTTAATTGACATACAATGGTGAAAGTATGATAATTACACGATAAAAAGAACTTTTTATATACAACGTTTTTAAATTTCCTGTTGAATTATTATGCTCAATATGCTCAAACTTGTACTGATATGAAGAAAATAAAAAACAAACAAACAAAAATATAGAATACCTTGACATTTCATTTTGATTTCCATAGTAACGCACGTATATATTAATAATTTAGTTGCTACGACCACCCTCTCAGCAACCAATAATAGTCTTTTACTTTTTACGGATTTTCTGAAATTACTTTCCATACAGAACAGAATTAGCTGAAAATTAATTCAATTCTGCTTAAATATGGCTAAAAATATTGAAATAATGCATTGGCATCGTGTTCTGATAATATATTCTAAAATTTTTAAATGTCTAGCTAGTCGGGAAGTCAGTTAAAAATCGATTGCAAGATTTGTATTGGACAAACAACCATCGGACAAACAAGAATATGAGCTAATAAAAACGTTGTAATAAATGCGATAAATGGTGGATAAAGTATACGTACTCACATTATCGTGTTCTTTTTCTTTTGTTATTGTTGTTCCTATTGGCAATAAAAATCGACATGGCGTCTGCTTATATTTTACATGTCAATGTGAAAATAATAATACTAAGAATATAAAATACAGCTGATATTTCGTGTTTACGTATATTATCGTTATTCAAAAATAATTTTCTTTATCGGAAACAAACAGAAGACAATACAAACTTCTGATTTAAAATGGCCAAATTTTCAGGTTATCCGTCAAGTCCATATTTTGTTTTCCCTATTTGACAAAATTCATAATCTGTTTCTTTCTTATATAAACCTTTGACGATCTTGCCTGCGATCTATTTAAGGCTAACCCTTTCTAGGCTTTACAATATATATTTATCTACAGTGTTGTATTCGCTCTGACGTTAGGCCCGATATTATTAATATTGTTTTGAATGGATAAGTTTATATTATACCCATGCAGGAATACCTAAATCAAAAATCAATTCGTTTAAATGAATTAATAAAAATTAATGTATTTATGGTAATCATTTATGGTTTTCCATGAAGGAGATACAAAGGCTACAACATCAGAAAACACACAAAATCTTTAAGATACGTATTTTTCACAATTTGTAAAAATAAATGATTTTAAAAATCCCTATAAACTTAACTAACATTATATTTTTAGCTTCCACTGGCTATTTATCGTAGGTACAGGCAACATTTTTTCAAGCGGGGTTCCACCAAATATATTATCAGCGACGTACCTAAAACCATACGGCAGTACCTACCATATGCTCTTATAATTATAATATGAATCTAGTGATTGTAAATCAAAAATTTCCCACTGCAGTCAGCAGGACGCTGAAGTATTTCGCGACAAAAGATGGGACATGCAATCTAACATGTCAATAGAGGGGGATGAAATAAACAATAAATTATGATCGGGTCACGTGCGGCAAGTCACTCGCCACGTGTCACGTGGTACGGCACATGCGCACCGTAAACGCCTTTAATTCCATTGTTCCACTTATTCATTCGCAAAAGCCGGCATTTATTATGTCGTGCACTTTCTCTCGATCGCAGAAAGAACAAAGTCAGTGTTTGTAGTAAATAAAATAAAAACAGTGTGAAGGAGGTACTCATTCCATTTAATTTAATCATAATCATGGTCGGCTTTATCTGCTTCAAAGTGACATTGTCAACTGGTACAGAATGTACAATACATAGTATGTATACTAACAAATTTTAAAAGGCAAAATTATTTATTGATGATAAATGGATCAATAATTCAATAAAATTCTATGAAATACTCTGTTCAAAAATAAATCTCCATAGAAAATATTATTATAATCATTATTTATTTAGGTACTTAAGTACCATAAAGCGAATATTAATATTTCAATGATGGATAGTTGTGTAGTTATGAGAAATTCAGTAAATCATGATAAACTAGTAGGTTATTGTTTATTAATATGAACAATAATTTATAGATTATTTTAGTTAAATTCAGAGTTCAGAGTTTAATTTGGTATCGATGTAATTTGATCTAATTTTAAAGTATCGTGACTGTAATCGACTTTAAATAAAATTAATAGTCTGGACCGCTTCGTCTGACACAATTTTAAGTTTAATCAAGATATCCTGAGCTAGTTTCTCCGATCTCTTTGCCAAAAAATAGCAACCCTCGCCGTAAGATTTTGGAAATTCTGACATTAATATTATTATACATACTTGCGTTGTGGTAATTTACTGAATTAAAAACACAGGATATAGACAATATAATAATTGTTTTGTAAAAGTTTTGCGATGTCTTAGTATTCTTATTCACTATTTCTTATCATCAGCACAATAGACGTCTGGGTTGCATTTGTTAAGGTATATCACCCATTATTTCAAGCCTTCTTTCTTATAAGTAGTATATTTTTCTTATCAACCTAAACGTCTGAGAATATTATACTTAACATTAATAAAGTTTGTTTTATAATCAAACTAGCTTTTCAAATCAGTATCAACTAGGGAATCCAATCACGAGCCAAAATTTTGGTCCCGGGATTGGCATTTTTTCCATAGTTAATATAATTTTTTTATATATACAAATAACATTGATAAAATCGGTCAAAAATAAATCTAGTATAATTTATACTATTTAAGATGTATTGTTAAATATTATGTACGTTCAATCTTGGAAATACATAGGTTTAAAAGAGTAAATAATATTGTAATATAAAAAATAATGTGAATGTAAAACAGTTTTATTTATTTATGAAAAGATAACAAATAAAATACAATTTCAATTAAAATAAAAAATTACTTATTGTGTTGAAAAAAAATTAAGATTTAAGTTATTAAAACATTATTCTGAATAATATGGCCGAAGTAATCTCCAGAATAGCATTTTCTGGTAGTGTGCAATGGTTTACTTTCTATAAAAAGAAGACAGCTTAGATGTAAATGAAACGTTTAACTAAATGTTTCTTGATTTATTTATTCTATTTCTCAAATTCATTTGACGGATGTTACCTGCATCGTACATATTATCTGGAATTTTTAATGTGTGTTAAACTATTTACAAATCGTTATTACTGTGTTAAAAGTGCGAAGCATTGTTCTTTTCAATCTTTCTCATTTTTATTAATTTATGTGAAAAGATAAAATGAATTGGCAACTTACACATGGGTAATAAATCAAACTTCATTCAAACTCAGTTTATTTCTAATGTAGTTATTTGTTATTAAAAGTATATTTTCTGTTATATTTTCGTTTTTATTTTATTTACACAGACTATTAACAAGTTATTGTCCATACCATAATATATTATATTATTATATATTACATTCTAATAAACCCAGATTAAATATAAATAAATGTTTATTTGAAATTGATTCCGCCGTTCCATAACGAGGTTTTACAAAAGTTTAAATTCCTGAAAATTGAAAAATATTATACCTATCAAATGAATGGAATAAAATTATTCAATTGATAAATGAAATATATTCGTTCAAATAATGTAGGTACCTACTTGGGAAAATGATTGTCAATAAAAAATTAGGAAGTTATTCATGCAAGGATTTACTTAATTGATTTATCAAAATTATAATACTGCACAATAAGTCTTTAATAGATATAATCAAATATAATGTATTAAATATCATAAACCCTTTATCGCCCGCATAAACATTGTTAACCCTTATACTGAGCAAAATGAAATATAGACAACAATAAATCTATCATATTGTAATGTATTAAAGTAATAAAAATATTTAATTTTCAGCTATTTTTTTTTAAAGAGTCCGGACATAATCTTGAAAGAAAAACTCTTAATTGTAATATTATTTATTAGATCTCGACATTCATATTTTGAACCACAAAATTGAATTCATTATAGTACTTGTATTAAATCTCCCAATGGGGTTTGGGTCGAAATCCCGAAGGCCGAAATCCCGAATGCTGAAATCCCGAATGCCGAAATCCCGAACGCTGAAATCCCGAATGGCCGAAATCCCGAAGGCCTAAATCCCGAAAAATAAAAAAATACAAACAGTAATAATTCTCAACAATTACCAACTCGAAAGCAAAAAATACTACTTTTTATAAAAGAAAATGCAATAAAAAAAAAAAATATATATATATATATATATTTTGACAATTATTAATATCTTAGTTTCTGCTTTTTCACAAAAAATGGTTTTTTGTCTCTCCTGTAAAATTTGCGCAATTCAAAATAAGTATTATGATTGCGCAAATTTGTACAGGAGAGACAAAAACACATTTTTCTAAAAAGAGTGGTTTTTTGTCTCTCTCTTAAAATTTGCGCAATTCAAGATAAGTGTTAAGATTGGGCAATTATTACTGTTTGTATTTTTTTTATTTTTCGGGATTTCGTCCGGCACCCCACCCAATGATATTTGTTACAGTAAAATTTATATATTTGAAATTGCTCTACTGAAAAGTTGCTGTTATTGATTTGCATTCTTAGTATGTAGAGTGATAGAAATATTATTTATTACTATTCTGAAATTACTGTAGAGCAACAAATATTTTGCATGTATTTTTTTAATATTCATCACAGAATTTATTTTAAATATTTGGAAATATTTTGAATTATACAAATGTTTATATAAGTACATAATAGTATTACAATTAAATTACATTATTTGGACTGTGTGTCACACGTATTCTATGATCCGGTTATAAGCATAAATTAAAAATGTTAATTTTTTGCAATAAATAATTATCCCTTTTTTAAAAACTTATCGGCCGTAAATGAATCCATAAATCACCCCGACTATTTACTTAGTTTTACGAAGGCTTTAAATTAAATACTGCATAATACGCATTTTTTAAATCTTGGTTCCCCCAGTGAAATGGTTGTACTTCAAAAATCATTCAGCATAATAATTTCGAAAACTCAATTTACTACGATCAATTTAACCCTTTCAATAGACGCCACACGACAAAAAAAATGCATAAAAATTCCCATGCTTTTTTTAGTTGTACCAATTGAGCGAGCACAACACTCCAACCCTTTAACTGTCACAATTATTTGATTGGTTTTATTCAAGTTTTATTGGTTATTAATTGGCTTATTGGAATCTCTCTCGTATTATGCAGGTGTATCGAATTTCTCCGATTGATTTACAGCATTTTTACGACGTAGTGGTTATCTTAACCCTTTCGCTTGGACAGTTCATTTCATTTGCGAGATATAATATTAACGGCGACACTAAGATAATGATCGTAAATCATTTGATTACACTTTCAACTTTTACAGTCACGCCATGAGTCTAGAATTTATCCAACCATATTGGCTAAATCTGCCCATAAATAACAGGCCACGTCATTTTATTCGAATAATATTTAATAATACATTTTTATTTACAGTAAAGTACAAGCTTTTGTATACAAAGCTTAAGAGCGTACTTCAGTGAAACGGCAAAGAATTTTCAACAGTAGATTAGAGATTAGATGGTAGAGAGAAATTTCTCACTAGTCGCCAATTGGAGACCGACAGCGTGGTGTCGATTTGTTTTGTCATGGCGTCGGATGAAAATATTCTTAAATCGTGTAAAGATGACTAAAAAACTTTACGTATGTACTTAAAAAATAAAACATCTCAATGAATATACTGTTATTATTAGTAATATAACAATAAACATGACATTAAATGGACGAATGTTGGATTTTTATGACAAATTATATTTCGTTCGGCACGCGTCATTTGCACAATCAGCGCATCGCCTAGCCACGATCTTTTAGACCATGCCTGAACTGAAGTATAGCCTTAAAAACTAACACAAATATACTACCCACTGAAATAATGACATGGTTATCAAGAGGAACGCGGCAACCCTGATGTGTTCACGCTTCCTACAAAAACTATAGAACATATCCTTACCCAAATATTTTGCATGTCTCTTATCGGTGCTATTTTCACATGGTAATTAATAATTGATCACATAAATAACGTACTAAGCTTAATGAGCGCCCTCGTCCAAATATAATTATGTCCTTACAGATTATATAATTGTAATTTTTTGTGGGGTTCACTGAATAGGTCCGGGGGAAAGACAGTACAAATTTATCGATATTTAAATATTATATTAAACTAGGTATGCGTTTTCCAGAGATTTCAAAACTTTTAATGAGATTAAGCCACTGAACAATAAAACGCTTCTCAAAAACAATATTTCCAGGGCTATAGCCATCCATGCCACATAATGTGTATATACTGGCCATACGATATGGTAACAAAAAGGTTAAATGCCAATACATACTTCATGGGAGCTTTGGAATATTTTGCAATGTTTTTTTAATCGCACATTTTTTTCAAATTTCGCAGTTTGCGTTTTTTCTTATGAAGGGTTTGTTCTTGCACTTAATTACTGTATAAAATTTATGAATTCGATTAGTTTAATTACGATAGTATATTATATTCTTCGTTAATTTTTAATATTCGCATATAAAAAATATCATCAACTACTTTAAAAACTAAGGAATTAGATACATTGACTTCACTCAATGACGTAATGTATTTCCTATAGCTGCAGCTCCATCTTGTTTCCCGTCAAACGTGTGCCGGATGTTAGTAGCGCCACGTGCGCTGGGCGTACTGAACTAACATATTATTTTGCCGCCTCTTAGCTTAGTACCACATGCTTTGTTTTGAATATTTTATTTGGAACATGAATAATATGGTAAAACTTTTCCTTGGCTGAAAATCACGACCACTCAATGTACAATACTGCTAAATGAATTTGGAGAAAAAATAATGATATGAAATTTAAATTCATAATCAATTAATCATAAGTCATAAATTATTAAAACAATAATAAAAATTAAGATTTTACGGCACCTTAAATGGGCTCTGAATGGGATGTCGAATGTCAACTGATAATATATTGAAAGCAGTATGCTTTGTTATCACCTGAAGAAAACACCAATTAAACCATACGAATTTATCATTATTACCTTGCATCAGAGCATTGAATAGAGATTTCCATGAATTATTAAAATTTTCGTATATGCTGCGGCGCCTCCAGTACTTAATCACTGCGCCCCATTGCGCCCGTGCCCATACTTGTAAAACCTCTGCTTTACGATTTGATATGTTTTATAATTACTACATAGGTATCGAAACATCTTCGCATCATAGCGGAACAATGCATAGTCAATTTTTCAATTAAGTAACACTTAGCATTCCCATCTGCCAACATAATACATCGTAGTCATTGTTTAATTCGCAAAAATGAATTGTGTCACTCGAAATTAATGCGACATCAATGAGAAAGTATACATGGGTGAGTGATGACTCCATGATATGCATTTTTACATAATCGAGTCAACATATTTTGTAATAATAAAAGTTACGAAAAAAATTTAATACTGATTTTTTAAGTATTCAAAAATATATTTGCTGCGTAAAGCCTCAATTACATTGAGCTTCTTTACGAGCTGTTTATTGGCGAATTTAAAAGCGGGCGATTCAGCTACTGCGATTTGATGATTACACACAAAACTTTCCATTCGCTGAGAAGCCACAAGCCAGCGACTATTTTGACAGAACTTAGTTCGTTTTTTTACCGGGAGGTTGGTACTGCGCTCTACTGCGCAGACGCAGTAGGCCCACACGCCGGCGTGTAGCGTGTAAAGTTGACCGGCTTTCAACTTTTCTCGGTAGAGTGTTTACAGCCTGCTTATTAGCTTATTCGATGATTACACTGGGCGACTTTACAGGCAGATTGTAAATTCGCCAATAAACAGCTCGTAAAGAAGCTCAATGTAATTGAGGCTTAAGATAAAACTTACTAAACTAAATTTTAATGATTATAAACATTATCATAAAATAATATGTGATATTATGATGTTGGATACTATTTTATAAGGCTTGTCTACCATTTTTTACTTTTTAATGTTTTTAGATACCCATAAATTGATTCATAATTAAAACACTTAAACATGTAAATTAAGTATCAATAAATTGTAGCAAACTGTAAAATTGGTATTTTCCCGCTAGATACGTCTAGTAGGTAGGTATCTAGGAGTGCCTAACTCTGTACCTGAGAGCTATATGAAGACAACATAAATATTAGCTACCTACCTATATTATATATTTAGTTGGGATTGGTGCATTAAAAAGAATTTGTACGGCGTATACTTTTAAAAATTCAGGCTATAAGTAGGTAGTCTATAGTATGTCCAAAAATAATAGCTGCATTCTAGATGACTCCGGAACAACTTTAATTGATTCAATTAATACCAATGAAACTATGCGCAATGCAATTTACATGCACCTACATTGTAAGAACAAGTAATATTGTAATTTAACGCAAATTTTCCACGAACCAATAAACGAGCATTAACTAAACCAGTGCTTCCCAACCGTTTCCAAGTCAGGACACATTTCAATTAAAATAATTGTAAAATATTCGCGACACAATGAAGAATACGAACTTAACTTTTTTCAAACTCTTATTTTTACATGTGCATAATATGTATCAGAGTAAATGATTATTTTTTTACTAAAGGTTTATTTATATCATCATAATATGGTAATTTATATAAAAAAAACATTTAAAATGTTTTTATACAAATTTATGTTTCTAAAAAGTTTTAACACAACTTTTTCCAGCTTAAATAATACAATTTTATTTATTTACGTATATATATTATGTTACCTTGGTCTGCAGTAGGCATCAAATAAGACTACAAAAGACAGGACTGTAAGGTTGAGATTTTATGTGAACAACAAAATCTGGTGGCAAAGTCTAACCATGCTATGGACATAACTATGTGTCAATTCAATATTACATGTTGTTTATACTTTAAAACAAGCCACCATAGCGACCATCCACCAATGCATCCGAACATACGAGTATTATTCCTATTGTAATTTCTTTAAATGAAACGAACCACGCGATGTTCAGACGTTACTGCAGAAATACCCAGATGCTTACCGGTTGGGAAGCTGTCTACTAGAGTACCTACTAGACAACTATAAACATCGAGTAGTAAAAATGTTAATAAAACTCAACCCTTGGATGATGGCCGTTAAATGTTTGAATTTATTTATTATTAAGTAGGTACATTAAATAAACATTACAAATGATATTAAGTGTCCCTGTGTTTTTATGAACTCAATTTAAAATGGATCCCATTCATCAATATTTTTATACAATTTATTTTTGACAGGCCAATGCAAACTTTAATGTGACACGATTTGATAGCTTCCTTAACTCATTAAATCACGATAGTTTTGTATCAATTTATTCGATAACCAGTAAGTATATTATTATAGTGATACATTCTACAAGACATTGTCACAGGTTTAACTAAAAATTGTCTGTGATTGATGCATTCTTCATTGCGCATGTTGTTGACAAAATACGTCACCAAATATAATAGATTATACCACGACATTTTATAAATATTATATAAATTCCTACATCATCATCATCATCAGCCGGGGTCAATCCACTGCTGGATGAAGGCCTCCCCAAGCTTTCTCCAACTCTCTCGGTCCTGTGTCGTTCGCTGCCACGTATTTCCGCCGAACTTTACCAGTTCGTCAATCCAGCGGCTTTTAGGGCGACCCTGTGGCCGTTTCGTACCCCTTGGGTACCGGTATTGACGGCATTTGTCCAGCGGCCGTCCTTTCGGCGAGCAATGTGTCCCGCCCATCTCCATTTCAGCTGTTTGGCAACGTCTATTACATCGCGTACTCTTGTCTGCTTCCTAACCCATTCGTTCCTTTTACGGTCCTTTCGCGTGATGCCCAACATGCACCTCTCCATGCCTCGCTGTGTGACTCTTAGCCTTTGGACATCTCTCGTGTTGAGGGTCCACGTCTCGCAGCCATACGTGAGCACGGGTAGCACACATTGGTTGAAAACCTTACGCTTAAGACATAATGGTAGGTCACTCTTGAAGATAATATTCAGACGTCCGAAAGCACTCCATCCCAGCTTTGTTCTTCGAGCAATTTCATCGTGCATGCTTCCGTCTATGGACACCTGCTGTCCGAGATATACGTAGCTGCTGACTTGCTTGAGTTGGGTGCCAGAAATACAGATAATCGCAGGGTCCGAAAAACAGTTCCTCATCACTTTTGTCTTTGAGACATTTATCTTTAGACCGACCGTTTGACTGACATCCGCGAGTTCTTGCATTCTACCTTGGAGGTCTTTCGGGTCTTGTTCCTACATATTATGTTTAAAATAGGTGAATATATAATTATTAGTGTCCTCGTGCGACCATGGCCACAGTCTTTGCGGCCACCGATGTTTGTTATTTAATAATATTATGTAACCGTACTATTCAATGCGCATTTGGAATTTTCGGCCAGCCGTGTTTCAAGTGCGCGATGAGCGCGACTTCATAATATTAAATTATGAATATCGGTGGCCCCAACGACTTGGTCGTGGCCGCATCAGCACACGCGTGGTGTAGCCGTTTTTATGAGTATACCTACTATTTAGAGCAGGGGTAGTCAACCTGGGCCCTACCGCCCACTAGAAGGCGTTCCAGTTTTCATGGTGGGCGGTAGGGGTTTTAAAAAGATTTTCATTATGATTATTTTCTTTATAAATCACCATCACTGTGGAACCAGTGGGCGGTTAGAAAATTTTACTACTAACAGATATACAAAAGTGGGCGGTAGGTATAAAAAGGTTGACTATCCTTGAATTAGAGCATGGCCCCCACATTCCGAAGCCGGACCCCAGGCTAGGAACTTTGGCGGGCCCCCTACGTTTCGCTAAGGTTACAGGCAGTGTGACCATCTACTGTTGCATATTCCAAATGGTGTTCGAATTAAAGTTAAGGGTATTTTTAGCGATTATTTTGTATTTTAAATACACCCACTTTTGTGTTGTTATGCACAATTATGGACATTTCGAATATCGACAATAATCAAAAATTGTATCGCACAAGCACATATTATTAAATATTAGTGAGCTTGAAGTTAAACAGCGCCGCACGCGACATTTTTTTACTATTAGTGCAATTTTGTGATGTGTGTTTATCTCACTTGGCTGGTCGATCTGCCACGCATAAGTCCGGCTACCAGGCTAGAGCCCTGGCAGCCCCCCCCCCTTGTCGAAAAAATAAAGTGATTTAAGCGCTAAATTGAATTCATTAAGTTGAATCAAAATTATAAATATTGCAATCTAATGCTTTTAGTATGATACGGAACTAATGTTCTGGCTCTGAGCTAGATACAATACGGCTGACGCATATTGCGTAGCAAAACGCACATGAAGTATATTTTTCATGTTAATAATCCTAGGAAATCACATTATAAACTAATATAAATATACCACACATGAAGAGCAATAATTTTGACATAAAAGAATACATAGTCGGAGAGGTACCGAGCGAGAGATAGCAATGTAATAGATTTCATGAAAGTGTAGTTAGGAACAGCGACTGTAACATAACCACAATTCCTGCGCACTAGAAGAAATTACACATGCTTAATAATATGTTAAACGTTAAATTGACCCACCACAATTAATTTTGTAGCAGCGTTATGGTTTATTAGCACAACAAAAACGAAATATGTACTTATTTAAATAGTTGGTAGCATAAAATGTGATTACCTACCGTTTTTATTTATTCGTTATTTCAAATTAAACGTTTATTATTTCGTTTTAAATGGGTTTTACAATGAACACTTGATAACCAAACAAAAACTACTATTCATGGAAACGTGTGTACCTGTATCTTTCAAAATTATCGTATTATGTTGATTCCATTTTATTGTATGTGTAGTAAAGGAAATTTCTTGAAACTTTTCAATATTTTGCTTTTCAATTAACCTTACTTTTTAGTTGAATGTAATGGATGATTGTTTATTATTTTTCAATATAACATTTTATTGGCATAGGTGCGGGATTCGACATGATAAAATCGAAAAACGACCATGCATTTAATTGCGCAACTGGCGTTATTATTAACTCAATCATTCGCAGCGTCATCTCATCAATAAAATTGTTTTATTCAATATTATTAATATCAATTACGATTATATTGTTTTGACCCGTCCGCCATTGGCCGTGACGTCACTGCGAATTCAAACCTCTAGATTGACTGGAAAAAAACAAATCAGGTTAATTCGATCAGTGGCAGAGTCAATCGCCAATAATTCCAATGTTGGATCGGCAAAAGCGCATTGGCAATTGTTTTGAATTGACCTTACGACCTCTTGAATACCGACATGGAGTCCGGCGTTCATGCACCATCTCCAACTATGTAATTTCTCTCCGGTAGTACCCCTACTTAAAACCAAAGTATAGGTAAGCCTTAATGTATGATAATAATAATGAATATAAATACATCAACCATTATACATTCTTCTTCTAATACTATATTATAGATTTATGATTTTCATGTGACAATATATCGTCTATCAATATTTTCGTCTAATAATGAATACCTAAATGTTTCTAATTATTCGATAAATGTATTATGTAATCATCAATCAAAAATTAAAATTAATGTACTTAATTATATTATTCTATCGTGTTTTTTTTTCAGAGCTCGAAATGGTCGGAGCGCACTGGAGCACAGCTCCGGTTCACGGATTCCCCGAGATTATTGCAAAAATTAATTTGACCACAAAACACTTATTTTATGAAATATAAGTACAATTAAATGAATATGTTAATATTTTCGTAAAATTATCAAGCGTTCCGGTTCGTAAGATTTTCAATTTCGCGCGCTGGTTTTTTTAAATATTTTTTTATGATAAATCTTGTCCCTTCGCCGACTGGGGAGTCTAACATGTATAATAAAGGTTGACTTTACCTATACGCATTATTGACTACCTAGTTGTAAGTATTTATATTAGCAGAGCTACTTACTCAATACCTACTATCATCTAACTTCTTCTACATATTAATCGGAACATGGCACTCACCCAGAAAGATTATAGAAACAATTTAATAATAAACAAGTACCGATGTTTCACAGCTTTATTGAAATATTAGTTTAATATATTAAAGATAAGGGATTCGACTCACCTATCAGCAAATCCGGAGAACATGTGAGCTGGGAAAGGAGGCAGTGAAGGCCGGGGAGGCAAAGGCATCGATCCTGGTGACGGAGGACGACTTCCACTTCCTAAAGTCCTGTAATCACAGAGAATCATATCTATTCAACATGTTATGATAATATTATACATTATAATATTATGTATACAGAAGAGGTACAATTAATCCTGGCACTCGTATGTTTTCGTAATCACACGAATTTTCTAGGCAATTCTCAGCATCATCGGCATGATCGGCGTGTGAAAGAATGTTTGAAAAGTTTAAGAAAATTAATTTACGTGTTTTTTCATACTACGTACCTATACCCACCGGATCCGAATATTACCAATATCTCATAATATATTTCCGACAACACCCGAATGCCCTAACCAAGGGTAGCTCTTGTAACAACGTAGCAGTGGCGAATACTCCATACTAGGCGATTATTTGAAGCCTACCTTCTTAAGAAAAATATTTTTTAATTGCATATTGACTTATTTATATAATCACTTGATTATATATTCTATAAAATACTTTATTTTGCCAACGAGAGATGCCGTATGTGTAGGAATGTATTACACAGATAATTACAAAACAATCTGCAAAGGTTTAAAAAAAATATACCACAGCGTGCCATCTATCTTGACGTAAATAAAGGTTGGATTATGTTTCAAATAATTCTCATTTTTTTTCATATGGACTTAACGTCACGTAGCCCCGCCCAGTCTATCGAATTGTATGAACTAAGGTAAGCTCAGATCGCAGAGCCTAAAACTAAATTATTAATAATTAGATAATTTTAAAAAAAAATCTATGGTTTTTAATCGAATATTAATAAATAATATAGACTGTTTTTAAAAATAAAAAGAACTTTTATCTAATGATTTTTGATGTGTATAAATATTTTGAAAAAATACATAGTTTAAACTGATCGCTTAATTATTTTATGTCGTCAGTGAGTTTTTGAAGTTTCATTAAATTAGTGTGTCGTTGTCATTAGTGTGTACCTATTCATTAGTAGTAATATCATATTATCTTCTTATTTCTCGTAAGTATACCTGACAAGTGTGTTCTTTTTATCAGATCTCCACAGCCTACCTCTTTCCAAAAGTTACCCTTCGCCACTGACACGTAGTAACTTGTGGTAACAATCCAACATATTTTAAAATAACAATTATATCTACTTCCGTCGTATCGTTGCACAAAAATATACAAGTACACTATAGGAAATATCGACATTAAATAGAATCTCACGACAAAGATTTAAAATATAAGTACCTATTTGATATCTGATCTAGGTAGGTACATTATTATTTATGTAGGTAAATTATAAATCTTACTATTGTGATATGTTTATTAGGTAGTTAATGCAATCTGCTATTTTTAATTAAAAATACCTTGATACTGGCGAGGGAGTATCTCCATGTTCACTTCCTTGTGCTGACAATGTTTGAGTTTGAGGGCCTGCGGTCCCAGGCCGGCCTTGCGGACTCGGCGGTCCGCGGCCCGTGCTCTCACTACCCCCACGCTCTTCCCTGTCCTCCTGCATATCCTGGTCATCGTCAATCGCTGATACTTCTGGAGAAGAGGTTAACCTACCGTCTTCTGTCTGCAAGTGAAAATAATATTAGATATACTGCCAGAACTAATATTTTTTTATGCATGCTTCATATTGAAATATACCTACATAGAACTTTTCCAATTTGATAATTTTCTTTGAAAGAAAGAGCTTATTTAAATAGTCTTCCTAAAACCTACAAGTTGATCGAATATAACATAAATATAATATAATGTCTAATATTTTTTTTATTATAGGTAAGTACCTACGTATTTTAAAATATATCACAAATAAAAACAAAAACAGTGAAAACATTAATTTCCTGTAATATCATAAAAGTCAGATCTTGACGAGTTTTAATTTTAATTGAAATAAAATGAATTTTATTTTTAATTGACAAAATTTTAATATCTATTCGATATGAATTGGTTTAGAAAGTAAGTTTTCGCATTTAGGAGCCTTCACTTTGTATAATAATAGTATACAAAGTGAATACTATGCTATGGTATCCGCTTATGGGATGATACAAATTACAAACCGTAAAACGCCATAGTACCACATTGAAAATATTAGAAATGCATTGGAATGGTGTTGGACATTATAATCATACGTCATACATACATACATAATCATAAATTATAGTTTATTATATTTTATTTTACTAATTTGATGAAATATGAGTAGGTACCTACATACTACCAAATTAATTATTTTAAACACGAACCTCGTAAGTATTTCTAAATCATAAAGCTTTTCTCGCGAACTACCTACACTACCAACCTATATTGAATTTACTTATTTTAATCAAATACAATTTATGTACTCGTGTGCCAATTAAGATAATAATTACATAATCATAATATTTTACTTTATCCTCTTTAATGTCGTCTCTTTTCCCCATAACGTCGTGGCCATCTCTTTTTCTCTGCTCCTCTTTTAGTCTTTCCGCCTTTCTCCATTTTGCTCGTCTGTTTTGAAACCATACCTGTAAAAATCAAACAAACAAAAATACTTACCTATTGAAATCAATAAATTCTTGATAACGTTATTGTCTTTTTTAATATTATTCATGTATTCCTAGACATTTTACATTTTAAGCTAATTTGTTTTGACTAAATAAAATGTTATTGAAAAAGCTTTTTAAATTATGTAATTCTAATATTTTGTATGAACCTCGACTTTTGAACAGAGTGTAGGAATGTCACTCAGTTATGAGTTGAGTAATACATTAGTGGTGTAGTGCTAAAAAAATATTGCCAGGTCGCTGGTAATTAAAGTCCTAATCACTCCATACCCAAATCCAAAAGCACATTCTTCAATACATGTATATCAACGGTTTGGTACCGACATTTTCAATTTTCACCGCTTTCAGTATATAATGCAATAAATTTTCATTCAGAAATTGGACTGACTAATCACTTCTCTCGCATATTTATGCTCAATTTATTCATAATGGATATACCTATTTATGTTCTTGGTTATGTTAAAAATGACAACAACATAATATTCTACAAGTATATTATACATGTGATTTCAAATGATTGTAACATAATATTATAATTGATGAGAACTGATGAAAAGAAGTGACGATGCGCATTTTGGGCTGGGAAAAAAACCTGGCGCGCTTCTGCCCCACTACATCGCTTGAATACATATTGTATATAATTGGTAACGTTAAATATTAAAAAAAAATATTATTAAAATGTTTTTTAATTGCATTCAGTCAGTATGTATATAAATTTAATGTACTTATGTAGTTTCTATAAGTGAAATTTATTCATACGCTGTTTCAGCCCTGTATTTTTGAAATTCAACATTCTTAACTATAATAACCCCAATTATAAATGCATAATATTTTAAGACTTCTTTTGTAAAACGTGTTAAAGTGGAAATTTTTGCGAGCTCTCTACTTTTCGGCAGTAGGTACTTACAACGTTTTAATGAACTTACATTTTTAGAAATTGCCGTAAAGGCAACAGGCTGTAGCTACCTTTCTTTAAATTAATTACGTTTATAAGATTGGTATAAAAAATATTGCACTTAAAAAATACTATGGCACATAACATCTAATGACGTGGTTATAAAAGATAGAATTTAGTCAAAATTTACATTTACAAGTGTTTCAATCAATCAATTGGCAACTAATAATATGCAAAAGAAATAAAATATATATGACTCCGCTTCAATTCTTCCTTCATATTGACCGTTCACAAGAAAGTTCAAAAATTATCACGATTTTCTTTTACTACCTACCGGAAAATATGATATAGGTACAAATGGATACTTTTTAGTGTTTTTCAAAGAATGAATGCATTTACCGAAGTAACCCATTTCACCAAAATAAAAAAGGGCTTTGTTATTGATTCATTTCAAAAAATAACAACAAACAACGTAAATGAGCGTTAATGAACTTAATTTCGATATTTTTTTTATTATTCGTTGAAATGTAGATTTTCCATTGTTTGAACATCGTTTTTTGCGCTCTAAATTATGAATTTTTATGGGAATCCATAACATATAAGAATACTAATAGTGCGTTCAAAAACAATCAATGCGCTGCAAATCTTAAATGGAGGATTGTTTGACGTAGTACAGGACCGACGGAAATGAAATGACGATGATAGGATATAGTAATCAACTAAGTACCTACCTTGATTATTGTATTAATTTTTAATTTCATGTTTTTTCTTCATGGAAAAACGATCAGGATATTAAAATACATAACTCGGTTGATAACTAATTAATGATTGCAAGAAAAAATCGGTCATGTGAGTATAATATAAATTGTGAAAATAATACTTTCAAATTAAAATAAAAATGACTAACAAAATTATGGTTTCATATCTCTTTCAATGTCTACCTAAATTGTATTTAACCCCATGCTTTGTTATTCCGTTACTAGTTTCCAATTTTAAGGGGGGACATGCTCGTCGAAGGTCAAAATTGAGTTTTTATTGTATATTCAAACCATGATCCTGGACACTCCTTAAACGTTGTAGATGATCTATTTAAATACTTTTGAAGCCTTATTATCCTTTATAGTTATTTTAAACATTTGATGACTGCATGAAGTATTTTTGTTACATAAAATAGTATTCTTTTAAACCTCTCGCTCTAATGTTTTAGAATATAGTCATATTTCGGTACATAACTGTGCAGTGGTGTTAAGATTTTTTACATTTATTAATTTTTAAACGCATTTATAAAACCATTAGCATAATTTATTACGAGATAATTTTTGTAAAATATTCACGATAAAAAATTATATTGATAATCTCTGTGATCCCAAATTTGACAAGAATTAGGCATTTTATTATTCAAAAAATCGGCAAGATTAACACATTTCAAGATGATTCTAAAGATATTTATTATAAGCTATGTCTTTGACCATTCAAGTGTGATAAACATCTTATGAATAATGATTGCTTTATAATAATTATTGACCTAAGAATAAGGTAGTGTTTTTTTGAAATACGCCATTTCTTTTGTCATTCCCCAGTGGTTAAGCTACAACATACGGCCGTAGCCATAAATTGACAAACTATAATTGAAGTAAAGAGTAAAATGATATTGACGCGCGTGTTTGAACATGTACCGTTTAAAAAAAAATAAAAAAAAATTCGGTTAGGTACATGTTCAAACACGCGCGTTAACATAATTTTACTCCCTACTTTAATTATAGTTTGTCATTTTATGGCTACGGCCGTATGTTGTAGCTTAACTACTAGGGAATGACAAAAGAAATGGCGTATTTCAAAAAAACACTACCTTATTCTTAGGTCAATAATTATTATAAAGCAATCAATATTCATAAGATTTTTATCACACTTGAATGGTCAAAGACATAGCTTATAATAAATATCTTTAGAATCATCTTCAAATGTGTTAATCTTGCCGATTTTTTGAATAATAAAATGCCTAATTCTTGTCAAATTTGGGATCACAGAGATTATCAAAATAATTTTTTATCGTGAATATTTTACAAAAATTATCTCGTAATAAATTATACTAATGGTTTTATAAATGCGTTTAAAAATTAATAAATGTTAAAAATCTTAACACCACTGCACAGTTCTGTACCGAAATATGACTATATTCTAAAACATTAGAGCGAGAGGTTTAAAAGAATACTATTTTATGTAACAAAAATACTTCATGCAGTCATTAAATGTTTAAAATAACTATAGAGGATAATAAGGCTTCAAAATTATATAAATAGATTATCCACAACGTTTAAGGAGTGTCCAGGATCATGGTTTGAAAATACAATAAAAACTCAATTTTGACCTTCGACGAGCATGTCCCCCCTTAACTACTATATTACGAGTTGAACTATTCTACATACAAATATATGTTGTCAATTTTACGTTAATAATGATTTACTGATCGATCATTAGTTTTCATAAAATATACTTATATATCGTTTATTTTATTTTTTTAAATAAAGCATGGTATTATTATAAAACGGCTACAAGAACTAAAACACTCACGCTTAACAATCATTATGAGCAGATTGTGTTTACTGAATAAAAAAAAATCAAACCGCCCTTATAAACTCGTAGTTCGCGATATGTTCATTGTTGTAAACCTCTCCCCTATTTAAACGCTCGCGAGGTCCGATCTAAGAGGACAAAAAACTAAATCGCAAAGTGTCTAACAAACACAACACACCCTCTCGTGCCCAAGTGGTTGGTTTCGATTGTAACACTGTAACTATTATAGCTTAATTGTTCGGCAGGTTTGAGTTTGCGTTTATTATGGGGAAATTGTTTTGAATAAAGGGACTGTTTTTTTTATTAAATATTTTACATACTCGTACCTTGAATTCTTAATGTAAACTAAATCCATATTTTTGTTATACACAACTTTTTTGAATACATACTGCGTGATATCTTAATTATTATATTTTTTTAATTGTAATTGAAAATTAGGTAGTATGGAGCGAAAATTGATAGCCTCGGACAATCATATAAAATATTACTATTACTACGTCCATAGACGTAATTATGCTTATTCACAAAGTAAATGTTATATTAACTTATTTTTACAATAAATATTTAATAGCCATTCGTCCAATTCATTGGGTTATTGCAACGGATCAAACATACGTTGATAAAACAATAAGCGATTTCTTTCTAACCATCTACCCACATTTGATCACTTATGTATCACAAATATTTTAATTATAGCATTTTCTCTCTATTATCTGTTCACTTTATGTCGACACAAAGCCCAATTATGTTGCAAAAAATAAATATGCTCGATTAAGACCGAGTGTGGTACGGGGCAGATTAGTTTCGTTGGTATAGTTTTCCGTTATTTACTTTATGGTTGCTGCATTATTCATACATGGATAAATCGAAAAATCTACTCGTGTAACTCGTTAAATTGACTATAAACTCGAATAATGGAATGCCAGAAGTATGAAGCAAAAAAAGAATGAAATTGGAAAGTTCTTTAACAGAATAGGAGTGAGGATATGATCGGCGGATCTCCTTCTAGAAGAGAAGAGGCGATATGACAGCAAGTCGCAGTCAAAGCCTCGGTAAAATCACAAAAAAAAATGTTATTTGTGGTGAAAAAAAATGGTTAATCCACAATGATTTGTAATGGAATTTTAATACTTATTTTTTTAAATGTCATGTGCTTGCTGTAAATAAAATACAATTTTAGGCGGCTATGATATATAAAGTAAGTTGCAGGTTCCAGGAGTAGGTAAAAAATTAAAATTAATTATAATTTTGTCAAAATCAATTACATAATAATTTGTTAGATATACAAAATATGGAAAAATTCAAATTATCAATATTGTGCATGTTAGTTATTTATATCTAACATTACCTACATACAATTATTATAACACTTATAACATATAAATAAAATAAAATAAAATACTATGGTATGTTTGCGAACTGCGATTTAAAACTAGTGCTTGTAAAATTATTCGGTAATAAGTAAGGGTAGATGAAGGTTTATAAGTGAAGGGATGTTAATTATTCATACGCATTCAAATACAAGGGTTGTCGGTGATTATAAAATGGATCCTTGCAGTTATGTTATGGAAGGTCATTGAAATTTAAGTAAATAAGTTGATTCACACTCATTAATAATTTAGTAAATATAGTGACAAAAAGCTATTACTTTGTGCAGTGCTTATTTGGTAATGTTGGTTTATAATAATTAAGGCTATACCTCAGTTGAGGCAAAAGATCGTGGCTAGGCGATGTGCGGATTGCGGGTCGCGGGTGCAAATGACGCATACTGAACGAAATGTAATTTGTCACATACATCCAACATGCGTCCATGTAATGTTCTGTTTATTGTTCTATTAGTAACAATAATAATATATTCATTGACATGTTTTCTTTTTAAAGTAAATGGGTAACGTTTTTAGTCATCTTTACACGATTTAAGAATTAATTCCCCCATCGCCATCACGAAACAAATTGATGTATTGACACATCGACGTTCGCTTCAGACTGCCAGCGAGTCCAAAATTTCATCGCGCCTATAGTTGAAAATTATTTGCCGTTTCACTGAAGTATCGCCTTAAATAACTTTTTACTCAATTAAATTCGAATAAAACGTGAAAGAAAATGAATTATATATTATATCCTTCGTACATATAAATATATTACATTTGGTTTTTGATTCCATGTTCTGGCTCATATTTTATAAAACAAGTCGAAAAAAAAATGCCTAATGGTATACCAAAGCCTTAAAAAATATCCGATGCCAATGGGATATCATTTAATTCTACTCTATTCTCGCCAGTATCCCAAATGTACCTCTACGTAACTAGAAGCGGCAGGTTCGAATCCGCGGGGAGCACGTCAATTTTTAACCCCATATCCCCGGGCTAATGGCGGTTTAACGAGGCACCCTCCCCGCGCAGCCTCTGTCCCCACAGGTCCCTATCCCAACCCTACCCAATCCACCCCTATGATTTTTCAACACACTATACTGTGCGTGCAAAAAACTAGAATGCGTCAAAAATACTCTCCAGCGATATCATCAGTGTCACGGCGTAGCAATATTGTCAGCTCCTGGTTTTCTTCGTTCAAATAAAAATCAATTCCATTCGTATTAATTATAACCCTATCCAAAGTGACCGCCTACCAATACGGTACTCATCGGTCTATCTTGCGATTTTTACCTGCCTTTTCTGCACTCTATCGAATTGTCCGACATTACCCAATGCCGATTCATTACCGTCCATACAGTGCACATACTCTATCCAACGCAGTCATTCTTCGTAGGCACATATCGTAGAGCAGACCATTGTCTATTCACGTCCAAATGTTGGTCTCTCTGATCGACCCAAAACTATGCTGAAAATTTGTTATTTCCAAAATTTTTAAAACGTGTTAATGTCATGTTTACGAGGCGGCGTAAATGAACAAATACTTCATCATAATTATTATCTTGTAAAAAGTTCTTATGTTCAGCAAATAAATACTTAAAATATCTAAATTGACCAAAATATCATTTATTCGATGAAATGATTTATATTGGAAATTTCATATGGAATTGTACAATCTCGTCGATTCGCTATTTGATACCTGTATATACAATTGCACATGCAGATCGTGTTTCTTCAGATAAAACATTAAGTATATAACTTGTAAAACATTGCATCCCCTTTTGGAGAAAAGGTTTACATGCCATACCTTTCGATCTGTAGCAGTAGCAAATACGTACAGGTGAATTAGATAATAATTATTACCTACGTATGTGCTCCTAATGTAGTATTGAAATGTATTGTATTAGAGTTAGGTAGATGGATATTTCTTTTATTTAGTTTTTACATGTATTAAAAATATCTCCATTTACTTTAAAAAATATTTTATTATATTACGTACTATAAAAATAGCGCCATCTATGAGTAATTTGTATATTTTTTTTTTAATTCGCTCACGACTAGAAAGTTAAATGTTAAAAATGACCAGTGATTGCAATCTTGAAAAAAGAAATATTTAATGCAATAATTATTTCTCTTCGAATTACCATCATAATAATATATTCTATGTCCATATTTTCTTGGTCACTCTGCACTCAACAAAACAAAGAAGAGCATGCTACAATGAAAAATATTATAGGGTACATAAAAATATTAGCAACGATACCAGACGTCCATGAATTTTTGATGGAAGGAAATGGGGGTCGGGGGTATTTTCTTCCTCTAATGTAAATTCCTTAATGTGTATTCTCTTTTGTAGCTTATAATACGATTATAGAACGGATCGATCCAATATAATATGTTGTATATGGACTTAGATGTAGTAAGAATATCCATATTTTTTGAAAAATATTTTATTGATTTGAAAAAATATATGTTTATATTTTACCAAACCGTGTTCATTAAAAATATGATAATAACATCTACTTTTATAATGAGGTGTAAAACGTTTTTTATTAGAGAAAAAATAGTAAATTCTCTTTGAATATTTTATATACGAGTCTAAAAATAAATATTTTTTTGTGTAAGTAAAAAAAATAGCGCGAATATGTTATTACAACATATCCATAAGTTAACTATGCAGTTAAAGCTTAGCAACATAGTAAAAACTCCTCAATTAAGACTAATATTTCTATGAACATAACTAGAGTCGTACTTGTAGATTTAAACATTTCTTTACAATACAAAATCTGACATAATTCAATGATATAATAAATTACCGTGCGTTACTATAATATTATACCTACTGTATATATTTCATAAGGCATTGTCCAACAAGCAGTGTTCGGTACTATAGATAAGATTTCATTAAATACAATATGTAGACTATATTATTATTCTACTATTGGATGACGTTAGTTTTAAGCAGTTAAGTATTCTTCACTATATTCTGAAATATTGATCCACTAGATGCAATAAGTAAAATAAAATTCTCTTTATATTCCATGCTGATAATCTGATGCCTATGGATTATGCAAAAAATATCAAAAAGCCAACCATTTTTCCATTACCTCTCCATTACATATGCACACATCTTTTAGATGTAGGTACGTTAACTAATATATTTGAAATTCCATTTGTCATACCAAGAGCATCTGACAAACACTAAATTCATAAAAGGGATCTATGGGTAATTATTACGAATAATAATTTCAAGATAAATATATACAATACCTATTTTTAATACAATCTTCTTATTCATCTATTCATGAGAGGCTATTATTTATGTGACCCACCTGACGATTCTAGGCCGATGGGGTGGAAAATTGAACTTGATAGGTAATCGTAAATCTAAACCACAATGCAACCCCCACGCAGATGCCAAAATCTTAAGAAGGGTAGTTTTTCAATGGCTTATGAAATAAATAAAGGGGAATTTAATTCATTATATTATAATATAGTTACTTGCTGCATATATTTCAAAATCTTGGCTCCTGATTTATGAATAAAATTATTGAGCTATATCCGGTATCTATCCAACAATTATTTCAATATATTATACAATCTACTGATTTAAAAATCCATTAAAGTACTTACCTGGGATTTTTAAATTAATTTCTTAAACTGTATATTCGTGGTAAAATCTGAAAGTAATTAATTAAATAATACAATTTTTACATCCATTTTCATTTTTTTTAATTCACCGAGACGGTTTTATAGGTTAGTATATTATTGAAAAATATTCTAATCGTCGGTCGTCACCAGTTCGGTTATTTTAAAAAAGAAGTTAATTAGGTACCATTTTCTATACTAACATACTGTATTATGTGGAATAGGTGTCAACCTAGATCAAACACATATTGAAAACCAAGAAACACTTTATCATCAATTAGGCGTGCGTGTAAAAAAATACAAATAAGTAATATTTTTTCTATGAAATTTCTTTTAATAGGTATTCAACATTTTCTACAGTAAGTAATTTCATTGATAACAACGATAGGTCATTTTATTTAAAAATCATTCCATACTTACAAGTAAAGATTAATGCCGGTACAAAGCTAATTCGACAAAACAGTATAAAATGCAATTATTGTTTTTATAGAACTGCGATATAATTATAATAATTATTTTGCTACTTCTCACAGATTATTTTAGTTTGATTTTATTTTTTGGACAACTGTCATCCGGCCCATTAGCTCAGTTGGTTAGAGCGTCGTGCTAATAACGCGAAGGTCGCGGGTTCGATCCCCTCATGGGCCATTTTTTTTTAGTTTTACTAAATAAAACCTTTATTGGAAATCGAATAAAAAGTCTTCACTTTGAAAGGCAAACATTTATAGGGATGTTTAATTGTCAAAATAAAAACATATTTTTTTATGTGACATTCAGAATGGTGGCACACTCATTCCAAAGAATGGCATCTCATGTGAAGAGTCACCTCTAACAAAGCACGGCTTTAGCAACACAAAGGGAAATGCAATTAACAAACGATATCAGTCATGTAAAGTGCAAGGAGGCCTCTTGTAAACTACCTCGTACATACAAACTCGACGCTACTGCAACTCATCAACTTTATCTACCTATGAAATTTACCTTACATTTACAAGGTTCATTTAATGCAATGATGTAAACATAGTAATTGCTAGAAGATAAGATGATTCACGATAGTGATGCGGCATGCTTGTCGCTTTCAACTTAAGGTTATGTCAGTGTATCAAACACATGATAGAATAATATCGTATGGTTACAAAATAAAATTAAGTTTTTCCAAAAGGTCCGAAAATACCTTTACTAGAAAATAAATATTCTGCATCAAGATATTATCACTATAAATTTATCATGGCCTACTTCAGACGTGGGCAAATGCGGGTGCGGCTCCCAATATTTCTTCATAAAAATATTGGTATTTTCTTTCCCCATTATTTTGTGTTTTCTTTCTCATTTTTTATTTTCTTATATATGTATTTTTATACTTTATATAGGTAGCAATTAAGATTTATGTAGAATTGTAATTAAATTTGTGTATTTAATACTACGTGAGAACGTCACTATGGCGTGGCTTTACATATATATATGAAAATCCATAATGTGGCTCTCGTTGACCTCATGTATGCCCACGTATGTACTTATATTATTTGAATAAAAAGCCTTCGTTGGCTTTTGTTACTGCTGGCAAAATGTGCTATACATAAACTCGTTGGTGTTAAGTTAGTAGAAAACATAATTTTATTTCGCAAACTGAAAAGTAATCAATTACGACCATCTTGTAAACGGCATTAGATAATATCTCTCCATCTATGTCAGTAAAAAAGTTACGCGTGATCACGAAATTGAAAAACTTTAACGTCATAAAAATATAAGAAATTCCCTGAAAGCATGTTACACCACACATTTATGTAACATTAGGAACTCTAATCTCTTCGCTTCAACTTGTTACTAGAAGCTCTCTCTCTCCCATAAACCATTAACTTCTTACCAAACTTTCTTAGCTGTAAACGAATTTGATACATCATAACTCTGTCACGTGTTTGCACAGAGGAAAAATAAACAACGTTATCTTGTAAATGGCAGAAAAATATCACCATACCATTGATTATAATAATACATACCATTATAGTTAATAATTATCTGTGTCTTTAAAATGTGGGTACATATTTTATATAATTTTTATACCTGCGCTGTGATACTTTGAATTATGATACATTAAAGTGAATAGCAGAAAACTTCATTTGAGTGCTAGGTAATTGGTAATAGGTACTACATTTACGGTAGGGTTCGACCAAACACTTTTATTTTCATACAAATTTATACATTCGGCAATTCCCATTTAATAATAATTATACTTTATAGAATTGATTTTGACTTATTGAAAGGGGCTCGAGATTACAAGACGTATTTTCAAGTCTGAGGAAGTTACAATTTGAAAAATGCTTGTTCATGCTAGTAAGGGCAAAAGATAACTTACTTCCGTTACGATCAGGTATAAAAATTTGAAGGCTCTGTTGCCGCCGGAATCCAGCGCATCTTGCTAAAAAGGCGCCAATTTCAAGCAAAACTCAAAGTGACTCTGTTTGCGTTGCAGATGTATTTTCGCAATGGTAATACTACATAGAATTATAATATTTAATTAAAAAATATATACTGCTTCAGTCAATCATACATATAAGATACGGGAGATAAATGGCAAAATATGTCCAGAATGAAAATACATTCAGAACAACAATGAATAATAAGTTAAAATGTAAACTGTGCTGGATTGGCCACGTTTAAAGAATACAGGCGGAGCTAATATCGAGGTGAGTTATATACACATCCCCGTTAAAATGCGACTGAGTTAGTAAAGATTTGTATAGGTTAAACTATGTCATATGAGACTTAAAGGAGCTCGCTCAAAATGAAATGTACGCACCCATGTAGGTAACCATGACCGGCCACGGGTTATATAACTAATACAAGTGATGAATGAATTAATGGTACTAGTACATTAATATAACGATAGCCAACTTTCATTTAAAATCCGACGTATAAAGAAGAATAATCAATAAACATTATATATTTTTTACACAATTGTATTAAATTTTCTAATATTTTACTTGTACTATATACCTATAGTAAAGATGAATATATCTCTTGATAGAAACAGTATTGAGAAGAAACGTTCAATAGATTAATTATGTCGCGAGATTCGTTCTTTAATTTCTCAAACACATGGAAAAAATCCAAGCAACTTAGAGAGGATTAGGAGGATCACTCATGTCGCCGAAGGAAGGAAGTCGGGAGAGCGTGCGGTTTCCAGATAAATAAACATCATTAAGAAAGTGACTGAATTAACAATGAAGGAAATAGGTTGTTGGCTAATCCTGAAACTTCAATAACCAATATCTTCAGCTATAGCGCAATAATATGAAGAGAGTAAATTAACACAATATGTATGTGAATGAAAAAATGAATTGTGTACCTGTTGTATTATATGTGTGTATTATAGGTGTGTATAATAAACGTATGTGAATCGGGATAATAACATTTCTATCAGTTTGATTATTTATATTTAATAATAATAGGAGTAAAGATACATTAACAGAGTGGAAAAATAATCTATTTTCCCGTCGATCGCCATGTTCGTCTAATACATTAAAATGTTTAGCAAACTTTTCTCGGATTTTCCCGTCACATATTACGTTAGCGAGGAACGCCGAGCGATTATGTGGGTGGAAAATACACACACACACCTCCGCTATATATTGACATATGTTTACTCACTCCCGAATTTCTTTGCAGGGTCGTGTCAATAATCAAACACCTACATAATTTTATCAGTCTAAAAATGTTTTTAGTTTCATGCAAAGTGTTACAATAATACTTTCATAGTATTGCTTGCTCTATGATGGCATCTGGTAAGAAGTATATGTTGTGTTTCCAATGTATTTTTAATCTAAAGCAATGACTCAACAGTTTGAATGACAACCATTTGTTGTAAAATAGTATACTAATAGAACTTTTACTCTGTGGATCCCTAAATGGTGGAGGGAACGAGTTCGAGCGAAAATGCGGTACCCAAGAAATTCACCCAAAATCCAAATGTGGCTTTTTACTTTATCGGATCGTGATGGGGTGTCTTTAGCCAACGACTGTCACTAAAGTTTGCGTACTTTTAAGATTTTTTTTATCTGTCCGATATTCTGAAACAAAGCCAGATCCAGCAGAATCTTTATGACAACAACCGTTCATTTCACGATTTCAGTTGAAGATAATCGATTGTCCGCACGCTGTAGCGAATGTTTCCTCAATAGTCTCGATGAGTGGGTATGCCTACAGAGTATAGCCCGTCCAAAACCAGTCTCGAATGCCGAATATGAAAAGCCTTCAATAGACTGAGTACCAAGGTAGAGTACACCTAAGAAATTATGCATAAATATCGGTTATCAAGGCGCATGTGTGGTTAAATGCAAAGCATGGACCACCTATTCTCATGAATTTCCTGTCAACTAAAATGAAAGACCCTATACGATGAAGAAAAAGCTTTGTTGAATTCTGGAGCAACAACATGTAGCCGTTGAAAACCCGATACGGTGAAAAAGACTTCTTTCCACATATATATATATATATATGTGTATATCTCTTAAAAATACATTTGTCAAAATATTATTATGATTTTAGTAACTTAATTATTTTAATAGTAACAATTTTTAATTCAATAACGTCTTTTACTAAATCATAATGGCATAATTTTATATTTATACCGACTAACAGGTATAATAATATTCCATAACTAATAATGGGTACTTAAACGTATGGAACCTGAACACCTACAATGCGATACACAGATTTTGATGTGAGTGCTTTTGCGGGAGGCTTCACTTATAAAACCGAACAACTTTCGCAGCAAAAGCTTGCGGGAGCTTATTTTGGTAATAATGCAATCTCAAATAGGTATGCCCGAAATTTAAAACGTAAACTTCGTTGTGAAAATGTGAAATTACTTTCATACCGCCTAATGAGGACGTAAAAGTTAACCATTTTATATAATATGTAAATAAATACTGTAGGTATCTCAATTTCAGAAGTATATGTTATGGAATGTCTTTTGTAAGAATATAAAATATTGTATTTAATTGAGTTGTGTCATTGTATGCTTCGAGACATGAATCCTGATAGCCGGACCAGGACACAAATTAAGAGTGGTACAGTAAGCAAAGGAACGAACAATGGAATAAATTTGGATGAATAAAAATGGATATCAAAGCATTAGAAGACCTGCTACCAGATGGGAGCACACGTCAGAAGTGAAAGGTACAGGACTAGAAAAAATTTAGATAAATGAAATAGGCTTATGTCAAACGGTGGACGTCTACAGGCTGTAGAAGAAGAGTTTAATTGTATTTTTGAATATGATATATGATAATTTGTCACAGCTAACGGTTTTAAATTAGTTTGTAAATTTAATTCAATAGTATGATTGACTGCCATCGATGGATTCAAATCAAACACATTTTAGATTCATTGCCCGCATTAGTCATTATATTTTTTGATTATTGAAGATAAATTCAATGATGTCATTTGATTGAGCACGTCATAGATGAAACGTTAATTTTATTTAACAATTGAATGTAATTTTGAATCATATCTGAACTGAAACAGTCAATAAAAAAGTTAGGTGTACAACTCTGAGTACCTATAATATTATATAATTAATACATACATAATAATATATAAAATGTATTGATTTATTTGATGCTATAAATTGACATTAGCTGCCGAAAAAAACACACTAAATAGGTGGACGAATCAGATATCTATCTCCAGGAAGTTTAGGCCCATGTTATATTTTCTAAGATATTTTTCAAAAATTGAGTTATCTTTACTGCAGGCTTAGGTGGGATGGTAATTATAATAATTATCTAGCGAATATTATTATAGCAATGCGGTGTGTGTCTAAGAATTAATATTCGCACGTTGCAATTATTAAAATGGGCGAGCTACAAAATTGATTGTTTTTTTAATTGGAGGTAAGCCATAGTGATCAATGATCATCAATATCACCAAACATTACATTGAATAAATAATGTAGTATTGTGACTATAAAATTGGTCAATAGTCAATAGTTTGTATAAAATAACACCAAAGTTTATATATAACGAAAACTCCTCGATATTAAAAACGTCTCTTGCAGCAAATTAAAATTATATCCATATTTCGCTGTACCTACCACATATTACTTAAGTACATTTACATTACTCATTTGTATAAAATACATAGGTAGGTATATCAAATTATTGATGCATTTTTTAATTAAAACATGTTGCAATATTTGAGTTAGCCCATGAAAAAAAAGGCAAATCAATTCCGTATTCTATGTATCATACATAATTCTAAACACCTCAGATTACTAGATTTTTTTAATACGACGCCCGTCGGGACTTGAAACTGTAACCACTGGATTCGCGTCAATGTGCTTTACCAATTAAACTACGGGAACCCTATATAATTGCGATGAAATTAACTAGTAGGTTGTACATAAAACTTTTATAAAATTACGTTATGATTGGCCATCGGTTTTTGTATTTTAAATCAAGGTATCAATTAAGTGCCCTAATTACAAACTAATGTTTCATTCTCAAATCTTGTAAATTATTTGTTGAATAAAGAAAATGCCTATTTTATTAAATTATTAGCAAATAGAAGTACATTATGACTAAAATTTGGAATGATCCGGGTGTCGGTTAGTAATTGATACCTTTATTTAAAACATACACGACTTCAGAGTGACAACACAATATATTATAGCCTAGAATGCTTACAGTTTTAGATGTAGTAGGCGTAAAAAAACTAATCATGATGGATAAAAAATATTGATGAAATGCGAAAATTAGTTTGAATGAAAGACTTCGTAGAGGACATTCTATAGAGACGGACCGTAAGATTAATATATAATATGGATCTGAAGCTGAAAGGGTCACTGAAGCTAATAATTAAATTACCTACTGTAAATGATTTCGTATTGTAGATTCATTTGGAAGAAAAATTACAGTTTATACACTGTAGTGTGTTTTCCAGGAGCGTATTAAGTTTAAAACACCTTATATTAGTGTTAAAAGAATTTTAACAAACGGATATTTTGAACATTTAAATTATACAACATATTAAATGTATTTATTATCTTATGAAAATATAATCAATGCCAATATTATCAATATGTTTTAAAACCAAGATAATACGACTTTACAATTATTGTAAAATAAAATTATGATATTATAAAATGTTACAACATAAAACACTAATCTCTTTAAAAAAGGCCAAATTCGAGCATTCAATTTTCTTAATCCATAGATATCACCTGTCAAAGTCAATAGTTATTTTTCTTTTTACCGGCAGGGATACCAACTGCCAACTGCCAATCAAAATGGCCAACATGTAATTCGATCAAACGCCGCACGTTGCGTTGGGAGCGCTGTCAAAAAATAAAATGCTATAAATTCGATGTGGCTTATTGCATTTGCGTTTAGAATCAATTTCATTGTGCTTTTCAGATCAGAAGCGGAAAGTGGCGGGAACAGGAAAAAATCACATAATCTACCAATTTTTAAAATACACTTATCTGTTCGTCTGTCTGAATGATAATAATTGATTTAAAACATTAACGTTTGTTTCTTACAACATTAGTTTTAAATTGTGATTATGAAAATATTATTAAATGTTATACCTATATAATATTAGCTAATAACGTAACGCAGTAGTGTTCAAACGTTTACCTTTCGCGCTCTTGCTCTTCTTAGCTAAGGGTAGGTGCTTTAAAAAGAAATTTAGATATATCATGATAGTTTATAACTTTCAAATTAGTGCAATAATCTTAATTATTCTTTGCCACCGCCATAGTTATTATTTTTTTCTTTTTCATATTAATACTTATTTCATAGTAGTCAATTCGAAAACATGTATTTATAATATTTATTATTATAAGTTTAACCCACATTTATCCACACTCGAGAGTTATACCTTCTTACAGCTTCATCCAAAAGGTAACCGACATCTCTTATTTTTGTGCTTCCTATTTATATCACTAAAGACTAAAAGCTAAAGCGGGTTTCACAATATGCATGTTGCTTTCCTACAATAAGTGTTCCAAATGATTTCCAAATGATTTGGAAATGTAAATAAATACAGTTGTTAAAACCTCCAATGTGACAAAATTTTAATTGTACAAGAGAGTTATACTGCTTTAAAAGCCCAAACATGTAATTAAATAGAAATCGAGAAGTCTCTATATAACTTGATATCAAAATATAAGTAAAAGGGGTTCGTCGTGATCGAGTGTTTGTAATAGTTGCGATGACTACATCCATAGGAAACATTACTTTTTCATTAAAAATGACACTTGTCACATCGGAGGTTTATATAATTATTTACCTATATTTCAATTTAGGTTGTATATCATATAACGTGATATACAGTCTAATAAAACGAATAGATAATATAAAAAATAAAACATTTTAATAAAATTGTCACATCGGAGGTTTTAACATCTCAACGACGATGTTATAAAATTCAGTAAGTATATTTTATTTTTATCTGCGTCATATCTACCTTTTAACCCGCCACGAGTTACCGCACCGGAAAATAATATTTCTAGTAAAAGATATCCTCAGAATAAAAATACAAAATAACGATAATCATTCTCAACATTTCGTGAAAATGGATTGTAATTTGACACTGGCCGGGGTGCGTCGCGACATCTCCCTCTATTTGATGCTGTTAAAGAAAATTGCTGAGAAAAATATTTATATATATGTAATATATATGTAACGACTTATATTTTTGTAAAATAAATATATCATGATACATACAATAATAAATAAACCACTTAGGTATCAGTAGGTATTTCATGACAAAAATAATTTGTTCATAGGTAATCTTAATTGTAAAACAAAATATTTTCATTGTAACTTTATATAATATTATATATATTATAATGTTATATTACATACAATAGTACCTACGTAATTTGATTTTAACAAAACAATGCAAGTTGGTACGTATATAAATATATAATAATATCCAAATATTATTAACGATAAGCTTCAGATATAAACCTATTTAAAAAGTCATAAAAAATCTTTCACCAAACTTTCCGCTAACTAACCAATTTAGCTACCGACTCAAGTGTAATAATTCATAATTACACTATCTAAGGTGATTAAACTATTGTCAAGAAATAGCTACCATCGTTGTAATTCAAATGAAGGGAATGATATTTGTAAATTGATTTATATATTATGATATTATCAGGATTAATCACAATGTTGATGAAAATGAATCATCTGCTAGCTAAATGATACCCAAAAAGAAAATTCTTTCTATAATAATTATTACATAGTTATATAACATTATTGAATGCTCTGCTGCATGAGTCTACAATATTTTTTATTATTAAAAAAAATATTGTATACATAATAGATTATTCACTCAAGACGCCAACAACGTGACAGTTACAATAAAAAGAATTGATTATATTAAAGCAAGTTATAAAGAATATACAACGCAAAGATTAATCTCAAAAGAGAAAGAGATAAAATAAAAATAAAAAAACAATATATTATATTAACATGAGTAATGATTGTTAATGTGTTTACGTGGAGAAACAATGATAATAATATGTATATACGTCAAAAAGTAATTTATAGAAATCATACAAAATATAAAAATATTTTCGTATATTATGTCTCATTGTTATTCTCAACCCAGTCGGTATATTTTTTTAATGTAAGTATCTACCTAATACACATTTTTTTTTGTAAAACACAGTTATTATGAATGCAATAATAATTCAACCATCTCTCCACATGTTAAATACAAACTGATCTGAAACAATTCTCCAGGGATACGAAACCCCTCGATTTAGCACTCTTGGGGTTTGTTGTCTTGTATTCTTACCCTACATCACCACTCGAGAATTTCTACCCCTTTTATGGGTGTCAAAATAACCTACAATGCCTTTTATGTGTTTGAAGATTTTTTTGAAAATATTTTATTATTAATTATATACAAGACATTCACGAATAATCATATGTTTAAAATAGCGAATCTACCGAAATTTGTATCATTTTTAGGGTTTGAATTTAAACAAAAGTGAATGCGTGATAAAAAAAAATAGATGTACGTTGGGCTTAATATGCAGGCATCGAAAGAAATAAATGAGTAATGAACCAAAAAAAAGTATTAAGATTTCGAAGTGAAGATGGGAAGTCTACATATCTTAAAAAACAGACCATCGCTGGAGAAATCTCGTCATTTAGTAGTATTTAAGGGCGGACGTGCTCAGCGTGGGTCAAAATGTAGCTTTTTTCCATTTCCAAAGCATGATCCTGGACATACCTTAAACGTTATAGATAATCTATTTATATAATTTTGAAGCCTTATTATCCTTTATATTTATTTTAAACATTTGGTGACTGCATAAAGTATTTTTATTACATAAAATAGTATTCTTCTAAACCCCTTGCTTTAATGTTTTAAAATATAGTCATATTTCAGTACATAAATGTGCAGTGGTGTTAAGATTTTTTACATTTATTAATTTTTAAACGCATTTATAAAACCATCAGTATAATTTATATTGACATTATTATAGTGAAATATTTACGATAAAAAATTATATTAATTTTTTCAGTTAATTCTGTTTTGTATGGAAAGTTATTTCGGAAAAAAACCGAAAAAAGTAGAACACTATTATTGATTGCTAAGGGGGGGGTCCTAGCAACTAAATTATTCAATATGAATATGAAATATCAATATCAATATCAATCAAATATCAATATGAAATGTCAAAATGACATTTCAGTATTCTATATTATTTATTCAGTATTTCTATCAAGTACAAAAAAAGTATTTATTAATACATAGAATTGTCAAGTTTATATGATTCAACAGAAAATTTAAAAACGTGGTATATAAAAAGTTCTTTTTATCTTGTAATTTTTTCGTTTTGACATTCTATATGTGAAGATATAGTTATTTTGATATTGAAGAATGTAATTATTATTAAGTTAGATAAATGTATATTGATCAACGAAGCTATTTTGTACAAAACCGGATAGTTAGTTATAATGTCAATAGGTACAATAAGATGATTTATTACCATTCACGTTCCAATTTCAAATTAAATAAATAAGCGCTACTTTTCTATTTTTTTCAATAAAACATTTTGTAATATTACACGTCATGTTGTCTCGTAATAAAATAGTCATCAAACCTGAGTGAAATAAAACATGTTTTGACGGTAAATGTAATAGACGTAGACATTTATAAACGCCAGTAGCGACATCTGTTGATACAAGTGCTCGTCCTTCTACGTCTACGGTAGCCTTCGTTTCGTTCGTATGCCAGGCATCAAGTAAAACAAGCCTTAACGTGAAATATTAACAAGTGTCCAAAAGAAACGACCGAGACGCTCGTAAAACAGAATGTGTCTTTACGCCAATCGTATCTTGTATCATATCATCGTCAGGGGTAGCCAACGATTGCATATTATACACGATTATCTATATAACATTTTATTGCTCTACACTTAACATATTATTAACATTTTCATATATCTTTGAAATCACTCTATAAACTGACTCTGAAAACTGACTATGCAGCTCAGATATCCGGTGATGATTATGCCAAGCTACGAAATACCAAGGAAATACAGTTCGCACCTTAAGGACGTAAGATATCTATGAAGCATTTTTTGGACACAGTTTGTGAGTATATAGAGAATGAAACGCAAAAAAAACTTAATTCGACGGGGAATTTTTAAAAAGAATTGTTATAAATACAATTGACGTATGACCCACTAGTTTAAATTGTCGCAATTAGATGGGAGGCTCATAGCATAATGGTTAATGCACAGTTGGCATACCAGTGGTTATACGGATTCAAATCTCTTTGAGCATCATATTTTTTTTTAAATATATTTTTTCTATTGGTTATATATCTGAGGTATTTTCAAATTATGTATGTTCAATATATGGAATGTTACATTCTCAAAATCTTGTGAATTATTCGTTGAATAAAAGACATTGTTTATTGAAAACAAATACGTATGACTGATAAAGTTTAGTGAACACTATTTATATCGGATCATAATAGCCTACCTCCACCCTTCGCCAGTAATCCATAAAATGTAATTGCATTTAATTTATGAATTTAAATTATTAAAATAATACAAATGTTTCATTTCCAATATGCAACGCCCGCCTGTTCCTACACCAATGTCTGAAGGAAAAGGGGCCGCTACCGAGAGTTACATATGAGCTTACATCGTCCAAGTGTTGCGAGGGTATGAAAACATCCCGTCAAAATACTTTGTCACAATCATCCCCGGCTTTACGCTTTACGGCCGCCTTTATTGCTTCTGAAGTGACGTCGCGCTGTGTGAGTGCGCGTCGCGACGCCTCCTCACTCGGATTCCTTCGGAAATCTTCGGATGTCCACGGAAAATTGAGGTAAAATTACTTAACGTGTATTGGTTACACTATCGTTTGAGTGAGTTGCGTTGTTCTACCCTATATATATATATATATATATATATATACGGTAAGGATACGGTTATATGAAATATGTTAGGGTATTAGTAACTAGACAGAAGACAGTATTTTAAATCAGTATTGTTATAGAAGTAACCACTAGCAAACTATGGAATTATTAAGAGATTGCATTGGTGTATATCAAATTAAAATTACTTTTACGGTTACAAAAGTAAGATTTCACTTCATACCATTATTTGTATGTATGATTGAGTAATATATAGAAAACATGATACTTTGCAGTGGCATAAATAGTACATACTAAACATTATCATCCATACTTCGACATACTCCGAACTAGTTTAACTTAGTTCAATGAAAAAAAAGTATGACTTGATAAAGTGTTGTGTGTCCTATTTGTTTCAGATATCAACAGCCTACCTCCACCCTTCGCCACTATTCTTTTGATATTTAACCCCTAATTGCATGCTATTATTACCTTTAAGCAACAAACTGTATTATTCTTAATATTTTGTGTGAATGAATTTTATTTACAACCTTGCAGTTCTCAGTAGTTGACCAAGTTTAATATACTGCCAAAATAGTTATAGTTTTATTAACAGATGTCAGTGTTAATTAATAATAATATTACACATTCAATGTGATCGATTACCAGCTAATGAGTATACACTTTTAATAATTAGCACCACAGTCAATATGTTGTGAATTTTTGGTCATTAATTTGCCTTTTTTTAATTGGTTACTTCATACTTAATTAGTTTATTTTAAACAGATAAATGGTTATTAACCAATCATTCAACCTAATGCCAATGACCCAAATTGACGTTAAACGTGAATATAGTATGTGAATTTGGCTGGAGTTAATCTTGTGTCCAATGGCTTCATAAGCCAACATTACGGGGCTAAATGAATTACCAACATATTATTACAATCTACAATTAAATAACATATTCAACTTACTTGGACCCTAGCTTCTGTTAGGTTAATCTTCATCGCCAAATCTTCTCTGGTAAAAACATCAGGATAATGTGTTTGCGCAAATGCTGTCTCCAACTCTTCAAGCTAATAGAACAATAAAAAATAAAGTTATGTAAAACAAAAATTACAAAGATTCGTGCATTCAGGTGTGTTTTTGTTAACATTTTGTTTGTTAAACCAGAGCTGTAAGAACCTCCATTTTTTTCACGGTTCAGTACCAGGTTCCTGTATAAAAATCGATGGGGTTCAATACCGGGATTTGGTTTTCTCAATTGAAAAATCGAAACCCCAATTGCGGTTTTATTAAAAACTAATACCAATTCTTACCTATTTATATGCTTGTATTTATTGATATAAATGTAGGTAGGTATATCATTGATATTATATTTAACTCAAAAAGTAGGTGACTGATATTTTTCATCATATCAGGTGGAAGCATTTGGAAATTATTAATAAAAAAATGTTTAATAACTATCCCCATCATGAACGATTGGAACATACGATACAATGTCATTTTAACAGGTTCAGGTTCCGGTTGGGGTTCTCGGGGCATCATGGTTTGGTTCCGGTTTCATTTCGAGCTCTGCTTTAAACTAGTTTAAGTACTTACATAGTAATGTGAAAGCTCACCTGCTGTAATGTAAACGTAGTTCGATTTCGTCTTTGTTTCCGCCGCACAAAAGTGTCATCATGAATCGCAGGGTGATAGGAATACGATGTATCTGAAAACAAAAAGAGTTTAACGATATAAACTCAAATACAAATATCTAATAGTATAATAATTATGAAGTATCCATACATTATAAACTATATTATGGTTGCTCTTGAAATATATAGCTAAATTGCTAATACTTATATACATTTCATAATGCATTTTTTTAAACATATAGAACTAACATAATTTAATAACTATCACATCAATATTTTTTAATTATTTTAATTCATATTATTTATAAATGTTTAATATTTTAATAATAGAACAAAATGTTTTTGGTGTGAGCAAATCACTTTTCTGGTAGGTTGTTTTAATAATTAAATATGAATTATTCATATTAACTGTAAATTATACTGCATCCAATTATTTACCTTAGTACTGTATTCTAAATAATTAGTTTCGAAATAATAAGACTTATCATGCAAAGTGAAGCACAAAAAAATATGAGCTTTCGTGACACTTGTTTTCAGAACAAACATCTTCTTTTGGCCATATCCGATACTAATAGGATCATATGGGTCTCCACAGAGTGTAGGTTTGTATTAACTGATTTTTTACGAGAAATTGATGTTAGCCACTTCCTCAACCTATTAGATCCATACAATCTGACTCCAAACGCAAATTGAAGAACAATATCTGCATTTGCCAGATCTAGAATTCAAAACTACCTATAAATAAACCAATATATGAATTTTTAGAAAGATAGGTAGTCAATTTATATGAATATAAAGTATATTTATACATACTTATAGTAGTTTATTTATCAAATTTTCAGAAGTTATTAATTTATAAACCAGCACAAACAAAACATAAATAGTTTGCGTCGAATTATTGAAGAAATTAAAGAGGTAATCATCTGGTTTTTAATACCTGTTATAAATATGTACTGTTATAATATTTAACTATTTATTTTCTTTGAAGTTTGATTACTAAAACATAAATAATTGCAAATTCCAGGACAATTTCCAATAAAAATATTACTCCGCGAGACATTTGACCAATCGTGTGTCAGATTCATCAGAGAGCTGATGACGCCTGGCGTTGATTTCACGGCAGAATCAAAGAATATTTATTCCAGCACGAAAATAGTAACCGGAAACTACAATACGACTATATTATTTAGTCTATGCAAAGTCAAGGTTAAGAAATTATATAATAATGTGTAGTTTTACAAACCGCGTGTTTGCACCGCCGAATAACTTTATGACAAGTGTACCTCATTAACTAATAACTACTAAAGTAACTTTGTTTGTATATAAAATTATCTGGGACTACCTACTGCTAATGCAAAATCTCTTGAAAAGAAAAAAATGTATTAGTAAAGTTACGTGTGTCATATAATTATAGCATCATAACTTCTCTTTCAGTTGCAATAATTGGCTGTCATCGATTTCATAAATCGAACAATTCTTCAATTTGTAAAATGGTAAAGTTTTTTTTTTTTTAAATCTGCTCCCTAAAATTTTTAAAAGCAAGTTAATCACGATAAGCCGGATGGGGGCAAATCCGTGGTATATCAACTGACCCCTTGCAACATTAAAAATAATACTACATGCATCAATTTTTGCTTTTTTATTATCGTGATGGTAATCTTCTTCCTGACAGCCCTTAATAAACACAAACCCAATGGGGATTTGCCTCAATTCGGTATTAAAGAATAACGCTCTTTCGTGAGGGCATCGATAATTCAATTGGGCCTTAATGGGTCTACCCTTTTGATCTGTAATAACAGTGTAACTAAATAAATACTTAATAAGATTTTCCTTCAAAGCGAATGCGGACAAGGTACCCTTTTGTTATTAGTTTATCTTTTAGCCAATTCGAACCTTTAAAGAGATAATACAGTAATGACTTAAAATATTTTATACTTATTAGTACCATCAATATAACCAACGCTAGAGACATTATCACTCATCTATCATACTAATTCAATGACATGTAGGTACTTTACTACGAAAAATGTATTATTCAATGATTATAATCTATGAAATAAGATTAAGGCGAAGTCTTTACCTACCAGAGGCACCTAGCGGAAAAATACGAAGCTTGCAATTTGAGACATTTTTTTGATAATTTACAAGACTCCTGACCATCACACCAGTCAAATTTTGACTGGACACGGTTGGTTCGCTGGCAAGCTTTTCAAGCTTGGATTTGCAAACCGTCCGACATGTCCATGCGGAGGTAAAATACGGGATCTCAACCACATCCTCTGGGAATGTCCGAGAATGTGCTCCGAAAGGGAAGAATTGCTTAAGTCGGTCCAACCAGCTTTTCGGTCCATCAGGCCGTCCAACTTGGTTGTTACAAAGGCTTGAAAGGCATTATCTTGCTTTAAAAAAAATTGCGACGTCTTACTGCGGACGTAAAGATCTCTTCACATAAGTTTTGCTGTCCGCATGATTAGCTTCGTTTGTTAAATATAACTTAAATTCTTTTTATTTTTGTAATTTCCATATATATATATACATGGATGCAGGTTACTATTAGTTACTATACGGGATTAATAATTAAAAACGATTAATATTGACGAAAAATTATCGAGCGCTCTGGTTCATCAAAGGTTTAACAATGGATTTAAACACTATCAAAAAATCTTTTGCTTTTGGCATATTATGTTCGGTCGGTGCGTTTGATACGAACGAGTTCAAAAGATCTGATCGCAGATGATACAAAATACTGTCACACCTTCACTCCGTACTTAGTTATTAGAGTATTGAATGGTGCGATCATTCGATGCGGTCAATTACTCTGCATTATGCACCGATAGTGATGCATTGTCTTGACTTGAAAATTGTTTACATGCTCGTACAAATTGCACACTGCGACTTTATTGCAATTCATTTTTTTATTATCCAATAATGAATCGTAATCATTTTCAATGATGTAACGCTTTATTCAAACATAGCTCATAAATAATATTTCAACACAGCTCGCAATATTGAATATCGAAGCGTCTTTCATCTTAAAAATACACAAACTTCAATTGATTTAATATTTTATATTCAATTTATTTATTTATATTTGGTAAATATATGTACACTACACAATAATTCAATACGTTCATAACATAACACTTAGATGTTATTTTCCGAATATACAAACAAAAAACAACATAATTATTGTATCTTCATAATGAAGACAATAGGTAATACAATAACGCCTTAATTCAGTTTCACGTAAATGGAATAGATCATAAATTTTAAATATAAAAAACAATATTGTTATTAATAATTAATATAAAACTACTACATATTATATAACTATATTTACAGTGACATCCCTAGGCAAAATGCCGCCCCTGGGCAGCGCCAAAATGTCGCCCTATTTTTCATACAGTATTTTGTATCACCATGGACGTCGAAACTGTTAAACCTTTTATGTTAATTTAATACATTTTGCTTCCAACCAGTGAGCTGATTTTTTGAATGGAAAGATATTTTCGTTATTATTAAGTTTAGATAGCTATTTCTGTATAATATACCTAATGATTCTCCTCGATTTGCCGCCCTTCGAGTAACTGCCGCCTTTGAGCGACCCTCAATCTGCCTACCCCCACGGGACGTCACTGTATATAAAACTGGTATTATATTTAAAAGAACTATAAGTTTGGACAATTTGAGCCACAGTAACGCAGTCATATTGCACTCATTATAGAAATTCAGGTTGTATCATATTTTATCAATGTATTATATATTAAAATTATTAATACAATGCATTTCCACCATGAACTGACAGTTAACACAATTAAATAAATTATTATATAGAAATAAACCCAAGATATTCATATCAGGTTATCGACGTTTTTTTTGTTAGCTAGGACAGTAGTAATGGGCGAACTTAGTGAATGAAATGATTTTTTAATATGTTTTGTTTATTGAATGTCGAAACAACATGGTGAAACGGAGGTTTTTCGATGACCAAACCTGCGAGTGCTGTGAAATACAAGGCATGGAACACCTATTGTCATGCAAGGCTTGCTTAGTAAGCTGCAAGCCGAGGAAAATGGTATTGCCTTGCCAACTTCTGGGGCGACACATTGTATCCATTGAAGAGCCGACACGACGAAGAAGATTTAATAAAAGAATTGTTTACAAATTATAACGTAAATTTCCAGGATTGGTTGAGATCTCACAGAGTTATGAACAAAAAATGATGGCCGGTACATGTTTATAGAGATCTGTTTTCCCCCATCTGTCTCGCATACCATTAATATACATATCAGGTGACTACTTTGTCTACTCGGTGGTATAATTTTTGTTTTTCTATCACCTATCAATTCATATATCAATATATTATAATATATTGCTTGACGTTATTCTAATTGGTTTTCATTATCACCATTTCTCTTTCTTCATTCCTAAACACTTTGGCTACTTGAGTTGAAAAGTTATTTAGTCTAGAACGATCTGAAATGTCAGAAAAGAAAATAAAACTATGAAGGAATACACGGTGATATCCCGAATAATATAATATATTAGTATTGTGTTATAAATTTGTCTTATTATCTGGCCACCTTGTTTCACAGATACACAGTACCTATAGTTTATGTAATTATTTTATGTAGATATATCTAATTGTTTCAGCATTCGCAGATAATTGATTTCTTAGAAGTAATTTCCATTACAATAAACAATGAATGCATAGATGAAGATCAAAACCGGCTTAGTATCATTAAATCAAGGTAGTATTTAGATATTTTCTATCTCGATGCATATCAATATCGGATCATTTCAAATGCATGCTCATATGCACTTATTTTAGATGCATTTATTTGCTAATAGCGGTCGCAATAGTTGAGTCGTCGGTACTCCATCTATCAATTATAATGAGTATAAAGTCTCTTATCAACCACATAGCGCTGTGTTATTATCTATTGTAAAGATCTTATTGTCATTTTGATCGCAATCTTCGGTTGATTACTCATTTAACAAAAAATAAAAGGTTTCTATTTTGGATATATTAATAAATAAGGTTATTAATGATTTTATTTAATTGTGATAGACCACCATTCATTATACAGGGATCGAAGATTCTAATTCAATAAACAATATATCTTTCATTTAGAATGGTTACCGTTGTATTATTGAACTTGTAACGTATTTTAAATATTGAGTTTAGGGATGAAAATAAATATTTGACTGTAAAAAATAGTCTATATAAAATATAAAAAATACTTTTTAATTTAATTTATAACTATGACATACATAAATAATACTTATACGTTTTTATGAAAAACTTAAGTAAATAAAATCAAGATAAATTTGAATTGTGCAACACATCTCTGAGATGCTAGTTTACTATTGCAATATTGTAAAGTCTCGGAATTCCACTAAGACCATTATAGAAGTGGGTGGGGCCCTACTCTAATAATTGGTGCAATTATCTTCATTACATCTGCATCTAGGAAGAGAGAAATGATTCGGTACGATATTTAATAACAAAGAATGCATTTGAAATTTACCACGTAATATTTCTAACACAAAATATTATATTAATTAATTAGTCAATTTATATCTATACTGTGTACTTTAAAATACGAGTTGATTAATATGTGCTTACTATTTTCTACCACTACTGGATGCAGTACATAACAATTAATTTAAAAATTGGCCTTCGTCTATCAATTTTGCCTTGTACCGCATCTCCCATGATGTCAACGGAACTATTTTGAATATGTTTTAAGAAGCCTTTTTACCAATTTCAATTTAATTCCTAAATAACTTCATTAAAAATACGTCGTTTTTGATTTTTACCGAGAATTCTATAATCATACTTCACAGGGACCTCGTACGTTAAATACCTTATACGTACTCGATTAGTCGACAGCAATTAAAACATACAAAATACATAGTTTCATTATTTTTATTACGCGAGGAGTTACAGATTTGCTTCACGGTGAAGTTAACATAAATCTGATATTTTCTCAAGAAGGACAGGATACTTGAAGACAGATTCTGGAAGAGGCAAAGAGCCAGATGGGGCTGTAGCGTCACAAAAAGAAGGCCTACTTATTAACTCGTCAATATAAAAAAAAAAGTTTAAATGGGTGTTTAACGCTAAAAATTATAGCGATCATACAATTTGCTATTATAAAATATTGATAATAAGTATATTAATTTATTGAAATACAATAAAAATGGGTGAATATGAACGTCTCTTACGGGATCTTACCCTGGATGATTGAAAAGCTAAATTCGCTTGCCAAAAGTTGTGTTTGCAATTCAGCAGTATGGTTTGGTAAATGGGAACGCTCATTATTCACTCTCTATCGATATTTTCCCAAAATTATGGTCTATTCCTATTTATCAGTGAAACGGGGTGAATAGGAATACCAAATAAATAGAAAGGAAAAACTGCAAATTACAATATGAAACATGATTAAATATTAATTAAAGAAACATATATTTTTATATAATATCATACATATTGGAATGTAAACAGTAGCATTTAGAAACTTCAACTCGGATTTTTTTTCGGGAACTGTTCCTATTCTCAACGTCATTCATATTTACTCCGTTTGACGGACATATTGAATTTAATAAAAATAATGAATAGATAAGTATGAATAGCTTTATTTTAAATTCGCATGATTTTTTTTTTGCAAAATAAAAATTAACTAGAAAGCTAAGAGAAGTAGAAGCCCATTTCCCAATTTTTTTTCATCGTGAAATATTAACCAAACACACTGAATGGATTACAGTCAACACTTACACAGCTTTCACTTCTGAAAAATTCAAAAGCACACAAGCTTTTTTAATTGAAAACCCACCATTACGTAGATTTGTCTGGCTTTGCAAATTAAAATGTTATTAAACGTTTTTAATCTTTTTTCCCACCCCCAGTTCGGCCGAGCGTCCGCGTTTGTCCGCCCATCCAGAGCAGTTATAAATTTTTCACGGTTCCATTAAATTTATGTTTTTAATCCTTTTTAAATATTCACACAATCGTCCCGTTAGCGAGGGCGGAAATTAAAAACGTATAACAATAAAATTGTTCAAACACCCTGTACAAAAGCGTGGACTAGATGTAAAAAATTAAATATAAATTCAATAATCCATACCAAAAAATGTTTCCATTTATTGATTATTCGATAGCAATTTAAAATTATTATAAAATGGTTCAATTGTACTTGAGTCGCGTAGTCATAACTCACATTTTGCGTCGTCACAAATCACCAAGTGATTCTAAAGGCATTAATATATAAATAAAGAAATAATTAAAAGATAAAAAGAACTTTTTATATACATCGTTTTTAAATTTTCTGTTGAATTATTATCCTCAATATGCTCAAACTTGTACTTGATATGAAGTAAATATAGAACAAACAAACAAACAAACAAACAAACAAATATAGAATACTGAAACGTCATTTTGATTTCCATAGTAACGCACGTATATATTAATAATTTAGTTGCTAGGACCACCCACTTAGCAACCAATAATAGTGGATTGGATTACAGATTTCTTCCGAAATAACTTTTCATACAAAACAGAATTAACTGAACATGAATTCAATTCTACTTAAAGATGGCTAAAAGTATTAAAATAATGCATTGGCATCGTGTTCTGATATATTCTAATAGTTTCAAATGTCTAGCTAGTCGGGAAGTTAGTTAAAAATCGATTGCAAGATTTTTACTTGATAAACAACCACCGGACAAATAAGAATACGAGCTAATAAAAACGTTGTAACGTTGTAAAAATAGTTGGGTATCAAAAGTCACTTTAATTAAACCATGTGAAAATCGTTGATAAAGTTGATTGTTGTTGTCATAACTCACGTTTTTCAATGATTCATGTGAGTTCTGTCACGAAGGTCTTTCAATCAGGTCTATCTTATAGTGTGGTGTGTTTGCATCCTTAGGAGTATTATATATATATATTTTTTAAATATAGTAAACCACCTCACTCACTTATAAATATTCAAGGGAGTTCAAAGTTCAATACTTTTCTTCTAATTACAAAAAACTCTGTGCCCAAAACAAAGTGCTCTGGTAGTTTTTTGCGGTTATCTTAAAACTCGATTTTTGGAATATGTGAGTTATGACTTTAGGCAACTCACTGATTTGACTCTCTATATAATATAAAGTATAAATTGAAATATTTTTAGAAGATAACTTATCTAGATTACACAAAAAGAAAAATCTGAATTATTATCAATGATATTAAAAAACCGTCTTTTATAGAGACCGAGCTTGCGTGTATGAAATTGAAGCAAAAATGGACATCCGGTCTATCAGTAAAGTTAGATACAAGTGAGTGCTTTGCATGTTCATTTGAAAGTAACTTCACTCTACTTACACTATAACGTTCCACTATCATTTCATATTCACTCAATTATAATGTAATCATATATTAATTAAAATAAACGCAAAATGTAGTTCAAATGCCACATAGTTTAAAAATAAGCAAGACCGGTTTCGTCCACTTCAAAGGGATATTTTTAACAGCTACAGAATATACAATAATACACATATTTAAATTATAAATTTTACTTGGCAAACTTATTTATTTAAGATGATGAACCATATTATAAGAAATTTTCTGTTCAAAAATATATCAATTAAATTTATTCGGCCTTACAGAACACATTGTTACAATCCATTTTTAAATAATAAGATCATTATTATGTACTTATACAATAGGTACATTTCTTTAATATATTAACCAATTTCGCAATAGATAGAAATGCTTCGAATTTGTAATATATTTACAAAACAACTCTGTATTATGTGATATTTTTGAAATGTATTTGTAATCGAGTAGTACCTACATAAAAATGTTCTATCGAATACTACTTTCAGCCGCTATACAAGCAATTTAAAAAAAAAATGAATTTTCCTTTTTGTCGAATCATAATTTTTCATATTATGTAGATACCTATATAAATAGTAGGTACGAGTCTGTATTAGTTTAATGTATTATGTACGATATTTCCGCAAGCCCTTTTATGCGAAAGTGCATTAGTGGACCGGGCATACGTTTCGTATATGTTACGCATAACCAATTACGTTTAATTAATAATTATTATACGCAAACATCATTAGTCTGTTCATGTGGTGACGCCGCGCATCGGCTCCCGCACGGACCACATGTAAATAGCGGTAATTGGTTATTAGCGGGTTAACTGTTTTAGCGGGACACTAAATTTGCTCAATGATAGACGAGACATCTGTAGATTTTTTCATGAAATAAATAGGTATTACTATAATTGACAAATAAGACCTAGCGCACACCATAGACGAGATAGAGTCAGTCTCTGTCGTAAAAAATAGACAAAACAGTAATGACTAACTAGCAAATAGCACACACCAGTCAAAAAAGTCTTTATAGCCCGTTTACACGTGCATGGATTTACTGGCGGTATGTATTGTCGGGACCATGACAATAAAATTAAAATGTATAAACGTATGTATTATTGTGCAAGTTGCAAGAGTGCATGCACGGATCAACAAAGTTTAGCGGCTTCTGAATTTGCAAGCGTTAATTGCAACTTGCATGAGATATGCGCATACGCAGTAGAACGATAATGGTGAACCTGTTATAAAAAATATGAACCCCACCGTGCAGAGAATTTTGAACAATGAGATTGACGAGACAGTCAGCACTTTTGCGTGTAATATATACGCTATTGCTGCCGGTAAATCTATGTATACATAGCTCAAAATAACCGGAGCGCCGCTCCGGTTCATGAAATCCCCAAAATTATCGCTCCACCACATGGAAAAATTATTTTGACCATTTATGCTAGATAGGTCATTTAAAAAAATATATAAAATATAGCACACTTATTTTTATACAATATACATAAGTATAATTAAATAACTGTTAATATTTATGTTATGTTACATTATAATTATATTTATATCAATAAAATGTTAATATTTTCGAAAAACATATCAAGCGCTCCGGTTCGTAAAATTGTTCATTTCGAGAGCTGCATTTATGTGTACAGGCGATATTAGAATACGACAAATTTCTTGGAAAAACATGAAAATGGATAAGAAAAATGGAAATAAAATAGAAATAAGAATAAAGAATTCTCTTAATTTTCACAACCCTTATGCGCGAGTGCAATGTGCAATTATTTATCATTAAACATATAAACTTGTTTGGGGATTGACGATCCCGTCAACTGGTGAATAATGAACTAATAATCACAAGAAAAATGTGCCGATCTGCATGCATACAATGCACCAATCGACGAGGAGGATCAAAAAATGTTAAAAGCTAATATAATGAGAACAAAAATTCCACTAATACGTGAAACAAAGCGTAATATTAATATCAGAATGCAATTTGATAGGGGCTGGAAAATAGATACATTTGAATCGCGCAGACCTTAACGACGTGTTAATATTTTAATTGCTCTTATTTTCAATTGGCATAATTAATCTAACTTCGTCCTACTAAATGGAATGAGCGACCGTATCGCAGTTTTGCGTTTCAATTAGTTTGAATTTATTATGACACCAGGATGACTAACTCTTTTATTAATGCCTAATTATTTCAGCAAATTGCGTTATAATAATGTTTTCCCGTAGTAGACAATATATTATTAATTTCAGGGAACACAAAATTATATAATATGTATTATATTGGATGTGGTATAACAGGCTAAATATCTCGAGTGTGGAAAAATATGGGATAAACTTAAATACGTATTAAAGAATAATATGCTATTTTTAATAGTGAATAAATAATATGTAGGTATTTTAGTTGTCAGGCCATAAACTACCCTGCTTCAGAACTTTGGTCCATTGAGATGGCTTTTACATTTATATTTTTATTAATCTGTTCTATGATTAATTTGTATTTATTTATTACAATTAACAACACACATATTCTAGCTAGAATGTAAACAGCGTAGAAAGAAAGAATGCATGCAGTATCTTTCTCCGTCGATCTACGTATGCAGTAAATCTATAAAAGTTGTTTCATTATCGTATTAGTTTATTGGTACAAAGTTTGTGAAATGTTTTATTTTTACGTTTTACGTTTTAATAATATTATTTCATATAGAGGCAAAATACATCATTGCGATTATAATATGTATATAAGAACGGTAAATTATCTGCTTACAATATCATGGGTCCCAGATTCGAATCCCAAGCCTAACGAAATTAACAAGCTGTATTTCAATGTGTGTCTGGCGCCAGAGTATGGACCTTATAGGTTAAGCGAGTGGCTAACATCCATTTATCGTTGAAACAAAAACCTGCCAATACAACATCCACTCTATGGAAGCCCATATTATCCCCCTAGGATCTAACATGGTTATGTAATTGTAATGTAAGTAAAATGTATTTTTTATATACTTATATAGAACTGGAATATAAAAAAATGACAATTTCTTTATATCGAAAACCAGTGACAATTTATTCTAAGGAATCACTTGTTTATTAAATAAAACAAGAGCGTTTATCAATTAGTAACAATATAATATTCAAAGGCCAAAATAAGATAAATATTCTTGAATTTAAAAGCTCTATAACTTTACAATTATTTAGATAGATACTCGAGTTTGTAGGTTACACGCAAAAAATCTTTGGTTAAAAACAAGTGCGTGAATGCGCGTGCGCGATGAGCACATGTGCGCATTTAGCCACCCTCTCGTTTTGTTAATAGTAATTGTGTTAGCGCATTAAACATGGAGCCGCGCAGGTGTCCGGCCGGCGCCGACCTATTCCCCTGGGAAAGCTGCCTTTGCTAAAACCGAGCTTCGGAGCTATGCGCCGAAATTTAAATTAGGTACCTATCTAGCATTAACAATAAGACAAAAATGACAAATTCTTATTCATTACGTATGTTTTCTAATACCATGCATAGTATCTATGAATAATGTAATTATGTAACCGCCTCAAGAATTTTAAATAATTTACTCAAATTGGTAGTACGTAAATAATGATAAAACCTAGACGGTGGCGTGTTTATTTTTGGGATACGATGTAGGGAGGGTCCAAAAATCATACGCCCTCTATCGAAGAACAGTAATTATTACTAAACGAAAATGACAATTACAACGTGCAATTTTACATTTTTTTTCAATCAGAGAATCAGAGCCCTAATATCCACAGCAAGCTGATGTTTGATTAGCAAACACATCAAATAATTTCCAACACTAGTTTTAAGTCTTGCTTCTGTACTAAATAGGTATTAAAGTTTTCGCGGTATTTTATTGTAGTAATTTGTTATATAAACGAGAATTAGCACTGTGTTCTGTGTTAGTATGCATTTACCATCGGTGAGTGAGTATAGTGCTTGAAGATGACGAAAGGCGAACCCCGGGTCGCGCAAAAATTTACTCAAATGAAATAGTACAAAACTTAAATCAATTAGAATTACAATTCAAATTCCATCTAGTACCCTCAGTCGATAGTATCAATTTTTTGAAACATACTTCAAAAAATTGATAATTTTTGCCACCATTTGCATATTAATGATAGGTAAATTTTATGAAAAACGTAACCCTATTTAATTTAACTATTAATAGTTAAATTAAAAGTACCCAAAATGCTTTATAATGCAGTGATGCTTATGAAATGGTATTCTCTCAAAATATATGGATGGTATGTATGTGAGTAAAAATTATACCATCACCCTTCACAAGGGATTTAGTACATTATTATGAGGATTATGTGGGCAAAAGGGGAGACTGTACAATTGTATTTACATCAGTGTATACATATAATTTGTATACATATAATTTGTATACATAGACATCTCGATTCGAGCTGAGTAATACGTAAAGTAATGATACAGTCAAAACATGACAAACATCATTATCGATCCATTAACTCATTTAGTGCTAACACCGCGACTGGCGCGTTCGGAGTACTTGACCATTAGATATTATTAAAGTGTTATTTAAATGTGGTAATTAAAAGCTAATTAAAAGGTCAGCAGTGATTGTAGACTAAAAATATATTTTTATTTTTTCTTACATCACCCACAATCATTATTGTTTCAATCATTTAGTTTATCCATGGCTCAAAACTTATTACTTTTAACATCTACACAGCGACTTGCTACGAAAGTCCACAGCTAGCCAATGTCACTGACATCTTCTCTTACCCAGTCCACTGCTTACCGCGCCTCGTCGCTTCCACCATAGACCAACGCACTTTTCCGGGAATATTCATCACGTCTAAACACACCTCGCGTTTATTCCCGGGTTAAACACCCGACATATTATGGTCATATTAAGTAAAACCGCTAGTGTTCGGTTGTATTGTCCTCGCAACATTCTCCCGCCATGTCAATATTAAAAATATACGTTCCTTTTAATATTATCACCGCGGTAAATAATACTCTATTTATTTATAACATGTTATATATATTTGTTCCTATAGCCGTCCGTATCCTCTTGTTATATTAACATGACATCTTCTGGACCAAAACTGCTTCCTTTTGTCAGGCTTATTAGACACCAATAGGGAAGGCTGCGCAGCTGGTCGATGCACCGTGTATTTTATTTAAAAAATATATATATTTTGTGTTTATTTATTTTTGTTTTTTTCATTATCAATTGATTTACCTGCTCTTTTGTGAATGTCTTCAATTAATAATTTCTATAAAATAACAAAAAAAATGTGGCCCATGAGGGGATCGAACCCGCGACCTTCGCGTTATTAGCACGACGCTCTAACCAACTGAGCTAATGGGCCGATATAATTAAGAGATGAGAAAACTAGTTCGTTGTTCTTTCTCGATCACTGTAATTATTTGTGAAATTTTCTTATCTATTTAATTTACCTAAGTTATAAAAACATTGGAAAACTAATAATTTTATTGTTACTGTGTATTATATTTATTATAATATTTTATCGCAGATTGACCCGAGACTTGACTCGACTTATCAATAATGAATTACGTTTTATCAAATAATTAATATAGGTACATTCGATTTGTGTTACCTTATCACTATGCAACCAACGCATAAATAGAATTACTATGTTGTCGATATCTACACAAAATTAATTCATACATTTTAAGTTATTTCAAGACCTAGGTATTCAATATCATTTACTATTATTATATTAATAATATATAATATTATTTAAGTGGTAGGTAGGTATATTTTTGTGTAAAAGTACGTACTTATTTGACTGAGTAGTAGATATTGTAATAGGCCTCTTTGAAGTTAGTTGCTGGGCATGCTTTGTGAGAAATATGCTTCCTTGATTTTGGCATAGTTTCATAATGGTAAATAAATGTATAATCTACCGATATAATAAATGTAACCCATAATACTTAAATCTTGTTTTTTTAGAAATACGATGTGCGCCCGCCACTATTTTCCGAAATCCCAAATGCGCCCGCTACCGCAAAATGGTTAAGAACCCCTGATGTAGAGGTTCCATACACTTTTTTTGGAATAAATATATTAATACAAAACAAAATGGACAGGGTAAATTTTGGAAAAGGGCAGGGCTCGAAATCGACCGGAGCGCACCGGAGCGTCGTTCCGGTTCGTGAATTCTGTAAAGTTATCGCTCCGTCTCGTGGACAAAATAATTTGACCGTCTGAGTAGATATGGCATATAACAAAAATCTAGCACACATATGTTTATGAATTCGATAACCATGTTAATATCCTCAGAAAATTTTCGAGCGCTCCAGTTCGTAAACTTTTCCATTTCGAGCGCTGGAAATGGGCGACTCACATATATTATAGAACATACCTAATAGATATTGAAAGGAGCAACCCTAACGGCTAAAACCGATCCTACAATAGCACATAAATCACATCGATGAGACTTTAAATTCGATTTCCATCAAACATGCCAGTACATGGTATTAATTATGTAATAAATTAAGAGAAAAAATATTGCATTAAAGATTACAACTACTGTTCGGTTTCTATATATTGACATCTACGCCGTGCGCTTTTTGCATGCTGGTGATTTTGCAGCGGTTTTAACTCCATAAACAGCCGCAGTGACGTGTACATCTCGATATAGAAGTCGAAGTCTAATAGTAAGTAATACTTTTATATAATTTTTTAATTAATAAATATAATGTTTTCCGCTGAAATTAGCAGTCAACACTATTCAAATAATATGTAAGTATATACATTTGAGGTAAGTACTTGTTTAATAATATTTCAGAAGTATAATTTGATATAATTAAATTTTGTAATCAGAATGTAAACATTTCCAATAATAATTAGTTACCAACATAGATGTACATAATTATCATCATCGGCCGCGCGCTGACATTCCAAAAATAAGCTCGCGTGGCGAAATTATTTTGAGCTTTTCTCTAGCTCGGTGTTTTAGAACGGAAAGCTTTTCATCATCCGGTATGGTCTAGTGGCTAGGATACCTGGCTCTCACCCAGGAGGCTCGGGTTCGATTCCCGGTACCGGAATACTTTTTGTACAATTATACGCAATATACCATAGGTATAATCCGTAAAACCATTAAATTAAAAATGTGTATACAAACGTAATATTCAATTCAATTATTTGTAGGTAACAGGTAGGTATACTTTTTGCCAATATTTTATGATGAGATAGATAGATTGTCAGAACGAGATTGTCATACTTTGGCGACATCGTACGGCTTCCCGACATATATTTTGCATATTATCATTAAAGGGATGATCTCCGATAAGCAAGGCCCTGGTAGAAAAAGAAAATCTTGGTTCGGGAACCGCAAAGACTGACTTGGGCTCAATACTCCATCCTTGTTTAGAGTAGTGATGTACAGGGAAAAATAGCCAAACTCATCTCCGATGTCCAATAACAAATAATATGGCACAAAAAAGAAGGAGATACAAAAAATAACTTCCGGTACCGGGAATCGAACCCGAGCCTCCTGGGTGAGAGCCAGGTATCCTAGCCACTAGACCATACCGGATATATAAAGTTTTTCACTCTGAAGCAAGTGAAAAGCTTGAACGGTATAATATAATCCAAGAGTTTTATATATATTCAAGCAAAAGCATCACTGTAAGCATTATGCTTTACAATCTTATTCTTGTTGGAGTCTTTTGTGGTTTCCTTATCAAATTCCAGTTTGTCATAGGTGCTATTTTTCTAGACGGCAAACAATAAGTAGGTACATTCGCCGCTCCTCAGAATTCCCAAAACTGTCGCCACGTCCCGTGGAAAAAAATTAAGAATTGTGTTCTGTGTCATGAATTAATAAAGAAACAATTAAATTGATTTTTTTCTGTCTAATACGACACTTATTTCAAATTGGATAAAAATATTATATTTTTTTAATTTCCGTTGAAATCAGATTAGGTACGTTACATAGTAGAATACAATATTATTTTGGATTAAGACGTTTGCCCACCTGATCTCAACGGAGGCACGATTTATAACATGTACCTACTTATTATACGACCTCTGTGACATAACAACAAATTATTTTTTGTAATCGCTATAATTAATAAGCTTATAGATTTGGTTCATGGTAATATTGGCGACCATTGAAAGCGTGTTCATCCTTTAAACATGATCAATATAAAAGATTATTAACAGGGTTAGATTGGCTTAAGGGGGCACATGCTCAGCGTACGTCAAAATGGAGTTTTTATGCTATTTTGAAAGCATGATCCTAGACTTTCCTTAAACGTTGTAGATAATCTATTTTCATAATTTTGAAGCCCTATTATCCTTTATAGTTATTTTTAAACATTTTATGACTGCATAAAGTATTTTTGTTACATAAAATAGTATTCTTACCTCTCGCTCTAATGTTTTAGAATATAGTCATATTTCAGTACGTCCATGTGAAGTGGTGTTAAGATTTTTTATATTTATTAATTTTTGAAAGCATTTATAAAACCATTAGTAAAATTTATATTGACATTATTATAGTGAAATATTTACAATAAAAAATTATATTGATAACCTCTGTGATCCCAAATTTGACAAGAATTAGGCATTTTATTATTCAAAAAATGGGCAAGATTTACACATTTAAAGATAATTTTAAAGATACTGATTATAAGCCATATCTTTGACCATTCAAATGTGATAAACATTCTACGCATAATGTTTGCTTTATAATAATTATTGACCTAAGAATAAGGTAGTATTTTTTTTGAAATACGCCATTTCTATTGGCATTTCCCAGTGGCTAAGCTACAATATACGGCCGTAGCCATAAATTGACAAACGATAAATGAAGTAGGGAGTAAGATCATGTTAACGCGCGTGTTTGAACATGTACAGTTTAAAAAAACGGTTAGGTACATGTTCAAACACACAATGTTGGGTGGGAAGCCCAACGTCAAATACTTTTCGAAAAATGTTCGAATAGCTTGAGATTTTTACTCAAAATATACATACCCTACAACTAATTATTTATTATACCAAGGCAAAGGACATAAATGTCTTGACATGAAGACATGAATTTACTCGCTCGAATGTCAATTTTGATGTAAAATGTATAAAATATATATTCTAAAAAAGAGTGTTATTTATAAATGAGTCGCCTAGAGCAGTGATTCCCAACGTGGGGCGTACGCCCCGCCGGGGGACAATTTGAATGTTTTGGGGGGCAAAAAGGTCATTATGAAAACCATTTCAAGACGGAGCATAGCACAAGGATCGCACTAATTTTCTTTCGAGTAGGTACATGTAACGTAATATATATATTTACCTACGAAAGTTAAATTAAAAATAGTATCGCCCATGTGCATTCTTTTATTTAAAGAAATTCATTTTTTTTTCAGAATTAGTTAGGTAGCTATACAATTTGCATGGGGCTTGGCAGAAATAAGGTTGGAAAACACCCTAGGCCCAAGAGTCATAAGTCACATTTTGCAATTTTATCGTTTTTGAGTTAATTATACTAATTGATTCTAAAGGCTTTAATCCATATAGAGAAATAATTACAAGATAAAAAGAACTTTTTATATACAACGTTTTTAAATTTTCTGTTGAATTATTATGCTCAATACGCTCAAACTTGTACTTGATATGAAGTAAATAAAAAACAAATATAGAATATGTACTGAAATGTCATTTTGATTTCCATAGTAACGCACGTACGTATATATTAATAATTTAGTTGCTATGACCACCCGCTTAGCAACCAATAATAGTGGATTGGATTACGGATTTCTTCCGAAATAACTTTTCATACAAAACAGAATTAACTGAAAATGAATTCAATTCTACTTAAAGATATTAAAATAATGCATTGGCATCGTGTTCTGATATATTCTAAAATGTCTAGCTAGTCGGTAAGTTAGTTAAAAATCGATTGCAAGATTTGTACCGGATAAACAACCATCAGACAAATAAGAATACGAGCTAATAAAAACGTTGTATAATGTTTGTCTATCAAAGGTCACTTTAAAAACCATTTGAAAATCGTTGACAAAGTTGACTGTAGGTGTCATACCTCAGATTTTTCAATGAATAAAGTTCTGTCATCAAGGCCTTTTATCCAATGAGAAAGCTCTATTTTTCATTGGGTGCTGTGTGTCTGATGAAAAAATAATGTAAATCGACACACTAACTCATTTATATTCAAGAGAGTTCAATAATTTTCTACTAATTACAAAAAAACATCTTCTGGTGATTTTTTGCGATTATCTCAAAACTCGATTTTTGGAATATGTGAGCAATATGGTAAATTCGACCCTAATACCCGAAACGAAACGAAAAATACGACCCGAAATAAAAGAAAAAACTCACAGTTTTTACTTTTTCTATCAGAAATTTCGTTTTGGCCAGATTATCCTGAATATTCTACTATTAGACGTTAATAGTGTAAATACCTCCTGTAAATGATTTATCCCGTATCATTTCGTTTGACAAACAATCTCTTCAGTGCATCAAAATGGAAAGCTTATTTACATCGCAAACATGCCATTCTGTCGTGGTGGACATACTCGTACAATTATTCAACAGCACAGTCTGATATTCTAATATTCATTAAAGTACAGAGGCGTCCACTGTTCGCTGATCAACATTTTCGAGTATTTATCATGATAAACTTACATATGTATGGTATTTAGAAAAATCTTGAAAAGTCGTTTTGCGTTTTCAAATATTAGGCAAAATAATATACAAACTGTTACATCAGTAGTCAAGCTCGATATTTATGTATGTAGTACCTCCAGACGTATCTATTTCATACATAATTTGAAAACGTTTCAGAAACATACCGATTAGTTTCCAAATGATCAATAAAGAATGTTACATTCTTAAATCTTGTAAATTATTCGTTGAATGAAAAAATAATACATCTATTTCATTTAAATAAATAAAATTACAACTTCAACACTAATTAGATATATAGATTATAGATGGTCACCAATCTTCTTCATTGTTCTTTAACCATATCCGCTCTTCAGTTAAAGCATATGGATCCCACACGATGCCTCCGAGAATCCTTATCATTCACCAGTTTTCTTACATTATCCCAGGTCATCCCAGCATCATATAGCTCTGCCGTATACACTCTGTATATGGTATTTACTGGCCTTAGATGCCGGAATCCGGTCGGATTGAAGAACAGGCAAGCCAGGTTGAAAAATTTTTGAGCAGCACGTGGCCGATCCAGATCCAACGTCACCCTTGACTCTCATCGTGATGGGGGCTACTTAGCCCGCTCTCTTATCTCCTCGTTACTCCTAACCGCACACCCAGTATCCTCATTATATAATATATAATGAATATAATATATGTATATATATTAAATATACATATATTAAATTTGTTTCTCATTAGCTTATAATATGATAATATATGATATATGATAAATAGTATTTCAGATATGTTACTACAAGTTTTTACAAACACTTTACATACCTACCAAAATATTCAAATTTTGTTTTTATACCAGATCCTTCACTTAGTAGGTAATAAGATTTTTACCTTCTTTTATTATATAAAATTACTATTTATACATACAATAATTGACTGCATTCGTTGTCAGTGTGTATTTGCCATTAGTGAGTACCCATATTATCTGAAGATGTTGAAAGGCAAAACACCCGGGTCGCAAAAATATACTCAAATGAAATAGTAAATATATCGAAAGTATTAAACGAAAACATACTTACATGTTTTTAAGTAAAATCATTATTATATTGGTCTCGCACAAAATATGTACATACTATATTTTTACTAACGCAACGCCTTATTAAAAAAAAGTTCTAACTTATATATAGAATAAATCTTGACTACTTACTGACTGGACAATGGAAATGAAATACCAAATAATTTGAAAGGTGATAGAAAATAAAATACTAAACTAAAAGACGGTAAGTATTCCATTTTCCTCAAATATCACATAGCATGCTGCATATTGTGTTGATTGTTAAATTTGTTGATGAAAAAATAATTATGTATCATTTACGCAATTAACGACTCAACTTAGTCATGGTATAACAATATCATATATCAAATAAAATCCCTTCAGTATGATTCGAAAATTTTAAAAGTTATTTTTATTTATTTCGGCTGCACCACTGGAGTAAACGCACCCCACGACATTCGCGCAAATAACTGGGAAAGAAAACAATGATTTTATTTGTGCGCGGGGTGAAATTTGTCATACGGCCAATTAGGGATCGCGCTGCCGAACCAAAAGCCTGTTAGCACCAGACGGGTTAGCAAATTGGACGGAAAATTGATTTCAATCCCAACAGCCACATATTGACGGTACAACGCCAACCACCGTTATCAGGCCGCTCGTAATACCTACCTAATGTGAATTTGAACAGAGATTCTAATTGAGCATAATCTTGTATTATATTTTAATAGCCCTAAATACCCTCTACACTAAAAATACTTTTTGCCGTGTTAAAAAAAATATTTAAAAATAATATTCATTTAAAAATTATAATAAATCTTAATTATAGTGAAAACCTTTTATCGTTTATAGAACTATGTAATCGTTATATTTAAATAAAACGTAGTCAACATTATGTTCATACTTGTACCTACTTATGCATGATTTTTTGACTGAATTGGACTGAACATAATAAATATCTTTCAATAGGTACTTAAAAATTCAATACGAATTCCTCTAAAATTATTTGAATATATTAAAAAACGTCATATGTACTTAATGTATTACGTACATTATTGTTGGTAGGTACTTAATTATCCTATGTGATCAATTATACCATCAAATATATTAAAAAACGTCATATGTACTTAATGTATTACGTACATTATTGTTGGTAGGTACTTAATTATCCTATGTGATCAATTATACCATCAAATATATTAAAAAACGTCATATGTACTTAATGTATTACGTACATTATTGTTGGTAGGTACTTAATTATCCTATGTGATCAATTATACCATCAAATTAATCCAAATTGCATGTAGTAGTTGTTGATAGAATATAAATGTTTGTAAATGCCGACTATATACAGGCCGTGGCACTGAATTGCGAATTACTATGGTAGTGCTAGTTATTAATTATCTTCGAATGCAATGCGGTAACCTATTCTCGATAAATGAATATTTTAGATTGTCATACCTACTTCGCTAAAATTATTACATTTTTTTCAATATACAACTCATCATTTTTGGTGAACAGTTTACCATAAGTATTACATTCTAAGAATGAGCACCATCGTAGTTTACAGTTTTGTGTCGTGATCTCACTATAGTGGGCATTGGGATATATTATGTACTCATATATTATGTCTTTAAAATTACCAATTTTTACAAAACTTTATTATTAATAATTATTCCTCTTTTGTGATAGTGGACGAATAATCTGAATAGTAACCTAAAATGAACTCGTCAATTGTTGATTATTGTAGCAAATATTTGAAAGCCACTGCCATTATTGTTATTATTTACGATGAATTATTCCTTGTTTGGATTGATTTTGCGTTTGAATTCGCATTTTAGTTAGATGTTAGGATTCGATGATGGGTTTTATTGGATTATTATCGACATTTTGCTCAACAGATGAGAGATTTTGGCAAATAGGTGGGATTCGTTCCAATATTGATGCACGTAATTTAATCATTATTTATTGAGACTCTGGCGAAATTAGTTTGCGATTATTATACACGGCGAATAGTAAATAGAAAATAATTATTATTAGGCATTCATAAAAAATCGTAAAATCAAACGAATATTGATGTTTGTGGTAACAATAATTTTAATAAGAAATAACATGGCTAATATTATGTGAAACTGATAATTTTGTTTTTGTTTGTTACTCTTTACTGAAAAACCACTGTAATACAATACAAACTAAGGTATAATTCATTAGAAAGTTTTAAATATCTTTGAGTATCTATTAAAACACTTTTAAGCACAGATTACACAGGTTTACATTTACATTGTGGAGATCATCTTTCGACATATTACATACTTTATCATATATTTTAAAGTTTTAAAAATTGAAATATTTTTTTTTTTTTACTTACAGGGATGTGTCGGTGTGAAGGGATACTCAATCTGCGGCAAGCGATGCTGGTGAGGTGGCAATGAGGGTGGGCAGTGATAGCAAAACATGCCTCGGCCCGCCGTCCCCGAAACCTGCAATAAAAAAATCGTACTTACAATCACTATCGCTTGTAAAAGTTTAGACCAGAAAATTTTCTGCTTACTCAGATTCTAGACTTTTCACTTCCGATTCACCTGTAAAAGACGTCACATGATTTTCGTTATTTTTACAAGCCTCCCTCATCGTCAAACTTCGTCACAATATTGTTTAGATACCTGTCTAATATGGCACAAACACTGATGAAAAAATATTCAATATTGGCGATTGTGATGAATGAATTTCCTCGTAGTTAAAAAAATGTAGAGTTTAATTTTGACATGGTAACAGCACACTGCATCCAATAGCTAATAAACATACAGTACGTATACAAATATTTTCTATATGAAAGTGAAGCATGGTAAAGTTGATAAACTGTATACATATTATATATATCGACATCACTAAGTAGGAATTTTCTAATTCCTGCAATCAATCAATGGCTGCTACTTTTTGATATTCGTTATTTTTTACACTATTTACTTACTCACATACATTTATACACGATTTTAATGGCTTTTTCAAATAAATAATAATGTCGAAGTATTCATTATTATATCTTCTCAATTTTACGGATTGTGTTTTCATCATCTTACAAATAAATGCCATTACTATAAGCGGTTAGTTCTCTTCAAATGAACCCGTAATGCAATACGAAGTCACTTGTAACTAACCTCATCAGTAGACCAATGGTCCTTTTTTGTTTCACTTTTATATATCAAGGCTCCATCTGTATAGATAGAAAGAACATTTTCTTTGATTTGTTTTTGATTGTAATACACAAAAATGATATTTTAGTAGCAACATAGTTTAAACTTTTTAATTGTATAACCATAAAAAATAATTGACCACTGCTCATCCCTATACCTTAATTGTATCATTTTAATTGAAGGTAAGTAGTGATGCAGTGTAATGATTCAATAATATCACCGTTAGGATTAAATCAGGATGAAGCCATTAAGTAGATGAGGCGACCCATCCATCCGATCCATCCTTGGGCCGAGCTCATGTTTTTATTTATAGTCTGTTGTAGATCCATATTAAATTGGCGCGAACTAGTTTGCAAGTGCACATCAGAAATCACCCCATGCAAGTAGAGTTGATAACGGAAACTCTCAGCTATTCATTTATTTTAACAAAATATTCCCAATCGCTTTGTCGTTCTATACGTGAAAAATTTGGGACAATATGAGAATAGCCATTTCCCTAATACAAAAATGTTTTTTAACTCTACAAGAAAAAATGACAATTGATTTTCAGAGTTATTATGTACACATAAATAATAATATGTGCGTTTATATACAAGACAAGAAAATTGCTATGCTCAAACGCCGATTTTACAACAATATAAATATGTTTCGAAAAGTATTTCATATAGCGTTCAGAATTAAGAACTTGACATGTTGCTACCGTTCACAAAATAGATACATTATCGTATATTGCCATAAAAATACAATAGAAAATGAAGTAGGTAATATAGATAAAACATTTGTTTTAGCCAAAAATCGTAGTAAATAATTTAAGTATTGCCAATAGAGTCAGTATTTACTTGATAGAACTCACTTTTGAAATGACAATAAGTATAATTACATTACGTTCAACAGGACGTTGGAGCAGGAGGAAGTCGATAGATATTTCGGTTGTAACACTATTGATAACACTACTAGTCTTAACAAGGATATTACAACCGAAGCTATCAAATTAAAATAAACATCTTTTAGAATTTAATATAATTTATATTATCATTTCTAAACATTATAATCTTTAAACATATAATTTATGGTTGTATCGACGAATTTCAAGTACCTACCTAAATCTGCCTTACCCTCCCCACCCCCAATCCTTCGTTCTAACTAAGGTTCTTAGGTTTTTTAATACATATAATATGTGTGTACTTATATTTATTTTCATATATACAAAAAAGATATTATTGTGATTTCCCATCGTAATTAATTTTTTTAAAAATCGCGTGTTCTTTAATAAGTATAATTTATTATGAAGGGCGGCTTTTTGTTATTTCGCATGGAGACGGGCGCGCTGCTGTATAGGTTACTAAACTAAATGACTTATTACAATACTTTATCAATAAAAAATGTCGATATTATTATCGTCGCAAACTGCTTATCTCCAAACTAAATGTTACCAGAAGAAAGAGAATAATTCATATCAGATCTTTTTTTAAGAAACGGTTAAAACTATGTTTCAGTCTTGAATGTCAAATCAGGAAATATTGTTATTTATATAGCCATATTGTGTGAAATCCATAAGAAAATATTGCTTAACACCGAATTTATTCAGTTCTTATGCTCTCCTGAACATTTTGCTAAAAGTTATTGTAGATAAGCAGTTTACATTATTATATGAGAATGTTTAAATGAACGTGCACTTGAAATAGGTATTGAAATCAATTAAGTACCAATGTTATTTATTGAAAGTGTTACGGCACAGTGTCTTCAATTTTCGCCCGTGCAGTGATATGTACGAAAATAATCAGGCAGGATACACATGTAAATTTGGTTACTTAATTTGATCACACTGGCAACGAATTGCCTCCGCTAATTTTATTATTTGATTTACTTTTATTGCTATATGTTTCCCCTTCATTTGTTTAGCGGAGAGTATGCAAATGGCCGGACGCATGCGCACAACCATTTCAGAAACGTGACATGCCAGTATGTCCGTCACCCAATAAATATTAATCAATTTATATTATACGCCAAAGTATCACTTGCGACTCTTCTCTTGCATGATTTAAACAACGGTAACCAGAGATAATGTATAAATATATGCACATACATAAATATGCCATCATAATCTTCAAATTGAACCTGGGTACCCACCTAAGACAACGTTCGATTTCGTCTACTTAGTGGCTACAAGGTAAATCTAAAATGGGCAGTGATAGTAACATCACATCAAATTCAATAATGCTAAAACAAAATAGGTAGACATATATATTATGTCTGTGGACATCCAACAGAATATTGCACTCTTATGCTCCATATGTGAATGATGTTTTCCATCACAATTAAAACAAAAAGCTTTTAGGTACAGCAAGGAGACAGTTTTATACAATATTCATTTGTTTATAGTTATGATATGCATTTTGGTCAAAACTAGGCTTTACATATACGTATACGTAGAGTATTTGCATCATAACTTTGCATTCCAACTCTAGGATGAAAATGATGATACCTGTATATATTCTAAAAATATTTATTTTACATAAATGTTATCTGTATATTTATTCATCACTACCTGCATATATGAATACAAGTAAATATCATGTGATCTAATTTTATGCAAGGTAATCAGGCAAAGAGTGTGGTAAAGAATGCAAAAAAGTGCAAAGTTATAAAACGTATACTTAACACGTGGGTGACTGCGCTTTCGGAGTAGGTGGTCAGTGAATTTGTCTGCATTGAAACCACGGTGACTGAGGGTCACCGCGTAGAATGACCACTAGAAGTTACCAAAAAATAGTAGGAAGTCGCAGGTTGGTATGCAATGCAGGGATGGTTTGGACATGGGGATGGAAATGGGCGTTTTACTGACAAAACGTCGCTGTACTTGTGCGTAGATGCAAAGTGTGGTCGTTATTTCTTGACGGAACTAGAAATTTTTCAGATAACGTATTATTATTAATTATTCTCAAGATAGGTAAGTATGTGTTTGTAGGAGACGTTATTTTTTTTATTCCATCGCAATCGATTTTTTTACTTTTTGATCGAAAGCAGCGACGATTGGTCTCGTGGAATGTAGTGTTGATTAAAGAGGTTAGGTAAGTTACATTTAATTTTACAGCAATTTTGACAGGTTGCGTGAATTTCAAACCGATGTTTGTGCACATGCATTTGTGTACAAACAAAAGTTTACAAACAATTGTATAAATTGTTTGCGGGTTGATGCATAATTATCTGAACTAGGTTTGATGTGCGAATTTGCTTAGAAATATTTTGCTGTGCTGTCATCATTATTTAAAATTAATTTGTTCGTGCATCTATCAAATTTGTATCATTATGAACTCACCTTATAATATTTTAGACGATATGTAGGCACAATTTTAGGGTAAATGTTTACGAGGGCACAATCAAAATGGTGTACTATCGATTAGTTAATTATTTATTAAAGCTACACTCTCTACCCAAGTTGACTAGAATAATAAATTGTATATACAAATGTCTCAAAATTACACAAAATCTCCCAATAATATGACGTATAAAATAGGAGTATCTTCTCAGTGTTTATTGAGTTCGCAAGTACAGAATCCAGACATAATATAAATCGTATTATAAAAGACCCTAATCACTCAAATGCCCTATGCAATATCATTTGGTTGACATGTAATGCATCAGTAGGGTTGTCAAAAATCGTCACTATCGTTGCAAAAACAAATCCTAAGTTAGTTATAGTTACTAACTAAAAATATATATACCAATGTAGATTGTAGTATTTGTGATGTGTAAATCTAAAGATTTGAATCAGGTATGTACACAATGATACCTATGTGTTTAACTCGAGACAATGGTACAAAAATAGTAAGTGACAGTTTGTTAAGATTGTTTAAGTAATTATAAAAGATTTTTTTCGATAATAATTGATCAAAATTACAGGGCTTAAAATGCACGGGAGCGCACCGGAGCGCCGTTCCGGCTCATAAAATCCCCAAAATTATCGCTCCGTCTTAATAAAAAAACAATTTTACCGTTGTACAATAAATACACATAAAATTAGATAACTATGTTAATATTTTCGTAAAATTATCAACAACCCCGGTTTGTAAAATATTCCTTTTCGAGCGCTGCCAAAATAATGAAAATAATTGTAGATAGAAAATAAATACACAAATATTTTTAATTGAATTAAAAATATTAATCGTGTTTCGGGACATCCAGAGGGCAGAGACAGAATACAATAGATGAAGTTCACTGATAATAATTTACACTCTGAAATGTTTTAAACAATAGTTAGTATTTAAAAACTATGTTTTCTCAATTCTAAGATAAATTTACAACTTGAAAAATATTAGAATCAAAGATAAAAATAGAGAAATCTGCGGTAATTGAACACAAATTTTGTTAATACATTTTATTGTGTTGTGGTTATTTTTATTATTAAAATACATTTTAATAAGTAATATCTCTTAAATCTACCAGAATTTGTTTTTATAATCTATGGTTTATTTTATTTTATTTAAAAAACGTCGATTTTTCTAGATGTCTAAATGTGTTTGACTTGCAGTCATTTTTACTTAAGTACATATAAAAAATATTATGGGTATAGTTGCAATACTGATCTTCAACGTGAATTTACAGTATCATTATTTTATCACTGTTTTATTTGTAGTGACTTTCCCACCAAGAATTGACAGTAATAATCAACATAAAAATAAAATATCCCTAGATTTATTTTACAATGCATATTTTCAAATCAGAAACTAAATTAGGACATATTAGTTCCATAAATGTAACAGACAGTATGTAATCAAAAAATCTTCAATAAAAACCAGGCGGCATCCCTAAGCGGTGTCCGGATCAGAAACGTCGCCCCCGGGGGGTCTAGCTGGGGTGATGATAATGCGATAATACCAACGAACGCCAACCTCCCTCCCCCCATGCTTTGAAGTGCACCACTTCTTTATTGTGTTCCCATTTATTAGAACGACCAATTTCATAAACACTATCATAAAAATCTGAGGTGGTAAAATGTGACTAATGATTTTAATTACAGAACAACCTCGATTATCCGGACCGACAATTACTATAGTCCGGTTAACCAAATATCACTAAATTCACTAATTTACACCGTTATAGTAATAACACAATTTTATGGTCACTTTTTAATTACAGAAACAGGATAATAATCATGGAGCACGATTCGGAAAAGCAATCATATCCACTACAAATCTTGAACCTAGTTAGTAGGATTCGAATATTATTTCGATCACGCATTTTGGATTGGACAAATTCCACAAGAAAACAATTATCGATTGACTAGAGAACTCGCATAGCAGACCAATGATGTGTGATCGAATTCTATTCAATACACGATCGCTTTCCATGGTTCTATGTATGATTTTGAAAATGAGTGTTCATCAAAACTCTGTATTTTTTAACTACATAATAATATGCAATCTCACCATGTTTATCCAATAAATAGGTTGAAAAGAGAGACCAAAATTTCATAATTAAGTATTGTTTTGTATAACATCCAAATTATCAGTAGGAACGTTTAATAACTATTATTAATTTAATTTAATAAATCGCATTTTTTATAGGTGGTGCCTTTTCCACTTTTAATAAATAAATCTTGACCGGTTTCGTCAGAGGCCGACAATGCATTTCCACCATGAATAAAATTGTCAGTTAACAAAAGAAAAAAGAAAAAAAGTTTAATAACTACTCTATATTCGCTGATTTTTTAAATTATTTTTGCAAAAGCCTTTACTTTAATAGTTTTTCAAAGCCGGTTTCGAAGAATAATCAATTGATTTTCATTATGTATATGATAATTAATATTACATTTAATATTTCTCATCCAGTAGTAGGTAAGCCAGTTGCATAATTTTCACGTGATTTACAGAAACTGAACATCCATGTTCCGAGAAGTTGGCTTTGATTTCGAATTGAACCGAAATACGTTTTCCGAATAATTCAAAATTGGGCAGAAGTGCTTCTCCTGTGCGGTGTTGCCAAACGATTAAATATTTAACATCCCCGCTAAAGCCGAAAACTGTATCATTCAAGTTAATCCAATAAACGTTGTCCGTGAGCAGGCAACTCCGAAAGTTTATTGTGAGCGGGTATTAATTAGTTTCTCATTGCTGAACTCTCATAATTCATTAAGCAAGCATTTAAATAAAGCATGTATGTACCTTAATACATCATTACATGTAGGTATCAGTCATTCATTATTAAAACATTTCAAATCTAAAGATAACTGTGACATTTGGCCGTCTCTTGGAAAAGTTACTTGATTTATAAATTTTACATAATAATAAAAAAAACGTGGAAACTATTTATAATTTATTGAAAAAATCACATGTTTAAAAACGACTATGATTGGAAGATGCAGTCATAACAGTGGTTTTCTGATAGCATTCTGTACCACATTAAGAGTCTCATAGCCGTAAGTACGATCTCAGACTCATCTTTGTATCGTGCCACGCTAATCCGATGTCATCCATTATATTATACCGTAGAGCTGCCATATCTACCCCTAAAGCCAACAACACGAGGTATAGCTTGTGTAGTCAATGTATTCCACTAATATCTATATGCAACTTCGGTATATGAACAGTAACAGATTTAGTTCAGTCGAAAAATTAAATTTACAGTGACAATCCATCCACCTAATTCCATCCGAATTCCAACGAATATATCTGGGAGGAAAATTGTTCTGACAGAAAATGGAAAGTTATAAAAGTCTCTTGATGAATTTTTTCTTGAATAAAAAACTAAAATCGATTACAATACATACCAGAGAACGAAGATTAAAAAAACATAAACGTCCTCTTAGCCAGCGCTCGAAATGGAAAAGTTTACGAACCGGAGCGCTCGACAGTTTTCTGAAGATATTTACATATTTATCAAATTTTATGTGTATTTCATAAAAATAAGTGTGTTCGATTTTCTATTAAGTATTTGGCATATCTTGCTCAGACGGCCAATCTTTATTTTCCACGAGACGGAGCGATAATTTTACCGATCACACAGACAGGAACGGCGCTCCGGTGCGCTCTTGTCCATTTCGAGCCCTGCTCTTAGCGAATGATATATGGTCACCGTAATTAGAAGTGGTTATTGTACACAAAGTAGGAAAACTATTTAGTAGTTTTATAAAATATTAATTTTCTAAATATATATCAGGTAATGGACAAAGGTTGGTATGACTTCAGTGGGGTATGCCTTGACGCCAGATCAGGTGTGCTCCGACAACTGCTGAAGTTAAAGAGGCTGTCAAAAGACTGAAGCGCAGGAACGCTCCTGGAGATGATAGCATCCATGCAGAATTTCTGCTCTGCGGACTGAGCGCTGTATTGCCGTCCTTGTGTGACATTCTGCACGAGGTGTGGGAAAGGGAGCAGTGCCCCAAAGCCTGGAGTGATGGTACCGTTGTTACTCTGCACAAAAAGGGTAACCCACAAGACTGTAATAATTACAGAGGAATCACTCTCCTCATCGTTCCCGGGAAGGTGTTGGCGCAGATTCTCCTGTACAGGATTAGAAGTCCCTAAATGCTGGACGTTTTGCGTGCGCAGCAGAGTGGATTTGTCCCGGAGAAGTCCTGCTCAGAGCATATTTCAACTCTCCGATGCCTCCTGCAACAGTACCAAGAGATGAATATACCTGTCGCCTGCTGCTTCGTGGACTATGAAAAGGCATTTGACAGTCCTCATCGTGAATCTCTGTGGCAAATTCTGCTAGGCTATGGTGTCCCACGGAAACTGGTCGCCGTGATAAGTGCTCTCTACACAAATACAGAGTGTCGCGTGAGAGCAGCCGGAACATCCTCTGACCTCTATGAAATCACGTCAGGAGCCAAGGAAGGATGTGTACTTGCGCCCTTTCTTTTTATCATCATGATGGATTTCATAATGCGTAAGACGGTTTGCCCCGACAGTGGGATACGCCTACATCATGATGACACAACCGATCTATGCGAAGAAAGACTGTGCGACTTGGAGTATGCAGACGACGCAGTTGGAGGTAACCGTAAACAGGCTCGCCGCGAACTCGAAGCGTGTGGGTCTTCATCTGAATGCCGCTAAGACCAAATCCATGTGCAGTGCTACATGCATCGACGCCGACACTCCTCTGCGGGTTTCCGGTCTGCCCGTCGAGCTGGTGTCCAGATTCAAATACTTGGGTGCCACGGTTGCCGATGATGGTGGTATTTCTAGTGAGCTTGGAATCCGCATGGGTGTGGCGGGCTCTGCGTTCAACCAACTTCGAGTCGCATGGCGGTCAAGGCTGTATTCTGTGAGGACCAAATGTCGTTTGTTTAACGCGTGCGTGCTACCTGTGCTCCTGTATGGTTGTGAGACATGGCATCTTACTAAGCTTCAAGAGTCTCGGCTTTTGAGCTTTGAGAATCGATGTCTCCGCCGAATCTTAGGGGTACATTGGTACGACCGCATTACAAACACCCGAGTTCGTGAGCAGACACAACAGCCTTCGGTGATTGAAGTTATAACGAAGAGACGATTTACGTGGCTGGGACACGTATTCCGGATGCCGCCAAATAGTGCGGCACTTCGTACCCTTGTGGCACAACCTCAAGGGTTCCGTCGCCGTGGCCGGCCCTCCCTCACCCTGCAGCGATGCTACAAAAGCGACCTACGTGCTGCAGGTCTGACATGGCGGGAGGCGCAGGAGTTGGCGATGGACCGAGGGAAGTGGCGCCAACTTGGGCTTGCCCTATGCCCCAATGTTGGGACGTGACAGGGTGGAAGAAGAATGGCCCCTTTAAGGGTGAATTCGGCCCTGGTTTTATAATTACTTAATATGTCTTCGCTTCAATACAAATTTTACATTGTGGATTCAACAGAGAGAAACTATTAAATTATTAAGCAATACCTAGTTAGAAACGAATACAATCGAATGTATTCTTGTTACGTCGTGTTAGCTACATTAACGGAGAGACACATTATCCCCTTGTGTTGGCAGAGTCCGCCAATTGATTCTATTAGTGGGGGTGGCTTTCCCACTGCCGATATATAAGACCTACCCGACCATAGTTTTGCTAACTACCTTACCAACCAATTACATTCAAACTATCGGACTCAAAAGATATCTACATGGTTTCATACATACATTACTTAAATTGTCTGAATAGAGACAGAAAACATGACGTGCAAAGGTTCGGCTACTAAATGATTATTTTAATATCCTTTCATGTAATGATGAACATGATATAATATTATTGTAAAAATATTTTTTTTACAATATAATTATATTATCTATTTATTTATATATTACTATATATATTAATACAAGTGAATATCATTTGATCTAATTAAATTTTATGCGAGGTAATCAGGCAAAGAGGCGTATCGATATAGTAAAAGTGCAAAAAAGATGCAAAGATAAAACGTATACCTACTCTACTTTACTATGAAATTTACCAGATATTTTGATAATATAAAAAAAAATCTAACCTAATTAAATGAAATTTTTCGTTCCTTTTCGTTGGCTAAATCTTAGGATATTTTAAATGTGTCAATTAAAATGTATATTATGCCACGTACACGCCTGCGAGCATCGACAGAGCCGAGCAAGTAACGTGGCAGCATTGGCGGCTTGATCGTCGGTGTGTATGGTGCCTCGAACACAGTCTGCACGCGTCTTAAACAAGTTGGCGGCTAACCGTTTCACTGTTGGTTTTTAGACGAACACATCGTTTTGCTGCCGCAGTATGCTGTCGCAGTGCACGTAGGTTACGTGGTCGTGGGATGCACGTTAGTTACGTTCTCCGTGTGGCGGAGAACTACAGGATGCAAACCATATCATCTGGAAATTTCCGAGAATGTGCTCCGAAAGGAAAGATATGCTCAAGTCGGTTCAACCAGCTGGTGGGCCCATCGGGCTGTCCGACCTGGTCGTCACAAAGGCAAACTATAATGCTTTTAAAAAATTGCTACGTCTTATTACGGACGTGAAGATCTCTTTACATAGTTTAGCTTTTCCGTATTGTTTTTACATATATGTAAATGAATTTATTTTTGTTAATTCTCGGTGCTCCTCTCTCCCGTGGGCACTTTTACTAGAAAGTCCCTGTAAACTCAATCAAAGCACACTTGAGTGCGAGGCGACCTCAATCTTGGGCATCTGCTCCTGAGACATTCCAAGGCGTAAACAACTGGTGATGCTTCACATCAAACGTAGAGCCTCGTGATACACTTGATTAATACCGAGTGTGGTACAGGGCAGGTTGGTTTGGTGGGAACTATTCTTATATATATATCTATCTACGGTCGTGAAAAAGGAGCTTACAGGCGTGCACATTCCCACCAACTTATCTGAAAAACGGTCGAAAATAGAACTACTATGACGCCATAATGAATACGTCAATCCAATATCAGATTCTGTCCAGTTGCGAGTCTTGATTGGGTAGTTTTCGAGTGTGGCTCCTCATCAATTCTTCAGATAAGTTTGTGGCACTGTACGTGGCATAGTGATTCATTTTATCTGTAGGGATGCTGAGTTTCAGCTTTCTAATTAATAATTATTAATAATCTACCATACCATGTTGAAAACACCGGTTCTCGTCCGATCACCGAAGTTAAGCAACATTGGGCGCGGATAGTACTTGGATGGGTGACCGCTTGGGAACACCGCGTGCCGTTGGCTTTTCTTTTTTTGCGTTTTTGATTATATTTCTAGCTCAGTAGGCAATGATAAATCTAGATTCGGGTAGGAAACAAAATAAATTATGTACCTATATTTAATTCTAGTTCAACTTAAATTATAAAATAAGTTATAATGTATTAAAAATGTTTGTTTCTAGAGGATAAAGTCTAATCATATGAAAATGATCGAAGCAACGCCCAAAATAGAAAATTTACGAACCGAAGCACTCGATAATTTTCCAAAAGAAGTGTGCTCCATTTTATATATATATAAGTAGGTACATGTGTTGGACGGACGAATACTGCAATAGTCTTTAAACTTCTGAATGTATATCTACTGAAGTTTGTGTCAGTAAAGTTTGTCAGCGCCGCAGGCGTGAATTTTTTCTAGGATATAATATGCCTACTGTTTTTCTCTACCTTTCTCTTGACACTTTGAATAGTCTGCCTACCTCCACGCGACGTCACTTCTTTGCACACATACAATAGAACAGGGATAGCGAACCTATGGCACTCGTGCCATTGGTGGCACGCGAATGTTTCATTTTGAAAAGAAAAGAAATTACTGTTTTATATATTATTATACTTATTTAAAAATGTTTTTTTATAAAAAAAGTTATACAAATAAATAATAATATATACCTACTTACTTAAGTACTTACTTATATATTATATTCAAAAATAATGATGACATAGCCATGCGTATTTTCTTCGGTTTTCCATATTATGTTTACCAATCGATGAGCAAACGGAAACGACGAAATCCATGCTTAAATGACAAATCGCACTGTATAAAAATAGCAGGCAAATCATTTTCAAGATAATCATTACGTTTAATATAAAATTGAAAATTAAAATATTCAATCAACAAACTTTATGAAATTAATTATCGGCAGTCATTCAAATATAATAACTGCTTGTTATTTTGACTCAAACATACTCTCTAAAAATGGAAAACCGTTCAGTGATGGAGAATATAATATGAAAGAAGGGTGGTTCAAATGCTTCCCTCTATGAGAATTTTAAAACAAGACAAAAATATTCAAAGAATAAAAGATATGCCTGCAGCTAGAAATACGGTGAAAGATAGAATATCAAGAACTCAATTTAATTGTAATTTTTAAACTTTTTTAATGTTATTCTTAAAAACCACTTTTTTAGAAAACTGTTAACTTTTTTTCGCCATGAAAAACTGCTTGGCACGTCAGACAGTCGGAAAATATGTTTTTTTTTAGATTTTGGCACGCGTTCGTAAAAAGGTTTGCCATCCCTGAAATAGGTAATGTATAATATTGCATTGTCGCATTTCGTCATTAATTTTGTCTAGGTGCGTGACTGTCCCGGCATGGCATCGCCCATGCGCACGGAAAAAATGTGCAACAGTGCGCCCAGTTTTGATTTATGTTATGACTATGTTCCGGTCGAGACGATTTTCAATGTGCGACAATTATAACCGTTAGAGCTTTGCTATCACTTCTTGGTGAAAGGTTCAATATATCCGGTATGGTCTAGTGGCTAGGATACCTGGCTCTCACCCAGGAGGCTCGGGTTCGATTCCCGGTACCGGAATATTTATTTTATAAAATTTCAAAACAAATATATTAGGTATCAGTAAAGTTATATAAAAATATTGTTAATCTAGATAAGTATGTAAACTATAGCCAATAAGTGATTAAGAAGAACTAGATACACGTAGGTACAATAAGCTAATTATTATTTTGTGGATTTTTTTTATTTAAAATAATAATTTTCCGGATAAAAATAATTTCCGGTACCGTGAATCGAACCCGAGCCTCCTGGGTGAGAGCCAGGTATCCTAGCCACTAGACCATACTGGATGATAAAGTAAACGAACTGATAATGTTTTCAGAGTCTGGAGTAAAATAAATTCTATTCATGTCGTACCTACCTATAATGGTTGAATACATAAATTATTTTCTTTTCTCAAGATACAGTTTTCCTATTGGTATTTTGTGAAAATGTTGTCGGACATAACAACGAAACACCGGAGTCTTGATTCCAATATACACAGCGCTAAGACTAGCTAGTTTTCACCGTATACATATTATTATAATAAACGTTTAGTTATTATCACTTTTGTTAGGTACCTATTCCAGGCATGTTGCCATTTCAGATGTACACACGACGTTATTGGAAACTCCTCCAGTCCTCTCCACAGTAGCTGATATAGGTACCATTTCGTGCCAATTGCTGGAAAATCTTTATCCACTTCTTCTAGTTGCAGAAACAGAGGTCTACCAGCACTCCGATTTCCAACAGGCTTAAAAATGATTAAGCTTTTTTTAAGATTTCGAACAATCTGCCCAGGCTATTGGAGACACGGAATCTTGACAAATTTGATGACGTAGGTATGTACATATACCAACACTGAAATGTTTTCAATGTCTTCTTTCTCTCATGTATAAAATAAAACGCATTTAATAAATTTAACTATTGTGTAGGTATATATAATAAGATTTGTCAATTAAATGCACAATAAAAAATGGTGAACGGCGTAAGATTGGGTCTCAGAGATAACATTGACATCTTTGAATAGATTTTTTTAAATTCAATAATAAAGTACCTACCTACACGTTTATTTTTATAGAAGGCCTGTTCAATTTAGGTGTTGCTTCAATATTGACAGTTGCGGCTCGTATATTATAATATGTATTTTATAATATATAACACTCATACATGTGGTATTAAATACATCCCATTATTTTAATTATTTATAAAATATCAATAATAGCGTAAATATTTATGTCAAATAATAAAAAAATATTTGTAATAGTCTGATTCTGAAAAAAATGCGTTAAAATTAAGTAAATAAAATTAAATTAATACCTATATCTACATAAAACGATATTCCCAACATATGTAGAATATTACAATGGGTAAAACAATAATTTATCTTAAAACGACAATAATTAACTTTAATTTTACCCAAACAATACAAACTTAATACTCTCAAAAGCTTCCACCCACGGGCATCGTAAAATTGTATTAAAAATCATTTGTTTTCAAATACATCAACTATATCTAAAACGTAATATATTATATAAATAAAATACCTAAATGGAAGAATAAATATATAATCAGTCACATAGAGATAAGTGTAAAGTGGTTAACAAACGTGTGCTACCAGTGCTCATGTATGTATGTGAAACACGGGCCAAATGAAAACACAACGAGTTGTGCAATGTAGCATGGAAAGGTGCATGTCGGGCATACTGCGGAAAGACCACAAAATAAACCAATAGATAATTAGTAAGACAAGAGTACGCGATATGATAGAGGCTGCCAAGGTGGTGAATTGGCATTAGCCGGTGAGTGAGCAATCGCTGGACAGTTATACAATAATTGTACCTATGGGATATTAAACGACCATGGACCTCCATAAAACCCGCTCCTTCGGCAAACTCACCAAGTATGAAGCAGCAAAAATTGGGGACCGATAAGAGTGGAAGGAGTTAGGGGAAGCTTTCATCCAGCATTATGAAGATGATGAGACAGATAAGATGTTAATTTTTAATATGATTTTTTTTAATATTTAGCTTATTAGAATTCTGGCGTTCGCTATTTTTGGAAGACAATAATTCATATATTATTGATAAACACAGACCAATCCAGATAATGTTATTGCAAGTCATATATTTTTAATCGATGTTCTATATATTGAATTAAATATATCTGGTTGGACAGGTATATTAAAGAGAAAAAACAAGATCCGCTGTCGCACTTCTCGACGATCAAATAGAATATAAATAATAATGATTTAAATCTCGTGATTCCATTCTGGCACCACTTGAAAAGCTCTACGTGTGTATGGAGTCCTAACAAAAGTTTGTATGAGCCTATGAGGGTATGAGGTGACATTTCAGGTGCTTATAAAAACGCCGAGCGGAACACTTCGCAATTATTTACTTTTCATTCATAAAATAAATGCTGGTTTATAAAATGTGTACATATAGATTAGCGATCGAATTTTACTCTCACGTGTTCTTTACAATAATAATACCATACGGTCGAAAATGCATCCGTTGATCCATAGATAATATAATTTTATTATCCACATTTCTAATTTATATTTATATATTATGTCAAATTCCTACACGCGAGGAAACTTACACGTCATAATATGAAAGTGCGGTAAGCACGTTAATTCTTCCAGAAATTATGATACTCGTAGCAATTGCTAATAAATTATTATTAATAATTTTTGTTCAGTGAAAAAAATGTGTCAAAAATAGATTATCTATCTATATGTCATAAACAATACAGGATGGTTTGCAAAATATTTTTGAGACAATTCCGGGAAAATTAGTAATATACAATAAATGTGGAGTTTTTCCCTATTTTCTTTAGTTTTTCCAACCAAAATGAAAATGCTGTACAGTATCAAGGTCGACGTTTTTAGGGCTCCCTTAAAAATCCTCAGTGCTTTTAGGGTTTCAGTGCCAAATACCATCCGTTTTTTGAGATCCTCTTAAAAATTGCTGTACGGTCAACATTTTTACGCCCAAAATAGAGCCGTAACGTGTCAGTATATAATGTCCGGATTCGAATCCCGGGTCTGGCAAGTTCACATAATGCTTTTCAACGTGTATTTGGACCCAGAGCATGATGTGAATAAGTAAACTAGTGGCAAATATCAATATATCGTAAAAAAATGTATGTTACAAAATCTCTTTGTGATGCGGCCACTTCGGATTGTAGTGCTAATAAAAAATACAATACAATATCATCATAAAATACATACATGTATTAAAATGAGTTGATAAACAATAAGATGTAGTTTTAAACATTAATTTTGAATCAGTTCTTATTATATGAACTATTAGGTAATCTACGTCTACAATAATAATACCTATATATTCCTTTAAAACTCTAAATTTGTATAGAAAATTTCCAAACACTTTAATGCCCATGTATTTTCTTATTTCGATATGGATGGAAAACATTGTTCATGTATAAAACGTTCTTGGTCTGGACATTGCGTGTCCGGAAACTTGTACGTATGCAGTTCGACGTATCACACTTCACCGTGAAATGTTGTATCGGAAATATATGACCGTATATTAAAGACCGTCATACATTTTTGGGTCGTATAGTACTACCATAAAATTCATGTCTAAATAAAACACGGTTCTTGTCGGTTTACACTTAACAGGAAGCCAAAAGCAAACAAATTTTGAAAAAAGCTGATATACTGGATTATGTGTTAGGTTAGGTTAGGTTATACTTGAATTATTCATGAATTTTGCCAAAATCAGCTATGAAAATTGAATTAATGTTCATATTAAATCTAATAAAATTGGAGACCGTATAGTATACGGTCATCTCTTTAAGATAAGAAAACTAACGAAAAACTGTGCCACGGTGAAGTGTTTTACGTACAATTTACATGTAACCTGTACAGTGGACAAGGCTGTCCATCATTTCAAAATCGAAATGCAGGTCGCAGTCAGTAGCATTGCACTCGAGAGATCAGAAGCGTTTGCCTCGCCCACCACGTATGTGCATCTCCGTGTCGATGGGATATCGCAAGAGGAATAGCGCAACACAAATTGCGGTCTCTGTGAAGAATCGCGGTCAGATTGAATTAACCGAGTTATGAGATGCGAAGTGCACCGTGGGCGACATTATTATGAATTGACCGAGCCAGGACGAGTGGGCGAAGAACACTTGTCTCTGTCCCGCCGGCCGCAGGACGAGCCATGATTTTGAGGAAGTGGCCAACGGATGGTGGATATTTTCATCTCGAAGTGGTGAATTAGAGCCATGACTATTTCGCACCTGCGGACGAGTAGCGGATGCATGTTTACACGGAAACAATTCAATATAAAATGTTCTGTGGATGTTGTCTATTACGCGCAATAATACAGAATAATTGCGTTTTCGTATGAGCTTTGTAAGCTCGAAAATGTATGTGCTATTTCATTCGATAGATTAGTAGTTTGTAATAACAAATCGTCCTTGAATGAAGAGTATCAAAGGGACTATGATTTCTCATGGAGCAATTTCTGGATCAATACACTGCTTGATGAAAATATTTCTCGCTCAATAACCCCTGGTAAAACCCCTCAGTCAATAACCCATTGTTTTTAAAAACCATTACCATCCGGTATAAAATAACGAATATTTAATTTTTTTCCTTGATACAACAATGTAGACAAAAATTTATTTGATAAAATAAAATTTAAAACAGGAAAGGAGATTCGACAATTATTCACTGAAGATTTTCAATAAATAAAATAAGTTGTATTTTTTAACCAATTCCTAATAGGCTTGTATAAGGCTTTAAACTTTATAGGTTACCATTTTGCTTTAATAAAATTGTAGTTACCAGAAATATTATAAACAATTTTGACAACAGAAAAAATCCTTCTAAGGAGAGAATTTTACTAACACGTGAGGGATGAGACTTGCATATTTTTTTCATATACATACCTACATACCTACAACATACACATATACTCATAATATGCATCTAATCACTAAATAAAATGAATATGATCAACATCATTCCTAAAATTAGATATCGCTTTGAACTTACCAATGACCAGGCTTAATTGATTAACTTCATTAAAATACGAATAATGTTTCATATTCCCATTTTCAAGTATTTATATGGAAGATACTTCGCAAATATATTTAACTTCAGTGTCATTGTAGTGTCGAGTTAGCATTTACTTGGTTTGTTACCCAATGGCCTTAGCTGAAGTTGAAATACATTGACACAGTGAATAAATAAAAAGAAAATTTATCTTACCAGGCTAACAACGATGCTTTGTAAAAACTACAATAAAATAAACTCAACTCCGTAGAGGGTCATATACTTCACACAAAAACAAAGTTAGTTTATAATAATTTGATTAATAATTATATAAATCGTTTAAAAGAATATCATGGGAAATTTTGACTGTCATGCAATTAGGTACCATATTATATTATTATTGATAACGGCCCCACCATGTAAATAACTATCGACACACTCTTACTATTTGCAGTAACTATTATCATAACTAAATGTTAGTTCACAATATATTTATATATTATATATACCTATAAAATATATGTGTGTATTTTTATGTATTATATCTGTTGAACACTATTGAAACTTTAAACATATATTATATTATATTCATAGTGATCATTTCTAAACCTATTCATAATCATTTGACAAAAATCTTTCATTGTTCCATTAATTGCCCCTGGTACAATTCCAAGCATGGCGGTAGTTGATTGTTATGGCTTATTAATGTCACCCCCTGCTCCGAATATCGCCCAGTCCAGTCCCCCATGGCGAACATTTTCATTACACCATTAAAAATATCACACCCCATTCGATCAACAGATTTTACTTGTATTATTGTTAAAGTGAGATAAATATTGTTCTAGTAGCATTGAAATAGATGCGTACATGAGTACCAACTTATTCACGAGTGCGTTTTGTTATATTTAACATACACTATAGTATGTATATATTTACGATATACAAACACACTTAAATAATATTATTGTACTCATATGTGTGTAGTATTAATTGGTTCAGTTATCATGAATGTCCCAGACATTCTGGATTCACTGTTAGATTAAGGCCTCACCTAGATTACTGAACATTTTTAGATCAGAGATACGTACTACCGTATGCATGGCCCCCACAAGGATAGGGCTGACAGGGCTATAGCCTGGGGGCCCGGCCTTAGTAGCGGCTTGGCGTGGCGAGTCGACCAGTTAAGTGAAAAAAACACACTATAAATTTGCTCCAATAGTAAAAATAGTCGCCTGCGGTGTTATTTTCCCTGATGATTGTTAACATAACATATATGTGGCTGTGTGATGTGATATGATGATTGATATACTTAATTAAATGATAAATCACGTGTAGAATTGTAATTTATAATTAATTTAAGTGTGTTTCCTGACTTACAAAATAGCTTTTTATCCAATATGGCGAAGAGTTGCATGTTACTTAGTTACCACAAAAGAAGGTCGCGATTAGTGGTTCATAATAAGTGCCGATAACCCAATAAATCAACTGGATTTGTTTAAAAATACACAGAATACCCTTAACCCTGGGGTTCCGTAGAAACCACCTGGGAACCGTTACTGTAGAAAATCATACTGCCCTTAACCTTAGCGATAGGTAGAGGGACCCGCCATATATCCTGAAGTGGGCCCCCAGGATAGGATCTTTGGCGCCCCCTCCTAGCTATCGCTAAGGATGAAGGCAGTGTGACGCTCTACAGTAGCGTTTACCAAATGGTGTACGCGGTAAAATTAATGTGTATGTTTAGTGTTTTTTGTATATTTTAATACGTCCATTTGAATTATGGAGTTGTCGAGTATTGATAGAGGATTAAAAATTGTATCTATCGTACTACCACATAATTGTAAACAATACAATAAAATTATTGAAGGAAAATAGCGCCGCAGGTGACTTTTTTATTATTAAAGCAAATTTGTGTTGTGTTTATCCCACTTATCTGGTCGATTCGCCTCGCCGGGCCCCTCCTGAGCCCGGGCTAGAGCCCTGTCAGCCCCCCCCCCCCCCTTGTGAGGGCCATGGCCATGACTGTATGTTGTGATTTGTACATATATCTAAATGTATCGGCGGTTTTCTTTGACGCAGATGACGCAATTGATTTGTCAGAAGATTTAAAAGACGACCCTGAAACAGCTAGAACTACTCACATAAATTAGATATTAAAGTATAGCTTGAATCTTTAAAATATGCGTATTTCACACAAATTGAGTACCTATAAAATATTACCCAAAGCATAACAAAATGCAACCAACATCAAAATGACAAATAATATAACCAATCATAAATACGTAGGTACAACGAACAATAAATCACCAATATTATTATATGTCGTCAACAATAATAATTATTTTTAGCTATAGGATATAATTCTAGAAAAGAGATATGTAAATTTATATTTTTACTAGTTACCTAAGTTGGTAGTTGAAATTGTTTTATTTTCAATCGTGTGGGGCTTAAAAATCAGTCAGCGCCCAGTGGTTTATCAATACTCAAATATACACAATTAACTAAATACAATTTAAAAATACATATACATACTTATATATTATATTTTAGTAATACTTACTACATAGGTACGTAGAAGTATGAATAATCTAGTAGATTTCAGCAGGGCTCGAAATGGACCGGAACGCACCGGAGCGCCGTTCCGTTTAATAAAATCTCATAGGAAAATAATTTGACCGTCTGAGCTAGATCGGCCATAAAACAAAAAACCTAACACTTATTTGTATAAAATACCCATAAATTTAGATAACTATGTTAATATTTTCGTAAAATCATCGAGCGCTCCGGTTCGTAAAATTTTCCATTTCGAGCGCTGGATTTCAGACTTTTCACAATACGTCTGCATAAAGTGTGATATTTAGGGCGTCATGAAAAAAATCAATGTATACGACAGATGCCGTGTGACGAAACAATTTGAAGACCTCTGATTTATATTTTGAGTACCCATATAATAATATATATTAAAAAATAATCAAATTAAAAACTATTGGCAAGTTCGTAGGTATTCAGTAGGTACGTCAAAACTAAAATTTAGTGATTGTTTAATTAATACATATCTGCTAATCTCTTGACTTAAAATTACAAAAGATTGTTGCTAATATTCGAAATACGAGTAGTACCTGCTGCATAGTAGGCGATGTTTAGATGAATATTATTTAAACGGATATACGAATTGGCTAATTGGCAGAATGTCTGGCCCAGATTGCCATCGATATGGATTTAATTCGCAAAATCTGAAACCATTCTAATATGTATATTTCTGAATTTGATCTAAAATATAATATAGTTATTATAAATCAATTAAGCATTATTTGCGGATAATACCTATTACTATTATTAAATCGATGTGCACACTTATACTTAAGACGGTACTTCAGTGAAACGGCAACTAATTCTCAACTATAGGTGCGACGAAATTTTGGACTCGCTGGCAATCGGAGAGCGAACGTCGAGCTGTGAACACGTCAATTTGTTTCGTGATGGCGACGGGGGTATTAATTCTTAAATCGTGTAAAGATGACTAAAAAACGTTACCCATTTACTTGGAAAAGAAAACATGTCAATGAATATATTATTATTGTTACTGATAGAACAATAAACAGAACATTAAATGGACGCATGTTGGATTTATATGACAAATTATATTTCGTTCGGCACGCGTCATTTGCACAATCCGTGCATCGCCTAGTCACGATCTTTTTAGACCATGCCTCAACTGAGGTATAGCCTTATAACTTGGTTCATTCTATTTATTAGTCATATACAATATACTTTATACGTTTATACTGATGACTGATGAATATATAAAAAAAGGAATACAATTATTCAAAATTGAATATTTATGAGCGATTAGAGGTACATACCTTACTTATTAATAAGATATTAACATACTTCACCAATTTAACATTGTTTTCATTTGAACACTTTATTGCTCAATCTTCTCTATATCGCTGTAAAGTAATAAAATCAGGGTTGCCAATCAAATACATGCAAATACAATTTTACGAACCGGAGCGCTCAATAATTTTCCGAAAATATTAACATATTTATGTAAATATTTTGTGAAAAATAGTGTATGCCAAGATTAAACGGTTAGATGGGACAGTTTTGTGGCATGCAAGATTTTGGCATAATGTTGTCGGCGCTGCAAATGAAAATTGAGATTTACGTCACGCCAAAAACACTATTTTTTTAATATGATTACGATAAGTTTCGTATAAACTTAAAAAAAAATGATTATATAATTATTTTTTAATAATACATACTTCACGAACCTCGCGTCATTCCTGGTAATACCAAAATCCCTTATACACTATAGAATATAGATAGTATTTACCAGCCAGAATCAGGTTGATTTTAAGAACAGGCAAGCCAGGTTGAGGACATACATCCGCAGTACGTGTCCGAGCCAGGTTCAACGTCACCTCTTTACTCAACGTGATGAGAGGCTGCTTGGTTCGTTCTCTTGCCTTATCTCCTCATCACTCCTAAAGTTACCACCCGCACACCTAGTAATGTTCACTATATGTTAAATACATCAAGTTTAATTCGAGTTGAGTGCGTGCTTTGTATTATCATGTATCCCAAGTTTACTACCAGATATGACAACCCTAATACTAGGCCCATCTCAGTTTGACAATCAGAAACAATGCGTGGCGTTGAATTGTGTAAGCGTCGCCTTAAATAAATTATTGTGTCAGATAATGAAATTGACTGCACTAATGAGCTGAGCATTTGTAGTGACTTGATTCGCTGTGGGTGTCAATAAGATGAGTTACCCGCTTTAAAAATATATGCCCTACTCACTACTAACTGACTGATTCAAAATCTACTCAACACTGTTTCATTAAAAATATCCTCTTCTTTTTCCTTTGTCGGATCTTTTCGGTATTCAAATAATAATATATTAAACCATCTTAAAATATACATATATTCGCAAATATGTATCGCAAATTACAAACTTCAATATAAAGTATTTAAGTAAGTATTGAATATGATATTACATAATATATTATAACCCGTAGGAAATCAAATTCATAATACTGTTTCCAAATACCTAAGTAAGAATTATTCTTGAATGGTCCTAGGGTGAGGAAGAGAGATCATGCAGTCTCGTTCGTTTATTTTTGTAGTTTTGATAATGGTATTACAACCGAAATGTTAACTTAATTAATAAAGACTATCTGTGAGTCGGTTGTTTAAATAGGTTAACTAATTAAATTATCATAATTAATACACACAACTAACGACCCGCGGGATTAAGCAGAGCATGCACTGCTTATGTGCGGCAGATAAAAAAGAATAATACAATTTTTGACAGTATATTTCGTAGAAATGAGATTGTTTTTCATCTACTGCGTTGATATATTTTGCTAGCAGATATCTTTAATAAATATGATTGCCATACGTTATTGTATTTATCCGTCCAATGTAGGCACTTAATAAAAAAAATTAGCACTCTTTAATATTTCCCAAAAATGTGAATGTCATAGGTACAATTAGAATTCCATCAGGCTTTTCCGGAATGGCTAAACAAGGTTCAATGCTTAGCATAACTGCAAAGAATCATTTAGTAGATAGACATCAGAAAAACTGATGAAGCCTTTTGAATATGTCAAAGTATGTGTTTAAATGCTCGTACCAGATATGAACTGGAGTTTGGTGCACATATTTCCCTTGAATTAAGGGGCTAATAAAATAGATCATTAGTATATTTACAATGCATAAACATTCGGCGACTGACGACAAACGCGCCACAGTCAATAAACAAATAATGATCAAATAAATTGGGCCCTAACTAAATCGTAATGTCTCCATCAGATATAAATGTCATACCAGTTGTTGGGTCACCCGCATCTCTTTACCAATACTGACCCCGTGTAGTTTGACACTTACTAGGCACAACATTTCATTATAGGACGTCATATATATATGTAAATGACTAGTGCCCGAAACACTCACAATCACGTTTGCACCATTTTTCTAGTTTAGTGAATGATTTTTAAAATTAAAGCGATAATATACTATGTTCGTAAGGAAAATGGTGAAAGTCTATTAAGTATAATAACGATGCTGTTTGGGCATAACCTGTTAAACTGCAAAATGTTGAATTTACAAGAGAGACATTTTAAGCTTTGAATTGCCCACATAAATTTCAGTTCATTTTTACAACGTTTTTCTTCTTACAATCGATTTTTAACTAACTTCCCGACCAGCTAGACATTTGAAACATTTAGAATATATCAGAACACGATGCCAATGCATTTTTTAATACTTTTAGCCATCTTTAAGTAGTTTCGTTTTTCATCTTGCAATCGATTTTTAACTAACTTTCCGACCAGCTAGACATTTGAAACATTTAGAATATATCAGAACACGATGCCAATGCATTTTTTAATACTTTTAGCCATCTTTAAGTAGTTTCGTTTTTCATCTTGCAATCGATTTTTAACTAACTTCCCGACCAGCTAGACATTTGAAACATTTAGAATATATCAAAACACGATGCCAATGCATTTTTAATACTTTTAGCCATCTTTAAGTAGAATTGATTTCATTTTCAGTTAATTCTGTTTTGTATAAAAAGTTATTTCGGAAGAAATCCGTAAAACGTAAAACTATTATTGGTACTAAGTGGGTCCTAGCAACTAAATTATTAATATTAATATATAAGTGCGTTACTATGGAAATCAATATGACATGTCAAGTATATATTTTTTTAATAGTTTAAGCTAGTCGAGTCAAGTTTATATAACAGAAAATTTAAAAACGTTGTATATAAAAAGTTCTTTTTATCTTGTAATTATATGTTTAAAATTGAAAAAAAAAATTAAATAAATAACTGAAGAATAATATGACAATACTTAGAATGTCAATTATTGCACTAATTAGGAAAATAAGGTCACTTATCAGTGATCAAACTATGATAAGGTCTTTGGTCATGTTTTGACCAAACTAACCACTGTGTTTGTTCACATATCATCATATTATTACAATAGCGTTTTGAGCATTTTAAGTGAAATATAGATATCGGGTTATTACCAAATGGAAGATAATACTATAGTGACCCAATTTTTACTCTTAACATAAAATGACCAAGAAAGCAGTTATCAGGTTATGCCCAAACAACACCGAGTCTTCAGAAAAACCAAAAAAAGATTGAGTGTTGAATAACTGTTGAGTTAAATTTAATTTAAATGATATCATTAATTTAAATGTCGTTTGACTACACATATGGCAATATACTAAACCTAAATTATCATTTTTTTTAAATCAGAATAATCTTTCATTTATTTTCATTCACAGTAAAGTTTCACAAAAATTAAAAAATATACCTACCGCCATATTCAAGCAGAGCCTGTAGCGGCTTTTGGTGACAGAATCATTGAAAATATTTATAATATTCTGTAAATGTATCCGTATAATTAACTATCTAACACTGTCAATGGTAAACTCGTTGATTTATTAATGGACGGAGCATCTGAAGAATAAAATAGATTTCGTAAACGACTCTGCTGGCAATATTATGTTATATTAAAAAAATTAAATGTATCTATAATTGTCTACTTTTAAACTAAAAACACATTGCCTATATCGTGTCTCACGATGCATAAAAATTACAAACTGAACAGATAATGTCAATTTAGATTTAATTCGGGGGGCATGTAGTTAGTTTATTTCTCTGTAGCAATGCTAAGAAGTCAACTTTATTAATCTATTTTGTTAATTTAACTATCGTTAAATTTATAAACACTAGAAAAAATTACAATCATCAACATTCTAGTCGATGTGCTCAATAATTCTATTTGTTATATGACAAGCAAAGCAATATAGCGAAATGCGTATAGGTACGTGACTAAGTGATTGAGTGCAGGTGCAGGGCTCATGACAAGGATACAATGTAGGTGTTATATTTGTGCGATCGCGCAACAAACACGCGTGCGTGCATCGGAGAGACAGCTTATGCGTTACAGATAGATAAATAGATCAAGGCAAATATTATAATAAAATTTTCTTAACATAAATATAACATATATTATAATATAATGTAATTTTCAAACCTGTAAATCTGTAATTAAAATCTTTAGATTGTAGCACTATAGATTACTAGTGCTAAAAATTCTTTATAGATATTATATGGTGTTTTAAAATTATTATTGTTTTCACCTGTAATTGTATTTTAATGACATTCAACTAAATGACATGTATTATGTATATTATTTTCATGGTACCTACCTGCCCCTTATACTTTGACTTAAAAATAATTTGGTTAATGTATATCCTCAAATAATAAATTGAAAAATAACACCTAATATTCTATAATTATATTCTAGTGAGTTTTTTGTAGGTTAGAAGAATACATGTCATTGGTAGGTATTATAATTCCATGCTTAATAGTACGAATCCTCTAGGTATGGTCCCAATATTGAAGCTCGTTTGATATAAATAAAATGGATTTCGAGTTATGGGTACACATTTATATTTTTATAAAAATCGATGTTTTTTAAAATAAATACCTACATATTTTTTTTAAACCAATTATTAGTCCAAAATCTCTTCGATACAATATAGAAAACTTAATAAACTAAATTTCAATAACATATTATGACCATAAAATAATATGTAATAATAGGGTGGGATCCTTTAACAAATTCACATTTTATGACATTTGTATACAATGATAATGATAAGTTATAACAAATAGTCAGTTTATCTTTGACTACGTAGGTAGACTGTAGAGGTTTTGCCTAACTAAAGCATAGTCCATACATTTATCCGTCAACAAATTATATCTTCCAATTTTTGTCATTTACAATACAGTACGATACAAACATCCGTGCACGATTATTTGTTTAAACTAACGCATGTCCACAGCTACAAATATTGCTATTTAATTAGATGTAGTTTGGAAAGTCTACATCGTACAAGTTTCTATTATCAATGAAACACTAAAAAATATCTATAAACACTTTCTTGTTTCTCAATATGTTTGCCGTGTTTTCTATCCGCGGCGGAATACAAAAAAACAGGGACTTTTTATCAAAGCATTTTAAATGTTCTTATACACATATATTGTAAATATATGTAGTGTTCATTTTTGTTCAGAGACAGGTGTATTTTGTACGGCCCGGACTATTTATACTTAACATGAAAACTACATGGCGGGTATAATGATATTAAATGGTGACTTACAATAATAATATTAACGTTTTCCGTCTATTTTTTACTATTCGCGACATCACTAATCACTAGTCAGCAATACAAAATACCTATAACTTATCTAAACCTGGTAAGTTAATGATTTCAATTTGGTCGTAGGTAGATAGGCTGTATATTTTACATTTTAAGCCAAAAATATTGTTATGAAATTGAATAATTCTAACTATTTAGTTAGCTGGCTTATCGGCCGAGGGTATCGGGAATAGTACAAAACTTAAATCAATTACAATTTAATTACAAATATATTGAAGAAAACCATTCTGCTATATAGATAAAACTTTTATATAATGTGATAGTCAGACAGGAAAATGGGTTCGGGTGCGAATGGTTAAAATAGCCACATAGAATTTTAGAATGCACATTCATTTGTATAAATTTTCACAAATGTTTTTCGGGATGAAGATACCAACACCCCAAAGGTTCCACATCGTTGATAATTAGTATTTGAAAAAATCAAAAAAGTTTTTCTTATACCATAGCATAGAGTCATACATAAACCATCATCATTTAAATATTTAAATGAAAAATCACGTACGAACGTATAGCCAATGCGTAGCACGTCCGTCAGCGACTTTTTTCCAGACCCATGCCCCGGTATGTCTACAAACACTTATCATCAATATATATATTGCAATCAAGTAAATATGGAAAATTATATGGTAGGTAGTTATTTTTTTTAACTTGGGACGAAATCTAGAATTTAAATAGCTGTATTCAGACCCGGTAAACTGAGCGTGAAAATGTAAGAGAATCGATTAGTCAGTCCAAAGTCATGTGATTTCATTTGTTGTCTTTTTTACTGATAGCGGTGAAATTCGAAATTTTAGATACTTACCTATCTAAACATTAAACTATTAACCAAAGTGTTTTTTTTTGTGTTGCGAAGTGTTTAATTAGGATTTTAAATACCCAGCGACCTGGCGATATTTTATTTTGCACTAGGTACATCACTTAATAGTACAGTTGTTCAAGCTCTTTTTACAATTAAAATTTTAAAACCATCTTGAGCAAACTTTTTATTAGACCCTCGTAGCCGGTTGAAACAATAATTCCACTCAATTGCAATATGGCGTGCTTTATTCGATCAAAGTTGCCTCTTGTGTGTTAACATCAATTCGCGGCGATCGCACTGCTCCTTTGAGTGGCATCTCTTTTTTATGATATGGCAACACATCACATTATTTTATCACATGACATTAAATTCAGAATAGCGAAATGACATTTTTGGCAATCAATCCCAATACATTGAGATGACGCTAGAAAGTACCTACTACATATACAAAGATGGATAATTTTGCTTTTAGGTATGGATTTGGCTAATTGGGAACATTATTATTCACAACAAATATATTTTATAAAGTATGTAAATACCTATCCACTAGTGGCGAAAACTCGATTTAACGTGTACCTAGACTCGTAAAATTATTTATTCTGTGTGCGAAATAACAACGGAGGTAAGTCTAAAATCAGTACCTACTTTGGAATTTAGTAATTCATTAATAAGTCAATTCGAATTACCATTTATACCACATACTTATTTACTTATTTCATTTCCCACTTACTTATTTCATTTTTTCTTAAAGTCTTATCTTCCTTTTACTTTCGCACACAGAATTAAACTATAATAATTTTCTTTGGATAATAAATTAATACCAACATTTATTTATTTATTACACCGATAAATAAAGAAATTACGTACAACGCTAGAAAGTGCCCCACCATTAAATAGTGTCAAATTATTAAGTTTGTAATCAATAACTAACTTTAAATGTTAAACGTCAGCTGAATGCAGAACCATTCTATCTCACATTTTAAATATTAAAGACGGGAGTTTTTTGAAACCACCTACTCCAATTATTTATTATCTGTAATATATAAAAATGTATACGTAGGTAAATCACATTTTAGTAGGATTATTGATGAAAAAAGTAACGAGTAATATTATTGTATATATACAAAAATAATATTTTAAATATACCTACTGAACATATTCAATTCAAAATTCTGAAACTTTTGAGATAATCCGAAGATTATAATATTACAAATTGCAGCATGTCGCTACATACTGCATCAACTAGGTGTTTATTGTTATTCCTTTAGTTTGTTACAATCATTTCCCCTCGACCAGTATGCCAATATGCCGTGTAAACTGTATTTTTTCAATTCGTTCTCAAGTTTCTTAATCTTGATAATTGTATCTATGCTAAATAAGGCAAAATTAAACATTCATATAACATCGGAAAACATCAGATTTGTATCAGAATGTACTAGGTATGTAGCTATTATTATAGTGTTATAAATAAATCTTTAAATATGTAGGTATGTACTTCTTAATAGTGATAGTATAGTGATATAATAATTTATAAGTTATCAATTTATTAAATTCAATAAAAGATAATTTTTATCTAAGCCTTAAACTATAAATTATCTTCGATTATTGTATTTCACTGGATCTTATTTCAGGTGAGACCTTTTATGGTTTCCTATAAAATCTTTGAAGCAAGTTCTAGTTAGACGTAAGTGCCATTTTTGTATAGAAGAATGAAAAAATATACAAGATAATCTCGAGATTTTGTATTATAATTAGTACCTACAGTATTCCCAGAGCCTATTTTTCATATATTTACTCTCCACAAGTATGTATATATACAAGAAGATTTCCTTCGGCATATTTTGATTTCACTAGGTACTTGTTTTAATAATTTAATTCTTAGCTTTTTTCTCAATATGATATTTTATAGTATGCAATTGATTTTTATTTGAAATTGAATTTATCAATCAATCAATAAATAATGACATTTTTTTGTTGTATTATATATTTTATTTATTTTTATATTCAGCAAATGGAGATACTATGTTTAATGATCGCTTATAACAATTTAGGATTGTAAAATACCATTAATTAGTAGGTATTAAACGGTCTTTTCTTTTCCGTCTAACTAAAGTAAGTATTTTGTTATTCTGTTGAAAGCATAGTATTCTTACCTTATTCCCGTCGGAAAATATTTTGACAGCTGTTGAAGGCGGGATCCCCCACCCTTCGAGTGCAAAATATATACTTCGTATACCGAGCAACAACACAAAAATATTCTAAAAAAATAAAAACGACATGTCAGTAAACTTATATATGTATCACTATTAAAACATTGCAGTTAAAAAGTCAATATTTTTTATTATTAAAAAATATATTTATACGTTTACTTTTTATATTAAAAATTTAATATTTTCCGTAAATTATTGTCCATCGAAAATGAGTTTTCGTATGTATTTATCTACATACATTTAGTACAATGATATTATTGTTTTTAACGTGATTTTAATTATTTTTAAATTAGCCGTCACGTAAAAAAAAACACCACACAAAAACATAAAAAAAAAACAATTTAAAAAAATAACTCCCGAAATAAAAGGCGCGCGAATGGGAAAATTCCAAATTTAAACCAAATGCATGCAAAACGAGATTATGACGGAACCGGAAAAACACATCGGTCATAAATATTCATGGCTAGCAACACCGATGCGACACCTACAGCGGTTATCATAACACTAATTTCCTTACATCCTTAGCGCGGGTTTATAAAATAACGTATACACAGAGAGAGTAAGGACCAAGTCATATTATTACGGTACATTATGGCCCCACAAAATTCATCTGAACACATAACGTCTCTATATCGCCTCAATCACTCAATATCAAACAGTCGAATAACAATTCAACATTGTTCACTAACTTGGTCGCCATTACTGCTATAAATAGGGGTGGTTTTAGAGTGTAAGCTCGTGGCATTTGTATAACAGCCATACAAATATCATATAAACAGAATCTCCATAGCTTTTCTGAGTGCAGAAGTAAAGGAACATAAATGCATTGTATCTATCTCGCCTAAACAACCCTTACGGCAGTTGTATATAAGGACTTTTATGGAAAAAACTGCTAGCAGACTATATTGCAGAGACTGATTTAATATCAACTGTGCAATCACGGATTCACTGTTTTGATAAAGCATATCAGGAACTTTCGTTGTCTCGTTTATTCATTCGTAAAACTGTAAGTGTGGATAGGGATAGCTCTACACACTATGGAAAATTCGATCTCCCTCGCACAACCACAACGTTTTGTTAACATATATTCGTACAAAATCTTGTTTGCAAGTGCGGTAAAATGTATAGGGGACACAATATTGTAATCTGTGCCATTTGTTTTATTATTCATAATAACACTTAATTACATATTGTCACTAATATAAATAAATTTGGTACATTATTTTTCCCACTTTTTCGGATTATTATGTGAAAATTCGTTTCAGTGCATTAAATATTTCCAATATGTGTTTGATCCAGAGCAAAGACCCAATGGTTTGCGACAATTATATTAAGCACGTGATATGGGTACCTACATATTGCTATGCTCCACTTAGAAGCGAAAGTAATAATTTATTTAAAATTAATTCTCCTAATAATGGTAAAATTTTCTAAAAGTTTCGTTTCAAATAATTAAATGTGTTTTCCGCATAGAAAACTGATATTTTTTCAAAAATTTAGGTACTCAGCTCTCTTTTCGTTAACGTGTTTAATTTGTTGCATTATACCTATAATTATATTATTATGTACCGACATAAGTATATGTTTTACTGATTTCTTACAATTTTAATTGATTATATTATTTATATTTCTTTACATGGAACTAAAGATCAGCCAAATCAGTTCATCACTTAATGGGTATTATACCTAAGCGAATAATTCATGTCTTGAATTTTCATTATTTAGTCATTATTGGCCATATGCACCTGGGTCTGCTCATATAAATGTCATTATTATTTAAATACAATGCGGATGAATTTGGATGAAAAATTAACAATACACGAAGTGTACTGATTATTGTAAATTCACGTTCATGTATATATCAAATTGTAGTAATATTCTGCTAACACAGCTGTAGTGTACGCTAAAATATTGCTGCACACATAAATTATTTACAATGAATTTGTCTGTATCTACATGCCTAATGAAATCTGTTATATACATTGTAAAATTATGATCATTAAAAATTTCCTATGACACAAATGTTTTGAAAAAAAAATGTCTATTGCTTATTCTCAGCAGTGTAAACTTTTAATATCAACATTTTTAATCATGACCAAAAGTATTCCATCTCCCAAATCATTGAAGAGAAACACGGATACAGAGATAATAAAACCCCTATTGAGTTAAATACCAGGAAACTATCAAATACAGATAGTACATTAAAAATTGTATTTGGGTGGGTTCGTGCAATGAAATTTGAAAAAAATCGAAAAAGAATGAATATGATTTTTTAAATATTATGTTAATTAAGTAGGTATATGAAAATAAAATAATTTATCACTAATTGTGACACATTATTGTTGTTCTAAACGAATTAAAATCTACTTTTCATATAAAACTATTTTTAAAACATTTCTCTCTGTCAGTCTTGAAATGCAACAATCCAGCCGTAGGCGGGGCATATGAAACGAAGAGGCGGGGTCAGAAGAGCATTCATCTTCAGGAGCAGTTTCCGCATTTATCTTGCGATTTTCTTCTTCATTTTTGCAATAGACTTGTGCCTTCCGCAAGATGGAGGGAGCGTCTCTTCCGGTTCCAATTTCAAACGGGATTGTTGGCGAAGAAAGCGCAAAACTGATTTCCCGCCGAATTAATAAAATTCGTTTTTAGGAGAGTTTTTTTTTTATTTTCGTCTAATAATGTTGTTTTGTTGCCGTTTTTATATAAGTAAGTATATGAGTTTTTCTTGATAAATTGTGAAAAGTATTTTTATAACCACAATTTTAACAGTGATAACAAATATGTTAATTGAAAAATAATACACTACTATTTTAAACGTCTTACCACTCATACCAATATGTACCTACTTAAAGTCTGCGATATAATATGTGTAGCTCAGTGGCAGGTTATCCCATAGGCGGAGGAAGCGTCGTTTTCAGAGCGTCGGATATACGGGTTATTGAATGTTTCCGATAATATAATATAAGTATACCTACGTATTTATACATTTTGAGACAGCCGATATAGATATGTACTTACATGAATTAAAATATGAATTTATTAAGATTATAAATAAAATTGGACAATGTGTGATCTTAAAATATATATTATATTTATTATTGGCGTATCTTAAAAATATATATATATAGACATAGGATTGGCCCGCAACATGCAACAATATGTGAAGTGGCGATTTTAGATACGTGGAGGTCTGAGGCATTGACAGGTTTGGATACTTATGCAATACCTAAACTAATATTTACTATTACAAATACAGCAATAGTTATATTGCAACAATTGTTGTAGGTACATGTTAACTTTACCATCTGCTACCCGGAACGGTTCAGTGGAGCTGCACTCGTACCAATTACGAAGGTTCTTAAGCCATAAAATGCGGCGTCGTCCACTGCTACCCTTACCATTCTTGAATGACACGTTGGGGAATGCTGTACTTTTGTCTTTTCATAATGAGGCCGAGGTACTAATATAGGTTCGGTAAAAGATAGTAAGCAACTCCATCTTTAAAAATACTATTAAACTTATTAAATTTCAATTCAACGTAGGTACCTCATAATTATAATTACTCAAAAATGTGCAATCCACGCCATACCTTAAACCACACTTCCTACTTTAATAATAATATTATTTTGTACCTATATAAAAATAATATATTTTCTTTATGTAGTTTTGGTAAGACAAATAAGGTTAAGTCAGGCTAGATAAGACGGCGTTGGAAATGTAAGGTGGGTTGTGCAGCCAATCAGCAACGGGCTAATTTAATGACAAACGTCAGGTACGGGCTGGTATGTGATCACTGTAATATAAAATATATGAAATTATGACTTATTTATGAACAATTTTAAAATCAAAATTGAATTATAAATCGTATCAGTACTCAGTTATGTTTCGTAAATATGCCAAAGGCGTAGATGCTCGATTTTTAATACAATTAAGAGAAAACACACTATTATTACCTAAAAAACTGATATTTTGTATATTAATACGTACGTAAGTACATTAAAACTAAGTGTAAAATATTAAAAAAAAATCTTATAAGTATTGTGTCAATAAGACTTATTAAGGTGAGAGCTCAGTTTACCAGAGACACCTAGCACAAAAATACGCAGTTTGCAATTTGAAACAATTTATTGAAATTTTAGCGCGTTTTACATACATAACTAAAAAAATATAAAATAAAATAAATTCTAAAATAAACTTACAAATAAAAAAGGATCCCACCTAATTAACTAATTAGAAACATAGGTAAGTTTTATTTTTATGGTTATGTTTGCCATTAAAATGGACTTTATTAAGTTTTCTCTTAATATTATATAGTTTTAATGAAATATGTTACTTACATTTATTTCTCTAAAGAAGGGTATAACTTGAAATCTTCTTTTGTTAAATGTATGTATCAAATCGATCTTTGATGTTTTGGACATATATTCGATATAAATAAAAAAAAAATATATCTCTATATATATAAAAATCTCGTGTCACGATGTTTGTGGTCGAACTCCTCCGAAATGGCTAGACCGATTTTTATGAATTTTTTCATGTATATTTGTTAGGTATGAGAATAGGTCAACAAATATATTTCATACCGCTAGGTGATTAGGGTATCTCTATCCAGAAAATTTTTCTTTTATTTTTTTGACAATTTTTTTTTTGTATTTTTTTTATCATTTGGCATAAAAAAATACCTATCAACCCAAATTTTAATCCTCCTACCCCCACCCTCTAATTTTTTAATCGCGATTTTATTATTTTTGTATGAACAAATTTAACCGTCGTTCGTATTTCAAACAGAACAAAATTATTTGTGTTGTTGAATGACAGATGGCGCTATGTCCGAGAAGAATTCAAGAGAAGCGTCGCGTCATTATGACATTTCATTCAGCATATCACAACGCAGTGTCACAAATTGTGTACGATTTATTTTAATTTATCTATTTTTATGTGCGTGTATTACAGTGCACAATGCCAGCAAGACGCAAGGGGGGCCATTTAGGCCGTCGAACGAATAAAGCAACAAACATTCAAAATAGTAGAGCAGAAAGAACAGACGAACAGAGAACAAAAACGTGCGTGTAAGCTTGTCGCAATTGCGTGCATCTAAATCATAAGAGGCACGAGCTGAACGAAATCAACAACGACAATTGGAACGGAGCCAAGCGCGCCGGTTCGTAGTTAACACACGCAGATAAAATGACCGACAACGCCAACAAGTACATCGAACATTTACATCCGCTTCGTTCCTTCGTCTCGCATTCAAGTATGAGCCAGATATTGAATATTCCGCTCATCCAAAAGTGCTGATTGGTGCTATGGACAAAGAATGTCCCCATTGTCATGCGCTCAAATTCAAACACGAGTCAGCCGGGATGTGTTGCGCATCAGGAAAAGTGCAACTACCAGAAATTGAGATACCACCAGAACCATTGAACGGCTTGCTCATCGGCACGGTTCCAGATTCAAACCTGTTCCTGAAGTCCATTCGCACATTCAATTCATGCTTCCAAATGACTTCGTTCAGAGCAACAGAAATAGTTCACAATACTGCGGCAAATGGTCAACAATTCCATTCTACGTTCAAAATCAAAGGCCAAGTATACCACAAAGTAGGGTCATTGCTGCCAATGCCAAGCGAACCACATAATTTTTTACAAATCTGCTTCATGGGCGGTGAGGACATCAATCATGTGGATGCACGTTGCGGCTACAATGGCCTCAATTCGCCTATTTCCAGGCGCATCGTCGGCGAACTGGACGCCCTGTTGAATGAGCACAATGAATTATTGAAATTCTTCAAAGCACACATGCACGAATTGCGAAGTGACAATCACGCTATTGTCATCAATCCTGTTAAAACACCAGCTGGAGAGCACGTGCGTCGATTCAATGCACCTGTTGTTGACGACATTGCTGGAATCATGGTTGGCGACCACACATCGACGCGAGAAATCGTGATTCGAAGAAAAAACAATAATCTGGAGTTCATCGCTGACACACACCGTTCATACGATGCTCTCCAATATCCGCTAATTTTCTGGAAGGGACAAGACGGATATTGCATAAACATTAAACAACGAGATCCCGTCACAAGTAATTCATTCATTATGAACATCATTAGTCATTTTGAATTGAGAAAATGAGTGGTTGATGTTTTTTTGTTTTTATCGGCGGTCATCGTCTACAGCGCTCTATTCCTCTTTCTGTCATAGATCCCATCCCCACACACTTACGATACATTCGTTATTTTTTATTTAACAACCAAAATATTCACTAGAAATAATTTATATGGCAGAACAACGTTTGCCGGGTCAGCTAGTATATATATATATATGAAGGCGGGACATGGTTTAAAAAGCATGTGACCTAGCGTATCGCCTATCCACTAAAATATATACATATATATGTATCATAATATACCTACTATATAGCAGTGGTCTCCAAACTCAATAAGGATGTGAGTTACTTTCAGAAAGTGAAATTGTCTGACGAGCTATTTATACATATTCCTACTTTATTTATGTATTTATCATCGTCCTTTATCGTACCATACATAATATTATTATATGACTTAAAATAAATCAGGACATCGAACTTCCAATAAAACATAAAATGCGTACTTTAATTATTAATTTATAAACTAAATAATAATTGAAAAATATATTGAAATAAGTGTGAGTAAAAGTAAAACTAATTAGTAAAAAAAATGGCATTCACTTTCCTCCACATTTTTTTCAATTCTCGGTGAGTATCTTGTCACTCCCATCCGAATGCAATTATCAAGATTTACATCTGTGAGTATGTTTCTATATATTTACTTTTAACCACCTTCATAGTGGAAAACGTTGATTCACATAAGTAGGTAGAACAAAACAATGCCTTCATTTTGAGCGAAATTCGAACTAAAATTGGATACTTTTCTGTTGGGACGAAAGGCCATACAGATTCTACAGTTGGTGCAACACTCTTAAGAGTCTTAAGCGACAAATCACATTAAAATTCTATCAACGATACAGCTGGATAATTTTTCATTTCGGATTCCAATAATAAAATTTGAGAGACAAATATTTATAAATGATAAAATATCCTACGCCAGCCACTGAAAATGCCGCCGCGAGCTACCGGTAGCTCGCGAGCGACCGTTTGGCGATCACTGCTATATAGCAACTATATATTAAAACTACGTTCGGCAATAAAGATAAAATTCGTCAGTCATGTGAATATAATATGTAGATACCTAAGCAATAAATGAGATTAGAGTTAACATTAGAAATTCTTGGTTTTCGTCTATTTCGGCTCTGGAATTAGAAGTTGTGTGGCAAATTGATCGAGCCGGTAACCCTCAGAGCATGGGGGCCGATAATTCCGTTAAGGGAACACCGAAGGTAATTTGAGCCGGCCCTGCAAATTGATTTAGCTAACTCTCGGCTTGTCTGCAACAACTTTTGCTTCCGAAATCCCCCCGAGGTGGCTCCGTGGTCTACGTGGCACTACCTTAGGTGTCGATAATCAAATATTATATCAGTACTCAGTTGTACAATTCCCAATGATAAAACTTCTTATTGTAGGTATACATTAATTAATTTATCACGTAGGTGCCTTCTACACCAGAGAATATAGTCGGACGACAAGACGATTTTTTATGAATAATTCTAATGCCAGATGCATCTACCAAAAAATCTACCCTATGAATAAATTGATACTTAATTACTTGTCTGAGACTATCGCATCTGTTTAAGACCGATTATGATTAACAGAGTAAATGGTAAAAACGAAGAACACATAGGTATATACTGGACCGATCAAATAAAGAAAGCGACTGGTTCGCACTGATGATAGATAGCAGTCCATCACAACTGGAGGAGAATCATGAGAAAAATTGAACTGCTATCTGAGAAGAAGTTGATAATCATAAACAATACATAGACAACTTCTACGAGAAGTAAACAGCAAAGAAAAAAATATGTAAAGTGTATTTATCACTAAATTTAATAAACTCACTCTATCACCAAAAATACGATACGTGTTTCGCTCACGTGGTGCACTTTATCGATAGTATAGACAATTCACAATACTGTATGCTGGGGGTAGAAAATGAGTTCTGTAATGTGGGAAAATTATAGGTAGTTGATAAAGTTCCAAGTTATTTTTGAGTTAAGGGGGTGAGAATTTTGAAAAGGACAATTGTGAAAGAGGTGCAATAAGAATTTAAAATGTTGTTAATAATGTTATAGTTGTTCATATTTTTATTTATTTCTAGGACTTAATAAAGGACTTAATTATTAATTCCTACTTTATTCGTGATAATATGAAGAATTTAAATATGACAAAATTCTGACCATTTTAAAATTCTGTATTTTTTGTTACTTTATAAACATATAATAATATGCCCATAAACTCTAGCCTAGCCACAAATTCTGCTGTTATGTAAAGATTTATTTTATAACGTTTTTCTTAGCTCGTATTCTTATTTGTCCGATCGATTTTTAACTAACTTCCCGACTAGCTAGACATTTGAAACTGTTAGAATATTATATCAGAACACGATGCCAATGCATTTTTTAATACTTTTAGCCATCTTTAAGTAGAATTGAATTCATTTTCAGTTAATTCTGTGTTGTATAAAAAGTTATTTCGACACCATTATTAGTTGCTAGGGGTCTGGGGTCCTATCAACTAAATTATTAATATATACGTGCGTTACTATGGAAATCAAAATTACATTTCAGTATTATTTCTATCAAGTACAAAATCTTTTTGATCGTTTAAGCTAGTCGAGTCAAGTTTATATGATTCAACAGAAAATTTAAAAACGTTGTAAGTATATAAAAAGTTCTTTTTATCTTGTAATTATTTATACATAATTCGACTGTTAAAAAGAAAAAGGACTTAATCAACAAAACTGAAATTTTGAAAAGCACAAAACATTTTTGTTATTGTTTTCGGTCAAAGTTAAAATATAAAATATACATAAACCTTAAGTGCATGAATATAATTATTTTGGTGTTTATGTTCCCAATCTGAAATTAATTATTGAGGTAGTTAAATAAAAACCAATAAAAATTATGGTTTAGTCTTTTTTCCCATTTCGCTTCCTGCTTTAAAAAAAATATAAGCTAGATGCAAAAAATAATTCTGCATTTGGAGCTAGAATCATTATTTGGACGCAATGTGTTCAATGTTATTATTCAATAAAACCAAATATTTTGGAAAAAAATTAGGGTTAACTCCTTTTTACTTTGTACAGTCGAATATATTAAACATCTGCTTTAACATGTTTGTTTTAATAAAATATTTTATGAAACATTCGTCTTTCAATATTCCACCGACATTATTGACAATAACTGAATAATGTTTGCCTCGATGAAAATATACGTAGGTAGCGTGAAGTGTAAATACACCCGATCCTCGTAGGTACGTACCAAAGGCTACCGTGCAAAAAAAAAACGTGTAAAAAAGATAAGGTTCCCATACAAAAATGGTAGATAGGTTCCATTACTTAAAATCAACTCAAAATACGAGATTCTTGAACTCAAAAATAAATCGAATTTATTTATTAACTCATACATAAAAATACATAGTTTTCGATTTAAATTAAATTTAGCATAGAGAAATATATTCATTCGGTGTCGCTACTTGACAATAATCGTGCCCGTTTACTGCTGTTTTTCGCTGGCGAAAATTCACTCTCATCGCTGGAAATTTTTAATGACGCTGACGCCGAAGCACGCGCCGCGTCTCTCGTATCTAACCCAAAGTGACTGACTAGTGGCGTCATGTATGTACTTATGTATGTCTGGGCGGCATCTTGTGACAACATATGTATGCACCAGTGGCGTGCGGTCCATTCCAATGCATTTTTTAGATAAATATGTACATACATACATACATATTTTTATTCTTTTTAGTTTTTTTTAATCGGTGGTAAAGCAAGAAGCAAGAAGAGGACCGGGTGTATACGAATATTCATAGTAATACTAGGAATATGTATAGAGTAGCGATGGCGAACTATAGTGCGTGTGTCAGGAACAGAATTTCAGCACACGAAAGAACACGAATTCTTCAAATAGATATCAACCGGTACGACGCAAAGCGGCCCGAAATTTAAAAAGGCACCGATGATACGTAGCACCTGTCAAAAATGGGAAATCATATTCTGGGTGCATATTTATTTTCAGTGAGAAAGCTGATCTTTTCTCATTTTGCTCATTTGTAAAATTTGCGCAATTCAAGATAAGTGTTAAAATTGCGCAATTATTACTGTTTGTATTTTTTTTATTTTCCATTCGGGATTTCGGCCTTCGGGATTTCGGCTTTCGGGATTGCGGCCATTCGGGATTTCGGCCATTCGGGATTTCAGCATTCGGGATTTCGGCTTTCGGGATTTCGTCCCGCACCCAGATTTGAGATAAAATTTTCTCTTAAATTTTAACTAGTCGAACCCTTGAAATTCAGTAATTGTCTGATAATGTCATAATGGTTTACCTAGCAAATAACTTGATAAGAGTATGTTGACCGTCCGATAAATATTCTTTACCTCAGAGCCAGTATTCTGTTTGTAGGTAGATACGATTATGCAGAAAATTAGCACAGCATATAAAAAAATACAGATTTTATACATAACACTCATGGCAAATAATTGACTTGTTGAGTCTATTCATAACATAAATCTAACATTCCTAAAATGAAAAAGCTGAAAGTCCATAGACAACAATAATTACTAACGATATAAAAATCTTAAATATTGCGCTTATCCAAAATTGTTATTTTTAGACTTCGACAAACTAGCTCCCAGAGATAGATTAATAGTTTACCTTTTACTTCCAAAGCAATCTTTTATTAAATATTATTAGTTATGGAAAGGAAATGCAAGGCTATGAAGAAAATGTAAGGTGTGAACCTACTTGAGTGCTCGTTATTTTTGTCGGAAAAAATGATATTATATTACTAGTTGGCTGTCATGTATGTCCTAAAACATCGGTTGTATAGAATGGTGGTAACCATGGCCCCCACAAATGGGGTGCTGACAGGGCTCTAGCCTGGGGGCCCGGGCTTAGGAAGGGCCCGGCGTGTCGAGTCGACCAGATACACGCATCACAAATTCTCACTAATAGTATAAAAGTCGCCTGCGGCGCTTTTTTCCTTTATTAATATTTATTTAAAATTATGTGGTTGGATACAATTTTTAATTGTGTATCGATACTCGACAAATCCACAATTCAAATGGATGTATTAAAATTTACAAAAAAATACTAAATATACACAATAATTTTACCGCGTACACCATTTAGAAAACGCTAGGTAGTAGAGTCACACTGCCATTATATTTATCGATTGGTAGGGGGGTCCGCCAAAGATCCTATCCTGGGGGCCCGCTTCAGGATGTGGGGGCCATGGTGGTAACCATGTGTATTTATGGTCAAATGAAAAGGAAAACTAAGGTTAAGTTTCACAAACCCATATAGGTACTATTTGAGGAAAATTCCTAATCCCTAAATTTATCAAATAAAAATTGCTGTAATTGTTCTGTCCCAACAAGGTCCGAACAATTTTCTCCTGTGATCGAAAAAACCTGATGAGAACTCGGCTATAAATTAATATTTATAATTTATTACATTGTATTCATTATAATCTCGTTAATTAAAGCATCTTTTACATATTCCGTTTTATTGAAAATATTGCAACATTGTGCATTTTTATAACGGTGATAGCATTGTTTCTTAATAAATTAGTTTTCATATTACTTTATACGTTTCCATGTCTCTTTGGCGCAGAGGATAGCGCGTTGGACTTCTAATCCAAAGGTCGTGGGTTCGATCCCCACAAGAGATGAATACCTCTTAGCAAGGTTTTAATTATATGCATTTTTATGAAATTTTTCATTAAAACATAATGATTAAGCACTGTTTCTATTATTAAACTGATATAATATAACCATACCTGTCGCATGTAGAAAATTGATCCCACTGTGGTTTCTTTATCAAAATCGCTGAAACAAAATCCAGTATGACGGGTATATTTTTATACAACAACCTACCAAACTTCTTAACATTATTGTTCAGTTTATATGAAAATTAGTTTGTGGACGAGGTAGAGATAAGATAGATTATTCTTACATTGCGACCTCGACGAAATTACTTTGGAAGGGTGTTAGTGTCATTTCAAAGTAACGATACCAACACCTAAATGAGTCGCTTGCACTGCAACAAGAATCTGACACCATTCTATCTACATAGGTCATTTTTTTATTTAAATTTCATACATTCAGGCTCTCTATAGATGACGGTTTTTTTTAAATATATGCATATTTATAATATTTTTCATTAAAACAAAATGATTAAGCACTATTATTTTATAATTATTAAACTAATACAGAACCAAACCTGTCGTATCTAGAAGATTGATCTTGATATGGTCTCTTTATCAAAATCGCTGAAACAAGATCCAATTTGAAGGGTAATTTTTTTAAACAACAACCTACCAAACTCTATGGAAGACGTTTTTTTCAACATCTTTGAATGAGCTAGATTTTGTGTTAAGTACTTTAATTTTGGAGGTTTAACAATAAATTGTTGGTAGAAGGCAAAGACGTGTCAAGCGGGGGTGTTAGAGGTGCGGATCACCGACGGGGAGATTCAGGGGGCGGTAAAAGCCCGAGAAAGATTTTTTTTCATGGTTTTATTGATTGAATCTTATGAAAATAAATGAAATTTCAGCGTAATAATATATTGCCTATTACCGAAGGGCGGCAAATCGATGCGGCGGAAAGGACATGCCAAAGATCAAAATTTCCACGCGTTTTCTAACTGACACCACTGCGTGCCACTAAATGCCGGGAGGGGTGAGGCAAAGCCATGGAAAAAGTTGCCTGATGGCCAAATAATCCGGGTACATAAAAAGGTATTATTGTGTTTTATTTTAATTCATTTGTGCAACATATGGTAAAAGCATATTAGAGAGCAAGTGCTGGAGATATGGTTCTAGAAAATTATTCAGAGAAATTAACCGTAATGGTTTTTAATCATTATTGTAGATTTCTAACACCCAACCGCCAATTCAATTAATCACTTAACCCTGCTGTGCATCTCTAGTGAAGGAGCTGTAAATACCAGCTAGCTAGAGTCTAGACTTAGTTTTTACCAACGACAAACAATACTTTTTGTAGTTTTCATTAAATCTATAATTTTTTAAAGATCTTTAAAGCTATACTCAATAAAAGACAAATAGATACAGATTAGATAGATTAGTATTGTTATATGATCAAAATGTGTGGAGATTTAGAAAATTATTGTAAACGAAGCATCTCTCCGATTTACTCCAATCGAGCCTACCATTTGCCAGGTTCGGACCTGAATAGTTGAGAATGTTGAAATGCATTCTTTTCTTGTATATCTTACCAACTACGAGTAAAACACCGATGGCGTAAAAAAAAATGAAAAATAAGGTTTCACAAACCGAGGCGCGCACGCAGAAGAATGGTTGGGCGGGTATATTTTCAAAAATATCCATATTATTTTGTTATTGATTTATAATGCATGGGGAGGGGAGGGGGTTAAGAAAATCTAGCAGTTGTCAAAAACTTCCACATTTTTCCTCCACTTACTATTTATAGTTTCTCGTCGCTTCAACCGCGGAATACCGCACATCGATACATCCCCCAAACTCTGACACTACAAACTTTGAATTTAGAGATAAAAGTCTGACCTGGACGTATAATTGAGAATGTTCACCTACGAGTAATTGCGAGCTGTCGCATCCACAAATGTTTATCAAATGCGTGTGGCTTAATGGTTATAATTATTATTGATACGCTTGATGCCCCAGATAGTCGCACCAATTTATGAATGCCGCGGGTCTTCCAGTGGCCACATGTCTTGCGTGTCGTAGAATTCCGAGAGGAGTGTAGTCAATCCGTTCATATGCTGTTTGATAGCCAAATCCTCCGGGTCGCGATCGTTAGTGATGAGGCCCCGACGAATAATAAGAATAAGTAACATTCCATTTACTTAAATAATTTGTATTTTTCCTTTTCTGGGCGGGGTCTGGACCAGAACCTATAACGTCACAGGAGGATCCCTACTGTTCCCTACCCCTGAATGTAACAATTAATTATTATTAATGTGAGTTTTCTCTCCCAATAATATTTATAATGACTAATGAGGATTGCAAAATTCCAGAACCTCTGTGACGTGGCTAAAATTGACCGGCTGGTAATTGCGGAAGGTGAGCCTCATAACAATGACTAAACTAACAATGCCTAAAAACTAATGTGAATCCCGATCGCTCGAATTTCGGAAAATCTCGGAAAATCCCCACGAATTATTATTTGATAATATTATTCATATCTTAGAATTAAAACCATTGGAAACAATCGCAACCTTACTGATAAGTTTACATGTAAATACCTAACTCATAACTGTTACCTGCCGGCTACAGCTCGACTATAATAATGTTTATTATTCATTATTACATTGTCTTCATTATAATCTCTTCAATTATTTTTTTATATAATATATTATCGTGATGTTTCAAATACTGCAACATTGTGCATTTTTGTGACGGTGATAAAATTAATTTTCGTATTATTTTGAACATTTCCATGTCTCTTTGGCGCAGAGGATAGCGCGTTGGACTTCTAATCCAAAGGTCGTGGGTTCGATCCCCACAAGAGATGAATCCTTCCTTGGAATTATTGTATTATGCTTCTGGCTATGTTTTACAAAGTTTTTATTAGCTCATATTCTTGTTTGTCCGGTGGTTGTTTTTCCGGTACAAATCTTGCAATCGATTTTTAACTAATTTCCCAACTAGCTAGACATTTGAAACTTTTAGAATATATTAGAACACGATGCCAATGCATTCTTTTAATACTTTTAGCCATCTTTAAGCATAATTGAATTCATTTTCAGTTCATTCTATTTTGTATGGAAAGTTATTTCAGAAAAATCCGTAAAAAGTAAAAGACTGTTATTGGTTGCTAAGGCGGTGGTCCCAGCAACTAAATTATTAATATATAAATCAAAATGAAATGTCAAAATGACATTTCACTATTCTATATTTTGTTTGTTTGTTTGTTTTTATTTACTTCATATCAAGTACAAGTTTGAGCATATTGAGCATAATAATTCAACAGAAAATTTTAAAACGTTGTACTTATATAAAAAGTTCTTTTTATCTTGTAATTGTTATAATATCAGCGCTCGGAATGTAGCAGAACGCCCTGGAGCGCCGTTCCGGTTCGTGAATTCCTCGAGAATACCGTTCCGTCTCGTGGAATCCTCGAATATACCGTTCCTTCTCGTGGAATCCTAGAAGATAGCAAGATGTCTCGTAAAATTCTCGAGCCTCATCAGATTATTTCATATGGCGTTCCAGTTCAAAATATTTTGAAACATAATAAAATAATTATCTTTCTATTAAACAATGATTTTACTGGTTGAAAATCCCTGATTATTGTTCCTACATAATATATCGATACAAATGGGTGCCACAATTAGCCAAGTTAAAATTTTGTTCTTAGAAATGCATCGAGCTAGATATATTTTACCCCAACAATGCATTTCTAGACAACCCATGTGTCTAATAATAAAAAATAAAAAAAAATATTGAAGAAAGCACTCTTAAATTTATTGCTCTCTCCGTTTTCTTAATAAGACAATATGATAATATAATAGTATATTATTACAACAATGTTTTTTTTCGAGCAGACAAAATCACAAAATACATCATTTATTTAGGGTACCTGGTATTATGGGTATAGATTATAGAAGGACGTAAGGTAGATGGTTTGTGAAATACAAAAGTATCATGATGCAATCAATCCACTTTTCGAATATTCACGTCATTCTTATAATAGTAATATATACAATGGAAAATGTATTTGGCACTCACAAAACCATTGCAGGTAGGTATATATTATATTATAGTAAAATTAATAATGAAAATAGTTTTTTATTATTATTTAAAAATTATCTTGGTTATGGCATGCCTTCTAAAATTTTCACGTTTTTAATACTAAGCTTAAAATATATTGCATACATATTTAAAAAAAGAATTTTCACCTATTTATTACTAAGCTTAAAATAATGTCGACATTGCATATTTTGAAAAAAATGTATTAACCCCTCATAAACCCCTGCAGGTAGATTGTTTATGAAAAATGGTAGTGCCTTCTACAATTTTCACCTATTTATTACTAAGCTTAAAATAATATCGATATTGCAAATTTAAAAAAATGTATAGAACATAGAACCCTGCAGGTAGATTGTTTTTGAAAAAATGTCAATGTCTTCTAGAATTTTCACTTAGCTTAAAATAATATTCATATCGCATATTTTGAAAAAAATGTATTAGGCTGTCATAAGACCCTGCAGGTAGACTGTTTGTAAAAAAGGGCAATGCCTTCACCTATTTATAAAATAATATTGATATTCCATATTTTTTAAAAAATGTATTAGGCTCTCATAAAATAGAGCTCATAGATAAGGTAGATTATTTCCGAATGAAATATAAAATTATCATAATGTCATCTACTTTTCAAATATTCACTACATTCTTATTGATGCACTGGAAAATGTATTAGGCACTCATAAACTTATGTAAGTATATTGCTTTATAATCAATTAAAGAAAATTCTTTTTGATTTTTTTAATAGTACCTACATGGTAATGGCAATTTCTTTTAGAATTTTCGCATTCTTACTTAGTTTAAATAATGAATAATGATATAGGCGAATGTATAAAATCCCTGTAGAGTGTAGGCAGTAGATGGTTTATTAAATACAAAAGTAGGTATCATGATACTAATTACTTTTAGAATATTCTCCACATTCTTATAAAGGCACTGGAGAATGTCTAGGCACTCATACAACCTATGCAGGTGAATATATTGTTTTTTAAGTTTTTTTTGAAGTTACACTTCTTTTGGCGCGTTTAGGAAAACAGGTCAGAGTGTATTTTTCGCGTGTGACCGGCCGCGATGTAACACATAATGTTTATAATTTATATTGCATTCGGGTTGCGTAATCCTTTGAAATATTTATCGTTGTGTTAGGCGGATTCAAATTTGTTTCTGTTAACTTTCCCAACGTTAGATATTCATAAAACTTTATTTATATTGGAGTGTATATTTATATTTCATTGTATTGATTGTGTATCAAGATTTGAGGCTATATTTATGTAAGTATTATTTATGAGTAAGATTATATACTTATCAATAAATAAATAAATTTTGTGAATGTTGAGTTGGTAAATAATTATTATTATGATTATATTCTTTTCGGTCTCAGGGGTTCATGTTAAACCAGCGGCGCTCCAATAAGCGACTCTTTTCCTGAATGTGTAATTTAATGAGATAATTAAAAAAGTAATAGTAAATAATATTAATAATTACGGAATGAAGCAATAAAATAATTTCAAACCAGCGGCGCTTCCAATAAGCGGTGCTTTTTCTGAGTGTGTAACAAGATAATTAAAATACTATTATTAAATGATATTAATTATTACGAAACGAAGCAATAAAATGATTTTAAACGAGCGGCGCTCCAATAAGCGGCCCTTTTTTTGAGTGTGTAATTTAACAAGATAATTAAAAGAGTAATAGTAAATAATATTAATTAATACGGAATTAAGCAATAAGATAATTTTAAACCAGCGGCACTCCATTTCAACTTCCTACCAATAAGAAAAACAAATAATTTGGATAGTTCGATGAACCAAAGGAACACTTTTATTTATTTTGTGATCCTGATTCTAAATCACCATACCAGAGCTAGTCGAAGAATCTAGGTCTAAGTATGCATAATTAATAAAGAATGCTACATTCGTAAAACTTGTGTATTAATTGAATACCTAATTTTATTAAATTAATTTATTATGATGTTCATACTGTACTCTTGATGCTTGAGCTCTTGCTTTTTCGTACATGTTGGATTTTGATTTGATTAAAAAATAGTTTTATCAAAATATTTCCAATTTACTAAAAATCAGAGCTTTGAATAAAGTAGCATGTGTCTTGTCTGTATCTATCTCAAAGGCTGTTTGAGACTATCACGGTTGTTTGTCATCGTAATTGATTTTTGGGTTTTCACCGCATGGACTTCTTCCTTCTTTCCTTGACGATTCGGGCTAATTGCAGTGCAGAGGCCATTATCAAGAGATATCATAATATCATAATCAAACATAATAATTATATTATAACATATCGAGGAAAGAAGGAAGAAATACACTTGGTAAAAACCCAAAAATCAATTACGACAAGGTATCTTTACTCATGTTTCCATCTACACTTAGTTATACATTTATAATTTATTCAAACTACTGACGAACCCAATGGGAAATTGTATTGGTTTGTCCATTATTTCATGTATTTTTATGTTTTCTACTCCAATTAGATTCATATACTTTTAGATATTTATATTTGTATATTAATGTTATGATTTTGTAAACGATTTCGTAAACTTATATTATTATATATTTTGATGTCACAAACAACTGATTCGGGCGAATGTGGTGATGAAAATGTTTTATAAAGTACATTATGTAAAACCGTGATATTTTTGTATTACAGTTATTATATCGAATATTGCACATATTTTTTGAAAACATATTGAGCGTTCCGGTTGGTAAAATTTTCTATTTCGAGTACTGTAAATAATAAAGCATCAATAGGTATTGATGCCATAAGTATCGAAAGAAAACTTATCGACATATTATCAAAACAGAATATTATTATAATAAAAAGTATCGATATAATAATATGATACTTGAATCCTCTGTGAAACCGTTGTAAGTCCACAAACCTGCCAATACCTGCACACTGAATGATGATTGATGACGAAGCGTTGACAGCTGAAGGTGACCATGTTTTCGGAACTTAGCAGTTCCGTGAGGTTCGTGTGAATATTATCTTTATTATTACCAATTCACCATACTAAAATCATTACCTATTGTATTTGTTATCAAAGATGTAAGTATATTATGACTTCTTTTAGAAACAGTCCAATTTTTTCCAGCCCAGTTTCGTTCTTTGCCAGAACACCTGTTACAGTAGCGGATTTAAGGGAAATGGGGGCCCGAGTCACTGACTGATTTTGAAAGCCTTCACGATAATCATAATCACAAAATCATTAATTGTAACTAGCTACCAACGTGTCTAGTAAAAATTCTAATTCTAATTTTAAATAATCTACCTCTTTCTCAGAATCACATCCTATAACTAAAAATAATTATGTTACGTCAGCGATGACACATAATATCATTAGTAGTTCTTTTATGTGCATATTATACGTTTTACGTATCACTGTGTAGTGGTTATGTTATAGGCCCCTTTGATTCTAGTTGCAGGGATTGTGTTATGTTTAGGGTAATATTGTAGGTATACTCATTATGAGAAAATTGGTATAATTTAATTATTTATTGTACCTATGACCAGTTTGAACTGTTTCGAATTTCCTAATTTATATTTTCTGACGAATCGATTGCGTTATCTGGATCAAAGAAAATCACTGCTAAGCTAGTTATCACAGCTATATAAATAAGTTAGTTTCCCGCCATTGCAAAACAATATGGCGTAGGTCGTACTCGTAGAGTATCTATCTATACGATTTATAACTTTTCACTTTTTTGCACTTTTTACTGCACTGATACGCCATATTTGCCTGATTACCTGGCATAAAATTAGAACAAATGATATTTACTTGTATTAATATAAATGTAGTTATAATTAAATAAATATATAATATATGTAAAAAAATATTTTTAGAATATATTACACAATTTTCATCCTAGAGCCGGAGTGCAAAGTTATGAAGTGGCAACTCTACGACCTTAACATTGACGATAGAGTTTTTTATCAGATAGATAGATATGTATATACTTCAAATTTAATGTCAACTGGAGAAAATGCCACCTCCACAATTTGGACGCCTCCATTATCTACACAAGATAGCTTGATCAATATCGCTATAAATTCGGCTCTGCTTCACATCAAGTCGAAGCCCTAGCACATTTCGATCCCCCTTTATGTAATCCAAATAAATAAATAATAAGATGTTATCCACGTCACATAACGATACATAAATGTCACTCGAGGTTACATCAAAGCCCCTTTCTGCAGAAGATTGTATAATACTTGGAAAATATGCAAAACAATTATATTATCCAAGCAATAGTAGGGATATCTAAATACGAGGGTGGGTCAATAAGTCCTTAGAAAAGCCGACAGGTGGCGCGACTAGTACTGTAAGCGGTTTGTTTTCATGCAGCGGCACTACCGATTCAGTATGCTGCGAAGTTTCAATCAGATTGGTCGGGTTGTTGTGTTTTTCTCGTACATTTAAAAAAAAAATTTGCTTGTTTACAAAAATGGAGAAATTTGAGTTTAGAGCTGTTATTAAACATTTTAATTTAAAAGGGTTAACAGCAAAGTAAATAAAAAATGAGTTGGATTTAGTTCACGGCATATCTGCTCCTTCACTTGCAACTATTTATCACTGGTTAAATGAATTTAAACGTGGTCATACATCAACAAAGGATGAACCACGCTCAGGACGTCCTGTAGAGGTGACTACACCAGAAATGATCAATAAAATCCACGATATGGTGTTAAGTGACCAAAGATTAAAGTTGAGTGAGATAATTGAGGTTACAGGGATCTCAAAAGGTAGCGTCATTTCTATTTTACATGACAAATTGGGCATGAAAAAAATTTCTGCAAGATGGGTGCCGCGTTTGCTCACAGTCGACAATAAACGCAATAGGGTGGTGGCCTCTAAAGCCCTGTTGTCGCTCATGCAACGCAATCCGGATGAATTTTTTCGTCGCTTTGTGACTGTAGATGAAACATGGATACACGACTATACTCCCGAGACGAAAGAACAGTCAAAGCAGTGGATTGCGAAAGGCGAACCATGTCCAAAGAAGGCGAAAACCGTAAAATCAGCTGGTAAGGTTATGGCTACTGTATTTTGGGATGCACGTGGGATTATTTTCGTTGACTATTTGGAAAAAGGAAAAATAATAACAGGGGATTATTATGCATCTTTATTGGACCAGCTAAAAAACAAAATTGAAGAAAAACGGCCTCATTTAAACAGGAAAAAAATCCTCTTTCATCAGGACAATGCCCGTGTTCACACATGTTTACGATCAATGGCTAAAATTGAAGAATTGAAGTTCGAATTGGTCGACCACCCACCGTATTCGCCAGATTTAGCCCCCAGTGACTTTTTCCTTTTCCCAAACTTAAAAAAATGGCTAAGTGGACAACGTTTTTTTTCAAATGAAGAAGTCATCGATCGGACAAATGCTTATTTTGAGGACCTTCCGAAAACTTATTTTTCTGACGGTTTAAAAAAAATTGAGAAACGTCTAACCAAGTGTATTGAGCTCCAAGGAGATTATGTTGAGAAATAACAAAAAAATACAAAAATAAAAACTGTTTTAATGCTTTTTTCTAAGGAATTATTGACCCACCCTCGTATTTATCGTGAACATTGATTTGAGAGGTTTACAACAAGTACCTACGACTTTTACATTTCTAATAAATATAACAAACTATTTTAATAAGGAATAGGTATACATAAACATAATAGTATTATACCATACACTATACGGCAAGGATTACTAACATGGGTCGCTTGGCATATCGAGTGGGTCGCGAAATATATTCAATACTATCATTTTTTTAATAATAATAAACCCTGGTATGCAGTAAACAGCGATATCAATGAGGAGTTTACGGAGTGAATTAAACAGGCCCCATTTTAGAAAATTTTAAAACATCGTTCATTTCCACTAATTTCACGTAAGTGTAAAATATTATTGACATCCGAAAAGAAGTAGAACAACGTGTAGCGAAGGGTGAAGGTAGGACAGTGTTTCCCAAACTTTCGACATCTGTGTACACCTTCTATAATTTTCGTAACACTGAGTACCCCTCGTCAAAAAAAAATGCATATACTTTAATAACAATGAAAATATATTTATTTTTTCCTTTTTAGTGCATAATCAAAAAAATAATTAACGAAAAATAAAATTCATTCATAATAAAATATAAATAAAAGTTATATTATAAATAACATTCATTATAATCAATGAGAAGATATTATCTATATATAATCTATATGAAGTTGGAAAGGCAGGATGTATTTCAGGACTTTCTCTGTTAAAACTGGATACACATGTTGCATTTGCAATCAGAATGATGTTAAAGTACACTACTTATATGTATTTATTTTTCAAGAATCCATCTGAAGCTAACTCCAACAATTGCTCTTCTTCCGCATGCGATAAACCTTTTAGCATGGATGTTGTATTAATGCTTTTTGCACCAGGGGCAGCCAAAGCCCGGTGCAGCGCGTACCCCCCACCATACTCTTCCCGTACCCCAGGGCGTACGCGTACCACACTTTGGGAAACACTGAGGTAGGCTGTTGATCCGCAATAATTATATAGTGCATATTAAACTTTGTTAGTCATTCGTATTTGTTTTTATTGAACTAAAACTACACTTTACAGAATATGGTGTTGGCCAGTTATAAAAAAAAAAAACCCTGCATACCAAACCATAATAGTTTTGGTATACTTTCACTCATTCATACTTGTCTTATTTGTTGCCGTTGGATTAACAATACATATAAGACATATTAATTGTTGGTTCATTTTATTAAACTACACATTATTAAACTATAATACATAAAATATTATCATATCTACGATTATACAATATCCAAAGTTATGTATGATTTAATTGCATAATTTGAGATATTTTGTAGATAAACGAGTATTTTTTGGCTATTAGATATCTTTTATGGCTCGGTTTTCGCAGGGTTCAATTTAATTTAAAAAATAACCAACACCATCTGTAAATTGTAGTCTTATTTCAATGAAAACAAATACATAAGACTGACAAAGTTTAGTGTGCACTATTTAAGGCGGATCTTCACAGCCTACCTCCACCCTTCGCCACTGTATAATATATAGTAAAAACTGTAATCATGCTATAAGATCAGACGACAGATACTTACTAGAAGACTTCTGTATCTGACTTAGTCAGGAATCAGGATCTCTCTAAAATAGGAATGAATGGTAAACAATAACACGTCGTTTAGCACACGTGGAAAAATCCCTCCAAATCGTGTTTATTGTATACGAATATTTTTACCGTAACCAAGAATATAACACAAACTATACATGTGGGTCTATTCTATACACAAGGCGGCTATCGACGGTAGTTTATCATAATATGTATGTATTGAGGCGGTTAATTGTTACAATCAGTTAACCATCTAAACTCCAAACTGCTACTACGTCTAAGCCGCCGATACCCGCCTTGTGTATAGAATAGAATAGACCCACTACACAATATCATATTAAATTAAATTACACAATAAGGATTGCGGAAGCCGGTGTCACTAAAGGCTGGTTCGGACTGGTCGAGTGATTTCGTCGAGTGGCGTGTGATTTAGCTACTGTACAAGTTGCTTGTTGGCGAATTTATAATCTGCTTGTAAACTCGCCCAGTGTCATCATCGAACAAGCTAACAAGCAGATTATAAACAATTTCTCGAGAAAAGTTGAAAGCCGGTCAACTTTACACGCTACACGCTGGCGTGTGGGCCTACTGCGTCTGCGCAGTAGAGCGATAGTAGCGACCTCCCAGTAAAAAAAAACGAACTACTCAATACGTCCTATCAAAATAGTACCAAAAATGGCGGTATCAACTCGATAGCTTGTTGGCTTCCATAGATATTGGCTTCTGAGCGAGTGGAAAGTCTTGTGTGTGTCATCATCACAATCGCACTAGCTGACTCGCCTGCTTTTAATTTCGCCAAGAAGCAGCTTGTAAAGTAGCTCAATGTCATTGAGGCTTAACTGAAAAAGTGTCCGAAGACAGTACATTAGTAAGTGATGTGTCAAAATGAATAGAGCACAACGTAACAAAGAAAAAATGAACTATTTTTTTATTCAACGGATAATTCACAAGATTTAAAAATATATTAATTTAAGTAATTAAAAAAAAAAGTTAATACTTACCTTCATATACCTTGGATATAATTGGAGGTAGAAATTCCACAACAACTAATGAACTTGACTAAACATAATGTGTTCAGACTAACTTGTCTCGTGCCTTGTTTAGTATTTAGTGAGGTGGTGGGGGTCGCTATTCGACCAAAAAATAGAATAACATGGATTGACTCGACTAAATGGTTTTACTAAATTACTCGACCAATCCGAACCAACCTTTATGTCCACTCTTCACTCCGCCTACTATTTACTGCAGCTCATCTCGAACCCCTGCACTTTCTTGGATAGGTACATTGCTCATGCCCAGACACTCAACGCCATGAACACAAGCGGGTCTATTCTATACAAAAGGCGACTATTGACCGCTAACGTGCTAACGTGATAATGTGTTAGTATTTGTTACATACATTTTATATTGAAATATTATAATTGTAATTGTATTGTAATCAGTTAATCAGTCGAAACTGTCTCTCTCTCGCTCTCTCTCTATCGCTCATGCTCTAAATTTTAGCACAGGCAGGGGGCATGCCGTTAAAATATATCATTTATTGCAACAATTAATACCGGCTAATTATGATTGTTACAATACGTGTTAATAATTTGATACAAACATACCCGAGTTAGCGGTTTTAGCGGACGAATGCAGCCTTTTGTATAGAATAGACCCGTTGGAGCCAATGAATATTATCAGTACACTGTAAAATAAATAATGTGAAATAACGAGTCAATAGTGATTTGTAATAATAATAAATGATAATATATTAATTGTTTAATATCATAATATTTTGTCAGATATAATAATATTATAATATGGTCACTGTAATTAATTGAATTTATTAGTCGGTTTAATATGACTCATCAATTCATCAGTAAACCAGCACCTAGTTGCGAGTTTTAAAATTATTAACTCATTGTCGTGTCCCTTTGGCGCAGAGGATAGCGCGTTGGACTTCTAATCCAAAGGTCGTGGGTTCGATCCCCACAAGGGATGTACTATGTTTCCTCACGGAAATATTTTGCTGAATTATTTGTGTTTTTTTTAATGGGTAATACAAAATAGAGATTGCTAGTGAATCTAACGTACCTAGGTATATGTTTTATAACATAACATATCATATAATATATTATTATACTCATATAATATATTATTATAATAAGTATATCATTATTATAGGTACTCATAATCATATTATTATACCTTTTGAATCCAAGTTAGGTACCTATACGTTTGTTCTAAATAATTAAAATTATTAAATAGGTATTAACCTACTAAGTAAGTACCTACCTATCACAATATATTTCAATCACATGGACCCAAGAGATAAATTTAGAAACAAAGTCGTTCATCATAAATATTGTATTACGGACATAATACCTACATAATAACTAGGTAAGATAACCTACCTATCGTTATTAAAATTTAGAAACAGGTCACTCAATCTATTTATGTTTTTAAAAATATGATTATCATATTAATTACATTACTATATATATATATATACCTAACACAATAATTATTATTTCGATAATACCTACATACTTAATTTAATTTTTAAATTTTATTATTTAAGATATAAATAATATATTTTTATACAATATATTTTTCCATGGCGGAAAAGGCGCCGTGGCTTAGTTGGTTAAAGCGCCTGTCTAGTAAACAGGAGATCACGAGTTCGAATCTCGTCGGGGCCTGTCCTCTTAAAATGGAGGATTCTCTTTTTTTAGTTTTAAAATAATATACCTATTCTGTTTTAATTTTTTATATACTTAAATATTTTTATTATTAAAAGTAATCATTGATAGACACAGGCAACTAACAGTAGTAACAGTACATTACTAAACTTTATAATATTATTATCTAGGTAGGTATGCGGCGACTTGAATTTTCCTAATAACCCTAATCATTTTCAAATAAAATGCGAATGACAATTAAACTATACAAATTATGGATTCACATCATTCAATGATCGAATCCATAGTTAATAATATACAATATAATAGAATCGTAGATTTGACGCAAAATGAGTGACGCTATGAAACATCCCGCCAAAACGACATAAACGTCAAGGTGACGTGTAAATATAGTACCCGCAGCGCGATCTAGACAATTTTGTATGAACTATTGCACATTCACAAATCATGATAAAACAGTTACCTCACTAAATTGTTAAATTGACTTAGATTTCAATTATATATTTTTGTACAATTATAAATGAGTATCGACATGAAACTTTTGTCTTGACATCAAATAAATATGTTTTAATATTTTATTGGTGTTAAATATATGAGGATTTATCTTTTTAAAGGTATCGTCCATTATTTAAATGTAGCCGCGTATATCGTTTCCGGTGATTTTGATTTTGTTGGCCCCGTCGCAGGAAATGAGTCTTAAACCTGCTACGCAGGCGCAACAGGGCCTTTCGGTTGAAGAACCCATCTTGGTCACATGTGAGTATCGATAAATATTTTACTTTTACTGTGATTTTGTTTGTACTTACCTGTGCTAATTAATCGCTGTAAGTATTCTTCGTCCGTGTCTGTATATACCATAAATATTAAGCGAGTGATAGTGATTATTCGTTGCAGTGTAATGTTTTTGTAGACAGTTTTGACCGGCTGGTTTGACTTGACAAACCACGTCTTTTTTTACCAGCGTTCCGGCTCTTCTCGAGAAAAACGGAATCTCACCATAGATATGGTTGAATCTTATGTTATGCGTGCTTTTTAACCGTTTACAGTGCTCCGCCACCTTTTTTCGGTTATACATACTCTTTGAAACATCTGCTTGTGTATATTTATCGAGCCACATGTCTGTATTTCATTATATCGAGAGGTCAATATTTTTGACTATTTGTGAAAGTTTATAAACATATTTCCTGCTAAAAACACTTGATCGAAGATTACACGGTGCGTAGTTGAGTGCGTCTCTTGAAATAGTGATTTTAGTTATGGCGAGTCCCCCCAAGACATGGTTGAAAAAAATAACCTCATCGGCGTGCTAAATTTATATTCACGATAGTACTGTTCAAAAGTGACCATTTCATTGTTCGTTTTTATCTAAAGAAGACACCTTCAATTCTAGTGACAATTTACATGAGGTCATCCGGATGAATTCCGTTTTAGTGTTAATGCGATGTTGTTGACATGTTTTTAAACTAAAATGATTTTATCGGACAATAGGACGTTCCCGGTGTCAGATAGAAATGTGTGATATATACCTACTTAGGTACATTCTGAAAAATTTAAGCTTTCGGAATAACGGGTCTAACAAATAAAACTATCAATTCAAATGACATGGAATGTTTTGAATAATCTTCGGATGACAGCTTCAACTCATAAAAATTTCCCACATAAAATAGTGTCACTGCAACTCCAATGTGCCTTCATTTTTTATCTGACTAATTGTAACTCTTCGACATTTAGTTTGAGTTAAATATTTTCCATTTAAGATACTGACATATTTTCTGACTTCAATGATACTATTCGGTACATTGATTATTAGTATGTAACCTCAGTCTCATCCGAAACCTATATTTTTGCTTACATATTACATTATGATGATGGGGCAAATACTACTACCAGCACTGCAATTACTATAAGCCAATGGCTGGTACGGAAATATGGAAGAGTGGGCACGGCATCAAAAAAATAATTTTAAGCACGGATTACATGAGCGGACTCATGCCAAACCCTCCGGAGCGATGGGAGACATGTCATTTTGAATCTTTTTATTGAGTCATGAGCCAAATATAAATATTTCATCAGTCTCCATCCGCCCGCAACGTGCTCTGTCAATGTTAGTTCGACATTCCCATTAAAATGTTGGTCGCCTGGCTTTATTCATAATTTTAAGAAACAAAAATAATGTGCCAGTAAATACAAACAATGGTTTGCGATGACATTTGAAGCAGCAAAATATGAGGGCAAATTGTTACAGTGTAGCCACCATGCTAAACAATAATTGATATCTTTGGTATACTTATAATTTTTTAACACTAGCAACGCATCGTATGTAATGAACTAATCAAAATTAGCATCATGACATGAAAATGGTCTCTGAATTGTGTGATATGCTGTGGTTGGAGTGAATCTACGCATCTTCTTGTGTAATTTAAGTGTAAGTGCAAGATCGGATTGTTAAATAATATTTTTTTTTTTTCACAGAGCCATCCTGACCACCCGGTAGACGGTTTAGGTACATTTTAATAATTAGATAAGAAGTAATTCCCACATACTAAAATGTCTGATATGGAGGATACCCACTTCGAGACCGGAGATTCCGGTGCCTCGGCCACCTTCCCCATGCAGTGCAGTGCCCTGCGTAAAAATGGCTTTGTTATGTTAAAAGGACGCCCTTGCAAAATTGTGGAGATGTCCACCTCAAAGACCGGCAAGCATGGACACGCCAAAGTACACATGGTCGGAATTGACATATTCAATGGAAAGAAGTAAGTTTTCTTTATATACCTATGTCTTTACGTTGGGTATATGTACTCATACAGGGTCAGGACTACTTATATCTAATTTTATAGTTGGTGTGACGGATTAATTGGTTCCCATACAAAGCTAAGGAAAGGATTGAATAAACCAGTCATAGTGTAGTCTTTATTTTATAAATTTAATGTACAGTAGAACCTCAATTATCTGGATTTTTATATGATACAGTTTCACAGATTATCAGAAAAGTTTAAATTAGTATATTGTGTTGCCTGATATCAAACATCGTTAAGTCCGCTGGAATGTGAAACTGAAGAAAATGAATGCAACCTATGAGGTATTATAAAATGATAGAATCTAGTGTCCGTGTCCTGAAATTTGGCCATATCACACTTCACCGTGAAATGTTGTTTCGGAAATATATGACCGTATATTATCACATTCGCGGACACATGTTAGTGATATACACATACATTATGTTGTACAGTACAGGACATCTATAGACGTTCTGTCATATCGCACTTAAAAAAAACGACGTCTATAGACGGCGTGTCCGCGAATGTGTTTAAAGACCGTCCAACCTCTTTGGGTCGTTTAGGACTGACAAATTCATGTCTAAATAAAACAACGGTTCTTGTCGGTTTACACTTTACAGGAAGCCATCAGCTAAACAAATTTTGAAAATTGCCAATATACTGGATTATTTGTTGGGTTAGGTTTTCATTCTTAAATTCATGAATTTTGCCAAAATCAGCTATAGTATACGGTCATCTCTTTCTGACAAGAAAGGTGAAATGGTTTACGTACAATTTACATGTAACCCATGACAGCTATAATAAAGACCTGACTAGGTATTTTAAAAAAATATTTGGTACAAGTCGGTTATGGGGAAGCCAGCGGCAAACACATTTTGAAAATAGCCGATATACTGGGTTATTTATTAGGTCGGGTAAGTTAGGTTAGATTTTCATTTTTGAATTCATGAATTTTGCCAAAATCGGCTACGACAATTAGCACGGTTCCCGCCTGGCTTTCCCATAACCGACATGTACCAAATACCTATTTTTATTTTGAATGAAGTAATTTAGATAAAATAGAGATGGACAGGTTTGAAAAAAATATTGTGATTTGTATAGGTATGTGATTTCATTTGTACAGTGGAATTTTGTGGGTTTAAAAGTTTGAAATACATCAAACGTAATATGCAGATTTTCATTCTCTATTTAAGGCATATAAATTTTTTTTTCAATCTAGCTTGACGACGTTTGATATTAATCTACTCAATTAAGGTTCTACAGTAATTGTTCCATTGCACTTTAATTGATTAGTTCTAACTTCAGTATTGATTTTATACTTAGGACATAATTTCTCAGTTAATTTTCTTTATATTCCTCTCTTACCCGAGGTTTTACACCGCTGTGCACAACCTTTTCTATCAATAGTGCCAATTTATCAATTTCATAATAATTATTCACTGGATGCAAATTGAACGATGCAATTTCTCCCTGAAACTTATTGTCAAATTCGTAATGTTTTGTTTCATAGTGACTTTAAATATCACACTTATTTTTACCTTTATATTGAATAAAAACATATCAGTCTGTCCACTGCAGTATGCGAAGGGTGGAGGTAGGCTGTTAAGATCCGCCATAAATAGTGTACATTAAACTTTGTTAGTCATAATATGTAGATATTTGTTTTTATTGAACTCACTACAGTTTATAGATTAAAATTCAATGAAACCTTGTGAAAACCTAGCCATAATAGTTTTGGAATACTTTAGCTTTAGGCAATATGAAAAAATTGTGCACACTTTTTCATTAATATTTATTTGTTTTCATTGCTTCATTCAATATTAGGTATATTACACATTGTTAGTTCATTTTATTAAATTCAATTGATTGTATTAAGGCTATACCTCAGTTGACGCACGGTTTAAAAAGATCGTGGCTAGGCGATGCGCGGGTCGCGGGTGTAGATGACGCATGCCAAACGAAATATAATTTGTCATAAATCCAAAATGCGTCCATTTATTGTTCTAATAGTGACAATAATAATATATTCATTCACATGTTTTCTTTTTAAAGTAAATGGGTAACGTTTTTAGTCATCTTTACACGATTTAAGAATTAATACCCCCGTCGCCATCACGTAACAAATTGACGTGTTTCCAGCTCGACGTTCTCTCTCCGAATGGTAGCGAGTCCAAAATTTTGTCGCGCCTATTGTTGAAAATTATTTGCCGTTTCACTGATGTATCGCCTTAATGTTTCATTTAATCAGTATAATGTTGATTAAGGATTTATTTAAGAATTCTTTCAAAATAATTAATAACTAGTGAAAATTTCATCATCTGGTCAGGTTTTCTATATTTTCTAATTATGTTGCAGTCCGTCCAGTGTACATGATAAGTAACCACAATCTGCTAAATATTAAAATTGTTGTTTTAGCACAATCTGACATTATCTCTTGGTAGTGTCTAAATTAGAGGTCAAGTAGATACTTACACACTTTTGTATTACTATTTTCTTTGTATTCACTACCATAATTATTATATAGAACTGCTGGAGTATTATTTTGTTATAAACTTCGTGAATATGCTAGGTTTACATGTTATGTAATGTTGAAATATTTGTCAAAACATCACCGATCTCGTTATTTTACATGGTGTACTTACCACTTTCAATATTGCCACATTTGCAGCATAGAATTCACCTTATAAACCCACCCATTCAGTGTTACTATCTTTTTCTATAATGATTATAGAACAAAAGTGTAAAAATCGTAGTATTTTTGAAAAAAAAAACTAGTGCAGGAACATTTATCGTCTTGAATCCTTCAAAAATGCAATGAAGGCATATTTTACGTATGATTATAGTATGGTTGTCAACACTAAATCGAAAGTGCAATCTGATAAAATTAACTGGAGGTTATGTTTCACCTTTAAGAAGTATATAAATTAAATTTCCTTGCAAGCCCCTCTTCTGCAAGCTGTTATTCGTAAGCTTCCCTTCATTTATACAATGTCATCATATTGATTTAATCCACCGAGGGTTCAGCAGCTCTTTCTAATCTTCTAAAAACATACCGCATAAGTGTAAAGTCTGATAGTTTTGACTGAAAGCAATGCAATAGACTTCGTGTAAGAACAGTTGAAAATAGTATCAGCAACAATAATACATTTGCACTCTATTCTAGGACGTCTTAGCTAAGGCTGTGTAATGTCAGCATACCTGTATTTGGCCATTCTTTATAACTACGGCCGAGGTGTCCTTATCCGTGTGATGAAAGAATCAATCCAGCGAGCCTAGAGTCACTTGTCCGAACTGTATGATTGTTGAACTCGTGCTATAGGTCACTCGCAGACTAATTTGAATCCTTTTCAAGCCCTGGATTGAGCACACCTTGTTCTCTCATATGGAAAGATGAATTGGATTACAATCACGATAAATAGAACAGATCATTACCATTTACATTGAATATTTACATAAACAAAAGGCAGGAAGGACTGTTTATTTTTATCATTCGGTTAAAGTATTTTGTTAGATTATTATATCTTACTATTTATGTAACTAGGATTATAAGATTATACAAAATTATAGATATGAGTTACATGCTTAGCCATAATATCAGAGTATTGAATATTTATTTATAACCCAAAGTTCAAAATGTAACACTGTATTTTTTTTTTATTGATTTGCTTTGACAGACTGAAATTAAATGTGTTATTTTATAATGCTTCATAGGAAAGTTCTGCACAACGGTCTCTAAAATTTTTGAATAAGTCATTATTTCATTATATTTATTTGATGTAAGTGGTTGCTTACTATATAAATCCATAATCTTTTAACTAATCTTATCGAAATCCTTCTTCCCTCTTTCAGGTATGAAGATATATGCCCTTCCACCCATAATATGGATGTACCCCATGTCAAACGTGAAGACTACCAGCTGACGGATATCGACGATGGCTACCTCACATTAATGGCCGACAATGGAGACCTCCGTGAGGATCTTAAAATCCCCGATGGCGATCTCGGCACACAGCTGCGCTCAGATTTTGAAGCCGGCAAAGAACTCCTCGTAAGTGTACACTGACACTTAATTACGCATCACTCCTACTTTTGGATTAGGGAGATGGACTCAATTTTTCTAATAACACATAGCCTGCATACATATCACTTCCCGCATATTATTTTTCAGTCAAATACATATCTGGGAAATTTATTTTGAATAAATTGTTTTAGCATGATATGTGAATTAGGCCAAAATCAATTTTCTTTCAATATGCCTACTTAAAATTGATATTATTATGGAAGTACCTTGTTTATTTGTATTGATGTGAATGAAAATGGTCTGAAAAAAATTAATCATTCGTTTTTTACTACCGGAGTAAACTTATTTTATAACCAATTCTTTTATTCAACAAATAATTCGGAAGATATGAAAATGTAACATTCTATATATTAAACAAACATAATAAATGTAATTTGAAAACATCTCATGCATATAGGTACCTACCAGAAAAAATATGACACCCGACAGGAAAGCAGACTGGTGCGAATCCAGCATACAGGTTCAAGTCCCATTGGGTGTCATATTTTCGCATGAGATGTTTTCAAATTAGTATCTTGTTATTTCATAACAATGTTTGAGTTTTCCCATTTTTTATTACACTCTTACAATCATGCGAAACTGATGATCATGTAGTTGTCAGAACAATTAAGGTCCTACTGTATGGCAGTGTATGGATATCGGGGGGGGATGAATTGTTGTTCTTACCCCCGATGTTATGTTTAAGTTCTGAAGGTTGCTTGAGTATGTGTGACATAATATGTTCGGGCAGTGATGAATAATACACGAGTTAGTATCTTATTGGTTTTATTTTATGGTAATAATGTTCAGGTAACACGGCATTAAGAAATAACTGTCACATTGATTTTAGTTTGAGTTGAAAGGTTTACATTATACTTTGGAATTTAGATAATATGGTGAGAGACATGGAACAGTGGTGCGTGTCAACTACATTATAGGAAGACTCAATGACAACTGTGTCATTTCCGTTGTATTGTTGTCTATGGTCTATAAATGACCATTGACAACAACATGACAGTTGTAGGGTTATACACATAGAGGTATTAAATTAAAAGAGGGGCAAGGAATCGGCTTTCTCATACAGCTGAATGAAGCAGGCCAACAATAACCGATAACTTACGAAAAATAGCGACGCGATAAAAAAAAATCAGGGCATCACAGAGGATTTACTTTGGTCATTATAATGTACCCATATAATATAATGTTAACATTCAAATTTTGCCACAACTTGATTACCAGCCCGTCCCACCATACTTGTTCGCCATACTAGCCGGCTTCACCATACTTTCATATAACCTGCCGCCCCTAGGTTATACATATACAAAACCTCTACATGGGCTCGAGTGCAATTTTTTCACTTCATAATGGATGTCAAGTATGATGGCTGACAACCATGGTCGTGTAGGTCTTGACGGCTCACGCACAGTTAAAGGGTTAATGAATTGTGTCCTAATTTTTTGTAACATTTATTATTTCGATGTGATGTCGTCAACCCGCCCAAATGGCAGAAGTAAATGGTAACAGCTTCATCATTTTTGCTCATTTTGGGATTTAATGATCGAAGCCAAACAGCCGATTTTAGAATGTTGTCATCTCGACACGAGCTTTACGTAGGAAAATAATATAAATGTATAAGCAATTGGGCCACACCAGTCACTCATTGTGCTATTGTATCAACTGTATTCAAAGACATCTTTTCTTGTTTGTGAGGACAAGAAAACTCTGGCAGTTTTTGAGATCATTAATAAAACCTGGGAGGTTTGAAATTTATTGATGCCGCTTATGGTGATGCCCATTGGCACAAAAATCCACTGTTGGTTATGACTACAATTAACTTAGCTGATATGGCGATATAACGTCATTGGTCACACATCCCCTCAAACCAATTGGTTGACCGATGAATGGATTTTTACAGGAAACATCAAAAACTATCATGCGCAAAACTGATGCGTATATATTATTACAATGAGAAAAATATTGCTCTCATAAAATACAAGCGATGATATTTTAGAAATTCTTTATTGAAAAGAGCGAAATTAATTATTAGACAGGTATTTGTCAACTTCATGGTTTCACTAGCTTTTAAAATATTCAAATTTATTTATTTACATATATGTAGTGAACTTGCAAGGCTCACTATATAGTCAGGCTGTGACACGAAACTGTAAATTTTTAACATAGCGCTAGTTATTGCTCATACTTCAAATACAATATGGTAAACTATTTGTCGACAATGATAATGGTTTCATATTGAAATGAAAAAAAGTGGTAATATATTAATTAATTTGAAAGAAATATATCAATGGAAATTTTCATTTACTGCGAGCAGGTTACCTCATTGCATTCGAAAATAATCAATATCTACTACTAAGTAACTCGCAATTCAGTCCCTGGCCTGTTTATAGACGGTTTTTGGTATATTATATGATTCTCAACCAAGTTCCATGGATCCCTGGCCTTGGTTTTGTCAAAATTTGCAAGTTTGCGACAAGGTACAAATTACCATCTTTTTGTAATTTTATAATATTAAATAGGTATGTAATCATGGTTTTCATGTGATGGTTATTGATCATAAAATATTTTTTTTTGTAACCAGCAGGCCAGAAGTAAATAGGTCCCATGAGTAATATATTTCAAGGCTTCTTCGAAACAAAAAAATGTTGGATTCACTGGTGTATATGCTAAATATAATAATAAATTATTATTTACCAGGCACGGCCTAAAATGAAATTTATCACAGTATGTGGAAAGTCAATGTATATCTGCCCATTGTTACTGTAACAATCATCGTCGGGCGCGTGTGATAATTTTAACTTGACTAATCAACCTCAAATAAACCTACAAATGTGATTTAGTGGCAGGTGTTGCCAAGTGACACATTTTTTTATTGCAAAGATAAATAGCAAATCACCTATTCTTTACATGTATTTTGGTTTTCACTCTTGGGAGTCATCTGCAATTTACATACTATTTAGATGACTTTACCTATTTCAAAATGACTCATATAATCTGCTACATATCCTTCGTCTTACTAATTTTTGACTCATCGGTACCAATACTCATGCATCTTTACTATATTTTGAATAGTTCTACACTACGAATTATAATGTATAATGATAAAATTTTGTTGATTGACTAAAAATATAGAGCATTTTAACCAGTTTTTGATATAAGCCCATGTGTAAGTAAGTGGCTTAGCAAATTATAAATTATCATTGTTACTGTGCATAAGTTAAAGTAGACGAATGTTGAGTGCAGTGTCCTCATTGAGCAGTCAAATACCAAGTTATAGTAAGTTGTAGATCTATATTCTATAAGAACCATTGTAATAATTTAATTGAATTGACTTTTTTCCTTTCAGTGCACTGTGTTGAAATCGTGCGGTGAAGAGTGCGTCATCGCCATAAAGGCCAACACAGCCTTAGATAAATAAACACTGCTGCACCTGTTGAGGAAGAGCGCGACATCAAAATAAATAAACAATAACACTTTCATTATTGTAATGATAAATTAAAAAAATACAAGGACTGGTCTTTTATAAAAAATATATAAATAATGACAAAAGAAGATGGAAGTATTTGTGTGCGGAAGTGAGAGTTGGCCGAAGCCGTATGTGTTTTCTCATCATCAATGTCGTTGCCCCCTATTAATTGCCTATTAATATCCCGGAGACGACCTCCAGTCTTCTCTTCCGTTGGGCGTGGTTTAGGGATAATAACATGTTGAGACAATCTAAAATATATCCATTGTCAGCTTTGTTACCAAATGTTTAAGCAATTGTCTGAAAATAAATATATTATTATCACTGAACGACGCATTGCCGTCTCTTTAAACTAAATGTATTTATATGTGTTTAACTGTAATAATCACTCTTTGAAAATACTCCTGACGGATTCGTGCTGGAAAGGGTTCCATAGAACAGTAATAGTAGGTTTCGGAGAATTTAAAACTCATCTGTGCATTTGCAGACATGCCAATATTCACTAAGATCATTGTTCAACCGTACACTTTTTTTGTGAATCGTTATATTATTTTTCATCTGTTACTATCATTCTATTTCAAAAATCTTAACATTCATTATTTGTACCTAATTAAAGAAAATTGCTTTAGGCTCGCTTTAGGAGCTTATGATGGAATTTACTTGTGTTGAATTAGTGTGTTCAGTTTTAGGTGTCATAAGAACAAACTTTGGTGTGATCATAAGTCTTACTGAGTATCATGATGACCTTTGATTTTGCTGTGAATACATACATTCATTTGCATTTTAAAACTTATCACTGGAACACCAATAAGTGGCTTTAATATGCTTTGTTTGGGTAATACTATTTTTTAAGGGGTATCGCTAAATAACTGAACTTAACATTGGTATTGGAAATTGGCATATCTGCAATCGAGTGCTGCAATGATGCGGCCTGCCTAATCTCTTGGTTGTTCAATGTGTATGGGGACTATGCTTTGGTAGTCTTGCTTCGATCTCTGGTTATACGCATTGTGGCTCAGGTGTTTGTTAAATTATCAGGATATGATATTGGAAATGACAGTTATTGAAGAGTTTATAAATAAATAAAAAAAAGAAAATCGAAAAAAAAACTATGAAGCATTGATATTTTATGGCCGACTTATTTTTATGCTAATTTTTATCATGCTAAATTTTCAAAATAAAATAATTTGTTTCTTTACTCTTGGACTTCATGCCCTGTGCTTCTTTTATATTTTTTACAGTTTACTTCCGCTTTTACTGAGCGGACAGTGACTCCCCCACCATGGATAAAATATTATAATGAATGATATTGTTGGAATGACTGGTGAATGAATTTTACTTTCCGGATTGTTCTCATGTTTTCTAGAGAAAATCTGGTATAGATAATTAATACCCCAAGATTACGGTGACTGCAAATTAGAATATTTCAATACTAAAAATAATTGAAGGGTGATCGGGTCACCTAAAATCTTTTATTGGATACTGCAGAACTGCCCACGGAGACTATGACACGCGGACCGATAGATTTTTGTCAAATCAAAATAAGTTTACTTTTATAGTTATGGCAATCGACTATAATAGTGATGGCTTTGTGAATATCGTTGAAACATCCGTACCTACACCTCTTTCCTTGCCAGCTTTGCACAATATAATATTATGGATTTAGTGTGGTTATGAGATCACTCTTCAGTAATTGTTTAGTATAATGCATTTTAGAAACGTACAGGAAATTTTTATATTTTTGTTAGTTATCATTTACTTAATTGTAGTACATTAATTGTATATCGAAAGAAATGCTAAGTAATAATAAATTATAATAAAATTATTGATCTAATGAATCTTATACAGTGTTTAAATTGATGCGCGAGTAGAAGTACATACATAATAGCTTAAAGCAATTTGGAAGGTCTTATTCACTGTAGGTTTCTTGCGGGTAATTCAAACATCGTTTCCTTTTCATTTTTTTTTTTGCATGATATTTAAGTTTGACAAATGATTCATTCCTTGTTGCAACACGAGGAATGTGTGAGGGCAAGCTACACCTCACAAAAGGTAGGTAAGGTACAATTCAAGTTACTACTTTTATTAAAATCTGGTAAGATTGATTGAAGCGTCGCACTTATTTAATGTTTTGTAATACGCATGTAAGTAACTGAAATACACAACTTTGGCCTTTGTATATTGAATATAGCCAAAATCATATAACATATTGTGGAATAATTCTGTCTTGAGTCAATCTATAAAAGAACAATCATGTTTTAACATTAAACTGAATTTCATTTCAATTATTTTGAAACCTTAATTTTTTCCACATTGTATTGGAAGATATTTATTTTCTTTCAGCCAATTACTAATATTTGCCGACATCCTTTTCGAAAACAACTAAAAACTGTTGTGTTATAGTTCTTTCTATGTATTCAATATTTAAGAAATGATCACGGATTCAACGTGATTGAAAATAATATTGGATGTAATGGAAAATGTGATTCCTAACTGTTGAAAAGTGCAACCACAACAAATAATGTCCCCCATGGTACCTTTAACCTCCCATGTTTAATTAATGTGCCTCTAAGCAAGGCATCCAAAAACTACTGGTACATAATAAAAAGCACTGTTGGCATGGGTTACAGTGCAAAGATCTTATGTTAATATTGAGTCACCGAGTGAAGATAATAATATGTATCAGACTTCGTAAAAAGTATAACAATGAAACACTGGAAAAGCCAATTTTTCATAATGACAAAAATCACACAACTGTATTTGAACCAGACAACTAATTTTGTTAAGAAAGCCGTGGTGTGGTACTTGGTTTTTTGCATGATATAATTAATATTTTTTTTATTTAAATAAATACCATTATCATTCATTCATATTTTGGGTAATAGTCTCAAATGCTGTTCATACTGCAATGGTTAACATTCTGTTTATAGCCTCAATTACATTGAGCTTCTTTACAAGCTGTTTATTGGCGAATTTAAAAGCGGGCGATTCAGCTACTGCGATTTGATGATTACACAAAACTTTCTATTCACTGAGAAGCCACAAACCAGCGACAATTTTGACAGAACGTAGTTCGTTTTTTTACCGGGAGGTTGGTACTGCGCAGACGCAGTAGGCCCACACGCCGGCGTGTAGCGTGTAAAGTTGACCGGCTTTCAACTTTTCTCGGTAGAGTGTTTACAACCTGCTTATTAGCTTATTCGATGATTACACTGGGCGATTTTACAGGCAGATTGTAAATTCGCCAATAAACAGCTCGTAAAGAAGCTCAATGTAATTGAGGCTTATGCAATATCAATATCCAGAATTATTGAAATGTTCCTTTTAAAAGATCTACAATAGTCTGCTATTACATTCTTGTTTTTAAAAACTTACTACAGTGAAAGTACAAAGCTATTATTCCTCCCTAAGTAGGTGGGGTTAATTGGTATGTACACTCACCTACAGTTTTTATCTCAGCCGCCTTCCCACTGGAACTATCAGACCTTCAATGTGGTACTTTTCTATAACTAATATGCCTATCAAACCAAAATACTTTGAACCACCTCCACTTGGAAAATGGAATTTTAATCAGACCCAACTGGAGCAGTTTAAAATAAAATTCCCATCCTTGATTGAGGCTTGTGCGCTTTTGAATTCTGCGTTTGGTACTACATAGATAACCTTACAGAAAAATTATCGATTAATGCAATATGAATACAGCCTCAATTAAATATCTTATGGCCATTCGAACTATGAATGGTTCCCCCCTGCACTTTCAAGTAGCCATAAATTTTCACCCACAGCCCTTGCTAAAGTCTACCATTGCATACAGCGCTATCATTGCAGCTAAGATAAATGATGGTTGTAGAGTAGTGCACTTTATGAGTACCTTTAACATACCATACAGTATATTCTACCTAAGGAGCAGACAGGCTAAGGAAGCAGGAGAAAGGAAATAACATTAAATTGAAAAATATTTTAATACTTAACATACATGAAATAAAAATTGTTAAATTAACACCTTAATTAATCGATACATCTCAGGATATTTGGAAGATTCTTGTATCAGGAATTGGAGGAATATGTTCTGAAACAACATAACATGGAAGCTATATAAACGATTAGTTGCTTTGTAAAGTCGCATTTAGACCAAGCGAGCTAATGTTTGTTCTTCCCCCACCCCAGTGAAATTCTTATGCTCGCTCGATTAAGAGCGTTTGAAGTCAAGAGAATTTCGCTTGAGTGGGGGAAGAACAAACATTCACTCACTTGGTTTAAATGCGGCTTGATATTATTGAAAGGCCTTCATTCACCGATGCTGATATTTTACAATATTGTTGTCACCTATGAATTAGGAAGCCTCATCACAAGCTCGTTTAGTGTTATCTGCATTTTATTCTTCAAACCTATTGTATAATATAGATTCACTTCTGTGAAGAAAAAAAAGGAAGATGGGGCCGGCTGTCCTTTATAACGTTTAGATGCAATTGCAAGAAATAATCGCCTATGACTGATTAACATTTCTGAAATAAGTCAAGACATATTTTAGGGGTGATGCAAAATGTCACATAGACTGCCACTTCCTATGATTTGAGGTTGTGTCCGGTCTAAGTTGACACATCTAAACTCACCTGTCTGCCGCACAGCCATGAATGAAACCTACTAGGAATGTCACCGATATTGCATATGAAACATGGGTATGTATGGGATGCTGCGACTGGTGAGCTTTGGAGTCTGAACACAAATGACCAATTTGTAGCGTATGCGTAACTGCAACACTGGCGGTTTGTTGCTAGCAACACAAAATTTTTTTTAAACTAAAATGCCACAAATTAAAAAAGCTTATTCTCATTAACCAAATTTCACACAACAGATTATCTATATCTAGCTATGACCAAAACATTTTGGACAACAAACAGAAACACCACACAACAAAATCTCTTCGGGAATGAATTGAAATTGCCCAAAGAATCTTTGTTGCAAAATAACAAGTTTACTGCATATAGAAGAATATGGTAGGTATGTGTCTTATTTTTGTACCATACGTCGATTTCTCATATATTTCAAACTTGAACAATGTCCTTTGAACGACAAGACTATGTAAAATGTATTAAATTATGTTCTATTCGTGAAATGGAATGTAATTTTTCTACAAAAAAGAATGTTAGCATCAGGGATTTCACGAACCGAAGCTGTGCTCGAGTTAAATGGTATTTTTATAATAACACCCATGTTAATCGGAAAGACTTATTACAAGCTCATCCAGTATTTGCATTTTACTCATTCTTTGAAATCTAGGTTACCGAATTACAGTACTCAGTAATCCGCCACCCCAAAAAGCAGACAAGTGTCCAATTAGTGAAAGCGCTGGATTATAGTGCATACATACAAAACAAAAAAATTAAAACAGGTATTTCGTAAAAATAGTTTTTTTAAGAAATTTGTAAGTGCGGTTTTATTTATAATCAAAATCAAGTGTTTACTAAATTATACATATTTATTAACCAAATATTTAAGAGCGTACTTCAGTGAAACGGCAAATAATGTTCAACAGTAGGTGCGATGAAATTTCTCACTAGTTACCAATCGGGAGACTGAAAGTCGATTTGTTTTATCATGGCGTCAAATGAAAATATTCTTAAATCGTGTAAAGATGACTAAAAAACTTTACTTATGTACTTAAAAAAGAAGACATGTCAATGAATATACTATTATTATTAGTAATATAACAATAAATTAAATGGACGCATGTTTGATTTTTATGACAAATTATATTTCGTTCGGCACGCGTCATTTGCACAATCCACGCATCGCCTAGCCACCATCTTTTTAGACCATGCCTCAACTGAAGTATAGCCTTAACAGTAAATTACTTGACACAACCAGTTGTTCAGTGAGGCAGATATTCTTAAATGGATTAGGATTCCTGACTTTCCCTATGACCAAAAGCTTAATTTTGTGTGTCCCGGTTGCATTGGAGCACGGCATAATAATTGTGTTACGGTCCTTGGGCACTTTCCTCCCTGGTACATTACTTTCTTCGCGATGAACATACATTTTAGGAGGAAGTTTCCAAAATAAACTTGTCTCATCTGCGTTGTATACTCGTACGCGGCGACTCCTGAATTTGACAATCGGCGAATTATAGAGCTTAATTTTGTGCTTTCAACTAGTAAAAATAACAGCGGATTATAGTAGTTGTCGGATAATCAAGCGGCGTATTACTGAGAGTACTGTATTGTTAATAAACTATTATTATTCAATGAATAATTCACAAGATTTAAGAATGTAATATTCTTTTATTGATCATACATAATTTGAAAACACTTCTAAAAAATATATATAATCACTAGAAAAAATTATGACACCCAACAGGATTTGCACCCATGTGCTCTGAAGCTATAAGTGTCCTATCTAATTGCAACAGGTCTAATAATTTTTTTAGTGGTTATAAATATTCTAGTGTTTTCAAAATTATAGGCTATCAATTTTTTTCAATTCTACATTATTGATCTTTACTGCCATCTTAAAAAAAACCCTTTATTAATAACATACTAGGTTTGGTGAGGTCGATAGTTTTACAAAATATGACTTAGTTGAAACGATGCTGAGTGAGACAAAACTATGCAATAGGCTCCATGTAAGAGCAATCAGAAATAGTATCCCGACCAGAGGCGGCTCTTCCTTAGGGTACCTAGGGGACACCCCGGTCCCCTCATCATTCTATAGTCAATATTCAATTGAATATTCATGTTGTACGTTCCTACCATAATACATTGATTTTGAATAAATTAATTAAGTATATATTTTATTTGTACTGTTTGCCCATCCTTGATTCTTGTTTCTTGGCCCATCCCTAATGCTCTATGTGAGTTTTGGCTCTACCTACATAGTACAATACAACGATACTTCTGGGGCTAGATTTCTTAACTATCGTCTCGTGTGGCACCAGACGACATGACGTAATTGTGACGTCATGTCGTCTGGTGCCACACGAGGCGATAGCTAGGAAATCGGGCTGCTGGGGTCCAAATTCGGTGGCCCCTTTAAAATCAAAGCAATGTTTATATTATGAGATGCTATATGCGATTGCCAGTTATGATTCTCAAAATACATAAGGAAGCTGAAAAATGCGTACGTCTGTAGGCCGCTTTGCAAGTGCTATGCACATTTTACCCACATATACCGATGCTGGACCGGGGACACTGTAGTAAATACCTGGTCTTGCATAAGTGTGAGTAGGTAAAACTGGGCGTATTATTATTATAATATAGTATGAGGTTATCTTGTCGGTCGGCTGTAAATTCATATCCATGACCCACCGCTTTAGTTTATTAGTTAGTTTGCCAGTAAGTGATCAAATATGTTATATATCTCCTTAAGTTTTAAAATATATTTGTTAATACATACTATAATAATTTATAATATTTTGAATGATAATAACAAAGGGTAGGTATGTGCTATTTCAGTTAATTAAATCAATATTACTTTGTATTACCTAAATATTAATTATTGTAATGTACTAGTTGTGGATAGTTGAATTTCACGTTAGTAAAATAATATTAGGTATTATGATGAATGAGGTGGTTCATTTATTGAAATATAAGTTCAGTACATTGACATTTGAAGACAAACTAGAAGTGAAACGATTAGGACCTCACCAACAGATTTAGTTATTGTGTATGAACTAATCAAAACAAAAAAAGCATTTAACTCTGAACAGTTTACCAAAAAACATGGTTGACGGCGAGTGTATCCTTGAAAAGACTATTTTGTTTTTTTTGTAGCAATAAGATTCTTTCGAACGCATGAGGCATATGAAGATGAAGTAATAGCTACAAAAGATATGTTTTTTACGCTTTGATTAATATTGATTAGGTAGGTACTTATTAGATATTTCACGCCATCTGACCCCACTTACTAAAAGATGCTAGAGCCGCCACTGATCCCGACCATGTCCGATCCTAATAGGATCATATGGGCCTCCACAGAAAAGAGGTTTGTATTAACAGATTTTGTTTTTTACGAGAAATGGATGTCAGCCACTTGCTCAACCTATTAGGTCGATACCCTGACACACACAAATTGAAAAACAATATGTGTACTTGCCAGACCCAGGATTCGAACCTGGGACCCACGGCGTGATAGTCCAACGCTTAAGCCGCGCGGCCACCGTGGGTGTCTGCTTAAGCCCAAAGTCAACTTGTTTCACTATAACAGATCCGCCAATCAAGTTCCTGACTCTTTGGATTAGTGATTTATTATTGTCACAAATTTCTGGCTGTGTTAAAGGCTATGGGAGAAGGAAAATAAAACTCATCATAGAGTAAATTATTATTGTATTAATACTTTATGCGCAATAATTGATTTCTTATGTATAAATAGCTTAAAAATAAATTAATTTTACATGTTCCTCAAACTAAAAAAAACCCAAACAATGGACATATTGGACGACAACTGGCCTTGAGGAACTATTTTTACAATTTGTGATTTGAATATTTGCTTTGATGGAAAAAGTACATTTATCACAAAAACTAAATTTTGTCTAATCAACTTCAAATTTGATGTTACTTTTATGATCACTAATGTCTTAAAACAATAATCCATTATAAGAAATCCAGTTTCACTAACAGTATTATATGGCGGTGACATAGCCGAAAATCCAACGATAGTAGGAAAGTGTACACAAGTCAATGTTTTATCAGATAATATTATGCAGTGGACTTAAATAATACAACATGGAAATGAGTCATACTGAAACCAGTTTTTGGAAGTAACCCGGTTATCAGCTGTAATGAATGATAATACATAATTATGCTTTAAACTTCATTGTGGTTACCGCGCAACTTACTGAATCAATAAATTTGTCATGAATTCTCAATAAAACAATTTACAATTTATACAGAACGTTATGCAATTTCAAGAGTTCATAAGCGTCGAAATATGTCCATCTATAGAATTCATTTAAATCGTTCACACATAAATAAGCCTCAGGATGTTTATCATAGAATATAATAATATAAAACATGAATTCAATTAAAAAAATCTATAGCTTCGGATATCGACCGTGATGAATCACCAGGCTATTAAATTCACCGAGGGCGTATCCAATATACTGCAACCACTGGCAGTGCGTATTCTGGGCCAGTACCAATTCATATAGAATTTTTAACTTCACAAAAATAGTCCTTATGACTGAACAAGCAATGTCAGAATGGTAGCAGTATACACACAAATGTTATTTAGACATTATTGTAATAGAATTATTTATAGGTAAATTTTTTGTGAAATGTTTTAATGAAGAAACAATGTATGTTATAAAAATATTGCAGTACCATATATCAAAATATAGTCATTAATAGTCAGTTACCACTAGTTAACTTAAATAACACAATACTGTCAAGAGTAGCTTGTCATGAATGATTTTTACTCTAGATTCTAGTGAATAATAAATATTATAAGCGAACTTGTATTAGGAAAAAAGCATAAAAAAAGTAATAATTGTGTGATTAACGATAAACACCATAGGGCTTATTATTTTAGTGATGGATGATCTGGTCGTCATCCCACACATCCGTTGGAGAGAGTCGCTCTCAGTCGGCGGGGCGTGCGGCATGTCGGCGCTGCAGAGCGGCCGCCAGATCCTGCCGCAACGCCGCCTGCTTCTTCTGTTCGCCGAGTGCCACCGCTGACCTCAGCCCGTTTACTATGTCCTTCGTTTTACCTATAACAACAGCATTCATCAAATGATTTATTGTCGAACATAAGAAACCAGCATACTTTTGATGGAAATTCCACAATAAGTACATATTGGTAAATTATTATACATTGGCACTATAGGTGATTCATGGGTGTATTGGAATTGTTTGTCCCCTATTCCAATACTGCAAGCCGCTTTTGCAGTACCTATGGTACCACCGTATAATGATTTACCTATTCAATTAATTCAACTTAATCATGCAAGGAAAGTTTTGAGAGCAGAAAAAGCGTATGGAAGAGGTTCTCTTAGCGAACCATAAGCAACCTGAAAAATTTGCTCAATGTTCAGGATGCCGAAGTCAATGTCGTTGGAAAAGGTCGAAGACATTCTGCTAAATAGGTAGCCAATTATTGATAGAACATAAGACAGGAAAAGGGATCATTATATTATGTATGTGTCGCCGAGTCGCAAAATCTCCTCTGGAAATTTTGCACGCTCTGGACATTTTAAAAGTCCCTTTTCTATAAATTAAATAACAATTCCTTGGGAATTGCAGAATTTATTATCACAGTTTTATGCTTTTACTTAATAAAACAATGAAAAAATTATGGTTATTCCTGTCGGCTATTATAAATATTTTATTATGAGTATACGGCACAAAGATTTAAAAATTTCAAGTCATACATTTCTACATGGGGAGGGGAGTGTGACAACTAGCTTAGAGAGACCAGCCATAATTAGCAGCATAAATGACAAAATAGGAAGAGCGCACATATGTTGAAAATTACTGTCTGCTGCAGCAGCCTACTCGAATTGTGTAGTCAGATTCGACTTTTCTTTCCCCATTACCAAGCCACACATTTCGAGCTCTGTAACTCATTCTTTGATAATTATGTACACTTTCAAATGAAGAAATATTTTATTGGTTGACATTAAGGTGTGTAACAAAAGTTAGATTCATGAATCCCAGGAACCTTCAGAGAAAAAAAATCTCTTGTGCTTAAAATAGTGATTCTAAAATAATGAACGTTAATGGGGTATTTTTTTTGTGGTATTTTGAAGGTAAGGTACATAATATTGTACATTCGAACTTGGTTTTTACGATCATGGACATAGCGAGATCTCGGATGTAATGAGGAAACATTTGTTGACATTTTAGTTTATGATTTTCTCGATGCATTTATTCACTTTTATAACGAGCTACTTTTACTTTTATAACTAAAATATCATCAAAATTTTTCATAAAACTGTTAATGTGTTGGTTTAAAAACATTTCGACCCAAAGCAATGAAATCTGACCGGACAGAATGCCGCCGGGATCGGATTACGTTTATGACACTAGTTAAGTGTCTAAGTACCTACCTAATTGGTGTTTTCGCCGACAATATTGAAAAAATATCCACGTATATGGTTGAAAAAAAATCCAAGGTTTGTGAAGTAAGTAGGTACCTACCAACGTTCATTACAATAAACAACTTCTTTTGTAGTTTATGAATGCCATGCTTGTTTCGGGGAAAAATTCTAATAGTGTATTTCTGTTTTAATTGCGACTTTTTGTGTTGTGATCGCTCATTTAAAAATACCTATTCTCTGATATAACGAGTAACGCTTATAGCGAGCAAATTCAGTCGGTCCCATCTTCCTCGTAATAACCAAGTTCGACTGTATTTCACATTCACTGTTTTTAATGACCTTGATTTACCAACCCACGTTATATGGCTAGCCCATTAATAATTGAAGCGCCTAATTTGAAAACCCCCTAAAACGGTTTTTGAAAAATTTAGAGTTAGATATGTATTTAGATGGATATTTTTGTTACCTATATTATGATGGCCAAAGATTGAACAAAAAACGCCAAAAACTGTCAATAATACGTATGAACAAAAATTAGGGTAAATTTCAAAACCTGCTAAGATGTTTGGGTGTGCTTTTTAAATACCCCTTAAATGGATAAACCAAAATACTCTTTAGAATATACGAATTAAATAATAAATACATAAAGTTCACAGATTTATTAGACGAGTTTTTCTCATATTTCTCAAAACTACCTAAAATCGTTTTAGGGGGATTTGAAACTAGGCGCTTCAATTAAGACTTCCATATAAAATGTAAATTGCTTGTTGGGAGTGTATATTATTTATTACCCATTAAGTGCCGGGAGGTTTTGTATGGCGGCAAGTGAGAGGCCGTGAATTTTTTAGCTAAAAATAAACTTTTTTTTAAATATATTGAAAGTTTATCATAAACACGTACCAATCATATGCTAAATGTCTCATTATTGGATCAGTATTCTTCCAAATTTTAAATTATTCAAAACAAACGCCTGAGACGGCATTCTCTGGTCTTCAAAGACAGGTGAATAAGTTCGCATTTTTTGTATGGCTGGCACTGTACGCCTGGCAGTTAAATACACATTGAAAAAATAACATGAATTTTTGACCTGCTGTGGGTTTAGGATCCATGACTTTGTTACGTATTTATATAACGGCCTCTCTACTTCTCTAATAGGCAGATATGGGGGCGATAAACATTATTGAACTATATGTACATAAAAAAATGAGGCGATCGTGATAAATTAGATTCATAGAAATAACCTTACCGAAATAGATTTCATTTAACGTATTCCTTATTTTGTTTTCCATATCTTCAACCATGCGACCAATATTAGCTATATGCGGACTGGCCTCACTCACAGAGGCGTCCTGCTCTGCCTGAAATTAGAGAAAAAATATAAGTTAATGAACCCTATTCCATAATCTAAAATGTTTAGAAAATGCAATTTAAATTGGATTTAAATATATTGGGCATGACGTCATCCACTCTCATGCAAAAGTCACCATCAGCAGAAACATAGTTTTGACAGTCCTCGAAAGTTTAAAGTTGTATGATAAATTAAGATATTGGGATGTTCGCCGTCAGATTTGTTGGGTTCAGTATATTGTTCCATTTAGTGACTTTGGCCTGTTAAACTGCTATTTCTGCTGATAGTGACTTGTCTGCACAGTGATAATGTGACATAAAATTGAATAAACATTGATCTGATATATACCCAAGAATCCATTATGAAAGGTAAACCTAAACAATTGCTTTTGAATATCACTGCCAAATATAACAATAGTGATATACTATCAATATGTCAGTAAAGTTTTGATAGTGTTGTGGGACATGCTTGCTGCACTAGGGACAGCCTAAATGAAATCAAGCCAAATGAACAAACCTGCCGAGTGAGACTGCCCCCTAAATTCATTGTACCACTACCCTCTTTGTGAGTCTGCAGCCAAAGCATGGCCGTGGAGGTAAGTTTGTAATGTGCACTGCGGCCAGAGCTTTTCTCTTGCACTTCAACAACGTGAATGGAGTCCCAGCAACCCTTGATCTTCTGGGATCCATCGCCAGCCTTTTTAATGAGGATAACACCTATCACAAGAAAGAAAATGATATTTGAGATCAGACATTACTGAAAAACCTTCTATGCAGATTGACCATTTATACTTATGTGAAACTGAAAAAAGAACTAAGGCTGATGATTACTTGAGCTGTAAGTCTTTTGCGTTGCAGATATCGTTCTTGTGACGCCTCATGCCCTTGTCCATTTCCACGCAAACGATTTAAAATCATCGGTCTTTTTTTCAATGTGGAACAGTAAATTTGTGTGTTCTGCACTCCTTTATTATTTCATGTTAACTACATGTAGGTACAATACACAAAATTTCCGAAATATCGGAATACATTACAACAGCGATTTCCAAACTGGGAGGCGCAGAGTGTTGCAAAGGGAGGCGCGAAAAGTTCAACACAATTAATGTATCCACAGGTTTGCAGTTTGCAAATGCATAGTTTATAAAACGGCCGCTAGTTATAAACTACATAAAAAAACAGTCCTATAAAAGGTTGTTTGCCTACTAAAAACGGTTGCCCATGTTTGATTCTGAATAATGAAATAAGATCATATCTATAACAGGACATATTATGTAATAGTATTACATATTACGTGCATGGATTTACTGCTGACAGTATGTATTATCACGGCCATAAGAAAATGCAAGTATAAACACGTGGCAGAAATATAGTGGCGAACGTTGACAGAAAAAATACGAACTACACTGTGTAAAGCATTTTGATGTTTACCGATTTTCACAACCTGTACGAACCTGTCAAATAGCACCACACAACAACAAACACGTTCACTAATGCTTGAAGAATAAGATTGGCGAGACAGTCAGTACTTTGTGTGTAAACAGTAAAGTTATTGTTGTGATAGTTTATATTACGTGCCATTGTTGCCAGTAAATCCATACACATGTACAGGCGCTATAAGTAACAAAAGCAAGATGTCGCAAACAGGTACTTAGTAATTTTTTTTTACAAAGACTTCTGCAAAGACTATTAAAGAATATTAATTTTCCATTTTAACTTGATTCCTCATGTACAGAATTACTATAGTATTGCATTTATTATAATAGAAAGATATTATCGTCACATCACGTGAGCCCACTGTAAACTGGCACGACGGACAAAATGTCTGCAATGTCGTTTTACCTGGTAAATGTATCAGAACCACACCGATATCACCTTATGCGTACTACACCACCAAGTTCACGCGTGATAAAATGTTTTTTGTTTATTTTCTACAAATTTACACATTTTCGAGTCACGTAACCTCACATATTGACAGTATTCAGATATTTTTAGTGATAAAGCCTTAATTACATTGAGCTTCTTTACGAGCTGTTTATTGGCGAATTTAAAAGCGGGCGATTCAGCTACTGCGATTTGATGATTACACACAAAACTTTCCATTCGCTGAGAAGCCACAAGCCAGCGACTATTTTGACGGAACGTAATTCGTTTTTTTACGGGGAGGTTGGTACTGCGCTCTACTGCGCAGACGCAGTAGGCCCACACGCCGGCGTGTAGCGTGTAAAGTTGACCGGCTTTCAACTTTTCTCGGTAGAGTGTTTACAACCTGCTTATTAGCTTATTCGATGATTACACTGGGCGACTTTACAGGCAGATTGTAAATTCGCCCAGTGTAATCATCGAATAAGCTAATAAGCAGGTTGTAAACACACTACCGAGAAACGCCCGCTTTTAAATTCGCCAATAAACAGCTCGTAAAGAAGCTCAATGTAATTGAGGCTTTAAGGGAACTACGAATGACGGGTAATTCACACAATATTTTTGTAGGTCAGTTTTTATTATTGAATGTTCTGAAGGTTCTAGCATGTGAGCTCACATGACATACCTAATGATAATGAGTTTATAGCGTTATGTATGTTAATTGATAGATTTTGATAATACAACATAAATAATGACCAATGAGTAGGCTGGTGTTACTTTAAAAATGTATCTCCGCAATGGCATTATCATTACATTGACCAGCTCATCACCACTGTATACAGAGCATATTGAATTTCTTGTTCAACAACCTACAGCTATGGCAAAGAGTGCAGTATTGGCAAGCAATGGGGGATAATAATTTTAGGTTAGATTATCTCAATTTTCTATTGTATTTAGTAATAGCATGTCTCAAAATAATTGACAGAAATGCAAAATATTTCCTGTCAAATTAGTCTACTTTTGACATATTACTAATTCATAGATTAATATAACCACTAACCGGCAAATCCATGATCCAAGTCCCATAAATATACAGATGAAACACCTCCTTCAAAATACATTTCTCTATATTGATCAAATGCATGATTGGCATCAATTTCTAATCTCCTTAGTTTTTCTGAAGGCATGGAACCATCTTCTAGGGCAGGGTCATAGGTGTTGGACCACGGTGAGCGATACGAGTCACCGTCTCTGTTATAATCACACAGCAAATAATCTTTTCCATTACTTCTATCTTTGGCAATCTTTAACGGTTGGTCCACAGAAGACAGCAAGTCTTCACACAGGCTAGGAACCAGGTCTATGAGATCACTTAGGTTCTTTTCTATTTGCTGTGGTGGAAGCCGCCTCATCAGGTCGAGGGCGCAATCCATCTGAGCATCCGTCTAAAAACAACAGAAATTAATTAAAAACAACAACACATTACAAGTGTTAGAGTAGGTTTTAATTGAAAATATAGTTGTCATTATCTAATTGTCAAAACAGCTGATAATCATCTTCAATCAATTATTCAAAAACAATAAATATTTATTTATCATGGAAATCTGTCAACAAAAAACCGATACATTACAAATACTTCTACGACGATATTGCATATACGATATAAATAAACGTCTGTAACATTTACAAACCATTTTGGACGTCCACAGTGGATGAATTTAATATATTTTTTCCTAGAAGTGGGCTGGGCAAGATAGGAAACTATCTTGAAACAGGCATAAGTTGTTGGTGACAGCTTCCGGTTTTAGTCATTGACTAAAATAAATAATACTCATATGAGATTGATTTTTCATCAAATATGTACTTTAATAATTATAAAAAAATATTTAAAATTTACTGTCTAACTTGTATTTGTCTATTAAAAATCTTTTTTCGGATGGTTTTCTGAAACAGGAAATAAGTTAACTTAGAATTTAGCGTTGTCCTTTTTTGTCTCGTAAAGAATCTCTAAGCAAAATGAAACAAAAAACAACATGGCGTTTCGTAGAGTCATGTAATCAACTAAGTATGAACAGAGATTTCATTATTCAGATATTATTTTTATCATAAAACCAGAATCTGTTACTAATTTATCATTCTAAAATTAGGTGTATGGATATTTTTACTCGGAATAAAACTGTCCAGTAGTCTAAATATAATTAGCTACATATTATTACAAATAAGTAACAACCATTCGCGTCTAATCTTGTAAATCTATAGTTTCTTTACGGCGTACAAAAAATATTACAATCGAAAGGAAAAGTTTCAAAAATACTTTTATAAATAAAAAATAATAAATATTATTGAGCTTGTCATTTTTAAATATCATTCAACGTTTAATAATATAATTTCCAATCGAAAATGACAAGGTGCAAATTTTAATTGATTCTACTTTCTTGAATCGAATATAATATTGTAGCAACCCTTTCGTTACAATGTTAATAATTCCTATTCTGTTGCATATTATAAAATTAATTTTAATGACAAAAAATAAATATAATTATGACTCTCCACGTCTATTATAATGTAGAGTATAATAAAATATTATTAGGTAGGTACATGGGTAGGTATAAATCAACTAAACTACAATGTAAATTTCAAATCATCAGTAGCTATGAAAATAGTATTTTTTATAGCTCTGTTTAAAGTAAACCTTGCCCTAAGGGTATCTTGGTTACAGTAAGGTATTTTACGCCGGAAAATAATATTTTTATTTAATCCGATCTCTACCGGCTACTGTTTGATTGTGTCATTTAAAACCCGGTCACATTTACATTTTCATTTCCATTTCCAGACGGGCAATACTGACAATAACAGTGACAACAGTGTCCCGCTCGCCACTTGTGATTTGTGTCAAAATTAGTTTGTTTTGTGTTTTATTAACTTTCTTATCACAGTTTATGGTAAGTTTACTCTGCAGACTCGCTCAGAAATGCGTGGTCTTTGATTATTAATGCATATCATCTGGCTAAAGTATTCAATAATATTATGTTTATTTAATTTTGTTGAACTGTCATCAGTCATCACAAACACTTTGGAATTTATGCAGGTGGTTACTCGCATGTGATTCATTAGTAGGAATGTACAATTTAAGTATTATTAAGGCTATACAAGTATATGAGGAATTTTATAATTCATTAAACATTATTTCCTATAACTACATTAACTCTTTGTCTTTCACGGTCAATGCCAGGAAGGTAACCTAATTGACAGAATACCTTCTATCATGCAATACCATATAAACCAAATTTGTTATCTTTTGGATGGCTAGCAAATGGATGGCGGTTGTTATTGACGATATTAGTAAAATTAAGCCAATAATTAGAGTTACGCAGCTTTTGGTAATTTTCTCACATAGGTTTTTCATTCTTATTTAGACTTGTAAGTCTAATGATGTTTTTATGATTATAAGGAACAATGATCGACAAAAGTGTTTGCGAAAGGTTTTTTGGTGACTACATATTACTTTTTTTTCGATTTCATATGGTGACCAGTTTCTTATTTTACAGTTTGACGAAAGACACAAGTGACCTATTCTGATGAGCTGCATATAACTTTGGACAAGTTCTCTTTTTAAGCAGTCATTTAAATCAACCAAAATGCCTACACAACTTGTAAATCCTGACAATAACACCAATGATATTCGTGTGAAGACTGCTCATAATGGAGAGATCATGATAACATACATAAACCAAAAGATAACACTTCAGAATTTGTGTCAAGAAATGATTGCTATCTGTCGTTTCCAACCGGATCAGGTAAGCATAATATATACCATTCTCTATTATGATCCAAGAAACTATCTCAAATGTGAACTAGTATTTTCCCAAAGATGTGGAAGAGTATCTTCTTGTGCATAGATGGATCTTAAACATTTAAAAATAACAGTAACCTAGGACCAATACAACTAATTTTTATATAAATTCCGAATACGGTCCAAGATTCGGCATTTACGTCAAACTGAAATAATTACTTTCAGCGAGTTTTATAAGAAAATCACAAAAGGGTTCATCTGAAAAAAGATTCAACATCTTTGTATGCAGGTAACTCTCGTTCATCACGACTCCGGCGAGTGCGAATTCGCTATATCGAGATCGATTTTTATTATACTTGTTTATCGCACATTTATTTTGACATGTGCCACGTGCCAGAAAACATCATAATGAGTGGAATCGCATGCATATAATCAGATTTCCTGAGATTAATCAACAAATTATCAGTTAATCAGGTTGGCTTGCAGAAAGGGCAGGCAAAGTTAAGATTTTTTGAGGCATCGATAGCATGCAGCCAATCTAGGTTTAAAGTTGTTTCCTAGCTATTTTTATGTGTCAGAAATAGTTTTAAATTGATTGAAGCATTCAAGGATTCTACTTTGTCCGAAGAAATGTAATTTTTAATATTAATACTATCGACCGAAGGTACTTGATAGAATTTGAATTTTAATTCTAAAGGATTTAAGTAATGTACTGTTCCATTTGAGTAAGTTATTTGATGATGTAAGATGTTTGCGACGGATACCGGGTGTGCGGTATGACTTTAGGAACAACGAGGAGATAAGAGAACGCACCAAGCAGCCTCTCATCACACTGAGAGTGTAAAGGCGACCTTGGACCTGGCTCAGCCACGTGCTGCGGATGCTAGAAGAGAACCTCAGCCTGGCTTGCCTGTTCTTCAAGCGGACCGGATTCCGGCGTCCTGGAAGGGCGCTAAATACTATCTTATAGAGTGTAAATGGCGAAGCTACGGGATGCTGGTTTGACCTGGAACGAACCAAGAAGATTGGCGAGCGACAGGGATTCTTGGAGGTGCCGCGTGGTATCCATATGCTCCAACTAAGGGGCGGGTATGGCCGAAGTTATAATATATGGCACCCAAATGGAATAGTACAAAACTTAAATACATAAGAATTTAAATGCAATTTCGATTAGAATATCACGAAGGGCTTTTTACTATCCGTATAATCTGAATTATATTAATATGTATTACTTGACTGTTTTTCTGTAGGTTTTTACCATGAAATGGGTAGATGAAGAAGGAGATCCTTGCACTATTTCTACGCAGCTGGAGTTGGACGAGGCTATCCGGCTGTACGAGCTAAACCGGGACTCGGAACTCACAATTCATGGTAAGTTATTACTAATGTGTTTTCTACCTTCTATTTAGTTATTTTAGTGATGTGTAATTATTTTGATATCTTCAAAGCATTTGAACAAATGTGTTTGTAAGTAGGTACTAATGTTGCTCCACAAAGAAAATTGTACAAAAGATCTAACTAATTTGATTTCGTCATCTGGAGAACTCAATAAAGATTGTAAGAAAAAATATTTTTAATTCGTGAATCATTCACAAATTATAAATTTGAATTGAGGCGTACTTTAGAATTACTCACTAAAGGATGTGACACAGGAACGCTGCGAGTACTTATCTATTAAATTTAATACCAGGAAAGTATTCATTTTAATATATCCTAATGGTACCTAGTTTAAGTGGCTTAACATTACTGATCCCATATTTACAACTGTCCACATATTGATATTCATAATGCTTTTTCCATCCATGTTGGTATTTATAATCTTGTTTATAATTTTTTTTTTCTATACTCACTATATATTTTTTTGACCACGTCATGACAGACTTTTAACACCCTTACTCTGTACACAGTTTGAGGATACGTCCGAAAGTCCTGTCCGCTTTGTCATTTTCTTCCTATTTGTAGTTTAGTACGAATCCCTTTCAACTTCTCTGAAAGAATTCGAAGTATGTGCTATATTTTTTCTGTTCAAAAATTCTTCTCTACCATGAACAATATTTGATATCAAGATAGAGGTAGAGTGAATGAATCAACAGTTAAAACTAATTTTATATCAAATAAACATAGACGTATACTGTTTTCTTTGAAAAAAAATCAAACAACAAACCAATCCTTTAAAAAAATAACATCATTCATGTCAATACCAACTACAGTGGGTGAGCCCTGGCCTTCTCTAGCTACTGTCGCACTTTCAATCTATTTTCCTATATCCTGAGATGCTGATTGCTTGCCTATTCTGGGTTACACCAGCCAACCACCTCAGTGTTGGTCTTCCAACACTCCTCCAACCAGAGAGTTATACATCAAAACCTTTTCACTTGTTGATTCAGTATACCTCAGGACATCTTGATGCTTTGGATTGTTTACCAAAATTCTTTGTAGGCCTTGTGGTTGTCGTCGTATTCGCCACACTCCATCTACATTTTTGGATCCAAATATTGCTCTCAGAATCGTTCTTTCACATACCAATAGGAATAAACTGTTCTGATCCATATATCTGGGGGTAGTTTTCAAATTTGGTCTAATCTACTTTTTGACAATGTGAGAAAATGCGATATTTTCATTCCTCCCTAAAAACTTTTTTCTTTACTAGTAACAAAACAAACACGTCTTCTCTATGATCACATTTATAATATGGCATTCAGTAAGATGACATTTGTTTTACAATGACATGATTAGTTGTAATGGATTTGACGCTGTTTGCAAATAAACCTGCCTGGATTTAGCCATTATTGAAAATTAGTCCTATATTTAATAGGTTTTTTTAAAAAAATGATTTGGTGTTGAATTTGGCGAGTTCTGAAAATGACACAATGTCAAGCACTCTCAAGAAAGCCAATGAAAATATTTTTTTGAAGTTGAACACTTACACGAAGTGAAGACTGCCCTCATCAGTGTATTTTTGTCTTAATTTTCGTTTTTCTTAGATAGCAACTTGGCCTTGGCTAAGATTTAGATTGCAAAGTAACAGTTTTTGAATACCTAATTTCTAATTCACTATTTCTTTTATTCAACGAATAATTCACAAGACTTAAGAATGTACCATTCTAATTATTGAACATACATAATTTCTATTTCAATGTCATTGATGGTGGTAATGATTGAACCTGGATAGGTTAATTAATTATAGGTTTTCTCAAAGGAATTACTATTCCTGTAGCTACTGTGACGTTATTAGCAACAAACGTGAATGGTCAATCAAAAATCGATGTCTTGTGTTTCAGGTTTTAATTTTGTTTTTCTCTAGGTATGCAATAAATAATATTATTTGTTTATTTATTTTGTTTTGTTTCGGCTCAGTGGCAAAATAAAATAAAATATACCATCTACTTTTATGGTAGGTTGCTCAGACTTTAAAAAACTGTGGCTTAATAGTGATGACATGCATGCTTTAAAAATAAATATAATTCAAATGTAAATTTAGTGTTGACGTTATCAGCATCAAACATTATTATCAAAATCAAACACTCGCATTTGTAAAGTGTTTAAATTTGGGATATCTGCAATTTCTTTTAATGACCCAGAAATTATGGGATTATAATATATAAGCAGTCTATAAATATTATTATACAATTGAACGTAGGCAGTCATTTTATAAAAGCTCAATGACACCTAAAAGGATAAAAAAAAATTGATGATACAATATTTTATACCATTCCATAGGTTTCGATTTTAGCACAGTTTTCCGATATTTCCCAAATTTTACGTGTGTTAATTTAGTATACACACAGTAAATAAAAAAGTCTCTACGATAGTAGTGTTAAGCGTCAAATACATTGAGCTTCTTTACAAGCTGTTTGTTGGCGAATTTGAAAGCGGGCGATTCAGCTACTGCGATTTGATGATTACACACAAAACTTTCCATTCGATGAGAAGCCACAAGCCAGCGACTATTTTGACAGAACGTAGTTCGTTTTTTTACCGGGAGGTTGCTACTGCGCTTTACTGCGCAGACGCAGTAGTCCACACGCCGGCGTGTAGCGTGTAAAGTTGACCGGTTTTCAACTTTTCTCGGTCGAGTGTTTACAACCTGCTTGTTAGCTTGTTCGATGATTACACTGGGCGACTTTACAGGCAGATTATAAATTCGCCAACAAACAGCTCGTAAAGAAGCTCGATGTAATAGACGCTTTAGCGTGTGTCCAGAGTGTGCATCTCTGAAGTCGTAAGCGTGAGTTCGATTCCCGCATCTGGCAAAATTTACGGGTTGTTATTAGTAAAAAAAAACCCTTTTTCAACGAGAGCCAAATTAAATACGGATATATTTTGATCGCTCCATATAATGCATTATTATATTTATTTTTCGCATAATCAAAACCGATCATTTTGTAAAAAAAAAAACATTAAAAAAACTTTGTTGGGCCTTGGGTTGTTCATCATTTTTGTAGAGGCTCATATTTTCTACTTAATATAAAAAAGGCTATTTACGTTATATAGGTACACTGTGAGAAACATTTACTTTTGTCTGTTATATACATATATACTATTCTTTTACCCCCGATCCAATTGGTTTTTCTGCCCGATTGTTTTTCATTCGAAGTCAATGACGAGAGCTTTTTTTAGCTTTCCTAAGTAGAAGATTCATTTAAAAATAGCTGTCTTGAGATTTAGGCCCCCTTATCCAGCTGGGCCCCAAATGCTTTCCATACTCTTGTGATGAGGCAGATACGCAGCTATATTGAATCTATATTTTTATTGTGTTAACTGTCAATTTATGGTGGAAATGCATTGTATTATTAATTTAATAAAACGCATTTTTTAGTACTTATTCTACTGTTAAGGGGGGACATGCTCGTCGAAGGTCAAAATTGAGTTTTTATTGTATTTTCAAACCATGATCCTGGACACTCCTTAAACGTTGTAGATAATCTATTTATATAATTTTGAAGCCTTATTATCCTTTATAGTTATTTTAAATATTTGATGACTGCATGAAGTATTTTTGTTACATAAAATAGTATTCTTTTAAACCTCTCGCTCTAATGTTTTAGAATATAGTCATATTTCAGTACATAACTGTGCAGTGGTGTTAAGATTTTTTACATTTATTAATTTTTAAACGCATTTATAAAACCATTAGTATAATTTATTACGAGATAATTTTTGTAAAATATTCACGATAAAAAATTATTTTGATAATCTCTGTGATCCCAAATTTGACAAGAATTAGGCATTTTATTATTCAAAAAATCGGCAAGATTAACACATTTGAAGATAATTCTAAAGATACTTATTATAAGCTATGTCTTTGACCATTCAAGTGTGATAAACATCTTATGAATAATGATTGCTTTATAATAATTATTGACCTAATAATAAGGTAGTATTTTTTTGAAATACGCCATTTCTTTTGTCATTCCCCAGTGGTTAAGCTACAACATACGGCCGTAGCCATAAATTGACAAACTCTAATTGAAATAGGGAGTAAAATGATATTGATGCGCGTGTTTGAACATGTACCGTTTAAAAAAAAATTAAAAAAAAATCGGTTAGGTACATGTTCAAACACGCGCGTTAACATAATTTTACTTCCTACTTTAATTATAGTTTGTCATTTTATGGCTACGGCCGTATGTTGTAGCTTAACCACTGGGGAATGACAAAAGAAATGGCGTATTTCAAAAAAACACTACCTTATTCTCAGGTCAATAATTATTATAAAGCAATCATTATTCATAAGATGTTTATCACACTTAAATGGTCAAAGACATAGCTTATAATAAATATCTTTAGAATCATCTTCAAATGTGTTAATCTTGCCGATTTTTTGAATAATAAAATGCCTAATTCTTGTCAAATTTGGGATCACAGAGATTAGCAATATAATTTTTTATCGTGAATATTTTACAAAAATTATCTCGTAATAAATTATGCTAATGGTTTATTAAATGCGTTTAAAAATTAATAAATGTAAAAAATCTTAACACCACTGCACAGTTATGTACCGAAATATGACTATATTCTAAAATATTAGAGCGAGAGGTTTAAAAGAATACTATTTTATGTAACAAAAATACTTCATGCAGTCATCAAATATTTAAAATAACTATAAAGGATAATAAGGCTTCAAAATTCTATAAATAGATCATCTACAACGTTTAATGAGTGTCCAGGATCATGGTTTGAAAATACAATAAAAACTCAATTTTGACCTTCGACGAGCATGTCCCCCCTTAATAACTTTTAACTTTTTAATAAAAGTGGAATAAGTAAGTACCTACTAATTTTTTTTGCGTTTTATTAAATTAAATTAATAATATTGCACCCACATAGCGCGAGAATATCTCGGGCTGATAATACTGATATTGTGTATTCACAAGAACTAGATATTGTCAGTTTTCGAATGAGCCTCTGGTATCCCAGATCAATAATTATATTGTAATAAACCATTATTCTTTACCTTGAGAGAGAAGAGCAGCGATTTTTTAAACTTATGTAGGAATATCAGGAAATAAAATTTAATTGTCTATCACGAATAAACAAACAATGATGTTAATTGAATTTATAATCCCTATTCCTTTTCCGTAGTAATCGAAAATTACAATATGTTTTTTTGTCTAGCTGGGACAACCATAGACTATAGATACATGTGGACAACGAATTTCCAGACGACAGTGTATAATGTATTACCTTTCGCGGTAAAATAAATCAAATCGCATAGAGTCGGCAAAATGCGAGCGAAAAAAAGACAAAACAAAACGATCTGTCTTTTCCAAACTAGATAAACAAGAATGTACCCCGTAGAAAAGTAAAATGCCTATGCATGGCTTTTGTTTTCTCACTTTTCTCCTGTAATGTTACATATCTATTCAAAGATCATTTGCTCAGGAACATTGGAAATATTTTTATGGTCCTTTTTCATTTTGCTTTTTTAGTTTATATAGCGCGGGTTTCAAACCTTTTCTATCCGCAACACCCCTGTTAAATTTGATTCATTTTCGCACCCCTTATTGCATATTTTTTTTGGTTACATGTAAGTTGTACGTATGCAGTTCATCGTGGGCCACTTTTTCGTGCGCCGCAGTACGTGAAACATGAGTTCGTATAACATTTTATCAAATGACGAGTTCTTCGTTGAACATTTCACCGTGGAATACATTTGTACGTATCTTACAAAATGCGGCGATAGTTCGCAAATAGTACTGTTCCAATTAGATTAACCCTAACCTAACCTAACCTAACCTAGTAAAGACATCTCATAAAATTCGCCACATGTTGTAGCATACGTACAAATATACTCCACGGTGAAATGTTCAACGAAGAACTCGTCATTTGATTAAATGTTACACGAACTCATGTTTCACGTACTGCGGCGCACGAATAAGTGTCCTGCGGTGAACAGTTTACGGCCAAATTTCCGGATACGATTTTTTTTTCACCATAACGGTTGCATATAAGTATCAGCGCGTATTGTCGTCGGATTTATATTATGGATAAAGATCTACCATTTTTGTCGCACCACAGATTGGGAACCCCTTGTATAGATGGGCATGAGAAAAAAATACTTTATATCTGAAAGTAAAGTTTTCGATTGGTGGGTCAGAAAACCAAAAAACGATCTCGAATCGTGACTTTGGATGGAAATTTTTTAAGTCGGGTGTGATGCCGGTATAATCTGTTTCTAAAGTGGTAAAGGCTATGTTGTAAGCTTGGGAAACACTGATCTAGTATATTTGCACGCATTATCAGCTGCAAAGGAATTTGAAGTTTCCAACGGAAATTTGCAAAACAAGACACTTGCAACAAGCTCAGACAATTTCCATGTCTTCAAGGTACATAATATAGAAAACTCGGTACAACAATTTAATTTATCACTAAACCGAATTTCCAGGATAAAACAAAAAATTAAATATGTGTAATGTGTCATATAAGTTATCAGTTATCATATTGTAGGTACCCACATTATGCTTATACTATATGGGTCATGGTAGAAAAAGATCGCAAAGCTGTTCAGCAACTTAATAATATGTGTATTTGGTTAAAATGCATGGAACTGACGGGTTTGGGCGATTGGCTGAAAACCAATCTTTGCAGATAGTCTGTTAATTTACAACCGTGGAGATCCAATGCGGAGGAGCATTGGAGCGAAAATCCTAGTTTACCTAAAAAACATTTGAACCCCGTATTTGAAAGCGTGACGTATACTATATTATGGTATATGCTAAGAATGTCCAATGCGTCAATCGCGGGGTGGATTTTGGTAGACCTTAGGAATTGAGTTGTGAAAATGTAAAAAGTATGTCCTTTCAGTTGTTATATTATAATGTGATTTCACTAATATTATAATATGGTATCACTTGATTCATATTGCAGGAGTGAGAGAAAGCGATTATGTGAATCCTGGTGATTTAAACCGAGGTGTAGTTTCCTCTCTCATTAGCGCAGTAGGATAATAGTTTGACGATGAGTGCATAGATAGAGTGCATAAAAGACCAAAGAGGATCATTTTCATGACTAATGGGAGATCGAGTATTTTTTTGTGATAGTGAAGTACACCTCAGTGTCTTCAACCAAGTATAATAGTCGGTTATATAATAAGTTGAAGACGAGACAATGGTCGAGTTAGATCAGTGTCAGTTTCAATATTATATAGTATAGATAGATCACAGCCTACTTGAAGTTAGACATGCCTGAAATATTATGCTATTGAAAATGTAAAGAAATTAGTCACTTGGATTTTTTAGTATTGAATATATTTTGATATGCTAGAGCTAGGCAGATACGTACCTAATATAATAATATTTTTATAATAGCGTTCAAACATTCTCTCTCGTGCACATTGTTATTTTCAAGGTGCAATAATAGTTTTGTTATTTGAAAAAAAAACAAAAACGATATTTGCTGTGCTTGTATCACTTCTTCACCTTTGTATAAATATTGACGGACTCCGCCTTTATTAGCATAAATTAATACAACATGATACAATCATTAGCGAAAAGATGACGTGTAAAAAATCGTTTTGGATAGTTGTATTAATTATTACATATATGGCATTCAATATGATTACTTAATTTATTTCATCTCATTTAAACCGTAGATAAACATAGATTGATATACAGTTTTTTTATTGTAATAAAATAACATTTTATTGTATTATAACATCGGTTTTGGTTTGAGATTTTATCCATAAAATAGTAATAAAAATATACCTACTTACATTATTTTATTAGTAGAGTTTTACATCGGATTGACTGGCGCGTTTATTTGACGTAAATGACGCAACCGATTCGTCAGAAAATTTAAAATGGTACCTCCTAAAACTATGTTTATAGTAGGTATGTAGTCCAAAGTCTTTATCTGAATATTAATTTCAATTTTATGGGCCTGTCATGGAGTTCAATCAGATGAAGTGTGTATATTGTATTATACGCCCCAACAAAGATTGGAGTCAATATAATAATGCGAAGTGGCGTATTATTTTTATCCACCGGCTTTCGCATTTGTCGCTCGGATGCCTATTTTAAATTAACTTGCGAGGCTTCACCCCTTCCTGGATTTTGTTTCCAGTGGCAAGGGCGAAAACACGTGACGCGTTTTAAAAGTGACAGCACAATATAAACCGAGGGTTGTTTCTCTCATCCTTCCATTCCGTTGTTTTCCTTGCCTCCGTGGCACGCGGTTTCTTCTTTTTTTAATTTTATTGTCGCCGCTTTTGTGGCGGCGTACTTTTTCGGCGTGTTTTATCGCAAAATTTACGCGCGCGTCATGAAATCATCTAAAAGTTTATCTGGGGATTTTTCCTAAGCTCACTGCCGAAATCCCAGCGTTGTGTTTCTTGGTTTTGTTTTGTTTGCGTTAGTTTTCCGTCAACGTTTGCAGTAAGCTTACCACACCGACCGTGTGAGCCTCTTTGTTTGATGAAAATTTACATATTATTCGGTGTAGTACGGAGCTTAAACGAGGCTGCAAGCAATATGCAATCAGGGGACTTATCAGATAATATTACACGCAATGTCACGTACCACACTCTTTTAGCTCATACGTTTGAGTGCTTTGAGGATAATTTTGTTGATTGGCATAATATCGACTTTTACAAAGCAAAAGGACTTAACTCACAAAAATAAAGTTTTACAGGAGACACGAACACGTTTTTGTTATGGTTTCGGTGAAAGATGTTTTAGTTTCCCAATCTGATATTATTTATTTAGTTAATTAAAGAAAAAACCGACAAAAATGATTTTTTTCTATCTTTTTAACCACTTCACTTCGTTCTATAAAAAATACCAACTAAATAAATTTAGATATCTAATAATTCGGCATTTGCAGTTTACATTCATTGGACACAACGTAGGTATACTATTTAGTCGTGTGTACTATTATTATTCAATAAAACCTATTTTGAAAAAAAACTGAGGGTTAAATCCTTTTGCTTTTCTACAGTCGATTTAAAGATTGTTTTAGTTTGGCATAAATATTCATAGTTATGTAAAATTTATATTACCTACATTTAATTTTCGTCTTGCCTTATTCGGTATAGTACGGTTCTATCAAATAGACAAAGAGTCTACAATACTTTAAGGCGAAGCCTTTACTGAGCCGTTTTTAAAGAGGCACCTAGCGGAAAAATACGAAGCTTGCAATTTGAGATTTTTTTTGATAATTTACAATTTCAACTGTATTAATTAATAAATATGTATCTGAAAACATTAAAAATAAAAATATTTTTTATTTTGAGTCAAAGATAAACTTACTATTGTAAAAAATGTAATAAAATGTGAATTTGTTGAATCGGACCGCACCCTATTATTACATATATTTTATGGTCATATTTATTATTAAAATTTAGTTTATTAAGTTTTCTAAGCATCACCTAAGAGATTTTTGACTAATTCATAGTTAAAATATTTTATATATATATTTTAAAAAACATCGATTTTTATAAAAAATATAAATGTGTATAACTTGAAATCCTTTTTATTTATATCAAATCTCAAATTGCAAGCTTCCTATTTTTCCGCTAGGTGCCTCTTTAAAAAAGGCTTAGTGAAGACTTCGCCTTAAGATAATATGATAAACGAAATACAGACCATGAGACCACAGACTGCCTGAGTGCCTGTGTCCTGCTGTGATATTTTTGTCTATTTTTCCTTCACCAAACTTTCTATGCATATATATCCACTTTAAAAACTGAGGCGTAAATTCTAAGTAAAGCATGCAGGTACTCATTCAGTCTAGTAGGGAATTATTCTTTCTAAAACTGAAGACGGAAAATACTTGTTCGCAAATGTGTGCACATCCAAATGCGATTATCATCTACGTACTCCACGAAACTGAATAATCCCTCTACTAACTAGTGGTTTATTTGTAGTAAAGCGTAGTTGAGCTCTCATTATTTGAGATTGAAAATATCTTTTCATCTATTTATTTTGTATAGTGACACATTTATAATGGGTATTTTGTGAGACGAGCCAAAAAATCCATTATTTACACGTGGATGGGATGTCTGAGAATGAATATTATTCCCACATATTATAACTAGGTACTAACTACACTGTATAATATAGATCCCATCGGTCCCACTAATCGACGTTAATTGGTTTATCCTAGGGTCGATTAGCAAAGCTATTGCCCCCTGTTTATCAATTTAAAATTCATTCATCAAATTTAATATTCCTTATATCCAATAACGTATTGTTTATGTATGATTCCATGTCCTTAATTTAAAAATGCAATCTGTTTAAATTTATTTAAGTTTCATCATATTCTTGCATCCATTATTCAATTGAATTTATTTATTAATAACACGTTTAAAAAATTAAGTGTAAGAATTTACATTATACTTAGTAAGTCGATGGCATATTTTTTTTACATTTCTATCTGGAAACTGACTACGAAGAACTGTTTGTCGAAAAATTCACGATAAATTCGCGCCACGGCCAAAAAGTGTGTAGTGTTATTTTACTTGATATTTAAAATGTTATCAGACAGGTGCATCTATCCCGTAGTACAGTAGTTTCCAAACTTGATGTTAATACGCCCCGCTTTAATTAAATTTATTCTTGGCGCCTCCTCCCTTATTTTGTAAAATAATACACACATTTTAAACAGTAAAAATGTATTAATACAAAAAAACGTAATAGACAGAATAATAACAAAGTTTTATTATATATATATCTAATAATATATTCATTTTTAAATTAATTGATTTTTAATCCGATGGACTGCTTCTTGATTATCACACAGTTTATCGATTTCAGCTATTTCAGAAAATCCCATTTCGAAAAATATGATGTTACAAATGGCAGCATTACATACTTTGTTTGAAAAAGTATTATATTCTTCACTTTGATACAACTAAAATTGAACTAGCGTTTAACTTTCAAATTTTCTTTCAACGAATTAGGTATTGCATGATAATTCTGTCGTTTTTTTCTTTTCAATTCAAATTCATCATATTGATCGCGCCTCATTTTGCACTAGTCTGCGGCTCCCCAGGGAGGCGCGCCTCCCAGTTTGGAAATCGCTGCCATAGTACATTTAGCGCTCGTCCAGTGTACGCGCGTTAGGTGGAGCGTTGAGCGGAACGCGCAACTCAAACGTATAACCGTGTGTGAAAATGTTCGTAGACAATGTCTTTTTTGGTTATACATTTATACGGTTATACGTTTGAATTGCGCGCGCCTCTCAACGCTCCGCCAAACGCGCCTACGCTGGACGGGGCCTTAGAGCCGGAAACGAATAGTGTCAGTTATCAAAATCTGCCAAAATGTATCAGAACCGCAATAAGTCCAACTCACGCATATCATGCCACACCACCACTCTGCCTCAGTTGTTTAAAAAAAAATGTATTTTATCTTTGTTTTTACTCTTTTAGAAGGGAGATACAAATTACCTACAGGTAATAGACAAAATGGTTTTGTAGGTTGTCAGTTTTTATTATTGAATGGCTTGATGTTCTAGCATGTGAGCTCACGTGATGTGGTAGTAATTGGTTTCTAGTATACCCCATTCAATTAGAGAGCACTTATCAGGTAAAAATCGTTTATTTTTTTAGTTATGTCATGTTATGACAACTGAAACAGCCATCGGCTAAGAACTTAATGTACCTATATTATTGAGTATATTATGGTGTTTCTAATTTACCCCTTTCCCTTTTGTTTCTCGAAATCGACCAATGTTGCCAGCTAGATGTTTCGGAATCGCGACACCGGCACTGCTGTTGTCGTGGTCTCATTTTACCTGGAGGTATATTTTACGACATGGATTTTGGTTTCATAACGGTCGGGCTTTATTAATGACCACGTGATCCTCTAACGCTTCCCCACGATCATATTATCATTATCTTCAGAGAAGAAAATGTCCTCAAAGTTTGACTTAACAATAGAGAATAATTATTATCGTCGATGAATTAACACGTTCCATGTTCATGCTGATATGCGGGTCAGCGGATCTATTCTATACAAAAGGCGACTATCGACCGCTAACGTGCTAACGTGATAATGAGTTAGTATTTGTTACACACATTTTATATTGAAATATTATAATTGTAATTGTATTGTAATCAGTTAATCAGTCGAAACTGTCTCTCTCTCGCTCTCTCTCTATCGCTCATGCTCTAAATTTTAGCACAGGCAGGGGGCATGCCGTTAAAATATATCATTTATTGCAACAATTAATACCGGCTAATTATAATTGTTACAATACGTGTTAATAATTTGATACACACATACCCTAGTTGGCGGTTTTAGCGGACGAAAGCAGCCTTCTGTATAGAATAGACCCCCGCAGGAGCTGCTAGGAAAGGTTGTGGATTATACTGAACGCTACCGTAATTCCACATCGAATTATTTACAATAAAACGCTTTCCTGCCATGAAAAAAAACATTTAAGCAAATAAATAAAAGAATGGAAAAATATAAAAAACTACGGTAAATGTTTCGTAACAATTTCTTGTTTTTACAAGGTGTGTGCTTTGTATAAACTATTTTTTCGATACAAAGTCCAATTACACTGGTAGATTTTTACGCCGAGTCGTGACCAAAGTAGAGTAATTCAGATTTTTCGCTCACGACTTCATAGAAGATAGGTGATGGTTAGGTCGACAATTTTATTATTTACCGTGTGTTCTTGGTAATCATCGCCTCAACTATCACTGATATCGACATAAATAATATTGCTAAAATATATCGTATTACTAAATCGGTTCTCGTTTAAACAAGATTAAAGGTACGGGTAGTGATTTGACGGGCGACCACTCAGGCCATACCCAGTACCGTTGGATTGTAGGGAGAATAAACTCTCCACTGCATAAGTATCTAAAGATATTCACATACAAAATTTAAAACTGCATGTGTGTGAAACTGTGTTGCGGAAGGCGCTGGATGAAAAGACCCCTATACAAAATACAATAATAATCTTTCTAGAAAGGTATAGCGACCGCTTGCCTCAAGTTTGATATCAATTTATTATTAATATTTTTTACTCTCGATAGATTGATTGGAAGCAAAAGCTACAAAGTTATCACTTTCATGTTTGTCGGAAAACGTTAAAAAAAAACTCTCCTAGTTATTTATTATAATTTGTTAACTCAGATAAAATATTTTTTAAACAATTTCTGCATAGAATTATAAACTTGTTTACTCACTGATGTTATCTTTTTATGGAATGTATATTTAAATAGCATTAATTTAATAATGTAGATTACTGGCGTTTTCCTCTAACTTGTGGATTTTGCTTTGTTTTTGCAAATTCGTGGGTCGGGATGTGAAGTCAGATAAGTCACAAATTGTCATTTTGAGATATAGCAAAAACAAAATTCAATAAATTCCCCACATTCCCCTAATTATAGTTATGTATTTTTTTTAAGAATAACACATCAAAGTACATGTAATTTTCTTTAAATTATATGTCCTAGAAGTATTCTACCTATTTTGTTTCATTACAACTTAATTGGTTTAAAAAAAAAAAGGAATTGAGTTATCTGGATTTGCACAAAAAATGATTGACTTACCTTACTACGCACGAAGTGAAATTATTATTTTTCCATAGTAAATCCGACTAATATTAGCAATAAAACACACATTTTATACATACATCTTATTGGTTTATTGAATAAAATATAAAAATTTAAAATTAGCATTTTTATAACTTTTTTTAAAACTTTAATGTTATTTAAGTAGTGAAAAGGCACACAAACGTGAATATTATAAAGTTTCATCGTTATCATTAAACTTCATTATGGATTTCTTCAATGGTATCAGGTTAAATATCCCTGACTGTCTCAGATGTCTCAAGCGACTCATAAAATTCTCTCTAATACGGTGAAATGTATGGAAGTAAGTCTATCAAATCTTTCGTCTTGTCTCGTCTTAAATATGAAAATTGTTAAAATGCTGTCGTCTCGTCGATTTTTTTTTTTAAATTTCACCATTCCCGGTTTATGATTGTTGAATTGAAGCCACTTAACATTTCTCCAAACAAACTTATTCTCATCTGTGTCTATTTTTCTGGGTTGCAATGGTCCTTTTAATCGATCTGAGTAGTCAAAAAAAAACTGCACGAGTCTTTTCAGTGACTTTAAAAGGATTTTTCTTTGCAGCCTCAGACATTAATTTGGCCCAATCATGAGGAAGTTCGATCATTCCGCCAAATGTCTTTTTCTTCTTCTCAATTATGCGATGGTCACTATCGCACTCCATATTATTATGTGTGTGGCCAGGGACTAAACATTTGTGATCAATTTTGTTTAAAGTCTCAGAATGTTTCACTGCTACGAGGGTGGGTCAATAATTCCTTAGAAAAAAGCATTAAAACAGTTTTTATTTTTGTATTTTTTTTTATTTCTCAACATAATCTCCTTGGAGCTCAATACACTTGGTTAGACGTTTCTCATTTTTTTTTAAACCGTCAGAAAAATAAGTTTTCGGAAGGTCCTCAAAATAAGCATTTGTCCGATCGATGACTTCTTCATTTGAAAAAAAACGTTGTCCACTTAGCCATTTTTTTAAGTTTGGGAAAACGAAAAAGTCACTGGGGGCTAAATCTGGCGAATACGGTGGGTGGTCGACCAATTCGAACTTCAATTCTTCAATTTTAGCCATTGATCGTAAACATGTGTGAACACGGGCATTGTCCTGATGAAAGAGGATTTTTTTCCTGTTTAAATGAGGCCGTTTTTCTTCAATTTTGTTTTTTAGCTGGTCCAATAAAGATGCATAATAATCCCCTGTTATTGTTTTTCCTTTTTCCAAATAGTCAACGAAAATAATTCCACGTGCATCCCAAAATACAGTAGCCATAACCTTACCAGCTGATTTTACGGTTTTCGCCTTCTTTGGACATGGTTCGCCTTTCGCAATCCACTGCTTTGACTGTTCTTTCGTCTCGGGAGTATAGTGGTGTATCCATGTTTCATCTACAGTCACAAAGCGACGAAAAAATTCATCCGGATTGCGTTGCATGAGCGACAACAGGGCTTTAGAGGCCACCACCCTATTGCGTTTATTGTCGACTGTGAGCAAACGCGGCACCCATCTTGCAGAAATTTTTTTCATGCCCGATTTGTCATGTAAAATAGAAATGACGCTACTTTTTGAGATCCCTGTAACCTCAATTATCTCACTCAACTTTAATCTTCGGTCACTTAACACCATATCGTGGATTTTATTGATCATTTCTGGTGTAGTCACCTCTACAGGACGTCCTGAGCGTGGTTCATCCTTTGTTCATGTACGACCACGTTTAAATTCATTTAACCAGTTATAAATAGTTGCAAGTGAAGGAGCAGATGTGCCGTGAACTAAATCCAACTCATTTTTTATTTCCTTTGCTGTTAACCCTTTTATATTAAAATGTTTAATAACAGCTCTAAACTCAATTTTCTCCATTTTTTGTAAACAAGCAAATTTTTTTTTTAAATGTACGAGAAACACACAACAACCCGACCAATCTGATTGAAACTTCGCAGCATACTGAATCGGTAGTGCCGCTGCATGAAAACAAACCGCTTACAGTACTAGTCGCGCCACCTGTCGGCTTTTCTAAGGAATTATTGACCCACCCTCGTATCATGCTTAATATTATCATGTATCCCCTCGGTCAAGTTTTTGAATAGGCATGAAGCGATATTGTTAGCTCAATAGCTTCTCTATTATTCTCAGGAGCCTCGTGCCATACATAGCAATATCCCTGGTTATTATCTCAATCATGCACTGTCAAATTTAACGTCCATATCTGTCGTTTGTAAAAGGCCAGGGAACTTTCAACAACTGGTGTGGGCAGACATTGTTGCATGTCAAATGTTACAATTTGGCAAGAGAGATCTTACAAGCTGTACTCTTAATCATAACTCTTAGAATGCGAATATGCGAAGTCAGCTTCGTCATGATGCTCTTTCAATTCCTCACGATTTTTATTTCTTTCCTCATCGTCGGTGGAATTCTTAATTTGTATATTAACTTTAGCGCATTTTTGGCAAGTATCCTTATTTGGCCGTTTGAATGTTAAGTTCATGCCATGGAATATTTCTGCGTATAAATGAATATTGATGGGAATAGAGCTAATACTAATATAATATCTCAGTTATTGTCAAATGTGGCGGTACCTAAGTATTTTCTGACAATGACAGAGTCCCTTCTAAAGTAATGACTCTCATATTGTGATGGAATTGAGAGTATGTGTCTTTGGTATTTGGCTATATTCTTCGCTGTTTATTTTTAGGGTTATTTTTTCCTCTAGTATCTTCTTGAATAAGCATACCGGAAGTAGTCGCACGTTTTTTTTAAAACATGTTCAAAAAATGGTGACTGTCACCTAATGTTTTTAGTGTACAACCTTTACAAATTGGTTTCCGTAACAGTTCAACAGTCAAGTAATATTGAACTGTTACTTGCCGAAAATGTTGTTTTCCTGGTTCGCTTTGTCTGATACGACTTTTTTTCGTATTCATAACTTCTATTATCCGAAACTTGTTGTGTAACTTTTACCAGTATTTCGTGCAACTTCTTTATCATTTCTGTAGGCTTTTGTATCTTCATTTAAGTTACGTTTTTGGTGATTATTTCTTCTGAATCGAGAATGAGGGTTACAGGTTAAAACATCGTTGCGATGTTTAATCGTGGAAGCATTATTTGAGCCCGAAAGGGGTGGTTCTTCAATGTCGCTATCAGATGGTAAATTAGACTGTAATAATTCTTGAATATTAAAATCAGGATCTTTTATATCAATCCTCAACATAAAAGCTATTGGAGTATATGGTTGAACCTAGAAGCAAGATTGTCTGTTTAGATATTGTCTACGTGTTTTTAGATTTAAATAAATCAAATTCGAAAAAATTGGTAAATTTTGAATTTCATAATAATTATAATATGACTATTTTACTTACGTTCTGTTGTTATTTTTTTTCAAAATTTCTCAAAATATCTTAAAAAATACGTTTGAGACGTACGGCTTAGCTGACTACACACAACGAAAGAGTTTTTTTTTTAGTATATTGGCATTCATATCTCATTTTTGCTGTTTTGCGACTTACCTGACTACACATCCCGACCCAAGAATTACATGTTTGGACTTTGTTATTTATTTTATCCAGCATTGATGCAATGACTCCCTTACAGTATTTATAAATCCTGTGTGACTTATAACATTTATCTTGTCTATTGGACTTCGTATTTTTAATGGTATAAAAATGAAAATTTTTATTACCTAGATATAAATAATGTTAAAAAAGACTGTTATTTTTTATCACATTCTCTTACATTTATCCCTTCATTTAATTTCCTTGTTTTAGTTATATAGTTATAATTTAAAATCCTTACTATTCAAAATGATGTAGTACTGCATTGTTAAAACATAAACCAAATTGGTTTACTTGGTAACCATTGAATGGCTATTTTTTATAAGTCTGAAGTGCTGTGATTTTTATGCGATTGACACTAAGATACCGATAACCAAATCTAGGACATTAAAGATCACATCATATACCGGGCATCCAGGCCAATGCGGTAGTGAAATGTACCCTTCATATTATTAACATCCCACCACAAGCCACTAAAAAGTGGCTTGGAGATTTCTTCACCATAATTTTATCACGTCAATCCGACGAAACATAGTATTTTTTTCTTTCGTTGTCATAGTCAATATATACCTAAGTATTTGTTTTCGCCACAGTACTGTTTAATTTGCTAATATGTTTGAGAGGTGCTGCGCTGATAACTAGATTTTACTCTACTATGCGGCAAAATGGCTTTCGTGAAATTATCAGCATTATTTCCTTGCAAATACAAATCTCCCACTAAGTACACCTTTGTTTATTGTTAATCGTGTGAATATGAATAGTTTCTGTTGAATACGGTAATTCTATACAATAATTTTATTAATGGTCTTGTTTGTTAATAATTAATTCACATTAATTGCATTGAATTTCTGGCAATTAGGTGTTACCAAATAAAACAAAATGGTATCAGCACTATTCGCTTGCTAGTACACATGTTTTTTTATGTCAACACTCTTCTCCTTATCTATTTTCTTATATTGGTTTAATGCTTAAAACAGATAAGGAAACTAGCCCTTTATTTATCTATGTATGTAGCAACACTGAAGAGTTTAGTAACGAAATAATACGTTGTACCTAAAATTGTTCTTTATTTGTTTATTTCACGATACGAATCATAAACCGGGCTTGGCATCGTTTATCAAATATTTTTGTACACAATACTTGGAGGTTTAATTTATAAATGTATAGTATTCAACAACAAACCGATATCAAAGCATTGATATAACTTTGCGGTGAATTTACAATTCCCTTTAAATATTGCTTAGTTATATATTTTTATCATCGATGGTTTTGAAGCTGTTCATGTTTCCTCCCATCTGAGTATGAATCGGTCTTGGCTAGTTTGCAACTGTGTAATAATATACGTTTAGTTAGTAGGAAATTGATTTCAAATATAATATGTGAAGATAGCAGATGCGCATTACGCATGCGGCAAATATCAGAAACATCCATAACGCTAGATGACACAAACTTATAAAAAATACAATAATAATTGTATTATTCCAAACGTAGTTTTTAAAAATGATTGCGACCTTTTGCCGCATTGTTGAGGAAGACACACAATCAATCGTCTTCCATATTGATTGAGCGACCCTGAGCAGATCTGGTAGCTTCTTCCACCCACTCCGTATTTAGAACGCATTGGTTCTCGTCCACTCGGATTGTCGAAGCATCCAGTTTTCAACAGCATTGAGAAAATGAGAGCTTTGTCGTATTTTTTTATAGTAGTGTTTTGATATCGCCGTTTTGTACACACATATTATAAATAGTAACTATATATAGATAGATACGGACGCGATGACCGAGTGGTGATGTGTCCGCTTGTTAAGTTATGGGTCTTGCGGTCGAATCCCGGATCTAGCAAAATAATAACTCTGTTTGGGCCCAGAGTATGGACATGTTAGGCAAGTAGCAATTTATCGTAAACAAAAAAGTATTGCGAAACCTCTTTGCGAGACAGCCACACTCCACATCAGATTGTAGATGATCATTATAATTGTATATAATATACCAGATATATAATTATATGTATGCCAGAATCAAAGGTCGGGTGTCACAGTAATTGTTCATCTTTTCTCTTGTTTCTATGGTATATAATATTATTGTTCTGTTATAGTTACATATTTTATATATAAGTTTTTGCTTCTAAAAGAACATTGGGTACGCGACTTTAAACAACGACTTAACTCGCCATTTTTCATTACATGGCATATATTATTAATTTACCCACATGTAAAAAAAATACGAGTGAACACATTAAAAAAAACGGACACGAACTTTTATTTCTGATGTACAGAATTTATTCCACGAATTTTGAAAAAGTGCACCGTTACTAAAAACCACAAGGTAATCAAAAACATTTTTTATTAAAAAAATATTTTGTTGATGCCTGTCAATGGTGTAGCGGCTGTAGTATATCATTGTTCTTATTATCTAACCAAAAAGCGATAAACAACAAACAGTACACAAATAATTATTTTTTCAAAGCCACAAAGATAGCAAGTATCATTTTGGCATGCAGGGATTGGCCGTGAATGCGCAAACTTCAGTTGCGTATTTTTTAGCGATTTTTTTTTTGCTGGCAAGACCGAACGAAACGTCACGCTCGAACGCATTGCGCGCGCTCACTTCAATCTGCCGGCCTGTGTTTTGAATCGTTTTCAAAATGCACAACATGTCATAATTATTGTGTGAAGAGTTTTTACAGTGACGATTTTGGCCGCAATGCTCGATGCTCAGTCGACAAGGCCGCATCTTCTGTGATGCTATGTGATGAACACAATTCATGGTTAATTTTAAACGCGATCGGTCTATTGTGATGTGTAAACAACTCTCACTCCAGTTCCATCATACCAATATTACCTACTACACACATTTGTGATGTATATGATGTATATATTTTAAATATATGTGAAGTTAATCAACTATGTTCATAAAAAGTTGTGAAAAGTTTCTCGTGTCAGTGTTTATGTACTCACATTTCACTAAAATAAAGTCAAATCGTGTCAAAATAATAATATAAATTGTAAACCTACGTTTATTGAACTCGCGTGATTTGAATGTTCTGCTTTATACCGTGTGTATGATAAATAAATGTAATGTCGCATACGAATACAAGGTTTTACAATTTTTAAAATTTCGCCAAATAATTTACTTTGAGAGAAACCTTCAATTATTATTGTTATTAATATTACTGAAACGTTATTGTTATTATTGTTACATATTATTATTATTATTATTTATATTGGAGAGCTTTTATGACGCGTATCTATGTTACACATACAAATAAACTGTAAGTTTGTACAACAAAGAAAACTTCGAAGCTAGAATATCAATTACGTTTTCCTCAATAAAAGCTTTCTTACGTAAGTTATTTTGTGTGTCTTCAAAAATAGATGAGTATTATGTACCTATTGTATTTAAGAAACGCGTGTTTAAAAAACATCTCGAATTAAAAAAGCACGTTTTATTTTACATCAATGACTACATTAGCATAATTAGTACTTATTTGGCGGTACGTGAAAAAAATGAAAGGGTACGCGGTTGAAATTTTTTCTTCAAAATAAAAATTCTTAATCAGTGATTTGCGCAGTTTTCCGACCATACTGACTTTAGTATTCTTGTGCTGTCGTTTTGGTCCGTGCACTAGATGTATGGTACTAAATAAATAAAATACTTTCGTCTGAAATATCTATTTACTTACCTTTTGAAAATTATAAACGTAATATTATGTAAAAATGATTTTCGTCTAAGTCTAAGTCTGATTGTCAGGAACGTTAAACAATACCGACAATAATTTATTTATTGTCGAATATGTTCAGTACAACTCCGGTAAAATATAATACTATGTAGCTTTATGGCTTATGAAATATTTTAAGAAATACTGCCGTAGTAAATCTCACTTAAATCTTAGATACTTCGATTATGTGTGTACATGTTTAGATTTCTTTTCTTTTATATAGGTTGTTACTAATTTTAAGCAATCACAGACACTCAGGTTTTGAGGTAAATCGCTTAAATGTATTGTGTCCTCACCGGATCGAACCTAGAGCTCCCGGATGGAATGCCAGCGCCTTACGCACTGCACCACGAGAGCCGCCTCACTTGTTTAGATTAGTTATTTTCCAATATTTGTTTAAAATACATTTTGCGTTTATAGTGTGGTATTTTCTGTTGAATCGATTATTTTTGAGATAAATAACATTTCATCTATTGTCTTAAAAGTAAAATAGCTCTAAAATAATTATTACCGTAATTATTTTGATTTTATATCTGTGTTGTAATATTATTATTATTGTACCAATAGGCTAAATTTTAATACGCCGAATTCCAATGTATTTATTGAAACGACCAATTTATTATTTTGGTATTTAGTTATATTCCGCTGGGTGTAATTTTATTATAGCATGCGGAGTAATAATTTTGTTTGTGCTCATTTGAAATGACAGAGTGCGATGGCATTACTGTAATTCTTGGTATTTTATTGCTCGTTTCAATTGTTGTACAATGTATTTATAAATCATTGTCTTGATTAATTGCATACACTGTTAAATAAATTGAAAGTGGTACGTTATTTAGACAATGTCCCTCATGTGTGGATTGTTTTGATGCAAATCTCTCCTTTGTTATCTATGGCTCGCGTTAAAAATGTGATATTTTACCATATGCAATGCCTTACATGTAAATACTTGTCATTCCGAGATAAAGATCGTGGATTTATAACGCTCTGTGCACATAACTAGTAATCCATCCAAAGTGAATGTTAAATAATTTAATTAAAAACCTAACGTTTTACCGCATTGGTAAAAATGACTTACTTTCTTATAGTATCTACCAATTATTTAATAATACTAAGTAAAAAACCTTCAATGGTGATCCATACATATTAATATCATCCTCAGTTTGCTATAGGATTGGTTAATCATGCAAAAATTAAACAAACATTTCCACTAGCTATTGTTAGGGAACGGTTTCATCGGGAAGCCTTATGCCGGGTCCACATTGGCAACATGTCGCGCGACAACCTCGTTAAATTTTACGATAATTATCATAATTGCTTAAGAAATTTTACGATAATTATCATACTTATCGTAAATTTTAACGAGGTTGTCGCGCGACATGTTGCCAGTGTGGACCCGGCATTAGGCATAAAGCCCACCAAAAAAGCGCTCAGTGCGCTCACTACTGAGTAGGCCCCCTCCCACCCGCGCATTACCCTTCACCTATATAATAAAGGGCCCAAGAAGCACAAAATAATTATTATTATCAGCGTCTCTCATAACAAAGCAATAAAAATATTATATTATTTCTCGGGGCTTGTAATTAATATTCACGATGACATCATTCTACCAGCGAAATATTGGACACGCAGCAAACTAAACAATGGGTTCACTGTTATTAAATAATGCCTTCTCGCCCGTCTATCGACGACGCTTCCAGGAGCGTGATTCTGCTTGCCGTGTTCAATGAATGGACTACGTTGTATTTTCGTTAATTCGTATCGCTGAGAAGCCAAAAAACGATGAATCATGGGGCACGAGGGCACAATGCGTCGTCAAATCCAGTGTGCGCTGGCGTATTTGATTACGTTGTATTTTCGATGATTTACGCGCCACTTGTGAAATTTTGCGCGAGAGCCCCACTCGCTGCGTTAAGTGGGTTTTACGCCTTAAGCCCAACACGGCAACGCAAAGGTGCAGGGAGCGCCGCATGCCAACTAATGCAGGCAATAATGAACTCTAGTTTGACACTATCTGAGTTATTTTAACATTAGTTACATCGGTAGTGTAATAAAATAATTTTTGATACGGCATTATAGAAAACGACAAACATCACGGGAGCTCCGACAGACAGACGGTCCAGTCTTCGTCTGTCTTCCGGATATCAAGTTCCGAACAAAGGGAAAGGGCTCGCAACATCTTTTATATTCTTAACGTTGTATTGCTAACTTTGCTGGCTAGTTTTAATGCTCCTTTGAAGGTAGCTATAACTAATAGAAAGGTTTGGTGCAGCCTTTATTGATCCATTAATAAATTATAAAGATTAATTAGTACCTATAGTCTATACATAATATTATTCCATAACAATATATAAAATAATACATATACGTGCTAACGAACAGTCATCGTGTTGCCACAATTAAGTTGACTGTAAAACAATTAAAAAAAACGTAAAAGGTATACCTAGTATTATCGATACATAGGTATAGCAAATAGCTACTTTGAAAAATTCAACCATTAAAAAAATCATTGGTTCCAGAATCCGATGTGAATCTTGGCCGCCTGTCGAAAAGGATTCTTAACAGTTTTTTCAAACATGAGAAACTAAATTGAGTAGCTTAGTATCAAAGTGGGACATAAGCCATTTACAAAATTTTACAGGAGACTCACAAACATGTGTAAAAAGTGTCCGTTTTTCATATAACATACCAACTTTAAACTCAAAAATCTCTATGAAAACTACCGTTTTTGATACTTTTGGTGGATTTTTTGAAAAGAGCATCACTTGCACTACCATAATCAATTAAAATACGAATTTAGTGGGAGGTGGCGTTTGTCCCACTTTGATACCAAAGTACTCCTGATGTTAGCGACTTGTTCAACAACTAAATCTATGCTCTGTATTCAAACACACTATGAAAAACAACATATTGTGAATTTGTAATAAATGCTGCCTGAAATGAATTTATACAGACCTCTAAGTACAAACCAACTAATTTCTGCTATTTCATCGAATGCATGCTGCACACGTATTCAATCTGATAATTTCATAGTATTACTTTGCCATTATTTTAACCCGAGTTATAGAGACCGCAAACAATGGTTATTAACTGCATAGTAAAAAAGGTAAAATTCTTCAAATAAAATAATACCAACTGACAGGTTAAAGCTGGTATTTTTGTGAAACAATAATAATTAGAGTTTTTTTTGTAGTCTTTAGCGAAGGTGTCCTTAGTTTGTTTTGGTTCATGGCCGCATTAAATGTCCATTTCCCGGCAAAATTCGTATAACTATAAAATTAGCTACACTTGGTAATAATGCATTATTATATTTGTCACGCTTCTTTTTTTTTCTTATTTTTATCTGAGACAGGATTCTATAATCAATTCATAGTGTGTATATGTCACCGAATTGTCGTTTCATCTTGTAAATTTTGTGTAAGAATGAAATTTATTTCAATATATTGGCGACATATACCTGCTAGGAATTGATTATAGGATGTAAAAATCATTGATTTACCTACTATATAGGTTAGGTTTTCACCCAAATTCATATAGATTGGATGCACGACAGTTCGAAAAGCATTCGGAGTCATTCATTGGTCGGCGTATCGGTATTAAACAGTATGCAACCAATTAGGTATAATATACTGATTAGTAAGGAGTGGTTTCAGCCAATGGGATTTTATATCGGGTTTGCCCAAACTGATTGTGGGCAATGTACAATTATCGTTTGTAAATCTTTGTTAGCGCAAACCATGTAAACCCAAAACAACGTTTTTCGGTAGACAGTAAAAACACTCGAATTATAATTTAAAGGAAGTAATAATTCGAAATTTACAAAATATAAAGAACAAAGTACATAAATTGACAAGTATTATTGGTATTTACGATGTTTGCATTTTTTCCTGTTGTATGGGCGTGAATTACGAGGTTTTTGTGGATTGATTTAAGAAATAATTATACCTATGTCTATATGGGTGCAAGAATCTTGCAAAGATAGATATTTTCCATAATAACTAGCATTTAATAAAAGTATTTTTTGTTATTTTAATAGAATTTACGAGTTTTACAAGATAGATAGATCATCGCAATGCACCTAGTCTATGCAATGCACCCAAATCTTTGATTCGCGAATTGATTAGTTGACTACTCGTGAAAAGATCAACCTTTGTAAATAAACGACGCGTGACTTTGGGTCATCGAACTTCTCGTCATAATAATAAAATTATCGATCAAAATATATAGATTTTTGGTGTACTAATTCCAAACTAATCGTGGTTTCTTATCGTTATTTTCGTGCTAGAATACATTTTGAGAGTACACACATAGAGCTGTTTAGTCGTGATTTTGTAAATGAAGTATTATATAACATACATAACACTTCTGAGAAAATATATTATAACCAAAAGAAAAAAAAAACTGTTTGAAAAAAGTAAGACACCCCACAGGAATCGAACCTGCATTTCTCGGGTATCTTATAATTGCGACAAATTTTAACTAATGGTTTTTTTAATACACACTCAAGAATCAAGACTCTCAGGAGTATTATATTTATAATTAAATGGATTAATGAAATGCGACTCAGAGAGAGCGACCGGCAAGATGTTAATGCAGCGATACTCAACCTGCGGCCCTTTAAGCTTTTATGTGCGGCCCGAAACACATTTATTATCAGGAACATGATTTTTAATTTTGAAATAAACGCTTGGATACACATTACTTGTTTATAATTTTTAAAATCTCAATAATGTTTTGTAAAAAATGGGAGGCGGCCCGCGTTACTTTACAAATATATGTAATTGGCCCGAAGAAAAAAAAGGTTGAGTACCATTGTGGTAATGCACTGGACTCGCCGAAATGAAAAATCGTTTAGTCAAATCGAAATAATTTTCAGCACCTACCTATGTGGCCGAAGTCTTAAAGATTATTTCGATGTACCTAGTATCTATGAATTGATACTGAAAACTAGACATTTGATATTTCTGTTAGGTTCATCTCAGAAAAACTTCTGTTAGTATACAATATAATATTTAGTTAATTTACAAGGAAACCGAATCTTTCAAAAGAAGACTGTTTTCTTTTATTCATTATATTACGTTTACTACTCAGAAAAGGGTCTCGACATGCTTCAATAATCATTGTTTGCACTTCGGTGTAGATTCTCGTCATGCATGACAGCATGACCAATGTTTGTCAATTTTACAATTCACTTTCATTTTGTTTCACACAATACGTACAGCCAATTTAATATCATTAAAACATCATCAATTGGGTAACATTTCATTCAATCATAATAAGTACATCTTCTTGGGCTATAATACAATAATTTTAATTCAGTTACATAGTATTTACGTAAATATTATAATAATAATTCAATTTTATAATAATTATACATACTAAATTTAATTCTAGATAATTCTCTTTCAATTAATTGCTATTTCGGCCTTTATACCAATATATAAGACTAGATTATTATACTCATGGCGTAAATGCCGAAATAAAATTGTACCTACATTCCAATTCAGTGTAAGTATTCAATCTTCTGTTTTTGTATGAATTCGTACAAAGTATACATGTTATGATGAGGAGCAATGAACTTTGTATTTTTTTTAGAAATAATAAAAATGTAAGTACCACATATGCTCCAGTTCAATTAATTAACTGGCAGATAGTACCTACATATTTTATTGGGGATTTTTAAATGCTTATTCAAACCTAACTAGAGGTTTTAGACTATATATTTTTTGAATCGGTATTAATCGTGTTACATTATTGGTTGAATGCAAAAGGTGGAGTCACATTATGAACACTTCCGCCTCCGTGTCTGCTTATTAGCATTAATTTGTATGCGCCACGTTAACAGCTTCTGTCAAAGGTTATTTCGCAGGCGATAATTAATTATACCTACAGTAGGTTTTCAATTTGTGTTAGTCTCGCAAACAATATTGTATACCATTCTCTAATTGTTCGAGTAATATCATCCGTTTACTTATTGACACGCGAAATTTGCTTTGATTTATGAATCGATCCAATTCGTTGAATATCGGATTACGTACTAACTAAGTAAGCCTTACTTGAATTGCTCATCTAAACAGTAATTCGATATTACGATAATAGGTATTTGTTAAATATTACGTTTTTTCCCTCGTTAAATCCATTAGTCTTTAACCTAAAAATAGATAAAATAATATAATGGAAGTAAGGCGTTTTTTTGTAAAACATGAACATTAAATAATTGACTTCAAAATTAAATAATACCTATGCGATTATTAACTCTACTCAATTATTTTTAATATTCTACAAATGAGGTCTTGTTAACTTACTAATGATCCATTTTTACTATTCCAATTTTCATGTTTTTACCACGTTTTTATTAGCATTCTTTTAATACTTTTAGCTATTTTTAAGCAGAATTAAAGTCATTTTCAGTTAATCCTGTTTTGTATGGAAAGTTATTATTGTTGGTTGCTAAGGGGGTCATAGCACCTAAATTATTAATATATACGTGCGTTACTATGGAAATCAATATGAAATGTCAAAATGATATTTAGTATTCTCTATTTACTCAGTATTTCTATCAAGTACAATACTTTTTATTAATACATAGAATATTTAAATTAAATTAATACAAGTTTTTATTAATACATATAATTGTCATGTTTTTATGATTCAACAGAAAATTTAAAAACGTGGTATATAAAAAGCTCTTTTTTATCTTGTAATTATTTAAAATTATTTTTCTAGTGTTTAAAAGCGTATGTGTACATGCCAGGATAAATATTTTATATACCATTTCACTGAGTATAATCTAATAAAATCCTGATATCTTCTCAAAAACAACAATTGTATATTTGTATTCCTTTCCCAAATTAATAAATATGTAGCGATCAAAGTGCTGAGTTTTTATTACTTATGTTATATGTCACTTGTATTTCATCAAACATTAGCACCTCATTTAATTACTTGTTATATAAGACAATTTTCTTATACATGGTATGGTGCACCATCTAATGACACCAGCACGAGTCCTTCAGGAACAACAAAATGATTATAGGTACCATGATTACGTTACCTTCATATAAGATTCCCCTCCTATGCAGTCTTTTAACGCTTTCGCTGCTGAATAGATAATGAGATTTTAATTGCCCCCTTTAAAATGCACGTTAATTACATCGATCGGCCGCCTGGTCATTACGCACCGTGTGCGTCTTCCGCGTCCAAAGTATTAATCATGACAATTATAATACTTTGTTAACAATAATTGTAATTACCTTGGTGCAATCCGCTTACGACGGGGTTTTTGCCTAAAATAATTTGACGGATGGATTCTTTCAATGGATAATGATTTCCTAGTAGTAGGTAATAGGTTACATCCGAGTAGGATGTCCAACTAGAAAAATAATAGAATGTATGCATTTTCAACGGAAATTATTATAACCGGAGCTGTATTGTTAAAGCATATATGTTATATGTTATTATAACACTCTTCTAAATTTGTAGATGATAATATATTTTTAATATAAGAACGTGTTTCATAATCAGATTCTTTTTTTGGCTTTTGATAAATCTACACAACGTCAAACTCATCAAAGAGGTAATAGAGATCATGATTAAGGGACGTCGACAAATGTAATTCTCGCAGATTGAACCAAAAATCTTTTATAATCACATTTAATTTTCATGTCTCTGAACTGTAAACTGGTGAGTGATGACTGGTTTAAGCATGGTTTTACTTTGGCGGACATTGACGTTTCTTATGCCTCAAAAGACAAACATTTTTAATTAACCCGTACTCAATAGGTACATCTGAAGCTAATTTTTTAAAACTCTTAAAAAAAGAAACGCGAAATATCAGAGAATAGTATCCAATGTTTTTTTATAAAATCAAGCGATAAATATTATTTTATAAATACCTACAACATCTTCCGTTGAAAAAGTTGTCCTAAACTCATTGAAAAATAATAACTTCGTGCAAGTTGTGATCGGTATATAAAACAGTGTAGTAATTTGATTGAAAGTTTGGTCGAATCACAACACCGAACTGAAAGTTTGTATTGAAGTTGATGTCCGGAGACCCGGCGATCTAACGAGGGTCAAGTGAAGGGTCACGATTCGTCACTCGGCAGACATAAAGACGTTACAAACTTTCCTCCGCCGAAATGTCGAATCACGTTATTATTTATTTATAAACCCAAAATAACTTATAATTGAATTACGTTACAATATACCGACATACATACGTGTACGTCACGTGACCCTTTTCATGCTAGCCCTATATAGTGATGGTTATCTTATCACAGGCCGATATATCCGGGGCAATTGTCCGCACAGATGGAAGAAGAAGAATAGAGAAAAACACTGATATTAAAGAATGAATGACACTACGACAAAACAATATTTAAGAAAAATGGTATTTTATTTAATGTATTAATAATTACAAGATAAAAAGAACCTTTTATATACGTTTTTAAATTTTCTGTTGAATTATTATGCTCAATATGCTCAAACTTGTACTTGATATGAAGTAAATAAAAAACAAACAAACAAATATAGAATACTGAAATGTAATTTTGACATATCATTTTGATTTCCATAGTAACGCACGTACCTATATATCAATAATTTAGTTGCTAGGACCAATAATAGCAATCAATAATAGTCTTTTACTTTTTACGGATTTTTTTGAATAGCTTTCCATACAAGACAGAATTAACTGAAAATTGATTCAATTCTACTTAAAGATGGCTAAAAGTATTAAAAGAATGCATTTGCATCGTGTTCTGATATATTTTAAAAGTTTCAAATGTCTAGCTAGTCGGGAAGTTAGTTAAAAATCGATTGCAAGATTTGTACTGGACAAACAACCACCGGACAAACAAGAATACGAGCTAATAAAAATGGAATTTATTTAGATTTTTTAAATCCCAGTATTTAAAGTTTTTTTTTACAATGTTCTATCCTAAAATGCTCACATGGGCGTCCACTTATTGGAGGTTGTGTTAATAAATTTTTGTTTGTACGAGAAATGAATGTTAGCCACTTGCTCAACCTATTAGGTCCATAACCACTCCCGGGATTTGAATCACGGCAAAACGACATTATAAACCTGACGCGTAACCGCTCGGCCAACGTTAGCAATTTAAAGAACATTAATTCTGTAATATTACGATTGCGAGAATGTGCGGGATTGAAATATCTGAACGGTAGGCACGATTTTTTCTTTGTATCAGAACAATTTAACGAGTGGATAGATTCACAACCGTATTTAAAGCACACTGTGATATTCAATAAAATTAATAATTTTAAATCGTCTCTTTATTACATTTAATAATAAGGTGGTTATTTTGTTTTTTTGATACACTTCGAAATTAAATCGTAGCATTTACTCAAGAATTCTCTCATTTTCGTTAGTGGCGCTTGGTGAAGCACATGCGCTGGACGTTAATGCTCACTCCTCAGCAGTTTTTTTTCAAGCGTTTGATTGTAATTATTATTGTAATACATAGTAAAATTGCAAAATAATGACTTTAAAGCTCTATGCTTGCGCTCAGAAAAGAAATAATTAGGTACAATGAATATATTTTATCCCAGCACGAAAATATCAATAGGTTTAAATTAAACACTTCAACGAAACTGTATCAGATATTATAATATCGTGCATTTGACGGTACCTAGTACAATATTGTCGCCGGTGGATTACAGATCATTTCGCAATTATGTATAAGTCAATTGGTATATAGCCTTTAAAATACTCGCTATGACCATGTCTGGTTACTAAAATACGAAAATATAATGTATTATTATAACATTTTAATGTTGAATTCGGTGTTAATGTAGGCTGCCTACTGATTGTTTTATGCAGTTTATTTCCCATGATATTTCAATTCCGTTCAGTGCCAAGTATTACCCTTGAAATACCATTCTCACTGTAGCTTAATTACACGCATACCTTTTAAGTTTGATTTAGAAATATCTATTCAGTTGATATAATAATTTATATAATATAAGGATTTCGTAATCGTTTTAAGCCTAAATGAACCGTTTAAAAACTCCTTGAGTTGACATTTGTATTATTATAAACAAGATTTTACAGTCGTTATTTTTTCGGCAGGGTTTCGAACAGGAATTGAATTGAAACCGAAAAAAACGTTATTTTCGTCGGAAGGAAAACCGGAACCGAACCGAAAAAGATATCGGTTTTTTCGGTTCGGTACATATTCAAACACTAGCGTCAATATGACCTTACTCCCCACTTTAGTTATCGTAGGCGCATTACGTCTTACTTACCGGGCTATCATACAAGTACAGACCATAAAATTTTCTAAATTATGGTAGAAAATAAATTTGTAATACAGAAAAAGCATTTAAAAGTCAATCACTGAGCTGAAACAAAAACCGAAACTCGGAAAAACCGCAATTTTTTTCGGAACGAAAACCGGAACCGAACTGATACTTAAGTATATATTTTTTTACTTAAACCGAAACGAAAAAAAATAACGGTTCGTAGCCCTGATTTTTAGTATATACGGAAGATTAATATCTGCTATATATAGGTACCAATTTAACTACACGTTGAAATATCGCCATTCGGTGTTGTAATACAACAAGTTAATAGTTGTGTTAACTCTTTCGTATAGATAGACTGTATGTAGGTTGATGGTTATTTGTAAACGTGGTTGCCAATTGGCATCCCTAGACGTCATTTTTTTTCGCAGATTCTTAAACGGTATTCAGATAAATAAGTTTTTTACGCTTTCGAATCGGCATCTGTGCCTGCGCAAAGCGTCCCCACACTCCGGCGATTGACGAATAGATGGCGCTCATATTAATCATCGGCCGTAATGTCTTTTGTCATCGTCGCTCGGTGAGGATTAAGCCGCGACTCCTGGAGACTAACGCACGTCCTAATCGCCAGATGTCACCATAAGCAAGATTGATCAGGTCCTCGCGCCAATGGCGGTGGAAAAACCATTTCCTCCCGGCAATCGCGCCCCGGCATCAAATCATATTTTAGCGCGAATCTCGCGACTGAAAAACTCAGCTTTGTTTCTCGGGCGCCTTACACAATCTGCACGTCTGCACTGAGTTTTTTTTACGAGGAAAAATTGCTTCCACAGCGGCAGTATTTCTGTTTCAGTTGCAAAATGCCACGCTCTTTCTCTTGTGTACCTTACAAATTGTCAACCGGGATTTATCTATCAAATACATTCAGAAAAACGAAGTGTGCACACAACAAACAAAACCACCGAACTAATTTTATAAAAACTCTTATCATTTTATTGTTGAAATGTTCTTTTGGCAATTTGTTATTATATGAAGCACCTCAGATCAATGTAGTTATTGGAAATAATTCGCATGAATCATAGACAGATCGATAACTTAAAATTTAATTTAATTATTGTTCACTCACCCGGCAAGTGAAAGGTGTCACAATTTGTCTATTTTCAATACTAAATAAACAATCTAATATTCTTAAACCTTGTATTTAATTCAGTAGGTGGGTAGGTAATAAAAAAAATCAATAATTTGCAATATAATGCATTTTTCTTATTTTTTATTGGGAAATATATAAGTGACATGCAATGACATTAATATGGACGAATCATCTGGAAAAGAAAATGACACTCACTTTATTGTCGGGTCTGCCGAATGGCATAATATGTTCTAACGCCATTACAATAAAGGTGATATTGCTATAAATTCCTGATGCTTTTTGTTGGATCTGCCGAAAGGTTCGGTTCGAACGGGTTCGCTCAAATGAACATTGACATTAGAAACACTGCTCTAACGCCATTACAATAAAGGTCATATTGCTATAAATTCCCGATGCGTGATATCGCATAATGGAAATTGCGTGACGTCTACCTATACATGCGAATGCGCGAATTTACTTGCTAGCTACTGTATTGAGTGCGTCGTCCATTAATAATACATAAAATTGCTCTTAGGCTTATAATGATGGCCCCCACAAAGGGGGGGCTGACAGGGCTCTAGCCTGGGGGACCGGGCTCAGAAAGGGCCCGGCGTGACGAGTCGACCAGATAAGTGAGATAAACATAGATCACAAATTTGCTCTAATAGTAAAAAGTCGCCTACGGCGCTATTTTGCTTCAATAATATTAATAATTTAAAAAATGTGGTTTTACGATGCAATTTTTAACTGTGTGCCGATATTCGACAACTCCATAATTCAAATGGATGTACATATTATGACTACAAAAAATCGCTAAAAATACACTTTAATTTTACCGCATACGCCATTTGGAAAACGCTACTGCAGTGCGTCACACTGCCTTTACCCTTAGCGATAGGTAGGGGGGCCCGCCAAACATCCTAGCCTGGGGGCCCGCTCCAGGATGTGGGGTCCATGCTTATAATATATATGTGGAGAAAATACTAAACAAATAAATTAACACAATTAGCGTTATTTTTTTCGCCAAAGATTATTGGTTTAACATATTAAGAATAGTTATTGATTTAATGATGTCTACTTTATTTATTTGATTAAACCAATTATTTGATATAAAATAAAACAATTTTATAGTAGCCGATATGATTTAATAAATAGCAGTATGTTAATTCACGGACTGAAATTTTAATACTGTTATATTTGATTTAGTTCATCTTAGTTTATACCGAAATCCCCAATTAAAAGTTATTAAGTACCTACCTACATTCAATGTGTTGGTAGTATCACCAATTATTTGGAACGGCAAGTAAATATAAAAGCCGTTGTGGGAAACTCCTCCCGTTTGGCTCTACACTCTGATTAGCTGAGTATGACAATTTTTGGACCAACTGGTAAACACATCTCAAAGCACTATGTAAAGCTTGGCTACAGTTGAATTGAGGGAAATGACAAAGTCCTGAACAAAAACTAACCATAAGTGCGAGTGAGAAAGTATTCGCCACGATTATATCTCCGCAATATGCGCTAGAGTAAGATAGAATTTCTACGGCTGAATTAAATATTGTTTGTACACGTCGTCGGAAAATATTGATTTGAATGACTTGTCATTTAAAAACTGCGAGCACGTATTGCTGAAATTTATTGTTTTTTTTTTATTTAACTATAAAGTTAGCGGTAATTATTTTTCGTTAATTTAGTAGAAAATATGGTTAACTATGTTGTGTTTAAAATTGATAGGGGTACTGGGAAGTAACATGATGGTATAACGTTTTTAGAGTTAAATTAATCATACAATAATTGAGGTTCTACTGTGCGTTATACGCAAGAAAGGCGGTTTCATTTTGCCGAACGATACGCACTCTCTGTATATTATTACTCCGAGCTTGCAACCGTTACTCATTTTAGCTTCATTTTTATAAGCTATATTTTGTGATGTTGTTGGCCACGCACTTGGCACGCTATACAGTTAATTCAATTAGTAATATTTTGTTTATTTAAGCTGGGGCTTGACTATTCAGGTCCACGGTCGACAGTACACAGTCCTCCAGCATCTCTTTCTCCAGTCGTTCACACCCAACCTCTCCGCGTCGTCCCTCTTGACGTTGTCAGCCCATCTTCTCCTGGATTCTGGAATTTTTTCATAAACCTTATGTAGAAGGTCTATATCGATCACATCTAACAGCGATACCGGGTTATCTGACGGTACATTATTAATTGAAGCAAATTAGTAATAAGCTATATAAAAAAAATGTGAAATTCATTGTTCTTATCTTGAACAAAAGAAAATTTAACAGTTTAATATGTATTTAGATGTCACAGCATGCTGTCGTATTAACTGCCATACTAATCCTCAGTTCGATGCAATAATAGTAATACTATTTCACATTGATTCGCCTAGCAAACGTGAGGCGAATGCAGTTCCGCTTACATAAACTAACGTGCCGCAGGTGCATGAAAATACACCGTGCCCCATATCTACGTTTGTCGTGTAAATAATTAGAGTCGTTACGTAACCTGGAATAGTTCAACACTTTTAACCCTGTGTTGTACCATAATATATACGTTCTACACCTATACAATCGTTGTTTCAAGCAAGGCTCCATACAATTCGCTGGCAAACTTTATCGCCGCTATTTAAATTGTATCTTTTTTATATTTCAAAATTGAAATTTCAATGTGATTTTATACGATATTTCACCATTTTGAATTTACATAAATTCCGACCATGTCCGATCCTAATAATATCATATGGGCCTCTACATAGTAGAGGTTTGTATTAATAGATTTTTTTTACGAGAAATGGATGTCAGCCACTTTGCTCATCTTATTAGGTCCATATTCTGACTCATACATAAATTGAAAAATAATAATATGTGTACTTGCCAGGCCCAGGATTCAAACCCGGGACCCACGACGTTATAGGCCGAAGCTTAAGACGCGCGGCCATCGTGGGAGTGATAAATAGCTAGATATTTAATTCATAATTAGGAAGAATCTTAAAAAAAGACTTTCGACTTTAGGCTGTTAAAGATACAGCAGTTGCAAAACGTTTTTTACCATGCCCATCATGGGGGCCTCCTCATAGTTGAGGTTGTATTAACAGAATTTAGTTTTTACGAGACATGGATGTTAGCCACTTGCTCAACTTATTAGGTCCATACTTTGGGTTCAAACACGTATGTGATTATTTTGCCTGATTCAGGATTCGATCCCGGGACCGACGACATTGTACGCCGACACATTACCCGCTCGGCTATCGTGGGCGTTTACTTGATTCCTAGTAAACTTTATTTACGACGTTAAAAACGAAAAAATCTTCTACAGAGCGATTCAAATATAATTTTTTCGTTTTAGGGGTGAGTACTCTAATCACTATTGTACTGATCCAGATATTCTTCTTGGAGATGATTCCGAACATTTACGCTAATTAAGTATGTTTTCAAATTCCATCAATTGATGACTACCTACCATCCTTATATTGAATCAAACTAATCTTCTTTTTCCTGGCTGTATAATCTTATGTGGGTCCTCCTCCAGCATCTGCCTCTATCTCCAGGTCTGCCCAAAGACGCTTCCCTCCAGTTTTAAACACCCAAGGTATTTAAATCCAACTCGAAATTATCAATTCATCTTGTACGAGTTCGACCAGGTCTTCATTTGCTTTTCGGTTTGCGTGACTTGGCCATTATGTGTACATGTCCCAGCCATGAAACTAATAAGCAATACTGATGTGAATAATTTAAGTATTTTTTATTGAAAATCGGATCACAAGGTTTTTAGAATGTATAGCAAAGCAGTTTCGCTCAAGTTTGAAAATTTTAATTTGTCATATTTTCTGTCCTACATACTTAGATTAAAGAATAACCTACATAGTATGTTATTGCGATAAACTATGTATATCATTAATGTAAAGTAATATAGTAGGAAGTAGGCACCAAAATCATTCAGTGAAATGCTTTCACCTTATATTAATTAGTATGCAGATAATTTAGAAAGTCCATACGAAAATATCTATTATCATTTTCCATATCGTCATTGTTCTAGCTCTAGCAGAAGACACTAATTCGAAAAAATGACATATTGAGTTAGTTATACCAAAATGTTCCTTATTTCAAACTTTACCGTCTTGATACCTTCTTAATAAATAAACAGTCTTTATTTTAAAGTCAGCCTTTATACGATTACTTAATAAACTCACATGATAGACCATTTCAAACATTTTAACAACTTCAAAGTCAAATTACTCAAAACTAATATTCTCCAGTTAGTGTGTTCTGCCAGACCAGAGACGATGTTATGTTTATTATTATTCCAATGATTCAAGGCATATAATAGTAGGTACGCCACATAATTATTAAGCTAGTGATAAAACCATAGGAGTTGTGTTTTTTTTTGTAAGTAATTGAATCATAGTATATTATATTATGCCAAAACGATATTTCTGTTTGTTTAAAATGTCTCATATCGATGGTGCAGATCACAAACTTTCTATGTCAAATTTCATGATTTTGACTTTATGGTATCAAAAAATCAACAAAAAATTAACGGATCTGTTGAACTTTACCTCATATGTCAAAGAGAAAAATAGCCGAGTTTATTGATCTTTTAATTAAAACTCCTGTCATATTCATCGTATTATGCTGCAAATAAATCAGTTTTAACCTTCCCCTGTAAAATCGTATTTTTTGACTAAGGAGGTTTGTGATCTGCACCATCGATATGGGGCTAATATCGGACACGAATTGATTTAAAAAAAATTATTCCTATTTCGGTTTTTATAATAAGATTTAATTTATTGTATGAACACGTAATTTACCTACTACTCGCATCCTCATTAATGCAGTAGTGTAGGTAGATACTGTGAATTTCTATGCGAAAGAAGTCACATAATATAAATTAAATTTGGTTAGTGCTGCAATGTCACGCCATGCGTAATGGAATTTTGTAAAGAGTTTTACGCGAATTTCGCTCTTACAATCAGTGTGCGACTTTGAATTTAATCTCAGACTCGTTTATCGCCGCTGAACTGTTGGATGGAGATCAAGATTCTTTTACTTTTAATTCCATCCTTCCGGTCGACTCATTGCATGTGTTGAGTTAGCTTTGAGTTTTTGTATCAATGCAGGATTGAATTCGAATCTCTATACAGAAAAAAATACTACACTAAAATTTACTTACCTAGCATAGCACCTATTGTTATTTCACGATACTTTCGAAGTTGCCATTATGTTCAACTGTTCATCTTTAGAATTATAATAATATGCGATTAGAAATTATACATTAAAGGTTTCTTTTTCTTTTGGTGCCGTCTTCTGTTTAAAGTTGGCAACCAACTTACAGTAGACTAGAGCAGTGGTCGGCAGTTTGTCAAGTGAGTGCCGAATTGTCAAGGGAACATGATAAAAAAGGTACCAGAGAGCCGCATATATCTAATATACATATGTATATGGATTTTTAGGAGGAAAAAGTTCAAGATTTTTCATTAAAAAAAAAAAAAACAAAATAGTTAAGTCTATGCATGTATTTTAATAGCTTTACTATAACTGGCAAATAGCTACTTATTTTTAATTGAATACATGATTGTAAATTTTCATCCGTTATTCTGCTTCTAAGTTTATATTTTATTTGGTTCATAGATGAGAATGTTTCTTCACATATATAATATGTAGAGTCAAAGATTGTGAGCATACCAAAAGCTATTTTTTTTAACGCGTCATATGTTTCAGGCAAACTATTCCATGTATCAAATATTATTGTTTCTATTTTAGGCAGTTGTTTTATAGCTGTCCACATGTGCTGAGAAATCAAATTGGATTTCTTTCTTTCTAGTTCTTTCGGGTTCTTTCAAGCGGCTGGTCAGATCTGTGAATTTGTTGCTCCACAGTTCATGGCTTTTTAAATCTATTAACTGCATCTGGAGTGAACAAGAATATTAGTAGAGTAAAGATCCGTAGAAAGTATGCCGTACGAGCCTAAGTTTGTTCGGCGGCTCTATCTCATAAACTCATAAATTATAAGGCTGCTTGAGATGAGGTGACATTGGAGTTTATATCTGAAGAGCCGCAAACGTCTATCCAAAGAGCTGCTTCTGCCGACCCCTGGACCAGAGTATACATTTTATAATTTTGCACTTTTTACTACACTGAAACACCCTTTTTGCCTGATTACCTGACATAAAATTAGATCAAATGATATTCACTTATATTAATATGTGTTAATGTGTAGTAGTAAGAAAATAAATAGATAATATACGTATGTAAAAAAAAACTGTGAAGCAGCAACTCTACACCCAACGCCTTGAATATTGAACCACTTCCGGAGTTTGCGTAGCTAAGAGAATCCCTTCCAACCTATGCTTCTGCTACCATCTATCTTTCTCTGCATTATGAGTAGTAGATGAGTAAATTATCCTCATCATTATGGAAAATATGGCCCAATTAGTTATATGTTGTCTTATTGGCTCGTTTTTAAACCCCTTCATTAGTAATGTGATCTGCATAAGATACCTTCATGGTACGCCGATACAGTCACATCTCGAAAACTTTCAGTCAATATTATTGTCCGTTCTTTTAGCGTCCAGGCTTCGTTTCCGTGGAGCAGCGCGAGTATGATGTACCACCTGATTGCCCTCCACCGTGTACCCAGGTCCCAGACCTATGTCTAGAACAGAATATATTTTAATTGTTTTAAAAGAACTTGTCATCTCAATCCTGATTTGAACCGAGGTATTTCACATGCTCCATCTTCTTAACAGATCTGCCCTCAATGTGCAGGCGGACATCTCCGTTTTGTTTGGGTACCGACGGCCGTGTACTGTTTCCATGAACATTTAAAAAATAATATCTACCTGTTTCCCAAATGATGCATTATTTTATTACTATCCTAGGAAAAACGTCATATTAATATTTTTATATTGTTTTTATCCGGGTCTCACATATAAACTCGCCTCATCTGCCGCACAGCCATAAAGCAAACCTTCCAAGAACGGCGACCCGGTGTTGCATATGAAGACCGCGCAGATCTACCTAGCGATAGTCGAACGTAACCTTCGAAACGTGTAGATATTCGAATGCGGCGATCGGCGAGCCGGTATAGTAATGACCACTTCGTAGGTGTTTGTATGCGTCCTGACGTCTTCTACTCGGAGCCCGAGAAGCAAGCAACTTGACGATCGCAAAAGTAGATGTTTTTTTCAAACTAAAAAGTCGCATTCGACCAATCTGCGGAGCTTCATTTGGCAACGTGTGTTTTGTGAATAACGATGACGTCACATCGACGTATTTGACACGTTGCAGGCGAAACGAGTTTTTATGTGAGAGTCGGCTTAGTACGAAGTGGTGAACGTCAGGCCAACATAATCAAATACGATACGTTGCTATAAAAATAATAACATACCTACTTCTATGAATAAAATTCTTATAACTTTTCATATAAGATTATTATGATTTGACCACTGCTCCTTATGCCACCTGTGCCCCTTTAATCCAATTATAATTAATTAGCCTTTATTATATATATTCGAATGTGCCTAATTATACCATTTGGCAGTAGTTGCTGAAAACACTTTTAATTGTCTATTGTGTGAACACGTCGTTGCTGATTGCATAGTCAGAATTGAATATATTAAACCTTCTCAAAATTAAAAATGTTGATTTAAAACAGACAAAACAATAGCATGTTCTTTGTGCTTTTGCATAATACAACATATTATTATGTTTGTTTTCGGTAGATGGGGAAAACAAGTTTCCGCCAAACCTACTAAGAGCGCGATGCATAACCATCCAGAGTTGCTAATTTAGCTCGTCTTAGTTAGGCGTGTCTTGATCGTATTTTAAATGGTTTTGTTCTGGCCTACTGCCTTTCCCCGTAGATGTACTACCTGCTATATGACGTATTGTATTTTATACGCCCACACTGGCCGAGTGGCTAACGCGTCGGTGTATTATGTCGTGGGTCCCAGGTTCGAATCCTGGGTCTGACAAATACACGTATTGCTTTTCAATGTGTGTTTGGAGTCAGAGTATGGACATAATAGGTGACATTCATTTCTCGTGAAAACAAAAATCTGTAAATACAAACCTTCACTCCGGAGGCCCATATTATGATCTTCTTAAGATCGGACATGGTCAAAAAAATATGACGTATTATTGTGAATGTATGCGGCGCAATCTAAGTTGCCGATATTAGCCTCCTAAAGATAGGCGCGTATCATAGGTACTTACGCGCCCAAATATGGTTCTCCATCGCGCTATAAGTCTTGTAAATTTAGCTGTTTAGTCGGTATTATGTGAAAACCACAATTTGATATCCGAGATACGATAACAACCCAAAATTAGAATATCTATTTAAATACATACAGTAAACAACAAATCTAAACGTCTTTTTGAGATTAATCCTTATTTTTTGTTATGGTGTGAAATTGTCATGGTTGATTACTTATTCAGCTGTAAAATTGCATTGAGATATGATAAATTCAATTATGTACAATCCTAAAAAACAAATTGGTGCAATGTCATATTGAAGGGGTGGAAACCGGTTATTATGATTATTAAATAATTATTTGGTATAAGTATCTACCACCTACATAATAGCACATATATACGTGCATGGATTTACTGGCACCAATAGGGTAAAATGAAACTATCGCGATAATAACTGTTTACACGTAAAAGTGCTGACTGTTTCGTCAATCTCATTCTTTAAGCGAAAGCAAGACGCGTTGTTGTTATTGTATGGCGCTATTTGACAGGTTGTGTAAATTGGTAAACGTCAAAATGCTCGGCGCGGTGTAGTTGCATCTAGCTTACGAGTGTCGCGTGAAAATTCAGAAGCTGCTAAATTTTATTGAGCATGTCCATGCGAGCAGTCTTGCAACATTTACATTTAAAATTTTTATCGTTATGGTCCATGTACGTGTAAACGGGCTAAGTATAATATTATGTTTGTTTTAATTAATAAAATAAATAAATTATTAGTATCGTTCTAATGCATTTTCCGATCGATAGCTGCACGAATATTTCAAAATCCAATCTTTAATAATTATTTTTTACCCAGTACGTGCGCCGAACAACTCGAAGATGAGTGAATGGAGATTTTTTTATCTTATGCCTACCTCTTTTTTCAATTCCTGATCAAAGCGAATCTTCGCTCATTATCGAGGTCTGTCTTTGCCACCCGCCCTGTCCCGATGCGATGGGGCTCGCCGTCGTCTTTTTGATAAAAAAATCCTTTAGAACTGATGCTCAGTAATTATAACTAACTTTTTATTTGATGTCTGGCGCAGTGTCACGATGGAGCGACCTATTATTAAGTTTCTAAGTACCTATATATGTTTAGACATCTCGGTAAAAAATTTCAAGAAGACTCGGTAAATTAATATATTATTGGATATTTTTTTATTTTTTCTCTTAAATTTTGAATCGATTCCACTAATCGCAAACACCATAATCAATAGAAGTTAGCACAAGTCGCAGGTAAGGTAGAGGCGAGTGTATATATATTTAGAAAAATACATGGAAGATAATGTATAACTTTTCTCAACTTTTTTTCAACTGACAGGTCCCTGTTGCAGAGCACTGCTCCCATCTCGGAAAAGTTGCATCGGGACATCTTATGTGTACCTACCATTATGTCTTGCCTATGTTAGGTACCACACATCCGGCACCTTAGGATCATAGTAATCTAGCTCAATTTTTAGCGATTTTGAGTTACGTATGGTATTTGACTTAAAATAATATATCACGTTAAGTGATAAAAAAAATCAACAGGGAAAATATTAACTCTTGTTAATGTCATTAGAATATAAATTTCCTTGTGTTTAGAATAATATGTTAGCTAACCTTATGAAATATCTATTATAATTAATTGTTGTATTTGTTTTACCAACTATCGTTTTAATTGCGCTAATAACAATTATTTTGTTAAAAAATCACCGATATTATTTAATGGACGAGTTGAGCCTAGTTGTTGTATTGAAGATGTCGTCGACTTGTGTGTGTACAGTTTTAACATAATATAGTCTTACAGACGTCAGTTCAATTGAAATAAAAATATTTTTAATACATTGGACGCTAAAGACACGCCCAGCGCGTAACGATTAGGTGGCCATTCGATATAATTAGCATGGTATTTAAATGTGGTAATTAAAAGTATTTATCTAGTCAGCAGTCAATGTGTACATAGTTAATTAGTGATATTAGTGCTACAGACAATTCATGGCCGACTGCACAACCGTCCTCCAGGATCTCTATCCCGAGTTTTATCCATCCAGTTGGTCACACTCAGTTTTTTGACGTTATCCGCCCATCTCATCTGGAGGCTGCCTAGGCGCCGGATGCCTACAGTGCCTACTCGTGTAAAAATATGGTTTTGTATAATTCCATACCTACTCTTTAATTAGTACTTTTACCATTAAAAAAAAAGATCGTTACAATATTCATATAATATGGCAGCCATCTGCTGAACCTGGGACTTATTAATATATATGAAATAATACCGATACCACCTCCTACATATTATATCGTGTTTTCAAATAACATGCGGTTGGTTATAGGTCGAATTAACGTCGATTTTTCTCTTCTTATTCCCTATTCTAGTATTCATTCATTACTTACAAAGAGAAATAATAATCATAATAATTTATTTCTATGGGCTAGATTTACGGGTAATGATTCGGAAAACATTCGAATTAATTATAGGGAAAGCTTCCGCACGAAAGTAGCACTTAAAATCATTGCTTAAAGTTCACGGCCTTGTCTCACTGAATAATCTTTACATTCGCAAATAATAATATCATTGATTTATTGACATACGCTTGTAGTTATAATAATTGAGGTTATAATTTTAATGTCTTTATATTATTATTGTAACTTTTAACGAGTTCCTTAAAGTAATTCAGGCAATATAACGTATCTATTCAGATAACACAGTACATTAAACTTTATACTTAAAGCACCTACAAAACAATTTCTGCCATTTAGCATCGTAATACGGCAATAATTATTACTAGCGAAATTGCCGGTCGATCCCGGCTTTTCACGTACACACACACATATATATATACATAAGGGTGTAATTGAGGAGTTTGTAGATAAACTAGATTAACGCAATATATATATATATATATATGTATATTTTTTATTGTGTTAACTGTCAATTTCATGATGGAAATGCATTGTAGTATTAATTTAAATTAAACGCCAAATATTATCGTACTGATTCCACTTTTACACTTGTCCAGTTATTTAACAAAAGTGCAATCAGTATGATTAAAATTTGTGTTTTATTTGAATTAATGATACCTATACGTATCGTATATTTAGCAAATTTACATCCTTAGGCAAAGCCGCCATTCTGTAAAAATGGTGACTAAAATCAGTTTTTGGGTAATATTTCATTAACCGTTATCCTTACAGAAATGTTATTCCGAGATGAAATAAAGATTGTTAAATTGTACACGCGAAGTGTATTAATCTTATTTTTGTAAGTTTAACGGTTTCATCACAATGTGAGACGCGTCTTCTACGTCTTTCAACTTGTATTAATAAAACAAAACAAATAATCCTTTTTTATCAATTAGTCAAAAAACCTTTGCTTCCCGATATTGGTTACCAGGTCATGGTACGTTTGTATGGGCTGGCCTGGTGACCAGATTAAATCCTAATTTTTGTGATATTGTAGTAATATTATTTCATTATTTAAAACAACATTAAACTGAGTCAATTAATCACTAATGAAGTTGAAAAAAAATAACATGATATCATAGGTGTCAAAACTTCCAGACTTCGCTGGGTTACATACAGGTCTTCCTGCCAAATTTTAGTCCAAAATCTAAAATTCTGGTCAGAATCCTAACCGAGAGGATATTGGAATACAATAAACAAAATTTTACTCGAATTACTAGCAAATATTAAAAAAAAAATCTTATAATTCCCTTATAAATGAAGTTCAATAAAGTATCTTACCTGCTCCACCTTCAACGTCTCAATAAATATCTTAATGATTATTATTGACAATAGTATACCTAACATAAATTATTTTTGACTTTATAAAATGCCATACATTAAATCACGTTTTAGTTATTGGTCTAAACATTCTAAACTTTGTATTTAAATTTAGGATAAACATTCTTGCCCAAAAATAAGATGTTACATTAATTTTTTTTCGGATCCGACGACGTGTAGTTTTATACAGTGACTAGTATGTTAGATATATATATATATATATATACTTAGCTATTTATATGTAGGAGTATACTTCCAAATATCTTTTTTTATCTAGAGCTTGGCTATTTGAATTTGAATAATATAAGTGGGGTGGGTACCCACAGCAAATAATAAATCGGAGCCGTCATTAAAGGTTCGCGCTTTTTCTGTGATCGCCATAAATTATTTTTAATGGAAAAACTTCGACAGCCAATAAAGGAAAGCAATAGCGCTAAAAGCGGAAAAGGAAATGCATTTTTTGCTAATGAAAAATTATTCAATTTGAATATTTATTCATCGAATGCTGGGTTTTCACCACACTGAGCCAAGTTGCACATTTCCATTTATTTATTTGTTTCGCTCACTACAAGTCTGCAAGTAGGTATTTTTTAGAGTTTATGTAAATATTATCGTCCGATCATGGAGTTTTTAATAATTGTCTACAATTCTATTTCAATCAGGGCATCCTCACGGAGAGGATTCCTAACAGATTTTTGTTTTACGAGAAATAGGCTGCTTAACCTATTAAGTTCATACTCTGGTACACATTGAAAAAAAGTGTTTTCTTTTCAGACCCGGGGCCTATGGAAATCATTTACCAATATTAATTATACCTAATTTCTTATTCATCAATAACAATAAATTGATATATTGTATTTATTACCACACTGCGACCATAATTACTGTCTCCCATATCTGTCGAAAATTATGTAAAACCCGAATTTGTTTGAACATCTCAGAGATTCACGAATATTTTATTAGCAGTCACTTTACCTCATTATATTACACACGGTTTCTATTGCGACATATGCACATCTATTTCTGTAATTTTACTTGTAATAATTTCAAAATAACTTTGGAAATTTCCAGTAAACTAGTCAATCTAAATTGCGCTCTCAGTGACGAATTTACCTGTCTTGTTGTTTTGTTATGAAAATGTGTAACACTTTTCCGGTACACCTCTCAGTATTTTTGTAGTTTTATCTTAATCATTTTCTTCAGCATACATATAACCCAGGGCGAGTAGCGTCCTACTAAAGTGGTAGATTTCAAGCCATAATATCTTGTGCTGCAAGCGCCAATCATGGATACCATAATTGTATTTTGTTGGTTTTTTTTTCCATAATACCCATCCATAACAATACTTAAAAAAAATGGTAAATTAAAAGGGCGAAGAGTGACTTTTTGAAGTAGTTAGGTTATGGGGATAATTGTGCATATATAGGTAACTTGTCAATCATGCTTACGGGAGATAATGTTTAGATGAGAGAGAATAAGATAAAATTTCAATTTCATTTTTAAAAATATTTAAAATTGCATATTATTATTTAATGGCGCAGAAAAAACTTTTCTTTGCTTGCTTTCAAACTCTAGTATGTTTTTCAGATTTGTTACGATAATATGTCGATATATCTATATCACGCTATTCTATAAAACAATCATATATTTACGTGTGGATTATTACAGCCTTTGGACGCATTTGTTTTTTACAGTTTGCGTTAGTCTGTTATTTATTTTCATTATGTATATTTTAAATATTTTCCTAGTTAAGAATTTTTGCCAATGCTAAATTACCAAGTTCGCTCTTAAGCGGAGTTACAGGATGTAAGTTATATTGACATACCTACTTATTTTACGAAAAAGTGTTTGTTAGCCATTTGCTCAACCCATTGGGTTCTTGCACTTGGTCAAACACGTATTGAAGAACAACGTTTATTTGTTACTCTAAGCCGCGGGATCTAACCTGCAATTTTAGGCTTAAGAGCTTTAATATCACTGTGTCCGTAATTACACCTGTTCGCTGCCAGGATTCATCGTTTGACGTTTGTTAGTCAGTATTTTTTGTATGTCAAACGTATTTTTCTTTAGACTCTGGGAGCCTACTAATAAGGCGATTTGTGATGATCATAGCGATAAAGTTTTTCAAGACAGAGCGCCACATCAAAACAAATAAATCGCCGTAATGACTAGATACGTCTTAGTCGAGAATTGAATCACAACTTGTTTTGTCTTCTCGCCTGTCTTATCTCTCGTTCCACCCCTGCAAAAGTTTACGCCTCATTAACTGGCAGCTCATAAACAGGAACTTTTAACCCCTAATAGTCGCCGGGAGTCCGCCCCTTTACATCGGCAGAGTCGCCTGTTTCTAATGATATCGACCAATTATTCGGTTGTGATCATTAAATCATTCGAAAAATCATATAAAGAGCTTTAATATTTTAAAAGCTTCCGAAAGTAAAATCCAAATGAAAAAGTCCAAGCGAGCCTTGACTTTACTGTATGTAGAGGTACCTACTTTCCAACTCTATTCTTTGGATGGTTATCTCGAAGGAGATTGTGATATTAGATAGAGTGCTAGTATATGACATAGTGGGCTAGGATGATTCCCGCGTCTGGTAAAGTCTTTTTTTAATTCACAAAAAAAAAACGGTTGACAACTATATCCTGAAAAAGTCAGTGAATATAGCGTTAAAAATGTTCTATCTGTCTACTAACAATCTACAAAAGTTTCCACAGGTTTCTAAATTAATTGTCTAGTGACTAGACACTAGTCTAATGTGTCGTATGTCAGTGTGTGTACACGAAGAGGAAAAATATTAAAGTTTTTGGTGCTGTATAATTAATCAGATATGTAATCATATCTGAATAGATCAATAACAAATATCAGGTCATGGAGATAATTAGGCAAGTCTTCTTCGTGGGGACTACGTGACTGAGGATTGAGGATTTGACAGTCTGACAGCCTTCTCCATGACTTCAGCGACATGCAGGACTTGGCGATAATTTCATGAGTTTTTCCAGATTGTCATCACCCCTGCAGGATTTTAACGATATATTTTTCGTAATCTTAGAAAAAATCCATATACTTACAGTTTACAGTTATTGTAAGCGAAGTATAAGTTCAGTATTTACTATTATGAATGCTCGCTAATCGCAATTAGGGTCTTGTGAAGCATTTCGTAATGCGCTCCCAGTCCAGCATAACTTGGAAGGGTGTGATATGACAATATATTTTAAACCCAGGAGATGCAGGGTTCGATTACCTGCCGGGGTAGCTTACTTTTTTCAATTTTTTTTCTATTGGTTATAATATATTTTCTCAGAAAGTGTTTTTCAAAATTATGTGTTCAATAAAACAAACCACTATTAGTCTTTATTCATATATCAAAGCGTGTGGGATTGCGTGCGATATACGTAATTATTTGATGTTTTATTGTATTTGGAATTTGGATACCCATTTTTTTCTTATTTCCTATCATATTCCATAACAGATATATACACCAGTAGATAACACTCTTAATGGACTCAGTAAGAGATGGGATGTCGAGGAGTCAGTGTCAGTTATTTTATTAATAGGCAGTACCACCTGTCAAAATTTTCATAAATTTTCTCCATGTTTCCAACTTTATCACACGTTTGTTTTTGTTCTGGTATTTCAAACTCAATTAGTTGTCTGTAAGCTGCTGCATCAGCCTGGCGGAATATTTGTAGAGTCTTCCGATTTTACCGAGCACCCCATCGCAGAACTCGTTCATTTGTCAAGCAGCAACGCTTAGCTATTTGTTCCTTCTGATGCATAATGTTTATCTATTATAATTATCCTTAAATATCTTGAATAACACAGCAATTACTTATTTAAACCCCCGGTTTGTTGAATTTTTAACACTTCGATTTATCCACTCCCGAAATTTGAATCGAGCATATTATTATTATAGAAATCAACATTTTCGGAGATATGTCATTTTCAAAATCGTGTTCCCTCTCCGACACTATACTTCTTTATACGTTTCCGTCAGTCTGCCACAAATTAATAATTGTAATGCCGTTTAATACTTTCTACATACTCGACATGCTAGAACTGCACTGTAAACATCTGTCAAACTATTATGAGAGCATCCTATATTTTTTTCTTTTACTTTCACTCGATTAAAATAGACGATTCCTTTATTCCTATTTTTTTCATATTTAGAATTTGCGTTTACGTGTATGTTTAATACGTCTCCTCCCCGCCTCGCTGACTTCTCGCAGGAGTTAAAGATAATTACAATATATATAAGTATAAGGTAATCCCCGACTATACCTAACCATAGACCATAAAAATACGGTTCATGTTGAGAGGAAAAAATTGAAACTTATTTTATGTCAATAATCGTTATGGCGTGTCCCAAAACTCAATGTTGATTAAATTTACCTGTCGTTGTATGAATTATTTTTGTCGTTAAATTATTCAGTACACCTCTGATTCGGTAGATTACTTATTTAGAGGTTTCCCTGATACTTTGCGAAGTTTTAATTGTTATAATTATGGCTGTCGTTTCTGACGATTATTCGGGGCGTGTCAATTTCATCTCGCACCAACTTGTTCAAAATTTCGCCTTGTTTCAAACTACCATTTTCCATTCAATGGTCTTATCAGAAGATACCTATTCACCTAATTTCTATTCACTGGGAAATATCTCTGAATAAAATATGCACGCTTATTTATATCATAACCAAAAAACACCTAACGTCTTACTTATGATAATGTTTAAATGATTTTGTTAGTAGTTTTGATTAGGTATATATTTTTTTTTATTTATTTGTAAAAAAAGTGTATTATGGTATTACAGCGATTGGCCAATGCGCTATAATAATATATAATAAATACAAAATATAAAAATTGTTTAACTACAAATAACAAGGAAGTGGAAGAGAAAGTAACATGTTCTTATGTAAATATTAAAGTAAAATGATAAAAACAATTATAAATTTAACTCATTTAACACAACCACGAATATTATATTATAGTTTAAAAAAAATCAATCTTTATGGTGCCATCAAACAGGTTAATCGCACAGTATGATGAAACATCACATCCACCCTGCGACGGGGTGAGGTATCATGAAGACCGCAGAGTGATATTGGTGGAAACACGAAAATTAATATTTATCAGTATTGAAAGATTGTACCCACGAATAAGTAAAAAAAATGCTTTAAAAGAGCAATCACTCTTCGGGTAGACAAGGGTTGCATTGATAGCATACCCAAAAGAAAATGAGTCGGAAAATACTTTGCATTGGGTGCCGGACGAAATCCCGAAGGCCGAAATCCCGAATGCTGAAATCCCGAATGGCCGAAATCCCGAAAGCCTAAATCCCGAAAGCCGAAATCCCGAAGGCCGAAATCCCGAATGCTGAAATCCCGAATGGCCGGAATCCCGAAGGCTGAAATCCTGAAAAATAAAAAAAAATACAAACACTAATAATTGCCCAATATTGAATTGCGCAATTTTTACAAGAGAGACAAAAATCATTTTTTTGTTGAACAAATGGGTTTACACTTAACACTTATCTTGAATTGCGCAAATTTTACAAGAGACATAAACCCATTTTCCACAAAAATGGGTTTATGTCTCTTGCCATTCAGGATTTCAGCATTCGGGATTTTGGCATTCGGGATTTCGGCCTTCGGGATTTCGGCTTTAGGGATTTAGGCTTTCGGGATTTCAGCCATTCGGGATTTCAGCATTCGGGATTTCGGCCTTCGGGATTCCGGCCTTGGGGATGTCGACCCAAACCCCTTTGCATTATCATAAGAAAAGGAATTAAACCAGTAGAAGTGTCATATAAGTAAAAAAATGAGTTTTTACACACCCGTTTAAGCGTGAAAAGTTATAACCATTTTAGTGTTAACATAATATGACGTCCCATTGTATCTTGTGTATACTATGTTGTTATTATTTACATAGCAGCGTATAGAATTATGTGATTTGAATGATTTGGTCTGACTTTCCTTCCGTAAAATACTAGAGAAAATTGATAAACAAAAAATTATCAATGTTATTAGGGGAAGGACCATTGGAAAAAAATACGTAATCTGAAGAATGTTGCATTTGTATTCGCAATTTAACTTTGAAGTCCATTTACTTGACTCGGTTATCTGTCCACTTATATTCCTTCAATCCTCAGTACTTAAATTATACCCACGACAATGCACAACGTATTAATATTCTTTTAAAACGTTTGAATTAAATCCCAGATTCCAACGAATATCTTGCTTTTTCCTCTGATAAACTGACACCTCTTCACATCTCACGCAACTCTTATGTAGGCTACACCGTAGTGTAAGTTATGTTATGTGTCCCTCTGATTATGTGGGGCATGTCCCAGGAACAATTTGTGAATATTATTATCGTTGTTGTTGCACTGTGATTGGTTTGTGCTATAATTTAATTTAGTATGGTTAAATTCTGATGGGACCTCGTTTAACCTAAAATGCCAAATTTTTTATACTATCAAGTTAACTAAGTTGTTAAGTATAAAACGGTTCAATAGAGAGTCGGGCCGACTCAAGTACTCTATAATTTGAAATTTGAATTGCAGAATGCCCATTAAAACCTTCGGAAGTTCTCTGTTTGTCGGTTTACACATTCTTGACACGACATTTAAATACTCCATACTTTATCTATATTTTTATATCCTTCACCTGAGGATAGTTATGTTATCACTTAAATTAGAGGCGTTTTCAAAAATCTTCTTCCATCTTACTGCTTCAGTCATTATTGATTTAGTACAAGGTGCACACCCTCGCGCCCTACTCCCTATGATGCCACCAGTGATCATCCTTTTCTCTAAGCTGCTCAGATCTCCTCTAACGATGTGATTGTGGATTGTGAAAAATTGAAGAACGCGTCTCTTCGGGGTAGCTGAAAGACGTTATTTGCAATCAAACTCTTTCAGTCTCTATACTGTAAGACTACTGTATATATTATACGCCCATGACGTCCATGAAATTGGGAGCATCCTCCGCACAGAACCACATCTTGAACACGTCGATTCGTTCACCATAATATATTCTTTCCCATCAACATAAAGTACATAATTGAAAAATATGTGAAGAACATGTTTAATTTTTACAGTCTGACACAATATATAAAAAATGTCTAATTTCGGTGAATAAACATAATTTGTCGTCAAGGTAAAAAATTATTGTGGCCATAAACTTTTTTTCTAAAAAGTAAAGACGAAGTCAATAAAAAAGTTATGTTCAGGTATTTCTAAAATAAACTAATTGGATTCACCGAAATTTCGCACATTTTTCAGGAAGTTTTTTTCATTGAGAGAATCGCTACGGTGAATATTTATTTCCGTGTGCTTGTTTGTTACCCTTGTCGGCAATTTTATTCGTTCTGTGATAACCAACATAAAATCGAATTATTCTCGAGTAAAAAAATACATCGGCTTTACGTAAACTTTCGCGTTGCGAACGACTTTGAAGCGGCCTCGGAATAAAAGAAAAAGCTCCACATTTCGCCCCTGCACTAGAGCCTTTCTTTTGTTGAGGCTTTCTGAAAGCGCCCTTTGAAATGATACGAGGGGGTTCAAATTTATACTTCTGTCTATTTTAAAATATTTTAATGCCTTGTTCCATTAATTTAATGAACGGCGTTCTATCTTCCAAGTTCAATTCTTTGCGCTAGTGCTTCCCAAAGTGTGATAACGCGCACCCGTGGTGGTAGGCGAAAGGGGTTCAATGGATACCCAATTGAATGGTTTTTGTAGTTACTTAATTTTTACATTTTTTGTTAATAGTACAGCCAAGGTTACGTAGATAGTTTATGGTATGTTTTTTAGACAAATTATTGATTAGCAATATTGTAATCTCCATCTTATTTATTCATTTAAACTCTGTAAAGTGACTATGCTTTGGCTGAATCATCGGAATAGATTCTCCAACTGAGAATTGTGTCATTGGGTCTTCATTCGTCCCCTATTTATCTACATATGATAAACTGATGTATTCATTGTATATTTATCATTTCGCTTGGTATTGTCTAAAGAATTGTTGTATTTATTTCTGTGATAACTCACTCAACACATTCTTTCAAACGCCCTTTTTATTACACATCATTTAATTAAGGGATATTTTATTACAGAAGGCAGCATTTAGCCAACCATGTCGTAAGGTTAGAAATAATGGTTGCACAGGGGTTTCTTTAATTCGGTGAGACATCTTCTTGCCTGTTTAATTCGCCATTTTCCTTAATTTGGTCTCAGTTTTAATTGACCGTGCAGCCCATCTATATTTTGTTAAAACGTTCACTTTGAAAGGGAACTCCACGAATGCTCTGACGAGATTTAATAATCGAATGAATGAATGATTCATTTGTAACTTAACGATATTAATATATTTATACTAAGTTGAATACATTCCGGCAAAACAATTGATTGAAAGGGGTAACCCTTTCAATAAACAAATATAACAATAATCAATAAATAAATATACGCCCAAAGTGTACGCTTGGGAAACACAGCTCTTCGTGAAAATATGCGACTGTCTGATCATCTGTAAGGCAATTTTTCAGTTGTGCTAGTATGAAAGGAATCCGATATTTTATTTTTCAATTGCGTATTGTAAGATCTCAATTTTATTAGTCATTGCACAACATAAGATAATTTTGCTTAGGATGGTTGTATTTTGGAGAGTTTTTCGCATTGATAAATATATTATCGTCTTTATTTGGCAGTTATTACAATAAAAGGGAATATTTAGAAATGTATTATAAATGTATGTATTAGAATTTTATATTAAGAACATCCAGTGCAATTTCACGTAATTACGCGCTGATTGATACATATGAAAGATGCTTCAGATGATAAGACTCGAAAACCATATCACGTACTGATTTAAATATAAACCGGGAGTGTCATTGTAATGCCACTGAAAGAAAAGACTGCCCAAAGAGTGCCCATTTCCATATCCACGAAGTTATTAGATATATATTTTACAATTAGTATTTCACTAGTTATGCCTTTCATGCAATGTTATAAACTACCCCTTGGGATTTCACTAGCCATGACGTTATAAATTTAAGAAGCTTCATAAAGAACAACCCGAAGTTTAACCCTTCGAGGTCGAACAATACGGTTCAGCCTGGCAAAGTTGGCCGACCACACAACGCTGGAAAAGTCTTAAAGACTTTTCCCGAAGACGAGAGATGAAGTCTAATGGGGTTTCTTTGTCGAGAAGAGCATACATTATTATAATTAGCCGTGCGTGTAATGAATAGATATTGAAGATTTTTCTTGTCGTAGGATTATCAAACCGTGTCTTGGTTGAGTGTATTATGTTTCTTGTTGAGTTCTTCAATAAACAGGTGAATGTTGTTGATAAATATATACTACGAATACAATAAACGACAATTTTCGAGGGAGACTTATTTATTGAAAGGGCAATTTTATTATAACGTGGTACATTAATTTCGATTAACGATGGACAGCATGTCTACCGAGTTCAATGACTATATAAAAAAATTAAGAATGTAGATTGTAGATAATTGAAAACAAAATCTAAGCTAATCGGAGTTTTAAGATCACCCGAAGTCGATTCCTCTCCAAAAGGGAACCAAAAAAGTGGCTGTCATAACCTACATTTTATAAGGCTACTCATTGCATATTTGCATTCGTGTATTTACAACATTGTTGTCCGACTCTGATAACATATCCGCTTAAATAATGCCACAACTTACGTGGCATATTATCTGTAATTGAAAAAGAATATTGACATTTTCTATTCGAGGGTGTGTTCCGTGTGTCAATTTATGCACGTGTATAAAGGTATTTAATATTCATACATTTTAAATGTAAATAATTGTTACTGTTAATTATATGCCTTGTATATTAGATCATAAATCTATGTTAACATAAACACGCATCAAACAACAGTGTTTGTTGATAGAACAAAATTAGATTTATTACAGTTGTAGAATTACAATGTGTTTTGTTACTGTTCTCAATTAACATACATATGTAATAATTGTTATTTATCTTGCCCATATGTTAATATTCTGAAGGCATTCACGTTTGATTAACGCCATGAGCATAAGCTATAATAATACAATTTTAACTTGACGGTTCTTGGATGTTTGAAATTTATTAATACAGTTTACAAATCCCATTTATTAAAGAATATGTTCATTACAGGCTGTAGATGTAATATTAAGTTTATAGGTGTACGTTTCACTTATATTTTTCAATGAATAACTGTTAACAACGATAATTCAAATTAATAATTAATATTGCCAGATGACAATTAAAAAAAATGGTTTTTTTTCAATATATCGATATCAACCGATTCAACAAAATCAAAAACGTCAACTATTACATGATTAAAATTGCATAACAAGTATGTATTGAAACTATGTATAACATACTAGGTTCAATGAAAAACTATATTCTTTTGTTGACAAAAATATTAGTACTGAAATTTTATTAGACACAGCGATATTACATTCAGTGGCCTATTAATATTAAATTAATAGTGAATAACTGGTAACCACGAATGCATCCAATGAAATCGGCACACAAAGGCGCCTTTTCACGCAGTCGTTTGTCACTACATCTTCTTCGGCCATATCCGCCCCTTAGTTGGAGCATATGGACACCACGAGGCGCCTCCAAGAATCCCTGTCGCTCGCCAGTCTACTTGCATCGTTCCATGTCAAACCAGCATCCCGTAGCTCCGCCGTATACACTCTATACATAGTATTTAGCGGCCTTCCAGGACGCCGGAATTCGGTTGGCTTGAAGAATAGGCAAGCTAGGTTGAAATTATCTTCTGGCATCCGCAGCACGTGGCCGCGCCAGGTACAACGTCGCCTCTTCACTCTCGTCGTGATGAGAGGCTGCTTGGTGCGCTTTCTTATCTCCTTGTTGCTCCTAACCACCGCACACCAACTACATAATAATGTGTAAACTGCGTCTTAACTATGTTGTTCTATAACCTATGTTATTGATTATAATAATGAGCTAACTTAACAAACGTTTGTAAAAAATCACTTTTGTATTGTTTTTACGCTTAAACCCTGTGAACGCTAACATAGCTACATAGATGATTGCGTAGCGCTGTTTTAATAAGATACCGAGCCGTTTGGATATTTAGGCGACTGTTTTATTCGCGATGTTATAAAACCGCCCATGACTGAGAGCGTTGATACATTTTGTGGAAAGTTGCCAAAGTTGGCGATAATTTATGTGCCGACCAGGGCCGAACCGGACTCCTCGCTTCCACGCGACGCCGGAACAGTTGTATCGCAGATTTCAATCTTATCGCTCATTCATCGTGGCCTCGCGGAAAAACACGAGCGAAATAATTATCCCGACGTAATCTTTCGCGTAGGCCACTTTTAAAATTGGATCATAATTTGACTTTTATATTTCCAGCGCAGTGCGATAGCGTATAAAATATTTGTCGCTCTATTTGCGACGCCTGGAAATTTTTCAACACTATTTTTAAATTTGACTCAACAGTGAAAGTGCTGTTTTAAGTATGATGGATATTTGTCAACGGATGTTTGTGTGTAGGATCTAAAGATTATAATCCTGGACATACCTTTCAATACCCGGATTACGGTATCGGCGATATACGGTACGGTATTTGGTATCGGCGATAGTTTGAACATTTACCGTTTTTTCCCGGTATTTCCCGACCGATAACTATGAGAAATCGTATTATACTTAATTCTAAACCTTTTCGCTACTAGCTACAGTCCTTATTATAATTTATTGTTATATCCCTGTATTATTTGTCTTATATTATGATTAAGTGAAAAATATTTTTCCCTTTAAGGTTTAGATTGCAATTTTTATAAATTTGACTATCACTATCGCACAGAAAAACTAGTTATCAAATCTAGAGATCCCAGGAATTTCATCTTAAAGTTTTGACATAAAGAAATCGTGCGAAGATTCCGGGATCACAACCATAAACACTAATCTTCTTTATCATTCCAAAAGCTTTTAAATGCGCTTGTACATAAATTTACTGGCACCAATAGTGTGTAAATTCAACTATAGCGATAATAACTATTTGCACGTAGAAGTGCTGACAACTTCGCAAATCTCAATCTTCAAGGGTAAGCGAGACGCGTTGCTATCATTTTATAGTGCTATTTGGTTGTGAAAATTGGTAAACGCCAAAATACGCTGCGCGGTGTAGTTCGTATTTTTTCCGGCAGGCTCGCCACTATTGTTCTACTACGCAGGCGTAGATATCGCATAAGCTCCAACTATCGCGTGAAAATTCAGAAGCCGCTTAACTTTTTTGATCCATATATCGTAGGTATTCTGCGAATAAGCATTAAGTCAAAAATACTAGTTTTGAGATAATCGAGTTTGAAAGTTTGGACAGTCTTAAGGGGGGACATGCTCGTCGAAGGTCAAAATTGAGTTTTTATTGTATTTTCAAACCATGATCCTGGACACTCCTTAAACGTTGTAGATAATCTATTTATATAATTTTGAAGCCTTATTATCCTTTATAGATATTTTAAACATTTGATGACTGCATAAAGTATTTTTATTACATACAATAGTATTCTTTTAAACCTCTCGCTCTAATGTTTCAGAATATAGTCATATTTCGGTACATAACTGTGCAGTGGTGTTAAGATTTTTTACATTTATTAATTTTTAAACGCATTTATAAAACCATTAGTATAATTTATTACGAGATAATTTTTGTAAAATATTCACGATAAAAAATTATATTGATAATCTCTGTGATCCCAAATTTGACAAGAATTAGGCATTTTATTATTCAAAAAATCGGCAAGATTAACACATTTGAAGATGATTCTAAAGATACTTATTATAAGCTATGTCTTTGACCATTCAAGTGTGATAAACATCTTATGAATAATGATTGCTTTATAATAATTATTGACCTATGAATAAGGTAGTGTTTTTTTGAAATACGCCATTTCTTTTGTCATTCCCCAGTGGTTAAACTACAACATACGGCCGTAGCCATAAATTGACAAACTATAATTAAAGTAGGGAGTAAAATTATGTTAACGCGCGTGTTTGAACATGTACCTAACTTAATTTTTTTAATTTTTTTTTAAACGGTACATGTTCAAACACGCGCGTCAATATCATTTTATGTGTGTCCAGGATCATGGTTTGAAAATACAATAAAAACTCAATTTTGACCTTCGACGAGCATGTCCCCCCTTAACTTTTTTATATATATAAAAGGCAAATTCCTTTCTGCGATATTGCTTTGAGTATGACTTAGTGCAGTTTCGCACGCAGAATTTTGTGAATATAGCCTGAGAATGAGAGAAGCAAATGCACTAAGTCCATTTAGTGCTTTTTCTCTGAATAGATGTATGTCTTTTTGACTTATAACATAAATTATCTTCGCCAGTTTTATAGATATGAGACTGTGTGTGTTTTTGTAGACTATAGAGCGTACTCTTAATAAGATTACCTCATCATTAAGTCAAAACAGCAAAATTTTGACTTAGTGCCTTTTCGCAGAATACCCACGATATGCAATCTTGCAACTTGCACGATAATGATAATACGTGTTAACAAGTGCATTTTCTTGTTACGGCCGCGATAATACGTATTGTCAGCTGTAAACCCATTCACTTGTAAACGGTGTCGTACTTATATGTTGTTTTAGGACTTTTCGAAAGGGCTTAATGGATATATTTTGTTATTTATGGGGTTAGATTGTTTAGTTTATAATCTTATTTTCATTATCCCAGAAGTACATGCGTCTATTTTTATAGGAGTTATTTTATGAGTAGTTATGAAAAACAATTAAAAAACCATTCAAATTCTTATTCCAATAATTGGCTCTCCTGTAAAGTTAATTGCCACATACGTCGTTTTAGCTCTGCAATATCTGTATAACATTATTTTTCAACTCGTTTCGGGCAAGTGAGCCACGTCGGATTGGCGATGGCGGGGCGGCCTCCAGGGAAAAGTCCGTGGCGCGTGAGGGTCTCCGCAGTCTCCGGGAATACCAAGTGAATCTTTTGGCGGTTTTCGGCAAGTCGAACGGGATACGCGCACTCTTGCGTGACGGAACACTTTGTTTCATTAATTGATACAATCGACCCTAGTACGGCTCTTTGTTGAACTTTCCGCTAACGTCGTTACAAATGTGTAATTGTTTTGGGCCTCTGGTGCCTCCTCTATGAAGGATATGTTCGCTGATTGCTTTTTTAAGACTACCCAACTAGTGTTCTACCACCATATCATGTCGTTTTCCCGGAAGTCGAGTATAAAATATTGCCAGTATTGTCATTACTATGTGAGAAAAATTCCCTAATGGAATAAGTTTTTAAATAACAATAATTTATTATCAGGTATTAATTATTTTAAAGGATCTACGACTTGATAATACATTATTACTCGTAAATAATATAAATATTAATTAATCACACATCTTAATTGTAAATACAAAACTAAACGTTTACTCCTCTTGGTATTTAACCTGATCAGATGATTCTAATTATAACCTGATCAGTGCCACGGACGAGTTAACTCGCGGGTTCTTGTAAACGTCATAACTTCTGAATGAACTGTTTGTGTGTATTTTCTAAACAATATTTATCATTTTATTGTGAACATATTCACGATTAACTAGAGAAACATGTCGATTTGGTAAATTTTCACAAATATTTATCATTCTGTTCCCTTTTCATATTTTTTAAGGGATTTATTTTATTCCAAAAATTTATACCTACGTTATATTAAGTCATTAATACTGGCCAGGGAACTCAGAAATAACGGGAACTGAAATATCTAACGAGTGTGGAGTAACAGGCAACCGATTTCGAGTGTGGAACAATATGGGATAAACTTGTCAAGAATACGCTTGATTTTCGTTCTGACAACTGCACTTATTCAATATTGGTATATTTTAAGTTTGCAACACATCTTATTGCACGTATATAATATGTGGTTCATTTTCGTAGGACACTCACATTCAAAACCCTGCGTCAAAATGTAGTGTATTGAGCCTATCGAAATTTTATTTATTAATCTGTTCTGTGGTACTGGTAGTAATAGTGTATTAAACTAGTGTGTTACACCTATACATGGATTTTCATGCTTTATACAACTATTAATTGTTACATTACAAATAAAAATATTCTGTTGCTTATATAATACTATTATAGTTTGATTTAAAATTAAAATAAATCATAAAAAAAACTGTAATCTCTGAGATGTGGGGAAATATTCATAACATGACAACACTGTCATTGTCATTGCATCAGCTGATTTAATTTGTTTTTTTTTTCAATTTAAGTTATACAATATGTCCTGTCATAGGCAGTTATATGTATAGGTATTAGCAATATATACCTACACACGTTTAATAATTGCGGGTGTTCGTGCGGATGCTGGAGATATACTGCAACTCTTATATCAAATCTTGTATGTCGCTTTTATTTACATTTACATTTTATATTACATAATTCACTGCGTGTTCGGTATTGGAGTGGAGTTTTATTAACATTAAAATAAAATGTCTAAACATTTACGGAAGCAGATGAAGAGAGTAATGACGCCTGTACACGTGCATGGAATTACTGTCGGCAATTGTGCTTATTTTAAACTGTCATGGCAATAACTGTTTACACGTAAAAGTGCTGACTGTCTCTCCAATCTCATTCTTCAATAGTAAGCGAGACGCGAGGTTGTCATTTTATACTACTATCTGACAGGTCGTATTGAAAATTAGAGCTCAAAATGAGAGAATTTTGTTTTTTTACCGGCATGTTCTCTATCGCTATCTCGCTGTCTATCGCTCTACTGCGCACGCGCAAATTGAAAATAATCTTGCTTGCGCGCAATAAATCATCACAATTTGGAATCTTCCAATCTTGTTTGATTTATGCACGCAATCTTGCCAACTGCAGGATAATTCATGTTCCTCCATACATTTTATTACTGTGAACAGTACATCCATGCACGTGTAAACGGGGTATTATATTTTGAATGTAGTGAAGTATTGTGAGGAGGAGAAACAGGAAAGAACGATTTTAATTCCTCTCGAGAATATAGAGTATCTGCTATGATAAATCAACACGCAAAAAATGTGACGTACTAGTATCAGTGTAGAATACTTGATATAGAAGTTGGTCTATACTAGTTTGAAATTTGCTACAAATGAATCTGTAATGATAAATAACTTTCGCAACTACTGTAATCATTAATATTAATAGTTCAATTTAATTTTCATATATTTAGGAAACGTTTTCTTCGACGTCTTTCTTCATAATACTTTTATGAAACATTAAAAGTAGTTTAATCTGAAAACATTGTGACCCTAGAGCAGGGATGGCGAACCTATGGCACGCAAGATGATTTTGCATTGCACGAATGTTTCATATTGAAAAGAAAAGAAATTACTATTTTATATATTATACATATTTAAGAAGGTTTTTTTATAAAAAAGTTGTACACATAAAATAATATATAATATATTTACTTAAGTACCTACTTACTTATATATAATATTAAAAAATAATGACGACATAGCCATGCGTATTTTCTTCGGTTTTTCAAATTATGTTTATTTGATGCGCAAACGGAATCGAGGGAATTCATGCATAAATGACAAATCACATTGTACAAAAAATAGCAGGCAAATCCTTTTCAAGATAATCATTACGTTTAATGTAAATATACAATTGCATAGGTCTGTCGTTTGGATCGGGCAGTTAAAAATAACAATATATTTAATCAACAAACTTTATGAAATTAATTATCGGCAGTCATTCAAATATAATAATTGCTTGTTATTAATACTCAAACATAATCTCTAAAATGGAAAACCGTTCAGTGATGGAGAATATAATATGAAAGAAGAGTGGTTCAAATGCTTCCACGATCTCTTTGAGAATTTTGAAAACAAGACAAAATTATTCAAAGAATAAAAGATATGCCGTCGGCTAGAAATACGGTGAAAGATTGAATATCAAGAACTCAATTATAATTTTTAAGCTTTTTTAATAGAATTCTGAAAAACTATTTTTTTTGCTTGGCACGTCAGACAGTCGAAAAATATTATTTGGGAAAGTTTGGCAAGCGTTTATAAAAAGGTTCGCCATCCCTGCCCTAGAGTATAAAATGGCGTAATCATCGATTTTACACACTCGATTAAGCTGAGGTATTTTTAATGGCGGCGCTCAAATAAAAACGATATGCTTTCAAACGTAACGCCGTTATGCATAATTTGCTTATTTCGTAAAATTAATGCGGTAACTATAATGGCAAAATTAATATGGGTTAATGTGTTCCTTATATTTACATCCAGGGTGGGTTAGTCGGGTCCGATCTCGAGACTGGACATAAAATCATGTTGTTTTTACAATGTGTTTGGTCGACGGCAATTACTCAATGTATTGGACGAATGGCTGATAACTATTTCTATTCTCTGCTCTGCTTATTTGGAAATATAGTTTTTTTATATAAACTGTGTTTCTTTATATACCTAAATGTAGACGCTGGTTACTTGCAATAAATTACTTTTCAACGTCTTTAGTGATATAAAATAGGTAGGTAGGTAAAATTAATAGATACAGCTGTTTACTGTTAATATAAATTCGCATTCGTTCTAAATAACTGTCATTAAATGTAAAGTCGTATAAAATTTCGTGTCCTTAACATTTTTTTTAAACATTTGTTACATCTCTTAGTGTTATGAGTTAAATGTTATAATAACCTATACAAAGTATTCGTTAATAATCGATTTAGTAAAGGAAATGGCTTTAATATCAGAAGGATATTTGAAAGCATTTGAATTGTCTGAATAATGGGAAAATGTAAACGTATTTCTATCTACAGAGTGTACAAAACCGTATTTGACCTTTCAATCATAGTCCCAGCCCCCTCTATTCAAAAGAATAAATACAATAATCATCCTCGTTTTTCCTTCATTTTGTGGATTTCGCACCCCTAACGAGTTTTGTCGACCAGCTCAACTGATAAGGAAAAACTGCGTTTCCCGCAAATTACCCTCTGATGCTATACTCCTCTCTTTCTATCTTTTTTCCATCGGCGCCTTAATTAACTGGGGACTCTATATTTATACAGTTAAAGGGTAGATTCAGCGGCGTTTTCACAAAATCAAGCCTTTCCGCCATGACAGGCAGAGCGAGCCTCTCTTCCGCGAAGTCTCGCTGCGACTAATTACCGCTAATTAGAAAGCTTTCAGCCTACCATCTGCCGCGCCGAAGAATACGCATACCATTCAAAAGCTTTTACTAACTCTTAAAGTTTATATGCACATGGTAATTAATACTTTAAAAGTTTCCCCATTCGCCGAGACTATTTAGTTCTCCACGTAGTTGCATAAGTGATCGTACATTTTATCGCGTGTAGAGGATGTAAGGAGAAACTTTATGGTTTGACTGATGTTTGTGGTATGAAATCTTTACCGATAGCAATATAAGCGCAGTATTTTACCTTTTAACTGTTTATGTTTTAAAGTCGATCGTAGTCTGCGATGGATTAAAGAATAAAACGCAAAATGGCGGCTGGGTTATAAGTAGTTTTATATTAGAGTGTTTTTGATAATAATATAATTAATAATAACATATATTATTTCATAAATAAGTCGATTGTAATATATTTCAACGGATTCGGGGTAAAGTTAGCTTTTAAAATGATGAAGATAATATGAAATTTATATAATGATCACATTACATACCTAACTCTCCTTTTATACTACCACCTCTTAGCATTAACAATAATTTATTAAGTATAATGTCTCATAAACTCAAACGTATAATTTTTATTTTGTTAACCTCCACTCTGTAGAGGCCCATATGATCTTATTGCGATCGGACATGATCGGAATAATAATATGCCTATCATTTAAATTGTGATTGATAAAAGCTTACCGCATAAGAGAAACATGCGTCGTAAAAGTTTTTATATTTGTATGTAGTGAATTCTGTGAAGTGTTCTATCAGGGAACACAAAATTAATGGAAACTGGCTTGCCCTCGAGTGTGGAAAAATATGGGATAAACTTAAACACATGATAAAGAATATGCTATTTTTAATAGTGACGTCATTCATTTTAGTGTCACGTTAATGTAACGTAACGTACCTAACGTAACAGTCGAAGCGGTTTTTTTTACTTGGGTTTTATGGCGGTCAGGCCATAAACTACCCTGCTTCAGAACTTTGGTCCGGCGATGCATCCCATCAAGGATAATAAGACCTCAAAATTATAGAAATAGATTATCTACAACGTTTAAGGAATGTCCAGGCTTATGCTCTGAAAATACCATAAAACCTCCGTTTTAACCTACGTGGCGCATGTGGCCCCTTAAGCTTGTGTAAAAACTCCCGTGAGCCACTCGTTTTGTATTTGAAAATCGACTGCATAACGCAATGGACGATGTGTTTATATAAGAATAAGCATGGGCCCACATATATTTTTTATCTTAGTCCAAATCCTGTTTCATTATTTTCGCACAGCTTGGTTTCATCTGCCAGTGTATATGAAGACATAAAATGAGTTGCCTAAAATGAACCCATGGAATTTTTATTGTCTATTCGACAAAAGTAACACCGGAACGCAATTAAGCGCTGAATAAATGGCCTTCAATAGCGCCGAATTCATTCAGAAAATCTATTTTCATCCCGACGCACCGTACTTATAAGATTATTGGCATTATGTGGACCTCATGCTTGGCTTTGTGGCCTAATCCGGACCTCAAAGGCGTACTCCATGCAGCACGCTCGCGGGTCGCTTACTCTCTACTAAGCTCACCGCCCGTTGAACGCCCCGCGTAGAGAGCGGCCTCTGACGAAACGAAACTACCGCCCCATGCCGAGAGACGCCTCTAACGAAACTAACGCTTCGATGGACTCCCGCTTTAGTGTCGTTACGATAACGAAATTCGACAGCGAGCTCGATTTTCGATACATTACTTATTTTTTATGCTTCGCCTCAGTACCACAACGGAATTTTGATAAGCTATGACGGAATCGTACCAGGTATTATTTTTTATAAAAAAAGATCTCACAAAAACTAGTTATGTTCTGAAAAAGATATATTTTTAATAAACTATTTCTTTTATTCAACGAATAAGACGCAAGGTTTCAGAATGTAACATCCTATATGCATAATTTGAAAACATCTCACGCAAACACTAGAAAAAATCATTTTGTAGAAAAAAATACGACACCTGATGGGACTTGAACCTGTATCTGCTGGATTCGCGCCTTTTCTAATTAAGCTACAGGAATCTTTTTTGAATCACGACAATTTTAACTCGTAGTTGTTACATGAGATGCTTATCGAATTGCGTTATAATGTTGGCTATCGGTTTTTTGTATATTAAATTAAGGTAGGTATCAATTAATTCCTATATTATATTTATATATGTATTTGAAGACCACGATAGACATTTCTGTTGGACCATTATTTATATTGATCAAATTTATCAAATAAATACAATTAAAATATTCTCGCCATTACACCGGTGTAAATACGACAGTATGTCATTAACTGTAGATAGGTAATTATAATTATTTACATTTCTCATCTCAGGAATGTTGACCTAATTATTATAAAGTTAGTTATAGGTAATGTCGTTACATATTTTGACATTTATTTCATGAATTGATGCGAAGAGATAGAATAAAGAAAACATGGAATTCATGCACCGGATCACAAATAAATGTGGAATATAATATTGGAAAATTCAACGCATATAATAGGTATATCTTTTGATTGAATATTTAATGTTCCTATACATACCTCAGTGTTTCTCAAAATTTCAATATATTCGAAATATCGTTTAGTTAACTGTTTTACGTATAATATTGGCGATTTTTATGTTAAAAATAAATAAATAATATTCTGTACTATTAAAAATACAGATGTCTACAATTAATACATATTATAGGTAGAATATCTACATTCTGTTCTCTTGTCAGATAATTTTGGGCAAGGGCGAGTGTTGGATAATCTATCGGATGAGCACTAATACTTAAATAAGGTTGTATTATCCGCTTTTTGCATTTGTATGCTACACCCGCACTATAATATATCTTTCTTGTAGTTCTAATAAATCGACGGTCGGTAGCCGAACGTTTGTCTGTATAAAAAATCTCCCATTGCGACTAATCGTACGAGATCTACATGTACACATATGTATATATAAGTAATAATTGTTTAATAAACCATTTTTTATTCAATGAATCATTCACAAGATTTAAGAATGTAACATTCTAGTTATTGAACATACATAATTTTGAAAACACTTCTCTGAGAAAATATATTATAACCAATAGACAAAATCTTTTTTGAAAATAGTATCTATGACACCCAGCAGAAATCGAACCTGCATCTCTCGGGTTTCGCGCCCATGCACATAGGCATATGCTATAGGCGCCATACTTAATTGCGATAAATTGTAACTAATGGTTCTTAATACTCTCTGAAGCGCTTTCAAAATTGAGTTACTATTGTATTTTCAAAATTATTGTGTATTCAAAATTATGTATGTTCAATCGTTTAATAGCTGGTATGGAACTTGTTGTGTAGCGATATCCTTAAAAAAAGTTCAACGGCGCACTACAGTTTGGGAGACACTGCTATACGTTGTACATCAACAATATAACAAGGCCACAGGGATTGATCAATTTATATTATTATCACCAACAAAAGATTATTCATATTAAAAAAGTAACGACTGCCACCATTACGGAAATATATTCTACTGACAATATATGTTACAGTGAGCAATTTTCGCTCTTTCAATGTGGTATGTACCTTCTCAGAAAAGGCTTTGTGAAAACCTTTTACTCGTCCACAATAGAAGTCTCTCTAATATAGAACGAATGTGTTCCACTTAGATGATCTTTGCACACGCCAAAAATGTTTTCTCCGACAGGACAAAGTTGGCCGAGTGTCGGTAATGTGCTTTGCTCTGCCAATAAAATTCTCAGTGCATTTTTGCATTACTATGTGGTACCTTATTGTGTAGACGTGATTGTTTTATTCAAGTCTCTCCTTGCTTAGAATACTAATCGCCCTAAACAAGCGGCGTATAAACTGTTATGGTTTCTGTTGACCTTTATCAGGGAAACGCAACCCTTTGATTTTGTGAACCGAAATAAATATTTCTTGGGTAAACAATCAGTTTGTATAGCAAATCACGTTTGCCTTGAATAACCTTTAATAGTACGTATGTTACGTAAGTGAAAGTAAAATGTAATCCTTATTTTTGTATATTTTAAAAATTAAAATCAGAGTATTATCTTTAGACTTGAAAATTGACGACCACAGTTGAAGAATCGGTCCGTTATGACTGCGCCTCAATGCACGGATGTGAGGCACTGATATCTGTCCATTCGAACCATTTATAACGTCATTATAATCCACCCTTATATATAAAATCTCAGTATTAAAGTGGGCGTGTTATAAACATGAACGTTAGTAATTTTTTTTTCGACCATGTTCGATCCTAATAGGATCATATGGGCCTCCACAGAGTAGAGGTTTGTATTAACAGATTTTGTTTTTTACGAGAAATGGATGTCAGCCACTTGCTTAACCTGACTCACACAAAAATTGAAAAACAATATGTGTACTTGCCAGACCCAGGATTCAACCGTATACATTATACCTACTATGTAAATCATATTATGTGGCAATAGGACACACCCAGTTAACGCAGAATTAGTAACTGTTCTATGATGATACCAATGCTGTAAAGACCGGCGCGAATTTTAAATGTGTACCCTCATTATAAAGGATGAGTTATTTTTTCAATGATATACATTTGTATTCAACTGAACACTTTTTACGTTTCACGAGGAACATGTAAATTTAAATTATTGCTGACAAAGTTTAAATTTGAAAAAAAAATGGTTAACAGTACAATATATAATATTACAACTTGCGACATTGGACGAGAGTTTCGGCAGGTACATTCGCTACTCACGACAATTACTAGGCATTCCCACTAATTGCACGTGTGGTGTTCATAGCAAGGACGGTTGTCACGTGGGGAAATGTCCATGTGCCGTCAGTCCGGCAGTGAAAGAATGGAGAATGTTGGGTGTAGCCGATCACATGCTGCATTTATGCACAAGTACTACGATATGTGGTTGGTTACATCTCCATCTCCCGTATCTATTCCGTCGAATAGTAGTCATGTGCGCGTGAACTAAGCTGTCCTAAAAGAAGACAAATACTGATATTTATGCATGTTTTCCATATTCCCACTCATTCCGCTGTCCGTCAATAAATATGTATTTCGGCTCGTTGCGAGAACGAGAATTCCAAAACATACAAGAGTGTGAACCATATATTTAATGTGATATCAAAATTCGATCTCAGTACGTATACCTAATGAATGTAATATTATTTTAAGCGATTTCGCACATGTTAATGATGAGACAACTAATTTAACCTTTGTCTAAATCCGAGTGTTGTACACGAGCTAGTTTGTCTGTTCGCAAACTCTGTTTAAAATAGTTGTACGACGCGACGTCCCCCTTTCATGATTATTATTCGCCTTTACGTTTCACGGTTGATTTCTCATCGACATTTGCAATAAAATTGCAGCTCGCTCGGTCCGCTTTCCTTGTTCACAGCTCATTTGAGATGCGCTCTTACAGAATCACTCGGCAATGCCACTGAGTCGCGCCATTTTATAAAACAAAGTGGCATGTATGACATCATAATAATATTACACCCAGTTAATAGTATTTTCACTCTCTATCATACAAATACCTGTATGGGGATACATAGTCAGCCATATCTAATGACGTAAACTCCATAATACTGTAGTAGCTGAATCAATTATAATAATTATTTCCTAAATATTCTTTTCAAGATATTATTTTGATTGTAAGTACGTCAATAAATAGCGGATCATAATTCATTGGACATATCACTCGAATATAAGTTTCCGGTCTGTTCTCAGTCTAGTATCGCTCCGCACAACATCTCAGTCTACCGAGACTCGGACCTCGAAACAGTATCATATAAGTATTGTAACATAACTACTGTGACATTGTTTTGTATCGGCTGTTTACGCTGCAACTCGCTCCTCTATTCATCGGAGCAACCACCAAATCTCGACGTCGTCTTCATCCACAACACCATGCCACCACACTTGGATTAATGAATTATAATTAAATGCTTCGGCCGCGTTTTCTTTTAGAAAATAAAGGCATTGGTAAACTATATTCAGACAGCCAAGATTTGCATCGGATTTTAGGATCAATGAGGATGATGCTTATAAGTAATTAGCATGACTAGGCACACTATTGACATTAGACAAAGGATTTTTAAATTACTTTTGCACTAAGGATTTCAATGTTTGGTATTCCGGGATTCAAGGAAAATAAGACAAATTTCTCCTATTTTTTTTATTCGGTACAAACATAACATGAACATGTTAATATGGAACACCGAATGGAACTTCTACCCATAATCATTGCTTCTCTGTACTAAAATACGATGTTATCGAGGCTATCGTTAATCACGTCGAAATTCATAATAATTTGTGAAATAATGTACGTACACTGTACCTATATTACCGTGATGTCAAAATACTAATCACAAAATTTGCTAATAACGGAATCGGAAATACCTATTATACTTTCGATGCCATATTGGTAGTTTCCTAAAATCTCAATATCTTTTTATTCACAAACTAATCGCTTTTTCTGAATAATGTATTTAATGTAAAAAAATCATATAAAACCTAATTTATATTTTCCGGCATTCCAACCGTTTCAAACTCGGGATTTCCAGTTCTGAAAACGGAGAGGGTTCCCGGATTTGCACACCCTACCTTGTACGTTATCTATCTAACCAACGATGTATCGTTTTCTATAAAGCCATAATATGCTAATACACGTCTGAAACGTGATTTTGCATAATATATACAATAAGTGCTTATATTGTATTTATTTAGAAAAGATAACCCTTTTTATCTGCGTTGCATGAATGTATGTAAATGTTTCAGCTCTTCATACAAATATTTATATTTTTTATCGTAAGTTTTCAGTCTAAACGTTATATTACAAAATAAATACAATGTTGTACGATCGTTGGCGAAGCGTGGCTATCCATAAGAGTCCATCCGACCAGAAATGATGTATTGCTTCATCCAGCAAAAGAAGCGGCTTACTCGTATCTGAATGTGCCCTTTTTTTCTTCTTCGAAATCGCCATTTATATAAGGAACTAGGGAACAGTTCACTTTTCTCTTCATACAAGATCTTCTGACAAACTAGCATTCATTTTTTTGGGAGTTAAAAGTTAGACATAATATTCATATAGTAGCAAGTAAAATACTTGTAATTTAAACTCTCAGAAGAATTGAATTTGAGTATAATAAGAAATATTTAACTGTTTATAAGTACGTCATAAAAATAATATATTTAACTTAATAATAAATGTATTAATTAAAACAAAATTATATATTATGTAGTAGGTACTTATTCATTTCTGTCTAATATTAACCACGAATTAATTATTGTCCATATCTTTAATACATAATTTGCTTTAATTTTTTTTAGTAGGTATGTATGCAATATCGTATATTATTTTGTCAGTTGACAACAATGAGGTTTGATTTTTTCGCTGCGCTAGTGGAGACGTTCTTACAAACAATAATCGTAAATTACCCACTATCAGTTTGGGAAAACCACTCCATACTAATCAGACGATACGTCATAGGTTACGTTCCGTTTAATACCAATACGCCGACCAATGAATGAATGCTTTTCGAACTGTCAGAAAATGTGTGTGCATCAAATTTATGTGAATTTAGTCTTATATAGTAAACCAATGGTTGAATCACATTGGAGCGGACGAACCCTGTCCTGAATATTTTAAATAATGTGGAATAAGTACTACATATTGTTGTATTTTATTTTAAATAATACAATGTCTTTGCATCAAGATTTTCGTAGCGTAATATATAAATATCTTCACGTGAAAAATTTCGCCATTCGACCCTATCACCACTTAATGCATTCATTCCCAACCATCGTTATCATCGTGTCAACGGTTTCGCGAGAATTCGTAAAGCTTTGCAGTTTTGGTAATCAAGTAAAATGCTTAACTCAACATTTTCTTTGTGTAGTAGTAGGAGTAGCAGGCAAGTCATACATTGCTTTGTTAGGAGCGGCACATATTACAACATTTGAGTAGATTTTGAGAAAAGGGGAACAGCATTGGGAGTGTCCGCCAGGTATTTTACTAAATATTTCAAGGGTTCCGCCGACCAAATACGGTTAGGGATCACTGACGCTAAGGTCGGATTAATGGGAGCAAATCACCAACAATCCACGATCCTTACATAATAAAGCTCACCATATGTGCGAATCACGTACTTATCGTATGGTACGTGGAGAAAAGCATGTGCCAAGTACGTTCGTTGTATAAAATGGCTAATAGAAAATAATTGTTACGTCAACGATTACTATTTTTTTTTCAATATCTTCAATTTTGTAGGGTGGGTAATAGTTTTTTTTAATGATTTTTTTATCTCTACCCGCGTGCAATATTCCGCGGCGATCATTTGTATTGGTAAGATGGGGGAAAGGGCGCGTATATTTCGTTTAAAACTTCACGTCGTCATATTATGGAAAGCGAATAAATCTTAATTCATGTAAGGCATTCAATATTGTTTGCTGTCATATTATATTATGAAACATACTCCTGTGCAAAGAAAATCAGTCTTGCTTAATTTCTCCTGAGACAATCACAACGGTAGTACGTGTACATTTTGAGAAATAAAAAAAATATCATTATATTGTAGTAAGTATATATATTTTTTTGTTTAGTCTATAGGTAATGTAATGGCCATTCTCTCTCATATATTTTTTTCTGTGTAATTCTATTGCGAACGCCATATAAAAAAATCGATCTGTTATAACCCAACCGGGATATATATTCTCAATATCACATCGAATGAATCCGATATGAAGATATTTCATCCTGATAGTATGGTAGTCCTTTATCCATTCTGATATTTCGAACAGATTGTTTTTTTTACGCTAACGGTCGAATCTGCCTTATATTTTTTTTCACTACGATCTATTCATATGATACCTACATCCACTTATATTTATTGCGCCGATAAGGCTGCAATCTTTTTGAAGCGACATCTATGAAAACTCATGATTTCAATAGATTAAACCAGCGTTTCCCAATTAGGTCAGCGATGTTAAATTTTAATGGCTTCTCAACAATAAATAAATAAAATTACACATTGCATGATCAATTTTTGTAGGTTTATATCTGGTGGACGAGACAATATTAGGGTCAGTTCGCTATTACTGCACAGCTTATGTACTTAATTGCCTTAGTAATTGTAATCTAGACTGCACATCACATTATGAGTCGTATAGTATCAAAAGTAGAACTGTTGCAAATATATCGAAATTTAACTAAGTATGCCAAATTATTCTTCTGACCATAATGTACGACTAGCAATATAATATTCGAATCAAAATCATATCTGTGTGGTATAAAATTGTGATGGAAAATAGGGCTTGGTATCAGAATGAGAACTGTTCAATACTTTGGAAACAAAAGTAGAACTGTTGAATTTGAATTTAATTTCTATTTTCTAAATGTAGAAACATATTTCATGCTATTATAACACTAAAACCCCCAACAAAACGTTTTTCGTCATTTTCTTGAAATAATGAATAACGCACAGATCTACTTTTGATACTATACGACTCAATTTTATTATATTATAACCTACCTACCTGTCATACTAGGAAACAATAAGTAAACGGCTGTGATTAAACTTCGTATTCTCCAATAACCCACCCTCAATTTTTATTATCAGTAATTATTGTAGTAGTCGCGAGTCGGTTACACGCGCTGTACGCACAGCTGTAAAAATAATATGTTCCAGTACAAAATGTAAAGGTACATTCTTTAAAAAAAATTGTAACGTTCATTTTAAAGGTATTTTTTTCGCCCGTGCTGCATTTTAATGTTTTATGTGTTCCGCTTAAAATATTTATGGGGTTCCGTTCTGTCGTACAAAATATAAATTGGTTGGGTGATTACTTTTAATTTGGAAACGCTTAACTAAAAAATGTACATTTATTTTCAAAAAAATCATTGGATACTCGATGGTAGTTCACAATAATTTATAAAAAAATGTTAATTATGTACTGGATACTCTAATACAGCAATAATATAATTAATTATCGATATCTGCGAAGCTATTCTATACACAAGGCGGCTATCGACATTAGTTTATCATATTTTTGTATTGAGGCTGTTAATTGTTAAAATAAGTTAGCGTATAAACTGTCAAAACTGTCTATCTTGCTCTAAAAGTTAACACAGCCAAGAAGGGGGCTGTTATAACATAACTTTTTTTAGACAGTTAGACGGTTAACTTATTTTACAATTAACCTCTTCAATATATATACATATGATAAACTACCGTCGACAGCCGTCTTGTGTATAGAATAACCCATTGAAATGCGCTTCCCCACCCCTTACGATTTTCCCATTACAAATTCCTACCCAATCTACTCAATAACTTGAAATTTTATCAACTATCCTTCGTCCAAATTACATAAGTTGTTACCTCTACACGTCTACACACTGATGTTGACTATGGAAATAGTCAATCGTATATACATTTCGAGTACTACCATTTGATAAAACTCCTCACGTGAATGACACACGTATCGATTTTTTTTTATAAAATGTTATACATAGTTTAAGCAAATATACGTCAAATATTTTAAATGTTAATTTAAACATAAACGAAAGTAATGTTCACAAAATATTACTTAACTGAAATTATTATATTATTTAAAAAAAAAAAAACAATCGTGCAACATAATTCCATTTTCTTATCGTACTTACTTAAAGATATGAACCGTTGTGACATATTATTTGAATAAAGATTGGAAAAAGTTTACTAAGAAATAAAATAGCTCAAAAGGTAAAACTGTGACGTTATTGCGAAGGGTGAAAAACTTTTGGGAAATTTGAAAACTTAAGGTGTGGAGTTTTTTTTAGCTCGGTGACGATTGGAAAATATTATGCATGTCACTAAACTTATTTCATAATATAATATATCAAATTTCTGACTACGTGGGTTAATAACCCGCCCCAAAATGATATTCAGAAGTATTATAATAGTTTCTGCCAATTCTAGGGAATAGCAATTAATAATGAATATTATTCGTATTTTAATTACAATAACCATAATTTTTTATTTGAAAACATGTAGTTCTGGTAGTAGGTACGAGTATTTGCAATACTAAAATTAGCTGATAATCTCACATTATCATACACACCCGAGTTAACAACAATATTAAAACTTAACTAGGTTCGACTATCCTATTAAATCCAAAAAAAAATAACGAAACGAAGCTTTTGTTAGTGTATAGCTCGAAATTGTATCTTTGTATCTACCCCAGTCGTGAGTCATTGATGGATTCGAAGATACAATGCAGCACGCACCACTCAAATGAGCGCAAGATTTTCTTATTAGTGCGTTGTACAATATGCGTTTGACGATTCAATGCCTTGGAACGTAGCACCTTCATTAGACCGATGCAACTTTTGTTGCCTAACAAAATTCTTTTTTCGTGTCGTTATAATATAACTTATGATAAAATATTTTATGAGGTTATTGAAATTTTCTGTGTCCATGGCGTTACATCCCAATTCTTGTGTGACCAAACCAGACGAAGTTTATAATTAATGAAGAAATCAGCGACTATTGCACATGCATCTACATATGTTATACCTATCAAAACAAAATATCAAACGAAAAATGTAGATTTTTGAAAAAGATAATGGTCGATAGTGGAACAATTTAACCCTGAACTTACGCAAATTGCGATTTCTTTCAGTGTGTACGAATTACACAGCGAAAACTTAACTATTGTTATGTACTGATACTATTTCTAGATGCTCTTACATAAATCCTATTGCATCATTTTCTCTTGCTCGGTGTCGCTTCAACTACATCATATTTTCTGTCAAAACTATCGTACTCCCCGCTTTTGTGATAATATCATAACATATAATGTTTAAATATCAGACAACTTCATATTATAAGTGATACTATAGCTATACATTAAACATCGTATCTCCCTTTTTCGGAAGACGATTTTATCTGTATAATCAGTGTGCGGTGATTTTTACTTTTAGAGATCTGTTCAAAATACACTTGCTTTTATAACTATTTGCTACACACTATTCTCATAGGGATGTATAACTAATTGAATCTTGGCGGGTAGCCGGTAAAGTAATATGGGATTACGGAGTAGTAGTAAGTCTACGATATTCTAAAAATATTTACTTGGTACTTTATCGATTATTTTTGAAGGTGCTTTCCATCTACAGGATCTATGGACTATGGTCACTGATCCATACATTCTCTCAAATCACTCTTAATTATGATAAATTGTTTAGAAATATTATGATATACCCATGATGTAACATTATTGATTTCAAGGGTGAAGGCTTAAAACAAGCTGTAATGGCTGTCTTAAAATTAATTTATACTTCGGCTTTAGAATATTTTACGTAACATCCACATTTCCTATACAGCAATGCGACCGCGCGAGTCAAGTTTTGTAAGAAACCTCTCACCTTTCATTCCATCAAAGAGTTTTAAGGTGGCGGTTCATCAATCAACGTGTCAGAGGAATATTGAGATGCAAAGGTTTCCGAGGTAAACTTCGACTTGGAAACTTTCGAGCGAATTCAGTTATACTTCAATCCGCTTTCAATATTCTTTCGATTGCCTTGTACACACTTCCAATTTTGGATGGCGTATTTAAGTACATTTTCTAATCTAAGTTTTTGATTTAAATTAAACTCGGTGCCTTAATACAGATCCTGATTTCCATCATAATTAAAAACACGTAGGCTCTTTTACATTATAAAATGGTAATCATAATAAATGTATTAATTATTCAGTTATTCATCTTGTATGGTGAAAAGGCGTACAATACGAATACTTTTTTTTACCTATTGATTTTGTCATGTTTGATAATATATAATATGTATATACATTTTAAATTTCCTACACAATCTGTATACAGCTATGCAATGTGGTTGCGGATTAGTGTCTGATAATATAAAGAAATTACCTATATGTACCTAGTTGTGTTGGTTAGTTCATAGGTAGGTGGAATTTTAAAACTAACGTGACTTTTCACATATGTAACATTGAATCTACGTATCTTTGGTGTATGTATCTAAAATTCATAAATCAGTTAGTCACGCAGTTTAACTATGAATCCACGAAACTGTATTGCACTTGCATATTAATTTATGTTATTATCAGAAGACTGAATCAAGAACGCTACTATCTACTACTAAAATGCCATCGACGTTTGTCAAATGTTCCATCGTATTGACAAATACACCTACGATGGCTGTGCGACTTAAGTGTCGGCCTATATCGTCGTGGGTCCCAGGTTCGAATTCTGGGTCTGGCAAGTACACATATTGTCTTTCAATTTGTGTATGAGTCGGAGTATGGACCTAATAGGTTGAGCAAGTGGCTGACATCCATTTCTCGTAAAAAAAAGCAAAATCTGTTAATACAAACCTCCACTATGTGGAGGCCTATAAATATGATCCTATTAGGATCGGACATGTTCAAAAGAAAGAAACGTCAAATGTTGATATTTCATATTGTTTCATAGTATCTACTGTACTAAATGCTATTGGTTACGCTGCGTGGCAGAAATAGCAAAGCGAGACGGTATGTATTACAGCCATGTGTCATCTTGATTCGGATCGATTATAATAAATATCCTCGAAAGTATCTATTCATAATATTCTTTGCCTCATTGCCGAAGATGGCGATCACTGAGATTACAGACATTGCTAACGATATCTTTCCATTTACAGCGATTCTACACTGATCATGTTGGTTCAGCCATTATTAATTCTGTCGCGTTTTCCAGCTATATGCCACCCTAATTCAGATCGAGTATTATGACTCTTTCTGTACGTAGATATTATGATATAAGTACCAAATTTATTTTTTACGTTTGAATATAGATTATTGATGATAAAACTCAAACCATTATTTATTTTAAATGACCATTTTTGTATAGTGCCTTCACATAATACCTACATAATTCTACCAATATATTTTAAATGGCGTAATAATAATTATTTTCTTAAGAGGATCGTTTAGTAGATACCTATTACTTTTTTTTATCTGATGGAGCCCATTTATATAAAATATTTTTTTTTTTTGGATTCTATGCACGTTCTGAATATTATACGGCAATTGATAGGACACATTTAATTTAGGACGTTATTAGTAATAAGATGAAATGTTGAAAGATAATTTTTTATTAAAATCTACAGGCAGTGACAGTGATTATGTGTTAAGTTATCTGGGTTTAAGAAAGTATGTGATTCCGAATGTTGAAGATTTAATATGATGGGCTTTGGTAAACATCTCGATTCGATGTTTCCGACGTGCTTTTGTGCGCTGAACCCCACGCGCTTTATATTCGCGGCAAGTTTTATGCGATCGACGAATGACGAAGAGCGAAGCAAGAGCGAGGAACAGAGCGAAGTCTCGCGAGTCACCGGCAGCTTGGAGGACGTTGCACACGAGAATGTCGTTATAGTGGAGAGCTTTACGTCATCGAAAAGCAGACTACGAGACTGCATTGATAGGCTATCAATTTACAATGGTGAGTATTGTATACTCTATATTTTCTTTTCTTTGAATTGTGCATTAAAAATATCTTGTTAAAACTATTTCATAAATTAATAACCATTTTAATACCATCGACCGATGGTACTTGATGGAATTTGAATTGAAATTCTAATGGATTTAAGTTTTGTACTATTCCATTTGAGTCGTTTTTTTGCGACGCAGGTTTCACCTTTTGGCATCTTCAGGCACTGTGTACACTCACCAAAAGGCAAATAACACTGACAACGAATATTATTAACTCTAACTGTACGTTACCATTGTTCCTTGAATGGACGATTTTACACCTCTTGAGTGTAGTATTATTATTGTTTATAATTACTAATGATCTATTATTACGGTTTGACGATTTATTATAATATGCTTATCGAGTGTATTATTAATATTATTAATAATATAGGGGGTTTTTACTAACACTTCAACTATTCATAATTTGTTAAGACCCCTGACTTGATCGGTAGGTAATGGAGTTTTTACCTACTTTATTGTATTGATTGATTATATAAGTTGATAGTATTAATTGTCAGTGTTTATTTGCCTTTTGGTCAGTGTACACACTGCATGAAGATGCCGAAAGGCGAAACCCGGGTCGAAAAAAACGACTCAAATGGAATAGTACAAAACTTAGGTAAATCCATTACAATTTAAAAACCATTTTAATAGTACATAAGTATATCGTAAAAGCGATACTCGTTATAATTAACACATTTATGCTTATCGTGAGAATGTGTTATCGAATATTACCGGGTTAAATTACATACGCCTTTATCTTCTGAATATGTTCGATAGCATCGTTTTGAAACACACTGCGCAAAATAATCGTAGCGGCCTCTACGCCGTAGAGGTTCTAGTTCAGTACTTTTTTTATAATTACGTAACAATGCGCAAGGTAAGTGATGCGAAACTCGCCGAGCAAGCAGTCTTTTGCTAGCTTCGCGAGGCAACAATAGATAGGATGTTTTATTCACAATAACATCGCCGGCGGGCGAAGTTTTCAACCGCAATAATTAGTTCGCTTTTCAAATTATTTTGTTTTATAAGAAAACTTATTTCTGCGGCGGGAAATATGGAAAATCTGACTAAAGGCGACGGGGGTGTTGGATGATTATTCATACACGTTTTTTTTGCTCGTGATTTAAAGTAAATAAGTCGTTACGCTATGGCAATTAGGGCAATAGATAACGTTAACCAACAGCGGAGGTACACTTAAATAAATATGCCAATTATTGGTAAGTTATCGTTTTGAGTAGTGCTTTGTGTACACCAGCGCTTTCCAATTAAATTTAGTCACAGGACCCATTACATTTTGTCAACAAGGTAGGGTGGAGGTAGGCTGTTAAGATACGCCATAAATAGTACACACTTAAGTCTAAACTTTGTCAGTCATACGTATTTGTTTTCATTGAAATATGATTACAATTTACAGATGGTATTGGTTGGTTTTCAAAAATCAATTAAACTCTGCATAACCAAACCATCATAGTTTTTATATATTTTGGGCGATACAACAAAATTGTTCACACTTTTTCATTAATGCTTATTTGTTTTCGTTGGAAGAATACATATTACACATATTGTTGGTCCATTTTTATAAATTCATTAAGCCCTACCTAAACCAACCTATAATAGATAATTTTATTTTAAAAACTAACACCATCTGTACCCAAATTGCAGTTTTGGCGCAATAAAAACAAATAAGTATGACAAACATAGTTTCATGTGCACTATTTATGTCGGATCTCAACAGCCTACCCCACCCTTCCCCACTGCATTTTGTACAACATAACGGGAACCTCTTAAATATTTGTTCAAGGTTAAATGCCTACCTTTAAAATATTGGTTACATTTTTCCAGGTGTAAGACAGCTATATATACCTATTTAGTTATATAAATACAGCCGTCTTGTATGTATACGCACGTATAAGGGGAAGAATGAAAGGATTTTCTTTTCTTTGAATTGTACATTTTCTCTATATATTCGGTCGGGAACATGAGCTGTTTTCTTGATTTATTCCAGTATCTACTTTCTCGGTTGCTATAAATTCCGAACAATTTGAAGCTGTAAGCTGTCCTAAATTAATTTAAATGACAATAATTTATAAAAAAACATGCGTTTTATGTTAAACTTGTCTACAAAGCTAACGATCGAATTGCACAGATAGATAAGAATATTATTAAACATGTTTGTATGTATGCGTACAGCGCGTGTAACCATGTAACTAATACTTTTATGGCGCGGAGAATTTGAGGGTATTTGCTGGAGAACATAGAGTGTTAACCAATCACAGCAGTTTTCGCGGCGTTTCTTAGTATATAGGTATAGTAGTTATAGTATGCAGTCGATGTGATATCCACGTTCTAGATTAAAATTATTAAAACATGCAGATTGCAGACCTGGTCAAAATATTGTATCGCCAACATCTTTTCGCGGAACCTCCAATGGAAAATACTGGTGTACACATATTTACATACGTATGGTTTTCGGTATGTAACGACGTTGGGCCATTCAGCCGTTTAGAGCAAAAGCGTTCCCCCTACACCGCACAACACGCGTGCATCATTAGCGAAACTATGTTCTAAAGAAAACGAGATAATTAAATTTAGAAGCCAGGTTTATTTACAGCTCGTAAGCAGTATGGTTAATATTCTATTTGGAAGCATGACACTTCAACATTTTTAAAACTCATTAAAAGTGTTTCTTTCTTGCCAGACGATACAAATTAGTTTGGCTGACAGGTCCAGAAACCTATACAAAGTTTCCGTTTGGAAAATATTTGGAATGACAGCCCAAAACTCTTTTAATTTACTTGTTATAATAATGACACAATTTTACGAATATTAATGCTTAAATATTCAGTTTACTTAAATTATATAAAAAAATATATATCTCACAAGTTATTCGCGTGCATATACAATATTTATTGTTAAAAATCTCTTTTTTAAAGGCCCTCTATTAATTTTTGTTTCTTAGTGTTGAGGGTAATGACTGTTTTCAAATGTACCTACCCGTTGTAATGTCTTTCCAGCGATTTTTAAATGCCGCCGATGGCTCAACTGAAGGTATTGAGAAACCTGTATCTTCTATCTCTTGATCTTTATGTATGTGGTAATTATTTTTCATAATAATTACAAACGAAAACGTAATAGGAAACGTACATCATTTTATTATTTAAAAAATGGTATTTAACTTATTACTTTATATATTTGTTTTTTATCTTGTTGTCCGTAACGCAGAGGGAGACAAAAATCATATACGAAACTGTATGGGTGGGAGCGAGAGATAGGGAAGAAATATTAAAAAGGGTAAGGTGAGAAAAACCATAATTTGTAAATGTGTGTGAGAGAGGTATAAATACATAATATTATTATGTAAATGTATAGGAGAGAGCGAGACAGGGAGAAGAAATATTAAAAGGGGTTAGGTGAGAGAACTGTTGTGTTCGGAGAAATTTTCCAGCAATAAAGTCTAAATGTGATTTTGATTAAATTATACTATGTTGCTGAAATTAGCCACATCCACGCATGTAGACAGGTGGCGCTGCCACCTGGTAAATTCGTAGTATCCTGTAAATATATTACGTATACATAGTAACCGATCGAAAACATCATTGGGTTGTCATCGTGTTTTTTACTTTTCCTTCTTTTGCTCGACGTTTTGAAGCTTATTCTTAGATACCTAATGTAATAAAATGTCGTGCATGGATTCACTTATCAGACTATATCTTAAGTATGTCTGCTGCTCCGAGATTGAAACAGTAATGGAAGAAGGAGAAGGAATAATTCAGTATGACAGCCGAAGACCCAAATACTATAACAACTCACAGAGTCAAAGTCTCATCGATTATCTACGCTACTTTTTTAACAACATTTTAACACCATTATATGGCATATCGTTGTAATAAGACAAACGAGGCAAATATATTTAGTAGCAAGAGAAATGATTTAAATTATACAGTTTAATCATTAACACTCGTTTATATCATAGTGGGTAATTCAAAGTTCGCTGTAATAATATATAATACCCATAAAATACAAATAACACTACGAGATACAAAGTTCAGCTCGCCGTCGTAATTGAATCATTTCGTTATGATTTTATTACGAATACACTGTTCACGAACCACCCTTGGCAGCATGACAATGTTTTGCAATAAATATACGAAGTTATTGCCTTACGCTCTTGCAGACTAGTTTTCTAAGAAACTTAATTAAAAACTGAGACAGCCCCTGTTGTACTTACGGCTGAACGTCTTCGCTGTCTTTTCGAATTAACGAATCTGTACAACCTTCGTGGAAATATTTTTAGGGAGATCCCGAATCAAAATACAAATACACATGAATAATAAAATTGACAGTCAACAATTTACACCAGGGGTAGTCAACCTGGTCCCTATCGCCCACTAGTGGGCGTTCCAGCTTTCATGGTAGGGGATAGGGGTTTTAAAAACATTTTCATTATGTTTTCATAAAATTTAGAGTAATCTTAAATTTCAGAAAACATATCTACTATTTGTATCGCTCTCTATTTCCGAAAGAGGAGACCCTCGTTTGTTCCTCACAAACATGAGTGTCAGGGATCTCATTAATACTTAGGTAATTAAATCTAATTTCATCAGACTTCATACTTATATGTATGCAAAGTATAAATAAAAAGATAGATTTAACTACAGTAAGTTGTTTTATAACGATTTATTCTGCCAAACTTAGCGATAGTCTGACATAAAGTATTTGGTAAGTAATTATTGTCATATGCTATAACTTGCTGTACCTAACTCTGCTTTATACATTTTATAAAGTAAAGTTACTTCCCTACTTTATAAATCACCATTACTGTGGAACCGGTGGGCGGTTAGAAAATTTTACTACTAACAGATATACAAAAGTGGGCGGTAGGTATAAAAATTTTGACTACCCCTGGTTTACACCATCAAATTATGACTTGATATATATTATGTACCACTCAATTATTGATTTTTTTAAACTCTTATTAATATTTGAATAAATTGACTATATTTAGAGTGACTTATGTAGATAGTATGTATACATTATCAAGGGGCAATTACGACTTATTTTGACAAGGAAGGTAATAATTTAAAATTTCATTTTAGTCATTGTAAAAAAAACATTACAATAGTAAGTGGTTATTTTAGGTATGTGGAAGCCTTCTTTAAGGGTGTCGTAGGTTGTTACAATTAGGTACCTACAAAAATAGTGTTGTTTACATCCAGATTATGAAAAAACACATACAAATACACATTCCTAAGAAACGACTGCATCATCTTCATGATAAACCGCCACTGCTAATGGTGATTTTTGAAATGATTTACGCTGTATTACTTATTAGGTCTAAGACACACGGTGCTGCACGTAATATCAAATTTATCACACACGGCACTGCAACTTGCCACGTTGATGCTGACGGGTCGTCTTAGATAAGCGCGTTCGGCGGTGCGTTGAGCGGCGCGCGCAACTCAAACGTATAACCGTATGTGAAAATGTCCACGTAAAAAATAGCCACGTAAGACGCCCAGTGATGCTTAGTCGGTTTAGCTATGACAGGTGAGCATTGCATTGTGTATGACCGACCCAGTATTCTCGTCAACGCGGCGCGACTGCGGCAACTTGTCGCAGTGTGTCTTAACCCTTACGGCTCGTCTTACGTGAGTGACGTCGGCGAAGCGATGAGCGGCTCGCGCAACTCAAACGTATAGCCGTATAAACGTACAACCAAAAAAAAGACTGTTTACGAACATTTTCACACACGGTTATACGTTTTAGTTGCGTACCGCTCAACGCTTCGCGCGACTTCGCCCTCGTAAAACGCCCCGTTAGGTTAGTGTCAGGTTTACTATTTATTCAATTCAATGTCTACTCATAGAAGATTTCATTTTTATTTCTGTTTGTCGATAATTTACTGTCTTTATCTAAGACTAACTCTACCTCTACTGCGGACCGCAACTATCACTGCTAATCATTTTTATTATATACCTAGATTGCCACTAAACTAGATTCGACCGGATTTAGTCGGGTTGATAATTGAGTTTCTTATTTTTATTGTCCGTGGGCTTCCCCGTCCGAGCCTTCATCCCGGTCTTTCATTAGGGCTGTAAATCTCGCGGGCAAGTTTGTGAAGGCATAACCCCACTCTGCAATCACCATTAAACTTTGCACCGTGCCGTAGACTAACTATAGAGAGGCAATAATACAGACCACCGGCCGTGGCTGGTATATGGCAGACAAAGGACATGTTGCTACTTTTGCTTGCTTGCAAAATGCGGAGTCAACCATAAACAAAAACAACACTTTGAATTATTATCATACCTAAGTTTCTAGCAGTCATCTCCATAATATCGCGCCTATAATATTTGATGGTGCGTATTTATCACAACTTCCCAAAACAAAATAAGTGATCATACTCATTATTTACACGGGTGATCCCGGGGCCGGACCTACCAAAATTAAAACATTAGTTGTAAAAACTGATATCACAATCTCACCGACTGCATTTTTCTTAACAGATCTTTTTTGACACCGCTATAAGCTAAAAAATCACAAAAAGCTAGTACCTATATATTACACCAATTTGCTTGAAAATCAACATGCTGGCCTAATAAATTAAATGTAATATATCTACGACATTTAAGTGAAGACCAAATTTCATACCTGTGGGTCTATTCTATACACAAGGTTGCTATCGGCGGCTATCGAGTGTAGTTTATTATATTTATGTATTGAGGTGTTATAATTTTTACAATAAGTTCAACTCCGTCCAAACTGTAATATTGTCTATCTCACTCTAAAAGTTAACACAGCCAAGAGAAATGCTGTTAAAACATAGCATTTTTTTACAGTTCAGACGGTTAATTTATTGTAACAATTAACCGCCTCAATAGGTAAATATGATAAACTAACCTCGATAGCTGCCGATATTGTTTGTATGACTTGGGTAATTCATTAGTTGCGATACAGTTAATTCTCCTTCAATATATTTTGTTCACGCAAAACGATTTTTTTAAATTGTGGTAGTTTCTACGGTTACATGTATGTTGTACGTATGCAGTTCATCGTGGGACACTTTTTCGTGCGCCGCAGTCCGTGAAACATGAGTTCGTATAACATTTTATCAAATAACGAGTTCTTCGTTGAACATTTCACCGTGGAATACATTTGTACGTATCTTACAAAATGCGGCGATAGTTTGCAAATAGTACTGTTTCAATTAGATTAACCCTAACCTAACCTAACCTAGTAAAGACATCTCCACATGTTGTAGCATACGTACAAATATACTCCACGGTGAAATGTTCAACGAAGAACTCGTCATTTGATTAAATGTTAATGTTGTTGAAATTCATGTTTCACGTACTGCGGCGCACGAATAAGTGTCCTGCGGTGAACTGTTTACGTACAAATTTCCGAATACAAGTTTCTACACATTTTTGTTAATTACAAGAAATTTTTCCTTTTTTCTGCCAAGTAGGTTATATTCATATAGGTATCTATATGTGCTAAAACTCGTTTCTATGCCTACATTTAGATAATCCAGCCTTTGATTACTGTGAGAAAAATGAAAGCCATTTTGTATTAATTATTAAAAATATTTGTATCGTATTATATTTTTGTCGTGAGTTCCATAATTTTATTACTTCGATTTTCATTTTTTTTTTGTCATTTAGAACTGATAGATCGATATATGTTGTTAGACATATGTGTCTCCAACTTGAACATATAAATATAGAGATTATTTGATGTGGTTACAGATAATAGGTATCATTATTTTTAATATACCTACAGTTAACTATTACTAATTAAAATGAATATACTAGCTATATAATATACTCAACTGATTCGTGTTTTTCTCTCTTTTTTACAGGTACGTAACATAACTATCGATTAGCGGGATTATTAGCCGAAAGGTAAGCTATAATGTACATTATTAAATTTATGGAATCAAAAACGTTAAATTTATCATTGTATCGTTTGGTATATAATATATATATATATACATATAAACAATATTTTACGACACGGGTTTCAATCACATTGTAAGTTTTATCAAGTAGGGGAGCGTGGGGTAATGAGAGCCGGCGGGTAATGGGAGCGACTGCAAAACAGGTACCATCGAACACTAAAATGACTCGGAAATAACCAAAACATCTTCGTCAATCGTCGGCTAAGCCCGTCGATCGCTTTCGGCTGCTTAGTGGCACGTGCACGCGCGTGGCGAGTGGAAGTGTGTTTTGGGCTAGATGCTTATATCAATTTACAGTACATAAACATCAACGTAAGTACGTAAAATTTTACTTATTTTATCATATTTTGTGTCCATTGTATAGCCAGATACATGTATTTTTATTTAGTAGTTTCAGAATCAAGGTTTAAAATGGTTTGGTTACGTTATTTATCAACCTTCAAAGTGGTTGACATTCGTCCTTCTCATATATAAATTTCACACCTCTTTTACTAGTAGACAAGATTTTAATTGTTCCAGATGCCCAGAAATAGAAAGCTGACGACTTTCAAGGCTGGTTGGACGGTGACTTCGTTGGAAAATGCCCTCCGAAACCAGAAAGATTATATTTGTGTTTTTTGCTTAGTTCCATAACAAGACGTGTTGATTCTTTTGATATTTTTAGTACTAGAGCATATTTTTGTTGAATTACATTAGTAAATATTTCACATTTTATTGTACCTATGTCTGTTATAGTGTGCATAAGTGTTTGTAAGCATATTAAAATATGAAGCTCCCATTACATATTTGGTAAATTTTTGGCTCTCATTACCCTGCATGTGGGGTAATTGGAGCCAAATGTATTTTTTGGGAAAACGTTTTTTTTGTACCTTAGTTATAGAATTTTTGAGTGGAAATTGCAGTAATATTATTACTATGTAACCAAAGGACTCATTTCAAGTCTTAATAATAAACGATTAGAACATGTTGTTACTTTTTTTCAACAATTTCTTTAGTAGGCTCAAATTCCCCCTTGCTCCCCTAACAGTTTAATTTTTTAAATTAACATAAATTACTTTTTAGTAAATAATTCTGAACCGTTTTAAAGAGAAACTTTTAAATATCGTCAAGGCTGTTGGACTTTTAAATAAAGAAGTATTTCACCATAATTATGTAAATTTAAATAGAAAATAAATCTGATTTATGATATTTTAATAATGTATACAATCTATATGATGATAATATTTCACGACGTAGTCGCAGGTATCTCATTTAGGTTCTCGTATAACCAGTAAACGCTTCCTGGCGCAACACTATTTGCGTTTGAATTACGACGCCCAATACGGCCTTATTAAAAGTGAAGCAACGTCGCGACGCTGGATCTAGCGGCACGTATGGATGCATCAATTTTAAGCTGAAAACATACCACAGAAAATATGCGATTCTATTTTAATGATTTGCAACTATCAACGTGCACATCTAGATACGTGTATCAAAATAAAAAGGTCGACTGGACACAGGCACAATTTTCTTATATAATAATACCGTAGGAAATTGTCTCTTTCAAAAGTGGGGAAGAGCGTGAACGTTTACGCGGCCCTGAGATAAGACATTTTTTTAAAGTGGTCGTATTTTCACTGTGATTTATTTTCGGAAGTCAACGTTTTAAAAAGTACAATGTAAAAGTGACACATATTCACAATAATCCCTAAAATTGTTTTCGCGCCCTCCGAGCCGTTCAATATTTTTTTTTAAACCATGTCTGATCCTAAGATCATATGGGCATCCGCTGGGTGGAGATTGTATTAACAGATTTTTTTGTTGTTGCAAGAATTAAATGTCAACCTAATTATTCCATACTCTTTTCCAAACGCACATTTATAAACAACATGTGAATTTTCTACAACCACCGCATCTATTTATACACAAGACTGCTTTTGGCCGCTACGACAGCTATCATAGGTAGGTTTGTATTGAAGTATTAGCACTTATTGTAACAGTTACAATAAGTTAGCCGTCTAAACAGTCAAAACTGTCTATCTCGCTCTAAAATTTACTACAGCTAAAAGAGGTGCTGTTAATACATAGCACTTATTGTAACAAATTCAACTAACTTAATTTAATTTTTACAATAAGTGCTAATACTTCGATACAAACATACCCTAGATAGTTGCAGTAGCCGCCGAAAGCAGTCTTGTGCATAGAATAGACGCCCAGGATCCAAAGCCACAAAATTATAAGCCGAGTAACCGCTCGGCCGACTTGGGCGATATACCTACTCTAGAGTCTAGGTCTAGGACACGATATATTTTCATGTCTTTTTTATAAGTTATGTGTACGATTTCATTTACACTGATTATGTCTTAAGATTTTCCAGGCTACCGATCCGCCCCTGAACAGGGTTTGTAAAACATCACAGGAAAGGTCACCTGTTCATTATTATTTCTTCGACAAAAAACTTTCTGCTACATTATGTACGCAGGTTGATTTGCCAATTCCTGGCACGTCGTTCGTCTTGCAATTCAGCCCCGCTTCTATCGCCTATGTTGTCAGCCGGCAGGTAGCTCCGCTGGCTCGGGCAATATTCGTCCAGCCACACAATGTACTACCTTCGGGCGTCATAAATAGTGTGCGGGGTCGGACAGAAAGCGCATTTATGTGGGAGTTAGCAGGTATCACGCTGCGGTCTGGACTTCCACCTGCGCCAGTGACGCCACGCTAACGAAGTACTTACCGGTTTTGACATTTCAGAGGGAAAATAAAACGAAATGCTTCGATAAAGTATTAGAACGACATATTTATGTAGGTAATATATTATCAGTATAATATTAGAATGAGTTTATAAGATAACCATCAATGAATCATAAAAAACATTGGATTAATAAATTATATTCATGGTCTGATTTTAAAATCAGTTCTAAGTTAAAATTGCTTAGTAATAAGCACAAGATAGATACAGGTAATGTCTCATATTATGGGAGTCAATGAATTAAAATTAAGTTTTGTGATCGTTTGAAAATTTATGATAAATATAAAACTGAACTAAACTAATAACTCTTTGTAAATAATGTAATTTTATAAATTCAACTATCAAATATCATCATTGTTTCGATAGTTTTGATTAACCGAATGAAATACCTCACCGGATAAATAAAATTGTAGACTTATCCACACTCTCAGGACCCATTTAGCGAGACTGAATATCTCTACTGATATTTGGTACAAGAGGTGAGGGGGGGGGGGGCGAAAGCGCCTACTACATTTTTTCAATTTTTCACCTTTGCATATATCTTTTATCACACAATTTTAACTGACTTACCTTGAATCTTGAGTTCATTAATTCAGTAGTAGTAGTAACATTGTATGACTGCATTATTTATGCACTCAGCGAGAGACTTATCCGGCTTATGGCTATTTCATCAGCATTGCGACGTCTATAATATTGGATTCTCGTGTCTGCCTCCTTACCAATTGTTTTTTTTTGTATTTTCGTGAACTTACCAATATTAGCTTTTCCATACCATGTTGCATGGCATTCGTTGAGCACTACGCCTTTTTTCTGCTTAGGTATTCGTTCATATTATTATATTATTAGGATTATAAAGTTACGTATATTTTATCTAGTGGCTTTCCATAATAAGTAATACTAGACAGTGTACATTAAAATGAAGCATTCAGAAAAAAATAGTAAATCATACAATACGTCATATTTTATATATAGTTCCAAATTATACTTTTACAATTTTGTTTAAACCACTGAACCTATTCCGATGTTTGATGTCTTGAATGAAAGACCTGGGTCGCAAGATGAGTGAAAAATACTTAATAAAACGAGCAAGCAAGGCGACGATATCTGGGGGTACCAGATTGGGGTTTATTATCAATAAATATAATTACCTAATATGATAACTAATAATAAATATTGTACTCTAAAGGCTTTCATTTTATCAACTTATATCGAATATTAAAGAGAAACAATACCACGAGTGTAGTTTTAATAATTGTATTCAATAATTTCATTGAGATGGTACCCATCTATATTCAAATATGCAGAGTAATTTTGGTTAGTAAGTATTATATGGGTTCCTATACACCGTAATTGCACGCCGTTGCCTCACCTGCTTAACAGTCTTACCACCTTTGAATTCAAACCATTACTAAGATTAACGTTCGCACGTGGAAACCAATTTCACAAATAAATAAAATTACCAAAGGCTTCACAAACACATATCCGGTGTTTTCGTAAATTGCAGGATGTTGCGTACACTCGCCGGCGTTATCTGAATTATTTGTGCTTTCCTGGATCCGTTCGCTATTTCAATTGATAAACCTAACTTCAAAACTTTGACAATAAAACATTCCCGTGTTTGAATCAAAATGTATAACGACAAAGTTGTCGTTACGATCCTCTATCTGTAAGTTTATGATGGCAAACTTTATTAATCCTACAAATTGTTTGCATTTGTCTAGACTTACATAAGTAGTAAATCTTATTTGTATATATTATATTCAATTAAATTTATCCCAGTTACATAAATAGTATTTATAAAAGTACATTACCATTGTTTAATAATTATTATGTAATATTTTAATATTATCTATAGTGTATGTATACCGTAAAACGGGGTGAATAAAAATTAAGTGTAGAATAGGAACAGTTCACAAAATAAATATTCAGAGTGTTACAATTACCAAAATGCTACTGTTTGCATTCCAATAAGTATGATATTTAATTGTGTTTTTTTTTATCAAAATTTGCAGTTTCTGTTTATTTGGTTTTCCTATTCACCCCGTTTCGCTGGTAAATAGAAACAAACCATAGTTATGGGAAAATATCGATAGTGAGTGAATAATAAGCGTTTCCATTCACCAAATCATACTGCTGAATTGCAAATATAACTTTTGGCGGCGAATTTAGCTTTTCAGTCATCCAGCATAAGATTTAAATTGAATATGGAACGTTTTGTTGTACTATGTTTTATTCCTCAAAAAATACACAATATGTATGAATGTAACATCTTTTATTGAGCATACATACCTACTTTGGAATACTTTAGAAGCCTACATAGGACATATTACATTTAACAAGAAAAAATATTTTTACCGAATAAATAGCGGACATAAACCCTCTTATACAAAAAAATATTTAATTAAAAAAAATGCAAATACACATTAGATGCTGACGCCGATTTATGAATCATGGTTATAACTGTAAAAGTTAAGTAAACTTATAATTTTTGGTCCTAAGCGGATCATATTTTCATCCACAATGAACCTACATAGTAAAGATTCTGATTCCATTAAGTTTTGTACTCAAATGGAATAGTACAAAATGTAAATCAAACTTCAGTCGATAGTATTAGTGTTTTGATTAGTTATAATATGTTATTGTAATTTACCTTCTATATTGTCACAATATATCTTTGGTATCAGTGACTCAGCTATTTATTAATAAAAAGTACCTTACTTTTATATTAATACATTTACTTTCTTGATTCAGTATTGCTAAATTTCGAATCTAAAATACTCCCGCCCGTCTAATCATAAATTCACTACACGCGATCCTTGCGATCACTCGTAATTGGCGGCTGTCGTATATTCGCTTGACTAGTTTCGCGAGGCACCTACCCGCCGTAGCTATGGCATAGCAGCCACGGTCCTGTCACGTACCGAGGCTCTACGGCCGACGCCGCGAGATGTGTAGCGCCGACCGAGTTACAGTACCGATGAGCTGATATCGGCAGTAATTTGCCTCGATCAAAGGCACTTCAATTTGTTTCTCCTAGTTTTCGGCGATCTCGCTGTAATTTAATAGCGTCTCCACTGAATTTTAAATCGAATAAATCTGTATCGTAAGCAGTCGGGATACGACGTGATTTTTCATTATGTATAAATTGTAATACACGAGTGTGTGATTTGCTATAGTGAAATTCTTCTTCTTCTTTTGTATCCTTCTTGGTAGTCGAGCAAATTGCTGTACCTACATTTCTTTATCATAATATATCATTGAAGTTAACGGCCCCACCAAACCGCATCCGCCCCGCATCCCACCCAGTATTAATTTGATGATTTGTTATGACTGGGAATGTCTCAGGAGCAGTTACCCAAGTTTAAGTTCGCCACGCATGCTCTAACTAAGCTTAAACATATTTTTAAGTGTGCCTACGGAGGGAGGTGAGAGAAAATAGATAAAAAATACACAATATATTATAAAAAGAACTATCTAATTGAGGAGTTCTTCACTTTCGCAGTATGATGCCGCAAATTTTCTAAATGCAATATAATTGGAATCTGTGGCGACCAGGTCGGGCGGTCCGATGAGAGAACAGTTGGTTGGCCTGACTTGAACAGGTGTTATCTTTCTGTGCGCATATCAGGTCTGTCATGTGTCATGCGTGTCACAGTACCAACGCCTTGTACATTGAGCCGTCTACGGAGGTTATGTAGCTACTACAATCTCTTGCTGCCTATAAATTTGCTGCCATCTACCTTTCCCTGTATTATGAGTTTAAGTAAAATACATTTCTCATTGCGGAAAATGTACCTGAACTATGCAGCTTATCTACGTTTGATGGTTGGCTATAAATTATGTTTGCTTATGAAATAACATTATAATTCCAATATCTATCTATTCATATGAAGTTTAATTTATCATTAGTTTTACATGTTATAATTCTATCTCCTGTACATAGATGGCATAATTATTTTTTCCTCGAGAGAAAACTACAAAGTACCTACTTATTTTTTTAAAGATATAAATTCAAAATTTATCAATTGATATTTAAGTTTTTTTATATGAAACATAATATATAGTTTCGTTTCTTAAAATAGTTAAATTGTTTAGGTATACAAAGTTAGTGAAGCACACCCGGCATTCGTTAGATGTGGATTCGAATCTCTCTAGGGCCAAGATTCTGAAGGATTTTTTAAAACATATAAATAATATGTTTCCGAGATGTTTGGAAATTATGTACGTTCAATGAAGAATGTTTATTATATTTTATCAGTGGAATTAGTAAGTCGACTTCATTAGTTTTATTTCTTTTATTATTATCACGTACAAAATACGATGTTGTGTATTTCTATATAACTGTTTATTATATATATTCAAGTTCTCATTAATTAAATGCCATTAAGTATGACAACATTAAAGTTTTGTATAATTTTCTTTAGCCTGTATTCTCTATTTAAAATATAACTGCTTTCTCTGTATTTTCAACGTTGTACGTTATATTATTTTGCCTTACGACGTTTGCGATGAATAAACCCTTTTCTATATATATGAATACTTTAGCTAAAATAATAAGTTTTGTAAGACTACTGATTATATTAGTCTTACAAAATACTTCATATTGCAAAAGTTTACACGATTATCGTTCGCATTTCAATACAATTTTAGATTCACTCAAAGAGTTAATTCTATATAATATTCCATGCCCGTACTGTAGACCGGATGTTATGGTGAGTTTAGTATGCATACTACGAGAGGCGCGGCTTCTTTTGTGATTCGTATACCTGCCAATCTATTCTATACACAAGACTGCTTTTGGCCGCTACGGCACCTACCCTAGATAGCTGCCGTAGCGGCCGAAAGCATTCTTGTGTATAGAATAGATGCGCTGAGATAACCTCTCAGGGCACCGCGCGCACATTTCGGCTTCCTATGGATAATATGAGAGACTCGGTTTCACTTGTGATTCGTTCACTCTTCATCCTCCTAACATGGTACCTATTTAAAAAAAAAAAAAGTTTTCGTACCGGACTTTTGTGTGCGTAATATTATGATATAGGTACACACTTTTACTTATGCTAATTATAATTAAGTCATCAAAAAACGTCTCTCGACCAACTGCAAGAAACGCGTTTTAAAAGTATTCTTCAGTCACATAGTATGAACAGATCCGAGCAGTCTGGAGATCTGAGTGATTTCTGGTGGCGTTAAAGAGAGGAGATTGTGAGGCGTGCGCGTTCCACATGGAGCTAAGAGTCTCAAGAAAGTGACTAAATTAGCAATGACCAAAACGACAATATCAGCGCAAGGAGCGCAAGGAGATTGTTGGCGACGCCTGTAATTCAGTAATAATCACCATCCTTAGTAATGATATGAAGGGAGTTGTATTAATTAGGTGCCTATAGTTTATTAGCATCATTGTCATCATGTGAGGATCGTAAGGATTTGGCCACCTTTGATTAATTGGTGCTGACGTTTTGCGAATATATTTATTGGCGGCAATTCGATTTCAAAGATCTTTCCAATCTCATTCGAACACTCACATATTTACAGTATTTTACTCTAGCAAAATGTTGTACTATATAACGTTGCATACTAAATTATACTCCTTAAAATGTATGCCACCCAAAAGTTTCTTGTCTCTAATTTTATTTCAGGTATCTTGAGTACCTATTAAGCAATTTCTTGGCAAAACAAACGCCCCGTGTATTCACAATGACAAAAGTCCGTAGCAGTGTTTTATAACTTGACCCGCTCTGTAATAAATCACAACAATATTGTTATCAGTTTTCAAGTGAAAATAGTTGTATTTTGACGTTTGGAGTAAAGGCGGGAACGTATGCCATCTCGCGTGGGAGTCCTAGCACTGCACCGGAATGCTTCGCCACCAACTATTGTTCTCGGAATAAGCTTCGGCTTTGTTTTTACCATTCATGATGGTTTATATTCTTCCTGCCACTTCCAGGCTCGGTCGGAAAGTCTCAAGATGGCGTACGGAACAAACGATTTCAAATATTTTAAATTATTAACCGTGTTATGTCTGTATTATGTATTTTGTGTGTGTTTTTTTTGTTTGTCTGACCCACCATACGTTCCTGGTTGAGTCTCCTATCGGTGAATTATTCTAATGTTGTGATAAAAGACAAAACAAATTATAATTACCAGATGGAGTTGACGCGTGGATATTTTGGCAATATTGAATATTATATTTTGTTGAAAATCACTAGCTAAATTTTTATACTTGGCGATTATTTAACATGTATCCAACAGTCACTCGTAAACATAATTGGGATACAACTTATTAAACATAATACCTACACCGCGATTCCTACAAATAGCGCTAATTGATTTATATTTGCGATTTCTTTAAATGCTATTAAATTGTCGTGTCTTTAACCGTAACTAATATTTGTATTTTGAATATAAATGGAAGATACGTATTTTATGATTTTTTTATGTGTTCTAATATGGTTAAACAGATTTCCACGTGTTACTTAGCGTTACTATGTACGGTCTCTATTCGTTTGTTATAATCGTTTAACCCAGTCCAACCCGCAGTCTTCTCTATACACGCCAATTCTTCTTTTGATGCAAGTTAACTATAGTTATATATAATTGAATATTATACACAATACATGACTATTTGTTTTGATTTTCTACTTAGTAGAGTATTTATGAATAGCGAAGTTGATAAGTTAAGTACATTTTTTTAAATTCCCTACTTATGAGTTTGCAAAGATTACATTAAAATGCATAACAGTGGCGAAGGGTGGAGGTAGGCTGTTAAGATTCGACATAAATAGTGCACATTAAACTGTTAGTCATTCGTATTTGTTTTTACGAACTACCTACTACAAAAGACTACACTTTACAGATGGTGTTAGTTAGTTTTTAAAAATCAATTAAACTCTACTTAAACCAAGCCATAATACTTTTGGTATATTTTGGGCAATACCTACGACAAAATTGTGCACATTTTTTTATTTATACTTATTTGTGTTTGTTGGATTAAGAATACATATTACACATATTGTTGGCTCATTTTTTAAAATTCAATAAGCCCTGCCTAAACCAAACTATAATACATAAATATATCTATAATATATTCAAAGTTGTGCTTTAATTGCATAATTTTAGATATTTTCTATATATCTATATTATAGATAGATGAGTATTTATTGACTATTATCTATTATGGCTTGGTTTCCCAGGGTGTAATTGAATTTTAAAAACCTCTTCTGTAAATTGTAGTCTTATTTCAATCAAAACAAATAACGTATTACTGATAAAGTTTACATAGCCTACCTCCACCCTTCGTAACTGATACATAATGTATAACAACGAAATGGTATATGTATCTACACCTGTGTAAATAGACTACGTCATACTAAATTACATTAATCCTTAGATGTCATAACTACATTATAACTAACATAACTACATAACATAACATTATAATTGTATTTAGATAATGGGTAATAATTTTATCTTTTACACATATTGTTTTCTAAAACGAACATGTCATAAGTAATAACACACGCACTTGCAATCGTATCGTGTTTGATTCATCAAACTGTTGGGTAATAAATCGCATGGTTTATTAAACGGGCAGTACGACCCTCATATGTGCCGGGCACTAGTTACGTACTCAGTACGTGGTACTGCATGGTTCGGTTCCCGGCGCGGTCTATCAACGTGAGAGCTTGACGTATATACTTCTCGCACGTACATCGTCGTTCAGATAACGTTTTCGTGTCATGAAATCGAAATAATTTTCTATGCATTGCGGTGATTTTGACTATTGATATGATGTATGTACAATACAGTCAAATAATATCGAACATATTTTTCAATATTTTGGATGTAAGTGATGATGACAATGATGATAATGTGAGGAGAGTGATGTGTGAATGAAGTATGACGACTAGTTCACGACGGAGATGGCGAGCTTATTTCCAAGTTAAGAGGTACTGTTTACATAGGTATAATGACAAAAGATAACAACGAGGTAGATGTATTCGCCCGAGGCACGATGATACTCAGTGACAGTTCTCTACCAAGATAAAATGTGGAGTGAGATATTCATTCAATCGTGATAGCCTATTTATTGAAACCCATCACGATTGAAAATGCTTATACTGAGCATCCCAGGTCTTCGGGCGAGAAAATGCATTTATTACATTGCTGTGGTAAAAAGTGCTTATTGTGTATTAAGTTTATAAGTGGAAAAGTGTATTTGTTCATTATTCCAATTATATATTAATTGGGTAGGTATTACGTCCAACTACAAAGTTTAGTTTTTATGTAGATACATATTTGTTCAATAATCACAAAACTGTTTTTATGGTTATCTATTGTTTCATGTCTCATTTAATATTACATTATGGTATGGCTTTATTATTTTAGTGGTTTTATGTATTTTGCGGACAAACACAGTATGCGAGGATCGATTATTCAACTGAGAGATTATTTGTGAACTGCTTGATGGTTCGAGTACTTCATTATCGACTGAGTCCGTTAGTTATGTTGATAGATTTTACTATACAAGCTTACGAAGAAAAGAGCCCTCTTAAAGAAAACTAAAACAACTCTATATTGAATGAAATACTGCACTGAATATTAACGTATGGATCAAAATGCTGTGCGCGAAAATTTTTGACTGTTCGAGCAAATAGCATTTGGAGGGCGAGCTATATGAGGAGCTATCCTCACTTTATTGGCGCGAAAATATGACGTAGATGCCTAGGGGTGATGTGAGAATGCTCAGCCAATGTATTTGGAAAGCGGCAATGTAGACCCGTAAAAGATTGTAAAGTTATAATTAATTCTAAATAAAAATAAATATTATTTTTTAAATGTTAGCATAAATTACTTTGCCGTTTTTATGTTAATTTTAATCCCAACGGGGCTTCATTAAATTATGACCAAATAAAAATAAATATGCAGAAATTTTAAATATTTTTGATATTATTTCATTATTATGTTTAATTAGCCTTTAGCGTTGTTATGCTATTGTGCTTTACGTTGATGCGTTTTCATTTAATCGGAGCACACCTCCGGACGCAATCGCATGACGCGTAAAATGTAGCTACTATCGGCAGTAGCGTGTAGTGCAGTGAAGCATACGCAGCGGCCCTCCGTGCCATTTATGTGAGCGACCGACCAAATTAAATATGAGATTTTTTTTTTTGTTGATTTTAATAATTACATCGACTTAGGTTTTCAGTAAAATATAGGAAAATGCCTTAATACTTTAATTATATATCCTTTAGTTTCTTTGTAATTCAAGATCTACAATGATTTACTAATATAGTGGCCGGTTACAATCACTACTCACTAGGTACCTGTCGATAAATTTTAAAATACCTACATAACACTGACAGCTCCTAAATTCACTATTTTGTCATTCCATGCCATCGTATATAAACGCCACCATATAATGTAATGTCTGTAATAACATTCAATATCAGTAAATGGAAGTTTATACAGTGACAGAACTCCCAGACTTGAGGAATTCACATATTTTATTATTATTAATAATAACCATGTCCTTGTTTTTTCGTTCAAGGTGGTTGTTAGTCATTTTGAACAATCACATAAATATGTTGTGTATTATATTTTGTAAATATATTGTGAGCTCATCGGGGATCGAACCCGGAACCCCCGAGTGGAAGGCCAGCGTCTTGCGCACTGGACTACGAGGGCCGCCAAAGTTAACTAACAAAATATAAATGTTCCTATTACTTGGATACGATGACACATTTATTGCATATTTACTGCATTATAATATATCATCATTCATCATAATTAGCTGGTTGGAAAAGATCAGATTTCTCACTTTTACAATAAATCTAAACATTCTTCGTTGACAAAGAAAAGTATTTCGATACTGGTATGCAGTGCCATGGATCTAACACTGAGTACACGTAGTATTATTTGGTAAAGGGCCGACCAATTTGTTCTGTATCCTGTGAGGGCCGCCAACAGTTATAACATGGATAAAGTTAAATATCTGATTAAAAGATTGTCCATCACTTGTGTAGCGTGTTATTACGAATCATCCGTGCATGGTTCAGTTCATGTTTTTCGTATGTGATTATTAACATTTTTTTTGGTGTAAACCATGAACAAACATTCCAAATAATGTTACTAACGAGTAAGCTATGCTTATAAATAATAATTATTACCATTCAGTGCTTGGCTATATCGCGAAGCATATACATATATAAATTGATTGATTTTATTGTTAATGTAATTCGTTTACTTTTTAATTTTTAATTTATTATTATTTAATGTAAATATATGGGACATTAGTGATAATCATGAAAAATACTTCTATATGTATCTAATATTGGCTATATACCTATATGAATGTATATTAAGCAGTATAATTGTTCCAGAAGTCCCTACAATATTATATTTGAGTTGATCTTAAAGGCATGTTTTATAAAGGTACCTATACAATAAAGAAATTGTAGTATCTTTGAGTACTAAGCCTGAACAAGCAGTATACGTTCTACTAACGATGTATGTGTCTTTATCAAGGTATATACTATGTAAGTGTCGTCTATTAAAATTGGGAATAGAATGATATTTAGGATACAGCATTTTTTTTACAATTATTCTTTTGTCAACATATGTATTATACTTACGTTTGAAGTACACAAGAATACTCTTTATGTATTAATGTATTTTGTGTGATTATGAAATGTTAATTTCTATTATGAGAAAAGATCATAATTACATTTGTATATTTTATTTGATTACCGATTTTCAGACTTAACTCTCTTATACGAAATGTGGGTCTTATAGCTCCAGAAGATACGCCAAGTTCTTCGTTTTCGACTATTATAATAAGACAAAAAAATATTCATCTTGGTTTATTTACATTTTCTTTCTTTTCAAACAGTCACAGAAAAACACCTAGGCCTTCGAAAAAGACATAATTTTTGTGTTGTGACCTCACCGAGCGTCGCACCCGATGTCCCCGGTTGAAAAGCTATTGTACATCTGACTTCTAGAGCCTCATGACTGAATTTATGGATAACTCTCGAAGCTCTCCCCATAAAATATTTTTTCACCAAAAATATAATATATACTTATACGTATATCAACGAATGCTTTGAATACTTTCGAAAAAATTTGATTTCTAAATTTATTCCCGTCGCAGCTTCATGTGTTCCGCCTTTGATTGATCACAACTGTCGTGAATTCTTTCCACTGCCAGTTCCTATTTCCGAGCTTATCTTTTGTACTCTGTAAAGGTGGGACGTAATAATGATAGCTATATTGCAGTTGCACTTTTCGCGACATGCGACATCCACCTTCCACGTCTAACCCTCGCTTTACCATTTCTCACATTTATAACCTTTATTCCCATCTGGATGATAAATGTATGCGAAGCGTGTCAAAAAATCGTCCATGTGTCGCAATATGACAAGATCTCGTGGTGTGAAATAGGGATGGCCAACATATGTATCTAGTAAATAATATGTTAAAGAAAAAAAACTTACCATGCACATTGTATACAACTTTTATATTATAAAACTTAAACTGAATAAAAAGTTATCAATACCTACTAATTATTGTGTGATTTCGAATTGAAAATTAATGTCTCGGAAAATTTTGTATGTGCTTTAAAGCTTTATTTGCTAGAATCAGACTTCGTTATAAACGAAACATGCGTCAGGTAAGTTTTTATAAAATGAACCATCATTATTTAGCTGGTAATCGCATAAAATCGAAAATGTGAGTTTCTTTCTAGATGCAATAATTTATTCATTGATGTCAACGCGGGGAATAATTATTTTTTCTATATTTACAACATAACATGAATATAGACACAATAAAATTAATACCATCGACTATACCAGGCATGCCCAGCCCAACCTGCGGCTGAAATGAAGACTTTTTGCGGCCCAAGACCCAATTGAAGTTTTCAGCTTTCCATATTTTGCATTTTGGTATTCATACAATAAAAAAAATCTCTTTAATTTACCACATTTATATTATATTTTGTGAAATTAGAACTTTTTTGTTGTGCGGCGTGCTAGCGCCTGTTTTATGCTTATTCCAGTTCCACACACTCCGTACTTAGTGACCGTAAAGATTCTTTTAAATATTCTAATGAAGTCACAACATTAATTAAAGAATTCGATACCGGATTCGCATTTATGCAAAAGTATGAGAAAATGTTCAAAATATTCTTAACTTCATTTAACGTGGAGGTGGAATCAGCGTCTCCAAATTTACAAATCGCCCTAATAGAACTGCAATCAAGCATATAGTTAAAGTGCTTTTCGAGGGGAATAAGCTTGAGTTTTATCAGAAATATATCCTCAAAGATAAATTTCCATAATTAAACGACTGTCAATGTGCATTACAGCAGCATTTGCGAGTACGAAGTTGCGAATCGTTCTTTTCGAAATTAAATGTAGTAAAAACGGAGTGTCGCAGCAGTTTTTTGGATGAAAACATAACCAATCAACTGCGATACGGATAAATTACCAGTTAATATGAAAAAGATATCAAACAATATAAAAAAAACAAGTGTCACATTAATTATAAGGTAATAAAATATTTTGAATAAGTTTTGTTTTATTTATTTTATATGTGTAGCCCACCTAAGCTTAGTAAAAAAATGTTTGGCCCACCAAATGATTTGGGTTGGGCAACCCTGGACTAAACTCGAAATCTACTTCTTGGAATGTAAATTTAAATTCCAATTGTTTTGTTAAGTTTTCTGCTATTCCAATTGGATTGTTTTTAACGACCTCTCGTGTTTCGCTTTTCGAAATCTTCTTGCACTAAACACGTTCCTCTATATAGATACGAATGCCACTGTTTCTTACTGCTTTTATATCTACTGAATTAACACACTAGATTCTAGAAGATCGCGGACATACATTATTTATAAGTGAACAATAATCATCAAGACATTGGCCAATCGACGTGCGATTGGAAAATGAATTACATTTACATTGCAAAAGGATGTATGTGTGATGCCAATTCGGAGGTCTAACTAACTGTACAAGTAAATTACCACGTCTGACCCTAAAGGGAGCGTATGTGTCTCGACAGAGTAAATAAACTCTGTGTATTAGCAGGCTTTATTTCTAGGAATAGTTGTTGCATATACACCCAACCTATCGGATCATTGGACTCGACCAAATACACATTGATACACACCGTTAATTGTTTCCAACCAAATTGGTTCAGATACCTTTATATTACTCGTATCTAATTTGCGTGACAAATTGCATCACAAATTGATAACATATGGACTGTTTAGCTCTGGGTGTATTTTCTTTATGGCTTATATACATGTTGTATATTTTTTATCGCACATTTATTTTTATATTAATACACATTATTTAATTATTACATGTTTTGGAGATAGATAAATGAATTTTTGTTTTTTTTTTAATTCCTTAGAACTAAAATAAACTATTCTCTGCTGCATACTACCCTCATACTCCATTTTGCTATTGCTATACAAGCTGTCGGTATTATCGTAACATGCCCGAGACGTACAATTCAAGTCCTCTTGGTTTGGGTACATCGTAAGTACCTTCCCATTGCTCAGTGTTTGTTGCTTTCGAATGGTAGTCTGCATAATATTTACTAACCGGGAAATGCTCTCCATTGTTCTCGATATTCATACTGTTCAGATTTTACAGAGGTGTTCTTCCATTTCTTGGATGCTTTCCACTTCAATGGACCATTTACCATCCACTGACATTCATACTTTTTATCATTGACTATTTTTTATGACATGTTATCTTCTCTATATAATTTAATTTTTTCCAGAAACGAAGACTAAAAAACACGCATGGGTCCTTCTACGACATTCCAATTTAAAAACATTATTTTCGTTTAATTTCACAAATCGAAGATAGATGAGCTATACGTGTATATTATATGGTTCCTTGAAATACTAGATATCGCAATAAACCATTTCTTTTATTCAACGAACAATTCACAAGATTTGAGAATGTAACATACCATATATTGAACATACATAACTTGAAAACGAACAAAATCAATCATACCTTAATTCAAAACACAAGAACCGATAGTCAAAAATAAAGTAATTTGATAAACATTTCATGTAAGAACTACCTTTTAAAATTATCGTAATTAAGTAAGATGGCCGTAGCTTAATTGCTTAAAGCACATTAACGTGATACCAATGGTTATACATGTTCAAATCCCGTCGGGTGTCGTATTTTTTCCAATGAGATTTTTTCTTGTAGGTATATATCTGAGTTGCTTTCAAGTTATGTATGTCATTTTGATAATCTTGACAGCGATTTATTTGAAGGTTTTAGAAGACATTCTGGAAATTCAGATGGTTTGATAAATCATTAATTGTGGAATAATACCTCTCTCTACAAGCGCGAGACATTTTCATTGACAGTGTTAAAGCATGAACAAAATGATGATGTGACAAGATACAAATATTATAGGTGGATTTAAGGCAATCTTATTCTGTTAATTTCTTAATGATATATGCCAGCATAAATTTTCTAATAATTAACAAAAATTTAAATGTTTTTTCGTTCATGGACTTTCCAAATAGTACAATATATTTGCGCAAAAAGAAATCGTTAATGAAAAATACGGAATGTTTTAATATGGTAGTTTTGTAATAATTAAAATAAAACACGATCGTGTGGTATGATTTAATAATGACCAGGACCCGTGTCATCCGTTTCAGTTGGAAATTCTTAACTATTGCAAAATATACAGCTATTTACTACTAACACACTTAAAAAGAAAGGTTGCTAATTAAGACGTGATGATTATTAAATTATGTGGAATTAGTATTAATATTTTCAAATTTATCAAGAATTGATAATAAAGTGGTTATGGTGCCATACCATAGTTAACGGTGTAGGTGTTATCATTAATTATTAGCGAACACCGAAGAAAAATAGTTAGTGCCTGTTTCACTACACACATTTATTAATTGTTCACAGATATAGGTATATATAATCAATGTTATTAACGAACACCGCTGTGTATTAGAGGTAGGAAAACTGATCGATTTTGAAGATGAAGTATACTTACTACCAGTGTAAAAAAATACTTTGTATCGAAACTTGTTCCAAAATACTTACTAGTAGGTATTTGGAATACTATATAGAGAGTTTGGCGTGCGTATGCGACAAAAGTTTCATACTCAACTGAAACTAAAACCAACTCCATATTAGTATTTGAAAAACGTATCGGCTCAGGGAACTCAGACTGTGTATCGGCTTCAATAGAATCGCTAAAAATACGCTGAGCTCCGCTTGTCGAAAAGTCCCATTTAATATAAAATTTTAAACACATTTTAAATTTATGAGTTGTTTTTCTGTTTTAATAACAGTGATTTTTAAAAAAAAATTTAAACATGTTTTGGGCGGTCATATATCAAGCATAAGCCTGTGCGTCATCTCACCACTCTGCTGCGACACAAAATTTATGACCTATTATTCATATATTCGAACGGAATAGACTAATAAATTAAAATGTACCTATATTCAAATGCTATCTTGTTCGTGCGCATTTACTGTCAATAGTCTTGAAAGTCTACCAACTGGCGAGTGCACAGAACAGCGACTCGCGATGATATTATCACAAGTTTTTTGGAATAAGTTTATTGGGCCACTCATAATGGGTATGTGTAGTTTCATCCGAAACTTGAGTACACAAACTGGTGACAGTATTTCCAACTCACATACATAATCCATTGATACAATATTTATGTTATGTGATGTGTGCAATTAGTTTTTATAGAATTCGTAATACATAATTGATCTCGAGAATAATTGCTACACATTGACGATTATCTTACAAATCACGAAATCAGTCTAACGAGTATAAATACATTGTTATGATGTGGTTCGTAACTTAACTCTCGCTGATGGTGAATATCTAATTTGAGAAATTGTTCACGGATTAAAATGTAATATTCACCATTCTGTAGCTCTCTATTCACTCACCCATATACGCGTTGTGTAATAATATCATTCAAGCTCCTTGTATTAATATTTATATGTATTTGAGATTAAGATTATGTGCTGTTGTATTGTATTAGTACCATACTGTATCAATAAGAACGGTGAATATCACCTTGAACGTTTTGGAAAGTAAATCGACTGCCTCATGGAATAACTAACAATGTCAACTATTCAGGCGAGCTATTGAAAAAAATGTGTAGCAAAAACCGTTTTAATTATAAGTTAGATCTTTAAATTACGAATCATATAAGTATATACGCAATCTTTATCGTGATAATAATTTAGGAAATAAAATGAAAATGTGTTTTTTCAACGTTATATTCTAAGTACCAAAATACTACATCTAGATTTGGTATGATTTTTCCTATTTTTACCACGTTTTTCGTAGCTCGTATTCTTGTTTGTCCGGTGGTTGTTTATCCTGTACAAATCTTGCAATCGATTTTTAACTAACTTCCCGACTAGCTAGACATTTGAAACTTTTAGAATATGTCAGAACACGATGCCAATGCATTCTTTTAATACTCTCAGACATCTTTAAGTAGAATTGTATTCATTTTCAGTTAATTCTGTTTTGTATGAAAAGTTATTTCGAAAGAAATCCGTAATCCAATCCACTATTATTGGTTGCTAAGGGGGTGGTCCTAGCAACTAAATTATTAATATATACGTGCGTTACTATGGAAATCAAAATGACATTTCAGTATTCTATATTTGTTTGTTTGTTGCAAAATAGCAAAAAAAATGTTTTTTTGACAATTGCCTTATTTGTCCTAAATTATTAATACATAGAATTGTCAAGTTTATATGATTCAACAGAAAATTTAAAAAAGTGGCATATAAAAAGTTCTTTTAACTTGTAATTATTATTTTTTCATAGGGTATAGGTATCTATACTTTGTGTGTTGTTCCACGTAAGTATTTTTTTCTATGAAAAGGTTACGGGTAAAGGTAGTTTAAAAAAATAAAATAAAACATATTGATGCATATTGATTATTTAATATAAAAGTTATCAGTAAAATATATTAATTGCAGGTTTTGCAAAAAACGCTACTCACCACCTTAGTGCTTATTTAATACAAATATATATTACTTACTTTAAACAGTGACTTAGCTCTCTCGTTCGGGACAATAACTATACATTTAAGATGTCTCAATATTAAGGAAACACAGATATAAAACAATAGTGACGTGCAATATTTTTGACATAAGAAAAAACTAGACAATGAATCGCTCGCAGTAGAGTAGTGGCGTATTTAGTATGACATGTGTATTAGATAACTTCCACTCTGTGGATACCTCTGTTCTCCATGTTATACTATTATAGGGATACTATATATTATAATGTTCGTTTATCACGTATTAAATTTTTGAGTTATCGCCGTGTATTCCTGCTTCCCTTTTTCCTAGACGTTGTGTGAAGTGAATATCGGCTTGTTAATTTGCCACTGTCAATTCTTGGTAGAAGTTATTGTATTAATTAAAATAAACTACTATGTACAATACGTATTCTAAAACATCACGGTTTCGTTCGCTTAGCATTATTTTTACATGAATGATATGATAATATTGTGTCTTATTTTAATTAATTGTCGCTATATTATCTAATTGTTTACGAAGTTCACATGAATATAAGCCAATAGTTTAGCATCGACCGAGTGTTTGTTTATGATTTATCTTATTTGTTTGCATATTTATAGTTGTTTTATGCTCGTAAATTTGAAATTGATTGATCCAGCTAGCTTATTGGCTACCTGGCACAGAAAATTATTTTTATTCTTCTCTTTTCGCTTCATATATTCTGTGAACAATGTGAAAGCTGCGTTGTTATTGGCCAATGAATTATTAACGACGACAGAGAAGGTTTTTAAAAAGTCATTTTGCACTTTGAAATTTTCCATCTCTGTTTAGATATTTAGCGAAATTTACATAACACCGACGTTGCTTGTAGGCACCGTCTTGGCCCAATTTCGTTCATACCCATTTATTTTACATATATTACTAATACAACATACCCGCGCTGCCTCTCGACGTTTAATAAACCACGGCTCTTTGAACTCTCAAATAGGTTGTAAGGAGTCAGCCTTGTATCGGAGTGGGCCTAAGCATAAGCTTTTGTCTTAAATAAATTCACATAATCGAGCTTTGGGGTTGATTTTCTCTGTATCGACATCGAGTCTTAGTATGACACCATATTATAATTTGAGCTTGTAATCAATAGCGTAATTGGAATGTAAACATAATGTTTATTTGACGTATTTAGGGTTAGGTTGGAATGGCGGGAACGAAGCCGGCACAAACCTGGTGTTTTCTGTGGTCCGTCATTGTGAGCACTAGTTGGTTACGGTTTTTAATAACACTTGGTTGCCATCGACGGCGGACCATTACTGATTTCAATCTGTAGATTGTAGTATGACGTATAATAGTTTGCAGATTGAACGCTTAGGTAGGTCACTGAATTTGCAACGCCCTGCTTCAGTGGTCTTTTCGAGTTTCTATTGTTACACGCCTAGAAAGGTATGAAAAGGAAGTTTAAAGTGGGAATTACTCGCACACGCATGTTATATTTACCTGGCATCTTAGTACCCATTCGACCAGATTTAACGTCTTAAAAAATTGGTCCACATACGTCAAAACCGAAGATTTCTTCATCTAGTCTTCGAGACCACTATCCTTTTTTTTCTCCCACTAGACTTTTTAAAAATTAAATTGAATAAAACTAGCTTTTATCTTAGTGCAACACTGCCAAATATATCTCGGGGCACAAACGCGTGATGTTTTCCACAATTAAATTTCCAGCCTGAAGTGACTGGCAGCTAATTTAGTCATGTATTAATAATGTTTACTTAGTTGAATCCCTTATAACCATTTTTTTATTGTAGGCATTAGTAACCTCGTTCTGGAAAAAATCAACGTGAAAGACCGGCTTTCTAAAATATGTCTAAAGAGTTCTGCAGTTTTTTTGGCCACAAAGCCAGAATGGAAAACAATTTGTAAAAGATTCGCAGTCAACGAAAATATCCATAGTTGGCGTGGAATAGGATGGTTGCCTACACGATAGTCCGGCCAAGTCAAGGACTCGACGGTTATTTAGATACATTCAGCTATGTGGATGGCAGAATACAGGGATTGCTGGAGAGACATAACCAGGAGACTAATGGACACGAAAACAAAGAAATTAGTGCCGATATGATCTGTTTTTATAATTATTTGTATATTTATACAAATAATTATAAAAACAGTCGAAGAAATTTATCAACTATGCATTTTCTACAATATTTAAGTCGTATTCATGTATACATATATGACAGAGTTTAGGCGTGCATGTTTGGTGCCGTATCTTATTGCTTGTATTCAAACATTTTAGCCTCTTAGCTGTGATTCGGCATGTTCAATATGTATTCTCGTAACAACAAAACAAATGCTGCGTGTCATAGCTCGTAGCGGCGTAGCAGCGTAGGCGCCTCATCACCGCGCTCGTAATCTGATGCTACGGCAGTTCTTTAGTCTTCGGCGCCTCAAGTGAGAAGCACTCTTGTTGGATTACGTCATCGAAACAGTCGAATAGGCCGGGCAGAAAAGACAAAGGCCCGAAATAACACATCTGACGTTTTCGTGGTTCACTGTATAAAGAAAAGCCTACAGCGTATTTTTTGGCTGATAATTTTCGTGCTTCATAAATATTGAGTTTTAAAAGACGGGTAGATATAATATATATATAGACAATCGAGGAGAGCAATTTGAAAAAATATTTTTCTTAGTTAGTTATATACCTTTCTCTAACTATACTGCCAAAAAATAGTTGTAACTTACTGAAAGAATAATTATTTGTAGACGCATTTTTGGGGCGTCGCAGATTACGTTCTATAGACTCCAGTGGCGAAGGGTGGAGGTAGGCTGTTAAGATCCGCCATAAATAGTGCACATTAACCTTTTTCAGTCAAATGTATATGTTTTTATTGAAATAAGACTACAATTTACAGATAGTATTGGTTGGGTTTTAAAAATCAATTAAACCCTGTCTTAACCAAACCATAATAGTATTGGTATATTTTAGACAATATGACAAAATTGTGCCCATTTTTTCATTCTTACTTATTTGTTTTCGTTAGATTAAGAATACGTATTACAGTTGGTTCATTTTTTTAAATCATCAAGGTATGTCTAAACCAAACTATAATAGATAAAAAATATTATTCTATCTATAAAATATCAAAATGTATGTATGATTTAATTGCATAATTTTAGATATTTTATAGATATACGAGTATTTTTTGACTATTATATATTATGGCTTAGTTTTCGCAGGGTTTAATTGAATTTTAAAAACTAACCAACACCATCTGTAAAATGTAGTCTTATTTCAATGAAAACAAGTATGTATTACTGACAACGTTTATTGTGCAATATTTATGGCGGATATTAACAGCCTACCTCCACCCTTCGCCACTGATAGACTCTAACCCCATAAATAACTAATTTTGGTATTAAAGTCTTTAGTGCCCTTTTGGGTTACTCCCTCGCATTCGTATAAACAAGCATTCTTAATATATTATATTTTGTTCAGTTTGTAAGTGAATAGTTTTGATATTAAAATGAACATTCGAACGTATTATAATAAATTTGTTTTATGTCGCCTTTTTTGTTGTTAGGTTAGGTTTGTGAGTATGTATATGTTTTTTTTAGAATTATTATTAACCATGCCCTCTTTTTTCCGTACAAGGCGGTGGTTGTTAGTAATTTTGAACAATCACAAACACCCAGGCATTGAGAAAAACACATAAATATCGAACCCAGAACTCTCGGCTGGAAGGCCACGAGAGCAGCCAGTACGTATATGTTGGAATAATTCATTAGACTATGCAATACAGCATTTTCAATGTGTTTAATTTGCATTTAATTCTATATTATGTTCTCTGCTATCAAGTCACGTTACACAGGCTATTAAATGATTTATATATTATCACTATGCACTTCACCTACTTCATATTTTATTTTTCCAGAATAACTGACAACAAATATTATCATCATCATTTATGCCTTACACAACCTTTGGCGGGTCTTGGATACCTTCAAAAACTTCCTCTATCCTGGACGATCCTGCGCCGACACTCTCCAGTTGCTTTGACAGAGCGTTCTTAAATCTACTGTGATGCAGTCCAGCCATCTCAATTTCGGCCGTCCATGTCTTCTCTTGCCTTCGGGGGTTGCTTCTGCATTGCTGGTATATATTCCGGCATTTTATGCACGTGGACAGCGCAGTACATATCTGCATTTTCATATGCCACATGATCTTATCGTTATCGCCCCTATAAAGTCAACCCCAAATATTCTTCTCAAAACTCTCCTCTCAAAGTTATCCATATTACTCTCATCCTGTTTGCTGAGTGCCAAGCATTCTCTGCCATATGCTGGGTGCAGGAGAGTTTTATATAAGGTTGTTTTGGTTTTCCTTGAGGTTTTCCTTGACAATAATGGAAAAATGTTAATAAATTTATTTGTTACCAAATGTAACATTTCCATTTATAATACTGTCATATAAAAAAAATCTAGTCAACCTCGCAGTGCGTAGGTCGCTTGGGTAACAGTATTAGGCGTGTGGGAGGATCATAATATACGACGTTCGCGCACGTTCTCCACGCTATTATATATAAAGTTTTATTGTAGAAGTATTATTAGTCTCCCCATTAAGTCGCTTATATGTAAAAAAGTCAACACAATTCCGTCGGTCAAAAAGAATATTCATGTAATACTACGAGGGTGGGTCAATAAGTCCTTAGAAAAGCCGACAGGTGGCGCGACTAGTACTGTAAGCGGTTTGTTTTCATGCAGCGGCACTACCGATTCAGTATGCTGCGAAGTTTCAATCAGATTGGTCGGGTTGTTGTGTGTTTCTCGTACATTTAAAAAAAAAAATTTGCTTGTTTACAAAAATGGAGAAAATTGAGTTTAGAGCTGTTATTAAACATTTTAATATAAACGGGTTAACAGCAAAGGAAATAAAAAATGAGTTGGATTTAGTTCACGGCACATCTGCTCCTTCAGTTGCAACTATGTATAACTGGTTAAATGAATTTAAACGTGGTCGTACATCAACAAAGGATAAACCACGCTCAGGACGTTCTGTAGAGGTGACTACACCAGAAATGATCAATAAAATCCACGATATGGTGTTAAGTGACCGAAGATTAAAGTTGAGTGAGATAATTGAGGTTACAGGGATCTCAAAAGGTAGCGTCATTTCTATTTTACATGACAAATTGGGCATGAAAAAAAATTCTGCAAGATGGGTGCCGCGTTTGCTCACAGTCGACAATAAACGCAATAGGGTGGTGGCCTCTAAAGCCCTGTTGTCGCTCATGCAACGCAATCCGGATAAATTTTTTCGTCGCTTTGTGACTGTAGATGAAACATGGATACACCACTATACTCCCGAGACGAAAGAACAGTCAAAGCAGTGGATTGCGAAAGGCGAACCATGTCCAAAGAAGGCGAAAACCGTAAAATCAGCTGGTAAGGTTATGGCTACTGTATTTTGGGATGCACGTGGAATTATTTTCGTTGACTATTTGGAAAAAGGAAAAACAATAACAGGGGATTATTATGCATCTTTATTGGACCAGCTAAAAAACAAAATTGAAGAAAAACGGCCTCATTTAAAGAGGAAAAAAGTCCTCTTTCATCAGGACAATGCCCGTGTTCACACATGTTTACGATCAATGGCTAAAATTGAAGAATTGAAGTTCGAATTGGTCGACCACCCACTGTATTCGCCAGATTTAGCCCCCAGTGACTTTTTCCTTTTCCCAAACATAAAAAAATGGCTAAGTGGACAACGTTTATTTTCAAATGAAGAAGTCATCGATCGGACAAATGCTTATTTTGAGGACCTTCCGAAAACTTATTTTTCTGACGGTTTAAAAAAAATTGAGAAACGTCTAACCAAGTGTATTGAGCTCCAAGGAGATTATGTTGAGAAATAAAAAAAATAAATAAAAAAAAAACTGTTTTAATGGTTTTTTCTAAGGAATTATTGACCCACCCTCGTATATAGTCAACAAAACTCACTTGGATGCGAAATTTAAGTTTTCGTTTCGCAAAAATGCCGTTTGAGTTTGATATTCAACTTAAATACATTTATTCATGTTTATTTTACATAATATGTGGTGAAGTACGTCGTCACATGAATATTTTTCATTTCGCTCACATTCGACTCACGAATAAACTTTATGTATTCGGAAATATGTAAATCTTTTCTACATCAAAAATAAGTTGCAATGATTAACAGTGGCACGTCGCTTTGGGCTGAATTGATTCACCCGCGTCATTTATTACACACTTTATCTGTCACTTTCCGTTAATCTGTACGTTAAGTTGACGAGTAAGTAATATAAATTCGCGTACATTTTGCATTCGTTCGTATATTCTAAAATATTCTAAAAATCTTGGCATATTAATCGTCGTACTTATCATAGTGGATAAATACACGAATTAAATTCTACAAATTTGTTTATGAGTTAATATGAGTCAATGAACCTATTTCAAATTTTGCAACATTATCAAGAAGTCAGTTAGCTGAATAGGGCATGCCATCCCTGTATTTAGACGGTTCCATAACAAAACAGAACAGTGACAAAACAGAACATGACAAAACAGAACATGGAAAAACAGAACAGTGACAAAACAGAACAACGATAAATATAACTATGACCTTTCAGGAAAAATATAAATTTAATATTGAAATTGTCCTATCACTATTATGTTCATATATTTTTAATAGCACAGCAATACGCCATAATAAATCAAATTATATATCTAATTTCTGCATTCCTAATCGCTAGAAAGCCTCAAATAAACGGGACTTTGCCGGCAAGCTTATGATATCTCATCCTAATCAATATAATATGTTCAAAATGATTGGGTGACTAGGTACACCGAAATAATGACCTAACCTAATCTAACCTAAATAAATTCCACAAAAATTAATGTTTCATTTTTCTCCTGGCTGTTCTGTTTTTTCATGTTCTGTTTTGTACGGTTACCATTTAGACGTATGTAACATTTTATTTACGTATCTTTGTCGTATATTACATCTACAAATCAGTCGATCGCGTTGTTTAACTATCAAATCACGACATGGTCCTTTAATAACTTGTTTTTTCTTAATCGGTCTCATTGTCAGAACACAGTTCAAGAACACTACAAATAAAAATATAAGCTAATTAACTATTTTTTGTATTCAAAACGAATAATTCACAAGATTTAAGAATGTAATATTCTAAGTGTTGAACATACATAATTTTGAAAACACTTCTGAGAAAATGTATTATAACCAGTAGAAAAAATCTTTTTGAAAAAAGTAAGTCACCCCGCAGGAATCGAGCCTGCATCTCTCGGGTATCGCGCCCGCCGCGCATATACCACTATGCTAAAGCTGTCCTACTCATTTACGACAAATTTTAGCCATTGGATCTTATAATACTCTCTGAAGCGCTTCAAAGAATTGTCAATGTGATACATCATGTATATTCCAGCTATATGCCATTTACATTCGGATCGAGTATATTAAACACCCTGGAAAGATGTGTTGGGTGCATTCCAGGAAAATCTTTACAATGCAAATGACATTCGCCACAGTGTCCAGGATCTTGAGTTTTACTACTATTCTAGGACTGGCAAATATTGGCTGGGATTTTTAAGTGCTGAATCCAGTGTTAATGACTTTAACGGGAGTTAGAAGACGTAGATATATAACTGAAAGTCTGGGGATTGTAGATCCGCCGATCGCGACTAAGATGCCCGCATCCATGATTTAATGGTAAGGCTGTATTATTAATACTAAAGTCGAACGTTGATGAGGAATACAGTGTCTCTTGTGAGTCGGCTGACTTGCAATTTGACTAAATGGTACGTTGTAATTACGTTATAATTGTCCGTTGTAGAAACCGGGTCATAGTACACATACATATATATGTGTGGAGAATCCTGGAGTATATGATTGGAATCCTGCAATGTGCCACATACTAATGTGTGGGTTTTATATTTCTCAGGACGTTCTAAGTTGATTCTTGTTGTATTTTGTTTTTTGGCTGTCACTATGTATTATTTCCTTATTTTGCTTTCCGTATTCTCGTGTTCATTCATATATGATTTTAATGATACGCGAAGTCTGACCAATATCTATCTTGAAACGGTATTCGCTTGCATATATATATATTGCCAAGTTATCTCTTGTGAATTGTTTTTGCAACGAGCTTGAAACGTCGAGGAAAACTGGAAGAATACACGGTGACAGCCCAAAATACAATAGCGATGTATAGGAATTGATGGATTATTGGATTTATTTTCACATCCATGATTAGTCATTTGTCTTCCCTTTCCTTATTCAATGCTGTTACAGTTCTAGCCGAGATTTAGTCACTTCTATCACTTTTATCCAGTCTTATGCGTTTCTTAAACAATACGTATAATATTGAACATACATAATTTTGAAAACACTTCTTAGAAAATATATTATAACCAATAGAAAAAATCTTTTTGACAAAAATAAGACAACTCGCAGGAATCGAACCTGCACCTCTCGGGTATCGCGCCCACGCACATAGCAAGTTCAAGCAAGTTACAACAAAAAATCTTGGAGTGATCCGTGACGTCGTTTAGTAACTATTAAAGTAATACCTACTTTGATTTAAAATACAAAAGCCATCGCCAATAGTGGCTCAATTTGGAAAGCGCTTCAGTGAATATTAAAAGCCATTAGTTAAAATTTGTCGCAATTAAGGATGGCTCCTTTAGCATAGTGGTCTATGTGCATGGCGCGATACCCGAGAGATGCTGGTTCGATCCTGCGGGGTGGGGTGTCTTATTTTTGTCAAAAAGATTTTTTCTATCGGTCATAATATATTATTTTCTTAGAAGTGTTTTCAAAATTATGTATGTTCAATAATTACAATGTTACATTCTTAAATGTTGTGAATTATTCGTTGAATAAAAAAAATAGTTAAATATAAATATATTTATAATTATACGATACTTCAGACCGTACAGCTCCAGCAGTGGATTGACTGCGACTGATGATGATGAATGCGGCTTACTATTTACCAGTGGCGAAGGGTGGAGGTAGGCTGTTAAGATCCGCCATAAATAGTGCACACTAAACTTTGTCAGTCATACGTATTTGTTTTCATTGAAATAAGACTTATTTACAGATGGTGTGGATTAGTTTTTAAAATTCAATTAAACCCTGCAAAAACCAAACCATCATAAATAATAGTCAAAAAATACTCGTATATCTATAAAATATCTAAATTTATGCAATTAAATCACACGTTACTTTGGATATTTTATAGATAGAATAAAATTTCTCATCTATCATAATTTGGTTTAGGTAGGGCTAAATGAATTAAAAAAAAATAACCAACAATATTTGTGTAATATGTATACGAAAACATGTAAGTATGAATGGAAAAGTGTGCACAATTTTGTCGTATCGCCCAAAGTGTGCCAAAACTATTATGGTTTGGTTAAGGCAGGGCTTAATTGATTTTTAAAAACTAACCAACAACATCTGTAAATTGTAGTCTTAGTTCAATAAAAACAAATACGCACGACTAACAAAATTAATGTGCACTATTTATGGCGAATCTTAACAGCCTACCTCCACCCTTCGCTACTGCTATTTACATACCTATACAAATCAAAAGCATTTTGAAAATACACTTCATTGTATAGATAATTGCTTTTGAAACATTTTCTATTAAGATTAATAGAAGTTTAATTATAAATAAATTGACGAAATGATGAATGAGTAATATTATGAATAAAGTTGTTTTTAAAGTGATTTATTATGGACTTTGTAATGAATGGATCGCGTATTTGTCGAACAATTAAATGCCCGCTAGTCATGGAGTTACTACGGATCAATCTATAGTTTTTCCGGTCGGAACACAAGTTTGACATTCCCGCTTTATAATCTTATCTATGTTTTTGTACGTCATTTTTCAATATGTCGCTGCCAAAAACGAAACATTTGTTATCGTCAGCTCGAGTTTAGAAAAGTTTGTATGATTAATGCCGGGGGAGATATTTTTTCGGGGAAACAATCCGGCAGCGATCGGCTTATATTTTTTTATTGATAAAGTTGCGACGGCGTTAGTAGGAGAAAACATGACTTAGTGTCACCGAAAATGCGGACAAACTACCATATATATATTTTGTAAATGTCCTTAGTTTGTACACCACCGGTTCCCAACCTTTTTTCAGTCGCGACCCTCTTTTATAATATCAAAGTAACCTGACCCTGCCACATTACTATAAAAGGCACTTAAGAAAAAGAAAATTTATCATAATAATAAAATTTTACATGCAGATTACAAAACACCACATTTGTTCTCAATTTGTCTATGTTTGCATAAGAATTCGCAATCATCACATCTTCTTTCACGTTACTGTTTTTCGTGTGAATAACGAATCGTATTGGTTTCAATTTTTATATTTACCACTGTTTATTGATTGTTTTTGTTTGTGGATACTTTTATTAATTTTATAGTCGATGATGCTATGCGAGTGGCAATTTACATTTAACACAAAATAGTTTAATATGAATATTAAATTTCGTCAGGACATCCTTTTCTTCATTCATTGAGACACTAATTAAAAATGATTACGATTTTTATTTCGCATAGTATTCAATAGTTTTCAGTATAGGTACTATAAAGTAATATCCCATGGCATCGCGAGGAATCGGTTGAGAATCCGTGATATAAACTGTGCAACGGCCATAAACAAAAGAATGTATTCCGTAACTAATATTAATCACGTTGAAGCATTCTATATAATAATGTTTTGGTAAATACGCCCTTCGACAATATAAATAATATATTTATAGCAAAGAAAATATCTGACCCCTTTTTTATGTAGTAATCAAAGAGGGTATATAACAAAGGTAATATTCTTCTTGAATTATGCAGTATTGTGGAATTATGCTTTTCCTCCATCATACGACTTATTTCCACAACCTTTTCAGTATATACCGTGGCGTAACGAATATGAAGCACTCTTCAAGTTTCAGTTATCCTGAGAGTCCCACGAAGAATTTCTTAAAATAGTAATTTTGAATTGGGTATACTAGAGTGCATTATTCATATTTTGATGTTTACTGTTATTTCGGTCAAGACTAATTTTATTAATAAGAGAAAAGGGCATTCAGTTTACTAAAAGACATACAATTATTTATTGTGCCTCGTTGAAAGCAGGTCGTTATAACTGATCTACCCAACTGTAGGACCTTGTAAGTCGGATATTATTAGAGTAGCTCTTTTTTTCAACCGATATATTGGGACTTTCCTAGCTCTAGCAGATGTGATTATTGTATTTCGTTCCGTACAAATAGTGTCTCATGTCATAAATGACTTACACCGCATGACTGAACCACCGTCAAATGGGGATCTAATTGTATTCTCCCAGTCAAGGCGGAAGTAAATTGTATTTTGGATTTTAACACTGATAAACGGCATTGAACTATTATATTATTCTCAAAAACAAATGCGTGACGATTTACCTATAAGGTAGACAATTTTTATTATCAACCTTTTTTTGGCCCCCCGGACGACTTACAATCTGATACGTGTTATTTATACGCCATATAAATCAACCGATCTGTGTTATCAGAATGGAGTTATTACATTTGAAGCAAGAAAATCCCAGTCTACCCGACGTTTTCCTGTTTCCATAATAATATAATATCGCATGCACATATATTTTTTGCCTGTTTGAATTATTGCGCCATTTGAATGAGACAAAAGACGCAGTAGAGTTAAGTGTTCCCATAGACGTATCCACAAATATTTTCGTAATGCTGCATTTCTGCGTAGTAAGTAAATAAGTACATGCTTCAAATTATTTGTTTTTTGTTGTTGTAGATAATTGACTTATAATTTGCAGACAACAGCATGTCATACATTATTGCTATGATTTATTTATTTATAATCGCGGTTGCTAATCCGAAATGACATTAGGGACAATTTGGACGAAAATTGATTATTGTTGGGACTGGATAATTTGATGCTTAGAATGTCAATTTGAGCACTCCAATTGTTACGTGATGAAGTTAGAACTATACTTCGTTTTTACCCTATGAGATTAAAACCCTAATGTTTTAAATTATCATTCTCTTGGCGTAGCTTATTTTCGCTCCAGCCCGAGACAATGAAAGAGGTACGGTTAACACGGGTTATTGTGTTATCGATATTCAGGTTGATTAATCTAACTAGGCAAGTGTTAACATCAGTACGACGCTCCGGCAAGAGGCCGGGTACGACTGCTCTTAACTGCCACCTTTGGTGAGCGGCAAGTGACGATACTTCACCGACACTACCTCTCGCTTTATCTATGGCTTTCTTCTTTATCTGAGGCTATTGTGGCGGATGTGCTATTGGTCCGTCTCAGAAATGGCTCACGGGCAGAACATTTTGTCTCTGCAGGTAGTGTGTTACATGTTACAATATTAGTCCTAGCTTAATTGTAGTCAATTCTGGTTATAAGACCGTCAGAAGCTAGTTTCGGCATTATACCCGAAAGGGAGTCAATTAAGTGGATATTAATAGGCGTGTATTTTTGTAGTAAGTATTAATAGACAAATTTGAAAAGTTTTTAGATTTCAAGTGTCAGATTTTTTAATCATTGGTAAGTATTTATTTCAAAGCGTCAGAATAAGGACGCCAGTTTCAATGTGGAGGGTAAAATAATGTTTGAGCAAGAAATAATATTAAAAAATCGATTGTAAAATTAAATAATCATTATTTAAATTACGTGTGTCAGTAGATTAACCATATATCCTTTATTATTATGATAGTTTGACAAGTAAACAACTTTAAATGGGACGCAAAGCAATTTAGGGTTACCATCCTCGCACTTTAAGGATATCAGTCTATGATCGCACGCCATATTCATGAATATTCGGTACAAATAACCATTATTGTGAATATTAAAAGAACACCAACTCAAAAGTATCGAAGGTGCAGCAAATAGAGATATATGAGCACACCACAAAGGGAAGATAGATTCCAATAACTTTAAACCCAAAATATAATACGTGATCAATCATTGATTGATTGACAGTTTAGAAATATTATAGAAATTAAAAATCTATCAAACTAGGTATTATTGTCTAATTGAAAAAACCTGTTTTATAAATTATTTATATTGAAATAATATGAATTTGTCTTCAATAATTGAAATTGCAAGCAAAATTACTGGTACCTAGCTTTAAGTTAAGTGTGAGTCAGTGGATTATTTAAACCTCAAAATAAATTCTTCGACATCTTTGGAAATTAAGGAGTATAGGTATTGTATAACGGGGTGACTTCATTCCACATAATTATTGTAATTCGTAAAAATATTATTGTACCTATAGTAATAACTAATGACCAAACATTGGTCGTACATCAGGTTAAATTAAATTACAACTTCTCGTTTAAAATTTTATATTGCTTGTGGGTACGTAAAAATAGAATAATATTAAATTATAATTTATCGCAATTACTAGGTATCGTTTTAATCATAGCTTTTTTAATGTAATACATATTATGTACTTGCTTATGGATATTAAACTCCCTGATAACTTGTATTATTCATAAAAACGTCTAAAGACTTTAAATTACATAATGCCGGCGCTCCATTGACGAGCCAAAAGTCCGAGGACAATAAATCGTCCGATTTGTCTATGTTCTGCTACTGATCAACGAACGAATAAAAAGTCGAGCTGTCAAAAGTTGAATGTTGCGATTATCGTAATGTCTTCCGATAATCCTGCAATTTTGTGTTATTTATATATGTAGACTTGCATAAAATAATAATTATAGCAGTCAAAACAACATAAGTTTTACGTTTTCTTTTATGAGTTTCATAAATACAATTAAACAAATAATATATAAATCTCTAATTACCAATGTGTAAATTAACAAATTAATCAATAACAATGTTTAAAACAATTGCAGATTTTGCGTGAGAATGATTGCGTATTAATGTCAAATCAAATTTACGTATAACTAATAGTTACAGCTGACGGCGAAATCTGCTCAGAAGATCCATATTACATCGTAGAGCCATTTTTTGGATACATTTATAAAATAGAAAAAATACTATTCTAGATTTCTCGTGGTGAGGAAGTCAACTTTACCGTCATCTGTCAAAATAAAACATAACCATAGTACAACATAACTTGTTTATTAGTCTATGGTATAACTCTGGTTGGAGTGCCAGAGAAGAATACTATCCTACATTTTTTTTTAAAGCGGCCAACTAAATTATTTCTGCCCAAATTTTAATCTATTCTGACACATAAATATGTATACTTGTCACTGTGGATTTTAATAATTCCCTGTGCTTATTTAATTACTTTCTAAAATTTATTTGAATACTTACCAATGATTTTTTTTTACTTGCTGTTGATTTTAAATTATTCCCAACATTTAATAAACTACTTTTAATAAGATACTTCCTATTTTTGCGTAATTATACTTACCGAATAATTAGAAGCCATATTAATACCTAACGCGCAAATATACAAACATACAAATTCAGTAAAGCAAGACGACACCTCTGTACTGTAGTGGGGTTCGTCTAACTCTAACTCTATAGGTACTTTGATTAAACCAATTCACATAAATTATCGGCCTTTCCAGGTTCTGTGAAACATGTTATCTGAATTCTGAATTGTAGATTTATACCAAAATAATTAAATCGTTGTTATGGTGGGATATACTGCTTTTAATAATGCACTTTTCGAATAAAAAATATACACTTGAATGATTTGCCTGTAATAGAAGCTATAATTTGAACTAATTATTGTTGTATTACCGCATAATATACGCAACGGAAACTTCCAAATACATATGTATATAGTTATCATCAGTTAAATTTTCACCGAGACCTTTCAAATGTATTTCATACACACGTAGGTCTGGAATAATCACCTACCATAACCTGCCAATCGTCAAATATACCGCACTAAAATACCTGTAAACCAAACTCAATCATATAAGTGGCTATACAATGACAGATTTAATATAAACTGTATATTTAATTAGCAGTGCAGGGGGAGGGGCAGAACGTGGCTTAATTCGTGTTTAAAGTGTTATTTCCCTTATGGGGGTAGGTATGGTGTGTTTCATATACCACTTGTAGATTTAGTGAGTAGTTCTAATGATCCAAAGCTCGGCGTCCACATGCACGCCGTGAGTGCATGTGGACGGTTCGATGAGGTCACAGGTACATAGAGAACCCGCGACTCAAATATAGGCCTAATACCTATACGTAATGATTTTGAAACATTATTTTTGTTAATAATTATTTATTCAAACCGATTATATGCAAAATGCAAATAAATGTTGAAATGTCCAATATTATTTTTTGAAGTGTTTATCGACAAACAAAAATGGCCAATTGTTTTAATTTAAAAATATAATTCGATAAAAGAAACTAACGTTAAACCAATCAGTTTCGCTACAGAAAAACGTCATAGAACATTATTGAATTGTGGACTTATCGGTTTTTGAAAATATACGACTTATATGTGGACACTCAATAATATTGTAGAGATTTATGATTGCTTATACGATAGATGTCAATCACACATGTAGTCTTGTCAATAATATAAATTCGAATTAGCTAATTAAACGAATTTGTGGTATCTACATACCTACTTAAATTCAAAGTAATTTATTTAAGCGAAAAATCGTTGTATTTATGTTTGCGATTTTCATTTTGAAGCGGGCCCAAAATAATTAATCCTAAACATTTTTGGTCAATTTATCGCAACGGGTATAATTTACGACCCCCTCGATTATCGGACAGTTCGGGATTATTAGGAACGGATGTGTCGCCAGTGCTGGCTGGAATAATTATCGTACACCGCAGACATGACCTATGTGTTCATTGAGTTACTTTTAAACATTTAATTGGTCCATTTCAACCTGAAGTAGTAATAAATCTTCAGTTTTTTTATTTAACTATATTTTTTTTAAATTTTATTAACAATACGCAAGATATAAAAATTAATCATTTATTGAATATGCATTCTGAATGCTACATATTTAAATCTTGTCTATTGTTCATAAGCAAGTGCATGTAAGTTAAAATTATAATTTTGAGAGATCATGTCTATAAATTAAGGTGAGTATATATTGTTAATCATTTGTTTCAACATCATATACATATATGGTGGACACTAATATTAATGGAATTTGAGATTCTATCGGGGGTAATATGAATATGCTTGGTATATTTATTTTATGTTTGAGATGGTGCTTGGTAGTCCCCGATGTCATGCATATCTGTTTTGAAGGTTGCGGATGTGTGCGTGACATGGAGTGTTTCGGGACGTGATGAATAACACACAAAGATGGTATTTTCACGGTTTTATATTGTAATAATAAAGTATGATTATACATGGCACTATGGAAAGACTGTCACATTTATATTGGTTCAGTTGGAATATTTTCATTATAATTTGGAATTTAGATTAAGTGAGACGCGGAACAAGGGACGCGTTGTCGACTACATTGTTGAAAGGTCAAAATGCAACTGTTCTAGGATGGTCGAGATGCAACCATAGATAATGACCATATACAACATGACAGTTTGTAGGTTTATATACAAAACCTCTACAATTCCACCTCAAATGCATAGTTGCGAGTTATGTTAATACTTATTGAATAGGTTTTTTTTTATTGGTAAAGTACATTGACCGGAATTCGATGAATACAGGTTCAAAACCGTTCGGAACAAATAATTCTAAAACAACGTTTTTTTCTAATATGTATGTTACTGAGGTTATTTAAAATATATTATGTATGTGAATCTTCTGTCGTTGCTTCGTTACTGATTATTACAGTCTTCGTGAGCAATTCTAATTTTGCTTGATCCGTTCTTTTTAAGTCCAGGACTCGAAGTCTAAGACCAGTACGGCTATATAGCACCTTATCGCCCACGTCCAGTGCCCGTACTTATATGTCACGACTAGGGAATCCAATCCCGAGCCAAAATTCTGATCCCGGGATTGGCATTTTTTCCATAGTTAATATAAAATTTTTACATTTACAAATAACATTTATAAAATCGGTCAAAAATAAATCTAGTATAATTTATACCATTTAAGACATTTATTGTTAATATTGTGTACGTTCAATCTTGGAAATACATAAGTTTAATGGAGTAAATAATATTGTAATATAAATAATAATGTGAATTTAATATGAGATTGCTGTTTCTGATAGTAAAGACTTAATGAATGGGTTAGCAAGATTTAAAATAGTAAAGCAAATCATGGTGTATGGCCTTTCCGCTTCATAAATCTAATTAGTCAGCCAAATATGAAACTGCCGTAAAACGTATGAGATAATGGTACTTTCTTAAAAGTGCGAAGCATTGTTTTTTCCAATCTTTCTCATTTTTATTAATGTATGTGAAAAAATAAAATGAATCGGCAACTTACACATGGGCATAAATAAAACTTCATTCAAACTCAGTTTATTTCTAATGTAGTTAATTGTTATCAAAAGTATTTTTTCTGTTATACCTATTTTCGTTTTTATTTTATTTTCCATAAAAATTGATAAAAAAATCAATCCCGAAAGTTTCGGGATTATGTTTACCAATCCCGGGATTCATAGGTATCATAAATGATTGGGGATCCCGGGATTGGAATTCCTAGTCACGACTGCAGCAGAGATGTTGAATATTTTTCATACACGTTTCTTATTACATTCTGAAATTGAAAGTGAGACATTTCAAATGACTCACCCTCTTGAGTGAAGAATGGTGAATTTAGTAATTCAAATTAAATGACAAAAAATAAGCAGCAAAACCTATTGACAAAAATGTTGACAGTCTCGCCACTTCGTATTTCTTTCTAGTTAGAATAATATTAATCTAGATTTTTATTTACAGTTATATAACACCATTGATTACAGTAATTTTTCATACACAATGATGCGCCTAATCAAAACCCGATCACATTTCGTGGAGGAGTCCATAGAGTGCAGCTGCAGCGTATTCATTCATTATCGTCAGATCTGGTCGCCATTTAACCACCCCTGCCTTTTGTGCTCGCCGCCCTGCGGTTGGAGATAGCTCTTCCATCATTATTAGTAGATTCTCATCGTTTAATTATATTCCTACCGGTAGTAAGTAGCTTTAATGATTAATCATAATTCGTTTTGCGGGAACTTTTCCATTTAAATTATTTGGGTAATCCAATAATTATGTAATTAAAATTACTACTAATTAAAATATAACACAACATGATTTAGTACCTACCTAAATACATAGTCTACATTATTTTATGGGTTAAGTATTTTAATATTTTTAATTAAAATATTTTTTATTCAATACAGAATATAGGTATACATAAACGTATCTATTGGTTGAAAAGTACAAAAAGTTGTATTAAGAGATTCAGTGATTCGTATTCAGAGCGTGAATAATTGTCCGGCTGAATTAGTTTTCTTTCAGCCACCAATCCTCTGCGTCATGCGAATTAATCCTAACAACTACGTTAACGGAGTTATTTCAAATTCCGCTAATATAAGGGCCCATAGCTCCTTCAACTCCTCTCAATTCCTAGTTATTCTTTGCACCACGTCTTAGTGAGTTCGATCGATCCAGTGTTATTTAGGGCGGCCCTGTGGTTGTTTAGAGGTCCTTGGGTAGCTGAAGGACAGATTCTTCTGGCATTGTGCCTACGACGAAATCAATTTGGAGTGGTGTTAGTGTTATCTGAAAGTAACGATACCAACACCTAAATGAGTCGCATGCACTGCCACATGAATCTGACGCCATTCTACCACTATATGACTGTATTCGTCCAGAAGTTGGCCACTCGCCGAGGGGCATGTCCGACCCATTGTGTTCATTCATTATCTTGGCAATTTTATATTGAGTCATTAATTTGTAGACCTGTTGTTGATTTGTTTTGTGACTGGGTTCAAAAACAGTTAAGTACCCAAGACTGATGTCACCATGCATTGAAGCGTATTCTGACTAGGCTTTAAAAAAAACTTTAAACTTAGTGTAATCATGGCGGATAGGGAAATGAGAACAGACAAATATAAATAATAAAACATATAACAAAAGCTTATACAAAAATTCTGAAAATTTTACTTTAACATTCGTAGTATGATGCCGCATTTTGTGGCGGTCAGGTCGGACGGCCCGGTGGACCCATCAGCCTAGTTAGACCGAGTTGAACAGCTCTTCTATTTACATATACATTTAAAAACATTTCCAGAAGGTGTGAGTTTCATTTTGTATGTCCTGTATAGTTTTGCAGAATACACTTATTCGGTTTTGATGGGGCAACAACGATTTATCTAGGTGTATAATTCGTTTTTTTATGACAAGTACTTAATTTTACTTACAAAATATCTATACTAAATTATAATATGTTCGAAAAATTAAACTGTTTTACATTCCCCAAATGGGAATACTTGGTGCATCATAACTTTAAAACGGTTGTATTTATTGCGCGTTTGTAGACCGCAGTATACTAATTATGTGCAAAATCGCGGCCCCGGCTTATTTACATATATATAACCCCGAAAATATATATTTCAATTTATACAACATTGTGATATTGTAATATTGTTTAGTCTCGAGAGTATCACTATACATAAACTACGTAGGTAAACGCGGTCTTCAGATGCATTGCAGAACAATGTTAGTTTTCTGATATAACAGCATATTCGCTATGATCACTGGACTCGGAAGGATTTTGTCGTTTCGAAATATTGGCAGTAACCACCCCCTTGGAAAGTGCTATGATATTTAAAATAGGGCAAGAATATCGATATCGTTCACACGTGAATGAAACAAACAACGCATTTACTCGTAAATGGTTTTCTTTTATTCAGTATGTATTATGTCATTTTATGTGTTTTAAGTGTATAAACCAGTTGCATGTATAATAACAAATACCACATTTTGTTTTGGGTTTCGCTACCTGGATAAATGAATATATTATCACGTGACCACTAAGTGGTCATATAATAAGTCTTAACTGATTTAATTAGAATGATGATTCATATTAAAATACCCTTTCCGATATAAACCCCAAAGGTACAATGCCTAATAAAATATTGTTGTGTATCTAACGAGTTTTTTTTTTATAAATAAAACATTCATTCCAATAATGACCGTTGTCTCTATTTATTGTTTGGAGCATACGGCAACAGTCGGTGCTGATTTTAATTGCAGTGTATTTGGTATTTGGTCGAGTTTTTATTTGCAATGTTGTTGTTATTTTATTTGAAATGGTATCCCCTATCTTTCGATTGTAAATTCGTTAAAACGTATATTGTAGTGTACAGATTTTTTACATTCATTTTAACGAATTCCCCACTTGTGCAGATTGAAAGGATCTACGCCAAGTTGTATATTTTACCGAATTAAAAATGTACGTCTAGGTAGTTATTTACATTGGTTTTTATAGGTACCTAATAACTGAAAGCTTTTTATATTTCAACGTCAGAGATAGCTAATTTATTATGTAACAGTTAGGTTTTTTTTTAATAATTCTTTAAATTTTTGCACACTTTGCATTTTATAAAAAATATCTACAATTATCTCAGCAAACGTTTACAAAGAGAGATGGGGCGCGTAGTTTCGTGAATGCCACGGTCATTAGGGATATTGTTTATTCTAGGTCAGCGCTGTCAAACTGGCGGCCCGCCAAAAAATTTTTTGCGGCCCGCGAGCTGTAAAGCAAATTTTGCATCAAACATTGGGGAGAAAATTACCACTCATACATTAAAATATGAAAACATTTCATTATAATACTAAATATTAAAAAACACTTTGTCAAAACAAAAAAATATACCTACTGCTTAATTTTTCCAGCTTAAAAAAAAACAAAAATTTGCTGATGAGAATTAAAATATTGCGTTAGTTCGAAGTGTTCAAACCTTCGGATATAGGAAATTACCCAAAAATGAGAGATTTTGAACTTCAAATCATTTCTATGTTCGGAAGTACATATTATATCTGCGAGCGTGCCTTCTCTGACATGAAATGCATAAAATCTGAATATAGAAACAGTTTGAAGGACTCCACGTTTGAAAATATAATTAGACTTGCCACAACAAATGTTGATATTGACATAAAAGAAATTGTTGCTCAACAACTAAGGCCACAATGCTCCCATTAAATAACTTATAAGTACCTACGTATAAGTATAATCTTTGTTTTGTAAACGTAATTAATTTATGAAGAATAAAAATTTTTACAAAAAGAAAATTTAATAACTTAATAATATTATTGTTTTTATTATTTCTAGTTATGTGTTATTTTTTATTTTTATTTTGTATAAAAAATAACTTTTGAATCGACATTAACTGACTTTTCATTTATCTATTCTCTTTGGCCCCGAAATTTTGCTAAAGAAAAAATGGCCCGCGGCCTAAAAGAAGTTGGACAGCGCTGTTCTAGGTATTAGATATTTTAAATGGTATTTCATTTATTTTTTATTTTAATGATTAAAAAAAATTAATCACGATTACCATACAGGTATCTTGTAATACCTGCTTATCAACGTTGATAATGTTTAAGTATTTTATTGCATTTTTTTAAATTACCGTTTCTCTCATTTCTTATCTCATTATCTCAGGGGATCTATTCTATACACAAGGCGGCTATCGGCGGCTAAAGTGATAAATATTATCACTCTATCATATTTATGTATTGACGTATAATAATTGTTACGATACGTTAACTGTCTATCTTGCTCTAAAATGTAACATAGCCAAGAGGAGCTGTGAAAACATAGCACTTTTTGACAGTTTAGTTTAGACGATTAACTTATTGTAACAATTAACGGCCTCAATACATAAATATGTTAAACTACCGTCGATAGCCGCCTTGTGTATGAATAGTTTCGCAGGGGTTACTAAAGTTTTTCAATTTTTAGTGCCCTTGTTGCATCAATGTTTTTCCTCGGTGCCGAAAACCGAAGTCATCTGTTTTATTAACTGTTTTATGTTTTTCTTTCGAATCCGAAGACAACTCATTTTCCCCGTGAACTATTGAAAACTCATCATATACCTAGAGTCTGTCTTCTATAAGCAGGCGTGCGGTTTCACCCCCCCCCCCGCTTCAGCATTCAGCACTGCATTCCCTCACGTTCCCTCCCATTGAAAACTTGCAACTAACAGTCGAACGCGATGGCACAATGCTTTCCGTACGCGAACGACGTGACGTGACGCCAGCTTATAGAATACAGACTACATATAAATATAAGATTTTAAATTATTAACTCATTCGCTGCTGACTATATAATGAGATTTTAATTAGAACCTTTAAAATGCACGTTAATTACATCGATCGGCCGCCTGGTCATTACGCGCATGTGCGTCTTCAGCGTCCAAAGTATTAACTGGTGGCCGTGGCGAGAATAATTTATTTCCGTGTTTCATACCTGTCTGAATGATGCTTGATAAAAAAAATAGCTTGTATCTATTTCTTCTAGACGTAATGATGTTTTTATACAATAAATTGAATAGATACTAGTGAAAAATTCGTGTACATCAAAATGTATATCTAAAAAAATACTTCCTTCATAGCCAGTGAAAAAAATGTCAGGCAACACATGGTGGTAAATTTTGGCATGACTTGTAAATTGATATGACCGTGACTCAAAATAATATAAATTGACCATTAAACATGATTGATGGTAGACTATCTTGACGCGGGGAAAGCGTCGGGATAACGACGATAGTTAATGGGATAAACAAGTCAAAGGTGATATACAAAAAACTTTTATTTAATATATTAAATCCAATACCCCGACTCGCACATCTACACTTCAAAACGAAGATAGGAGTTTCAATGAATAAATAATGTCTAGTGATTGACGTACAGTGTGACCTTCGCAATATTTCAGGCTTGAAATTTGCCAGAGCTTTCATACTGGAATATTTTATTAATCTATGTTGGATCTTTTGTAACTTGTTATATATAACATTTTGTTACGTTATTCTATGAACACAATGACTTGTATTATTATACTTGTGTGCTAAAGTGTCTAGGTATAGTCTTTTTTTTTTGCTCTCTCTTTTGAAATAATGATAGTATTTTTTATATGATTTACCATTATATACAATATTTTTTTTTGATTTATATAAAGAAGTTAAATTTTCAATCGCTTTCAATGTATATTATAAGTTTTAAACTAATCATGAATTGATTAAAAACCACAGAAATAATATAATATATGGATTTTATATACATGGGAATAATACCTTCATAAAAAAAATATTTAATGAATACCACACAAGATTTTCAAGTTAGTTCAAGAACTAATGAATTTGACTGGTTACTTAATATATTATCTAAAGAATTACTTAATCAAATATTTTTGTTTTACAATAACGCTCTTTAATGTCAGTTGTCAATTCATAAATTGACTGAAGATCGCAGATTTATTTCTTTGAATTATTAATTCTAATTGAAAATATTACAAGAACCATTGTTTTATTAATTAAACAATAATGTGTAATACATATTTATTACACATGCTAGGAATATTTTTCCCTATTCGCTTTGCAATCAATTGAGTATTTACCACCACCCTGCTGTGAGATTTCTTAACTGATTATTTTAAGAGAAATGGTTGTTAGACATTGGCTCAATTAATTCGAGCCATGCTGTGGATCGACGCACGTTTTGGCATCAAAAACATACTTGGGCATGGCGGTGATAGTATGAATAACGCATTTAAAAAATTGAAAAAAAACCTAGCTAATTTTCTATAATAATGGTTCATGATTATAGTGTAACAATTCGACAATATTGATATGATAAATTCTGAATAACATACTTGAACATATCATTATACATATTTTTTTTCTTCAGTGATTGTTGTTGGAGGTAACATTTGACCACAGAGTTGTAGATACATTACTCTCCTAACATTGTCAGATCATTTTATTTCATAGATTGAAGTCTTAACGTGTGATGTCGGACCTGGTTTGAACACATGATATGGAAGCCTCAAGAGGGATTCATAAACTTTGTCTGTCTTTTCTTCCAACTAGCGCAAACCTGCAAGCTGGCTAAATGCACACGATTTATTCAGCGAAGCTACGGTGTGCTGCCATAAGATAGCAAGAAAACTTAACATAGACGGGGTATATTAAAGATACCATATACTGAGAATATTTTTGACTTAGTAAAAACATACTTAATTCGATAAATATCTATCACAGCAGAACACAATTATGTTATGTTCGTACGCTTGAATCGAACTGTTATACGGCCTCCCAAGTTTCAGAGTATGTTCTACCTACCAAACTTTGCAAGTTATTGAGGGTTAATAAACAATAGCCATGTAGTATGATGCAATACCTACAGAATTATTCTAATTTTATAAACACAAGTGTGAGGCATCATACGGTCATAGCACTATGGACCCACGTCGGACATCACACACAAGACTTCAATAAACTAATTAAAATGTATAAAAGTGACACGCACCTCGCGCCCTTCGTCTACTATTTTATTACCACGTTACCACGTTTTTATTAGCTCATATTCTTGTTTGTCCGGTGGTTGTTTATCCAGTACAAATCTTGCAATCGATTTTTAACTAACTTCCCGACTAGCTAGACATTTGAAATTTTTAGAATATATCAGAACACGAGATGACAATGCATTCTTTTAATACTTTTAGCCATCTTTAAGCAGAATTGAATTCATTTTCAGTTAATTCTGTTTTGTATAAAACGTTATTTCGGAAGAAATCCGTAATCCAATCCACTATTATTGGTTGCTAAGGGGGTGGTCCTAGCAACTAAATTATTAATATATACGTGCGTTACTATAGAAATCAAAATGACATTTCAGTATTCTATATTTGTTTGTTGCAAAATGGCAAAAAATGATTTGTTGACAATTAATTGCCTTATTTGTCGTAAGTTATTAATACATAGAATTGTCAAGTTTATATGATTCAACAGAAAATTTAAAAACGTGGTAAGTATATAAAAAATTCTTTTTATCTTGTAATTATTTAATTCTTTGTAACACGTATATATTGTCCGCTGTACATGTACTTGCATTTCCGTTGAATAAACTTTAATGTTTTAACTTTCGTAAAAGTGTATTGTTTCCCGATCATCTTCTCACCATCTAATGTCCAAATATATCCTTGAAGGTAAATCACCTGACAATAACCTTCAAGACGACGGACTTTAAACGTAACAGCTGTGAATACTACTCAGGAGTTGCGCAGAAGTCCAGTCTTTGGTAAGGAGACGAAGGAAGGATAACACCATCACACCACATCAGAATCCTGTCAACCCAAGCCATCTGATTCCTTTGCCTTCCTCCCTATGGGACATTACTTAACTTTGCCACGCGTGCAGTGGCGGCGTAAAATTCGGTGAATTTTAATCAATATATCAACTTGTTAGTGAATTTTATTAGTTTTGAGTTAATCAAGTTTGAAGATCGAATTCAATATATATGCGATGTTGGTGTATGTATACTCGTCAATGGCGAAGACTCCATACTAGGCGATTATTTGAAGCCTACCTTCTTAAGAAAAATATTTTTTAATTGCATATTGACTTATTTATATAATCACTTGATTATGTATTCTATCAAATAATTTATTTTGCCAACGAGAGATGCCGTATGTGTCGGAATGTATTACACAGATAATAACAAAACAATCTGCAAAGGTTTTAAAAAATATACCACAGCGTATCATCTGTCTTGACGTAAATAAAGGTCGGATTATGTTTCAAATAATTCTCAATTTTTTTCATATGGACTTAATGTCACGTAGCCCCGCTCAGTCTATCGAATTGTATGAACTAAGGTAAGCTTAAAACGTAGAGCCTAAAACTAAATAATTAATAATAGATAATTTAAAAAAATAATTTCTATGGTGTTTAATCGAATATTGATAAATATAGACTGTTTTTATAAATAAAAAGATCTTTTATCTAATGATTTTTGATGTGTATAAATGTTTTGAAAAAATACGTACTTAATTTAAACTGATTGCTTAATTTTATGTCGTCAGTGAGTTTTTGAAGTTTCATTAAATTAGTGTGTCGTTGTCATTAGTGTGTACCTATTCATTAGTAGTAATATCATAATATCATATTATCTTCTTATTTCTCGTAAGTATACCTGACAAGTGTGTTCTTTTTATCAGATCTCCACAGCCGCCTACCTCTTTCCAAAAGTCACTCTTCGCCACTGATACTCGTATGTGCAGAGTAGAATGCCCAGTAGGTAGTAAAGGTTACGAAGGGAAGCTTAGTGGGTCTATGTATTTATATGACCGTTTTTTCAAGTATGTCCTGTGACCAATATCAATAGGAAGGCGTGTTATCAGACATAATAAATGATGATCGAATTGAAATTTGATAAAATATGCCCATTTTTTTTTTAATTTCACATTTCGCAGCGTTTTGTATTACCTAAGAAATGTTCATAAAAGTCTGATATGTCCGTATAGAATATAGATGATCGAGTAACGACCTCGATCTCTCTCTTCAGTATCTCGTATAAGAAAAATTATTATTCAGAATAAAAATCATCACACCAGTTTATTTTGTGTAAACGAGCAGGAACATACCATACTCCGAAGCTCCATTATGTATTAAGTATGTATTTAACGATAAAATCTTTGTTAAAATAAACACGTTCGTTGGGTTACCAATCGTGCACAATTTATTTGTTCTTAAATAGTCACCTGGCTAACAAATTAAAATCTTGTCACTTCATGGAAAGTTTTCTCATTCTAATAGTTTAGACTGCAGGTGTTGCAACGGACGGTCAGACAACCACTTGTTCCGCAGTCGCCACGTTCGAAGTTTGTAGAATAATCATAGGATTCTAACTTCTCCATATTATTTTTATTTGTGGAAGGTAAAACCCAAGTCATGACGTACAGTCTTTACTTATAATTTATTTGATTTTTATGTATGAAAATATATATAAAAAACCTCTATCTATGCAAAAAAACGGTCGTTACACTTCATTACGAAGGCATATATAAGCAGAAAAAAGTTTTCCCCAGGCATACGTGGCGTAGCAGGCGATTCAGTATACGTTGGCGTAGCACCCAGCTACGACTGCATGGGATCTGCAATATTTCTCACTTATATTAATAGCCTACCGATGCGTTATTGATGGGATGCACGCCTCGTTTTGCTATGCCTTGCTTTGGGGACAGACGTCGCTTTAATAGCATTTAAGCCGTAAAGCCCTAATTTTCAAGCACGTCATAAGCTTCTTTCACATTTTTCACGATACTTAAGCAGATTAAATCGTTACAGTCTCGTTACTTTTATAACGACTTTTACGGATTTTTCGTCTGAGTAATGTGTGAATAATTTTATAGCGTCGAATTGGACCTCTATATTCATATAAAAATGCGTTACATATATTGTATGAAGTATTTTTAAGTAATTTCAATTGTTATAGAGCTATATGTCATTATTTCTAAATAAAAAAAACGTAAATGACGATTTGAAACTTGACAGGATAGCTATAGCAAAAATAAGGGACCGAGAAGTTATGGGATGCTTTTTCCAGCAGTGGATCACCCCATCCTGATGATGATAATATGACTTATATGAACCTTCACAAAATATATATTTTTTAATTGATGACTTATTTATATTAACGATTTCTCTGCGTAAGTAGTTAACCTTTTAATGATGGTTCTTTTTTCTTAATTTAAGTCCAAGTTTAGAAAATTGGTCTAGCTATTCTTACAGTAGGTATGAATTTCATGATATCGTTTATCTAGTTAACATTAAATTCACACTGGCTAACTGATTTAGACGATACTATTAAGAAATATGACCTTTTCTCTCAAATACAACATTTAGCAGATAAAGTTAGTTGATTTTCTTAGTAAATAGATATTGATATTATACTAATTTAATTCAACAAAAGTAAAATAATATCTACTATTTTAATAGACATTCAGCATTATTTACTTGGAGGCAATTCGTGATAATTTATAACATGAGTATTATCACTTACCACATGTGGATATTGTTTTACGACACATATTTTGCTCACTTTCTGAGCCTTTCAAACCTCTTCTTCCTCCCTATTACCCACCCATTATACAGTATCAACAGTAATTGTAACAAAATTGAATATAATTTTTATCCATATGTATTGAATGTCATGTAATAACCCATTTTACATACTATCTCAATTAATTATTTATTACAAACTTATATGAATTTTATTCGAATGTTGGTATACGTAATAATTTTCGTATTTCAAATCAAACGATAATTAGTTCAGAATATTTCTTTCATTATTTAATTAGTTCAGAATATTTCTTTCATTATTTAGTTCATTAAAAATATGAAGTTAATACAGATTATAGATGCTAGCAGATTATATGTATGTTGCAAATCTGTATTCAATCAAACTATGAATTAAAAAATACAAAATGAAAATTGCTGTAACTTTCAATCATTCTAAAAAGAGCTTTTTAGTAAATATAATGGATGTACATACAAGGTAGTTTACATTCGAAAAGCTCGCGTATATTGTACTCATATATTTGAGTACATCTGCAATGCTCCACATCTGTGATTCACAACTGTCGGTATTGAAGTAGGTACGACGAATTATTATCATTGTGTACTACATATCAATGTTAATTAAAATATGAACTGGCGGGATAGGTTCCTGTATATTCGTGGTTGCTGCTGAATAATAATGCTTAGACATTTAAATTATTTACCTATGTACATTTATCTTCTTTTTTATGCTTACCTAATGGAATAAGAATAATATCAATGTAATCATCACAGCCACACACGTCACAATATCAATAAATTAAATTAGGTACCCAAAACAGTCGTTTATTTATGAAATAATTACATCGACCGTTTCACAAATATATTGAAATACACATGAGATATTTTACGTATTTTTTTATTTTAACATACGTATCGTGTACTTATTGTACTTACAAATTGTCAATTCAACGATGATTGAAAAAATGTTTGAGTATAAATGATTTAGCTTACAATCACTGTGATGTGGTCTAAATCGAAAAAAAGCCAATGAGATTATAGTCAATGAACATATTAGATGCCTAAAAAGTAACATTTTTTTTGAATTCGCATACCTTATAATCGATAATGATCATAACTTTGTTAAATTTGAAAATCTTTCACCATATGAATAAAGTAGGTTTACATATTAATTAAAATTATGTAATGGCAATTAATTACCAACGTTATAATAATTGATTACTTTTTGCATTACCTACTCAAAATTTTACCAATAAAAATTCGCACTCCCTCTACTCAATTAAAATTTGGACATAATCAACTACAACAAGCTACTTTCCCATATCACATACACAGCTCCATTTATATTAATGTGGTGAGGCACATTGTATTTACGATAATAGTTTAACATTACATAAGCTCTAGTTAGGTCTCATAATTTATAAATTTGATGTTACGTGTCGTAAAAATAGTCCATATATTATGTATGTGGTGAATATCAAGTGATGATCCCATTTGATATGAAAGAATATTATTTTGAATATTAATATGGTTTTTCATACTTCTGAAACATCGAAAAAATAATGTTCAGTTTATTTGGGTTTAGAAACACTTCAATATTATACATACACATGGTTGATTTTGGTTGCGTCCATGGCTGCAGTTTTCATCCCGCTGCAGGTTACTGCCGCATTGGCCGATCCATTACTGCTGCACTTTTACGATCAACATTTTCCACCGGGGCCGGTCCGCCTATCCCCGTATCGGCTCGCCCCCTGATATCGACTTATCTTAAACGGTTCCCGTGCGATAAAACATTGTTGAAATTAACGGTTAGCTTCCCCATTCAGATTGGACAGCAATCAAGCTGATACGACGATATGCACGGGCACGATAATACTATCGTTACGTTCTGTTTTTCACCTGTAACTTTGTGCTTTCGGTTATAAATAGCTTTGATACTAAAATGTATACTTATTATGCAACATTCACATTATAAATTGTAAGGTATATTTATAGCACCTCCAGTAAAATATTGTCGTAAATCTGTAATGGTAATTTTAGAGTTATGTAGGTATATCGTCGGAATCGTTTGTTTTGTTATTTTAATAAAATACTTTCGTATCTCGAAACTCAAGCGGTGTCGGCGAAAAAGCACTAAATACAGTAGGTATATATTATTACTGTTCAATGTAGTAAAATACTGTTGTAACTAAGTTATGGTACAACAACCAAACTCTTCTAAAAATCTCATAATAAAATTCATACTTTTGAAAGAAAAATGAAAAGTGTATGTAGTTAAAAAGAGATCATATTTTTAGATAAAAATAAGTACTTATTTATATATTATCCAGACATTGCATGTATTCACAGAGAATATTTTAAAGATTTTAAACTTCAAATAACTCTCTTGCAAAATGATATTTTTCACTTACTACAGTAATTTACTGGGGGTGCGATATGTTAATAATATTATTTGTGATGAAAATTAAACTAAAAAAAAGATTTTTCAAATTTTAAATACAAGAATCGTAGCTCATTTTGGGAAGCGCTTCAGTATTATAAGAGCCAATAGTTAAAATTTATACGCGGCGGGAGAGATGCGGGTTCGATTCCTGCGGGATGTCTTACTTTTTTCAAAAAGATTTTTTCTATTGGTTATGTTATAATACATTTTTTCAGAAGTGTTTTCAAAATTATGTATGTCCAATACTTAGAATATTACATTCTTAAATCTTGTGAATTATTCGTTAAAAAAAATAATATTTAATTAGACTATTATTATGCTAACCGATTATCGCTCTGACTCGTTGTGATTATGCGATAAGCTTAGATCATACGCTCGCCATATTTAAAAGTATTTTTACTGCAAATTAGACATTATGTTATCAACGTAAAAGTCTTTGTGTTTTCGCCATGCTATAATATTTATTATCTTACAAGATATAGCAACGTCTTCTTTGTAAGCTTTCGTATATGCCAAAGACGGAACTAACTTCATTTTCAAGATGCAACTTTTCACTTTAGATACAATAGGATATCGTGACGCGAAAGAAAGCCATTTGAACCGAAAACTTTGACCGCCGAAGCTTCGAATATATACTTTATTTTCTTGTTTACCGCAAAAGCTTATCTTCTTTACTGAATGAATATATTTAAACGTAAAATTCCTAGCATATAATTATATAATAATAATTACTTACAATATTGGTATTGAAATAAATTCTAATTGATTTAAATTTTGCACTGTTCCATTTGAGTCATTTTTGCTACTCTTATTTCGCCTCTCGACATCTTCGGGCACTATCTATATTGCACACTCACCAGCGTTTATATTCAAATTCAATAAATTTTACCAGGGATTTCCAACCCTGTGCCCGCGGACGCCGTGGCGCCCGCTGACAGATTTGTGTGCGCCCGCCACTATTCGACTGCGACAGAACTTTTTAAATTTCAATTTTATTTTGATGAGTATTTATTTAATAAATATCTAATTTGAACTCATTTGTCTGCATAAGTTGACATATTTATGTTGTCTGGCTACTCTGCTAAAGCACTAGATGAGGAAGCGTGACAACAATTTTAACTCTGACCTCTCATTTTGTACTTCTCTTCTCTTCGTTTGCCACTGTGATCGCGATTGCCGTGCCGATCGAATCGGATCGGAACCGTAACCTATTTCGCAGTAATTCGTCTGCTTTCTTTTGTCTCCATCACCATCACTATGTCACCGATGAGCATCTTTATGAATGTTTACTAACAGGAATATCATAATACTCTCCTAATTATAAGGCACTGGCCAATGAAATGTAATGTCAAACATCACACTGACTTTGAGATCTATATTATGATTTCTATATAACGTTAATTTTGTATATGAGTGTTTCACTAGCATAGTGAACCAAGTCCATTATGGTTATTTTTGAGTAAGCTAGGTTCAAACATAATATTTGAGTATTTCTAATTCTGCAAGAGTATTATTGCAATTCTGATGTGTTATTTTGAATACATTTAAGTTATTATGTAAGGGAAATAATACCCTTACATAATTAGAATTACTCAAATATTATGTTCGAACTTAGCTTACTCAAAAATAACAATAATGGACTTGGTTCACTATGCTTGTGAACCACTCATATATGAGTCAACCATGACGTATTTATTTTACAGAATATAAACAATAATTTTTATATTTAAAATTATTTTTTGTGTATAATTTATTACCTATGTCAAACTATAAATTTGCTTTGAAAAAATAGGTGTTGCCCGCCGCCCTATATTTTAAAATGTGCTCCAGAGTACAAACAAGTAGGGAACCCCTGCATTATACGATCGTGAAAACATTATTAAAGTATTTAGGATATTGCTATAAATACCGCTATATCTAACAAGTCTATTAATACGTCCACGGAAAGGCATAGATTCACGGAAATAATATACCCACATCAATATGCAATATATTTACGTATATTTCTTGACATTCGTTAAGTTGACGGCTTTTCAGCAGTTTCTTAACACTTTATCTCGAATGAGAATAAAAGAAAAAAGTATGTACCTAGTTCGTATACATATTTTATACTAGGAGTTTATTCAATATATTTTTTTATGTTATAAGTTTTTTATAGTCTCTTTACGATTTTATATTTTATCGTAAATTTTATCGCTTTTAAACTGTCGGTGGTTTGCATAGGGAGGGAGTATCCGTTATCGATGTCTCTCGGAGCTTAGGGATGACCTGTTTCCTCGATGTGCTTTATTCGATGTAAGCATCGTAATACCGTAAACTTTTAAATGTTTACAACTTTTTAATGCTCGCCTTTGATGAAAATTTCTCGCAACGATGTGTTTAATAATCTAACCGAAACCTGCAATAAAGATTGTGATAGGCGGCGGCCATTGTATGTGTAATAAACGATTTTGTAATATTACATTTTTATTTTTCATTTTACCTTGTATTTTTGTAATTCATTTTGAATTCATAGTCGATGGGTGTACCTGGTTATCAAGAATTTCATTTTGGAAAATAAACAATTTTGAAAATCCTCAAAAATATAGAAGTAGAAAAGAGTTCTACTCGGTGTTGCCATCTTTTTCTGTGCTGATTATAGTACACATGTGTAAAAATTATAGTATACATTATTTGTGAATTTAAAATGATAGTATTGTACTATAGTTATAGTACTGTTTGTAACACTCATTCGACTGTTACTTTTGGGTGTTCACATCCACAATTAATAACTATTTCGTACGTTTCATATAATATATTATTTCAAGTGCTTACAAATTTACAACGAAATATATGTTGATGTGTAAAATATCTTATATATAATATATTTTTTAAAATTTCTCTATTTTTGACGTAAGTATAAAGTATAACGAGTCAAGAGTTTTCTAAACCTTTTTAACTATCACCTTTTTTTAAAGCAGTGACGAGCAACCCGCGGCCCCCGGGATGATTTTCTGCAGACCAGCGATTATAATATAATCGGTTTATATGGTTATTCGAAAAATATAATATTATATGTAAATAAACGCACCCGCAATTCTATTTAATTTGTCCATAGTTAAAAGAAAAGTTGCTCATCACAGTTTAACCCCAAACAATGACACATTACGTTACAAAATCACCATGTTCGATCCTAAGGTGATCATATGGGCCTCCACACAATGAAGTTGTATTAACAGATTTTTCGTTTTTACGAGAAATTGACGTTAGCCGCTTGCTCAAGCCAACACACTACCGTTCGGCTATCGTTGACTTATGACACATACAGTTGACAATTCTTACAGGTGAAAGATGAGGTACCAATTATAGATTTGTAATAATTGTCTCTTTTGAGCGTCGTATTGTCCCCTAAAGGGCTTGTATGATCCGTGCATAGATATATAAAAATATCAACAATATATTCTTAAAACAATATTATAATATATTGTTTATGTTTACTTTTATTTGATCGTTCATTTATTGTTTTTAAATTTAATTTATATGATACTTTCATTAACGATAATCACGTTTTTCTTCTTTTTTCAGGTAAGTGCCACGCTCGTCTGATTCTGACTTGCCTTATCACGTGCATACTTGATGAATCCTGTGATCCGGTAAGTTGTAATTGGTAAATAGACAATCTTTCGCATTTTTATGTACTGCTCTACACGTAGATACCTCCTCATGTGTCAAAACAAATTACTGTGTATGTATCAAAACGTGAATTTGACGCAGTCGACATTATTCGAACTCATAATCCACTGATCAGGCACCCAGCGTGCTAGCCTCTGCTCCACGATAGGCGCACGCAACTTCTATACCTACTTATATACTTTATTTTGTATTTTTATTTTATCGATAAACAGTTACACGCAAAACATAGTGTTTCCAATATTCGTATAACTATCGAATGTTTAGAAGATTTTAATAAATATAAGTCAATATAATTATCTGTACCTCAGAGGCAGACGGATGCAAACCCAAATACCCAATTGTTCAGGAGAGCCAAAAAACAATTTTTATTTTAAACGAATACTCATAACTTCTAAGAAAATATACATATAATGATCATTATTTTTTTTGTTCTAATTCAATTAAAGTACTTCTGGAATATGTAAGAAAGGAATAAATATAATACAAATTTATATATATAAAAAAAAAAAAAACGTAGTGTGGATTTGCATCCTTCTGCCTCTAAAGATATCCTAGGTATTTGAAGTTTGCGTCATCGGATATACCTAACCTAAGTCAGTTATTTACTGAGTTTGTCATAATTGGACACTACGGGAAATGGATATTAGGAATTTGTAATTTCGGTCAGTTATTTAATATCGCCCACCAATATGCTGACACGGATTGAGTTGTTTCTCATCATATACTTATTCAATTTTTTGATTCACTTTGTAGAAATTTGTCGGGAATATTTTTATATCAAAAGTGTTCCAAATTTCGTCAGATGCATCAGTGCTTAGGGTTACCATACTGAAACGAAAAGTATCGAAGTATTCTTTAAAACGTGTCGATATTTTTTTGTCTTCCCTATGCGTGAATCAGCTCAGAGGCTTTCGGTTGTAAGGCTATATAAAATAATTACAAGATAAAAAGAACTTTTTATATACAACGTGTTTAATTTTTCTGTTGAATTATTATGCTCTATATGCTCAAACTTGTACGTGATATGAAGTAAATAAAAAACAAACAAACAAATATAGAATACTGAATGTCATTTTGATTTCCATAGTAACGCACGTATATACCTATAAATAATTTAGTTGCCAGGACCACCCACTTAGCAACCATTAATAGTGGATTCGATTACGGATTTCTTCCGAAATAACTTTTCATACAAAACAGAATTTACTGAAAATCAATTCAATTCTACTTAAAGATGGTTAAAAGTATTAAAAGAATGCATTGGCATTGTGTTCTGATATATTTTAAAAGTTTCAAATGTCTAGCTAGTCGGGAAGTTACTTAAAAATCGATTGCAAGATTTCAATCGAGGGCATTCAAGAGACAATCGACAGGTTGCATAACAACTCCTCTCGCGTTGGTTTGAAAATCAACGCGAAGAAAACCAACGTCTTGTGCAATAGCACCTGTCCTGATCCAGATTTCCCTCTGATTAGCGATGGACAGAGCATCGAGAGCGTCGACAGCTTCAAGTACCTGGGGGTACACATCACGGGAGATGGCATTTTGCAGAAAGAGCTCGCTATCCGAATGGGAATGGCTGGAGCAACATTCAACTCGATGCGAAATGTCTGGGACTCACGATTGTACTCGGTCAAAACCAAATGCCGCCTATTCGACGCTTGCATTCTGACGGTGCTGCTTTACGGTAGCGAATCATGGCACCTTACGAAGGCTCAGAGCAACCGTATACTGAGCTTCGAAAACAGATGTTTGCGACGAATACTGGGTGTGCGGTGGTATGACTTTAGGAGCAACGAGGAGATAAGAGAACGTACCAAGCAGCCTCTCATCACGCTGAAAGTGAAGAGGCGACGTTGGACCTGGCTCGGCCACGTGCTGCGGATGCCAGAAGAGAACTTTAACCTGGCTTGCCTGTTCTTCAAGCCGACCGGATTCCGGCGTCCTGGAAGGCCGCTAAATACAATCTACAGAGTGTATACGGCGGAGCTACGGGATGCTGGTTTGACCTGGAACGAAGCAAGAAGACTGGCGAGCGACAGGGATTCTTGGAGGCGCCGCGTGGTGTCCATATGCTCCAGTTAAGGGGCGGATATGGGCAAAGAAGAAGAAATATTCTAATACCTATATATGTGTGGTAAAATAACGATAACAAACGATGATTAGTTTGGATGTTGTATAAAAAAATCATAATTTAATAAATAATATCATGCATTTTTACAATAATTCATATATTTACGCCGCCGTGGCAGCATTATTCTGGCTATTAATTGCACACCCGAAAGTACTGAGGTATATTATAGTATATACTGGTTGGGTCATAAAAGGGTATACAATATTGTAAAGTGGTTTTCACGTAAGTTCTTAAACTAAATAGTAGTTAGTGCTGATGAAGTACTTGTGGGAATTACAACTTGGCTCGCTTCCGATTATTATTGGCTCGAAGTTACGATCAATTTTCAAGCGGACCTCGTAAATACGTCTGTCATGTTATAAATCCAGATTTGAGTCAATTAATCACACGAAACGTTTGGATTTAATCCCCGGCCTGAGCCTCTAGATGACCGCGTCTGGCTGCGCGGGACCGTGCGGGGAGCGGAATTATCATTTTATATCTGCATGCTATTGTTTAAAGGCCGTGACGATATTTCAGCGAACATTAAATGTGCATCATCCCTCTGCATATGGAATGGCTTTGAAATAAAAAACCAGTGGCGAAGGGTGGAGGTAGGCTGTTAAGATCCGCCATAAATAGTGCACATTAAACTTTTTCAGACATACATATTTGTTATCATTGAAATAAGACTACAATTAACAGATAGTGTAGGTTAGATTTTAAAATTCAATTAAACCCTGAGAAACCAAGCCATAATAGATATTAGTCAAAAAATACATGTCTATCTATAAAATATCTAAAATTATGCAATTAAATCATACATAACTTTGAGTATTTTATAGATAGAATAATATTTTTTATTTATTATAGTTTGGTTAACGCAGGGCTTAATGAATCAAAAAAATGAAGCAAAAATATGTGTAATATGTAGTTTTAATCCAACGAAAACAAATAACTATGAATGAAAAATTGTACACAATTTTGTCGCATTGCCCAAATTAGACCAAATCTATTATGGTTTCGTTTAGGCAGGGTTTAATTGATTTTTAAAAACTAACTAATACCATCTGTAAATTGTAGTCTTAGTTCAATAAAAACAAATACATATGACTAACAAAGTTTAGTGTGCACTATTTATAGCGAATCTTAACAGCTTACCTCCACCCTTCGCCACTGTAAAAAACTACCATAACTACGTCAGTTTCAAATACTTTCAATGAATATTTTTCATATATTATATATTCTATTATGCAGCATTCAACTACTACAATGCGATTTAATGAATTCAACACAATATTATTATCCAAGTGACTTTAGCGGGTTAGATGAAAAATCCTTAATATATTACGAAACGTAGCAGAGATGTAGATGACGCCACATTTCGTAGCTTAAGAACGTCCATGATTGGTACAAGTGCAGCTATACCGACCTGTTTCGGGTAGCAGATAATGGAGCAAAGATCGCTCAGATGGAGGCCGAGCTCCGATAGGGGATAAAACGATAAGAAGAAAAGATATCATTGAAAACTATCCGGTGTCTTGGTCGTTTCTAGATTACAATTAACACGAAATAAAATGAGTTATCCGTAAAAATATAATAATAATAGAGAATCACTTGACACTTCTTAGTACGGCTTCCGTAACCACAAAATTTAGTGTAATTAATAGTTTTCAACCTACTATACTCTTGTACTGTAATTGTAATCGATAGAAGTACGAATTAAATTTTCCGCCTTGATTAAAGTAATAATTTTTGTTTGTTGGTGGAAGGTAACCATATTATAGTAAGTTTAATAGTGACACATTTTCAAGGTACTCAGCATTTACTTATTGGTAATTTACTATCTTAATTCCGTTGATGATCATGCTTCCAGGACTTGCACTAGAAGTTATGTTGTATCACATAATACTTTTAATAGCAATGCGATCTTGTTATTTTTAGTTGGTTCGGTTTGACACTTGCAATAGGTGTTGCTTCTTTGGAGGTTCGTTAGATATTGGATGAATTGACTCTAGATTTTACCTATGTATTTATCTCAAACACACTTCATCTTTCTTTTTTACTACTTAATGTAAAATGAGAAAATATAGGTATATACCTAAATAAAAAGGTTGCAATTGATATTAATAGAAAAAGTGCTTCTACGGCAAAGCAAAAATTAAATTGACTGAATATCAGGCCGTAAAATCACGCTGTCGTATGAATTTGACTAATAGTTGAATATTTACCGATATATTATAAATGGATAGCAGTGGAAATATAAAAGTTAACAAATATGAATCTGTAGTAAGTAGGCATATGAATAATATGGGCGCCAAGTGTTGTCTTCTAAATGTGTACACAAAGAAATAATTTGGATGTCAAAGAAAACACTGTAAATTATTTATTACAAAATAACATATATTATACAAATCTAATTAAAAACAATAAGCAAGAAGAGATTTTGTATTTTTATCAATTGATACGTGGTATTGGTTCTTTTATACGTACATTAAAGATACATAATTACTTATCTGAATCTCATTCTACCGAATCTAAAAGGATGCCGTCCGAAAACAACCATCAATGTAAACTAATTAGCAAATAGATCCATACATATGTGAAGACAAGGTTAAAGTGATCGAGTCGTAGTGGTCGGACGTCCGTGTGAAAGAGAAATCAATATTGTGTCTCTTTATTCTTGATCAACCCTATACCTAGTTCTGGATTAGGTACATTTATGTAACGTGGCCCTAAATTAACTACATAAAACACGTCTTATTTTTTTGTGATTTTATAAAATAATGACGCATTTTGTCTTTAAAGTAAACTAATACTTAATCTTATTTGCTTCTATTTTCCCCACAGTAACACATTAAAGCATTTTTTCATTTAGCACAGTAGGGGAGTTTTGAGTTTATTGCGTCCCTATTAGTCGAGTCCGTACGCAGGTGAAGTAATCGACAGCTTACAGAACTTCTGTAAAATCTTTCAGTTTGCTAAATGTCCGTCATCAAATCGCGAGTCCCTGAAGATTACCTGGCCATAAATTTTCTGCTCTCCTGTTATTAAATTCGGACATATCTGAGCCACGGCAGACTGACGCGGACCTTGTAAGCGCGCGAAAATCAATTCACACGTAAGACGGTGTTTTATGCTTCCTCCACCCGTTGATTTATATTTTATATCCTCCTGGTAACTCACAATTTAATAAAGTGACGTCTGCGTAAAACTGGGAATCTAATACAAGTTAGAAAGTTGGATTTTTATCGTACATACCAGGAAAACATGCCGCTCTAATAAAATTATCCGGAAAGAAACATATATTTTTGCACGTAAAATATACCCTACTATTTTTTACTTATCCTATGATCCCGATATTAAATTCGGTTATATTTCAGGTATCGCACATCCGTTTCCATCTACGAAAATCGATCTACAAAGAAGAGTTTTTTTATGTTGCTGTCGTCCTTGATTTATGGAGTCCTATTATATTAATAAAAATTTTTTACCAACAATATGGTTAAGTTACATTAAAAAAATAATACTGCATATTCTTTGTTTCTCGGACAGTTCATGCGTAATATACTTTATTCGACATGTTTTCTTCCATACGAAGATCCAAATTGGTTTATTTATTAAGGTCTCCTAACAAGTCCATTTCCGGAAGTATACAAATAAATAAATATTAGGCGGCTCTCGTGGTGCAGTGCGTAAGGCTCTTGCCTTCCACCCGAGGGTTCCTGGGTTCGATTCCCGGTCAGGACACACAATATTTATGTGTTTTTCTCAAAGCCTGGGTGTTTGTGATTGTTTAAAATTACTAACAACCACCTTGTACGGAAAAGCAAGAACATGGTTATTAATAATTAAAAAAAAAAATGATTATAAGGTATAGAATAAACGATAATCCCAATAACAGGCAGAGACAGAAAGTATGATTAAGATTAAATCAAACCAAAACATACCGTACAGTGGACTGAGTTGGAGATATTAAAAATGATTTCAAGACAAATTTAAAAATACATCACTTTACAATATAACCTATGGTAATCATAAGAAAATCATCATCACGAAACGTTGGCGTTCAAGAAAGCTTTCTCTATATAAATGGAACGTAAATATATAAAAATAAATCTGCAAAAGTGTTATTAAGCCTAATATTTTTCTATAGGTATATGACGTGCAGCACATTTTCACATCCCACGCACCTGTCCAAAACCGTTTCACTACAATTCTTATTTGACTCAATCGATTCCTTAACTTTTAAAATACCCCGGCATTACCAAGAAAACCCCTGAAAAAAGAATTTTTGAATATTTTAACAGTGAATATAAGGTACTGAATCCGATAATTTCACAATGAGCAAATTGTGAATACATAACCCTTAACAGTTTGTTGAATTGTATAGTTTTATCAATTACTAGGTACATAGTACGTAATATGTACGTTGATAATAATTATTCAGAACACGAAATATGTCCGATTTATTTCGGAACCTAATTAGTTTCGTTGGCTCTACAATCGAATGTAAATTCCTGTCGCCTCACGAAACATTGACATTATACACACTATAAAAATCTAGCCATTTAACTGCTTATGAAAATATGACAACGTCTTCAATAATTATTGTACCTACTATAATATATAAGCCAGCAAATATATCGATCTGATTTCGACGTAGGTATATGTAATAGGTACGTACATTGTATCAAAAATTCAAAACAGACTGCCAAAGACGGGTCGACAAAAGATTATAGTTTCAATATTTCAATGCCCGAACGTACAGATGTACCTACCTACATTTTTATATGGCTACCTATTCGATCGCAATAAAAACTCGCTATCTAGTGTTGTACAAAAGTGATCATATCGACTCATTTATGATTATAATCATAATATGGCGACAGTAAAACATTTTGTTCAAAAAGAAGAATATATTATGAAACAAAATCACATAACAGGTCATAGTGGAATCGGCAAGGCGGCATCAATCCAAGCAATAGCTTCCGGTCTGGCCTGGCGTATGGCTGAATCCACGATCTGTTCTGTTATGAATCTCACCATACCCACAAAGTGGGTTCTTTTAAGTTGCACGTATGCATTATATAAGCACACCAGAAATGGCCACACCGGATTCGCCAGACACGCTATATTTGAGTGGTAGCTCAACGTTAGGAAGCTCGTCAAACGAATCCACAATCAGATGAGATTTATTCACGCCAATGATAGCCAATTACGTCGTCAAGTATCCTCCTGGCTTGCTTTTAGTCGGGAGCAGCTCTTCCTGCAATCCAGAAGGGATTCCGGAAGATATTATACTATTAGCGTAGAGCGGGACTTTTTCGTTGTTTACGTTTGTTGAAATAGTTATTATTTGTGTTCATAATTGGGCACAGATATATTTCCATCTATGTGAAGATGGCGTCAATGTAACCAGATTTGACTATGAGAATAATTTATTATTTCATCGTAAACGTAATCCACCACGACAAAACCCATATTTGACATCCTGTACATATCTTATTGATTATGTGATTACAAGCTTGGCGTCCCGCGAAAAAATCTAAAAGTTTTAATACATTTTCATCCGTGGCACATATTTTACGCATCCATCTTACTCCGGCTGGCAGTGTATCATGGATTCATTAAAAATTTTAGACTCCCAGCCAATGGGGGAGTCGTCGCCGAACACGATTATCTTTTGTTCCAATTTCAGAATTCGCTAAAAGCACGGGGGAAATATTTCACGTCCTGTTTTTACCCCTCGACCCCCTTTGCTTATTTTTCACAACCACCCCTTCTGATTTATCCATTGCTGAAATGTATTTCATTAGCGTTTTTTGCATATTGAATGCAATTGGGGAATTGAAATATTAAATTATGAAAACGTCTCTCATATTTTACGATATAATTTATTAATTGATTAAAGATAATCCACGACATCGTATCGTATGCATGATATACGGAAATATATTGTACAGAATGAAGAAAAATTTTTTTTACATATCGACTGATTAATCTGCAAACCGACTAGGTAACTCCATTTGGGAAAATTGTTCAGGAAGGAGAAAAAACTTAATAATTTAACCATCGAGCGGAATTCAACAATTACAAAAATACACATTTTGTTTTACAAATATGCTACGCTATGAATTATTAATAAAAAGAAAAATTATAATATTTACAAGATAAAAAGAACTTTTTATATACAACGTTTTTAAAATTTTTGTTGAATTATTATGCTCAATATGCTCAAACTTGTACTTGATATGAAGTAAATAAAAAACAAACAAACAAACGAATCTAGAATACTAAAATGTCATTTTGATTTCCATAGTAACGCACGTATATATTAATAATTTAGTTGCTAGGACCACCCACTTAGCAACTAATAATAGTGGATTGGATTACGGATTTCTTCCGAAATAACTTTTCATACAAAACAGAATTAACTGAAAATGAATTCAATTCTACTTAAAGGTGGCGAAAAGTATTAAAAGAATGCATTGGCATCGTGTTCTGGATAGATGATATTGTATGAGGTTGACGAATGATGATGATAAGTTCAAGATGGATGATATAGACGCAACGTTCACTCAAACCGTAACAGATTTAGTGCAACGAAGGTCGAACTGATACGTTTTCAATCATACGGTAGTTAACGAGAGCTAAGCTATCAGAAGCCCGCAACACGGCCGCTCACTTGATGTCACACGGTCTATCATGACCCGTGACTGCCGGTCACTTGGTTTTGTGATAATAATAAATATAGGGATTTGAGTAGGTGGGGAATAAAGATGACGGACACCACAATTGGCGCGACCAATATATTATGACTATATTATCTACCTCCTAAAATGACAATTGAATTGATCTTTTATGAACATTAATTATTATAAATTAACTTCTCCATGAAAACACCTCTTCACGGGCTTAAGTGAATTAAAAACGGCTTCAAATTATTTGGTAAGTATATATATGCATTAACAGCAAGTATTTTAATAAAAAATCGAGCAAGTATTTTATTAAAAAGGTGGGAACTATTTAATATGAACAGCAAGTAAAAAATGATTATTGGTAAGTATTATAATATAACAATGGAAGTATTTAAATTATGATAGGGAATTATTTAAACAATTTCCGGGAATTATTTAAATAATTAATGGTAAGTATAAATATCAATTTGTCAGTATAAAATCTATTTTGGACAGATTTTTTCTTTTACAGAAATAACTTATTTAGTAGCTTCCTTATTATGTTAAATTTAGTAGGATAGTATTGTTCTTTCTATCTGGCTCTCCAGAACAGATTGTACTATTAGAATGGTATTTCTCTATTATTTCATCCCTTACGCCCATTTAGTGTAGCAGCATTTGTGTATCTATAAAATGGCTCAATGATGCAATGCGAGTCTCCTGAGCAAGCTTCTAGTGCCTTTAAGATACTATTTCATTTTAACTATCAGCTGTAACTTAACTTAACTGCACCTTCCGAACCACCAGTTGTAGGTAGCTGTTATGCATACACTCTTGATCTAAGCGCACTTCAAAGATATATGTAACCTTACCTTATGAGATTCAAACCCTTAATCTCTACTTCATCGCGGAGTTAAATAAATTGTAGTGTCTATTATATACATTTTCAACTTTGCAATAATAACAAGACATACTTCAGACTTGTATAGTGCTTATTAAATATTATTTTCAGTACCAGAATTAAATAATAAGACAGACTTCAGTTGTTTACAATAAATGTATTTCTTGTGTTCAAAAATTCACAATAATAATCAATTGTAACAAACATATTACTAAAAACGTTTATGAAATTCATAAAAGAAAACATAAAATATGTGTTGTTTTTACTGTTATATTATTTTATGCAAGTCTACATATAAATAACACAACATTTTAGGATTATCGGAAAACATTCCGATAACCGCAACTTTTGACAGCTCGATTTTTTTATTCGTTCGTTGATCAGTATCAGAGCATAGACAAATCGGACGACTTATTAATTATTGTCCTCGGACTTTTGGCTCGCCAATGGCAATACGTTTCACGGTCTTGTTTACATTACATGCTGTAATAAATTAACAATATTAAATAATTATCTGATTCGGCATTTACACTAATAGTAAAAATAATAATATACATATTATATAAATAATTAGGATACTTACTTAAATTAGTAATTTTAAAAGACATTGAAAAAAACCTTTTTTGTAGTGATGAGTAAAAAACATGTAAAATATAAAAAATCCACGAACCCTAACTAATTATTTAGCATACAATTTTAATTGATATAAATTTAATATCATACTATTAATTATTGTTGTATCCAAACTGAGATTCATTTTTTTTTATAAAATTAGACAATAATAGGTAATGAAAATGTACTTAGTTTAAAAAAATGATTTCTGTAATATTTGTAGTACCTACCTAGAGAACCTATATTTTTGATCAATTATTAATTTAATCTTTGAGGTTATTCGCATTTATTCTGTGAAATGTCCATCTAGCTCTTTTTTCTGCACCTCTGCGACTTCTTATTTGATCTTCTTTTAATAATAATATAATCATAAATAGTTTGTTCTTACCGATATTCATGAATGCATAGACTAATATACTTTATATGCGATAATGGTAACCCTAAAATGCCGTGCACCCCATTGAATGTTTTTTACTTTTCATACTATCAAAATAATAATGGATATTGATTTTATCTATTGGCTCATGTCATTTAAATAATGATTATTTATTTTTACTACTGATTTTTGAATATTATTTCTTGCTGTACCATTATTTTACATTCAACATTAAAACTGGCGGGCTTATACCGATACTTTGAAATAAATACTTACCATTCATTTAAAATTCTGACAGTTGTTATTTAAAAACTTTTCAAAATTGTCTATTAATACTTGCTTCAAAAATGCACGCCATTAAAAACACGAGAACCGCTTAAATCCAAGTCTTTTGTACCGTTGTTTTTTTTTTTTTAACACCCAACATTTATCGCTCTTCGGCATTTTTTTGCACCGTGTTGTATTTACTTTGCGTCGCTGCGTGTCGGTCCATTAGAATTTTTCGCAAATAAAATATTCCAGCCAGGTACTGCTGCAGACATCTACTGTGTAGATTAAAATTGCCGATAAAAAACATTTGCCGATTCGCAGACGGTGTGACGCGAGATTACGGGTTCTTATTTATTAGAGCTTTTTTAGACTCGTTAGACGTTTTTTACCTTTTTATAGAAGCCATTGTATCGTGCAATAGGGTATATTTCGATCCCGGCTACGGATTTTCGTGACATGAGAAAAATTACCAAACTAATGACGACTAAAATTGATATATTTTTCAAAATCACATTTTTTTCTCAGGAGGATATACATTTATCACCCTTCACAATGTATGTATGTACATGCATATTAGTATCATATACAAGTATTAATAATTGCTATTAACTCAACAAGATTTATTGTTGCCAAGCTGTCAATTATTCTTCCTTGAAAGACACTGTATTAATTAAAATAAAACACAATATGTAGTAACTTTTTATTCAGCATAATTCAATAGCGATTAGCACCGGTTTCGTTCGCTTTAAAAATACATTCTCAACTTATAGATGAGAATGGAACTTAATTATTGTGAGCGAATTCTCGAAATCAAGAATATGTTATCGTAACAATTTGAGTTTCGCCAAAAAAAAAATATCGATAAATTTAACAATTTCCGTTCAGAATCGAGAGCTACTATTTTTACATTTCGTGGACAGATAAATTTTCGCTAGCAAATTTCAAAAAAATTACATCACAGCCAAACGTCACGGACCATAGAAAATTAGCTAGTAGGTTAAGTCGTATCATATGACAGCGTTATTTGATACTAATCAATACCGAATTAATGTTCTTAATGAATCTAATAAAATTGGAACATCACTGTCTGAAATGATCCACTAATAGCGCATATTTTTTTGATCTTAATTTCTTTACGGTCTTCTCTTTCCGGTATGACAGTTAAAGGTGAACTCTGATACGGCGAAATATAATACGTACAATTTACATGTAACTGAGTGATCATTGATTCGATGAAAAATCTTACAAAATCATACAAAAACCACACGTAAGTAAATAAAGCATGCATAGCGTCTATGTACCTAGTTGTCCAGACTTCACTTACCTACAACTTGCATCAATGTTACTTACTATAAACTTTTACACAATAAAACGGTATAATTTAGAATATTCAGATTAACAATCACAACGAGTAGCAAACAACAATGTCAGTGGCGAGGGTGGGGGTAGGCTGTTAAGATCCGCCATAAATAGTGCACATTAAACTTTGTTAGTCATACGTATTTGTTTTTATTAAACTAAGACTAAAATTTACAGTTAGTATTTGTTAGTTTTTAAAAATCGATTAATCCCTGCCCAACCAAACCATAATAGTTATGGTATATTTTGGGTAATACGACAAAATTGTGCACACTTTTTCATTCATACTTATTTGTTTTCTTTGGATTAAGAATACATATTACACATATTGTTATTTTATTAATATTATATATAATTATAGGTGCGACGAAATTTCGGACTGGCTGGCAATCGGAGAGCGAAAGTCAAGCTGTGAACACGTCAATTTTTTTTTGTGATGGCGACGGGGGGGATTAGTGCTTAAATCGTGTTAAGATGACTCTTTACATGATTTAAGAATATTTTCATCCGACGCCATGACAAAACAAATCGACGTGCGGAGACACATCGACTGCCAGTCTCCGATTGGCGATGAGTGAGAAATTTCGTCGCACCTACTAAACTATTGAAAATTATTTGCCGTTTCACTGAAGTAAGCTCCAACCCAAACTATAATATATAAAATAAAATATTCTATCTATAAAATAATAAAGTTATGTATGATTTTTAATTGCATAATTTTAGATGTTTCATTTATTGACGAGTATTTTGTTACTATTATTTATTATGACTTGGTTTCGCAGGGTTTAATTGAATTTTAAAAACTAACCAACACCGTCTGTAAATTGTAGTCTTATTTCAATGAATACCAATAGCTGATCTTAATAGCCCACCTCCACCCTTTGCCATTGAAATATGTACATATAATAATATGTATTACATAGATACATTATAACAAAACTTCAAAGCATGCCGGCATCTTTAAAAGCACCAACGCACAGAATATTATAATGGCATACAAAATCACAGTAAGTTTATAATATGGATTGCGCTTATCCCTTTTTCCAAGGGAATAGGGCAATAATCGCATGATTTGTTTTGGGTATGGTACGGATGCCTATTTCAAAAGTTTTGCATAGGTACCTAATGTGAAGTAGTATTCGTGCGGAAGTGCGTTAACCCGTGTTAGTATAAAATTCATCATATTAAACATTAATTTTGAAGCTGATACTTAATTCAAGAACATGTACGGTCCCGAAAATAAATATATTAATAACCTTTATATATGGGAAATATGAGAAAATCTCTCGGGCCCTTCTGATTCCATGATATGATGCTTTTAAAGATTCATATGTGTGCGAGTCGTAAAGTGCGCGCGTGTTGGTGCGCGAACTGCGTCAGTGTTGGCGGGACGTGGAAGAACCATAAACCGTGCGCGAGTGTGCGTCATGGTAAAAATTCGCCGAGTGTGCGTGGATTTTTCGTGTCGTAGCGTACGTGTGGGCGTCGGGGCGCGTGCGCGAATCGGCCCGGAATCCGAAGCTATCCGATATTAGCCGATCGGCGCCGATTAGCGGCGGCGTAGGGGTGCGTAACGATTTTTAGCGGGAAAACTGTTGGAAAATTGCGTTCGAAAATTGAATCATCGCAGGGGGTTCCCGTAATTGATTTTTTTGGGAATGCATTAGCAATCATGAAAAATGAAATATAATGGTCTCCTGTGACTGTCTTATGCTTTGTTTTTTTACATTAGTAATATTTTGAGTCCAAAACTTCCATCAAAACAAAAATATTATTAATACATTACTAATGGCGGCACCGGCATATTATTTTGTTTTTTTATTTCACTCAATATCAATAATAAACATTGTAACAATATTATTAGTAAGAGAAAGGTTTATTGAATTTCTATGTAAAAAAAATGGCTCAATTTTAACTATTTTCGTAATAATATCACGTGTGTGATAGATCCGATAACGTTATTTACTAATGTTTGTTAAAATATTACTATCCAAAATTAATTATTTCACTAAAATCATATAATGGTTTGTTGTATTACACCGTTGACAGGTATAATATATTCTATAAATACTTACATAGTATTAATAATATTATAAAAATATTAAATTAATTAAATTTTTTATACAATAAATAGATACATATTTTATCGATTATTTCTCAGGATGCTCCGTATATACAGCATTTATGGACCGCACGTCACTGATGCATATGAATATGTAGTCTTTGTAATCGAGAGTTATATATGCTTAATCCACCGTGTTATACTTCATGCTCCAGTGTCGGAGCATGAATTGCCGACGATTCTTTCATTCTTGCAAGTTAACTTTGGGTCCACATGGGCATGGCGGTGCTTGCTTTTAACCAATTTAAATTCAATAACAATCATAAACAAGAATAATTCTTGTTATTCGGTTTCAATCTTTTATAAGGTGTGTAATAAACTAAAAACGATTAAAATTAATTTTAGTGGTCAACCTGTCATTGGTTACAATTTAAAATATAACCAATTTAATACAAAGTTATGAAATCTTTAAACACATATTAGAAAAACCTAGAAAAAATCTTGGACCGATTGTGTTATTCGAAGTTCTTAGCTTGCCTGTCTACCTCTTTTATACCAATAATTGGTATTCTTAAATATTCTTATATATACATCATGAGAAAATTTTAGAAACATATCTATTAAAAATTATTTTTTCTAATAGATATGTTTCTAAAGTTTTCTCATGATATATATTTAATAATGCCACATTCTTAAATTATCCCTTGTGTAGTGCTTAAGAATAACGAAACATATTAAATAGTTATAATAATAATAATATGTTAACATAACTTTTCTTGGTGTTAAATTATTATGGAAAAACATCCTGATCATAATTTGGCTATGTAGTAGGTATGTACATACTATGTGTTTTCTTTTATAATAATTATTTTATATGTACCTATTACCTATATTACTTTGGAACAACCTCAGATTTTTTTGATCTGAATGTGACTTGAATTCACATCGATCTCAATCCCAGCGAGCAGGTTTTCCACGTCAGCTATCGGGTCAAATACTGTACATGCACGTAAGGTGTTATTTTAAATTCCGTTAATATTGGCAACCATCATTAATCAGATCGTTGTATATGTGATGGATGTGGGTTCAAGTATTATTATTCGGTTTTCTTCTTCTACGATTAAATATTCTGATATTATGTATGTTTTTAAGTGGTTACAAATTATGTATGTTCAATGAAGAATGTTACACACTAAGTATTGTTTAGCCTGGAATACCAAAAAATAGTCTGTATTGTATTCGTCGGTATGCATTATATTATTTTGTCGTAAGATAATTGTATTGTAAGCAAAAGGTACTTGCCCTGTTGGTGGGTGAGAATATCTCCGAAATTCGACGACCCACCCCGAGACTGAGATGCCGCCCGTTACTCCTTCACGGCGAGCTATGACAGTTTGTTCTATATAAAGCAAACTACTTTCCGTTTCACTATGAGTGATCGTCTAATATGTTCTAGATTCTCAATAATTAAAAAAAAATTAACATATATATATATATATATATATTAATTCAAGACAATAATGTCGATTATTAAAGTACCCGCGAATCCAGTGGATGCGGATTGATTTCCTTCAGGCGTCATATTTTTTCTAATCTGACGTATTTTCAAATTATGTCTGTTCAATAAATAACGTTCCATTTTCAAATTTTGTGAATAAATATTCGTTGAATAAGAAAATAGGTTTATCAAGACAATTATCTTAATTTTTACGGAGTTCCCTTTATTATTACATAACGTTAAAAAAATACTGTAGACTTTGCAATGCGTAAGTAGTTTGTTTAAAATTATGAATAATATAAATTACAAGTTTTTTTTTGTATTAGATTTCATATATTTTTTAATATTTGACTTGACATTTTATAATTAATTCAACTTTTTCATATCAAGGATTTCTTTTTTCATTTTGGAATAATTCCTAATCACTTTAAAAAAATGTCCCATCACAAATTTTATGTGTAAATGTCATATTTACATTTTAATAATAATTTCTTTAATTCATTAGTAAAAAATGTGATTTTAGTGTTCCACGCGTATTTAAAATATCTACAAATTTATTTTTATTTGTAAAATAATAAATAATTTTACCAGGTCATCATCTATTTTAAAAATGTAAAATTGTTAATTTACTACTTATAGTACAAGATTAACCATTGATTAATTTAATATAACGCATTTTTTTAGTACTTATTCCACTTTTATTATTTAATAAATCTGGACGGGTTTCGTCCGCTTCAGAGGGACATTTTCAACTAAATAATATTTATAAAACAGGTATTTACCAAAACAAATTCGAAAAGGCGACACAAATAATCTACCACATAGCATTATCCGTCCAATAGTACTTGTGTAAGGCGGCTCTCGTGGTGCAGTGCGTAAGGCGCTGGCCTTCCACCCGAGAGTTCTGGGTTCGATTCCCGGTGAGGACACAATATTTATGTGTTTTTCGCAAAGCCAGGGTGTTTGTGATTGTTCAAAATTACTAACAACCACCTTGTACGAAAAAGCAAGGACATGGTTATTAACTATATTTAAAAAAATAAATAGTACTTGTGTAAAATGTCCCTCTGAGGCGGACGAAACCGGTCCAGATTTATTAAATAATAAAAGTAGAATAAGTACTAAAAAAAATGCGTTTTATTAAATTAATCAATAACACAATGCAGTTCCACCATGAATTGACAGTTAACACAATAAAAGAAAACTAGATTAATCGTTGTTAGATATTAACCATAGATACGTATATCGTGAATATATCGAAAAGCGAATCCCGGGTCACTCTATAACCAGTTTTTTATGTATTTATTCGAATATAATCGAGATGATATATTAAACTTGTTTAAATACACCATGGGTTTCATTCGAATGGTATCTAATCTACTTATGTGTCGAATGAAGATACTGTGTGACTGAATCAGATTACCGCATTGCGTCTGAAGTATAAGCAAAAATTAGCCCTTATATCAGAACTAGAAATTTCTCACTCTAGTTTTCATGTTGCGGTTTCTACTAGGTCCGTGCTCTGCATCTCAAACACGCATTGAAAAAGCAATGGTTGGAATCCGCAACCCATTGATTCAAACGCGGGCATTATTCTACTACGCTGATATTCATCGCATTCTAATGGATAATTTCTTTTTTAAGAAATATATGTTTTTTGTTTTGTCTCACTCGCCTCTTGCGATTTTCCGATCCGAAGCGGCTTTCCCATTGCTCCTTGGTTGGCATACTATCAACACCGGCACACCCCCCTCCTGTCTTACTGACACACATACTAGTGCACTTGAACACCGCGAGTCAGAATGGGCGCTACTCTACGTATCTACATAGTCTCCATTTTTGGAACGATACCAAGCGTGCCAAGGTTTATACTAATTTCCGATAAATAATAATTATGTAATTATGATACGATTAATGTGACACCCGGTTCAACCCGATGTCCACACAGTAAAATAGTTCAGCTATATGTTAATTTAATAATACACCCCATTTTATGCCAAGCAGGTGTCACCAATAATTGCTTTTGATTTTTTAAATTTATTTTTCAACATTTATTCCCGATACAGGGAATGGGATAATCCAGACCATCCCCCGCTATTGTTCAAAATATTAACACAAACTAAATTACAGTTGAGATATTAACTTTCTTCTTACTATTTATTACCATATTATATAGTCCTTTCTCTACGCTTATTATTACTATTTAAAAATTATAACATATTATGTAATAAAAAATACGCCAAAAATATTTTCTCTTCAAGAGAGTAAAAAAGATAAACAAGCGAAACGTCTCAAGCACCCCGATACATGATTATTACACTAGTCATATACAGCTACGTATATGAGCACGGATGAGAGGTATTAATTGAATTTTCGCTTTACAGAAACGGCTTCTGGATGTATAGTGGAGATGGCACTTCAATATCAACATTTCTTCTCAATAAGGAACTACCTTAAAGTGCGACGAAGGTACTGGTTTATGTGTTGTTCTGTGGGGAAATTAACCATTAAATACGTAATATTTACGTACGTTATTTTATATAATTAACATTCTCTGTAGACTACAGCCTTTTAGACTAGAGATATGATAAGTGGATAATGGAAAACTATAGCCATGAAGATTAGACAAGGGCAACATAATGTAAAATTTAAATTAAGTAATTAATTAAGTTAATAGGTACCAACTTTGTTGATTTTTTTCACATTTATACGTAATTCTATTCACACATGTGAAAGTTCTCCTGAAAATAACAAAGGCCTACAGTCGCCGGCGTTACTCTAGTAATCATATATATTATGCACTGTAAATTAATTATTTTCTAGCAAGATTTTAACACCGAAACAACTGATTTTCCGATTTCATCATCATCAGCCGGGGTCAATCCACTGCTGGATGAAGGCCTCCCCAAGCTTTCTCCAACTCTCTCGGTCCTGTGTCGTTCGCTGCCACGTATTTCCGCCGAACTTTACCAGTTCATCAACCCAGCGGCTTTTAGGGCGACCCTGTGGCCGTTTTGTACCCCTTGGGTACCATTGGATGACGGCATTTGTCCAGCGGCCGTCCTTTCGGCGAGCAATGTGCCCCGCCCATCTCCATTTCAGCTGTTTGGCAACGTCTATTACATCGCGTACTCCGATTTAATATCATCAAAACATAATGAAAAATTGTAACTATTTCCTCTTACTGTGTTTTTGGCTTTTTTTTATTTATAGATTATTTGAGATAAAAATTAATTACATAGCAGTATCTAGTTATACATAGGTATCAGTATCTAGGTAAACTAGTTAGAATAAATATCACATGAAAAATGTCAGGTAGTGTGGTGTAGCAGACCTCTACGATTTTCCGTAGCACCCACGACTACAAGCGTTCAACGCTATACTAGCGGTTATAAGCTGTGGATTTAATATATCTATAATAAATGAACATGCTCTTAAAGAATACGGCGAAGTTTTTACCATACCCTTTTACAGTAGCCATATAAATGCGAAAATATTGACTACATATTATTATAATCACCGACGACTACAGTGTAGTCATTATTAACGTCTAAATAGTACATATTTTACCAAGTTTCACATAATGAATTATTAGTAATAGGCTCATGCAAATGTGCATTAATTAGATCAGTGGCACGTGTTAATATATGGATAACAATGAATTGGCTATTGTCCAAATTGTTAATAATTACATTTGAATATAGTTACGAATTATTATATCTAATTACGTAATGAGTATCGTACATGAGAATACAACAAACATTTAAGAAACAAGGAGATAAGAGAATGGAGTATTCGGGCTTTCGTTGTAAAGATGCGTCATCGGAGATGCCTCTACCCTTTTTTCTTCACGATAAATTGATTCTGGTATCCTGGATGACCGATAAATATCAACCGCATTGTGTATACTGTATACGATAGAGCTACGTGATGTTGACATGATATGGAAAAAAATAATGACGACCAACAGCTTCTCAGACGTACTGCGTGGTGTACATATGCTTCACATAATGAGTATTCATGGGCAATGAAGAAAAATAAACATATATCTTAAGATTTAATACAACCTTTAAATATGATATGTACATATAACAAACCAAACTGTAACGTACATATGTGTACGTACACATTGAACTATATTATTATTTTGAATGTGAAATTATTCGCTATGTACATAGTACAACAGAGTTATTAATTCTGTTGGCAGGTTTTCATGTTCATAATAAGCAACAAAATGTTATGCTATTGTTTTTCCATTAAATTCACGTAAATAGTATGTTGTGATTACGGGATGGATTTTTTTTTTGTATATTATTGTTTTGCATTGTTAGTTTATGCTCTCAGCAAAATTGTATTTTGGAATTTGATGGCGTGTTTTGATACAAACAAATTTGTTTGACTTGCTTTATTTGTACAATTTGGCAATCAACATATTGATTTAACTTCGTATTGGCAGATTGCATTTATAATACATATTATACACAAATAACGGGTTCTAGGGTAATTGTATCATATTTATTAGTAAATGAAATCATGAATAGAACTGGGACTTAATGAGCAACTAATGGAGTACATCAGAAAAAAGATAAAATCCTGTGACTCCTTTTGCATTTTAAATTCTGCATTCTTACTACAATGTTGATATAATCTTTGAAAGACGCAATGCGGAACCCATTGCAATCAGACACTAAAACTTTCAACTTCAGTTCTCCAGCTTTTTTTAAATCACGTCACTTGGCCCACTTTTAAAATCTTGCACTATTGAAAATCAAGCGAAACTGGGCCGACATTTATGGGAAGACTGTACTGTAAAACTTACACACGCGCATCCACTGTAAAGTCCACAACCACACGCGCAGACTCACACAAACGGAGGAAAAGCTCGTGTTCCATCCCCGCCAGTAACAGGCAGCCTTTTGCCCGGGAAGGTCGTTACCTCTCATGTCTCCCTGGTATTTCGTATTATTTGAATATCTCAATGTCCAAAATTCGTTCCGATTGAAGAATCCGGGCATTTTATTTTTTCCATTCAAACTGCACGGGCTGTCTACGTCTAGAATCCTATATTTCTGACATCTAATACAATTCGCTGTAAATTATTCCTCGGAGAACGTGTGCAACCCACTTTTCCTAACCTCAATCTGGTGCGAATATACATTCAGTTATATTTAAATATTTAATCAGAATATTAGGAAATTAATTTAAATCATGTGATATCGTTTCTTGTACTCTCATAATCTAGTCTTTGTATATTTATATTTAAAAAAAAATCAAATAAGACATTTTAATGAATTCAAACGGAAACATTTTTTATAAGGCATTTTTAAGTGTCGTGTGTATCGAAAGTGACATTTTACGTATTTAAATACATTTTATATGTTTTAAGTGAGCATTATTGGCGTGAATAACTTCAAACCGACGAAGAAAAATCAGGCACAATTCAAAATACTATTTTTGTCAACTGTCACTTATTTCTAATTTATTGCTTTTCATACTTCTGTCATGTGTGTAATCACTATTATCACAAGAGTTACGTGTGTTTGTCGTGTGTTTACGTGGGTAGATTAAAAATTGAATTAAGCAAGGCTTAATATCGCGAAAAGGCACACCTTTTTTCAGCAGCTTATATACGTGTCATTTCAAGGACACGCCAAACCTTACATATACTACGGCGGGTGCGTCCAAAACCAACACGGGATTTGTTTTCGTATGTTTATTTTGGTCAGCCGAATCCTTTTATCCCAGCATACGCCATATTAATATTTTTAGGGGTGTGATTTTTATTATCTTAATAAAAAAAAATCAACCCAACGCAACACGCATCACAAGCCACTCTCTTAATCCGTTGAGTAATCGAAATGTCAAAGGTCCTTCGAAATATATATTTTTAACACGAATTTCCAGTGCAATTTAAAATTTACTCACGTGACACTTCTCAAAATGTGTTTATCGGAGTTTTTAGAGAAAGTGATAAAAATAACGTGAAATACACGTACTTAATAATTATTGTTCCTAATAATATATTAATAGCTTTACTCAGAAAAATATATATTTAAAGAATACACTTCGTAAAATTAATACGATTATTTTAATGGTTTTGAAACAAACTTTCTTTAATTACAAATTTCCTAATTGTCTTTATTACCATTGTGATGTTTTATCCTATTTTATATTATTATTACATACCGGACATGCATAATATATATTGGCTGAAATGCAAAATATAAAAACAATACTACTCAATGAAAATCAAGATCTCACAGATTTTCGTATGTGTATTGATGTACTATCTCACTACACAATAAATTATTATATGATGTACATTAATATATTAATCTACTTATTAGCGTTTTCGTTTGGTGATTTGTTTTCAATTATTTATAACCGGAATAGTACGAAACTTTCTTCGTTAAAAAAATAAACACAGACAAAATTCCGTCTCCAAGCTATTCATATAAAAGGCGTAGGATGTTGTGTTATTACCTCTGAGATTATTTAAAGCCATTCGCTCGAAATTGTTCACCTAAAAAGTTCAAATTTTATGAAATATATACAAATAGATATTTTACAGGAATATATGCTAATATATTAATAATTTTAATACTGAATCATTGCTGACTCTTAGAAATCCTAATATATAAATTTATTATGAAACACTATGTAATGTTGTTAGTTATTTTTATTTGCTTCAGAAACACAACAGAAATATACATATTAGAAAAAATATTTTTAAAAACTCGAACCCGCACCCATCGGATTCCGGTCAATTTACAATCTACATGCACCCTATCTAATTAAGACGAATTTGACTAATAGTCCTACAAGAGAAACGCTTCTTAAATTACGTTAATATTCTTTAGCTTTTGTGGTTTGCACCAAAGTCCTAATAATAGATACTTAACTTGATTCCTAGCCGACGTCAGGATCTTTCCAAATTTTAGTGATAACCTCATGCACTTGGTAATAATTTTAAAACTTTTTTTTATTCAACGAATAATTCATAAGATTTTAGAATATAACATTCTATTGAACATTTCTAAAGAATGTTATTTTCTCAAATCTTGCGTATTATTTTTTAAATAGAATAATTGTTTATTTTGTAATTCTTGTACGTACCATTACTATATATTTGATTGACATCGATTGATTTAGTATTGCTTTAGTCAAACACATTTCCTTGCGTAAATACTGTTTATGTTATAGAACCAATATGTGGCTCGATTGCTTCAATCGTAATAATTAATGTCTACACGGATTACTGCAGTAATTACAATATGGCAACATATTCCCAAAGCAGGCATCGTCGAATGTAAATTCATCCTTCACCTGTCCTATCGAATTGCTTTTCTTTGATAACTGTTTGCACTATACAAATTGGCTAATTTAGGATTTCTATGTTTGCAAGTGTTTAGAATCCTTGCTGCCCCAACCACTATTAAAACGATTTTATTTAAATATTCTGATTTGGAAAAAAAGCTTACACCATTTAAATATATTTCAGTATACTTATTTTTATTTCTTTGTTTTAGAGAATCTACTGTATATCTTATTCAATTTGTTAATTATCTCGAGATAATTTTTATCATCTTATTTAAAATGTGTCTTTATTTTACCGTGGAAACTATTTCGTCCTCTTTAAGAAATTACATTTATATTTTAATCTAATTCTTATGCCTGTTTTTTTTATATTGGATCCATTAAATCTAATGTCAATAATTTAACAAAACTAGGTACCCTTTAACATCGATTGTAGTATATTTATATTCTTTATAATTATCTATAATGTACAATGTTCCCATCTGGCATGCATAATCACATTTATGTATTTCAGCTCATTTAGAACGTATGGTAATTATAAATATGTCCCATCTTTCTCAATAAAAAGGCATTTTTGTTAGTTGAATAATTGAAGTACACGTAATGATTTAAAAAAAATCTTTTTATACAACGAAATATTGTTTTTCTTTCAAAGTTATTTTCCTCTTAATAAAGTATCACGGTTTACTTGGAACATAACACTAGTGAAGTTATTGCGTTATATTATCTATTCGACTAAGTGGCCTCTTGGAGCTTTTTGAAATAGAAACCGTGCCTTATTTATAGCTCACAATTCCACGGACACGTGCCGCTCCATTTGAGAACCTTTATACAATATTGGATTGTTTTTCAGACATTCCTAGGAATTCATATACTTCTTTTTAACAAAACAAATGCCTTTTGTGGATATAAAATATTCAAATCCGTGCTCTGAATGCCAGCATGTCGCTCGTATGATTCATGGGTTTTATTTATTATTTTTCTAGTCTTACATATTTCAGCATACCGCCCTCCCCACCAACATCCTCCTAAAGAATGCACCTTGTATGTATAAGCTTTCCACATAATCCCAGCAAGAACATAATTCAATTATGTTCTTCCGGATATGTAAATGAATATCCACTATCCGGAGCTTGTGCTTTGGTTTAATTTTCGCATGCTGAATTTATGTGCATGACAATTTTTCGAAAGCAGTTCCGCATAGTTGTACTGCAATACTCCACTGCATGTACTATTTTTACCCATTTATTAGGTCGTATTAAAATTTACACATAAAATATATCGTTGTCTGTGAAATATCAATACTTATTTACATTATTATTGTATTAACATCAGCACCAGTATTGATGGATTCTAGTTTATAACTGAAGTCTCATGTATTAATTATTAGTTTTGTTGTTAATCCAGTCCTAATTAATAGTAAAGATTAAAAGTATTACTGTATCATGATTGATTCATATTTACACGCTCAACACCAATGTTCATAATATATGACATAGTCGAATCAACGAAATTAAGAATATTGTGATGATACTGTTTAAGATTTTTTTTTTTTATATTTTATCCAAATTAACGTAGATAGTATTAAATCATTAAAGCTTTATCTGAGAAAAGCCGCAATGTTGTACAAAGCTATTGAATTATTTTCATAGAAATAGGGGTATTTAGTTGCTCCGTGACTCCTTGTTTCATAAGAATTATTTGAAAACTGGAGGCATTTCTTAGGTAGGGCACTTTCATACGTAAATTATTTTTAACTAACGCTTATTGAACCTTTTTTCATAACTTGATGAAAACTTTGCATTATTAAATTTTTGGTAGGTACTGCCTAGTAGAGATTGCAAACCCAAACAGAATTTTCAATCCTGGGATTAGAATTTCGTTTATTATTGTGCAAAAACAACTGAAATCTTGGACAAAAAATTATGCGTCTGGTACCCACATATTAATATGAATTTACTTTTACTTGAAAATTTATTTTTGTAAAACTTTTTATAATTATGCATATTTTTTCCGATAACCGGGAAAAGTTAGGAAATATCCGAAAATTTAAAGTAATTATAAATAAAGAGATACGGGCTTCCAAAATTTTCAATTTCGAAACAAACAAATCGAGTGGGATCCCGTAATTGCAAACCCTAGAACCCTCACATTTTCCACAGCCTATAAAATAAGATTGTATGAAAAATTCTACACAGTATTGTGGACATTTTTATGTCTGACCCACGAACCTATAAAACATTATTCATTTACAATTTATTTATTTATTTATCCTGTGTTCAATCACAAGTTTCTCTTGCTGTTTGTCACAGTATTTTAATGTTTCAATACAGCCTCGAGCAAAAAAAAAAAAAAAATACCACAAAACTTTACGCCGTCACTTTACGCTGATTGGATGTATTTGAAACAACAAAATATTTATATATTCCGATATTGGAATATTTTATTGAAAGCTTTCAACTATCCTTTATTTTTCTGTCGAATGGCCAAATTATTTATTTGTCTCATATCGCTTTTATTGCCAGTACTTTGATGTGATGTGCCTCTAAATTGGTACCAAGATAAAATCTTTCCCGAAGTGAAACCGTAAATTGTCAGCCATAAAACTATATTATATTTATTTCGCTTGAAACAGTAAGCTCTGTTTGTATATTTTGTCTCAAATATCGGCGATAAGAAATAATTTTACCATCTTTATTGCGGTATCTGTAGCATTGACTGTACCTATCTATATATAAATTACACACATATATATTATATATACCTACACCTACTCTAATAAGTATCATACATGCATGATTATTCAAAGTTCATATTATTACGCCAATCGAATTAGGAAGAATATAGTTGGGTATTTATCGCATTTTCCACGTTTTTAAAGAAATCGACACGGCCTAAGATATTTCATTTTAAAGTCTACATTCTATGGAACTAATACTTTGTCTCGTGTCGCTTAGGACCTTTTGATACTTAACTTTAACACAAAGTCTACAATGCAATATAAGATAGTAAATTACGTTTTTGTGCGTCAAGCGTAATATTGGGGTTGGTTTTAACGTTAGTTTATATTCTTGTCAAATTAGAACAATCTGTCAAATTCTATTAGCTGATATACCCCCCTTTGCAGTAAATATGATATGAATAATAAGATTTGACAATTACTTACATCGGCTTTAAACAATTTCTTCGTATGATTTTGGCGCGTTTTAAATGTTATAGATTATTAATTTATTACGTATTATGTGAAATTCACATAGAATATGTGCCTTCTCAGTTTTTGTTTATTATACATCTTAATTTTCGAAACCCCAAACCCACTAATAGATGGCGTTGCTTGTATATCTAATTCGGTAACCGCACAATACAGAACATGACAAAACAGAACAGTGACAAAACAGAACATGACAAAACACAACATGACAAAACAGAAAATGACAAAACAGAACAGCCAGGGGAAAAATGAAACATTAATTTTTGTGGAATCTATTTAGGTTAGGTCAGGTCATTATTTCGTTGTACCTAGTCACCCAATCATTTTGAACATATTATATTGATTAAGATGAGATATCATAAGCTTGCCGGCAAAGTCCCGTTTATTTGAGGCTTTCCAGCGATTAGGAATGTAGAAATTAGGTGTATAATTTGATTTATTATGGCGTATTGAAAATCTGTGCTATTAAAAATCTATCAACATAATAGAGATAGGACAATTTCAATATTAAATTTATATTTTTCCTGAAAGGTCATAATTATATTTATCGTTGTTCTGTTTTTACATGTTCTGTTTTGTCATGGAACCTACGATGAATTAAAGGATAAGATCAAGTATGGAATAAGTGGGAACTTATATATTTTGTTGAGCTTTTTCTATTTAAAAATGTTTTAATGATAAAATCGACATAGATTTAAAAATAAAACGTGTGGTACCGATGGAACGTAGATGAAATAAAATTCGAACTAATAGGTACATGATATTTGGATTAAAACATTTAATACGTTTTAAAGTAATTTGATCTATTTCTGTTATTGCCATGCTAGTTTCTTGTAAAGTTTGGTATTTATGCGTTATAAAAACAAACCTTATCACAAAAAAACATCATTACTAGACTTACCTATCATAATAAAATATTTAATGCGTTATTTTTGCTATTTTCTAAGATTATTTATAGCGCACAGATCAAAACGTTTGTTCAGAAATAGGCCAATGTAGCCGTTCGCCGATTACTATCTTCACATTATTTTTTTCCGTTACATTACGTTTAATGTATTACGCTTGTGATACCAGGACCTCATAAAGCATAAGAGAAAGATAGGCATCTTTCTGGAAGTATTTTACTTCACCGCAAATTGGCAAAGTTCCCCCTTGTATTTCATCAGTACGAGAAAATTTCATTGTTTTCCATGCACGCTTCGAAACCTTTTTCTGTATTTTTCTCATTTCTCGTTTTTCATTATTGAACATACTTATCGAAGTGCAAATTACCCTCGTCATATGTATATTCACTGTCATTGCACTATAATATCTATAGTATGCTGGTTCAGCGGAGGATTGGTATTGCAAATGAAAGACGGTAGTAGTTGTTCGTGATGATGGAGGAGGCGAGAATTTATTTACTTTTTCAAATAACTACAAGGGTACAATCGATGCAATGTAATAAATATAACGGTAATTAGGTGCGATGTGTAACGGAAACTTATAATGGAGTGAGATATCCAATCAATTCTGACCCGCTATTTATTGACCGGCGCACTATGAAATAATATGTTAAAATTATTATGAAATCATATTATTATATAATACACTGACTGATTGTACGTACAAATTGAATATTTAATAAATAATATTATAATTGAGATCTGGGTTACAGGAATCTGATGATGGCCACATATCTGTCTAGTCTAGACTCTAGAGTACATTACTTTGCGTACCTATCTGTTGTGTTCAAGTATGACAAACCTTTGTATGCTTTAGGAACCTACTAAAATCAGCAATAATCGGAGGCGTGGCGTGCTAAGGATTTTCCTTTATTTTTTACCTTTTCTTCTAATTTATCCCCAACCAAAATCAAATATTCTATTCCGATAATATAATATTACCAAATATACATAAAAGTATTCATAAATGTACCTAGTTGATAAACAACGTCGATTATTGCAAATTCGCGCTCATGCCTTTGATTCTTTCCGCTAACATCTCTACTTCAATATTAAGATTTAATAAACAACGACATATCAGAAGTCAATGCGTATTAGTATATTATATAAAAAAACTATTTTTATACATACCTAGCTATGACTCTTTCCTTATAATATGACTTTGTCGGTGTGTTCACATTAGCTTCTCATTCTATTCTCCAGATATTATAACCGGGCGGCCTATTTACTTACGTTAAGTGACAGCTAGTATTACTCACATATACCCGTCTCTATTGTTTTTATGATTTCCCCGGAAAACTCTCTGAGTGATGACGTAGGCGATTTCCTTTCCATCATAATCGCTCCTTGCATGAACACGTGTTTTTACAATCAAATAAACATTACCCACTTTGTTTTATTGGATTTAATTTTGTAATTATTATTTTTTAATTATTAAACGGTTTTTAATTCAATATCGTCATAATAAAAATTAAATACTTACCCCACGGTCGCGTAGTTAGTAGAGTTCCCACCCGTGCTGCATTAAACGCCTTATCAAGAAAAAATAAAGAATAGCGCCTGTACACGTGCATGGATTTACTGGCATCAACTAACTGAATCAAACTATCGCGATGATAATTGTTTACATGCAAAAGTGCTGACTCTAATGTTAATCTTATTCTTTAAAGCGTAGTCGAGACGCGTTGTTGTCATTGTATGGTGCTATTTGATAGGCTGTAAATATTGATAAACGTCGAAATGCTCTGCGCGGAGTAGTTCGTATGTTTCCGGCAGGTTCGCCGATTTGGTTCTACTGCGCAGGCGGAGATATCGCACAAGTTCCAACTATCGCATGAAAATTCAGAAGCCGCTGAACTTTTTTGATCCATTTGTGCAATCTTACAACTTGCACGATGATATGTGCTTACACGTGCATTTTCTTGTTATGTTTGCGATAATACGTACTGTCGACAGTAAACCCATGCACGTGTAAACGGGCTATTATGCTTTTTAAATATGTTTTTGATCTAGAGCAAAATGCCGATGGGTTGGGCGGGCGGTCCATTAATCTCGGCCCGCTGTGATAACCAATTCATTCAAGATATCGCCCATGTATAAATAATATTTATTATATTATTTATTGTATATATATTTTATATACAGCTCTTTAAAAAATCTAAATCGTTGTGATACGTGGCTCTTCTGTGTTAAATTTTTTCCGACCTCTGTGTTCGGCGAATGGTCCAAATCCATTCCCTAAAAAAAACGAAATTTCTTTTAACGACAGCGGAAGGGAGTTGCAAAATGTGTCATAATTTAGACAAGAGTGAGAGGTAAACGTTTCGTGTGACGATATTCTTTATATAGGTTATACGAGCGAATATTGAGTGGGCCCTCGCCACTGTATACATGAATTAAAAAAAAATGATATTTCATTCAGCTATTTATAATTCCTAAAAATTGAAATAACCTTAAGTTACGGAAAATATTGTGATAAAATAATAATATTTTATCACAATATTTATTATTATAAAAATAATAATTTCAAGTCGACTTACCAACTAGTATGTCAACAAAAGCAAGTGAAGAACTCATTGATTTATCAGAAGATACGTCACTGAAAAATAGTTTCAATCGTAAACAGTTAACGAAATTCTGGCTCTCAGTTGCTGATAATTATCCTTGCCTGTTCGATGAAGCTATGAAAGTCCTCCTCCTCTTTACTACCTAATATCTATGTGAGGTCTGATTTTCGGCTATGGTTAACATTAAAACTAAATACCGAAATAAATTGGATATATCAAAGTCACTGCGATTAAAAGTAACTAAAGTTGAAGTTGATGCTAAAACTGTAATGAAGAAAAATAAGAAACAAATACATCCTTCCCATTGAAATAACTTTGTATAAAAACCTTGCAGGTATAGGTATTTAAGTAATATTTTTTTTTATTTAAGTTGTGTTTCTTATTTCAACAGTCTTTCATTCATATTGGTAACACTTATAAAAAATATTTTTTTAATTTCAATTAGAGCAAATAAGACAGCATTAAGTAGTTCCACGACTCGCCACTAGGGAATCTGAGCATTACCAATATGTATGCCCTCTTTTCTCTAAGACAGCTAAGAGGTGGGTCCCAAGATTGGACATTTTTGTTAGATGGGTCGGAGCCCAGTCAACTTTGGGAACCACTGCTCTAGTATATTTGTATGTTATTTTCAGTGAAACTTCGTGACAAATTAATTGAAAAGAATCAATTTGGAGATGCACCCACTCATACACGTCTAATAAAATTATCTTGTAATTTTTCAGAGGGTTTTAACATGTTCCCATAAATTATGTCTGAGTTTTCTATAAACAGAATTGATTATGTTCATTATTTAAGCTCTTAAAAGCTTTTAAAGTTTTAATAATAACAAGTGGTTTTCAGTGGACTAGTTTGGTCAGATTGCTTTTACTTTGTGGTCGCATGCTTCGGACGGTTAATCGGCGATATATTATTTCAAAGCCTTTCATGTGACGTCCATTACTTTCCTCGTTTTATTCACATTTTAATAACATTTTCATGCGATGTTTAATATACATAATTTAAAAAATTCACACCACTTACGATGAAGAATACAACATAGTTTTTTCGTGAGATTTTCTATGCGATCGGTCACTAATTAAATAATCTCTTTTACGATTTTTTTATTTTATCAATAATAATTTTGTTTGTTAATTAGTTCAAATATCTTGACACTACTTTGCATTTTTTATTATCATGATCAAAAGCAGAAAAAGAAGTAGGTACAATAGGAATATAATATAATAAAAGAATATGTGCTGACCCCAAAACCAGGCTGACACAAAAAGCATAATTATTTAAATCTAATCAAATACTACATATAGTTATATAAAAATACTGTGGAAAAGAGCAATTAAAAATGATTAAAAGATAAACACACATAAGTAGCAATCTTGGGAGAATAACGAATAGAAAAATTTACTGAAAACTATATAATCGTCGGTGTTTTATAAAAAAGGGCGAATCACTAGCTTTGTTGTGTAAAAACGGCGAATTTGTATCTTCACAGGAAAGTACTTAAAAACGACAATCGTAAGGGCGAATATCCATTTGAATGTGACATATTATGCCTTTTAAAATATTATAACGTCTATTATAATGACAGTATTCTTTATAAGCTTTATTATAAACTTATTGGACATTTATAATCATCAACAGGTAATTAATAAATAAATGTCAAAAGTTAAAAATCCTCTTCCTGTATAATAGCATTTTGGTTAATTCGCCCTTTTTACAAACTACATTTTTACAAGATGTATGAAGAGAACACAGGCAATGTAAGAAAAAATAGAACCAGAAAGCGTGTCGCCCAGTTACAATGAGTCGTACATTTTGGAGTAACTTAATGTAAAAGAGGCGAGAAAACAAAATAGTTCCACTCGACCACTCTAAAGATTCATAATTCTCATTGATATATCGACGGCATATGTCATTACATACAATATTCTTTTTCCAGGAATGGTTATAGATATCCGACAAAAATCTGTAAGAAGCTCCCTTATTCTAATATAGACAGAGTTCAGTTTTTAACTACATACAATATGTATTTATAATTAAATTCACAAAAAAGAATTAAGGGAATTAGGAAATTGACTTTTATTACAATGTCGGTAGAGTTAATTTTTCTGACACATTAAGCATTATGTATTTGTTTATTATAACGATTCTGTGGATCTACTATATACTCAAGGTGGCTATCGACTGTAGTTTATCATATTTATGTATTGAGGTATCATAATTATTGTTCCAATAAGTTAGCCGTCCAAGCTTCGCAGTGTCAATATGTTTTCTTTCGATATGACGTCCCTACTCGTTGCAACGTAATTGATGTATATTTACGTACGTGTACGAATTAATTTATAGATATTGTGTAGTATAGGAATACAGTTTGATATATATATTATTTATTTTAATGTAAAACCTTGTTATCCTTGATTAAAAAAAAATAACTACATGCTTAATCGCTATTATTTTAAGGGTTCGAATGTTTATGGCCACACAGTTTAGCGTTTCGGTCATAAAGACATGCAATCTTGTTTATTTCTGTTGTTAACCTCTATAGCACAAACGATCCTTTCATACTTAAAGAAAGTATTTACTGAAACAGTGTTTAAATAATTGTACTACAATGTAAGTTTCGTTCTGTCTTATGCCAGATATTTCCCTTCTATCCGACTTTTAGTAGATTTTGAAACAGAATGTAGAATTATGACTAATGAAATGACGTGACCATGAGAACCTCTGACTTTGCTTAAACCAGAAATGTTACGATTTTCACCCATCTCTTGTATGGGCGGCCTAGGGTGTCAGTGTGCATTGGATCTCTCTCGAGCTTTAGTTGTCTCGCAGATTTCAACATAGCATCATACACAGAATTAAAAAAATACAGTATGAATAAATCGCACCATGAATACTTTAGTGTGTTAAGTAAAAAAATATCATTTTGTAGTTAATAATGCAGTTTTATTCAGAATGTTTTGATTTATTTATTGCTTTAACGTAGTAACTTAAACAAAATGTGAAATGCGTTGTAATTGAGTTACTTCATTGAAGTATTATGAAAATATTTTAATAAGTTGACTGCTTTGCTATATTATTAAGATATACTATGGTAAAGCATTAATGTGATGTATATTTTTGGTGCTATGGTAATGCATCAATGTGATGTATATTTGGGTGCACTAGTGTATTATTTTGATTTGATATACTGAAGTATTAAGCTCATACGAACTTCTTAAACTTATCGCAATATTACAGATATAAATGATTTGTAACTTCAAACGTTGACATCTCAAAACTATACTTTTGGAGTTAATACACTAAAGTACCCATGGTTCGAAATATAAATAAGAATATGGCATTTATTTGGGTTAATTCAACGGCGACATACATATCTGGCAGTATGTCTAGCATTCACATAAGTGGAAGAGATATTGTTAGATTTTTTTGGATAATTGTTTGGAACTGAAAAGTTTTTTCCAAAGCGAAGAAGGACTTTATTGCATGGCTGTTTATTTTTATAAGCAAAACCTGATATATTTTAGATTAAGCTCAGTGCACATTTAAAATATATACTTCAATCAGAAGTAACGCGAACGCTAGCATAAGTAGCGTAATAATATCCAATATGATTCTACAAAAACGGGTTTTTCCAGTAAAGTTTCGTGCATTATTTGACCGTTCTCTTTCAAGCACGCTCTGGGAGTTAAATTTAACGTGAATTTGATTTATGTTTCATTTCCTAGCGTGTTTTGTCATACCCAGTATTGTTCCGCTAAGGAAACTATTCTACATTAACTATAAAATGTCTGAAAGGGTATTCGTTTCTTTGTGACTAAGCACGGTGTTTGTACTTCTCGGTCCTTTGATATAATTTCATTCACTAAACTCAATTTAGCGAAGCGGCATTAATTCAATGATTTTTAATCACATTTATAATACAGGAACATAATATATATTTACGACTTTTCGATCTTAGCCTATCAAACATTATTAGTAGGTAGGTATAGAATAAATATCGTCACTTTTACAATTCTAATGTGTGTGAATAGGGACTGCAACACCGAATGAAAATACTAATACCGGTATTTCGATATTTCCTGTTGAATACCGGTATTCGTGAAATATATTGAAAAAATCTACCAATAAATATATATATATATCGACTGTAGAAAGGAAAAAGGATGTAATCCACACAAATGAAATTTTACATGAGGCACAAAAAGTAAGACAACTGTGAAATGCATGATAATTATCAATTTGGTTTTTATATCCTTAATCTGGTATTAATTATAGAGTTAATTAAAGAAAGACCAACAAAAATGATGGTTAAGTCGTTTTTCCCACTTCACTAAAAATTGCCAGCTAAATTTAGATTATAAATCAGCATTTGCATCTTACATCCTTCGCACACAGCGTGTATTTTAGTCGTGTGCAACGTTATTATCAGATGAAACTTGTTTTGAAAAATCTGAGGGTTACGTCCTTTTTCCTTTCTACAGCCGATATATTATATAAATCTCTTTAAAATATTAATATTTTATAACACGTGCCAATGTTGGTCTCAAAAGGTTTTGGAGGGCAACGGAAATATACAGACATCGCGTAACCCGACAAAAAAATACAGTCATGTTAAACTTTTTATGTTAATAAATATATTTTGTATCCACTTTCGATACCGAATATATCGGTATTATCTGATTTTTAAAACCGGTATTACGGTATCGAAAAATTCTGGGATACCGGTATTTGCATCCCTATGTGTGATTAGGTAACTACCAATCTATTTTCGTATTTTATGAATATCTTACGTTTTTAGAGATATTTTTCTCCCGAAATGCAGCCAAAATACCTACTTCAAGTCAACTTTCCGCTATATTACACTTTAAAATGGATTTAAATAAGGGTCGGCAACCGGTGGCCCTTGAGCCGGATACAGTCTAAACTACCACTTTTTGCGACTCATAAGTGGCAACACAACGTGTAGCCCGTACGTTGACACATTTGAATAATACAGTGTAATTATAATGATTAAATAAAATTCATGCCATTCTATATGCTGCCCTGCTAAGTAAAAAGACAGTGTTTTTGGTTTTAGTGTAATCTCACTCGTCTGTCTATTCAGAGATTATGTCTAAACAATCCAACAATTTTACATAATTAGAGAAAAGGTAGTTTAAATCTCCTACAACAATTTCACTAAAATAAAAAATACTGTATTTTACTTAGCATGGCAGTATGTTGCAAATCTGCATCTGTTTCAACCCAAAAAGGCTATATCGCTACTAGCATTGAAAATTTTCAAATTGCACTTTCAACAAGATTTATGGATTTTCTTAAAAAAAAAAACAGCGAAATACAACTGTTTTCTTGGCCCTCTGAATGTAGACATCATTTACGTAAAAAACCAACTAACGATGGAGATTGCCATGAGTTTTCAAAAGAATAAATTCTATTCTCGGCTGACTGATGTATATTTGCATGCTTCAACTCTAATTTGCATCTAAGGTTTTAAAATAGATATAGATAATTTGGCTGAGGGAAAACACCCATAAAACTTGCATTTAGCAGGGGAAAAGAAACCGAGGCATAAATTGTATTTTGTTTTGCTTTGAACGTACTCACAAACATTGTTGCATTCGGTTTCGTGTTTATAAATCACATCTCGTATTTGAAATAGTTGTGTGTTGGTAAAGATTGAAATAATAAAATATATTGATAGGTTTTTTCCACACCCCCTATTTGCAGTCCTATTATAAAAACTTTAAATTGAATTCTATACGTCTGAAAAAATTGCCGACCTCCAGACCTTTACAATCACCTACGTTTTATTATTATTGGCAATACAGACTAACATGGGTTTGACTACCTCCAGGAAATGTCTTCACTCAATGATACTGTGTTTCTGTCAGCTCATTCTAACTGTCTCATCCTAGATCTATTAAACCTCATTTTCCATTCCGGTCTCTTCGAGTGTCTGTGTGTCCTTGTGACATGGTCTATCCAACAAACGGAGTCGTTCTAGTTTTATATGTGAAGCAGGATCACTGCTCAACATATTATTATAGACCTCGTGATTGTACCTTAATCGCCACCTGGCTTTTTATATTTGACTACAAAAGTTATTACCATTATCTTCCTTTCAAATATATCCAGGATTCTCTTATATTTACTAACCAGCACTTTGGTATGGGTCAAATGCACGAGATTAATGAAAGTCAGTCCTTCATACAACATATCAATATTAAATTGGACACAGCGAATATTTCAAAGACATGTAAGTACCCGTTTTGCAACGTAGGTGTAATGTATTTTTTTTGTTATAAGTTATTATACATGAAGCAGAATGTGAGGTATTTGCAATAATCACCTACATACCTATACCTAGTTAAATGTAAGTAGAGTATGAGTAGAGCATTTTTCAACCTCATACATCTGTACGTATTTAATTTGTTTACGAAATAATACAATTTTAATGAGCATATCTACATGTCTATGAACAGATTCCTTTACCTTTATGTGGGGTTTTATTGTGTGTACGATTGAGTACGGAAACCGAGTGTTCACTCAAGTGCCAGTATTGGAATAGTAAATATAAATGTCGGGAAAACAATCAAGCTATGTTCGAATATGTATTCAGCAAAATAACCGTTTGTTACGTCCTAATAAATACCATAATGGGAAACTATTTTAGGAATGATCATTCCATTAAAAAGGTCTGCGTTTCGAGGCGTACGCTGAATTATTATTGGCTTCGTGCTCAGTTAATCGATTGCGACTTTCAAACAATACGTACATATAAAAAACCATGCAAAAAATCTATCTGGGAATTCATTTATTTAAAATAATCGAATTTCCCAAAACCATATTTATATTTGTCCAATAGAATATCGAATATGTTTACCATAAATTAATGAACGTTGTCCGTTTACCATTATCCGTGATGGGCAATGAAAAGCTACCGAATTAGAAAATGTTTGAATACTAGGGTGGACCTTGGCGCCTTTAAATAGACTCCTCAGGTCTGACCGGTCCTCCGACCTCTTTTCCACTTCTAGAACTTTCAAATCTCTCTGTATAACATCAAGCCACCGAAGGATCACTATCCGCGAGACATGCTTAGCGATCCCATCGCTGTCAGGCTGTACGTCTCTAGATGATATCCTCATAGATGGTGCCAAAGATTATTTCAATATTTTCGTCAACATTAATGTAAATCGATGTTTAATGTACCTTCTTAGTTTATATCTTCAATAAAATCTCGTAATATTCATTTCTTTTGTATTGGTACCCACTTACGCAATGTCCTTGTTTTCTCTAAACTAAAACAAAATTTCGAAAACTTTTTTTTTCTTTCTGGAGCTTCTTTGTTATTAAGCACTGTACTAGCCATGAATAATTCATTGTATTCTTTATTAAATGAATAATTAATTTTAAAACTGTGAATAATTTTGCACACGATTAATACAATACACCTACTTCAGTACTTTCAGAACTTCAACCAAAATAAAAAAATATGTATAGATATATAAAACTTATTAGCATATCGCATCGTTCTTCGTTACTACCCACCACGTCTCCACTCACTTTCAGCTGTATACCATAACCTAACGAACGAGAAGTTACATTATACATTTTTCTCGTATTATCGTTTATTAAGTACTTTATTAGTAAATTGTGTTCACTAGATTGCGCATGATTCGGATTTGAACTGCTATTTCATTATAACAAAGAGATGGGCCATTCGGAGGATGTGATTAGCATTATGTGATTCACCACATAAATAATGTATAGGATGCAATTAGCATATCAATCAGTCAGAGAAAAAAAAGCAGTCGATGTTCGAACTTACGAAATTTATCTTTTTTCCAGAAATTTTTTTTTGAATTGCGCGCCCTACATTATAGCGATATTTTTTTGTCTTTGCATAATTTTCTCTGCCCATCTTATTCAAGATCGACTACTCAACCTTCTAAATTGCTAAACGCTTAACCCCAATGCTTAATTCATTCTCGTCTGAGAAATGGAACTGTTTTTAAATACTGGGGTTCATAATTAATGATTATTTCAGATAGTACCACTAAACCAAGGATGGCTAACCTTTTTCTACAAGTGTATCAAATTGTATGGAAACATCATAAAAAAATAGCCTGCGTCAAATAAATAAAATTTTAAAAAGTGTTCAGATTAATATTAAGTATTGTAATTTTGCACCCACGATGGCCGCTCGTCTTAACTGTCGGTCTATAACGTTGTGTGTCCCAAGTTCGAATCCTGGGTCTGGCAAGTATACATACTATTTTTCAATTTGTGTATGAGCTAGATTATGGATCTAGTAGGTTGAGCATGTGGCGAACATCCATTTCTCGTAACAATCTGTTAACAAAAAACAGCCACTCTTTGGAGGCCCATATGATCTGATTAGGACCAAACATTAGTATTACACACTTAGTATACAAAAATGTATGTTTTTTACAATTTAGTGAGATATTTGATGTTTTATTATGTTAAGGCACGGTATATAAATAAATCCTACAATATAATTCAAACAATTTGTTTAAATGCGGTGTTTTTCTTCCGATTTAATATAATCAATCGACGAAAATAGTTGTTTGCACAGTAATATGTTGAGATAAAGATCGTCAAAATTGCGGTTTGCTATTTTTACTCTATATAATTAAAGTCATGAAATGTTTCAGACAATGAATTCCATTGATTCACTTTTTGCTAAGGGATGTCAATAAAAGAATGTCTATTAGTCGCGAAATTTTTCTGAATACCAATAAAATAAGCTAGTGTTGTAACATTAAAAATCATCCGTAGATTTTAGATAAATTAAATATAAAAAACTTCATAACGTTTGCATATAAAATTCGAGCATCCGTGGTCACACAGAGACACGCATGTCATGGGTGTGCCTTCCATGTATTCAAGCATCAGCCAACCGCGTTAATTCCTGAGTGATTGATTACTACTAAAAACGACTAAATTGCACTAATAGATCCTAAAGCTGAAAAATAAGATTTCTTATAGCAGTGGCGAGAGGTGGAGGCAGGTGTTAAGATTCGACATAAATAGTCTACCTACACTAAACTTTGTCAGTTAATTATAATTATTTGTTTTCATTGAACCAAGAATACAATTTACAGATGGTGCTGGTTAGTTCATAAAATTCAATTAAACCTTACTTAAACCAAACCATAATAGTTTAGGTATGCTATGGACGACCCGGCAAAAATAGTGTACTGCATCTTTTCAGTCATACGTCTTATTTGTTTCTGTTGAATTTCGAATACATATTATTATAGATGGCGTTGGTTAGTTTTTTTTTAAATTCATATTTAAAATTATGTATTGTTTAATGGCAATATTTTATAGATAAAAGAATATTTTTTTTTATTGTCTACTATGGCTTAGATTAGGCAGGGTGTAATTGATTTTTTTTTTTAAATCTAATAAAACTATACACATTCTAGTCGTACTTCAATGCAAATATACACGTTTGACTGACAAAGTTTAGTGTGCACTATTTATTTCGATTCTTAACAGCTTACATCCACCTTTCGACACTGTCTTATAGTGGCTATCGTGGTCCAATACGGTCAATAAGTCAGTCATACCATGGATACCGGGTTCAATAACATTATGACTTTATTTAACGTCGGTATTTTTGTGACGTGTTTCACTACTTTAGTTGAGTCTTGTGAATAGTTAACAATAGTTATATAACGTTTATATATTTGCCTGATTTTGTTTATCTTTGTACTGATTTACCGATTACATATAATAGGCACATAATAACTCAAGAATTGCTGAGTCTAGCGACAAATCAAACGTAATTAAGTAGTAATAAAATTAAGTGATATTTGTGAATTCTAAAATATAATAGTTTTATAAATACAAAAATAGACTCCCATAATAAAAATACGCGTCAAAATATTTAAAAAAAAAAAAGAAAACTTACATTTCTAATTAAAAATAATCGATAATTTTAATCGTTTACATATAGCTCCAACGAATTTTTAATAGTGAATTTTATTCATGTAAGTAAATCACCATCCATTTGACCTAACAAAAAATATGATTTGAAAGGAAAAACATTAGGAGTGCTTTGTTAAAAATATTTTGTAATGCTTCCACCGTATCGATAGCTCAAGTAATTTCTAAAGTCTCTTCAAAACGTACGCTGGACACGAAATTATTTTACGGTGCTGTGAAGAACGGAGTCTTTGAGGATTTAAAATGGCGTGGGGCTACTGGAGCGCGTCGTCAGTGCTGCCTGACCGGGGACGGAGCCCGAGGAGGGGTGCGGCGCCACCGCCGCCTCCCGCGCCCGCCAACCCCGAACCCCGCGAGGACTTGAATCCCCTGCCGGCATGCTCGAGCTCTTCCTCGACCTCCAATGGAATAAGTTTGGCGCAGAGCATGTTCCCGCCGGAAGTGTTCTCGTCTGGTGGGACGCTGAGCAGGTCGGGTTCTTCTGCGGAGTACGTGCCCCCCATCGTGTGCCCGCACCATTCGATGAGGCCAGCATATGTGGAACATCATCAGAGAGACATGGTGCCGCTTGATCCGCCGGTACTCAGAGATGACGATATGGAGCCGATGTATGCGACAGGTATGCCAGTAGCAATTTATTTTGTAATAACACATTATTTGATACAGTTATAATAATGTTATTTTGTACCTACTTATATTGCTTCGGATTATATTTTTTTATATATTGAATATAAGTTGGTACCTATATTGAGTAACTTTCAATATTAATATAAAGCAACATTATTTTCTATCAATTAAGGTATTACAATATGCATACCATTTAATCCACATAAAAATTCCACTGTCTTTTATCCCCGAAATTGTAGAATTATTTTACTGAGAAAATATCTAAATAAATAATCACCGATAATTTATATCTTCTTACGAATAAAGAATCGAAAGATTTTTTTTATATAAAATAGGGTAGTAGGGTGGGTTATCACGAATTACCACCAAGAATACGCTGTTGTTGTTTTATTTATTTTTTTAATATTAATAGAAATGTCCTTGTTTTTTCGTACGAGGTGATTGTTAACACGTACTCGTAGCCGCTATTTGTTGTTGTTGAAAAGAATCAAAGATTTTTGTATCTGTTAACAATGTTAATACGGACAAAACCGGCCCTGATCATTACTAAAACTACAGGGATTAATTAGTAGTTGTTTTGTTATATTTCGAGTATAGAGAAATAATTTAACCATGAACATGCGCAGTTGCGACTTGTTCCAGTGCGCCGCAATTTGGCAGGACGAATGTCATTATTGTTACAGTTGCTGTTCTTGACGTGTTGAAAACCCCTATTGCATCGCTTTCTCTCGCTCGATGCCGCTCCGAGTATGACTTTTTTTCTGACAAAATTATCAAACCACACGCTAATATGTATACCGCTATCATTCCATTAAGAAATTACAGTTTTTACATTATTCAAATGATTAATATAATTGTATATATTTTGAAGATAATTAATTATTCTATCTAAGTATATGATATTACATATATATTTTGTTTTTGAGAAAAAGCACTTTTAATCGATGAGTCAATTTGTCAATGGAACAGGGCGATAAATAAAAATACGGCTAAATAAATAAATTTAGATTTTGATTAAATTGTACAAAATAAATTGATTCCTTCTTGTTTTAATTCGGTCCGTGATGAAGTTGATGGAAGCGTTCCCATTATTTGTCCAACGCAAGTTAAATACATTCATTATTGCTTTTATTTTATTTTACGTCGAGGATAAACTCCCTTTATATTCTGCGAATATTCAATCAATCCATTTTCAGATTCTGAGTTTTTATCAAAAGCACAGAGTTTGGGATATAACTAGAACGAGTCGCTGGAACTTTTTTATATTATATTTATTTATTCTTAAACGGGTAGCCATAGAAAAAATATTCTGTACTTTGGTACATCGAAAAATGGCGTCTAAATATTGTTTTCAACCACCATATTTGACGGTCTTTTGTCATTCCTATATGATATACGTGATATTGTCATGATTGTTTATTTAAATATTATAAATAATGATAGTTCGATGTACTTGACTGCCTGTTTACATTTATATTATGATTGACCCTGTCTTTAGTTAACAGACGGTAGTTAAATCCTAAGTATCGTTATGTGATTGCTTTAGTTCCGGTTGTAGTCGAACATGTTTCGTATTCAAAATGGTCGATGTATTGAAATAAACAATATCATTAATTTATAGCAAAATCAAAGTTTAGGGTTTATCATGGCAATATGAGTACATGCAATTAATTTAATGCCTGCGAGGATGGGTGGCAACGTGTCTCTTTCGGGCTCAAGTCTCCCGTCTCGCAAATTTACACGTTTTTTTACAATGTGTTTTTGTATTTAGATTGAGTATATAATAGGTTGAGAAAGTAGCTCACATCCACGTTCTTTAAAAAAAATTAGAACCTATTCCGGGAGCGGCCAATAAATAGCCAATAGAAAAAATCTACTGAATATATAATATAGAACAGCGCTGTCCAACTTTTTTTAGGCCGCGGGCCATTTTTTCTTTAGCAAACATTTCGGGGCCAAAGAGAATAGGTAAATGAAAAGTCAGTTAATTTCAATTCTATTTATAAACAAACAAAAAATATCAGAAATAACACATATCTACAAATAAGAAAAACAATAATGTTATTAAGTTTTTTTTTTGTAAAAATTTTTATTCATCATAAATTAATTACGTTTTAGGATTTAGGATCAACATAGCTAATATCGATATTGAATGGATCACTGAATAAATTAATACTTAGCTTAAGGTCATCGAATTGAGAAAATCCTGTATTAAAATCTTTAAATCAGGGTTTTTTGTACATTAAAAAGTAAAATTTGCTGTACAGCTCGCGGGCCGCAAAACAATTTTGGCGGGCCGCCAATTGAACAGCGCTGATATAGAAGTATGTTGAAAGATGTTCGCAGTAAACGAGTGATAGATTTGATTACCTTGAGCCCGGGAAATCCACATGATGTGTATTTGGATTCAGCAGAGCTAATAGTCTGTCCAAGTGGTTAACATCCATGTTTTTACAATAAATTTTTTAAGAAACCTGTTTCGATGTTTCCAGAGAATAGGTTTGATTGTAGAACCATTGAATATAAAAAAATGTACTCTTAATCGTTTATGACTTTCGACTGATGCGAGCGATGCTAGTGAAATTTACTGTAAAATACTTAATTGTGAAGTGACTTGCAGATTATTTAATTATTAGTCTTTTTCCAGCTTCACCTACAATATAAAGCCCCGTCAGATAAAGAATTATTCAACGCCTTCGATAAAAGCTTAGCATTTTCTTCGATACTGGCAATTTACCGACTATGGCAACTTTTTTATATTCCGCTTTTATAAATAGTCCTTACTCTTGCGCTTACTTGTCAGCTGATTCGGTTTTAATGGCGTGAAAATTCGATTTTAAACTTTTTGGGGGACGCCAGCTAAGCAATGGTTTTTAAATTAACGTGTGTCTACGCTTTGAAATTCTACGGTGTTCTACGAAGTGGGTTGACGTAGCGCGTAGAAGCGTAGACCCTCTTGTCAGGCTAATGATTTGGGTTGAGTAATCCCGGTGCTTAAATATGTGCAGATTATCACGTAACTATCAGTAATAATGCGAACGGATACAATTATTATATATCCTGAATATACACAGAAGTTGAAATTACGTTTGACGTACCTATATTATTCTTAGTGACTAGTATATTTAAAATGTTGTTTTGTATTTTCTAGTCTTATGTTTTTTTCTGTGCCATATCCGTTAGTGGACGTCGGATTGCATATTTCTCGCTGCTTGAAACAAGGGTGTGCTGAGCTCAAATCTTCTGCCGCTTACGGAAAAGCTTTTCTTAAATTATATGAAACAGAAGATGATACCTCTCGGGATAGCACATGATCTGGATAAAGACTTTCTGGTTTTCTTTGAAATTTTTCATATAGTACCTCAACATTTGTAACTATGTCTTTATAGCTAATAAAGGCCATTCGTCTCTCTATACAGCCACATTTAGAAAGTTTCACGTATTCTGCTTTTTATTTCTTAGTAGCCTGTGTACCTAAATGCGATTAACAGTGAGTAGTGACTCATTATTAATGAGTCACTAATATCTAAATGAAACGTGAGTATAATTCTTATTCTTAATCACTGTTATGGTGATAATATTTTGTCACCTTTTGCCCAGCTCAAAATACTAGTTATAATCTCCACGGCCCAAGAATTGAGTATTATTAGTTACACGTTTCATAGCAATTATAAATCATTTGAACTTCGCCAAAATAGTATTCTATACACAATACGGACATAGTTAAAGCGTCAATGACATTGAGCTACTTTACGAGCTGCTTGTTGGCGAATTTACAATCTGCCTGTAAAGTTGCCCAGTGACATCATCGAACAAGCTAACAAGCAGATTGTAAACAATTTACCGAGAAAAGTTGAACGCCGGTCAACTTTACACTCTACACGCCGGCGTGTGGGCCTACTGCGTCTGCGCAGTGGAGCGTAGTAGCGACCTCCCGGTAAAAAAACGAACTACGTTCTGTCAAAATAGTCGCTAGCTTATTGGCTTCTCAGCGAATGGAAAGTTTTGTGTGTCATCATCACAATCGCAGTAGCTGAATCGCCCGCTTTTAAATTCGCCAACTTACAGCTCGTAAAGTAGCTCAATGTCATTGACGCATAAAAACGGCATGACGTGTGTCGTACGTCACAGGCGGTTAAATAATTCTTTCTATGTAAAAAACAGTTAATTGCTATTCAAAAATAATTCAATTAATCTTTTCAATAATTTATCAAATTAGTTTATTACCTGTTATTCACCGCATAGTCTCGGCTCGTGTTTTTTCGCTCAGGTTAAATGTTATATCTCTAAATATGACAATTTTCATACTTAAGTAAAGTTGTACTATCAGCCATTCATAAATCATTTTTTGTTGTGGAATAATCCGCATAATATGCACTTGTTGATCAAATGATTAGTTTTATGCTTACTCAACATCAGATGCAGCATGCAGTAGCTTATTTGTTACATTTATAACCAAATGATTTGTAATAGATTTTTGGATTGTCTCCCTGTGTCCTAGACGTTTCGGGCTCCCTGCTGAGGCTATTCCATTCTCAAGAGATACCGTATTGAAATGAAGTGTACTACTATAATACGTTGTTTATAATACACCTCACAGTTAAGTATACCTCAATACATTATCTCATAATAATAGTGCAGGATCCCATAGACTTCTCGTATACATAATATGCGGAACGCATTCTGACAATTGGAATAGGTTTTAGGGGTCACCAAGATATATAATGTCGATGTTGCCAGGCGGTATTAGTGGTCAATTTTTTTTTATTGACGTTTTAATTTTTTTTCTTATAACCCACCAAAAATTGTTCCGAATTCTTCAATAAAACCAAGACCGAATCAGGTATTGATTGACAATGCAATAATTGTACCATGCCATCGGCATGGTCGTTGAACGGTTCGTCCCATTTGAAAAAATAAAAATAGCAGGTAGTGCAATGTGTTCAAAATTATCGATTCTTAGGATCCTCCTTGGCTTAAATTATTTTATTTAGTAGCATTTTTGTATAAAATCACCCAGATTGGTTTCTTTACTATATCTATGCATATGAAATTAGTTTTAGTATTATGGTTAATCCAGAAACAGTGTAGGTTGTATATTATAGAGGTAGGTGAATAAATGAAATAACGATAACCACTAACCACACTAAGTACACATTTATTTAAAAAAAGAAACAGCAAGTCAAGTGTTCAAACTGCTTTAAGTAAAGTATCATGATCACAGTTTTTACAAACACTACTTACACATTCGCAAAATGATATACATGTCAAAGCCGATCTCTTATAACTACATGATAATGTACGGCAGTTAGAATTACATTTACATGGTTTAACTAAATAATTTGTTAGAGGTTCATTCGTGATTAATTGTCTTGGATACAAATTATTTTCTCGTAACTCATAGCCAAGTTGTAGAAATCAATAGGCTCAAATAGTGGATCAGGTGAGCTTTTCCATAAATAAACTTGTGCTGAAGGCTTTAAACATTGTAAATACAATGAATCATATGTGCATATCACTCTTGACAATTTTAAACTAAATCCAATATTTTGGGAAATAAATTTATATCGAAGTTCATCCGCTGTTGTTTTTTGTTTATAAATAAGTAAGTGCAAACTTTTTCCAGGTCTTGAAACTGCTGTGGTCTCCAACAATCCATTTCATAAAGCTGAAAGTGCATCTTGAACAAAACTCTTTAACGAGATGGTTACAGCTTGTTTTTCTGTTCATATTCGACTATTGGTGTCGCAGCCGGTTAAAGAATGTAATGCTGGCAAAATATTGCAAATATTTTCGCCAAGAGACTCAGCTGCCAAATGGCATCTTAAAATACGGGATTTCTTCTGAGATCCCTGAAACCATAATCCACGGCAACCAATCGTTGCAAGTTTATTCTAGAAATAAATGCCTAAGATTAAAACATCTGTATCGGGACTGTAATAATCTCCAAATTTTGCATTCTTGCAGCATGAAATATATGACAGAATATTCTAGAGTCTGCTTCTAAATGATTTTGATTTTAAATCAATGGCGTCAGTGGAAATTGATCCCTTCAATTTAAACCATAGTGTGTGGTCGTCAAATCCACCATAAATGTACAGCCCACTTTCTTCGTTGATTTTTGCAAATGTGAGGCATTTTTGCAAATAAATTTAAAAAGCTGTAATTTATTTTGAGGGCTCACAAAAAAATCTTTGCAATTAATCCACCACATCTAAGGGACGATCACCAAGGCTTACATATTATAAGTATTTACACTGTTTAAGGGCTTCAGCACAAGTTTATTTAAGAAAAAGCTCATCTGATCCACTATTGAACCTATTGATTTCCTACAACTTGGCTATAAGTTACGAGAAAATAATTTGTATCCAAGAAAAATGACGAATGAACCTCTACCAAATTATTTAGTTAAACCATGCATATGTAATTCTAACTGCCGTACATTATCATGTAGTTATAAGAGATCGGCTTTGACATGTATATCATTTTGCAAATGTGTAAGTAGTGTTTGTAAAAACTGTGATCATGATACTTTACTTAAAGCAATTTGAACACTTGACTTGCTGTTTCTTTTTTTAAATAAATGTGTACTTAGTGTGGTTAGTGGTTATCGTTATTTAATTTATTCACCTACCTATATATGCAACCTACACTGTTTCTGGATTAACCATAATACTAAAACTAATTTCATATGCATAGATATAGTAAAGAAACCAATCTGGGTGATTTTATACAAAAATGCTACTAAATAAAATAATTTAAGCCAAGGAGGATCCTAAGAATCGATAATTTTGAACACATTGCACTACCTGCTATTTTTATTTTTTCAAATGGGACGAACCGTTCAACGACCATGCCGATGGCATGGTACAATTATTGCATTGTCAATCAATACCTGATTCGGTCTTGGTTTTATTGAAGAATTCGGAACAATTTTTGGTGGGTTATAAGAAAAAAAATTAAAACGTCAATAAAAAAAAATTGACCACTAATACCGCCTGGCAACATCGACATTATATATCTTGGTGACCCCTAAAACCTATTCCAATTGTCAGAATGCGTTCCGCATATTATGTAAACGAGAAGTCTATGGGATCCTGCACTATAAAGACCTCTGTCATATCACGAACCAAACATACTTATGACGATAATAAACAACCGTGAAAATTTTAAAAATTATACAAATGACTTATTGCAATTTTAGACAAGTGTACCTACTATTTGAATAAGATTTTTTATATTTTACCCAGTTTAGTATGCTGTGAACGACTGTGTATCATATAGTAGTTTGATATATTATATTGTCATATTACATCAATTTGCACATTTTACCTACTCGATTAAGTGAATAAGCGATTAGCCTTTGCAGGTTGTACGATAATGCAATAATAATATTATACTATGTGATTTGCCGTACGAATTGAAATGTTATACAACCTCATTCTGATAAACAAAGTACATATTTTGAAATAAAATCATTGCTGATGCTGATATTGACATATTCAATTAAATATTTAGTAAGATTTTTCTTAAAGCCGATTAGAAGGGTCAAACGCTTGTAAATAGATTTAGCAATTTTCGAATTAATGTGTCCCATTCTCCGGTACAATAGTAATGCAATTAAATGTTATCCTGTGTACAGCATAATTATATCCTATCTATATTGCTTACCACGTGCTTCGGGTCGCAATTCGGGCACGGCGGGATGCGCCGTCTTGAATATGATTACGCTGTTATTATCGGGGAGCGGACCCGAATCGGAAACCGACCTCAAGCTATATTTCCGAAACCGAACTACAAATCCGAGCGGGACTCACGCAGAGTCTTTGAATACTTAAACATTCTATCTGATTTTTGTCTACGTACACGAATTTATACAATATAATAAAATGAAAAAAAACACGGAAGGTTTTATTAGGTAGTGTTTAATTATAGTTGTAAGCAGTGGCGGCTCGTGGATATTATATCTGGGGGTGCTGCGGTTGATTAAAAATAAAAATAAAAGTTTATTTGGATTATATTTTACTATTAATATCAAAATTATTAAAATTAAACATAATATGTGTTTTTATTTTATTATGAAATTGGTTCTTCTGTCTTTTTTCAAGACCCTTTAGTTGCTCTCGATAGCTGTCGCTCCGCGCTTCAATCGCGCTCAGAGCCAGTGTACCCGCACGCAACACGAAATACTACCAGCAACTGCTAGAATGGCAGTACCAGACAAAGCTCCTAGCTGCGAGCCTCGCTCCCTGCTCTCCTCCTTCGCCCATTCGAGCATATTCCATCGAAAATGGTACTGCATAAAATCACGCGATGCCTCACGTTCGCAGTATCGCAGTGTATGACAATTATTAGATGTATCGGTGCGCGGGCGAGCTTAAAACGCTTAAATAATATTGATATTTTCATATAATATATATAAATTTATGTATATTATAATATTACATTTTTCGCAATTTGCTTGGGGGTGCTGCTGTTCCGCAGTGCATATGGACGAGCCACCACTGCTTATAAGACACCGTGGGGAGGGAAAATTTGTTTTATGCTGTAAATCAGTATTTCCCAAACATTGAAGTTTGGATGGAATTTTCTCATGAGTATTAATATTGCGGTAATAATTTTCCGATTCTACAACTTATTTTCCGATAAGAGACATGTTTTTTTCACCCTGTCACGCTCCAGCATTAGGGCATAGGGTAAGCACAAGTTCGCGACACTTCCCCCGGTGCATCGCCAACTCTCGCGCCTCCTGCCATGCCAAACCTGCAGGACGTAGGTATATCGATTTTGTGGTATTGTTGGGCCGGCCACGGAATCCTTCAGGTTGTGCCACAAGATCGAAGTATCGCACTCTCTGGTCCATCCGGAACACATATCCCAGCCACGTGAAGCGTCTCCTACATAGTATCTATAAAAGTACGAAAATATATATTTTTTTAGTATGTTTGGTTTTTTATAAAAGTACGATAGCACGATAGTGGAGTTTCAATTCCCTTTGAGGTCACAATATATTTGTGATTTTCTCAAGCCTGGATGTTTTTGGGATTTTTCTCTACTATATTGTTTCCACTGCTTTCATTAATATAAATTAGTCTCGTGGGCTGCTGTGCTAAAAAAAGAAGATGGGTACGCAGTTATAGTACAGTTGAATACACTGTTCGAGTCACTTATTACTCAGGCTGTAGTAATATGAATCACAATGTTGCCATATTATAAAATTACAATTTCTCCTCTTATAGTGGCCATTCTATTTTAATGCTCAGTTAAGCTAACTTTAATAATAATAATTCTGTAAAGTTGTGAATCGTATCATTTTGAATAGATATCCAAAATGGTCTTAAAAGTTTTTGTTGTTTCACTAATCTCATCTTAGTTCCGCTTAAGTTTGTTTTACTTTGAAAATGAACAACTGGCCGGCCGGCGTTCTTCGCAAAAACCGCGATAGTTGTAACTCAACCCGCACAATAACTATGTTAATATGTTTCTTCTGCGACCAGAACTTGGCGGATTTACCTAGAAATTTTAGCCCGAGCCAGTAAACAAGCGAAACTTGGTCTCTGTCGCGCGCGCTTTTCCTGGAACTTTTCGCATTAAAGCTCCGCGCGGCGAGCTTTCGAAATAATCACGGTGCGGCGTGATATTTCAACAAGAAGCTTTTTGTTAGATTTAAACGCGCGAAATTACCGCTGAAGTTTTTGCGGGCGGGTCGCCGACGAATGCGGCCGTACCTCTAGTTTTTTATTACCCAGTTTGCAGAATATTTCCTATACTGGTGATAAATTAACCAAACGGTCGAACGCTTTCCGCAAGTTATTCGTGAAACTGCGACTTCCAGCTTTACTTTATTTGAACATTCTAAATGAAATGTTTTGGCCTTTTCCTTAGTTGCGATAAGAAATTCAAATAATCCTCTAAATATTTTCACAAACAGTTTGATTTACGTTTTTTATTTAAATTAAATCTCACGCCAAAAAGAAAACTTGAACTCCACTCAAGGGTGTCCTGGGTTTATTTATGTTAGTTTCGGCATGTTATACTTCTCAACCAGATTAATGCCTAAATAATAATATTAAGCCGTTCCAATTTCGTATAAATTACTAAAACACGGTGCGTATTAGATTAGAGCCAGCAAGTCAGTACTGTGAATGCACATTTGATTTAAATTGGAATGGATATGCTTTTACATAGGGTACATTCATGCACACTTAACTGAGTTTACATTTTAATAGTTGTGTATATAGTTTTAACCATATTATTTGTTCTCTATCTCAAATCTAAAGTAAATATCACGCAATTCAATTACTATTCTACTATTATTCGGGAGGGTGTGATGAAAGAAAAAACATCCCAATAGAGACTTGTTGTTTTATACATAATATAGTCTGTTTGCAATGAAAACAAAATAATGCTGTTTTTACTATAAAATAATTTACGTTATTAATTGAATATTACAATATAATAATAATATATGTATTATGTATACATAGAGTTGGGTATTTCCCGAGAAAATCTCAATCTCGAGATTCGGGATTTCCCGAAATGATGAAATTTTTAAATTCTCGAGATTCGGGATTCCAGAATAGAATTCTCGAGATTTCGGGAAATTTAAAAAAAATACTAAAATCAGTGTGAAAACAGACAAATTCCAAAAAAACATGATTTTTTTTATTTATATAAGAAGAAAAACAAAATAGAAGTAGGAAAACAATAATAAATCAAAACGTTACTTATTAAAATAGAATTTCAAAAAACACAGACTGTCAATCGCTGCATCTGACAATCGCGTAGGTACCTATGCTTTTGAGACACAAAATTCCCTGATGTTGCAAAAATTGCGCTCATTTTGAGTCGACGTTGGCTTAATTGTGTTAAATGCCCCGATCAGTCTTTGAACGTTTTGTGTTTCCTGACCACTTTTTTCATATAGAAAATCGTTTTTTCAATTAATATTTGATAATAAAGAAATCCCGAATCCCGAGAAAAGATTCCCGAGATCCGGGATTTCCCGAAATGTTAAAAAAATTAATTCTCGAGATTCGGGATGGATAATCTCGAAAATTTCTCGAGAATTCTCGTCGGGAAATTCCCGAAACCCAACTCAACAATGTACGTATACGTGATGTTAATATTGAATCTAAAGATATATCTTTGTCCCCTTTGCTCAATTTATGTCAAGTGTTGGTATTTTAGATTTAGTTTGGTCAATTCGATCCATTAAAATAATCATATTATTTGGTAGTTAGTTATGTAACATTTATTATTGCGGTTTATTTTCTTGATTTATAAAAATAGTAAAAGATTAATAATACGTTTCGTTTGTATACCTTGCTTAGCGCACAGTGTAGTGCACAAAGTAAATGGTGTTTATGCCCCCTGCGCCGTGCACGCATCACTTGGCTTTTTGCAGTGTGCTTCGCCACTTTATTATTCTCACATTCCTAATATTACAATTAACCACAGGTTCTCTAGAAAATTGCTTCTTCAAAAAGCGCACACTCCGACAAAAGAAGAATATAGAAAAATCCACGGTATTAGCCCAAAAACTCATCGGGAAAGGCTCAAGTTTGGTTATAAAGTTATTTTATTAAATGAAAGTGAGCTAAATTCCATACACATTTAAAGTTATTTTTTAGAAAATGATTTAATGAAATAATCAATAAATGAACCCGAGCCGTATGTTGTGGGATCTGGAAAAATAATTTGGCATTCATGGAAAAAAAAGTTGACCAACCTCTGCAGCGAGGGTTGCTGTATTTTACCGCGAGATATCAAATCTCAACACGATTTCGCTTCCGGCAATCCTTCGTTGCCATTCGATCCCTCCGCTGTAGAAAAAAAATCGTGACAGTTTTCCTGAGCGGCGCGCCTGAATATCAATCGCGGCCGGGGATCGGGGCTTAGCGTCCCGAGACCGGGCCTCGTCCCACCCTCGTCGCGGCCCTACATCCATCAAAGTCTGTTGGCCCGGCCCTGTCTGCTCTCTGGACATTTTCATATTCCATTTTTTCCGTATTGGTTTACCGACAGTAAACAGATAGGCCAAATTGTGCCAGGGCTACGCACCATCCCACGTTTACACACCGTGTTTGTGTAAAGTATCCCTTTTCAAGATAGCCTCATCTGTAGTCGATTTTTTCACATTGATGAGGGTCGTGACTTCAGTGACAACTTTCTGTCATTCTTATCTGTACTCTGCAATTATGAGGTCAATCAAAAAGTCACGTATCTATTACCTGTGGGAAATGTTCAATCTCGTATGTGGGGCAGAATAAAAGAATTATAACCTCGGGCCGAGAAATATATGAGATAGTTCAAAATTAAAAAAAAGCAATTCTCAGTTTTCTATGAATCTTCAGGCAATGTGGCGGTTATGTAATTAATATATGGGCAAAAACAAAATGTATTAGAGCAATAATTCGAATATCTCACAATGCATACAGAATAGGAAATTCACAATATACATTGTTAGCGTAATACTTTCGATTCATCCTGGTGTGGTTTATCTTTGAATACATCTGAGGATACGGACATTTAAATAAATGCCTCCATCAAACCACTATCGCCCCGCACCACACCAGCTCTTAATCGGGCGTATCTCGGGACCCTATGTTTAGATATGAAGCATATTGTTTTATGACTGGCCTTCTCCCAGGAATAGTTTCCAAAAACTGATGTCACCATGCACTCAAATGTGTTTTGACTGAATTTACACGGCTTTAAGTTAATAGTATTCATGGGAGATTGAAGCACATAAAGACAAAATAAATAAATAAAAAAATATAATAACTAAAAAACAACAACAAAAATTCTGGGAAACAATGTTATAATTAATTAAACTAGGCATATATACGTTTCCATTGTATTATCGTGCCATCTCCCGACAAAGATCGGCCACCATCACGGCGATATTTGGTCTATCATCTGCTAGTTCGGTGGGGCTACACTCATACTTATCACGGAGGTTCTTCAGATACAAAATGCGGCGTCGTCGTTCTCTACGTTTAACAATGATCTTTCCTTCGATGACAAGTTGGTGAATGCTGTACTTTTGTTCTTTCATAATGTGGTCGAGGTACTGTAGTTTTCTGGTTTTTAGAAGTATAGTGAATACGAAACAGTGAAAAATCGTAGGTACATTTGTATAGTTTTGATAATGCTGTGACAACAGACCTGTCTATCGACTATAAAAGTAATTTGTGAAATTTAATATAATTATAAATAATGTTATACCTTTGGATATAAAATGCAGTGTTTATTATTATTAAATTAGATTTACAGTTTCTTAATTGGTTATGCTTTATATCACAAACATGGACAGTGCGTTAATGCTAAGTGGCACGGCAGGGGGGACTTTGGTGTTAAGACATAATACGAGAAAGGAACAGCTGGTATGTTTCCAACGTATACTTGATTAGAGGGGTGAGAATTTTTAAAATAAAAAATAAAAATTGTGGTGTGTAGCTAAGATTTTTGTTAGGAAAAACTAAAATATAGATCTTGAAAATTTCTACAAAACAAACTAAATACGTGATGTATATAATTTATTAAATCGTATGAAAGTGATTAAAAATAATTACAAGATAAAAAGAACTTTTTATATACCACGTTTTTAAATTTTCTGTTGAATCATATGAACTTGACAATTCTACGTACTTATTAATCAATAATTTAGGCAATTGTCAACAAATCATTTTTTTACTATTTTGCAACAAACAAACAAATATAGAATACTGAAATGTCATTTTGATTTCCATAGTTACGCACGTATACAATATTAATAATTTAGTTGCTAGGACCACCCCTTAGCAACCAATAATAGTGGATTGGATTACGGATTTCTTCCGAAATAACTTTTCATACAAAACAGAATTAACTGAAAATGAATTCAATTCTGCTTAAAGATGGCTAAAAGTATTAAAAGAATGCATTGGCATCGTGTTCTGATATATTATAAAAGTTTCAATTGTCTAGCTAGTCGGAAAGTTAGTTAAAAATCGATTGCACGATTTTTACCGGACAAACAAGAATACGAGCTAATAAAAACGTTGTAAAATACACACTGAATCCATTTAAAAATAGAAGATTATAGTTTACTCTACTAGTAAAATTATCTTTTCACACTTGTCTTTAATCTAAGTATAGTATATGAAATGTATTACAAAAGAAAACAGTTGGTACCTACCTAGTTACTTGTAGTGGCTTGGAATTTATGTCAAATATTTTTTTGCGAGATAATATCGTCACCGTTCAGGCAAAAGTCACCAACCCTAAAAACATAGTTTTGAGATATCGCAATTTGAAAGTTTGAAAATGCAGGAAAAATCAGATTTTAATGTTTTTAAGGTTTTATCTACATTAAATTATTTTCTCATGTCTTCTTAATAATTTCTTTAAGGTACTTTTACTTTTTGATGCTAATTAAAACATCTGTAAGGTTTTAAAGGAGGCAAGGTAGCTCAAATTATGGTTTGGTGACTTTTGCTTGTTAATAATCTGAACAAAATTAGCCAAAAGAAGCATCAGTAAAACTCACCATCCATAGTATAGTGACTTTTGCTTGTATATTTATAACGAAGGATTTTTTTTTTATAGAGTCAATAATGTCTATTCACCTATAATGACTTTTGCTTGTTAAGATTTTATCGAAAGTCATTTAGTGAAAAACAAATAATTCGGTTTTAAGCAAAATTTTACTAACTAATGTACCAAGGTGAGTTTTGCATCTTAAAGAACATAATTTTACGCTTCGGGTGACATACTCAACTCAAAACTGCCATTTTCAGGGTTGGTGACTTTTGCCTGAACGGTGACGATATATTCTGGTAAGCGAAGTAGGTATAGAGTAAATACGAAAAACCTACCCTATTTATGTGGTTGGGTATATGTATACTGTTTTATTTATGCAGATTCTTTCGAGTGTCTCTGTTCCATGTTAGTTCTGTTGTACAAAAAATAAATAGTATGGAAATTTCAACCCATAAATCAAATCGTATGTTCACGGTCTTAGGGAAAATATAATGATGTGAGAAAGTTACGCTCTACAATTCTACTTTTTTGTGTATAGGGTGGTATGGTAAATGGTGAAGTTAACTTTTCACTTTCGGTGTTAATATATTCCGTTCTTTCCTGCGTCGTCACATTGCGCTACCATATTCGTTTCAAGATAAGACACTATTTTACAATTATTGTCCCGGTTTTTGTGTCGTGTAGATTTAAAAAATGTTTCTTCATCGTTGTATGATATTTATTTCTCGCTAATTTTATGAGTAGCTAACATATGAAATAGGCGAAGCACATATTAACTGAAATATTAAATATTTTGAATCTGTGTAACTCGACTTTACATAATTAAACGGATAAATTATTGCTTTATATTTTGTGATGTCTAGTGAGTTGGTACGTTACGTGTATGGACAAATTCATATAACATTGTATAAAGTAATTTAATTAAATTTGTATATTCGCTCGAAGATGTAGCATACAGGCGATTACTGTAATATTGTTTTTACAAGGAACGGTTGTTAAAAATACCTCAATTCAAATTCTAATGGATTCAAGCTCTGTACTATTCCATTTAAGTAGTTTTTTGCGACCCGGGTTTCGCCTTTCGGCATCTTCAGGCGCCGTGTACACTCACCAAAAATAAACACACACTGACAACGAACACTCTTTACTCTAGCTTGTATAATAAATCAATACAATAAAGTAGGTAAAAACTCCATTACCTACCTATCAAGTCATAGGTCACAAAAATACAATAAACAAATTATGAATAGTTGAAGTGTCAGTAAAAAACCTACGTGCTCTGATCTAATAACGTGACCGTATAATATTATTAAAAAAACCATTCACTTATCCAAAGCAGAGGACATCTTTTTTAAGAAAAGCATTGAATTACTATGACAATCCTCTCTGGATCCCTTTTGCCGTTGTTCACCCATTTCTTCCAGATGTTGAGTTCGTACATAAGTAATAGTCCATCGGATCTAACGTGAGCATCTTTTAAAAGTATATATTCACTTAGATGCTTAACTAAAAATAAAGTAATGCATTATAATTATTATAATGCCGTTTCATTTGATATATTTTTATTATTATAAAGCTGATAGGTACGCTTATTTCTGTTCACTCTATCTTTGCGCGACTTAAAATTGCTATGTTAACTTGTTGGGAAAATACATTGTATGAAAATAAAGTAAGAAATCGACACCTGTCAATAGCAGTGTGTAAGGGTTCTTTCCACTTTCTGGATGTAAAATAGCTTTAGTCTAGTCTAGTTTCTGTATTAAAACAGTAGCATGCAATTAAAAATGTGCATGGTACGAAACGTCACACATTTATTTTGGATGATTTATTATTTATACGTAAGTATGTAATTTATAAAAGTAGGCAGTTTTTACAGTAACTATCTTTAGAACAGTAAGTTTTCCTTTTATATTGTCACAGCGAGTAAAACATTTATCGAACATACATAATTTTGAAAAACACTTTCTGAGAAAATATATTATAACCAATATAAAAAATCTTTTTGAAGTGCCGTGTAATAATGTCGAAAATTTTTTTAGTGCAAATTCGATTCCCGGATGGGCATCACCTTTTTATAAAATATCTGTTTAAGTCCATGTTGTATTCTTTTAGTGAAATGTCTTTTATAAAATACTGAAGATGAAAGAAAATCCTTCAAAATTCACCCTTCGCCACTGTTGTCTACAAAGTATTTTTGTTAAATTAAATATTGCATTTAATATGATTTTTATGTTACACCATTCTTGTTGTAAAACAATCATTATATTTTACGTGAAATTAAACATTTCTGTTTCAACTGGTGAACTATTTAAATTTTTTATTCTATATCATGTGTTATGAAAGCGTTTTGTATTTTAAAGCTCCCATTATCATTATACATAGTTCAAAAAGTCACCCCTAACATAAAATAATACCTACTCCGAATACTTTTAAGTCACATAATTACCACAAAAATGCTAGCTATTGCCAAACCAGCCGCCAGCTCGTACAATTTATCGAAGTGTGATAAGTATTTTTATTACAAATAAATGTACCAATAACGTACTCACTAACCACTTTACTATTTATTACAACTCTAAAATATTATTTCAAAGGGTCCTATTTATTCCCTCGTTTTATTGAGTCGTTAGTTATACGGATTTTTAAGGGGTCAACTTTCAATGTTTTTATGGACAGTAAGTTAGTTTTTTTTCTCCGTCTGTAAATATAGCATGAAAGATTTTTTTTTTAATGTGGTTAAATAGAGTTAATAATCTACAGAATTAAAAAGTAGATAACTTTATAACTTTGCACTTCTTTGCACTTTTTACTACAAAAATAGATTAAATAATATTCACTTATATTAATATATATAGTGATAAATATACAAACAGGTAATATATGTAAAACACAATTTTACAATATATTACACCATTGTCATCCTAGAGCCGGAGTGAAAAGTTACGAAGTGGTAACTCTAGCTAGATCTATAATAATATGATCATCATCAACCGAGATTGTTTTATTGATTGTTGTCCTAGCTTCGTCCCCTCCTCGTACGCCAATGAGTTCATCAATTCAGTCGGTTTTAGGGCGGCCCTAAGCTCGTTCAGTTGCCTTTAAGCACCACTGTATGGTTACATTTGTCATATGGTTGTCCACTCGACAAATCCGTCCCATTGCCATGACACCAGCTTGGTGACCATTATCACATTGCGTACTCTTATCTGCTTCCTTATCCATCGGTTTTTTGTGGTCTTTTAGCATTACACCCAACATACACCTTACCATGCCATATTGTTAGACTTGTTGTTTATTTAATTGATTTATCTCACAGTAACGATTCGTGTTCTACATATATACCTACGTGAGCACTGGTAGCACACATTGTATTCTACAATGGAAGGTCATTTGTGGAGATACTATTCAGGTGCGCTCTACTCTAGTTATAGTAAGTGCTCCCGTGGATTTTAGTATTACAAAATAATAATTTGAAAATAAACCGCATTTCCCATGATTAATAATAATAAAAGCATAAATATTTGTTTTTACTGTGGTGATAAAAATGACCACATGGTTTCTTTTCCTGTTTTTTCCCCATGGTTGTAAATTATTTAACTTAAAGAGAAAAATTTGCATCTCAAATTCTGTGTTACTTAACAGTGCAGCAACTGTTTTACGGTGTTGTAAAATTTTAAATACACCCGCCAAACAAAGTTCTGACTACTCGTATACTTTAAAGTAAAAAAAATATAAAAAATAAAATACAAAACGGATGAATGGTCCATAATAAAAACACACTCGCTTTTATTGCCGCTCGTTTGCGACATGTGCCGATTCGATAAAATATTTTCCCGCGGAATGTTTATCGGCTTTTCCGGTACAACTGCCATTTCCCTCCCCCATACACTGCTGCCAACCGCGGTCGGCCAACGAAACTTACCTCTCTCCTTTGCACCGACGTACTTATTTCGTGTCTGCGTAGTCATATCCAAGATAGATAAGCTACCATTAGGAAACGATGGAACGTCTTGAATATTTATATTTTTTATCCTACGAAAAAGCAAAATTGAATAACTTCCCACGGAAAAGCAATACAAATTCAGCATACGTTCAACTTTATTCAATTCCTCTTAGTTTCATATCTCGCTTATATTCCAGGACGGAATTTGGCCTTCTGCTCCAGCCAGCATCTACATGTTCCGTCATCTGGCCTTGATGCTGAAAAAATATGTAAATGAGTAAGCAGACAATACGTCAATTGACACTGGATGTGACATCGGAAACTCGACAGCGAAAATGGGATGCCTCCACCAAGGGCAGGCACACATATTTGTTCTTTGCAAATGTTATAAATATTAACCGGGTTGACTCCTGACCACCACACCAGTCAATTTTTGACTGGCCACTGTGGATTCGCTGCCAAGCTCTTCGAGCTTGGGTTTGTCACCCTACCAACATGTTCACGGGGTGAAGAACTGGATGCAAACCACATCCTCTGAAAATGTCCGAGAAAGACATCTCGGAAATGGAGGAGATGCTCCAATGGGTCCAACCTGCAGTTAGACCCATCGGGCCGTCCGACCTGGTCGCCACAAAGGCCAACTTTATTTTTTGCTTCGTTTTGAATATTTATATTTAATTAATTATAAACACTTCTTTTTGTTAGTTCTCCGTGCTCCTCTCTCCCATGCGCACTTTTTATTAACACTATGTCACTGTAGATTCAGTCAAAGGACTCTTTTGAGTGCGTAGTGTCATCAGTATCCTGAGACATTCCCGGGCGTGAACAACAGCTAATGCTTTACACATCCAAATGTTGGGCGAACATCATAAGGCGATTGGCGAAGGTCGATTGAAATAAGATTTGGAGGGCCCGTGTTTGTGATGAGTCATCTGAAATTCTCTTAATATGCCCACGCCCATCGTAGTCTTACCGACTTCTACCGATGGTTTACTGACATTTAATTTTCATTCTATAAACACCATATTCTGGTGTGGGTTCAACGATTTTTCTTTTGAAGATTGCTAAAAATAAAATTGAATAAAATTCCTATAGAAGTTCAATACGCGCCATTATTATCGTAATTGCAACAAATATGTATCATTCAACTTGTGACAACAAAACACTGAAAAATTATCTGTTATAGGTACATAGACCCAATATATATACAATCGCGAGTCATAAAGATGATTGATGATGATAAAATTATATTTGGCTTTGCTGCTTCAAAATGTAATTAACATTCGGGATATCCAGTCTATCCTTTTGTACTTAGGTATAATGGAAATAGTTGACACTGTCCCTCTGATACACAAACTGCTACTGGTGACAGTTTCGGAAACATACGTAAGATTTTTTTAATACGTGGACCTAGTGAGATTTGAACACACAACATTCGCTTGCAGGGCGAGTGCTTTATGCATTAAACTACCGAGTATTCTTTTATAATATGCACGTTTCTGATGCTGCTACAAGTTATCGATGTTTGGAAACAATGCTACATTATTAAATTTGGTCTATAATCGGTAATACGTAAATTACATAAAATTCTTTAGATGATTTATTTATATTGGTAGGATATTGTGATTAGGAGTAAATTAAATTACAATTGTTTATTTTACAATAATTGTGAATGTAATGGTTACAGTAACCAAGCAATTTTGTAATCATTAAAATAAAGAAAAAATGTTTTGTCTTTTATCATAGGTACCTATTTTTGCATAATCGTTTAACTGCGCACATTTCATAATGAATAAACAATAAGTATATCAAAATACTTTCATAAATACCGGTGGATTATAAAAAAAAATATTGTATAAGGTGCATTGGGGTAATTCCGAATATGGGTATATTCCGAAAGTTCAAAAATTCTACCAATCGAAGCGATATTTTCCTATTGGCAACATTTAGTCTAGACACCATGTTCATTGTGCTCGCCTCGACAGTCGTCGCTAGTCGCTAGTATCAACAATGCGTGCATACCATCAAGTTTTTTCGGAGAAGTGTTTTTCGCGACATTTTTGCTGATTCGTAATTACCCCAACTTACATATCTCGGAATTTTGGTAAGTTATTTGAATAAGTGATTGCTTTTACGATAGATTATCGTTTTTTACGAATTGTGAGAGGAACACAATGTCCTAGCTCGGTTGATATATATTCATTCCGCAATAGCCCACTTAATATTTTCATAGTAATTGGCAGTGCTTCTCAATCTGTAAAGATACTAAAATTATATTTAATTTAGATGTACATAATATACTTAATTAAATTAATGTTAAAGTAAGTAAATTTAGCGTCGTCCTAATAAGAAGCTATCGCACGTCCTATTATATATAATTTTGGGTAAGTGCGGTAACACCAGCCTTCACTTAACAGCATAACTAGTGTATCCGACATCATGAGCGAATATAGCGATTCTGATATTATAGATTATCTTGATTTTGAAGTATTGATGGATGAATACTCTGAAGATGATTTTAAAATATACATGGAAGAACCAAGGTCACAAAAAAACAAAAGATGTGAAATATGGTGAAAGTTTAACTGACGAAAAGATGCTCACCAACAACGATTCAAATTCTCTCTGTACTAAGAGTAAAGGTGTTGGCAAAAAAAGTAAAGGTAAAGAAAATCAAGCGGATAAAACAGACAAAAAAAACGAAGAGAAAAGACACATTGAAAGAGATGACAAAGACAACGTTGATGTTTTTATAAAAGGAAAAAATATCACAACTAGAGAAGACTCAGAAGAAAAGGGCAAAGATGAACAACTGCTACTAAAACTGAAAAATAAAGATATAGTATACAAAACTCAAGAAAAAGACCCTCAAGAAGAAGGAAAATTACAAATTAAATGATTCAGTGCTTGTCAGATATTCAATCAGAAAAAAATGGAGGTACTATATTGGGTTCATAGAAGAAATAATAAAACATGAGGAAACATACTTCTCTATCAACTTCTTAAAAACTATGAGACCACAGCAGCAGCTAACCTTTATTACGACCAAAAGAAAAGATAGTGACAAAGTTCCAGAGTCATTATAGTGAAGAAGATAGATATACAAAAAAAAGTGCTGATGAAAAAGAATATTACTTATGTAATGATAAAGATAGAATTTATTTTGACTGATTGCGTACCAAACCAATAAATCATTATTTTGTAAGTATATGTAAGGCTTTCAGACCGTGTCTTAATCAATTCTGTGATATTTTTTTAACAGTGTAGCCCGCATTTTAGTTTTAGGTTTGCTAGCAGGAATAAATTATAAGTTTATGCCATAAAAGTAGATGAAAATGATTAAAAAGACAAGTTCCGACTTTGATTTAACGTTTTTAATGTTAACTAATTTAATTGTATGGGTATGAAGAAAGTTTATTTTGCTATGCAAAAAGCAGTAAGTAAACAAAAGACATCTTTATAAAAAATATTGTTCTATCAAGGTAGGCAAATAAGAATGTAGACTCAAATAAAAATTGATTTTTAAAATTATCACTTTCTTTGATTTTCCTCGTCTTTATTTTATTGATTTAAGGTGGTAGGTACTTGTGTCATATTGAGATATTTTTTCTCATTATTTGTCACCGGTGGGAACAAAACTGGTAGTGACAACCGGGAATAAACCTGCTCTGCTCCATCCCGTTCCACAATCCCTATAATCCTAAGTACTTAACTGAAATGTTGAGAACCACTATCTTTTTTTGGGGTAATTCCGAACTAATAGTATCAAAAGTTAGGGATTATGGAAACTATTAACAAAATTGATGATATTTTGTGTTATGAGTAATTACGGTCGAAAAAGAAAGGTAAACCTTCGGTCAAAGTGCAATAAAATCAACATTTGAATAATTTCGGAATTACCCCAAGATAGTTCGTAATTTCCCCAATGCCAAAAAAAAATGACTCAATATTTCAAATTCTCAATTTAAAGAACCCAACTATATATTCAAGAATCTAATATATATTTATCATACATCTTTTCTTTAAGTACACAGGGGTAAAACAATAATGGCAGTAAATATAAAACACTTTAAATAATTAACCGAAATATATAACCTCTAGTCATCTCATAGAAATTCCTGTCGGAATTACCCCAATGCACCTTACAGCTTTTGAAAAAAATCTCACACATTATTGAATAAATCCCGCTGGTGTATGAATGAATGTATGATTTTTTCAGATTTTATTTTTTGCTTAGAATAGAAAATGCGATAACGTAAATTTATTTATAAATGTTGTAAAAATACCACAAATCGTTCGTTCTGTGTTGAGAAAACCGTTTACATTTATTTTACACAAAGTAGAATGTTTTCCGACATGATTTCTTTCTGCAACATATGAATATATTCAGGTCATTTGGACGCACTTTATACTGAGTTCCCTCGACAAGACATAATAATATTATATAAGGACATTATAATAAATATATTTATTTCGGCTTGTATAGCATACAATTAATATTTTTGTATTATAGTATTAGTAAGTAACAGCTGGTATTCATAAGCCATAAGGCATAAAGTATGTGAAATATTATATATTAGCTGTATTGTGAAATTTATTTCCCTTTATATTGGGTATTGATATTGCTATATTGTACAAATTATATATACAGATATAATATAACACATTTACGTATAATTTCTATAGACATCAAATGTGACATAGTATACAATTAATAATGGAACAAAATAATATTATACAACTTGATTTATACATACTCGTATTATTATACACTATGTACTAGCCAAAAATATATATATTTATATATATATATAAAAAAAAAGAAACAGTACTTTGAATATTATCGTTGTATCGAGCAGGTGTTAAAAATCTTTATAATAATGATAAGGTTTGTATACCTGCTAATATCTAGTCTAGACTGACATGAATAATATGTCCGCATACAATTTTTACGATGATTAATTGTAAACTTTTGGAGCTAGGTACACAAATGTACGTGCACAGCAATTTGTTGGACAGTTTCGAAACTCGACGCTCTTCCACACATGCAAACATTGTTGTCAAATTTAAATGTAGTTTGGACAGTCCATATCGTACACATTTTGCTCACTTTAATCAAAGTAACATTCCGCAAGACCATGCGTCGCTACTTCCGATGAAATCGTACAAAAACAGTCTTTACATAGTTTTTTTTTTTTTTTTTTTTACTATTTTTCATTTGTTTACGGATATGTGTATCTTCAATCTTGTCAGTATCTAGTTCAGAACTAGACTTCATAGTCACAAAAATTAAATAGACACTGTTTTTATTATTTTTATTTTTAAGTATTATCGAATCATAGCTACAAACATTTCATAAAAATTAAGAACAATTATATTTTTATCAGTTTGAAGATAGATTGCTCCCCTCCACAAAATTGCCTTCAATTGTAGGATTACCAAAAACTTGGTTTCAAAACCATTATAATTGCGTTCCACCTCGTAAACACCAATATTATTAATAAATAAGATATTTGAAAATGTTCACAGTATTTTCACAAATTTTATGATGCACTATTTGACTTACATGTATATAATGTAACAGCTGAATAAGCCTCCATTGAGGCTTCATGGCTTTTAATAATAAAAAAAAAAAAAACTATTTGACTACTACAATATATAAGTACCAACTTACTTTGACTTTCCATATAACATCTAAACTTAAAATACTAGTTCAAGCCTAAAGCAAAGGTTACATTCGTAGCGCCATCTCGGTATTATCTATTTTGCTGGCCGAACAGCCCAAAAGATAAACAGATTCGTATCTCACCTGAAAAGATCATGGCGTATCGACCTTACGAAACTGCTGACCCGTTCACGTACCTTTCATATTCATAACAACAATACAGTAGAATCTTCCATCCTTCAGAAACAGCGCGCCGTCAAAGCCTCTCTTAATTACTCGCCCGATCCAAAAGGCAATGTTTCTGCTAGGTTTGTGTACGGTCGGAACAAAGCGCTTTTATTGTGCCGCACAACCGCTTTCACGGGCAATGCATTAATTGAATTAGCTGACGCCATCTGGCGCCGGTGCTCCTAAACAATCAACCTATTTGCCGTGGGATCTGCGCGGCTTCTTAACCATTTATTTTGATTTCCCAAATCGCTGGTATCCGACCATACCATATTATCCATCAAGGCATTTCTTAGCTATTTTTGTTGTTTTTGCAAGATGTGCTGTGTGCCTCTTTTATCGGTTTTTAGTTATACTCATCGCCGGATACTGGATAGTCATTTTTAATTGGTATGATATTTAATACAAGCATTAAACAAAATATGGAATCTCAGTAATCTTCAACATGTTTTTTATAAAAAGATTCTTTGGTTATTTTCATGTTATGGATTGTATTTTTTTTCTATTCAATTCTTCTTTATATTCTTGTTCGATGGCATTATAACCCGAAATCGAACTATAGCTTCAATCCTCCCCTGCTCTCATCCATTCGTCCATCAGCAAGGACATCATATCGCTGTCTCTCGAAATTATCTTTCGCATATTTTGGGATGCAGTAGTCGCTCATCCGATGTAGGTCCCACTGAGGACCAGATTTATCATAGGGCTAAATGAGTTTTGGCCCACCACCCGCAGAATCAGAAAAAAAATTGAAAATATCAACGAAAAAACTTGCGGCAGAAGAATGCACGTATGTGCTAGCATAAAGATTCTAGAAGATGTTAGCCCAATTCTTAGTAGATGTATTTAAAGATATTCAAATTGTTTTAAGAAAATTTATCACTAGATATAATATTTGCAACTAAACTGTCAAGGCAAGATATCAATATACGCATTGACACAAAATAAAAAAATATTTGCGAAACACTATTGGCTAAAATCGATTATGTTTGATGAAGTTATAAGTAACTTTGTGAATAAGAAAGAACACAACATTATTTTTAATTACGTTTTAATAAGATTTTTTGCCACCCTCTCCCTCAATATCTACCCATTAATTAAACCAAGACCCCTTCAAAGCGTAAATCTTGCCCGGAGTCTCACCCATCTCGGCTTAAACATTTTTTTAATGTAAGTATAGAGATTCCCATATTCTTGTAAAGATTAACAGTTTGTTATTTCGTTTGACTATCCATTCTACTTTTACCATTTACTGGTCCGTATAGGTACATATGCGTGGTAGGATCAGTGATGCCAACCGTACTATAATTATAGTACAATACTATAATTTTGATTTAAAACAAACTAAAAAACTACAAACATAACGACTATTCGTATTTCCACTAAAATTTATATTACTAAGTTTCCTTCAAAATTCATACGTTAGATATTAAAAAAACTCGTTGCTTTCTATTTAAATTTCGAATAATAACTGCGCTGTCAGATTGTTACAAAGGGTAGTTTGGAAGTTGGAAAAGTAGTCAATATGTAAACATATTAATATTTTTCGTATGCCTCACATTTTTAAAAGCGCGTATTTTCTTTCGCTGAATCAATACTCGCTCTGAGGTTAGATAGTGCTTTCGCACAAATAAATCAAATATCACGTGATATGTGAGGCGTTGTGGGAACTGCGGGCCCTGGGGCGGAAGCTGGGCACGGTAACGGAGGATGGGTGTAATAAAGTACACCGAAACGTATTGTGTTCTTTTCTTTGGGCATTAGAGCACTGCTTTTGAAACATCTCGAACATTTTTGGCAACGATGAATTACTTTCTAGTATACGTTGATCTTATAGAAGTTACCATATTTAATGTTCTCATTTCTTGTTTAGAAAAATGATTCGTTATCCATTATTATTTTGCATATTATTTATTACTTTACTTCCTAAGATCTAATAATGCAATTTTATATTGTTATACTGTATATTTTATATTGTATTTAATAATGTTGGCTATGCGATTTTTTAGTAGGTATATACACAGCAATGCTGTCAGTGTTAATAAACATTTTTTTATGATAGCTACACTCGCAAGGTATCAATTTCTTTTTAAAAAAATGTACGTTCTCTTTTTATTCTTTATAAAGTTTATCACCTGTTTAAATAAAATCGTTGCATATTTTAATGGTTCATTAAATTAAAAGAAAAACAATACCTACATAATTTTGAATAACCTTAAAAACATATGCTTAAAAAAATTGTGCCTTGTATGATCTGAGCTTACATTTTTACTGTCCGAGTGAGTGCTCTTATTCATCAAGCATCCAGAAAACACCTTGGAGAGCTGGCATGTTATAATTAATTTGCATATCTTATACAGATATTCAGATCCGTATAGTGAAAGTGAGTTCAAATCTTGCTATATCCAATATTTTTCTAGGTATGTTCTGAGGTTTCTTAAAATTATGTACTTACCTATTTTCATTAATAAGAATCTAACATTCGTACAGCTTGTGTATTTTCAGAATTGAATAATAGAATATAATTAAAAAATATTTTTGTTACGTACATTCTAATCAATATTCCAATACCTACTGTCAAATGTTGATTAATGTAACACGCAGAATTACGCCTTTTTTTTGACTAAATTATTATGTTCTAAGTTTCGTCAAAAAATGTTCGCGCTTACTTCATATTTGTTCAAATTCAGTACGAGTATTTTAACTTTATCTTATTGTACATATCTACCTTTCTGTGATTAAAAAACGTGATTGGAATATGTTAGTATAATAATAAAACTTTCCACAGTATGTAAATAATAATCATACATATTTTTGTGTTATTATTAACGATTCCTTAAATGGTCATCCACTTTACATAATAGCGGTATTTTAATAGGCATAAGTGAAGGAAATTCCGTAATTAGTAAGAAGCTTCGAAGCTTAACACTTTCGGACAGAATTAGCAGAATGATCTTACGGGAATACGTGCAGATAGATCTCGTACTATGCATACTAAAAAGTTAAACCTCTCCACTTGTAACACGTCTTATCCATGATGGATTATCAGATACCCGGCCGTGCTGTGCTGCCGTGAAATCCTTCGGGAAATCGGTCAGAATGACCAATGGACGATGTTTCTCGAAACTTTGTTGCCAATATGTCAAGATACTCTATCACTCAAAAGTTTGTTCTATCGCAAAACCGAATCTTTTTTTAGTTGGGTTTTCTCCTTTAACCTTTCGATGTTCAAGTAAAAATACGCACTACTTATAAATATATTTTTACACTATTTTGAAACATAAATCAACAATGTCCTAAGATAGTAAGTAATGTGCCACCGTTCTTATGGTCCTTAACGGGGAATGGTAGGAAACTCGAAAAGATTTCGATTCGAGTGACAGGTAATTTATAATAAGTACTTAATTTACAAAATACGTTTATTTTTATTCTAATATACATCAAAACATATTTATATAGTCATTATACACGGTTATGGAATTTACGGTTTAACTTGTTGGCGGGGCTCGAGATTACAACACGTTCCTCGGTCGGGAAAAAAACCAACCATGGGAAGTTACATTTTGAATCGACTACTTGCCAACAGCAATACGGTGGAAGGGTAACTGATCTTACGAATATAGTAAGAAGGCGTGAAAACTGCGCGAATTTCAAACACAAATTATGTTCTTATCACATCACGCGTTTTATTAACGTTTTTTAATATTATATCCATAGTACCTATCTACCTTCGGTTTCACCTTTTGCAATCTTCATGTAATATGCACACGCAATATTAAATACTTTATGTATCAGTTAGAAATTCAATTAAAATTCTATCGAGTACCTACCATCAGTGGATCGTATCAATATTTTTAGGTAAGTAGTGAATTTAGGTCGCCAATTAATAAGGCTAGTGTGGTTAATATAGCTTTTAGTAAATTTATGGATAACTTTGTCCTATTTAAAAAAAATTAGCGATCAGTTCTTTTTTTAAGTGAAACTAACTTATATGTCTTTGGAATTTATAGTTAAACTAATATAGAAAGTATTTTCGCTAATATGTCGTATTTGCCAGAAAAACCATGTTATACCAGCTGTCATTCCTCTCAAAGTTATAGAAGCTCTCGTTATAGTTTGATACGAGATTTGTTTCTTTTATTGTTTTAGCCAGAATCGAATCATAAGTTTCGGCGCAATAAATCGTCAGTATGAATTATTATTGTCCGAAGAATCTGTGCCATGTGTTTTGTATGGAGCTATCGGCCCCCTCATCGTTTAGATCAGGAATAGGTACGCTATCTATAGCGCTGCCTTATAACGGCAAAACCTCGTCTCGGTGATGAACAGACTTATTTCATATTTGTAAATATCACAGATACGGACGTTCGACATTTTGATGTCCTAGTAAACACATAATATTATTATGTTTATACAATTAATTCCAACATATACATAAATGTTAATGTATCACAGATCTTTTCTACGCTATGAAATTTTCTTATTTTTTCATAAAATAAAATATAGGTACTTACAGAATATCATATTATATATTTAAAAAAAACCTATTTATTTATACAAAAGTCTTATTGTGACTTGGTATAATAATTAAATTGCGCATATTTTAAAATATCGTGCGTTTTTTTTTTTACCGTATATCATCTTTAGGCTTTTATCAATTTATGATAAGTGGAAAGCTCTAATTTTTCATGAAAAGAGTTAAAATATCTCTCCTTGTAATCGATAAATCAAACGGCAAACATAAATGTGGTGTTTAGTTTTAAAACGAACTAAGTTCAGTTTTTTTAAGATAATCTCACTAGTAGACGACATACAATTAACATTAGTAAAATAAATCCATAAGAAATGTCTATTAGCCGCAAATTCTTTTAACATATTATGGAGGATTTTATTTTGATCCTGAAATTTCGAAGAACTATTCAATTACACCAAAATTATTTTCTATTACATTAATAATATCACTAAAAAACAGACTGTATATAAAAGTAGTAATTATGTACTTATTCCTTTCTTAAATGTTCACTTAATATCAAGAATTTTTAAAAATAGCCAATTTAAACCATCGTTTCTATGAAACCACTGCGTGAACCTTGTCCACTTAAAAACTGTACACCCCAAATTATGAAAAACTATCCCAAACTAAATTTTTTTTTTTTTTTTTTTTTAATAATTTGTGTTTGAACTGCTCAAAAAAGTTGGTTTAGCTGTACTTATACGTAAATCAAAATACAAAAATTCTTTACTGTATAATTTGGTCAAACACCACAGATATATTTCAATACGTTATGTTTGACGTTTGGGGAATCCTAAAGAATATCTAAGTACATGTCCTCATTTATATATCAATTAAAATTCCACCTATCATTTTTCCACGCAATAACATCATCAGTATGAAACAACCATTAATTATTCCAGTAAATGCAATGATTTCTTATGTAATATTCATTTATATTATCGCTCCGGATGGATCATTTGCTGTCTCACACTTTTAGGGGGTAATTTACATTTATCATACTTTTAAGATGTTCGGTTTTTAATCATTCAATTCACTCAAATTTAGGGGGTAGAAATATGGAATAAAATAGAGAAAATAAAATAAACAACGCGTGTATTTCACCATACGAGACTTCAGCCACAGACAGCCGTAATAATGATAACTTAGGTACCTATCTATACACACCGTATGTTTTTTTGGTTTCACATCTAATTTTTATTTTCTTTATCCATATTATATCAATGCCAAATAATTTTACTTTATTTCAGGCACTCAACACAGACAATAAACATTAATTATTTTTTTACTTTTACATACTTTATGTACTTTTACTATTTTTTTCAAGACAGTTTTTAGTTTTAATCCACCAAATAATTTATTTGAATAAATTTCGTTCATAGAAATCTCAACCGTAACCATTGCTACTTAGTTATTAGAATTTGATAATATCAGTAAAATATTACTGATTAAAAAATTACGGTTCCAAAATATGATCCATATTTTTCGTATCGGCGTCTCAAATAATTGTATTATATTAATTCATATACATACATTGTATAGCGAATGGTGTATGCCACTGGGTGATTAAAGTATAACTATCATTTATTTTTTATCAGTTAGTAATTATTATATTAGTTGGGACTATTTTATTACGTAAACTATGTTAACAACAGTTCTAATTTTTAAAATTTTCTATTATTAGCCCGTAGGAATCGGTTTCATATAAAATAATTTACTGTTCTGCTCCCATGTAGAGAATAAATATTGGCTTCCACAGAGTTGAGGTTGGGTTATATTTATTCACACTCACAACCCGAGGTGTCCTTGCTCTGGATCAAACAAATAATTAAAAACTATATATTTTTTTTGCTACCTGTCTGATTCGAATCTACACTTATCGGCTCTAGAGATGCTCACTCTATTATCCACTGCAGCGCGGGGTTAAATATAGGTATAGGTACCATGTATATTTAAAAAAAATAGTTGTGTAAACAATAAAATAAACATTATTTGTGGTTGGTTTCTTCGCCAATTGTCCTAAGATAAACTGATGAAACCAGTTGTGTTTGAAACCTACTATATTTTTTTTATCGTGTTGTCATATTATAGAGATAAGGATAAATAGAGGGAATCGTCCCAGTCGCCCAGGACCAACACCATTGAGCCACAGAACTTCTGGCGACAGTGTGTTCCAACGAATTATTAAACCGAATTACCTACATAGTGAAATAGTCTTGAACGTGTTGGATTTTTTTCACAATGTAATATTGAATGCAATTTGCGAATACCTTGTTCAGACAGTATTAAGCCTGGCTCACAATATAATAATGCTAGCAATTAGTCAAGAAATTTGCGTAACAATGGAGTAGCCCGTAATTAATTGCGTTCATATATCAGTAGCTATCAGCTGTCTTGACTAATGTCCCCTTATTGCGCCCCGGGTGTTGCTATTTGGTAACTAGCTACATTTAACAGATGCAAATCGAATTATTATGATAGCTACAATATTGAAATTAACAGTGCTCGTATTATTTTCATTATATCATCAATCATAGTGTATCCCATTTGCGCCCATGTCATTAATTAAGACTGTTTAGCAAGGTAAATAAATAGTAAATGTTGCAGTATTTTATTTTAATCAGTACAACTGTAAACATATTACACTAAACTTTTCAGGAGATTTAACGTATGCTTGGTGGTAATTTATGAGACGTATTTATCACTTGATATTCACTACATACAAAAATATATAATTGTATGTAGTGAATACCAAATAATAAATTGTATAATGTTACAAATACGTAATATGTACCATTTTACTTTACCACTGACAGAATCATTATGTGTACGTGTTACGTGACATGGTATGAGTCCAGTGCGAATTACGAATCAACTTAGTATCGGGCAGTGTATCGCGGCTATCGTCTGTTATATTATAATTATACCCTCTTGGACGGATTCCCAATCAAACATCGTCGTTACCTGAGATTCTGCAAACCGATAGGCAGATCAGTTGCCGTGTGCGCAGTTTCGCTTACCATGTTATCGTTAGGGAATATCGCAACTTTGAATGTGTAATTTAATTTCGTGTGTTGATTATGTGAAGTAATAAATGTTATGCAATATTTTGATGTGTTGTGTGAATGATGCCGTCTAAACCTAGATACTGACTATTACGTTCAATTTAACCGAAGCTTTTAGGAATTTTACGTCTCTAGTTTTATATTATTTATTATATGTACTAAATCGATTCAATTGTGCCTATTTCGTTGTTTAATTTGATTCAGTTGTACCTATTTCGTTAGCAATAATTAGTTACATGGCGTATCTGGACTTGATAAATGTATCCACTAAATCTGATAATTAAATTTACCATGTGCATCCCCGAATAGTCCGATTCGTTTGGTAAAACCATTTTAATAAATAGATAACTGAGTCGATGACTATATTTTGTTAAGTTATTTACTTACTTATAATATAATATACTATTGTGTGGTTCATAATATTATCTTTTTAAATCTTAGCTGTAAACATCCCTAAGCTGTTTTAAAGCATTGCAACTAACATCAATAACCATCAAGTTTTTTTTTACCTAGTAGGTATTTCGTATCAAATTTACCGTTTAATCTCACTCAACAATAAAAAAATGTCTTTTGCGAAATGCATCAAAGATGATGTGTCGTGTTGTGTCAAATCAACGATTTAACCAGAATAACAATATGTACATGAAATTGATGATTTCAAAATATTGATTTACGTTTTGCTACGCCACAAAACTATTTGGAATAATTTATTTTTAAATAAGTACATTTTTTATTCTAAGAAATAGGGAATCCAATCCCGAGCCAAAATTCTGATCCCGGGATTGGCATTTTTTTCCATTGTTATTATAAAAATTTTATATTTACAAATAAAATTTATAAAATCGGTCAAAAAAAATCTAGTGTAATTTATACTATTTAAGACATTTATTGTTAATATTGTACACGTTCAATCTTGGAAATACACAAGTTTGGAGTAAATAATATTGTAATATAAATAATAATGTTAATTTAATATGAGATTGCTGTTTCTGATAGTAAAGACATAATGAATGGATTAGCGAGATTTAAAATAGTAAAGCAAATAATCATGGCGTACTTATGGCCTTTCCGCATCATAAATCTAATTAGTCAGCCAAATATGAAACTGCCGTAAAACGTATGATAATATCATGGTAGAATTACTTTGTTAAAAGTGAGAAGCATTGTTTTTTTCCAATCTTTCTCGTTTTTAATAATTCATGTGAAAAAATAAAATGAATCGGCAACCTACACATGTGTATAAATCAAACTTCATTCAAACTCAGTTAATTTCTAATGTAGTTATTTTTTATTAAAAGTATTTTTTCTGTTTTATTTTCGCTTTTATTTTATTTTCCATAAAAATTGATAAAAAAATCAATCCCGAAATCCCGGGATTATGTTTATCAATCCCGGGATTCATAGGTATCGAAAATAGCTCAGGATCCCGGGATTGGAATCCCTACTAAGAAACTTATCCCATATAATATTAAATAAAATTCAGAACCCGTTTATTTTTTGAACATTTTCAATTAGATAGGCTCAACATAAAATCATGCTGATGCACATGTATTTCGTATAGTATGCCATTTGGAATAAAAAACAAGTCGACATTCTTCTAAATCCATAAAGTCAAAGTAAAACGTAATTTTGAAATTATTCGAAATTGTTAACAATATGTAATTGAGCGCACTCTACTGACCACGTATCACGTAATAAGCAGTCGACGCACTGTGCTATTGATACTAATGCACTCTTGCAGGTCATGAGGTCGCAACTCGAAACAGGCCGCCAGAGTTATTAGCATACATATAATAGCTCAGTTTGTGGGCGCATAATCAACCGCATGTACCCTATTATTAGATATTTACCTATTGCTATGCATATTCAATGAACTGTATTTTCCAAGAAGAGGAAACTGAGCATAGACCGTTCTAGGCTGCTGGTCTATTAAGCTAGCTACAATCACAACTACACCATATCTGCAATACAATAGTTTCGAGGTCATTTCGGGTATTTATATTATTAATCATCCGACAGGGGAAATATTCGAAAATATGCCGTTCATGCGTTGTCGAGTGAATTTGTTCCCTTACTCGGCGCGAAGCAAAGTTTAGCATATTACTTCTCTCATTCATGTGGTTGCGATTTCAAATGAGGATGTACTAGCTCAAATATACGTTTTCGTTTCGTTTTTTAATTAACATGTGTGAGGTAACCTGGCACAAGCTTTTATTCACATTGACCGATGACTCCGACGCGATTGATCCTGGGTAATACTGATGAAATTGGTCGCACGATTGATCATCACCAAACCTCTTTTTTACTTCAATTATTAATATTTCCTGAATACTGAAATAGTATATATTGTTTAAAACTCAGTGTTTCCATATACATACACGTGCTGTGCATATATGCTGTAGATACGGAGCATCCCCATAAATATTCGATAAATTACTATATAATAAATATATTTATTTATTGCGCAACTTTCACAGTTGGTTGTTATTCTTCACATTTAATATTATTATGAACACATCATACTACTAACTACTTCATCGGTGTTTTCATCAATGTTTTATGTATTATTCATGTATATTTTAAGTCAAAATAGAGCTTTTATGGTATTTTCAGAACATAACCCTGGACATTCCTTAAACGTTATAGATAATCTATTTATATAGTTTTGAAGCCTTATTATCCTTTATATTTATTTAAAAAAAATGATGACTATATAAAGTATTTTTATTACACAAAATAGTATTCTTTTAAACCTCTCGCTCTAATGTTTTAGAATATAGTCATATTTCAGTACTTTTATTATCTACAACGCTTAAGGAATGTCCAGGGTTATGCCCTGAAAATACCATAAAAGCTCCATTTTGACCTACGCTGAGCATGTGGGCCGTTAACAGCATCTCGGAAAACCACTGATCAACATTTTCTTTTTAGTTTGGATCGTTGATAATACATTGCTATAAAGCATTCTGTGAGTTACGTGGTTTTTATTTCAACTTGTAAATTACAAATAATACCTACACGGGAGTACAAGACCTTTTAAGCTCTGGCAGGTACAAATAAGAGCCTATGTGTTGTTTGAAAATTATTTTCATTAATAAAGTTTATATTACACGTGTATTATGATTGCAATAATTACTATAGTTAATAGAAAATCTTTCTGTATATAACATATACATAATATTATGTATTATAAGAAATAATATAACATTTATTTACATACTCTTGATAATATTGTTAAATCTGAGAAAGCAATCTACCAGAAGCCTAAATTTGTGGAATGTAATATTATGTATAATGCTAATGCAAAATTGAATAAGTAAATACATCCTCAATTAATTAATTATTGTGTCCATTGATTTTTGTATCCACGCTACGTTATGTAAGTTATACGATTTATTTTCTTCGCTGTTTTTAGATAAAGGTACAATTGAAGCCATAAATAAATTCAACTGCCAATAGTATAATTGGTAACGTAATACGTCCCAGGGGTATAATTTTCATGAAAAGGGCAGAAAATCGAGTTTCTTTTTACCAACCCCTAGTAATAAATAGATAATGATGGTTTCCTTTCTACCGCGGCGTGGATTCCTTAATGATGAAAATAACCTTATTTTACTTGGATAAATTTACAAATATTATTACATACCACCGCACCGCTATCATAATAATTACTATACCCACTAGATATATAATCTTCCGCTGTATGAAGATATATTTGAATAAAAATACACGACCATGGACACATTATCATTGTGAAAACATTTGACATGATTCTTACTTCCGGCAACTTGGATATCTTTCCATATCATCTCTGTAGCGCGTAGGTCGTTCTTGTAGCACTGTTTCGATGCTGTATGTTTAGCCATGGCGAGGCATTCGGTAAGGTCAGCATTCAAAACATAGGTTGTAGATTTGCTTGTAAGTTATTTTTGAACAGTTCAAGTGTTAGAAGATGTTGAACACATCCTCTGGGATTGCCCGCTTATGGAATTCGAACGAGCGGAGCTGTTTGCCAGGGTCCGTCCTCACACGGGCCCAATTGGTCATGGAGATCTGGTAGCAACCGAGGCCAACTTTGCGGCATTTGAGAAATTTGCAGCGTCGTATGGGGAGCGGGATAGTCCCGACTCTTCTGTAGACTCATCCATTTCAATTCGTGACACTCAGTATGCGGGTACACAAAGCGCTTAACGTCAGCGGACAGCAGAGCCAGTCCAAAAACAAACATTTTCTTTCTTAACTTTCTTCTTTCAGCACTACGGTGCATGGTTGCAGCATCAGTCCCGTGCGGCTCCGTCTCGGGATGGAATGAGCACTTAAAATCACTTCTTTCAGACACGTTTAAAGCGTCATAGAAAGCGGCCGTGCATATCCACGGTTGTGCATATATGACGGGTGGTGGTGGGCACTTTAACGTAGTTCAAGTGTTAGATGCATTTTTTATTTCGATGCATATTGTATGGAAACTATGATTAATTACGATGACTTATCATTTATGACTGCACATAATCACACATTTAAGCTCTTTGACTGTGTCCATAATTTCTCTGGTCTCCATTAATTTATAAATAATTTAAAAGCTCGCTTTCACCCTTCGTGTGCACTTTGAATATTAAAATTCAAAGCGATATTTTGCATGCAGTTTCTTCGCGAGCCCACAAAAAAAATTAACGATCTTTCCTAGGCACGTAATTTACCTAATACCTCACTTCAGTAGTCTTGTTTTGAAATCAGTATGCATGTACTTGTATTCAACCTTACCTAGAGTGCGAAGTCAAACATTTTTTTACCTGGTATTATATTAATGTATGAAAGTGTCTGACTTCGAATACGTAATACTATGATTTAATAAAGTTGTAGTTACGTATTTTCATTAAACAGGCATACGAGTAATTATTAAACTATTTTGGGAATATTTTGAAATAGGTATAACATGTTTTTCTCTCTCCGTATATACTTATAAATAATATATAAACGTATAAATATATTATTTCTACTAACTATTCGAATCAAATGTGCATCCTGAAAAAATGGGGAACTATTTACAGAGCATAAAAAATAGTACTAAGCAGCTAGTCCCACACACCACCATATTTGCTCCCATAGTACCGGATAGTTAGTATTGTTTATAAGAATATCCGATTATCGGAATGTTTTCATAAAACTTCCCTCTAATGTTATTAAGTAAAATGGAAAGATCATTCAATTATTTCATACAAATTAATAATCATCCAGTCACTCTCGATCCAACTGCTGGGTCTAGACCTCTCCTTGTTGTATCCATTCCTCAGGCAGTAAACTTTCATTACCACGATTGATCACCTCGTGGATATAGCAGGCTTCGGTATCTCGGGTAACAACCACTATTGGATGATGAGTTTGTCTGGCGATGAACCAAAATTTCACCTCCATTTTGAAGTATATGCTTTTTACGTAATTTGAAAACATCTCATGCATATTCACACTATAGAAAATCATTTTGTAGAAAGAAAAAAAATACGACCCCCGACGGGACTTGAAACTGTATCTGTTGGATTCGCGTTAGTATGCTTTTCCAAATAATCTACTGGCATCTTAGTTAATTTCGACGATTTTAACTAGTAGTTGTTACATGAAATGATTATGGAACATATTGAATGTTATATTCTCAAATCTTGTGTCTTATTCGCTGAATTAAAAAAATAGTTTATAATATTATATATTCTTTGTTTTATTATGTCAAACACTTTTGTTCCCCTTCTTTACCCTCACCTTAATTATAAATGAATATATCGACCTATATTTAATTACTGGTAACTGTATTCGAACAGCGAACTTTATGATGGAATATTCGGAGGAAAAAACTGATAACCTATTCTAGTTTTGTATATTATATGGCCAGTGCGCTGCGGTCATTTCAACCCATCCAATATTATTTATCCGTTATTACAGTCACCGGGAAAGTTTAACTTCACCGCGATATGTTTATATGCTCACCCCTCGTCTTTATTATTTTGATAAATCCAATAAAGACAGATCTTTTGTTTTTATCGAAACAAGCGTAGATATATTATTTGTACATAACACAGTCCACGATATTTAATTGTGTCTTAATGTTGACCAATAAAATTAAATTCCATACTTACATTTCGAAATCTAAAATTAAAACAATCGATTTTTTAGACATTTATTATTAATGTTAATACTTTCAAGCTCGTCAATTCTTTTTTTAATTAAATTTAGCAGATGCTAATTACTTTAGGAAATTTTAAAATGCTTTTCACAATATATACTTGATTCTTTTGGGCACGTTTACATAACCAGACGTGTATGTACTAATTATTGATTTGTATGAATTATTATATTATATATTATATTATACTATTATATAGTATTAAATAAAAGATTTAAGAATATAGAATTCTTAATTGAAAATGCATAACTTGGAACAGCACCAAATTTAAAATACCTCTAGCGTCAGAAAAGGCTTTGAGAAAATTTGCATTTGTAATACACTCTTTTTAGCGAATAGTACCAAACCTTGCATGTATTAATTACTACGCTATCTGGTTATTACTCCTAATTCTGTCAATAATGACCACATATTTGTAATTTAAACCGACGTGTTACCATTTATAACTTGATTCGTGGGTGGCATTTTTTAATTGAATTTTATTAAAAAAAAACAATCTAAAAAATATCATCTTTTATCGAAAATACTTGAAATACTTCAGATTTCCGTTTCAATTTTAACGTCTAGTTGTAGGTACATAATAAATATACGTTACTAATTTTCATTTTGTTCTCTGTATTGTCAGTCCGAGAATGTATGCAGTTTTGTGTTCATGCATATTCATGGTGGATAAATACGTGTTAAAATTTTAATCCAGGAAAGGATATTCCTTGGAGCTTTATCGCCGGACGATAATAAAACCCCCATCTCCTGATTAATGCAGTTTTTTCACTGGTACGAATGTAAGGACCAAGTTCGCGAAACTTTCCGGGAGCTGCAAAAATACCTGGATTGTCCTTTCAATGGGCGTATTAACTTTTTTGTTTGCACAGTCATACCGGCCGGGCCGTACTTTATGCTGCACCAAAAAGTTAACGCAGTCAACCGCGGTAAGCGACGCTCGTCCCGGGCGGCCAAAGCTCCCTGTCGCATATACTAAGCCTGAAGTTTCCCCGCAAAAAGCTCCACGTTTTTCGTGTGCCAGATTACTACGTATTCGTTGAATTGATGTTGTTTTAAGAGCTTTTGCTGTTTAGTGTAAGCGAGACTCAGTTTTGTTTAGGGGTGGGAGAGGCTTATTTCGTATGTGGCTTTTACCGAGGGGCCACTAGCGCGTTATTATACTTGTTTAGCTGCGATAACGCTTTCTCCCAATTTACATTATTTTAAGCACCTGTTTGTTTTTATTTACAGTTCGTTCAGTCAATAATTACTTTGCATGTATTGGTACTAAAATTTCCCATCTTCTACGTTCAACACTTCGAAAATCTGCCGATGCGCTAAGCACTTACATTGTGATTTCTAACTATTATTAAGTTCGGCTTACACTTTCGAGGATCAGCACTTCTTTGGATATTATACAGCTCCCGCATTCAATGTGGGTATAATCCAGGTTTAATTTCCTCTTCGAAAATTTGTATAGTCTCCTATAACATGTCTGGCTAATAACCGCTTGAAAGTTTTAAGTCGGCAACGCATACCTACATATATTAATTACTTCCATCATAATAATATGCAAGTGAGCTTTTAGGTCCGTTTTTCCTTTTTTTTAACAATATTAATTATACCTTCTAAAATTAAGTTTAAAAGTATAATGTACTTTTGCGGTCATGACATTTAATAAATTGACTTGTACGTGTACCTACCATACATCCCAGAGTAATATTACTTTCTACATACGACAGTATAATCTTTTCTACTAATGAATAATTATGTATTCTCCATTACGTTTGCTGTTGATTTTTTACGTAGATAATGATTTGGGAAATACTGTCATTTAGTCGTCTCATAATGTTGCCGAGGTACTGTAGTTTTCTGGTGTTGATACTGCGCAAAACTTCTCGGTCCTTTTCCGTTTATTTGAGGACATCAATATTTGTTACCATGTCGGTCCAAGGAAATTTTAGTCTATACAGCCACGTCGTGAAAGCCTTAACTCTCCGTGACATCTCATAATTTAGTGTCATATAACAAAGTATTGGGAGAATAAAAGAGCGAAGCATACGCAGTCTCAGGTCTAGGTTAAGTTCTTAAGTATAATGTAAAGTATATTTAATACACAGAACAGTTCAATAAATATAAATGTAAAAGCCATCGCCATAGACCAGGGTTCTGAAACAGTATAGTTTATGGCCTGACCGCCATAAAATACAAGTAAAGAAAGTTTTGTTAAAAAGTTGGGTACAAGTCGGTTATCCTGGATACAGCGGCAAACACATTTTGAAAATAGCCGATATACTGGATTATTTGTTAGGATAACGTAACCTAACATAACTAAACCTAACCTAAACTAATCCAAACTAACCAAAGAACCAAAAACTGTTCCCAGAGATTGAAAGCACTTTAGATTAACCTAACAAACTAAAATACATATTATTAACTATTGATAATAACATATGCTTTGTTCTTTAACACTTCTTTAAGTTTATCCTATATGTTTCCACAATCGAGATATTTATCCTGTTTTACCACACCCAGTGGGGTAAATCAGTTCCCATTAATTTTGTGTTCCCTGATTTAATCCCACAAATCGGGATTTTTCGGTACTTCAGTTGTCATTCGGGACTACTGGTATGGTAACATTATTTACACCAACAATGACCAAATTCAAAATCATAAATGAAGGCACATAAAACTATGCAAGAGAACAACATGGCAACGCTAACACGGTTTAAAAAAATAGTCAACCGAAATAGCCAACGCCTAAAAACGCTATGTAGATTTTAATACTTATCACCGTTTTAAAATGTAATTATTTCAAATAACTTACTGCTAAATCAAATATCTTTTACTGTCGATGTTTGCTATTTCAATAGTGTATTTTCTCATTGGCTCTACAATTCTTTGTGGATCTTGACCGCCTCACGAGTTGGTTTGTTAACAGCTGTTTTAAAAGAAATGGATATTACGATTGGTGCTCCATACTCGTGAGTCCAAACACACAATCATAACGTGTTTCTGACTCGTCCATCGCTTAAAAATACTATATTGTTAGGTAGATATTAAGATACTGACATACATACCTTCTCACTTTATCACAACAGCCTGAAATTGGGAACAGGTTATCAGAATCTTCAAATTTTGTTATACTCGTCTCAACATACATGACTCAATTAAAGTAGAATTAACAAAATATCTTTGTTTCAAAACCATTAGATATAATGTAATCTAATAGCATGTTACTAGTACATTTTTAAATCACTCTTTCTACGTAATAGCTCAGCAGTTTCATGTTAGTTAATACTTATGTCAAACGACGTTTGTAAAGTCTGGAGCTAAGCAACTGGTATATTAGTGTGTATATTTGTTTTTTTAGATATTCATACGGACATGTTCGTGATTTGATATAATTATTACACTGGCAGGATGTTTATTTGAAAGTTTAGCAATAAAGCACCACGATTTATATGGTTCAGTTCCAAATTTATTCACCGAAACAAAATAGAAGTGCATCTTAGAGTCCGCTTTAATTTAATGGTGCCTTGTTAAAAGCTTTTCCATTGCATTGCAACTACCTATTGCATTCTGCCTTTCCCACTCGTTAATATTTTTGTTTTCCCCTAACTCTAATTGCTACAAATGTTGTTTCTTAGTAAAAAGTTTAGTTCCATTATTTTCGCATCGCTAAATTGAGAGGGACAGCACGCGATGTTGGCGGAAATACAATTTTATTTCGTATAGCTTACTTTTGTTCCACCGTTTCGTACAAACATCAGGCTGTTCGCAAAAATGTTATTATTTTTGTGAGATAAATCTACTATAGTATGAACTAAATCAACATTCACGCTATCTTTTGTTTAGGGCTATAAATTCCTGTTAATTTATATGGTAGGTTAGGATATAATTTGTGTATTTTTATCATATTATTATTCATTATATATATAAAAACGTGGAAAATATATATTTCAGCAGACGAGGTAAATACGAAGATGAGTAGGTATTAAAGGTTTACATACAAGTTTCCTGAGCTTGTTTGGCCTACTGCCCCTCCATAGACTATAATATATTTTCTGAACACCCTTCACCATTGAGTCAGTAAGATTAATACCTACATTGAAAATTAAATTTTCATTTTAAAAACGTTTAAATGCGATGATTATTCATATAAGTACAAGCAATAATACATGACATATATTGCTAAAAACAAAAGATATTAAAAAAACATCTTGTATAGAAATGGACCCTAAATATGAAAATGACGCAAAGAATCCTCTGCTATCTCTGATTTTCATACAATCAGTTAGTTTCAAACTTATTTCTTTCTTTCATTCAAAAATGCCAACTCCACTTGAGGTGATTTTATAGGAAAGTCAAAAAAGGCAACATCTTTGGTGAAAACTATTTTAAATAAGATGTTTGTCCTTGCAATTGTATGATACCTCAAGTTAATAGAAAAATGGAAAATATTTACCGCCCTTATATAAAATCAAGGGAAGTATCGACTTATATTCATTATCTATTTGATGACCCTCTTCTTAGGATGGAACATGATGAACATCAGTGAGATAAAGTTTAGTATGATGCAAGTAAACATGAGAAAAAGTCGATTTTGAGATAAATATGGCAATCGATTGCTGAGATTTAAAAAAATGTGATACCCCATTTTAAAGAAGAATGCCAATGTTGCATTTATTAAAAAATGTCATGCGGGATAACTAATAACCCACTGTCAATAATGTTATACAAAAAATCTTACCATTAAGGGGGGACATGCTCGTCGAAGGTCAAAATTGAGTTTTTATTGTATTTTCAAACCATGATCCTGGACACTCCTTAAATGTTGTAGATAATCTATTTATATAATTTTGAAGCCTTATTATCCTTTATAGTTATTTTAAACATTTGATGACTGCATTAAGTATTTTTGTTACATAAAATAGTATTCTTTTAAACCTCTCGCTCTAATGTTTTAGAATATAGTCATATTTCGGTACATAACTGTGCAGTGGTGTTAAGATTTTTTACATTTATTAATTTTTAAACGCATTTATAAAACCATTAACATAATTTATTACGAGATAATTTTTGTAAAATATTCACGATAAAAAATTATATTGATAATCTCTGTGATCCCAAATTTGATAAGAATTAGGCATTTTATTATTCAAAAAATCGGCAAGATTAACACATTTGAAGATGATTCTAAAGATAATTATTATAAGCTATGTCTTTGACCATTCAAGTGTGATAAACATCTTATGAATAATGATTGCTTTATAATAATTATTGACCTAAGAATAAGGTAGTGTTTTTTTGAAATACGCCATTTCTTTTGTCATTCCCCAGTGGTTAAGCTACAACATACGGCCGTAGCCATAAATTGACAAACTATAATTGAAGTAGGGAGTAAAATGATATTAACGCGCGTGTTTGAACATGTACCGTTTAAAAAAAAAAAAAAAAAATTCAGTTAGGTACATGTTCAAACACGCGCGTTAACATAATTTTACTCCCTACTTTAATTAAAGTTTGTCAATTTATGGCTACGGCCGTATGTTGTAGCTTAACTACTAGGGAATGACAAAAGAAATGGCGTATTTCAAAAAAACACTACCTTATTCTTAGGTCAATAATTATTATAAAGCAATCATTATTCATAAGATGTTTATCACACTTGAATGGTCAAAGATATAGCTTATAATAAATATCTTTAGAATTATCTTCAAATGTGTTAATATTGCCGATTTTTTGAATAATAAAATGTCTAATTCTTGTCAAATTTGGGATCACAGAGATTATCAATATAATTTTTTATCGTGAATATTTTACAAAAATTATCTCGTAATAAATTATGCTAATGGTTTTATAAATGCGTTTAAAAATTAATAAATGTAAAAAATCTCAACACCACTGCACAGTTATGTACCGAAATATGACTATATTCTAAAACATTAGAGCGAGAGGTTTAAAAGAATACTATTTTATGTAACAAAAATACTTCATGCAGTCATCAAATGTTTAAAATAACTATAAAGGATAATAAGGCTTCAAAATTATATAAATAGATTATCTACAACGTTTAAGGAGTGTCCAGGATCATGGTTTTAAAATACAATAAAAACTCAATTTTGACCTTCGACGAGCATGTCCCCCCTTATCAACTATTATAAACCGTAGAAAAAAACAAAAAATAAATATATATTTAACGATTTGATTTGAACGAAACAAACATTAAAATTCAATTACATATCTCACTTTTCCATTAATGTAGCGATACATATAATTTATATATATATTTATGAGGCTATTCCAAAATATGAATACCTACATATTAGTATGTTAGTGAAGAGTGTTACATTTTTCTAGATACGAATAGTATCAGTCCGCTTCGAAGAGGCCTTATCCAGATGTTCAAATTTAATTTTTTTTATTTTACATACAATGATCATGACAAATTATAAATTAAAAACGTTCATAAAGTAAGTGTTAATAATTTTTCAAACAAAATACAGGGTATAATGAGTAAATATTACAATAATAAAATAAGAAAAATAAAAGTACATGGAAGCACACAGAGTGAACTAGGTTGATAGACCCTATCTTAAAAACTCATAAAAAACAGCGTCCTCCTAAATTCACCCCACGTAAGTGAAATATATTATATAAGTGGTATTTGATTAAATATAGTTATTGCCGTTCCAATTGGCATTACGAATGGCAGGTTAGCTCCGCACCTTAGGAGAACAAACAACGGATGCCCCCTTTTCCTAGGATAATTATCAGAGACACACAAGCCAATACCACCAAGAATGGAAGATTTTTCATTTACGCCGCGTGTACGTCGGACAAAATATGTAGCTAAATAAAGATCTCTTCTAAACTTCAAGCTACGGTATGTTAATAGATCCAGCGCATCTATTCTATACACAAGACTGCTATCGAGGGTAGTTTTTCATATTTTTGTATCGAAGTATTATAATTTTTACAATAAGTTTGTTGTAATTGTTACAATAAGTGCTATGTTTTAACAGCACTTCTCTTGGCTGTGCTAAATTTTAGAGCGAGAGACAGTTTTGACTATTTAGACGGCTAACTTATTGTAGCAATTATTTTATAACTGCTCAATACAAACACACGATAAACTGCCCTCGATAACCGCCGATTGCGACTGATATAGTTGTATAGAATAGATGCCTTGGCTGACAATGGCGATAATGATGACTAGATGGCCATGTTTGAGTATCCCATATTACTACTCTAAATGTATACCTACGCTAGTTTACATTGTATTACAAGGACACACATATATGTAAGACTAGCTAGTCATATCAAATTCATAGATAATTATAATTGGGTTAGGTACGCCACAGCTGTTATAATATCTATTTCAGGAGGCACGTATGAAAAGGGATTGAGTAGGCTCGGAGTATGATAGTAGCTTTTAAATTTTACATGGCACGAAGTGACTGTACGTCTTTGTTTCCGTGACATGACGGAATACCTACTACCTGGAAGTTAATAATTAAAGCTAATTTAGCCGGTAACGTGTGTTGAAGCCGACACCAGCGCTCATAACCTCACGGCAGAAGACCTGACGTCATTCAACTTCTGGGACGTCACACACTGAGACACTTATTCGCTTTTTGAAAGCAATATGTTATTTTATATACTGAATATAAATTTAGTTTCTAAATTACCGTTACCTAGTTATGATTAAATTTACCTGAAATTTACAGAAATAATGCTAATGAAAGTACGAAATCAAGCTATTAAGAATATAATAATATTATCATACTTATATTTTGTGGATGTAGATATTAAATTTGTCGGGTTATTTTTTTTGATTTAGGTATTTGTATTTTTAAAGTTGCTCACAGCGCGCGATTAGAATAGATTAAATGTTATGGTACCTGTAATCATGGCCCCCACAAAGGGGGGCTGACAGGACTCTAGTTTGGGGGCCCGGACTCTGGAGGGGCCCGGCTTGGCGAGTCGACCAGATAAGTGAGATGAACACACATCACAAATTTGCTCTAATATTAAAAAAGTCTGCGGCGCTATTTTCCTTCAAAAATAATAAATAATTAAAAATATGTAATTGTACGACACAATTTTTAATTGTGTATCGATACTCGACATCTCCATAATTCAAATGGATGTATTAAAATATACAAAAAAAAAACCACTAAATATACACATTAATTTTACCGCGTGAGCCATTTGGAAAACGCTACTTTAGAGCGTCACACAGCCTTATCCTTAGCACTTAGCTATAGGTAGGAGTCCCGCCAAAGATCTTAGCGTGGGGGCCTGCTTCAGGATGTGGGGGACATGCCTGTAACACTAATTATTACACGATACAATAAATTCTTTCACCGTCACTCATGAGTAACTATAAAATGCAACATATTTTAATAAAATAGTATACCGGACCGTACTGTTCGATGGGTAAACGTAAAAATAATGTGGAATTTAAATCGATATGGTTCTAATTGTTTATAATGAGGCGAATATTGAATTAGGTACCTACTCCGTTATTTCAGTATTACTGACATCTGTCGTATTTACGGAATGTGGCAATATATGGCAACGTATGCATGAGAATCTATAATCGATATAAATTAATATAATTATAATGCAATACCATTTATTATCTTTTGTAATATTGGGTTGTCCTTGAAATTTTGTGCTCGTTATTAAGAGATAAAATTTTATATATCCATAATCGATAGTAAATGTTAGTTTAATTACTAGGTCTAGTCTCTATACTAGGCTCTATACTCTCTATACCTTCTTAAAACCAATAAATTTGAATAGCCTATTAACATATTTAAATAACAACTTTTTTATTTTATATTCTACAAATATAATATAATTTGTCAACGACATCTGTCAGTAGGTATCTTAATCGATAATCGGCTTGCTATGGCACTAATAAGAAAGGCGATGACGATTAAATATTTGTAAAAAACACACACACCCAATATCAGAACAGAAGTTCTACACACTCGTAATCATAAAAATACGTAACAAATGGAGTCAATAATATTCTAATTATTAAAAATATAAACTTACGTGCTGTCCGCAAAGTGAAAACGAGTCAAACTTCGTGCAGCGCCGGAGCTGGCTTAGGGATTTCATATTCACGTCCTGTTGAATAAACTAGGAATACAAGAGGATATGCAGTAGACCTGAAGTGTAAATTATTCGCGTCTCTTTTCCGTTCTTAAGTGCACCTGAATAACGCTTCCGCTTTGCGCTTGCGTATCTAATTTGACTCCAAGATTCAAAATGCGCCCCATCTTATTAGCTTTTTTGCGACGCTTTATCGTTGAATAAATTTATGAAAAGCTTGACTTTCGGCTATATCAATGTTTATTATCATATGTCTGCATAATATTACATTTGCGAATTTCATATTTCGCATATTAAACTGCGTATAATCCGCAGTCATAACATTTTCTTCAACGATAAAACTATTGCCACGTGAAAATATATTGTTTTCATACTTATTTTTCTGGTTGATATTATTATACTCGTATATTCAAGATGAGTTGAAATAGGTAACAATATTTATTGCATTGACTAATTAAATGAGATCGGTAGCAATACTGGTAGTGATAAAATAAGGAGAAAGAATAAGCATGCTTTATAGGACATGGTCACGTGTATGGATTTACTGGCACCAGTACTGTGTAATTCTTCAAACGTAAGCGAGACGCGTTGTTGTCATTGTATAGTGCTATTTCACTGGTCGTGAAAATTGATAAACGTCAAAATACTCTCTGTGGTGTAAGTAGTTCGTTTTTTACTGTAGACGCCGATATCGTACAAGTTCCAACTGTCACGCGGAAATTCAGCAGCTGCTGAACCTTTATCATCCATGCATGCAGGCTTGCAACTTGCGCGATGTACGACGTGTTTACACGTGAATTTTATTGTTATGGCCGCGATAATACGTACTGTCAGCTGTAAACCCATGCACGTGTAAGTAAGGTATTAATCTAATTTTTTATTTTCAGATCATATTCTTTGAATTATTTTTATTTTAGCTATGTATTCGTACTTGTACTTGTGCTATGTACTTGTACTCGATTCAATATCTCGAAGAATCGGAGTATATTACAAATAGGTTATGACACCGCCTTCTTATGATGGCCTCTGGACACATTTCAAGCCACGCTGTCGCTCTTAAAGATAATTCCCGTTGCATTTGCTTACTTCATGAAATGTGAAATGTTGAGGCACAAGATACTCCCACGGTTTGTCGGAGCCATCTATTCTCACATCTCAATAACCCTTGGTCAAATATTACGCATTACAGCCGTACAGGGGTACAGGTAGTACGCACGCATTAAATAACTGGAATTGAAAACATTATTCAGCTAAATATTATTGCTTATTGTTCGTTTCGTATTTTAATTAGTGTTGTATTAACAATTATTTCTCTTTGTTGCAGGTAAGACACGAGATCTCATACCGCCCCATACACATACAACGTAATTGCTAAGTAAGTTTTACCAGACCAAATTACAGTAATGTAGTAGTAGCAGTGAAATAGTCCCAGAAACACCCAGGCTTTAGAAATCACAAGTTTGTATTTATGTCCTCACCTCAAACGTGAAATCCCGGTATGAGAAGCCGAAGACGAAGTGTGTGAAAAATAAAAGAAACCAAAATTTTAGTCTGTATAATAAACAGATACAATTGTCTGTAAAATAAATTCTACTGATATTGCAATATTTTCAAAAACTGCGTTAATTTTTATATGTCATTAAGATTTTTTCCCCGTCAACGCGTCTAAACTCCAACGCCAGATATTCATCTTATAAATGCATATTGTACGTATTTAAAAATGGACTCTATCTACATTGCAATAAGGGTTATTCTTACAGAATTTTGTCAGATGTCTATATTTTTTTCTTGAATAAGTACCTACCTACTCATTTTTCTAGTCAGATATTGTGTGTCTTGTAGATTTTAGATTTATTAATGGTTCTAAATAATTGTAGTTTCCCCATATACCTATAATGAGACTATGGATGTAATATTTTTATAGTTTGTTGAATTACTATTTTCTATAATATGTTATATTTCTTCAGTTTGAAAAGGTAGACTAATTTCCGGTATTCTGGATTCTGGCATTGCAAACGATTATTTATCGGAAGTTCGGAAGGTATAGGTTATCTAAACTAAAAAGTAATTATTTTCCGTAGCGCAAGCGACGTGTAAACCGCTATCGGCAAAGGAGCAATACCAATGATTCTCGAATAAAAGTGCCTTTATGGTAGGTAGGTACTTCGCCTGTTTATTTATTGTATTGATTTTATTCTGTCTGTTGACTGATTTTTTGGGCCAAACTTATTCTATGATGTTTGATTGGAGTTTGAACCTCTGGGGCAAGTCGAAGTTCCTTTTGCATCAGCATGGCATTTATTACTCCGCTTTGATAAACTTGGTATAAGCTTAGTTTGACGCTTCCATTCGGCCCCATGGGAACTTCACGTTGCGATTTCAGCTCCTTCCTAAACCTGATGAAATCCAATTGGATTTTGTACCTTTTTGTTACCAATTTCTTAGGGCTCTATTCGATTTCAGTTTTTACGTTTATCCGAATGGATTTCGGTTTACTGCGATTACCAAACGAATTCAATCATCTCTATTATGTAAATAAATAAAGATACCATACAATCATATATTTAATATAACTAACAATATTTATAATAATTTATTCACTCAATTTAATGAGGTGCTTTGATGGAAAGACATTGATTATAAAGGAATATATATTATTTAATCCGAATAATTACATTCATCCCATTACATACATGTACATGTCAAGTCATTAGAAATTTACCCCTCAATATTAATAATTTATTCACTAGAAAAGCATTATATTATATTAGGACATTAGTTGGATGTATACTCGTAAATAAAACACAAACTATATAAGTACGTATACCTATAAGGGGCAAGTATCCTATACATATATACCAAAAATATATTTTTTGTATAATATATGTCTAAGGTGTAAGCCTGAAAAAAAGTGTAAATTATGTAGGAACAGTATTTATATAATGACATAAATGTCATTATGCTTCTCTATTCTTTCTCATATTAGGGTTCAAATAGACTATATGACGATCGGGCACATATATGCTAAGAGCGTTTCAGTGTCTATGATCAAATCTATGCCATTCCGACATTTATACATACATATTGTATGACAGCTATGACATCGTATTTACACTCTGTGACACCCTGTGACACAGGACGCCAACATAAGAAACGTGTTTTTCGACATATATATGACCGTTCGTCATTGAGTGTATTTGAAGCATTAGAAAGATACATTTAATGAGATAAATAAGATAACCGTGGTTTTTGCACCTTTTCAATGTTTTATTTTGCCAACATTGTTAATTAAAATTATTAATAAAAAACATTCTGTAAAACTTTCTATTAGAATTTTGAATTTACTGTAATATGTTGCAATCTATAATTGTAACGGTGTCCATACTTCATATTCTACGATGACTTATATATTATCAAGGTGACACTACTCATGTCGAGTGTTCGCGTTCTCCTAAAACTTCCATTCTGGACGATCAAGCGTCAACGCTTTCCAGTTGCTTTGACCGAGCATTCTTAAATCTGCCGTAGCTCAGTCCAGCCATCCCAGGTTTGCAGTCTCATGCTCTTAGGCGATATGCCCCGTCTTGTTGTTAACCCCTCTAAAATAACTATATCCATCGCAATCCCTGCATTTATCATTTGTCATATCGAAATATACAATAAAAATGCTACATTAATTAGTAATGTTATTTTACAACAGAACGTGATTTTATGTGCCCACCTGGAAAATAGTGTTTCCAAATGCAGATAACCTAATAAAAACTTATTGTCGCATTTATTGAATGGCGACCAAACCCGTTTTCTAAGTAGACGAAAGTGCTCTTAATCATTATCAATCAATCTGGATTTACACAATCTGAAAACACCCGTGAAAAATATAATATAACCACTATAAAAACATAAAAAATTGACACCCCTTAGGATTCGCGCGCATGTGCACTGACCGCTAAGCTATGTGTATCCTATCCAATTGAGATGAACCTTACTAGCGGTTCTTACAATTCTCACTGAAGCGCCTTCTAGATTGCGTTATTCTTTTGACAATCGGCTTTTGTATTTTAATTCAAAACATTGTCAGTATTGTCATAATGTTTCAAAAAGATTTTTTCTGTTGGTTGTATATTTCTCACGGTTGTTTTCAAATTGTGTACGTTGAATAAAGAATGTTACATTCTTTAATCTTTTGTATTACTTGCTTAATAAAAAAAATAGTTTATTATGTGGATTTAGTATTATAGTTTGGTTTTTTTAATTGAATAAGAAAGTATTTCCTTGTGTAATGAATCGTTAAATAGAGTCTAAGGCCCGTTTCAGACGGGACACCGGTGTCGCGCTCGATATAATATAGGAGGCCTTTGTATTCGAATAAAGGGGCCTTTGTATTATGTTCATGAACGCCCCGGAGTTATGAGTCAACGCATAATTTCGCGTTATAAATTAGAACATAAAACTGGCTGCGGTAATAAAAACAAGTGTATCGGCGGCTTGAGAATGTAGCGGCCGACGGAAAAGTGTACCGGACACGCGTTGACTCATTAGCTCTGGGGCGTTCATAAACATAATACAAATGCCTCCCATATTATATCGAGCGCGACACCGGTGTCCCGTCTGAAACGGGCCTACTATTTTACATTTGATATCAATAGAAGAACTGTTATTACGTTATTAGTTATTACGATCGTCATTTTAAACCGGCAACCATTTCGTTGCCAAATGAAAATATCTTAAAAGCAGTTAACCAATTTGATGGCGGGTTTTGGCGCAAAACTGTAATTTCCAAAAACCGCCCGATTTAAATTATTCAGACAGGCTCTATTGTCCGAGCCGTTCATATCATTTAACACAAACAAAATTCGCAATTTCTTCCCACCAGCCGAAATGTTCCTCCCCTTTCTTACAATTTTCTGGGCAGTCATCGCTTAGCAAACAACACAATTCACTTTTATGTCGCCATCTCATTCCCGATCCGTTTTTATTATACTCGAAGGCCCGAAATGATTCTGAAGGGATAATGGCTTGTCCTGTTTTGTAAATATGAAATTGAGGACATCTCACAATGGCCGGCTGGGGAAACTTAAGCCGATTTTTAGCGTCACTCAATTGAAATTGTTCCCATTTTTATTCTATTGTCTTTTTTTCTATCGTAACAACTATCAACTTCCACTAAAATGGTTAGTTTATATATTAATACTTACAGTACGCATAAAAACTACTTCCAATTACATTACTCTATTACCTACTATGTATCTTTATCCTTCATTTGTCTCTTTATAACATTTCGAAGTGCAGTCGAACTTGGTTATTATGAGGAAGATGGGAACGACTGAATTTGCTCGTTAGAAGCATTACTCGTTATATCGTGAGATAACAATTTTCGCGCCCGTTTTATTTAAGCATAGAACATAAAAAATCTGAAAACCATCGTAAAAATCCCCGAAACAAGCATGGCATTCATAAACTACAAAAGAAATTGTTAATTGTAATGAACTCTGGTAGGTACCTACGTACTTGACGAAAGTTGGATTTTCTACATACAATTTCAACCATTTGCGTGAATACTTTTTCAATGTTGTCGTCGAAAACACCAATTAGGTACTTACACTTAATTAGACACTTAACTAGTGTCATAAACGTAATCCGATTCCGGCGGCATCCTGCCCAGTCGGATTTTATTGCTTAGGGTCGAAAATATTTTTAAATGATCGACACATTAACAGTTTTAAGAGAATTTTTTACGATATTCTTGTTCGGTATATCCGATAATTAGCTCGTTATAAAAGTAAATTAAATTTTATACAACTGCCGATAACGAAATGATGTTTATAGAAAAAAACAACTCCACTGACAAACCGTAATTTGATTTCTTTTATTTTATTTACTTCTATTGACTAGATAAAAAAATATTCTCTAACTGTCGTTTTATTTTTCTTTTTACCTTTCCGAAACGTTTTTGATATTCTTATCGCTTTCGCTTTGTACGGAATATCACATTAGGCAACCTCTTGATGGCGAAGAATTACCTGTTTATTGTACCGCCAACCGACACTTCTCACCCTATGAGAACCAGATTTGTTTTGTTTACATTTATTATACAATATTGATTTAACTGGCGTCTGCGTGGTTGCTCTCCGTTTGTAGCCTTCATTATTTATTTATAGACTAATAATAAAATTGTCTGTAGGTTAACAAATCGAAATGTCATAGGACAGAAATATTAATTGCGTATTGATTGTATCAAAACCAATATTTTGACAAGATTTAAAATTTAATTATCTCATTTAATTTCTTTTATTGTGTTAACTGTCAATTTATGGTGGAAATGCATTGTATTATTGATTCAATTTTTTTAGTACCTAATAATCTTTATCATGGGGGATCCTATATGCCAACAGAGAACCTAGCGGAAAAATACGAAGCTTGCAATTTGAGATTTTTTTTTGATAATTTACAATTTCAACTGTATTAATTATAATTAATAAACATGTAGGTACCCATCTGAAAACATTAAAAATATATTTTTTTTTAAATTCAAAGATAAACTTACAATTATTGTAAAAAAATGTAATAAAATGTGAATTCGTTGCAGGGTCACATCTTATTATTACATCATATTTTATGGTCATATTTATTAATAAAATTTAGTTTATTAATTGTTTGATGATATATTGAGATGTTATTGTATGTGCTTATTGCTTCATATTTCACTTAGTGTATTTATTGATGTAGTAAGAAATATTAATATCCAATTTCATTAATTTTAATTAATTGTTATTTACAAAGTATTATTGGACCGATAATTTAATGTATTCTTTGATTATTTGTGTCGCCTTTTGAATTTGTTTTGATAAATTCCTGTTACATAAAAAATATTCAGTTGTAAATGTCCCTCTGAGGCGGACGAAAAACAGATTTATTAAGTGGAATTAGTACCAACAAAATTTTGCTTTTATTAAATTAAATCAATAATATTTCATTTAAGTAAAATCATATTCATAAGATGTCTTACGAAGACGTTAATACAATCTGTGTCATAGCGAGGCGGTTAGAACCAAATGCCGCATGCTTCTGACGGTGCTGCTTTATGTTATAGTATCATTGGATCACACAAAGCAACCATATGGTATGCTTTAAGAACATATGCTTGCGGTTGGTATTGAATCTGGATGTAAATATGCGGACTCTCGTCATATCTCTGGCTCAACTAACTAACCTAACTGACTCAGTTACTTGAAAAAAGTCTCAAGACTATTCATCAAGTTAAGAGGTGCCAGCGTCCTGGAATAGGTACGGTTAATGTACAGAGCGTAATTATATGATGTAAACACTGTAAACATTATTATTATCAGTTAACAAACGACAAGTAATGAATGTGTGATTATTTCGATTCAACGTGTACCTATCTAAATATTGAGACAGTGAGAGAAAATATTATGATTGATGATGTGAAAATAAAATTAATGTAAAAGAAACTGTGGTGTTTGGTGAATTCACATGTAAACTTATTTGATGCATTTTTATACAAATGTGTCGAGGGTCTTTCGAAAAAGCTCGGAAGCCGGTGATCTAGCTTTTATAATTAAATAATATTTACGGTTTAAACTAGAGCTCTACTCAACTATGATGATACCACGGTCATGATTCAATCGCAAAATAAAACCTGAACTGAAAATTGAATTTGTTTACCATACACTATGCCAACTTTAAACCGAATCTTCATGTGGAGTTGAAAGAGTTAAAAATATCGACCTCAAAAGCTCCAATTGTTGAGGCAATCAAAGTAAAAGTCTTTATTTAAAGGACTACATTCCGCTCCCTAATGGTGTTTATTTTTCATAAATAATGACCATTACATTTATTCACAAACATAACATTGGTATGTATTTACACTAATTTGACATTTACTTGAGGTCAAACGAAAAATATAGGTATTTAATCTAATCTAACATACATAATTTTGAAAACACTTCTAAGAAAATATGTTATAACCAATAGAAAAAATCTTTTTTGAAAAAAATTCGATACCTAGCAGGAATCTAAGCTACATCTCTTGGGTTTCGCGCCCATGCACATATACCACTATGCTATAGGCGTCATACTTAATTGCAGCAAATTTTAGCAAATGGCTCTTAATATTCTATGAAGCGCTTTCCAAATTGAGCTATTATTGGCGATCGGCTTTTGTATTTTAAATCAGAGTAGATATTACTTTAATTACTAACCGACGTCACGGATCATTCCAAGATTTTTTGTTGTAATTTACTTGAACCTACTATTTTTTATTGAAGAATAATTCACAAGATTTAAGAATGTAACATTCTAATTATTGACAATATATAATTAAAATGTTACATTCTTAAATCTTGTGAATTATTCGTTGAATAAAAAAAATAGTTGATTACTATAATCAACATTGCATAATATACTATATTCGAGCTTATAGCCCATTGCGGGCAAATACACGTCGATTTTGTCTCTACGATAAATGTTGCCGTAATTCCACTTTGAATTACATCGATATTTTACATACATAAGGCATATGCATATTCTATGGATGCTCCTTTTAGAAAACGCCTTAATTTCGATGGGAAAAATAATAAATCCCATGAATTGTTTTTTTTTTTTAATGAAACAGTTTTAAGTATTTTGTGATTTATTTTCTCCAAAGACCACTAAAGAATGTACTTAAGTTCACTGACTTTAGAATTATTAAAAATATGTTTCAAAACCATTATAACAGTGTATTATCGAATATTCTTATAGTATTTAAATATAAATAAACATATAAAATAGTCACTCTCGGTTTTAAAGGTCTTAAAATATATATTTACATGAATTGTCATATTTTCTTTACGGCCTCTTGAGACAGTCTAGCTTACCTGTCTTAGCTTTGTATCACATTTTCAATTTTGAAGACGATGAAAAATATTTTTGAAAACGTTTCAAAGTCAAACACAAAGCTGACGTAATTTCATATACATACAAACGGCTAACGATAAAGCAAACCTTCCCTGATACAGGTGATACACGAGAGTTGGTTGCATAGAAAAATAACAACACAATATTAATTCAGTTCAAAAAAAAATACGCATATATAGCGGATTTTGTGTGAAACGTGATACTTACTAATTGTAACGGGGGTTTTACCCAAGTTGATTTTAACTAGGTATGTACATTTATCTTTCGATTTAGTTTTCAAAATATGTATTATGTATCTATAGATGTAGATGAGCAGCATGTACAAAAATATTGGTTTAGGACGTTTAGGTACAATGTAATAGTAATGATACTAAATCAGCTGTCATGATTCAATCCGTTACAAATTAGATAATAATGTTGCAATTGGTAAATAAAGATATATGATTATTTCAACAGTATCCCCTGAAATGGAAGTAACCGTACGACACTGGTAGATACATACATACTATTATTAATGTCATAGTTGGAAAATGCCAGCCGCTGCGACATGACGCAACGAATGGTAGGTGAGCATCACCACACGCAATCTGCGTAGATTGTGTACTGTATGAGTATGAAGAGAAGGGAAGCGAGGTAAATCGGGCGTGCTACCCCGTTTACATGTGCATGAATTTACTGGTGACAGTACGTATTATCGCTATCATCACAAGGAAATGCACATGTAAACATGTACTTTCATGCAAGTTGCAGGATTGCATGCATGCATCAAAAAAGTTCGGATGATTCTGAATTTTCACGCGTCATTTGGATTTGTTCGATATCTGCGCCTGCGAACGAATCGCCACTGCGAACCTGCCGGTAAAAAACGAACTACACGCAGAAACTCATTTTGCGGTTAACCGATTTTCACTACCTGTCTAATAGTACTATAAAATTACAACATCGAGTTTCGCTTACGCTTGAAGAATGAGATTGGAGTGACAGTCAGCACTTTTACGTGTAAATAGTTATTATCGCGATAGTTTAAATTGCATACTACTGCTGCAAGTAAATCCATGCAAATGTACAGGCGCTATACCGCTGCGAAAGTAGTGATGCGAGGTAAGGTATGCACGAGAACGCACGGAAATAAAAGTGGATCACCGTGCGTCGAAAACGTCTGGCCATCGTAATGGCCAGATGCTCTAAGGCATTAAGTCCAGTAAAGCGGGCTTGCGGGGCGCTCGCGCATATTCTATGTGAATTATCGAAAATACAACGTAATCGAATACGCCAGCGCACACTGGATTTGACGACGCATTGTGCCCGCCCGCCCCATGAGTCACCGTTGTGTGGCTTCTCAGCGGCACGAATTAACGAAACTACAACGTAGTCCATTCATTGAACACGGCAAACAAAATCACGCTTCTGGAAGCGTCGTCGATAGACGGGCGAGAAGGCATTATTTAATAACAGTGAACTCTTTGTTTAGTTATTGCGTGCCCGATATTTCGCTGGTAGAATGATGTCATCGTGAATATTAATTACAAGCCCTGAGAAATTTAATAATTTTATTGCTTTGTTATGTGAGACGCTGATAATAATAATTATTTTGTGCTTCTTGAGCCCCTTATTACATACGTGAAGGGTAATGCGCGGGTGGGAGGGGGCCTACTTCGTAGAGAGCGCACCGAGCGCCGCTTTGGTGGGGTTTATGCCTAAGGACTGACGTGTCAATTCTTTAAGTCAAGTGTGGCAAAGTTGTACCAGCATAACCCTAAAATTCGGTGGAGACATCGATTTTTAAACCACACAATTCGTGATTCCTGTACCTTGATAACGATGACGCTTCTCACAATCACATAGTAGTATTAGGATATGTAACACACACGCGTTGGACAATACATTTTGTCCTCGCATAATACAGCGTTGACCTTCATGCGACTCTAAGGCTGAGATGCATAGAATGTCAAGTTACGTTAAATAGAAATAACGCCAAAATGACATGAATTACAAAATAAATTGAATAATGTAAATATAAAATTATAAAATCTAAATAATTGAATGGTTATTTTATCATGGGATATAATTATAAATGCACAATCTGTGATTAAGTTAAACTAAGTATACTTAAAGTCATGAGACTTTTTATTGACACGGCAACTATGTTCCGTTAAAAATTAAGATGACATCTGTAATGGATTAGGATAATTTCAATCGAATTAACAATATAATAAAACTTATTTAATACTGCTAGTGTTTCGTTTATGCGTATATAATTGATACTCAAAATAATTTTGCTTTTTTGGAAAAATAGTACAGGACATTCAAAACAATTTAATTCTTGTTCAAAAGTGACAGATATTCCTATGTCACAGTTACAATTGTGTTTAATGTAACAAGTTGTTATTTGCATTTTACATTGTTTACTCTAGACGTGAAAATAGCGTATAGCGATTCGTAATATTCTATGCATCTCGGCCTCCGTGCTCACTTGAATGCGCTCCACATAGATGTGGCATATTGCGTAACTATGAGCGCGATGCAGAACCATATTTAGGCGCGTAAGTGCTTGATACTCACCTAACTTTAAGGGGGCGATTTCGACGACCTAAGTTCAGTGAGAAAAACATAATATATATATAATAAATGTTGCCAATATTTATTACAAATAGCTTAATATTTTTTTTCATAGTGAGGTTAGTCACTTACTCTTTCCAAGTTATGTATTTTAAACAAATTGAGTTTCATTCATAAAAAACTGTATCTCGGAAATATTCATATAATTTTGTTTCCAAGTTTTGTTAGCTGGAATGAAAACGTCTTTTATATATAGGTGACTAAAAAGTTTGAAGTTATAATGGCTGATTATTCAAGTTGCTGTATTTATCATTATTTTAATATTACCATTTGCGTCTCGTGAATCGTCATATTATTCTCATTCTGCTTTACTCGTTTGCCAAAACGGAGAACAATACAACTTATTCCTCGGCTGAATATCTTTATTTAATTTGGAATTCAGGCTTGGGGAAAATTTCCAAAACAACAAAGAAAACATGAGAGGGAAAAGTCTAACTGTCAAAATTAAAATTTGAGAAGTTATTGTTTCGGGGGTAGATACAAAATGTCTAGTTATATTTTTTTCTCAGCGGCTTAATTCACATCCATCGTCGAATACGCAATATAGGATAATTTTTACTTTTCTTATATGTATTATAAAAACTGCGCTTTTCTTAACTGTTGATATAAGTTAAGATGTAAATAATATTAAACTAATAATGGTTATAGGGTTAATAGCGTTTAGCGTAGTGTCCTTCTGAAGATGGGTTCATAACCCGAAAACTCTTGATTGAGTTCTACCAATAAAGATTTCTGGCATATTTGTCTGTTTAAGATAGCTGAAAATGAATAATAATAATTACAAGATAAAAAGAACTTTTTACATACCAAGTTTTTAAATTTTCTGTTGAATCATATAAACTTGACAATTCTGTGTATTAATAAATATAGAATACTGAAATGTCATTTTGACATTTCATATTTATTTCCATAGTAACGCACGTATATATTAATAATTTAGTTGCTAGGACCACCCCCTTAGCAACCAATAATAGTATTTTACCTTTTACGGATTTCTTCCGAAATAACTTTTCATACAAAACAAAATAAACTGAAAATGAATTCAATTCTACTTAAAGATGGCTAAAAGTATTAAAAAAATGCATTGACATCGTGTTCTGATAATATATTCTAAAAGTTTCAAATGTCTAGCTAGTCGGGAAGTCAGTTAAAAATCGATTGCAAGATTTGTACTGGATTAACAACCACCGGACAAACAAGAATACGAGCTAAGAAAAACGTGGTAAAATAGGTAAGCAGGCACCTAACTAATTTGAAACTTAAAATAAAAAAAATAGATGTTATTCTAAGTCTGCTTAAGGGCGACACTGTCGCAGTATTAGCACTAATATTAATATAACTTATAGTTTTTTTTTTATTTATAATTAATATAATTATTTTATATTATTTATAATTAATATAATTTATAGAAATTCTCAGTTTCGTGCCGCAGCCAGTGAGGTTTTATACTGCTATTGTGCAGCTAAATTCGTGATGGTCAAAATTAACTATGTTTATTGAAAATACTGCGATTTTCACCGCATAAAAAATACTCCACTATACTTAATGTACCTATAACTATATTATTCTTAAAATCAAGGCCCTTATAAGTAAAACAAGATTCCAAGTGAGTTACCGGGAATATTAATTAACTCAATTATATTTGACAAGGGTTTCGTCAGTATCCAAAATCAGTCTTTACTTTCCTTATTGGCGATCAGCTATCGGCCGAGTTGATTAAAATGTGATTCAGAGATATAGATAAACCATCTTGCCTCATGTATAATTTATTTTAAGACTTAGACGTGAGCGTTCACCAGCGCGAAGACTTTAATCGGGATTATCCTCGCCGCAAACTTTAACCGATTTTATAGCGTTTTAAATCACGCCGAACGAGAATGACTGTTCTAAAAGAAAGATGATTATTTTTAATACGATAATGTCAATTTGGTCTTAACCAAAAATACGTTGAAGAAAGTCTTATCTATATAAACCAGCGTTTCTTAACCTTTTTGATCTGCGACCCAATTTAGGGTAATACTTTTGGTTCGCGACCCTAGATAAAACATATAAAATAGCACGTAGAGGAAGGTAGGGTTAGTTGCAACAATCGATTTAAAATGGCCGCCAATCACAATTTTAACGAAATTTATTAGTTGTACGTCAGATGGTAGTGTAATACACACTGTGGTCTAAAAATCAGTTAAATATGTTGCGTCATACAGGAGATATTATTAAAAGTTTGTTTCCTTTTTTTTTTTAAAGTAAATATTTTTTTTAAAGTAGGTAAGTATAAGTGTAGATAATTTGTAAAGTAAGATGTAGAAAAGATTGGATATTATTGCTCAATGGCAAAACCACGATTAGATAAACTTTTAATATCAAGAAGTGGAATCACACTGTCACGTAGATTTAACTAAGCCAAGTCGCACATTGAAAATCGTCTTGACTGGGATAATAGTCATAAATCAAAACTGGGCGCAACATGCAACTTTCTTATGTGCGCATAAGCAAGGCCGTGCAATGACAGTGACGTCACATGGAAAACCAAAATGAATGACGAAGTGCGACATTTCGGGATTATACCTGCGCTGCATGTCGGGTGAAAATAGTTGCATGTGACTCCAGCTGCTTTTTTTTTTAAATTAAAACGACGTACTCCACTAATGTGCGGAGCTCCATTTAGCAACGTGTATTTTGTGAATAAATATGACGTCACATCGACGTATTCGACACGTTGCAGACGAAACGAGTTTAGATGTGAGAGCCGGCTAACAGTGAAGGATTTTACATAGTGATAAAAGGTATTACATATTATGAATGTATGTATGTAAACACCAACGATGGCCGGTTCGTTGGTGGCAGGTTCGAATCCTGAGTCTGGCAAGATATATACTTATACATATTGTATATATATTATACTTTATACTAAGTGGCTGACATCAATTTCTCGTAAAGATAAAATCTGTTAATACGAACCTCCACGCCGTGGAGGCCCATATAATCTTATTAGGATCGGACATGGTCGGGAGTATGTATGTGTGTAAGTATATGGGCGCCAAGTTCATTCTTTTGTCTAAGTGTGTAAGACATTGTGGTTATGCAGTTTGTTAAAAAGAATATACTGAAACCCGTTTTGTATAATACTTATGCCCTTTTTCCTACAGCTGATATAAAACAGTATGTCACTCGATGTATTGGTTGGCTGAGGGCATTACATAATTCTTTTCTCCATTCAAATTTCACCTATATATTTCACTAATATTCACCGTCCAACGGAGAAACACACATTTTATAGCATTATATATATTCAAAAATCCAGTCACTCGTTACCGAACAAAACATGTTTCCATTTCAGTTTTGATATGAAAATCTGCTCGGTTTATAAAAAAAAATCATTGTGACTATTGTTTTAATAGCGTATGTACACAGCCTACAACCAGCATTGTTTACTTTTGTTATTGGATTTAAATTTAGAAATACACAGTGTTATTCAATATGTGTGCCGCGAGCAACTCCAAGGGCTGTTTGGAAAAAAATCCGACAATTATTAGGTATTCAATGTTTGATGCACGATGCCAATGAAAAATTCCTATGCTTCTTCGGAAGATGACCAAATGTAACTGTCCTTTCCTTATCTCTACGATGACCATTCGTCCTTAATTTTTTTTCTTTGAAAATCCCGTTTTCCCGATTTTCCTTTTTTTTTTAATCCGTACAATATTTTCTTTAACCCACGATGCTCAAGCGGCTAAAGCGTCGGCTTATAATGTCATGGATAAGGTTCGAATTGTGAGTCTGACAAATAAACTTATTGTTTTTAATATATGTTTGGAGTATGAACATAATTAGGATGAGCAAGTGAGGTACTCTATTAAGGCCCATATGATATTCATGGGATCGGACATGGTAAAAAAATCTCTGCTTTAAAAACGAATGGCAACCATAACAATAAGGGAAGAGCAGTTAACATTGTGTTATCGCATCATGAACAGCTAGCTGTCAAAGCATACAAATCTAACATTGAATTTAGAATGTCTGGATATTAAAAAAAATGATTACCATTGTTCTACCGGCTTACAAACACAATATCACCAATTATATTGGATGTTCCGTAATTTGTATTTAGTGGGCCATATTACAGTTCATCGTGAGCTGTTGTATCGAATTCATGTATAAATAAATCACTTAAAAATACGTAATAAAACCACCGGAATACAAGGGAAAGACAAAGAAATTGTTAGGTGCCTATCAAATTAATATTCTTAATGAATGTCATATAATTCAAACATTTGCTCTCTGCAGTGCTTTACGAACTGAGCGTATTTTTTTTATCTCAGTGTTATACGGCCATATCTTTCCGGTAAGACAGCTCTCGGTGCACTGTACTACGGCGAAATGTGAAACGTGCAATTTACATGTAACCTAATATTGGTCTCAGATTCACCTTTTTCTTGTGATTTTACGCCAACGCGGCTTTGCATGGAAGTTTCGCTTCATTAATTATCCAGTAAGCAGTAATTTGTAAATAGTATTAATTTGCCTAGAATTAGACTTGGATCTGGGAACACCACAACTATGCGTAACGATGTATAGTAAAATTGCCATGCAAAACGCAACGAACCAACATTACATTACCCTGATGCGAGGCTTGCAAAGTGGGGATAAACTAAAAGGGGTTATTTCATATCGCTAATTTTATTACGTCGTCGCCATTGTTATCATTATCACCTCGTTGTCGTTGTTCTTTGTAATATGAAAATTAATTAAGCTTAACGAAAAAAGGTTCGTCCCACAGACAAAGGATCTAGTTTATTATATTAAATTCAATGTCCATGATTTGGTTTTAAACAATAAAGAATTTTGTGTTTTTTACGGTATTGTTTAAAAAACTCAGATTTCCTATGTAGCTAACTGTGACTCAAAATGTTTTAATTAATTTAAAAAAAATATTTCATGACGAACATAATTACTTTTTAAATCTTGATATTCAATCTGAAGTTTTCCAAAACAAATATTACCTTTTCATACACGGATGCCATATCGTTCTGTTAAGTCGGCGCTCCATTGGCACGCAAGTCAGACGATTTAGTCTTCGGACTTTTTTTTTCGTATGGAGCACCCCAGATCTGGGGACTTTTTAATCCGCAGACCAGGCTCGTTGGATTTCAAACATGTTTGATATTTTACTCTCCGAGTTTCCAGACTTCGTCAGTCGATCACTATGCAAATTCGATTTGACATCAATGCGCAATCATTAGGACCGAAAAAAAATCTATAATTGTTTTAAACATTTTCATTGATTAATTTGTTAATTTACACATTTGAAAATGAGAGATTTACCAATTATTTTTTTATTTGTATTTATGAAATTCATAAAAGAAAACGTAAATCTTGTGTTGTTTTCACTGCTATATTATTTTATGCAAGTCTACATATAAATAACACAAAATTATAAGATTATCAGAAGACATAATGAGAATCGTAACTTTTCACTTTTGACAGCTCGACTTTTTTATTCGTTCGTTGATCAGTAGCACAGCATAGACAAATCGGACGATTTATTGTCCTCGGACTTTTGGCTCGCCAATGCAGCGCTGGCATTTTACAAGTATATTATACCTACAAAATTTTGCAAGTTATAAGGGTTAACAACTACTAATATAATACCTACTGTAAACGTATCAACTTCCCTTTAACGTAAGAATACGTATGCGGGTAAATAGGTAATATGTTAACATCCGGTATCTAGCTCAATACAAAACTCTAACGGTACAGCATGGAGATTCCATCTCTGTAGGATGACCATGCCTACAAAATAGAAAGTCGTGGATTACCATTGGTCGGTTGGTTATAATTCCTCCAGGTCCAGCACTTCGGATTGAAGATAGTTAAAATAATTACAGTATCAAAGGGCGCCACTTAACCTGACTCCTCTCCTGTCATATTACAACAAACGGGACATTATCAGGTCAAGAAAAAATAATACGATCTTTAGAAAGATGTTCCAAGATGGACTCTGAAACAATGTTTATTGGAACCAGTAAGACAAAGCATACACGAGAAGCTACAGTACAAAAGCTATAATTTAGACACGAACCAATTACCAGAATGACTATCCACACAACCAGAGTAACCGGGAGGTGGTTATTACAGATTTCAGAACAAATCTAGACCTGGGAACAACAGATACAATAAATACCGTGATAAATGCCGCCATCTTGCTGGCTGGCCTGCCGAGCGGCCCGCCCGATAACGTCCTTCCTTGCTCGCGATCCACACTTGACTAGCCGCAACTTCATGGCGATGCTAACCTCTGCAGCCAATCCGCAGGCAAGCTGCCAACTTAAAAATGTGTCCGCGCAGTACTGCCATTTCACGATCGCCTCTCAATTCTCAATGGAATTGCCAGTGTTTGAGAACGTATTATCCACGAGACGGGGAATAATAACGTTACACTACATAATATTCTAACTTGAAAAACATAAATGTAAAGGGCACCAGACAGTCATTCGACATTGCACCCACGCCGGATCTCATACGCAAGACGTCAATAAACTAATTAAAATGTCCCATCACCAAAAATGTATAGAAAGGGCCAAGCACTTCGCGCTCTTGTCATTTATTTTAAGGTCTTTGTAACGCGTATATTCTATCCGCCGTTTTATGTAGGTAGGTACTTACATTTCTGATTGCATAAACTTTATCTTTTAACCTCCGTGAAAGCTTATTATTTCCCGATCATACTCTCGCCATCTAGTCTACATACATCCAAGACGACGGTCTCTAAACGTAACATCTGTGAGTATTACATCAGGAGTTGCACAGAAGTCTTGTCTTTGGTAAGGAGACGAAGGAAAGGTAATACCATCACGCCACATCAGGTTCCTGTCAACCCAAGCTACATGTTTCCTTTGCGTTCCTCCCCTAGGGACATAACAGTTCGTAAGCATCTATCGAATTTCTAATTGTTGTGGTGAGTGACTACCGCTGGACATTGTTTCTACTGCACTAAATATAGATTAAGAGCGTACATAAGTGAAACGGCAAATAATTTTCAACAGTATGTAGAACGAAATTTCGCAGTCGTCGCCAATCGGAGACTGACAGTCGAGGTGTGAGCACGACAATTTGTTTTGTGATGGCGTCGGAGGAATATATTCATCGCATCGTGTAAAGATGACTAAAAAACGTCCCGCATGTACTTAATGTACGAATATAATAATAAACATAACATTAAAAGAACGCATGTTGAATTTTTATGGCAAAGTATATTTCGTTCGGCTCGCGTCATTTGCACAATCCGCGCATCGCCTAGTCACGATCTTTTTAGACCATGCCTCACCTGAATTGCCTTAAGCGCCATCGCATTGCAACAATAGTCACGTGCGTACTACCTTGACGCACATTGAAAATCGTCTTGACTGTGATATAGTCGTAAATAAAAAATAGGTGCATTGTTGCTACTTTCTTCCGTGTGCCGGGACAGGACATCTAACGTAGCCAAAAATGAATGAAAAAGCAGCTCTTGCACATGTGCCGATGCGATATTTTGGTATTATACCTGGGCCCCATGCCGAGTGAAATTTGTTGCTTGCGACACCGGCCATTTTTTTCAAAATAAAATATCGCGTTTGACCGGAGGTTCATTGATTTCCATGCGTTTTGTGAATAATAACAAAATCACATCGACATAATCAATGTATTGCAGTCGACACAATTTTAGATGTGCGACCCGGCTAAGTTACACATGCGTCCGCCATATGTAAGCGCTGCAGCAATTTTATTTAAAACTCATTTAGTGCTAACACCGCGACTGGCGCGTTTGGAGTACTCGGCCATTATATATATTTAACGTGTTATGTAATTGACTTTTTTGAAATTGATTTTATTGAATGAATATCATTGTAATATATCCATTAATTTTAATTTAATATAAACGTTCAGATCATTCATACTAATAAAATTATCATACAAATAAGCGAACATTTGGGCGAATTATTTTTATTTTAATTATACAACTAGATCACATTCACGATACTAGCGAACACATTGATCTCGTGCCGCAAATAAAATAAGCGTGTACCTACTCGTGTTAATCAAAGGATTTCCGTTTGATAAAGTTGACGTATCCTCAGAAATATCACCTAACACCGCCTGGTGTGGCTATACATAATCAAAATATAATCCAAGGTTAAAAGCATTATTGAACATTGGTTTCATATAAATAATTAATTTCATATATTGCAGTTATCTTACTAGGGACATGATCCTCTACCAGTAAATATAATCTTTGAACATATTGGATATTAGATTGCATAGTTTTGATCCGCGGCCGGATAAAATTTGCATAATATTCAGTTTCAATTACATTGACATGTTTCCGGTTTAAATGCTTTCATTTTATATACCCTACCTTCCGCTTAGCGTGAATGTGTCTAACGATATCAAAATTCACCGTTCGACTGAATCCCATTACACAGTTACGCCACCGGCAAAGGCGGAATATTGTGGCACCACTCAAACGCTGTTATTGCAGTAGGCCGTGGTTAAATTTCCTCTGCGATACAGGCACTCCTTATGAAAGATTATTTACAACTAAATACGGTGGTTTTCTGCTAATGGTAATATTGTGGAGGTTTTACCCAATGCTCATTTTCAGAGCATAGACAATAACGAGACGGAAACGTTAGCAGTTGTCAATTGAGAAAAGAGTTGTTACGAGACGTTCGTTCTTTCCTTAAAATACCTAAGTAAAAGGTATCATTATAAACCTGTACGTGTAAATAATGGATTAATATACTTTCGTGTTATCCTGCCGTGTAATATTGTGCTTTATACTAAATACAAAACGATATAAATACCCACGCGTGATTCATTAATAGAGACCCCTATAATATCACATCACACATCCAAACGCAACCGTCTGAATATAATATATTAACGGGGGAAGATGACAACTCCAAACACCCCCCGATAATTTATATGATCTTCAAACCTGCAGATCTGATTTTTACATAATTCTATGAATTATAGTTTGTATTCATTTATTACCACTAGGGCGGGTCGTCATATCGAGAGAGAAAATATCGATACCCATCTGGTATCGTTTTTGACGCCCCTAGCGACGTAAACGACTAGTAAAAAATCTACTCGGAAAGTAAAGTTTCCACTTTCTTGTCTTAAACCTAGTCCAGACCAAGTTACATAATATGTCCGTATACAATTTATATAATAGTTTGTAAACTTTTGCCGCAAATGATATTATAATTTACTTTCCATTCTTGGTGGAAGGTGGACGTGCATATTAATTTGTTTGAAGCTCAATGCACGTTCAGTTCACGACTGCAAACCTACTATCAAATTAAATGTAGCTTGGACAGTCTTCACTACACATTCTAGTATTTAGGCGCTTTAATCAAAACAACATTCCGCGATACCACGCGTCACCGCTCCAAAAATGCGGTCTCTAAATATTTTAAAGGTCCTATAAATGTTTGTAATTAGTTTTTATACAATGTTCATTTGTTTATGGACTGATGTATCATGGTATGGACAGGTTTATACTTAACGATGTAGAAACTTTGAAACTGTTTATATACAATAGGTACTATCTGATTTTTGCATTGGCTTAGTATGGACGCAGCAACGTTTAGTTATATGGGTGGACATGTAACTATGACAGTTAGTTTACTACAATTGCATATATTTTCCAATTTATTGTTTACGACTTAACTTGGTGTAAGTAACGGCTATTAACAATTCTGGTAAATTCAAACAGAGAAAGAAGAACAGCGAATTTGTTGTTGTATATAAAATATGACAACTAAAATATATCTGGCGTAGTGGTAGCTTTCAGAATTCGTTAAAGAAATCCTACAGCACCCGTATAAATATAGCGTCGGTACATTGAATCGGCTGGATAATTTCCAAGCTGGAATTTTATACGTTTTCATTTTAATATACCCGCGCCGCGCAGAATTAAAAATTCAAATCTAACGTAATTCAATTCGAAATGTCGGCCGTAATTGAAAGTTTTAGTAACATTGCATTACATCAGCGGCTGGTTTTACATGCACCTGCCTCGTTGCTACGTGTTTTAACTAAAATTTAATTAAAACTGAAAATATCCCGTTCACTCACTACAGGCCTACGAATGCTTGTATGTGTTCACTAGGGAATAGGGATACCAAACCGGGATTAGAGGATAAGTATTATAATTGTCGATCCCGGGATTGGCGAAATCATACTGTTTTGTCAATTTTTCTCTCAAATAGCTTTACTAAAGTAGGTAATTAAAACCGTGCATTTATTTCACAGTATAAAACATTTTTTATTAACCTTAAAAATTGTTTAAAAAGTTGCTGATCCCGTTATCCTTAGATAAGGCTCCGTCATTTACGACGGCTAGATTACTCTACTGTTTTCCCAACATCAGACTGACGAGCCTTTTAAAGTCCCCGTGTCACAACCGTCTCTACATTTAACATCAAACCTGCGACTTCTTACTATTTGTGGTAATATCTAGCCTAGGGATGGCGAACCTATGACCCGCGGTTCAGACACTGACGCACGCAGGCTTTTTAAATGACCCACGCGTTGATTTTTATAAATTTACTAGCTGACCCGGCAAACGTTGTTCTGCCATATAAATTATTTCTAGTGAATATTTTGGTTGTTAAAATAACGAATGTATCGTAAGTGTGTGGGGATGGGATATATGACAGAAAGAGGAATAGAGCGCTGTTGACGATGACCGCCGATAAAAACAAAAAACATCAACCATTCATTTTCTCAATTCAAAATGAGTAATGCTGTTCATAATTAATGAATTACCTGTGACAGGATCTCGTTGTTTAATGTTTATGCAATATCCGTCTTGTCTCTTCCAGAAAATTAGCGGATATTGGATAGCGTCGTATGAACGGTGTGTGTCAGCGATGAACTCCAGATTACTGTTTCTTCTTCGAATCACGATTTCTCGCGTCGATGTGCGGTCGCCAACCATGATTCCAGCAATGTCGTCAACAACAGGCGCATTGAATCGACGCATGTGCTCTCCAGCTGGTGTTTTATCAGGATTGATGACAATAGCGTGATTGTCACATTGCAATTCGTGCATGTGTGCTTTGAAGAATTTCAATAATTCATTGTGCTCATTCAACAGGGCGTCCAGTTCGCCGACGATGCGCCTGGCATTAGGCGAATTGAGGCTATTCTAGTCGCAACGTGCATCCACATGATTGATGTCCTCACCGCCCATGAAGTAGATTTGTAAAAATTTATGTGGTTCGTTTGGCATTGGCAGCAATGAGCCTACTTTGTGGTGTACTTGGCCTTTGATTTTGAACGTAGAATGGAATTGTTGACCATTTGCCGCAGTATTGTGAACTATTTCTGTTGCTCCGAACGAAGTCATTTGGAAGCATGAATTGAATGTGCGAATGGACTTCAGGAACAGGTTTGAATCTGGAACCGTGCCGATGAGCAAGCCGTTCAATGATTCTGGTGGTATCTCAATTTCTGGTACTTGCACTTTTCCTGATGCGCAACACATCCCAGCTGACTCATGTTTGAATTTGAGCGCATGACAATGGGGACATTCTTTGTCCATAGCACCAATCAGCACTTTCAGATGAGCGGAATATTCAATATCTGGCTCGTACTCGAATGCGAGACGAAGGAACGAAACGGATGTAAATGTTCGATGTACTTGTTGGCGTTGTCGGTCATTTGCTCTGCGTGTGTTAACTACGAACCGGCGCGCTTGGCTCCGTTCCAATTGTCGTTGTTGATTTCGTTCAGCTCGTGCCTCTTGTGATAGGGATGCACGCAATTGCGACATGCTTACACGCACGTTTTTGTTATCTTGTTGGCTTTGTTCGTCTGTTCTTTCTGCTCTACTATTTTGCATGTTTGTTGCTTTATTCGTTCGACGGCCCAAATGGCCCCCCTTGCGTTGTAATACACGCACATAAAAATAGATAAATTAAAATAAATCGTACAAAATTTTGCACGCACTGCGTTGTGATATGCCGAATGAAATGTCAAAATGACGCGACGCTTTTCTTGAATTCTTCTCGGACGTAGCGCCATCTGTCATTCAACAACATAAATAATTTTGTTCTGTTTGAAATACGAACGACGATTAAATTTGTTCATACAAAAATAATAAAATCGCGATTAAAAAATGGGAGGGTGGGGGTAGGAGAAGGAAAATTTTGTGTTATAGGTATTTTTTGATGCAAAATAATAAAAAAAATACAAAAAGAAATTTTCAAAAAAATAAAAGAAAAATTTTTCTGGATAGAGATACCCTAATCACCTAGCAGTATGAAATATACTTGTTGACCTTTTCTCATATCTAAAAAATATACATAAAAAAAATTTTAAAAATCGGTCGAGCCATTTCGGAGGAGTTCGACCACAAACATCGTGACACGAGATTTTTATGTATATAGTCGCTATTAAAAAATGGGAGGGTGGGGGTAGGAGGGTGAAAATTTGGGGTTATAGGTATTTTTGATGCAAAATAATAAAAAAAATACAAAAAGAAATTTTCAAAAAAATAAAAGAAAATTTTTTCTGGATAGAGATACCCTAATCACCTAGCGGTATGAAATATACTTGTTGACCTATTCTCATACCTAACAAATATACATAAAAAAATTCATAAAAAACGGTCTAGCCATTTCGGAGGAGTTCGACCACAAACATCGTGACACGAGATTTTTATATATATAGAGATTTTTTATATCATAAAAGAGAAAACAGACAATCAAAAATACTAAAAACACAAAGTAGGTATATATATCTAATGTCGAATTTATAAAAAAATATTTCCATGTGGAGATTGGCTAGCTAATTTTCTATCATATCAGTGCACCTGTATATGAGGTACATGGTCGTAAAACGTCGTGTTTCGTCCTTTTGTCGCGAAGCGTTTATTACTCATGACAGTTAGTCATAAACTTGACGCGCATACATATTCGTAGAACAGGGAAATTTACCAGTGCTGAACTAAATGGCAGCCTTGTCGTACGCGTCTAGAAGTGTTCAAGAATAATTCAACATTATTATTATTTATTATTTTTAAAGTTTCTCATCTACATATGTATTTATATCAAGTACATTAATAAGAAATTTCTTCTCAAATTATTATGTTCTAAATATAAATATTTTTAGTTGTAGCCCTGTATTATGTCGGCGGTTAAAAAAGAAAAACAAACGATACAAGTTCCAGACCATATCAAACAAAATGGTTTGATAAAAATGGTCTGATTGAAAAGAATAAAACGACTGTGTGTCAGTTCGTCAGATTAAAAATGAACATTCTTAAATAAATCAATTGGTATCCAAGTGAATAGTAACCAAGTTTAGTGAAGCGACTTTAATGATAAATTTGCGTATATGTATTTTATTCGACACAACTATTTTAAACAATCGGTAAATGAAGTTTGGTACTTAAATAGTACATTATTCCTATATCGACAAATACTATTCTTATTTCTTTATGTTTTTTAGTATTCGGAGAGGTACGAATAATTTTTTTCTAATAAAAAATGTCGCCTGCGGTGCTATTTTCTTTTATGGGTATATTTTGAAATATGTGACTTAGTGACCCACGAGCAAGTACTAAATAAAATAGTAATGTACAAAATTTGACCCACTTCTCAAAAAGGTTCGCCATCCCTGATCTAGACCCTTGCGATGTATGGAAAGCTGAAATATTATGACAGGATTCAAGATTTGTTTGGGAAATTTTTACAACAATATTTAAACTGCAATCCTTATACCACGATCATAGATATTAATGTATGTAAAATTTGTCGTAGGTATATTCTTCTGTGTGTTATGTGTTTGGCTTTAAATCTTTGTAAGACGGCTAAAATTCACGTCGGATTGTAGAGCCAAAAATATCATAATATTATGTTAGTAGATTAAAAAAACAATATTATTTAGAACCCTCTTAGAATCCCCACGTGTCGTTTATATGTCCAATATATCGGTATTAAATTATGAACCGTTAAATGCAACATCCATAGATTTTATTCGTATTTAAAAAAAACCTAGGTACCTACGGTACCTACCTAACATCCCTGTCTTAAGGCGAAGTCTTCACTGAGCCTTTTTTAAAGAGGCACCTAGCGGAAAAATTAGAAGCTTGCAATTTGAGACATTTTTTTGATAATTTACAATTTAAACTATATTAATGAATAAATATGTATCTGAAAACATTAAAAATAAAAATATTTTTTATTTTAAGTCAAAGACTAACTTACAATTGTAAAAAATGTAATAAAATGTGAATTTGTTCTATCGGTCCGCACCCTATTATTACATATATTTTATGATCATATTTATTATTAAAATTTAGTTTATTAAGTTTTCTAAGCATCACCTAAGCGATTTTTGACTAATTCATAGTTTTAATATTTTTTATATCTATTTTAAAAAACATCGATTTTTATAAAAAATATAAATGTGTATAACTTGAAATCCTTTATATTTATATCAAATCAATTATTTTTATAAATATAAATAAAATATTTATATAAATATAAATAAAAAGGATTTCAAGTTATACACATTTATATTTTTTATAAAAATCGATGTTTTTTAAAATAGATATAAAAAATATTAAAACTATGAATTAGTCAAAAATCGCTTAGGTGATGCTTAGAAAACTTAATAAACTAAATTTTAATAATAAATATGACCATAAAATATATGTAATAATAGGGTGCGGACCGATAGAACAAATTCACATTTTATTACATTTTTTACAATTGTAAGTTAGCCTTTGACTTAAAATAAAAAATATTTTTATTTTTAATGTTTTCAGATACATATTTATTCATTAATATAGTTTAAATTGTAAATTATCAAAAAAATGTCTCAAATTGCAAGCTTCTAATTTTTCCGCTAGGTGCCTCTTTAAAAAAGGCTCAGTGAAGACTTCGCCTTCAGAAATCACTGCCGAAATTTCGGGATTTCGAGTTCAATAAATCAAACGGGATTCCGGAATCCCGAATAATCCTACAACAAACTCCTGAATACCCTAGTGTGTATGAGTTCCCCAATACTTTGGCAAAACATCCACCTGTAGTTACATATTATTTGTAGATTAAGGGGGGACATGCTCGTCGAAGGTCAAAATTGAGTTTTTATTGTATTTTCAAACCATGATCCTGGACACTCCTTAAACGTTGTAGATAATCTATTTATATAATTTTAAAGCCTTATTATCCTTTATAGTTATTTTACACATTTGATGACTGCATGAAGTATTTTTGTTACATAAAATAGTATTCTTTTAAACCTCTCGCTCTAATGTTTTAGAATATAGTCATATTTCGGTACAGAACTGTGCAGTGGTGTTAAGATTTTTTACATTTATTAATTTTTAAACGCATTTATAAAACCATTAGTATAATTTATTACGAGATATTTTTTGTAAAATATTCACGATAAAAAATTATTTTGATAATCTCTGTGATCCCAAATTTGACAAGAATTAGGCATTTTATTATTCAAAAAATCGGCAAGATCAACACATTTCAAGATGATTCTAAAGATATTTATTATAAGATATGTCTTTGACCATTCAAGTGTGATAAACATCTTATGAATAATGATTGCTTTATAATAATTATTGACCTAAGAATAAGGTAGTGTTTTTTTGAAATACGCCATTTCTTTTGTCATTCCCCAGTAGTTAAGCTACAACATACGGCCGTAGCCATAAATTGACAAACTATAATTGAAGTAGGGAGTAAAATGATATTAACGCGCGTGTTTGAACATGTACCGTTTAAAAAAAAATAAAAAAAAATTCGGGTAAGTACATGTTCAAACACGCGCGTTAACATAATTTTACTCCCTACTTTAATTATAGTTTGTCATTTTATGGCTACGGCCGTATGTTGTAGCTTAACCACTAGGGAATGACAAAAGAAATGGCGTATTTTAAAAAAACACTACCTTATTCTTAGGTCAATAATTATTATAAAGCAATCATTATTCATAAGATTTTTATCACACTTGAATGGTCAAAGACATATCTTATAATAAATATCTTTAGAATCATCTTAAAATGTGTTAATCTTGCCGATTTTTTGAATAATAAAATGCCTAATTCTTGTCAAATTTGGGATCACAGAGATTATCAAAATAATTTTTTATCGTGAATATTTTACAAAAAATATCTCGTAATAAATTATACTAATGGTTTTATAAATGCGTTTAAAAATTAATAAATGTAAAAAATCTTAACACCACTGCACAGTTCTGTACCGAAATATGACTATATTCTAAAACATTAGAGCGAGAGGTTTAAAAGAATACTATTTTATGTAACAAAAATACTTTATGCAGTCATCAAATGTGTAAAATAACTATAAAGGATAATAAGGCTTCAAAATTATATAAATAGATTATCTACAACGTTTAAGGAGTGTCCAGGATCATGGTTTGAAAATACAATAAAAACTCAATTTTGACCTTCGACGAGCATGTCCCCCCTTAATGAAAAATTTCCCTACACCGATATAACACATGCCTCTTACAAATGTATGACATTTTCAATGAATTCTCTTTACTCTGTATCCTCTGATAATTGGTTTAACATCGCATATACTAATTTCTCGGTTTTTCAGCTTAGTTACTTATATAGTCCATTATATTAAGCGGAAAAAGATATGAAACTATGTGTCAGTGTAATTAAAAAAATATGCTTGGTCTTAAAATATACAATAATATATTAAATTGTTTTTAGAAAAATATATCCTCTCTCTTTACACTCCATCCATCGTAGCCCGGACGCTGTACTTTATATTTTTCTTTCTTTCTAAAAAAACATTTAATAGGTATGTGCAGTATGTGTTGCAAACGCGGATTTGAAATTTGAAACATCCGCAGTTAAGGGGGGACATGCTCGTCGAAGGTCAAAATTGAGTTTTTATTGTATTTTCAAACCATGATCCTGGACACTCCTTAAACGTTGTAGATAATCTATTTATATAATTTTGAAGCCTTATTATCCTTTATAGTTATTTTAAACATTTGATGACTGCATAAAGTATTTTTGTTACATAAAATAGTATTCTTTTAAACCTCTCGCTCTAACGTTTTAGAATATAGTCATATTTCGGTACATAACTGTGCAGTGGTGTTAAGATTTTTTACATTTATTAATTTTTAAACGCATTTATAAAACCATTAGCATAATTTATTACGAGATAATTTTTGTAAAATATTCACGATAAAAAAATATATTGATAATCTCTGTGATTCAAAAAATCGGCAAGATTAACACATTTGAAGATGATTCTAAAGATACTTATAACATTAGAGCGAGAGGTGTAAAAGAATACTATTTTATATAACAAAAATACTTTATGCAGTCATCAAATGTTTAAAATAACTATAAAGGATAATAAAGCTTCAAAATTATATAAATGGATTATCTACAATGTTTAAGGAGTGTCCAGGATCATGGTTTGAAAATACAATAAATACTCAATTTTGACCTTCGACGAGCATGTCCCCCCTTAATGAAAAGCTTCAACACTTACTTCTTATTCCATGAATCGCGGGTTAGAATTCCCCGGTTGAGTAACATCCACGTGTTCTTCTTTTCAACCGATACATATATTATCTTTTCAAGAGGTCCATCATTTACTTAGTGGTAATTATTCATGGTCTACAATCTATATAATATATAAAATACAAATTATGTTTGATCCTTCAAATTTTGAATTTTTACCGTGGATGAAGACAAAGTTTGCTTATTTTTGATTTAATTTTAATTATGTGCTCTTTTGTTTGGCCTTTACTGATGTCGGAATTATTTTTATTTTCACTACGCCTAGACTACAAATATAAGTTTTGTTGACGCGATCTCGTGCGAGGCCGGGTACTTCAACTAGTAATTTATAATATAAAATGTAATTTCTTGTAGGTACATATTATATACTTTTATATATTATTATTGTTTTGTATATCTATTTTTAATTCCACAGTTTTTTATACTGTATATTATGTAGGTATTATTGGTACTGTTTTCATATTATTATTATGTACTTATTTTTCTTTACATTTCGTTTCATGTCATGTTTTGAACGTAAATGTCTTATTTAACCAACTTAGAATAAATTGAAATAGGACAGTGTTTGCACCGACGTTGGCCTAGCGTGTGTTGGCCGTCTTTATAAAAATACGAAGACGCCAACTCAAGGCTGGTCAAAAGAAGCATGTTGTTGTTTCAATGTGTAGGTATTTGATTCAGTGCAAAGACCCTGTTATCCCTGAAATCTGTTATAAATACCTAAGCTCCGACTAATATCGAACGTGGCAATTTACTATTTTACGAATGGCGTTAAAAGTAACCACACCCACAGTTAAAAATTAGTAGACTTTTGAAACACGTTACAATATTCAGTTTATTTTTTATTTTTATGTGTGTGAAAAAGTTAAGCAGCCGATAAAATAGTTTTCCCAAACTACGCGGTGAAAAGCGTTTTCCGGAAATCGCGTCGATGTTTGTTTTATCCTCCTTGGCCTTTTCCGGTCGGAATTTTAAACAAATCTGCTCTAAGTGCAACTTATGAAACTGTAATCCCTCCTTACAATAACATTTTCGGAATCTGAATTTAAAAAAAGTTATGCTTTGCAAAAGTTCCGGTATGTTATTACGCTTGCTTGCCTGGAAGGAGAGAGTGAGAGTATTGGAAAAGTTTTAGCTTTGTTAATTAATAAAATTTCGGCTTCTGCCTTGTTTTCTGTGTTGTTTTTGTGGCTTTGCAAATTGGGTAAAGTTAAAATTCAATACCGTGTAATCGGATATATACTTCAGTAGGTATATAAATACTTCTGTATCCTTTACAAATAACATTTCAGTATCCGAACGATTGACCGGGCGAATAGTTTCACGCGCGGCCAGATTCACACATCTCTCCAATTAAATATTACTTACTGCAATCGCACCTTGCAAAACGATATTATTTGTGTATTGACTTTATTTATTTCGAATTTATGAGCGTCTCTTGAGTATTTTGAATAATTCCAGGTACTTGCAGGTACTTCTAATTCCGTTTATTTTAACCTATCCCCGAAACGTGATCGGAATTTTAAATACTAATAACAAAGACCGGAATTAAAGGCCCACTATAATAGTCAGGCCGTTACACGAAACTGTAAACTTCGATGGTAGTGCTAGTTGTTGCTCATAATTCGACGGCAATACAGTAAACTGTTCACATCAAAAATGCTGATTGCTGCATATTAAAAAAAATGGTAATAATTTCAACGAAATTTGCAATCAAAAATATTCGTTTATTGCGAATAACACAAACATAGAACCTATAAACCTAAACCAACCGCCCCGCACCACACTCGGTCTTATCACGAAGCTATTAGTTTGATGTGAAGCATCAGCAGTTGTTTACGGATGCCTGGGAATGTCTCAGGAGTAGATACCCAAGACTGAGGTCACCATGCTCTCAAGTGAGCTTTGACTGCGTAATTCAATAAACACTGTCATGGGAAACGAAGACACGGAGAACGAAATATACCATCAAAAATCTTCATTTATTGCGAACAGGTTATTGCATTGCACTCGAAGATAATTAATATCTAGCACTACCATTGTAATTCGAAATTCAGTACCACGGGTTGAATATAGTCGGCCTTGCAGAGATTGAAACGCCTGGGTGGTATACCGATATAAATTTTAATATAAATTTTTTTTTTTTTGAATAAGAATCTGTCGGCAAAAATATTTAAAAAAGTCGACTTCAAATAAAAATAAATAAACGTTTTTCTACGCAAAATTGAACGTTCCGAAAAGTCAAAACACACCTTTGTTCTTTTGTCGAGCAGCCTCTGTCATTTACTTTTATCTTTGCCTTTGGAGATCTGAAATATTCGATTGTCCCCTTTAGTACTTCCCCATTTATTTTATCTCTTTTGAAACAGATCACGTCGACGCTTTATGCCAACTCTTAATATTTGTACGCGAATATGGGAAAATTATTTCTATTGCTTATTGTATAGGCAAGCAATACCTTGAATCGACCGCGTTCACGTTTATTTTAGATAAGTGGCGCCCTTACACGGAAATATGAATACGTACAGGTTGATTCCAGTTAATGGGGAATCCCCGGGCATAGCAGACGAATTTAATACTGTTAATTAGTAAACAAAATTTCGTATCTAAAATGTGCTCGTCATGGACAACGAATGGATGATCAACCAGCCCGAAAAATTCGTTAGGCGAATCCGTCTGGTCGGAGGAGTGTTGAGAGTAGGGTCGTCGTATCGAAAGTTAAAGTATCCGCAACTATCAGTATAAAATTATACTTGTCCGTGACGTATCAATGCCTGCGGGTGTATTTTCAATTCAATTCAATTCAATTCAATTTATTTGTTTTAACAATTTTTTGTGGACATAACAAATTAAAAATTTAAGACGTTCACAACATGACATGAAACAGTATTATAAAGAAGAAAGAAAAAAGAAAAGTAATAACAGGGATAAAAATTAAAATATAAAAAGAGAACATAATAATATAAACATAAGTACAAACGCAGTGAAAATACAATTATAGATATATAGTAGTTCAAAGAAGTACACCGAGTTAGCTAAGGAGACCCTATTTTAAGAATTTATAAAATAGCTTCCACCTAAACTCACCCCTCACGCAAGTGTAATATATCTACACCCGAAGCAATTTGGTTGAACATAGTTATCGCCCTCCCAATTGGCATTACCAGTGGCAGGTTGGTTCTGCGCCTTGGGAGAATAAAGAAGCAGGAAGGAAAGAAGAACCTTGGAAAAATAAATGGGAACTGATGCTCCTTATTTCTAAAGGCGACTATCGACAGTAAGTAGGAAAAGCTGGCCGTCTAAACTGACAAAAATTTCTATCTCGCTCTAAAAGTTAACAGAGCCAAGAGAGGGGTTGTTAAAACATAGGACTTGTTGACAGTTTAGACGGTTAACTTATTGTAACAATAAACCACATCAATACATACATATGATAAACTACCGTCAATAGCCGCTGATAGCCGCATTGCATATGGAATATACCCACTGGTATCGGTAACGTTTGGGAGGTTCAGGCTACGATGCTTTGGCGTTATCCAGAATACACAAGCGGTCATCATTTCAGATAGCGGGATAGCGTGAGATAATGGGGATGACAGGTAAAGAAGGTCAGGCCATGCTCTTGACATCCTGACTGATACGCCACGAATGATTATGCTGATGATTATCTTTCGCCCACAAGCCATCCCCAGATAAATTCTTCGCCGCATCTATTTAAAAAACAAGGTAAAAACATTATGCGCTCTGATTTACAAAATTGTAGAGTGCGTTTCTTCGCCCACAATTGGCCCCCTGAAAATTTCTTCGCCGCATATATTGAAGGAAACGGTCACATTTATCTAAATAATTTTTGTTCAAGGAGAATAATAGTGGGAACGAAGAATGGTGGCGGTGAATATTCCTTACACTGTTTTAATCAATTGTTAAACCTTATTGATAAAAGTCTTGACTGAAACTCAACGATATAATCGTGAAATTAACTGTGATTGTTGAATATCAGTAACGCAAATGTAAATTTTACGTTAACATATTATCGACAATGTTTTAAACGTCAACCAATCTTCGGTATTTTGGATCTTTAACGTGGCTCATTTGGTTATAGGTATATCAAATTCTTTTTTGGTTCACGTAAAATGGGAATACAATCGACACCATACCATTGCCACGTAACTCGTAGGAATGTCCGTTTTGTCTATGGATTTCGAACCTTTTTGGATTAGTTTTCCATTTGCTATTGGATTGTTTGAATACTTTTTTTTTTAAACTTAGTTTGTACCTTTTCTCATTTTCCATTTGAAATCTGTCGCACGTTCTTTTTCCGATTTTTTAAAAACATATAAAGGTGAACAAAAGCGTGTTTGTATATTTTTTTTATTCTGTAAGCGTATCTAGAATTGCCGAGCACCCTGTAAATCGATATAAAGGTATGTTCACAATCGTTCAAGCAGGGTTTGAATAATATTGAACGACCGTTTTGTTATTATCCATACCCTCTATATTTTAATATCATAAAGGGTCAAGTGTAGTCTCATGTGTCTTCAATATTCCTACGTAATTCCTAATACAATTAATGGTTATATTAATTATAAATTATTATGGGTGTCAATGTAATTAACTTAGTAACTTTACATCTAAATTACATATAATTAAAACCGTTAAATAGTTGATGGAGGACCGCCTCTCGTAATTAATTCTACTCCTCTCGTTCCTGTGCGTCTTTTGTATAGGTAAATCGTTTGGCACTATAGGCGATACGCGGTTGTATTGGAATAATTTTCTGCAATGCTTGTTTCTATGCTAGCAAACAATACCACTACAACTGCATGGTGGTTTTGCCGTGTCCATGGTGCCACTGTATACTGATTTACCTATACTTTACAACTATCTAGTCGATTCAACGTCTCTAGACATATTTTCCGAATGTTTTCTACTCCTTGTTTACCACTGACTTACTAGATTTGTCCAGCGAATGTCTCTTGCTCAAGCTATGTAACCTGACCTGACCAATTACCGCTTATGGGAATTAGCAAACCACTGCCTTACAGCCGTATGAATGTTTTTGTTTCGTTGAATAGCCGGAAAATTCTTAGCATCGTTGCCTTATTTAATAAAAAAATACACCATATTCTTGAGACCCTACATATAACATTAAATTGGAAGTACGACGTATGTATTATACAATTAAATGCCAACATTATTTACATGTTTTTGTCGTTGACACATTTTCTCACAGCGTAAGTGTAACCATTGTTAAGTCAAATCATAATAAGTTAGAAGACGATAATCAGAATTTGACTATACGTTAGATTTCAGAAACAATTATTATTAGCCTAGATTACAATGCTCTTATATAAGTAGTCATTTTTAATGTATAATCCAGTCATTTTCGTGGTCATGAAAACAATACAACCTTCCCCCATTTATTATATTGGGGGGAATATTAAGCAAATTTATTTTTGAATCGTGTTACAATATTGAATCTCTTAATTGATGAGGACTGACTATTATTTTTGTGTTGTTCTGTCAACATGTTTTCACATTTCTTTATACAGCAAATAAACCTATTTGCGAATCAGATTTATTGCACGCGTTACCTTCATAAAACACTGAAACAGCCGTAAACTTCCCTCACCGAAATATTCTTTGTGAACGGTAGATAGCCTCCTTAAATTCTCCATGTTATTATTCAAGAAATGGTCAAATTTTATTATCCAGATAAAGAATACTTCCCTTCTCGTTTAGCAAAATCGTAAACAGTAGAGCCGAAATTGTTATTCTTAATACAAACAAATAATACAAACTTATATTTCAAAATAAATATATCATCACCATTTAACCTGCTTTAATCCAATGCTAAATATAGACTGTAGGCATGCGGTTGTCCATCTCTCTGGGGCCAGGCATTCTACATGTGTTGTGTGTACAGTTGATTGAAGGTTGTGGGTTGTCATGGAAGTCTCAGAAAGTGTAAGATATATCGTAATTAAATTTTAAAAAATCGCGTTAGAAGTTGTACTTCTTTGGCGTAACAAAATAAAATAATCGCACACCGCGTTAGTCAAAATTCACATCAACCAAAAATATTCAAACAGTTAGAAAATAGTTTTCACAGAAACTTAATATGAAATACCAAAAAAAAATAACGTGTCACACTTAAAAATACTAAGCATAATATACTCCTTATTCTATGGTCACTATGGTCGGCTATGATCACATCATTGCGCGAGACGTCATGTTTCAGATCTGACAAATAATAAAGTATGATATAAGATAGGATTGACGTTTTAATAGCCCCATATCAATAAAAACTAGAGTAAAGGAGGGCCGCTGGTTTATTTCTAGACACTTTAACTTAAGTATATCACTAAATAATTTATTTAATTATTTCTCGTTGTTTTTATTTTATTTTGGCCAACAATAATAAATTCGTTTCCTAGGCAACGGAACGATTCTTCGTACATATAATAATAAATTCGCAGCCTAGGTAACGGAACAATTCAAAACTATAATATGATACTGTATAATCGTCACGATTGCATTATCATACTGTGGCGTAAAGGCAGTGCGTTCGGCTGATAAACTGAAAAATCGTGGTTCGAATTCAATCGAATGCGATTTTCGTGTGAAAAAATAAATTTTGTGTCACATGCCAAAAATACACTCTGATCTGATTTTCCAAACGCGCCTAATGAAGTATAACAAAAAAAATATTGTTCATCATATACCTTACTCACTTTAGTATTTTTCTTTCTATCTATTATTAACACTACCTACAACATGGCCCCCACATCTTGAAGCGGGCCCCCAGGGTAGAATCTTTGGCGGGCCCCCCTACCTATCGCTAAGGATAAAGGCAGTGTGACGCTCCACAGTAGCTTTTTCCAAATGATGTACGCGGTAAAATTGATGTGTATATTTTTAGTGTTTTTTTTTATATTTTAATACATCCATTTGAAATATGGAACAGTCGAGTATACACAAATAAAAATTGTATCGTACAAATACATAATTTTAAATAATAACATTATTGAAGGAAAATAGCGCCGCAGGCGATTTTTTTTACTATTAGAGAGGATTTGTAATGTGTATTTATATCACTTTATCTGGTCGACTCGCCACGCCGGGCCCTTCCTAAGCCCGGGCCCCCAGGGTAGAGCCCTGTCAGCCCCCCCTTTGTGGGGACCATGACCTACAACATGCCATGACAGCAGTGTAATTTCTAATTAGTAATAGAAGAGAAACAATGACAAATACCCAGACTTTGAGAAAATCACATAAATATATTGTGACCTCACCGAATCGAACTGGAGCCCCAGGACGAAAGCCATACGTATTAGAATACGAGGGAGAGTAATGAATTTAGTTATTACTATACTAATCCACTTGGTATTTGATTTGATGAAAGAAATAAGAAAAAAATATCCAACCATTATGTGTAAAAGGACGTAAATCATGAAATTGCATTTTTCGTTTTATTATCGATTCAACAAGTCAATAATATTCTGTACGTGTATTTAAGCATATAAGTCAAAAGCTGTTTGGAAAATGTTATAATACAAACAGGCTTTTAATCACGTGCGTTATCGTGTAGTTGACGTGTAATTACAAAATGATAATATAAATCATATTAAATTCTACAGATTATAGTCGATAGATATTTCGGTTGTAACACCATTATCAAGACTACAAAAATAAACGACTTGTTTCCAACTAAGTATAATAGGTACTCATATAATTTGACGGAATGATTTATTTTCTTCCCCATGGGACTATTCAAGAAATAATCCTTAGTTAGTAGTGGAAATCATATTAATTTATTTATTACTGCGTTTTCAGCTTAGTGATTGTTTAAATCAAATTATATTTTTATTTGAATTCAATGCACGATTTTGTTCATCATTATCCTTACTATACTAATGTATTACTCTTTCTTTTGAAAATCGATGTGCGATAAATTGTCAAATTATTGATAGTAAATGACCTGATTCTTGTATGCGTTGTATATGTATATTTCATATGTGTGAAATCGATTACAGTTAACATAATTATAAAATACGTGTGTCATATTATCCACCCTTACAGTGTGGGTTTTCGATTTCTCGTTTTCCCAAACCAAAAGCCAGTAGTATATTACAGATAAAAGATATAAAAGAAAAGCAATCGCAGTTGTCCGGAAAATGCCGACACAAAGGTGTTTAATCTCTGCGCTCCTCCCTCGCATCTACGGTTACTGTTCCTCTAATATTATCTGTTTATTTAACATAAACCTGTAATATATTATGTACTTTTAACGATAATATGAATTATTAAGTATCTATTCATTGAGTTTAGATTTACTCGATATAACTCCATTATATAATATGATTTTTAAATAACGCTCCTGTAGAGGAGTATGGATAAAGTAAGTTCAATGACGCGCTTTTCCCCTTCGTTCACGACGTTCCTTATGTGGTATGAGTAGAGTTGGGTATTTCCCGCGAAAATCGTAATCTCGAGATTCGGGATTCCTAGAAAAGAATTCTCGAGATAACGGCAATTTAAAAAACCTGTAAAAATCCTAAAATCAGCGTAAAAACAGACAAATTCCAAAAAAATATGATTTTTTTTTTATTTATGTAAGAAGACAAACAAAGTAAAAGTAGGAAAACAAAAATAATTAAAACATTACTAATTATTAAAATGGAATTTCAAAAACATGACTGTCAATCGCTGCGTTTGCAAAAATTGCGCTCATTTTGAGTCGACGTTGGCTTAATTGTGTTAAATGCCCCGATCACTCTGAACGTTTTGTGTTTTCTGTCCACTTTTTTCATATGGAAAATCGTTTTTTCAATTAATATTTGATAATAAAGAAATCCTGAATCCCGAGAAAAGATTCTCAAGATCCGGGATTTCCCGAAATGTCAAAAATTTCAATTCTCGGGATTCGGGATGGAAAATCTCGAAAATTTCTCTAGGTATGAGACATGCAGTGCGTGTATCACTTTTGTAGCATCGCTGCAGAAGATCGGCCACAGTGACGGCATCCATATGACCGTGCCACAAGGACGCTAAACAGACTTTCGGATGACTCTCGGGTGGCATCCGGGGCCACAATATTAATTTCTTAGTTTTGTAGACAGTGTTGATTACATTTTTAAAACTCAAATTGAAGGTCTGTCCACTTATTGAAGTTGGATCGAGTCCATAATAGATTTCTTCGATTTTTATACTTATTTTTTATATTTTTATACATACGGATTCTTTTCTTACTGCCGATAAAAAGAATTTTCTGACTCATTTTCTTCTGGGTATATTATATATGCAACCCTTGTCCATCTGAATAGTGGTGGGTCTTTTAAGGCATTTGTTTTCACTTCTTCATGGGTTCATTTAGAATCCGTCTATACTGGGGGGTATTAATTTTCATGTTCCCGCACTCATAACACATGACATATGTGAAGGTGTAAGCAAAAATTGAATGCTGCAATTCATATGTGTGTTTATTCAGAATCAGGCAAAATGCCATCGACTGCTCGTGGTAAAAAGTCTGCTATTGTAATCTCATTTTTTTGATGTCCATATTTTCCGCTCAGAAGTGAAAATGATTTGCATACCTTATATAATTTGAATATGCGTCATGAATTTCTCTGTAGCTACTGTTTAAAATAAATAAGTAGTAGGTATATCGAGGCTATTGGTTTCAAAGTAGGTTACATGTATTTTTATTTTTCACGACATATATTTTTCACGATTCTGATTCTTTTAGCAATTTCCATAGTTTGTAAATTCATTATCTTTCAAATGCAGCTCATTTTTACTACTAAAATTGTATACAACATGAGTGAACCTTAACAGTTTTCTAATAATGTAATGTGTTTTAGGTAAATTTAATTCGGCATTGAGAAATATGAAAAAAAGAACAAATATTCCATTTTCCATTCCATAACCTTTTTTATTGCGATCATCCCGATATGTTAGTTTATATAGATGACCGACTTTGAAATCTATAAATGCCTCATTCTTCATGCCATAACCCAGATAATGTCTTGAAATAATTTCACTGCCTGTCATTCGTTCATGTCTGTCATTTATTTGAAGCCTTTCTCGAAAATTATTAATAAATTCCTCTACAAATCAGCAGAATGTATCTAGTCTGATTTTCTCAAACTCGCTTAGAATCAGCGAAATTGAATTGAATTTCGGCCTTATAAGTTATTGTCACTACGAGCACCATTTGTAAGAAAATTATTCATAAATATCTGTACCTAAAAGCCAGACTACCTTATTCCCAAAAATAACACTTCCGTAAAAACTTAACTTTTTAAAGATTTTTCTTACTCTTAATTTTAATGAATTCCCGATGTATTAAGAATTTCTGTTATGAATAGAGTTAACGTGTGACTAATAAATATGATATTTTAGGTATAAATTCCATACTTAACTCATGATTTTGGGGTACAGAATATTGTCTTACAACACTTTTTTTTTTACACAAATTTATCGTCATATCGGTTTCTCTCATAAATCTACCTTTTCGTGTAGCGCGGAACACCGGTCTATCGCGGAGAACAGTTTGGGAAACTCTGAGTAGCCAAATGAATTATACGAATATCTACTGCAAGCATTGTTAAAATTATTTAATTTTGTCTTCAAATATAATAGATTATCTTTTGAAAAATGAAGCTTTTCTTTTCTATCATAAAAAATCTATTTGATATAAATCTCCCTATTTTCGTAAAATTATGTGTACTAAAATAGTGCCTATAATTTATTATCTATTTGAAAACTTTTTTCCTTTAAAGATTGGTCTGTTTTTATAATTCTTTTTGTATGAAACAAAATCATATTTTTTTTATAACAAAAAAACAACATAAGAACAATTTCATATTATCTCCTTATGCGTAAAGAACAGTATTTACGATGTACGTGTATGCGTCATTTTGTACTGGAATTATTAACTTTTCCCTAAAAAAAATTTGAAATGATGAACAAACATAAAATGTCTACGAAAACCGGCGCCCTGGGCACGTTCATGTCTTGAGCCAGGGCTCGTAGATGCGGTCTACGCTTCTACGTGGTCGGATCTGCTACAGCGTAGGCGTCTCTCGGTTCGCGCGGCACGTACCAGGTTGCAGTGAATAAAAGAAGTAAATTATTTCATCTGGCAACTTTATCTCCAGCTCTATATCATGGCAACACTTCAACAAGATGGTTTGTTGTTTCTTTTTTTGTTAAGAAACACCCTTTCACAAGTTGTACGATGTAACAGATTTTAAGGGTTTGTTTTCGCACTAATGCAATAAAAAAATATATATATATATACGATATCTTGGATAAAGAGAGAATAACTTGAGAATAGCGACACGTGTTTAGAAATGTATTATGAATACCTTTATTTTTCAAACAAAGTTTTTTTTTGATAATTCTACGATATTTGAGTTATTTATGTACACAGCTGTTTCGGGGTATGAACCAATCTTTGGAACGACCGACTATATATTTAGGAAGAAAAGTTCTAAATAATTAATATTATCTTTACATGGGACTGGGCGTTCACGATAACTTATGGTTTTCCACCAGATATAAAAAAATACTTAATGACATGTGTTTCGCACACTTGAGTTTGATCAAGTATGAGTATTATAATTACTCGGATGGGCTGGCCACGTTGTTAGACGTAATGAAAGGTTTATAAACGATAGTCACATGGACCCTGAGCTGACTTTGAGCCACCGACTGGGGGTAGAAAGAGAGGGAGAGATAGGGAGACGCCTAACCGAACTATAGCGCCAGCTTGAGTTAAGTTATAATTATTATCAATTCTGTTATATAAAAAGACCAAAGTGGTGTGAGAAAGTGATAGCTGATATAATTTTCACAATAACGATTGAGTGGAGGTGGTGGGAATTTGTAATGGGAAACGCTTTAGGAGTTATTGAAAATACGATTGAGTTTTTATTAATTGATATATCTCGTCGTTTTGTGGCCCTCGTAGTTTAACGCGTAAACCATTATTAGGTTTTAATATCACGGCGCGGCAAGGTCACAACACATATTCTATGAGATTTTCTCTGTCTGATTTTGCCTGTCTTTGTGATTTTTTAACTACTGTAATTGGCGCCCTCGCGACTTATTATGTTAAAAATCATGTATAACATGTATCCTAAAATATATTTATATATGTGGCGAATACCAACTGATTGATATATATTGAATGTAAGATTTTTATACAGAATATTATCATAATATAAACGTGACACTAACAATGCAACATTGCTTCGCTTTACATATGAGGTACCAAAGTATATGGAATAGTATTTCAAACACAGTAATTTCGTCAAAATTCTGTATTGTGATCTGATATCCTTTGTGTCTGTTGTTCTATAACTAATTCCGACCGTTGGTTATCAAAGGAACGCCCTTAATACAAATAGGAAACTATAGAATCAATTTATCAAGATCTATTCAACAGACAGTAGTATTTACTCTATTATCGGCTTTTGAAATGGGTTTGTATTACAATTTCTCCCTAGCTAACTTAAACAGAAGTAGTTATTGTTTTCTTGCAGGTGAATTTAGGATTCTGGACAATATTTGTCATCCGGATCAAGGAACTTTGACTGCTGTACTGTTTGGTTACCAAAAATCACCATATTATTAAGAGATAACCTCACTAAAATGAAAAAAAAAAATCAAGTTTTTTGAGCAACAAACGTCGTGTGAACATGAATAAAACAACATCATGATTCTTGAAATATGAAATAGTACCGTACTTAACTGGTTATTGTTAGCGGTTTTAGACGTTTTTCAAAAGCCGCATCAACCGAATTATTAAGAATTTGCAACAACATATCGAAGAACTTAATGTGGAAATCGTATGTTTTGTACTGCTGTAGCATAATAATATTACACCTTTCATTTTTTTATTCGGGTGATCCTTCGGACGATTTCTACCTTTTGGGTACCACTGGATGACTAGATTTGTACAGAAATTGTCTGTTCTTCGTGCCCAGCCCATTTTTTTTTCATTCACGTATGTTTTACTAATTATTTCATTTTTAACTTTACGTATTATGCCCATTATGCACGTCTACATGCCGTGCTATGCTAGGTACTAGACTCTAAGGCATCATACAATATTATAGTATATCGAGTGTAAAACAAATAGGATGTTTGGTTACAAAACTGGCACTGGTAAATAGGTGCTCGTATATATTTTAGGTATCATATAATTTTAATACGTGATATTTTTTGAGTAAATGAGGAAGAAAACAATAATTGTCCTATCTCACACCCTCAGAGAGTTTGACGCGCGGCACCAGATTGCAGCGAATGTCACATTAGATGCTGCCTTATATTAAAAATGTGTTCCACGCCACACAGTGTCAAAAAGCCATGTTGTAGACCGGGCTTAGCGAAGGTGCGCCCCGTCACCTGTGTCATGTCCGTCTTGCTTTTACACGACCCGCCACCCACCCCCGACCCGGAAACATTGTCACGCATCAAGTGTTTTGTTTGCACAGGTAAAAGTGCTCCATTCACTCAGGTGGGCGGGGAAGTGTCCGGGCCTCTTAAATTGGACGCGATCACGCGGGCTTTCATCCTCTGCGGTATCTACAGTCATTTTTTTCCATTACCACATTCTCGGCATTTTATCGTGAGTGACATTCAGATTCCTGCTGGGGTTGTCAATCATGCATATATGAGGACACACATACATACAGTTTATGTGTACCTATGAACTGTCGTGTCCGGTAATTTGTTGTATTTTGATAAATTTTAAGTTATGCTCATCGGTGTCTGTAACGTATGTGTGTGTATACAGTTCGCTGTATCACACTTCACCGTGAAATTTAGTATCGGAAATATAATATATGTAGTCGTATATTAAAGACCGTCCAACCTCTTTGGGTCATATAGTACTGAGAAAAAAATCATGTCTTAATAAAATACGGTTCTTGTCGGTTTACATGAAACCAGCGGCCAACAAATTTTGAAAATAGTCTATATACTAGATTATTTGTTATGTTAGGTTACGTTAGGTTAGGTTTTCATTCTTAAAGGAACATTATTGTCTGCAATGCTCCACGGATAACGCGTATTTTTTTCATCTCGGTGCTATAGAAAAGGCCGTATAGTATACGGTCATCTCTTTCCGATAAGAAAGCTCACGGCGAACTGTACTACGGTGAAATGTAATACGTACAATTTATGATTATGGTCATATCACCAGTTTTTACATTGCAATCCTTGCAGCCTAAATTTTTATATTTTTAATATTAACAATATTACGAATTGGTATATTTGTTGCTCATACTTTTACATGATATATATATATATAATATTATGTTCTAATACTCATATAGCTTAATCGATGAGTGATTTATACGCAGATTCCAGTTTTCCAACGGCAATTTTATGACAGATCAATATCAAGACAGTAAAACGCATATAGCATCTAAGGAAGTGTCGATTTTCAAATGGTAGATATATATCTGAAATTGTCAAACGGAAGATATTTCATGAGTATTTAAATCGAAGTGAAAGTATTAAATAATTACAAGATAAAAAGAACTCATTATATACAACGTTTTTAAATTTTCTGTTGAATCATATAAACTTGACTTGACTAGCTTAAACGATCAAAAAAATTTGTACTTGATAGAAATAATACTGAAATGTCATTTTGACATGTCATAGTGATTTCCATAGTAACGCACGTATATATTAATAATTTAGTTGCTAGGACCCCAGACCCCCTAGCAACCAATAATCGTGTTGAAATAACTTTTAATACAAAACAGAATTAACTGAAAAATAATTCAATTCTACTTAAAGATGGCTAAAAGTATTAAAAAAAATGCATTGGCATCGTGTTCTGATATATTATAAAAGTTTCAAATGTCTATCTAGTTAAAATCGATTGCAAGATTTGTGCCGGACAAAGAACCACCAGACAAATAAGAATACGAGCTAAGAAAAACTTTGTAAAAATCAACAGATTGACGTTTAAATAAGAAGTTAGTATTGTACCAAGAACGTTAAACGATAATAATATGAGGGGTCGCCTAATACGATTTGTTAATAATTATTAATTACCCCTGCTTCTTTTTTATGTCGCGTTAAAAGTGTTTGACATCTCTGTGGTCAAGCCCCAAGCTCAATGCGCACACACGGGAAAAAGGATTCCCCTCCCTCAACCAAGCGAAGGGTGACATCTACCGTGTTTCGTGAAACTAACTATCTGGGGGTGGAACTAAATCAGGTGACACCGCATCGCTTCGTTGTCACATGGTAATTATGTCACAATTTTCGGAGTAAAACCCTTGTAACGTTCGCAATTGTCTGTTGAATTTGTATGATTATTTTATGACAACCACATATGTATTATTATTATATGTCGAAAATTGAAATAGACCCTGCGTATATTATATAAATTTAAACAACAAAATTATTCTGTCTATTGTGTGATAATATTATATTATGTTTATATACCGGGGTTGTTGGATATAATAGTTTCTATTCCCATGTAATATATTACTATATTGTAAGGTTATTCTATATCTTTGACTAGTAGGCATTATTGGGTAAATGGATTAAATTACAATTTGTATTTTAGGGTAGTGTATAACTAACTTGGGTAGTGTATATTAACTTGTGTGATACAAATGTCTGAAATATTACTAAACCGAGTAACATGTAAATACTATATTTAGTTCCAATTATTTATTTCTAGTATATAATAGTATCAATAATACATGACTATATTTCACCAGAATATAGGTGACAGATTTGTTTATATATACTTATATAAATAACAAATAATATTTTAAATAAGACATTAGTGTCATGACATCATGACCTAAGAGTTTGTGCTATAATTAGAAAGAGAAATCACTTAATAGCGATTCCAAGCGATGGTGCCCATAGAACGCGTCGAGCGGGCGAAATCCGCGTATGCAGCGTTTATTCATAACCATAATCACACGTCTCGTGCCGCGCATTACCCTTCACCTATGTAATAAGCGGCCCAAGCAGCACAAAATAATTATTATTACAGTGCCTCTCATAACAAAGCAATAAAAATATTATATTATTTCGGGGCTTGTAATTAATATTTACGACGACATTATTCAACCAGCGATAAACTTGACACGCAATAAAATTAAACAATGATTCTCTGTTATTAAATAATTGCTTTTCGCCCGTCGATCGACGACGCCTCGAGCAGCGTAATTTTGGTAGCCGTGTTCAATGAATGGACTCCATTGTATTTTCTTTCATTCGTATCGCCGAGAAGCGGTGATTCGCGAAAAAACGATGATTCATGCGGCGGGCGCGTATAATGCGTCGTGAAATCCAGTGGGCGCTGGCGTATTTGATTACGTTGTATTTTCGTTGATTTACGCGCCACTTGTAGAAATTTTGCGCGAGCGCCGCACTCGCTGCGTCAATGGGCTTTATGCCCAAAGTGTATTGTAGTGTCTTTGGATTAGTAGCTATACAGTAATCAATATTCTGTTTTGACGTTTTGATCTGATTGAAAAATAATAATACTCCACCGTCCATTCATAACATATTTAAGTTTGAGGGTTTTCTTCTTTTGATCATGTCCGGTCGAAGTTTGTATTAACAGATTTTTGTTTTTACGAGAAATGTATGTTAGCCACTTGCACAACCTATTAGCTCCTTACTCTGACTCCAAACAACGATTGAAAAACAATATGTGCAATTTGCCAGATTCAGGATTTGAATCTGGGACCGGCGACATCATAAACTAATGCGTACTCCGCCGGCCATAGTGGTCGTACAATATACATTTGTAATTATTACACATATTGTTTTTCAATTTGTGTTTGGAGTCAAGAGTATGGACCTAATAGGTTGAGCAAGTGGCAACAACAATCTGTTAACACAAACCTTATAGCAAATCTTATAAACCTTACATGACCATATTGTGATCCCATTAGGATCGGACATGGTCAAAAGAAGGAAGAAGAAGAAAGTAACTATACTAATATTGTATGAAATTGACTGATTGAATGAATCGAGAATTGTACTGGAAGTGTGTAGGTGCTTATGGTTTTTTTTTAATATATGAACATGATACTAGTTTGAATTAATCTGGTATGGGAAATGTCTCACAGGTTATAAATCCATTTACCTTAGTAACATTTTGTCAGTTTTATGTATTTAAACTTCGTCTATCTATATAAGGTATGTTTTATTTGACGACTTTTGTCATAACACTCATAACGTAAAAGTACCAATGATTTTTCTTGCGGTATAATGCCGGGTTCACACTGGCAACATGTCGCGTGACAACCTCGTTAAATTTTACGATAATTATCATACTTATCGTAGAATGTAACGAGGTTGTCGCGCAACATGTTGCCAGTGTGGACCCGGCATAACATTGCTGAGAAATCGTCCAATTTATAAGTACATAAGAGTATTAAAGTTATGAATTACGTGCGCAACATAATGTAATAACAATAACCATTCATCAAATTAACCATCTGATGCTCATTCATCATTTTTGGGCACTTATCTGTAATTATTGTAACACCGGTACCTATTCATCAAATCAATTAATTACCCGAACCGTCATTTGCAAACGTCGTCTGTTCCTGCACAATTATCTCTCGCACCCGAACGCCGATCGATAGTGGATCAATCAATCAAACTGTGGTTACTTATGCCATTGCTAGGTCAGTAACCTGGACGTACCCTCGTGTCTACCCATCGCCATGGCGTATTTCGTCTGATTCTACAACGGTGTAGTTTTGTAAAACGCTAAATAAGTATATTTAATGCTTTTTAGTCAGTGCATATGAATCGTTAGTTATTGATTATCTTCGAATGCAATGCGGTAACCCGTTTGCAATAAATGAATATTTCGATTGCATATTATTTCAAATTATAACCACTTAAATCAGTATGCAACAGTCACTATTTTTTATAAACAGTTTACCATATTGCATTCGAATTACAAGGAATAACTAGTAGATACTTTAAACATACTACATAAGCGTGAAGCTCGATAGTTTTGACAGAAAATATGACGTAGTTAGAGCGATGCCGAGCGAAAGAAAACGATGCAATAGGCTTTATGTCTGAGCAGTTGGAAATAATAACGTGACGATAATTAAAATTACCCTAATTCGTGCGCTCTAGAATAAAATCTCAATATTCGCATTTTCAAGGTTAAGTTGTTCTATCGTGTTACGGATTGACTATAGTCGGTATTTCTACATTGCGAACAGTTCGTGGTTATACCTTCTTTATCATGTGTCATACGGTTCAGAAGACCCTATCAATATCTTCCTTTCAAAAATATGCATCTACCTATCATCTTCTTGAATAAAGCCCAACACCCTAATGGATAGGTTTTATATGGCAATAAAATAGTTCAATAGTTGTGCTCGTTCTTGTCACTACCATAAACTAGGAAAACAAGTTGTAATTTGTGGACTTTAATATTACTTACATACTTTACCCTGTCACGCTCCAACGCCAGTTTTCATTTTTTACCACATTCTCGCACCCCTTAAAATGCCACCTTGCACCCTAGGTTAGACGTAAATGATAAAAGTAGTCACCCTGACAGGGGAAGATGTGAGTTCCATCCCAATCAGTCCTACTTTTTCTAGGATTATATAACAGATATATTTCCAAATTTTTGTAGATTCAGTATTGCATAAAACAAATAATAATTAAATTAGTTTATAATTATTTTAATTTCTAAGATCGTTCACCTCTTCATTTTCTTGTCAACCCATGTAGATACGAGTAATTAGTAGGAACGAATTTTTATATAAAAAACATATAACGAAATGAGTCCACAGTGTAGGAACATATTATACGGAAAAGTACTCAACACTATATTATTTATAACGATTAGATTAGAATATGCTTGTCATCCAAAGTGTATTTAATACTTAGGTCACTTTCATGTATCTACCTACTATTCTGTCCCTTTGTAGGGCTCGACCGAGAAGTGTCTCCTTGTACTCATTGTATAAAGAATCGTCACTTAGATCCCAAACTGGGCGGTGTCGAGTCGCTAGGGATGGATAAGGGTTGCCAATTATCCTTGTATATTCCGTATAATAGTGAGATAGATTTGTTTAAAATAACCTCCTTGTTGACCTTCCTGACCTCTAACAATATGACAATGGAAGTAATAATACCAATAGAAAATAAGTAAGATTGTCGTAGATGTATTTTTATCATAGGAATGCGTGTCTCACATTGGTGTAGTTGTTGGAGCGCGCGTCCCTGAATTATTGGGTATGGGTTCGATCCCGCATCTGTAAAAATAACACCTGTTTCACATATGTATTTGATCCAGAGTATGGACTCAATGGGCGAATGGATAATGGCTAATCTTCTTTCAATTTTTACTTTACACGTGACTTCATTAACTCTATGCATATTTTAATAATGTTTTTTTTTGTTTTGTTTCAGGTATGTCCTATTTTATTGAAGTCATCAATTACATAATTATACCTGTCTACATAATGGTAACTATATTAAATTATTTTAAAAACTATCGCCAATTAGTGGAGTTTTTAATATTTTGTATTCCATAGTTGTCAGACAAAACCTTATGTATTTAGTGGAGCCAAATTAAAAGAAAACTTGGACTTATCTTTAAATTAGTTGCAAGATATTTCGCCTATTAATTTGTAGCTAAATTCACCCTAGTCCGCTCAAGCTGTCATTAAGTAGGTACTAAATTTTCATATGGCTCCCTCTAGTATAGTAATACTTATATAATGTATACATAAATATATTTTCTTTATAAACTATTTAATAATATCTCATTGGGGTTTAAATTATTACGTTTCACTTTTCATATATGTTTATATTATGCTAGTGTTCAATTTAATGTCATGTTTCTTTGATACATGATATTATATTATCTTCCTTGCAGATACGCATACTTGGGGCCAATGTATTTGGCTTGAAGTATTTTGTTAGTCAAACACGCTTCGAATCCCTTAAGGCCATGCATTAGTTGAGGCACGGTCTAAAAAGATCGTCGCTAGGCGATGCGCGGATTGCGGGTGACGGGTGAAAATGACGCCTGTCAAACGAAATATTAATTGTCATATAAATCCAACATACGTCCATTTTATGTTCTGTTTATTGTTCTATTAGTAACAATAATAATATATTCATTGACATATTTTCTTTTTAAAGTAAATGGGTAACGTTTTTAGTCATCTTTACACGATTTTAGAATTAATTGACCCGTCGCCATCACGCAGCAAAGTGACGTGTTCCCGGGTCAACATTCTCTCAGTGAATGGCAGCGAGTCCAAAATTTCGTCGCGCGTACAGTTGAAAATTATTTGGCGTTTCACTGATGCGTCACCTTAACGAATTCGATAGAATATCCACTAGGCACTCACTTTTATTCGCAAAGTTTCGGTTCATTAGTCAAAACCCCATCGAAGTTTTAGCCAGCAACCCTGTGTTGGATTGTGGGGGTAGGTATTGATCCCGCCGTCCCCTCCCTCATTGATACTGGCAGTTGCCACCCCTGCCTCCCAGGCGATGTCTTCTGGAGTGGCCGCCAAGGTCGGCCCTCGTGCCCGCTAAGTGTTCGCGATTTTTATTTAACACCACGTTGCACTTTTTCAACACCTTGCACATTTTTCAAGAGCCCGTCACTCTGCGCTGCTACGTTACCCCCTTCAAAGCTTTTAAATTTAAAAGCACACACCCTGGAATTTACTTACTGGGTCACTGGATTAATGTTAAGTACGTTTATAGGTCGAGTCTAATGGTTAATGCAATTAGTTATTAAAAGCTAAGAATCGACTGAATTATATCAAAAAAGAATTGTTTTCATTGCTGAATAATAATCAGACCATACCAATATATAATAATGGAACTATCTAAGTATAATATAGATTGTCTCACATAATATGACAATTTAATAAACATAACATAAGACATCATAATCCTATTATTAATACGAAATAAAGCATGGCATATACAAACAAAAAAACAAGTAACTTGTCATTTTATTCATTCTTCGGTGATATTTAAAAGAGTTATTTATCCGACTTATACATGGTGTAAACTGTAGATGATAATTCTGCCATTCTTACTAATCTTGATCTGTGTCCTTGATATCTTCCAAATCAATCAGTAGTTTATTTATCACATGGTTCAGAATTAACCTAACACAGTGATGCCAATTGGGAAAGCAATAATTGTGTTTAACCAAATTAGGTACTTCGGATATCCATATATTCCACTTATGTGAATGAGATTATGTTCATATCGTTTTAACATCAACAAAGTTAGCTGAATAGTGTTACTCAATTTTAATATAATATAATTTGGTAATTTTAATATAATATAGTTTAATATTTGTATGGAGCTCATATGCTTTAGAAAAAAAGATAGTTGGAAAAAACATTAATTGACAACATTTAAAACCCTAATCGCTCCCGACTGGTTACGATTTAAATTCCCATTAAAAATTCCTACCCCCTCTACTCAATTATGACCCTCACAACACATTAACTCTTTTCCTACCCCCACCACATACTATGGAGTATTGACAATAATTATATCTCAAATGTAAATTTCGGTAGTCATACTTGAAAAAGCTCACTAAAGCGTCAATTACATTAAGCTTCTTTACGAGCTGTTTGTTGGCGAATTTATAAGCTGCCTGTAAAGTCGCCCAGTGTAATCATTGAACATGTTAGTTTGGTCGATGATTACACTGGGCGACTTTACAGGCGGATTATAAATTCGCCAACAAACAGCTCGTAAAGAAGCTCAATGTAATTGACGCATAAGTGAGCAGAACACGTGTCGTAAAAACAGTATCTATGTGTGGTTAATACCAAGCGATTAACCACTTTCTAAATGACCAACAAGTAAACGGTGTAGGTATCTCTTGAAACGATTCAATTTTTTATTTATTACTATACGGTTGCTTCTTCTTACTAAGTGGTTTTGTTATTACAAAATTATATATATTGAGATTTGGTTTGATATAATACTAAACTTGACTAATTTTGGGGTAATTGGATAATGCTGAAATTTTAACTTTAAGTATTTCTTTGTTTTGTTTTTTTGACTAAGTTGTAACATAATTTCTTGACTAAAATGCATTTATATGCTACCTATAGTAAAGTAGAAAGTAGCTAATGTCACTTTAAATTGGTATATGTCTTGTATTTTTATAATGGTTATTACATTATGTAAAAAAGATAATAATTTGGATTATAATATTTAAAATTGTTAAGAGTAATATTTTTACATTACACGTTTTAAATGGAGTCCAAGGCCCACTATAACCAGGCGGTTACACGGAACTGTAAAATTCGATGGTAGTGTTAGTTATTGCTCATTATTTAAATGTTAAATAATGCCATGATCTGAATATAGTCGTCCTTGATGGAATCTATATTGAGTACCGTAGATACCAAAGAGTTCTCATTTATACCAGTTAAAAATGCGTATCAAAATAATGATCTCTTTTTAGTAAAATAAAGTCTAAATTGTGAAATTAATGTGTATGTGAAAATCTAACGTGGTAGCAGTTTCATTCTTCATTATTGCAGTGTGCCAACTGGCTGTTGTCCTAATTTATCAAAGGCTTACCGTTCCATCATATTCATAATTAAGTTTTGGTGTTAGAAAAGCGTAATGTTGCCAACTAAGTACTACAATGCCTTGGCACAGCTTCATTCTGGCAGTCGACATAATACGTACAACATTTTTGGAAAATCTCCACCTTTTACGGCCGCATCTGCAGTAACCTTGACTCGAGCAGATAAATCAAGGCTTTACGTGACGCAAACCACAGAGATATTTTGGCATACGTATTGTTATTCAAACATAGCTGCATTATAAAAAAGTTAAGTTTTAAATTTAAATATATCTAGTAACCTACTATGTACAATCTATTATTTTTACGGTTTTATTTAGTAGAAAAATATCAGCTAATCTAATAAATGCTATCGACCGTATATGCTTGGTAGTAATTTGTATTAATATATTATTAACCATTTAAAAGTTGTTCGCTCCCGTGTTGGCCTTGATGGAAGTGTACGAGTTTTAAAGAATATGTACGTTTACACCAGTGGGTTAGAATACAAGAATACATGTTGGGCGGAGTAAATGAATTTAAGAAATGAAAATAATAGCATTATACACGTAGGCAGTGATCGGTGTATTGTAATATACCTACGGGCTAATATAGTAATGCATAGTAACGGGCGGCAATTCATTCTGACACATTTGGCTTCACCCGAATATTAACAATTAAAATATATTTATTTTATTGTGTTTATTATGTTTGTATAGAAGCTTTGGAATGTCTGAACTTCTTAATAATACGGTTTAACACTTCGATGTTTACGAAAATACCTACATATATTAATTACTAGTTGACAATTTCCCATTGAAGCGGGCAAAACCGGTCCAGTATAATAATGAAAAAGTCGAATTAGTTTCTAAACATTTATTAAATTGTTAAGTATGAATCGTCAGTTAAATGAATTGAGTTGAATTGACTGCACTGTAAAAATCTGTCAAAGTATTATGAGAGTATCTAATTATTTGTTCTCTTTCACGACCCGATTAAAATAAACGATTTCTCTATTTGCATGTCAGTTTATTTTTTAAATTTAGAATCTGCGTTTAAGTGTATATTTTCTTTCTCCTTACCCCATTTGATACGCCTTTTCCCTATCTCGCTCATTCCTAGATATATACACGTTTTCTCTTATGCGTTACAGATAAATCAATAGAAAATTATTATATACGGTAATATCGATTGACGGTAATTTTAAATTAAAACTGTAATTGATGAAATTACTATTTTACAGACATTGTTTTTGGTGGTAACCGTGTCTTTCGCCTTTCGACATCTCCATGTCATATGTAGGCCTATGATAATTATACAATTGACAACGATTGGAGTTTATTACTATACTTATACTAAATTAACATTTAAAAGATCGTGAAAAACAATTTTCCAGTCTCAAGTGACCAGCTACTATAAAATATTCCTGTGTACCTACCATTAATTAGCTCTGTATTTGGTTTAAAAAATTCTCGTATTTTATCAGTTTTTCCGTGAAAATGTTGAACAATCGTTTATTATCGGGGCACTTGCACACTGATTAACCACCTCTTATTTTAGGGAAACGGGTAACCCTGTGGCCGAGTGTTTGAAAAGTCCCCGTGCAGCTATGAAATACATCAACCCGCGTTGGACGGGAACCTTATTAAAGTCACGGTACTTTGAATCACACTTGGGATTCATCCCCTGTATTATTTGATGAATAAAAAATGTTATTTTACGTTACGTCGCTTCACTTGAGTAATATTATTGTGTGTTTTAAAGTTCAGTCATAAAAAAAACTTCTGTAATAGCCATAATAAGGGAGAGTATTTTCACTGCTACGTATTTTTGTAAGACTTCTTATTATTCCATTGCACAATAATATGCTCTTGTTAAGAATGTCTATGACGCTATCGTTAAATAAATAGCCTTAAGGGTGAGAGTGGCGTTTGTAAAAAGCCGTAATTTAAGTACTACAATTTACTGATTCATTTTTTAATATCAGTTGGCTTTAATGAATTTTTCAAAAATCGTTTTGTGTTATCAAATTATATTAATTTAATGATAAGAATATTCATACAATAGATGTACTGATAAAAATCGGACGTCCAGAAAGCGTGCATTATAATATATAGTTCTAACTAATAAAATATTTAGAATGTTTTAAGATGCGTATCGATCAATTCAAATTAAAATTATCAATAAAATGTATTAAATTGCAGTTTTCAAATTCAGTCTCAGAGGCATTACGATCACTCTTTAACTTTAACTCATATTATTGACAAAACGTAGTTAAGGCTGTCAAGTTTTTTGTTATAGTTTTTTAATATTGATTACCATAAATATTAATGTTAGATACGTTTTCACCATTAAAGTTAGTCTATTCTTATAAAATAACTACTGCCAGTCCCTTTTATTTGTTAAATTATGAGAATTAAGTAGTATATCGTGTCCCGTTTTATTTTAATTATAAAAAAAGTATCATTTATATTTTATTATTTCATAATGTACCTACCACGTCAACCATTGGACGTAATAGGCACCCAACTACCCCTGACTGTTATTATTTATGTCATACGTAGATAATGGCATCAAATCAGGCCAAAGAACAAAATTAAAAGCGCTAAATTACCGAATATTAATTCTTCTAATGCTACTTTGATGTGTGGTAGTTTTAGGGGTGATTAAATACAACAATTTACTTTAGAAAGTAGGTACCTACTATTTACTTTATTCGTGTTTTACCTAGGGGCCATAGCAAACTGCGGAGGCGTCAAAAGCAATGGGTTGATGAAGCGACTCGGGACGTGACGGTGGCGGGCAAAAGTTACTTGTAGACTTTTTTTTTGTGATTTTACCGAGGCTTTGACTGCGACTCGCTGTCATATCGCCTCTTCTCTTCTAGAAGGGGAACTGCCGATCTGGTCCTCACTCCTGTTCTTCTGTTGAATTCTGTTAAAGAACTTGTTTGGCAATGATTTTCCACAAACTCGATGATAATGGGTAAGTGGTCACTGCCCAAGGCATTTGAAAAAATTGCTGCGTCATATGGAGAACGGAATAATTCCGATCCCTTCTTAGATTCATCAGTTTCAACTTCTGACTCCTCTGTTTCGGCAGAGTTTCAGTACACGAGTACAGAGGACACTTCATGTCATTAAAGATAAATGACGGCAGAGCAAGTCAAGATTCTTTTTATTTTCTAAAACTCTTTCTTTAAGCACCATGGTGCATGGTTGGTACATCAATCCCGTGCAGCATCGCTTCGGAACAAGGAAGTGTGGCACTATTTTTTTTTCATTCTGACACGTTTATAGCTTCATGGAAAGCGGCCGTGCACAAACCGCGGCCGCATATACATGTCGGGTGGAGATGGAGAAACTCAAATCATTGCCCATCGTATCGGTCTATTTTCCATTCGGCTTCTAGCACCCACTCATTGGAGATATATGATATTATATCTGGTGCCGCTCCTCTCTGATTTGGAGAAGCCACCCTGGTGCTTTGCCCATTGTTAATCGATACTAAATCCGAATCAAGCCATACGTCTGTGACATCCTCTCCTCTTGCGTCTCGAAGTGTATGATCCCACATTGGGTGGTGTGCGTTAAAGTCCCTGCCCATAATTGATCCCTCTCCCATTTGATCGAAGAGCCTGCTCCATGCCTCTTTCCGCATGGCAACATTGGATTTACAATATAATGCTGTCACTGCTTCGACGTGTTCCTCTAATTTCCACCTGACATGCCTCCAGTTCAGTTGGAAGGCCTTGTAGGGCCTTTTCTTTAGACGCCAGTGTTTAATGTACCAGGATCGTTATTCCTCCGTATCCATCCCCTCTGTCTTTTCTATACATCTTGTAATCTTTGAATTTCTGATCGTCTAATTCAGACCTCAACCAAGTGTCTGAGATTAATGCTATTGATATTTATTGTCTTATTAAGTAGAGTTATATATCATTCTTTTTTTGTTTCATACTTCTGGCATTCCATTGTAAAATCCTAATTTGATTTTTACTATCTATTTTTTTGCAGAACCTCCCCCAGAATTTCTCCTAAATGTCCTTCTTTGAAGTGTTTGTATACACAGTCCACTGCTTTATTTATTAGTTGCTTAATGATCTGCTGCCAGTCTCCAACTTTTAGCAAGACTTTCATTCTTTCCCCCATCGCAGCGGTGTTGTGAGTAAAATGTGAAAGTTATTCCCGACTCGCTACACTGCTAATTGAGTTGAGAAATCGACATAAATTATTGTAATACATATAATAATTTATAGCCTAGTCTCTTTGACGTCAAGATGTTAGTTATCGCTTTAAAAATTATATTTTTCATGTGTTTTCTCACGGATATAATAACATTTAAATACGGATTTTATATAATTTATCCCCATTAGTTATAGTATAAACTTTTTCTGCAGAACCTTCACAGGTTATTTATAAAATATGAGTTGAAAGTCGCGCGATGAATAAAAAACAGTCTTGTTATTCATTGAAAGATATTTGTAGGGTGCACTATATTATATTTTGTTCTCATTTTGATGTTTTAAACATATCCGCCATATTTATTCTGTTTTTTTTTTTTTTTTTTTTTTTTTTTTTTTTTTTCTAGATGCCTTTATGGATACCTCGCATTTACTATCGAGGTTTCTTAAGGACTTTGGCACGCAAACTACTCTACTTGATGCTAGTCAAATGAAAATTGTGCCGGCTGAGAGAATATGCCTTATTGAAAACTGTTCTTCTACCCGCATCGGGTATTGCTGATTTGAATTCGGCCAGGGCCTATGATACCGCCTTGCAAAAACCCTGGAAAATTCTTAGTAGCGCAAGGCGGAGGTGATTCTGATGAATATTTTGTCGTATTCATTGGGAACTGAGGACTGCGATTTGTAGTCGAGTTTTTTCCCGTGGTAAAAGAAATGTCGCATTGGACTAATGTTCTAAGTATATACTTATCCTATCTTATATGATTGCAGTCACTGGATCTGAAAGGCATGAATCATCTTTACATGTCACCATTTATTATTTTTATTCTTTTTATTACATCAATACAGAAATTAAAAAGGGCATCTCTTCCGGCCTCGTTTGCCATGGTCCCCGGAAGGTCTCGAATGTCCGCATCTGCCATCTGTAATAAAAAGTTCAGGTTGTGCCGCTCCTTGCTAAAGATTTGACAATCTAGGAGTAAATGTAAGACGTCCTGGTCGCTTCCGTCGTCGCATGGACACTTTCCATCAGATGTTATTTTAAACCGGTGCAGGTATGCTCGCATGACTCCGTGACCTGTAAGAATCTGAGTCATCTCAAAACACAGTCCCTTATGCACCCTGACGTCTCGTGCTGCTAAAATTGAAGGTAAAAACTTTCGGGTCAACTCCCCTGTCGATGAGTTTATGTATCGTGAGTTCCATTCGTTTTTCACCATGTCTGAAATTGTAATTTTCGCGTAGCTCAGAGGAAATTTGTCATAAGCTACCGCGGTCTTGGGTTCAGAGGCACCATGCCGAGCCAATTTGTCAGCTCTTTCATTTCCTTCTATCCCGGTGTGTCCCCTTATCCACTTGAAGTGCACCTCGGGGTGGCGCCGTCTCAGTAGAGCGGACTCGCTGTGAATAGAAAAGACAATCGGATTAGTAGACAACGGATTTCCAATTGCTTGGATTGAGCTTTTGGAGTCCGAATAAATACAAATACTATGGTTTTCGGTGAGCTTTCGCTGAATTGGATCTGAGCCTGCCCACTCCAGAGCGCATTGGATGGCATAGAGTTCGGCCTGCATTACCGTACAATAGCTGGCAAGGCGGTACTTACGAGCCGCTATCTCACCGCCATTAATGTATGCCACAAACCCTGCACCAGTACCGCCATCAATTTTGCTCCCATCAGTGAAAATCGGCATGTTATTGCATTCGTTGCTTTCCAACGTTGCAGGATAAGAAACCACTTCAGAAAATAGTCTAGCCGGGTGTGGCAGCCTTCTATAGTCCACCGGTTTTTCGTAAAGCCTGTCGTCAGGCAGAAAACCTGCGAGGCCCTCCTCGCCCTTCTTAGCTCTGTAAATGAGAGCGATTTGTTTTAAACGTAAATCTAGAGGCATAAGTCCTGCTAGAGCTTGCGTTGAATTGAGCGAAGCCGTTCGGTAAGCTCTGCATATTCGTATCGCTAGTGCTCGCTGAACCGTATTGAGTTTTTTTGCTATGTTTTTCCGTTTGGCAGCTTCATGCCATATGCTGGCCGCATACGTGATCATAGGCTCAATAGCACAAGTGTAGAGAATTCGAAGAGCTTCAGAAGATACACCCCATGTGGGTTTGGCCATTCTTGCTAGTTTGAGCGAAGTCACCGCGGCTCTTTTGCAGATGCTGTCCGCATGCTTTGACCAATTTAGTTTGTCATCGATTACAACCCCTAAAAGTTTAAGATCCCTAGAAAAAGATAGAGGTTGCCCATTCATCACCAGCGAAGGCGGAGAGACGCGCCTCCTAGTAAAGAATAAGGCCTTTGTTTTCTCCGCGGAGAAAGACAGTTTGACCTTCCTTCCCCAGGCCTCGACGCTCTCCAGCACGCTGTTAGTCATGGATTCTAGAGAACCAAGTTCTTTGGATTCCATAATCAGCAATACATCATCAGCAAAGGCCTGTGCGTGTACACCTTCAGGAAACGGCATAGAGAGAAGATCGTCGAGAACTATGTTCCACAGTACAGGGCCGCAAGACGAACCTTGTATGCATCCCTTTGATGTCTCTTTGGTAGCAGATGCTCCAGCATATTCGACGAAGACTTCTCGGTCGGATAGATAGTTTTTGATGAGCCTGAAAATGTTAGCGGGACAATTTTTAGATTTCAACTGTTGAAGAAGATATGGCCACCATGCGTTGTCAAACGCGCCTTTGATATCAAGAGATACCGCCACTACGAGCTGACCATCGCGGTTAGCCCCCCTGATTCTATCAATTGCTGCATGAAGCGCGTCTTCAGTACTCTTTTGAGGGGTGAAACCGTACTGGTATTCGCTGAGCAGATGTTTAGTCTGAAGTTTCCAGGAAACTCGATTAATAAATAATTTTTCGAGTACTTTACCGAACACGGGCAGCAATCCGATGGGCCGATATGACGAGACGTTAGCGTAGTCGTCCTTTCCCGGTTTGGGAATGACCACCACTCTAGCTACTTTCCAGATTTTTGGAAAATGACCAATTCGCAAACAAGCATTATAAAGAGCGACAACTATGCTAGGAACAGTTAAGAATGAATTGAGACAGATATCCGCCGTGAAACTGTCGTGTCCCGGAGCTTTAGCTGGATTGAACAGCCTCATTGTTCTTTCGACCTCCTCGAGAGTGAAGTTCTCGTCGTCATCTTCCTTTGAAGGAATCGAGGCCGCATTTCGGATCAATGTCTGTTGCTCCGTTTCGTTTGCAATACTGTCGTCTGGAAAAAAATACGCAAGAAGAGCCTCTGCAGATTCGAGAGCCGAAGAGGTCATGCGACCGTTGATTGTCAGAGTTTCAGGCGGTTTGAACGCCTTACTTTTGAGCAATCTCTGAAGACTAGACCATACATTCTCTTTTCCCTGAGCCGAGCAATGGCTCTTCCAGCTTTCTAATTTCGCTTCCGCAATTGCAGTTTCATACTTATTCTTTGCGGCTTCAAAGATCTGTCGAGTGAACGGCCGTCGAACCACGCCTGAATTTCGAAATTTTGTCCTTGCTACTCTAAAAGCCGTCTTCAGTGTATCCAGTTTCGGACTCCACCATGGATTACTTTTTCTTTGAAATCCTTCGCCCGAAGAGCGCACCATCGTGCTCTCGCATGCTGACTCGTTCGCCAATGACCATTCTTTGACAATGTTTTCGAGCTCATGTGCGTCTGTGACGCTATCCAAACTATCTACAGTGATACCGCGATCCTGAATCTGGGAAATAAGTGCAAGCCCAAAATCTATCCAGTTAGCCTTGGACGTCTTAAACAAACCTGGTCGCTGTTGATTGACATTTGGAGTTTTGTTTGCAGCGTAGCTATCTGCGGCCTGTAATGAAAAAACAATCGCATTGTGGTCGGATCCCAACGCTGCATCACGACATACTCTCCAATTTTCAACTCTGGTGAGCAGAGCGTTGGAACACGCCGTAATATCAATATAGCTTTCCAGCTTACGAGTTCCTCTGATCGTTTCAAACGTTGGGACAGAACCCTCGTTTAATACGTTTAGGTCGTGCTGTGCTAAAAAATCTGACACGGCTGTGCCTCTGCTATCAGTACGTCGACTGCCCCACCAGATGCTCTTTGCGTTTACGTCGCCTCCGAGTAACAGCCTGTGACCCTTTGAAGTGTTCATTAGCCTGCTCATGCCGGTCAGCGATTCATCGATGTGCACCGATGGCGCGCAGTACAGTGATCCGACCAGTAGCGTTTCTCCTAAGTAGTCGAGTTCTACAACAGCGCAACTATATGAGCTAAACTCGGAAAGTAAAATGCAGTGGGTTAGAGATGACGTTCGACGCACAAGAATAGCTGCCTTCACTGGATACAGACTGCTCGGCTTCTGAAAGATGATACCTGAAAAAAGCGACGAACGGATTTGACCCGTGTTGCCAGTGTACGGTTCCTGGATTAAAGCCAGATCCACGTTATTAGATTCCATATACCTGATGAAAGAGACTGTGGCGACCTCGCACCGTGCAAGATTCGCTTGTGCAACTTTTAGGTGTATAGCCATTATTGGTTTCCGAAGTCAGTTGCGGAAGTAGACTTGGCTTCTTGTTGGCGGTGCAATATGCATGCGCGCGATAGAGGGCTGTGACCCGTCGGAGCCGTCAGATGGAGCCGCCTATTTTTCCGGACGCAGTTGACGCATGTCAACTTCCCCTTTTTGGGACACTCCGCAATTTTGTGGTCCCCCCCACATCCCCGACACGCAAAGGCTTCGCTTTAAAATTTATATTTTCATGGGTTTTCTCATGGATATAATAACATTTATTAAATATGGGTTTCATATAATTTACCGGTTACCCCATCAGTTATAGTTGAAACTTTTTTGTGCAGAACCTTCACACATTCTTTATAAAATATGAGTTGAAAGTTCCGCGATTGCCAATTAATACAAAACAGTCTTGTTATTCAATGAAAAATATTTGTAGGGTGCACTATATTATATTTTCTTCTCATTTCGATGTTTTAAACATATCCGCCATATTTAGTAGCAAATAATAGACTTGGACATAGTAATCCACGTGCCCTTAAGTTCGAAGTCCATCCACTCCAGCGGGAGAGATTTATTCTGAGGTATACATCATCCCTCACAGCCCAAACAAACCTTCGCCGCTTTTCTTTACGCTGAGCGAGTCGTTATAACAGTCCGCTTCGATGCGATGCGGGCTGCCAGAACCCGAAACACGTAATTCTGCCCACTTCTGTTTTCCTTTGGCGTTCGGGAAAAACGTGTAACGTATGCGCCCTTAGGGGAAAACAGCCCGCGTCAGTTTATTTCGTTTGTTTGGATTTAATTCACTAGATTATTCATTTAGCTTAAAACTCTCTAGCATATAAAAACAAATTTTGTCACATACATCATAATATTGTTATAAGTCGGCTTGCTAATACGTCCAGGCTTTTAAAAATTATTTAACCCCTTTATTCGTTTTACGTGAATCCCTAAATGGCGGTGAATTTTTTTTTATAGAATTTAATATATCTGGAGGTAATCAAAAAATCCCAGAAAACGAAAGTCTGGTGTTTACTACAAATGAATCTGGATTGCGCAATTGCATGTAATTAATTGAATCATTATCCATAGTATGCGTTGATAATTTTCAGTTACACTTTCAAATAAGCTACACATCTAAAGTGGAATATGTTATTAAATTTAACGTAAACAAACTTATGTACATAATATGTTTTCGCAGTATATTTTTTGTATCGTGCATCAGAACGAATCTGGATTTCGATTGAAAATTCTGGCTCCAAGATACCATGAGCCAAATGCTTAAGTCTTGGCCAGACGAAATCGATAACTTGATGACAGCATCGCAAACTACAACTACTACTGCTACTTAAAGGCAGAATATAGAAAATTAGAAAAAAATATGGAAAATATAATTTTTAAAGTTGTTAATATCGATCCCAAAGAACGATTTTAAGCGTCGTGCCAAGCGTAGGTATCGTCTATGCCACCTACACCCTGAAACGGGTCCCCAGGTCAGAATCTTTGGCGCCCTCCCTACCTATCGCTAGTGTTAAACGCAGTGTGACGCTCTGCTAAACCTTTTTCCAAACTGTGTTCCAGGTAAAATTAATGGTATTCACTATCCAGTGTATTATTTAGCGATTTTTTTTTATTTTTGAATTAATCCACTTGAATTTTGAAGTTTTCTAATATCATTACATCACACAACCACATATTTTAAAATGTTAATATTATTAAAGTAAAATAGCACCGCAGGCGAGTTTTTTTACATTAGATTAAATACGACATATATGCACCCTTTTTATGTACATTAAATGTACGTGCGACGTCGCATCTTAAGTTAATATATTTATAAAAATAAAATTGTTTTCGTCATCCTCGGTTTGCCTGTTGGTAATCTTGCCTTCTTACGCTGTTCCGGGCTGCGATAACGAGATGACGTGCCTCTGGAGGATGCATTTTTTGTTTGTATATAATTGGTTTTGCTTGTACCCAGGTCTCCATTGCCAGCCGTAAAACAAACATTCACTTCACTGTATCTCAAATAAAACTACACTGTGCGAACTTTTATTTTATTCTTTGTCGTTAATTCTCTTACATGAAAGTCCTAAAAAGTGTCGTGTAAAATTTACGAAGCGACTATGTATTCGTGCACAAGTGTGTTTAAATAGTTTCAGTACTAAATATTTGTCAAAACGTGTGCCATCTTAATGTCATTAAAAACCCCTTATGTCGTGCGAAATGAGCTGGCACTTAATTTAATAGTCCAGAGCTTCCCCAAAGTTTTTGAGTTGAGTATGTTGACCAATCGTGAAATTCAGCATTCTTTAACGATTAATACTATCTATCCACTTCTCATGTTATCAATCAGCTTCTCTCAGGTTAGAGCAGCGATTTCCAAACTGGGAGGCGCGGAGTGTTGCAAGGGAGGCGCAAAAAGTTTAACACAATGTAGTCACAGGTTTGGAGTTCGCAAATGCATAGTTTATAAAACGGCCGCTAGTTATAAACTACATAAAAAACAGTCCTGTAAAATCCTGAAAACAAATGAATATAAGTAAGTAACAAAACCTTTTTTTCATTTTTGTATTAGTAGATACATTGTTGACTATAAAGGTGTCTGTATTATTTAATGAAATAAAGGGGGGGAGGCGCCAAGATTAGATTTTTTTTAAAGGGAGGCGTAGTAACATAAAGTTCGTAAACCACTGGGTTAGAGTAAACCGCCGTCAGTCAACTCTTTTCTTTGTGCAATTGACGCTTCGCTCCACGGTGAGCAATAATATTGTCCAAAAAATTATAGAGCACGTAAGACATACTATCGACAGACGTTCCTTTATTTAGAGTCTCTCGATGGATGACGTTCCTTCCACCAATGATTTGTCCAAGGAATTTGAAGTATTAGACGACAACCACACATATAAAATTCATTGATTTCCTTGAACTCGCTTGCTTGTAGACTAATTTTCGTACACAAATACATATCATGATTTTAAAAGATTTAGTCACGGCGTATTGTCAAAAAAAACATGAATTTTCTATAGGTACCCCACAATCTGTCAGAAGTTTTATAAAAATTAATCAATTACGAGGTTTACTCATTAGTTACTTGCTTAATCTCTAAGACAGAAATTAAAAAAAGATTCGATACAAATCATCACATATACCAAAGATGTCCAAAAACTGCCAGATGCTCCAGTGGTTTCCTCATCAGAATCGTTGAAGTAACTTTGGTACAAGTTGATGTGGTGGTACGATTTTGGCAAAATTCATGTATTCAAGAATGAAAACCTAACCTTACCTAACCTAGCCGAACCTAACAAATAATCCAGTATATCGGCTATTTTAAAAAATTGTTTGCCGATGGTTTCCCTTAAACCGACAACAACCGTAACTTTTATGCAACGAACAATGAATGCTTATTCCAACTTCACGTCTTTTTTGCTTCACTGTTATGTGTTTTGACTTCATCTCTATATCAGAAGGTTTTCTTCGACGTCTTTGATAAATACCAATGTATTGGATCATTTATTGGACATTAGACATATTATTGAACCGGAAATTTCATACTATTGGCTAGATGCATTACTTCTGCTGTAGTGTGTAGATTTTGTTGTTGTTTTTTACTATTATTAATAACCATGACCCTGCTTTTTCGTAAAAGGTGGTCGTTAGTAATTGTGAACAATCACAAACACCCAGGTTTTGAGAAAATCACATAAATATTGTGTCCTCACCGGGAATCGAACCCAGAGCTCATATTGTCCCCCACAAGTTACTACTTGCTTAACCTCTAACATAGAAATTAAAAAAAGAATCGATAAAAATCATCACAGATACCAAAGATGTCGAAGAACTGCCAAATTTTCCTGTGATTTTCCAACTTCACTTCTTTTTTGCCTCACTTTTATAGGTTTTGACTTCATCTCTATATCAGTTGGTTTTCTTCGACGTTTTTGACTAATGCCAATGCATTGGATTATTTATTGGACATGGACCTGCTGTAGGTAGAGTGGGTAGATTTTGTTGTTATTGAACCCCTTGACATATTAAAGCAGTCACTACTCAAAATGATGGATGGAAAAGAAAATTGACGAATGACCGAATCAAAACAAATGATTCTGTCAAGAATATTCGTCTGGTGTGGTCTTTTCGGGATATACCCAAAGTGCCCATATTATGCGTACCTCGTTTAATATGAAAGTAATGCCTTCCTTCTCGGTTGAGAAATTTCCAACGACAAATCTTTTATGGCCTCTTTTGTCCCGAAATATTTCTGGTGCCGCAGCTCCGTATTTATAGACATAAAGTTCATTTTCTGAGCGGAGTATTGAATAACCGGATAGTCGTTTATAATGCAGGGAGCAACATTTGGGTTGCCTCTTGCAGCAATATAAATTTCCCAAATTGGTCAATAAATTCGGCGAGGGCGTTGCTTATAAATAAAACTCGTAACTCCGGTATTGTCTGTATTTAATATTAATTCTACAATTACGGAATTTTATTATTTTTTTCTGATATGGCCGAATTTAATGGCCTGCCTTATTGAGCAGTGGGAGAACATGTCATTTAAAATTAGTTATAGAATAAATTGAGTTCAACAGTATCACTCGGCATGCTGCCACCAATTAATACTGCGAGAACACTTATTTTGAATTGCGCAAATTTTACAGGAGAGACAAAAAACCATTTTTCTACAAAAATATAAAACTTAGAAAATATAGTTTCTTTGGAAGACTTATTTATAAATAAGTTTTTCAAAGAAACTATATTTCTAAGTTTTATATTTTTGTAGAAAAATGGATTTTTGTGTCTCCTGTAAAATTTATGCAATTCAAGATCTTGCAATATTGGCGACAATGTATTGTTTCCCACATAAGGGATACCAAATAGCAAGATATATACACTAATGATTATGGTGAAGAATTTATAATTTTTAACTTAACATCAAAACCGAGAGAAATTTATTCTCATTCAATATTTTTCGTCCGACCAAGACTATAAAGTCATCTCTTTCCGGCACGACTGCTCATGGTGAATTGTGTTACGGTAACATGTAATACGTACAATTTACATACAAACAACCCCTACATACTGGCCTTACCTTGCCTTGCCAACTTTGCGATTTTATTGCCAGATCTAGCATTTTTGAATAGGCGATTTAACGACATAAATTTATTCCGCCAAGTTTCCGGGGTAAAGAAAATTAACTTCTTAGTCTTAAGTAAGCGTGTAATTATGTTTTTTAATGAGTTTGCTTAAAAATCATATTATGTGCTCTGTTATGCCGACTACATGAAAAATTGTGCTATTAAAGACACGGAACCTGTAATTGAATCGTCGCCTCTGTAGTGACCGGATGATTGTAGGTTACAGTAGATATATAAGTCCGAAAATAGAACTTCAGCTGGTTGATATTAACACTTCATTAATTTGATTGCCTCCTTACTTTAAAATGATATTGTAAGTAAGTAAAGATAAAAACATTTAAAAATATTACAAAATAGGTACATATCGATAATGAAATAAGTACTGATAAAACCAGTCAGCTATCCATAGATAAACCGAAAATATTCGTGCATCATATAATACGTGTCCATCTCAGGAAACAGTATAAGACCGCCAATTTATCTGTGAATTGTAACGGCAAAGGGGTGAAAAAATCTATTTCTCGCATACCTATGTACGAGGGTTGTCCAAAAATTAAAGACCTTTATTCATTTTTGGCGACGCGGATATTATTTCTCAAAAAATGGACTAGCACTGGCGTGTCTCCTCTCCAGAACGAGTGGTGAGCCGGCTCGGTAGCTTCTTCAGTATAACCTTTGCGTCCATTTGAGATGGACGCTCCGCTGTCGAATCCCGCCGCCTACGAGGTGCATTCAATCATTTGGTTTCTCAACCAGGAAGGAGTCCACCCTGTTGAAATCCATCATCATCTCACATCCAATTATGGTAATGTGATGAACCAGTGGAATGTCAAGAAGTGGCGTTCTGAGTTTTCAAGTGGTAGTAACAAAATTTTCATGACGGGGAGGGGAGAGGAAAGAGGTCCTCAATTGATGACGTTTTGCTGAAGAAAATCAATGATAAAGTTTGTAAAGATCGCCGTCTGACAGTCCGTAATTTCGCAATTTTGATCTCAGACCTCAGCAAGTCTACCATACAAACGATTTTGAAGGGAAATTGGGGGTATGCAAAGGTGTGCTCGTTGAGTGCCCAAAATGCTGACGGAAGCTCACAAACAAAATCGTGTGAAAAGCGCCTAGGTCTTTTTTAACCTTTTGGACTTATTCAAATGGGGTGTCCACCGTCATCTTGCTCGTAGCCCCGACCTGGCGCCGAGTTATTTCTATCATTTTCTTCACCTGAAGCAATATTTGGCCGGAAAACGCTTCGAGACCGACGAGGACGTAGGGGAAGAGGTGAAAACATTTTTGAGGACGGCGGCGGCGGAGTTCTACGACAAGGGAATCAAGGGCCTGTGCCATGACTCATCAAGTGCATCGATCGCAATGGGGATGACGTCGAAAAATAGTGGGGATATGTATCTAAAATTTTGTATGCTTTTTTTATAAAAATATTTTTTTCCTGATTTTTAAAATACTAAAGGTCTTTAATTCTTGGACAACCCTCGTATTAATAAAAAGAAACAACATGTGTATTTTACCCGTTCAGCTGGATGAATCCAGCATCCATATCAATCGTTATGCCTTTACAAACTGCTCTACGGTGTCGAGAAAGATTAGTAGAAAATGTACGCTATATGTATTTTTATCGGATTGTTAGTATCTTGGGAAATGCGAAACTAGACCATGCGTCTCATAAGCCAAAGCCGACCAGCCTGTGAACGATGTCTAGGATAATTTCCTTGTTAGTAAATTTATGTCAGTGGTTTTGGGAGATGAAAGGTTTTACTGTACCGGGCAGTAAATGGATAAGGATATGATCGCAGACGTCCATCAAACGGACATTCTGTGGTGCCTCAACATCTAGCTAAAATACATTCACAGTATTGGGATAAAGTTACGATAAATGAGTAATTTATGTATATTTTGTTACATATTATACACGCTTACCGTTCCATTTTATGTTACGTCTATGTTAAAATTGTTTTTTTCTTCAGCCTGTCTAGATCCAGTGCTGGATACAGGTATCTCCAATTTTCCTCTGCACCCAACTCAGTCCAGCAGATTTTCTGATATCATCCGTCTATTTCGATCTATCGAGGTCTTCTAATACTTCGATATAACATTAGAGGCCACTATTTGATTAGCATATTTTAATTTAGTGAATTCGACAATTAATATTTTGTCAATGTCGGTTTATTCATGATTTCTATCATTATATTTCAGTCCACAACCCTGTCCTATCGTTAAGTACATACTAGATTCCAAACCCAGCGGAAATCCATTGTCAAGCGCCAATTCTAGAAACCGAAGCACGTCAGTCCGTTAATGAGAAGCCAGGTACGTTCCCTCTACGATGTAAACGTAGAGACGTAGAGGGAACCTCTACGATTTGCACTTAAAAATTTTGACCATACAAATGTTTCCAGCCTTCCTACACATACATATATGTATGAAGTCGTATGCGATACCAGACTAAGCAGTGATGTGTGAGAGTTATCTATTTTGTTACGACGTCAATAAATTGATTTCTATAATACGTTTTCTATGTGTTAAATAATATTTGTCGTGTCTGGTACGTTAAATGTCTGCATATGTGTGAATGAAACTTAAGTAATTAAATAATTCTCATAAATGGCGTGAAACAATAATATGTAACTATCACAATTTGCAGATTAGTAAAATAATGGCCAATCCAAAATTATCACTCTAATCCGCTCTAACGCGAGACTGTTTTATGACCAAAAGTTTTATTGTCGACCGCGCGAAGAGTCATTTTCCGGAATGTGTGTTTGAACGTGGAAATTCGAAAGATGGCGTGACCTGAAACTCTGCCGTACATAAATTCGTTTATCTTCTTGGCTAGAAGACGATGAACAGTAAATCTTTCCTATTGACCGTTTGCTATCTCTACGTCTCCTCTCTCATCTCACTGCATACCTTCTCTGTTGGCCGTGCCACGTATTATTATAGTATTTCTATCATCTTTGACCTGATATACATAACCTCTGATGTGACAATATTGATTTTGTACAAGAGAGACAATATACTACAATATAAGCATAAAATGAGTCCTCGAATGATTTGATTTATTTAACGGCCCACGTGCTCGTCGTAGGTCAAAATTGAGTTGTTATTGTATTTTCAAACCATGATCCTGGACACTCCTTAAACGTTGTAGATAATCTATTTATATAATTTTGAAGCCTTATTATCCTTTATTTTAAACATTTGATGACTGCATAAAGTATTTTTGTTACATAAAATAGTATTCTTTTAAACCTCTCGCTCTAATGTTTTAGAATATAGTCATATTTCAGTACATAACTGTGCAGTGGTGTTAAGATTTTTTACGTTTATTAATTTTTAAACGCATTTATGAAACCATTAGTATAATTTATTATGAGATAATTTTTGAAAAATATTCACGATAAAAAATTATATTGATAATCTCTGTGATCCCAAATTTGACATGAATTAGGCATTTTATTATTCAAAAAATGGGCAAGATTAACAGATTTGAAGATAATTCTAAAGAGACTGTTTATAAGCTATGTCTTTGACCATTCAAGTGTGATAAACATCCTACGAATAATGTTTGCTTTATAATAATTATTGACCTAAAAATAAGGTAGTGTTTTTTTGAAATACGCCATTTCTTTTGGCATTCCCCAGTAGTTGAGCTACAACATACGGCCGTAGACCGTAGGTAAAATGCCTAATTCTTGTCAAATTTGGGATCACAGAGATTATCAATATAATTTTTTATCGTGAATATTTTACAAAAATTATCTCGTAATAAATTATACTAATGGTTTCATAAATGCGTTTAAAAATTAATAAACGTAAAAAATCTTAACACCACTCCACAGTTATGTACCGAAATATGACTATATTCTAAAACATTAGAGCGAGAGGTTTAAAAGAATACTATTTTATGTAACAAAAATACTTTATGCAGTCATCAAATGTTTAAAATAACTATAAAGGATAATAAGGCTTCAAAATTATATAAATAGATTATCTACAACGTTTAAGGAGTATCCGGGATCATGGTTTGAAAATACAATAAAAACTCAATTTTGACCTTCGACGAGCATGTCCCCACTTAAATAACAGTTAGTGGGATCTCGTCATTGTATTATGTAAATTAACCACATTAGGTAGTACATAATTATTCCACATATTTTATAATACTTATGATCGGTTTCATCCGCTTCAGTGGAGCGTTGTCAACTGATATAAAATAAACAATATTACAGCTAAGTGGACAAAAATATTACTATGCCGTATAATCGTACGATTATACGGCGCTTTTTGTATGTGCAACCGGGTTGGGCTGTCTTTGCAAAACCGGTATCCATATCCTATTAGTTAATCCTGGAATTAGTTTATATAGGTTTTATGATAGCTTATATTCCCGAAGTAAAGAAGTAGGTATATATCTGAAGAGACTGACGGTTTCTTAATTAAAAATATATATTAAGATACATGTACATATTGAAACTTTTAGTTGTCTTTGTAATTTAACATTTATACCAGAATAATGTTGACTTTATTGCCTATATTTTATGATTTTACGAGACGGTTATCTATCGGTATTCTAATTATTATTTTTTTCCCTCTTTCGTTCGTTTCTTTACGTAAAATTTAGCAGGCATTATTATTTTTCATCGTCATAAAAGAGATTGTAACTTGAAGATTAATGAATCAAAAACATAAAATAAAATGAAAACTCTCCTATTACACATTTATCTTTTCGGGATTACATCACCGGAAGAGAAAAAAAGTCTCTTAATGTCTTATATCACCTACACAAATATGTATTTTTTTTCTTCAGTAAATTTTTTTCAACAATTCCGAGATTCTGATCGGGATTGACAATACTATTTCTGAAGTTCTGTGTTTGAAAATTCTGTTTTCGGTTGTAATTATTAATAAAAATAGCGTGATTTAAATTAAACCAGATTTAAAAAATAAATTACAGTCTTTATAAATAGTAGATTTGTTGATACGTTGCCTTGCCTTATCGATATATGAAGGATGATGAGTGCAGAGAGAAAGTCTGTTCGGAGTTGCTCGGATGAATCGAGGAGAGAGTTTATTTACTGACGGAGTAATATAAGAATATAATGGTTAAAGTGACAGGGACGAAGTTATGACGGAGGGTACTGGTATAGTGGTATTACTAACTATGGTGAAAGGACTGCGATGTCCCGAGTTGTTATGATCGAGTGAGGAGTGACTGTTTCCATCATCGTCCTTCGCTATACATACAACTGAATATTTAATACATTATAATAATCATTGTTGATCTGGGTTATGATTGAGAAATCTGCTGACAACTGCCCATCGCAACTTCGATTTGTTTTGATAACAAAACATGAATAGCGAAGTATGTCACACCTGTAAGACTGACATGGTATTATTGCTACATATCATTCATAATTTGGAACACCTCAAAAGGCGTGATCCACTGACACCGAATTATCCTAACCAATTGACAACCATATTTTAAATAAAATTCACTTAATACACAATTCAATAAGTTACTCGTTTTGTATGTAATAGGATTCAACGGAGTCACTATTTCTGTTTATTTTTCAGTTATAACAATCACTATCAATCTCTCGTTATTCTTATAAAAATGTAGCTACTCTTAAATATAAATTCTCTGAAACATTTCCTAAATACAAACGTTATAATGGATACCGTCGATCGGTTTACGGATGATTCAATTCTTATTTCGCTTTTCAATTTTTCATTTCAATTTTCTCTGTTTTCTTTTTTTTGTGATAAGTGCTCTTGGCACCCTCACATTGTGAGCTCGAAGGCGAACACTACTATTCCATACTTTCCCACAGAATTGTGGAATTAAGTGAGAGACATGTGTGTGTTTAGTAATATATCCAGCTCTGGAGTCTGCTGGGAAAGTTTCGACAATTTTCAACTTCTTCAAAACCAGGATTTTACGGCGCAAGTTTTTATTTGTGAATGTTAAAAACTAAACTCGGAGTGAACGCATTAAAACTAAAAAATGTACCGTCATAATAATTATCTAAACATTCTGAACATTTGTTTTTTTGTAAACGAAGTATTAATTTATTACTGTAATTAATGGTAAGTATTTAAAAATTGATCATTTTAACCGGTTGCATAATGTTTTAGTAAAAATAGACAAGTCCGCTACTGTCTAAAACTATTACCTATGCACGATGGTTGGGAAATACTTTTTAAAAAATAGCGTTGTATCTTCATCAGCTTGTTTCGCTCGGCCCATTTGCCGAACCTTATAATTTCAATATTTCATCAATCCAGCATGCCCTGAGTCGGCCTTTCCGTCATCTTATATCCCTCAGCCAACTCCTATGTAGTACTAGCTATTTATCCAGATTTTGACATTATATAATATTCATTGGTAGATTAATAATACTGTTATTCAATAGAAGATATTGAAATACCGGTATTGATATTGTCATTCGGCATTGCAATTCCTACTGGTGACGCCCAACATATACATGAATATTATGTCTTGATTTCTAGGTTTCTTTGTTACTGACATACCAAATTTCACATCCATAGATGAGCACTGAAAGCACACATTAGTTCAACACCCTAAGTTTGAGACACAGTTTAGTAGGTCGCTCTTAAAAATGTTGTTCAGACGTTCGAATCCACACTACGCTAACTTTTTTCGGCGGACAATTTCGTGATGCATACCACATATGCAGTTTTTTTATATATAGGTGTTTAAATAATTCGTTTAATTTTTACGCAACGACTTAAATTTATCAAATTATTTACCATAAAATATATTTACATATCCTTAAGAGGCTGGACAACCAATTTCATAAAACTAGGAAGCTTAATAATTAGGTATTAATACTTAACGCGTTGGTATTCATGTTTCTATTTGAAGTGTTATAATAATGTTCAGAAAAAGTCAGTAAATCTTTTCTACTTACGACTTTAACCAAAATATGTCGGCTGCTACGATATAGGTTCTCACTTGGAAGTTGATGTATGTAAGAACTTAAGAACTGCTGATGTAAGTTTTTTAATATTTTATAGATCACCACCATGCAAGCGTATAAGTAATTGCTTTTAAAGTCTTGTAAAAGTTCTACCGGCAAAGTGGAGTGATGCCACACATGCGAGCTTTGATGGAAGTTTTATAGGAAGCTCGAAAGCTTTCACGGGCTTTTGAAGCATTTCTTCCCATCCGGCGCTCTCGTCCCAATGACAGAATACCCACTGTATCGAGAAATCACTTAGTGGCACTAAAGAAATACTTAACTTTTTTCTCCATCTGATTTATCGAAGAAGTGAGAGGAAATATTTCTACATTACCGAAGAAAGTCTCTTATGACTTATTTTATCATATTTATAATAAAACATTAACTAAGTATGTACGCACTATGAATGTGCCATGCTATTTTTGTTACACATTTAGCAGCTACAGTAAAAAAATATAACTCGATCGAAAAAAAAATAGTAAACAGTATAACTGCTAAAGTAGAAGAAAATATTAAGGCCAACAGGAAATTGTCGACTATTATGCCTAGAGAAATATGTACCATATAGGTACCTAGTTATCCGTACCATATAAAAATAGCTAATCATTGGAATGTAATTGACATTCACTTAAGAGAATTTTATCCTTATCTATACAACTTATATCTGGATTAGTTTGTCTTAATATATTTCTTTGTTGGTGAATGATATAATAATTCTCCGTGCGAAAGAAAAAAAGAGATCGAAAATCACTACTAGAGCTTAACGAGGATTGAGTTTTGGACAACTGTCACGTTTCCGTGAGGTAACCAGTAATACTGATTCTACCTGTCCCTTTTCTCTTTTATTCATATAAGGATGATTGTTAATTTGGTATATTCAACTAGTTTTTAATTTCTTTTTAATTTCAGACTTACATTTGCAATGCTAATTCGGTCAGTTTTATTATACTAAAAATATTAACACCCTTATCTAAGTAAATGCGTTTATTTTTTATTTAGTTCAAATGAACTTAGCCACTCACAATGAAATTTTACAGTTTAACAAATAATCAACCCGTAGATTCCTGTTTATAATTGAATTAATGATTAATTCCGGAAAGGGTTATCGATTTTATGACCCGTTGAATTTTTTTAAAAATTATTTTGTTAATTGAATTATAAAGAAAATATCTTTCTACATCGAATGGCAGCATTAACTCAAATCATTTAAATTTTTAGTTGTTTCTCTATAGGACTAAGGTATCGACATATATTTTTGACATGTTGACCATTATCATTAAATATATAAATTATTGTGTAAAACATGTGTTTAATTAGACGAAACATTTTTTAAATACCGATATTGCAACGATAGTGGTTGATGGTAAAAGTATATACATACTTTGATATTTGCAGTTCATTTTCTCTGTTTCTAGGGAGACATTAAAGTTTTAAACTTATTCTAATGGCACCTATATATTTTGCACTTAACGTAAATTTCCAAATATCACTTAATTTATACGTAATTTAGCAAGGTTGGGGTGGGGGTGCCTTAATTATGGTGTAATATTGACAATCAGTTTAATAATACCGAATACCGTCTTTCGACAGCTTTTCTCTTATAATATATTATGTAATTCAAAATACACGTATGTGATAAAATCTCTTCATTCAAGGCAAACATACGTAGATGTAACACACATCTTAATATAAAACACCGTTGACAAGCAGTATACCATAATCAAATTACTGAAACGTCTAAACTTTGACTTGCCTTGGAACGTCAAATGTCACCACAGAAGCTTCCACAACGACACAGGTCGCACAGGTAAACATCGTCACACTTTCGGATTATTGAACCTTGCATAAATTGGATATACTAAGACCTTGCCGGTAACAAATAGTGTTACTTCAATCACGTGAACTCTATTCCATTAGGCGCCTTTACCTTTGTCATTTATTTAATTGCAAGACACAACATTTATGTCAATTCTACAATTCACTTAGCTTGGCAATTGCAAAATTGACGTAAATTTGTTTCTTGCGATTTATTTTAATGTGGTGCCATCTTCTAAATGTCAGACCAATAATATAATACATTTCGATATTGGTTAGTAGTAGACACCCATTTCCTTTCATTAAGTGTGAGTGGTTCTTTCATTATCTCTTTAATGGTTTCAACATTCAGTTAGTTAAGGCGTCTATTTTCTACTTTTTAGTCTACAATTCTATATTTAGAAAATTAATCTATTAAACTATCAACTGAGAATTTATATTTTTTGTTTAAAGTATTTTATATATTTAAAAAAAACATCGATTTTTATTAAAAATAAAAATGTGTATAACTTGAAATCCTTTTTATTTATGTTAAATTGTCGTCAAAGCACTTAATTTCTACAATGTTATTACATTGACTTCATTCACAGAGATGGTACATGGTAAACATATCTTCAGCAAGACAATAAAATAGCTCGATAGCTTAATTGTTTAAGAGCATCCCTTTAGTCTAACATTGTCTTTTATGTTTTTATGATACGATGAGAGTTTTCACTCAAGTATTTACTTAATGTTAATATAAAGACGTATTCTATTATTAATGTATCTTGTGTATATTATTTAGTCTCAAATATAAAATAATTTAATAAAAACCTTCTACCTGTTTTAGTTACAGACCATCGGCGGTTATTAAATGTATACTGGATAACGTTAAAATTATACTTGCATTGTAGTGCCTAATTATATACCCACGAAGTGAAGTTATTTTATACAACGCGAAAAGTTTGTTACTGTGTGAGAGCAGAGTAGTGCAGTCGTGATACGGCAGTACTCTGTGGAAACCACACCACACTCGTTTCCGACATTAACAGTTGGGATTCTCTTTCGGGCATAAATGATCTACATTCGGCTGATGAACACGCTGTAAACGAGTGCATTAATTACCCGAGAACTGCTCTCAACTCCGCGAACAAAGGCATTCCGCGCCAATCAGTCCCAGCGGAAAACGTTTCACATAATTCGAGCACCTAATTAATAGTTCAAATTTGGGGGCTTGTTATAACATCGTATTTTTCAATAAACTGATGGGTTTTTAGTAAGTGATTTCTTTTTCTTTTCGTGCCATTTTCATTATTGTAAATTCGTGAATTCATAAAAGAAAACTTATTAAACTAAGTTTTATTAATATATATTTCTATAAAATAATATGTAATATTGAAATGGAATCCTTTAACGAATTCAAATTTGTCTATAAAACATATTTTTCTTTTTAATGTTTTTAGCTACGTATTTCTTAATTTTTATAATTTAAATTATCAAAAAAAATTCTCCAATTCAAACATCGTATTTTTCCGCTAGTTAGGCAACGCATTCACCTTAATGATAAACTTTAAATTTTATTGTGCTGCTTCATATATCATTTATAAACGGAATATGTATAGTGCAGAAACGTAGATTTTCGTTTCCCTCACCATATATAAACGTGCGTCAAATTGTAAAATAAATATTATTTTTCTGGTATATTTGTTACACTTGTAGCACCCTCGAAAAATAAGAGATGAATAAATTAGTTGTACTGGTAAATTTTTTGCATCATGCTACTCGGCATTAAATGAATGACACACTTTAATATGTAAGTTCTGTTGTTAACACTTTTGTTGGTTGGTAATTACGACAGTATCTACTGTAATATATGTACTGCATTAATATAAATAAGAAGGACAATCTATGAGTTCTCCCTCAACTCTTCGAGTCCGTCACAAGACGTACCACTATTGTCAAGAGTCCTTCACTCGACATAGTAAATAATCTCTTGATCATATCGATCTCACCAGTACATCATTATCCGCGATTATAATCTCACGTTATCATCATTATTATTGTATTCAGTTTGTTCTTGTATCAACCAATAAACTCTCATCTCAACAACCAAGCAACAACGACCTTCTATCATCTCCACATCATCAAACCTCCTAAGTTATTTTTTTTATTTCCTTGAAGCGAACATTACAAATTAAATTCACGCCGTTATTATTATGCATCACTGATCTATTAGAATATTAGTATTGTGATCCTGGACCCACATCCTGAAGCGGCCCCCAAAGGCTATGATCTTTGTCGGGCCCCACTACCTATCGCCAAAGTTAAAGGCAGTGTGACGCTCTATAGTAGCGTTGGCGTTCACGGTAAAATTAAGGGTATTTAGTGTATTTTTAATACTTACCTCCACTTGAATTATGGAGCTTTCAAGTAATGACACAATTAAAAACTACATCGCACAATCACATATATTAAAATATAATCATTATTGTTTTTTATTATTAGATTAAATTTGTGATGTGTGTTTATCTCACTTATTTAGTGGACTCACCACGCCGGGCCCCCAGGCTAGAGCCCTGTCAGCCCCCCCCCCCTGTGGGAACCATGATTGTGATCATAGTATTTCCTGGAGGAATAAACTACTGTTAGTTAAGTCAAGCTAAGGAAACAGCTTCTTCATTTACCCTCATAATTTTAATTTCATATTATGAAAAAGTTTTTTTTATTATCTAGTTTATTAATTAAATATGTCCCACACCGGTGTCAGTGGTGGGTCGCCATATTATCCTGCGTCTATTTGACATTCTCAAGCGCGCTATAAATCACTTCCCCAGAGGTCGCCCTAATGTCACCAGTCGACTTTCCCGCGCATTCTCTCATCTCACATTGCCGCCATTTTTTCCGTCCCGAATAATTCCTAATGGTCCTTTTTCTGTTTTTCGAGATTTTTTATTGTTAATGTATTCCTCGGGTTTTTATCTAAACTCCCCCCTCCCACTTGCCCCTCGCTGCGGAATAAAATTTGTGTCTGTTGTATTTACCTACCTACTTTAAAGTTTACATTTTTATAAATGGAAATTATAAAACGCGTTGTGTACAATATGAGACTGGTGCTGTGTAAATAATCTTTTTAAGCGGATAAGCAGTAGGATACCGTTTTTGTAAGTGGATCCCCAGAATTACAACAAGCCGCGTATCCCTAGTATATCCATAGCGACTTTAAACACGACTATTAGCTGTATTATTGTCATAGCTTCACATTTAAATTTCCTTTTTTGAAATCAAAGATTTTAACTGTACAAGAGGCATTATGAAATAATATTGGCCAGCATGTTTCCGACGTTTTTTATAACCGCCATCTTTGCTTTCACTTTAGATGCGAATCACTTGCGCGTTTGCCATATTAGTGATTGTTTATATAAATATTTTCTAACTATCTTAGCAATATATACAATTATGATTAAATTCCATATTGGGGTCAAGTTGACAATTATCTTGGTTTTTTGTAAGACGCGCATATTTTCGTGAATTGTAACTACTTAAATAGTTTTTGCAATCCTTAATAAATTAAATATTAGAGTTTGCTTTGAAATAGCAAAATGAATGTGAATACCTATTAACTGACTTATTAATTTATTATTATTTTTGGTTTGTTTATATATATGTGGGTACTAGAGGTGGAAAAACTGGTCGATTTTAAAGACTAAGTATACTTACTACCAGTATTAAAAAGTACTTAGTATCGAAACTTGTTCCAAAATACTTACTAGTTTTTGAAATATCGGCTATAATAGAATCGTTAAAAATACATCCGCTTTTCGAAAAGTCCCATTTTCGAGACAGGTACCGCTGGAACTATGGCACTAGTCACTCCTGTTTCAGTAGAAAATACTGAAGCATTAATAGCACTGGTTTCATTTATCTGTAAAGCATTTTCATTTACAGGTGGAGCTATATTTTGCCTGACAAATTCAATATGAATAGTTGGGTGCTGGCGCTGTAAAAGTTTCTTCAAATTTGACATTGACTTGTATGAATTTTTTATTTTACAAACATTACAGATGGCATAATATATAACTATTTCTTTGGAACGATTCCACACGAAACTTAACCTTTTAGTAGCCATTTTTACACAAATTGTTTATTAAGTATAATATAATTATTATCCATTTATACAATCACGCATACAATTTGAATTCAGTTTATGTTTATAAGTTCCAATTATAACACTAAAAAATCGAGAAACTCGACGTGACAAAACCAGATAAACGCGTAGTCAGTTAGCGTTATAAGAACTCCGCTATTCCGGCTTGCGACTGACGTCAACTCGATGTAAATGTCATACTCAACTTAAACTAAAACTAATTCCGTAGTATTATACTAAACATACGCGAGTCGCGAAGTCCGAGGCGATGATTTCATACGTAGCAAGACTAGGAACTAGCTAGCGTACGGCGAGATCTCATACCATGCGTCGAACCCCTGGACTCGATAAAGTCTCATACTCAACTGAAACTAAAACTCTTAAAACTAAGGCGAACTCAAATAGTATACTATAAAACGAACATGTGACCATTTCTGTCCTTCACTATACCAACTTTACAACAGTGGAGAAATGGAGAACAATGACAGTTGAGTATAATATCACGGCTAGACATACGTGTATCATGATATCTCGCTCGCGCGCATTTAATATCAATAGCGTTGAAAGTCAACCAGCATTACCGAATGGCGAGTCACGGCGATGATATTATTATCATCGAATGCGTTCGAATTCGAACATCTTATACGTTTCAAGTTTCTTGAAACAAGTTTATTGGGCCACAAATACTTAGTATGGGTAGTTTCATCCGAAACTTAAGTACACAAACTGGTGACAGTATTTCCAACTCACCTCTAGTGGGTACGTATATCGTTTAATTTTACAACGTTTTTCTTAGCTCGTATTCTTATTTGTCCGGTGGTTCTTTGTCCGGTACAAATCTTGCAATCGATTTTTAACTAACTTCCCGACTAGCGAGCCATCCTTAAGTAGAATTGAATTCATTTTCAGTTAATTCTGTTTTGTATGAAAAGTTATTTTGACACCATTATTGGTTGCTAAGCGGATTGTCCTTGCAACTAAATCATTAATATATACTTGCGTTACTATGGAAATCAAAATGAAATGTCAATATGACATTTCAGTATTCTATGATCGTTTAAGCTAGTCAAGTTTATATGATTCAACAGAAAATTTAAAAACGTTGTATATAAAAAGTTCTTTTTATCTCGTAATTATTACACTTGTCATTTATTTTGTTTTACTCTATTATTATTATTATTATTATTGGTTGTATATTTTATTATAATGTATTACTTCTCTATATCATTTTAAATATACCTAATGTAGCATGTAACTATTTATTTGTATAAATGAACATCAATTCTTATCAATAATAAGTATTTCTTAAAATTAGCATCTTCAAATGAATTTTAATTAATTAATTGACCATAAAACTATTATGATTTTTTTTAATAAGTTACTTATCTACTTATAAATCAAATAGCTGACATTTTAATTATTGCAATTTTCGCGGACTGTTTGTATAATTTACGATTACTTAGATGGAAATATTACTCCGCGTTGAATATGTCATGTACCTACTTACCTATCAGTGACGTTGCCCCCAGATTAGCGGTAAGAAAGACGCTAGGTGTTAGTTGCATTTGATTGATAATACAATAAGAAATTTACAAAAATAACCTTCAAAACTGTGTGCCTCCACTAAAGAAGTTACGTTAGTTTGGATTTAGTAGATGCAATATCATCATTGAACATCGTCACCGTTTTAGCAAAACCATCTATGTGCACTTTCTCAAATTGTGCAGGAGAAGGATAAAACTGAATAAAAAAATAATGTTACATTTAAACATTAAAATTATGAAGAATGCTTTATTATAATCAGAAAATGGTCTAAGATTATTATTTTGTTTACAAAAATCTTTTATTTTTAATACAAAAATAATAAAAATACAGTTTGTGATGTCACATAAGTTGTTTTGACCGTTTTGTAAATACACATAGTTTAATTTATTCATCAAAATGTGAATAATAATAAATTCATGAAAAACTGTTACATAAATAATAGTTGAAATATACCTACATAGTGCGTTAGTGATAAATTGCAATATCATTTTATTAATTATTAATGCAATAGTGAGATGATATTATATTTATAAGTTCGTTTACTTTCTATTAGCAGGTTTAAATGTTAGGTTATCGTAGAAATAGTGGTGATCTTTCTCTATTACACTTTTTAATTCCTGAAGATGTATGTATTTCGACTGCGATATTGGCAATGATTCATTATATATATTACAAAGGCAGTCAAACGGTTGCACTGATAAAGTTGAGTTTGTAAAAGATTGTTCCATCTGGTAGATACTGTAACATTTTAATATCATATACAACAGGATCTCCGATTCGTTTTCCTGGTCTGATTGAACTTAATCCAGATTTAATCTTATCCATAATTCTTAAAAATTTAAAATCAATGGCATTAATTTTATAAGGTTGTTTTGGTCTTGCTAGCCGCATACGTGCTATATAATCAGATGGTGAATATATTGGAGGCTTAAAATACTTTTCTTAGGTGGCATGTGCACTATCGGCCTCTATGTGTGGCCTTTTTCCAGAAAAAGCTGTTGAATCTCGATGTTTTTTCTCTCTAAAGATATAACTTAGAGCAGTAGCGAATAATTTATTTCGGTTTTAATATCCACACCCATCCGATATTAGAATTATTTCATTGTATTGTCCTGCTTTCGATGAGATGAGACAAATTCATTAGAAGATACATTATGAAGAATGTATATGGTGAAATTGTGTAGTTGCAGCTTTTGTTTATAATACATTTGTGCCTGTGTTTTGGACATAGCAGCACACTTTGTAGATCCATTGTGATTACTAACCGTCCAGTAATACTTCTGGTACTCACCTTCATTTCATTTTTGGTCTTCTAGCATCTTTTTTTTTTAATAATGTGGCTATTGTATTTCATTTCTGAAACATTCTTCATTTTATAACTACAGCAGATGGCAGTGATGGCACACTGATCTTTACGTGGTTGGTGGATACTGATTTTTTAGTGGTAAATATACTGGAGTATATTCTGCTGCTTTATGACCATTTTCCAGAGACCATTTTTTATATTCATCATGCATTTGTATTTTGGATCGGAAACACGATTCCACATACACCCTGGAGGTATTTTCTCTGCAATAATGGCTGGGAACTTTGGAATTAGATCCAACCATAATGAAACATTTTTTCACAAATCTCTCCGTTTTGATTTTTGGTTGCACTACCAATTATTTATCTTCAGTCAGAATCTTATTACCTGTCATTGTTGCTTTCAATTGGCCACTGTCATCGAGACGTTTGTAGTTGTTTATCCAACTTTTAAATTAATTCTCGCCTATACCCTATTGACCATGTAGGCATCTTCCAGAAATTATTGAATATTTCCTGTCTCTCTTTTTGAGAAAGAATCTTTCAAACCGTCGTGCAAGACCATAATGCATAGCATATAACATAGAAACAAACTATGTCTAGCCAAACTGTAAAAAAACATTACACTCTCGATATCAAAATACTATCTATATGTTACTATAATATACACATAGTTGTTTTTGTGAACCGTGGTTTTTGAACCTTACACATAGCTGTTTTTTATTTTTTGAAATAACTTCGGAGCGAGTTTACCCAACACATAGATCATTTTACTGGCCTATAGAGAAAAAAATAAGGAATGACTTGGTATTTAAAAGTCATTTTTGATAAAAGTGACACATAGATGGTTTTGCTAAAACGGTGACGACATACTATATTATAATATCGTTAATTCTTACATTCATACATTCGCGTCGGCGGGGGATTACGCTTTATTTCGCAAGGAGTGACCAACGTTTCTGTAATCTGTAGATCAAGTACATTTTTTTACCAAAAATACTCAAGTATGATAATGTTGAATGATTTTGTCCCAACACTGTGGGAAAATATCATAACTTCATTTGAATTTTCTTTAATAAATATGTTCCCCATTAGATTCGTTTAGCTTAACCTGAATGTGTATGTAGTAACAAAGCTATATTATTAAAATAATTTCAAATTCAAGTATTTCTTTAATTGTGTTAACTGTCCATTCACGATGGAAATGCACTGCATTAATAATTTAAAAAAAGTACAATTTCTCTTACTGAATCTACTTCTTTTTTTAAGTACAAAATTGTGTTTTATTAAAATTATTAATGTCAAGTATAATCATGCTATGTGTAAAAAATCGTTGAAATAAAATAGTTTATTCTCAGTAATATTGAATAAAACATACTTTTGAGACGCTCTCATAAATAAGTAAGTTGCTAATTAGACTTGTTCTGCATTTATATAAGTACCAAAATTAGGTACGTCGTTGCGTAACTGTGGAGTTTGTAAAAATCTTCGTACATTATTCTATCCATGAATTTGAATATTTATATTTACGGAAATATGGACAGTATACTCTTTCTATTTTTAGAATTACACTGAAACTACTAACTCCACGTTTATAACTGACCACGAAAACATTGAATAATCAATATTGATAAGCTCGGCTCGTCAGGGGTAGAACCGGCTGTTACCCAGTGCTCGTTAGTCGATAATGTGAGTACATTCTGACTGTATCTACGACCTACTTTATGACTCCTTTCAGAATAAAAACTCAAGTGTGAATGAAAAGAATACATATACAGTTAGATACATTGGTAGTTACAGTATAACTAGGATATCATGTCATTCGTGTATTCATCCATAGCCAATATAGAATGGGGCGTAAATGGTATTAGGATGATGCGCACATTTTCAATTGTTGAAGTAGGTACTTTCAAAGGCTACTTAGAATCCCCTTACCATCAGAGTTAGCGTCGTGTATTACATATGTATGCCATAGACAATAAACATTTTTTTTTCAATTTGTGTTTGTAGCAGTGATGCCACCTTTTTTATGTTGATTATAGTGCAAAAGGGTAAAAATAATAGTATTTCTGAAAAAAATATACTACAGGAACATATTTCATCGCGAATCTTTAAAAAAATATAGTATTTTTGGCATATTTGCCTAAAATTATAGCATTTTACATTTCTCGCGGGTTCAAAATTATATAATTGTATTATAATTATTATAGTAAATTGTTGGAGTCAGACTATGGCCTAATTGATTGAGCTAGTGGCTAACATCTATTTCTCTTAAAAACAATAATCTGTTAATACAAACCTCCACTCTGTGCGGATGCCCATATGATCATATTAGGATCGGACATGGTCAAAAGAAAATTTTAGGTATGAACTTGTTTTTACATACAAATAAATAATGCAATATTAACTGCCAATTACTTTTTTCCCACAGAGACTTTAAATACCGTACATTAGTGCTAATTCGGTAACAATTAATCTATTTAATTTCTTGAAAGGTATTAACTGATAATTCTTGGTGGAAATGCGTTGTAGAAAATGGAATTTGTTGCGGCCCAAAATAAAAAGTACTTTATCACCAATTTTTGTTTCATTGAATATGACAAATATAACAATTATTAAGGTTTTCTTTGGTTAATTCGGCCCAATTATATATGTATAGTGAACCTTATAAATATAAATATGTAGGTAAGTATGCGAGTAAATAAATTATCAGCAAGTTACCATTTTTATTAGGCAATGCATTCAATTCTGCCAACCCAGCATATTAATTTTGATGTATCGTAATTTAGGGTTAAGTTTGTTATTTATTTCAACCTGTATATTATATTTCCACTTAGAAATTACTAATATTCTCTACAGTTACCAATTCAACCACTCGGAAAACTTATTGAAATCGGTATCAGAGATGTAATGCAAACGTATGACATTACTTCCTCTACAATAGTAATCGAATCCCGTTGATTCATGAGCGATTTTGTCTGATCAAATGGAAATTACCAACTGATGAAGGGTGCTCAATTTCTCACGGCGACATCAAAGGTAGTCTTCGCCCTGTATTTTAAGATAGTTGTGGTGTCATGAATAATTTTCGGAGGCATTGCTTCCGTTGCACAAACCACAATCACAGACACCACCTTTAGATTCAACACAAGGGCTGCTGCTATACCCAAGTCTATTATTACATACTATATACGTAATTTGGTACACCTCGGAAACATACATATTTATACTTTTGCGGGACAAGAACCTGCATCCATCCAATTTCAATTCATGAATCTAATGACGTCGAAATTTACTAATAACTGTGCGTCAGGTGTGTTATCTAGAATTCCGTTAATATTAGAGACGATCTTTTGTGATTTATAATCAGGGTAATAACAATGAGTACCTACATGAGTACAATACATTTTTTTTATTTAACGAATAATTCACAAGATTTGAGAATGCAACATTCTTAATTTCTTTAATTATGTTAACCGTCAATTCAAGGTGGATATTCATTATTTTATTAATTTTAAAATTGAAGCGCCTACTTTCAAAACCCCTAAAACGGTTTTAGGTAGTTCTGAGAAAAATGAGAAAAACTATTTTAGGTAGTTTTGATAAAAATGAGAAAAACTCACATCTATTAACGGCCCACATGCTCGGCGTATGTTGTAGCTTAACCACTGGGTAATGCCAAAAGAAATGGCGTGTTTCAAAAAAACACTACCTTATTCTTAGGTCAATAATTATTATAAAGCAATCAATATTCGTAGGATGTTTATCAAACTTGAATGGTCAAAGACATAGCTTATAATTAATATCTTTAGAATTATCTTCAAATGTGTTAATCTTGCCGATTTTTGAATAATAAAATGCCTAATTCTTGTCAAATTTGGGATCACAGAGATTATCAATATAATTTTTTTATCGTGAATATTTTACTAAAATTATCTCGTCATAAATTATACTAATGGTTTTATAAATGCGTTTAAAAATTAATAAATGCAAAAAATCCTAACACCACTGCACATTCATGTACCAAAATATGACTATATTCTAAAACGTTAGAGCGAGAGGTTTAAAAGAATACTATTTTATGTAACAAAAATACTTTATGCAGTCATCAAATGTTTAAAATAAATATAAAGGATAATAAGGCTTCAAAATTATATAAATAGATTATCTACAACGTTTAAGGAGTGTCCAGGATCATGGTTTGAAAATACAATAAAAACTCAATTTTGACCTACGCCGAGCATGTCCCCCCTCAAATCTGTGAACCTTATTAAAGCTCAATTGGCCACCATATAGGTAACCAAAATGTACAACTCTAACTCAACAATTTTCAAAAACCGTTTTAGGGGGATTTGAAATTAAGCGCTTCAATTAATGCTGTAACATTCTATATTGCACATACATAATTTGAAAATACCTCAAAGAAATATAAATAACTACTAGATAAATACGACGCCCATTGTAGAGTACATTGGTGCGAATCTAGTGAACGCGAGTTGCGTTCCTTATTTTCAAATAATGTATGTTCAATGGATACTTACACTAATTCCTAAATACTATCATTTTTTTTAGTTTTACTCGTTTTAACTCACTAATAATTTAATATTTTTCAAAAACATTTTTTTATATGTATACTGCTACTATTGAATGCTACATTCTTAAATCGTATGTATTATTTATTGTATACAAAAAACATTGTAATTAAACAACTACGTATAATACTCGAACTATTCAGTGCTGCCAATAGAAAATAATATATACTAGTTACTAATTCAACGATACTAAAAACGTTCTGTAATCGCTATCAAGTAGTTTATCGACAACGAGTTCGATGGGGTACCTCTTTGGCTGTGTCTAATTACAAGAAAATTGTCTGGCATTGACGTAAAATATCACCCTACCTACTACCGCCACTGTCGACCCAATTGAGGAAAACGGTATTTTTTATTTTATCGTCCGTATTGACTAACTAATGGACGCAGCATGTGTAAAATAATAGAGCCCTCGTAAATGAACCTGCTATCTCGGCCTACTTATAAATTTATTTATATTTATGACAACTTAACTCTACCTACATTGTAATAAGGATTATTATCGCCAATCTACGTTCGTGTCTTTGCACCTTTCTTATTATATTGTGATATCGCATTTACATGTATCCGCATATCGAATGTCAATCGCTTGGTACATATTTTTTGAAAACCCCAGAATAATAGGAAAGTCGTTGAAAAACTTCAGTCTTAAATAAAAAAAATAATGGAGTAATAATTATTTGTAATTGCAAAGAAGTTTTTATTTTATTTCCGACCATGTCCGATCATAATAAGTTCATATGGGCCTCTACAGAGTAGAGGTTTGTTATAACAGATTTTGTTTTTACGAGTCAGTCAGTCCTTTGCTCAACCTATTAGGTCCATACTCCGATTCATACACAAATTTAAAAACAATATGTGTACTTGCCAAACCCACGACGCTTAAACGGCGCGGCCATCGTAAGAAGTAACAGCAAAAAAATGTTTACTCCTGACACTACCTATAGATCGTAATAGCTATTTTATAACCTCGATAATAATTAGAAAATTGTCAGCCATTTCTTTACTGAATTACACCTCATATAGCGTAATTATCAACATTTAATAACATGGGTTTTTACGACACGTATTTCACTCATTTCACGATGAAATTGTGAATTAGTGTGAATTACATGTGATGAATATCAATTCAGCAAGCGATTTTGTAAATTACCACATATAATACACACATACATACCTACATAGTCATACGCAACATAATACACGTATATACATCCATATACAAACATATAAATGTTTAAAAAAAATCCATTAGAATTTTAATTCAAATTCTATCAAGCAATTATCGGTCGATAGTATTAATATTAGAAATAGTCATCATTTTACAAACAGTTTACCATAATATTACTTTCGAAGTTAAGAGGGGGCTCAAGAGAAGGAGATTGAAATATACTCTAGTATAAAAAAGACATCGGCGTCGTTAGGACGTTAATTTAAATCGATATTTTCGCAAAAATCACTAATCATCGGAGATTTTATTTAAAAAAAAAATTTTTTTTTTGTTATTGGTATTGTCGGCCGTCTTACAAATTATTATTTGATAAACACCTGCAAGTGTCCGCCGATCAGAAAACAGGGCTGTCAAAATAATACTTGAATTAATATTTTTAAAATGTTAATTTCATCATAGTTTTTAATCAAACCCGTGCAAGTACATACTGATAACTTGGGTGGATATCGTAGCAAACATACTAATAGATATATCTACGGGTATTTATTATTATTACCTAATTCAAATTGAGCTTACGTTGATACTCAAATACTATTATAGTATGTTTATGATTTCGAGAAAATAATACGATGGTATATAATCCATATCAATTATTTGAAAACATTACATTTGCATGTAGGTACATGTATAATATAGTGAAAAGGTCAGATACCTGTTTAATTTGCAAGATAACATCAAAATTTGTATATACTTACCTAAATGAAGAATGACATTCATGAGTGAGCACGGCTCAAAGCTTGGAAAATGTGTTTTTTTCCATTTGAAAATATTTTAATTGTGTATTATTTTATTACAGATTCATAATACATTATATAACTAATAGAACATATTTTTTTTTCTATGAATAAAAAAGACTGGAAGGAACATATTGTGTCACGGCAATCAAGAAAGGCCGGAAAATATGGCCAACAATGCATGATACACAAACATAAAATACACTATTTAAGTTTACCGCAGACGTGCAGACCACGCGATATTTGTTTACGCAAAGTCGTCGCTTTCCAAAATGGCGAATTTGGTTGCCAGTTATTATGGCGATGAATCAGTATGTTCCTTCCTGTCTTTTTTATTCGTAGGTTTGTTTACTATGTACACCAAGAAATTTCCATTTATAAAATCGGAAATGAGTTTTGGAATATAATGCAACTAAAACTGGAAAAATTCTATCATGGGTGTTAACTTCTTGAATTAGTTGACCCCAGAAACAACAGGTCCATTCCACTACGTGAACCACAGTGGATATTATGCCGGGTCTACATTGGCAACATGTCGCCGGCAACCTCGTTAAATTTTACGATAAGTATGATAATTATCGTAAAATTTATCGAGGTTGTCGCGCGACATGTTGCCAGTGTGGACCCGGCATTAGATGCACAAAACTTGAATAAAATATATTATAAATAAAATTTAAAAAGTACAAAATAATTAATTGCGTCGACAGCCCTGGCGTCATTTTTTTATTTGCCCGCCAGTAGGATGGGCGAAAAAAAAAATAATGTGTATAGTGACTGTATGTTAATAATTATTTTTAGGCACTCATGATATCAATTATTTCGCCCATTGGCTTTACATACAATAATGGTACTACCTACCACTTGTTTAGATAGACATGGAATTATGTGAGTTCGAATACCATATAGCCAGGGGTTTTCTAATATTTTTGTTTTTCTTTATTCTATTATGTATTCTCAGTAAAAAGAACCCTTTTTAACGTGTCCACTTATATAACATTGAGATTTTGTATTTGAGAGAGTATCCTGTATTAGTCAGCGGGAAAATTATTTTAAGGCCAATGTTACGACGACATTTCAATCACCGCTTCTGAACAACAGGCCATTTTCAAAGTCGTTATCGCCTCTTTTTGTGTTGTCATTTTCGATGATTGCGTACATTATATTATTCTCCGATTGTATTTTAACCATTTTAAATCAATTAGGCGCTATTGATCGTAATATCCGTGGCATTCAACACGTCTGAATGATGTAATGTATTTCACAACTTCCATAGCTGTGCGGATTTAATGTTTCTTTTTCGTGCTTTTTTCTCAAATAAATCTTCATAAACTAGTTCGACTACGTGTTTTTCCGATAAATCACACGAAATGTTGATACATTAGTTTCATATGTGATTCAAACAAAACTTAATTTTCCTCTAGACCATTTACATTTTCTTTTTTATTAAATTTGTATTATTGTATATACGCTTACGGTGGCCGCGCAGCTTAAGCGTTGGACTATCACGCCGTGGGTCCCAGGTTCGAATCCTGGATCTGGCAAGTACACGTATTGTTTTTCAATTTGTGTGTGAGTCATGGTATGGACCTAATATGTTGAGCAAGTGGCTGACATCCATTTCTCGTAAAAAACAAAATCTGTTAATAGGTACACACCTCTACTATGTGGAGGCCTATTATGATCCTATTAGGATCGGACAAGGTCGAAAAAAAAATATACCAATATTTCCCAAGCCATGATTCACCTACCTGCCCCAGGTGTTACGCGAAAACTGATTTAAGGAGGATTTTTTAAATAATTGTTATCATTATATTCAATACCGAATATACATAATAAGGTTTAAGAATGATAGATTCCTGATTAAATAGAAATGTTGAACGGAGTGGGAATATAACTCACGCATGTCACTTAAACTATCGACCCGTCTATGATTCATGCGAATTATTTACGTTTAACCTAAGGTACTTTAAATTCCACCAATCGACGTGACTTAGGTTAGGTTACGTTCGATTCCCGGTGAGGTGGGTGACAATATAATATTCATGTTATTTTTTTCAACCTCTGTGTGTTTGTGATTGTTTCACTTATATTACTAAATGCACTACTGTCATTGAACCGTTTAGTCTGTTGTAGTGTTATAAATAATATTATATTCATATATTTTTTTTAAATAAAAATGCTGCGACGATTTAAAAAATAAGAAAATTGTTAAATAAAAATACATTTGGATGAATTATTCTTAAAACGAATCATGTACGCTTGAAACACGAAAAAGTACTTTACCATTAAATGATTTTGAAGATATACCTTCATATAGCGTTGACAATCAGATGTTAAAAGATATTTTTTGATTGCTAACGAAATGACTCAAAATCCGTCATCAAAAGTCGGGTAGGCCGCTAAAATATATATCTCGAAAGGAGCACTACCTTGTTGTGAAGTTTAGAAACACATGTATAAATCAAAATACTTTTTATTGAATAAATGACATTATTTTTCATATTATGAGGGGTCTATTTTCAAAAACATTTAATATGTGTAGTACCTAAACGATGTCTTTGCATTTTAAATATAAATTATGTTTTCACTGGTATTGTATTTTTAAATTAAAGCAATATGCCAATTTTTATTAGCTGATGCACCATTAGTTGCAATAAAAGTAAGCAAAATTAAATTTTAATATCGCTGTCGGCTTATATTTTTTTTTTTCTTTAACACTTTCTGTGATTTTTTGTATGTTGATATATGTATATATAAAATACATGTAGAATAGGTATATTCTTTTGTTAGATTTTGTCCATCTGTGGACATTGATTTTGGAAATATTATAAGCCTCATAATATGCTATTTAAATACACCCATGAGCACAGATAATAAAATTATCTCCAGCCATGCAGGTTTTATATTTTCCATAATATTCTTGGACGTTATTTTAGTGTATCTAAATAAATTATACTGGACACGATTAATATATTCTCATTTTTTAACTCATATTTCACAAATCCATTAAAGAAACTGCCTTTATGTTTTAATTTTAATAATTAAAGTGATCACCACACAAAAAATAATTATTGTACTTATAAATAATTGATTTTTTTGCTTTCCAATTTAATGGGCTGGCTTTTATTAAATTTGTGTTCGATGTTCAGCGTACTAAAATATGACCTTGCTTTTTATAAATTACTTTTTTAAATCCTTTTGTCATATAAATTTTCTGCCTCGCATTAATAACGTGTTCTACATGTTAAGCCGTAAACGAAGTTTCAAGAACGCTTTTCATTATTGTATGAAATCGTATGCGAGCTGTATTGTTCACTGGCCCATTGTCAGAGGAAGGCATTACAACTAAAACTAATAATTTTATCTCGGTTATTGTGTAGGTACGTATGTACTTGGTAGATGCGATTCGTTAACTGTAAGTGCAGGCGTAATGCAAGTGTCCTCCATTGAACGGGATGCAGTCATGTCGCATTATCTTTCTACGTATCCGCATCTGCCTCCTATACAGCCAAATACACTGCATTCTGCACAGTTCCCCAGCTGCACTTGTGTTGATGCATTTCGCTGCAGGCGGAGTGACAGGCCGCACTGTACTATCAAACAGTCCTGCAAAACCACGCTGTGTCGCTAGATTTTAAAATCAGCCAAGTGACTTTTGTGAATTGCTGAAGAACTACTGCTTTCTAACATTTCTGCATTATCGAAATGTGGAATTTATTAATTTTAAATATTATATACTCGAAATAATATAAACTTTCACCCTCGTGACTGTGTAGGTACTCGGGAAAACAAAAAAGCTGTTTTTCTCCTATTCATCCATTATGAACTTGGCTGATTTTGAAATCAAGCGACACAAATGTTCGGGTAAATCTAGTGAAAAACGTTAACTTTTCTTAAAGATTTTTTTTTTAATAATTAATTTTAAACGTTCCTGCGCATCTATTCTGTACACAAGACTACTATCGGCAGCTATCGAGGGTAGTTTAGCATATTTTTGTATCGAAGTATTAGTACTCATTGTAACAATTACGATACGTTGTAATTGGTACAATGAGTGCTATGTTTTAACAGCACCTCTTGGTTGTGCTAAATTTTAGAGCGAGATAGACAGTTTTGACTGTTTAGACGTGTAACTTAATGTAACAATTGTAATAATTCGATACAAACATATGAAAAACTACCATCGATAGCTTCCGATAGCAATCTTGTGTATAGAATAGATGCGCTAGTAGATGCGACGAAAACTAAATTAGACCAACAAATGTTTGGCAAATTACCCCTGGAACATTCTCAGCAAGCAACACACTAAACAATTCTTAGCGTTATTAAGTTGTGGAATACATACGCCCTCTAAGAGGCGTACATCACTCAACAATCGTAATCCCAAAAGGTACCATTGAGATTCAGATAAAAAGCTTACATAAAACTGTGTTGCATTGGCCAAGTAAATATGTATTTAAAAAAAATACGCCTAACAAAAAAAGTTCATGAGAATTCCGATTCACAAAAAAGAAAAAAAATATTCCAGTACATTGTATACTTTCACGATTACTTTCGGTCGAGTCATGGGGTGTACCTATACACAAATATAGCCAGTGGCACAAAGAAAAATCTTATTTTCTGCTCCAATATTAATAAAAAAAATACGTTCTGTTAATTGTACTAATTTGATATATAGGTAGTTAAGATAATTACCAAGCAACGTTCTATAATATATATGTCAGATATATCGATTCAACGCTGATGAATAATTAATTACACAGTTTAAACTTCTAATAGGAATTTGATGTTTTAAAGTTGCTATCCAAAATATGTGTGTTTTGGTCTGCTTTCGGTAGGCAATGCCATATTCTATCAATCTTTACTGCTCGGAATTCTACTCTGCTGTATATCGAATATATTTAGATTCAATCCTTAAACCTATTAACAACAAATAATAAATCGCAATTATAATAAGTTTGAACTGTGGTCAGACTACAATGTTTGTTCACCAAACTGATAATAGAGTTTATTTGAATAGTATCTTCAATAATGGATCCGAAACATGTACATACTCTTATTGGCTGATACGCACCTGCCAGCATTAACTGCGACAGAATTCGCGCAGTGCTTGATACGTGCAGCAAATGCTTGCCGAACGAGCTTTGTGAATTCCCATTTCTAGTGACTATTTGTCGCGAACACAAAGGATTTCGCTGTCGCAGTGTGAATGGTTAAATTATCCCGCGAATCGAGCACGCCGCGACCATGTAGTGATATGAGGTAACGTTGGTGACACGATTCCTGGTATTTCTATCATTGATGTGCTCATGCATTGCGGTAAAATCTCATGGTTCGTGGTGCGCTCGTTGGTCGTTTGTTGGGTGTGCTGGGAAATGTAATCGTGCGCTGCGCGCAACTGCCGCAGTTTGTAAATGTGTAAGAGGCATAATATAATGAAAATAAACACTGCCAATAGTAGCACAACGGATGATGGGTACACAGAAGAAAGATCACAAAAAAAAACCAATGGAGAAGAAGAAAGAGGCCAACAAGAATAACTGATACGACACAGGTAGCATAACTGAATGGCAATAAACCAATAATATCGCTTAGCTACGATAAATGATGGCCAAATGCAGAAGCAGAATACATTAAATATAGCGGTACTGAAGTGCACTAAACGACCACAGGGCCGCTGTTCTCCATTGAACGGCAGGCAGTCATGTCGCATTATCTTTCTACATATCCGCATCTGCCTCATATACAGCCAAATACACTGCATTCTGCACAGTTCCCCAGCTGCACTTGTCTTGATGCATTTCGCTGCCGGCGGAGTGACAGGCCGCACTGTACTATCAAACAGTCCTGCCAAACCACAAATGTGTCGCTAGATTTTAAAATCAGCCAAGTGACTTTTGTGAATTGCTAAAGAACTACTGCTTTCTAACATTTCTGCATTATATAAATGTGGACCTTATTAATTTTAAATATTATATATTCGAAGTAATATAAACTTTCACCAAAACTGCTGAATCGACTAAATCATCAAGTCCATGTAGAAAAATGTGGCGTCTATGAACGATAAGAGTGAATGAAGATATGGAGGTCTTTCAACCAGCAGTGGATTTACCCTGGATGATGATGGTATCATTGAAACACAAAATCTCGTACAATTTACTCTCAAACAGTTTTTCTTTATTTCATTATGCCTATAATTTTAGTAGACTCAATTATAATGTGTTTTATTTAAGTGCCTATACGGATGATATAAAAGGTACTCGTATATTAACCATGCCATGTCTTCAAGGTATTATTCATAAGTTTGACATACCTACATAATTTATTTGCCGACTTTTCAGCGTTACGAAAATACTGGCATTGTTAAACATTTGAAAAGATTTCCCATTACTGACTGTGTGTGAATGATAAACAGCGGTCGGTGTATGTAAACTTGTCACGGGAAATTGTCTTGTTCCGGATTAGCTTTTGTTTCCTTTGTTGGCAGGGATATGAAAAAACTGCTTTAACTAAAAAATAAAATTAGAATAAGTGTTCTCCTTTTTTTGAAGCGCTCTGTTGCCGCATTACTCTCTCCTGGCCTGGAAACTTTTAGGTTTTCGTGGCAGCGGGCTGAGTTTTATTTTATTATCTTTCAAATTGGAGATAATATTGCGCTTTTGTGGTTTGCAAAGTAAAAGCGTAGGTATCCTTTTTACGTGATATAATCTCCCAAGGCGTGTTATCTTTTCCGTGTGATTGTTGCGCGAGAACAAATTGTGCTATTAGATACAATATCTTTCACGTACCCATATATCCGAATCCGTTTCTATATTCACACCTTTTTACTTATCACACTTTTATTCATTTATAGGATTTTTCTTTTGAAAATCAAACGTTGTAATATTTTTATTTAGTCGCAGTATATCTGCATGTCTAAAATTGTGTATTGCGTTTATATAACATTAACTTTGTATGAGTACCTACTTGTCACGGAGGTTAGAATTGCGACTAACAATGTCTGCTTTCATATTAGGTATTGTTCAAAACGAATTATTGGCGTTTTATTTACAAATATATATCATGTTAAGTTTTGTAAAAGTTTCTAAACTTATAAATATTTCTCATTGAATTTACGTTAAAGATTTCCGAATAATGAGTTAAATAAAAAATAATATATTTTTTAACAATAAGTACTAAACATATTGTAAATAACTAATCGTCATAGATGTGGACATTTCTATGCTCATTGCACCTAACTAAATAATACGATTTACAAATATTACATATGATATTATAATTATGTACCATCGTAATCATCATCCGTGCCGATCCACTCACTGCTGGATAAAGACTTTCCCTAGTTCCTTCTACTCTTTTTTGTCTCTAGATTTTTTGTGGCCTATTTACGAAATTGACAAGTTTAGGATAGCCCTGTGGTCATTAGCGCACCATGGGTATCTATGACTGCATTTAATTTATACAGCTGTGATACATCCTCGAGTTACATTTACAACACGTTACAATTTCATTAAAACGACATAGGTATATCAATTTATCAGTTTATCACACCGCGTTTTCTTTTCTGCCGCATACATTGGTTTATTCTGTGGCCTTGGCGAGTTATGCTCAACATGGATTCCTTGTACATTAATGATCAATGATTCACATATGTTAGATCAACGTTATATTATCTTGAATAAATATAAATTCCATAACACATTTAATCAATACCTCCTAAACCGTGTCCATCACCTGAAAATAATGTAAACGTTGGAAATGGCAGTAATCTTTGATATTTTATTAATTGTTTTCATTTTTTTTTATTTCTGTCATATACTTAAAACTAAAATTAGACGGGTTTCATTGTCTCCGGAATAAAAATGTTTTTGATTTTACGAGATAGAACGACGATATGTCTATAAAAATATTAAATATTTAAAAATTGTAAATTACTAGTAAATTATGATTACTAAAAGGTGTGTTGTCTATAAAAATATTGAATATTAAAAATTATAAATTATCATTACTAAAAGGTGTGTTTTATCATTTCTTAGTAGACCTCATTTCATAAATGAACAATTAAAGCATACGGAGTTCATTAATTGATAGTCGAACCTCTTCTACCCAACAGCATGGATGAGAGAATACGGTATGGGAAAATGATCAAAGGAGAAAGCGCTAATCATTTAATATCATTCAATGAACATTACTGTTGAAAACTAATCTTTACTATGTAGCTGAATGGTTTATAAAGTTTTTATTATAAAGCTCTTTGGATAAGAAGAAAAGGTATTCTATGTACCTATATCGTTATTCACCAAGTAAGTCTCCATGTCAATCTAAAGAAAGTTTTACAGACTACACCCCAGGTAGCTTATATTCAAACACTGAAAAGTAAAATATCTTTCGTCCCTGGCAAGCTCCAGTTTTGATACGCGAAAGATTTTCTTTTATACTATTACTCTTTCAAGTTATTCTGGGGCGCATCTCGGGTGAGTGTTTTGCATTGCAAAGTCGGCAAGAGGAAACTTTTTAATAGTTTTTATTTGGAACGGCCTTCGGTTGTTTGTCCAAGGAAAGTTCGAGCGCGACGAGATCTTTGACCCGGCGACATCTGCATTCAATTCCAACCTTCTGGGAATTGAGCATGATGCAATCGCTAAGTGAAGACCACGACATCTTCATATGAATATAACTTTTAATCAAATAAACGTCTTCTCTAGGGATTGCAATATCAACAGTATTCATACCAGTCTGTAGCTTTTCGTAACTGAGTTGCGGCATCTTGTTTTCCATCCGCGGCGGGATACAAAAACCATGGACATATTCTAAATTAATCAGAATTATAGAAATGTTCATAAACAGTTTGAATACAACTTTTAACCAACTTTTTGGACTAAGCATGAGGATTAAATGCATTCGCGAGAGAAATGCAAGTTTTAAAAATGAGTTGGAAGCAGAAACTTAAAATAATATTGTAAGTAACTACTGTGTATACTGTATAGAAAGTTATAAAAAATTTATTCCTCACATCGGATTACATCCTATGTACTCCTGTACCTATATGAATCGATAGTAATTTGAATATTTTGACTTGTCCTCATTCAAACATTAATAAACATAAAGTCATGTCAATGTCTGGTTTGAATAGAGAACATTTGAGAACAATACCTCATATACATAAAGCAATGACATTAATATGGACGAAGCATCTAGAAAATAAAATGACACTCACTTTGTGTTGGGTTTGCCGGATGGCGAAATTCATATTTTAATATCGGTATCCTACGCTCAAATGAACATTCTGCTTGCAAGCGGTCTGGCGACACCGCTGGGTCTGCACATACAAAATTTCTGACTGTCAGGTTTCGACTCCACCGTTATTATTGTGTTACAAAATGCCAATGTGCCTAGTTAAAAATTGTAAAAAAATCTACTAAACACTCCAAGAAAGATGGGATATCACTTTGCATGTGTTAGTATTATTTATTATTTATAAAATGCCATTTTAAGATATTGATGAATGTTTATTCAATGCAATTGAATGACAGGAACCATTGGACAGTCAGTCGCCTGTGATTCGCTGGGCTCACTTGCGTCTAATCTCCGAGAAGTCGTAAGTAACCGAGAATCTGTTTCTAACGCAATGAGTCATGACACTAATACGCCATTACAATAAAGGTTATATTACTATAAATTCTCGAAGCTTGTATCGCATAATGGAAACGGATACGTCAATGGTCACGTGACATCTACCTATACATCTGTGAATGACTTTCATGCACAATTTCTCGTGCGCGCCGGGTATGAAGTGAGTCGTCCATTTAATATGTCATTGACATAAAGTATAAAATAGTTGAAACGAATAAATTTTTAATCAAACTGTCGTGGCTGTTCTAGGTATGTCCGAATGCACCCCTGTTGGAAAAATTACGTGATTGACTTATAGCTAACAATCAGTAGACCATGAGTCCCCATTTGGCTTCAATTTCATACATTTCGATTCAATCTTTATAGGAGAAGGTTTTTTTAGGTCAAGCATAATTAGATGGGATTTATTACTAATGTGTTTAGCTGTAAATTATTCTACAAATTTACGATGATCATCACCGGTTTTATGCGCTTAATATTACTTTTAGAAGTGTAGCGATCATGCTACTCTGTATTAAATTAGTGAAGCATTTTAATATGTAGGTTTTGTTATTGAAATTAATAAATTCCTTAAAAATATAAGTTTTAATGAAAAATTGTATGTGTGTGTTTGTGGGGGGGGGGGGTGTCAATTTACGGCACCGGGTGACGTCAACCCTAGTTACGCCACCGCACTACAATAGAATAATTATAGGGAACGTTGACCACCACCTCATCATACCTCGAAAGAAGCAAACTTTCTTCTGTATATATATTTCAGGGAAGCATCGCGTCGTTTTAAGGGGTCAAGTCTAGTCCATGGCAGCGAACCGTTGAGCTGTAAGTTGAGTGCATTATGATAATGAATCGTGGAGTATCCCGACCCGTCAGGGAAACGGCGGCTTTGTTATTGCATGAAAATACTCTGGAAAATTGATATTGTTGGCAAGTTTTCCTCGCAAAATCGAGAACGTACGTGCGCTGTTTTTTCTTCATTTCTTTTTCTACGAAACAAAGATTTTATTTTCCAAAGAAATGGTATAGCGCATTTATTAAAAGTGCTCCAACGTAGAAGATTTAATATTCTCTAACTCCATTACTATCTACCCTTACCTTAACTGTTATTAATGACACTCCTGTAGTTTTTTTGTGCTATTAGAAATGAACTACGCACATTTTAACCTTTTAATATTATACATTCGTGTTACATCATTAAATATTATAATATAATTTCGCTTTCACGCTTTTCACGATGCAGTAGTAGCTGAAGCCAACGGCGCGAGATTGAATCTCGCACCTAAAGCGTCGATCACATTGAGCTATTGCGAATGATTTTCATATGATATGATTAATATAATTAAATGATAATTGACATGTAGAATTTTATTTTATAATTATTTTTGGTTTGTTTTCTGACTAATAAAAATGGCGAAGGGTCGCATGTTACTTGGCTACCACAAAATGGCGTCGCTATCAGTGCTTCATAATAATATGATGCCGAGTGCCGATGACTCAATAATTCAAGTGGATTTATTTAAAAATACAAAAAATCTTTAAACATACACGGAATGCCCTTAATTTAGTTCCGCATAATACCATTTAGGGAACACTAGTGTAGGACGTCAGCCTATTCTTAACCTTTGCGATAGGTAGGGGGGCCGCCAAACATGCAGAGCTCGGCGCCCGCTTCAATATGTGGGGGTCATGGGTAGGGTTCTGTCTGACTGACTGTCTGTTCCGAGTCTGACAAATTAATTTAAATAATCCTGTTAATATATCTAGCAATCATATGGTTAAAGACAGACAATTTGAGGGCGAATTATATACATGGAGGAAGTTTTTTGTTGCCTTATTATAACTTGACAATGCGTAATAGAAACTATGATTAAGCAAATATATAAATAAAAACATAAACCGTTTCCAAAATTACCCGTATCGCGATATCCCGAATTCGAATAACCAATAGCCCAAGGCCCCTTCAAGTGTAAATTCGACCCTGGATGGGGGGAGTAACAGCTTGGAGAGATTCATCATGATTTGCAGCCTAAAAGAAAAACACCCGTGTAGTGGACTGATCAAATGTGATAGGATCTTCATTATTCACGTCGAGACGGATTCCGAGTAGACCCCTTTGTTTCCGTACCTTACATTTCTCATTTGATGTTAGTTTGTCATAAAAAATTCTTATTTCTCGAGAATTTTATTAACAATTTTTCGAGAAATGATAATTTCCGAAATTTCATTAAAAATCTAGAAATGAGAATCAAGATTCTCGATCACATGCGCTGCCTAATGGTAAAGGGCAATGGAGTCATATTAGGCAGTTTGTAAGAAGTCGGTATATATTTCCAAAATTTTTGGCAGATACATATTCTTACTTACGTCATCCTGTCACCCCCAGTGTTGGGGCATAGGGCAAGCACAAAGTAGCGCCATTTCCCGCGGTCCAACGTCACGTCTCGCGCATCCCGCCATGTGAGACCTGCGGCGCGTATATCGCTTTGTATCATCGTTGCAGGATAAGTGAGGGTTAGTTGGCAACAGTGACGGAACCCTTGAGGTTGTGCCACAAGGGTATGGGGAACACCCCAATGTCCCCATGTCCCAACCAAGAGGCTGAAAAATTCAATTGTTTAACATTGACAACAACTAGAATCGTTTCACCATTTTCGAATGCTTTAAAAACTGTTAATATATTATATGCTCCGCCTCTTCGTCCTCTTTTAATTTTATACATGTATCAAATTGCCTGCGTAGGCATAATTTAATAGGGGTGGGAATTAATCGCACATCGCTTTCGTCAAAATCCACATCAACAAAAAATATTCAAACATTTAGAAAATTGTCTTCACATAAACTAAACAATAGGTACTAAACAAAAGTAACGTATCACATTTTAAAAATATAAGTCAACTTGGTTTTGACCAAGCAAAATAATCTGCAGTCTGTGGTCACGTCATTGCGTGAGATGTCATGTTTCAGATCTGTCAAATAAAGTATGACTTGACTACTTATAGAAATTGTCGTTTTAATAACCTCATATCAATAAAATAGAATTTAAGAGAATATGGATAGATAAATTATTTTTGAAGACATACAAAATACAATTTATGCTCTATCTACATAATAATTATAACCTTTCATAGAATTGATTTTTTTTTTTTGAAAGTGTGTTTTCATAGATTTATTACCACTTTTTCTTAGCTCGTATTCTTGTTTGTCCGGTGGTTGTTTATCCAGTACAAATCTTGCAATCGATTTTTAACTAACTTCCCGACTAGCTAGACATTTAAAACTTTTAGAATATATCAGAACACGAAACCTATGCATTATTTGAATACTTTTAGCCATCTTTATGTAGAATTGAAGTCATTGTCAATTAATTATGTTTTGTATGAAAAGTTATTTCGGAAGAAATCCGTAATCGAATCCACTATTATTGGTTGCTAAGGGGGTGGTCCTATCAACTAAACTATTAATATAGACGTGCGTTACTATGGAAATCAAAATGACATTTCAGTATTCTATATTTGTTCCAAAATAGCAAAAAAAAAATGATTCGTTGACAATTGCCTTATTTGTCCTAAATTATCAATACATAGAATTGTCAAGTTTATATGACTCAACAGAAAATTTAAAAACGTGGTATATATAAAGTTCTTTTTATCTTGTAATTATACGCTATTATATCTGAATATAATAATATGTTTGTACAATACTATCAAGTTTAGTCATGTTAAAATATTTTTGTAATTAATTTAACTACAAAGAAGAGCAGGTCGATACACCTATTCATTTTTGAGTGTTAAAATAATCTATTGACAAATGAGAACTATTTATTTCCATAGTGAAAATATACCATTTGACAGTTGTCGATCATTTGTGAAACCATCCGTTTCCGATGTGAATTTAATCTTCTTAAACGTTATCGGCACTTTGTGAAAACTGTTTATTTAATTGTACGAATCCCCATTTAATAATATGTTTTTTTCTTTGTTTCAGGTATGTCCCATTTTATTCAAGACATCAATTACATAGATCTATTCCTGTCTACATATTGGTTGGTTAAGTAAGTATATTATTGAAAAGTGATAATAGTTAATGTCGCAATGGTTAATTTTATTGGTAATCGCCTGGACTTGCTCATGCATCATCCAATGCTATGTTATGATATAAGCAGATGCAGACAATGTATCTATTTTCCTCGTAGTTTCCCGGGGCTTAAGATTTTCTCAACCGTAAAAAGAAAATGGCGAATATTAAAAAATCTATCACTGTTTGAAGACATTTATTCTATCTTTTGTCAAGCAACGCGTCCCAAGCGTATAATATAGGTAGAGTGATATTTTATGGAAATATAACTTTAAATAAGGCTCCCTTGATAAATGGCTTTCACTTAAGTAAACCTGCTGGCTTAATATCGTGCCGTAAAAACTCAAAACAAACTCCAGTAGAAAGGCTAGAGGACCTTATCGGGAGTTAAAAAAGGTTCCAAAAAATAAAATCATGTAGATTACCTACCCTCTTGTTGGAGATGCACTTACATTAATGACTTTGGGTGCACTCGCGAAGCTGAAAATGCTCGAAGCTTTTAAAGTCTAAGTAAAGTACAACATTTATTAGGGCCCGTATATGCTGAGGAATAACGAGCTTACAATTAACAGCAGTGATCGTTTTCGGGGCTGGCGATATATTAGTATGGTTAAAAAGATAATAGGGGCTGCCCTGCATTTAATTTCTCCAGTATAAAATAGGTATCGGTTTATGATGATATATTCAAGAGGTTATTCCAATGTATATTTTGGCTTTTTATATATTGTGTACAAATGGGTATACAAATTAACATCAAAAAATCATGTATCCCTATTAAGACGATGGCCGAACGGCTGCCGCGTCGGCTGGAAATGTCATGTTATTTTTTAATGTGTGTTTTAATTCAAAGTATTCAATTTCAATTTCAATTTTTTCAATTTATTTATTTTACATATTGTGGACATTACAAATTATAAGTTTAAGACGTTCACAACATGACATTTAGAAACAAAGAAATATTATTATAACAGTTTTATGTACATAACACAATGTGTAAATACAAAAAATATTAAGTATATAGGTACAAGGAAGTACACCGGATGAGTTAAGCAGACCCTATTTTAAGAAATTAAAAAACAACGTCCACCTAAATTCACCCTCACGTAAGTGGAATATATGTTGACCAAGTTCTCCATTCCACCTATGAATACAAACCTCCACTTCATGGAGGCCCGTATGATTCTTTTATGATCGGACATGGTCAAAAGAAAGAAAAAATGAATTCGGTCTATAGTAATTGTATATGAACATTACATAACTAGCATCGGAGAAATGAGGAAGATATAGAAGTTTTCATACGAAAACCATATTAAAAATAAACCGAAGAATTCAGATATGATGAAAAACAATACTTACCAATTTAGCCACTTGCGCGATACATAGTCAAGCCGAAATTAACTAATAGCTATGCATCCGAGATATTATCAAATTTCGTTAATATCGGAGACCATCTTTTAGAATTTTTGATCAAGATATTAATTAACAAAATGTTGAATTCCTAGACGACGTCAGTATTTCTATTTTTTTTTATTTTAACGCACTTACACTTGCTAATATTTTTTGATTAAATATTTTTTCTTTTCAATGAATAATACATAATATTTAAAATTTAGGTATCATTCATTATTTAACATACATACATATTTCGGAACATGTCTCGTTATTCATTTACGTCTGTCATGATTCTCATATATCCTAATATTATGTACTCGTATGTAGATATTTTACTTTAGTGCATAAGATAAAATTACTTAATACAAATATAATTATTTAAATAATAAATAATCTTGTATTAATCCTATAATACCTACATGTAATTTCCATTCGAGCCAGATAGGTGCCGTGCATACGTACATTTCTTTTTGAGAAAAGTATTAACATTACTACTTTCACACAGGTGGCGTAGTAAGGAAAAATCTCGGTCGAAACGTATTGATAGTTTAACAAATTAAGGAGACGGATTACCCTACCCTCCAGATGGGTCCCTCAGCAACAAACAAGAGGTTTCTCTTTATCCGTATTTATGAGGACGATTACGAACCTCTATATATCTCCGACCTAGGACACATCCTTAAAAGGAGCCTTCCATTTTCATTATCTGATTGAGGCGCAAAGACTTCGGCAGTTTATCTACGGTGGGGAAAAAACGTGAAGGCAAATTTATAGCCCACACCGACCTCCCCTGCTTCCCTTAAATTTTTCAACCCCTAATGCAAAAGTTACGTGTTGCTCTACTCAGAAACTTTACTCCAGGGGTTTCCCAGTGATATTCGTGATACGACCACTGATTGCTCACTTTGTTTGTTTACCGGCAGTATGCGTGTCGAACACACTTCTGACTGGGCCGTGCTAAAACGTTTGGAGCATGTAAGTTTTTATCCGAGCACTATTTTTGAATGACAAATGATACGTAAAGTTGAATTTTATAGACCGTAATGAACTCATTGAATACAAATTCAGTTGTATACAAAACATTTAAATTACTATTTAAAGGAATCAATAACACACACTTGTTGTTTGAAAGTGAATTACAGTAGAACCTCGGTATAACGGACTAACGGAGGGGTGTCCGTTTAACCGGAAAGTCCGTTATATAAAAACACATAATTTTTATTTGCACTGTTTAAGTCTACTGTTGTTTATAATCAAGACGCGTGTAATAAAGTTGAATTTCGTTATCTGACGAATAGTCAATAAATTCTATTAGATTATCATACGCAGAACATTGCTTACAAGCGGTGACACTTGATTTAAATGTGTATTATAACATTAACAAGATGTTTTTAACAATGTTCACATTTGACCGGATATTTTATCCGTTAAATCGAGGTTCTACTGTAATAAAGAATATTCGGACTAAAAAGAGTGTACAGTACATGCATTGCTAATTTTAATTTGTAAATGTGGTTAATTTTTTTTAAACATGCGGTATACACATACTGAGACATAAAATGGTATCTACATATTAATATCATTCAATATACATTTCGATTCTCGACCTAATGGAACTAAGCAATTAATTTGTTTTTGGTGAGGGTTTTGAACAGAGGGTTAGAGCGGAGCTTTTTTTGAGTTGCTCCGCTCCAGCTCTGCTCCGGGACCTAATACTTGCTCCAGCTCCGCTCCGGGTAATATAATAATATGTATACAAATGTTAAAAAATAAGTCGTTAAAAATAATCGTCATTTTATTATTAAACAAAATTACTGACAGCAAATCGTCTCTCATTATTTACCCTTTATGTCAAAAAAGTGAGGTTATTTATCACTCGGTTGCCGTATTTCAAATAATTCCAGTGTTACAATGTGTCAATATACTATTTCCGTTGGATTTTATGACGAAAATTTAATACCTCATAAAAAAAATTATCCGGTGCAGTGGAACACTATAAATTTTCTCCGTGCTCCTGCTCCGCTCGAACGCTCTGGTTTTGAAGGTCGCGATATGAACGCCGGCGCGCACATCAACTATGTGTGTTATGCGATAATTGAATTTATACGTGGATTAATCACGTGACAACAGTGCTAATATTCCGAACTGCGTATGTCATGCATAAATTTAATATGTTCGAGTAAAGGCGCCTTTTCACGTTATCGCATGTAATCACATAATAATATTATGTATACGGTATCTTGATTTCACTGCTGTGCAATATTAATATCTCCATACGGGATTATGAATTCTCATAACAAGTATTGTGAGTTTTTTTTTAATAGTAATTGATCCATAAAATAATTCGACATTTTATGTTGGTTAACAGTCGTAATACACACATATATGTACACTATGTTTATTATATCTCTAAAATCACTATATATACATATATATGGCAACATATGGCAGTTTATATTAATATTCTGGCAATTCCAATAAAATAACTGTTATAAACGCACGAATAAAAAATTAAACCATCGGCGATGTAGGTACATAAGTAAAATGTACGTAGGTATAACTGGATTTCAGAATCATCGACTGCAAATATTTATGAGAATCAGTTAATTAAAATTAAAAAAATATGTGCCATAAAAATTATCGAATACATAATATTAAAATAAAGATTCCCATTTTGGCATATTCTTAAATATTCTTAATAAACAATCAAGTAATTGTCTGAGAAAGTGATAGATTATTGTTTTTTTAGAATGGTGGTTTGACTAGGTCAATTTCACTCCCGTCATCTTTAAATATTTCGTAAAATAGAATGCTTCTATATCCCTGAAAACACCGATCCTATTTTGTTCATCTCCCAAGAAAGGTAATCTCACAGATCACTGCAAGATTACGAGGCAAGGAGAATATACACGAGTTTCCCTGGCTAGCCTTAGCCATTTTAAATTATATTAAAACTATGTGTGCTTTTATAGTCGCTTTGTGAGCAGGCACGCGTCTAAAGTTATTTCGCTTTTATAAAAAGTTACATAAATAAAAATAAAACGAAATAACACATTTGTTTTTTTTCCGTTTCCACCCTTATATAGACCAAATATCTTAGTAAATGTTGGGACGGCTAAGTTTTACTTGGACTATAATATTTTGTCCTCTCACTGCGTGCGATGGTTAGATACAACTCGTGACGGTGTTCGAAATGATCACAGCTAGCCTGACTACTACAACATGGGCCCCTCAATTTCACTGGTATTTCTCCATGACTAGACACCCCGTGATTTAATTGTAGTAGTAAGGGTTAGTTGTTCCTATGTATGTATTGAGCTATTATTATTATTGTTACAATAAGTTAACCGTCTAAGGTCGGCCACCATCAAGACTTTTATCATCTACTAGTAACCCAGAACAGTTAGCTGGAGTCTCACTCGTAAAAATCACGGAGGTTCTTAAGCCAAGAAATGCGGCGTCGTCATCGGCTACTTTTACCATCGATATTTCCTTGCATGACAAGTTGGAGAATGCTTTACTCTTGTTCTCTCGTAATGTGGCTGAGGTAGTGTAGTTTTCTTACTTTGATACTACGCACAACTTCTCGGTCTTTTCCCATTCGATTGAGAACGTCAACATTTGTCACAAATTTTGAGGGTGCATCTATATATCGTCGGTGTTTTGTAAAAAGAGCGAATCAATCATTTTGAATAAATTAATGAAAAAACAATATGTATCTCACTAGCTTTGTTGTGTAAAAACGGCGAATATCCCCTTCGTGTTACGAATAAAAAGCGAATGTGACATATTAGGCATTTTAAAATATTATATTATAATGCCTATTATAAGGACAGTATTTTTTCTAAGCTTTATCATAAACTTGTTAGACATTTATAATCATCCTTTATAATTAATAAATATATGTCAAAAGTTAAAAATCCTCCCGTAATTTTGGTTAATTCGCCCTTTTTACAAAACGATGATATACAACCATTAAAAGCCTCCTGTTTTCCTCCGTTTTTTGCGACCCTGGTTTCGCCTTTCGGCATCTTCAGGTACTATGTGCATTCACCAAAAGGTAAATTGGTACTGAGAACGAATATAATTAATTCTAACTTATATAATAAATTAATACAATAAAGTAGGTAAAAACTTTATCATCGACCTAGTAAGTCAACAAATTATGAATAGTGCAAGTGTTTTTAAAAAACCCCTATCGCTAATAATAAAGTGTGTATTTACCTTTTGGTGAGTGCACATAGTGCCTGAAGATGCCGAAAGGCCAAACCCGGGTCGCAAAAAACGACTCAAATGGATTAGTACAAAACCTAAATCCATTAGAGTTTAAATTCAAATTCCATCAATTACCTTCGGTCGATACTATTAATATTATAACAAAACTTGTGTTGGTATTTGATGTCGCTATTTTTGATTCTGTTAATAATTTTTTTAAGGCTTATTTTAAACCATAAGAATTGCTTACCTAATTAACACGTTCAATTTATTTGATGTAAACCCGTTAAGAGCTATCAATGATTAAAATAATTAAAATATGCCGCTTTTTGAGTAACCAAGACTCAGGCCTTGATGCAATAGTTTATTATATTATGTAAAATACATTGCTTATTATTTCGACAATGTTTGACAATAATTCATGTCTATTTTTGTCACGTGTGATAATTATTATACCTAAATAACACAATGTAGAATTGAAATGGCATGATTGATTCAAAAGATTTCTTGACACGCGGCAACATTCGTATTCATGATGAACGACCTCAAACCGTCAGTAGAACAAATAAAACCTCCCTGGCATAAGAATTTTCGCCCGCGACGTTCATTGGACGAGGCATGATTGATGACGCACCCTATAGAAATGCGAAGATAAATCAAAACATTAAAACAATCATTGGAACCTTCATATGAAAACTGTATCAACATCTTCTACTTGCAACACAATGGGAGGGGATAGTTATGGTAAGAAGATAATAGGAAATAAATTGTACGCGCAGCAATGGAGCCTGGAATAATAAAGGTATTCAGTTCTTAAAAGTGCCAATGCAGCGTGAATTATAAGCATTTGTAGTAAAAGAATTTTTTAGGGGCATTAATTAATATTGTCAACGTCTCCAAATCGTTCGGTTACGGATCTCCCCGCACTTTTAGGTACTACATCCAGATCCCCTAAAGTCTTCAACACTGCACACAACACTAACAAATCGTAGACGAGATAATAATATGATGGCCTTAGATTACAATATACTTCCGGTATTGTCTATATAAGACAAACAAGACAGTGCAGTTATACGTCTGTGTATAGATAGGGTCCTTTTTAATGTTGAGCTTCAAAATTTAAATGACAATTCAAAAATGAAATTATCGGTTAATGGTAACTAAAATATTATGCGTCACAAATGATTGCCTGTAATTTTCATTTCATTTAGATTTCCATTGGACAAACTTATCCTTTAGCTTATCTACTTAAGTAGTTTTACTACAAAAATAAATGTTATTTTATATAATCACATTTTATCAAGAATACAATAAAATCTAAGCAGTAGGGACGTGATATTTCCGATTTTTAAAATATAGATTATATTGTGTATATGAAGTAAAAAACAATGAAAATCTAGAGAAAGGAAACAATTAACTACATATTTTAAGCACTGCGGTATATAGAAATTGCCTAACGGCCGAGCCAACCCATTCAAATTAGTAGGTAAGACAGTATGTATCCTCGTGTCACTTGCAGAATGTTGGTATGAATTTACTTTTTTGAAAAGCATCGCGACGCTGTTTCCTGGCGCCCTGCAAACTTCCGGAAGCCGAGACGCGGATGCGGCAGGAGTGAAAACGCGGGGGGAGTTCCGGAAATGATAAAGTGGACCGGAAATGTGGGCAGTCGGCCGCGACTCTCCCGAGAACGCCAACTACAAACAACGGCCATCTTGCCCTCCGTCACGCCATACTGTGGTCAGTGTCTTCATTAAACGTATACGTTTAATCAGATTGTATCTCAAATACTTGCGTGAGGCTGGCGTAATTCAATCACTAATTTTCCAAATTCATTTTCGTCAATATACTTTTCCGACTACTAGATATATTATTTTTTATATGTACCAAAATAATTTAACACTTGAACGTGTTCTCAGATCCGAATTACATATATATAAAATATTAACATTTTTAAATCTTCTTTTAGAGCTGCAAACCATACTTCAGTTAAAGTGAAGTTTGTGAATCTAATTTTGACAGAACGAGGAAGCACCTTTTCCAAAAACAGTAACACGTAAACCATTTATTGAATGAGAAACAATGTACCTTGAGACAGTAATATTATAATTATTAAACCACAGTGTAAGTTTCATGGAAAATACAACTCGCAATTACTCGTCAATTGCAAACTACAATAGAAAGTTTTACCGAATACATTTGATTGTTATAATGTTGAGGGAACATTAAATTAAATGTGTAATGCGGTTGTTGATAAAAGAATAATTTGAAAAATAATTAACCACTTTAATAACCACGGATATCTTGTCGAACGATATTTTGTTTAATTTTCAATTTTAGAATGAATAAATTAATAATTCTATTTATTTATGCTATGGTTTTTTTGTGATCATAATACGTAAATTTGTTTGATAAGAAAATATAGTGTATTATAATGACATAGATGTCGTTTTTACAATGTATATTAGTTCCTGTTTAGGCGTCGATCCCTAATATATCTAAAAATCCCTAATTTTGACGTATTTACACTTAAGAGCGCTTGGTCCTTAGACAAATTGGTATACATTATAGAATATACATGAAGGTTTCAAAGAACGTCATAGATTTAACTAGTATAAACATTATATATCTTAGAGTCGTTACAATTCATTGAAAGGCTGTATCATACAACAAAGATATTTCTTACTGCGGCTGCTACCAGTTATTTCGGTCCACTGCGTTTGTACTGTCTCGAAATGAATTACTCAACAGGCGATGCTATTTATTTCATTAAAAATACAACATTCGCTAAGAGCTTTCGTGCGATGTCAGAAAACAACAAAACAATTCGAGAAAACTAGATAAAAACTATCCGCAAAAAATGCTAATGGAAAGTCCTTTCACCGGCAGTGGAAAGGAACATTCATAACATCGCGTTGTAGGTACCGTAAAGAAATAAATTTATAAGATGAATTACCCTGTAATATGATTATTATACCCTTTGATTATTTACAAACAATACGAAATTCTAAGGATACGTTTATATTAATTGAGTTAACATAGGTAGGTATTTAATGGAATCCTGTTTTAAAAAATGATAATAATAGTTTAAAGTATATTAAATTGTATCAATTGGTTTATAAGTCGATAGTTATTTCGGTATCATTATCAAGATTAGAAAAATGAACCATGTATCTATGAATAAAGTGGTTTATCTTAACAATATTGTCACAACTATAATAGTTTTTGATCAATAAACAAATCTGTACATTTGTGTTTTATATATCAACTTAATTTCCACACATAACACCTAATTACGTACTTATTCTAGTTGTGATACTGGGAAAATTGAATTGTTTTCGAATTGTACACTTGATAAGTGAACATGTATTTTTAATATTTTCATTATTAGCTGTGTAAATTGTATTTTTGTATCAGTTGACATTGTCTCACTCTCGTACGGCGTCAGGGTGTAGGCGACAGCAAAGAGATAACACAATAATAAACACAAATTCACGTTAGCAAGACAACATTATCACGAGGCACCGGTAGAGCCTCATTCCATGCCAACGCGGTTTCGATGACAAAGATTCCTCCAGGGAAAACATGCAAGGTCTTAACAACATTCTCAGCAGTTTGAATATATCCGCATTCACATATAAAGGATATGGATTTAATTCCCACTTTTGCATGTTATACGCATAATGATAATATCTACAGTGTATGTGATTTTAGTCCACAATGTATCTATTTAGAGGGTAGTTGGGATCATAAGCGAGCTCTACCATTGGGTCTATCACCAGATAAGAGTTCCTTACCCCTACCTCCAGTTTTTTTGCACCGTCAGGTTGTTAACCTATTATAATATATTACCTAATATATTGTAATGTCTTCCCGCCAAAAAATGACAGTTGGCTCTATACAAGTGAAAATGCAGATTTTTCAAGAGTTTGCCGTTTACCAGATGGTAATTTACGATATTTTGTTTTATGAGACATGGTTCGCTCACGTAGTAAACGTTTTCAAGTATTATGAATAAAAAAAAGTTCGCTTTAGCTTTTGTAATATTATTATTTTTTTCAAAATTACGAGTAGAAGAAAAGTAGAAAAAGAGCTAGGATACCTATGTGATGCGAGAAAGAAACAATATTAAAAACGTGAGTAATTATGATTTAAAATAGTTTTAATTATCTTTTATTACTATGTAAAAAAACATTTGTCCTAAAATACTGTTATGTAGTGAATGTCAGTGATGGGTGCATTTTATAAATGAAAAATTCATGTTTATGATAATATAATATAGTTGAAATTTTAAGACGCAATTGGCATTTGAAAAAAAGGCAGATCGGAACTTAAAATGATAAAATTACACAAATATATATAAACAATTTACGGCACACTTCAAGATTAGTGCATAAATTGCAGATAGAGCGTCATTTTTAATAAATAGTATTAAATATTTTCCATATTCTTTAAATGCATGCTATAGAAATATTCTTATCTGCAAAATAATAAAACGATCCCAGAGTTTTAAGTCCAAACCAAACACCGATAAATTTTAAATAAAATTTTCAAATGTGGTGGCGACAGCTGCAAGTAGATCCACACCAATAAAATACGTCTTAAAGATATTAGCGAGAACTCCTTTAACCTCAAGTTGGTTTATTCAGATCTTGGAGAATGATAAATGTGAGCCGTTGTGGTTAGCTTTAAGGCTGTGCAGCCATATTTTCAGCAACTAACAAACGTCCGCGTGTTTCTGAAATTTCTTGTTAGGATTACGTATGTAACAAGTGTCGTGTTCGTAGGTTTAGATATTGCTTATTTCTATACTTAGTGTACGTTACAATACATCGAGCATTGTTACAATGTAATACCCAATAGAGTGACTTAATTCGAATCGATATTATTAAAATATAAAATTTCATAATAATAATACAGGTACTGCATTTTCATACGTCAAAGAAACAGTGGAATAGTTTTGGTATATTATTATATAATATTATGTATAACCTTAAAATATTAATGCTCAAACAGATAATCTTATTTTGGTGTTTGATGGTTTGAATGAGAGACCTTGGTCCCAAAACTTTTACAAAAATACAGAACATTATAGACTAACCTAAGGCAAGCTAGCAAACAAGCCCATGCTAGTACCATTCAATTTGGTTACATGTAAATTATACGTAAAACATTTCACCGTGGAACAGTTTGCCGTCAGCTTTCTTATCGGAAAGAGATGATCGTATGACGTATACTATGCGGTCTCCAATCTTATTAGATTCAATATGAACATTAATTCAATTTTCATATCTGTTTATGGCAAAATAAAATTCATGAATTCAAGAATGAATCCTAACCTAACCTAACAAATAATCCAGTATATCGGCTATTTTCAAAATTTGTTTGCTGCTGGCTTCCTGGAAATTGTAAACTGACAAGCACCGTGTTTTATTTAGACATGAACTTTATGTCAGTACTATACGACCCAAAGATGTTGGACTGTCTTTAATATACTTAACCTTTAATATAATAACATTTTACGGTGAAGTGTGATACGGCGAACTGCATACGTACAAGTTTCCGGACACGTTCAATTTGACCTATTGTCCAAACAAGCCATTAGTTAAAATATAATTTCACCGTAGGCGATGTACAAGTGCTAACATCACTGCTTAAGTGTACGTCCTGAGTGGCAGCGTTGAGCGTTTTGCGCAACTCAAACGTATAACCGTATAAATGTATAACCAAAAAAAGACATTGTCTACGAACATTTTCACACGAGGTCATACGTTTAAGTTGCACAAAACGCTCAACGCTGCGCCGAACGCTGGCACTGAGGCCTCACACTAAGATATTATTTCGGTTTCGAATCCCGAACGTGGAAATTTTACATGTTGTTTTTAAATATGTGTCGACTAGACTAGAGCATGGCCCTAATAGGTTGAGAAAGTGGCTTAGATCCATTTCTCATAAATAAAACTTCTAATAAATCTCTTCCGAGATCCACTTTGGATTTTAGAGGAAATTAAAAAATATATAAAATACTATGTACAATGCTGTGGCACCGTATACAATATAATGGTTATCGGTTTCCCAAAATACACTTATTCGGAATATCGTGTTAATAATATAGTGTTAATTATAAATTACGATTGTAAGATAAACCGGCAATTGCATATTCGTACGAAACGCAGACCCTCAGTAAAAGAGAGGTTCTAACTAACACAGTTTGTTATTGGAATAGTGCATGCTGAACATAACGCGTAAGAGTATGCATGATGATGATACAAAAATATTATTATCATTGGGAGTTTATCCGTAGCCGCTTAGAGGTCTCGTTGTCAGCAAGCACGTGTGTCTAACGTCATTCAATTCATGCGAAGCGCATTTCCTGTCTTTGTGATTGTTTATATCGACTTCAGCAGCTTCCGCCTTTAGCGTATGTATATTGATTAATACCATGCAATTATTGCATTATTTAATGTTTTATCACATATTTGTGCGAAGATTAGGCGATTATTTAAATTCCACCCTAATAAAAATAAATTCTATAATCCGTAATATAATATTGTAATAGTGGTCGCAATGTATCTACCTACTTCGCTGCATCTTTTATGTATCACCAATACTTATGCGTTTAAATGCTGTAATAATCCGTACGTAAATGTATCATGTTTTTGTATGAAATATCGTGACATCTACGTGAAATATATCGAAGCAGGTCGTGATATTACTATAACGTTGAAGGTTATTTGTTATTAGTTTTCAAGTTAAGTCTTGTAAGTGTAACTGACAAGAACCTACATGTACACTATGATACCTATAACCTACCTCCATCCAAAAGTCACCCTTTTCCACTGGTCTATAATACGGATAAGAGCTTTATACAAATCAACGATCGGTAGAACTGTTTAAAACACCTTTTGCGGTACATATTTTCTCTCAAGAGTAAAGCTTATCTATAGGGATGATATGCTTCGGCGAAGTTGAACAATCATCCAACCCGAATATGTACAGCCGGTAGTTTAACAAAGACAAAACTTTTTACTGATACCGTCTAGTTTTAGACCTATTTCAATAGATTTGAATCGACCGTCTAGTCACGTCAAACTATGAACATCGAAAATAGTCGAGTGTTCAAAACTTTTACTATTTTACCAGTTAAAATAGTGTCGGATAATATTATATATTATCCCGTAATGCCGGGAAATGTCCCTATATCTAGATTTACTACCGATGGCCTAATTTAAAATGGCTATCTTTGAAATATTGTCCTTAATAGTAGGGACGACGAAAGTGAATACCTCGTATTTATTTATTTAAAAAAAAAAAAAACATTGTGGACATAACAAATCAAAATTCAGGACGTTCACAAGAGAAATAAATAAAAAAAAATATATAAAAAGAAAACGTACCCAAACAATTTTATATAATAAAATAAAGTTTCAAAAACAAAATGCAAAGTACATCATTGAAAATGTCTATATATTTAGTGAGCGCATTTACTAATCTTGCACCCCTCGCTAATGGTGCCTGATAGGCTTGACTCGAGGAAACAGTTCTGACCCAGCACGTAGGTAATTGACAGGCGCATATAAATTTTAATTGTTTAGGACGCCAGGATTAGAAACCATCCGTCGTGATAAAAGGGCAAAAATGTTTCAAGAGCAGAAGAGACCTACAAGATTCAAGAGGGTGAAAAGTGAGCATGCCGTATAGAAAGGCAGTTGGGAAGTAATCGTTTGACGAATTATTAAAAGGAAAACAGTTCTAGGTTAAATAATGTCTTCTTGATGCGATGTAAAACAGAAAAATATAATTTATTAAATTACTTAATACCTATATGTAATGAGAAATATAATTGTTTTATAAAATATATATAAAATGAACGCAGAAAGTTAATTAATTTACTTAGCATTTAAATTTTTACACAATGATAATACAAATTATATTAAATTCTACAGATTGGCGCATTAGTCTGGTAAAGCATATTGGAGCATATCCGGTGTATACTGGTTTGAGTCCCGTCGGGCATCTTACTTTTTTCTAATAGGTATACCTATAAGTATATGATTTTTTTTCAAATTATGTTTGTTCAATATTAATTTACGTATATATTTTACTGATTATATTTAGAATAAATCTATGTTTTCGTGAAATGAATGTTCATGGTAGATTTAGGTTTTCAACGAGTTATTTTCTATTCTACGAGAAAATCGAGCTTTTTCTGCTAATTAGCTTATTATCACAAACTGGCTTATTTTTACCAAAGAGAGTTGGCAACACTGATCAGTAGTCATTCATCTTAACCATGTATAAATATTATTTAACCGTATGTATTTATATCATCATAATATTTTAACAATATCATTTGTACCGAATTAATGTTTTACGTGATACGTTTTGTTTTATTCAAGTTGTTGAAGCTTTATTCTGTTGTAGAGATCATTGACCTCGGTGTTCTGGCATCAAAAGCGAAAATCCACCAAACATACAGTGCCTAATCTGGTTAACCGCAATATTTTTCCCAGCAAGTTCAACACATTTTCTTCTCTAAGTTTTCCCGCCATAAATCAAATAAAATGGCTACATTTGTTTTAATAACACAAAACAAATCCTATAAAATGCGGGTTTTTTTGGTACCTTGTACCTACAAACAATACTTATATGAATCTCGTGGGGATACGTGAGCCGGTGTATGAGCCTAGCAAAGGCAATCATTGCGTAGGTGGGCTATATGAGGAAGTCTGGATTAAGATGATAGTGGGCCCTTGAGTAATCAAAATCTGGGGCCTTTTACGACGGCACGTGAGTGTTAAGTCTCTTATCTATACCGTGGCACTTGGATCTTTCTAGCGTGGTTTCCTACCCCATAAAATTGAGCCGGTATCAATAACGCTCTAAAAGTTTCTAAAGACAAGTAATATTTTGATAACTCACAGTTGAAACCCCCCAAAATCTACAGTTTGAGATTTTGTAATTCATCTTAAAGTCAAACATCTTGAATTACGAATTTTTGAGCAATTTAATTTAGTTACCTAACTCCAAATATTTGATTCTTATCAAACAAAAAATCTTTCACTAGCTGTAATAAATTCGTGAAATAAGAAATTATAATTACCAATACACTTTATTCCTTCGCCAGCAATTTAAATTAATGTCAACATGATTCAATTTTATCTGTCGGCTGTCTGGCCCCTTTAGATATCTACAAATTTTTCAATTGGGACTCTTAAATAAACGATAAATACTTTTTGATATCGGATATGTCCCAGCTGTACATTTGCTGGTTTAGTGCAACTGGAAGAATACAATATAGTGAAAGAACATTCCATGTGTATATTCATAAATCCTTAATTCGTCTTAAAATGTATTATTTTTGGTTTGATAATCAATTGAGTTTTGATTCGCGATATTTGCATAGTATTGATCCGTTACTATAGATAGAATAGATATTCTAACTTAATGTCAACAAACATTGATACGTTATTATTTTAATTAACATACCAGTACCATCTGTAGTGGGTATTATTTTTATCGATTTTTAAACTTATTTATACTCTTCTAATTTCATAAATAATGGAAATTGGGTGGATGGTAACATTTTATCGAGCGGTAGTAACCATGACGACCGTCTCGGTTCACTGTTCATCTACTCGACACGTTTCTTATGTCAATATTATGATTCAATATCAAAATGGGATAGGAATGATGTACGTTATATTCATATACGCCTTATACAGAATGTTACTATAATGAAATAAAACATTATGGTTTTATCTTTAATTGCATGGCATCGTAGATATGATATTAACCGGATGATATTTTTACAAAACTGTGATAATTAATATCTTCTTTGTTCTAAAATAATATATATGTATATAATATATTAACGTATAATATTGTCAAAATACAGTTTTGCCCACTTTTGCCTGTTTCATTGTCTTTATGTAGTTATTTGTTTAATCTAGCAGTTGATATTCATAACTAATTATATCGTTTTATTTGTTTCCCTTTCATAAACACATAAATTCAAATAGACATGGTTAAAAAATGAACTACATCTACGTTGCAATAAAGATGCTTATTGCAAATTCATGGTCAAGTAGTCTCATCATTATTTCCCTATTCTTGCTCAGTTAAATATTCAGATATATTCAACATTTGGAATAACCACAGATACATTCATTTTTATTATTATTATTCAAACGGGACATTAAACCGACTTTACCGTTAACAAGTATTAAGGTATTGGCTAAAATATAATCCATGATTAATTTTCCTAAGAATTATGCATCTGATGTGATATTTCAAAATCAAATGTTTAAATAATAGTCAATGACAATGTTACAGCTTACACATCATCGTCAACCGGGGTCAATCCTCTGCTGGATGATGATACTAACGTTGTTCAGTACATATTGTTATGAGTGGTGACCTTCATAGTCCAGTGCGTAGGGCGCTGGTTTTCATCTGGGTTCCGTTCCCGGTGAGGTCAGAATGTATGTGATTTTCTCATAGCCTGTGTGTTTGTGATTTTTCACTTATATTACTGATTGCACTTCTGGTTCATTACACTACTGTCATTGTGCCTCTTGGGTAATACTAAAAAAATATTATCATCATCCAGGGTTGATCCACTGCCAGATGAATTCCTTCCCTAGCTCCCTCCACTCTTCTCGGTCTTTAGTTCTTCGCTGCCACGTACCTACATCCAACGAACTTTACAAATTTGTCTATCCAGCGGGTTTTACGGGGATTTGACGGGGCGTCCCTCCGGACGTTTAGTGCCCCTTAGGTACCATGTATGATGACATTTGTCCAGCGGTTGTTTTTTCGTTGGACGACATGTCCAGCCTATTGTCATTCCATATGCTTAGCGACTTATATCACATCGCGTACTCTTGTCTGCTTCATTATCCATTGGTTTCTTTTGTGATCGTTCCGCGTTATGCTCAACATGCTCGTAATTATTGGCATACCTACCTGGCACGCATACCTACGTGAGCGTTGGTTACACACATTGGTTGGACTCTTAACGCTTAAGACACAATATATATATATATATTTAAATTCATATGTGAAATCATACTGTTTTAGGACATTCTGTATTAAAGTCAGAAGCTCAACCTAAAGATAAACAAAATTATGTTAAAATGGAGCTGGCACATTGGATAATCTCGTTTATATAAAAACTTGATATTTGCAATGAAGTCGCATATTCGTTTGTGTTCAACGAAGTTCATTAATTTTGAATACTAGGAAGGAATTGAATTTAATAATACTTCTTTTTTGAGTAAATCTAGTGTAGGTACGAGGGTGGGTCAATAAGTCCTTAGAAAAGCCGACAAGTGGCGCGACTAGTACTGTAAGCGGTTTGTTTTCATGCAGCGGCACTACCGATTCAGTATGCTGCGAAGTTTCAATCAGATTGGTCGGGTTGTTGTGTGTTTTTCGTACATTTAAAAAAAAATTTTGCTTGTGGAAAATGGAAAAATGGAAAATGGAGAAAATTGAGTTTAGAGCTGTTATTAAACATTTTAATATAAAAGGGTTAACAGCAAAGGAAATAAAAAATGAGTTGGATTTAGTTCACGGCATATCTGCTCCTTCACTTGCAACTATTTATAACTGGTTAAATGAATTTAAACGTGGTCGTACATCAACAAAGGATGAACCACGCTCAGGACGTCCTGTAGAGGTGACTACACCAGATATGATCAATAAAATCCACGATATGGTGTTAAGTGACCGAAGATTAAAGTTGAGTGAGATAATTGAGGTTACAGGGATCTCAAAAGGTAGCGTCATTTCTATTTTACATGACAAATTGGGCATGAAAAATATTTCTGCAAGATGGGTGCCGCGTTTGCTCACAGTCGACAATAAACGCAATAGGGTGGTGGCCTCTAAAGCCCTGTTGTCGCTCATGCAACGCAATCCGGATGAATTTTTTCGTCGCTTTGTGACTGTAGATGAAACATGGATACACCACTATACTCCCGAGACGAAAGAACAGTCAAAGCAGTGGATTGCGAAGACAAACCATGTCCAAAGAAGGCGAAAACCGTAAAATCAGCTGGTAAGGTTATGGCTACTGTATTTTGGGATGCACGTGAAATTATTTTCGTTAACTATTTGGAAAAAGGAAAAACAATAACAGGGGATTATTATGCATCTTTATTGGACCAGCTAAAAAACGAAATTGAAGAAAAATGGCCTCATTTAAACAGGAAAAAATCCTCTTTCATCAGAACAATGCCCGTGTTCACACATGTTTACGATCAATGGCTAAAATTGAAGAATTGAAGTTCGAATTGGTCGACCACCCACCGTATTCGCCAGATTTAGCCCCCAGTGACTTTTTCCTTTTCCCAAACTTAAAAAAATGGCTAAGTGGACAAGGTTTTTTTTCAAATGAAGAAGTCATCGATCGGACAAATGCTTATTTTGAGGACCTTCCGAAAACTTATTTTTCTGACGGTTTAAAAAAATTGAGAAACGTCTAACCAAGTGTATTGAGCTCCAAGGAGATTATGTTGAGAAATAAAAAAAAAATACAAAAATAAAAACTGTTTTAATGCTTTTTTCTAAGGAATTATTGACCCACCCTCGTATTATACATTTTTTTTAAGTCTCCAGAACACAAATTATACACTTTTTTCTTATTATTTTACGAAATAGTCGTAAGCGCGCGTTATATAATATCGAGCTGTGGTTTTATGTAATGTTAATGATGAGAATTAACATCTAAACAATTAAAATCATATCGCGTGTAAGACGCGATTGTTTTAATAAAAATAAAACATTAAAAACTCGTTCCAAACTAAATGAATCAAATGTAAAATCCACGAAATACTGTGGCTTAAATATATTATGTAAATATAGCGTACATTTTAATCCTATTTATATGCGTGGCACGATGTAATTATTATTTCAATTCATTACCAACCCAGCAACACATTCCATAAATATTTTTTCTGTATTATTTTGTAACCGAGTATATAATTTCTTGTCAATTTGGTACCCTCCTGTAGAATTTGCTTCATTATGTGACCCTCTTCCAATTTGCGTCAATCGTGCACCAAATTAAGCAATTATGCGGATCACCTTCAGGAATGTCACGAATTTAGTTTAGTTCCTACAAAACAGTTGGATGGAAAATCTGTCCCATTTGAGATGTCTATGATTACTATTCTCTCTTATTTTAGATTTGATTTCCATAGCATGTTACAGTAATAGTTTGTGTTGATATTTTAATTAATCCGAATAGTTTTATATTATCATGTACTACAATGCACTAATGCCGAGTTTCCCAAACTGTGATATACGTATCCATGGTATCCATACGTATTCATACGTATGCATGAAACTTCTGAAACAGTACGTGCTTGACATCGGCGGCTGGTCTAACATCATGCAAGTGTACTGCACTGCTTGCATTGCTATGAAACATCGTTCAACATCGTAAAGCATATTTTTTCTTCATAGATTTTTAATATTATCGCTCACTTATTGTAATGCAAACCATAAACTGATGTACCCACATTCCCAATCGGCGATAATACAGGCACTGTGCACCGTATACGTCATCCTCACTGAAATCGTTTGCGCCCCGGAAATATATTTTGTTTACTTAAAATGAACCCAAAGCTTAGTATTAACTAAAGCCATTATAAAAACAACGTAAACCGTGCTAATCGTTTACGCCATGCGTTAGTTCCAGAATATCGAGCGCCGACCGGGTAAAATGACATCATATTGTTCTGAGTAGAGAGCAATTACCGATTTGAATTATGGTTTGTTATTATAGACGCTGCGACTTACTGTTCACGCTCAAATTATGTTTAGTATCATATTTAGCAATCTCGTATGTAAAATGCCTGTTAAACTAAATACAATAGAATTCATTATTTTCTAAATTTAAAATGGGTAAGAAATATAATGGAATATCGGTAAGATATTTTGATTTATGTGTACTGCAAATTAAATCAGTGAAGATAAAAATAATTTTGGTACCTACCTACTGCATTTCTGGAAAATTAATATTTCATTATCTTGTGTGTTGACTAAACGCGAAATGATATCGGTTATTTATAATACATAGGTATAGAAAATTATTAATTCACGAATTCTAGTGATAAGCTAATAAATCTTAATACTATTTCACAAAGTGCATTTTCATAATAATCATTTTTCATACAGTGTACATTGCTAAAGATAATGTACTTATATAGAATAAGATGGCTTACGTTAAAAGTAAGAGGTATTTATCTACTATAAGAGATGCAATCGTTTCTTAAAACTAATCCAATAAAGATTTAAGTAACTCGCAACATGTTTTATTAAAAATATAAAATATACAGGTAATTTCCCAAATGTCAATAACGTTTTGTCAAATCAAAAATAACGCCGAATTGATTTCATTTTTCAATAAGGTAGGTTTCCAGCGCACCCCCAAAAATTACAATCCAAAAAATCACCGGCCGCCACTGGTGCTTGAACTCTTTTCGTTGCAATATTTATTTTTGTCTACTTGTTTTATTTATTTATCAACGATGCCTCGGCGGAAGCTTATTTTGCTGTACATTTATACACTGTTGTTACATTCCGTGTATACAAGATTATTGTATTATATTTTAAAAAAAAATGCATATTATTCATAATGGGTAGGTACATAAGTAAGCTTTAACTATGTGATATTTTATTTTTTAACTCCACGTTATATTCTCTCGTGAAAAAATGGATACACAACAACGCTTTGATGTTTGATTGAGCTATAAATATCTCAAGATTAACTTAAGGCTATACTTCAGCTGAGGCATGGTCTAAAAAGATCGGGACCAGGCGATGCGCGGATTGTGCAAATGACGCGTGCCGAACAAAATATAATTTGTCTTAAAAATTCAACATGAGTCCATTTAATGTTATGTTTATTCTTATACTAGTAATAATAATAGTATATTCATTGACATGTTTTTAAAAAAAAAAAAATTATTAAGGAAACAAACAGTTACATATTGATTACAAAAATTTAAAATATAATAATAAAAAATTATTGCAACCAGCAAAGTTTTCTTTTTCAAGTACTTGCGTAACGCTTTTTAGTCATCTTTACACGATTTAAGAATATATTCCTCTGACGCCATCACAAAACAAATAGACGTGCTCACACCTCGACTGTCGGTCTCCAATTGGCGGCGAGTGCGAAATTTCGTCCCACCTACTGTTGAAAATTATTTGTCGTTTCACTTATGTATGCTCTTAACTTAATTGATAATTTTGACTTCTTAAATTTACTTTCAAATGTTCTCTATTAAACGACGCAGATACGCCATTAAACCAAAATCACTACACTAAAATATCATCACAATGAGTTGCATCCCAACCCATAATATATGTAAATATTTTTAATATATTAGTAGGTACATGCATGCATAATATTATGTTCTGGTACATTTATCTGTCTGTATTGACCTGAAACACACTACCTATCTATTCACAGCAATGGTACTTACGTACCAGATAAGACGTGAAAGTAGCATGACGAAGAGCAGTGTCACTATTAATATTAATTTCCGTATTTAATTAAATATAAATACTTTGTTTTAAATAAATTGACTATGTTATTTATTTTTAACAGTTTTATGCCATGATTGTACTTCATGTCGTATAACCAGTGAACTCAGAAATAATGAGAACTGAAATACCTAACGAATAAGGAATAAACCGGGATAAACTTAAACACGTGTCAAGAATACGCCATAATTACGTCGAATACTGACAACTGGTCTCGGTTTATGCATTAACACTCATTAAATATTGCTGTATTACATTATACACATTATTGCACGTGCATAATACGTGTTTCATTTTCGTAAAGCACTCACACATTCAAAACCCTACATCAAAATGTAGTGTATTTAATATTGCCTATCGGAATTCTATTTATTATCTGTTTTGTGCATATAAGTTACACAATACCGCTAAATCCCTAATTATTGTTTTCAAAATTGGGGTACGCTGGTAAAATCAATGTCTGTATAGGGATACTTGCATGAAGTTTGGGAGACACTGCGTCAAAGGGCTACCACAGACATCCTCACTCTCATACTGTCTTAGTATCGAAAATGCTAATCAAAGATCGAAAAAAACATTTTGGGTTTTGGTGAGTATGAGCTATTTTTTGAATTAGTTTATTTAGATTCTCATTTTCAACCATCTTCATATGCATCACCAACAGTTGTTTTCTGACCAAATTAAAAAAATAAATGACGAAACCAATAAATAAAATAACTTACTTTACTGTAATGCTGCTAATAATTATCACTTATGGGGGGACATGCTCGTCGAAGGTCAAAATTGAGTTTTTATTGTATTTTCAAACCATGATCCTGGACACTCCTTAAACGTTGTAGATAAACTATTTATATAATTTTGAAGCCTTATTATCCTTTATAGTTATTTTAAACATTTGATGACTGCATAAAGTATTTTTGTTACATAAAATAGTATTCTTTTAAACCTCTCGCTCTAATGTTTTAGAATATAGTCATATTTCGGTACATAACTGTGCAGTGGTGTTAAGATTTTTTACATTTATTAATTTTTAAACGCATTTATAAAACCATTAGTATTATTTATTACGAGATAATTTTTGTAAAATATTCACGATAAAAAATTATATTGATAATCTCTGTGATCCCAAATTTGACAAGAATTAGGCTTTTTATTATTCAAAAAATCGGCAAGATTAACACATTTGAAGATGATTCTAAAGATACTTATTATAAGCTATGTCTTTGACCATTCAAGTGTGATAAACATCTTATGAATAATGATTGCTTTAAAATAATTATTGACCTAAGAATAAGGTAGTGTTTTTTTGAAATACGCCATTTCTTTTGTCATTCCCCAGTGGTTAAGCTACAACATACGGCCGTAGCCATAAATTGACAAACTATAATTGAAGTAGGGAGTAAAATGATATTGACGCGCGTGTTTGAACATGTACCGTTTAAAAAAAAATAAAAAAAAAATTCGGTTAGGTACATGTTCAAACACGCACGTTAACATAATTTTACTCCCTACTTTAATTATAGTTTGTCAATTTATGGCTACGGCCGTATGTTGTAGCTTAGCTACTAGGGAATGACAAAAGAAATGGCGTATTTCAAAAAAACACTACCTTATTCTTAGGTCAATAATTATTATAAAGCAATCATTATTCATAAGATGTTTATCACAATTGAATGGTCAAAGACATAGCTTATAATAAATATCTTTAGAATCATCTTCAAATGTGTTAATCTTGCCGATTTTTTGAATAATAAAATGCCTAATTCTTGTCAAATTTGGGATCACAGAGATTATCAATATAATTTTTTATCGTGAATATTTTACAAAAATTATCTCGAAATAAATTATACTAATGGTTTCATAAATGCGTTTATAAATTAATAATTGTAAAAAATCTTAACACCACTGCACAGTTATGTACCGAAATATGACTATATTCTAAAACATTAGAGCGAGAGGTTTAAAAGAATACTATTTTATGTAACAAAAATACTTTATGCAGTCATCAAATGTTTAAAATAACTATAAAGGATAATAAGGCTTCAAAATTATATAAATAGTTTATCTACAACGTTTAAGGAGTGTCCAGGATCATGGTTTGAAAATACAATAAAAACTCAATTTTGACCTTCGACGAGCATGTCCCCCCTTATGCCTTTTCCGTTCAGCAATCTCTATTGTTATTATACAATATCTATTAGGTAGGTATATTCATCGATTTTTTGGTTAAAAAATTAACTTTTTGAAATGCCTTTTGAATTACTCTTCGTAATTACTTCGACGGAGTTATCTATTCATAGATCAAGCAACGTTTTCAAAAGTCTCTTAACCATGCCCCTTCTATAAATCCTCTGATAATTTCTTTTCAAGCACTTTCGTGTAATCTTAAATGACACGGTCAAATCGTTATTTTTTGTAAGTAATCGAGTAAAAATCCTTAATTAGGGAAGCATTGTCAGTAGTAATTTAACCTATAATGCTACGCTATTCTTTATCTCTAAAAATGATTTTTGTTATTATGGATATACCCTTACCCTTTTCAATCAAACACTTAGCGACGGTAAAATTGCGGCGTTTTCCATATATAGTGCTCATTGAATTTACAAATTTTCGGTCAGCAACCTCACCTCTCTCATCCGATGTATTTTACTGGCATAGATATGAAGTCGGGTGAAAGGAGGACTACATTATAAAAAAAATCGTTGTGTGTACTTATGTACGCGCGTTAGAAGTTATACTTCTTTGGTGTAACAAAACAAAAACAAAACTTGTGATAACCTAGATTCTTCGACTAGCTCTTAATTATCTTGTTAAATTACACTCTCAGGAAAAAGGACCGCTTATTGGAACGCCGTTGGTTTACTTCTATACACTTTAATTTATATTACTAAATTATATAATTATTTATCGTTGTTTTTATTTTTAAAGTAACAACTGCCAATATGACGTTTAATAGTTTGTTTACGTAAGGAATTGCAAATGGTCGACAAAAATAAATTCGCTACCTAGGCAACGGAACAATTCTAAACTATAATATTGTTCTGTGTAATCGTCACGATTGGAGTATTATAATGTGCTAAGGCAGTGCTTTCGGCTTATAACCGAATAATCGGTGGTTCGAATTCAATCGAGTGAGTTTATTTTTGTGTGAAAAAATAAATTATGTGTTACATGTCACACGCCAAAAATACACTCTGATCTGATTTTCCAAACGCGCCTAAAGAAGTATAACTTCAATAAATATTTAATTACAGATATCCGCCTGAAAACGTCGCTATTTATAGTTCAATCCGCAAGGCGTTAGCTTCTCATCCCGGAAATTCCGGACGCGATCCCTGGCGAAGTCACATTACATGTTATATAATTTGACATAAGAAGGTTAACAAATATGATAATATAGGTACATAATTTAAAAAAACCCCAGAGAAATATATAACCACTAGAAAAAATCTTTTTGAAAAAAATACGACGCCTAGCGGGATTCGAATCTGCGCCCACTAGAGTAATGCCATTTTCCTCTACCAACTAAATCACGCTCATTCCATCTAATTACGACGAAATTAACTAGTATTTTTTTTTTGGAGATCACATTGGCGCGTATCCAATGGGCTGGCATGGGTTGTCATCCCGCTGGTCGTCGTATTTTTTGTTCTAAAAGATCTTTCTAGTGGTTTTATATTTCTCTGAGGTATTTTGAAATTATCTGTGTTCAATAAAGAATGTTACATTTTCAACTCTTGTGAATTATTCGGTGAATAAAAAGAATAGTTTATTAAATATGATAATCGCTGTTGTTTTCTCATTGGTTTTTGTAAAAAAAAACGTGTTAAGGGGTCGGGTCATCCTTATATTACGTCACGCCCTGAGTGGGAGGGAATCTGCTATATGTAATGTGATGATTTGCAACGAAGGTGTTAGGGTGTAAAAATGTAACGTCACAAAACCAATAAAACTATTTTTATCTATCTATCATATTCATGAATAGAGCGGGGAAAGTTTAAAACTAGAACGTAATATAGGCGTGGGGTTAAAATGTGAAAAAAGTGCTGCGATGGGGCCAGGAGGTGTCAAAAAATCCTAAAGTCGTGATATCATTTATGTATGACCCCAGCGGGTCTATTCTATACGCAATTGTATATACGTAATTGGTTTGTATATAAGTATTAGCACTTATTATAACAATTACAATAAGTTAGCCGTCTGAACAGTCAAAACTGTCTATCTCGATCTAAAATTTACCACAGCCAAAAGAGGTGCTGTTAAAACATAGCAATTACAACTAACTTGTAATTGTTACAATAAGTGCTAATACTTCGATACAAACCTACCCTAGATAGCTGCCGTAGCGGCCGAAAGCAGTCTTGTGTATATAATAAATGTGCTGGTATAGTTTAGCAATCTCTCTATCATGAGTGAAATAAATATCGCATTATAATATAATAATATGGGCACTGTACCTACATCTATTTATATTAACATTAAATACTTGTTAACAAAGTTCGCTTGTCGTGTATCCGCAAATGGTTCCTAGGAGACATTTCCCGCCTAAATATTTAATATTCAAATTTAGAAACTAGGGATCCTTGTGTGTTTATTTGAACGAGATAAATTCTAAAGATATACTTCTTCGTTTATCGTAAAATTCGAAAATTACAGTAATTTATATCTCACGTGTATATATTATTGCTTCCCATTCATTGAGCTGTATAACACTAGTTGTTTGTCTTAAAGAAAGGGATGCAAATATACTTTTATCCCATTCTATTGGCTTCAAACAGGATAGCTAATGTCGGTTGCTTGGTTTAAGCTACGTGGTACGGCAGCCATGTTGGTTCAGATTGTACGTGAGATGCCTCTGTGAATTAGTGCTTCCGTTTTGGTCCGAGCTGGTTCTATTATCTTCAGGAGAAGGAGCGGCTAATACAGTTTCCGGTGCCCAACCCCCTTCCTGAATGCCGGTTATGTCGTTTATATATATATATTCGAATTAACTTATATGATAAATTATAATATATATTTAAATATATGCAACATACACATAACTACCGATAAATGTAAATTATTATTTTTTAGTACTTCTACGCATTCTCTATAAATATTCGATTCATTAAAAAACATGTATAGTTTTATGTTGATTATTATTATACCTCCTATTTGACATTCAATATCTTCGATAGGGGGAATTAAAATGTTATAACAAATCCGGTAATAAAATTAAATAAAAACAAAAATATACTAAATTGTTTTTGTTTAATGTGATTTAATAGTTTTTGTATAACATTTTAATGTCGGATATGAATGAGGTGTCAATGTTAGACTATCGCTGTGTCGCATAGTATCTATCCATAATAATTATATTTACACGATTCACAGAATAAATATTAAAGTGATTCAATTCAATTCATTTCATGCAATAATTTACTGAGGAACATTGCCTTAGCCTAGATATAAAATCTCAATTTCAAAGTTGGCATATAACCTATTAGTAGAATAATTTAAAAACGCGAGTGAGAATTTTCAATATTTACCCTAATTTCAATACAGGTATTATTAGTTTTTTAACTACTTACTTTCATATTCACTATTGATGTATTTAATATTAATTTCAATAGTGTGGAAACCAACCTAACCTAATATCACTCCCCTCCATTTCGGTAAGAGAATTTTTCTCAACTGTCACTTTGTGTTTTGTTTTCTTTTTTATCGTCTGGGTTCGGGATTTGGAGGTGGATAATTGACACACCGGAATTATGATGGAAGACGACGAGTTTATTTACGTTAATATTATACTATATGGTTACATTTTGAATATTTTATTTTATCTGTACGAAATCGGCGTGCTCGCGGTTTTGCTGCTTGTCGCGATCTGCGCGCCATCTTGTGATTTTTTTCCAACGAAAGCCGTTGGCGAAAGAAGGCGACGTTGCAAATTGTCAACGGTTATATTATGGCATTGTTGCCATTCAGCATATTATAATCTACTCTAAGGCATTGCCGGCTCGGCTCTGTTATTATTATTTAATTTTCGTAATCAGCGCTTTATTATTTGTTGGCTTTGATACCGATTCGGGCGTCTCCAGATACACAAAGACATCCCCAAATGGGGACCATACGGGGGTGTCACAAGCGCACCTCTCCGGAAAGGCCCGAATGGGGGCCAGGCCAACTAAAGGCTGATGGCTGATTACGATAGCGCGTGTAACTGGACAGTGCGGCGGCTTGGTAAGGGGTGGTTGCGTCTCTAGACGTTGAAGGATCGAAGCCCTCCCGGTACGTCGGCGGCCGGAGAGACTCGGATGCAGCACTGTAGCATAGTGGTTCGCGGTTCCCGGGCCTACCGTAAAGCTGCTGAGATAGGAGGGCGTCGCGCCCAGCCCTCTCAACACCCTCGGACCGTCGGCAACCGGAGAGTTTCGGATGCAGCACTACGCCGCTTTGTGGGCGTAGTGGTTCGCGGCTCCCCATGTCTACCGTACGGGCGGATGCTGAGAGAGGACGTCGCACCCAGCCTTCCCAACAGCGACCGTCCGAAAATCAGTCGATCCCTCACGAAAATCCATACCGGCGCATTACTCGACCCCCTTTTTTGCTCGCTTGCCCTGCCGCGGCTATCGAATTACACGCACTACACTGATATTATACTAATATAATATGAAGAAAACTTAATTTAATACTTTAATGGCTTTAAAGTTTATAAAAATAATTTTAAAATATATCAGGGCCCGAAATGGACCGGAACGCCATTCTGCCTCATACAACCGCTCCGGGTTGTAAAATTTTCCACTTCGAGCACTGAAATAACTTATTATACATCGCTTCCAAACACAAAACACTTAAAACTAACTAATCTATGATGCTAATGGCTGAGGATGCTGCTTGGCTGCTATCCGCTGATGGAGGCTGCTTTGCTCAGCTGAAGAAGGCCGCTTTGCAGCTCTCTTCATCCTGGTGCATCTGGGCCAGGGCTGATTGCAAGGCTCACAGACACGCTGCTGTTGACGAAGAGGGCTCAAGCGGCTGATGATGCAGGGCATTTGACGCCGTTTTCCCTCGTTGGAGCCAGGGTCTTTCCCGATACACTCGTCCGTGGGCCAAGTTCGCTGGCGGATGCAGTTGGTCGGGCGTACATCGGGAGCCATTACTTCGCAATCCGGGTGTTTCTGCTCTTTTCTTCACTGGCTTGGCTTTGGCAGCATCCTCTTTCTACTGCTTATTATTATACTTTGTTGAGCGCCACCAGAGGCAAGCCTCTGGATGTTTCTTCCTCGCCGTTTCCTATTCCGGTGTTTGGATCTCAGGGTGTGTCCGGGTGAAAGAAATTTCACCTGCTTCTTGATTCCAGACGATTAAAATCAAGAAGCGTAGTCCCACGTTGACTGGGGCCACTTATCACTTCCCTCCATTTTGAGTGTGAATTTCTCAACTGTCACTTTGGGTTTTGTTTTCTGGTTTATCGTCTGCGTTTTAGGATTTGGAGGTAGATAATTGACACACCGGAATTATGATGGAAAACGACGAGTTTATTTACGTGTTAATATTATAATCGTTACATTTTTATAATTTAATTTTGCGGAGGTCGCAATCGGCGTGTTCGCGATTTGCCCAGCAGGAAGCTTCTCCCGCTCAAACAAAAACGGTTACCTTTTCTGAGCCGTGCCAAATGCGACGTTGCCATTCGTATTTTTTTTTGGACAATGTTGCCGGTCAGATATTGTTCATATTGTTCAATTATTTTCGCAATCAGCCGTTATTATTTGTTGGCTTCGATACCGATTCGGGCCTCTCAAGATACACAAAGACATCCCCAAATGGGGACCATACGGGGTTGTCACACTAACCTAATGTGTCAATTCATTTCTCACGTCTTGTCATCTATATGGCTCTTGCTTATACTCATCTGTTCGGTCATACTTTTAAGTTATATTTTTTGTCACATACCTCCGTTACTGTAATAATGACAATTTAAATAGATTTATTGTCACATAGTTTTTGTATATATTTAAAGCTTGATTTGGTCAAGGCTTGCAAAAAAATCAAGTGCGAGTGAGAAAGCATCCGGCATGCGCGTAATCTCCGTAATATGTATAAGATTTAATGCATTTTACTTTGTAAGTTCAGTGTTTCTCAACCGGTGGTCCGCGGACGACTGGTGGTCCGAGAATTTTGGGCCATATGCTAAAAATTTCAATAAACTCGTCAAAACTCGTGCACCTGCAACAATTTGTGTATTGTGTTTTTGTTCTTAACATAGATTAATGGTTTTACGTGACGAAATTAACCGCGATCAGACGTTTATTATATGAATAATATTTTTTATTTCTGCGTTAGCGGTCCACAAAACGTTTCTCTTATTTTCAGTGGTCCGCAGGTGTAAAAGTGTTGAGAAACGCTGAGTTAGGATACAGACTTGAAACCACTACAACGATGTTTAGCTGATCGAGGATCAGCCAAATAGTGTGCTGTGTTTTTTGGGCCAAAAATACATAAATGTTAAATATTATTTTTAATGGTTGATTTATAAACAGAGTTTGCTAGCTGTGTTGTATCGAAATTATTATGTGGTGGTTTAATTCACTATATTCTCTAGTATACAGGATAGGTTTGCAGTGTAATCATCATTTTTATATGATTATAATAACAATGCATTGTTTGAAAAAATCGAAAAGTTGAAATTTAAGAAATGCGATGAATGTGGGTTATTATTTTTCTACTGTCCGAATTTATCATTCATTATCTGGAACTACTTTCATCCCAATTATTCATAATACTTAAAATTTACTGTGAGTCATGTTCGTATTGATTTAATGGTATTAATATACATTATACAACGGCATATATACCTATAACTCAATAATAACCTAGATCTAGTCTTTTTTCTTACTCCATGGTCCAAATCCATTTTTCAAATATATTATCTAATCTTAATAGTTTATTGGCAACATTGTATGAATAATATTGAAACTATGTTCATGTAATACCCTTGCGTAGCAACATTCGCTCGATTATATTTACATAAATGATTTAAAGCATCGTTTCATATTTGCTTTACTAGAATGTTCTTCGATAAACATTTGAATAAATGATATACAAGTTACATACTAATATAATGCTATAATTTGGAATGAAGTATTCCTCGTGAATCCATTGCCCATGTTCATATTCGCCACAAAACAATCATGGTGTCTGGCGGAGAATATTGAAAGCATACGTGGCGTGTGCTTTTCCAGTAAGGAAAGATTTTGTTTTTCTCAATTTCCCGGGTGAGCCCCTCGCGACGTTTTCCCGCGGAAAGTCCTGAAAATTCAATTTTCCACGTCCGCCCTATTGTTCTCGGCGGCGGCTTGGAAAAAATAAGTAGCGCGAGGCGCCTCTGTGCACACGATTTAATATCGAACTAATCACGTTTTAAAATTCGAACGACGGCCATATTAAATTTCAAGCATCATATATTCTTGTTTACGCGCGGAAATCCGATCACCCTTAAAAATAATTAATCATTTTATAAGACTTTATTGCCTTATTAGATGTAACATGCGTACTTATATCTACACCACAATAACTAATATCATGTTTACTGATAATATCATAATTTCATAATTATATACTAATATACCCTCTGTAATGTAACTGTATCGCAATTCAGTTTGTAACTTCAAACTGTCTTCTACGTACAGACATTTCTTATTTTATTTAAGGTCAAATAACTTATTATTTATATCGTCTATTCGATTCGGGTTCCGTTCGGGTTCACAGTACTCAAAAAATGGCTTCGGGTATATATTGGTCCGGGTTTAAAGAATAACAATCATGAAAGACCTTTTTTAAGTCTTCCGGCAAAAATTTCCTATGCGAAAGATCTTCGCTTTTTTACTTGTGGCAATTTCTCTTGCGGTTTCAAACCTTCGTATAATCCCTCGGGATTGTTCAAGATTGTCGCGAAAATAAATTATTTTCTTTTATCGTATTTATTGTTCAAACAATAATAATGCGTTTATTTAGTTTTTATTGTTGTTTGCTTTACATTTTATAAGTACTTAATAATATGTTCTACGGTTTCTGTTAGTTGTGTTTTTCGATTCAACTCCAAGAATGTTACATTTAATCTAAATTGATTCATTATGGGGGCGTTATTTCTGTTTTCCGCAAAAAACTGCCACATTTTTTAATAATATATAGTATATATATATAAGTATAAGATACGGAAACGAATATTCGCATGAACCTAATTTGACAGTGTCTAAATACAAACACAACGTACCTACATGTATTTATGATTTCTTATTTTGTACAGGTAACATATTTTTCCCTTTCACTTACCCATATAATGCTATTTTTACCCTTATATCCAGTAAAATACCTTCAAAGGTAGAAAGAAATTTCTATTCTACGTTTTATAGCATTTTTATACCCATACATACCTATGTAATATATTTTATACATTAAAAATTTACGGCTTCTGAAATTGGTATGCAAGCATATTGTATGCTATAATATACCGTGGATGCTTCAAAGTGGTTTCAAAATCAAAATGGCCACTGTGTATAAGAAAATCGGTTTCAATATACAATATGCTTCATTATTAAAACTTCCAAAGCATACTTTCTGATTTTTATTAAGTATATTCATAATGTTCATCCGTGTTCGCTTTTCCTTTTGCGTTGACAATGGCTGCGTTTGCCGCCTCGAGAGGTTCGTACACTTGACACTCCGCTGGCGGGATGAAAGGGCGCCACCGTCTCCCGAAAATTGCCAGTTACTTTTCCCGCGCCAGTCCCGTAATGGAATATTCTATATTCAAATCCTCACGGAGAGTGGCTATTCTCTTTTCAAACTTTTCCCGTCGCCCCGAGTTTTTAACTTGATTCCACGCTCTCCTTATCTCTGTCCGCTAATGGCAGCGAAATTATGCGCCGTGAGCCAACGAAAAGTCCCGTAATTCAATTTACATAATTTTCTGTAAATGCCTTTTTAAGTGTATAAAAAACACTCTCGCGAATCCACGGCTCTTTTTAAAGATATCATTGTTTTGACCCCAAATTCAGCAGATATCATTTTATGAAGGAATATGCATAAAAAAATATTATTTCATTTGAAATGATACCGCAGAAATGTGCTAACGTCACGTTGACGCAGTAATGTTTTATCAAGTGCCTAGACAATTTTCGTAAAATAACAAACATCTGTTTTTTTAGATTAATGCATTATAATCTATGCGGTAGGTACTTAACAATATAATTAACCGCAATCGAATTAAGCGCGCGAATTTTGAATTTCTCAGTCTAATGTTTTCATCTGGTTCGAAGAAGCGACAGAACATTAAAAAAAAAACATTTTATACTTTTGACTGTGCTACGACCGGGCTCAAATCCTGGGTCTGGCAATCATTTACATATTGTTTTGCTATGTGTGTTGGTAGTCAGAGTATGAACCTTATACGTAAGTTGAGAAAGAAGTTGAAGAATATCAATGTCTCATAAAACAATAACTTATTAAACCTCTTCATTAGCCGGTCCAGATTTACAGAACTGTAGAGCCAATTAAAAAAAATATGTACCTAATTAATTTTATAAATTAGGTATGATAGTGTGATCGTTAGAACATTGGATTACTCATTCCATTATTATCAGTAGACATTTTCGGTATTTGGCATTATATACAAAACTCGTAGGTGTAAGGGGGATTATATATGTATTCGCTAAGTGAGTTATCCGTAATTTGCAAAATCGAGCACTTCATTTAACTATACCCGGTTATATCGTGATATTACCATAAACAACTCCTATCACATAAACCTTAACTACTGCCAACAATGATAACCTTTTTGACATTGAATTACACATTTTTCATACAAGTATCATGGCGTTATCATAATATAAAATACATTATAGCCTGCCGGTTGTAATATTAAATTCTAGGTACAACCTGTAGAATTAAATATTATTTTATTACATCATTTTATTAGTAATCTTGTTTCAGTGTTACTTTCTTTTATTACGGTATAATATAGAGAATGTTTTCTTAAACTTTTTTGTATTCAAAAGTAATAGTTGGGAATTTATTCTTTTTCATAGAGCATACAAAAAAAGGTGTTGGAATTATTCATAGTAAACACCTGCTTACGTTTTTGCGACTGCAACATCCTACGCGGAATACGTTTCTTGTGTATTTTATTCTTGCGATTTCGCAAGGAATGTCGCAGCTTTGTGAAGTTGTTCCAGCACTAAGTGCATATTTTCCGTCGACGAAGAGCCAACTTTTAAAGTGGGTAAACATTGCCATCTCTTGTCGGCCGCACTGCAACATTCGGTGAAAAATCAAACGTTTCAAGAGTTTCTAGTGCTTTGTATTTTTATCCCCATACGTGCTATTTATATAAAAGAGGTTTCTTAAGTAAATCTATTCAAATCTTGCTATTCATGCATTTCTTTTGCCATTTTCAACGTAAATCGACCTTTCGTTTTTGTTGAAAAATCCCACATCTTTTATAAAACTTAGTTTTTAATGCAGGGTACGCAGAATCCGGTTTAGTTTATTTATTCAACATGACCCAAGTAGCTTACCGTAGCTATAATTAATTTAAACTTTTGAATTAGTTTAAAACATAATTAAATTAAAATAATTTATTAAATTTTATGTATATCTGTGATTTGCAAAGTGTGAGTTGTGGTACCGTGGGGCGCCGCAGGCTGTTTTAAAATATCTATTCCTGATAACCTGAATTCAATGCACTGCCACAATGATTGTTGTACCAGTTTGTGGCCTCCAATGTGTGCACTCATGACAAGAAAATCTATTAAAGCATCCATATAATCATACCGATTTGTTTTAAAAATACTTCAAGTAAATTCAAGATCTGAGAGAGATAAGGATAATATCAGTGGTATCCCGTATTGGTTAGAATATCATGCCATTGTTGAGGGTGATAAATTAAGAAAGATATTCGAATAATACAACTTTTGAGAGAAGTTAGTTGGAGGAGTAAGTTTTAAAATAACGAAATAATAAAATGTAGCAGACGTGGTTAATGAATCTACATGAAATTTTGAGCTAAAAATCGTAAGGGATAAATTTTGCGTAAATATTTTGCGTACCCTGTACCTATTTCATTTCCGATTCCAAAATTTTTGAAACTAGGTGGTGAACATCATGCTGATCCATCCCATCAACATGTATTTTAAAGTGCCATTAAACAATCTTTACATATTAAGGGCATCGTGAAACGATAAAGTTTTCAAATCACATGAATAGATGATTCTACCAATGTTTATAATATGATTTCGACATTGAAGGAGTGCAATAAAAATATCTAAAAGTTTAAAACGTTTTATAATACAGTTAGCGGAAGACAGCCGGAGCTTTTATACACCTCGTCCTTTGTACGGTTGATCTTTCACTTAAACGTGTTTACGGAGCCCCAAGAGAAGAAGCCCGAGGCGACTTCGGGGAAGCAGGAAGCTTTGCCCAAGCCTGCCTCTACGGGTCTACGGATCGCTACGAGAAAGCGTAGATCAGCGATCGTCGACCTGTAAGCTCACGTTATGTGTGTACAAGATTACAAGCGCAAACATGGTCACTGTCCCACTAGACTTATGTATAGCTCACATAACGTTGGCATTTGTGGGTGTATTTACAAGTGTGTAAAATATAATTATGGTTATGTATTTTTAATGAATGTCAAGTGAATTAATTAATAAATAATATCGACCGAAGGTACTTAATGGAATTTGAATTCAAATTCTAATTCATTATCAAAAGTCATTATATGTCAGTGATATTTGAATGAAGTGTTAAAATATCGTAGGTACCACAGCATTGTGATTGAAACCTTCAATAATTACTTATAGTTATAGATTATTTTCAAAAACATGTATCAACCAAGTGACAAATATTGAGAGATACCCTTTCTTGAACTGCGTTCTCAAAACCAAAAGAAACATTTTCGATTGTATGTGATTATTAATCTAAATATTCAAAAAAATATGGTTAATTACTTGAGTACTTACTTATACTTGTTTTACTCTTGTAACCATAATGCAAAGTCATTGCCATGGTGCTACAACCCCAGAAAATAAATCTCGGAACACAAAAGTGTTATTGATTTTAATAAAACGCAATTTTATCGTACTAATTCTACTTATATTTCACACAGATATTTTTCTTTTACTATAAATAAATGTACAATGCGAAATTACTTGCGCGTAATTCAATCATTAGGCATAATAACGTTTTTTCAGATTCACCTTTCTATATTTAATCTTCGTCTCTATATATCCAGGATTTACGAAAAACTAAACGTTAATTACAGAATCATCTGAATCTGTACGGAGATTTTCGACTAATTTACTAAAAGCCGCGTCACATGAAGGCGCGAATGTGGATTTTAAAGCAGTTGAACAACTTACTAATTCCCAGTAATCACAAAAACAGATTTAAGAGATATAAATGCGATAGCCAGTCGTCATAGACCATAATATCTTTGACGGTAATATTGGTTTATAACAGTAGGCCAAGGGAATAAACGAAAAAAATAGTCCCCGAAATATCCTCAAATATTACCAATATTGAATGCGCATTGCATTAACGTAACAAACTTCAATAATATGCAGACGTAAATATAAGATAACTCGCACGAAACACGTGAAACTCACTCCCATTAAATATATAAAAAAATAAATATTAGCAAGTAGCTTTATACTGTATTTTTTTTAATTGGCTCTACAATCCTATGTGTATCTCGGTAAGCCGTCTCACTTAGAGGTTTCTTAACAGATTTTTGTTTTACGAGATACGGATGTTAGTCACTTTCTCAACCTATTAGGTCCTTACTCTGGGTCCGAACACACATTAAAACAACACGTGAAATTTTTACAGACCCAGGATTCGAACCCGGGACCACTGGTGAATAATCTACGGTTTTTTATTCGATCGATTAATCTATTATTGATTATGTGACACTAAATATTATATATATATATATATGGCATGTAGGTATAATGGCACCTGTCATTACCATAATTCCATTCGTTTCGGCCGTGTTTAAATTACAGGTGATCCAAGTATCAATTCTTATCATAATATATCGTGTTAATAATTTATTTTTTCACATCTTTTCGCTTCAATATCGATACATGGCATGCTAACCCAGGCTAATTACAACGTATAACTGCCACAGCGATTGCCACCGGCACGCTACGCATGTCGCCTGAATAATATCTCGACACATTCCGCTTTTACATGATTCACAGTTGGCTTAATCTTTCTGAAATGATAAATATTTAAAGTATGTATTACTGAGATATAAAATTGTAAGATATTCTAATCGACCTATAATAATTAGGCTTGCCATACGCCCAGACTTTCCGGATTTGTGCTTTCATCCGAACTGTTAATGACTGTTTATCCCATTTTTCATTGTCTGTCATTATTATTTATCCCATTTTCAACAAAGCAACGTCGGTTGAATGCCTAAATACCGGTAAAACAGTTTTAAGGAAAATATATCACACTTTTATGATGTACCAATGAATTTCAAATAGGATTCACAATATTGAAATGGGAAGATGTTGACAATAGTATTTTAAATCTAAACAAGCGTTGTAAAAAGCTTGTAAATATATATAATTACAAGATAAAAATAACTTTATATATACAACGTTTTTAAATTTTCTGTTGAATCATATAGACTTGACTTGACTAGCTTAAACGATCAAAAAAATTTGTACTTGATAGAAATAATACTGAAATGTCATATTGATTTCCATAGTAACGCACGTATATATTAATAATTTAGTTGCTAGGACCCCAGACCCCTAGCAACCAATAATGGTGTCGAAATAACTTTTCTTACAAAACAGAATTAACTGAAAATGATTTCAAATCTACTTAAAGATGGCTAAAAGTATTTAAAAAATGCATTGACATCGTGTTCTGATATATTCTAAAAGTTTCAAATGTCTAGCTAGTCGGGAAGTTAGTTAAAAATCGATTGCAAGATTTGTACCGGACAAATAAGAATACGAGCTAAGAAAAACGTTGTAAAATACACAGTTTTTTTTTTCATTTCCGTAGTCTGTGGCTATGGTAACCCTAGCTATAATAGTCACATAATGAAACAAAAAAAATATTTGCTACATCATGTTGTGTATTGTTAGTTAAAGAAGCCTTTCTGAAGCTTTATTCAATTAATTCGTATACGTCTTACGTCAAATAGTATATAGAAATCGTATTACATCGCGAATATGTTATAAAGTTAGTTTACGTTTCATTGCAATTTGTTTCATAGAGATTTAGAATCGCGTGGTTCAGGTAATTTTTCGTTCGTTTCAAAATTGAAAATGATTTTATAATGTCAAAAGGTGCAGGCAAGTTTTTTTGATTTTCACACAATAATACCCCGTTTACACGTGCATGGATTTACTGCTGACAGTACGTATTATCGCGGCCATAACAAGAAAAAGCACCTGTAAACATGTATTATCATGCAAGTTGCAAGATCGTATGCATGAATCAGAAAAGTTCGGAAGCTTCTAAATTTTCACGCGACAGTTGGGATTCTTCGATATCTGCGCCTGCGTAGTAGAATGATAGTGGCGAACCTACGGGTAAAAAAACGAACTACATCACGCAGATACATTTTGATGTTAACCGATTTTTATAACCTGGCAAATATTACTATAAAATGACAACATCGCGTCTCGCTTACTCTTGATTGACTGGTGAAATAGTCAGCACTTTTACGTGTACACAGTTATTATCGCGATAGTTTAAAATATACACTATTGCTGCAAGTAAATCCATGCAGCTGTCCAGGTGATATAACAGTAAGTACGTTATAATTAATAGACAAATATTTCTTCTGACTGACATAATATGGTGAGAAATATGTGGATATAATAATATTATCACAGTAGTAACAGTAGTAGTCAGGTACCATTACATATTCGCAACACTGAAAGTACATAGATAGAAATACAGTCGATGCTTCCTTAGTTAGGGTTGATTTGCTACTGACCCAGGATGCCACGATGATTCCATATAAAACAAACCTTATCAATATTTAAGGGCGGACGTGCTCAGCGTGGGTCAAAATGGAGCTTTTATTCTATTTTCAAAGCATGATCCTGAACATTCCTTAAACGTTGTAGATAATCTATTTATATAATTTTGAAGCCTTATTATCCTTTATATTTATTTTAAACATTTGATGACTGCTTACCTACCTAGTTTAGTTTTTAAAAGTTTAATAAACTTTAGTTTGTCAATTTATGGCTACGGCCGTATGTTATAGCTTAACCACTGGGGAATGCCAAAAGAAATGGCGTATTTCAAAAAAACACTACCTTATTCTTAGGTCAATAATTATTATAAAGCAATCATTATTCGTAGGATGTTTATCACACTTGAATGTTAATCTTGCCCATTTTTTGAATAATAAAATGCCTAATTCTTGTCAAATTTGGGATCTCAGAGATTATCAATATAATTTTTTATTGTAAATATTTCACTATAATAATGTTGACATAAATTATACTGATGGTTTTATAAATGCGTTTAAAAATTAATAAATGTAAAAAATCTTAACACCACTGCACATTTATGTACTGAAATATGACTATATTCTAAAACATTAGAGCGAGAGGTTTAAAAGAATACTATTTTATGTAATAAAAATATTTTATGCAGTCATCAAATGTTTAAAATAAATATAAAGGATAATAAGGCTTCAAAATTATATAAATAGATTATCTACAACGTTTAAGGAATGTCCAGGATCATGCTTTGAAAATAGAATAAAAGCTCCATTTTGACCTACGCTGAGCATGTCCCCCCTTAAGCATATCGTTGTCAGTTGATAAGAAAAGTAAATATAAAGCATACAATAAGAAAGAAGGCGTGAAACAATGGGGCGATAAAGCAAACCTTATCAAATGCATTTTCAGACGTTGTTATGCCTTTGCTTTTCAATAATTGGTAGGTATTGATAAAAATAGTGAAAAGATTAATACAAACACAGAGGCGCACAACTACGGGGCTATAACACAGGTCTGGTCCTTATGTGGAACTATACCTGAACACCACGCGTCACCTTTCTTCTATGCAACATTTCTTTGTTATATTTAAATTCATCCAGTAGGTATCCACCTAAAGGATCTATTTTTGAAACTCTTAAGTCTTCGTAAGGTCTCATGATTCGTTATCAAAAAACAGGACTGTTACCAATTACCAGGCGGCATTTGGTTGAATTGAACCGCTCCAGTCATTCACATTTGGATAGGAATAAAAGTCTATTGAACATTTATGTACCTCTTACCTTGTATATTTTTCTATGTATATTCTATGGTAGTATATGTTAAAAAATATCAAAAAAGCTCTCATCTTTCAATTATATCTTTTCATATTACGACAGCTTAAATTTATTTTTGTGAGATATAAGCCCATTATGCCTGAATAGGCTTATATCTCACAAGATACGCTTTCATTTGGTTTACACATATCCGCCAACATTATTCGTAGTTCTTCTTGCGAGTTGGTCTCGAGCAAACAAGACTTTCGATAATATTCCCCGCCTAAAACACGGCGATGGAAACTCGAAATAAAACATGACGCGAAGCTTCTTCGAAATTGGGTCGAGTAAATTTACACAAGGACTCCGGGGCGGTTCTGGAAGTTCCGAATATTATTTCAGTCGCAGGATGATAATTACAGGTATAGCATGGGCATACGTGTTTGGCCAGAGACAGCTTAGTACTTAGTTATCTTCTGTTCATCTGAAATACTTAGAAACCACATAATATGTGTATTTGTAAAAACTTAGTTTACCGCGATTAAAAAAATCATACGGGTGTTATTTCCACGTGTGAGTATTTGAAGTATTTTAATGTATCTACCTTTCTACCTATCTATTTTTAATAATTTTCATCCGGGTTTCGCACGGTAAATACGCCGTATGTAGATAAATACCTTTCTTTAATTTTTGTCAGTATATGTTTACTGAAACTATATTTTTTTTGTCAATAAGAATTGCCTGATGATACCTTAATATTAAAATTGACGCTAATTTCGTTTTTTTTGTGTTTCATGTACTTTCGTAGATATGATACTGCCTTGCCTAAATTGAGATTTTTTTTGTCACTGGAATAAAATTCATGTGTCCACAATGCTTTTTTTTAGATTTTGATATTTTATAATGATTATGTATCAAAATATATCAGTGTGTAGATTGCAGAGCTTGAGATTTCTCCACTTTTTTCGATTATCAAGAATTAAGGAATATTATCGAGAAATCGAAAAAGATTGATTCTCTTTTCGAGATTCTAAATTTAAATGTGCCGTTCCGCAATCGATTAACGTAATATATTATTTTTATTTTATCAGTCCCATGGATTGAATATTCGATGTACCTACGCATGTGTGAATATTTTCTCTTGAATAATTCTAAGAATCTCGTTACAATTTCCCGAAAAAAGAGAATCAAATTTTCTCATAATTTCTCCAGTCAAGAATTCATGATCACAACCTCCATCGATAGGTATGTTGAATTTCAGTTATTTAAATCGTTTTAAACTGGCAGATCAATAATTGATCTGTAAATTATTATATCTACGTGCTATTGAACGACAGCTCTGATGTCATTGCTTCAAAGAAAATCTTTTTTTATACTTATATACAGACAGACCAGGGAACTCAGAAATAATGGGAACTGAAATACATAACGGGTAAGGCGATGGCAGGTAACCGACTCGAGTAAGGAAGAATCCGGGTTAAACTTACACACGTGTCAAGAATACGTTTTACGTCGAATACTGAAAACTGCTCTCGGTTTATGCATTTACGCTCATTTAATGTTGGTGTATTACACACACTATTGCACGTGCATAATCCGTGCTTCATTTTCGTAGGACACTCACACATTCAAAAGCCTGCATCAACATGCGGCGTATTGAATATAGCCTATCGGTATTATATTTATTATCTGTTCTGTGAGACAGACAGAGCCCAACTACGAGTATATGAAATTAAGTTACAACGTCTTATTCTACACCACACATAGAATAATAGGACATCAAAACAGGCCGCCATCTTTGTTATGTTGCGATGTGTAGAATATTATCCAAACTCTTTGGTTAAGGTAAATTCAGTTATTGGATTATCTATATGGATATGTGATATTGGATCACAAGTTGATACCAATAATATTGAATTCTAATAATAATTTATTCAAGTGATATATTTTTTAATTCATATGTGACGTATGCGCGTGTATGCATAAATTAGATACAATATATGTATGCGTATTTTACGATCATAAAGAAGACGTTTACTGCATATTGACGTTTTATAATATTATGAATCATAACTTACCTCTCATATAAAAATACAGGTAGGATAGGGATTATATGGGAACGTTGCGTGACTGGCAAAACATTTCACTCCTTCAACCGAACTCTGCAAGGAAACAAAAAGCTTATTTTGTCGTTTCCACTTTAACTTTTTAATGAACTCGAGAGTACTTTTTTACGTTTTCTTATTTTTGATAGATAGGTAATCTCCTGGGAGAGCGTTAACGACTTTTTTGAAGTTTTTATTGCGCTGTGATGAAAAGGAAACATTTAAGTGTTGCAGTATACATCATAATAGAACACATTAATTTACCCGTTATCAATCTGTTTTGTTATAATAATATCATTGCAATGGTATTTTATCAACCGTGAGATAATAGATACCGCCCATTGTTTAGATACTTTATCTATCGTTATTCATTATTATCAATTTCAGTTGCCAATCTCACAAAATCACACCGCTATCCTCGCTTTTATACGGAATTATGACAATATTTCTTGGCTCTTCAACATATGATGAATCCATTTTTCGTAGTTCCTATACCAGGGAACTCAGAAATAATTGGAAACTGAAATACCTAACGGTTGTGGAGAAATAGGCAACAAAATTTAACGTTTACTTCGCCATCGTTAATTATGATTTTCACTACGTATTCACCACAATATGTAAGTCATATGATATTTAATCAAATCGATCTTGTGAAGACTTTTATTACAAATTGTCTCCAATCAATGCATCTCCTACGGAGAAATAAATTTCGCATGACATTTAATTTTTTTTGACTGAAGTGAATAATGTATAAAATTATACATTAATAATGCCAACGTTAATACTAGGAAAGCAGCCATGTCAGAAAAATTCAATCGATTTGAAATGTCACACTTTTTCCTCATTTCCTTAAAAACTGTAGTGTTGAAAATTGCCTTTCTTTTTTTTATTCTTCACTTAATGTTTGTTACGCGATTTTTCATTTTTATTTTTTGACTGCCCATTAGTTTTGATTAATGGGGCAATATTTTACTTTAAAATATCATCGTAACAATGGGACATTTACAAATAGCGAATTTTACAGCCCGGACGCCTAGATTTACAGGTTAATCGCGAAATATTACGCGCTCTTTTATTTCATTTCTTTTAAGACAGTGATTAATACCGTCACCATTAGGACTTCCCGTTTTATAAATCCCCCTTTCAAGTTTGACATTTTAATCCACTACGCGCAACATATTAAAATGCTTCACTGTGTTGCTATCACCAAATTACACAAATAATATTATACAGGTGGGGCAAATTATTGTAATGTAAACAATTCATAACCGAAACGAACAATACAGTGCCACAAACGTATCCGTGGAATTCATTAAGTGAACAATGGCGGATTGACGCATTCAATATGGGGGTTTTTTGAGTCGTAATTCCATTTTTGTTCACTCTACAGATAGGGTCGTGGGACTATACAAGCTTGAACAGTTAAGTAACATTAAGTAGACACAATGCACACAGATATTTTCCTGTAACAGTTGGTTATGTGGCGAATCGTAGGATACTGGTCATAGCCCCCGGGAGTGTCCACATGTATCGGTTGAAAGGAAAGACCTTCTGAAGTCTGTCTGGTCCCCAGATGGACAGGTTGGCCATTGCGATTTAATATCTACTAGGATTAATCCAAAAGCAACTCGTCGGTGACAAATATCGCAGAATTTCTTTAGTAGTAGTAGTAGAGCAGAGTACTCCGATGAATTGCGAATATTTTTTTACCGCTGGATCACGCTAACTTTTTTCATTAATTTTAAAGCGATAATTTGACTTAGGTAATCTCATATCAATTACTTGTCATATAATTATTGTCGCTTGTATTTTCAAGCTATGACTAATTGAAATGCAGAGAAATAAATCATTTCGCATTATTTGTGAAATTAATTGCATACTGTGGTTATTAAAAAAATTGTTAACGTTGAATAATCGTTTAGTATGTAATATTGTATTCATGGCCCCTACATCCTGAAGCGGACTCCCAGACCAGGATCTTTGACGGGCCCCCTACCTATTGCTAGGATTAAAGGTAGTGTGACAGTTTATAGTAGCGATTTCCTAATCGTGTTCTAGGTCAAATTAAGGGTATTCAGTATTGCTAACGATTTTTGTATTTTTAATAAAAAAAAAAGTTGTCGAGTATCGACAAATAATAATCAAAAATCGCATAATCCCAAAACCACGTATTTCAAATGTTAAAACCTTCCAAGTAAAATAGCGCCGCAGGCGACTTTTTTTACTATTAGAGCAAATTTGTGTGTTTATCTCACATATCTGGTCGATCCGCCACGCCGAGCCCCCAGGCTAGAGACCTTGTGGGGCCCATGATTATATTACAATAAATATTATGTAGCTTTCAAATCTTCAAAACAACTTTCTCAAATTCATTAGTTACCTACCTAACAATAGATCATTTTTATGTACTCGTATCTAATTACAACTTCTTTGCGACAGCTACCATCCCATAAGTATATGAAATATGTGATTTAAAAAACATTTTATATAATATAGGATAACAATAGCGGTTACTTATATGAAAGTCGCTTATGGCTTATAGTATTCACGGAAAATAATTAATTTATATATACCTATGCCTGTCATAAAGGATTGAGGGTTTGGGTTTGATGTAGCAATAAGTAAAGTTATGTGTTTCCGAAGAGGTCTACTTGCTAATTAGCGATGCACGAATTAAGCACGTGCTCAAATGTATACGAGTTGCGTCAACTCGTTGTGGCGACATCTACATATATGCAGTACAATATAATTTTGGGTGAACTGACACAAAAGGGAGCGGAAGATCTATTCCAAATACCTCTACCCTCAGAATTACGAATTAAATTATGCGCATCATAATATATTAATCTTATCATCGTCATCATCACCTTGGATCAGTCCACTGTTGTATAAATGCCTCTCCAAGTTGATTATACGAATAGTTCCGAAAACCTAATTTTTCAGACCGCCAAAAGAATCTTCATATACCTACACACGTGGGTTAATCGTAAAATTTCTAAAACAAAATTCTGCTCTATTTTTCTCTGTCTACGTATTTAGCGATCACTGAACGGATTGATATGATAGAAATACGAAAGCCAGTCGCCATGGACCAAGATTTTTAATTCAGTTTTGGTGTACGCGACAAACTTTACTGCATATTATTTTTTATACAGAAAAATAACGATAAAATGAAATAATAAATAGCACGTGTTTAAGTCTAAGTAACAGGCCTTCTTACAGCCACACCCAAAAAGTAACCCACTTCCCTTATTTTTGTGTTTCCTGTTAGGTGATAATTGTTATGTTATCAAGCACGTTATTACAAGATACCTATTCACTTTAAATATTGTTTTATGCATTAGGGCAGATACATTTTTTTTACTATTTATATAAAAAAGTGTGTCTTTCTACTTGATTCATCTCATCTATTGTGAAATAATGCAACACAGGACATGATGCTTATAACTTACATACCGTCATCCTGGCGCCATTACCGTATGTGGGTCTTGGCCTCCTCTAACAACTCTATTTAAGTCTTTCCAAATCCGCTTCTCTTTTATTTAGGATGCACAAGGTCTTTAAATCAAATTCGACACTTGCGGCTACATATACATGACGTGTGGTGCTGGGGTAACTCAAATCATGTCCCTTCATCTAGGTCATCGCTTGCCTTCCGGCTCCTCGAATGTCACTTTCTTTGTCTTCCGTGACTCATCCATGCTGTGTACATAGCCCAGCCATCAATTTGGTGGACTGTACGATGAGCGAACCCCCGTGCAGCTCGTAACCCTATGTTCGCCTCCACGCCAACTGTGTTTCGTTTATAGTTCCGAAAATAACACACAGCACGCTCCGCTACAATGAGCCCAACACTCTGTCTATGTATCCGGCCTTCGTGTCGTTCATGACAACTGGTCTTATTAGTATTTTAACTTAACATACAGGCTAGTAAAAGAAATGGTATTTTCCTAGTATATGAAGGACAGAATCTTCTTGCATTCCGGCTACGACGAAATTGTTTTGGAACCGTGAGTGTCATTTGAAAGTAACGATATTAACACCTAAATGAGTCGCATTCATTGCCAGGAGAATCTGACACAGCATGTGTTGTTTTTATATTAAATATATATTACTGTAAGGAGTATAAGCATTTACTTTAAATTTATGGTACACTAATTTTATTCACAGAGGTCAAACATGCGAAATCATCCCAGTTTATTATAGCCCCAATTTTAGTTAGGTATGTCCTGCATACTTATAATAGACTTTTCACGTTGGTAATTTATTTTAAATACCATCATCATTACTGGAATTGGCATTTCCTTCATCCCCTAATTACCAACATAACATAAGCCATGTCTACCTAAAATAAAACTTCATGCGTGCAATTAATAATCAGGTATGGTAAACATATTCCACGTTAATAATTAGGATAGCATTTACCTCTTAGAATTCCATGTTACAATAGTTAAATAATTACACCAAATTATATTTCTACAAATGTGTTTTTGATGCGATACCTAGCTATTTCGACTTGTACGGTATTATCAACACTCCATTATTGGAAGTTGTTTTCACAATGCCAAACAATACGAAATAGATATCGACTCAGGATTTTATAGAGCTATAATTAAAGTGATAGCGCCTGTACACGTGCATGGATTTACTTGCAGCAATAGTGTGTATTTTGAACTTTCGCGATAATAACTGTTTACACGTAAAAGTGCTGACTGTCTCGCCAATCTCATTCTTCTGGAGTAGGCGAGACGCGATGTTGTCATTATATAGTACTATTTGACAGGTCGCTACTATCATTCTACTGCGCATGCGCAGATATTTCACTGTCCTATTGTCGCGTGAAAATTCAGAAGCTTCTGAACTTTTTTAATTCACGCATGCAAAGTTGCACGATAATACGTGTTAACGCGTGCATTTTTTGTTACGGCGCGTTATGTCAGCAGTAAATTCATCCACGTGTAAACGTGGAATTATATTACATTTGACAAAGCAATATATTGATCGATGGCATTTATGTTGTCTCTCCAATTGAAGTGTCTTTTTTTAATTCCTTGAAATATATAATCAATTAAGTCCGCGCAATGGTCGCGAAATCGACCGATTCATCCGCGGTTCCCAAATTGACTGCCGTCAAATGCACAATGTAATAATATGGTTTCTTAAATCATAATTTTTCAGTATTTTCCCGCCGAGACAAATATTTCGAATGCTTATCTTTCAAGTGCAAGCATAGATTTGTAATGTTAAAATTACGACTGCAGTTAACTGGGTAATAATAAATCTGTATATTATTAACATCCGACGTCTATGTCATAATCCTTCGAGCGTCACAGCCGATAAAGCCGAAAATGGGAGGGGCTTCTGCGATTTTATACCTAATTTAATATATAGTCCCATAGTAATGCAATAATTGATGTATTTTCGATCTAATTTCGAAATTAATCTAAAAAGAAAATATCAATATCAATTGTTAAATATATTACGATATAGTTAGTAGGAATATAATATAAGACGACTATTACTTCCATACGAATAAGTAGACCGACACATCTCCATTCTGTATTATGAAGGAATCGTGATCAATCTATAATTCTGTCGCATTCTGAATCAGCTGCGTCCATATCTCTCTATCCTGTGCTAAGCTAATGACGGGTATTACGGGGTTTCCAATAAATTTCTTCAACTGTCCACTATTCCTCCATGTCCACCACCTCATGGGCATTCGTTCTCTGCCAATCCAGAGAGTAATTACACTTTATGGGGCTTAACGAACAGTGCGTCAATTCGACGTAGGCACACAGATCTAATCAGACACACACGTCTTTCACTAATATACATACAATTCGGACATCGGCATATATTCTAAAAATATCATATGTATTATTATCAAAATAAACAAAACAAACGACATGTTTAGCGGGAAATGTATGTGGATTTATTTGTGTATATAGCATTGTATTTCGCCTGATAAAAATATTTGATTTTCACCGGCGGCATAATATCTAGACCACAGAGGTAAAGTGCCGTTCTAAAAACGAAATCCTGTTGTTATTTTCTTTTGCCATTCGCTTATTTTTAAAGATAATTAATATTATATATTTCAGTTCGGTTTGCGGTGTGCTGCCTTCCAATGCTAGCTTTTAAAATGAATTTATCATGAATTACTGCCGCAAACAATTTAAACCGCTGAATCTCTTGAAATAATGTAATAATATCGTTTGCATTTTTTAAGGGTGTTAAAATATTATTATTTTCACTCTATCTCCAAACGGTGTTTAAAAATAATCTCGGATGACAACTCTGTAGTTATCAAAAATCATAGTATATTGTGTGTTAGGTGGTTTATATTTTACCACGTTTTTATTACAGATATTTTCTTGTGTGTTTAGTACATTTTTTTCTTGTTTGTCCAAGATTTTTAACTAACTTCCCGACTAGCTAGACATTTGAATATATCAAAACACGACGACAATGCATTCTTTTAATACTTTTTGGCCATCTTTAAGCAGAATTGAATTCATTTTCGGTTAATTCTGTTTTGTATGTTTCGGAAAAAAATTCGTTTTAAAATAATATTTACTACTCACTATTATTAGTTGCTAAGGGGTCCTAGCAACTAAATTATTAATATATACGTGCGTTACTATGGAAATCAATATGAAACATCAAAATGACATTTCAGTATTTCTATCAAGTACAAAAAAAAGTATTTATTAATACATAGAATTGTCACGTTTATATGATTCAACAGAAAATTTGAAAACGTGGTATATAAAAAGTTCTTTTTATCTTGTAATTATTTATAATAAATTTGGTATACTTACAATGTTAATAATAACGCTTTTTTCTGCAAATTGAATATTTTTTGTCGTTTAAATATTAAAAACAAAACATTTGAACAGCAACATATTATATATTTAACATAAAAATATATGTCTTTATAAAACATTCATATACATAAAACTAATTTAGGTTACAATTATCCGGTGGCTCGAGTCTGCAGAACCTTGAATATTCACAGTGATCGAGTGGATCTGTTTTGTTCTCTTGGCTCTTTCAAATTAAGTTGCTCCAAAATCCATGACTAATTATATCTGGACGACTGCTCATTTTTATTGTATTTTTCTTTTCTTATTTGCCTGCCTTATCTATGTATATACTTTTTTATGTTTTTGTTTTTTTCTCTATTTTTCTTTAACGATTTTCAATTAACCCTCCAATTATATTCATTAGCTGTACATAATATTTGATCTAATTTAATTTGATTTATTATGCTTTTTGCGTCCGCCTGTTATTGGGACCATCGCATATTATTTTTTTCTATATTATATTTATATTTATCCTCTGTGATTGATCCTGTTGGTTGACCCAAATAAAAAAAAAACGATTTGCTATATTTGAAATATGCCGCGATAATTTGAATGCAGTAGGTACCATCAGTTAATGTAAAGCATTTTAATTTGGCGGCCTGAATATATTGTTTCTATAACTATATTTAAATATATATTATATCATATTGTCATGTAATAAATTAGTCAATGGAAAATATGGACGTACGTGAAAAGTCATAACCAATACCTATCAAATATACCGTTTAAAGTTTAACTTGTAATGTCGGTGCACAAAACCACACTATACCTTACCCATTTTCATTATTATTAATATGTTTTGCCATGTTATTATATTATTCGATAGTGTCTACCTAATATAAAACCTGATACTCATATTCAATTTCAATTTCATCATAAACGACACTATACCTTTTGGGTTCAGATATTTCGAAGCAAACATCGCCACTCCAGTATGCCTCAAATCCGAAAACTGTCTTTGAAGTTGGGCCCCTGAGGGTAGCAAAATACCTGAAAAACCCGACCACTTGTTTGTATTTCCATAATGTTTGTGATTGCTCGGATATGCTCGAGTAAGTATTATGCTTTGATATATCACGAATGTGAAATATATTATTATTTTGTTTGGTTACCTTCAGAAACAAAAATATCATTTTTTCCACATACATTTCTGATCATTACAATCTTTATTTTTCTCAATTAGATCATATTGCTAATCAAGTATCTGTATTTTACGCATCATTGGCTTTTTAATTAGTCACGATAATAATCACAAGTATTTATTAACGTACAATATGTATATTGGCAGAACTTGCCAGAAAAAATCGTAACGCGTAGGTATTATAACTTTTTTTCCAATATCTACCGTAAAAACCGTATAATATATATTTTGTGTGAACGCAGGGTTCGATATCGTGCGCACAGGATGCTTGCCGTTTCAAAATTTCTTACTGTACCTCTAGACCACTGGCGTAGTTAGGTACTGAGAAAAAGTATTCATACTAGTGTAGACAGAGACACAAACTCAGAAATTTTATTTCATAAAACCTTAAAATGTTTAAAAGAAACTATTCTGTCAATCATGCCATGAATTTCATTAATGAATATTGTAAAATTGGCTCCAAAAATATTAAATTTAATAGATTTTATTTTATATTATATATGTTTCACATGCATAGATCGAAGTGATAGAAATCAGGTATTATGTAGTTTTTTATTGACCCTCTAAAATGTGTTTTGAAATTAATTTTGTAGTCCCTGTTTACCAATAAACTATTCCTAAATATATTACAGGAGCTGGAAGGTTACCGATCACGTGTTTCGTATTTTAAATTTTCCAATTCAGTCCGGAGCTTGACTTTAACAAAACTACTTGTAAGTTTCCCTCGCTCGGTACTTAAAACGAACCCACAATTTCCTTTACTGTAGAAAGTACTCAACTCCGAACTGCCTACTTTCAGTATTGACTTCAATAAAAAGTAAGCACTTTAGCCATTGTATTACAGAGTATGTAATCTCATGTGTCTATACTCTGTATTGATGCAGCGAGGAGGCTCTCTGCGCGGTGAAGTGAGATGAGGGAAGAAAAGAGACGACACTGCTGTGGGAATTGTGAGCGCAGAGAGAGAGAGAGGGCTCAGAGGCCAGACCAAGAAAGATGAATGTTATTTGTAAAATACTAAGATCACCCTCGGGATTTGGATGGCTGGACACAATATTGATGTATATAGTTTCAGCTTTGCGAGATGAATTTTCTTACGAAAAAGGTAAAACACTACTTTTTTAACATTTATAGCTAGGAGAGACTTCACTCCCTATAATATTACACATAAATATCTTATTTTATATAAAAAAATATTGACTTTTCATGTACCTATAGAATAGATCATATTATTTATAATTATAAATTGTAGTTACTAATATGTGTTCAATCAATAACTTATTTAAATTTATTAGTATAAATAGCTGTATAATTGTATATTTTGTAACAGCTGAAGACTGACTATCCTTATCATCATTAAATTTTGTGAAATAGGTATTACAAAATGTTGTTTTATTTTAATTGATACATAACCATTACTATAGAATTTCATAATTATTTTTAGGATATAATAAAATACGTATAAATACTCGCTGATAAAAAAACCTACTTTTCAATTGTAGATAAACAATGTAATCGCGTATACTCATGTTTATAAAAATTCTCGTGCCTACTAAATTAGAGTTTAGTTACTGTCTAATATATTTTTCAAACACTATATAAATGTCTGAAAAAATAAAATGGTAAATGCACACTTACACAGATTACGGTTAACTCTCATTTATACAATAAAGAAGCAAATAAAATCTAATGTTGTCAACTTGGAAATACCATAGTGCCTACATTAGATTTTTTCAGCATGTCCGATCCTAATTAGATCACATGGACCTAAACAGAGTATAGGTTTGTATTTACAGATTTCTGTTTGTACGTGAAATTAATGTTAGCCACATGCTCAATCTATTAGGTCCATACTCTGGCTCTAATCACGAATTAAAAAACAATATGTGTATTTGCCAGACCCGGGATTCTAACCTTGAACCCACGATATTATAAACCGATGCGTAAGCCACTCGACCATCGTGGACGTATGTTAGGTACATTAGATACCCACTGGTAATATATTTAGCAAACCAAACTGGTAAACAATGAAAGTAGGTAAACTGTTGAAAACTTAATAAAACTATGTAATTAGACACGTCACTAAGTATCTATATTAAATAAAAACAAATAAATAATGTTAAGGTATAATCCTTAGTAGGTAATTCGAATACAGCAAATGTGGTACAAAATGTCAGGCTTTACGAAGGTATTCATATTATATTACACCAGTAGTTCAACTCTCACAGGCAGTATTATGTAAACATAAGTACTTGCCGACTTAGGTAACCCCCTTCTACCCTGATACCCAGTAATATTTTCTACATTTCTTTTATAAAGCTTAAAGCTTATGTAATAAACACAATTTAATATCTTCCATTTTTTGCATCAAGAAATATGTTATAGCCGCCATTATTTTCCAGTTTATATCAGTATTACTGTATGTTTATACGCGTATCTAGTCGTTCGTGTAACGATATTATACATTCTTGCAGAAGAAAACCAATTGTCTCGAAATAATATTCAATATCTTTTTTGTGTTGTCGAGTTTCGTTTGTAATTTCCTTTCTTGTATTACACACGGCATGTTGCCTAACAATATGGTCTTATTGGTAAACTAAACTAAAGGCATTATTATGTTTGTATGTTAAACTCCTAAGTTTGTGTTTCCGCCGATAGATATCGTCGTGTTTGGCTTTGCCGCGAAAGTTTATTTATTGGAAAATGCGCTTTGTAGAAGAAACGATAAGCTGATATACGATGTTGAAGATATTCCTGTTCGATATAATATTTCATCGCTGCCCGCTGGGATGTGTTGCACAAACTTGTTTGGATTGTAGCCAAGCGGTTTGGTGTTTGGAAACAATTTATCAATTATTTTAAATCTGTAATGCAATGTTCAATGGTCGAAGAAATTATATTGCAGTGTACTTACTTAAGATTATATTTTCGCTTTATTCTGAATATATATAAAAGTACAACCATATAAGACCATAAAGAATCTCAATCTGTCTCTCAATCTAAATTTTGATTTTAAGGATATTGTGACCATCTTTCAACGCTTTCCGATAATTTAATCATGCACAATTCAATAAATTGTCAAGAATCAGAATTCGGTGACGTGGATTAAATGGACGTAAGTTAACCGGTGACCTAAGTTAAAAGTTAAATATGCGATTGTTAATTCTAGATAACTGTTTTAATATCGTATAAATGAGGTCTCATACTCAAATGATACACCAGACTTGTAATACGTAGCTACGGCGTGACATTTATATAGTGATTCATATCGATGCTAATTATAGTCGACGTAATGGCAATACATTGAAAGAAATTATTTTTTTTACTAGTGTATTGTTGGTTAAATCTCGCTATTGCAGTTACACCGATGATATAATTGTTTCATCCATATAACCTCAAATCTGGCGATCCCTTTATTAAAAGTGATATTCTCACATTGTAACCATAGAAACTGCAGTTTTAATAATATATGGAAATAAAATGTTCAGTGTTAGAGACCAAATCGTGTTACATATATAAAAATCTTTTCATTATACCCACATTAATAACCACCGTAGGAACATTTCATTTAATGTGGGAAACGATGGAAAGCGTTGCCTTTTTATGGGTTTTTGAATTTCGGACGACCCAAGCCATATCATGTTATTTATTTTCCCACAATTTGTTCGTTTAATGCACCGTAGAACAATGGTAGAGATTTTGCTGAGTTACTTAGTTAGGAGAGGGCATAGAATATAATTTGGAAGAACTCTAACCCTAACCTATTTTTATTGTCAAAAGTTGATTGAGCCAGAGTTAATATTTTTAGTTGATGGTTTTCCTTGTTCTATTTTAAAATCGGTTTTCCACATAACTAATAATATATTTAACATATTTCAGTTACAATTAAGTTCGTATATATATTTTTAAATTTGTTTATAGATAATTTCTGATATAAAAGTACATTCTTTGTATGTTAATTTCACACGGTAGATTCATATTGTAAATAAATTACTATCCAATAACTTTAAATTATATAATAATATAATGATTTCGTATTGCAGATTCGTTTGTAGAAAATGTAATAGTGTTATCGACGGTATCTTTAAAAAATCGTAAGCATTTCGAGATAATTCACTCGATCAGTCAATACCATATATTATTAAATGTGCACATTAAATATTGTCAACGTACTTGACTTTGTAATGAACGGTGTGATAAACAATTATTTTGATAAACAAATATATAAAATCGCAAACAATAGTATGTCAACTCTCCAAAACAGACGTTTGTGATTAACGATTCAACCGCACTAAAAACGTAGTGGAATCGACAAGTTTTATTTTAATATGACAAATTCACATGCACTTCTTTGGTTAATGTAAACTTTTTGTTGAAACCAGTGGTCTTCTTTTCAAAAATCTTAGCGGTACAAATAGTATACATCTGTATTACTATCGATTTATGTAATACCTTTCCACTATTTTATACCATTTCGTACATACACTAATAGTCAAATAGCTAATGTCAGTAAAATACCACTAAGGCGGCAGATACCTTAAAAATAAATGTTTCTGAATGTACTTACTTGTATATGGCGCGTAATTTTCCTGCCGTTTCCTGAAATTCTGCTAACATTTCGTTTTACTTTGTAAACGCCCATCAATTTTCAGTTTTTGGTCAATGCTTCGTCTTAATGCCGTGTTCGCGAAATAAAACAACCCGGAGGTGTATTAAAAGCTTCACTAATTGGTAATTCGGCAGCTGTAAGAAATTCCTTTTTCACAATTTCGTTCCACAGTCGTTACAATAATTATTATTCGAGTCGCTTTAAATGTGCGCAAGCATACCCAGATATTTTTTTCCCGCTGGCTTTTTGAATTTGAAACATTTGTTCCGTGCGACAGGTTTGTTCTAGCGGAAGGATGGGGGCGGATGTGACGTAACAAAAGGTCGGAAAACGCGCGAAAAACGTAAAACTAGATCTCCTAAAACCCGTGTAGCAAACACAACGTGCAAGATGACCTTTGACTCCATAAAAAAGCGATTTGGAATAGCACATTCTTTTTATGGAGTATTATTTGTCTAGTCAAAAGATAATAGGTACATATACGTTGGTAATAAATTCATAAATAAATTTATGGCTCCTACTTCGGAGAGAATATTTTCTAGGATGTTTATGGAATAAGAAAATTTATATATGTAGCATGTCAATCATTGTCATCCGGCCACCGATAGAGCGTGTTGCATGTTTTAATATATTCGCTTGTTAGAAATGCAAGCAAATAACGGAATACCAAAGCGATTGTATCGTCTCAAAATTCCTTTTACTACACATTATGTGGAAAGTCTTACACAACTTTGAATTTCCGCTTTAATTCAAAGAAATACCATTCATGTACGTTTACGAATTCCTAATTTCTACTTATGGCTTAACTATGATTATGATCTTAAAATAAGGTTTTTATGCTATGTAATCCATTTTTAAAACTATGTGCTCTAGTATCATACATCCTCCAGTTAAATAACCTTTAATGCTGCTAACTTACTTCAATACTCGGTGGAAAGACATTATAGTGGTTATTTAAGTTTTGTCCACTCAGATGGACACTATCAACTGATTTGATTTAAGAACTATAATGTCAACCAGAAAATTATTGTATATCCAGTTTTTACCGAAATTAAGTTTTGCATTTTAATATATTTTTGATGCAAAAATAATGCACGTCCGTATAGGACAAGTATTTCAGACGATATTGTATCATTCAAATACATAATATAATTTTCAAAATATTCTAATATTTCAAAATCAATTTTCTCAAAACATACAATAATAGTGCACTTATTCATAAATAATACATTTTTAAAACCACCTGACTGTGACCGCAGGCTATATACAAACCGAAACGAATATTCAATGTCTCTTTGTCACAATATATTTACATTATTTTTATTTGATTTCGTATTGATAAGGGCGAGGGATAAAACTATGTCAACCCTGATATTCTTAGTTTCGAAAATCAAGTTCATACGAATCCTCTGCATAACTGTCTTATTTATCGAAACCCGGTATCTTCCGCCGTATATACCGCCGATCTTTTCCTAACCAATATTTCATCGTTGTTTTGTAAAAAGGGCGAATTAACCAAAATGCTACTTAACAGGAGGAGGATTTTTAACTTTTGACATTTATTTGTTTTTTACCTGTAGATGATTATAAATATCTAACAAGTTTATAATAAAGCTTAGAAAGAATACTGTCATTATAATAGGTATTATTATTTAATATTTTAAAAGGCCTTATATGTCACATTTGCTTTTTATTTCGTAATTTTAATTAATTTAATTTTCGATTATCGTTTTTAAGTATTTTCCTGTGGAGATAAAAATTCGCCGTTTTTACACAACAAAGCTAGTGGGGTACATATTGTATTTTCATTAAAATCTCGATTTCGTCAAAATGGTTGATTCGCCCTTTTTACAAAACACCGACGATTTAATCTCAAGATATTTTCCAAAATATGTTTTAATTCAAAAACACAATTATCGACCGAATTTTAAGTAGTTACCTATATTTTTTCATAATTTTTATTTTCAACGTCATGTGGTAGGTACCTTCTACGCATATAAATTTTAAAAACATTGGTTTGAAGTTGATGACATGATGACAGATGAACAAAACAATTATTGAAAATAGCGTTGCTGTCAATTAAATTACGCACAGAAAAAATAATTCTATATAAATTAAATTATTAGTGTATATTATTATTATAATTGTATTGTGGTCGTTCCTTACAAACAATGGGGAACATTTTACACCGTATGAAAAAGATTTATTAGAATGTTTATGACGTTCTGACTATTTGGATGACTATATTATAGGAATAATTCTTTTAAGGTTTAAATACTTTATGGTGCACGTTGCGCACTGTCATGCTGTCACATCAAATTTGGTCTATAGTTTCGTCATTCCGCAGAATATTTTGAACGATCACTATCTCTATAAATTCATTTATGGAGAGTGCCAACTCAATGTATTAGCATTTTGAATTATTTTCATGCTAATTTAGGTTAGGTTATTATTAGTATTTTGAATTATTATTCGTTGTTCATGCTAATTTCAATTAATTTGAACAGTTTCTATGTGTGCGTACGATCAAATTACTTGCGATATTGAATCCATAGACAATATTTTGAACAAAACCCTACCTGCAGACCCATACTCTATATACTATATTCATATAGACCACACTCTTATAGAAAATACATAGTGCTAACTAATAAAACCAAAAAAAATGAGTCGAAAATGTGAAGGCATGTAAAAAAATATAAAAAAAACGTTCATGCGGGTATCGATGCAGTGCGGTACGCGTGAGGTGACCTCACTGTTCTGGTGATTTCGGCAGATTTGGACAATGTTCGTTTAAACTAAAGGTTTAAAATGTGCTACGGGATGGGAGCATCAGTCTGATTACATTTTAAACACCGAGAAAAACGATTTTATAGAGTTTTCTCCCGTAGCGGCAGCTTACTGTGACATCACGTGACAGCACATAACGTGATCATAATGTATTTGATCCTTGCATCATATTTTCTTTGGCAGTGGTAAATAAAGTGGTGATGGTATTTCCGATGTTTTCCTTCCGAATAATTAACAAGAATTTAGATATTTTTCGTACATCCTTGGATGGGCTTTCCACCTAATACACTCTAGTATGGTAACAATATCAACACTCATATTATGACTATCAGTATTATAAAGATCTACAAAAGTTAAATGCTTCATTTATAATTACTATTTTACTCGTGACATTAATTAAAATATTTTCGATGTAACTCATGTAACAGCGTCCACCTCTCGTGACTCTGAAATCCCCATAAGTAATACGTAGCCAACAGTCGATTGTACTTACGGTTACCAAATGGCGGACTTTTTTCGTATCGGTAAGCTCTTTCCGAGACATTTATTTAACTCGGCTGACATTTTCCCTTTTCAACCCTGCGGGATATTTCCTGCTTATTCGACAAAGACACATTATTATTTCTATTACTTTATTTAGAAATCTTTCTTTATTCCGGCTTAGGTACACTATTTCTCCGTTTATCAATTATTTTATTATTTACAACAAGAAAAAATGTAATATCCATGTGAAATACCAATATCGACTTTAGGAAAAGGGGCGTAATCCACACAAATCAAATTTTACAGGAGGCACAAAAATGTTTTTAGGTTTTCGGTCAAAGTTAAAATAATAGAAGATACACGTTACCTTAAAGTGCATGAGAATTAATAATTTGGTTTTTATATCCCTAATCTGATATAAATTATTGAGTTAATTGAAAAACCAATAAATATGATGGTTTTTCTTACTTTACTTCATTTTCCTTCTTCTTTTTTTTTAATTGCCAGCTAAATTTGGATAATAAATCGGCGTTTGCATTCAATAAAATCTATTTTGAAAAAATGCTGGTTATGCCTTTTTTCCTTTCGAAAGTTGATATGTTTTGTGCGAAGGCTTTGTCAATAAACTTGTGTTATTTACCATCATCCTATTCGGTTTTAAAATCCGGCGTTGGATCTTGGCCGCCTCCCGAGACGGTATCATAAGAGATTTTACGTGAAATGATTATTAGCCAGTCAGGATTTTAGGTATGTTAGTGAGACTCTTACAGTTTTTATGCATTTTGATAAACTACTTCTTTTATTCAACGTATAATTGACAAGATTTAAAAATGCAACATTCTTTATGGAACATACATAATTTGGAAACAATATATTTTCCTAGTATGTGTTCGCAAGTACCTATGTTCAATAAAGAATGTTACATTCTTAAATTTTGTGAAGTTTTCGTTGAATAAGAAAAAGTAGTTATTAACAATTGCATGTACGTAAACATTAAAATATGGAGAGATCCTGGCGTTGGCTAGGAATCAAGGTACGTACCTTTTACTAGTACATACATATCTACATACCTTGATTCAAATCTTAAAAGCCGATTGCCAATATCAATGATTTTTTGACCGCTTCAGTTGCTTGACTATTAGTTAATTTCATCGTAATTCAGTAAGATGCAGGTTCGAATCGTGTCCGGCACCATATTTTTAGGTTTTTCAAAAATTTTTATGTTTTTTTATTCATTTCATTTTTCTTCATTATGAAGAACGTCACATTATTTCAAATATTTTGTATTATTCAGTCTTAATCTTTCACCAAGTAAAGATAGCAACGTCAATTTTATCTCATATAGTATGTGTCAGTATATTATTTGTGTAGGTACATATTGTATCTATTAGAATAGCTTTACACCTTTCTATTCGTATAAAGTTGACTCTTAAGGGGAATCCTAAAGACGAACATATTATACTTATAGACTCTTGTTTTTCCTGTGAAATAAAGACTTTTTCTTCACGTGGTTTTTATCTGTTAATCATATTCATTGAATTTTCCTGGTATTTTTCGTGTGTGCGAGGTCAAATATGCGGAAGAAAATTAGAGAAAAGTGACATCAGAAAAGCACTGGGGAAACGCCGCCCAAAAGTTGAAAAATAGGCTTTATTGTCGGGAAACGCTTTCCTTATATTTACATGTGGATATGTAGTTACTTTACACACATCTGCAATAACATGATATGGTGCAGAGAATACTTATCTTACGAAACTATAATAATATATAATATCGATATACTTAGAAGGTTGGATATAATACAATTTTAGTTTATCTTGTTATAGTTAGATATTTAGAGACACAATCAAATAAATATGTACACTCAATATTTATGAAATCATCATCAACACTACAATCCTATATGTTGCATGGCCGCCTCCAAATTAACTTCTCTTATCCCTTCTGCTGCAAGTTTCTTCCACTGTGTTAACCCCATGGATACTGTCTTTTCCTACACAGTTTTATAAACTCTTTCTCTAAACACCAAGGTGTATGGTTGCTACATCAGTCCTATGTAGCTTCGTTTCAGGATAAGGAAGTGTAACACTAAAATCTTGTCATTCTGACACGTTTGTAGCGTCATAGAGGACGGCCGTGCACAAATCACGAATGCATATACATGACAATGGGAGACGAGGTTTCTTAAATCATAGTCCAACTACCGTAGTCTAGTTCTTTCAGTCTATGAAATATGTAGGAGCTTTCTGGGTGGTCAGGTTCCATCATTGAGAAATTGTTTTCCTAACAGATATTTCTGAATTAACTTATATTATTGTATGTGTACTATTCGTTATTTACATACAATAACGCTATTTATTTATTAACTCGTATATTTCAAATCGATACGAAATGGATGCATGGAAATGAATATTAAAATCTACATTTAAATAGTTATTGGTTCGTTTGTAATTGGATTGTTTGTATGCTTTTAATGGATTTTAGTTGGTGAATAATATAAAAATAAAATAAATGTATTCGATTCCGCCATTTTAAAATTGATTTTATCCGATCTGCATTATTTATTAATATTAGGCAATTTCCGAATATAATAGTTATCATATTGACCTATTTACTGCCTTTGTTTTTTGTGCAAACAATTAAATAACGTAAATTTATTCAATGATAGTATAAAGTCATGCCATGTGATGAAAATAACATGAAATGTTTCCACGTAGGATTAACGTTATAATAAATATATCAAATAATTTTTAATATGAACACTGTTTACTTTCACTGCATATAATAATATATACATTCGATTATCGGCAGAAAGAAAAACATACGTAGGTATCTACCGACGGGTTTATATACAAATAATTTATGTCTTACCAAGTAGGTAGACATCCTTCGAAAACACATAATTTTACTATTATTGACACATCAAACCCAAACCCTCAACCCCCCATGACACATATACATATATATATAAATTAATTATTTTCCATGAATACCACATATTTTTTTCATATAACCGCTGTCTTTATCCTATGAAAAAATGTTTTTTAAAAATATATGAGAGCTCCCGTAAAAAAATATATTTAAGCACATACAAATTATCTATTGGTAGAGGAACGACAGATTCTTCTGGCATTGTGCCCACGGCGAAATCACTTTGGAACGGTGTCAGTGTCATTTGAAAGTACAGAACAGATTAATCAATATAATTCAGATACGCTATAACCCAAATACACTACATTTTGAAGCAGAGTTTTGAATGTGTGAGTGTCATATGAAAGTGAAACACATATTATAAACGTGCAATAGTGTATGTTGCAACCTTCAAATACACCAATATTGAATGAGCGTCAGTGCATAAACCGAGAGCAGTTGTCAGAACGAAGGGCAAGCTTAGAATTACGTTTTCTTTGCAAGTGTGTAAGTTTATCCCATATTATTGTTTGGTTGCCTGTTACTCCACACCCGTTAGGTATTTCAGTTCCCATTAATTCTTTGTTCCCTGTTTGAAAGTAATCTCACCTAAATGAGTCGCTTGCAGTGCCACAAAAATCTGACACCATTCTACATTATTGTTCCCTTAACACATTTCCTTGAAATGTACCTATACTTAACAAATTATTAATGAAAAGGCTGTGGTGATAAAAAGCGAAATTGGAAAATTATTGATATAAAAATAACTACCTAAACAATTTGTCGGTGTGAAAAGAAATATGTATTTTTTTTCGTAATATTTTATAATCGTCTTGCATTAATGGAATGATAATATAACTAAATTACTTAAAGTATTTAAAACGTGTGTACAATTATTTATTAATTCTTGTTTCACTTAAAAAAATGTACTAATGACATCTTTTTCATTCTGTTACAGGTAAGTTTTCTTCGGAATCATGTGGACTGGAAATTTGATAAACACCCCTTCCTTCGTGTAACTTCTTCAGCCGGGATATATTTAAAGGTTTTCTCAATTACTTTTCTTGATTTTACAATTAATTACTTCATGAATTAATTGAAATGCATACTCTAGTATTGTTTTTGTTCTCAGGATATGAGTAGGTATTGGTAATTTATAATGTGATCATTTTTAGGATGTATGTGCATCTATCTACATAGATATACTTTTTCAAACGTTACATTCATATATGAGTATAGCGGCAGGGCATACACGGCAATATATAAAGATATCTGAATATATTGTAAAACATCTACAGTTATTTTATTTCTTCTTATTTGCGTGAAACTGATTTGGTTGATATGTAAAAACACAAACCCATAAAATATGTGGTTGCAATTTTCCTATCGCTTAGTGTTGTCTGTATGCAGAAATATGCCGTCGGAAGTGTAATCCTTGAATAGTTTTGAGGTGCAAACCCCACAGAAGTTGGGGTATGGCGACGGCACCGATGTAATTTTTGCGAGCGTCGCGACAACTCCATTAAAAATACCACATAGACCACTAAATGTGGCAGGTATGTATCGTTTTTCTTATACGTCCAATCGATATTTAATAGTTGGTTTCCAGATAGAAATATAAAAAATATGCTATCGATCTGATTTTCGATATAATTCAAAACATGTAAGTTCTAAGATACAAAGCTGGTCAGTACAGTGTGCGGTCTTCACGTAAGACTCTTGCAGATTCCACACCCCGCCATGCCGTTTTCTATAGGTTGTAAATAGAAATATAATGTGCTCTGCCTCGTCTGCTAGATTTTTACTTTTACACTTCAGTCACACTATCAACTGTTAACAAGGCTATAACTTATTCAAATTCACTTAGTTAACAATACAAATTACTAGTTTAAAATGTTTACAACATGACGTAAAACATAATAAGATGTATAATACGAGGGTGGGTCAATAATTCCTTAGAAAAAAGCATTAAAACAGTTTTTATTTTTGTATTTTTTTTTTATTTCTCAACATAATCTCCTTGGAGCTCAATAAACTTGGTTAGACGTTTCTCAATTTTTTTTAAACCGTCAGAAAAATAAGTTTTCGGAAGGTCCTCAAAATAAGCATTTGTCCGATCGATGACTTTTTCATTTGAAAAAAAACGTTGTCCACTTAGCCATTTTTTTAAGTTTGGGAAAAGAAAAAAGTCACTGGGGGCTAAATCTGGCGAATACGGTGGGTGGTCGACCAATTCGAACTTCAATTCTTCAATTTTAGCCATTGATCGTAAACATGTGTGAACACGGGCATTGTCCTGATGAAAGAGGATTTTTTTCCTGTTTAAATGAGGCCGTTTTTCTTCAATTTCGTTTTTTATCTGGTCCAATAAAGATGCATAATAATCCCCTGTTATTGTTTTTCCTTTTTTCAAATAGTCAACGAAAATAATTCCACGTGCATCCCAAAATACAGTAGCCATAACCTTACCAGCTGATTTTACGGTTTTCGCCTTCTTTGGACATGGTTCGCCTTTCGCAATCCACTGCTTTGACTGTTCTTTCGTCTCGGGAGTATAGTGGTGTATTCATGTTTCATCTACAGTCACAAAGCGACGAAAAAATTCATCCGGATTGCGTTGCATGAGCGACAATAGGGCTTTAGAGGCCACCACCCTATTGCGTTTATTGTCGACTGTGAGCAAACGCGGCACCCATCTTGCAGAAACTTTTTTCATGCCCAATTTGTCATGTAAAATAGAAATGACGCTACCTTTTAAGATCCCTGTAACCTCAATTATCTCACTCAACTTTAATCTTCGGTCACTTAACACCATATCGTGGATTTTATTGATCATTTCTGGTGTAGTCACCTCTACAGGACGTCCTGAGCGTGGTTCATCCTTTGTTGATGTACGACCACGTTTAAATTCATTTAACCAGTTATAAATAGTTGCAAGTGAAGGAGAAGATATGCCGTGAACTAAATCCAACTCATTTTTTATTTCCTTTGCTGTTAACCCTTTTATATTAAAATGTTTAATAACAGCTCTAAACTCAATTTTCTCCATTTTTGTAAACAAGCAAATTTTTTTTTTAAATGTACGAAAATAAAAAACAACAACCCGACCAATCTGATTGAAACTTCGCAGCATACTGAATCGGTACTGCCGCTGCATGAAAACAAACCGCTTACAGTACTAGTCGCGCCACCTGTCGGCTTTTCTAAGGACTTATTGACCCACCCTCGTATTATTAAGAAAAATAAATACCACAATGACAACAGAAGCGAAGCCTTCGTTAGATGACATAAAAATACCTACATTCATTCAGTACTGAAAACATAAAATAATAATATTTTGTAGTTGACTTCGAATCCATCGAAGGAGACAATATTCTCAAGATATGCATAACTTATACTTCACTGTCAATGCTCGTGATTGATGTATTCACCCTTCACTGAAAATCTTATTTACGGAATGAGCGTCTTAATTTTGAAAGATTCCTAAAATATATTCGGTCATGTACTCCACATTCATCGCTAACATTTACATTACATGTAATTAAATTATTTGTGATTTGATTATAATCATATACATATTAAATCCGGTTATGTTCGAAAAATATATTATGTTAAAGTATATATATAGCTATTTTGTCATGAAAAATTTTAACAATGAAATAAAATCAAAATTCGATCCAAGTTAATTAATATCAGATTTACTATTGTCCGAATTACCCATATGATAATGATATTTCGAAGATTATATTATTAAAACTAAAATTTAAAACTTCCACTTCCACTATATTAATTTTGTAGAACATTAACCACATCACATTAACTCCCGTTAGGAGTGATGCCGGGCGGCTAGTATGGCTTAAAATAGTATCAAAATTTAATTTTTCGTGCATATACGTAAATGTATTTTTTTTTAAATTGTTTTAAATCATCACATTTCCATTATGGTCTACATATACTTCGGAATACAAAAATGTACGTGCGTAAAATAAATGTATGTCCACACCTGCAAACATTGCTATCAAATTTAATATTGAAATTGAGTCGCTTAGAATCATAACTCACATATTGCAATTTTGTCGTTTTTTAGTTAAATATGCCAAGTGATTCTAAATGAATTAATCTATATACCGAAAAATAGTTGAGTATTAAAAGTCAATTTAAACCATGTGAAAATCGTTGACAAAGTTCATTGTTGGTGTAATATGTCGTATATTTCAAAGAATAAAGTTTCGTCACCAACGCCTTCCTAACCAATCGGGGAGCTCTATTTCTCATAGTATGCTGTATGTCTGCAACGTTAGGAGTATTAGGTATATATATTTTTAAAAAAAAAGTTATTCGACTCTCTTAATTTAATTATTATGATTAATATTCTAGGGAGTTCAATACTGTTCTTCTAATTACAAAAAATAGTGCTCTGTTGGTTTTTAGCGATTATCTCAAAACTTGATTTTTGGAATATGTGAGTTATGATTCTAAGCGACTCAATTGTCCTATCTCTATTATGTTGATAGATTTTTAATAGCACAGATTTTCAATACGCCATAATAAATGAAATTATATACCTAATTTCTGCATTCCTAATCGCTAGAAAGCCTCAAATAAACGGGACTTAACTCGGTATTGCCAGCAAGCTTTGGATATCTCATATTAATCAATATAATATTATGTTCAAAATGATTCGGTGACTAGGTACAACGAAATAATGACCTAACCTAACCTAAATAGATTCCACAAAAATTAATGTTTCATTTTTCCCCTGGCTGTTCTGTTTTGTTATATTCTGTTTTGTCCGGTTACCCAAATTAAATATAGTTTGGATGGTCAACATTGTTCAATATTTCACGCTTCAATAAAAATAACATTTCACAAGACCACTCCACCCAAGATGACTCCCGATGAAACAGTAAAAAAAATACAAACATGGCCGCACTTTCTCATTTTTCAAAGCATTTGCACACATATTGGAATATTTTCAGCTGGAAAAATACCGACACAATTTCTAATGTTAATGAAAATGAAAAAAATCGTTGCGTTACGTGCATCCTGTAAAACTGTATCTAAATGACAGCGAGCTACGAGTATAACAACGCTCCTTTTTTTCATTTCGTTCCGCCATGTTGAATCGTTCATACGTAGAATTCAATTTAAATAAAAGAATAAATTCTCATCCCAATGAATTTCCATTCTTTCAATTTCCAGTGGCTCGATTCGATTTAAAAATCAAGCCACCGCTCCCGGTGAAATAATAAATTTTGCAAGTGCATACGGCGTGCGACGTGGCCTCTCCTCCGCCGGTCCTGGTGACAGTTATGGACGGCAACTCGTCGGAATAAATTCCATTTTAAAATGCCTCCAACACGACACAAGTGGAAAGTCCATACATATGTATGTATGTCATACGTCACTGATACACAACCATTTCATCTGTAGGGTCATTTTTTATACATTTTTCTAACCGTGCGAGGGCTGCATACATTGATTATCAATTTCAATTTAATTTATTTTTTAACATATTGTGGACAATACAAATTATAAGTTTAAGACGCTCACAACATGACATGAAACATTATTATAAAGAAGAAAAGTAATAAAAGCGATAAAAATGAAAATATAAAAAGAGAACATAATATAAACATACAAAAGCAGTGAAAATACAATTATACATATATAGAAGTTCAAAGAAGTACACCGAGTTTGCTAAGGAGACCCTAATTTAAGAATTTATAAAATAGCGTCCACCTTAACTCACCCTCACGCAAGTGGAATATATCAACACCCGAAGCGATTTGGTTGGCAAACCTAGTTATATGCTTTTATGCCTGTCCTGAGCATTATTCAAGCGGATTCAGGAAAATCTTTACTTGCTTACAAATGTAAGTGAGTCCGAAAAACTTGTAAACAACGCACTTACGCAAACTATGAAACCAAAAACAATTAATATAATATTCATTTTGTCGTAGGGCCGCGTGTGGTTTTGTGGGCTACTAGTTGTGCTACGCTGATATTACAATTTAATACATTAATGTTATTTCATCGCTTCCGTATAAACAAATCAAGGAATATATGAAATTAGGAATTTACCCAATATAAATAAATTCATACGTACACACTAAACATTCAATTCACTCTCCACTATCTCATAAAGCTGTGAGGAAGCAAAAAAAATACTGTTTATTTTTTAGATTCACAATTTAACCCACATTCTTCATATACGCTGCGCAACAAGCTATAGTTACAGTAGGTATGGCCAATATAACTTTCCAGTACAGTCTATATAAATTATGTAGGCTGCAGTACAATTAACTATAAAAATGACTGTCAATGAATGGAAGCATTTTACCCTCTTTAATATTTGTGATATGATATGTTAGGATTTTGTTTGGCGTATTTAATTTTATCGGTGACTCACAATAAAATAAATACCATGGCCGGTGGCGCACCACTGTTCTAGGTGGAACATTCACTTGAAAAACAGGGGCTGTTTCAATTTTTTGGTGTTTTCCTCGCAACAAATACATTTTAATGTCATTTTTGAAGTCTGTTATCGGATACCGGTTATTGGTAGCGAAGGTTCGATACAAAATTTTATTTAATTTACGTTTTAACTTATCTGTTTATTGAAAATACTTTAATTACGAGAATTTTTAGACATAATATTATGACGAATATCTAATTGAATAAATCTAAATAGCATGAAGTTGTTGGTGTATTATCGATAATTAGAAAGGTATAAAAGTTTATGCACAAAAATCACCTACCAGTTCTTTCGTGCCATTTTGTGTTTTAAATGGTGATTCATGTTGTTTGTATAAGAACATGCATAACATTTTAAATACCTCTTTTTTAAATTTGTTCCTTATATCCTTTGTCTGACTATTTTATATGTGCACTATGTAAGTGTTTATAAATACCAGATATAATGAAATACCACACGGCATATATTTTGTTATATTTAAGATTATTTTATAAAAAAAAATACTATTTCTGTCTAACATATATTTTCGGAAGTATCTGTATCGTGTATGTCGCTTGTTCCTGTGTGTTACGTATATATATAACACCATTTCCAAAAAATCAACAACAGCACACCGGGTGGAAAACATAAGGTGCCCTCTTTAACATGCCCTTCGTCCTCGCGTATAAATGTAGACCTGCATGGAATTCCCCGCTCAGAATGTTTTCACAGTAATGCACTGTACAAAAACAATCTGCGAATGAGTCCTCATGTTTACACAGAGACTTTTTTTCATTAATGCGACGAACGAATTTATAAAAGCACTTTTCTATTATTAAATTTCCTTTTTCGAAAAAAATCTCAGTAATACAAGCTCCTTTTTTATACTTGACGTTTCAGTTAAGTAATTAGAGAAGCTGCTCAAGTACGTTTGACGGATTCTAAATTAAATAACGAAATATGCAACATTCAAGATAGCCGGATTTATTAGTCCTATGAAACGTAAATAAGTACTTATATAATATAATAACTTTAAGAGTCCGATTGTTAAACTCGTTTGTAGCTATATGGATAATATTTCCTGGATAAAGTGGTTATTATCATAGAGACGTGATTAATATTATATCAACAAAATAATTTATCGATCGTGATAGATGTTAATTAAGTTTAAAATGGCATAGAACATAGTCCTCTTTGTGCAGGTTATATTTTTCTTTTCTTTTTAACACAACATACCGTGAGGCCCAATTACAGTAGTGTAGTTTCAACAGTAGTGTATTTAGTAATATAATTGAATCAATCACAAACACCCAGGCTTTGAGAAAGTCAAATAAATATATTGTGTCCTCACCGGGATCGAACCCGGAGGTCCTGGATAAAAGGCCAGTGCCTTACGAAGTGTACCACGAGAGCCGCTAACATATGAACATACCTTTTTACGTGGAATCGTTTTTAACTATTCGCCCAATCCATCGAGTCTTTACACTGGATCAATCGCACATTGTAAATATTGAATAGCCATGAGATCAACCCATGATTCACGGCTTCAGAGACGCCTCCTCTATTAACCGGGCCACCATAGATGCGTTAATTAGCAGCTGAAAAAGGTTGCGAATGCTCAAATAGTTTAGTATATTATACCGTTATCCCCTTATAAATTAACCCACATTATTGCCAAAACAGTTCAGTTTAGGTTTAGGTGTTTGTTTTCGATTGTCTTACAATGCTACTTACAAAACATATTGATTTTAGGCACGATTTAAAAAAAATCTGTTGACAGTGTTCTTCTAAACGGACGAAACCGGTCCCAGTCATCATTAAATTATGTCACATTATTCCTGTATATAACCTGCGATGTTCGAGTGGGTAACGTATCCGCTTAGTTGTGAGTTTCGGGTTTGAATCCTGCATCTGGCAAATCGACATGTTTTTAAAGATGTGTTTGGAATCACAACATGCCGAGTAACTGCCTTTACATCAATTTCTTGTAAATGAAAATATAAGAAATCCTTTTGACAGACGACCAAGATCAACTTTGGATTGTAGAGCCAATGTAAAATTAGTGTAGAAAGTTTGTAGTAAGTTTATTATAAGTTAGAATACAAAACTGATTTTGATTGACTAGGTACCCTATGTCTGTGGTAATAGCTATTCAGTTGTATTAATAATAACACTTTTGTCATTATTTTGAAGTAGTTTAGAGGTAGTTAGTGGCATTGGAACAACCTTAGTCGTTAGACAACATACCAAAAAATTACTTGTTAAATCTAGTCATTCAGTGGTAATCAATGGGGGGAAAGACCTAAAAGTAAACTTAGAGGCTTCTGGATCAACGACATACATAAAACCTACGCGCGTAGCAACGCCATGCACAGGACCGACATGAAATTAATCTCCTTATAAAGAGAGACATTAATCAGGCTGTAGATTGTAGGTATACATAATATAATAATAGGATAATATGTAAAACAAATTATCTATATTGTGTATAAATTAATGCCGAATACCGTTGATAAGTATTTTTGGATCTTGAGGGTGATCCAGCACGCTCACTGTTAATGCGGAGACGACAAAATATAAAATTGTTGTAGCCAAAAGGCTAGGCAGAGCATGACGTGTACTTTCAATGTGCACAACATCGCTCCACAAGAGAGTCAACAATTTCGTATACCTGGGATCCTCTAATAACAGTTAGTAATACTAGTTTATAAAACAAAATAAAGATGTTTGGGAACAAAGTGGTGTTGCTGCCGAAAGTTGGTAAGTCTCATAATCATATTATCGAGTAATTCCAATTTGAAGTTTGACATGCCCTCGAAAATCAGACATAATACTAATTTCTTTGTGCTTTTTGCGCATACATCGGATGACCTTCAAATTTTTTTTGTGATACATATTTATAAATATACACATAATAATCTGTTAACACTAAATGCCTAAATTATCGACTTACCAACTTTTGGCAGCAAGCCCACGATGTCGCTTCAGTCTAACCAATATGCTACGTTACAATGAATTTAACCGGCATCTTATACACTAGACTATTTAGACTAGTTGTCAGTTGTCATGTATGGTTTGGAAACCTGGTGCATGACCGAAACCATGAAAAGAATGTTGGTGTGTGGTGTCCGGTATCTTAGAACTTATCAATAACACAGTCGGAATGAAGAATATAAGAATGAACTGCACGGTTTGTACAGGAGCCCGAATGTGAATGGGAGTGAATGGACACATGATAGATAATTCACGCCGTGTCCGGAAACTTGTACGTATGCAGTTCGCTGTATCACACTTCACCGTGAAATGTTGTATGGGTCGTATAGTACTGACATGAAATTCATGTCTAAATAAAACATGGTTCTTGTTGGTATACAGTGTTTACACTTTACAGGAAGCCAGCAGCATACAATGTTTTTAAAATAGCCGATATACTTGATTATTTGTTAGGTTAGGTTAAGTTTTCATTCTTGAATTAATGAATTTTGCCTAAATCATCTATGAAAATTGAATTGATGTTCATATTGAATCTAATAAAATCGGAGACCGTATTACGGTCATCTCTTTCCGATAGAAAGGTCACGGTGAACTGTGCCACGGTGAAATGTTTTACGTACAATTTACATGTAACCAACCAATTCACGCATGACAAAGAAACTGACATTCCTGATCGGCCACATACAGGATGGAGGAAAACGGCTTTGGATATATCTAGGTGGATGCAGATGTTAAAGAAGGCCAATAATCATTAGTATTGTAGTAAGTACCACAAAAAATAATAATTAATAGGTATCTTATTAGTTATTATGATCGTTCTAGCTGCGATAAATTTCTTTGTTCGTATGAGACAAATACAATATTGTATGCAGTCGTGTTCCAACATCGACATTTTCGTATGTACGGAATCTGTGTAATCAAACTGATAAGGTTTCTATATCTCTTCCATACATATATAGGTACATTATACACGTAGAACGAACGTCGGTTGAACTAGTCTACGTCTGTCATTACCGCAAAACGGGTGGAAGTCTTTCGATATGTTTGTTATATACTTATAACTATTTTAACCGTAAAACCAAAAGTGATTTGTTTAAGTTGTTAAAATTAAATATTAAATTTATAAATAAAATTCCGTATAATAATCAGTATCATAATATAACCATGTCTTCCTCATAAATATCGTGTCAACGTGCTACGTCAGGATAACGTAATGGCGAAAGCTAGTCTCAATAGTGCGTCACCAAGAGTTATTCCGTGATGAAGTTACAACTTGTTTTGTCACGATAAAATAAACTTTACATTTTCAAATTATCACTAACGTCCTTTCACTTAGTAGTCTTAGCACTATTCATATACTATTACACCAACGTTGATTTGGAAATATCAAATATATTATACTTATATCGTTTTTAGGTTTAAGGGACACTAGCTTTTATTAATTATTATTGCTGATGATTCTACATAACTATTGTCATTTAAAATTGCTGGGTTTTATATTAAATGTGACGTTCAAGTAAACAATAATGTATTCAATAATATTGAATATACTATAATGTGTTCGCTTATTAATATAATAGATAAACAGCGATATTATCGGTTATCGAGAAACAAATTTCCATCCAAAGGATTAATAAATTATGTGATAAATTGAATTATACATATCAATAAACTGTTCTATTTCATTATCTTTCATTTGTTTCTTATCTTAGTTACAAACAACATGTTTATTGCTTTTAACGTAGTGTCAAAAATATTGTTCGTGTAACTGAAACATTTTTACTTTTGAGTTATTTTTGTGAAGAATATCAATATGTTTATGTATGGATATTATTCTGTTCTTACACCCGTAGGTACATGTACTATTTTATTTTATTAGATTATGTTTTATCATAAATGTAACCGTGCTATTGCCAACGTCTACGTTTTTCCTTGAATGAGGTATTTGCAGTCTTTTTACATATTGTAGTAAAATGATATCATTGATGCCTTGAAAAAATTGTATCAATTTTATTGATTCTGTTTGATTACCCACCGAAATTCTAATCTGTATAATTTTCCTATAAATATTATTAACGAATTTCGTGATAGTGGACTAATATGAAAAGTAAATTAATTAATAATGAACCATACTAATAAATGTTCTACACATATTATTCGAGTTTATGGTATTTTTTTCGTTCTTTTTAAATTACATATACCAAATAAATAAATAAATTTAACTACATAATAAAATTGTATTTGTTCTGCTATATAATCTTTCCGTTATAATCAAATCACAAATGTTAAATTCAACATTTATTAAACGTTATCACTTATCAGCGTCTTATCGTTGTTTATCAATACAAAATTGCACACAAAAGACCTTCGGTATTTCTATCAAATATTATAAAAGAAAATTACACTTAAGAAAAGTATTCTTTCTGTCGAAAAATGTTTATCAAACAATTTTTTTTATCTATGATTATTTTTATATTATCTTCCTCGATTCCAGCAATATTTAATTGAAAAGATATGTATTGAAACAGCATAACAATGGCGAATGGCGGAGGTAGGCTGTTAAGATCCGACATAAATTGTGCATATAAAACTGTCAATCATATGTATTTGTTTTTATTGAGCCAAAACTACAATTTACAGAAGATTTTGCTTAATTTTTAAATATTAATTAAACCCTGCCTAAACCAAACCACGGCGATCCGACAATATAGTGCACATTTTTTCATTCATACTTATTTGTTTTTGTTGAAATAAAAATACATATTATTACACATGTTGTTGATTAGTTTTTTAGATGGATCATATAGATAGAAATTTACTATTATCTGTTATGGCTTAGTTTTCGCGGAGTTCAATTGAATTTTTAAAAACTAACCAATACCACATCTGTAAATTGAAGTCTTATTCAATGAAAACATTTGACTGCCAAAGTTTAGTTTGTATTATGTATGTCAAATCTTAATAGCCTACCTCGACCTTTCGCCACTGCAACATAATATATACAAATATTCAAATGTAATTAGTTAGTAATCACTAATCATACATTTATTTATCTATGTACATAATACACTATCAAGTCGATTAAATGGGACATATTATTTGTATCGGTCGATTGGCTAATCGACTTATCTAATTGTCCATTTACATTTTAATCCTAATCTCACGCCTATTAAACCACTCATAATAAATTACACGACTTACTTTACCGTATAATATACTTACACATTTACCTACTCAATGTGTTTTTATTGGTGCGTTTATTAATAATTACATAGCCATCGATTGATGATCGCGCCATATGTTGTGAAAATTAATATATGTATGAAGTTCTACGGAATATTATGAAGGCTTTCATAGTGTGTGTTTAGTTTTGTTTCTAATTATCTAAGTGTGATCAGTGTTCTTCAACTATCCAATATGCCGCTGTGGTGGCAGCTATGCGATGCAAGTATCATGTACGGCTATCCTGTCCTTTTTCTGGAGACCATTGCTGCTCCGATGGCCGTCAGGGAAAGGAGTTAGTCATATTATATTAATATTACTTATTACATCTTAGCTATAGATACCACCATCTTATAATGCTTTTATAAAAATATGCAATATTATTATTCAATTCTACCAACAGTGATGTTTGACATTATAGCGTATGTGTATTGTTTTATTATTTCTTTTGTAAACTATAGTACTAATGATACATCATAGTTGATAGTATTGATGTGTTAGGTCAGGGTTTGTGAACCTATGGCACGCGTTGAAAAATGAACCTACATCGTAATAAGGCTACATATCACTTTTCCGCGCCCATGTATTTTCAGCATTGTTTTCCCACTAACTAGCGTGACCGCTTAACGGCCAACATGCCCAACGTAGGTCAAAATGGAGATTTTATAGTATTTTCAAAGCATTAGCCTGAACATTCCTTAAACGTTGTAGATAATCTATTTATATAATTTTGAAGCCTTATTATCCTTTATATTTATTTTAAACATTTGATGACTGCATAAAGTATTTTTATTACATAAAATAGTATTCTTTTAAACCTCTCGATCTAATGTTTTAGAATATAGTCATATTTCAGTACATCCATGTGCAGTGGTGTTAAGATTTTTTAGCTTTATTAATTTTTAAACGCATTTATAAAACCATTAGTAAAATTAATGCTAACATTATATAGTAAAATATTTACGATAAAAAATATATATTTTATAATCTCCGTGATCCCAAATTTGACTAGAATTAGGCATTTTATGAAGTTTTAAATGAAGTAAGGAGTAAGGTCATGTTAACGCGGGTGTTTGAACATGTACCTTACCGGAAAAGAAGTCGTTTTTTTTAAACGGTACATGTTCAAACACGCGCGTTAACATTATCATACACGAAATAGGTTCAGTGACTTTCGCATAATTTCACGTAAAAGTGGCATTAATAAATATATATTATTATTAATTTGTTGGTTACATCACCTATTCCTAACATTTTGTTAACCAGAAAACTACATAATCCCAACACACTAACTTCGGCTTCATTCTCCCCAGTGTCACCAATACACCCGTAACGAATATCTGTAAAGGCGGCCAACTTCGTTAAACTTTGTCTTACTTTGGCATATCCTGTCTTCCAGCTCGGCTTGGGGACGAACACTGTTTTCTATTCTGTTAGCCAGTGGCGAAGGCTTACTAGTAAACGATTTTTTAATTATTACCACAGATTTATTAGTTTTTATGTCTTTGTTTTACACCAGCGACGTATCTACTCTGTAAACATAAAAAAGATAAGCTAAAGCCTGCATATTTGTCTGGCACTATTTCCCTTATATGTAAATTCTGTACACATATACTAATGCGGCGACAATTTTATTGTAATTTGGGTCAGTTCGTTACTTCAGTTACTTCAGAGTCTCCATACAACTGAAAAAAAAACAAACTTTTTATTATATTTTTCTAAACCCTTAACCAATTGAGATCTTCGTTCGCGGTTCCTAAATGGAAATATTGAAAAAAAATGGGTGTTCTCGCTAAACTTTTCGAGATAATGGAACATATACATTGTATCACTTTGATGGGGTTACTATACAAAGCTTTTAGTAAACTAATGCATTATGTTAATGACGGTATCGATCTGAAGCAATAACTAATAGATTCTCGATGGACGAGATAACAATTCTAATAAACGTGGATATCGTTGATTTGCTTTTTAAGATAATGGAACTTTGCGATTAAATTGTTGCGTATTGTTGTTTTGTGAGTATAGTGAAGGGCGGGTAGAAACCTCTGGCAGTGGGTCCTTGGCGCCGAAGGTGGCCAGGGGGCGAAGCTTCACTAGTAATATATAATCGATCTATATTTTAGATCTACCTGATCAAACAAGGTATTTCTTGTGGATCCGTGAAATTTCTCGGGTAGTTATTGGATTTAAATTTTGTATAAATTTCATAACACTATCTAGCTGACAAGTAATTATACTAAAGCCGAGCGCCAGTATACGTCCTTAGCATTCCAGGGATATATAGCATATAGCAGGGATTCGCGAAGCATAAATTGTAAAACTGAATAATTCAATACTTGCTGTTTGGTTTTTCTGCAATTATTTTGATAAGAAAAAACGACAATTTAATCTAATCAAGTTCACTATAAAATGCATTCTCGCATGCGGTTAAATTCACACACACACACGTATTAAAAAAAAACGGACGCACTATGGTCTTACAACCATTACCCCTTTTTTCACCTTAAATAACGGGTGTCTTCTTTATAAATTTTAATAATTAGAGTTCACAGAAAATGAGTTAAAACAGAGTGGTTTGTCCTCTATATCAATCTATTCCTGATAAACAAGTAAACGATTAGGTACCTACATGATATAGTGCATACATGGTAGGTATTCAAAAATACATATATCGTCTGCGGGGGGGGGGGTTGTTCTTTTTTGATTTTTTTAATAAATTACTGTTTTTAATTTACTGGAATTTTAAAAATTAATTTACATTCGATAAAATGTTCATTGTACTCAGTCATAGTTTGCCAATCATCCAAAAGTCACCATTCGCCACTGCTGTCAGCCATCTATCTACTGCTTTGTATGTAGGCCATGCCTATGGCTTACATACGCCAACCAATTTCCAAAACTCGCATATTGTCTATCTCGTCGTTGGGTTTTTTTTCGCCTTTTCTCCCAGAGGATCGTGGAGCTCTCCACTCTGGTGTGTTGTATCCCCACCAGAGACTTGTTTTTGCCCATTATATTAGTGTGGTTTGTGATGTTTTTTATGGCTCTTAGTCATTCGGGTATATTTTTTTCACCCTTTCGCGTGGAAACGTTTGATCAACACTCGTCGTACATCATCCACTTTGTGTATTGTAATGAAGGGTCGTAACATTATCAATGATAGTGGAATTCCGCACAAAAAAACAATATTTTTATGAGAGCAAGCGTGTAGTATAATATGATGAAAATACATTCGTGATAGTTTCATAAAATGTAACTATCACTTTCTTAATGGTGTTAACTGTCAATTCTTTGTGGAAAGACATTGTATTAATTAAAATAAAATACACCTCTTCTTATCGTGCCATCCCCTACTGGAAGTCGGCCACCATTAGGACAATCTTCGATTTATCATTTGCTGCTACCCGGAACAATTCGTTGTAGATACACTCATACCAGACGCGTAGGCCTCTCCTTGGATAACAAATTGTAAACAGTACCAAAACACACTATGTAGTAGGTACTTATTCCACATAATTTAAGAATCTTCGTTTCTCCCACTTCAATAGGTCAATGGGATATTTAGGAACCATATACTGTAGGTAGGACATGTATCTGATTTAGGTTTTATTGATAATTGTTGACGAAATTTTTCGAGAAAAGCAATTTATCGGTATGTCTTAAACATATTATTCGCATCACTTGTAATATCACTTGTATCATAGTAATGATTTTTTAATAATATGGATTATGAATTAGAATTCACCTCATATATATAAAAAAATATATTGTTATACCAACTGTCCTATCGAAACACGTATTGTAGAAACAATATTATCTGTATGTGGTGAATGCCAAATGATAATCCCACGTTACAAGTAAACGTTGTATAGGTATATCTTAAAGAAAAAAAAATAATGTTCATAATTTATTTTATTAAGATGTAAATATATAGCAGCTTACGTGTCAGCTAATAAACTTTAAAAAATCTGTCAATACAAACTTCTACCCTGTGGAGAGGAGGTCCATATGAACTTATTAGGATCGGACATGGTCAAAATATATATTTTATATTATAATGTATTAGTTTATTTTTAGGATAAGGTCGTTAGACGATGTAATTTAAAACAGTTTTTTAAGAATGTATCAAAGTCGTGTAATGAAAAATGGTGAAAAGAGACATAAAAATGTACCTAAGTAACATCTGCTAACCTGAATTTTTCGGGCACTGAGGGAAAATTAAAAGAAAATGTTGTTTTATAATCTATAAAAGATTCGTACAAAAAGCGATTTCTCAGATGAACCACACAATCCCATCCCCCCTTCCTCCCTCTCTCCCAATCCAAAAATAATCTCCGTAATGGACCTTGCGTATGTAAATGTATACGCATATATCTTGTAGAGCGAATGAATTCATAAACATTCCCCAAAGAACGCTTCGTTTCTTTAATCTACGACCTCTGTTAATTATTCCCGCTCCCCCCCCCCCCCTCGCGGTACATCATCCCATTTTGCGCGCTTTTTTCCATTATTAAAAGAGGAAAAATACGAAGAAAGGCGAAAACACTTTTGCAGCGGGATGGGAGTTGTTTTTTCGCTGTCATCTTTGACGTTTTGCGGACGAAAGACGCGGCGCTGACCGGGAAGGGGGTGGGGTGGAAATCGTAGGGTGGGATTATTAAGGGGTCGAAGGTAATGTCCGCCCGCTTCAACTTTTGGGGTCGTGATTGTTCATTAATTTTTAATTATTCATTCATTCTTAATTGATCTTAATTTTTATTGAGAGAAACCTTATTCAACGTTTGTTAATTTAAGACTATGCTTTTGTATAAAATCGGTAAATTCGTTTATTAAAAGTCTGAGAATTTAATCTTTCCGCGCTCATTTCTTATTGGTGGCTTTCTTTCATTACCTTCTAATATTTCTTCTTTGTTTATTGCGCGTCAGATCAAATGTTAAGTGTTATAATCAACAACCAGTCAAATTCTTTAATCAAAAAATAAATTTTCTTCTCTGTCTACTGTAGTAAAAGAGGCAATAATCAGTTTTTATATATATATATATATATATATTAATATATTACATTAAATTTATAATAAATTATTTTATATATTTATATAAATTTATCCAGTGAGTAATAATTTCATGGTTATGAGCAGCTTTCGACTGTATGTCGTCACGTCCTAGTGGATCTGATATGATGTGATGATTTCTACCGAAGGGTTGTCGAAAATGTGACGTCAGAAAACCAAGAAAGTATACTTCGGGCAATAAAATACTCCGCGATAACTGTATTATACTGCCATCGATCATTTTCAAGAAATTTGTCTTAACGGAAGGAGTTCAAAATGTGACGTAATAGATGGCGGACAATAGGGAAGGGGGGTCAAAATACTGAAAATAGTGTGACGTCATAATATATAGACGACCCTATACGTAATAATTATTTGGTAGGGTTAACTTTTTCTTTTAATGTTTTGCAAATCTAACTTTTATTTATCCACTCAATTAATATATACAGATATATATTGTTATTATATTATATTATTATTCAGTTTCAATAAAATAGTTCTCTAATAGGTATATGCCGTAAATCCTAGCCCATATTGTAACATAGATAATAAATATAATATATTTTTTTCTTGTGAGAATTGGCCGATCCAATTCATTCCAGTAGGAAAGTACACATATATGTCACTACTGTCTACGTCTGCGAATTCGGATTGTGAAAAAGTCTATCGTGGTGGGTGACATTGAAAAATAACACATTCATTTTAACTCTTTCAACGTACAGCGTACGTGTGCGTCGATTATTTCACCAGCTTTTTATGCGCCCTTCTGTATTTCTTTAATCTACAGTCATTTATTATATTTTTTCTTTGCATCGTCTTTCTATACTTCTTAGGGTATATGCCAGTGATTCCCAACATTTTTTTGACCGAACCCTTGGAATATTTTCAAATATTAACAAATAGTAATGACCGAATGGAAAGATTATAAAAATATACATACAAAACAGTAGTCGGTGATATAGCGGATCAAAATACTGCTAAACATTATGTTAAGTAGACAAAAAGACTGTCTCTTGCTATTTATAAGATTTTTAGTCTTGAATGAAGTGGTGTATTAGCGCCGCAAACGAAAATTTTAATGGAATAGTTATTTTAACATACTTTTTCGTGGAATCTTTTAAGCAAGTCAATAATCACTCACTCAACAATAAATAGTTTAATATGTAGTAATAAGTCACTAAGTGACGACGTTATCGTGCAAATTTCAAACGCTTTCACAGGAATGAAATGATCGATGCATAGTAGGCGGTGACATTCATTACTGATAACTGGAATCCTTGATTTTTAGGTTACAAGAATACTGCATTGTCAAGAAAGGGGTCACATTGTCAAATTCGTTTCAAGCTTCAGTTGGGAATCATTGTTAATCATAGGTTTCAGTAATTTGAAATACTTATACGGAACATTTTTCGTGAACCAATATAATCCATAGAAATTTACAATGTACATATCAACAACTGCGTATAAAAAAAACTATTTAACTCTATGGAAATAAATTAATACCTGGGTAAATCATCTAATTTCTCATATTAAAAGACGTAACAGTTCTAATTTAATATAGTTTTTTATAAGTACTTATGTTAAATTTAACTTTAAATTTAAAACTAATAAAAAAATAGCATGCCCATTGTTTGAAGATTTTTCTAAAAGAACTCATTACCCAAGCAAAGTACCTACGTACCTATTTATTTTTCGGGCTTATGAGATCGTCATTTTTTTTTTACATACGAGGGTGGGTCAACAAGTCCTTATAAAAGCCGACAGGTGGCGCGACTAGTACTGTAAGCGGTTTGTTTTCATGCAGCGGCACTACCGATTCAGTATGCTGCGAAGTTTCAATCAGATTGGTCGGGTTGTTGTGTGTTTCTCGTACATTTAAAAAAAAAATTGCTTGTGGAAAATGGAAAAATGGAAAATGGAGAAAATTGAGGTTAGAGCTGTTATTAAACATTTTAATATAAAAGGGTTAACAGCAAAGGAAATAAAAAATGAGTTGGATTTAGTTCACGGCATATCTGCTCCTTCACTTGCAACTATTTATAACTGGTTAAATGAATTTAAACGTGGTCGTACATCAACAAAGGATGAACCACGCTCAGGACGTCCTGTAGAGGTGACTACACCAGAAATGATCAATAAAATCCACGAAATGGTGTTAAGTGACCGAAGATTAAAGTTGAGTGAGATAATTGAGGTTACAGGGATCTCAAAAGGTAGCGTCATTTCTATTTTATATGACAAATTGGGCATGAAAAATATTTCTGCAAGATGGGTGCCGCGTTTGCTCACAGTCGACAATAAACGCAATAGGGTGGTGGCCTCTAAAGTCCTGTTGTCGCTCATGCAACGCAATCCGGATGAATTTTTTCGTCGCTTTGTAACTGTAGATGAAACATGGATACACCACTATACTCCCGAGACGAAAGAACAGTCAAAGCAGTGGATTGCGAAGGCAAACCATGTCCAAAGAAGGCGAAAACCGTAAAATCAGCTGGTAAGGTTATGGCTACTGTATTTTGGGATGCACGTGAAATTATTTTCGTTGACTATTTGGAAAAAGGAAAAACAATAACAGGGGATTATTATGCATCTTTACTGGACCAGCTAAAAAACAAAATTGAAGAAAAACGGCCTCATTTAAACAGGAAAAAAATCCTCTTTCATCAGGACAATGCCCGTGTTCACACATGTTTACGATCAATGGTTAAAATTGAAGAATTGAAGTTCGAATTGTTCGACCACCCACCGTATTCGCCAGATTTAGCCCCCAGTGACTTTTTCCTATTCCCAAACTTAAAAAAATGGCTAAGTGGACAACGTTTTTTTTTCAAATGAAGAAGTCATCGATCGGACAAATGCTTATTTTGAGGACCTTCCGAAAATTTATTTTTCTGACGGTTTAAAAAAAATTGAGAAACGTCTAACCAAGTGTATTGAGCTCCAAGGAGATTATGTTGAGAAATAAAATAAAAATACAAAAATAAAAACTGTTTTAATGCTTTTTTCTAAGGAATTATTGACCCACCCTCGTATGTAATAAATTATTGTAAGACTTCTCTTCTACTCTATCAAAATTAGCTCTTTACTTAATGTGATTTATATATATATATATATATATATATATATATATAAGATTGCAATCTATTGTTTCCACTAATAAATCGCATCTGGTGTTACAGTGACATCCACCGTTACAAAAGCGTGCAATACAATTAGAAATCAAATATATTTGATTTCATGTTGTACGAAAGACAAATTATATGTCACAGTTATTTTTATATATAAATTGTGCAACTACATGCTTACTGTTATTTATTGGTAGCTTATTGCGTTTGCAAAATTATCGCGGCTTTCTTCCACTGCAAAGTTTTATTGCAAAAGTTGGTGCGGGGTAGTTTCGACAGTCGCAGAACTTGCCCGCAATTTGAATTAAGTCTGGATCGTAAATAACGCGATATGTTGTTGTTATTATTTGTTATTGTTTTATCAAAAGGAAAGTTGCATATCAGAAAGCTCGCGGCGAACCGCAACCCCTTAATTCAACCTTAGTTAAAACGTATGTGGCCATATCATGCGAGATTATGCAATTTAATAATGAAAAATTCTCGGAAATTGCTCGCTTTTTATTTGATGCTTGTATTTAATATTTTTATTTACATTTTCAAATAAAAATATTTATGTTTTGAGTTGAACGTTGATGGCGATTTATTAATTAACCATTACTATGTTTTGTTTATTATTAGTATAAGGTTAATTTTCATCAAAATAAGTTAAATGGATATTTAGAATGCACGTATGTATATAACCATTGTATATAACCATTAAACTTTTAATTAGTTTTACTATATATATAATCGAACTCGGTTATTACGATCTCAGACATCTAGGATGTAATGAGGATATATTCGTTGACATTTTGGTTTATGATTTTCTCCATACATTTATTCACTGTTATAACGAGCAACTTATCAGATATTCTGAGTTAAAATACTGTTGATGTGTCGATCGTTTAAAAACACTTCGACCCCAAGTAATAAAATCCGATCGGACAGGATGCCGCCGGGGTCGGATTACGTTTATGACACTATTTAAGTGTCTAAGTAACTACCTAATTGGTGTTTTCGCCGACAATAATGAAAAAGTATCCAAGCATATGGTTGAAAAATCCAAGGTTTGTGAAGTCCGTAGGTACCTACCAGCGTTCATTACTATAAACAACTTATTTTGTAGATAATGAATGCCATGCTTGTGTCAAGGATTTTTACGATGGTTTTCTGATTTTTTATTTTCGATTTTTTGTGTTATTTGACCGCTCATTTAAAAATACCTTTTCTCTGATATAAAGAGTAACGCCAATAACGAGCAAATTTAGTCGGTCCCATCTTCCTCGTAATAGCCAAGTTCGACTGTGTATATATATGTCTATAGTTTATGGCGAATAGATGAATTCGAAAATTGCTACTTTCGAGATGGATATAATAAATTTTGTGAGGTGTTTCGATTGGTTTCGATCTTTTACTTATTGGTTATTAATGGTAATTTACTTAACTGTTACATCACTTAATATTTAGCACACCGAATACCAAATATATGTGATGAATACCGACCGATAATAAATTCATTTACCTACTTAGTAAGTTTACGATAGTTGTTTACGCAGAGAAATAAAAGGCTCACACCTTTCAGGGAAAAATATCACTTTTGCACTTTAATTTCAGAACATACTCTTACATAATATATTGGGTTATTGAACTATAATCACAATCAAAATTAATATGTTTATAATTTCAACTACTGATTAAAAATATAAATTATATTGTTGGCATTTGAATTAAGAGTATACTTCAAGACCTATATACATATGGACCGTGGTGTAAACTTACAAATTCTCACAGGGAAGATCAATTTAATAGAAATGCGAAACCCAGTCGCCTTAGACTAAGAATTAGTGGGCAGTTTTTAATTCAAACAATTTAGTGCATTGCATTCCATGTAGAAGCTATTTATAGCATTATGATTACAATTCGCAATTTCGCGTTCTGACTATGGAAGGTCTTGCTGCATTTTACCTATATAAATGGGCATGTTGATCATACAAATTTGCTACATAGATGATGTTGACCTGATACGATTTTATAATCCAGGACATAAATGATTCACGGAGTCAGTAGCGAATGAAGACATACGTGAAATGGCTCAGTTTACCATATGCAAGACAAATTCATTTATTAAAATTGCTGCATTTCCGTATACGGATATTAAGTCATTCTTCCTCAAAACGTATATTATGATTGAGCAATGATTTAAATGTAGTTAACTTTGACTCAAAATTGGCTATTTAGAAGTATCAATTATATTATATTGAACGACTTGTGGTACATTCGTTTATTTATGTGGCTAATGTCAAAGTTACACGCTAAATTTATACATGGTGACCGAAAGTTAATACAACTCTTGCATCCACCCATAGCGCATTAAATTTCACATCTCCCATTCCAATATTTTATAGTTAGGTATTAGATTATTTTATGTACAACAAAAACAAAAATCTCTAATGTTAGATGACAATACATAGGTAATAATTATTGTTATATCTCGCATTGATAAAGCCGTTGAATAATACAATAAAAATAGGTACATAGTACTACGTTGCAGTCCTTACCTTTTGGTTATAATTTGTTAATTCTCTAACCTATATAACATATTACGTTAATATATTTAGAATATCGCAGAGCTACCACTCAGCATTACCATTACCACACTATATGCTAAATCATCGGCTGCTTGCCATAAGGTGCATAGCTAATTAATAGTAGTTATGAGCATATTTTTCCTACAAGCAAACGTAGCTTCACGCCACTGGTACACTCAAATTGTCTATAAGATAATGATCGTGTATACAATATTGAAATATTTTTTCGTCCCTTGTTATATTATTAGATTTATTACTTTTGCGGCATATTGTATATTTAAACGGGTTCCACCCGTTTAAGGCGACGTCGTTTTGCATGATAAAATAAGTTTCGTCTATACTTGGTTAGTTGTTTCGAAAGCCCGCCGATTTCCATCGGTGATTACGAAAGTTTTTTTTTGAGCTTTTTACACGTTTAGATGATATTGCCTCACGCCACGAAAATGGTTTCTCTCGGCCTCCGTGTATGCTGCCTATCGCTGAAATGTGTCCCCTGTGCAATGTTAAAAGTGTTCCCCGTTTTTGTGTGGGCTTTATTTTAAGCAAATGATCTTAAAAGCGGGTACATTTTTTATGACGTGGCCCGTCCGCCATTATCACATATTACCCCATCACCTAATGATGACGTTTTTCTGCTACATTTGGTTTGAATCGTGATTCATGATACATCATAAATCTTGACATTCTTTATGGATAGCACTATCTATATTTATTGATAAATTGATTCACGGTGTTTCATGCACTTTTTAAATAATGTCTAAAGTTATCGCAAGCATATCTAAAGATGATACATATCGAAGCTTTATACAAATAGATAAATATTGTGTATTTTTTTTATTATTTATATCGTTTCTGATAAGTTTTGTATATACGTACATATATCTTTCCGTAAATAAACTTAAAAAATTAATAATATACGACACTGTATTTGCAAAAAGATATTAACAATATATACGTAATATGTATACCCATACCGACGTATTTCTGTATTCCGCCTCGATTGGAAAAGCCAGACACAAGCAAACGCTTAGATTTTACTAGTCAAACATTTACTCCTTAACCACTTAACCAGAAGTAGCGCGACTCATCAATGTTTTCAGATGTGGACATTTGCTGAGTTTCATAAAATTGTTAGAAAAGCACAACAAATGTCCAGAAGAACATGTGTATGTTTATACATAAATTTTGTATAAATGTTTGCTGGCAGATTTATATTGGTCTGGATTATACACATCTGCCCGCCTTAGTGTATATCGAGGATATACTGACAGAAGGTATTAACTCATTAAAACAAGTTCTGAGATAAAAGGACTTTAATTTTTTTTTCAAAGCGTTCTCCCACGTAGATTTTTTTATGATTTAAAAACATTTTTTCTACATTATTAAGACTAACCTTTATGGCAAACACAATATACAACATGTTACAAGTCCTGTATTTTGTATACTCAGAACGCATTAGGTCATTATCATGCTTTCTATCAGAATAAAAAAAAAAACAATATGATTTAATAATGTTTCTATTTTCTCACCATTATATCCTATGCCTTTGTGCGTTTTACCAGGACGTAGAGCGTAAAATTGTAGACATTTTGGCATTTAAAACAGAAAAACAGCAAAAACTGAAATAATGCGTTCTGTCAGTGTACCCTCGATATGTATATTCTTATTCTATATAATTAATAGTCACTCAGTTAGCGAGATAGATATAGATGTGTAATGTGTGTATGTAATGTAATGTAATACTCAGAATCATATTCGGCCCAAGATTTTTCTAAACTATGCATGGTGCTGAGTTTCAACCTATTTAATAGTTATCTTTTAATACTGTTTTAATAGCTGTCACGTTGTGGATATACCCAAATTCAAAGTAGGTAACCTGGGATATTTCAAGTCCGTTAAAGTAAATCCTTCTAATGAAATAAAGAATGATAATAATAAGTACAGTACATGAAACTACGGCACTGTTGTGCGAAAAAGAGTAGTAGATAAATTAACATAATACACTCTCTTGACTGGGGACTTAGCAATCGTTCTGTTTTAAATAAAATGTTATCTTATTATCGTTCTGAATAATATAGATGTATAGTCCGACACTGTTGTCAACATAAACAACTCAAATATCTTAGAATTAACCAAAAAACTTTTAACACCAATATATTTGTAAGTATTTACTGAAGTTTAGAATAAGTTTTGCAATAAACCAAAATCTGTATGCGCGGTGTGCTTTTAACATGGGCCCATGAAAAGTTCCATTAGTCGAATTGTATGCAATACATACAGCATAATCCGTGATATAATGTGAGTAGGAGCGGAGTGGGGACATCAAACCGGCCTCCTCCGGTAGCGTAATTTGATTACTTTGATGCAATGCGACCCTGTTCTGTGCTGTATGGCGCCGTGTACTTACTTCCCTCTATTTGTATCAAAATACATTTCTTTAAATATATCCGTGTATTGTTTTATTTTTTCATATAACTATTATTAAGGCCATGCATTAGTTGAGGCACGGTCTAAAAAGATCGTTGCTAGGCGATGTGCGGATTGCGGGTCGCGTGTGCAAAAGACGCCTGTCAAACGAAATATTATTTCTCATATAAATCCAACATACGTCCATTTTATGTTCTGTTTATTATTCTATAAGTAACAATAATAATATATTCATTGACATGTTTTCTTTTTAAAGTAAATGGGTAACGTTTTTAGTCATCTTTACACGATTTTAGAATTAATTGGCCCGTCGCCATCTCGCAGCAAAGTGACGTATGTCTGACTCAACGTTCTCTCAATGAATGCGGAGCGAGTACAAAATTTCGTCGCGCGTACAGTTGAAAATTATTTGGCGTTTCACTGATGCGTCACCTTAATATCTCGATACTCGAATCAATCTATTTAATTTGTTTTTTTACAACACTATTTTCTTACCGGAATGATAACTACTGGTGGCGCTTTTTGTAGTGGACTGTAATTTGAAGGTGACGGTGGGCGGATTAACCAGGATACCAGACACTGACCTTTTTATGTTGAGAGGGCTAGCGCGCGCTGGAGCCGGTTCGGTGTTCATGCACTCACGCACTAGTAAACGGACGGTTCGAAATGTCACTCCCACGGTTTCATTTGGATTATGAGATGAATGTCGATGAAAAGTTCAGGATGGATGGGTTCAGGCTCAAACCGTATCAGATTAAGCGCAACGAAGGTCGATCAGATGTGTTTTGTCTGAGTCAGTCTGTGGTTAATGACGGCTTCGCTTTAACAAGCCTATAATCGAATTAATCATTAAAACGGCGACTTAGCTGTAACAAGTCTACACGCGCCCATTGTCTTGATGTAACAAAACTTAACTTGCAATCACGGTCTACTCATGACCCGTAACTGCTGGTCGCCCTGGTCTTGTGACAATAATAAATAAGTATTCGTTGTAGGTGGTAAAATAAAAAATGACAGTCACCATAATTGGCCCAACCAACTATATATTCTTAAAATAATTGTTTTAAATTGCATTTGTCGTTAAATGTCCCTAGTAGCATTGCACCCCCTTGATTAATTGAAGATTTGTTCTGTGAATTCAGCGAATAAAATTAATTATAACGGTGTCATTCCTTTCATAATAGAAAATTAATTAATACCATCCCCAGAAATTTGCTTTTTTATCTGCCGTGTTTACGAATATTTTTATCTTTCTTATTATTTCCTTAGTAATTAATTACATATTTTCGTCTCTTTCTATTCATTATTTTATTACTCTTAAAAGAGCCTTTGTCTTGCAAATTGTATACTGCCAAATATTCTTTTAGATAGATACTCACAAATGTCAGAAGATTATCGTTTAATAGTTTGTTATCTCTCCCATTAAAACTTTTATTGTGTTCCATAATAATTATTAGTATGCCATGCCGCCCCCATACAAATATGAATACGCACTGTTTTATCGTTAGGGTCAAGGGAAATATAAGCAATAATTTCTACAACATCGGTAGTTTCGGCTATTATTACCTCTATTAAACTGAATTATTTAGAGTCTGGATGTATTCTAGTCTAGTCAATATGTTTAATACTAAAAATGTATCATGTCGAACAACACACGTACTATAGACTAGAGCAGCGTTATTCAAACTGTGCCTCGCGACCAACACCCAGGGGCGCCGTAAGCTTTAATACAATTGTAATATTTCCAGACAATCTTAATACAACGCGATGATAGACTCCACTATTACAACAGTTTCTGAGTTCCAATACTTCCTCTCACGACATGAAAAGCATTTATCTCATTTTAGTAACTGGTTTCAAAATTATTTTCGGTGTGACATTAAAAAAATTTCACATGTATTTAAGATCTAAGATTAATAAACTAGAATAACGTCCCGTGGGACTAGGTCATGAATTCCTTGGAGGTGACAAAGTAAGGAAGGAATGCGAATAATACAGATTTTGAGAATAAATTCCGTAGTCATATTTTCACGCGTGCGTATTGATCTGACGACCACTGCAGTAAAGTATCCTAATCCAATATGGCGTAAGTAACTATTTGAACTAATACTTTTGTTAGTATTACATATCGTCTCTGTTCTGGCAGAACACACTAACTGAAGAATACTAGTTTTGAGTAATTTGACTTTGAAGTTGTTAAAATGTTTGAAATGGTCTATCGAGTGAGTTTATTAAGTAATCGTAAAAAGGATGACTTTAAAATAAAGACTGTTTATTTATTAAGAAGGTTTCCAGACGGTAAAGTTTGAAATAAGGAACATTTCGGTATAACTAACTCAATATTTTTTTATTTTCATTTTTTAGAATTAGTGTCTTCTGCCAGAACAGTGACGATATTATACTCATTTTCACCAAAATCTCCTTCACTCACCTATCGCAAAATCGATATATATATTCATTATTTGTTTTTTTTGAATTATAAGCATCAAATACAAAATAACGAATTCTTCTGCATTTTAGTACAGAATATTATAATGAATAATTTGAAAAATATACTTGCATACTTAATCAAAATTCTGACTGATTTTCAATTTGAATCCCGGGTTTCGCTTTTCAGCATCTTCTGGCACTACGCACACTCGCCAATGTAGAAAAACGAACAACTGACTCAGAATATACTTCCATTGAATGTATAAAGTCCACCCAACTATTTATCTACGAAATAATATCTAAATTCTTGTTAATTATTAAGTACTTTATGCTGTCGTAAAATTATAGAAAAAGATTACCCATATTTTTACCACTGTCAAGGAAAATGTTTTCCGTTTGCAAAAGTATTTTTTTCACAATTAATAGCCAAAATGTCTTCTAAAACCTTCAAATAAATCTTTGGCACATTTTGAAAAAAAATCCTCATTATTTTAAGAAACTACAACAAAATATAATATTCACGTATAGTTTAATTAATAACTATTTTTCAGTACGTAATACGAATGACAGCAATGGTATTTTTCCATTGTCTTGTTAATCTGTCATTTGACTTCAAAACTTGAAGTAAAATTTTTAAAAATAATGTTTTTAAAATTAGAACTGCGCAGATGACCCGTGCGCATTTCAGACTTATATATTTGGAAAATGTTAAATTATATTATATATGTACCTACAATGTGTGTGTTTTTATACACTGACTCATATGCTAACTTAAAAAGTAGTAAGTATGTTTAAACACTTCATTGGTCGTAATAGAAAGATAAATCGTCGTTGTAAGCAGTTCAAGGGTACATGTCTACGATCGACTGCGCAAAAAGTCTATAATACAGAAGTCTGCATGAGAGCGATGCGAATAATGCAGCCTTTCTTAAAAACCACCCCTGTGAAATATTCCAGCCAAGCTTATTACATATGCGGCTTACCCGATCCCAATGAAATTGACCGTTAAAATTGACCTACTTCTTCGATTCAAGTAAAGGCTTTTGCGCATACTTATGCGAGATATATCGTGAACATATTGAGTACGTGTTCGAAAGGTCGCAATAGGTACTTACCTATATTCAATTCAGAAAATTGTGCAGATCCCGTAACACCTGAGATCAGCTACTCTATTCGTGTATGTTGATGTGATAAATAATACTTTCATTTAAAACATTTATATATGTATTTGAACATTATATCTAACAATTTGCCTTGGGTTAAATAAACAGGAACTTGAATAGATTTGCATTATTTGTAGAATCTTTCGTTCGGCTCTGTTTGTATAAAAAAACACATTATTTTATTTTTATTTTTAACCCTAAAACCACCGTGCTTCACCGTGAGCTGTCGTACTTGAAAGAGCTGGCGTGTTATTCGTGGAGCTTTGCAGAAAATAATATTCAAATTTTATTACATTCAATAACAACATTAATTTCAATGTATATAAGTACTATAAAAATATATCTGATAATAACACTGGCTTTATTATCAGATATTTTATATATCGTCACTGTTCTGGCAGAAAACCCTAATTCGAAAAAAATACATATTGAGTTAGTACCAAAATGTTCCTTGTTTCAAACTTTACCATCTGGAAACCTTCTTAATAAATAAACAGTCTTTATTTTAAAGTCATCCTTTTTACGATTACTTAATAAACTCACATGATAGACCATTATTTCAAACATTTTAACAACTTCAAAGTCAAATTACTCAAAATTAGTATTCTCCAGTTAGTGTGTTCTGCCAGAACAGATACGATATACGACTTGATACTTCCGAGTACTTACTTGCTTTTACTCTGCTTTTGAATCATTCGGAATTTTATATAGATATAAACGATATGAATTTACTTCTAATTTACTTACGTACCTATTTTCTTCTGTCTCCCTTGTATTCTAATCCGTTTTATTGCTTATTTTTAACTATTTTATTTAGTCATGAATTTTATCTTAATACTATAAGGCCATCTATTTCCGATACAACATCTCATGGTGAACTGTTACACTACATGCGTATACATTTCCGGTCACGGTGTCATGATAGGCAGTGAAACAATGTCAGAAATACCTAGGCTTTGAATCACATCTCGACCCTCAGCGGGAATTATTGACCCCGGAACCTTACGCATTAGACTACGAAAACCGTCAATGAGAAATGCGTTGTATTCTGTAATAAAGAACGTGCAATTAGAAATATAAATAATTGCGTGGGTGCATTCCATATTGTCCGCTTTTAAAGCGAAACTTCGAATTCCACATCGGTATTATTATTTTTCAATGGGTCCAGAGTAGGGATTCCAATCCCGGGATCCTATTTTCGATACCTATATGTCCCGGGATTGATAAACATAATCCCGAAACTTTCGGAATTGATTTTCATGGAAAATAAAATAAAAAGAAAATATAACAGAAAAAATACTTTTAATAACAAATAACTACATTAGAAATAAACTGAGTTTGAATGAAGTTTGATTTATACCCTTGTGTAAGTTGCCGATTCATTTTATTTTTTCACATAAATTAATAAAAATGAGAAAGATTGGAAAAAACTATGCTTAGCACTATTAACAAAGTAATTCCACCATGAGCTCATATGTTTTACGGCAGTTTCATATTTGGCTGACTAATTAGATTTATGAAGCGGAAAGGCCATAAGTACACCATGATTTGCTTTACTATTTTAAATCTCGCTAACCCATTCATTAAGTCTTTACTATCAGAAACAGCAATCTCATATTAAATTCACATTATTATTTATATTACAATATTATTTACTCCATTAAACTTATTTATTTCCAAGATTGAACGTATACAATATTAACAATAAATATCTTAAATAGTATAAATTATACTAGATTTATTTTTGATCGATAAATTTTTGTAAATATAAAAAAATTATATTAACAATGGAAAAAAATGCCAATCCCGGGACTAGTGCGGGATCCCGGGATTGTCAAATTGTAATCCCGAAATCCCGGGATCAGAATTTTGGCTCGGGATTGGATTCCCTAGTCCAGAGCATGGACTGAATTGTTTTCTTGCGAAAAAAAATCTGTTAGAGAACGGATACCGGCGAAAATCTACATCGGATTGTAATAATTGTTAATGATAATGAGACTAATAGGGTACTTGCTACGGGTATTTATCGGTTTTTTCATTGTCATAAAATATATCGAAAGATCTCTTTGCCGTAAAAGATTCTTTCGTTGGACAGCCATTTTATTTTTCGCATAAACGCGCATAACATTCCCAGTAAACCACGTTTCCGGTCTGTACGAATTTCGCATCTTGTCACCCTTTATTGCCAACAATATTTTCATTTATTGGCCGAGATAAATTTATTTTATTACTTTCTCGTCGCCTGGTATTCGAAATACTCTCTTCTACGTAGCGTATAATACATAATATATCTACTGTTTTCCATGGTGTGCCTTATATACACAAAATCTGCTCGCTAATTCTATCTAAACGGTTACATTCGGCGACCACATCTGTTATGAGTTTTGGATACCACGTATTTACTATTAATGTTTCTTAACGGCTTTGGCACGCAAACTATTCTACTTAAAGTCAAACGAAATTTGTGGCAGCCGAGAAAAATGCTTTATTGGAAACAATTCGTCTACCCGCATTGACTATTGATAATTTTGGTTCGGCCATGGCCTATAAAACCACCTTTCAAAAACTCTGAAAAATTGTTTGTAGCTGTGTTTCTGATGAATATTTTGTTGTATTCATTTGGGAAATGAGAACTGCGATTTATAACCGCATGTTTGTTACTTTCCTCCTAAAATCTATGCGAAATTAGCTAAAAGTGTATCATAATTAATATTATATTTCTTGTGAAAACCCATAGGTATGCTCCGCTCCGCCCTTAGGCGAAAATCATAATTCACATTAACTTAGTCAATTGTATAGTGTCATCCCTGCTAGTAAGATATATATATACATTTGAGTATTCCTGCAAAAAAATCCCATGAAAGAAAGAATTCTGTTTTTACTGTTGTAATATATAAGATTTTTTCATAGTCATTAAAAAGCTTTATGTTTATAGCAAGACTTTCTCGGTTTATGTTAAACATTACGCTTCTATGCATTGTGAACGTACTCTCAACTTATAAAACTTGTAGTAAAACGTTGTATAAATCCCAATTAAAAGCTCCCATTCTTGAAACAAGTCACTGCAAGGAGGGGTATGTTTGAATACATAAAATTTAGCACAAAAGCATATTGGCATACAAAATTTTACGATCTGCAGATAGTCGTTAACAATGTATGTTTTAAGATAGGTGGCGCCGCTAGCAAAAGGCTGACACCGTTTTGCGACAGCCCGCAAAATAGTTGCTCATTCAAATAATAAGACCGAAGTTTCGCGTGGCTCGGACGCCGAGACGCCGACGCCTGGCGTCGTGTCCCCGTGACCCGATAAGGCTCCGGCGGAAACGTATCGCCTCGCGAAGGCAGCGTTCCACCGATACTGTCATCATTTACAAGATAAACATGCATTATTTTGTAGTTCGCCCTCTCCTTGTAACACAATATAAATTATCAGGACACATCTTTCAATTGCTACCTGTGCTACAAACGAAATACACTAATATGTTACCTACATAATATATAAAACGCAACAGTATTTCAATTCGAATTTATTAGAACTTGATCATCATCATCTTAAACAACAACCCAATATCGGTTTTGGTCGCCTCCGGAAAACGTCTCTATCGTCCACTCTGCCTTTACCTCAGGGATGTTGTGTCTCATCCAACAAAGTCCAACCACCATAATCTAATTCTCCGAACTTCCTTTGTCCTTTCAGTCTACTGAAGTGGAGCTTTTTAATTATTGGTCTAGTAACCTATCCTGTGGCTTATACTGTGAGATATCCATATTATATAACATATTATATTATTAATATTAATACTATCGACCGAAGGTACTTGATGGAATTTGAATTCAAATTCTAATGGATTTAAGTTCTAATGGAATAGTACAAAACTTAAATTCATTATAATTCAACATATTATATAGTTCGAGGATGTTCGCCACTTGACATATTCGTCGCAAAATCTAAAACCTTGGAACTTTTTTTTTAAATGTCGGTTGCATTTGACTAGTTTTGGTCTTTCAACATATTTAACCATGTTTACATTATTTTTGACAACTTTTGTATATTGTATGGTAAAGTGTGTAGAAGCTTATCTACCGACCTTACGGTTGTAAAATTGTCCACACGAAATACAGATAGTAATGAAAACGCATTTCTTAAAACAGTCTAAGAAATATACTTACCTATTAAAAATTTTCTACAAAACAATTGAATCGAGTAGGATTCGAACATACCACCTCGAACCTACCAAGCCTAATATCTTGTATGCCACTTGCGATCTGAACCTATTGAAAATCAAGCGTTTGAATCCGTTTGACGCGGTGGAAGCTTTTTTCTGATACGTGCGTTACTGAGGCTTATCCAGTGTATTGTGTATTTTCAGTATTGAATAAACGTATTTTATTAGTGCTTTTGCGTATTGCTACAAACGATGTGACTAAACTTTCCAATCTGAGCTTTTCACAATTGAAAATCTTAAGTTTTCTTGGCTGGATTTTATTGTTCGTAATTCCACAGTTAATTTAGCCAATAAAGGCAATAAACCGCCCCCTTTCCATTGCAATGTAATACTTTGTTATAATAGCAGTGTTCTTGAGATACGAACTGTTTCTTCAAGTACCGCATCAATATGCAAAGCCTTCCACAAAGTACTTCTCTTATTCGATGCTATCTTTGTAATGTGGTCTACATACTCTGCTAGCTAAATAAATTGTACCTACTCACATAACATGACCATCGGATTTCACATCTTCTACGAAATGGAAAGCTTTGCTACTAAGTAAAAAAAGAGGCGGACTCGGGTGAAGCTTGACTATTTGTTTTTGTTTTTTTTTATGATTTTATACTCTCATTCAGTGTTTTCCAAACTTACAGCACAATAACGCCTTATTAGAGATATATATTTTTGCCGTTACTCAGTTTTGAGCACGGTTTTAGATATTACCAGTTATCCAATTGAGAAAAAATCCTTTTAGAATAAGATGTGATAATTTACTCTTAACCTCGTACACAGGATTAGTGGATAGTGATTTTAAATATCTGTTTAAACAAAAAAAAAAAACAAACTTAAGATGTTTAATGGAAACTGATTTTCCTGAACAGGTACAGTTGCAGTTAGTTTAATAAAGATTTTTTCACAAGATTTAAAAATGAAACATTTTTTATTGATCATACATACTTTGGAAATATGCCTATTAGAAAAAATCTTGAAACAAATATGACGTCTGACAGTACTCGAATCTGCAACCATCCGATTCCGGAAAATGAGCTTTACTAATTTAGTCATCTGCGTCCTACCTAATTACGACGATCATTCATAGTTGCTAATAGTTATACATAAATAAGATTAAATAGTTTGTTATTTTACGCTATTTTAATATACTTAAATACATTTTTTTTTTAATTAAAGAACTTTTCTTATATCTTTTATATCTCATAATTTATATTTCCTCAATTCTAATCATACCGATTTTTACTTTTTGATTGTCAGACATATTTCGTGTATAGACCGTTTGGAATAGTGAAGCTAGTTAAGTTTATAATAATATGTTAATGCTTCCCGTAGCATCCGGCCCACCACGAAATCAAAAACCTAATGATGATGATGGTTGTCTTCGAAGCTTTTTAAAAAAACAATACAATATTATAGGTACCGATGCCTGTAAAATTATCAAAATAACTTTAAAAATGTTTTTACACTGCAATACATTTTGAAACATTCATTTACTACACTAAAATGTAACACACGGTGTGCTGTGTGTTTTACTGCGGATTACTTCATATTTTTCACTACCTACCAACCACTAGAGATACGAGGACCGCAATTTGAGAAACACTGTTTTAATTTATAATTTAAACATGCCATATATTAAGCGTGAATTTCGATATTTTTTACAGAAAATTTGACGTTGTTGGAGCGATACCGAGCGATAGATAACAATGCAATAGTAAGGACCAGTCGGAAATAGTATCAGTAACAATAATTAAATTCGCCCTTTTGCGCAATAGAATAAATCTCAATCTGCGCAAGATCAAGGTTAAATGGTTCCACTATAGTTTTATACCTTATGTAATTTTGCCTTTCGTCATCTTCACGCTCTCTGAAAATAATATGTTTATATTTACAAATTCACCCACAGTGATCAAGTTGGTAGAGCGGCCATCAACAAAGCGTTACGACTGTCAAAAAATGTACCTACCTATATTATTTTTCAATGGTGGTTTGATCGTCGCAAGGCCCAAGTCTAATGACCATATATCTTTATTATAGTCTGTTTATATAACATCAATGCCGTAGAGGCCCGTATTATTCAATTAGAAGGGAATATGGTACCTTTTTTTTAAAATACTGATGAATTTACCAAATAATTACCAATACTCAAGAGTGCATCAGTCTTATTTTGCTAGTTATGGGATATTCGATATTTGCGATTATAATTCTTTCTATTCGGCGCAAGGCCTGAACAAAAACGATGCACAAGTGCGAGTGAGAAAGTATTCGGCATCCTTATAATCTCTGCGACACGTGCTAGAGTCAAATAAAAGGTTTACAGATGTGTGAGATGGTTTGCTCTAGTGTCGCCACCAAATCTTAGTTTGTTGCTTAACTATGCGTCGACAACCTGCGAGCGCGTGTTACTAAAATTGCTATTTTTTGTGTTAAACATAAAGTCAGTGGTAAATATGTTTAGTTAATTAAGTAGAAAAGATGGTTCTGTGTGTTGTATTAAATATGGTAGCCGTACTGATATGCAAAAAGATGGTATTAAGTTTCATATGTAAGTTGATACATTTTTTTGTATATTATTATGTATTTTAATATCAAGTGACCTAGTGTTTCTTTAAAATAACTTAAATTATGTATATCTTTACCAAATGGTTGCATTTTGACCGCTTAAAAATACTATATAACGTAAAAAAAAATAGAAAAATATATTTCAATTCTGAGCGTCTAGTGCGAGCACTAGCGAAGTGGTCTATTGTCTCAAACATTTGTATACGAATGCGTTCGCTCGCCCACAAACCAAACGCACGGCACGCAGCTTCATAGCAATGCAATGGGTGGCGTATCTATAGTCTAAGATTCGGCGTCATTTTTTTTCCAACATCCCATTTCCTGAATTAGAATTTATTTTATTCAGTTTCAAAAAAAATATTTCAGAATTCTTTTGGGTGAAAGATGCTCTGAAATACGCAATTTTGTCATTTCAATTAGGGAAAGCCGGTCGCACACTCCACCCTAATGCGGTGCGTCTAGTCTTGAACCATGTCAAACAACGTTAAAAATACGGTAGAATTGTGTCATAAAAACTCTTGTATTTCATCAGCCGTAAGAAAGATCATTATGTCACGATAAGCAACCGCATTCTCTCCAGTCCACTCATCCCCCCACTTTCGCACATAAAAAAGTCCGAGTTAACCCAATCAGCATCTCTCAGCAAGCTTTAGTCGTCTGGATTTCGGCAAGTCGAGTAATCTCCTGAAGAATTCATACGGCCGGCATGTTGTATTGCCCCGGCCTACTCATTCGCAGTGTTATCTTGTATTCCAAGAAGTTAAAGTATTAAGTTATTTTTATTACATTCCCATCCGTGATTTTTTTTACAAACATCTCGTAAGAAGAACGTGAAATTTATTTTACAGGCATAGTGAATACAAATGTTAGTTTTTCGCTTTCCTTGGGTTTACTGGTCTTATTAGGCTTAAATAAACTTGGGCTAAAGTAGTCTTACGATGACCGTTCGCTTTTTTTTAATCATTGAATTCTATTTCGACGATGTTATATATCCACAGAACAGATTAATAAATGGAGTTCCGATAGCCAATACCCCAATAATACACACATTATTACACATGGTTTTTAATGTGTGAGTGTCCTACGAAAATGAACCAGACGTCCAATAGTGTGTGTTGCAACCTTCAAATGCAGCAATATTGAATGACTGTTAATGCATAAACTGAGAGCAGTTGTCAGAACGACGGAATGACGTATTCTTGACACATGTTTAAGTTTATCCCATAGTCTTCGAAACTCGAGATCGGTTGCTTATTACTCCACACCGTTATGTATTTCAGTTCTCATTAATTCTGTTTTACCCGTGTATCCTACATATCGAATACCTTTAATAATTTGCATGAAAAACTTAACCTTTTTCGGAATTATTAGGCTCTTAACACCCAGTTTAGATAATACTCCCTGACAGGATCGTCACCAGCCACCGAAATTGATGAAACCGTCTTATTGTATTTTCTACTACTGCATTATTGAAAAATTTTGACATCAATCATATTTGTAATGCATTTTTTAATTCTATTGATACACAAAAAAATGAGTCGGCTTTAAAAAATGCATTAAAACGATTACAAAAATCAACGTGATATGGCTCACACTTTTCCGTTTGTCGTATGGAGACACGAAACTGAATCATATTATGAACGCAGGAAAGTCAAAAATTGAATTACTTGTTTTAAACAAAATTAATTAATAGGTTAGCTATCTGACACACTTATTATAGTGTGGATACATTAATTATCTTTAACATATTAACCAATGTGGATAGTAATATAACTTCAGCTGGAATACCTCGTTTTGTAAAAACGTAGAAATTTGTATTGACGGCTTTCAATTATTAAAGATTGCAATACCAAATGAAAATATCAATACCGGTATTCGTTAAAACATATAGAAAAAAATCTATTTCTGAATCTCTTTATAACATTGATATTTTATAACAAGAGTATCTACGCACATACATAATATTGTGTTGATATTTAAAAATGTATGATCGAATTTATTATTTCTGAAAGTACATAAAATTCCGTTTTTTTTCGCTGTGCAAGCATTTTAAAAAATCTTAAAAATCAGTTCGTCACGCCTGTATCCTTTTTTAAATTAATTAATTGATTAATGTTATATTTTGATCTATCGACTATTTAAATAAAGAAAGTACAGAGTAGTGTCTGCACGCAAGATATTTGCGATTTGGCAGCACTCTACATTCAATTAAATAGGCGTTGAAGTAGAAAATAATGAAGGAATAACATTAAATTCATTCTCGAGAAAGTAAACTTGTCTGCTTTCTTAATACCGGTATATCTTAGTACGGCTATATCGGTGCTATCTTGGATTTATAGAACCGGTATTTCTGTATCGATACATACTGGAATCCCGGTTTTGAATACCGGTATTACAATCCCTACTTTCAATTGTTTCGATATTAACTTTATAAGGGGGCGAAAATTTAGAAATGTATTAGAGAAATTCTTCACAACTATCGTATTTGAAAGAGTTGATATGTTATTATCAATTTCATAGTGTGGCTTTCTTCTGACTATAATATTTAGAACAGCACACAAGATAGATATTATATGGAAGTGTGTTATTGATTTCTAAATCGCGTTTTGTTTCTATTCAGTTTGGATGGATTGTTATTTTTGCGGGGAAAAAACTGCAAAAAATTCATAAACATTTTTTTCCATACACAATTTGCGAGATGGAAAAGGTTTATGATGGCATCGTTGTTTTAGTTTATCTGTATTGCCGATCGGAACTCGTTGGCTAAATAAACAAAAAAAACTTTGTACGTGTTCAACGAAATTCATATTGCCGGCGGCTAAACACTTGAATAAATCCAATTTAATATATTGGAGTTGATAACAGTTTCCGTGAGGTACCCGGTACCTTTTCCGGCATCCCCTCAGGTGAATCAGTAGACTCCGTCTTACGTAAGTATTCCGGTCACTCGCATATTCACCTCTATTACTGATGTAAATAAATGAATGTATGATTCCCACAATACTCGTGGTTAACGATGTACCTATTTTTGTTTCAAGTTGAGTGGTTGGCTTTAACATTAGCTTCTTTTTTCATTTTATTGTATTTCCGAATAAGACCAATGTATCCATTTTAAACCCAACTAAAAAACTTTTTTGTACATATATGATTTTGATGGATGTTAACGTATCTTTTTCTAAATTTTGGTTATACTGAGGTACATGAATTTATTGGTTTTTTTTTTAATCTGACACATCGATTAAGCTATAGCTACCATTTCAACCAAACTTTGCAGAATCACTGTTAATTGTTGTAATACCTACTTAAAACCTCAAAATACCTTAGTCTAGTTGAGTAAAATTTGTAAATACTAAGTTTCTTTCTGCGTCTTCCTGAAAAAATAATAATTATATAATTTAAATAGAGTTTTTGAAATAGGGGCAGAATTACTACGTGAATTTGAACCTACCAGGCAGTGTACCCGCTGTCCGTTACCCAGCAGAAATAATTCACGCCACTGAAGGTGTTCTTGGTTTAATGACGTCCAATAGCCAAAGTTTAGGGTCAAAATGACCCATTTTAGTGAGCAATAGACCTGCCTTGGAGAATCCAACAAGCCCGGGGACTTTCCCGTGAAAAATATTACTTAGTATCGTTATTAAATTATCACGAGCATGCCTGCTGGGAGCGTAGCAATTTTCTCTCGCCGATCTTGATAATTTTGGATTTGATCTATTAAATTGTGAAATACGTTATTTTACGAAATGTCTCTATTAAAATAACGGAACATACCAAAAAGTTTAGACTTGAGGGATTGGTGTGAAATTTTGTATTACATAGGTACAATAATTAATTAATTGAGATTCCAAAACGTTTGTAGTGTTGAATTGATAAGTAGGTGACCCTCGTAAGTTCAATACATAATGAATCTACCATGTATTCTACTGTTTCTCTCAGAGAATTCAGAAATAATGGGAACTGAAATACCTAACGGGTAAGTAGTAGTAGGCAACCGATCTCGAGTGCGGAAGAATACGGGATAAACTTAAACAAGTGTCATGAATATGCATTATTTATATTTATTACATATACAATATTTATGCATTGACGCTCATTTAATATTGGTGATTACACACAATATTGCACGTCCACAATGCGTGGTTCATTTTCGTAGGACACTCACACATTCAAAATCTTGCATCAAAATGTAGTGTATTGAATAATATAGCCTATCGAAATTATATTTATTAATCTGTTCTGTGGTTTCACTTCAACCAGTATTATACTAGTGAAATTGGACCTTTTAGCCTGTTATAATTATAAAAATATAGATGGGGACGACATTGTTTTATCCTTAATTTTAATACGACGACGTTTAAAATAGTAGTTGGTACTCTTTAATGCCATTAATATTGTTTTGTGACGATGAAATGTTGTTGCATGTTTTGAGAAAAGATAGTTCCATCAAACTAAAACGTCAATTTGCTATTGACTTTTGGCCTAATTCATAATAATAATATCACTAAACATAAGGCAACTCGGAGACTCAATGGAATTCCTTTTTTACCGTATTAATACATCCTTGTCCCTCTGGATGTAGACCGGATCTCCTTCGAATGGCTTGAGGTTCAGGTACAGAGAAGCATTCGAACTATCACTTTTTAATGTGGCCGGGATTTAACTATAATAATCTCCAAATAAACGTGGTCTTCGTAGAGGTATCATGACAATTTTTTCAAAAGTATCTAAATATTTTAGGCTACCACACCTTCTTCATTTTAGATTTTTATATGGCATGTGGGTCCCTAAAAATACCTATACTATAACCCGGTACTATATCATTAGACTTTAGTTTAGAGGTTCGCTATAAAAACGATACGAAAGTTGAACAAGTGGAGGCCGCAAACCAAGAGAGTGCTCGCAGAACTTTGAAATGCCTCATTTCTACTTTTAATTGCGCACATTTCCCTGCGAAGGGTTAACCTTTTCACTTTTTTTCATTTTTTTTTTTATTTGATATCAGGCTGAGGGTTTTTAACCATTCTACTTACTTCTCTCCACTCTGATGAGTAGTGCGTTGCGGCCTAAGAGAAAATTGTGAGAGATTCATTACGCCTCTGAAAGGATTCGCTTCATTTTATCTTTCGTAATTGAGATTTTTCGTCTCGCAAATAGCTGACTAGTATGATAATTTCATAAGCGTGGAATATTTTTCCACAGACTTTTTGTACGAGGTATGGAAATATCTCTTACTTTCACTCGACATAGGCACTACAAAGCACCCCTATATTATTTTTAACTTAATTTTATAGGGTAAAAAATTGCCGCAGTATAATTGGATGGCATAACTGAAAACTCAATGTGCTCCACGAGGGCGTAATTGGTAAAGCGTCAGTCTCTGAAACCATGAATGTGTTTGATTCATATAAATTATACATAATATTTAGGCCTAGACAGACACATATGTTTGAGAAATCGGGAACGGGATCAATGAAAAGAAATTAAATCGGTACTGTTCGGTTATATGGAATACAGCGGAAAACACATTTTGAAAATAGCCGATAAACTGGATTATTTGTTAGGTTAACCTAACCAAACCTAACCTAACATAAACCAAGAATTAAAACAAGTATCTAAAAGTCAGTGGCGTGCAGTCAATTGTTATTGTAGATCACATCTCCAGAAATAACCGATATTGTAACTATGTCATAATATTATGTAGACATGCAATGTGCTTATGGATATATTTTTTAAAACTTTACTTCTAAAGTTTGTATAATTATTTACAGATTTTACCACGTTTTTCTTAGCTCGTATTCTTGTTTGTCCTGTGGTTGTTTATCGAGTACAAATCTTGCAATCGATTTTTAACTAACTTCTCGATTAGCTAGACATTTGAAACTTTTAGAATATATCAGAACGCGATACCAATGCATTCATTTAATACTTTTAGCCATCTTTAAGTAGAATTGAATTCATTTCCAGATAATTCTGTTTTGTATGAAAAGTTATTTCGGAAGAAATCCGTAAAAAGTAAAATACTGTTATTGATTGCTAAAAGGATGGTTCTAGCAACTAAATTATTAATATATACGTGAGTTACTATGGAAATCAATATGAAATGTCATTTCAGTATTCTATAATATTTATTCCGTACCTATTTCTATCAAGTACAATAAAAAGTATTTATTAATACATAGAATTGTCAAGTTTATATGATTCAACAGAAAATTTTAAAACGTTGTATATAAAAAGTTCTTTTTATCTTGTAATTATTTTAATATTATTTCGGACCTACCGGGTTGCAATTAGATATAGGTTTCGGTTCCATCCCGAATCTGGAGAATTGAAATTTTTAACATTTCGGGAAATCCCGCATCTCGAGAATCTTTTCTCGGGATTCGGGATTTCTTTATTATCAAATATTAATTGAAAAAACGATTTTTCTAAATGAAAAAAGTGGACAGAAACAAAACGTTCAAAGACTGATCGGGACATTTAACACAATAAAGTCAAAGTCGACTCAAAAAAGGCGCAATTTTTAAACATCAGGGAATTTTGTGTCTCAAAAGCGTACGCGATTGTCAATATATGTGTTTTTTGAAATTCTATTTCAATAAGTAGGTAAAGTTTTGAATTATTTTTGTTTTTCTACTTCTATTTTGTTCGTCTTCTTACTTAAATAAAAAAAATCACATTTTTTTGGAATTTTTCTGTTTTTACACTGATTTTAGGATTTTTACAGGTTTTTTTAATTTCCTCGATATCTCGAGAATTCTTTTCTGGAAATCCCGAATCTCGAGAATTCAAAACTTCATCATTTCGGGAAATCCCGAATTTCAAGATTGAGATTTTCTCGGGAAATTCCCAACTCTAGTTGCAAAATACCACACAACATACTCCTTCATCAGCTGCCCGTCAAGATTCGATTAGTTACGATATCTTGAGTAGATAAAGTGTAGGATATAATATGCGTATTTTTCAACAGCATGTCTATAAGAAAATATCACCGCTTGCAACTTTTTAAAGTGCATTTCTTAAAATGGAAAACCCCCTTAACAATAGTACCCTCAACTACTTAGGCCTGAGACTTAATGTGGTTCACTTAGCATTGACTGACACATATTTCTGAGACAACTCCTATTAAAGACATGAATTGGTTGGTATAAGTAGCATGAAGTGCATTTCTCAGAATGAGACAACTCCTTATCTATCAATAGTGATCTCAACCTATACCTGAGACTTCGTATGATTCACTGTCAAAGCTTCTCAATTGTTTTCTTATTGAATTAAACAATGTAATAGCACGGATAATTGACGCATTCGAGGTGTGGCTATATAGATGTAACCCCTTAAAATCCAATTAGTGTACCTTTTGAGTGATTAATAATATTAACGCCCACAGACAAATGGAAAAAGTCCGATAATGCCTACGTAGTAATAAAACTAAACTAAAAACCTACAGTATCTTATGAGTGGTAAGGTACAGCAGTATCCAATGATGAATTAACGGTTTACGTAGAATAGTAAGACGCCGACTTTCGAGGCGTATGAGCTTCCATGAGCTGTACAGGTACCAGTCAATAAAGTGAATATTTCCTTGGTGGTGGTTGACTTACAAGGAATGGAACAAAAATAATTGTTAATCCAAAACAAAACCACAATGGGTTAAGGTTGAGCGAACGGATAACAACGATTTCTCATATAACTTTATTAATATATCATTCACTATGCTGGTTACAATTGAATACTTAAATCACCGACCGCTATCAAAAAACACAATAAAGCTATTAAAACTTTGCCTGATAAGATCCCGTCTCTTCTGTAACTAAAATTATATAAAACCATGATCAAAACGTTTAATTTTAGTCTTGATAGTAATCTTATATTTGAAATTTAAACTGATATGAATAAAACTGATACAAATAAAGTTGGTGTCAGTAGTGGTAGTTTTAAATTTTGGTTTTTATATTTCATAAAAGTGGAATAATATAATATATTTGTCGATTAAAAAATTATTTGTAAATATTTTAATAAGGTTTAGCTTTCGCATTCCACACCAGATGATCAATAATTAATTATTACGTCATAATATTACGCTCGACAAAAAAATTGATGAAAATTTATCATAAGTTGACAGAGAATTTACCATTTGATAGTAAAAATAAAATTGATATAAAAAGTGTAAATTTTTAATTTTGGGTTTCATATTATGATCATACAATGATATATTATGTTACCGATAATTAATTTAATATTTTTTTTACCTTGCCCACTCCACACGCAATTTTGTAACATGAGTAATTCATAATTTATTCATCATAAGACGACAGAGAAGATTCTCTTTAAAGATTCCAAGATGGAAAATTTGTTATGTTGATACATTAATACCACCACATGCCTGTAGATATGTCCGATGGGTTTTCAAATTAATAGTAATAACGACAAGCAAATGATATCTCAAGATTTTGCCAAGTTTTTTCATGAAAATTGTTACACTATCAAATCTTATGAATTATTTGTTGAATAAAAAAATAGTCGATTCAATTATTAGTAAAATTTGGAGAGATTCTGACGCTGATTAATAATTATGACCTATTATTGGCTATTTAACGCCCACGGTGACCGCGCGGCTTAAGCTTTGGACTATCACGCCATGGGTCCCAGGTTCGAATTCTGGGTCTGGTAAGTACACATATTGTTTCTCAATTTGTGTGCAAGTCAGGGTATGGACCTAATAGGTTGAGCAAGTGGCTGACATCCATTTCTCGTAAAAAAAACCAAAATCTGTTAATACAAACCTCTACTCTGTGGAGGCCCATATGATCATATTAGGATCGGACATGGTCGAAAAAAAAATATTGGTACCCTTGATTAAAACCACAAAATCTAATCGCCTATTAGCATTAGCATATTGACCGGAATCCGATGGATTGTTGTAATGGGTAAGCTTCTAAGGTAATTTTAACATGTTGATGATATATATATATATATATATATAACATAACGGTTGTGGAATTTAATATTTTATATTTATTGAAATTGTTGCCATTAGTGGTGTAAAAGGGTGCAATATCGCGCTGTTTACTTTTAGTAATTTTTAATTACATCAACCCAGCAAAAAAACTAATATCCATAAAACGAAACAACAATTGCAACCGCAATTTGTTCCCAATTCATTCCCCCCATTGACCTTTTATTGGGAAATCGAAAAACCCCGTTCAATCGCACTTTTCATTTGCGCGAACGCGAAAATAAAAACTCCATGTATATATTTATCCGTTTCGAGTAAAATTGCCCCAATCTCCCCTCGTGAATTACCCTTGTGCAAACAAACACACCTCGATACCTGTGAATTTTTTTCCTTCTTTCGCGTTTCCCCGTGTTTCCGGTGCTCTCCGTCTTTTCGCTACCCTCTCTTCTTCCCATTCCCCCGTCCCGCTTCAACCCCTTAACATTCCATTCTTATCCCAATCTCGCTCTTTGGCAACTCTTGCCCTAAACGAAAATCAATAAACGTAATGTTCGGCGAGAATTGTTCGAATTCCTGTAGAAATTATTTTCTATTGCGAATAAAGTATATTCCACAGCGAAGATTATTTATTAATCATTATCGATAATATTCAACTTTTTCTTTCCGTGGGTTAACTTCAAAATATTTGTTTTTTTTTACAAATTCCAATGAATAATTAGTTTACCATTAGGTATGATAATCAAAATTTTATTACATGTACTTATTATTTTTGTATTATTTGGCTGTGGAATAGGACCAGTAATTTGGGGCTTCTATTTTTAAAACCTGATACCTAAGTCCACAACTCAATATTTCCTGGAAAACGACGTTTTGTATTTTTAAGTGTAATTGGTTGGTTTTAACATTCATTTATTTTTTTTTCCGTTTTATCGAATTTTTAAATTTTATCAATCATATCTTCATCTTTCTGTACCATATCTGTTATCGAACGTCGCTAAAAATTACGGCTATCTTTTCACTGTCTCCGCTCCTCTAACTTGGTATGGAGTACTAACTTCAAAAGTCAAAGTTCAAAGTCAGCAGTTATTTACCCTATTGGCATTATTTCACCTACGTATTTTTGGTTATATGTTGAGCCTTTGTTGTCTTATCAATTATAAAAATCGCCGCCTTATTTCTGACATTTTCTCGCCGAATCCTTTCTTGAAAGCGCAATTGAGTATGTGTTTTTTTGAATTGATCCTTGTTAGTTATATGTATGGTAATGTATGTGCATTTTGCACGTAGGTTCTATTTTTATTTGAGAAAAAAATTGTTGCACATTTATTGAAAACATCTGAAACATCTATTTTTACAACGTTTTTATTAGTTCGTATTCTTGTTTGTCCGGTGGTTGTTTGTCCAGTACAAATCTCGCAATCGATTTTTAACTAACTTCCCGACTAGCTAGACATTTAAAACTTTTAGAATACATCAGAACACGATGCCAATGCATTCTTTTAATACTTTTAGCCATCTTTAAGTAGAATTGAATTTATTTTCAGTTAATTCTGTTTTGTATGAAAAGTTATTTCGGAAGAAATCCGTAATCCAATCCACTATTATTGGTTGTGGGGGTGGTCCTAGCAACTAAACTATTAATATATACGTGCGTTGCTATGGAAATCAAAATGACATTTCAGTATTCTATATTTGTTTGTTGCAAAATAAGAAAAAAATGATTTGTTGACAATTGTCTTATTTGTCCTAAATCATTAATACATAGAATTGTCAAGTTTATATGATTCAACAGAAAATTCAAAAACCTGGTATATAAAAAGTTCTTTTTATGTTGTAATTTTCTTAACCCATAGCTTACGGTGCATATAGTATAGTAACAATATTATATTCCATAAATTTTGTTTTTTTAATCGATAACCATGTCGAATATAGCACCATTATGGTAATGATATGAATAAACCAACATGTGAATTAACTATCTTGATAATGGTGTAGCTATTATAGCTAACAACTGATATAGCTATCCACTAACATTATATCGACAGGAATTCTAAAAGTAAATGCTTTTCAGAATTAATAAGTAATTAATGCTAGTAGGTTTATTATTACGTCAAAAAAGATAATAGATTTTCACCTATTTTCGAAACATATTAATTCAAAATACGGTATTCCATATATCGTGCAGATACGTATGTGGTATGGTTTACGTGGAAATTATAGAGTAATTAATTTCAAAGAGCGGTAAATGCACAAGCTCATAAATAACGATTTGGATGTAAGCCAGACGTTCTGAATAAGCACCCTCCGCGATATTGTTTTATTATTGAATGTCGGGCGTATTTTCCGAGGGCATTAAAGACAAAAGAAGTTTTCGGGATTTCTTCGGAATTATTACCTACCCTCCGGCGTTCTTTCCGGCGAAATCTTGAATGTGTGCACACGGCGGACGGACGCCGTGACAATGGGAAAAGTGCCCTCCTTCTTGTAAAAGTTTAGCTCTATTCGCGCTGTCCAGATGGCGGGGCCGGTCTTTATTTATGGGTTTTTAAAATTAAATTCTGTCGCTTTTGTTCGACATTAAATTTATTTTAATCCACTCTCAGCGCTCGTCATAACACTCGTAATTATCCGCTCCCAAGAGCGCGCTTTAAAGCTCATAAAAGGTTTAAAACAAAATTAAATTATTTTGCAATTCATTTTGTTTCATTCTGCCATTTTTGTCCACCCTTCAATTTTGAATGGCATTAATATTCTACTCTTTCTGTGTCATATCCGTTATACGGACATCGGAGATGATTTTGGGCCATCTTACCCTTGTCTGTCGCCGTGTTGAACAAGGAAGGTTTGCTGAGCTCAAACCAGTCTTTGATATTCTGGACGTTCTTCTTCTGTCAGGGCTTCACCTAACGGAAACCTTTCCTTGAATGATATAATGTAGTTGTAGACGTTGATACTTTTCATGATATTGTATTATATTGTTGTTAAAGTATGCTTTCTTTCTATTTTTGATTTATTTTGATTATTTTTTTAGCCTTCAACAACATCACATCGACGTTCGTACAACGTTTGTACTTACGAATGCTTCATTTTTTGCGCTTTATTTTTTGAGTGTCTTCGCCACAGTTAATATTATATAATATCACAAATAAACACTGAAGCTATTAAAAAAACATTCCTTTTTAACTGACGTCTCCTCCACGAATGTTGACAATGATAACCATTAACGCGACTTCTGCGTTAAAAATAAGGCTGTCCGCTTATTTATCCATATAAATTCTACTTCATCCATGATATAAATTGTGGTCTGCCTGGATGAATTTTTACATTATTATCCCCTTACATTATAATATATTTTAAGGTGGCATTTTTCACTTCCGTTGTCCGCACTTTGAGATGTGCCATAGCTCTAGCTACTTTTTCATTGTCTATAATACAGTATCATTTCCTATCTTGTCTTTCTACGATATTTTAAGTATACGTCTAAAATCAAAATAGGTTCTGATTTTTTTCATTATTCTCCATCCACGGTTTACGTTTTTACACAATATAGGAGGACTGAAAAATACTGACATCTATGTTCAGATTTTCTTTATTTTAATGAATGTCGCTCTGGATTGCTCTACACCAGCGTTGCCAATTCAAAAGTTTAAATTTCAGTAGATTTTGACAAAAAATTCAGTAGATTTCATAAAATATCAGTAGATTTTGAAAAATGTGGTTTATTAGATATGATTTAAAAATAATAAGAATAACAATAACTAATAATATTAATTTACTGTAAACAATGATGATATTAATGGGTAAAATGGCGCTCTTGGGTAGAGTAGAGTTATAATGCTTTTTATGTCAATTTAGAAGTGTATAACATCAAAAAAGGTCATGCGTAAATCATTTCAAGTTTATTATTAAAAGAATCATCAGTTAATTTACAATTATGGAGAAACACAAATATCAGTAGATTTCTTGAATTTCGAAAAAAAATCAAAAATTCAGTATATTGGCAAAAAATATCAGTTGATCTACTGAAATTTCAGTAGACATGGCAACACTGCTCTACACACCATTTTATTGCTTGTGTACCAATGTAGGTACCCACATCCGAAATGTTTATAACATTTGATTGATTCTAGCCATGTACCTATCATTATAATCAATCTGAGCTTGTAGTTAATTTTGTTTTAATACATACTTATGAATTGAAAATATTATTCGCCATCTTACTAATTTTCTGTTTTTTTCTTTATTATTTCAGTATTTCCAAATGTTCCGGCCGCTCCAGGAATGCCCTGCATGGGGGAGGATCGTAAGTACATTATTTATAATATTCTTTATTAATCAATATATTTAAACTTTTGTGTGTTTGTATAATACCGGGTAATCATTTAATTTGTAGGAAAAAGATAATTAATTTCTAATGACATGTATTGTAATTAATGTAACTTCATAGTTTGACGTTTTCTCATTAAATATTTATCTACTGGCTACTAACGATGTATGATAGATGCCACTCTAAATAAACTTATAGGTTATTAGGGTACGTTTATATATTAATATGTATGTAAGTAACCTAAATAAACTCAGCATGCAGGCTTCACTAAATTTTGACAGGGCGTAACTGCATACATCAGTGTTTGCACATAGATTATTCCATTGATATAAATTATTGTCAGTTAGTTAGTTAAATTTTAACCGTACAGAATTTTTAAGTCGCAACAACTTCACTCTGATGACGCTCATTTTGATGTTACACACATTGTCAGACCGTGATACGAAACTGTTAACTTCGATGGTAGTGCTAGTTATTGCGCATACATCGAAAGGAAATATGGTAAACTGTTTTTTTATAATGATGATATTTCATATTGAAATAAATAGTAATAAGTTAATCGAAATAATATACTTACATAGGCGGCTCTCGTGGTGCAGTGGGTAAGGCGCTCGCCTTCCACCCGAGAGTTCCTGGGTTCGATTCCCGGTCATGACAAAAACATTTATGTGTTTTTCTCAAAGCCTGGGTGTTTGTGATTGTTCAAATTACTAACAACCACCTTGTACGAAAAAGCAAGGACATGGTTATTAATAATTCTAAAAAAAATATACTATTATGCAATCGAAAATCTTCATTTATTCGAAGTATAAGCAATAATTAGCACTACCATCGAAGTTAACAGTTTCGTATCACGGTCTGACTATTATGTGCAAAATCAAAATGGGCGTCATCAAAGTGAAGTTGTTGCGTATTAAAAATGCTGTACGATTAAAACGTGACTGACAGATGATAATACAATGATAATAATCTATGTGCTTGCTATACGTAATGTATGCAGGTACATACTGTCAAAATTTATCTAGTTTTGTATGTTGAGTTTATTTAGAATACTTACATACATATTAATATAAAAACGCGCTCTAATAACTTAGAAATCGATGATGGAATCAATAAATATTTAATAAGAAAACGTATTAACTATAAAACTTTGCATTCGAAGATAATCAATAACTACCACTATCTTCGTAATTCGCAATGCAGTGCTACGTAACTTAGTCGGCCTTATAAAAAAAGGCAAACGTAACCTGTCTTCTAACCGTACTGTGAATGAATTATATACTATGCATTTTGTTCAATTATGTTCATCAAATAATGCCATGACAACATAATATGTGTAGGGTTACACTACATTAAATAAATGTCTTATTGCCAGTTCATATAAAAACGTTATACATACCATGTTTCACTTCGTTGCTGCGATTGCCCTGTGGCCATACACGTGTGCCTACATTAATTCGATTTGGCGTTTGAAACATAGCATTTCCGTTCCTTCCCTTTATATTAGAGTTTGTGAAGTCGGTGTAGCAGCGTGCTAATTGCATATCTACGGATCTATTCCCAAGTGGCCTGCATTAATGAAGGGGCTGGGAAATCCGTTCACCGCCGAATCGTCTCTGCTCTGGTGAAGTTGCAAATTGATTCCTACGTGTCAATCTGGCGTAGGTGATTCAACATCTCTGCTGCAAGATCCTACAAATGCGCCTAGTTTACATACCTCAACTCTTAATACACATCATTATCAGCTGTAGTCGATCTACTGCTTGATGAAGGCCTTCCCCAACTCCTTCCTCGGTCCCTAGTTATTTGCTGCCATATAAATTTACCGAACTTGATGAGTGCGTGAATCCATCGGGTTTTTAGGTGCTTATTGTTAAAACGACATTCGCATACCTTACAGTACAGATCTCTTATCTGATCCCGAAAGAATGGATTGAAAAAATACACGTTGGCAGTCCAAAATTCAAATACAGCAACAACCCTCCTTTCACATTATACGGTTTTGGCCGTACGGAAAAAATCGAACGAGCAAAATCCGAATCGGCAACAAGTTCACGCTATTTTCTCAATGTACGGTTTATGCACGGTTTTTTTTTGTTCTTCAGTTTGTGGTTGAGTGTTGTGTTGAGTCATCGGTGACCGTCCGGCCGCCGTGCAATGCAGTGACAATGGACGGCTGCTATACAGCGCCGTTTCGGTTTTTAACTGTCGTCGAGTAATGTGAAAAGGGTCATGCTCTTCTTCACGTCACTAAAAGAATGTCGCCTTTCGATTTTTTGCCGTATGGTCAAAACCGAATAATGTGAACAGAGCGTAACAAACAACTGCGGTAGTCTTAGACTCAAATTAATTTGGGAGGTAAACCCTAACATAGATGCGGTCTCAGCAATTATTGTAAAACGATAAAATAATGACCCTATTGAAAATGTGCTTCGCTGGCACAACTAATGTTCGGTCGGCTAACGTGTACATACCTATATATAATATATATTATGTAGTTTTAATCGGTTTTTCTTGTTTTACCAAGCCGAATACCTAGTGTTAAAGGGGTAAGTTTTACCTGCGATTTACTCTTTGATATTTTGTGAACGTGTCAAAATACAGCGTTTAGTTTCTTCTTATTTTCTTTTCTTTCATAATTTTTTTCATTATAATTTTTTTCCATAATATTTGACTTGTTACATAAAAATTTTGAAATATTTTTTTTAAATTATCATGTTTCATAAACTGATTATACCTAACAAGAATTCTACAATCTTAAATTAAATAACCGTGTTGTGTTTAAAATCAACATACAGTTATTTAATTACGTGAGGGGAAATCATGGTGATGAACTATTCGTGAATGTTTAATGAAAACCACATCGATGTATATATGTGCGGGTAGCGTCTCCGGTCTCGCCCTCCCCAGAATGCTAATGCAGGTATCTTAAGATCGTTTTATACGTCAACGGTTGGCCATATAATTTAAATTACTTCCATAAAGAAAATCCTCAAAACCGATCTATCTAGCAATAAATAATCTAAAAGTCTTTGGTCTGTCAACGTATCCTCGACACTCATTTAAAAAAAATGGATCTCTTTACACGAGAATTTTACAAAGATAAGCATTATTTCTTAGGTAGATCACTGTACGGTTTTAAGAATACAGTTTTTCAATAGTGTGCGGTAAAATTAATTATAGTACCTACCGTATATTTCTCTTAACAATTCTTATGAAGCTATACTCCTTTGTTAAAACACTGTTAAATCATACTGCTTTTCGCATAAAGCTATTATGTTTAAATATAAATGTATTTGGCATTGTATTAATAAAGTAAGTTCTCACTCATTCATTCATTCCGCAATCATTACGCGATATACATAATATAAACCTTTCTGATTCCACGTTTTTCATGGATCTATGCATCTATTCTATACACAAGACTGCTATCGGCAGCTATCGAGGGTAGTTTTTCATATTTTTGTATCGAAGTATTAGCACTTATTGTAACTTATTGTAGCAATTACAATAAGTTAGTTGTAATTGTTACAATAAGTGCTATGTTTTAACGGCACCTCTCTTGGCTGTGCTTAATTTTAGAGCGAGATAGAGAATTTTGACTGTTTAGACGGCTAACTTATTGTAACAATTATAACACTTCAATACAAACATATTATGATAAACTACCCTCGTTAACCGCCGATAGCGGCCGATAGTAGTATTGTGTATAGAATAGATGCGCTGAACACTGAAAGCATATTACGTATCACACAAAAGTCTGCAATATGATATAGTTTTCTGGATAAATGAATGGCTGGACATATCTCATATAAACATAAGAATCTCTAGTCAAATTAAATCAGTCAATGGTACCTAAGAGGCACAAAACGGTGGACGATTCATCCGTCAGTTAATCGACGATAGGTGCTAATGCTGATGATAAGTAAACTAGCCATGACATCTCTACACAAATTAAAAGTACAAGACGTTCTATATAGGTCAGTTGGTTTTCAAAGTGTTTCGTATCATGGCGCCCTTAGTGTATAAATAGTATTTCACGGCTTTCTAAAAATGTATTTTCTGAATAGGCAATTGAAAATTTTCTCTTCGTAATCTTATTTAACAGTTTTTATTTTTATCTTTTCTAAAAGATGGTAATCATAATTTTGTGTCATTCAACGAGTTTGCACATAAAAGAAAATTAAGGCGGCTTTTCTCCGGGATATATATTTTGTCAAAATTCCATGTAGAAACCTTCTTTTATTTTAAGCTCCACTTGCCAGAGTAGATTAAATTTTCTTATCGCCTGAAAAACATCTACAAAACTATACGAATCTATCATTGTGATCAAGTGTTAAGCCAGGGCTCCTCGGCGCACACTTTGAATAACACTTATATAAGCATACATCTGGAACTATGTTACCAAATAACATTTAATAATATATATTTAATTATTCAACTGATTAGGTTCCTTGTTTCCATCTAGACCAGTGGTTCTCATGTGCGGCCACCAGTGCTTTACAGAATAATATTTCAAAAATTTATTTATAAAATTATAAATTGGCTGAATACACATGACTTCTTTTAAATTTCTTTCCACGCTCAAATGATCCATAATGTGTTCTTGCAATGAGATCATATTATGTGAAATAGTCCATATAATAAAAATATAAAAAACCGTTTTAATAATACCACCGTTGAAAAATTTTGGTCGAAGTTATACGTTGACCAAGAATCAAGTCATTTCAAAGAATTGGCAACAATTGCTTTATCAATATTGTCGATTTTTCCTATTACTGTATACTGTGAAAGATCATTCAGTGTAATGCACTTCATAAAAAACAAATATCGATGCCAGTTGACACATGTAAACTTAGAAGCAGCCATCCGGCTCGCATTAAAAAAAGGAGTATTGAGGAATTTCCATTTCCATTATTTTTAAATAAATAGGTATGTATTAACATTTTCAAATGTCTTTTATTAAATGGACTAGTATTTAAATAAATTGATCCATTTTTTTAGTAAATAAAATTTAGCTTTTTTTTCTATCACAATAAAAGTGAAATTTGGTGCGGCCAACAGACGTTTCCATAGAGCTGTCAATGTCAATTGTGCGTCCACATTTTAAATTGTACGTGAAAACCACTGATCGAGACTCTATTGCTTATTAATGTAATATATTATACTGTGTGTTTTGCCTTATCCTCGTGGTGTATATTTTGTCTATTATAGACGCAGTTGTATTATTTATTATTTGTATAGTAGACAATCATTAATGTTTCACTATCTTATTTAGTATTAATTAGGGAACTGGGGTGTGTGATTCACCCTTTTGCAAACATGTTGTTAGTGTAAGACGCCGCAAACCTCCCCCAACTTCCTCCGGAGATTCTGCAGGTTTACTTGTTTGGAACTTTCGGATAAATACATCCTTTGAGTGGAATATCTTGCCGCTACCGAGGTTAAATTAAGTGGAGTTACAAGGCGATGCACCTTGTCACAAACATTGCTCCAATTTATTCCATATGCGTACATCGGAATTCAGATTAGTTATTTCGGCAGTGCGATTATATTATGGTGGGTCACAGAAATGATATCACAGAAAATATAAATTATCTTTAAAATTCCTTGTTTGCTGCTTGAATATGTGAATACAATGTTCTATTTTGTTCCTTCTTTATCGTGACGCGTATAGTAGGTATGTTTGTCTATGGTTGCAGTATTTTCGTTAAAATTAGGAATCCACGTATCCCTCAATATGGACAATGGCTGAATTAAAAAAACATCATTTTTTGAAAAGCAACCGAATACAATACTTAATACGAAAATGGAACATGTAAAATTGGACTGAAATATATTAAGCCAAACTTGGGAAAGGATCGCTAATCATATACCTATCAATTAATAGTTATCGAAACTATTTGACGATTGAGAGATATTTAACTTAGGGATACCGGAAAGTTATATCTAATGTTCACCAAATGACAATTAAACGTGTTATTATTTTTGTAGGTAACTCAAGTCTTGCTTCAAAATCGATATGAAAATTCATGCCGTGGTATATTGTTTGTATTAAATTCATTGTATTCAGTCAACACAATATACGTAACAGATAAAGAAAGAAACTATACACAGATAGAATACAGGTGCATAAGCAAAATCCATACCTTTTTTGGTATAACAAGAAATGCATTTAGGACATTTAGGTAGAGGTAGTAGGTACTAAGTAAAATCAGTTAATAAGCTTATTACGCTTTTCAAAATATTGTATATAGTATAGTGTACTAAGTAACTTCGAAACAAAAAACTATTCTTTTCTCTATGGATAAAATGCAAGTCATTGTCATTCTGTCATCTAAGCTCGTTCTACAATCTAATTTGTTAAGGGATTGCTGAAGGAGGTAAGTCGATATTTTATAATTCATGCGTCCAAGGCGCATTAGAATACTTTTTCTCCTTTACAGTATTGGAACAGTTCAATTGTTAAAATGTATGTAGTTGAACATTTTTAAAGCTTCATTTTAGACTTTCAAGGGGTGTTAACTACTCTTACCATAATAATATATCTGTCATCTCCTGACTCTTGGAACTCTGTGTAGACAACATAATCACGAAATATTAAACATCAAAACAACACACGAGCACTACACAAAATATTTAATTCTGGCCATAACGAAAATTAAAGACATAAATGTAAGAATGTAATAAAATTAATTGTACCTACACGTCACCTAAAAACTGTAATCGAGCAAATTTGTCAATATCACCATTAATGAGAATAATGGACTCAATATAATTAACTCCCTCAACCACGGGTATGGTTATTTAAACACATAATTTTATATAGGTAACTATCCATTATTTGAAATGGAAGTTATCAATAAATTGCATAAATTCGCTCGTGGAGGCATAACGGTCATTATTAGTGGTATCGGTAAGTTTTAACTATCTATATTTTTAGAGAAAGGACGTCGTATTATTGAGTTTTTTTTATTAAGATCAGGACCGATTAAATATTTCAATTAAAATATAAGCGAAAATAACTATCAACTACTAGAGCAAAATTATGATTTTTGGCATGTCAACTACTGGTACATTTTGAGTACGTATTTTATTTGTCAATTTTTGCCTTATACTGTCAACTTCTGGTACATCTACTCTACCCTAAATTTTCCAAATATTTAATATTTTTTAATCAAAGAACACATTTCAAAAGCCTACTTTTTTATATGAAGTATATACCTACATCTATATAATATAATTTATACGTCTTTGATGTCGTAATTCGTAATATCTACGTAATATTATAATATTCCAAACTACACCGCACAGTTCAAACACCACTAAGTAATTGAATATTCCTTTGTGAAAGTGTGTAAATATTAATACATCAGCAAGTAATTGTAGTATTTAAATTTAAAAATGCTTTCTATCGAGATCCAGATTACATCATTCGTCTGTGTATCTTATTAACGTTTTGATTTTAAGTTTAATATGTTCGTACATTGAAATTATAATACATCATATGGATTAAAGTAAGTAACATGAATTGTAATTGAAATCTCTTTCACTGTCGAACTGAGATTTTGACTGTTGGCAACATGATTTTTTAAATGAAAATAGAGTTATTTAATGATTTTATTAAAAAATCAATACATGTTATTCAACTATCTAAACATTGAGAATTAGTAAATTGGTCAACAATAATAATAATAATAAAAGAGTTTAACAAAATAAGTGAGAATATATTATATAAAATTAAACGATATACGTTCATAAGTATAATCCAAAAACTAATAATTATAAAGCTATTGATTTAGGTACAAGGTTTACCCAAGTATATAAAATACCACCTCTTTGGAGTTATATGCTTATTCACTTTCTCAGGTACTCAGTTGAACGGCACTCACCTGTTGTATCAGTCAAGCGACGACCGATTTCACTCGCCGTCTTCAAAGCAGTCTCAAGGGTGGGTTCCTATGCCTCAAAAAACTTAGGTGGCAGACGTATTTGTTGGCTTTCTTATACCACCTACTCAGTTAAAAGAGCTGATGTACCATATAGTGGTTGAAAAATATATATTTATAAATTATTACATAATATGGTATAATTTACTGCTTTTCTCTGGTTTCATTATTTTTTACTTAAGCAAATTGTGGCATACCCATAGGCAATAATAATTGTGATACTGCTTCGATCAATATAAATACAGAAACCTCCTTTCACAAGCCAGGAATTCATTTAACACTGTCACTACAGGATATTGTAATTTTTTTGTACAGATGAAGCCTTCATAATATTACATTGAAATAGAGCTGAAAATGTTACCAAGGCTAATGGTTAAATTAGATTCAAGTAATTTCGTGTTTCAGATTTGTAGTAGGCGTCACCTTATTGCTCCGACATTTATTTTTCTGAGCGGCGCTGACTTGTGTTATTGTTTCGGATTGTATTAGTGTTACATGTCTGTTTTTTCCCATATAAATTTGCCATCATTAATTACACAAACAATCACGTAAAATCGCAGATAACTGTACGTATGTACGCAACCAAAGTGGGACGTCAACAGTCTCTCTTCTCTCTTCTTGGTCGTGCACTCATGGCTGAGGATCGTGACCACATTTAAATTTCGCCATCCTTTGAGCGACCAAGACTTTCCATCCTTATCGATCTTCCGCTTCTCTCAGGGCAGAATGGATGCTGCCCCCAGTCAGCTCTTTCACCTGGTCGCTCCATCGCGCAGACGCTCTTTCTCTGCTTCGCCTTCCCTGGATGCTACCCAAAACTACCAGTCTCTCCAGGTTGTTCGGTCCGCGCCTGACAATATGTCCAAAAAACTGCAGAATTCTTCTCAGACATATCGTCGAGAGCCGTTCCTTTATCTTCAGTCTCTGGATGATTGACTGGTTCGTCCTGCACTCCGTCCAAGAAATGCGAAGCATTCGGCGCCAACACCACATCTCAAAGGCATCAATTGCCTTCCGTTCTCTTGCCTTCAGGGTCCACGACTCGACTCCGTATAGAAATATCGAGAACACTAATGTTTGCACAAGCATCATTTTTGTGGCAATCGAAATTCCCCGATCCTTCCATATAGTGGTCACGTCAACAGTATGTTGCCACATTTTATTGTTTACAAACATTGCTGCCAACACTGATAATTTCAGCATTTATATAGTTACAACCAATTCAACCATACTAAAAGGTTTCAGAGTCGATATAATAAATTAATGTGTACCTAATAGAAAATGTGCGTATTATCCCCTCTTTTACAGTTGCTTAATCTCTTTGATGTTGTATATAACTCGGGCCAGTGATTACTAACCGGGTTCCACGGAATTCTGAGTTTCCGCGAAAATTAGCAAAAGCTTGCGATAAAAAATAGGTTGGATAGATATCGCGCCATCGTTGTTATTTAAATAGCGAGAATCAAAAAATAAAACTTTACGCTAATATAATCTTATATAGTATTCCTTTTATTTCTGGTAAATTGTTCAATATTTGCATGCGGAAGCCACAGTGCTACCCATAGACCAAGGCCTGAATAAAAACTAACCATAGGTGCGAGTGAGAAAGCATTCTCTGCAATATGCGTTGGAGTAAGATAAAAGACATATGAATAATCCGACTTAGTGAAACTAGAAATGAAGCCGGAAAAATATATTGGTTTATGTGCTATGGGCAAAACCGGGAGTAGTTACTTGTTACTGAAATATATAGTTTTTCATGTCAAATATTAAATTACTGGTTAATATTTTTTAGTTAATTTAGTATAAAGTATGGGTAACTGCGTTCTGTTTAAAATTGGTAGCTATCTGTATATTGGTAAGTTACCAATAATAAAATTTTGGTTCTACTGTACGTCATACGCAAATAAGACGGCTTTATATAGCCGAACCCTTTTCTCTTTCGTATTATTGCTCTGAGACATGTACTTAATTTATAGTTATATTAGTAATTCTTAAATGCGTTTTATTTCATTTGTAGCCTATTACGTGTGGTAAATGTGGAAAGATAACTCTTATAATAATAAAACAGATCAGAACAAGAATAAAATTCAGTGGCAAAATTGTGTTTGTGGTTGTGTCAAATATTTTAAAAATGTCTATGCTTTTCGTTCAAGATGGCATCGCAGTAATAGTAATGCATAATATTTTTGTGAGTGCAACTCACTGAAGAGAATTATTTCTGAGTTCCCTGGTGAAACTAGTATTTTTAAAAAATATACCTTTTTCCACAATAACAATAATACTATGTTCCGCAAGATTTGTTTAAATGTGTGGAGGGTTGCGCCAAACAAAAAAGGTTGGGACTCAATGCCATAGTAATATACCGCTTCCTCTTTTCAATGCTCACTAAAACTGTTTATTTAACATTTCGAGCATAAATTTTACTTTCAACAATAAACTTAATTCCTTTATATTTGCAAACTTTAATGCCGGCACACTTTTCTTTAGTCAACACAATACAAATAGCCATTTACTTCCACACAAAACCCCCATTTAGTTTGTATTGTCAGTAATATAGATTTCGTTATGGCCTGAGTAAATGTGCTTTACTTAGATTTCCTTCCTAAAGCCTTCGTTATTGACAACGGTAATCATTCTTTGGGGAAAATTGATGACAGGCATTTGAATGAAATATCTTTTTGGAAAGGCCGATGTAGGAAAATAAAATCAGCCTAATAAACTCAATCAGGAAAATTGGATTGCGCCTAATAAATATTTGTTGCCAAATCAATCTTAAAATATAACCCATGCAATCAGCCTACATTCATGGTGAGCATACATGTTTTTGCCATCATTTCGTGAAAAAAAAATTGAATACTTTCAGCTTTTCAGAGCTTTTGGCCATGCCAATTCTACCGACAACCTCCCGAGGAAAAGGTAATACTTTGAAGTTCCCTCGTTATTTAGCGTGCATCTCGAAATTGAAAAGTGCAGTTTTTCTAATGTAGGTAACCATTGTGTGCGTAATGTGTATATTGTACCTAATTTTAAAGCGTTATCGTCAATTTTTGCAATATTTATTAAGTGAAATTATTTTTTTCATTTTGGTAATATGAAAGTTTTCATGTGGTGTATTTTTTATTTATGCTAATTTTAACGATAGTGATTAACACTAATTTATTGGTACACATTTTTATACGTGAAAGTGGAGTGCACATGTGGAGGTATATGTTTTTTCGCAACACATCGGAAACATACATATTAGAAAGAAGAAAAAACTCATAAGCATCGTAGTGCTTTACCGTTTAAGCTACCAATAGACTCAATAATCAATATGCGACTGAGGAGTTATTTCAAATTTTGTTAATATTGGCCACCATATTTTGTATTGGAGTACTGAACTCGATTACTAGATGACGTCAGGATCTCTCCAAGTTTGAATCATGTTTAACTACTTTCCTAACTAAACGATAATTGTTTACCTTCCGACTATACCTTGTTACCCGAGCCAAGCACAAGGTCGTGCTACTTCCTTCGGTATATCGCCACGTCTCGTGCTTCCCGCTTTGCGACGCCTGCACATCGCTTTTGTACCACCGCTGCCGAATTTGGGAGGGTCGGTGACATCGACAGAATTCTTGACGTTGTGCATTCGAAACATATGTCCAATTTACGTAAAATGCCTTATCATGATTACACCAGTCACCAAGGAACTCAAGTGTGTATATCGCGGTCGTACTAGTGTAAACCTATGATACCACGTATCGCTGCCATATACCTATATTTTGCCGATATTTATTTTCGTGTCTTCATGTTACGCCGGTCTTTCAGTTTTATTAAAATTATTTTTTCATAAAATGTTGATTTTCCCAATAAATGTTTTATCCGAAACTAGGTAATGATTTACGTAATGTGTATAACACGAGTTTCCAGTAAGTTGTACTGCCGCCATATTGGAAAAACTGTACTGAACTGTACCTCGGTAACCGTTGCAGATAAGATGAAAAATACTCTTTTTATATTATGTATTTTTTTTTTCAATTTTTATTGGAAATTTTTTTAGATATTTCAAACCGTTCATTAGATATAACTGAAAAACTAAAAATCGTCCGTCATTTTCCAACATGGCGGCCGTAGCACAGCATGTACAGGTGTTGATTTTTGTTATGTTGTTCCTGAGATCTAGCACTATACATTTTCCAGTAAAACCTTGTTATGACTGGACTTAGTTAACGTTTTTGATGTGAAAGTGAAAAAAAACTATTTTGGTAAATCGTTAATCTTGTGTGTACAAAGCCGTCGTTGTTCATTTTAATCCTTTCGAATTGCCGTTTATGAAAAAAAAATAAGTATAAATTATTTCAGTGGTGTCGTGTTTAGGCCTAGTTTATTATCTGGCGTGCTCGCGAAGCCCATCGGCCAACCATCGTAGGAATAATGGCGTCCAATTTTTCCCGCCATGTTCTTCGCACAACGTATGTCGACCTCTTCCGGATTAAAACTTTTATATCTGTTTTCCCTCGGAAATATTTCATCAGTGTCCTGGAGAGGATTATGCGGATTAGCATCCAGGTTCCATACTCTTGCCGCGAAAGGTTTTCGGGGAATAATCCCATTTTTATTGCGACGCATGTTTCAAAAGTTTAGTACAAATTTAAGCTACTAATAACGACGCGGATCCTTTTAGTGAGATATATACCAGCATTGTGCATGTCTAGTGAACGTATTTCATTGGATTTGTTAATTACCTACCTACGTTTGTTTTATTATTCAGTAGCTACCTGTAATTTTATTGTATCGTTGTCTATTACGGCATTAGTAGTCGCATATTACCGCAAGATATTTAGATGCAACGACAAATCGCAGAAAGTAGCAGTCTAGGTGTACATTTCTAGGACGGTTCTGACGTGGGGATATTACGCGAGGGAAGGGGTTACGGAGGTGTCGCTACACGATTCTCAACTCTTCCGCCGTAGGAGGTGTATGAGCCAATCGGCGGGGGTGACTGCGCGGGGTGTTAGCCGGCTCGCACATCAAAACTCGTCTCGTCTGCAACGTGTCGAATATGTCGATGTGAATACGTGTCGAATACCGTCGATGTGTCATCGTTATACACAAAACCACGTTGACAAATGGAGCTCCGCAGATTGTCGAATGCGACTTTTTAGTTAGGTAGTTAAAAAACATTTAGTGCTGCTATCAACAAATCGCATGCATCTCGGGCTGCGAGTCGAAGACGCCAGAACGTATACGCACACCTACGAATTGGTCATTCCTTGCCGACTCGCTGGTCGCCGCATCCAAATTTATATATTTTTCGTATATATTTCTTTTTTATGGCTGTGCGGCAGACCAGGCGAGTTTGTGACCCGGGACCCATGACATGATAAGTCAACACGTTACCGCTCGGTCAGTCATTGTTTTGTATAGTTTGGAGTAGGCAGGGGTAAATTGATTTTTACAAACTAACCAGCACAATCTGCAAATTGTATCTTTAGTTCAATGAAAATAAATAAGTATGACTAACAATTTTCAATGACCCACGATGGCCGCGCGGTTTAAGCGTTGGCCTTTGGCGTCGTGGGTCCCTGGTTCGAATCCTGGGTCTGGCAAGTACACATATTGTTTTTTTTCAATTTGTGTATGAACCAGAGTATGGACCTAATAGGTTGAGCACTTCGCTGACATCCATTTCTCGTAAAAAAAAAAACAGCAAAATCTGTTAATACAAACCTTCACTTCGTGGAGTCCCATATGATCCTATTAGGATCGAACATTTTTTATTATGCACTATGTATGTCGAATCTTAACGGCCTACCTCCACTCCTCGCCACCGGTACCTACCTTATTTATATATTAGATTGTAGTAAAAATAATATTTTAACTGGTTACCTCGGTAACCAAAAAATATTATATTTCCGACTGAATACGGAATTAATAAATAGCTTATACATCAAAGATATGTATTGGGTTAAAACTACTCCTATTCGGTTATTGAAAATATTGAGAATTTTACATTGACATGCATAAATATGATTTTGCTTGTTGAAACATTTTTTTTTAAAAAATCACTCCTTAGCTACGTTTTCGATTCATATTTCCAGGCGCCATAGATCAAACATAATTTTCAACATTTTACCTTTAGTATTCACTTTTAGGGCCCGTATATGGTCTTTAATAATTTTTAATTATAATTATAGCATTTTTTTAGGTTTTAATTACCTACAAAGAACGATCATAAAAGACGGGACTCATTTTCGTAAAATCATTGCTTATTTTATAATTAAGGTCCATTTAAAAAGAGCATGAAAATGTATTATGAAGAATTATCTTCAATAAACTTTTTTTTTTCATCGGTGATTAATGTAAATTATTGCGTGACGTAAAGAATTTTTCGGATGTTTAAATTAATATTTTAATTTAATTTTTCACTACGGTCCGCGATATTTTTATTTTAATGGAGCTTTTTGTGTAATGAAAATTGTACCAAATTACCGTTTTTACTATCATATAAAAAGCTTACTGTGTTACAAATTACAGCCTTCATGTCGATAGTATTGGCCGCGGTGACTGTCAATTTATTATATCCCCAAAAATACGTTTGCAATAATTAATCTATGTCAGCCATTTTACGTAAACTTTTCTCGTGATTAAAAAACATCCCAATATACTCTTTTAAAGACTTAAAAAAATCTGGTGATTTTACTTTTAATGTAATTAGTGTGTTATATTTAAAGGGTAAAGTAAACACTTTTGAAAGAAAAATAACGTAGGTGTACATTGTCATTGTGGATTTTTGTTAAATTTAATTTAAAAATATATTGAAGCAAATAATCGTTAGTGTTGATTAAGAATTAAACATACATACAGAAAGTTATAATTACGTGTTTCGCAATATATATATTTTTTGCTACTACATACTCTTCTTATATAATATATTATGAGATTTATAAATGTAGCATTCTTTATTGAAAATGGATGGCTGGAAAATCGTCGTAATAATAATTATTAAGTTGTCTTTTTTTACAAAGACGGTTGCCACCCGGTAGCGGAATTGTTAGAGCAATCGCTTAGCTAATGGGAGATGTGTGTTCGAATCCCACTCGTTCCACGATTTTTTCTTGTCTAGCTATTGATCTATTAGGTATTAGATTTTATTTCTAAAAAAATATTTATTTTTTTATGACGGCAAGTTGGGCCAAACATTCAATTGTTTTATGTTGTTATGAAAATAATAACAATATTATATAATGCATAAACCTTGTCACATAGGATATAATCCAATGTTAGGAATAACATGCGTCGAACTTTTCATACAAACTAATTACATGTTTGAATTCTGTTTCACACTCGAATATGTGTGCTTTGTAGGTACTAGTTTTCCTTATCAATTATTCAGTTTCGCTAATTATAACATTAACCACAAGTTTGCAACGATGTGATACTATGGTTTAATTTCTTAACGGTTCTGATGTTGGAAATAACTCGAGAATACATTTACTATAAAGTTTAAACTATAAAAAATAATACACTTGTTACAGTAATTTAAATTCATGTAATAATTGACGTACACTCTGAATTAAACCAGTGCAATTAACATGTAAGCAAAACAAGAGATATTAGCAATTTTTCGGATACACGTACGTGAAATCAGATTTAAATGTGTAACTATGTGAAAATGTATTACCATATAACAACAATGGAGTATATCCCACAGACATAGTCAGTAATAGTGTATAAAGTGTCGTTTTTTTCTTTCATAGCAATCGTATAATGTGAATGCTTGTCCTTCGAATATCGAAAGGATATATGTTTTTTCAGGAAATATTATTAAGTAGTAATTTTAGAACAATACTTATTTACAGAGTGTTGAAAATAGTAATATACTATGGTATATGTATGTCAAAGTATACATATTCACTTAACTTAGTCTTATTGGTTCAATTTTCAGCAACTTAATTATTATAGGTTATTTGCTCACTGTATCTGATCTCGTGAGATTGTTCGTATAAATTAAAACTCTTTATTAATTAAATATTAATATTACTTATTTTGTAATGTAGGAAAATCACAATATGAAGTTATTTTTTTCAATAATTGTGTTTTAAGCTTTATTTGTTATTCGATGCCACGTTTCACCCGCAAAGCCGATAAAGGCGAGTTACCCGAAGAATAGAGTCGGGAAATCCTTTCAAATCCTTTACTCCTTTTCTTCCCGCATAAGCATATTTCCTCCCCGTTTATCTACACCGCCCTTCCCCGGGCGCCGGCCCGCCACGCGTATGACGTCACCCGGCACAACCCCCGTGACGTCACGGGCGTCGATCTGACGTAACGAATATCCAGGTAGTGAGCTACGCCCACTGGGTGTGTTGTTGTCTTTATTGCCTGATTCAAAATTTGGTTTTATGCCGTCGCGTGTGTCAATGATGGTCGTTAGTGGAAATGGGCTACCACGAAACTAATTGGACACGCGCCAAAAGACTCAAAACCTCGTCTTGTAATTTGTTTTGGAAATAATAATAAAGTCACAACGAAAATTTTCTTTTCTGAATTTTGACGGCCGTCAAATATTATGTAGGTATCTGTTACAAACACAATTAGATTATCGACGATAGACGAGTAGCAGTTTTGTCCGATTCTAAAGCCATGGGTTGCGGACTCAAATCTCGTGTGTGACATATAAACATCATAGTGTTTCAATGTGTGCTTTGATCCAGAGCATGGACATAGATAGTAGTTGATTAAAAGCGAGTGATTCAAAATATATTTCTCATTCAAAATAAGTTAAGAATAGTTATTTATGTGTTGAGCAATGTGTATTTAATTGCATGCCTCGTAATTCCGTCACCAGATATCTGAAATACCTACCATACTTTCATCTTAATGCACGAATTAGTATAGTTTAGCTCATTTTCCTCAGTTTCACACGCAGCGAACTTTATACTGCAATAGCTCGGTGGAAAATATTCGCGCGTATTTTTATCGCGGTGATAAAATTCGCTGCGTGTGAAACGGGTAAGACTATTCACTTCCGAAAATACCATTTTTTTTTTAAATATGTAGCTGCCCAAAAAACATGTTCGAATTTCGTCTCTATATCTCTGTATTTAAATATTCTAATAAATTACTTCTGCTCGATACGCAAAAGTAATGATAATGTTATTTTTTTCTTGTGTAATACATAGTACAACAGCAAATTTTGAGAACCCGAAACTAAACCTAGACGGAACCATTAATAAAATGTAAATGTTCCACAGCTCTTGTTATAACACGTTGGCAATATTCACTCCGTTCCCCACATACATAACATGATGTATGTACTATAATAATATGTAGACAGCAATGTACCTGTACATGAAATTTTATTAACTTTCCGCCGCTGTGTTTAGCGAGCGGGTGATTCTAAAACAGGGTGGCCTACCGTTTATGTTGCCCTCCCTCCCGTATTATATTGTATGTACAGAGTTGCTTTAGCGTAATCTGTTTATTCAACATCCTTCGAATGCTCTTTGGTATGTCGGATTGAAAATTTTATCGATAATAAGAATTCGGGCCGCATATTTATCGATTGCGAATCCGATAAGCGGGTGGGATATTGGGATTTTGGATGTCGAATTAGCTGTCTCATCAATTTCTGTATTCATACATAAAGCAGTATTTCGATTCATTTGTTTTATCGTTAAACTGACAGTGTGGGGGATCGTGGATAGCGAAATTTTGAGAAGTCTTAAGGGGGGACATGCTCAGCGTAGGTCAAAATGGAGCTTTTGTTCTGTTTTCAAAGCATGATCCTGGACATACCTTAAACTTTGTAGATAATCTATTTATATAATTTTGAAGCCTTATTATCCGTTATATTTATTACCTAACCGATTTTTTTAAACGGTACATGTTCAAACACGCGCGTTAACATCATTTTACTCCCTACTTCAATTATAGTTTGTCAATTTATGGCTACGGCCGTATGTTGTAGCTTAACCACTGGGGAATGCCAAAAGAAATGGCGTATTTCAAAAAAACACTACCTTATTCTTAGGTCAATAGTTATTATAAAGCAATCATTATTCGTAGGATGTTTATCACACTTGAATGGTCAAAGACATAGCTTATAATTAGTATCCTTAGAATTATCTTCAAATGTGTTAATCTTGCCCATTTTTTGAATAATAAAATGCCTAATTCTTGTCAAATTTGGGATCGCAGAGATTATCAATATAATTTTTTATCGTAAATATTTCACTATAATAATGTCGATATAAATTATACTGATGGTTTTATAAATGCGTTTAAAAATTAATAAATGTAAAAAATCTTAACACCAGTGCACATTTATGTACTGAAATATGACTATATTCTAAAACATTAGAGCGTGAGGTTTAAAAGAGTACTTTTTTATGTAATAAAAATACTTTATGCAGTCATCAAATGCTTAAAATAAATATAACGGATAATAAGGCTTCAAAATTATATTAATAGACTATCTACAACGTTTAAGGTATGTCCAGGATCATGCTTTGAAAATAGAAAAAAAAACTCCATTTTGACCCACGCTGAGCACGTCCGCCCTTAACGTAAGTATTTGTTATTCCTACCCAAATTACAAAAGATTCTTTTGCCAATAATGACGTACCTAATTTAAAATTACTCATACTTAGTTGTCAGGTTATCAGATAATATTATTTGGTGAAGCTTATCGCTCGGATTGTGATAAAATGTCAGTTGAAGTGCCATTCAGCCAACAACAAAAAATAATGTTTTAGATGTAATTCAGAATTATTACGTTGGCGTAGTTGGTAGAGCTTATGTATTTGTATAAATATGAAACTTTGGGTTGCGGGTTCGAACACGCATGTTATTTTTTAGCGTGTATTTGATCCAGTGCAAGGACTCAAGGTGGCTAACAATTATTTCTCGTAATAAAAATATGTTAACGTAATCTTCACTCCGTGGAGATTCATATTATGATCCGCTTGTGAGTGAACATAATAATTTACTTTTTGTGTGTTCAATCAAGGATGTTACATTTTTTGTACCTATGATTTGTTATACATAGATTTTTTATTTTTGTTTTAACACTTACAGGTATGTCCTGTTCAAATTAAATCAAACGATCGTGACACGTTATTTTGTTTATTGTCATTCCAATTTTCCAATCACTGGTATACTGTAGGTGTAGGTCATGGGCCCCACAAGAAGGGGCTGACAGGGTTCAAACCTGGTGGACCGGCGCGGCAGGGTCAATCAGTTAAGTGAGATAAACACACACCACAAATTTGTTATAATAGTAAAAAAAAGTCTAATTTACCTAAAGGCTATTAAGATTTTGAAATATGTAGCTATGCGATGCAATTTAGTGTGATATAATGATTGATATACTTAATTAAATTATTTTTAGTATGTTTCCTGATTAATACATATAGCTACTTGTCCTATATGTTAATTGACTATCACAATATGGAGTCGCGATCAGTGCTTTATAATATGATGACTAGTGCCGTACTCAATAATTCATATGTATTTATTTAAAAATACAAAAAATTGCTAAAAACCACACCGAAAACCCTTAATTTTACATCGCAAAAGCCTAGGGTTCCGTGGAATACCATATACATCACACTGCTCTTAACCTTAGCGATAAGCGGGAGGGCTCTCCAAACATCGTGGTCAAGGGGGCCCGCTTCAGGATGTGGGGGCCGAGCTGTAGGTATGTATGTATACTGCGGATATCCGTGAACGGATTGAATTTTACCCTTTATTAACACGTGTGAGTAAAACCAATAGACTGTACACAATTGCTGTCCTCTATGCTGTGAATACAGATGAAGTACATATATGAATATTATTCTGTTTGAATTGATTTCATGATAAGATAGCAGGTAAATTGGCGGGTAATCCAATAATGTATAATATTTAGAACACATTTCGCAGTCATCAGCGTTTCAGACGATTTCTGATGTCCTAATTAATCCCTTTGAAGGAAATATCTTCAAAGAATGTCGTCTCGCAGACTTTAATCAGTGAGCTTTGTAATCCCCTTCATTAGTCACCCACAGTTTTTGATAATCTCAATACTTTGATTTTCGCTCGATGTTTCAGTAAGCAATTTATCGAGGCGAAATTGCAAATTGCACTGCGAAGGTTTACATTTCATTTCATATTCTACCTTCCGGTCAAAGCGACGTCTTAATATAGAAGAGGAGTGTAGGGAGGGTGTTACATAAAGCTTAGCTGACCACTAAGGTTGAATGAAAGCTTTCGTTATATTATGCGGACTTTGTTGACATACTTTCAAAGTAATGTTGCCAGTCTTAAAAGAATTCCCACAGAAGACTCCCGTTGACCTTTTTCTTATTAGTCAAAGACCCGCGTTCTCTCGTTTTTTACGATATAATGACTAATTTGGCAATAGGGTCAGATGCAGAGATGTCGCCGTTAAATTAAAATAAGTGACGAACTTGAGAAACGCGTGTAGCATCTGTCAAAATTGTCAAGTATTCAGAATGAATAGACTCGTGTTATCTTGGTTTGTACGGTGTGATAAAAGTCTTAGACACGTGTATTACCGCTCAATTAACATACATAACAGAGGTGATGCCACCGCAAAATAGTGGTAAATTTGAGCAAAGCATGTGGCATAAATGTCACAATATATAACTACAACGAATTCAACTAAATATAGTTACGTATTGTATTTTTCGTTTATTCGATATATATTTCCTTTGTACGATATACCTACCTACATACGTTATTGTTTTTACAGCTCTCACTTGTGTTTCTTAATTCTCTCGCTATTTACTATTGTCGCTAGTCACTAAACAGCCGATTTCGGTCATCTATCGTTGTGTATTTAAACATCTGGCTTATAGACAATACCTAGTGTCATCAATAATGATGGATAATAACATTTTTCTTCTCTGAGAACAATCGGGGTGCTTTTTCAAAATTACATAGATATCGACGTTCTTTATTAAAGGTTATTTATTTTTTAAATTAAATTTCTTCGTTGTGTGGAAATTATGTTTGTACTATCGTTCCAAGCGTCCTTTTTTTGTTCGTCTAAGCGCCACGGCTGACAAAAACTCAGTTACTTGGCTTACACGATTTTATCTAATCGTGTTTTTTGTTCTTGGGTTCTTGTTTTTACATACCGTACCTACCGCACGAACGAACGAGCCAGGTAATTACAACGTCCCAGGCCTGCAAAAACATGACTCGATACACATCGTACTGATGCCGTACAAGTATTCGTTCGCCCTTTAATGTTTTCATCGACCATTGTGCGTAGATATAATATGTTGATCGTTGAGAACACTTTGTGTATCCAGTCTTAAATAAAAAAGGATCAATGTTGCCAAGCATTCTCAAAAATTTGTTAGGTAAGATAAAATAATTAGCTTGTTGGCAGAAAGAAATGCTAGACTGTTTTGCAACTAATAATCAGGTAAGTACGAACTCACTTAGGAATCGTATTTTAAATTTTATTTTATTGGTAAGATATATACCTTATAAGGTGCAAAAAGTCCGCACGTTGATTTTTAAGCAAATCTGCTGTAATATACATACTAGTTCTTTTTTATGAACAATTTAAAGCTGTTTGCGGTGTCGAAAAACGATAATTTAACGCCGTACGCCAGATGCTTATTTTCGAACTATAATATAAAAATGCTAAATTGACAAGGGTGGTAATTAGTTCAAGCGATCACCCTGCATGATAAATACGTGTGTTCGAATCGGATATTAAATGATATTTATTTTCTAACGTTTTTCCTATTTTTATACTCATTTATTTGACACCATACACGTGTCGAATTTTTACGTAAAATCGGCAGTTTCAGTGGCATACAGTGCCTTTTTATTAAGTCTTCGCCATGGTCGTTTCTGGAACTAACTCTCCCCCAGTATTTATTTTCTTCACTATTACATTCCCCGCGCTCACAATTCAGTGTGTGTTCGATATCGCGCGGAGTTTTATCAACAATAAACTACCTAAACTTTTGCGGAAGCAGGCATAGAGCATTATTTAACTTTTAATTTCTCTCAATAGTGCCAGAGATATAATATCTCAGATGACAAGTCAACACTCCGAGAGAACATGACGTAAGAGTATTAGAGCGCAAATACCACGTGACGTAACAGTGTTGGCGAATGCAGCGCTGTGACGTAAGCAGTGTTCTTCAACCGGTGGTCTGCGGACCGACGCCGGTCCGCAAGAATTTATTACCGGTCCTCGAAAGCTTTCACCATGCTATCAACCGACAATATCGCTACACGATTCGGGGAATTCGCACTAGATGAAATGCTGGGAGAATTTTTCAATGTTGCTGATATTAACCAGAAAGTCATATTCAACATCATTGAATACGTGTATTAATTAAGGCTCTAAGTACCAAAAACAAAAAAACTGACATTTTTATAGAAAAGTGTTCTACATACTAACGCCAATAACTTCAGCTATGGTCTAAGTGCCTCAAGCAAGTCAAAAAAATACAGCAAAATATTTAAACCTGTTGACCTTGTAAGTCCATTGGCCTGTTTTATTTATAATGGTGTAAATAGCACTACAGTGGTCAACTTCATTCAATATAAAATGGCTGACGATGATGTGTTGACACTTGCGACTTCCTAATACCTAAAATTATAGAAGCTGCCGTGATTGCTTCACACTGTAAAACCACATTTTTCAAAAGGTCTGCTTCATGAAATTTTACTGCAATGACTCGGTATTTTGTATCTACAGGCAATACTACTTTTTGGTACTTAGAGCCTTAATTAATACACGTATTCATATGTCAACATTTAAAAGTGTTAGCTGAAAACTTTAATAAATGTTTCTTTGAAAATTAAGATCTACGTAAAGGCGGATCTCTAACCTCTAGATTAATTATCTCTTTTTGGAAGATATTAAATCATGCGCACTTGATCCTCGTGAGAAAGAAAAGCTGATCGAGCTATCTTCTGATGTCACTCTGGTGTCCAGACATAAAGTGCAATCATTGTCTCAATTTTGGATATCCCTTGATGAAGAATATCCATCTCGAATTATAATGATCAGATTATTGGTAATTTTTTCGACTAACTATTTATGTGAAAATACTTTTTCATATATGTCAGTAATAAAAACAAAACAGAAAAATCGAATGGATGTCAATGCAGGGCTTCGTCTCTCAGAAACAATGCTGCAACCACGTATATCAAATTTGCTTACAAAGAACCAGCAGTAGATGTGGCACTAATCAAAAGTTGTAATTTAAAAACATAAGATTTAATAAATAAAATTCTTTCTATAATGCTTATTATTTCTGGCTAATACCGGTCCGCGAAATATTTCTCATATGTTCACCGGGCCGCGGGTATTTAAAGGTTGAAGAATACTAACGTAGAGGATAGAATTTGGAAGTCACGCTTGTTTATGGATACATTTTTCTAAGCCTATTTTTGATGACGTTTTATTACGGCGTATATTGATGAAATTCTTAAAATAAATTTTGTTTCAAGTTCAATTAAATTTTTAATTGCTCAGGTATGTGATTGTGACAAAAATGAATATGTATTAGCGGCTCAACCATCATAAGGGTGTACGTTTCTTGTTGTATCAATGTTTTGGGATTGGATTCACAATTCTAAAACCCCTAATTTAGCGTATCACTTACATCCCGCACATTGCATCTACCACGCACTGATTTGCACAATCTAGCCGCCTACGTGTACGCTTCGCAGTTGCCACATATTCGCGGATCACCGATGCCTGTTCGCACATGCCAAATTTGATTCGGCCGCGTTCACGAATTGGCCGACTGACAGGGCAACAACTATTTTATCGAATTACTGGCCGCACTAAACACTCAGTCGCAGAATTTCCGTCCACGACCCCTGACCCACTGTGGCATAATATGCTCCAACAAGCTTTACAAATACTATAATATAATTTCCCAGGCGGACCAACGGTTGACCGCTCACGCTTTCCAATCAATTACATTGTTTTTCAAAATGTCTTAATATGTCAAAATTCATTTTGAATATTAAAATTATTGAGAAAACATCTCCTACGAACGTTATGAAATTTAGGTGTAATAGGCTAGTCGAGATCAAATTCGTGGTCGTCGTCCGAGGCAGAGAGCTTAAATTTGGCGGAAAGCTTATTCCCCAAAAAAGCTCCCTAGCGGTCCTTGTTTAGATAATACATAATATAACCATGATAATGGAAAATTATATAAGATTTGTCGTTAAGACCGCGCATCGACACAACCACAAGATGTTGTGTTTTGGTCCCCTACCGCGCCGACCGTCTTCCACACTTCTCGATTGGGTAAAAACGCAACGGATAGACGTTGTAGTGGGCGCACAGCATAAGGTAAGATTGAATAGGTATAGTTATACCACATTTGACACAATAGTATTATTAACTGATACTGCTATCGATTTAAAATTTGAAGTTATCTTCTTTGTTGTACTTTTCTTTTAATTGACTCGACAATATATTGTTGATTTTGGCCTCTCGCGAAGAAGTTAGTTGAATGTGAAATGGTTGTCAGCCATTCGCTCAACTTATCAGAATTAGACCCACGCCCTGGAGGTGGTTAACGCCCGTTGAAAAAAAATAATACGGTAATCTGCCAGACGCGGGATTTGAACCAGCGACCCACGGATTCAGAAGCAGACATTCTGTCATTATAGTGACAATAAAAATAATGTCATACAAACTATAAATAATTTCGAGTCCACTACTTTTTATGAAAGTACAGAAAATAAACGGCCTTATTCGATACAGATTCAATTTGATGCAATAATATGCCTTATTTGCAAACTTTGTATCGTAATATCGGAAATGAAATTCTCCATTTGTACTTAATTAAATTTGCGTAAATACCGGCCCGATGCGCCTGTATGCATTGAAAATCATAAATTCTTTGCAAAAAACGTTAACACAACATGAAAGTTATTTATCTCGCATGCCCATTTCCCGCGTTTTTGCGGATGGGCGAAACCTGATCGAACGTGAAAATAATTTTACCTACGGACGAGTATGATAGTGCAAACGAACAAAGCCGCATCATTGGGTCGTTCGTTTAATCGAATTATTTTGATGCCTATTGGTTTACGGCGCTGCACGCTGCACCCAATGGCGATCCTTTAACCCGCTTTCGCAAATTGCATTTGCGTTTGAAAATGTAATACACTTTGAAACTTGTAAATATGAAAGTGTATAAAAATTCATCGCTGTGCTATCGAATTATCTCCCGACAAGAGACGCATAATATTTTTTTTAGCATACAGCCAACACTTACACAAGCACTTTTTTGACACTCTATTGTTTTTATTTTAATTTTTTCATCGTTCCGATTAATATTTGATAGTTATCTACATCTCTATTAAAAAAAATACCAGATTTTGCTTTTCCTTTTGAAAAGGCAGATTTTGCTAACTGACAATGTTCGTTTAAAGGTTCAAAATGTGCTACGGGATGGGAGCATCAGTCTGATAATATTTGAAACACCAAGAAAGACATTACACACTTTTTTCCCAGTAGCGGTAGCTGACTGTGACGTCACGTGATAGTAGGCGACATGCACCTCAATTTGATTCGCGCTTTAATGTTTTTAGTCTTTTATATCACATTAAATATATCGGTTAATAACTAGGTACTTTTGTTGTTTTCATTGTCTTATTATTATTGATTGAAAATGTTATATCACATTCTTTTATTATCACGGCTTTTTTTATGTAATACCTATTAAGTATATAAAATTGCATATCACCATTTCTACTCTACGACGGGGCATGACACGAATGTCACGGGTGAGGTTGAAACATTGAGAAAAAAGCAACATCGCAATTTTATGCAGCAAAAGATTTCCTACCCATAATTTATATCATATTTATTTTAATAAATAATTTGCTTCCCGAATAAGCCAAATTTTCCATCGCCCATACAATATTATATAAAATAGCTTTGCGTAAACTATTTTTCATAATTACGGGTTATACAATTATCTAGATATTATTACTTTTTGTGAAAGCATCCGTTTACTTAGCAATAATGGATTTTATCGTGAGGTCTATCAAAATGTGTGTAGTGGGTCCTGGGATATTATTTAGTATTTTGCGACCGCAGCTGCCTGCCTATTTGTTTGCTTGTCCATTTTTAAACATTACCCTTGTCTAATATTCTACCAGTTTCTGGTTTGACATTTGAATTAAATATTCCTCACTTTATGAAAACCGCCCTCCGACAGATTTTCAAGTTGCCGGGTTTCACTTTAAAATATCCACCTATGAAATATTTATTACACACTTAAATAAATACCTTGTATAATAGCGATTCATGCTTGCGTGTTTGCAGACTAACACTGCCATACAAGGTAAAACTGTTATAATATCATTAAAACAGTAGACGATTTAGCACATTGAAAACACGCACCACACTCGGCCTTCATCGTGCGTATCGCTGGACCCTACAATTGGGTATGTGAAGCATCTGAAACAATTGGACTGGGAGAAGAGATGCCCAAGACGTAGATTTCTACGCTCAAAGTGAGCTCTGACTGCGTTTAATAAGTTTACTTTAATGCAAAGTGCCAGGGTGAGAAAAGCACAAGGAAATTACGAAAAGAAAATGAAGTTACGTTGTGTATATAGCAAAGAAAACGAAGCTAATCATACGGACAGCAAAAATTATGTGAAGAGATCTTCACGCCCGCAGTAAGACTCCGCAATTTTTTTTAAAGCAAGGTGATTGGCCTTAGTAGCAACCAAGTCAGACGGGCCAATGGGCTCAACAGCTGTTGGACCGACTTGAGCATTTTCTTCCGTTCGGAGCACATACTCAGACATTCCCAGAGGATGTGGTTGTCATCCTCTATTTCCTCTCTCCATGGATATGTCGGATGGGTTGCAAGTCCAAGCTCGAAGAGCTTGCCTGCGAAACCATCGTGTCCAGTCACAAATTGAGTGGTGTGATGGTCAGGAGTCGGATATTTGGTTATCTCCATTGGCCACTTTATATCTCTGGAAAAAAAACATGTATGTGTGTGTGCCGGCCCTTGGTTGATTCGTCCCACTTTCGCTGCCTGGTCTTCCACGCCGCGTCAAGCGTTTATGATTTAGCACAATATACCCTCCTCCCCCCGCCGTGTCTATACATCCGTGGATTATGCACGGCCGCCTTCCACAGCGACATAATGAATAAATCGGTCAAAACCTTGACAAAAAAGACGATCGAATAAAATAAGTGATCCGGTAAATGTTTTAGTCAGAGGGCAATAATACCCCTCGCTCGCCTGTCGACCCTTTCCGTGGTATTAAACGTAGAAGCCAGTTGGCGCGGTATGTCTGCGCGGGGTATACATGGGACATACCTACATTCATAAAAATACACCCACTTAATGGGCGCGCAGGTTAATCTAACAAATCTACGCCATTCGTCATAAATTTATTGTGAATCGATTGCTTGTATAAGATAGCTCCAGCTCTTTGCATTCATCTAGTTTCGTAGATTTTCACTCCCGTATAATATGACTTTCTTTTGGCTTTGTCCAATCCGAGCTAGCTAGATTAAGGTCATAAGAAAAATGAAAAAAATACTCGATCTGACAAGAAAAAAGCTGAAGATGGCAACGCTGTGGCGTAAGACCGTGTACGTATGTTTATGTCATATTTATAGGCATATTATAAATGTCGGATATCGTTAGAAAACTCAACATATTATGTTAAGCTGTCATCTTTTGAGTAGCGGTATTATGTTCCGTAAATATTATTTTAACCACTTCGGAATAGAATTATCGCTACGCCGCTTGCCACAAAAGCTTCCGAAGGCTTCATGCCACTTCCGCCGCAGATGCGAGCGCGAAAAACAGAAGTGTTGAACATCTATCACTACACATCCGATAGTGGTGACACTGGCGGCGAAAACTGAAAACTGTTAGCGCTGTCACGAGCGGGAAATCGAGTTTATATTTTCGATATTTTGAACATTCGAAAATTCACATTTCGAACAATGACAGCTTAATGAGACAGCCGGGAATGTGGAATACGAAAATATTCAAATCGTACTGAAATACAAAAAAATATATATTACGAATCCTAATGATTACTTGGGTGAAATATTTTTTGCTTACTGTCAATAATTATTGATTCATAACAGCTGTTTCAAATTTATTTCATTTTATTATAAAATTAACTTGAAAAAAGATACCAGCGCTATTTTATTAATTTTTCCATTTCACGTTACAAATTCATTGTATAGCAAGTTTCACATGTATGCTATGGAACTTATTTCCAGAGCCGCATTATTTTAGAAAATATAATTTGCTAATTTGAGAACGATTGAATTATTGCCTTATTTTTAGGCTACTACAGCTTGTTCAGGGCTGAATTAAGATTTTAAAGGCCCCTGAATGTAGTCCGATGGTTGCCTCGTCCTTTAAGTTGGTTTTATAATATTAATATGGAATAAAAATAGTTTTACGACTATAATGTTAAATCTTATTGATTGTTTGGTCGATAGGTATATTAAAGGTTTGTGCAATAGGTATATTGTGCCAATTGAATGTTTGTTGAAACATTAGATATACCCCGTTTACACGTGCATGGATCTACTGCTGACAGTACGTATAACCGCGGCCTCAACAAAACAATATGCACGTGTAAACACGTATTATCGTGCAAGATTGCATGCATAGATTGAAATAGATTGACTGCCTGCCTGCGCAGTAGAACGATAATGGCGAACCTGTCGGTAAAAAACAAACTACACCGCGCATACTCATTTAAACAGTACCATAAAATGACAACATCGCGTCTCGCTATCTCTTGAAGAATGAGATTGGCGAGTCAGTCAGCACTTTTACGTGTAAAAAGTTATTATTGCGATAGTTTAAAATACACACTATTGGTGCAAGTAAATCCATGCATATGTACAGGCGATATTAGGCACAGTATCGCTACAGTTCAGTGCAAATTTTGAATGTAAAAGTGCACCATCGACACGAGTCCCCCTTGCTTTATTATAATAGATAATATGTACTTTATATTTGACTTACTTGTCTACTCGATTGAAATCGTAACGTTCGTGTATTTCCTTCGCGCATTTCATTCATCTGTTCGACACCCAGATATCCATCGTATCCATTCATCTTTTTAGCAATGGTTTTAACACTCAATTCTATGGAATATAGTAAGATACAGTAAGGTTGTACTTATATTTTCTGTTTGACAAAAATTTTCAAGCTCTATTCATTGACAGATTATAATATGCACAATGGGGGGAATATTAACAAAAAATATTATATTATAATAGCGGTACCCATGCTGGCGTGGAATCCTGAGCACATCAATCCCATGCCCTAATCCGACCCTGGTTGTATTACATGGATTAAAAAACTGCGGCTCTGTTATATTTCTGCTTAGCAATCTACATAGAATTATAACACAGTTATGCTAAAAATACCTTACAAATCATCATAAATTTAATTAAACATTATGAAAACTTCCCGTGGCACAGTCAGTAATTGACAATATACGAGGACATTTTTCAAAATTTAGGCTTTTTAACCGCTCGTTGGTGCTTACGCAATAGGGCTATAGGGGTTATAGTGGCACAGTAGCTAATTTATTTTTATTTATTCCCCAGCAAATAAAGTGAAAATGCGTGTTCAGTGTTTAGCGGGAATTTTTTTTACGCCGACTTCTCTTAATTATTGCGAAATTTGTTTTGCAGGAAGCATCTACAGAAGAGGCGCGAGAAGATGGCGAAAGCTTTATCGTGTCAACGGCCATATCTTCCAAGCAAAGCGCTTCAACCGGGTAAGTGATACAAATCCACATAACCATTAATACAATTTCATTTTCAATTAGTACCCCATCTGAATTTGCTCCTAGCTACATTTACGCTAGGGGTCAAGTACCAGGATGAAGTATCCCAAATGGGGTAAACATTAAAATTATATATAGCGCAAGTACAAAATAATCATACAAATGTAAAGATATAAGTTATACCAGGAAGATACATGCTGCTCTGACACAAAAAAAACCTTGATATCAATGTGGTTTTATCAACTAAATAAGTATTTTTAACTTGGAAACACCTCATATAATATATACCCACTAGAAAAAATCATATTTGAAAAAATACAATGCTCGACGGGATTTGAACCGTATAACCACTGGTATCGCGCCAACTGTGCATTAACCAATTATGCTACGAGCCTCCTATCTAATTGCGACAATTTAAACTAGTATGTCATACATGAAATGCTCATCAAATTGTATTATTATTGACTATCGGGTTTTGTGTATTAAATCAAAGAATATTAATTACCTTAATTACTAACCGACGCCCGTCCCGATTATTTTTTTTTTCTAGTAGGTATATAATATATGAGGTGATTTCATGTTATGTGTGTTCAATATAATATGGAATGTTACATTCTCAAAAATCTTGTGAATTATTCGTTGAATAAAAGAAATGGTTTATTAAAATATTTTTAATGAAATGCTTAATGTATTAATACTTTCTGGTCATTTTGTATGTGCGCTATTCTTATTAAAGCATGCGTGGTTTTTAAATACATTTATTAAAGGTTGACTTTGACCGAGGTGAATTCTTATTTTTTTACCTACCTAATTAATTGGTTTATTTTTTCTTTACTTTGAGGTCGGGTGGGGGGGGGGGTAATATCTTATGACCAAAAAATGGGTAATACCCTATAAAGTCTTCCCGACTCCTAATCTGCAGTTATGACTGTTATGAGATAACACTTTATTTTTTCCCTAAAAAATATTATCAATATTAGCATGAATTGGATATTTTTAGATTTCTTCAAATTTTTTCTCATTTGACAGTGTTCTCAGGTCCATTGTAGATATTATTTAGCTGTTGAAACAAATTTATCATTAAGTATCTCTTTTTGTAATTTCCAGCGCGCATTCTGTGCCTACTGCCAGGACCGCATATGGGGACTGGGTCGTCAGGGCTTCAAGTGTATTCAGTGCAAGCTATTGGTACATAAAAAATGCCATAAGCTCGTACATAAGCCTTGCTCGAACGAGCATGTGGAACCCATCATGAAGGAAGAGCCAAACGGCGACACCGCGACCCTCCACACCCCCACTTCTGAGCGCGGATTGGGCGAGCCGAAAGACTTCCCCGACCCCCCGCCGGACCTCACCGGAGTCTCCATTCCCGTCGAAGAAGCCAGCAAGGCCGCCGAAGAACTCCTAGAGCCGGGAACGCAGCGGCAGTATTCCCTTAACGACTTCGAACTCATTCGAGTCATAGGCAGAGGCAGCTACGCCAAAGTTCTGATGGTCGAATTGAAGAAAACGAGGCGGATATACGCCATGAAGGTCATCAAGAAAGCGCTCGTCACGGACGACGAAGACATCGATTGGGTGCAAACGGAAAAGCACGTCTTCGAAACGGCCTCGAACCATCCGTTCCTCGTGGGACTCCACTCTTGTTTTCAAACGCCGAGTCGACTATTTTTCGTTATCGAGTTCGTGCGAGGAGGCGATCTGATGTTCCACATGCAGAGGCAGAGGCGACTGCCGGAAGAGCACGCCAGATTCTACGCCGCCGAAATCAGCTTGGCCTTGAACTTCTTGCACGACAAAGGCATCATATATAGAGATTTAAAACTTGACAACGTCTTATTGGACCACGAAGGCCACATTAAATTGACAGATTACGGCATGTGCAAGGAGGGCATCCGGCCTGGCGACACCACCTCCACTTTCTGCGGCACTCCAAATTATATCGCGCCCGAAATTCTACGAGGAGAGGATTACGGATTCAGCGTAGATTGGTGGGCGCTGGGAGTGCTTCTTTACGAGATGCTGGCCGGAAGATCGCCGTTCGATATCGCCGGCGCTTCCGAGAATCCCGATCAGAACACTGAGGATTATCTTTTCCAAGTGATTCTGGAGAAGACTATTCGTATTCCGAGATCCTTGAGTGTCAAGGCTGCTTCTGTACTTAAAGGATTTTTGAATAAGAATCCTGTGGAACGACTCGGCTGCCATCGCGAGAGCGCCTTCGTAGACATTGCCGAGCATCCCTTCTTTAAATCCATCGATTGGGAAATGGTAAGCATAATCATTCTTTATGTTATTCTACTATAGTTTATTATCATATTATATTGCTTTTTAAATTTAATGACTTTATTGGAAAAAAACCGACAAGATAAAAGCAGTAAAATATGATTATAATATTAATTATTATGAATGTATACATACATTATAATATGATACAGTTGTTTAGAGTAATAATGATAGAAATATTATTGCATAATATTATATTCTAAAAAATTGTATCATGTTCTGAACATTCCTACTTTTATAGGATATGTACTGAGAATGAATCATTTTTAAATAGATGCAATGGCTTACTTATATGAAAAGTCACAATTGACGTGGTTCATTTCGAAAGACTGCCATTAGTATGATGTGTATTTATGTGTCAATCTACTTCCATGCTCAAGACAATGACAATTCTATAGATTTATAGAATCAGTGCTTTCACTTATAATTAATAGTGTTCCATGGTTTTTTTTTGTAAATCTTTAAAATTAAATCTATAGACTGGTTATAATGTTACAATACAATACCTACTTACATTGTACCTATAAGAACTTTTACGCTTGTGATATTTTATTCAAAATTTACTGAATGAGCATGTATGACCAGCTTCACACCCAATACTTCGAACCTCATTAATATGTTTTGAGTTTCTATAGGACAAATTGGGATACTTGATTAGGCCTTTTTCATATTGATGCTAAATGTTGTATTAATTGACAACGGGAGCTTTACAGCGTCGGCTACTGACTGTATCACGCGGCCGTTAGATCCATCGACCGCCGGAATCTTCATCATTGTTTTATTGAAATGTGTGTATTTGACAAACTTGACGACGGAGGCAGGTCTCCGCGAGGCAAATGCGTCCGCCATTTGTCCCGTGCACTGCCTCGCCGTGCAGCGTGCTAAATTTCCCTGAAGTCCCGGAAAACTCTCCCGCCGAAGTGACGGACGAAGCTGACGACGGGGAGGTGGGAGAGACGGGCAAAGCGCGGGCCGTTGACGCGGAGAGGCGCCATCTTTGCTTGCTGCAATGCCTGGACAACTTTGACAGGCAGTTCACTTGCGAACCGGCCGTCCTCACACCGGATGACGAGTGAGTCGGCGGCTGTCGCCAGTCATTCCAACCTCCATTTTGCAATGCTCCTCAAGGTCGCATGACATCCAATCAACCTCGAGAGCATGGAATGACGTTTCGGCTACTGCGATTCATTATTATCGCTTTGTAATGTTGTGGCGATGTGGATCGGCGAAATGTAAAGCTTACACCTGGTAGACACTTTGCCACCGTTTACAAATAAAACAGTCAAATAATTCATTAACCTACCACAGGTATCTTGAATAGCTGATTTATTTCTGTTTCCACATTAAGGTGAATGCTTCGATCTTCCAAAAAAAATCTAAAAAACAAAATTATACAACTTAAAATCGTGTTTGTTATATCGAATTTAATTTCGGTATGATCATAGTATTTCATATAAATAAAATGAATTTCAAGTTATGGGCAAGTTTATTATTTTATGAAAATCAATATTTTTTTAAATGAATATAAAATAGATACTTCCCTACATTGAGACTTCAAAGTTTAATGAGCAACATAACAATTAAGTACCTAGTATATAATAATGATATGAGATATTTTAACAAATTCACATTTTATAATGTTTTTTTGAAAAATGTATCTTTGACGTAAAATAAAAAATATTGTTAAAAGTCTGTTATGGGGAAGCCAGGCGGGAACCACGCTAATTGTCAAAGCCGATTTTGACAAAATTCAAGAATGAAACCGTACCTAACCTAACTTAACCTAACCTAAATTAACCCAACCTAACAAATAATCCAGTATATTGGCTATTTTCAAAATGTGTTTGCCGCTGGCTTCCCCATAATCGACTTGTACCAAAATATTTTTGTTTTTAAAAATTTTATTCATTATTAAAACATATAAATGTAAATTATTAATAAACTGTCTCAAATTTTAATCTTTCTATTTATTATTCCTTTTGTAGGCGGAGCATTCACTTTAACTGTCTTATTTGACAACTTAATGTAATAATATTCAATATTGCTTAAATGTTGTTTCTGGCATTTTAGAATCATAGCCGACTAAAAAATGTGATCAAACAAAAATCAACAATGGTGTTCATAAAATGTCACTACTATTTCACATATTATTATAGACAACAATTTAATAAAATAATAATGATTCTGAAAAGTATAGTGCATTACATTTCGCCGTATTTGATAATAATTATTGTAATTAATTGAGAGTAGATTTTCCGCGCTTCCATAAAGTTGTGATTTATTTTTAGGGGGTAGATAGAGAACAGGATTTCTTTATTATCATATTTTAATTAGTTGTTTATAATAGATTACTTAGTACCGTTGGTCCAGACTTATTTTGATACTATCGTGAGTTCTGACATTAGTTTTATCGGGCAGTCCGCATAACATTAAATTAGTGTTTGTCTGCTAAATATTTTTTATCATCGAAGTTTCATATCGGAAGGAATTAATATTACTGTGTTCTATTCCAGCATTCGATTCTATAGAACGTAGCTTCGACTCACAATGCAAAACATTCGTCAGTTGTCAGCACATTGTTGTAATTATTATTTTTACTTAACCAATCATAGAACGCATGAACACTGTTCTGCGTAGTTTTCCGCCATTTTGTTTGTGCTTTTTCCTCTTTTTCTTCTTTTTTTATTTTTTGTTTTGTAGCTTGAGCAGAAACAAGTGCAGCCTCCGTTCAAGCCGCGGTTAGACTCTGACCGTGACCTCGCCAACTTCCCGCCCGAATTCACCGACGAACCCGTTCACCTTACGCCCGATGATGAGTGAGTAAAGTTGCAACCATTCTTTCGATGGTCTTTTTGTCCTCAATCTTTATCTCTCGTCTGGATGTGCGTGTTCACTTGATGCAAAAATTATGCTACCAGTCGCAAGATAAGTGTCGCATGAAACTCTTTTTATTTCACTCTTATGTAATTCTCCTATTCCAATACTGTTTTCGTTTCATTTTATATAAGGGGCTCAGATTATCCAATATCTTCAAATTTTCATAAAAATTCATCCACAAATCTAGAAAATCTGTATCAACATACTTAATATGTTTAACAATTTTATTATTAACCAAATTATTGTAAATAAGTCTGAGTTCCTTAAATTTTACTAGAAACATTTTTCTGGTTCTCATTTCATACATTTTTTAAAGTTCATAATATTAAAATGTGTTTACATAATACTATGTATGTTTTTTGACTAGCATGACAAGTATATTTGTTTATCTACTTAGTATAAATAAATATAAACAAAATTTACTATTTCAATAATAATTATCCCCAGCATACTATACTACATATTTCTACTGAGATGGAGCAAGTTTCTTAAATTTTAAAATATGCTTGAATATTTTTCCACTTAATTAATCATTGTACTTAGTTAAACTAACTCGAAACCTGAATTCAGAGTTAACGGTGGATTATTAAGCAATCAGTCTAAAATAGACCTGACTAATTAATTTCCATAATCAATCTTTGGTTATTTAAAATTTTCTGCTTTACAGTTTAAAAATAATAACTTAAAATTCAATTTTTTTTCTGAAAGGTTTCAATTTAGAAATATTCTTATTCCACTTTCGACGACATTGCCTCCATGTGCACACGCCTGAAGTGAAGTTATAATGGTGGTTTTTATCTTTTCAGTCGAGTGATAGAAGAGATCGATCAGTCTGAATTCGAAGGTTTTGAGTATGTGAACCCGCTGCTCATGTCACTTGAAGATTGCGTGTGACGCCACGCCTGCCTGCTGCACCCCTACAATGATCCCTTCACTCAGGTAAAATTATATCTTCTTGGCCGAACAGCATTATTTTACTCGCATGTAAAGGAAAATCTGGAGTATTTATAGAAATTGGTCCAACTGTTAAAAATTAATATGCCTTCCACACAGGTATTCTCTGTCCCGATTATACAGACAAATGCAGCTTACCATAGAATTAAACTTCAAAACACAACTCTCTTCAGACGAAGAAGCAATGATGGGCCTAAGAAAAATAGGAATCTTGTATAAATATTGGGTATATTTCATCCATCAATAATAAATATTCTGATGCACCATCTATTGTTGTAGGGGTGATTCTCAACTTTTTGTATTAACTCATTATCAATAAAAATGTACTTTTAGATAATTAAAATACTATACCATTTATTGCACGTGTGCAATAAATGTGTAAGTATATATTTATCAATTATGTTTATCATTATAATACTGAATGAAACACTACTTCAAATTACAGTGTGGCCGTAATCCAACTAGAATACCGTACTCTAATATATAAAAATGCCACAATTAAAATTGTAACCCAGTATGTAACCCCTACTTGCTTTCGAAATTGTTTTTGTTGGATACTGTGTAATGAATTTGTAAACAGCAGCAAGTCGTAGTTGCTATGATTTTTAATGCTGAATATCTCAAAAACAATTTTAAAAAAATGGATGCATGTTTATTGGGAGATTGTGTATTTAAAAATAGATATTTTTTTTTAAATGTTCCTTTGCTATGTTTTAAATTTTGACAGCCAAACTATGGACAGACCAGAAGAATGTTATCTGTTGACCGAATTTGGAACTAAAATAACCATTCTCCAAAAAATGCAAAACATTGTTTACTGTTTGCCTGATAGGTACTAAATTGTGATAACGAATACCGTTTATTGAATTGACCTAAATATGCAAAGATTTTACTTAAACTTTACATAACTATTTGTAATGCAATATTTATCGAAGGCACCACAGTGCCCTCACTAGACAACAACTAGTATCGGTTCTCCCATAGCAAATCAGTAGACATGAAACTTGGCTTAAATTGCTCGAACAACTCAGCGTTAGTACCTACATTTGGTTTTCATTTAACGAGTTACATATTATAGATAAATATTCTTCGAAGAATTTTATTTTTGATAGCTTTTTTCTTGTTTCTAGGTTAATCTCCATATTTCACCTTATTGTTTCCTAAGAACTATTCTTTATATTGTAGCCGTACGGTGTGTACCATCCAGTGGGACCGCCTTGCGATTCATCTTCCGAAGCTGACTACGACGACGTTATCGAAGACCTCTCCAGTCTCCAGCAAGTGGAGCCGCGCCCGGCTCACCGCACTCTCTTACAGCATATGTTCTGTCTACCGCTTAACTGAACGGATGGCATCCATCTTATTTATCCTTTACTCACCCTCTTTTATTTATCATCCTTGGATTTAACGACCTCGGGTTACATATGTGCACGTATATATGAATATCGATGATTATTTTTCCCAATCAAACAAATTACCCATCCATTGCTTTAAGCGCTCGTTTTCATTATCTGTTATCTGGATATTTTGAATGTTACCTACAAAATTAAGCATTAATAATAAAAAAATAAAATAACCACGTTTTCTCAGCAAAAATATCTAGATCTCTCTTTTTCTCACTTTTCTCTCCTACGTACTATTACAGAAACTAACACTACTTAGCACTATTTACATAAATTTCGCATAATTATAAAAACGATAGATTTCTTTTGGTCGACCCAATAACCCAATTTAGTATTCCATTTATTAAAAAAAAAAAAGTTTTTTATAATTTTTCATAAAAATGTTGAAGAAAATCTTTAAATTTTGAATTATTCATGCTGACATTAAACATACTAACAGTCAATTGTAAAACATTGACTAAAAATACCCTGTTAATTTATTAATTTAATTAAAAAAGTAGCGTCAGCACAAAGTGCTGTTTTATCCTTTTTCGTGCCCTTTTTCTTGGAGATACCAACCATAGAACAAACTAGAATAACAATATTGTGTTTTACGTAACAGTATTTTAATGTTTTTTTTTTATATTGATTTCACAGTATTATCAAATAATAATGTAAGATTATATTATTTTGTCATCATTTTAGTAAAACTCGACCGTTCACCGTTAGGTAAATAAATTCACATAAATACCTACTTATTACCTAATACCTTAGTTGTTATAGTAATGTTTAATGTTTAATTTTATTATGTACGAAATATATACTGCCACTGTATTTGTAACGGAGTGCCAATTTTTCAACCCTGATTTATAATATGTAGATAGATTATTAGCCATTTTCGCATTAAAGACCAAATTAATAATATATTTATTAAATTACAGGTGGATAATAAATAATTAATTACGTTTTCATTGTTTGAATGTAGTGAATGTAAGAATATTTTTTGTACTGCTTAGATAAATTCATTGTGTTTTTTCTAAAAGTATATTTATTTTGTGGCAGTATAATAATTTCATTCATTCCTTTTGTGTAATAACTTACTTATCTCTCTGGTCTTAAGGCATTATGTAGTATATATTATATAATTTAGGTGCTACAAAACATTCCGAGATGTAAAGATTGTAGTTTATCATACGTTTACAGACGTTTTATCTTCCTTGCATTAAAGCATTACTGATTTTTATTCAGTTTTAAGCCACTGACACTAAATAGGCCTTTTATTATAAATAAAAATAAAATGTAACATCTATTACTTGTATTAATATTCTAGTTTTTTAAGTACCTATGTCGTATGTTAATTTAATATTTAAAATGTGTATCATTTTCAATATAATATAATCTTCTATAATGTGCTGTTAGGTTAAGATAAATTTAAAGAGGTGTTATGAATCTTACGTATTGCAATGTGGAATGTTTTAGACAAATTATTTGACTGATATCTTTTGCAGCAATATTGCGAAAACGTATATAGAAATTTTATTCATGGTGTTTCGCACCGATTGTCTTTTATTTCGAGACGACTAAAAATTGTTTACCTTTTTCATATGTTTAAGCAATATGTTACCTTCATCAGTAGTAATTTCATCTCTTAAAAGAATATATCAATCTCTTCGTGAGGTGGCCGAGATCCACATCGAATCGTGGACCCGACGATGATGATATTGAATTTCTGAATACGTACATCCACACCCTTTTTTAAGATATTCTATATATATCGTTTCCAATATTGGTCTTTAGAGATATTTTAAATATTCAGTGATACTTAAATATGGAGGCACGTTATCCCTTGGAATTGGAAAAATCAAGACGAAATTAAAGCACTTCGAAATAGTTGATTCACTTCGAAAACATGAGTTAATGATAATGACTTTTATACTTTTCCTGTGTAATGTTAATTTATCTGTTATTCAAAAATATATAAATTATAATATATATATTTCAGTTATTGGTGTTGTTGGATAGATGCGCCGCGCCTACTGAACTGTTTAGTATTTTGGACATTGTTATCGAACCCATTTTGTTCATCGTGTAATCATTTACTTTTTGTAACAAAAATTTCTATCACAAGACGGCTGGTGCAAGTCTTGTTAGTTTTGTTTACAGTTTCAAATGAAAATGTTAATCGTGTATTTAATTATTTTATAAGTTTGCTTAGTTTAATTGCTTTTGTTGTCTATTTCAATATCGATTGAACCAATTTAACCCGTTGATGTTGAATCTGAATCACGATTGTGAAACTAGTAGTGTCGGTGAAGCATATTTTGAAACATCTTTTTTTTTCATTATACTAATAATGCTTGTTAAAAATTGATAATATTTTATATACCTACCATGGGAAAGATAATTGCATTATAATTTAAAATCATTGAGATTTTATTGAGAAATATTTTTTTTTCAATAAATTTAAATGCGGAATAGGTTAAGTAATAAAATTTGTTTCAGTTTACATAACAGATCAATGTGACACATCGTTATGTAAAAAAACATGAATTTAAAATGATTCTTTTTTTCTAAAATATTCTCAGATGACAGAAAATAGAGCTTAGAAAATACAGAAAATACGTGCTCTGTTTAAATAAATAACAGTTGAAATTTTTTTTAATTAAATAGTTTGATTTATAAATTGGAGTTGCACTTTTTTACATTCTAGATTGCATTTTATTCTTCATACCTATATTATTATTATGTATTACTTACTATAGGTCATAGCATCATGCATGCTTTTATTTAATATTAAAGTATAATTAATGGTTTTCAATGTTTTCATGTTTAATTTGCAAATATTTTTTAATCATCTTGTATTTTATTGCTTTCATTAATAAAATTTATTGAATCGAAACTCATGCTTTTTTTTAATTTACTCATAACCATCCTTTCAAAATACTTCTTATTTCATAGCTACCATCAGAATCTTACCCTAAACTTTAAACAACAGTTTGGTCACATACACAGGACATGCTTGGGTAATGTGATCACTTGTTTTGATTTCCCAGTCCAATCAATCCACTCAGTTACAAAACATTTTTAATTAAACTGTTTTTTTTTTATTTTACTTTGAAACATGGACAATTGAGACGTCTCTAATACCAAAAACTGAAATCTAACAAAAAATACATGAGTACATAAATACTATGTTAATTCTATTTAAATTATATGGGCCTCCACAGAATGGAGGTTGTATTAACAAATTTTTGTTTTTACAAGAATTGGATATTAGCCACTTGCTCAACCTATTAAGTCAAAACATACATTGAAAAACAACTTAAGAATTTGCTAGACCCGGGATTCGAACCCAGGACTCACGACCATTATACCTGACGCATAATCACTCGTTATTCTCCATTGTATGCAGGTGGTTTAATTATTAATGATTCATATCTGCCGAAAGCAACTGATTTTTATTTTAAATTTAGTAACTTTAACAGAAAATGGTTAATTACTTAAAATGATGCAAATAACCAGCATGGTCAATTTAATTTTGCTTTAAAAGACTTGTTGGCTAAGTAATATTTTGTTCTAACTTACTTAATAATGAAAAATCAAACTAATGTTAAAAACAACCACTTACACATGACAAAACCATCGTTTACCACAAATATTTTTTTTAATTATGGACTTATCGGTATATGATAAAAGATGTCTCAATTCTTCTTGTCAGACTGGGTATCACAACATGCCATGCCGTGCCGTATGCCTATTTTTAAATAAAAGTAAAAAAACACGATTTTCATTCCTAAGCAAAGCACACAAATGTTTTATGTGGAGCAGTTGTTGCAGATTAACCCAACCTATTTAGTCCTTGCTTTAAAATCAAATAGGTACGCACTCAAAACAATGTGCAAGTTTTCTAGACGGAAGGCTTCAAATCCATAACTTACAGTTTCATAGGCAGATGGAGGACCACTACTCCATCGTACAGAGTTTATAAAAATATGAAGCAATCCAGACAAACAAATGAAGCGTACATTTCCAAAAACTGATATTGAACTGTTTGACTTGTTGTGTGACTGAACAAAGTTGGTTTTAATGTCAGTTTTTTTTTATTATCTCTGTCAGCACAATATTCCCATTTTTATTGAAACAAAATATTTATCACTTTAATTGATCGATTTTTTTTCATATACTTTCGGCAGGTATTTTGACCATTTGAAGCGTTTACTTTCAAAAGTGGTTTTATGCAATTTTGAGATAAGTTGAAATAACATATTATATCTTTTACTACCATTTTAGCCGATTTTGAAACTGAACTAGATTTTTAATAATTAATATTGACGTATTTAGCTGTTTTGAAATTATATATTATATAATATAATAATAATGGATATTATCCAACTCAAACTACTCGAAAAACCGTTTTAGCCGCTTTTGAAAGTAAGCGCTTCATATGTGGACTTGAATGTGGTTTTTGGAAATAGACCCAAAAATCAATTGATTAAAGAATCAAGCGTGGATAGTCAAGGATATTCTATTTATATTATATTGTGTTAATTGTATGTCATTCATCAAATACATTATTTTTTCTCTATAAATTTATACATAAATCAATCTCTTCCATTTTATTAATTGAAGAAGCATTTACTTGGTAGATATACTCGTCCATTTTATTTCACGTATTCCTTAAAAATTTGACTACACTTTCATCTGGCATAATTTGAATGCACCCACCTATAATAATTAATAAATATTTACTTGCAATAATCAGAATTAAAAAATGTAACAAATGGCATTCCAGTATTCTTAGTTTGATTCAGTGCCATTTAACAAGGAATTGAATTTCCAAGCCAAATGTTTTATTACTGAGTTGACTAAATTTATTAGCTCGTTGTCGATAGATATTTATAACGAATACTTATTACTTTTATATTGATATTATACTATTAGGCTTCCCTAATATTTATTTGTAAAATTATCTGCTGAGTATACCTACATACTAAGTGTAAGTAAATAAAAATCCAGAATAAAACTTATTTCCGTAGCCCTATTTTAGTAGAATAGGGCTACAAGTGTAGCGGACACTAACTCTTAGAACTGATCAAAAAATATTGTTAAAAAGATTCTTCAATTTGAAAATAATATACATAATATTATAGTGTAGCTACATAACATAAAAATAACATATGGTTTGCGACCATGTTTATACCTACACTTAAGATGAACATTTTCTCGTTAATACAATACCTGAATTTCCAAAAGTACAGTGAAACCTCGACTTGACACTTTTGACAAAAACAACCTATATAAAGGACATTTAAAAATCATACAAAATAATTTGGAGCATATTGTATCGATGTTTTTTAACTTTTTCGAGAATGTTCATTGTTTTCTTTGCTTAGACGTTATTTTAAACTTATACAATAATTGTCTTGGGAATTGCAGACAAGTCTATAAGTAAAAATACATATATGCGTTTGGAATTCATTTCAATGATTGCCATCCATTGAATTGAATGTGTCTAAATAAATTCCATTTTTGATTTTAATATGTAATTTTAATTAGCTTTTGAATACAACAGATGTAAATTGCAAGATACATAAACGAAAAACTGAGAATTAAATGTTCCAAAATGAAACAGAAGCTACACGCAGATTGTGTGAGAACGTAAATTCCAGGCATGTAAAATCAGGGTTCCACTGTATTATTATGTTAATATGTATTTTAAAATGAATTATTAATTGAATGTGGATTAATTCTTGGGATTAAACAATTATTATTACAAATATTTCTTCAATTGCTGAACAAGTTTTTTTATGAATACCACTAAAAAAATCAATTGAGCAGCAAGATAGAAGAAGGTACTAAGTAAAATTGGGATGTTCTACTGTGTCTGTGTCGATTGGTCTCAACTTTGTGTGTTGACCGTGTCATGCACAGTTAACACTGATACAGAGTGCAGATGTTATACGGATACCTGAGGGGCTAAAGGTTTGGAGCCTATGCGATAAACTGCATTTTAAAGTTAAAAATACAGCAAATATTTAAAGTTTTATTGATTTTTTACACTCAGATTATGAAAAAACATACCTATATATGATTTTCATACTTCTTGATGAAACGATAGCCTCAGCTATTTCATAAAAATCTGCAACTGCTAATATATTGTAAATATATTTCTAAAATGCCATCAAAAATTGCTAAATCTGTCATTCTGAAAACTCTTCTACCCAGTTCTTCAATTATCATATTTTTAATGTTTATAAAAATAGAAAAACTTTTTTGGTAAAACTGCATTAAAGATGACACCATATTGTATCAATTATAAGACTAAAGAGAGTTTTATCCTGTTTTGTTGTGTCAATATGGTGTTCAATATGGTTAATTAATATCTTGAAAGAACAGTCAGACCTAAAATAGACTTTAATTTCTTAAAATCACTGCCTACTCTATGGAACTATATATTTATCTTAATAATTCTCACCCACCTGAACACTCATCTGGATAATAAAATTATGTAAATGGTTTATGGCTTTTAAATCTTATCTACAATATTATTCTTTAGAATTTGATCTAGGTTATATTATTAATTGTAATACTTTCTAATATAAGGCATTCTACAAATCCTTGAATAACTAATACTTACATAATTATTAGTTATCATAAATAAACATTTGAATGCAATTTATATATTTTATATAAGGGTACAACTATGTATATGATTTTATTTGAAATGCAATTATTTAAATAAGGTGAATTAATAACATAATATTCTGCACCCCTACAATAAAATTACATTTTCAATATTTTCAATTTCACCTCAACTCTAATATTATGTACCTATCTCACTACACACACGGCGAATTGTTCTAGGCTACTAACGAAATTTGAATTTATTACTTACCTAAATCGAAACATATTTTAAAACATTCACTTATACCTAGATATTAATGTCAGTGAATATCTATTTTTTATTGGTAATAATCACAAGTCTCAGGGGCTTTGAAAATGTCAAAATTGTATATGCGCACATATAGGAGACATGTTATTAGGTGTTACTGAGAAATTAGATTCTGTAGCTAAAGCGCTGATTATTTAATGTTACGGTATTATAATAATATTATTGCTTATATTAATTTTATTTCTATCCAATTAACCAAGCTTTTGCGAAGTATAGTTTTTTATAAGATTTCATAAAGTAGCCATTTACAGAGAGATATATAAAAAGGTTCTGACGAGTAGGTACTTTTGTTTGCTTGTTAAATCTTTCTCATTGAGAAAATAGTGCAATAAAAAATGGAATAAACGATCCTTTCTGTTAAATAAACCACTTGTCTTATTAGAGGTTTACCATGTATGAAAATTCACATTTTTCACTTCAGAATACTGATAAAATTAATAAAATTGCTTGTCTGCATCAGACTTTGTTAGCCAAATACAACTATTATTAACTCTGTGTATAGCGTGAATGTGTTGATAACTCTAAAAACTTCAATTCTCAAGGCGGTTATTTGTAAATTTGTTTTCTGTGGTAAATCAGGAATATTGAGAACATTTTACTAAAATTTAAAAACACCCATAAATATATAATCTGATTTACCACAGAAAACCATACTTACAAATAGCTGCCCTGAGAATTGATGTTTTTAGACTTCTCAACATATTCACGCCATTCACTGAATTGTACTGAGAAGAAACTTCAACATTGAGAGCACTGGTTACAAAAATGTTGAAAAATCCTTATTGCTCTTTTCATCTCATTTTGAATCGATACATAATGAATTAAGCCATAATATATTATGTTTTAATGAAGCATTTTTGTATATCCAAATAGTGCATTTTGCCGTGTGTGCTACGGGTTACAAGCTATTAGGTGGACTATTATTATTTTGTGATAATTGTCTGTTGTATTAGATGAGATAAATAATTATTGTAATTTCCAAAATAATGAATAACAATTCTTCAGTTCATAAATGGAGAAACAATATATATTAGTTTAAAAAATAATTTAATTCATTATTATAATGGTAATGACAAAAAATTTTCATCACTGATATGTCACAGGAAAAGCATCATTTTGACAAGAATTAATTCCACAACCTATCAATGAATCTATGTATTTACACTAAGAAAATCTCCAGTGAACTTTTATTTTAAAATTGTCACCGATTATCATTACATACTTACTTCACTCTGTCATGGCAAGCACAAGGTGACGCCGCTTCTCTTACATTTGTAGGATTGCTGCAGGGTGAGGGGTTTAGCATTGACAACAGAAACCATGACGTTGTGCCACAAGAACCTGGATACTCTGTGGGACTATGACATGTATGCCTGTGTTTAATGACTTGAACACATTACCATCACATCATGTGCTGTTACGTACCGGCATGTGCTACTGAAATGGTGAATCACTCTCTCTATTTCAACGTTTCTATCTCTATCTCAGCGTGACAGCACTTGACTTGTAATGTGTTTGGGACATCAATGTTTTCCTTGTTCAGAAATTTTATTGTATAACATCAAAGGAAATATGTAGTCGATGGTTACTAATTTTACTTTTGTTATGTTACCCATGATAAATTTATCTGTCTGAATATTGGTGACCTGAAAAGCAATTTACTGATTTAAGATGATAATTTGTTCATAGTTGTTAATTTGTGTATCTTCTATCATTTTTAAACTCAGTCTTTATGATTACAACAAAATGGTTATCAAAATATACTTTGAAGAGTTTTAAGTTTCACAATGTGGATACAATGAGAAATTTAATTTAAAATAAAACATATATTATGATACTGTATTGAATAATATGGCAAATTTTCTGAAAATGTAAAGGAAAAAATTAATAATAACAAAGCGATTATAACATTGGTTATACTGACTAATTATATTATTCAATCAAAAACACAATACGAAAATATTACAACACTGATATTTTTTTGCAACGTTTGAAAATATTCCACTATAATACAACACGGTTTTACTTAATGTTATTCAGTTTTATTTGACATTAAATTTGATTAAAACAAATTATATAATATTCTGATTTGATATGAATATACTATTACTACTAAAATACATTTACGATAAAAGCAACTGTATAATCAAGCAATATGTTAATTTGTATAGAAGTTAGTAGGTACCTATATTAAAAATATTTGCCAAATATTTAGTAATTTGTATTTATAATGAAACGGCAAACGCTGTACTTTAATTAATTTATATTATAGAGTATTATTTCAAATATTTAAAACAAAATACGTAGGTACGTACTTCAGCAGCACTTTGTATTTTAAAATAAGCAAATAATAAAATATGTAACATTGTAAAAAGACTAAAATATATATTATATTGTAACCACAAAATGCTTAAATAAACAACACTACGTCAATACATATATGATTATCTATTTGTATTTCTTATTTTATAGTAATTATCATTTACATTTAAAATATGTTCGACCTTCTCATAACAAATGTTATAGTAAATATCTAAAAAAATATTACTAATTGTTTCCAATTCACATAAATTTCAGTCAACATTTTGAGTGATATCAATCTCCGTGCATAATTCTTAAGAACACATTTCACCCTGTAACTATCACAGGGTAACTTATGGACGAACCAAAAGAAGTTTTCTGCCAGACAATTTTCAGACTGAAATTACTATCTTCAACAGACAAAAAAGCTGTTTATAATATTAATACTATCGACCGAAGGTAGGTGATGGAATTTGAATTTAAATTCTTATGGATTTAAAAAAGATGTTAGCTAGTATTTGCATTATGGTAAATTTTGATTACAAATACCATTTTTATTGGAGCTACATAAAATTCAAAAGATTTTAATTACTGTTTAATATAGGTAAAGCAATACTTATCGATGGCACAATAGTTGTCGATGACAACTTGTCTTGGTCATAATATAATATACTTTACTTAGATATACTTAACATACCTCCGGAAACCATTTTTTTTCAATTAGCAAAATTTAAATCAATTACTATTCAGAAGTCCTCTCAATAATAAATGGATGTTCATTATAATTATTGTAAATAATGTCATTAGCAAAATTCAATTTGACTTTCACAAAAATACATGTTCACAATGATTATATTAATATGTCCCATGATACAGGCATACGAGTAAGGATAATATTTCTATCCAAAATATAATATTAGTCTTATTCATATTTTATGGCACATTAATAAGTATACTGTGGTTCGTTCTCGTCAGGTCAGGTAACAGAGTAGAATGTGAAACTATACAATATTATTACAAAACCGAAAACCTGCCCATTCGCTGAACTACTTCAAATAGATAGAGAAGTTCAGTGGCGATGGATTGGGATAGGCTGTTAAGTTCCGACATAAGTAGTGAAGTAGTGCATACATACTAAACTTTGTCAGTCATACATATTTGTTTTCATTGAACTAAGACTACAAATTGCAAATAGTGTCAATTAGTTTTTAAAATTCAATTAAACCATGCGTAAACCAAGCCATAATAAATAATAGTCAAAAAATATTCGTCTATCTACAAAATATCTAAAATTATGTATGATTTAATAATATAATTTTAGATATTTTATCGATAGAAGAATATTTTTTATCTACTATGGTTTGGGTAGGCAGGGGGTAAGATGAATTTTAAACAACTAACCAACACCATCTACAGTTTTTACTCTTAATTCAATGAAAACAACTGACTAAGTGTATACTATTTTTGTTAATTTGTATTCTCAGTTCAATGAAAACAGATATATATGACTGACAACGTTTAGTGTACATTATTTAGGTTGGATCTTAACAGTCTACCTCCACCCTTTGCCACTGGAGTAGTTCATAACAAATGTATGCCAGACACAATGACTATACAAGGGCATTAAAACTTGCAAACTTCAATCATAACAATGAAAAAAAACATGTACAGGTACCTAAAGAGTTGTGTGTCTTAACGATTGAATTAATTGAAACATTCAAATTATAGGTACATATCATAAGTCAGTTAAATGTTTAATATTTTGCTTTTTTAGAAACTTTGTGGTTAGATCCGTTGATACCATTAGTATCATGACTGCTTCTCTTCATCAAGAAGGGTACTTTATGTTCCAGCGACATGTGATTTTCAGGAGACAGACCTAAACAAGCCCTGAGAATATTCTCAATGCAGGCTCGCTGCTTGAATAGAGCATTTACGACCGGTGCCCCTTTGGGTACCAAAGGTGCTTTCAGAAGATAAGAAAGTGGAGACAGAACCGCATGGAAGTTGCAGAACACGTCGTTAGTATTAGCTCTCTTGAATTGGATTCTTGAAAACAGTTCTGTCAACAAGACGAGATCCAAAATGATTGGCACGGCTAGAAGAGAATCCTCGCATGTGTTGTGAACGACAATTGTGTTGTGTCCGCCCAAAAGAATTTCAGAAGTATATTCATCCATTGCTCTTTTTGAATCACCTTAAAAATATTAAATGCATATTAGTGTCTTAGCTACATCCACAAATTCAAATTTATTTATTTGTAAACTTGCACCTAATAACTATTTATATAGTTTCGGATATAAATAAGAATGACATACATAAACTCCTACTATTAAAAACCGTAAAAAAAGAATACACTACAATCATAATAAAATATTATAATTAGGTAAAATGTATTTAATCAAAATATCAACACACATTGGAATGTTTATTATCAATGTTAAATGGGTCCAATTTTTCATATGTCTAGTGGGGACATGAAACTGGATAATTCTCAAGAAATTGGCGCAGTCAAAACTAGAATTTACAATTTTACACATAGGTAATGAAAATATCAGCCGTTTGGCAAATTGAATTTAGAGTCGAAATATCAGTTAAAATTACTCCAAACTATAGATTCAACGGGAATACCGAGTTTAAAGTGAACGAAATGTGAATACTTATGTTGACATCTTGACATGATTTGGATGTTAACTTTATAATAAATGCACCAAATCGAAGAAATGTATTCCGGAATTGAACGCGCAAATAAAAAAAATTATAAGAATCTGATTGTTATGATGTTTTTAAGTTTATATGAATTACCTACTTTGACTTCTTTAATTATTCCATTTAATTTATTCAATTTCAAGTTTATACAGAAGTTTTCTTACCAACATACGGCACATATTTGATGACAACGCAGTGGTCCGGTTTTTCTCCTTTCTCATAAAGAACTGTGTTTGAAGCCACCATATCATCAACAACATTGCTCTTTGATATCTGAGGACAAAAAAAAATGTTTTTATTTTATAGTTTCATCAACAACTGCTGAGGTTTATTTCCAAATATGTACTGATAAGTCCACAATGCAATATTAATGGAAAATTACATTTTTGTGGTTTGAGCGTAAATTCTTAGTTTCTAAATTAATTGCTTTTTTCCATCCTAATGTATTTTGAAATTAGAACAATATGCCTGTTTGTATTAAACGATAAACCCTATAAAAACCCAAATTATAAATTGGCCATATTGCCATTAATTTTTATCGTTTTAATTAATCAATCTAATCATTATATTATGCTTTGAAAATTATAGATCATTACATCTTGTGTGAAAATGCACACAGATTGTGTATTTAGGTTTTAATGAATTTTCACCATATTCGGTGGACTTATCAGTTTTTGGAAATAGATGCTTCAACTTATGAATGATACAATAATATTATGATGCCCATAAATACCTCTTTTGAGCGAAACTGTTCCGGAGCAGAGAGATTCTTTCCATCATTATTTCCCAAATGGTTATAGCTTACAATGGACACTGGCTTTATACCTGAGAATACAAATCATTATTTAATAAAAGATAATGTTTATAGAGAAAAAAAAGAAATTATACATTTGAATCACATAAAATCAGTTAAAAATAAAATGTTTGTAAAAAAAACAAAAGCAGGATTCATTTGAACTTATCGTAACACAACATTTTAGTCTATTCTAGAGTGATATTAGTGTAGTAGAGATGGCAGTTATAAAAAAACTAATATTTTCTATGTTTGCAATGAGATCAGCAGTGGATAAAGTGTCACGGAATCAAAAAATTTAAGAGGCCGAGGTTCGATTTGGTCTGCCTGATGAAGAACTTAGCAACTCAATGTAAGTAAAATCAAAATGTACACCGAAAATATTCAAAATTTAATTAAAACTATTAAAATCAACAATTCCATTTATTTTAATACATTCAATTAAATCGAAGACAATTATTATTGAAATGATTATTAGTGTGCAGTCATACATGTGCGTTTCTATTTACAGACATATCTACAGTGTACAAGGCCAAGGTTACACAATGTGATCGGTGGGGGATCTTTTATCAGCCTGAATGTCTCTTGTTGCCGACACTTTTTGTTTACATTTTGTTTGCGAAGTATTTTTGTGTTTGTTTTTTGTTTAATTATCCTGTTCAAATAATGTCTCAGCAATGTTTCAGATTTTATATAAACCAGTCAAAAATATGCACCAATCCAATCAGTATGATTTTTTAATAAATAAATATCTAATTTTTTCTATTTTTCAATATCCCCATTTTACATTTTCCCTCTATTTACATTTTTTTTACCAATCTTAAAAACGTAAAATTGGGGTTTCAATGTACAGTAAAATCTTGTACCAAATTTTCATTGCTCATACTGCTACAGCTTTACTCCGGTGGTGCTTTCCTACAAAATTTTACTTGTATTGCAAGAACTCACTCATTTATCAAGTTAAAATTTTTTAATAAAATTTGTTTCGTTTTGCAAAACACTCGCAGACCATTTTACTCGTAATCCAAAGTTTTACCCAAACTACTTGTAAAATCCAAATAATAATTATTTTGATTAAATCTTCAGAAGAATATAATATCAATTAGGTATATATTTAGGAACTCACCAGCGCTGACTAGAAAATCAACGAGAACCGATTTCAATTTTGTCTGTCCCGACTTGAAATCGTCACCTCCGACAAAAACACCATTAGACTCAGCCATCTTTATGATACCTGGCACCAGAGTGTTCTGCGGGGATCCATTGATAAATGAGCACTGCAAACATTAGGTAACGGTAACATGTTAGTCGGCCTGATATTATGTAGTAGGATATTTTTGTTATTAATATTATTAACTCATACAGCGCTGACAGCACGGCTGCCGTGTCGGCATTAGATACAATTAGCATGTTATTTAAATGTGGTAATTAAATATTAATTAACTGGTCCGCAGTGAATGAGTTAAAAGGTCTCACGTTTTCCGCGATAGCAGCCATCGCGTACAAAGTGGAAGGTGATATTTCCTTTTCATTTTTCTTGAGACCTGCGATGAGATTTGCATGTGTATCATGGATTCCAGGAATAACATCACAGAATCTGAAATACAACAAAATGTTCAATGATAAAAATGTATATATAAATTAATCAGACAGTTATTACAATTATTAATAATATACAATAATTATTCTTGTTATAATATCGTACAAAAAAAGTTGCAGGACAATTAAAAATTTATATTTAGATATAAGAAATTACCTCTCTGTATTTGCAGTCCACAAAACAATAACAGCTTCAAGAGAATTTTTATTCTTGAAGTCTTGAATATCCTTTCTGAGTTGTGAATATTGTTCATATTTTGTCCCGTCTATCAAGTTTGTGGCACGGTCAGCCTAAAAAAGAAATAAACGAAAAGCATTAGTAACAACAATCATCATATAAAGTGACCAACTAGTTGTCCTTGAAACAATGTGGAGATTTGTGGATAAATATATACACATTATTATGAGAGGTAACGACATATTATGCATTTATCACTAAGAACAAATAATTAATCACAAATCACCATTGTTATAAAAATGTTGTACATATAAAAAAAGTAATAATGTAAATGAGTCCAAATGATTTTCCTTTTAAATGACTATGTAGTACCCATGGAGGTATAGTTGGTAGAGCTCCGTCTTTATGTGTTATGATGCAAAATTGGGTCGGTCACCATATTGAGTGGGTCACAGAAATCATCAATACCGAACATTTTTTTTGAGATAATAAATAGCATGCAATACATCACAAATGAGCTTTTGGTAGTTTTTGAAAAGAAGCTTAGATTTAGGATGACATTTTTTCTTTGGCCACAAAACCAAAACTATGCAGCTTTAAAGGGTGAAAAAACTTTGCCATACATGTTTACTAAACCAGTTTTATGCCTTCAGTGAGTATTCTCGCTCTATGAGGCCGTGATCGACAGACTGTACATACAAATTTGGCAAGTTATCTCGTCCGACTTTAATCTCAAATTACTAGTCACTGTCGATTGATTTGCACAATCTAAAAATTAATCACATAGTGACATCTGAATACTAAGCCACAAATTATCGGTATTATGGCGATTTTAGTAAGAGCTTTGCTCTACATTCAACCGGTGTCGTTAAAAATCTGCGGCCTGTCAGATACTGCCATAGTAATATCGTGAGGCATAAAAAAGGTGAAGTTAAGTTATTGAATGAAATAAAATATTAACTTTATTAGTATGATTCACATAGGCTACCGATATTATATGACTAATCTTGTATTTAAATTAATATATCTAGATAATTTGGATGAGCAGTATACTAAATCAATTTAAAATATAATCAATAATAACATCTCACTTGATTAGCAGCAATAAAATCTGCATCATAGACACCAGCTCTCGGTTTCAAGAGAGACATTTCTTTAATCACTTTCTGTTGAAGCTCATAATCAATTACTTCAGCTCGTACCATTGAATCTGCCAAATTTGCAGGGCTGATGTCCCAGCCATCAACAACTGAAATACAAATCAAAATATTAACCTGCAATGGATTATAATACAATATATTATTATTGAATTAAGTAGGAAAAAATACAATATCAAAAAAACAATGTTTGATGGGACAGGAAACGGAAAATATATGCTGAAAATTGAAAAAATCGTTGAATATATCAAATTAAAGAAAATCATAAAGTAGAGAAAAGACAACACCGTTAAATTAGTAAATTTGACATAGAAACATGGACATTCACATAATAAATTATCTAAGACTCAATATTCTTTAAGCTGTCAACTAATGATGTTATATTGTCTCTCTTTACCTTTTGCATACAGAATTAATATTCATATTTGCATAATAAATATAAAAATGTCAATAATGTTGATATGCCACAAACATCAATTACATCTAATTATTAGGATTGACCAACATCCAATGGCTTCAACTTGTTATTTACATTTGTATTTGTATTTTTATTTGCATGATATACTTCATGAAATGGTACTTCTCCTTACAGAAATCTTTAATCATACTTACAGAGATCATTAGGGTGCACCATCGGCAAAACGGAAGCCATAGGTACGTACACATCTTGGCCTTTTTCATCAATGCCTAATCTCACAGTACTAGCTTGAGTTACTGACCCGAACCTACAAATAATTAGTTACATTGTATATTTGTCTTGATTTATCTGTCTGTAATGCAGCGCAACACAGCACCCACATACTCTCTATCTCTGTCTGCGCTTTCAGCACATTGAACTTATTGAGCGCATCATCAAGAATGTTCACAGGTGGCACTGACACGTGGTATTTTTTTAACATACTATTATAATAGAAAAATTAAAGTGGCGCCCAACGTGGGGGAAATATGTTCATTAACTTTTTATTTTTTTAAACTCAAACGCAAATATGAATGAAGTAGTATTAATTATATTATTTAAATTATATTATTAAACTAAATACCAATTCGCTTCACGCTTTCCACATTTATGATTCCACTGGGCTTTTTGTTTGTTGGCGAGTACTGCAGCAGTGAAAGTAGATCCATTATTTCCACCCCATCCAACAAGCATCACCCCCAGACGTGCCGGCTTTAGTCCTGTTTGAATTTTTAATTCAGTTTCCTTGTCATATACCTAAAGATATTTTATGGTCAGCATTAGTTATGTATTATTTAAATAATAGCAAGTACATAATATTAAAAAAAAAACACTAATAATCTTATTCCTATAGTGCCGTTTTTCATTAAAGGTTGATGACCAAATAAAATTGTAAAAGCTATAATAAGAATAAGGTAGTATTTTTTTGAAATACGCCATTTCAAAAAATCGTTTTTTTCGGTTAGGTACATGTTCAAACACGCGCGTTAACACGATATTACTCCCTACTTCATTTATCGTTTGTCAATTTATGGCTACAGCCGTATGTTGTAGCTTAACCAATGGGAAATGCCAATAGAAATGCCGTAAGTATTTCAAAAAAATACTACCATATTCTTAGGTCAATAATTATTATAAAACAATCATTATTCGTAGGATGTTTATCATATTTGAATGGTCAAAGAGATAGCGTATAATCAGTATCTTTAGAATTATCTTCAAATGTGTTAATCATGACCATTTTTTGAATAATAAAATGCCTAATTCTTGTCAAATATGAGATCACAGAGATTATAAAATATATTTTTTTATCATAAATATTTCACTATATAATGTTAACATAATTTTTACTAATGGTTTTACAAATGCGTTGAAAAATTAATAAATCTAAAAACTCTTAACACCACTGCACATGGATGTACTGAAATATGTCTATATTCTGAAACATTAGATCGAGAGGTTTAAAAGAATACTATTTTATGTAATAAAAATACTTTATGCAGTCATCAAATGTTTAAAATAAATATAAAAGATAATAAGGCTTCAAATTTATATAAATAGATTATTTACAACGTTTAAGGAATGTCCAGGATTTTGCTTTAAAAATACCATAAATATCCATTTTGACCTACGTTCGACATGTGGGCCCTTAATAACCAAATAACATTTCAAAGGTTAAAAAAATCCCATGAGGCCATCTGTCTCTAAGTATTGAATTTAAGATTCACTTTATTATAATGTATAAAAATCTTCTTCTACTACATATGCAAATAAAGGCTTGGAATAATCCAAAGTTTTATTGTATCTATGTAGTTGGATACGATTTGTCCTTGAGATCTAACGCTGTCCGGTTCATTGTGTGAAACGAGACATGCTTTTAACGAATACGCCTACCTTTGCGCATATTATAATATAATATTAAGTACATAAATGTGTATAGTGCACTCAGTTTGAGTGGCCTTTGGATAAGAAGGCCAACTAATGAGGCCATAGAATTCTTTAGCGTTATCTAATCTCGGTTGGGCATCATTTTTTTTAGTAAAATATCTATTTAGGACAATTTAGGTCATGTTGTCTTCATTTAGTGAAATATTTGTATTTAATGCAATTCCACAACTAATGTTTCACAATAATATCAATGCCCTATTATAGAAGTGTTCCGAAATCTACACTATTATTGAATATCGTTTTAGGTTTTGTTACACTTTGTCTTTTGTCTTCTTAGGCAGGTTCCGCACTCATTCTTTACAATAAACGGTTTTATAATATTGAAAAAAGGAATTTATATTATTTTTTATTTGGATGGAGCATGCCATTGTGGGGTGCCAATCGTATGCTGTATGCACACTACCGGTAAATCCGCCCCTGAAGATACATCTTCTTATCGGTAACCGGATAAAACAGAACGGTGACAAAATAGAACACCGATAAACAGAGACAAATAGCCAAATTTCCGTTTTTATCTACACAGAGTTATTGAACTCGTTATTTCGTTGTTGTCATCCAAGATTTTTTAACATTATATCAGATTGCGATGAGATATAGCTTGCCGGCAACACCGAGCACAAATTACCTACCTATATAATTTGATTTTTCAAGGCATATTGAAAACATGCGTTATTCAAATCTATACAAATTTGGCGATCTGGTTGAAGTCATCACTTTTAAGGTGTGTGAGGTGGGCGAGGATGAGATGAGTGGAGTATGAACTGAAGTATGAAGACAGGTAGGTAGTTGTTGGCGGAGATGGCGAGGGAAAAAAAGGTATTATTGCCCGAGGGACTATGATACGTAGTGACAGTTCTCTACCAAAATAAAATGCGGACTGAGATAGTTTAGCCTTACAAAACGATACAAAGTCAGATCGTTCCATCTTGATAGACTTCACGATGACATGACGTTTAATATAATAAACATTAATAAATGTTGCTGAGGTGAAAATGTGCTTACCAAGGTAATTGGATTGTATGAAAAATGTATGCAAGAAAAATGCACGTAAGTACTAAACCATAAATAATATTAATTTGAGAATGAGTCGTATGTCATGGATTCTGCTGACGCTGCTTGGTTCTCACGGAACAATCGATCGCCACACAACATATTAATACACTACTTAGAGCAATGACGTATTAAATGGACAACTCACTTCATACCCGGCGCGCACGAGAAATTGTGCATGAAAGTCATTCACAGATGTATAGGTAGATGTCACGTGACCATATGACGTATCCGTTTCCATTATGCGATACAAGCTTCGAGAATTTATAGTAATATAACCTTTATTGTAATGGCGTATTAGTGTTATGACTCATTGCGTTAGAAACAGATTCTCGGTTACTTACGACTTCTCGGAGATTAGACGCAAGTAAGCCCAGCGAATCACAGGCGACTGACTGTCCAATGGTTCCTGTCATTCAATTGCATTGAATAAACATTCATCAATATCTTAAAATGGCATTTTATAAATAATAAATAATACTAACACATGAAAAGTGATATCCCATCTTTCTTGGAGTGTTTAGTAGATTTTTTTACAATTTTTAACTAGGCACATTGGCATTTTGTAACACAATAATAACGGTGGAGTCGAAACCTGACAGTCAGAAATTTTGTATGGGCAGACCCAGCGGTGTCGCCAGACCGCTTGCAAGCAGAATGTTCATTTGAGCGTAGGATACCGATATTAAAATATGAATTTCGCCATCCGGCAGACCCGACACAAAGTGAGTGTCATTTTATTTTCTAGATGCTTCGTCCATATTAATGTCATTGACTTAGAGATACGACAATTTCAATATTAAATGTTATATTTTTTCTCTATTCTGAATTTCCATAGTTCTGTTTATCAGTGTTCTGTTTTGTCACCGTTCTGCTTATTCACGGAACCCATCTATCTTGCTAGACGGAGCAGATCGACACTTTGACTATTGAGCCACTTACGAAGATTTCATACTAATTTACACTGAGTTGGAGTAAATCGTATTTCTCACTCCGGAAAATATTACAGAACTGTGTTTGGTTTTAGCTATTAGTTTTCATAGCTCATCAGCAAGTCTTAAAATCACTTCGTAAATAAATAATTGTGTTCTCAACCCTAAATACCACATCGTACACAAATGCTACCACATATCGAACGCATCTGATATTAACTATTATTTTTAGTTTATTATCCAGATTTCGACTCCGTATGAATATGATGTAGGTACCTATCATCTGATCACCGTCTTATCTCCAGGTTTGTGTGATTACTGAATATGTTACATTTTCTTTTAACTAACTTCGATCCCATATTAGCCCGAGCTCCGTTCTTCCTAAAGACGACAAGCGAGGTATTTTACATGGTCCACCCTCTTTACAGACTTATTCTCAATAATCTCAATGTACCATAAGTGATTTAAATAAAACAACCATCAATCACTGACATCAATAATTAGATTAAGTATAATATTTTTTTTATGTTGTGTAAGTAGGTACAAACTACAAAGTCCCAATTTTAAAACAATGCACATGTAACATGTCTAGACAGTTATACGTAAGAAAGATTTATGATAAGATAACAATATACCTTCTTAAAATTTAAAAAGGGGCATCTAAATAGTTACAACCATTCAAAACCTTAAAATAATTATACCGATATGCAAAAAAGATGTGTATTTCTAACAAATTATTGGTGTTTTTTTTTTACAATATCGATTTAGATTTAAAAGAAAAAACGCTCAACACATCAGTAACGTCCCGTGGGAGTAGGCATATTGTATGGAGTGAAATCTTTAACTGCTTCTAACACTAAGTTTTATCCTGTTTCATTTATAGAAGTTTATAATATATTTGGCGGTAAATGAGGTGGAGGAGAGAAAGGTCGTTGTTGCGTTTGAAGGACAGTTTATTGATCGATACAAAAATACGATAAAAACACAATAATACTTTAATAAAGATGACATCGTGAGATTATAATCGCGGGTAAATGAATGATGTGCTGGTGAGATCAATGTGATCAAGAGATTGATTATATTAATATTATTAATGGACTGAGAGACTCGATGCGAGTGGAATGACGTTTGATTATGTCGAGTGAAGGACTCGTGACGCTAGTAGTGCGTCCCGTGACGGACTCGATGAGTGAGTCCATGCATTCAATGCATTTTCCTTCCAATTTATACAAATGCGGTACATATATTACATGAGATATTGTCGCAATTAACATAATTATCATAACAGACCCTACTAATCTAGTTATGATTGAGGAAATGCTGACGATCATTATCGCTCTATTGTTTTGTTTTGACAACAAAACATACATAATTAAAGTGTGCCACTCATTTAATGCTGAATGGTATGATTGCTACATAATATAATATATTATATAATGTTTAATAATATTTTGACGAAATGTACCTTTATTATTGCAAATCACCCACTTACTTTTGACCAGTGTATAGTTAATCTGTAGATATAGATACCTACTACTGTATGTGATTTGTAAACAATAAGTCTGTTTACGTGAATAAATTTATTTAAATGCGAATAAGCAATGTTTGTATAATTTATACAAAATAAAAATAATACATCGTTCGAATGCATTGATTTAATCTAATTCCATTATTAATGTTTCAATCGTAGAGACCCTCAAAATCAGTCAGTGCGTTGTCTACGTCACTAAACGAGTCACTTTATTTTGTATAGAGTATAATATATAATATTATAATTTCTGTTTTTATTTTTATTTTACTTTCGATTTGTCGTTTTATATATTGTAATTCTTGCAAATGTATTGATCCATAATTAATTATAGTTGATAGGTACCTATGTAATATGATGATTTTATTTTCAATAATGATCATATCGTAATCTACTGCATTGAGAATAATATGAGTTTAATTAAATACTTACTATCAGTGTTGTTCTAAAAATCATTACGTAATGATAACAAAATGTCATCGTTAGTGTTATTATTAGTAATTATTTCTATAAATAATCACAATCAGTAATCAGACTAATCACTAATCAAGCAACATAATAAAATGCTTTCGAGAACATCGTTCTACCTACAACACTACTAGGTATGTACAATTGTACAGAGTGTGTACACGACACAGCATTCAAGGTAACATCTAAAATCGATAAACTTTCAAGTTCACGGAAGCGCGTTTGAAGAAGCAAAAGGGACGCCCAGTTTATACATATTGATTCAACATTATTATAAATATTAATAACACAGAATATACTCAATGGATTTTAATAAACCATCACGTCTCATTGTGTAGTTAACTACGTAAACAATAATATACAAATACTGATAACATTAAAATATCTGTCTTAAACGCCGAAAGCTTTTTTAAATGATTTACAGGTGATTATACTAAATACATATTAATTTTACCTTACCTGATAGTTATTTTCGTGTATCTTGACGACAGAATTGGAGTATTTATAATTTGTCTCCATATAATCTTCAGAATATTTTAATTTTGGATTTACAACTTTGATGAGCCGGGTAGATGCCATTTTTACACTGATATTATTTTATTTAAATCTGTATAAATTGTTGTTTAAGGAATACTGGGTATATTTTGAATTCAATTGTTATTTTACAAAAGTTTAAAATGAACTAGCAATCAATAACTTTACTTACCGAACCAAGCACCGGATACAGACTGCGTGCGCCTGGCAAATTTTGAATCGAGCTGTTGAAGGCGCGGATAGTCCGTCTGCTGCTGACAAAATTGTCATCGAACACGCGGTCAGCATTGCTTGGGACCAATCAGAGGGTTTATAAACACGTTTCAATTGAGTGTTTGTATACAAAAAAAAATTGTTTATGCAATCGAAATTTCTAGAATTTATCTCATTTTTGTAGAATGTAATTATTAATGCAATAACAAGTTAGTTGTTATCTACGGATGATCAACGAGCGGTAAAATAGTCGATTTTTTTTACAGTTATAAGTTAAACATACCTGAATGATCCGATGATCCGGAAATATATTGTATATACCTGTTCAGTGTAAATTTATACCTACAAAATAATAGAGGAACTGGAACGAGTACAATGTAATATTGTATTGGTGTATTAGCTGTTAAGCAGAGTAGGTACATACAGAGTTGATCTGAATAAAGTCGGCTTTGTGTTGATCTTTAAACTTCCCATTTTTTTTGTTAAATATAAAATAAGTTAAAAGCTCTTCATATTCGAGACAATCATAAATTATATTAAGCAATCTCGAATACAGAACGCAGTGTGTTGCAATGTTTCAGAAATTACGAGTCAATTGCAAACTCCAATAAAAAGTTTTAGGTAGTTACCAAATTTATTTCACTGTTATAAAATGTTGAGTCAGCATTCAATCAAATGAACATTCAAGAGAATAATAATTTTATTCAGTGCTATAACTATAGACATTACATAATATATTATATATTGCTGAATTTTCAATTTTAGAACAAATTTGTGTTATTTTTTACAACAATTTAAAGTTCTATCTAGCTTAAAGAACAGCTTTATAAAAATTATAATCTTTCAATGTTTTGTTGATTGTGGCAAGCCCTGGCGCCCGGTTTGGTAGGACCACTCCCACCGCTCTAGGGTCGCTCCTGATTACTTACATAATAAAACAGGTAATTACAATTAGATGACACGTGTCTTCTTCCAATAAATGAAAATTCTTCTATGATAAGCTAGTACCTATACGTACTAGATTATTATACTTATATAATTTTAGAACTTGCTTGATGTTTATCGATAACAGTCACCTTAAGTAAGTTATCATTGATAACAATAAAAGATACTATAATATTACAAAAATAGTATGTGCAAATAACATGTATATTGTAGTCTGTTGCTAACCGGGAAAATAGGTAGACCATTCGTTATGCATACCGGTCTGGTACGATAAATGAATAGCCAAAATATTGAATAATAAAATTAACATAATGTACGTAGATACGACTGATACGAGTACATAATATATAGTTTACATCTAGACCAATTTATAAAGCAACATAATATATTCACTTTTGCATGAAATTACCACAACTTCATAGGGATAGTATATTTATATTTTTACTATGTATTGAATAGTAATGCAAGGTCTTACTTACACACTAATTGGCTAAAAATAACAGTAGGTACCCTCGTAAATGGCCTAGCTCAGGGTTAGCGAACCTTTTTACGTACGCGTGCCAAAATTTCCCTAACATTATTTTTCGACTGTCGGACGTGCCGAGTAGTTTTTCATGGGGGGAAAATAGTTGTTTTAAGAATTCTTTTAAAAAATGATGATGTTCCAGATACCACACACAGAACATACCACACATATTATAGCATTATCACTTTTTTCTATTACGCTATGCATTTCGGTCCACCAATTATGAAACTGTCTGACAAAATTACTACTACTAGTTACACCAAGTTTTTGTCTGATTTGGTACAGCTATCTTTGCGGGTATAAATGAAATTGTTTGTTACTGTATTATTTATGTTGGTTCTTTACGCACAAATTGACATCAGAATTGATCTGATCAGATCAGGCATTCTCTGGCTACAGTGGTCTCAAGCATTGTAAACCGATCAAAATCAGAGGTTCGCGGCGCGGCTTCCCCCCAGCCTAATGAGGTTAGAGCGATATTAGATATTTTGACGCATAAAACCTAAGGATCGACTAATGCAATTATATTTACATTAAACGTAGTAATGGTTATTCTTGAAGAGTGTTTGCCTGCTAATCATCTCGGGTGCCACTAGTAGCACACATGCCATAGATTCGCCGCCACTGGCCTAGCTTATGTAATTAGATTCATATCCCAATTTCAATCGCGACATAAGCGCCAAAACAGCGTGCTATTTTGAGCAAATAAAAAGTTGTGTCAAAATAATAATAATAAAATCAGTCCAAAACAAAATATTATTACGTAATGCACGTTCTAACGAAGCGAAGCGTGGCTCTTCAAAGGTTGGTTTTTTTTTTAAATAGTCAATAAGATTTGTTTTTTAATTCATTGATAATGTTAATATAGGTACCTAGATACCTACCTACTTTTAATTTTGAAATAGTTAAAATGTAGAATTATATGTACATCATTGTTTTTTAATCAATGTATCTCTAAACCATAATTAGACGCTGATTTTTTTAATGGTAAGTAATTAAATTTTGGTACCTAACGTATAGGTACTAATTTCAATTGAGCCCGCCGAGTTGGAGACGAAATCAGAGGTTTTGGAAGTATTTAATAAATAATATTTTTTTCCTAACAAATTTTATTAATTTTTGTAGTAGGTTGAATAAATTATAATAATAAAAATAGTAGACCTCCAAATAAGAACCTCATATTATTGATATGCTGAATTTGTGAAGTGACACCTTTTCTTGAACCTATCATATAATTGTAGGCTCAAATTCAGTGCAAATATTTTTCAAAAAAAAAAATTAATATCTATGTTTCTGAGGTGTTTCAAATATGTATTTTACATAATTTTCCCACAGCAAATTCGGTGTGTATGAATACAAAAAAAAACAGGAAAGTGTGAACAAATATAATTTTATTAATTTTCATGAGCTAACATTAGGTACAAATTATAAGTAACATTCACAAGATGGCATGAAAAAATTCTTTTATTATTGCGTTATTATTAGATTATAAAATTATAGAAACATGACTTAAAAAACTATGCTTGCACTCAAAAATAAAAGCGATTCAATGAATATATTTGTCGAGGCACATTTTTTTTAAAATTTAGTACACAAAAATTAAGATTTAAGGGGGAGAGGCACGCCAGCAGAGAACCTAGCGGAAAAATACGAAGCTTGCGATTTGAGTTTTTTTTTTTTGATAATTTACAATTTCGACTGTATTAATTAATAAATATGTATCTGAAAACATTAAAAAGATTTTTAATTTTTTTTTTAAATTTAAAGATAATTTGTTTTGGCATTCCCCAGTGGTTAAGCTACAACATACGGCCGTACCCCATTTTTTGAATAATAAAATGCCTAATTCTTGTCAAATTTGGGATCACAGAGATTATCAATATATTTTTTTATCGTAAATATTTTACTATAATAATGTTGACATAAATTATACTAATGGTTTTATAAATGCGTTTAAAAATTAATAAATGTAAAAAATCTTAACACCACTGCACATTTGTACTGAAATATGACTATATTCTAAAACATTAGAGCGAGAGGTTTAAAAGAATACTATTTTATGTAATAAAAATACTGTATGCAGTCATCAAATGTTTAAAATAAATATAAAGGATAATAAGGCTTCAAAATTATATAAATAGATTATCTACAACGTTTAAGTGATGGCCAGGATCATGCTTTGAAAATACAATAAAAGTTCCATTTTGACCTACGCTTTGGCGCCGGTGTAGGACATGATGAAAATCAAAAAAAAATAATCATATTTTGATTTTTTTTTAAAGTTGAAATTACTTACTTAATAATATACTTATATAGCTATCATTTCATGATGTTAGTTATATATAGTCCAATATATTTTTTTAGAAATATTTGATTTATAAAATCTATTTTTATTTAAATTTGTCAAAATAATGATCAGTTCGCTAGGTATGAGGTGTTTGAGACAGTAAAAAACATAAAATGGCCCTCCATCTTCTAAATATCTTGAAGAGTATTATATTTATCTCCAGTTTTAGTATATTTTCCTTTTATTATTTACTTCTATCATGGACTTTTTATCTATGTCATTTTGTATAAAAAAAGGCTAAAAAAACCCAAAAAACTATATTTGACATGTTTTTTTCATTCCACTTATACACAAAGTTTACTTAAAATGTAAATACTTAATAGAAAAATTCAAAACCTATAAATATTTAAAAGATTTATTTGAATTGAATGAATAATACATGAGTTATATCAATTTTAGTAATCAGTGTGCCTTTTTAAGTGATCCTGAAAAAATAATTCTGTCTGGAATGGGTTAAGTTATACAGTCATTGTGGCGTGACAGTCGTTTTGGCCAATTTCGAAAACAGGACCAACTATTTGTCATTTATTTTAAAAAGTAAAGCGATTCGGAAAATTTTAATGACACAAATAGTTTCATTATAATACTATTTATCAGATTTTAAATAAATATAGAGTTCATTGTGTATCAATTCGTTTTAAACGTGCTTGCCATTTCCACGTTTCCGAGTAGACAGGAAAAAACGGATCCAATAGCCTTAAACTTAAAACCATGCCCATACTAATTAAACACAATATGTCACCAAGTAGAAAAATATGATACCTACTTATATTGAATGTTGTTTAAAAATATCTCTGTCGAAGCAAACATTGTAATGAAGGAAAATATTTCAAATTCATATTTGTGTCTTTTTAATATTGTTGTCCTATTCTACTATCTACTAAAATTATATTGTGTTCATGTAAATAATATTTAATATATAAATTTATATATGTGTGAATGTGTATGTGCCCAATGTATATAATATATAGGTGTATATATATTGTTTTATGTGTACCAATTTCACTATAATATAGACATACAGAGAGAGAATTAGAGCGAGGTGCAGAAGTATACTTAGAAGCATAAGTCTCTAATATAGGCATCGATGTTTAGGATGCCAATATCGGCAACTTAGATTGTGTCGCCTACAGTATCCATACACAGGGCTCTGGGGCAGGTAATGTAACGCAGTGGAACGGCGTTCCGGCACCTTTTTTCATGGTATTTTTAACGTTTAAAAAGCAATTAGACGAAACAATGTTTGCGCTTAGATAGTATAAGTTAATTTTCTTGAATCATCTCATATGAAAAGACATATCTGAAAAACTATCGCGTTTGATATATGCATTGAATTATATCACCAAATCTTTTCGAATTTTCGCAAATGAATCTAATTATTACACCAATAAGTGCTTTTTGAAGACCAGAATAGTTTTGGTTCTTTTGTTTGACTTTTGTTCATCAAACTCATCGGACCACCTTTGACACTTTTTGATCCTTCAAAATACGTTGATCGGTGGTTACTCAGTGGAAGACATTCGGCCATAAACTCTAACCCAAATAAAAGGAATCAAGACGATTTGCCAGACGAAAATTGGACTGAACTTTGGAAATCACCATGGCCCTCACAAAGGGGGAACTGACATGGCTCTAACTTGGGGAATTGACCAGATACATGAGATAAACGCACATCACAAATTTGCTTTAATCGTAAAAAAAATCGCCTGCGGCGCTAATTTCCTTCAAGCGTATTAACATTTTTAAATATGTGGTTGTGTCATTGTATTGTTTGGTTAATACACAGTTTGTTGATGAATACCGTTAATTTTACCTCTAACACCAGTTTAAAAACGCTACTATAGAGCGGCACACTGTATTTAACATTAGTGATAGGTAGGGGGCCCGCTTCAGGATGTGGGGGCTCTGGAAATCATTATATACTTTTATTCAAATATGATATGTTTTTATAATTTTATTTTTTACAACTTTAGTTGTTTATTTATTTTGTGTATTATGTTTGTTTGTTTAATTTTGTATGTGCTTCGTGGCATAGGAAAAGTTGCTTAAGGGCTTGCGCAGACAGAGCGCGGTCAGGCGGTCTGCGTTCGGAGTTCGGCGTTCTTTGTACTGTATGGACTTCATACTGTATGGGTACACAGCCGGCGGTCAGACCGCGCCGGTCAATTGGAACGCTAGAGGTCTGGAGTTCTATGCCCGGAATTACAAAGAACGCCGTACCTCCCGTCCAGTCCCGTCATAGGAATTTGAGAAGTCACACAACATAGAGCGAAACCACACGGGGGAGTGAGTACGCAACAGCGGTGCTTTCTCACTTCCACTCGCAGTCGGAATATAGCGGTCTCGCATTATGCAGCGCTTGTGTCAGTACAACGTTTGTAAACAAATGGAACGCTTATTGTTGACCGCCACCTGTCTGCTGTCCCTGAACGTTAGCGGTCAACGGTCGGTTGAACGCAGAACTCCGACCGCTCTCTGTATGCGCAAGCCCTTAAATTTAAATGATATTTGAATATAATTTTCTTTTGTAGGTAAGAAGCTTGGCAAGAAGTGAGTTCCGGCACCTTTGTTTTTTTTTTAAAGCCCTGTCCATACATAATAATAATTATACTCCAGTAGCAGGTAGTAAATCTACGAGAAAAGGGCAGTGACGCAGAACGAAACCATTTAAAATAGGTACGGTGAAGATACATTTACCTAAGTAAAGCTAAATTAGCAACTCTGGGTGGTGTTTATTGTCAAATGCAACTTTCTTAATCGTAATCCAGAAAATAGATAGTTCTGCATCGCGCTCCTAGTATAAGTTTTCTATACTATACTATTACGAAATCTGCCTGGGTTTATATTGCAAAGTCGCATTCATGTATTTAATGTATTTATTTAATGTAAGGTGTCATAAATGTTATATGTAAGGGTGACGATTTTCATGCATGTTCAAACTGGTCTTGTCAAAACTATGTTCCTCACTCTCACGCCGTACGAAGATGGTCTCGACCAATAATTATTAATCTTTTACTTGTGGGTATTAAACTATGATTTCACGCCGTACCGGAGATCTTCTTCTGAGTACCATTCCCTCTGCATATCCAACCATCAGAGGTTTCTCTGCATGTGAGGGTAGATATCTTCAATTGTAGCTACATGCTTCAACGGTCTCGTGGTGCACTGGGTAAGACGCTGGCATTCCGCCCGAGAGTTCTGGGTTCGATCCCAGTGAGGATACAATATTTATGTGTTTTTCTCAAAACCTGGGTGTTTGTGATTGTTCAAAATTACTAACAAAACCACCTTGTACGAAAAAGCAAGGACATGGTTATTAATACTTCTAAAAAAAAACGGTGTGACAGTCGATACATAGGTCATAGGTGGGAAAAAAACGTCCGTCTCTGTAATAAAACTAAATCCTAATATCCTAAACTAACCTCAGAAATATACTTGTTGTTTTATTGTAAAGTTAGACTTAGTGGGATTCGAACTCTCATCTTTCATTTTCCGGGCGAGTGCTCTAGCTTTTAGATATCGATCCGTCTATGATTCATTAAAATTATATCTAAAAACTACGTCTTCTCTGAGGTTTTTCAAATTCCGCCATAAAAAAAAATTATTAACCAGATAAAAAGTACTAAGTATAAACACGATTTTTAAGATAGGTATAGATACATATGACATATCTAATATATAAAAATCAATATTTGTTTGTTTGTTTGTTCGTATTTTATGCGCTGCCATACCGTTCATCCGATTGCGATAAAACTTTGTCAACTTATTGCTAGCACTTGCGCAAAGAGTATAGGCTATAAATCTTGTATATAAAAATGAATGTCTGTCTGTTTGTCTGTCTGTCTGTCCGGTATGCGTTCCTATACCATTCATCCGATTAAGATGCTATTTTAACAATGCAATTTGTAATAAAAAAAATGATATAATTATATATTACAAAGATTTTATCCAAATTCCGAAATATTTAGCGGGTCGCTGGAAAGAACTACAGGGCCACCTTTTAGAATCACTGCTTTAGAAGATGATTGGTATTCGATCGACCATAAAATATGTAAGTATACCTCAGTGGCGCACCCAGGATTTAATATTGGGGGGGTCCAAGGAGGAGAATGTAAATTAGTCCTATAGGCTCTTTTTCTTCTTCACAGCCTAATTTCTCGTTTATCGGTCTTTTGTCTATTGCACTCGGTGTACCTACACCATGGTCCCCACATCAGGCTAGGATATTTGGGGACCCCTATCTACCGCTAAGATTAAAGGCAGTGTGAAACAATACATTAACGTTTTTCAAATTGTGTTTTAGTTCAAATTAAGGGTACTTACTTATACAGTGAATTATTGGCGATTTTTAATACATATACTTTAATAATGGAGCTGTCGAGTATTGACACATAATAATCAAAAAATATATTGTACAATTATATAAGTAATCGAAAATGTTCATGGCCATGAAGTATAATAGCGCTTATCTGGTCAACCCGACACGCCGGGCCCCTAGACTAGAGCCCTGTCAGCCCTCCCCAGCCATGACCTACACCACTCCGGAATTCGGGTGGGAATTTTTTGACAGTTCCATTAGGGATTGGGTTTCTAAAAAAACCTGACATTAGTTTTTCGAAATTTTTGTGTTAGAAATTAAAATCTAAGAAATTTTTCTAAAAAGGGTTCTGGAGAATTATTTCAAATCATTTTTTTGCCGTGTTTTTATTTGTCTAAGCCCAAAGGTATAGTTGGCTTTCAATTTCAATGTTTAAAATCATTCTGATAATTTTCATCTTTGGGGGGTGCCAATGGCCCCTTGAACCCCCCCCCCCCCCCCGGGTGCGCCACAGGTATACCTTCTAATCGTGGAATAACATATTTTTGGTCTTCATAAAATTCGTCCATTACAAAAGAAATTGTATTTTTCATAAAAATCTTGCTACCGGTAGGATAAGTTTGTATTTCTTTGCAAGCTCTTAGGCACTACTTTGCACATCGTGAAAAGTTGCTAGGAAATCTGCTGTCGATGCAATAAAATTACAGGTTTTAGTAAGGGCTTATACGTAGAAATCATAGATGGCGTTTTCCTTCAAAACAAGTAATAGACTGCCCTACTTATTATTATTATAATTAAGTGTTTATTTTATGCCATGCTAAACAAAGATTCAACAGTATTTCCAAAATTACTAAAACATTACGCAGTGTTCTATAATTTTGGTCCCACTTAAACTTGTTTGATCGTAAGAATAATATAATTATACTTACGCCAATATAAAAAAGATGGCAACACTGTGATAATGGAAATGTGAAAAAGTGCAGAATTTTTCATATTATTATAATATTGTCATCAAAATGAAAATGACAAAATGTCAAAACAGTTAAATTTAAAATTAAATTTCGAGTATGCACCTACATGACATTTTCTAAGGCATGTATACTATGATGATGGTCAAGTAAAGTTAATGAAATCAATAATAATGTATACTTCATGAGTAGGGAAAATACACCATGGGTCGGTCAATAGATAATAATTGTTCTATATTAAATAAAAAGAAATTGCTTACTTATTACGTTGCTGAAAACTAAAATTTGAAATTTATATAAAATATTTTATCAGACTGCTTATAATCAATCCTATGTTAGTATCATCTTGTAAAGCTGATATTATCTTATCTAGTAATTACTATTATTATCCTCTTGCATTATAAAATAAATGCAGTCAATTAGAAAAAAACACATTGATAACACGCACAGCCAAGGCGAAGTCTTCACTGAGCCTTTTTAAAGAGGCACCTAGCGGAAAAATACGAAGCTTGCAATTTGAGATTTTTTTTTGATAATTTACAATTTCAACTGTATTAATTAATAAATATGTATCTGAAAACATTAAAAAGAAAAATATTTTTTATTTTAAGTCAAAGATAAACTTACAATTGTAAAAAATGTAATAAAATGTGAATTTGTTGAATCGGACCGCACCCAATTATTACATATATTTTATGGTCATATTTATTATTAAAATTTAGTTTATTAAGTTTCCTAATCATGACCTAAGAGATTTTTGACTAATTCATAGTTTTAATATTTTTTATATCTATTTTAAAAAACATCGATTTTTATAAAAAATATAAATGTGTATAACTTGAAATCCTTTTTATTTATATCAAATTTTATTTATGTATAGTCCTAATATTGAAGCTTGATTTGATATAAATAAAAATGATTTAGCCGTCAGGGCTTAAGTAACTATCATCTGGGGGCCCAGGGGGGTGGACCCCCACCACTCCCCCGCGAATATAATGAATGAGAATAATGGTAGACTATCCTCCACGTAACCTTGCCATTGTACACAGTGACAAGGATTTGTGTGTATACGCAACCGTATAAATGCATTAGTAAAAGCCGGGCACTCGATTGGTTTACATACGTACGCCGTATAATTGTATTAGTAAATTCCAAGCACTCGATTCACGTTTCTATCTATTCCAAATGGCAAGGCTACGTGACGGAGACTCTTACGTTAGTTTAGTAATCAAAGTAGCGAAAACGAGTGTAACAAACGAGAATAAATATTGTGATAATAAGTACCTACTTATATGAATGTCTACAAATAGTTTAAATTAATGTATTCCTTCATCAATTTGTATTGAAAATATAGTGCAAGAAAGTGTGACATTTATAATATTAATAATACGACAAATTATTCATATTGCAACGAAAACAAGTCGGTTTTATGAAAAAATATACGCCCAGCGGATCTATTTTATACACAAGCCTGTTTTCGGTCCGCTACGGCAGCTAAATAGGGTAGGAAAGCAGTGGCGCACCCAGGGGGGGCAAGGGGTCCTGGCACCCCCCCAAACATAAAAATTATCAGAATGATTTTAAAGATGGAAATTGTAATCCAATAAACTATACCTTGGGCTTAGACAAATAAAAACACGGCAAAAAATGATTTGTAATTCTTCAGCACCCTTTTTAGAAAAAAATCTTGATTTTTATTTCTAACACAAAAATTTCGAAACACTAATGTCGGGGTTTTTTTTAGAAACTCAATCTCTAATGGAACTGTCAAAAAATTCTCGGTGTCCATCCGAATTCCGGAGTGGTGTAGGTCTTGGCTGGGGAGGGCTGACAGGGCTCAGCCTGGGGGCACGTGCTGTGGGGTTGACCAGATAAGTGAGATAAACACACAACATAAATTAGTTTTAATAGCAAAAAAAGTCGCCTGCCATTATACTTCATGACCATGAACATTTTAAATGATATAATTGTGCAATATATTTTCTGATTATTATGTGTCGATACTCGACAGCTCCATTATTAAAGTAGATGTATTAAAAATCGCTAATAATTCACTGTATAAGTACCCCTAATTTGAACTAAAACACAATTTGAAAAACTTTAATGTAGTGTTTCACACTGCCTAAAATCTTAGAGGTAGGTAGGGGGCCCGCCAAATATCCTAGCCTGAGGGCCCGTTTCAGGATGTGGGGGCTATGATGTAGGTACACTGAGTGCAATAGACAAAATACCGATAAACGAGAAATTAGGCTGTGTTGTGTTGAGTCGGTTTGTGTATAAGTTAAATGCAATAATACTTTTTTTTGTTCATTTTGAATTAATATTTTGGAACCTCAATATTAAAAAACCAAAAATCGACGATAAACATTCGGTTAAACGAACGACCACACCCACTACAGTCGGTGGTGGTGTAAATCAAAAGAACATATTTTTTCAGTGGAATTCGGCATAAATATTGTAGCTCTCTAGACCAAGTGAGTAGCACAGCCGATATTATTTGAGTAATGTTTTAGCACACTAGGCGCACATGTCCAGCATGGTCGCTGTTAGTCACTTCCAATCCGCCAGTCGCTGATGACACGCTCAACGGTTACCGCCACTATGCCTCCAATTTAATAAAAACTAGGAGAAACTGTACAAATATGCCGCCGAGTATTGTGAAAATATGTAAAAATAATTATATGAAGAAGAAAAAGAGCCTATGGGACTAATTTACATTCATCTCCTTGGGCTCCCCCCAATATGAAATCCTGAGTGCGCCACTGTAGGAAAGTATCGAATTATTAACACTTATTGTAACAATTACAATAAGTTAACCATCTGTGGGTCTATTCTATACTTATCGAACACTAAATTGATAAATAGTATCAAACTTAGGGTAGGTTTGTATCAAAATATTAGCACTTATTGTAACAATTACACGAAGCCGGTTTTTATTGTTGCAATAAGTGCGATATTTTAACAGCAGCAAGATAGGTGCTGTTAAAATATAGCACTTATTGCAACAATAAAAACCGGCTTCGTGTAATTGTTACAATAAGTGCTAATATTTTGATACAAACCTACCCTAAGTTTGATAATATTTTTCACTTTATCACTTTAGCGGTCGATAAGCATAGAATAGACCCACTGAACTGTCAAAACCGTCTATCTCGGTCTAAAATTTATCACAGCTAAGAGAGGTGCTGTAAAAACATAGTAATTATTGTAACAATTGTAACTAAATTATTGTAATTGTTACAGTAAATGTTAATAATTTGATACTTTCCTACCCTATTTAGCTGCCGTAGCGGACCTAAAGCAGCCTTGTGTATAGAATATACCCGCAGGAATCCCAACTTAGAAATATAATATTATAAAGACAATAACTAACGACGCACTTTGGCGTAATAAGAAAGATTACAGGTGTATTTTTTTTTAAATAATATATTAGTATCTAACAGTTAAAAGACTGCATATTTTGGCAAGGTAACATTTAAATTGTGAAATATATACATTTATTAGGTGGATTTGGAAATAATATTTAGCAATTTAACATTGGTATTCGGGGATATTGGAAAAATACATAATATTATCGTATCTTCAAATGAACATGCTACGGCGCTTATCAGATCGTGACGTTTATAAGAATATGTTAATGTCAAAATGTGGAATAAAACGGGTCTAGGACGATTTGGCGCCGGAAAACTGGACGCCACGCAATTCGAAAATAAATAAACGTTAGGTACTTATACGTACCTTTAAAGAATATATTTAATAATATTATTTATTTTTAATTATTATATTATGATGTTGATGAGAATTTAAATATGCACTCGTAAATAATGATTTAATCGTCCATATGTTTAAGTTCCAACGAAAAAAGAGTTTTTATTTTTATATAAAGCCTTAGGCATGGTAATTCTCAATCCGCAAAAAAAAACATTATGTTAAGAGTAAAATGAATTAAAACAAGAAGTAGTAGATAGAAACTGATTAAAATGCATCGTCTACGTTCCGTTTACGTGTCTACGACAGTGCGGCGTCCAATCGTCCTGGCGTCCAGTTGTCCCATTCCCAATAAAACAATTTAATCTAGATTGTACATAATATTTAATTTTACAAGCACAGTTGCATAAAATTTTAAATTAATTATGTTATTTTTATTTCAACCTCTTCGTAAAAGACAATAATGAGTAAATTTAATACAACTTTCCAAACGTACACATATTTTGTTTTTGTATATTTTTAATATGGATGGTCACAAGTTGCTCAGTTCAGCGATTATTTTCTTTATATCTAAAATCCCAACAGTACGTCATCTACGTGTGTAGCAAGGCAGACCTGCGCATCTATTATATACACAATACTGCTTTCGGCCGCTACGGCAGCTATCTAGGGTAGCTTTGTATCGAAATATTAGCACTTATTGTACAATTATAATAAGTTTGCCGTCTAAACAGTCAAAACTGTCTATCTCGCTCTAAAATTTACCACAGCCAAAAGAGGTGCTGTTAAAACATAACACTTACTGTAACAATTACAACTAACTCATTGTAATTGTTACAATAAGTGCTAATACTTCGATACAAAAATATGAAAAACTACCCTCGATAGCTGCCGATATCAGTCTTGTGTATAGAATAGATGCATAGATCCATGAAAAACGTGGAATGAGAAAGGTTCATATTATGTATATCGCGTAAAGCCTCAAAGACATTGAGCTTCTTTACAAGCTGCTTGTTGGCGAATTTACAATCTGCTTGTAAACTAGCCCAGTGTCATCATCGAACAAGCTAACAAGCAGATTGTAAACAATCTACCGAGAAAAGTTGAAAGTCGGTCAACTTTACACGCTACACGCTGGCACCTACTGCGTCTGCGCAGTAGAGCGATTGTAGCGACCTCCCGGTAAAAAATCGAACTACTCAATACGTCCTGTCAAAATATTAGGTATCAAAAATGATGGTTTCAACTCGCTAGCTTGTTGGCTTCTGAGCGAGTGGAAAGTTTTGTGTGTCATCATCACAATCGCACTATCTGACACGCCCGCTTTAAAATTCGCTAACAAGTGGCTCAATATCGTTGAGGCTTAAGTGATAAGTGCTAATACTTCGAGAAAAAACCTACCCTAGATCAGGGATCGGCAACGCGGCGCCCTCGGAGAGTGTTCGATGCGCCCTCAATATACCATCAAATTATAATACTGTCACAAACAAGTTGAATTTCATTAAAAAATGTCCGCGAGAAAAAAATGGGTTTGTGATTCATGATTCAATGGGTGGTCCCGTGATAAATATTACACTCGAAAGTCCAGCTCGAGTCATAACTATACAATTGAAAATGTCCCTCTGATGCGGACGAAACCGGTCCAGATTTAATTAATAAAAGTGAAAAAAGTACTACTTATAAAAATTTGCGTTTTATTAAATTATTAATAATAATAAAAAGAATCATCATCACATTTCCTAACTCTTAAACAAATTATTGAGATATTGGGAGAAGAAAACTCTATTTGTACATCATATATAAAGATTATGGATACTCTCATAGAAGAGTTTTCTTCTTCCGACCATGTCCGATCCTAATAAGATCATATGGGCCTCCACAGAGTGGAGGTTTGTATTAACAGATTTTATTTTTACGAGAAATGGATCTCAGCCACTTCTCTGATTCATACACAGATTGAAAAACAATATAAATGTAGGTACTTACCAGACCCAGGATTCGAACCTAGGACCCACGGCGTTATAAATCCATTTTTTATAAATCCATTTAATATTACTGAAAATGATATAAGTACTCAATATGATTTCGATATATTTTGAAATCAGTGATACCGAAGACCTAGAATTTGAAATAATAAATATACAAAATGATACTATATTAAAAGCACGTTCAACTCAATGATAAATTAATGTTTTGAATTTTGTTAAAGGATATAGTTATTCTAATTTAAGATAATGTTCATTAAAAATTATCTTCATACTATGCCACGACTTATTCTTGCGAGTCTCTGTTTTCTAATATGAAATACTTAAAATCTAAATATCGATCAAGACTAACAGACCCTCACTTGAATAATTTCTAATTATGTACCACTATACAAGTTAGCTGAAGATTTACAGTGCCATGTTTCGCATTTAAATTTATAACAATGTTGAAAATTTGAATCTTGGTTTATTGTTTACCTTTTTTAGTATTTGTATTTTTTATTTTAAAGCTTGAAGTATTAGTTAAGTAAGTATATATTTTTTATGTTAATAAATAATAACTGATTTATTAGTATGGTGTTTAATTTATAGAACTCCATATTATTATTAATGCATATTTCTGTGATTTTCGGGGTTATATCAAGATTTTAAGTTCTATTTGGATTTTCAATAGTTATCAGCATTAAAGAAAAGTATATAATATATACTACACATATATTATATATGTACCTATATATTATGCGCCCCCGGCTATGCTCAAAACTTGTATTGCGCCCTTCGTGGCAACAAGGTTGCCGACCCCTGCCCTAGAGAACTGTCGTCGCGACCGAAAGCAGTCTTGTCTATAGAATAGATCTGATGGTGTCGCATCTCTACAAATAATATAAGCAAATCTGCGTCTTAGGGGCTGGTTTAAGGCACTGGCTGATTTCCATACCCTTATAATTTATAATAAAACCAAAAATTCCAAGCCTATATCGAAAAATATGAATGTATCCCTCGACTAAAATCACATCCAGTAACTAAAAATAATTATTATTGAATATGACAATATTTACAATGATTATTTATACTAAATTTGTGTAAAATAGTTATTCATCTTTTTAAGATTTTGATTTAAGTTAATAATTTATTATTTTTTTAACTTTTTTAAATCTTCTGACGAATCGATTGCGTCGTTTGATTATCGTCTTAAGTGAAGTTTAGTTTTGAAGATCTGATCAAAGAAAACGTAGGAGAAAGCTTTTGAAATATAAAAGTGGAAGTAGACTCCCCGACCATGTCCGATCCTAACAGGATAATATGAGCCTCCATGGAGTGGAGGTCTGTATTGACAGATTTTGTTTTTACGAGAAATGGATGTCAGCCACTTGCTCAACCTATTAGGTCCATACTCTGACTCATACACAAATTGAAAAACTATATGTGTACTTTCCAGACCCAGGATTCAAACATGGGACCCACGACACTATAGACCGATGCTTAAGCCGCGCGGCCATCGGAAGTAGACTAGAATAACATTATTATCAATGCTATTTTATTTTATGATGTTATTTTTTATATTTATGATTATATATTATACGGGTGCACCAAAATCATTTTCAAAAAAGTGATTAGAGCTTCCAGGTCACCTCACATGAATCATTCAACAAATCCATTGACCTGCGTTATCATCCTTGGCCGTCGATTGATTCTTCCAGTTTCCTTCGGTCAGATTTCCCATCGATACAACAAAATTTTCATTATAGTACCTAGCACAACTGATAAACCAACAGTTCAAAGATTTTCTAGAGGATCTTTTAGACTTTTAGAGATAGCTGATAGTAGAATTGCTCCTGATTTGTATCGCATTGTCGATAGCTACACAAAGAAGAATAGTATAAACTTATAAATAAAAATAATTGTGAATTATATTATGCAAGAAACAATCGTAAATTTAATTATATACCCACCGTCTTAGGAGTATATGTTGCCTATGACGGCATGTTCAGAGATAACACTCACTTCAGGGTTGGAGGGAAGTTTTTCGGGTCACACAATTAATGCATTGGTAATTATTGGCAACACCAAAGTATGTATGTTATACGGTGGTCCTTCGTAACAGTATTTTTGGATTTATCTGCGTATTTGATTAGAAAATTACTTTATTTAATAAGACATTTCGCTGTCCGGTAAAACCACTTACACACTAATTGATTCTTATAATTAAATAATTATGACGTAGCTACATATTATTATGGACGTAGCAGTATTTTAACTACGCATAGCGTGACTACAAAAATATATGAAAAGACAGAATAACTTGAAGGACGACTAAAATCCATCGCGTACAAAATTTGGTATTTTCCAAAGATATTGAAAAAACCCTCAATATAGATGGAGTAAATGTTATTTCTTTCTTCAATACAAAAGTGCAATATAGGTACAACATAATATGTTGTCTTCTCCATGTGTCTTTATGCAGTGGAAACATGGACCAAAAATCAGTTCTTCAATCAATATTTTGATATTTTATCGGATGCGTAAGTTCAAGACCACCTGGACTGACAGACGTAAGAATAAATCCACTCTTTGAGAAGTAATGATAAAATAACTTTCAACCATCTATGTCGTGATACTGACTCTTCAATTCTTTGGCTATAAGACTCGAGGCGGGGTGGGTGACAGGTTGGAGAGTTTGCTCATGATTGGCAGCGTAAATGTAGTTGTACCGATTAAATGCGACAGAATCTTCATCAATGGTGTCAGATTCTTTTGGCAATGCAGATGACTGATTTAGGTGCTGGTATCATCACGTATAAATGCCACTACACCGTTCCAAAGTGATTTCGTCGTAGCCGTAATTACAGAAGAATTTGTCCTCCCTCTTCTCGGACAACTTGAGGAAAATCGAACTTCTCATGAATATCACAATTATTCACAACAATTCAATAAGACATATTTATGCATATTAATTGCATACTTATACTAAATTCTAAAATACAGTGTCGATCTCCTTGATACATTTTAAAGCAACTAAATACCAACGTATAGTTTCAGGAAATTAAAAATAACAATGGATAATAAATAATATTATATTAAATTCTAACCGTCAGAAATATTACATACCTGCAGGATGTCATTGTATCATTGTTTTATAGGTACATAACAGCTGTATGTATATAGTAAAATAAACGATAAAATCATAAATTCCATATAATTTAAAATTGTATTATTAAATAATATCTTCCTTGCATAAATCTTGAAGTGAAATCAAATCGATGCTCACAAACCTTGACCATAGCTACCTATATATTATTATAATCAGATTCAGCGTGGCATAATCCGCCTACTCTGAACGCTGTCATTTAATAATACTCAAAGAAGTAGGAAAATACTGTAGTTATTCATGGATAGCGAACCTTTTTCCAGAAGTATGTCGAAGACTATGCAAAAATAGTCGCATTTTAGATGATTAAAATAAAAAAAAACTAAATTGATACTTATCTTTTAACATAATGGTTTATTGTAAATTTATCAAATTATGTTATTATTGATTATTTATTAAGTACTTACCATGTATTTTCTTTACAATTTAATTAGATAATTGTTTTTTGTATGATATCAATTTGCTATTAATTTTCTTTACTGTTATTTTATTGAAAGTACATAGCAATGAAAATAAACAACAATACAACCGCTATTGTGGTGACGCTTGTTGTATAAAACTTATCCTGATTATAACAAATCAATACCGGATCCGTTTTTGGCACATATTCAATTAGTTTATTATAAAAATATGGAATAGTAGGTACTACAAATAGATAAATAATAATTTCTGAAAAAAATATTTTAAACTTTTTATATCCCTACTAATAATACACTGAATTAAATTACTTTTTTAATAATTTACAAACCCGAACACAACATTTAATTTTCCACGGAACGGTGCGATAATCGATGCACTTCGATCATTTCGAGCCCTGATGACACCATGACATATTTTCACGTTGGAGGTAATTTGGGAAACATGGCCGCTATTTTGTGTGGGGGATAAATGTCACGTGGGTAAACGTCGAAGATGAATGTGGGCATGTTTTTTAAATTCTAGATTCGAGTTTCTAGACTTTACTATACTTACTACTTTAGACGCAAATTACTCTACTTGATTCTAACTCAAAGGAAATTTGTGCCGGCTGAGAAAAATACCTTATTGAAAACAATTCCTTTACCCGCATCGGGTATTGGCATTTGGCCCGCATTGACATTTTAGTTACATGTGTTTTGTGAATACCAACAAAATCACATCGACATTATTCGACGTGTTCCAGTCGGACGAGTTTAGATGTGCGAGCCGACTAACGTAACGTAACAACATAAATATTGCGTTGTCATAAGAATTTATAAAATCTAATAAAGAAAATTGATTTGACCTCTAAATCTCTCATCTCTACTACATAAAATAATAAAATAATCATTAAACTTTTTTTTCTGAATTACTAAGTATCAATAGTAGTTCTAACTTACTTACTTAACTATGGTGAACAGGAAAAATAATATCAAACATTTTTCAAATCTCACGGACCTTGTCCAAGAACCAAGAGGATCGCTTCTTGGTATCGTATGCTGGTCAGCGTAGTCAATATCATTTCAGGCGTTCTATGATAATACTTTTGGAAAAAGTACTCTAGGACGGGATTTCTCAACCTTTTCGAGAGTTCCTACTATCAAAATAAATTTGAAAGTGATTAGATAAAGGGGAATATATATTCGCACAATTGAATAGACTGTTTTCACAAAGCGCTGACAACATTTAAAAAGATGTTCGTCACATCGGAAATGGATGATATTCACAAATCAACTACAACAATCAAATGATCGATTTGCACTAAGGAAAAGGTAGTCTTCACGTATCAATATACTATTGTAACCCAATTAATCGCAAAAGAATATAAATACTATGAAAATTAGGATTAATGATTTTAAACAATTTTTTGGCAAAACATAAGTATGTATTAGGTACCTGCTTTCAGATTCAAATAATACTATAAATACCTATTTAAAAAGTGACGTTAATTAAAACTTAGGTAATTGTGCCGCAGATGCCGTCATGAGCTTTTATGATTTTTTTTTACGAAAACAGTTTATTCCATGTAGACAATTATAATAAACACCTTTTTCTGTCGGCGCATAGGCTTTTCGATCCAATAATTGTTAATTTAAAATGCTCATAGATTTTGATACTTACTTCATTATCACAAACTAAGATTATATTAGGTAATATTAGGTTGGGGTAGGTTAGGTTAGGTTAGGTTAGGTTAGGTTGGGTTAGGTTAGGTCAGGTCAGGTTAGGTTAGGTTAAGTTATATTAGGTTAGGTTACGTTAGAATAGGTTAGGGTGGATTAGGTTTAGTTCAAAAAAGATACTTATACAATCTCATGACGGCATCTGCGCCACATTTACCAAAATTTATATCGATGAACCGAAAAAGATAAGTATACCTAGGTGGTGTTAGTTGGTTGTAGATTTACGTCAAATAATATATATACATATTTATATTACTGCGTTAAACATTAATTATAATCCTAAGCATCATTTTTGCGATTGCCTTCTAATAAAATTGTATTGCTACAATTATTAGTTTGACATTTGTGAATTTCTACCTTTTCTTTGTGCGATATATTATTTATCGGTGAAAACAATTTTACAAATGTGTGCAGTTGTCAAAATTGAGTGAATTTATATTTACAATGAGTGATTTATGATTTTTGTTTTGTGAAACAAACTATTTTATGTGATTTCATCTATTTATTTGTGAAATCATTTAATATATGTGAAAACTATTTTCCAAATGTTAAAGTTATTTTTTTTGTGAATTTTGATTATTGCATTGTGCGATTAATTCCCACCCTTAGATAAATAACCAAACTACATAAAATACTAGAACTTAGAAAAAAAGTGGAAACAGTAAAATCGAACGCTATAAAGCGTATCTAAATCTTACATTATTTTGTACTTAGATAATTAATATAGCTTTAGCATAAATACCAGCGTTGCCATCTTTGCGTTTTTCTTGCCAGATCTAGAATTTTTCGAATTTCGGATTTTTTTCGATAGGCGAAAAAAAAAGATTTTGAATTCGGTTTTGATAGAATAAATACTTACAATTTGTATAAAATCTAGCTTGTTTTCGTACCCCGTCTGGCATGTTTTTGTCAACGACAGATGGCAACATTGATAAATTTAATACTCGTCTCTGAGGGCTTGCGCAGACAGAGCGCGGTCAGGCGGTCTGCGTTCCGCGTTCGGAGTTCGGCGTTCTTTGTACTGTATGGACTTCATACTATATGGGTACACAGCCGGCGGTCAGACCGCGCCGGTCAATTGGAACGCTAGAGTTCTGGAGTTCTATGCCCGGAATTACAAAGAACGCCGTACCTCCCGTCCAGTCCCGTCATAGGAATTTGAGCAGTCACACAACATAGAGCGAAACCACACGGGGGAGTGAGTACGCAACAGCGGTGCTTTCTCACTTCCATTCGCAGTCGGAATATAGCGGTCTCGCATTATGCAGCGCTTGTGTCAGTACAACGTTTGTAAACAAATGGAACGCTTATTGTTGACCGCCACCTGTCTGCTGTCCCTGAACGTTAGCGGTCAACGGTCGGTTGAACGCAGAACTCCGACCGCTCTCTGTCTGCGCAAGCCCTGAGTACAGCATCGTCAGTCGCAAATAGTAATATATACTACATAGTTAATAGTCAGTCGCTATATTAGTCTATGGTCAGTCGACTGCTTGTTTCCGTGGTTATCGATTGTAGCTACGAAACGTGAAGTGGTAGGTGAAGAAACGGTTCCATAATGAAGAGTATTAACAAATTCTATGTTAATACGTTTGTCGTCGTCATGGCAATGTTTGTATTTGCCAATGGTGAGTCATGGATTACAGATTATCTAACACTATCTAAATATATTTTTATCTAAAATTAAACTTAGTCATTAGCTACTAATATTATTATTGTTGTCATCATCAAATAAAAAAATAAAAAATGCTTAACTTCGTACCTACTTATATGTGTAAATAAAAACAAATCAATTTATGAGGTTATAGCGTAGGCACAATATATTAAGCATTTTTTTAAATGCCTATGGAAATATAATACTTACTTTATTATTTACGAAATTCAATTTGCTGCAAGTTCTAAATATAAGGTCTAATAACACTAACATAATAATATTATGGACATCGGTACAAGATTTAAATAATACCTACCTAATAGGTAGTTCATAATATTATATTCTATGTTTCTTATTCAATGATTGTTTCCAAATATTATTTAGATTGACAGTAGGTATTTGATAATTGTATGTCATTATATTCATCATTAATAATATACTTTCCACTACATATATAAAAAATATAATAGATAACATTAAAAATAATCATTTAAATAAATATTGTGCAATTGTATTTCTGGAAGAATATCATGACCTATTTTTAGATTAGGAAATAAAAACATAGCAATTTTTAATAAAATCTGAATTTTAGATTTGCTTAATCCCATCATTATTATTATTATTATTATTATTATTATTATTATTATTATTATCCCATCATTATTATTATTATCTCCATCATTATATAAAGTGACTTCTAAAGAACGCTTCAATTAACCTGTAACTAATATCCTATCCAGATGGAGATTATGGGAGCGATCACTGACTTTTTATTGCAAACATGATACTTAATTGAAAAATACTAAACGATCTATTCTGAGACTACATGACCGTTAATATTCAAGATATTAATATAGCATTGAAATTTAAAGTGGTGGTGAATCCAGCGACAATGTCGATACAGCATGGAACAAGTTTTAAAAGAGTGCCACCTTAAGTACGATTGATCAAGTCCAGAAACTTAATTATACACAGGAAAAGTCAAAACGTAGTACGTACTGGATACCTTCCAAAATATGGGAACACCAATGTTTGTACAATGCACATACATAATTTTCGTGGGTAATTGAAATTTCCGGATCCTTCCATATTATGGTGGGCTTCCATAAATGCGGCTCTTTTTCTTCTTCGCAATAAACCAAAAGTTTATTAGCAATTCGAACATCGTTTAATATTGTTTTAGACGTCATATTTTTATTATAAAAAGCTTCAAATTACCTACGTAAATTGCAGTGGCGAAGGCTCCACACTAAGCGATTGTTTAAAGCTTACCTTCTATTTTCAAGTATTCAATTTAAATAAATAAATATCTATATTGTCTAGGACTAGATAATATAATAAAAATATTGAGTGTCATCTATCGTCAGAATTTAGAAGTAGAGCGTTTAATTTAGTCAAGTTTCGAATCAAAAATAAATGACGGAAGGTCAAGACGTGAGTACTATTTGTAGAAATATGTCGAACATAATCACCGCCGTTATTTCTACCGCGATTCCGTCGCCAACTTCAAAAAAATAACTATTGTGTTCGATCACATATAATTTATAAATTGTTATTAAAAATAAATATTGTATTTCGTGATTATTATTTCGGTTACTTTAGTCATAGACAAACATAACATGCTATTCACAGTTCATGTCATATTGACATTTCAAAGACGGTGATAAAGTTTTATTTTATACTACAAAATTCAGTGTATTACTGTGTTTTGAATGTGGATAAATTATCTCATATTGTACCGAAATCATTCGTCAGTGCTTTAAATATATAAGTATTTATTAAATTGTCTACTGTCCAACAAGAAGATTTAGGCATACGCCGGAAGGCGCTGTCGTCGACTTAATGGGAGGAGCTTGTTAGTTCACAGTTTTAACACGTAGCCAAGAATATATTGTTCGACAGTAGTGTTCCGATTGAAGTTAAAAATTATTGTGCGATCATTCCCGAGTTTGACGTTTCTTCAAAAATCAAAAATTATCAAGGCTTGACCTTCCAAGGGTTCATTTAGATTTGAATACAGCAAAACTTATATTAGACATTTTCACAACAATGTATATGATAAATATTCGTTTTTAACTGGCAGTTATACATTAAATAAACTTTTTTGTTGGCCATGCGTATTTTTTGTGCGTGAAAAGTCTGCGTGGAATTCTACTGGCATAAGTGATTTAAATAATTTGACAAATTCTGCGGTGAAACATATGACCAGTGTATCGTTAGTCGTCATTAGTGTGCACCTATTCATCAGTAGTAATATCGTAAGTATTATCTTCTTATTTTCCGTAAGTTACCTGACAAGTGTGCTCTTTTTCTCTGATCTCGACAGCTTACCTCTTTCCAAAAATCACCCTTCGCCACTGGTAAATTGATAGATCCGTACAACACGGTAGCGTAAAGTAAAATGACTAATTGATTAATTTGGGGGCGTTCCTCATTTGAAAATAGAAGTTCGATTGGCTGTACTGGAGGGGATTGCTATTTCACAGTTTTAGCACGTAGATAAGAAGATCTTGTTCGACAGTAAGACATGTTGTCACATTTTTCGCAATCTGTGTGCGCCTTCTTATTTCTGCCGCACATCGGCCTTTTCTACTAATAGTTAATCCCAGATATCAGGGCTTCGAACCGGTCTTGAACCGAAAACCGGTAAAACCGTTATTTTTATCCGAACGAAAACCGAAACCGAACTGAAAAAATATCGGTTTTATTCGGAATGGTACACGTTCAAATACGCGCGTTAACATGATCTTACTTCCCAGTCCCCACTTACGTTGTTATTCAGTTGTCGTAGGCGCAACACGTCTTACGTCTTGGGTCTTGGAAACATTTAAAAATTAATCACTCAGAGCTGAACCAAAAACCCTTACAAAAAAAATAACCGTTCGAAGCCCTGCCAGATATACAATCTCGTCCAATGTTCCTAGACTTGTATATTATCTATATATGAATGTCCTTTATTATTTTATTATCATCATTATCATCAGGGGCGCGACAACCCGGTGTGGGTCCTGGCCTCCTCCAACAGCTCTCTCCACCTGTCCCTATACAGTGTGGCCGCTTTCCAATTTGGTACCCCCAGAATACGGCAGTCACTGGCAGCTCCATCCAACCAGCGAATCTTTGGCCTCTCTCTTCTTCTACGTCCTATTGGATTGCTGGACATCACTCTCTTTGCCGGTTCATTGTCATTCATACGGTACACATGACCTAGCCATCGCAGTCTCCCAATCTTAATTGATTGAACTGCGCTGCAATCTTCGTACAGCCCGTAGAGCTCAGCATTATATCTTCTCCTCCAATTGGTGCCATCCCTGATCGGTCCATATATACGGCGGAGAATTTTTCTTTCAAAGATGTTCAGGGCTCGTTCATTTCGCAGAGTTAATGTCCAGGTTTCCGATGCGTAGGTGAGCACTGGCTTTACAAGTGTCTTGTAAAGAGTGTTTTTAGTTCGGCGAGATAGTATGCGGGACTTAAAATGTCTTAACAGGCCAAAGTAGCATTTATTCGCAGACATGATTCTCTTGTTGATTTCTTCTGTAATATCATTATGTTATAGTTACAAGAGAACCAAGGTATATGAAACTGTCGACCGTATCAAACTTGTATGCACCAATATCTAGCTTTGGTGCGACTTCTCGTTGTGTGACATAGACAGGCATGTATTTAGTTTTTGCCTCGTTTATTTGTAAACCCATTCTTTTGGCAGAGGCTTCTAGTGTTGTGAATGCCTTTTTCAGCGCCAATTCTGATATGGCAATGATGTCGAAATCATCGGCATACGCCAGCAGCTGCACAGGCTTAGTAAATATCCTGCCGCTGCCACGGACATCAATCTTTGCATCCCGTATCGCCTTTTCTAGCGCAATATTGAAAAGAATGCATGCCAGAGCGTCACCTTGCCTGAGTCACTTCAGTGACATAAATGGCTCGGATATTTCCGCTTGAAGCTTCACCCGGCATTGTACTGGTGTCATTGTCATCTCTACAAGTTTAATTATTTTCGTCGGAATTTTAAATTCTCGCATTGCTTCGTATAACCGGTATCGATTAATGCTATCATAAGCTGCCTTAAAATCGATGAACAGGTGATACGTTTTAATATTGAATTCAGTGTTTTTTTCTAGAATCTGCCTTAGAGTGAATATTTGAGTAACACATGATCTCCCTCGTCGAAAGCCTCCTTGGTAGTGCCCGAGTATTCCTTTTACAATGGGTTCCAGCCGCTGGAATATCAGAATCGACAACAGTTTATATGCAGAGTTAAGGAGTGTCACCCCTCTGTAGTTACTACATTCTAGTTGGTCTCCTTTCTTGTGCAGGGGACAAATCAGCCCATCCTTCCACTCCTCTGAAGTCTATACTTGGTGGATTAGGCTATGCAAATGTTTGAGCAGGCTTTCTCCCCCACATTTTATTAATTCACTCTGTATGTTATCTATTCCAGGCGATTTGTTTGTTTTTAACTTTGACATGGCACCTTTTACCTCATTTAATGTCGGTGGTTCTTTGTTATCATCCATGCCACTTTGTACTGATTCCTGGTCATGAGTATTAATTTTAGTGTTGCCGGCATCATTATGGGGGGTATTTAAATGTTGATCAAAGAAACCCACCCACCGGGCAAGAATACGGTGCTTTTCTGTGAGTACCATGCCATCGTCATCCTTGCACATTGTGATACGAGGCTCTTCCTAACATTATTTATCTTTATATTATTTTATTATAGGTATGCGGTAATTTTGTACAACCTGAAATAAATTACCTATAATATTATTTAAATTCCAGTTGTTAAAATCATTCGAAACAAAAAAACATGGAATACCGGTTCAGAAATTTTTTCCAATGTTTACTCCAGACCCTCACTTACTTTTACTTGGTCATATAGATTAAAAGCTTATAATAAATAATAATATTGATACATTTTCAACCTATGCTGGACTTCCAACCGTGACTAATGTCTGCCTCGGCTGCATCTGTGAGACGGTGTCTGGGTGCAACACTTCCCTGACCTGTGATGGAAGCACCTGTGGACTCTTTGCCATTACCCATGCTTACTGGGCTGATTCTGGAAAACCAACACTACGCGGGCAGAGCCCTGACTCTAAAAACGGTAGGATATTATCTGTATACCTATTTAAATGTAATACAAAATGGTTCATTAAGCGCGAATTATATTATGGTGTACATCGCTGACTATCACATGACGTCACATTAAGCTGCTGCTACGGGAATAAAGTGTGTGATGTCGTTTTTCATGTTTAAATGTTATCAGACTTATGCTCCCATCCCGTAGCACATTTTTAACCTTTAAACTAACATTGTCAGTTGGCATAATCTGCCGAAATCACCAGAACAACGATTAGGTCACCTCGCGTTGAACTGCACTGCATCGGCACCTGTATGACTCAATGAAAATTTTTATCGTCTTCTACATGCCTACACTTTTCGACTGTCGTGTCAAAATCATGTTTTTTTATTTTAGCGGTTGGCACTATGTATTTTCTAATGTTGTCTATTATCTATGGTCTGCAGGTTGGGTTCTGTTAAAAATATTATCTACGGATGTCATGTCGCGGTCGCAAGTAATTTTAACGTACGCACACATATAAACTGTTATAATTAATTGAGATCAGCATGGAATACATTTCACCGTGGAATACGTATTCTACAACATGTGGCGCTAGTTTGCTGTTCCAATTAGATTCAATACGAATTTTATGAGATGTCTTTATCGGTTTTAAATAATTTAATGTTGAAACTACATAAATAATATACCTATACGATGTGATTGTATTTATAATCTTCTTACCTACCTATTTTTTAATGTGTGTTCCTTGTATTACGTATTTTTAAGTGTTTTATTTAGACATTAATATTGTAAGTTACCGAAATAGCAATATTTTGTTAAATATTATAAATAAATAATATTATATTTATAATTCCCTGTGTAATATATTAGTATTAGCCAAAGACGTATTGTATTAGCTAGTATTAGTATATTAGTAAGTAATATTGCACTTGAATGGTATAAATTATCAACAGCTATTGGTGGTAATTCGTAAAATATTATATAAGAAGATTATCTTTATTATTAGAATATTATGGTTTCAAATGTTTTATTCAGATTCCTATAATTTTACCAAAACATTTGAATAAAAAAATTATGTGAAAAATGTTCTCTTATTGTATTAATATGTATAGTTATATTTGTAGGTATATAAAACCAGATCAAATGTATCTTATACACATAAATTTTGCGTGTGGCTAGTTGATTTGAAACCTTTAGTAAGTAGGCATTATTGAAAATACAAAGATGGCAATACCTACCTACTTTAATTTAAAAAAATAAAAATATATAACATATTAGACAATTTTGAGATAGGCACTTCTTTTACATAGATCCAGATTTATAATTCCTTGTGTAATATATTGGAATCATGTAAGTATAGATAATTGATGATTTTTATTAGTAATATTCATTACATACAGCTATTTATTGGTGGGAATTAGGAAAACATTATATTAGGTAGGTATATAAGTCATAGTATAGTAGTAGTAGTATAGTCAACAACCACGTGATAAAGAAATGTTATTTTGAATATTTACATTATGTATCATAATATGCATTAAAGTTTCTAACATAAACGAAACGCGCATTCGATATTGGCAATATTCGAAGACACTAAACGGGCTTAGTATTTCTTGCGTTGCTGGCTTCAAATTCTTGGTCGATGGTGACTGGCTTTCGCATATCTTATTACTCAGTTCTTGTGGTATGACCTATTGATATTTAAAATGCACTATTATGCAACTGTAACAAAGGTAACCTATAACGTAAGTGTATTAAACATTACATATTATTATTTATAAATCATGTATGTGTGAATACGTTGTGAACAGAATACAGTAGGTACCTAGCTAAATAATTAACATTTTTGCTCCAAAGCGAAACACATTGGGCTCCACTGAATGGAAATTATATTAATAAATAAACTTTTTGCTAAGAATAGCTGTCACTTGTTAGCCATTCGCCCAACCCATTGGATCTTTACGCTGTATTAACACACAATGGTTTCAAATGTTTTAATCAGATTATTATAATCTGATTAAATCATTTGAATAAAAAATATAGATATTATATGAAAAATATTCTCTTAGGTATAAGTATAAAAAAACAAATCAAATGTTCTCCTACACATAATTTTGCGTGCGGACAGTGGACTAATTGAATTAAAACTTATTGTAAGTAGGTATTATTGAAAATACAAAGATAGCAATACCTACTTTAATTTAAAAAATAAATGTTTTTACCGAGGTATATAGATAAATGCAGTTATTATTTAATTCACTTAGGATAATATTGATCTTTATATATAAAGTACGCAGTACCTACCAACATGTCCTAAATATAATTAAAAAATCAATAACTAAAATGCTAAAATGTAGTGTTTTGAAATAAATCAATTACAAATCCATTGTATTTTGGTGTATTTTGGAGACTGCATTTCATAAAAAAAGACAAAAGACGTATCCAGATGGTAATGATTTTGTATAGAAATTATGTCAGTTTATTGTGTAGGTTTCTTCTATTATTATTGTGTGCACAAAAAACATTTGGCCACTGTAATATACCTAACATCTGGAGTTAGGGTTTATAAATAAATGTACCTACCTATATAGATAAATGGTGTTATTTAATTCATTTTGAATACTACAATACAAAACTACATATAAATAATATAGGTACCTATATGATCTAATTGTATTTATAATATTATAACAAAAACATTTGGCCACTGTAACATACCTAATATCCGGAGTTCTGATCAAATCTAAAAATTAAGATTAATAAAAAGTCAACATTATTACGTACCTTACTATAAGAAAAATAACCTATAATGAAACGGAGTGTATTAAACATTACATATTTATAAAAATATATATGTGAATTCTTAATGAACAGAATATTTATATAGTAGGTAATTCATATTTTTTCTGCAATCCGGAACATAAATTGGCTCCATAGAATATAGATTATATTAACAGACTTTTTACGAAGAACGTTGTTACTTGTTAGCCAATCTTGGTCTCACGTTGGATTAACACATATTTAAAAAACAACATGTAATTTTTATCCAGTCACGGGATTGAACCCACTTTTTATATGGAACCGCTCTGCCAAGTCGGATACCATGGCTGTATTATCAACAGGATATGCAAAAGTTAAAGTACCTACGTAGTAGTACCTATCTATAAAGTTGCAAAGATCAATCATATCCAACATGAATTCAATAAATGCAGTCATCTATATAAGTAGGTATGTTTATTTTTAAGTTTAAGTATGCAGCTATTAACAAGTTCGTATTTTCAATAATATCCATTTACAAAAAAGTTTCAAATCAACATTGTCTATAATATTATTTTAAATAATAATCAAGAAAAATAATAAGAACACACATTACTATAATAAAATTTCAACATATTTGGTAGTTAATTAAACAACGTGTATTTTGGTACATCCGCGGGGTCGAACCCACTCTTCATAAACGACCGCTCCCCCAACTCGGGCACAAATATTTAAAATTCAAGTAGGTACTACGTACTTATCTATAAAAATCAATAATATCCTAAATGAATTAAATAACAGCATTTATCTATATACCTATATACATTTATTTTTTAAATTAAAGTAGGTAGGTATTACCATCTTTGTATTTTCAATAATGCCTACTTACTAAAGGTTTCAAATCAACTATAGCTGTTGATAATTTATACCATTAAAGTGCAATATTACTTACTAATATACTAATACTGGCTAATACTAATATATTACACAGGGAATTATAAATATAATATTATTTATTTATAATATTTAACAACATATTGCTATTTCGGTAACTTACAATATTAATGTCTAAATAAAACACTTAAAAATACGTAATAAAACCATCATAATACAATGAACACACATTAAAAAATAGGTAGGTAAGTAGATTATAAATACAATCACATCGTATAGGTATATTATTTATGTAGTTTCAACATTAAATTATTTAAAACCAATAAAGACATCTCATAAAATTCGTATTGAATCTAATTGGAACAGCAAACTAGCGCCACATGTTGTAGAATACGTATTCCACGGTGAAATGTTCAACGAAGAACTCGTCATTTGATTAAATGTTGCACGAACTCATGTTTCACGTACTGCGGCACACGAATAAGTGTTCCACGAAGAACTGCATACGTACAACTTACATGTAACCGTATTAATTAGGCGGCTGTCGTGGTGCAGTGGGTAAGGCGCTGGCCTTCCACGCGAGAGTTCTGGGTTCGATTCCCGGTCATGACAAAAACATTTATGTGTTTTTCTCAAAGCCTGGGTGTTTGTGATTGTTCAAAATTACTAACAACCATCTTGTACGAAAAAGCAGGGACATGGTTATTAATAATTCTAAAAAAAAAAAAACGTATTAATTAAGGCGCTAAGTACCAAAAAAAATAAAAACTGACATTTTTATAAAAAAATGTTCTACATACCAACGCCAATAACTTCAACTATAGTCTAAGTGCCTCAAGCAAGTCAAAAAAAATATAGCAAAATAATTAAACCTGTCGATATTGTAAGTCCGTTGGCGTGTTTTATTTTAAATGGTGTAAGTAGCACTGCAGCGGTCAACGGCATTCAATATAAAATAGCTGACAATGGTGTGTTGACACTTGCGAGTTCTTAATACCTAATATTATAGAAGTTGCCGTGATTGCTTCACACTGTTAAACTACATTTTTCAAAAGGTCTGCTTCATGAAATTTTACTGCAATGACTCGGTATTTTGTAACTACAGGCAATACTACTTTTTGGTACTTAGAGCCTTATTTAATACACGTATTCAATGTTGTATTGTGCTATGCAGCTGTATATACAAGAAGGGTGGAGATGACCCATTGGGGTAACTCAAGTCAAGTTCTCTGAAAAGCCACGACCGCAAGATATAAATATTATTGTTTATTAAAACATTGATTCATTTATTATTTTTATTTGTTTCAGCCTACCCGGATTGTGCGAATAATCCTGTATGCGCTGTACGAACTATACAAGGTTACATGACCAAATTTGGACAGGTAAACAATCATAGATGCGTTCTTGTATTGATGAATAGTTAAATACTTATCTTCGATTTGTAAAACAAAAACACTGAAAAATACATTTAATATTATTATCTACCTCACTTTGAATGAAAATAATGACTTCACTGTAACAAGTTAGTCAATGTATTCAAAGTAACAGCATAGCTAGTGGTTCCTCGTGTGAGCATAATAAAAAATGCTCAAATTGTAAAAGTGTTCAGTGATATACATAAGAAGATCAATGAATGCACGGTGGTAGTTGTAAAGGGCATGTTCCTTCAAACTATGAACATACATTTTGGACAACTGTATAATAAGGGTGGATAATCCGTTAAAGACGACCCTCGCACTGGACGATCCGCGAAAGCAACGTCCGAAGAACTGTACCAATTAAAATATTTTATTAGAACTGGAACTGTATGTGGAGAATTTGTGTGAAATATTGGTAGTTTAGAAAGTAACATTATTTATAACTAGATAATATATCTAATATATAAAAATTAATATTTGTGTGTTTGTTTGTTCGTATTTAATGCGCAGCCATACCGTTCATCCGATTGCGATAAAACTTTGTAAACTTATTGCTTGCACTTGCGGGAAGAGTATAGGCTATACTAACAGTGGCGCACCCAGGGGGTGGGCCAGGGGGCCCTGGCACCCCCCAAAAATGAAAATTATCATAATGATTTCAAACAATGAAATTGAAAGCCAGTAAACTATAACCTTTGGGCTTGAGACAAATAAAAACACGGCATAAAAAATGATTTGTAATAATTCTCCAGCATCGTTTTTAGAAAAAATTCTTAGATTTTAATTTCTAACACAAAAATTTCGAAACATTAATGTCAGGTTTTTTTAAAAACCCAATCCCTAATGGAACTGTAAAAAAAATCTCGGTGTCCACCCGAATTCCGGAGTGGTGTAGGTCATGGCTGGGGAGGGCTGACAGGGCTCTAGCCTTGGGGGCTCGGGATGTGGGGGGCCCTGCGTGTCGGGTTGACCAGATAAGTGAGATAACCATACATCATAAATTAGCTTTAATAGTAAAAAAAGTCGCCTGCGGCGCTATTATACTTCATAACCATGAATATTTTCAATTACTCATATAATTGTGCATTTTTTTTAATTATTATGTGTCGATACTTGACAGCTCCATTATTAAAGTAGATGTATTAAAAATCGCCAATAATTCACTGTATAAGTACCCTTAATTTGAACTAAAACACAATTTGAAAAACGTTAATGTAGTGTTTCACACTGCCTTTAATCTTAGCGGTAGGTAAGGGGCCCACCAAATATCCTAGCCTGAGGGCCCATTTCTGGATGTGGGGACCATGGTATAGGTACACCGAGTGCAATAGAGAAAAGACCGATTAACGAGAAATTAGGCTGTGAAGAAGAAAAAGAGCCTATGGGACTAATTTACATTCTCCTCCTCTGCCCCCCCCCAATATTAAGCCTTGGGTGCGCCACTGTATACTAATATATAAAAATTAATGTCTGTCTGTCTGTCCCGTATGCGTTCCTATACCATTCATCCGATTGCAATGAAATTTTGGTAAGTGGTTGTATGCATACCCATAAAGGTTTCTGAATTAGAAAAATCATCATCTTCTTCTTCTTCTTCATTATATTTTCTTTTATTCGTATGGTTCCTATACCATTCATCCGATTGCAATGAAATTTTGGTAAGTAGTTGTATGCACACCCATAAAGGTTTCTGAATTAGAAAAATCATCATCTTCTTCTTCTTCTTCATTCTATCTTCTTTTATTCGTATGGTTCCTATACCATTCATCCGATTGCAATGAAATTTTGGCAAGTGGTTGTATGCACACCCATGAAGGTTTCTGAATTAGAAAAATCATCATCTTCTTCTTCTTCTTCATTCTATCTTCTTTTATTCGTATGGTCCCTATACCATTCATCCGATTGCGATGAAACCTTCATCAGTTGTTGTGGTAACACCCGCAATGGTTTTTGAATTAGTACAACCATCTTCTTCTTCTTCTTCTTCTTCTATTCTATATTCTTCTATTCGTATGCGTTCCTATTCCATTCATCCGATTGCAATAAAATTTTCGTCAGTAATTGTGCCAACACCCGCAAAGGTTTCTGAATTAGTACAACTATCTTCTTCTTCTTCTTCATTCTATCTTCTTTTATTTGTATGGTCCCTATACCATTCATCCGATTGCAATGAAACCTTCATCAGTTGTTGTGGTAACACCCGCAATGGTTTTTGAATTAGTACAACCATCTTCTTCTTCTTCTTCTTCTTCTATTCTATATTCTTCTATTCGTATGCGTTCCTATTCCATTCATCCGATTGTAATAAAATTTTCGTTAGTAATTGTGCCTACACCCGTGAAGGTTTCTGAATTAGTACAACCATCTTCTTGTTCTTCTTCATTCTATCTTCTTTTATTCGTATGGTCCCTATACCATTTATCCGATTGCGATGAAACCTTCGTCAGTTGTTGTGGTAACACCCGCAATGGTTTTTGAATTAGTACAACTATCTTCTTCTTCTTCTTCTTCTATTCTATATTCTTCTATTCGTATGCGTTTCTATTCCATTCATCCGATTGCAACAAATTTTTCGTCAGTAATTGTGCCAACACCCGCGAAGGTTTCTGGATTGGTACAACCATCTTCTTCTTCTATTCTATCTTCTATTCGTATGCGTTCCTATACCATTCATCCGATTGCAATGAAATTTTGATCAACTGTTGTGCTCACGCCGCAAAGGTCTCTGAATTGTTACAACTATTTTCTTTTTCTTCTATTCTATCTTCTTCTATTTGTATGCGTTCTTATACCATTCATCCGATTGCGATGAAATTTTGACCAGTTGTTGTGAGCACGCCCGCAAAGAGTTCTGAATTAGTACAACCATCTTCTTCTTCTTCTATTCGTATGCGTTCCTATACCATTCATCCGATTGCAATGAAACTTTGGTGAGTTGTTGTGCCCTTGCCCGCAAAGGTTTCTGAATTACTACAATCATCTTTTTCTTCTTCTATTTGTATGCGTTCTTATGTCATTCATCCGATTGTGATGAAATTTTGACCAGTTGTTGTGCGCAAGCCCGCGAAGGTTTTTAAATTAGTACAACCATCTTCTTCTTCTTCTATTCGTATGCGTTCCTATACCATTAATCCGATTGCAATGAAACTTTGGTGAGTTGTCATGCGCATGCCCACGAAGGTTTCTGAATTAGAAAATCATCTTCTTCTACTATTCGTATGCGTTCCTATACCATTCATCCGATTGCGATGAAACTTTTGTCAGTTGTGTGCGGTTTCTAAATTATTATTATATAACATACAAAGTTAGTTGTTTGTTTGTTCCATCCAATTTTGATTTTTTTTTACTACATATTTATAACATTAATAACGTTTCCATATTTTGGATTCGATTTTAATTTAGTGTTCTTATGTTTGACCTTTACTCCTATTATAATTATTTTCATATTGCCATATTGTATTACACAGATATTTTAATATTAAAGAAATAATTACCTCTTATTATTTTTCAAATATCTAAGATAAATATAACCACGAAGCGACCCCGTGCGAAGCCGGGTACTTTAGCTAGTAAGCTATAAAAACTGTTCACTAGGTAATGACCAGTGACCAATTTTATTGAAACATAATAGGCGCTCGCTATATCGGGAAGTTTCGAAATTAAAAACAGATATTTTTGCCAACTATTTTCGATTTATTGCCAAGGTAAATTTGTCAAAGGCCCCTTTCATAATATTACACAAATTAATACATTACATAAAAAAAAACATAAGTATATTTAAATCATACCCTGAAATAAGTTAGTCAGTGGCCTCCATGTGCCTCTCAAAAAAAATTGGAACTTGATCAATTTTTATAGGTAATGATTACATTTTCTGTTTCCAGGATTGTAACGGCGACGGTGTGATCAATTGCTATGATCATATGGCTATCCACCATAAGGGAAAATATGGATGTCGTGAAGAGTTTACACCTGGCTACTTTAACGATTTCAATACTTGTATTGCAGCAATTAGATCAAGTTTATGAAACGTTAAAGAATATTAGTAAAGACAGTGTGCACATTGTATATTAATGAAATGGTAATGGTCATAACAAAAGTGCCATTATACGCATTAGACCAGTGTTTCTCAAATCGGAGGGATCCATGGGACAGTGAAGGTCATTTCAATATTTTTTTCAAAATTTGCATAACTAAAGCGTCAATTACATTGATCTTTTTTACGAGCTGTTTATTGGCGAATTTAAAAGCGGGCGGTTCAGCTACTGCGATTTCATGATTACACACAAAACTTTCCATTCGCTGATAAGCCATAAGCTAGCGAGCGATTTTGACGGAACGTAGTTCGTTTTTTTACCGGGAGGTCGCTACGCTCCATAACAATATTTCCATTAAACGTCAAAAATGTAAATTTCAAAATGAGTAGTTCGTTTTTCCACCACCATCGCTCTACTGCGCAGACGCAGTAAGCCCACACGCCGGCGTGTAGTGTGAAAAGTTGACCGGCTTTCAACTTTTCTCGGTGGAGTGTTTACAACCTGCTTATTAGCTTATTCGATGATTACACTGGGCGAATTTACAGGCAGATTATAAATTTGCCAATAATCAGCTTATAAAAAAGCTCAATGTAATTGACGCTTTATACACACAGCACTTTTTATAGGTTGTTAATGTAGTAAAAAAAAAATGTGTAAGTCAGTTTATATCCGTTAATATTATTGTTAGACTCAATGTTTAGCGAAAGTAACACGACGAGTGTATAGTTATTTAAATTGTTTATAAGTCATTGCAACACCGTCATATCCATTTACATGATAATTTTATCCCCGTATCCCCGTATCATTATACCTATTCTACAAATATTTTATATACAAAAATACAGTTATGTATATCAATAATAATAATATTATGTATATTCAATAAAATTAAATGTTAATTACCCGAACAAATGCACACAAAAATAAATGTATAAGTTCATTAGATACGCTTTTCGGATTCTTTCTCCAAGTGGACCCCTCTTCCCCTCCTAAACCATTTTCTTTGAGCACGCTTGGAGTACCTACATCAATTAATTATCATGGCAAAAATAATATGCAACATGTTACAATTTCTCACAAATTACGAGTCAATTGCAAATTCCAATAGAAAAATTACTGCATAATATATTAAAATTGCAAATGATCTTGAATACTCTTCACAAAACGCTCTGTAAAACCATACGAGAGGATCGTCGTAGATTTAATATTATGAAACTGATACAGGCAACTGTAGAGGCGGAAGCTTGAAGAAAAATAAACAATAGCTGCCGATAACGAGAAGGCACTGGCACTAAAATTGTGAGATGGGACCGCTGTGAGAGACAGGGGTCGCTACTTGAGTACAATACAGTTCCCTTTATAATGATGAAATTGGTAAAAATGTAAAGGGTTCAGATTCTCAAAGTGATAAATGTGATTAAGCCTGTCATGAAAACAGCAGACATGAAAAGTGGGAAAACTCTAGGAGAAAATGAACTGAAAATTGACATCATCATCCCTCCATAAGAAAGGAGACATTGAGGTTTTATCGGCCGACCAGTCTGTCACGAATTCTGTACAAAGGTTTCACAAAATTACTCTCCAACCGCATATAAAGCTAGATGAGAACCAACCAAGAGGATTCAACCGGATTCAGAAGAGGTAACAGCACAATGGATCTTATTATTATACAGGTTATCAGAATAGACAAACGTGGTACAATGGCACTGAAGTTTTTGACAGCCATAATTTATCATTAACACAGGCGAAAAAATCACATTTCTTAAAATTTTGTGTCAAAAATTGTATTATTCTCCTTTCTTCCGTTCTCTGTAATCCCCAAGAGACGTCACTGATTTGTAATTATAAACAATAAATATATTAATTATAGCAATCATAGGTAATATTACCTTTGTATGACACATAGGTCTTTATGATTTTGTCAACGATAATAGTTAGTAAACGAATTCTCATATTATTTACAATTATATGACAAAGGTTGCTCGTGGAATCTAATAAAGAGTTGTAATATAATGTTCGCTCACTTTTCTCATAACTGCTTGTGTGCATGATCAAAAATTAATAGTTCCTATTTTTTAGAAATTTGAGATGCGTCCATGGTGTTTTAGATACTGACACCTTCCAAAAAGTGTCATCCACTAAGGATCTCATCCTGCCACTAGTAGTGAGCCCGTAGCCATTATCGAGTCAACTCATAGAAATATGACCTTCGTTGATTGCGAAAAATAGCAATTTTCAATCTATAAGTGCATTATTCGATCTTAAATAATATTAAAATGTGGTTCGCGCCAAAAATGAATCGAGCCAATATATATTTTTGCCGCTAATGCAGCTAGACGCTCTGTGTCATTTAAATGCTTGCCTTTGACTCACACAGAGAGACGCGTCACCAATGCTTTATTTGAAAACTGGAGTCTGGACAGACTTTGTCCATATTCCGAACTAATAACCGTCTTTCGCGGCTGCTCGGATCGCAGCTGCAAATCATTGTAACGTATTATATAAAGTACATAATTCCATTATGTAAAACATATTATTATCTTGCAATAAATATCTCGTCGTTATCTATACAACATGATTTGGGTGAACCCATCTCCACCCACCATACTCTTCTTCACCACCCGAGAAAGGGTGCCAAACGCCCTTTCTCCACCACTTCGGAGGTGATAATACCTAATCAAAAATACCTTCTCGTACCAAGGGTGGTTGCTATCCAGGTGCTAACCCAAAAGTGTATCACCCCTCACCCCCAAAAAAACTAAATACCTAAGTTGAGATCATATTATATTCCTATCAAAATATTGATATAATAATAAGGTATTAATTAATATCAGTTGGTGGCGGTTGACAATTTTACAACTAACTTGTCTAGCCCGTTATTACTAGCAAATGGAGCTGGTTTTGATTGTAAATAAGAAAAACATGCTCGAAAATTTCTTAAACTACCAACAAAATTCTGAATTAATACACAATATTTTTTGTCAAATTAAAAAAAATAGAGGAAGCTGCCTTACCAACTAATGCCAATCCTCAATCTAACTAGGGCCTGGTTACTATTATATAATACTACATAATATTATATATATTATGCTTTAAATCTAAAATAATAATTGTTGAGTTCGCTATCTCATCATCGGACGATTGCAATCAGTATTATAATCAAATTTAATTATAATCAACGCTTGTTGCAGTCCGGAAACTCCTTTTCGATTATTTTTTCAGGGATTCCAGCCACGATAATGTCCTTATAGATAGACTCGCTTATCTTTATATCAAAGAAATTGTATATATTGGAATAGGATATTCAATAAGTCCCTGTCACCAATAATATTACGACTTGTATAATATATTATAAATAAATATTATAACAATGGTAGTGGGCGGTGGTTGTCACACAAGCCACGTCATGGTGTCTTTTTGGAGAACGTATTCTCATCTAGATACACCGCCAACAACAACACGATATTATTAAAAAACAGAAGGTCGAAGGAACGATTCCATTCCACAATAACATTGATGTCATGCTATTGTTAAAATGTACACATTATCGAAATTATTGGGAAGTACACGATTTATTTTTATTGATTCGTCGATTCAATTTTATTTTTGAAATAATGTGTCTTTCGTTGTTTTAAAATATAATAATATTATATGTTAACGGATATAATAATATAATATTATTTATGGCCTGTTCATTTGTCACTAAATACTTTTGTGTCTGTTATTTTTATATAAAATATGTGTATCTACGTATAACAACGTATTTATGCATAATTTCATATTTTTTTGGAAATTAGGATTGAGTTGGGCGAATCTTGTTTTTGAGTCATATTAAGATGTAGAGGGCTTGTTAGAAGTGCTATTAGCTATTATATCTACAAGATTTATTAGATTTTGTTTAAACATTATCACTTTTAAATCATGACGATCGGTGTTTTGGATCATTTCGTTCAATTGCCTTAAAACTTAAAAGCATGAGTTGTGAAATTTACCGCCAATCCTCTTGGAAAAAATCATATCACAGTAAAGTTGATAGTCAAGTTTCTACTTTAGTTACTTGTTACACTTAATTCCACCATTTTAAAAATATATATTAACCATATAGTATGGGAGACTGATTCTCTTACTTAAGACGATGATAATAATTACATTTTCCAACCAAAATATCCATTTAATCTGTGCATTTGTATGTAATGTCAAAATAAGAATAATTCTGAGAAAAATAAACTTCAAATAATTCAAACCAATGACGTTCGTGAGTGATTGACGAAAGAGACATTCTTCTACAGACCTTCAAACTTATCTGAAGAATGGGATGGGGGAGCCACTGTCGAAAACTACCCAATCAAGACACGTAACTGGGCATTATCTGATATTCGAAGGAAATTTTCAAAATGGCGTCCTATGGTAGTTTGTAGTTCCATTTTTGGCCATTCTACAGATAAGTTTGTATGTCTGTAAGAGATGAAGCCTAAATGAAGCAACTAAAGGACCGATGTTCTAAGTCAATCTCGCAATTTTTCCAAACAGACCATAAAAAGCCAATGTTTACCAATGTTCTGCAAGCCTGAATGAAGTTTTTAATACTCTTTCGGGTTGAATTCAGAATTCATTCAACTATGTTTTCTTATTAATTTTGTGTGTTACCATTATTATTTGTGGGTTGACAAAGGTTGTAAATAAGTACAAGTACATCTATTCGAAAGTTTATTTATACATAAAAGATGCCGTTCACAAGGAATAAATTGGTCTAAAGATTAAAGAATTAATCAATAAACTTATAAAATATAAGTAAGTATCCAAATATTTGAGTACCTATATTTATTTTTAAAAAAAGTACAAATTGATTATAAGCCCTGCTTTCATATGAGTTAAGTACCCAACTGCTATTAATCTAATAATTATATTATGTTATGAAGTGTTCAGGTTTTTATAGCTATCCAATAAATACAGTCAATCTTTGAAAAATAAGTAATTATAAATTGTACCGCGCGGCTTAAGCATTGGACTATAACCCCGTGGGTCCAAGGTTCGAATCCTGGGTCTGGCAAGCACAAATATTATTTTTCAATTTGTGTGTGAGTCAAGGTATGGACCTAATAGGTTGAGCAAGTGGCTGACATCCATTTCTCGTAAAAACAAAATCTGTTAATACAAACCTCTACTCTGTGGATGCCCATATGATGATCCTATTAGGATCGGACATGGTCGAAAAAAAAATGATATTACAATACAAAAGTTTGATTGAGACATTCTTGATAGAAATTATATTTATGAAGAAATGTTTTTCATAAATAATTTAGCTTTCATTGAACTGAATTTTCCATTTCGGCACCTTGGCGTTCTATGCGCTATACCTACTATATATTTCTATGGTGCTGCAATTGGTGCATATAGGTACATATTTATGGCCTGAAGATGCTGAAAGACAAACCATTAGTCACTGAAACCAACAGTTACCAACGGTCCCCGATCCTTCGCGTGGTCCAGTGGAAGGTTTATGTCAGTAATAAGACTCGATGGATGCTAATCTTCAGAGATGTTTATTCGTCAATACTCAATTTACAATTACATGGTGTATAAATAAAAGGGAATGAACTCAATAGAGTTCAATCCACAGTGAAACAACTCGGTGAGCAGAGCTGAATTATGTTTGAACAAGTTGAATGGTCCGAGTTGAATGATATCAGAATCATTTACAATAGTATAAATATGAAATATTAAGTAAGTAATATTATTGACGCTTAGTTCATGTACAAGGGTTTATATGTGTGTAGTAATACAGCTAGATAGGGCGGATAAATCGGGGTTGATCAATAATATAATATTTAGTAGGTACATTGCAATAGTCGAAATTACACAGATCGAATATTCTTAACAATGGTACATGATTAGTAAGTTAGGGTATCGATGAATCAAACAAAAGACAATTTATTGTCATTGGAGAGATATTATACAGAGGGGAATTACAGATCCATAACACAACCAGTTAGTGTAAATATTTCAGCAGATATCTGTACATAACAGTAAATATTACCTACGCTAAACTTTGTGTGTTAAAAATTATATTATAATGTTTTATAAAAAGTGTTAATAAATTGTCGTCTGTAAATATAATTTCGTGCCTGCCACTAATTTTCATCGAAAAACTGGTATGTCATTTTGACACATCATATTGATTCCCATAGCAACGCGCGTATATAATAATTTGATTGCTAGGATCCCCTTAGCAACCAATAATAAGTGTTTTGTTATAGAAAATTACAAAAGCTCTACATAGGTATACCTATATATTTTATTAAAAATATGCAAAATTCAAATTTGGAAGGAAGAAAGTTATAGAATAACTTTACTATAAATACCTAACTGATTTTTTTTAAACGGTACATGTTCAAACACGCGCGTTAACATGATCTTACTCCATGCTTCAATTTTAGTTTGTCAATTTATGGCTACGGCCGTATGTTGTAGCATAACCACTGGGGAATGCCAAAAGAAATGGCGTATTTCAAAAAAACACTACCTTATTCTTATGTCAATAATTATAAATAAATCATAATTCGTAAAATGTTTATCACACTTGAATAGTCAAAGACATAACTTATAATTAGTATCATTAGAATTATATTCAAATGTGTTAATCTTGCCCGTTTTTTGAATAATAAAATGCCTAATTCTTGTCAAATTTGGGATCACAGAGATTATCAATATATTTTTTTATCGTAAATATTTCACTATAATAATGTCGACATAAATTATACTAATGGTTTTATAAATGCGTTTAAAAATTAATAAATGTAAAAAATCTTAACACCACTGCACATGTATGTACTGAAATATGACTATATTCATTAGAGCGAGAGGTTTAAAAGAATACTATTTTATGTCATAAAAATACTTTATGCAGTCATCAAATGTTTAAAATAAATATAAAGGATAATAAGGCTTCAAAATAATATAAATATATTATCTACAACGTTTAAGGAATGTCCAGGATCATGCATTAAAAATACAATAAAAGTTCCATTTTGACCTACGCTGAGCACGTCCGAAACGAACATGGTTTTCCTGTAAAAAGTGAGAGATAGTGTACCTATACATATTTCAATATGTGAAATATCAATTATTATTTATTTCTTCTTTACCTTGTGCATTTCCGAAATAAAAGTATGCTTAAAAATATTGTTTTCCTATGTAGGTGGTAGGTAGGAGTATGTATGTATATGTTACCTGTTATTATATGCCTAATTTAGGAAATATATCAAAATGGTTGAAATTTAACAAATTCAGCGATTTGGTTATCTTTTTCGTCAAACATACAAAAATGATACGACGAATACACACGCATGATTTTTCTCCACTGCTTTCCGTGTCCACTATTCGGGTGTGTATCGAGGCGTAACAAACAAGAAGCGCATTTCAAAGTTTTGCTGATAGTGTCCCATGATGAATTTTACACCACACAGGTTGAGAATGGCGGATGCAGGATTTGTAGAATAATACAGACATTGAACGTGTAATGCTACAAACACATTACGATCACGTCACGTGAGCTCGTGGCAATCTCGCACCACGGGTAAAAGTGTACAATGTCGTTTCACATCTTATTTTTGGTATGCTCTCATCTTGTACATACAACATTTTGAGCCAAAGACGAAGTGTCAGTTAGTAAAATCTGCGAAAATAACATAACGAACATTCATATTTTGTATTATGTATATTATAATATATATACCTATAAGTATATATATATACGACAAAACGATACCAAAGATCGTAGAATTGATCGGGATATTATCATTAGGACGACTACGAACGATGCGCAGAAACTATTATTTGGTATTTAAAAAATTTTAGAACGGAGCGCTCGATAATTTTCCGAAAATATTAACATAAATTTATATTGTATATTTTATTATATGTATATTATGTATATGTATTATGTATATTACCTATCTAGCTCTGATGGTTAAATAATTTTTTCGATTACATGTACCGGAACGACGCTCCGATCCATTTCGAACCCTGTGTTTACTGCATTTTAACCATCACTTGTTTACAAGTCATTAGTTCGTACCAGGATTAAGAATACGATGACGATTGTTTGTGCTCCATCAGTGGAAATACAGCATTATGTGGAGAGGGTTCAGAAACTAGTATTGATACTTTTTACAGATGCTGTATGAATACTGTCCGTGGTATAATTCAGTATATTATTTTCTCTTACGATTACTAACACACTGCAGGTGTAAACACCATTATTACCTACTATTGTTGATCAGTGTGTCCCTCACAAGTATCTAAGAAATTATAAGCAATAGTCTTTCGTTATCCTGGAAAAGGCTCTATAAGCTTTTGTCACCCGACCAACATGCCCATTTAGCGGAGAAATACAGGATGCACATCACATCATCGGGGAATATCCTGAAGTGCACATGAAAAAGGAAAAGATGCTCAAGTCGCCACAGGAACAAATTTTATTGTATTTAAAAAAAAATACTGCGTCTTACTGCGGATGGGAAGATACACTTAGAATAATCGTCAATTTTAAATAGCTTTGTTTTTTATATTATTATTTTTTTTAAAACGTTAGATCTCCGTGATTCTCTCTCCCACAGAGACATTCTCTTTAAATTCAGTCAAAGCACACTTGAGTGCGTGGCGACCTCAGTCTCCAGTCTCAGTTCCCAGGCGTAAAAAAACTGCCGATGCTTAACAGTTGAACGGAGGGTACGCTCGATTAAGACCGAGTGTGGTGTAGGGCGGGTCTGTTTGGTGGGTATATTACCAAACAATAATTTTATTTCCCAACTCATCCGAAAAATATGTTTCCTTTAATTACGACACGATTGTTCCGGTAGAAATAATAAAATGTATAAATAAGAACCAACGGAGAGATTACAGTGTTTTTAAACCTGTTTTGTAAATAAATATCATGGAAACAATTTCGATAAGGGCACACATGCTTACCTAGAGTTTCTGTTTTTTCATTTAAAGTTGAACTATGACATTGAATACTAGGTATGATTTTTAAAGTGAAAGTGATATTATGTTACATCTCTTTTACGCATGCTAATATGATTAAAAAGTTTTTCTTTCTCTTTCTGTCACATTCGAATTTGATTACCAAAGTTTAAACATTTACTATGCGTATTAGCTGACGTGCTTCGTCGTTTACAAATTATAACATGAATTTAAAAAATATATGTATTTATAATATTAAATATATTTTATAATGTACACAGATTTTTTTAACAACTATATTATATATACTTTTATTTATTTGTCGCATATTCAAAATGTTCTTGCTATATTAAAATCTTTTTTTTAGCCGGCCAAGTAAATCCGTATTTTTGGCCATAGACTAATAGAAAAAACTCTCTGCTGTCAGATTATGTTGATAGCAAATTGCAAGATACCTAACGAAGGAATTGTGTTTTATATCAGGAATAAGAAACACTATCTGTAAGTACAATATTATGTTATTTATTACTGTAGTAGTATTCTGTGTGTTTTGCATATATTATTCAAGTGTTAATTTATTGTTTTCTTAGTCTACATTAGTTGCGTGGTTAGTTTAGAGGTTATTGCGAGAATGCCTGTGATTTCATATTTATTTGTTTGATATAATCTAAGGCGTTCTAGTTGTTATTAAACATGTTACCTACCTGATTACTTTATTTTAGTTAATCAATCTTTTTTGATGCTTTGTATTATCACTAATCCGTTTTAATTACCATTCTTCAAACAGTCGCACACTATAAAAGATTAAAAATCACACTATTAACAGTTCATATGTTATGTTTTTTGCAGATGGAGAAAATGTCTACCGAGATCTTTGCTTGTCGACGTTTTCATATGAATAAGATGGAATGAAATAAATCTTTTAATTAATAATGAAATAAATCCGACTTTCGGCGTACGATCCGAACATGGCGTGATTCATATAATATTATTTATGACGTAGACCATCAAGCATATATACCCATTTTATAGATTTAATAGTACAATTACAAAAGGTAAATATAAAGTAACTAATGTTTGTAACCTATAGCTATGTCTATCTCGCATACATATTTAAAAAATAAAACAATTTTATAATTACATTTTTGCACTAAATTTATTATCGATAATGATATAAAAGTTGCTAAATTGATTCATAATATTCTAAAATATAATATAATTTTGCATATCAGTTACTTGTATCATATCAGGTATGTCATTTGGTAGAGCTTACTCTCCAAGTCTTTTCTTTTTCATCCTCAATATCACTTTGATATTAGAAACATTGTCTTTCTAACACCATTTCAAAGACTTTAAGTTTTCTAGATGCTGTATATTAATTCTTCTCTTCGGCTATATCTGCATCTTAGTTGCAGCATATGGATACAATGCGGCGCCTCCAAGAATCTCTGTCACTCTAGTTTTTTTGCATCGTTCCAGGTCATACTAGCAGCCCGTAACTCCGCCAGATATGCTATATAGATAGTATTTAGCGGCCATCCAGGACGCCGGAATCCGGTTGGCTTGAAGAACAGGCAAACCAGATTGGGATTCTCTTCAGGCACTCGCAGCACGTGGCCGGGCCAGGTACAAAGTTGCGTATTCACTCTCAACGTGATGCGAGGCTATTTGGTGCGTTCTTTTATCTCCCGTTACTTCTAAAATTACCGCACACCCAGTATCCGTCGTAAACATCTGTTCTCGAAGCTCAGTATACGGTTGCTCGGAGCCTTTGTAAGGTGCCATGACATAAAAACTAGTAAGATATTTAAAATAGCTGCTAGAATGAATACATTGTTGAAAGGAAATGAAAACTGATAATATGATATATCAATTAATTTGTCCATCTGAAGTTGTAGATATCAGTTAATAATTATGTGTTATACCAGTAATTAAATGCTGACTTCAAATGAAAATTGACTATTAAATATTGAAATAATATATTACCAGTTTTGATTTTTTTAAGTACTATACTATATCCATGGTTCATATTACAATGTCATAGTAAAACTTAGAAGAATAAAATATGTCGTAAGACGAAATCAATCTTGGGGTTTTAATATAAGTTAAATAAATAGTACACAGCTAATTTGTTATTACTTTGAATACATGCCATGTCTTTACATCAATAAAAAACAGAAAAACAATTTAATAATGTATAAATATTTATATAAGACTTAACAACATCTAGTTAGACACGATGACCTCCATTTAATTTCCTCTTATTTTAAAATTCACCAAGATATATCCTAATAAGTAGGTAAGTATATTACATTTGTACATATAATAAGTAAATCAAGTACTTAACATAAATAATTATACTGTAAAATTAAATTACAATTGAAGCAGTATATATGGACCCCACAGAGTAATTAACAATATAATAATTTATATAATTATATCGGGTATATACTATATTGACACATTTTAATGAAGTCTATTTTTCTTGGTACCTACGTTCAATGATAAATGTTGTTTTATATTGTAACATAAACAATGGTAATATGCATTGATCTTTCTGATTTTTAAACTGTGATATCTATTTTATATATTTATTGATTTCTATGTGTATTATTGATACATTATTTATTTCAAATACAATAATTTCAAAACTAACAGTAAATAATATATAGAAAGCGTCATGTTGTTTAGTTGGAACATCTACTAGGAAATTCCATCCAATCCAAATTCAATTTTTACCAGGTGGGTACTTGTAGGTCAGTTATTTTTGGAATAAAATGAATCCCTTAAAAAATATGAAATAAGAATAGAATGATAAATATTTGTGAAAATTTACCAAATCAACATGTTTAACGTGAATATTTTCACACTAAAATGATAAATATTGTTAAGAAAATATACACAAACAGTTCATTCAGAAGTTATGACGTTTAAAAGATCCCGCGAGTTAACTCGTGCGTGGCACTGATCATGAGGTGATATCAGTTATAATCATTTATGAGGAATGGTTATAAGCCATTGGCACAACCAATTTGGTTTTTGACCTTGAGAACAAAATGTACTTTTTACACGGAACCAAAACTCACGGCTGCAGAGACGAATGCTTATACAAAATATGGCGCAGTGGAATCGCCAGCAAGATCAGGTATCATTATTTAGATGTAAGTATACATATTATTTTGAATTTCATAAAATTACACTCGTTCTGGGTGTCTCGTAACAGTAAACTATATTAGTAAATTAGATATATCTTGATGAACTATAAAATAGTGATGTAATATAGACTTGTTGAAAATATATTAAGCATAATAAAATTTAAAATAAAAATTTAGAAATTCAGCCTTTCTGGTTCTCTAATATTCATAGATCTACTGGTTCTGGGATCTACTATTTCTGGCAGTAGACAATTCATATAAAAGTGATATATCTTTTTTTCAATCTTTTCAATCCAAAATGTCTCGTCTTTTTTGATTAATTCTATTTTAACAGGAAAATTATGTCCCGTCCAAACTCCAAATAAACAGACATCTTTCTTAGTAATATGAAGCTGCCCCTGAATCTGGAAGTACCAATCGTGATTTTTATCTATTACCATATTCCTGTCTTTATCTACTTTCCAAAATTTAATTTTTTTCTGTACAATAGCTTCATCTGCACTTATTCCAGCAGCTGAGAAAGGACATTTTATTTCAATAATTGTATCATCATCGCTGATGCCATCTGGCGTTGCACCGATAAAATCATACACATCATCGATAAACAATCCACATCTCTCAATCTTAATCCGTTCTTGTACACTAAGCTGTTGTAAAGCTATTGATTCATTTTCTTTACCATATTTTACCGCTTTCACGTTGGCTAATGATTGGCTATATAATAAACGTTTTACCAAAGGCCCAAATTTTGTATTTTCTCGCCGCTTACACACCTTACCAAAAACAGAGGCAGTAAGAAGGTTTCGTCGCCTTTCTAGCCATTCTGCACATTCAGATTGTAATACGGTGCGTCTTTCTATATCCCTCCTCTCATAGTTTGTCAGTTTGAGTTTTTTCAAAAAAGTTTCTTTTAACAATTGATATTGATTTTTGTCCATATCAGGTTTTTGGCAACTCTCTCCATAATCTGGATTAGATAAAGGAACAGTATGTATTGGTTTTCGCCAAGATTTTCCTATTTTTTTTTTATTTATTTTCAACCTTCTTGATTCTAAGCGATTTATGAAGGCTTTTGGGCTATTTTTATAAACTTGTTTTTGAATTGTGCAATGTAACTTATTTGTATTAAATGCGATTACCGCCGCTGCACATCGTCCCATGTACGATTGTCTTTGAGAGTAGTTAATTCTCTTGCCGCCTACAAATTTTGCAATCATGTTATTAAAAGATTCTGAAATATTAGTAGAAAAATTATAAATTAAACTTTTTGAATTTAGCACCAAACGAGAATTATATATCATTAATTGAGAAAATAGACTGCATTCTTTTAATGCTGGTACATAATTTACATCAAGCATGTCCTCTGTATTTGGTTCATTTGTACAAAAATATGGTAGACAAGAAGTATGGTCTCCAAAAACATGGTGCGGTCCATTAAATAAATCTTTTTTCAGAGCGATAACCTTTTCTTCGAAAGTACTATCTTGTAGTTTTCTATACTTGATTGCACCTATGACGGCTTTCCGCAGACGTCTTTTTCTTGACGCAATGATTTTTCTTACATTCAAGGGATATCTTGTGTCTTTGGTTAATGCCTCTATTTTGCCACAATAATTTCTAATTAAATGGTTTTTACATTCAACTTTCTCGACAGTTACATTCGGATAAGGGTGACAATCAAGAATTTTTTTGTATGTGCTGGAATCTCCATCAGCAATCAATTTTGAATAAATCAATCCATGTGTATTAATAGATTCTTTAAAGCCTTCTAATATTGCTGTAGATTCCATTCCACCTGACGGACCGGTATAATTTAAAAAGCATTTATGTTGTTGAGCAGGGATATTTTTATTTTTAGCTTTGGCGCACAAATCGCAATATTTATTTTTCACTGACATGTACAAAATCTTTCCGGTTCTTTGACCAATGATCGTGGCAGCGCCAGATGCTGCGGAATAATTGCATCTGTATGAACGTTTCGACCAACAGCCGTCTGCAACAACTGATATCATGGGAATACCAGAAGAATCGACGTCACCATTTTCGATTGCAAGTTGTCGCTCTTCTTTCGCAGCGTTTTCCATACTCTTATTTTTGGTTTCTTCAAACCACTCGTACACCTTCTGTTGACTCTTTCTGTATGTTCTTGCTGTAATCGATGGTACGTCAATTGCTGAACACATTTCTTCCAGATTTGAAAATCCACTGCCGATACTGATTATACTGGATACAAATGCGTCACACAGATTCATTTTGTTTTTGTTCATTTCAGTGGTATATAATTTTAATTTTTTACCACAAAGTTTACATTGAATAAAAAATGTACTACTAAAGTTATCCCGATTTTCCCCAAAAATTTCTAAATGTGATAAATTACAATTAAATGGAGAATCATGGTGGCTAATTAATTGAAGTTGTTGGAAAAAATATGAAAAGTCTATAATTCTACGGCCTTCTACACGGAATTTAGGGCTTGAATCTTCAATTTCATTTTCTATAATAAATTCTTCGTGTTCAAATGTGGGATGAAATTCTGGTTCAGGTAGTATGCTTTGAGGATTTCCATGCTCAGGCATAGTCTTCGGCAATATATCAATACTATAATACATTCAAAAATATTAGTTTAGTAGATAGTTAACAGAAAACAAAATGTATAGCTGCTATTAATTATTGTACCAGATTATAATTTTTGTCACAGACACACTAATTTCGAATAAGACATGGCACAAACATAATATAAAAATAATATAAGTACAAATGATCATTATACTTAATTGTGTGTATTAATAAGTAATACGCAAAACTTCCTTTTGCAAGATAAATAAATATTGTGAACCAAAATTTTCTGTGAAATGTGGTTTTTTCAACTATGTATAATTATGTCAAATTATAAAATAATAATTTCAAACCTTTGTGTTTTTAATGTATTAATATTTCCATCTTTTCTCCTACGTCTTTTTTTGGAACTTCCAGCCATCGGATAGTGAGTTCGTGGCATTTTTTGTAAGTACAATCGATATAAATAATTGTGATAATATTGTTAGGTACCTATGTCAAAAACCGAGGATGAAAATTTCGCATTCCCGCTGAAATAAATGACGTTCATAGTATTGCCAGGCTAAACTTTCGAAATTAAAGTTAGTTTTTAAAAAAAAAATTACATTGGAAAATATTATGTAAGTACAGGCATCCATTATTATGTTATTTGATGAAAGTATTCTTTAAAATCATCTGTATTATTATAATCTCGCAAATTCATAATTTAGTAAAAGTTAAATTTTCTGTAATATAAACATCAGTAGGTACCTAACCTATGTTGATTCATAATTTTGGCTAAGTAAAAAATATAGATATTTTTACTTCGCGATGTGTTTGGGGTGTTCTAAATTATGTAAGTATGTTTAATAACAAATGTGAAATTCGTAAAACCTCATGTGTATTATTTATTAAATAAAAATAGTAAAACTAATAGTAGATACAAATGGTGAAAAACTTCATTCTCTTATTTACTAAAATATCAATTCAATAATATTTTAGTAGATATGGCAATACTGGACGACCCGATATATGTCACTGAAATAAAATAAAATCTATCACAATTTATAAAATACATACCTACTACAATCATAATTATTTTGAATGTAGAGGGAGATAGTTATAGAAAGGGACAGAAAACTGATTGCTATGTTGCAATATTAGGCAAAATAGATTGCAACAGTGTTAAAAATTATAATGTATGATTTAGTATGACATAACGTAGAATTGACGCAAATACAAATTTCTTCAGATTTTTTTTTGTTTTGTCCTCAAATGTCAAAATATGTTTTCCTTTTGAATAATATGTTCGAATTTGTGTTTGTTTCGCCTATTTTTGTGTTCAATTTGTAGCATTCACTTTTATAAACATATTTTTGTACAATACTTGTGTGTTGGCGTATTTTTTTGGTCATATAAAGTTAAAATAATACCAGCTAAAGATTCCATACATCATACACCAATTCGCAGGTGGGTCTGGCGGATATCAAGATGGTCGAATATTTCGTGGAAACAGTTGTTTTAAAAAGGTCTCTATTTAGTATTACAAATTTATAACTAACAAGATATTTCATCATTTATTCAATGATTAATGATAAACCTTCTGATACGTAGCTTTATATTATTTCGTATGTCTATAATTGTAGCATATTTAAATAACAAAATGTCCACTCGCTTCCATTAGATTTAGAACCAATAGAAACTGCAAATATTATAATTATACTGAATATATTTTACTACATTATGTTTTATAACATTACAACTATCTATAATAAATCGTTTGAGATAATAATTAAGGGAAAAATTTGTCATCATCACAGCCTATTAATGTCACAAAAATATGGCTTCGTTCTCAATTATCACGTTTCACGGTTTCAAAGAATATTATTTTACGTCATAAAAATACTTTATGTAGTTATCAAATGTTTTACATAAATATTTGACGATGAATAAGCTTCATAATGATATAAATAGTTTTTCTACAAATCTTACGTACTATTCAGGCTTAACCTCTGAAAATACCAGAAAATAGCTGACATGGAACACCTTCCCCCTTAAGTACTCACATTTTACCTTATTGACTTTTTTCCCTTTATTTATTTAATTTAATATATTATTATGTATTAATTAACATTACAATGTTGCCCTATATTTCATTATAGTTTAATTGTTTATTTATTACAATAAGTATATCTAATTATTCATTATTGTGGAGTAGTGATTCACAATAATAATTAATGCCTATTTGATAAACTTACATATTAAATATGGCGTCATTTTATATTAATTGATTTTCAAATAATAATCGGGTACTAATGTGAGTTTTAATATCACAATATATTATTATCGTTTGTGGAATCATTTTAAATGATATTTAAATATACCATTACAAGACACAAGGTGTATCGAAAAATATTGTACTTATAGATAATTAATATTACTCAGTCATTTGAAGTCGCTTCTAAAGCCGTTGCTAAACGGTCGGGATATTTTAGTTTTAGCATAAATACTCGTCTTTGAGAAGAGCGTCGCCAGTCGCCTGTTAGTTTCTGTGGTTATCGATTGTACTGAACGCGAAGTGGTAGTTGAAGAACCGGTTCCATAATGAAGACCATCAACCAATGCTGTCTTGGTGCATTTGTCGTCATCTTGGCGATGTGTGCATCTGCTGACGGTGAGTCAAGGATCATAGATTATCTAACTATGGATATCTAAATATTTTAAATTGATATAATCTAAAATTTTAATTATTCGTTACTGTTTTGACGATCACAAAATATTAAACTCTTAAATTCATACTATGACGTGTAAATAAAAACTTATCAATTTATGCGGCCAACGGGTAGGATGCTAAGGATTTTTAAATAATACACTATTATTTATAAAACTTACCTCGTTTACATTAAGTAGGTACTAAGCAGAATAAATAATATAATATTTTATTGCCTATATTCAAAGAATGTTTTATAATAATATTTAGAATTTAGATCGATGGTAAGTATTTGACAAATTTATGTCAATATTTTAATCATTAAATTTACATTATCTATATGTAACTAATAAATACGTATTTTTATTATGGTGTATATTTAAACAATCGTTCATGTTAAAAATATGCCATCTCAATATTTATTTTATTATTATAGTCCCGGATTAAGCTAAATAAACATATTAAATATTTATATACAGAAATACCACCAAATAGTTTTTCATATAATTTAAACCAATTCTAATAATCAATAAAGCTGGATAGATAGAGTATGCGCTTTATAACTTTGCACTTTTTTGCAGTTTTTCTACACTGATACGCCTCTTTGCCTGATTATCTCTCATAGAATCAGATCAAAATTCACTAGTATTCATATTATGTAGTAATAAGAAATAAAATAGATAATATATGTTAAAAAAATATTTTTTGAATAATATATTAAGTAGGTCCATCATTTTCATCCTAGAACCGAAGTGCAAAGTTATGAAATGGCAACTCTACTTGCTTTATTTATTTTCTCAAAAGTTACGAAATCTTACGGCCGTGCTAGTGGCATGTTAAAAGTTTCCGAGATTACAATAATTGTGCTATTTAGAATATCATAAACTATTTTTCAAAGTATGTTAACAAATTAAAATGAGCAGTTTTAAAACAATATTTGAATTTTCGACTTGTTCAATTCCATGACTATATTAATCAGATTCAAAAGAAAGTTTTAATTTACCTATAATAGCTTGCAATAATATAACTGCTATGGTCATACTATTGAAATCAATGTCAATAACGGTTTGTTCAATTCTTTGGAATAGTGCGAAAGTGACCTATTCTGAGTTTTAATCTCGAGTCCGGAATAATCACAGGTTATTTTTTAAATCTGTTTTTAATTCATAAGAAGGACCCAATGTGTTATATTATCTATTCTCTTTTAAAAATCGTATGCTCCCCATAGATGCGAGGGTATAATCTGCGTTCAAGTCTATCTTTATTGTAAATACAAATGTGTGAATTGCCAGACCGTTTATATTTGTTCCATACATTAATCATCTTTGTTTCAATACATTCATGGTGTCAATTTACTGCCATTGACTATTTTACAAAATGATCAATAATTAGCTAATTCATACCTACACAGATCAACGTACGATAAGTAGGAAGTATTCAATTTAATAATTACCAACTAAATTTCCATGTAGGCACCCATTATAGGAAATCCGCATTGACAAGGTCAAGAAGCGATCTTTTTTCGAAGAGCAATCACATCACAACGTTACAATAACACAAAAAATAAACCATCAGATAATTTCCAAAGAATAACCCACGTAATAATAATATTATAACATTTCAACACTTCGATTCTCAGTATTGGATTGTTTTGCTTTAAAATTTTCTCATTTTTAATTAAATAAATTTAACCATTCTATATTATCGGATAATTTGTTATAAATAACTGAATTTATCTGAAGCTTTGACCTGGTTTATCTCAATGCGCATTTTTATTGTGTAATCTATTTTATATTATATTGTTGTATTAACAATATTGCAAAATTACTCGAAAAATCATTTTTATTTGCAAATATTAATGCAGTTTAGTATGCTCACTTGCTCACATATAATTTCAAGCTGTTCTGTAAGAAAAGGTTTCAATCACAGTGGATTGTACACAGGCACACGCACAGGAAGTGGTTGAAGGGGTCCATTTCGAAAAATATCTATAAGAATTTATTATTGATTGAGCTAGACTTTGGACAATATTTTCATTCATATATAAAAAAACTCTAATATAGTAGAAAAATATGGAAATATTATTTTCAAAACTCACAATGGTAATGGACCCACCTAATTTTGCTACGAGATCGACCGGATGGTAACCCTTAGTATAGACCAGTGGTCTTCATACTGCGTGTAAAAGTGTAAATATTTTAAGATAAATTTTTCAGAGGATGAGATGGGGTTCCCCGAAAAAAACTTATAATTCTAAGGGTTCCGTGAGTCAACAAAGTTTGAAGACCACTGGATAAACTATAGACCAACAAACTTTATATGTTTTTTAAATAATGTTTTTTATCATGAATATGTAGTTCATAAATACAAATTCTACGACTTAATTTCGTTGTAAAATCATTTTCTCTCGATATCAATCTAGTGAATGCTTGAATGATATTGCTTTATCGAATAAATAAACATACTTTTTGTGGCATGTCTGAGGGCTTATAATATAAGTAATATGTATAATTCCCTATAGCTAATATCATAACGTCACTGTTCTGGCAGAAGACACTAATTCGAAAAAATGACATATTGAGTTGTTTATACCCAATAGGTACCTAAATGTTCCTTATTTCAAACTTTACCGTCTGGAAACCTTCTTAATAAATAAACAGTCTTTATTTTAAAGTCATACTTTATACGATTACTTAATAAACTCACATGATAGACCATTTCAAACATTTTAACAACTTCAAAGTCAAATTACTCAAAACTAGTATTCTCCAGTTAGTGTGTTCTGCCAGAACAGAGACGATAATAATTATGATCATCCACCAAAATCACATAGACACTGGAGATATTCTTGACATTTATCAGATGTATATACTTAGGACACCAGAGTTTATTTCTTTCAAACTCAAATAGATAATTTTACACGATCTTCTAAATTAAATAAATGGTAATGACTTTTAATTATATGTAAGTATACACACCTACATATGTATAGGTCCTACATATTGTCAAACACGATTAATAATGAAAATTCATAACGTCTCTGCAATATACATATTTTTATATTTTTCTTTATCTTAATCGGATATATGAGCCGGTCGGTAGTATCGGTAGCTTGATAGACAGAACAGATTAATAAATATAATTCGGATAGGCAATACCCCAGTACACTACATTTTGACGCAGGATTTTGAATGTGTGCGAGTTTCCTAAAAAAAATGAACCACCCATTATAGACGTGCAATAGTTTGTGTTGCAATCTTCCAATACACTAATATTGAATGAGCGTCAGTGCATAAACCGAGAGCAGTTGTCAGTATTTGACGTATGATGTATTCTTGACGTGTTTTTAAGTTTATCCCATATTCTTCCACACTCGGGATCGGTTGCCTACTACTCCACACCCGTTAGGTATTTCAGTTCTCATTAATTCTTTGTTCCCTGGTTCAAACTCTCTCGGTCTATGAGTTTTAGCAAGAATAATAATGTGTATATTACTACAACTTTTCCAATCCATTTATTTTATAGGTATAATACAAAAATCAAGACTGGTATCTCCGGCTAAAATATAGTCAACTATATTAATATAAATCTTTAAAAGTCGACATATTATAAATTTTCTTGTCAGATACATATCGATATAGGTAATTTAATGAATTTGATACACGACTACACTCACTATAATGGGACCGGATTTATGTAAATAGAAATGACTGCATCTATTAGACTATTCTCATTATTTATTCATAGTCTTTATTTTATTTCTGTAGCGATTTATCTAAAATATTGACATTCATAATATTACAATAATATTATGTATACGGATAATAATGGTATTAATTATTTTCAGTTAGCTAGGTACTCGTTATCTAAATATTATCGATTATCTTACTTCAATAATTGTTTAATGTATGTGCATAATATTATAATGTTTTCATTTTTCTCACCTTTGATAAAATTCTTGTGGCAGTGACCGTTCGAAGTATTTGTATTGTTCGCCGAATTCTTTTGAATAATTCATGAATTTATTCTATACCACATGAAATTCTGGAAATAAAAACAATAAGAATCGCTTATCTTATAATAATATTATTATTTGCCAACATTCTACCATAGCATATTTAATTTATGGCAATATGGTTACGGGAAAACCCAGCCATGATATAATGTTAAATTAATAACTTACTAGGTATGAGAACAATGCATATATTTATGGATACTTATTGCAATTAATTGTGTAGGCAACCATAATAATATACCTATTAAACAGTCATAAAGATCCATTCACAGATTAAAAATAAAAATATTCTGATTTTTCAACTTTTTTCTAAATATTGTTAGTATGTCGTGAAGATCACCTCCCCTTCATACAATTGAATTAGTTTTTCACGAAAATATTAGTCCTACTCACAGCACCAATCGGCGATCCCATAAAAGTATGTAAGTATATACGTATTTATATTTAAAATATGGTTTTACTGGGTGTTTAAAAATAACAACAACATAAAAAATCCTATTTGACAATTATTATTAACTTCTTGAATGCAGAATAAATTAATATGTTTAAGAAATCAGATGTTGATACATACATACCTTCATTTACTGAACTTTTTGTTATATCTTTTTTGTATCTAATGGTTAATTATTGTAATTGAAAATATTAGTAGAAGTATTATTTTCTAATTTTACATCATTATATTCATAGAAGAAGTTATCTTAATTTTTCTGGAGTCAGTAAAGTTATTATTCTTGCTACGTCGAATTCTACTGATTGTGTTTAAAATGGTTTTACCTAACATTTTTAATTTTTTGGACCCCTTTTATTGAAATTCCTACTAGTATGTATACACAGTGCACACATTAATTCTTCTCTTCAGATTTATTTTATATAATAATGATAACCCTTTGACGTTTTATACAAACCTTCTTCCTTTATAATTCCTTTCGTTGTATGCTACTACTAAAATTTGAACATGTACTAAATTAATTTAAAAAAACAGTTTTTAAAGCTTCTACGCCATATTGAATTTTCTCCCATAATTACAAACAAAATTAAATCAAAATGTTGCTAACGCTCAGTCCCTGCACTTAGGTTAAAAATCTTAAGAGTTAATATAGTCAATAGTGCAATGAATCATAATTATTTATAATATTTGATGATAAATCGCAAAAAAGAATACATTATACGTACAGTAAAACGTCAAAGCAGGCGTATTTTAAGTACATAATACACAAAAAACATAGTTTAAACTACAGTTAGATCGCTTAATAATATTTACAGCGTAAAATGGCGAGTATCTAATCGATTCATTTAATGAGATATGTACCTACTTGCGTTCGTTTAAAAAAATGTGTTTTACGTTCGATTCAATACTGGAGAGAACTAATCTCAAGAAAAGATAATATCTTACGTGACATTGGTTTTGGATGCTCTGATGTATTTAGTGTATATTAATAATTTATACAACTACTTAGCATTCGAATAAAATATTTAAATAAATCTGCTGTTGTGTATTTAAAAAAACTTAATTATGGGTTATTAAAATAATCAACACAACGTTATCGTGTTTATTACTTCTACAACTACAAAAACGATAATATTATTTTTTAAATGGTAATAGTTTATTCTGAGATTATTACTTGTGTATTGAATTATAATAGCAGAGTTGCCTTCATATTATGGTAGTAATAAAAATATGATTAAATTAATCGTATAAGGGAAATACTTACCGAGCGGCTCGGCGAAATGTCTCGGCGTCGGATTCATCGATTTTCCGAAAACCACAATTACTTACATTATACTTTTACCCAAGGTTAGTTATGTCCGCTTGTATCTGTCAATAATATGTCCACCGGGATTGAGTAATATATTAATTGATGTCATATCAAAGCATTAACTAAATCCAAAACATACTTGCAGTAGTTGATACAATATTTTCTATATAATTAATTAACTACAAAATATTCAAATAACTCAATATAAGAACAGCAATCTCGGATAGAATTTTAGATCCCGGGGTTTCGAAATTAACAGGTTTCCCATACCGTTATGAGGCAAATATTACTAAAATGTTTCGCTTTGTTTGATCACTTAGGTACCATCGTTGTCTACTTACAGCGGCGATCTTCTTTGACGCAGATGGCGCAATCGATTCGCCAGAAGATTTAAAATGGGGCCTCGACACAGTTGAATCTTATCCATTTTTTTTAAAGATGCGTATTTTTCAAAAATGTTGTGAAAAGTATTACCCAAGGCATAACAAAATGAAATAAGTGGCCACTCAAGTAGACACGTACTTGTACCAAAAAAATGAGCCACTAATATTATTATATTTGTCATCACAACACTGTCACCTTCAAAAATAAGTAGTTTCAATTACAAAATATGATTCTAGGAGAGAGATACATACATTTTTAGAGTTTTTCTTGCTAAATTTGGCATTTTTTAGTAGTTTATCAGTTTAGCTAGCAATATAAATACTAACTAGGTACCTACTCTTCACCATATTCACTGTAGTCAACTGTCAAATCTTGGTGGAGAAATAACATAGTAACTGAAATACATAAATCACAGTGCATATTAATTCTTGGCGAATGAAACGATTTAAATAGTTTTTAAGTATAATCTTGTCTGTTTGTTTAATAACTAAATTAGTATTTCGATAAACTACGAAACCACTTTCTTTAATCTAAAAAAACTTATATAATAATAATATGATATCAAACTTCTGAAAACATTAAATAAAATAGTTTTGTCTTGTCATTAAATATTTATTACATCTCAGAAAAAAAAGCCAGTAGAATTAACCAATTTATACAGCATTCTCCTGGAATCACTTACATGGATATGATAATATTATTACTATCCGGGTCGAAATAGTGGAATTTTCTCGATGACTGTATATTGTATAATATTTTCATTATATCACAATATTACATATTATATTATTTAAATATTATTATAACATTAGCGTTGACTTTATAATAAATAGGAATTTCCCCGAAGCTTGCAGATTATTATTGTGGGTCAACTCAGGCCGCACCGTTAGGTTCGTGACCAGCTAGCGAATGCTTTTTTGTCTCTTATCTCTTGCCAATCTAGTTTTCAGCTACATATATGCAGCATCTATGAACGAGATTTTATCTTACGCTATTCCAATCATGAAAGTGTAACATATTCTAGTATAGTATAAGAAAATATCACGGAGAAAATCAACTTGTAGACCACTTGCTATTATCTTGAGTTCACTACGGTATGCGATATACCTAACCGATTTTTTTTTAAACGGTACATGTTCAAACACGTGCGTTAACATCATTTTACTCCCTACTTTAGTTATAGTTTGTCAATTTATGGCTACGGCCGTATGTTGTAGCTTAACCACTGGGGAATGCCAAAAGAAATGGCGTATTTCAAAAAAAACACTACCTTATTCTTAGGTCAATAATTATTATAAAACAATCATTATTCGTAGGATGTTTATCACACTTGAATGGTCAAAGACATAGATTATAATAAGTATCTTTAGAATTATCTTCAAATGTGTTAATCTTGCCCATTTTTTGAATAATAAAATGCCTAATTCTTGTCAAATTAGGGATCACAGAGATTATCAATATAATTTTTTATCGTAAATATTTCACTATAATAATGTCGATATAAATTATACTGATGGTTTTATAAATGCGATTAAAAATTATTAATGTAAAAAATCTTAACACCACTGCACATTTATGTACTGAAATATGACTATACTCTAAAACATTAGAGCGAGAGGTTTAAAAGAATACTATTTTATGTAATAAAAATACTTTATGCAGTCATCAAAATGTTTAAAATAAATATAAAGGATAATAAGGCTTCAAAATTATATAAATAGATTATCTACAACGTTTAAGATATGTCCAGGATCATGCTTTGAAAATAGAACAAAGGCTCCATTTTGACCTACGCTGAGCATGTCCCCCCTTAAGTCCGAGAAACATACTCGTGTATTTATGATAAACAACAATGTGCAATATTATGCCGGGTCCACACTGGCAACATCTCGCGCGACAACTTCGTTAAATTTTACGATAATTATCATAATTGACTAAGAAATTGTACGATAATTATCATACTTATCGTAAAATTTAACGAGGTTGTCGCGCGACATGTTGCCAGCGTGGACCCGGCATTATATTCCTCTTCTTTGGTTCTACAGTCGGTAGTACACCTCGTCCGCGTCAAGCAGAATCCTTCACTATATCCGATCTTCTATTCTCATTATTCGATTAGTCTAGCTCTCCAAAGTCTCTCTCACAGAAGACCAAGGTGTTAAAACTAATTTCGGGTTACGACTTAATGGTGGGCGAGCAGCAATACAACGCAAAAAATATAAAAATCTTACTTGAATGTTCGTCTGGTTCACGTGACAAAGTTTAATGCATATTGTTAATATTAAAAATAGCATGTTCTTTATCAGTTTAACACGCGATCAATTCTATCCCATATTTATCCACATTCAAGAATTAAACCATGTTACAGATTCATCCAGAAGGCAACCTACTTCTCATATTATGTTTGTGTTCTTTAGACTTTTTGTAGCCCATCAAACCGCAGAAATCATGGTCTTTCCACACTCAGTTTTCCTTCTGGTCCACTACACGTGAAGTGTTTTGTCGGTTCTTGATAACCCTTGTGCTAAAAACTCATTACCATCACGACACGTGAGGTCACATACTATAGAACCACGATAACATTCAATAATAAAAACTGACCACCTTGTGTACAAAAACATTGTGTCAATAATTATCTGTCATATTTTATAGCCACCTTCCAAACCATTAAAAACAAATAATAATGTGAGAGCGCGTAATTAGAAACTGTGTAAATTGTAAGAAATTAAATTTAAAAAGTTGAGGTTGAGTTGACGCGTGAGGTGACCTTAGTGTGGATTCCGTTACATTTTGGAAAATTTTACTAATTATTGACACTTCGTTTTTGACTCAACATTGTGTTACAGGATGAAAGCATATGTCTGCTAACATTTTAAATATCATGTAAGTAAATATAAAACAACACTGCAATATTGTGGCTATGACGCGAGTTTATCATGAATTCACGTGCGCTCACGCGACATGATCGTAATGTGTTTTCAGTATAACGCATTTTTATTTACTTTCTTAAATTCAATAATAATTAAATCAATGTACAAAAAACCTACTAGGATATTATTACTATTGTGTTTTCTTAAGATATTGCGAGACAGTCATTTCGCACATCAATCTAAAAATAACATATTATTTCATAAATTACACCTACGTATGTAATTATTAAAGTTGTACATACACATACGTCTATTTTGTAGGGAAAAACTATGCCGGTTCACATGTAAGATTAATGTTTACCCACTTGTCAATGTTGCATATTGACTTTGACTTGATGTCAAATCACATAAAAACAAAGGAATACCTCAATTATACAGAGATGAGGAAGTACAATTACCTACATTCTAAGAAACAAGAACTATAAAAAATATTCTTAGTTAATACGATTATTCCAGGGTTTCTCAATCTTTTCGATTCGCGACCCCGATTAAGGTAAAAGTTGTGTTTTCGCGACCTCAGAAAAGATTAATAAAATAACATAATATACATATATTTTTTAATTAATTACCTTTATTACTCGACGAATAATTCACAATATTTAAGAATGTAACTAATTATTGAACATACATAATTTTTGGAAAACACTTCTGAGAAAATATATTAGAACCAATAGAAAAAATCTTTTTGAAAAAAATAAGAACCTATATCTCTCGAGTTTTTGTATGTATGTAATTATGTATGTTAGACAATAATTTAATAATCTACATATTTTAATGACACAAAATTCATTATCTACTCGTACTTACATATTAATAGGTAACAATAAAACTTAAAACATTAATGAGACACTTAGCTTTGATTTTTTTTTTTTGAAAATCATCAAATGCACCTTAGTCCATCTACAAAGTGCAGTTTACTGCAGATAACTGACAAAAATACAGAAGCATTATCTGGTAGTGTTTTCAGATACTGACAAATAAATACTGTACGCCACAATAAGCGATTAGTTTTGACGCGCAGTGTGGTTTATAAAATATTGTAATCGTTCAAAATATTTCGAATACCAATATAATATTTCGAAACTACAATGCATAGGTTACGAACTCCTGATCTATGCAACAGGTCTCATCGTGATAGGCATGTATGTAGGACTTTGTAGGTAGGTATATTAAAAATAAATTAACAATAAAAATAGTGTTTTTACTTTTTGTGTCAGGTTGAGTGATGAATTTGCCTACTTATAAGCGTTTTATATTGTTTATTAATATCTAAAAACATAACCACGATTGTTTATTTATAAGTGGTACAGATTATATTATTGTAATAATCGTTTACTGTCATGCAATTCTTCTGGGTTACAATTAATTTTCATTACAAATGTAATTTTTAATTACCTAACTTATTATGACATCGAATCCTACGGAATATTTGTTAAGATTTTGACAGTTTGATAACGAAGGTAACAATAGTCCATGACCTTTGAACAAGTATGATAAACTCAACGTAAGTGGCACTGACACACTTAATGACTTTTGTAAAAATTTCAATGTCAGATGGCCATTATTTAACAAGAAACACGTTTATGTCCACATACGTATTATATTATAAATATTGTAATAGTAAGTATTTTATTTGTGTTATAATAACACTAAATTTAGTATATACAATGGTGTGATAATCTGTTGTCGTTTAAATCCTGGTTTTTATCTCGTGGAAGCTTACTAACAATTAAATACAAGAACTTGATACAGACCGTATAAATATATATTCTAAATGGAGATTTATTCAATATTATTAGCATAATATTGTTTGTTTTTTTTCCATGGTTTTTGTTTGTGTTAACACACAATACCTGATTATTAATTTATCTTCAAGATTCTTTTTGTATTATTATTAAGTGAATTTTATTTTCACTACTGATTTCTACCATTCCAGATATTCAATATTGTCTTATTTGCATGACTCGAACGAATTTTAAGTAGATAAATAAATACCCATTTAAATTTTTTTAGGATTTGTTTTATAAAAAAAAACATTGAGATCGTTTAATGTCAATGAAGGATCGCTTCACACTTTCTTATATTCGAACTATTTCTTACAAATACATATTGGTGCATACAAGTTTAATACGGTCGACAATTTCATATACCTTGGTTCTCTTGTAACTCGACATAATGATATTACAGAAGAAATCAGCAAGAGAATCATGTCTGCGAATGAATGCTACTTTGGCCTGTTAAGACATTTTAAGTCCCGCATACTATCTCGCCGAACTAAAAGCACTCTTTACAAGACACTTGTAAAGCCAGTGCTCACCTACGCATCGGAAACCTGGACATTAACTCTGCGAAATGAACGAGCCCTGAACATTTTTGAAAGAAAAATTCTCCGCCGTATATATGGACCGATCAGGGACGGCACCAATTGGAGGAGAAGATATAATGCTGAGCTCTACGGGCTGTATGAAGATTGCAGCGCAGTTCAATCAATCAAGATTGAGGGACTGCGATGGCTAGGTCATGTGCACCGTATGAATGACAATGAACCAGCAAAGAGAGTGTTGTCCAGCAATCCAATGTGGCATAGAAGAAGAGGCAGGCCAAAGATTCGCTGATTGGATGAAGCTGCCAGTGACTGCTGTATTCTGGGGGTACCGAATTGGAGTATTTCTATTAGGTCATAATCCAAAAAAATTACAAAAGTTGGGTTGGGTTTTGGTAGATTTCAAATAATGCCCAATAAATATTTCGTGGACAGCCGGATATGAAGAAATGAAATGAAATTAAATTTGTATGTTAATTCTGCAGAATGTCTACTTACCGAAATATGTTGAACATCACATTCTCTATATAGACAGAGCCTAAATAAATACACGTATATAAAGTTGAATAAATTTTACGAAGACTAATGTAAACTGCCCAGATAAAAACCGAAATTGAGATGGGAAGAATCATTATTGAAAAGACATCTCGCATCTCGCAATCGTGGCATAGGTAAGGGCACTCGACGGAGGGCAATCAGATGCTATATCATACTCATACTGATCTAAGAAGCTGATGCCTGGATTTTAAACGAACATACCTTGATAAAACTGGAGTATTTCGAGATGTGGTTGTATCAGCGTGCCATGAAGATTTTCTGGGCCGGTCACATTACCAATAATAAGATTTAATATGAACCAATGACAAGAGAACTTATAGTTCAGGGATGGCGAATCTTTTTACGTACGCGTGCCAAAATTTCCCAAATAATATTTTTCGTCTGTCTGACGTGCCAAGCAGTTTTTATGGCGAAAAAAAGTTTTTTTTTAAAGTTTTTAAGAATTCTATTAAAAAGGTTTCTAAATTACAATTGAGTTGTTGGTATTCTATCGTTCACCGTATTTAAAGCTGAAGGCATATCTTATATTCTTTGAATATTTTTTCCTTGTTTTTAAATTATCTACTCAAAGAGATCGTGGAAGCATTTAAATCACTCTTCTTTCACATTATATTCTCCATCACTGAGCGATTTTCTATTTTTAGTGATTATGTTTGAGGTAAAATAACAAGCAGTTAATAGGTATATTTGAATGACTGCCGATAATTAATTTCATAAGGTTTGTTGATTGAATATTTTTATTTTTAATTCCCCGATCCTAAGAACCGACCTATGCAATCGTATATTTACATTAAACGTAACGATTATTCTTAAAAATGATTTGCCTGCAATTTTTTATACTTACAATGCGATTTATCATTATATGTATGCATGCATTTCGTCGTTTCCGTGTGCGCATCGATTGGTACCTAAACGTAATATGAAAAACCGAAGAAAATGCGCCGTCATTATTTTGTAATATTATATAGAAGTAAGTACTTTAGTAGGTATATATTTATTTGTAAAACTATTTTATAAAAAAAAAAAACATTTTTTATGTATTATATATAAAATAGCAATTTCTTTTCTCTTCAAAATGAAACATTCACGTGCCATACAAAATTATCTCGCGTGCCACTGGTGGCACGCATGCCATAGGTTCGCCATCCCAGTTATATTTACTAGTAAGCGATAAAAAAACTGCATACTTCGCTCATATTTTTCGCAATGAAAAGTATGGTTTACGCTCATAATGCAGTGAAAGGAAGAGAAGTTTTCTTGGCGACGCATTACCCGTACGTTACACAATTAGTGTCCATGCCGTTGGGGATCGGATACGACTGGTCCAGAATAGGGTGATGTACGGCAAATTGGTCGGCAAAAATCTACAGAAGATGGCACATTTAGAAGAAAAAGAATACTCTGAAAGAATTGCATTTATAGCAACCTTCTCACTTTCGTACCCCGTATCTGCAAAAACCGGAATCATTTCAATATAATTTTCGATTCACTCATTCGGTCAACGCTAAAAATATACTAAAATAAGATTTATTTGTTATTACTGGATGATATCGTTTGCCAATAAATATACCGAATAACAATTATTTGAATATGTAGATGATACTTAGCTAAAACCTCGAACGACAGTATGACAAATACATAAATATTATTAAAAAAAAAAAAAAAAACGTTCAATGGGTCGCTAAAGATGGCAATTATAAACAAGAATTTGTGCGTCAACGTGTCATTTCCATTTTTTTATAGTTATAAGCAAAATAACCATGAAATACTGATTTATAAGATGTTTAATGGTCTTCTGCAAAATTATTGTGTGGAATAATTTATTCCAAACGCCATATTTGGGTAAAGGAAGGACAGATTCTTCTGGCATTGCGGCCACGACGAAATCACTTTGAAACGGTGTTAGTGTAATTTGGAAGTAACGATACCAACACATAAATGAGTCGCGCGCATTCCCAAAAGAATCTGACACCATTCGACATATCTACTTATTTTACGTGTTCATACTTTTATATTATCTTAAATAATAAAAACTTGTACACTTTCAGCAGACACTGTACTTCCACCTGTGACTGATGTCTGCCTCGGCTGCATCTGCGAAGCGATTTCCAACTGCAACGTGACCCTTAGTTGCGATGGAAGCACGTGTGGACTTTTCAGGATTACCTGGGCTTATTGGTCTGATTCCGGAAAACCTACACAAGCAGGACAGAGTCCCGACTCAGAAAACGGTAGGATTTCAATTAAATTGTTTGTAGCTAGCTATAATATGAATGATATTTAGATGCATAAATGAGTACTTATAGAACTTCTCATGCATAAACTAAACTTGTATTCATTAGAACTACATTATAATCATTATCATAACCGTTTGGTTCTATATTCCAGTATGGATTCCGAAGAGAGATTTTTTAATTGATTTAATCAGGAAATGGTTGTTAGTCATTCACACATTGTTGATTTTTGTCCTAAAACAGTCGTAATCTATGACTTGTCATAAAAAGCGGACATTTTGCCACTCGTTTACCATTATTTTCACTTAAGTACAGCATAAATTTCAATTTGATTATTTTTAATTTGTTGAAAAATAAATATTATGTTTGTGACTAGTGATTTATTTATTATGTTTGTTTATGTTTCAGCCTACCCGAATTGTGTGAATGAGCCTAAATGCGCTGCACGAGCGGTACAAGGTTATATGGCCAAATTTGGACAGGTAAACAATCATGGCTTCTTATTGATGCATTCTTAAATTCATAATTTATTTTGAAAAAATATTATAATATACATATTGTATCGAACACATGAATAATTAATTTAAAAAAAAACTCGGCCCTTGCCCCTCAGATGACTGCGCCTCGCGGAGGTGCAATGCCCCCCTGGGCCCCTCAGATGATGGTTACCTAAACCCTGACGGCTAAAATTATTAAACATGGAACATGCTTTGCCTAGGAACTGATTATCTGAATGCTGGTTGTCCAAATTCGAAAGAAAATTTATTTGTCAAAGAAACAAAATCCAAAGGATTCAAACAATTTTACTTTTCTGAAAATTATGTAATTACAATAATAAAACTAAAGAAGTAATAATAACAGACGAACAATACGCCGCACATAATGTAGGCTACTGAACGTAAAATGAAAATAATCGGCGCGTGTAAATAATCGGGGCGGGGCGCGGGCTGCGCGTTTATAGTTATAGTGCCTGTACACATCCATGTAATTACCGTCGGCAATTGTGCTTATTTTAAACTGTCATGACAATAACTGTTTACACATAAAAGTGCTGACTGTCTCTTCAAGAGTAAGCGAGACGCGAGGTTGTCATTTTATACTACTATCTGACAGGTCGTATTGAAAATCGGAGCTCAAAATGAGTAGTTCGTTTTTTTACCGGCATGTTCTCTATCGCTATGTCGCTCTCTATCGATCTACTGTGCAGGCGCAGATCGAAAATAAGCTTACTTGCGCGCAATAAATCATCACAATTTGGAATCTTCCAATCTTGTTTGATTGATGCACGCAATCTTGCCAACTGCAGGATAATACATATTTCCCCATACATTTTCTTACTGTGCACAGCAAATCCATGCACGTGTAAACGGGGTATTATTCTACGTCTATTTTTCTTAGCGCTTTTTGGTCGGATAACATGAGTAAAACATGTTCCATGTTAAAAAATATATCATAGGTACCATGAACAATATAAGGCCTAATATTATAATACGTAATATATCTACAGATAATATCGTTTCTATTATTAAATCCTCGATGACATTGAGCTACTTTACAAGCTGTTTGTTGGCGAATTTACAATCTGCTTATAAACTCGCCCAGTGTCATCATCGAACAAGCTAACAAGCAGATTGTAAACAATCTACCGAGAAAAGTTGAAATCCGGTCAACTTTACACGCTACAGTCTGGTGTGTGGGACTACTGCGTTTGCGCAGTAGAGCGATAGTAGCGACGTCCCGGTAAAAAAACGAACTACTCAATACGTCCTGTCAAAATAGTACCAAAAATGACGGTTTCAACTCGCTAGTTTTGTGTGTCATCATCACAATCGCACTAGCTGACTAGCCCGCTTTTAAATTCGCCAACAAGTAGCTTGTAAAGTAGCTTAATGTCATTGAGGTTTAATGCATCGTTCAGGGCTTTTATTACGTATTGCATAGCCGCGCCTTAGAACCGCTTAGATTTTCAAACACAGTATTAATGTGGATAATAATAATTCACGCGGGAAAATTCAGAACTAACAATATAACCAGCGCCATCTGTCGTACGACAAAAGCGATAATATAATATTAATTAATATGCAGGTACATAATATTATTATAAGCAAAATTTTGCTGTAATACCCACATAGTTAGGTTAGGTGAGGTTTCTTCGACCAGATTGACCAGAAAAGACCACTCTGTCAAACTTTCGACCAAATACAGTTTACTGCGGACAGATGTTTCAAAGATATTAATTGTTATTCATTACGAAAACTAAAATCAACATTTTTTTTAAATCCGTTCTAAAATTAGCTTTTAGTTAATCTTTTTAGTTTAGTATTGCTTATTTTCTTATATCGTTTCTATTCATATAATAAATTGTTTAATAACTAATGGTTTCTGAGATTTTTTTATTTATATAGCGATTCTAATTAAAATAGTTTGAATATTTTAAGTAAATTGTATTTATTTGTATTTCTCGCAATTTCATCACTAGACGTATCTACATACAGGGCCGGGGTTACACTTTAAATGGCCCTGAGCTAATACTTATTAGGAGGGGAGCACTAAATTCAAATAATTCAAGCGTACCTATTGAAAAGTCATATTACATATTATATAATTGCTTAATTGATATTTCTAGTGCATCATGAAACTTCCTTAGTACATTTAAGTGTGATTGAGGCGTATTTTAACAAGGGAGGTGAATGGTATATTAAATTTATACGTTGTAAGTATTTCATCCGTTACCGCATTTTTTGTTGTAGTTTATTTCAATAATGGAATTTAAAAGATTTTTTAATTTAATTTTCGAGCCCTACCACTTCTGGAACCTTGGACTATAAGCATCTTTAGCCTAATGGTAAATCCAGCCACACACCCACTTTAAGCTCATTTTAATATTTTCATGACACGATTGTAGATAGTTTAGTATAAACTTATTATAGGTAACATTATGTCTTTTAAACAGTCTCATTGTGGAAAACTAAATGGAAATTAATGCTAAAAGATCATCATGACGTACGTATAATGTTTATATTTTTTGTTTCCAGGATTGCAATGAAGACGGTGTGATCAACTGCTACGATCATATGGCCATCCACAAGAAGGGAGGCTACGGATGTCATGGCGAACTTCAACCTGACTACATCAACAAATTCAACGCTTGTATTTCAGCTGTACAGAACAAACAAGGATAATTAGTTTCTTTGGCATTTGAAAAAATGTAACAAGATAAGACGTAACACCATCGTATGCATTTACGTGATAGAATCTTCCATATTATTATATACTATTTTCATTATAAAAATAAGGTTATATCAATAATAAATCCAAGAGAATAAAATATAATTTCGCAAAAAAAAATGTGTGCATTTTCTGCTACGCATAAAAATGAATATATTATAAATTATTATTTATTACAAAATATATTTTATTTTTTATTAATTATTGACACTTTTTAAGTCTCTTTCGTCCAACAGCCTAAATTATCTAGGCATTCATCATGTGAATGCCATTTAAGGTATAAATTATATGCTTAATTAATTTTTAAGAGCGTCTGTAGGTATACGCTTTTTGTATTTTATGTGAGTTTACTTTTGTAATAATTGCGGAAAGACAAGTATGTGATATCTGAATAAAGTAATTTTAAACAAAACTATATGATTGTTTTTTTATATAATAATTATATAACCGAAATATAATTAATTATTTTCATTCCAAAAACAATAATAGTGATTTTTTACAATTACTATTATGTATCATTATTGTATGCAGAATTATTTAAATATATAAGTATATAAATCTACCATTGCAAGAAGCAATGTTATTGTAAAGATAATACATTAATATTAGGTACTCAGTTATCAATATTCGTGTCAAAAAGCCATCGCTAAATTGTCGCTAAAATTTAGTTTTAGCATAAATACTCATCTCTGATATGAGCATTGCCAGTCGACTCTTGATTTCGGTGTGTTATTTATTCACTATTATATTATAACTAAACTTAGTACTCAGTTCTCAGTACTCAGTTCTCAGTACTTAGTACTCAGTGTTGATAATCTTCATTACCGATTCGATAATGAAGATTATCAACAAATACTGTTTCGGTGTATTATTTGTCGTCATAATGGCGATGTTTTCATCGGCTAAGGGCTTGCGCAGACAGAGCGCGGTCAGGCGGTCTGCGTTCCGCGTTCGGAGTTCGCCGTTCTTTGTACTGTATGGACTTCATACTGTATGGGTACACAGCCGGCGGTCAGATCGCGCCGGTCAATTGGAACGCTAGAGTTCTGGAGTTCTATGCCCGGAATTACAAAGAACGCCGTACCTCCCGTCCAGTCCCGTCATAGGAATTTGAGCAGTCACACAACATAGAGCGAAACCACACGGGGGAGTGAGTACGCAACAGCGGTGCTTTCTCACTTCCACTCGCAGTCGGAATATAGCGGTTTCGCATTATGCAGGGCTTGTGTCAGTACAACGTTTGTAAACAAATGGAACGCTTATTGTTGACCGCCACCTGTCTGCTGTCCCTGAACGTTAGCGGTCAACGGTCGGTTGAACGCAGAACTCCGACCGCTCTCTGTCTGCGCAAGCCCTAAGGGTCATAGATTATCTAAGTATACATAACCTAAAATTAAAATTTTTCGATACATATTGATTATTGTTTTTATTAAATACTATACGCTAAAATGGTGTAGAATGTCTTAATAAAAACTTACCAATTTATGAGGTCATTGGACATTCTGTGGATTTTTAACTACCGAAATATAACACTTACACTATTATTCAATAAGTTAATCTCGTTTACAAGAAGTTCTAAGAAGAATTTGTAATAATAATGAAATAAATCACAAGATTATACTTACATAATATCTGTCTGTAATTCAAACAATGTTTTACAATATTTAGATCAATGTTAATTTGACAAATTATGGCAACATTTTGATCATTAAAATTTACATTAGAGTTGTCACTTCATAACTTTGCACTCTGGATCTAGGATGAAAACAATTTAATATAGTATTCTAAAAATATTTTTTTACATAATTATATAATCTAGCAAATTTATTTTCTTATTACCAAATATTATATTAATACTGGTGAATATCGTTTGATATAATTTTATGCGTGGTAGTCAGGCAAAGAGGCGTATCAATTTAGTAAATAGTGCAAAAAGTACAAACTTATGAAGCGTAAAAGCTTCTAAAGAAAGCTTTAACTGAACTGCAATAGCTTGCAAGATTGTATTCATTAACAAATTGATATTGACTATCACCAACGAAATATAACCCGATAGTATTACTAAAAGAACCGAGATTATCTGTAGCTTTGACCTGGTTTATTTTCTTGCGCTTTTTTGTTCTTTCATGTATTTATTTAACAGATCTAACTAATAATAATGCAAAATTACTAATTATCATGTTTGTAAATACAAATAAAGTTTAGTATCCTTACATATTATTTAAAGCTGCTTTGTAATAAAAAACGTTTTCTTTGTAGATGATTGTACGCAAAGGTTAAATCTTAAAAGCATTCATAGTGCGTATACCAAAACAAACTTTTTAAAATATGATAATGAGAAAAAGGTTTATGTCATGATTGATAAAGTTAATAAATACATTGCTACATAAATTCAATGACTTAATAATAATTAGTAGGTGGATAATTAAAGTTTTCTCTCGATACCCATAATAATAGTGAAACTTATTGATTAACTATATGTTTGAATTTATATCGCTCTTTCGAATAAATAAGCATATTTTTGTAATAAACCATATTCTTCTTGAGATCAATTCTAATATAACGTTGAACGACATTTTAGGACATTTAGGTTATCACACCTAATTTTGTTATCAGATACAATAATCAATATAGACAATTTAATGAATTTAACACACAACTACACTCACTATAATGGAGCCCAATTTAATTGAATAAAAATGCCGCATCCATTACAATATTCACATTACTTATCACTTATCACTTTATCAGTGTTTTTATTTTATTTCTGTTTTTTCATATTAAGTACAATATAATGTAAACAAATAATAATGGTATTAATTATTTTCAGTTACTCGTTACCTAGAAATTATCGATTATCTTACTCCAATATTGTATGTAGGTATACATTTTTTATTAGCTCGTATTCTTGTTTGTCCGGTACAGATTTTTTCTTGTGTGTCCAGTACAATACAATTTTTTTCTTGATTGTCCAAGATTTGTATTGGACGATTAACGATTTTTAACTAACTTCCTGACTAGCTAGACATTTGAAACTTAAAATATATCAGAACACGACGACAATGCATTATTTTAATTTACACCTCCCCCCCCCACAATCACACACATATAATTTCTTTTTTAATGAGAAAGTTTAAAATTTAAGTCAATGTTCGACTAATTCGAACGCATAATAATCGGGAATATCTGTGTATTTAGACAAGATTATGAATATCTTGTACAGAAAGCGTAGAAGCTTTTATTTTTATAGCCAATAGTACATTATTGATTAACACTCTGACTAAATTGCAACCAGATGCAAGCGATCTCAATCCTATTCTTTCGTTATTCGGGTGTTTCCATCATTATTTTCAAAAGTCCACCTCTTTTCAAATATTTCAATTTCGTAACAGCATCCCGATGTAATTTTTGACTTAAATGCCTTTAAGTCTAAGTTACAACCTCCATCCAATCCACTTCTTTCCAGACGTGAATTATCTTTGCATATTTGCTGAGGAGTATATGATGCATTTGACACAATCATCTGTTTCCGAATAAACAAATATAACACCAATTTTTACTTTTTGCGAATGCATTGAATATGGCATTTTTATTTCGTTATGTATACTAAACACACCTGTAGTTATTTATTACAAAAATTGATTATAAGTTTTGTATCATAAATATTTTAAGTAAAACACTGCTTTTTGACACGAACACTTTTACCGTTTAAAAATATTGTAAGAACTGTGATGTTTTCACAATAAAGCCTCAATTACATTGAGCTTCTTTACGAACTGTTTATTGGCGAATTTAAAAGCGGGCGATTCAGCTACTGCGATTTGATGATTACACATAAAACTTTCCATTCGCTGAGAAGCCACAAGCCAGCGACTATTTTGACGGAACGTAGTTCGTTTTTTTACCGGGAGGTTGGTACTGCGCTCTACTGCGCAGACGCAGTAGGCCCACACGCCGGCGTGTAGCGTCTAAAGTTGACCGGCTTTCAACTTTTCTCGGTAGATTGTTTACAACCTGCAAACTGCAATCTATATTGATAATCAAATCGACGCGTTCTTTAACTGTGAGTATTTTTACCGTGTATTGCTTTTGCTTACGATATATAAAAAAAAATAGTATTATTGAGGGAATGTTGACAGGTAGCACTTCCACCAGGTATTTTTTTTTCTAGTATACAGTATAACAATCTACAAATAAAATCATAAAAGTAGTATCAATCAGATTAATTCGTTTTGAATAAAAAATATATCATACCATCAAGAACAACATTATTTAATATATACGTAGGCAGAGACATCCCTAGACAAAGTGCCCCCCTTGAGAAGAATTAGAATACCGTATCTTTTAATTTTTCGCTTCAAATTATCTAAAATTTTTTTAGGTACTTGTACCTTCTTAACTATTTTCGGCAATCTTAAACAGACAAAGAACTTAAAATTGATGAACACACCGTCTTCTGTGAAAACGAAACGAATTCTCAAAAAGCGGTGGTTTCATGTGTGTGGAGGTCTGTGGCATCGATAGGTTTGGAGGCACCCTTATAAAGAAAATCTTGTGCGACAAACCCCTATTACTGTATACTACAATATACAACAGTGGTTATGATGTTAAGATTATTTATGCTTTGATTATTTTGAGGAAAATTCAAAACTAACAATATAACCAGTGCCATCTGTCGTAGGACAACAGCAATAATTTAATATCGGCTATAATTAAAAATTTGGTGGAAGTATTACTAAGTTGATATTATTTTTTGACCAGATAAGATAATACATTCAAACTATCCTTTCCTCTTTCTTCCTAGATCGTATCTATTAATATAGTTTAATAACTAATTGTCTCCGAGAGTTTTTTTTATTTATATTATCATCATCAGCCGGGGTCAATCCACTGTTGTATGAAGGCCTCCCCAAGCTTCTTCCAACTCTCTCGGTCCTGTGTCGTTCGCCGTCTATTTTTGCCGAACTTTATCAGTTCGTCAATCCAGCGCCTTTTAGGGCGACCCTGTGACCGTTTCTTACCCCTTGGGTACCATTGGATGACGGCATTTGTCCAGCGGCCGTCCTTTCGGTGAGCAATCTGCCCCGCCCATCTCCATTTCAGCTGTTTGGCAACGTCTATTACATCGCGTACTCCTGTCTGCTTCCTAATCCATTCGTTTCTCTTACGGTCCTTTCGCGTGATGCCCAACATACACCTCTCCATGCCTCGCTGTGCGACTCTTAGCCTTTAGACATCTCTCGTGTTGAGGGTCCACGTCTCGCAGCCATACGTGAGCACGGGCAGAACACATTGGTTGAACACCCTACGCTTAAGACATAATGGTAGGTCATTCTTGAAGATACTATTGAAACGCCTGAAAGCACTCCATCCCAGCTTTGTTCTGCGAGCAATTTCATCGTACATGCTTCCGTCTATGGGCACCTGCTGTCCGAGATAGACGTAGCTGCTGACTTGCTCGAGTTGGGTGCCATTAATACAGATAATCGCAGGGTCCGAAAAGCTGTTCCTCATCACTTTTGTCTTTAACACATTTATCTTTAGGCCGACCGTTTGACTGACATCCGCGAGTTCTTGCATTCTACCTTGGAGGTCTTTAGGGTCTTGTGAGAGTATAACAATATCATCTGAAAAGTGCAGGTGACTGAGGTGCACTCCATTAATTGGAACACCTTTTTCCTCCCGATCAAGTTTCCTAAATAAGTCCTCAAGAGTAGCGGTGAATAGTTTAGGTGAAATGGTATCACCTTGCCGGACACCTTTGTTAATGGGGAATTTACACGACCGTTTGTGGAGTTTCACGCATGCTGTGGCATCACTGTATATACGGTTCGATATGTTTATGTAGCGTCTGGAGAATCCTTGGTTACTAAGGGCGTCTATAATTGAGAATTTTTTGATGGAATCAAACGCCCTTTCATAGTCTATAAAACCAAGATATAATGGCAGTTTGTATTCCTGGTAGCGCTCTATGATTTCCCTGACGACCTATATATGATCCATAGTACTATAGCCTCTTCTGAATCCGGCTTGTTCTCTTGGTTGGTTCTTGTCTAGAACTGTTTCCAGACGGTTTGAGAGTATTTTCGTGAAAACCATGTACAGAATTGGCAGTAGACTAATTGGTCGATAGTTTTTCAGATCTTCAGTGTTTCCTTTCTTATGGAAAATAATAATGGAGGCATTTTTCCATGACTCTGGGATATTCTCTTCGTGCAGACAAGCTGTGAACAGATGTGCGAGCACTTCGCTCACCGTCCTCCCGGCCCGTTTGAGAACATCGATAGTCAGCCCATCTCCATTTATTTATATAGCGATTGAAATTAAAATTGTCTTTAATTACAATATAAATAATATCCCGTCTGCTGGCACTATTGAAAAAAAGATTATAATATTTGTTTTATAAAGCAATTTATATGACTTCGTTTTGTTCTGTTGTGAAAAAGAATGTTTTGTGTAAATTGTATTTAATTGTAATTCTCGCTACACACCAACATACCCCTTTAACTGCTTGTTTACAAGGGTAGTGCTAATCATGAGGGTGATCGCAATGTGTCTCCTTGAATTTAATACATTGTATTGATGATTATCTTGTCAATATCAAATTGTCAATACGTATCTTTAAAAGATTTTTCATTTTTTAATTAAAAAATTAACTATATAAAAAGTACATTATTCGGAAGCCATGTACAGTACATCGTATTTTATGAATATTTTTATCATTAAAATTTAATTTGATAAGTTCTTTAGGAGGTACGAGAACAAATTGTTTTTTGAAAAAATACAGTTTTAACTTGACTTGTTTACATTTTATTTACTTATACCGATTCGAGCTTCGGCATTGGGACCGCGTTTCGTTCGATTCGATATAAATAAAAGAATAAGTTATGTATGAGCACTTCTATTTTTTTTTATATAAAAATCGATATTTAAACTATGAAACGGTTACGTTATAATATTTCTAAAATAGTTTTGTAACCTTTTAAATCAAATAACTTATCATACTACATTGCAACGATTAAAATATTCATAATATTTTTTTTATTATAAAATATATATTATATGAATGTTTCTAGATCGTTATTAGCAAAATGTATCATATTGCAGGTTTTTCTAAAAACTGTACCTACTTACTCTGGAAATGAAAAGAATTAGGAAAATCTTTATAATATGTAATATTATATAATTTATATAGTCTTATAATGGAAAACTAAATATAAATACATATAATATATTCACTGACCCAACAAAAAAAAATGCGGATGAATATTTTTTTTTCAGGATTGCAACGGAGATGGTGTGATCGACTGCTACGATTATATGGCCATTCACGAGCAGGGACCATACGGGTGTCGTGGACAGCGTTCTGATCTCTACAGCGACAGATTCAACGATTGTGTTGCATCTGTAAAGAGATTGCAGAATAGTACATCAATGTTGCAGGATAATTAGTTTCTTTGGTATTTGAAGAGGAGTATTTTTAAGAGTTTAATAAAGTATAATGAATCATATTACTGAATTGTATTTTTATTCCAAAAGTTCGGTTATATTAATAGATAATACTATGAAGAAAATGAAATGTGTGTATTTACTACGCAGTTATTATTTGTTACAAAACTCTCTTTACTCTTTCAAACAACATCCTAAATTGTCTTAGAATTTCTGTACTTATGCGCTTTTTGTATTTTATGTAAGTTTATTTTGTAATTGCTGAAATGCAAGTAAATAATATCTGATAAATCACAGAATATGGAAATCTAAAAGCCATCGCCATGGACGATGATTTTGACGCAGGATACTTTATGATAGTCAGCCCATAAAGCCCAAGCTAAAAAACACACACCGACTTATAATACTATTATTTATTACAATATATTATATTTTATTTTAAAATAATTAATGACACTTTTTAAATCTCTTTCGTCCAGTAGCCTAAATTTTCTCGGCATTCATCATGTGAATGCCATTTAAGGTATAAATTATATGCTTAATTAATTTTAAGAGCTTTCATATGCGCTTTTTTGTATTTTATGTTAGTTTACTTTTGTAATAATTGCTAAAAAACAAGTATGTGATATCTGAATAAAGTAATTTTAAACAAAACTATATGATTGTTTTTTTATATAATATATAAACGAAATATAATTAAATTATTTTCATTCCAAAAACTCTATAATTATTATGTATCAATAATGTGTGTAGATTTTTTTTAATGTATGTATAAATCTACCATTGCTAGAAGCAATATTATTGTAGAGATAATACATTAATATTAGGTACTCAGTTATCAAAACTCGTGTCAAAAAGCCATCGCTAAATTGCCGCTAAAATTTATTTTAGCATAAATACTCATCTCTGATGTGAGCATTGCCAGTTGACTGTTGATTTCTGTGTATTACATATCTATTCACTATTATAACTAAACGCACTAGTTGAAGAACTGGTTCGATAATGAAGAGTATCAACAAATACTGTGTCGGTGAATTTGTCGTCATAATGGCACTGTTTTCAACCGCTAATGGTGAGTCAAGGGTCATAGATTATCTAAGTAGACATAACCTAAAATCAAAATTATTCGACACATATTAATTATTGTTTTTAAGATCACAAAATATTAAACGCTTAAATGATGTATAATGTCAATGTCTAAATAAAAACATACCAATTTATGAGGTCATAGGACATTCTGTGGATTTTTAACTATCGACATATTATATTACCTACACTATTATTCATCAAACTAATGAGAATGAGGAATGTGTAACAACCTAATAACAATAAAATAAACCACACAAAATAATATATAATAATATCTGTCTGTAAGTCAAGTAGTGTTTTACGATATTTAGACCATTGGTAGGTAATTGACAAATTATTGCAACATTTTGATCATTTATTAATTTACATTAGAGTTGCCACTTCATAACTTTGCACTCTGGCTCTAGGATGAAAATCATGTAATACATTCTAAAAATATTTTTTTTTACATAATATAATACAATCTATATTTTTCCTTATCACTACATGTACATATTAATACAAATGAATATCATTTGATCTAATTCTATGCGAGCTAATCAGGCAATGTAGTAAATAGTGCAAAAAGTACAAACTTATAAAGTGTAAAAGCTTCTAAAGAAAGCTTTAACTGAACTGCAATAGCTTGCAAGATTGTATTCATTAACAAATTGATATTGACTATCACAAACGAAATATAAACCGATGGTATTACTAAAAGAACCGAGATTATTTATAGCTTTGGCCTGGTTTATTTTCTTGCACTTTTTTGTTCTTTAGTGTATTTATTTAACAGATCTAACTAATAATAATGCAAAATTGCTTCAAAACTTATTATTTTTGCAAATACAAATAAAGTTTAATATCCTTATATATTATTTAAAGCTGCTTTGTAATAAAAAAATGTTTTCCTAGTAGAAGATTGTACACAAAGGTTAAATCTTAAAACATTCATAGTAGGTATACCAATTGATAAAGTCAATAAATACATTGCTAAAGTCATGATTGATAAAGTTAATAAATACATTGCTACATAAATTCAACGACTTAATAATTAGTACCCTGGATAATTAAAGTTTTTCTCTCGATACCCATAATAATAGTGAAACTTATTGATTAACTATATGTTTCTTGCTCTTTGGATGCTCTTTCGAATAAATAAACATATTTTTGTAATAAACCATATTCTTCTTGAGATCAATTCTAATATTTGAACGACATTTTAGGATATTTAGGTTATCACGCCTAATTTTGATATCAGAGACAATAATCAATATAGACAATTTAATGAATTTAACACACAACTACACTCACTATAATGGGGCCCGATTTAATTGAATAAAAGTGTTTTTATTTTAATTCTGTTCTTTCATATTAAGTACAATATAATGTGAACAAATAATAATGGTATTAATTATTTTCAGTTACTCGTTATCTATAAATTATCGATTATCTTACTCCAATATTGTATGTAGGTATACACTTTTTATTAGCTCGTATTCTTGTTTGTCCGGTACAGATATTTTTCTTGTGTGTCCAGTACAATTTTTTTCTTGTTTGTCCAAGATTTGTATTGGACGATTGAAGATTTTCCCGACTTGCTAGACATTTGAAACTCTTAGAATATATCAGAACACGACGTCAATGCATTCTTTTAATAGTTTTGGCCATCTTTAAGCAGAATTAAATTCATTTTCAGTTAATTCTGTTTTGGATGTTTCGGAAAAAAAATCGTTAAAAGTAATATTTACTAATCATTGGTTGCTAAGGGGATCCTAGCAACTAAATTATTAATATATACGTGCGTTACTATGGAAATCAATATGAAATGTCAAAATGACATTTCAGTATTCTATAATATCTATTCAGTATTTCTATCAAGTACAAAAAAAAATATTTATTAATACATAGAATTGTCAAGTTTATATGATTCAAGAGAAAATTTAAAAAACGTGGTATATAAAAAGTTCTTTTTATCTTGTAATTATTGCTTATAATGTTATTCTTTCTCTCACCTTTGATAAAATTCTTGTGACAGTGACCGGTCGAAGTACTTTTATTGTTCATCGAATTTGTCTGAATTATTCATGAATTTATTCAGTACCTACTACTGAAATTCTGAAAATAAAAACAATAAGAATCGCTTATCTTATAATAATAATATAAGTATTAACATTCTACCAAAGCATATTATTCAATTTATGGCTGCTCAACAACTAAATGAGAAAACAATGAAATAATTATGGATACTTAGTGCAATTAATAGTTTACGTCGAATATAGATATTCAGATTTTCCAACTTGGTATTTTTCTTGTTGCTAGGTAGGTATGTCCTGTAAATTACCTTTCTCCGTACAACATTTTATTAGTTTTTTATGAAAATACGGTTGGATTTAGCTAGATCGAGTTTAAGACTCATAGCACCAATTGAGGGCCCCCATAAAAATATATATTTATTCTTAATTAATTAGGTACCTACTAATTAGATAAAAATAATATTATTAACATCGTGAATGTAAAATAAATAATTATGTTTGAATTAAATCGAATAATCAAGGAAAACCTCCTATCTTAATAGTTTCTTAAGAGCGGAAGTGACCTACGAGCTGTAAGATTGCGAAAAACAAACATACCTACCTTGAAAAAGGGGCAGTCAGAAAATAATCGTTTGACGAATTATAGAATGGAAAACACCTAGTCATATGTCTTAAAATAAAGGAACCAAAGAAATTTCTAAAATAATATTGTAGGAAACTTCATAAGGACTCCAGACAATTATTGATCCATATTCAAGAATACTAGGTAGGTACTAACGAGATATCGATTGCACTATGACATTAGGATTCTTGAATGGTTTTTGTACGTAAACCTCTACAGGTGATGTCCGAGTGAAGTATACATACAGTCAAAAACTATGCCAAGATCTCTTGTATTGTGTCAACTGTCAATTCATTGTAAAAGTATATTGTAATATTAATTTAATTTAATAAAAAGCAAAAAATTTACAGTACTTTTTCCACTTTTAATAAATAATTCTGGACCGGTTTTATCCGCCTCACAGGGACATTTTCAACTAAATAATCTTAATTCAACAGGCATCAAAACAAATACAAAAGGTGACACAAATAATCCGCCAATATGAACATTGAATTATCCATCCAATAATATTTTGTCAATAACGATAATTAATGAAATTGGATATTAATATTTCATAGTACCTACATCAAGGACACTAAACCAAATATTTTAAATTATGAACATAAAACAAAATATGAAGCAATAAATACTTACAATAACACATTTCAATACATAACGAAATAAATATTTATGATTACACAATATGTAATAACACAATACATTCAATTCCATCCAAGGCATTCACAATTAATCAAATATGAAGAACATAATTATTGGCCCAAGATTTGTTCCTTTGGGGAATACCTGAAAGAGTTCAAAAACGTCAGATGCACACCCAGCATACTCAACATATTGATAGCTACTAATGACATCAAGACTGGACAATTAATAGCTGCGCAGAAGAGTTACGTAAGCCTCTATCAAACGTCCAAAAAGTTTTCGGATCGAAGTTAAGTTGTTCTCGCTGAGTTCACCGGGCCCGGTGTTGCCATGTCTACTGAAATTTCAGTAGTCAACTGATATTTTTTACGAATATACTGAATTTATGATTTTTTACGAAATCAACTGAAATTTCTGAGTTCCACATAATTTGTAAGTAAACTGATGATTATCAAGTCCTCGTGAATTATTTTTTGAAATTTCAGAATCTGTCTAAAAAAACGAGACGTTAATTACCCTCCGCGGAATACTTGTCCAAAAAAACGATCCAACTGTTGCCCACCGCGGAAATTTTGCCTAAAAGAAACAAGCCGTTTGCGTCTCACAGTGTAAAATCTTTCCCTAAAAACTGACTGCGGCCCACTGCGGAACCCGCGCTTAACAAAAAGAACCGACTGAGAAAAAATGTTCCCACTGAGGCACACAATGGATTTTTTTTGTTTAACAACAACAGGATTCAGAATCTGAAATCTACTGATATTTTGTCGAACCTACTGATTTTTTTTTCATATTCTACTGGAATTTTAAACTTTGACTTGGCAACACTGCCTGGGCCCCTAGCTAGAAGGACGATTCATTCGGTCTAGGTCCTTTCAAGACGTCGGTCGGTGTCCAAAGCTAAATTTATTTATTTATAAATATTTTTTAAGTAACCTGCTATAATCAATGTAGGTATTCCGGAAATTAAAATACACCATTTTTTTTTCTTGCAAATCCGCGTTCTCAATCAACTTCAATATGTCCCCGAAACAGAAGTAGCAAAGACGATATACATTCACACACTTCATAGGTGCGGGAGAAGTACCAAGATCTGTACGTTAGACCCTCCCGCCATTTTCGGAGATGACATCTAACCTATCAGATATTTTCTAGTGTTTTAAAAGCTCCTCTGCATTTCTTTTGTTTTGAGCTATTTTAGTCCTATCACCAAATATTTTTTTATTTGTGAATACTTTTATATCTAAAATAATGAACATTGGTACACTTTCAGCAATCACTCCACCAGCCGTGACGGAAATCTGCCTCGGCTGCATCTGCGAGGCAATCACCAGCTGCGACGTGACCCTTAAGTGTGTTGATAGGAACTGTGGACTCCTCTGGATATCCAGGCCTTACTGGGTTGATTCTGGAAGACCAACACTAAACGGAGAGAGTCCTGACTCTGAAACTGGTAGGATTTAAATTATATTATTTGCAGGCCTTTATTAGAAATTATTAGATAAACTAAAATCTTATTCATTAGAACCGTATGAAAATCATCATCATAATCGTTGGCTTTATATTAAAATGGGGAATAGATCTTGACCGGCTTCCGAAAAGAGCAAAACTTGAAGAGAAAAAAAAATATTTTTTTGCTAAACTAATGATTTACTAATATTATGTTTATTTGTGTTTCAGCCTACCAGAATTGTGCAAACAACCACAAGTGCGCATCACGGTCTGTTCAAGGTTACATGACCAAATTTGAAATGGTAAAAATAACCATAGCCTCTTATTGGTGCATCCTTAGCTTCATTTTAATATTGTCAAAAACATACTTTTACATTATAATATATCAATACATCATTACCTCGCGATTATAATCTTACGCCATCATCTTTATTATTGTATTCTTGTAACAACCAATAAACTCTTATCTCAATAACCATATATATTATAATATATGTTTGGCTGTATGTTGAGGAGGTGGTAGATGGAAAGGTCGTTCGTTGTTGGTTGGTTATTGAGATAAGAGTTTATTGGTTGTTACAAGAATACAATAATAAAGATGATGGCGTAAGATTATAATCGCGAGGTAATGATGTATTGATGAGATCGATATGATCAAAAGATTAATAATTATTATAAGAATGCACTGAGACTTGATTTGAATGGAATAACGGATGTACTATGTCCAGTAAAGAACTCATGACAATAAGCAGTACCTACGACTCGTGACGGACTCGATGAGTGGAGTGTTAGTTCATAGATTGTTGTTTTTATTTATTAATGCAGTACATATTATATTACCATAGATATTGTCGGAATTCTCAATCAAAACAAACACTACCGGTCTAGTTATGATTGAGGAAACGGTGACAATTATTAGTATTGCTAATAAACCCTACATATTAAAGTGTATCACTAATTTAATGCAGATTAGCATGATCGCTACATGTGTTCTGATGTATCTATATATCTGTAATGCAGCATATAACACAGCACAGCACTCTCTCTCTCTTTTTCTCTGCCAAAGGTATGCACAGCTAACAATAAGCTATCTCTCTGACGCACATAAATTTTCATGTGAAATAGGTTGCGTCTTTGTTGCGTGATCACATAAATATAACACCCATGTTGCATCCCTCTCGTGCGCACTGACGTCTTGCATTTCGCTGACATGCTTCTTAACCCATTCACTGTATTGTAATAAAGTGTCGTTATTTGTATCAATGAAAAAGAAACTATTTTAAGGCAATACCAAAGAAACACAGCGGCTTTATCGAAATAGATACCAACCAATCTATATTGATAATCGACGCGTTCATTACTTCTGAATATTGTTACCCTATATTGCTTTGCTTGTGATATAAAAAAAGTATTATTGAGGGAATTGACAAGAATGTTGACAGGTAGCACTGCAATCGGGTATTTTTTCCAGTATACAGTACTTATGACAGTCTACAAATAAAGTCGTACAAGTAGTATCAACCAGATTAATTCATGTTGAATAAAAAATATATCATACCATGAACAACATTATTTAATATTATATTATATTATGAGCAGTGACGTCCCTAAGCAAAGTGCCGCCCTTAGGAAGAATTAGAGTACGTCTTTAATTTTTAGCTTCAAATTGTCTGAAAATTATTTAGGTACCTGTTTTCGGTAAACAAATCTTAAACAGACAAATACACCAAAAAACTTTAAATTAAAAAACAAAATTTCCACAAAACATATTCTCAAAAAGCGGTGGTTTTAGGTACTTACATGGAAGTCTGTGGTATCAGTCTGTGGTAAGGCACCCTTATGTAAAACTTTCCTGTGCGATAAACCGCTGTTACAATTTACAATATGTATTGCAATGTACCTATACTACCATACAACAATAGTTACGATGTTAAGATTTTTTATGATTTGATTATTTTTTAAACTAATATGTTGATACTTTCTAATGAAGCAACTGCATCATCTGCTTGATGGGAAACGATCACTTTACTCAAAAGTTCTAATATTTGTATTCGTTCCTTCATTCGCCGCCCCTAAGAAACGCATGACCCGCCTGTCCCCACGTGACGTCACTATATTATGTAGTTACTAGTAATTATATTAATTAAATAAAATGATAATATTGTCTATATTCTTAATACATCGTTCAGGGCTTTTAGTAAGTATGGAATAGCCGCGCCTTAGAATGGTTTGGATTTTCAAACACAGTATAATAACTACATCATCCGGGAAAATTCAGAACTAACGATATAACCAGCGCCATCTGTCATGGGACAAGAGCAATAATTTAGTATCGGCCCATAGACTATAGATAAAATTTGGCGTAGTATTATTAGGTCTGTTACCGAAAGTTGAGGCGACCGGAATACTCACACAGACGCATTGTTTACAAACAGGTGTTTCAAATTTTTAAATCGACTTTTAAAAAACGAGATTCTTTGTTTTAGTTTAGAAAAAAATCGAATTAATCAAAAAAGGAACAGTCTGTAAAAGAATACCGTATTCTTCAAAAATACACCAATACACACAATCTTTCGGATCTGTGATCGCCTCAACTTTCGTTAACAGACCTATACCTGATTGATATTACCTATTGACCATAATATAAGATAAAACTTTCAAATTTACGAGGCATTAATAGATTATAATTAATTATTGCAAAATCTAAAAACCAGAAAAAAATTAAAAATAATATGTTATAAAATGAGCTGTCGTTGATTTTTTTAAGTTTATTATTACTTATTCTCCTATATCGTATCTATTGATATAATATAGTTTAATAAATAATTATATCCTAGAGTTTTTTTTAGTTATTTAGCGATGCCAATTAAAATTGTCTAGAATTATAATATTAATAATACCGCGTCTGCTAGCACCATTGAAAAAGTAGATTATAATATTTGTTTTATAAGGAAATTTTTATGACTTATTTTGTTGTGTTGTGAAAAAGAATGCTTTGAGTAAATTGTATTTAATTATAATTTTCGCTAGATGTACTAAAATACTACATACCAACATACAACCTTTAAATGCTTGGGCTTAGTGCGAGTCATGAGTGTGATCGCAATGCGTCTCCTTAAATTTAATACATTATATTGATGGTTTTCTTATAAATTATCAATGCGTATCTTTAGAGGTTTTTTTTTTTAATTAAAAAATAAACTTACAATTCAAAAACAAACTATATAAAAAGTACATTCGTTGGAAGTCAGGGTGTTGTCGGTACATCGTATTTTATGAATATTTTTATCATTAAAATTTGATTTGATAGATTCTTTATGAGGTAACAAACTGTTTTTTGGGGAAAAAAACGTAGTTTTAACGTAAATTATTTCTTATTTTGAAAACATCGATTTTTCTAGAAAACCTAAATGAGTGTTATTTAAAGAATAATTATATTATTTTATTTACCTGCTTATTTATACCGATTCGAATTTCGGCATTGGGACCATTTCAAAATTCGATTCGATATACTCGTACCTAAATACAATAATACTTTATGAACATATCTTTTTTTATAAAAATCAGTTGTTATTAAAATTATAAAAAGGATACGTTATAATATTTCTTAAATCGTAGTTTTTAATAATTAATTTTTAACTATTTTTTTATAAAATATATATATCTGAATGTTCATAGATCGTTATTAGTAAAATGTATCAAATTGCAGGTTTTTTACCTATTCTCCTCTTTCAGGAAATTCAAGGAATTAGGTAAATACAATATAATATTCGCTGATTCAAAAAAAAATATGGATGTCATGGCGTACATTTTTTTTTCAGGATTGCAACGGAGATGGTGTGATCGACTGCTACGATCATATGGCCATCCATCAAAAGGGACCAAACGGGTGTCGTGGAGAGGTTCATGCTCTCTACAACGAGAGATTCAACGATTGTATTGCATCTGTAAAGAGATTGCAGAACAATAATAATTAGTTCCTTTGGTACATTTATGTACGTTATGTATTTACGTGTTATCGTTATAATGATCCATATTACTGTATTGTATTTTTTTAAATACGGTTATATCAATAATAAAGAGAATAAAATGTTATTTTGCCAAGGAATATGTATATTTACTGCGCACAAAAATGAATAGGTGTATAATAATGTTATACATTATTATTTATTACAAAACTCTCTTTATTCTTTCAAACAACAGCATAAATTGTCTAGGAATTTCTGTGGTTTTTTTATTGAATTAACTTCGATCCTAAATATCTAATCGTGATTAAAACACAAATTTAAATATAGGTAATATTAACATTTCGTAAACAATATACGTCAATATTTAATAATCAAAACAAAACACTATTGTCTCATCCCATATGATTTAATGACGATTATATGGAATCAGTATTATGTATATAATATTGTTTCATTTTAATTATTGATGCTGTCTTTCCATCAAGAATTATCAGTAAACACTATTAAACTAATATCAATGTCTTTACAGTTATATTAAATCTATGGTCTATACATTTTTTATTACAGAACATAAATTATTATTAAGTTCGTTGATCACGCTTGCGGATTTTCACTGATGCAGGTACACCTAATAAATAATAATATTATAAATTTGTTTTTTTTTGTTGTTAGTTTTCTGTCAAGTCAGTAACTCGGATTATAATAATATATTATAATAATTATATCACCGAACATGTAGCTAGAACTCTAGAGTTAAACTAAAATAAATTTATACAAAACTCTTCTGTACTAACGTATAGATCAGAATGCTGCGAACTCAGCGAACATGATGAAAGAAATGTGGATATTTTTGAGAGGAAATTCTTGAGAAAAATCTATGAGGCTGTTCAAGAAGATGACATCTGGAGGTCGGTGTCTAATGAATAGCTTTACATACTGGATGGGGGCGAAAGTATCACATGGCAGTGGCGAAGACTCCATACTAGGCGATTATTTAAAATGTTTCTTAATTGCATATTGACATATCGTCGCTGTAGGATTACTTTGTCGAATAGCCCAAACGTTCAGGAGACGAAAACGAATTTCATAATCCAATATTTAAATACATGGAGATATTTAAATTGTTATTTTTACAGCATGTGAATGATGTATTCATTACCATTACAAAGTAATTTACAGAAAAGGATTGTTCTAGTCAATTTAGATACAAAAAAACATTCTCCATTAAAAGGTCGATTTCGACAAAAACGGATATTCCACAAACCAATCCCATAGCGACGATATTTATATATTCACTCGATTATTTCATATTCTATAAAAATAATTGAATTTGCACACGATAGGTGTCATATATGTAGGAATGTATTATACAAATTACAAAACAATCTGCAAATGTTTAAAAAATACCCCACTGCGCGCCATCTGTCTTGACGTAAATAAAGGTCGGATTATGAGTGAAGGAATTGTGATATTTTTTGTATGGACTTTACGTCACATAACCTCAGTCAGTCTATCGAATTGTATGAAAAATATGGTAGGCTCCTATCGCAGAGCCTAAAACCTTCGCGCATAATACTGTTGTCATGACTGCACTGTGTCCAAAATAAAAATAATTAGATAATTTAAAAAATATATTTCTATGGTGTTTTAACGTATATTAATAAATACTTATAGATTGTTTTTAAAAATAAAAATAAATTTTATCTAATGATTATTGAAAATGTTTTGAAAAATACGTAATTTAAACTCAACGCTCAATTTTATGTCGTCAGTGAATTTTTGAAGATTCGTTGAAACAGCGTGTCGTTGTCATTAGTGTTTACTTATGCATTAGTAGTAATATCGTATAAGGTATCTTCTTATTTCTCGTAAGTATACCTGACAAGTGTGCTCTTTTTATCAGATCTCCACAGCCTACATCTTTCCAAAATTCACCTTTCGCTACTGTCACATAGCATATGAAAATGCGGACTGTGCAGAATCGGCTACGTGCATGTAATACCAGAGGAGTTTACATACGCATCCCCTGAGGACAAGAGAGGATCAGGACGGCCGAAACTGAGATGGATGAAATCTAAGAATGCTTGGCCAATGCAACTCGAATGTGTCAGCTCTGGATCGTCGAGGGTTTAAAGGAGACCAAGACCGAGGGTTATAGTGCCATACAATAATATGATAACATTGTTATAAATCACAGTGTATTTCATAGTGAAACATTTTTCATTTGTTTTCAGATTTATTTTTATTAAACGTATGAAAAATCCTTAATATAGTTACCTACATTTTATAATTTCTTAGATTACATACTTAAGTGTGTAGGTGGCTAAAACTAAACAAAGGACGAAACTCAAACAAAATAGCTAACTATAAAATATACAACCAAAATATTTTTGAACCGAAAAAAGTAAAAGCCAATAAGTAATATAATATACATAATTTAATAAAATTATACATTAATTTAAAACAAATAAATTCACCCTAAACAATGAAAGATCATATCACTTTGAATCACATTTTAACGATACAATTTACGTCAAATATATTTTTAATCAGTGGTTTTCAATTGGCATTTGGCTTTGATTTTATGAATAATGTTTTCCCATTGAGATTATAGTGTTATTATATTATTTCACATTTCTTTTAGTTATCCAGTAAGAAATATTATTATAATCAGAAAATTATATTTATATTTTTTATATATTACAATGATTACATATCGTAATGTAAAAAAAAGCTTTATTTAAAGGGAGTTAACATTATTTGCCAATACATTCACTAATTGTATAGGTTTCCTATATTATTTTGTAATTATATATAATATGAAAACAATTTCAACCGTAATTACGTAACAACAGACTTATTTTTAACGATAAACATAATATTATTATAATATACATAAAGAAAAAAAAATATTTAATCACGATCACTTAAAACTAATACATGGTCACACTAACTTTTAGCTGCAGTACATATTAATATTTAATCGCAAGCAATTTTATGGATTTAATTTTACAGATTTACTCATAATTCGATTATTAAGAAATCCGAAAAGTATTTAAAAAAAAAACTTTTTGATGCATTTCACAAAACAATAGTAGTTGTCATAAACTTACAGAACATCAATATACCTACATGCTTACATAATTGTTTTCATTGTAGTTTGCATAAGGTTTAAAATATATATTATTATATATTAAAGTTTATGTATTTCGTTATATTAATGTGTGTGTATTTTTTTTTTAATTTTCACGAATTATTATAAATATAAATTACTATAAAATCAAAATATTAATACTTCTCAAATAATTGATCCCGACAAAATAATACACGGTATTGTGCCAACCGATTTGCTTTTGTTGTAAACAATATTTTCATCCATAGGTAGCCTTACCTAATTTTTTGTAATATTATAATGAAACTTCAGTTAAAAACAATATTATATATGTTATTGCTTCGGGTTTACTGAAAAATGCGTCAATGTCTAAATACACAACCCATTGCTTGGCAACATACCATTAGTCTAGGTCTAGACAAAAAAAAATATAATTTTGATAACTTAAACAATCTGATCAGGTATTTAAAAAAAAATCAAACCTGTTATTGTAAAAAAAATTAGACTTTATATGTAGATCTTTTGCGGATATTTATTACATTATTTTTTAATATCTTTTACCTTAAAGCACAATATAACAGTGGCGAAGGGTGGAGGTAGGCTGTTAAGATCCGCCATAAACAGTGCACATTAAACTTTTTCAGACATACATATTTGTTTTCATTGAAATAAGACTACAATTTACAGATAGTGTTGGTTAGTTTTTAAAATTCAATTAAACCATTAGAAACCAAGCCATAATAGATAATAGTCAAAAAATACATGTCTATTTCTAAAATATCTAACAGTATGCAATTAAATCATACATAACTTTGAATATTTTGTAAATAGAATAATATTTTTTATTTATTATAGTTTGGTTTAGTTAGGGCTTAATGAATTAAAAAAATTAACCAACAATATGTGTAATATGTATATTTAATCCAACGAAAACGAATAACAATGAATGAAAGAGTGTGCACAATTTTGTCGTATTGCCCAAATTAGACCAAATCTATTATGGTTTCGTTTAGGCATGGTTTAATTGATTTTTAAAAACTAACTAACACCATCTGTAAATTGTAGTCTTAGTTCAATAAAAACAAATACATATGACTAAAAAAGTTTAGTGTGCACTATTTATAGCGAATCTTAACAGCCTACCTCCACCCTTCGCCACTGCAATATAATCATGTGTATCGAATATGTTTTCAATATATTGATCTTAAATCTTTTTTTTTTAAATAGAGCTTGTTCAAAAAAGGCAGTATTTTGGGCGAAAAACAACTCAATTATGATTTACCATTATAGAGCTTGAGCATATATAAATGTGTTTGTTAAACTAATTTTTATTTAATTACTAACAATTACATTCTTTACGCATTAAACCTAAAACGAATACAATATAAAATTCAAAGGTATGGCATTCATTATATATTATAATATCCAATTTAGTATACAAAATATAAAGAAGAGCTTTCTTACGTCGACTAAATACATTTCAGGTGCGTCTACAGTGGAGACAATAGCTCCAAAGCTGAGACCATAGTGCCTTCCCCAATGATACCTGATGTAAAGCTTCCTCCTGAATATGTGTAGGATTTCGCGATTAGTTGACCGCATATGGATTGGAATACCTAACGAGAACTAAGTATTTTGGGGATACACTGATGATCCCACAAACGTGTTTGCTGCGTCTAGCTGTATTATCGAAGAAAGGCAATCTTAACATTGGTCAAGGTGCAGAAAGAATATGGTTTGGCGTATCTCTCCCACGAATACCATAGATATCTAAAATATATCTTTCAATATGTCCATTTTCACCATGTTTGAAGCCGTAATATTGTTGTTAATTCATAATATCGTATGTAATAGCACTCTCTTATAATATCAACGTTGTTATATACTCCGAAATGGAAGGTTTAGTTTTTACAACTATTTTAATCTGAATCTAGGTGAAAATAGGATTCGCCGTTATAAGTTGGTTGGCGGGAGTGTCCCATAAATCGGTTGATACGTCCTCGTCAAACGAAACCTGAAAATGAATAAAAAAATATATTAAATAATATAAATGGCATGTTATTTCGTAATTTTTTTTAATATATCTACAGGCCAATGACTCTCTTCGAGATACAAATAAGTTGTGGATGATACAAATAATTTCTGGACCCCAGAGGTAAAAATGTAGTAGGCAGGTATTTATTAAAGCTAACAGTTTCAATATACCGAGATAAATAACGGAATTCTGCAATTGATTTCGTATTTTATTAGTATAGTATGTAGCTTATTATTTTTTTAGGTCCGGTGATTTTACATAAACTCCCGATAATAACCTTTGTCCTTTTTTAAGACTCATTCCTGGCGAAAAAATATTTTTTGCACTTTACCTCTAAACGGTATTTAAAATTGTGAGATTATTGCTGGTATAATATATGAAAATTTACTTGAACTATATTATTTTAGAATAGATAAATAGTTGATATATTTTCTAGTTAAATGGTACATCTCTTATAAAATGTGCTCTTTGACCGTCAATGTAAACTTTTCTTATCTTATATATATTTTTAAAACATTTTAAACATAAAATTATTGAATTTTCTAAATTCAAAATTTACCCAAATATGTTACTCGAATGAATAATTATTATTTAAGATTATTATTATTGTACCAGCAATAACATACACGTGAGAAACTGGAGACATGCAAGCTGTCGATATTACTACTATATATTTTTTATTATATCAACAACATTATAAAACTCTTCTAATAGGTTGGAAATTGTGTGTGTGTGTGTGTGTGTGTGTGTGTGTGTGTGTGTGTGTGTGTACACGACGAAAACCACTATTAAATATAATAATAATTAATATACCTATACAATGTAGCCTTTAAAGCCGATGTGTAACATACAACCATGATATACAATATATCTGAGCTGTAATGTTCCTTATTACTGAAAATTTTGTCATTTTAGTGTACCAAAATACACACAAAATCAAAACCCAAACATTTTACCTCTGGGCTCCATATTTGGTTAAAATAATTATTAGATAAAATTACGGGTGTCTCTCTTTTATTAATATCGCTGAAATTTATGTGTTAGATATTTTATTAAAGACAATGTGTTAAAAAGGTTAGTAGAGGTTAAATATATTAAAATATTATTAAATTGAATGATATGACATATGTACATGGTTTTACAACATTACCATTTGAACTGTAGATAATTAATAATTAAGATACTCAATTGATTAGTTAGATCCGTTACTATTTTTGAACATTTTGAGAGAGCTTGTGCATCACAACAATAAATGAAATATTCCATATCGGAATAAAAATTCCCGCATTTTCTTGTAGCGACTGCAAAAAATCAAATCTTTTGTGTCATTTGATAAATAATAGTTCGTAACCTTACACTTTACAGTATCAATAATAATTAATATCTGCATTTTATTTTTTAATAGATATCCACCAGTAGCAAAAGGTGGCTTAAATCAATCAGCTTCTCATTAATTGTGATACAGGTTGCTAAGCTATTTTATTATTTCAATTTCCATTTATTACATTCACGTTATGATTTTTCATTTTATTTCAAATGGTAGTGATTCTATATTTTATATTGAAAATATATGTGTACTAAATATCAGTATACGTCATTAAAAATTTGTAGTTGTTACTTTAAATTCATTAACATACCCATGGACTGTTCGTTGGACTGTCTCCGCTATATAAGTCTATCAACATGGCTTTGGGAAGTGGGCATGAATCCAAAATGTCATCTTTTCTTTGTTGAATAGTCATCACTTCTTTTCCTGATATTTTTGGTCGTTTTTCTTGATTTGACTGCCATTGCTGAAAAAAGTAATACTATTAAATACTTATAGAATAAAACCTTTGTACGTTTATCGATTTACCAAAAAGTAATCTAACTCAACCTACAATCCACTACGGCTCTTTGGCCAATGATTATGCAACAGAAAATCAAAGTATACACTTAATGTCTCAGAAAGTTTCCAAGACTCATACACTGCATGAATCTTGTTGATGATTCAGTAATGGATCATGTCTAACCTGATATGCTGTGTTGAAGCTTTGAGCTGCAGCCAACGTGGCTGCTCTTGCCATTTTTCTCTTGGGGCAAAGGAAGGCGTGGCACTCGAGGTTGTCGGTAGGTCCTGCAGCTATGAAAGCGAATACCTGGCCGTGAGCAGCATCCGCTGAACAATATGAGATCCTGCACGGTAAAAAATGTTGTCATTAATAATTATTCCAATGTTAAATTACAATACATGCACTGTATGTTCAAAAAAGATAATTACTTAATTAAATTCTGAAAAATCATCAATAAGCTTGGATTATAAACTGAAGCTGAAACTGAACTATTGTTAAATTGTTGTAGGTACCTACTCACAATGCAGACTGTGTTCAATCAGTAGCTATAGTAATGTTAATATTGTGTACATAGGCGCATTGAAAATTCTGGCTACAAACAACATTGCGGCTTGCTTTCAGATTTGGTTATAATGTACGCATGACAATGACACTGTTACTTACCATTGTTTGTGATTTTTTAATTCATCAACTCAGTATATTAAATAACTTTTTTTAAAGTTTGTAACACAGCATCACATATGATATTTGTTACAAATGAATTCAAAATGCGACACGACTTGCAGCATTAGAAACCTTTTTTACTTCCTATAGGTTATCTCTCTATAGATTATAGAATAAAGTTTTCTGTATCGTCCCAAGATCTTTTAATTTAATTTAAATGACCACAAGCCTACTCATGAAAGAGAATTTTAAAAGCCGGTTTAGTAATTGTAAAGCTCTACTATAATTAAGTATTTTTTGTAGTAAGTATCTTTAATAATTGTATTAACTGTGGAATTCTTGGTGAAAATACATACCAATAAACAGAATATATTTAGTACTTATTCCACATACTCTAATATTAAATTGTCATCACTAACTGATTGTCAAATGTTTACAATGTTCATTTGAATACGTATGACGTATATTCGTAAAACTATGTGGAATACGTACTACATATTTTATGTTGTTGTGAATATTTTTATAGTTATTATATTTACTTGTATATTGAGACATCGAGTAATCTTTCAGAAGTCGTTGCATCTTCAACTGCGATTCCACGAGGCGACACTGTAACTTCCACCCTTCTCAGCTTCTTTCCACCACCTAATAAAATCAAAATAAAAAAATGAATATTATCATTTCCATGCGGGAAAATCTACAAAGGCTACCAGTCGAATAAAACAATTAATTTTATCGGAAATAAAGTACCTAACGATAGACGTGATACAGATATAAAATAATCGTCTACATATATATATATTATGCTAAAAGGAACGTCAAAATATAATGAAAAACTGCACAATTATATACTGTAAACAACCTAGCAAACACATTAATTATTTGTATAATAGACTGTGATTTCGATAAAAAATAATAGCTCAATGAACTCAACATTTGTTAACGCGCAAAATGAAAATGGCCTCGTTTAAGATCTTGTCTAAAAATGATAATCAACAAAAATATTCGTTTAATTTCTTTTTTAATTCAAACATTTGACATAAATTTCCGGAATTGCATCCTTGGCGTTGAATATAACATGTCGATTAGGCTATTATCAGTTACATAATTTATTTATCTCTAATTCAGAAGTAGAACCATGAGTAGAAACTTAATAACATAAAATTATATATTGATTGTTGATCCATTCTAATAATATTAAGTATATTAATAATAACTATGTAGTACCTACAGTATTTATTTGTTTTGTCATGAAATGAAAACACAATTTAAATGTTCAAGAAAGCATTTTTAACTTGTACTGACACGTGAATATATTATTTTGAGATAGATTCTTTGGCCGATTTCCAATGAAAATAATATATGGATATCACATGCGAAAATTTATCGTGATAAACACATACTAACTTGAAAGAAACTAAACATCATAATATTAGACGTTTTCAGTATGTAACTGGCCAGTTCCGAGGTAGTTTTATAGTGGGATCGTTTCTTTACTTATGAGCCTTATGACGTACCTAATAATATGTATTCACTATATTTTGATATCTACTAAATCTACCTTTACCCAGTATCTTTGAATAAATATGAAACGAGGTTTATTGTCGGTAGATACTGTCTTGCAAAATATTTTGATTATAATGGAATTCAACTTAAATATCATAAAACCTCGCATAATTTGCGTTTTGTTTATAACCTACTAAACCACCATTCGGGGTAGAAATTAGCTTCCTTCAACAATTTTCTATACGTCATGTCTCCATCAAAAGTGACTGCTTTCCAATACTGCACCACCAGTCATCTGTGGGTCCATTTAACCAGTGAACTTTTGGCATGCCTCTTCTCCTGAATTAATCGACTCTTTGCCGGTCCATTGTCATTTATACGCTGTGCATGACCTATTCTGCAATCCCCCCAATCTAAATTCACTAGTTTCTTCATACGTATCATAACTCTCAGCATTATATTATATTTTCCGCCAAGGATTGCCTGGCACAGGTATTTTTAAAAATAGTTAAAGGTAATTCATTTTGTATCTTAATTAATATTCAGATTTTCAAAGTATGAGAAAAACAATTACACGTGCGTCACATAACCTTTTGAGCCCCCGGATACACTCGATTAAGATTGGGTGAGTTATGTGTCATGTGGTTTGTGGTTTGGTGGAAGGAAATAGTTTTGGGCTCATTTTGAGCAAAGCATGTTTCGTGATATCTTCGGACCCATCAATGACACACAGTTGGGGATGGAGACGAAGATATAATTACAAGCTGTGCTTTTTGTACGAGACCCTCATATCGTACAATCCATTAAATTGGGTCGCTTTAGATGGTTGGGCCATGTAGACCGGATGAATGAGTCACGCATGACAAAGAAAATGACATTCGACAAGCCGGAAGGCAAACAAAGACCTGCAGCCCGATTTCCTAACTATCGTCTCGTCTGGTGTCACACGAGATGATAGTTAGGAAATCGAGCCCCTGGTCGATTTCATACAACATGGGGAATAATGTCGAGTTGAATTTAAGCATTGAGCGTCCTAAACTGGAGAGAAGCGGGTTTGGTCCGACCTGGATAGAGGCGGATTCTGGAGGAGACAGAGACACACATAGGGTTGTAGCGCCACGAAGAAAAATAATTATTTTTTAATAAGTATGTACTTACTTACTTACATATTATTATATAATGCATATATTTTGCTTTACACATTCTTGACATAAATACTTTGTAACATAAATTGAATGTACCATAGTAATTAATTACTAGCTGGTTCTTACTTTTAGCTTGTGTGATGGCTTGCGCAATGGCCGCTGCCGTAGCGGGCGCCGAGCAAGCCCTTTCCGCCGGAACTGCGCCGACATACTTGAGCCTGAAGTGTCTCTCGGTCGGTTCCGCTTCCGGTGTCAGGGAAAGCTGCGAGCCCAGCGGCTGGTTCGACCAATCCTCGCACAGTTCTAAACAAAATAAAACATTTAATTACCACACTGAACTCAACTATGTTTACTTTGCTAATTAATGTCTTATAATTAATTTACGTAAGAATTGTATTCAATTACACAACATTATATAATTCTTATAATCTGTGATTTGGAAAAATCCGGTGGGTATGTTACTTTTAATTCTCTATTATTTTACTATTAATCATTTCACGTACGAAATGTCATTTTGGGACAACCTTTTAAGAATAGCCGTGCGAAAGAAAGAAAGAATGACGAGCGGTGGATTTTTCAGTATGGATGATATCTGATATGAATTTAACGTCTTTATCGTATATATAACAAACTTTTTGTGTGGCACTGGCAAATAAATCTAAGTGTACAGGTGTGAACTACAGAATGGATTAATAAATATAATACCCCCAATACACTACATTTTTAAACAGGATTTTGAATGCGTGAGTGTCCTACGAAAATGAAACACACATTACAGACGTGCAATAGTGTGTGTTGCAACCTTAAAATACACCAATATTGAATGGGCGTCCATAAACCGGAAGTAGTTGTCAGAACGAATGACACGCTTAGAATGGCGTATTCTTGAAACGTGTTTGTTTTATTCCATATTCTTCCACACTCACGATCGGTTGCCTGTTACCTACTCCACTCTTACTTCTGTGCTCCCTGATGTGAACCATACTAATTGCAATCAATACATATAGGTATATGATTGTATCTTACATAATAAGCACTTATCTTACTATGAAAAAACTGTAAAGACAGATAGATTTATGATAATTTAGCGCAACTAAAAATGTATCGCACGATCCCAGTGATCTAGTTCTCTATTCATAATAACGACATTTATGGTTATATAAAATATTAAATCTTTGAACTTAATTAATGATAACGAAGCGTATTTTCTCTATGATTGACCTAAAGTTCAACTTCTATGAACTATTTTGCATCCATGGCGCCGTTCGGTGTCTTTTTATGATTTTGCTTTATCGTTATATTATCATAATTTATAATATGCATTTCATTTAAGAACAGTTTTATGGAATATAAACATACTGATTAAAATACCATTGAACCGTCATTAAACGAATGCCGCATTATCGTTTTTGCAATTAATCAACAATTTATAATAACTTTCGTAATTTAGCAATACTAATTACTAATAAAGTAAACATTAATGAGTATATTATTCCTGCTAATGTGATGCTTGTTTTATTTAATTAATACTAATAATAATTATAATAAGGCTAAGTACGCAGCCCCTGAGGGCAAGAGAAGACTTGGACGGCCGAAATTGAGATGGCTGGACTGCGCCACCGGAGATTTAAGAATGGTCGGTCAAAGCAACTGGAGAGTGTCGGCGCTGGATCTTCTAGGATGGAAGAGGTCTTTGAAGGAGGTCAAGACCCGCCAAGGGTTGTAGTGCCATAAATGATGATAAAAGGAATTATCATTAAGGAACTGGGGATTGAACGGATGTAGGTACCTACCGTATGCACCGTTAAACAGACAATTCAAAACAACGCATATATTATGAATATCTTTTATTGTGTTAACTGTCACTTCATGGTGTTTGTATTATTAATTAATTTTGAAAATGTCCCTCTGAGGCGGACAAAACCGGTCCAGATATTAATAAATAATAGTAGAGTAAGTATGATAAAAAAATTGAGTTTTATTAAATTAAATTACTAATATGGATGAAAATAATTCAGCATTTTATACTCAGAATTCCATGGAGCGTATTACAGTGTTCGGAGCTCAAAAGCTTTTTAGGGTCAATCCAACCATTCTAATCTCAAATATATATAGGTATACTATTATTCCTGGTAAAAAAATCCATTTATGAATTCTCGAGAAATGAGAATCTATAAATTTATAACTAAAAAATCTCGAGAATCAACTATTCTCATCATTCCTCCAGAATTCTCGAGTCGAGAAATCTCGATCATATCAAAACCACTATCGTTGTGTTGGACCTGTTATGGGTCTTCATACCCGTCAGCGCGTCGGGCCTCTACGTACCTAAACCGCCACTATTTGAGAGGTAAAATCTAATAGGAATATTTTCAACTGACCAAAGGGCAGGTAAAACCGATGGTGAATAGTATTCATGTGGATGCATAAATAATTATAAGATTATTTTTTTACTTATTCATATATACGTAAGTATATAATATTATATTGCATTGTAATTGTATGCATATTAAGTGCTACTCAACCTTTTTTACGTCAGGCCGCACGCACTTCCAAATTATAATATTTTCGCGATACTTCACTTTTTTAAAACTTTTAAACTAACATACCTTGAGTATTTTTTATAATAATTTATTACTCTATATTATATATTATTTGTAAACTGTTTGTAAGTAATAGTGTTGATACAAAGGGTCGTGACTCATGGCACAATTAATGATAATAAAAACCGCTAGAAATCTTATAATCAAATCGCATTAGTTGTTTCAACTGAATGCATTGCACTATCGCTAAATTATCATGTCGAAAGGTCAAATAAAAAAGTCATAATAATGCATTTAATGACGATTCATCAATGATTGCATGATTGACGGTTTAAAATGTATTTATAACAAGTACTGCCAGCCAATTTGCCCTTTAATACTTTTACTTGATGCGTAATTTGCTAAGTAATTTGTCAAAATAAAATGTAAAAAAAACGCTATAGTAAAAATTACCATACCATTGTAAGCGGAGCGTTCTCATAAGTATGGTAGTTGTCAGCGTTGCCAACTTCTTTTTTTCTTTTTCTTGCCAGATCTGGCATTTTTAGATTGTCAAATTTCCATCTGGCGTATGGCGTTAAACCTAGCATTTTTAGAAACAGCACACAGCTTAAAACTTTTCGTAATAACGTTACAATATTACACCAGATTTCAACATGATGGTGATACATACTTATATATATTATAAATTTTACTAGTAAAAAACACCAGATGCCAATGCCATCCGTCAACATTCTCGTCGGTCAGGGTTTTCAATGCGCTGCAGATATAGAGATATACTGTGTGTGCGTCTGTATATTGTATCTTTCGCAGCGTTACAGACAGATAAATCAAGACAAATATATACATCTTATAATTAATACACTAAATGTTACATCCAAAAGGACGACTAAATTTCTTACATACATAAATTTTCTATTTTATAACCTGTTTTATTAGTCGTAAAATACTAAATCTTTGTTCATGTAAAAACGTTAATTATAATTGTAACACAATTTTTTTGAAATGTTAGTTTCTAGGAGACTTTGAATTTTAGAAAAATCTAGCATTTTTATTCTGCTATCTAGCTTATTTTCTTATCCTATCTGGGACATTTTTGTGAATATCAGTTGGTAACTCTGGTAGTTATTATCCATATCCACATCCATTCACCCAACCCACTTTCTTACACTGGATCAAAAATATACATAGAAAAAACGTACCTATAGCACCTACTTAGGAATGTATTTTGAACACTAAAACTAAACTTCAATTTAAAATATCGTTGATATTTGGTTAGTGGTGAATAGAGATCCATGCTGACGTCGTCTAATTTCGTCTTATAACTGAATATATCAGTTTGATTATCAACTTACATAATTAATTAAGTACAAAATCTCCAAAATATTTTGAAACTAATATTAACATGAAAATTCATTGTAGAATGACATAGATGCCGCAATATGGTTATGTAAAATTGTTCCGGTACAGGGTCAACAAGACAGTTAACCTTAAAATTATTGTAAAAAATCGTTTATTTGTTGAGAACTTACTGTCATAAAACTTTCAGAGAAATATTTATTTATTTTATTAGAATAATGAACAGAAAATTATGCGTAACCATAGTTTACGAGGAGCACTGCTATACCAGGCAATCTGTTCATAATCATATACTAAAATTCAATAAACATTAGACATATTATTATGTGCTTGAGAGTATGTTGGTTTTTATATTCTTCTCATTTACACAATAGTGTCGTGAGAAAGCTTGCTATTGATAAGAAATCTAAAAATACGTATACGGTAAAGTATAAGTATTAATAAGTATAAAGGAAGTATATTTATACCAGTAAAGGATATTGTTAAATCTTCTTACAGATAAAGCCTTCTGTGATTTTCCTAAAAAATCACCTAAACAATCTACGGTTTCACGTGATATTTTTGTATGGAAAAAAGAGAAAAACAATCAACGTAAACCAGAGAGTTTGTGTGAAAATTATAGATCTCAGAGGCCTTTTTTTGCGTAAATTCCACACATAGGTTATATAGTATACAGTTCTCTATAACATCTTTAGTAAGACTTAACTATTAGCGTGTATTATGTATTACTTGTTGCATTTTAATTACGAGGTGGTATTTACCATCGGCTGGTATAGGTAAAACACTCTACAGAGTCATTGTTGTACGCTAAAATTGCTTCGCATCTGTTTTGGTATTATTTGTGCGAATGAATTAAGTAAGGCCTTTAATAAAACTCTATTTAGAACCGCCTGCAATCATTACATCCCCATCACCCATTGGTTAGGCGTGCAGTGCGGGAGAGGAAAGGGCGGAGTTTCTATTGTTATTGAGAGTCACTGGTAATAAACATGCCATAAACTCATTCTTTGCAATCGTCTACAGTGTGTTCATATAGTGATTGTTATCGATACGATTTTGCATACTGAATTATAATCTCCCGTTTAATTAATCATAATATTAATGCCCAAACGTAATAAATAACAGTAAATAACATTAAATGCATTTTTTTACCATTTTGAAAATTCACGTGTCACGTTCTCAGTCAATCTTATAATTGTGATATTTATCCAATCGACTACAATATTCTTTTAATGTAATATGGAAAGTCGAATTGATGGTTTTTAGGTTTTATGACATTGATAGTTCTTGGGAGATCGCATTCCGTGCAATAACTATAAATAGTACAAACTAACAAGGAAATGTATTCTCTAAAAAAACAACTACTGATTACCTAGTTTAGAGTAGGCGAAACTTTTTACGTTCGCGTGCCAAAATTTCCCAAATAATATTTTTCGACTGTCTGACGTGCCAAGCAGTTTTACGTGCCGAAAAAAAAGTTTTTGAAAGTTTTCTAAAGAAATAGTTTTTAAGAATTCCATTAAAAATTACAATTGAGTTCTTGATATTCCATCTTTCACCGTATTTCTAGCCGAATGCATAACTTTTATTATATTTTTTTAATATTTAATATTTTATCCTAGTTTTCAAAATTCTCAAAGTGATCGTGGAAACATTTAAACCACTCTTATTTCTTATTATATTCTCCATCACTGAATGGTTTTCCATTTTTTTAGAGATTATGTTTGAGGCAAAATAACAAGCAGTTATTATATTTGAATGCCTTCCGATAATTAATTTCATAAGGTTTGTTGATTGAATATTTTTTATTTTAATTACCCGATCCTAGGGACCGACCTATGCAATTGTATATTTACATTACTTAAACTTAAAATGATTATTCTCGAACAGGATTTGCCTGTTGTTTTATACAATGCGATTTGTCATTTATGCATGAATTTCGTCGTTTCCGTTTGCGCATCGATTGGTAAACATAATATGAAAACCCAAAGAAAATACACATGGCTATGTCGTCATTATTTTTTTAATATATATAAAATAGTATGTAACTTATTTTCTCTTCAAAATGAAACATTTGCGTGCTATGAAAAATCATCTCGAGTGACACTAGTGGGACGCGTGCCATCGGTTTGCCATACCTGACCTAGTTAGTTGAAAAACTTGTGTGTATGTTACACAGTTTTTATGATAAGTATATTTTATAGCTTTTATAAATTAATTGATAAGATGACATTGTTTGGTGGTTTATTAAATGTGATGGGGTGGTTTTACCATAAAAATACAAATAAAATTGACCGTCGCGCCGCCTACAATAACCGCAATAAATTATTGCACGCGCGGCAATAATTGATTGCGGTAACAATTATTATTGACCGCTTGGACAATAAATTGAACTAGCGGGCAAATTGTCCGTACAGCCTATTTTCCAGGGCCCTTGTGATTAATATTTTCAACGCGGCTTATCAACAATTTACTTTATTATACAGTTTTTAAAGTGCGATATATGGTGATTAAGAACATAAATGGTTACCACATTTACCACCCTGACTCACGGAGATATGACAATATCACGTGAAAGCATTATCATGCTTGTATGCATTGTATAATAAAATAAATTGTATGAAAATGCTTTGAATTTTGACGGCCGATTCGATGGTTTCTTTTACACATGAAAGAACAAGCCTGCACATGGACGACATAATCCAGTTCAGGTGGTTCGTAGAAATGATGCAGCGCTGCACATTACAGCTACCAGTGCCGTATAAGGCCAGTCTGCATCTATTGAACTACTTCAAGATGGACACGACCTCCACAATATCGCGATAAGAATGTTGCAAGTTGTCACTGCACCGCTCTGCGTCCGTCCCGATCATTACAAGTACAAATTAATCACAGAAGACGAATCGGATATTGCATACAGTCATACACTTTCGCTGGTATATATTTTAAATTACACTTTGTTTGATAAAACCAAAGACACTGAAAAAACTTCTCCTATAAAGATGGAGCCTATGAAATTGAAGCAAAAAAAACCATTGACCCACTAATAAAATTAGCTACAAGTGATTTTGTTTACAGAGAACTTCACACTACTGATATGACATTTACTTGCCAATTTGCCGGACGTATAAAAAGGCAATTCGTTACGATAGTAGACAAGCAACAAAGCATCCAATAATACTACACTTCGGCATTATTATTTACTTGAAAATCGTGTAAAATTTGTATTACACCGTTTATCTCCAGTGTAATTGGCGACTTTATGCTGTCAAGATTATATTGTTTTTGAAATTTGTTGCTGTAACTCCTGTTCAGCAAAAACGTTTTAGAGGATAAGACACATTGCACACATAAAATTATTTTACGAACATATAAACAATAGGCCATTCATCATGGTCAGGATTGCAAATATTATATTTGATTTGACAAACACATATAATAATATAATGGCCAAAACACATAATTATTAGAAAATCGTATTTTGCTATTTGTAAAATACTATAACAATATCAGCTGTTGAATGTTATCTACTAACTTTCAAATAGTGTTCCTAAAGTTTCCAAACCGAGTTAAACCAAAACCGGCTAGCCGAATAACCACGCGTTTGTAAATAACCGAAAACCTGGTAATTATAAAATTATGAAAAATAATAAGTGCAGTTAACTTAATGAATCCTCAATGTATTATATAAAGTATCAGGAAATTTTGGTAACAGCAGCTAATGATTATATTTCATCGACATATTTATTATAAACTGCATACAACAAACAGCATACCTACTCAGAATCTATCTCTGAAATAACGTTCAATGTTTTCACTTTTCTACTAGTGGTTTGAACAGTTCTCACCAAATACGTTCGCAAAAAGCTTTCTCTATTAGTTGTGTAATTAAATTATCCCGATACCATTTTGGTACCATATAATATTAATTATTAAATACAATTTATTAATAATAATGTTTTCAAATTAAAGCATGCCGAATACTTTAACAATACATTTTCTTTTAATTTTAATTTTGTGCCGTATTTCTTGTAGAATTTTAAGTGTATTTCAATATGAAAAGCTTATAAGTTGTCCATATACATAGACATAGAGACATAATAAAGAACGTATATATCAGACGTGGGCAAATGCGAATCTTCGTTAGGTTAAATGCGGCTCCCAATATCTCGTGATAAAAATATAGGTATTTTCTTTCCCCATTATTTTGTGTTTTCTTTCTCATTTTTTATTTTCTTATAATATATGTATTTTTCATAGGTACTTTATATAACAATTAAGATTTATTTGGAAATGTAATTAAATTTGAATTAGTGTATTTAATACTACATGGTGTGGCTCTTTATATTATTTATGAAAATCCAGAATGTGGCTCTCGTTGACCTCATGTATGCCCATCCCTGGTATATAATATGTACTATAATATGATGCTTCTTGGTTATTATTACTTTTGAATATTTATTTGGTAATTATCGTAAGTCACAAAAAAGCTAAGAGCTAGCTATATTTATACATATTATTCGTTTGTAAAACAAAATTTTGACCTGACAGGAATAGATCACAGTGATGATGGCGATAAAATGTAATAAACGTTCAAACAGCATCGCATTAAACAGATATATTCTATACTATTATTAATATCTATATTATTTAACCATTACATAGCGACATTCGAACATGTATAGGTAGACGTCACGTAATTTCCATTATGCGATATCACGCATCGGGAATTTATAGCAATATCACCTTTATTGTAATGGCGTTAGAACGTGTTTCTTGTGTCAATGTTGATTTGAGCAAACCCGTTCGAACCGAACCATTCGGCAGACCCGACAAAAAGCATCGTTAATTTATAGCAATATCACCTTTACTGTAATGGCGTTAGAACAGATTATGCCATTCGGCAGACACGACAAAAAATTGAGTGTCATTTTTTCCCTGATTCTTCGTCCATATTAATGTCATTGTATTTAGCAGATATTTGAGAATTAACATTTGTTTAGAATTCGGGACAATCTGCCCTTGTAAGGAGGTACTTAAACATATATTCAAATTCGTTTTGGAAGTTTATTTAAAAGCATTATTATCATAAATTTAAAAACGATGCGTAAATAATTTATCTGTTCAAAGTCAGGAAATGTTTTTATCTTAGCTCCGAAAATTATCTGTCAACGGTTAAAACGTTAACTAAGCATGTTTACATTGTAATGTTATCGTTTCATTCAAAAATATTACGATGCGATAATTACGAATTATTATAATAATATTATGATTATGACTAACAATACTTAGGTACTTACATTATTTTGTTAGTTAAAACCAGTTCAAATGTTTTAATGTTGAATAATTATTTCTGCTACAAATCGATCGATTATTATTAGTTGTTATTCGATTAATAGATCGATTATTATTACGGAGTCAACGAGTTACTTGTAATAATATTTCCACTGGCGTAACCAGAAAATTATTAAATTTAAAATTACTTTGTATTATTACTTAAGGCATTGCCTTTACCTACCAGAGGCACCTAGCGGAAAAATACTAATATATAAGTAATACGAAGCTTGCAATTTGAGACATTTTTAGAGACATCTGAAAACATTAAAAAGAATAATATCTTTTTATTTTCAGCCAAAGATAAACTTACAATTTAAAAAATGTTATAAAATGTGAATTGGTTATGGGTCTCATCTTAATAGTACATATTATATTATGGTAATATTTATTGTTAAAATTTAGCTTATTAAGTTTTCTATGTTGTACCTAAGAGATTTTGACTAATTCATAGTTTTAATATTTTTTATAATTATTTTGAAAAACATCGATTTTTATAAAAATATAAATGTGTATAATTTGAAATCCTTTTTATTTATATCAAATCGAGCTTCAATATTGGTACCATACCTAAATAAGATTAAGCTTCGTATTTTTCCGCTGGGTGCCTCTGATAGGTAAAGTCATCGCCTTAATTTGGTCCCGTGAAATATTTTTTGTTTATACAAGTGTACCTATCGTATATATTGTTTAAATTTATTCCAATTATGCAACACAGGTATATATATATATTTTTAGCATTACAACAGGCCATGACGTCGAATGACAGTAGTGTTGTGAAACAGTAGTGTAGTAGTAGAAGTGAAACAATAATAAGATACTCAGGTTTTGAGATAATCACATAAATATATTGTGAACAGGTGCCTTTGCGCACCGAAGTACCTATGTAGACTTACATAATGACGTGTTACAATATTACATTATTAATAATATCAAGTATTAACCGATATAATCATGATTTAGTTCTCAATAAAATACACTTTAATTTTCGATGATTTAACTGATGTCTAATTTCAGTAGAAAATGTAGCCTGCTCATTTGTCCTTGTCTCTATTGAATGTAATATTAATGGTGGCGCTACTGAATTAGTCCATATCGGCCATTACTGTCGCCATGACACTTTCTATAGCTTTACCGCCATTTTATGATATAAAACTTGTACATGTGATTAACTTTATCGAAGGATAATTACGCTTAGATTTCATTATCCGTCGATAAAATTCATCAGTGCAATTTGATATGCAAATCTTGTCTGTGTAAATTAATCGTATCGAAGGTAGCTAATCGATAAATTGATAGCGGCTAAACCTAATTGGAAAGGCTAAATAGGTTACAAAACACATTAAAAAAGGATTCTGTAAAAAAAAAGTCAGGGCGTATGTACGATTGTTTGGAGTGCCAAAACGAAAACAGTAATGTAAAGTACCTATCGTGAATCACTTGGAACTGGCTGTCAAAACTAGATTATAAAATGGTTATTTATAGTTAAAAATTATTTATATCTGGAATGAATAAAAAAAAGAATTATAATGGTTTCCAATATGAAATTATTTTATTAGCATTTTAGTCTACTTACTTATATCAGAATATTCAAATTGTAGGTACGTTTTTAAAACTATCTCTTCAATTTTATTGTGAAAGCCATAGTGAGTGTGATGTACTTTTGTCTCAATTTTCGAAAATGATGCGCCTCGCCTAATTAACCTTAAGTAGGTACCATTAACTATATTATACTCTACAAATGAGCTTCTGAAAAACCAAGCTTTCTCTATGAAACCCAAAACAATTATTTATAAAACCCAAATGCGTCCAGTATTAACAGATGGATCAGAATACTCGGCCAGAAGCTAGCTATTTTTGAGAACAGCATCCAAAGAGGAATCTTGATGTCATGTGAAATGATCACATAGGATGCCAGAAGAGCCACCCACAAAGCAGGCTGGTTGAGATGACTGGACCAAATTGGGGCCAAAATTGGTGCACGTCAGAAAATTTCATGGAAGAAACAACAGAGGTAGAAGTTTTCGAAAAATATGTTTTTTCTGCAAAAGCTCTCTAATTACAGCTCGATTGTACTTCTAACAAATTATTACTAAAAATGGGTCGACGTGGAAAAAACTTCTCGAGTTTTGTGAGAAATCAGAAAAGTGACAACGCAAAGGAGTTTTATGATGTTCTAGCAGCCAACGGCCCAGAAGTAGAAAACACAAGGCGTGAATATGATGAATAAGTTTTTTTGTATAAATATTTAAGTATGTTTCATCAGCGCTCGAAATGGAAAATTTTACGAACCGGAACGCTCAATAATTTTACGAAAATATTAACTATATTATACTATACTACATTAATTGTAAATGTTATTTATAAAAATAAGTGTGTTATTTTTGTTATTATATGAAATATCTAGCTCAGACGGTCAAATTAATATTTCCACGAGACGGAGCGATAATTTTTTGGATTTTATGAACCGGAACGGCGCTCCGGTGCGTTCCGGTCCATTTCGACCCCTGTGTTTCATAAATAATTCGTAAATATTCTTTAATAAAACAAAATGGACGCAATAATCTCCATTTTCTTTTCTTATGAAGGTACTGATTTAAGCACATGTATCACTTTGATTTTTGGTTTATGTTATCCATTTAACGTAATATGTACACTATTTTACTCATTTGTATAATAAAATCACCTTAAAAATTACACATTGGCGTTTTTATTTTTTTCAAACCGTTACACAAAATTAAATAATATGTAAACAGTTTTTTCTTCGTCCTGAAGAAATCACCCTTTTCAAATTTAATGTATCATACTTATCGGAAAAACTAGGCTCAATTTGGAAATGTTCAATCAAAAGAATTGAAAAAGACAGGGCTGTAAAGCCCAATCTCGACGATTGAGAATGTCTTCGGAAAAGGCCAAGACCCAAAACCTCCCATGGGTTATACAGACAAACATGATGATGTTGTCATCTAAACTTAAGTCATTGTGAATATTAAAAGACAAACAGACATATTATTCCCAATATAAAAACAAGTTAAAATATAAAATAAAAAATCTTTTTTTAAATACTGCTGACATTCCATTTTTAAAATGCCAAATCGAGTCTATCGTAATTGTAATAATAAGAGTTGGCGAAATAAATTGTGCAATCTCGTTGGCAATTTTGTAGTCTGAGCCCTAAATTAGTGTGGTATTCGCGCCGACTAGTTATATTATAATATTATGATTGTCTGTAATAGAGGCCGCGCAGAGAGCTGCAGGCACTGCTAAAGCATTCTCACACAACTGCAAGAGATTGCATCAGCTGGCGAATTATGCGTGAGCAGCGTGCACCTTCGGATTGCATCAGAAAGGGTAAAGCATACGTAACAACCCAACTTTTCAAACTCTAAAAATATTAATTAGTAGGTATATTTTAAAACAAATCTATCTCAGATTAGTGTAATTAATTTTAAATATAATATATAGGTATTAGGTAGGTACTTATCTGATTAAATAAAAATATATTTTTATGACGACCAATTATGGTAATTATGTACCTATCTACTTAAGTACTACAAATTTTAACTTAGTTATATTTTACAACATATAGGTAATTGAGAGAACGTTCGGACTTATTACCTTTTAAATAATATGTAGATACCTACTGAAAAAGTGCCTTTTTATGTAATTTATCATATTATGTATTTATTGAGGCGGTTAATTTTTACAAAAAGTTAACCGTTTGAACTGACAAAATTGGTAAGTTGTTTGGATTGTTTTACACTTGACCTTCCCAAAAATAATATAATATCCTTCCCATAAAATGTTATTAGATATATTTTACTATACTTATTTAAAAATCAATCGTGTAAACAGTCTCCACCTTTATTAAATTATGTAAAATAAGTAGGTACCTACCGACCTAATAAATAATACGTAAGTAGGTAGGGAGGTACTTAATTTGTTTTTTTATAAAAAAAAAATACTTTATCAATAATGTATTCGCAGAAATATAAGTATAATATGTTAAACCTCAGATACATGTATCTCGTAATCACCTAATATGGAACCCAGAACTTGTATTTCAATATTATAGTACTACCTATCGAATAAAAAAACAAAAACCAATGCTGATCAACTATCTATTTACACACATATTAGGCAAGTAGACAATATGGAATTCATATATAAACTACATATTATCTGACGTATTTATTATCATAGGATTCATCAATATTTCAACATATTGAACCTGTGCACACATTATGTACTTACAGCATTTATTACAAGTGCGCCGAACCTTTTTATTCGCTCCATAAACCGGTATGTCTACCCTACAATCTTCCCTCCCGTTATAAAAAACGAAAAAAGACTCTGAAACCTGTGTTCTCCTACTGAAACTATTAATCTCATTAAATGGCGTGCCAAATATGACGACCATGAATAAGTAAATTGCGGTTATTACTCTTCAGCACAAGTGCAATTTCAGAGAGGCGAGTCTTTAAAATAATAAGTAAGACGATGGTTAATAATTATTTAAAACTAACATGTCGACTGAAAATGATTGCCTTTTAAAACAAAACTATTCAGTGTAAGAATCCTATGATTATAAATTATATAAATACTACGATCTTTGATATTATTATACTGAGGTGACAATGCCTTTTTGATTGAATGCTATCTATAGAAAAAGAAAATTAAGAATTTTAGAACTAAGCTCAAACAATACATAATATACGTTGTGGACTATGTGTAAGGGTACCCCTATCAGTGTGATATACTGTCCTTTCCCATCCTAGAAACCAACATTCAAAGATCACATAAAATAAAAGTACCATTTTTGTTTTAAAAGCCACAATTCTAAAATTGATAATACAAACATAACTATTAATACTTTGATTTAAAATACAAAAGCCGAATGCCAAAAAGAATGCAATTCACAGTAAGAAAACGCTCCAGAGAATATTGTAAAACCCACTAGTTAACTTTCGTATTTTTTCTTATGGTTATATATTTCTCATAAGTGTTTTCAAATCGTGTATGTTCAATAAAAGACTGTTACATTCTTAAATCTTGTGAAATATTTGTTGATTAAAAAAATAGTTTATGAATACATATTATTTTGTTTCATATGATGCCCGTGGGTATAGCAATTTATCTGGTAAACGTACCTATTATATTATGATATTTTAATATATTATCATTATCGCAAGGTCCATACTTTCCCAGTCAATAAAAATATTTGCAAAATGTATCGATATGTGCGTTCTAATGGGTGTATGTCAGACAAAAATCATAAAAGACAAAAAATCAAAAGGGTTAATCGTGTAATATTTTCTGAGAATTATATTTAGTACAATATTATTTTTTGATTCCACGAGAAGTTTAAAATATCTACCTACTATATTTTTTATTGAATACGAAAAAAATTCTGTACCACATTTTTTTCTTGAACTTTGTACTATAATAAGCATAGATAAAAATGACAACACTGATTAATTTAATGATTATAGTACAGATATAGCGACGGGACTTGCAACCTCATTGCATAATATAAAATAGTAAACAAATATAATGAAAACATATTCAAACAAATAAAAACAAATTCATGACATTTTGATTATAGAAATATTATGTATTAGCAGCGTCACCACACTAATAATACGTATCACCTACAATTTACATAAAGACTGGTTGAATCATGAAATAACGTTTTTAAAATGTTGACATTACGAAATATGTTGGAGGAAAGAAGTGAAGATGAAATAGATTATTGTATAAGGCTAATAATGAAACGATATGAAAGTAATTTAAATTTATTTGTAACAAGTTCGCACGTTTGTACTATGGCAGATTTTAGTTGTGTCACTTGTGTTATATATTTGTGGCTTTACTTGGTCATACGATTACAAATAAACAAAAATTACGTGAAAGAATATTTACAGATAGTAAAAATTAACCCCAAAAGCGGAAATAATTATGATAGTATGACCTCATTACACTGTCACACTGGCCTTGATTCCTTTCATTTTCGATTAATTAGAATCAATTTAAAATCTGGTCGAGATAAAAGTCCAACTATATTAAAAAAAACTTTTTCCAGACTTTGTTGATGTTTACAAAATATTGTTATCGGACAGCCTTCGTTTTACTTAGAACACGAAAAATCTAGTTTCTTATGATATAATAATAAAATAATATTGATGTTTTGGTTTAGATTTGAATGAATAATCAGTTTTATAAATATACGCATCGCACCGACGCATGCTACTGACGTCGTAGAAATAATTTAATTTTTTACATCATTCCTTGATATCTATCTAATTTTGTTAAATTAAATTAACGATAATTATTCGGCTTAATTAAAGGAATAAATATTATTATTAAATATACAAGGTGCGTATGTACTATGTAGATACATTTTATTGCATAGTATGTTCGTATGTTATTATGCAACATCTGCACTCATTTTTAAACATACCTAATGTATAAGAAAAATACCGATAACATAATATATCATTGCAATTATAGTGCATTATAATGACGATTTCTTGGATTTTCAACTCGAATATGCTATGTTTCTCGTAAAATTCCAGATCATATAACGTTTGAAACGTGGTAACCTTAACCATATTATTGTCATGATCATACGATGGTTCGTACTTTTAGAAAGCTTAAAAATAAAAATTGCAAAATGAATCAGGCATTGGTTCTAGAATTTAAATAAAACTCCTGTACTATTTCTGTACAAAAACATATAACATGTTACTTCTATGACTATCTTATTTTCAATAGTCAATTTTAAGCTTTCATATAACTACTTATTTTTTAATTAAAATATTATACGACGGTTTCTCAGATAACTTGGGAGTGACTATTACAGAACTAATACAAAAAGGAATACTGCAAACAAATCATAATAATATGACCAACAATAGTGTAACACCTGCATTTTTAAAAAGGAATAGTAGTAATTGATTCATGTAAAAGTTTCACTTTTAAGAAAAATCTTAAATATATTTTTTTTAAACATCAAAAAGGCTTATATTAAAACCAATTTAGGTGTATATAATGACATATGTATATAATAACACCAGGTGACCAGATAATAAATTGTCAAATACTGGGTCATTTGGGAGACTGGAGCTTCAATGGGTTGATGGAGACTCCTGAGACCTACAAGTACTAGGGGTTAGTCATTGGTAAAGGCTTAACCAAATGGTATTGTAGAATGTTCACCGAGCACAGGACTGGCCGAAAGAGCCCAATGCTCGATTTAGGTATAGCACAATCCCAAAATGATATTTTGTTTATGATACAAATCGATAACTTACCTTTATAGTTTATACTATGTATAGCAGTGGTAGCCAAGTCATCAACCCCAAGTAAATGATAGACACGGAAAATTTTATACCCAAATTATCAAATCGTAAGAAAATCGAGACATCACAAAATTGAATCATTATATTTATCTTCCTCAACCTCGGAAATTGTGTCTAATATTTTTATAAATATTGTGCATCGCTTCAAAAATGTCGCCTGTCATGCAATTTGACATCAGAAAAGTCAGTCAATCGGCAGCTTAATTGGATAAACAACTCGCCCGAAATGTGGTAGAAGTGGGTTCGAATCCCACTACGTTCAAGATAATATGATATATAATTATATAGTTGTACATATTTATATGTATATTTCTGATGTTGGTCCACGTTATGTATTCTCAATGAAGAATATTACAGTTATATCTTGAACTACGTATTTTATACATACATATTACGTTCGACTTGAAAAATATTGTTGAGACCAATATTGTGCAACCCTTCTATGGTAATAGTTGACTGTCGGTGATTCCCAAAAGTTAGAGGTATTTTAGTGTAGTCGCATGAAATACCTTTGGCCCTATCCGCGTATATGATGCGATAACTGGCAAGATGTATTCTTGGCATTGTGCAACCTAAGTGATGTAATTTATTTTGAAATTGCTATAAAACTGTCGTTTCGACCTCGAAGCGGTCATAATTTATTTTGGGATTGCCACAAAACGCCCCATTGTCGCGAGTGCATGTGGACGGCTCAATGAGGTCACGTGTACCTGGAATACGCGCAAGGTTTTACGCGTGAGTCAAATCGTGCCATCTAGACAAGACAATGGGCTAGTAACCAGGGCTCGAAATGGACCGGAGCGCACCGAAGCGCTGTTCCGCATCATGGAATTCCAGAGATTATCGCTGCGCTTGTGGAAAAAATAATTTTACCGTCTGAGCTAGGTAAGCCATTTATAACAAAAGTCTAACAGACCTGTGTTTTTTACAAAATACACATAAAACTAAATAGATATGTTAATATTTTCGGAAGATTATCAAGCGCTCCGGTTCGTAAAATTTTCCATTTCAAGTCCTGCCAGCAACGTGGAACGTATTGGTAATCAAGCACTATCGAAGTGCTTTACGTTTAGAATACCAAAAGAAAAATAGAGTTTGATGAATAATTACGACTTCTGTGGTTTTATGGCATATAAAAAGCGCTAAGAGTAATCAGCTGGAAATCTAGAACGAAAGATCAAGCAGATTGGAGGATTCTGCATGAAGTGACCAATTGAATGTACACCACGAAATGTAGAACCAGAAATGAAGAAGAAGAATAATAGTCTCTGAATGTTGGTTTTATTTTACTACCCCGTTAATGATTACTAATTACACGTGCTCTAGGTAAACCGACATCATTATTTTCAGTTAGAAGTCCGCAAAGTCTAAAAAGTCGACCACCCTAACTATAAGCATAGGTAGACTATCTGACGAGGATTTTAATAATGAATGCATCGCGAAAAAACCTTTCTACTGTATTTTAATAAGATATATTTAGTGAATACGTAAAAGATTAGTCAAATTGTATACAAATATCATAAAAAAAATATTATACTTTTTTCAATGATTAGTGTTGCTATTGTCGTATTATCGATACTGCCGACGACCTCTGGTTTAACGACGTTGTTCATTGATAAATTAAATAAGTTCGTTCAGACAAAAAATAATATATATATTTTTTAATAATTAATATTATCCATTGAGGGTACCTCCATTCCTTGTAAATCGGTTTTCGCTACCAGGTTTCGCATTTCGGCATCTTTATGCTTTTGCATCCATATTTTTCTATGGTAAATATACAACTGACTAAAAATAAAATGTCTTACTATTTAAGTATATTCAAAATAATTAATCCATTAAAAGATTGTAAAAATTACATTATTCTCAAGTAAAGGAATTGTTCAGGTATTAGAAGTCCTCATAAAAAAAGCTTGGGGATTCAAAAAGTCGAAACCTGGATACTTGAAAAAGTACAAAATTCATAGAAATTAGAAATTTAAATAATACTTTGTTAAACTAGTACCGTAAAGATAGTGCACAAATATTACGTAGTTACCTACCTACGTATGCTATTTTAGAAGACAATAAATGCTCTCGGTTAAATTTTATATTTCACTTTGGCTATAGATCAATAATTTCACCCCTCAGAAATACCAAAACAGCTAATTTATTATTGGAACTGTCAGATTGCTATTTCAAAGAGATTGTAGAACGATAAAAGAAAAATATTTCAAATAAATATATTATTACAAAATATACGAGAAGGACTTTACGATGATATTATATTTTGTTAAAAAATAATTGATTAGAAAATTTGACAGCTACGATACATTATAAGCAATGTTCCCTGTAAGTTGTGCGCATGTATATATAGAGTGAAGTATGAAGTACGAAATATGAAGAGTGATAACACTGATAACTAACTATATTCGGTTAATTTAATTTGGCAAGAAAAAAATGTGATACAGTAAATTAATTATAATACTGCCATTATAATTCTAATAGTGAAATCGTATCATAATAAATACCTAATGGTAATTATATTAATGTTTACATATCAAAAAAAAATACACGGAAAATTTACCTTCATGGACAAATTGCCCGCAGGCTTATATTATTTTATAATTATTCCAGGATCTATTTTTCCGTCTCATTTACCTTATATGGTTTCTGGATTATCTCGTAACGAAAAAATCCACCGGTGTAATATTAAAACATGAATACTATATTGTGTAACCTTCCCAAGGAGATGAATATTATATAGGTGTAAATCCAGGACTCGAAATGGACCGGAGCGCACCGGAGTGCCGTCCCGGTTCATAAAATTCCTATAATATCGCTCCGTTTCGTGGAAAAAATATTTGACAAGATATGTCATATAGCAAAAATCTAACACACTTATTTCTATAAAATACATATAAAATTAAATAAGATTGTTAATATTTTCGTAAAATTATCAAGCGCTCCGGTTCGTAAAATTTTCCATTTCGAACGCTGTAAGTAAGTCATTTAATTTTACTTATGTACGAACGAGTTCTGACTAAGTATTCATATTTCTACAGTAATCAGTCGAATCCGTATTGTCAAATTTGTGGTGAAAAAGTGGTCAATACGAAATAATTGTTTTGTGATGTCATAGTCAATAATAATTTCATTCAATATTGCAGTAAGTGGGTAATAGTGTTTTGAATAAGCTTGTGAATCAGTAGAACGAGTACCTATGGACCGTATTAAATTTACAACATACAATGGAAAATGATTACTGATCGCGTATTTTTTTTAATTGAAATCAATAAATAACGAAATGAGCTTTATCCATAAAAATAAAAGCATCATTTAGAGATTGTACCTATTGCCAAATAATATTCATACGATAATGGTTAATGAACCTATTTATTTATATATAATTAGTAAAAATAGCATCTTTATTAGTAACCTGCGATATTTCAACGTTTTTTAGAAGATCCTATGGATGTCAGTTATTGATTATCATTCATAATATTATGTATATTTAAAAATACTCACTTTTGTGCTTTGAGCTGTTTTTCCAGATTTTCTTGAGCAGCGACATTTTCTTTTCAACTTTTTTTCGCGCGCTCTGACAAGTCTTTTCACAATATACGACAAATCACTGTGTCTATTGAATATTATAATATGTTTCGAATGATACTCAGAATGCAACAATGTCTTTCCGATAAATTTGGATGATTCTAAGATTATAAATTCTTGTAATTATAAGAAATATCCAGTTTAGTAAAATATGTGATGTTTATTTACAAACATGTGGAAATATTTATGTTTTGGATGCGTGTTTACTAGCTGACCGCTGATATTGTACTGAATCCTGGCCGAATGACAAATCAGTAACAAGCTCGAGACGTGCCGGTATCTTATTGAAAATTGATACTAGTGGTTAATAACTCGCTGCTCTCGCGAATAAGAACACTCGTCAAATCTCGCCTAGTTGATGCAAGTTGCGATTAAACTTAAAGCATGTATCTAAACGTAAAAAATAACAGTGTGGTTTTAATAATAATGATTTTTTTATATACGTAATAATATCATATTTTGTTGAATTGCGATAACACCCAAAAACAAATATATACCTATTGAAACAAATACTTATTTTAAAAAAAATAAAACATACTACATATTATTAAAGACGTTTTCATCAAAACAATACAACTACGAGTAGGTATATTAATAATAAATTACAGTCAAACAAAACTTAGCTCGTTTTCAATCTTACTACAAAAAAGGAGTTCGAAGTTTATCTTATTTTGCCTATCCACAAGACTTGAGAAGAAGAAAAAGCTTATCCAGAATAGCCTAGCTACCAGGCGTGCACACAAAGGGGGGATACAAATTGTTTAATTAAAAGTAATATTCATTCTTCTTCTTATTCGCCAGGACTTTGGATCGTGACCTGCACCGCGATTTCCTAACTATCGACTCGTGTGGCACCAGACGACATGTCGTAATTGTGACGTCAGTCAATACACGCTCGAGGCATGCCGGCCAGCGCGTGCTCACCATAGATATTAATACGATGAAACACCTATATGTGTATGGTAACAATGAATAGCGCCACTGTCTGAGTAGCGTTATTTTCTCGAGTGCTATTATCACTCCGGTAGTACGTCACAATGATGTCATATGACGTCATGTCGACCGGGAAGCTTGCACTCGCAAGTTCTAACATAGGGCCGCTGTCTGTGAACAGGTCTTCCTCTTCCCACTTCTCTCAGCACTCTACGACACGCGAGTGTCAGTGGAACACATGTCGCACTCATAAATAAAATTGGTATCCGATGTTTGCTTTAATTTTCTGACGTGGCATTTCTAATAACAAGACAACCCTGACGATACAAACGGACACTAACGATCCTAATTAATAATTATGACCGTTAATCCACCGCATTTAATTACTACGTGTGTATGCGACAGCTCATATATGAACACCTGCAAGCCAAATGTTTGTAGCTGAGCTCAAAGTGCCGACTGTCTGAGTATGGGGAATGTATCTGGAAAAGTGCGCTATTCCGCGGTTGAGGCGACCTGTAACTATAAGTAGTAAGTGGAGTAAATTTGGAAGTCAGTGGCACCTGCTAGATTTTCTTAACCCCGCCCCCTCTGACGGCATTGAAAAATATTTAAAAAAAAAAAATCAAAATGGTCCGCCCCCAAATCATTTTCCTGTTATAAATATGACATATATTCGTCTGTGTATAAATATGAAGTCGAACCTACGGTTGGTTAACAAATGAATGTCGTTTTTCATGTTTATTTGATCCAGTGCAAGGACCCAATGGCATGGGGGAATAGCGAACAACTATTATTATTTGTGTCGCTAGATTACAAAATCAGCCAAGTCCATAATAGATGAATAGGAGAAAAACAGCTTTTTGTTTTATCAAGTACAGTCACATGGTGGAAAGTTTATATTATTTAGAGTACAGAATATTTAAAATTAATAAGTTCCGATAATGCAGAAATGTTAGAAAGTAGTAGGTCTTCGGCAATTCACAAAAAGTCAAAAATACCTAAAGGTGGACTTGGCTGATTTTGAAATCTAGCGACACATTTTTGTAAAAATCTACTTATTAACTGAACCTCCACTATATGTGATTCGCTTAGGATTTCATGTTCGTATGATAATTAACTTTTTAACATTTTCCAGAGTGCTCACGATGGGGTGGGGTGATAAGGGAAAGGATATGGTTATGTTAAACCTAGAACTGATTGTATTAATTCAGTTGACATTTATTTGGTAAAATAACCAATGTTTATTTAGGTGATTCTATTAAATTGATTCTAAAATAATTACAAAATAAAAAGAACTTTTTATACACAACGTTTTTAAATTTTCTATTGAATCATATAAACTTGACTTGACTAGCATAAACGATAAAAAAAATTGTACTTTGGATGTCATTTTGACATGTCATATTGATTTTCATAGTAACGCACGTATATATTAATAATTTAGTTGCTTGGACCCCAGACCCCTAGCAACCAATAATGGTGTCGAAATAACTTTTCATACGAAAAAGAATTAACTGAAAATGAATTCAATTCTGCTTAAAGATGGCTAAAAGTATTAAAAATGCATTGGCATCGTGTTATGATATATTCTAAAAGTTTCAAATGGCTAGCTAGTCGGGAATTTCGTTAAAAATCGATTGCAAGATTTGTACCGGACAAAGAACCACCGGACAAATAAGAATACGAGCTAAGAAAAACGTTGTAAAATCTTTTTAATTTTCTGAAATATTAAATATCTATTGACTAAAAACTGTCTATTTTTTTAGAATTGTTTTACTATAGCAATATTAGGTAATTGGAGGCACATACACACCCGGTATTAATCAGGCGTATGACGGGACCCCACATTTGGATCTGACCCAACAGTATTTTTTATGACTGGAAATTTCTCAGGAGCAGTCAGTCAAGATTGAGGTTGCTATGCATGCATTTGTGCATAGGACTGGGACAACTGGACGATAGGACAATTTGGCGCCGCACTGTTGAATGAAATAAATATACGTTCGTTACGATTTTATACAGAAAGTAGACGAGGAATAAATTTATCTACTACTTAGTAGTTTTGATTCATTTTGCTCTTCACATATTTTTTTTAATTATTATGCCTGAGGCGTTATATAAAAATAAAAGATCTCTCTTCTCATTGGAACTTCAACATATGCACAATTAAATCATTATTTACGTGTGCATATTTAAATTTTCGCTAAGTATTAAATATTGATATAATGATTTAAATATAACTATAACTCCGGCTCCGCTCCAGGGTCTGCTCTGCTCCGGGTAAAAAGTTTTAATAAGTACCTACCTATTATACAAATGTTAAAAAAATAAAAAATGAGTAGTTTTAAAATAATCGTCATTTTCAATATTAATTCTATTAAACAAAACCGACAGCAAATCGTCTATCATTATTTGCCTCTTCAGTCAAAAAAGTGAGGTTATTTATCACTCAGCAGTGTTGCCATATTTCAAATAATTCCAGTGTTGCAAATTGTCAAAATATAGTGTCTTAGGACGAAAATTGAATAATAAAAAAACATCCGGAGCAGTGGGGCACTACAAATTTTCGGTGCTCCCTGCTCCGAGCTCCGCTCCAACGCTCTGATATAAATAATAATATTAAAAATATATTTTACATATAATTAATTTCATTCAATTGCGTGGCACCCAGTTGTCCCGGCGCCGAATCGTCCTAGACCCTGTGTGCTTTGACTGAATCTATATGACTTTAAATTAAGAATGCACACGGGTAAGACGACCACGTAGAAGCCAAATTAAAAAAAATACATACAACATACAAGGGGTAGTCCAGAACCCTGTATATTGTGATTAATCAGAATCATTACATTACATATTTTAATTTAAAGACCCCATAAAAATAATATAAAATCATCGTGAAATCAAATGTTTTAATTAATTATTAAGTTTCATTGCGACAAGTATGTATTTACGCTATTCATTGAGTCCAATGTCTAAAAGTTCACAACTTGATTATATAAAAATATAATATGCATAATCGAGATAAGAAAATATAATATTATCTTACTAAAGTTCTACGCACTAATAAAGTGTATTTTATTCCCGCTAAAAATACAAACTGATAGAATAAATAATTTATTTCCACCGGTCACGGTCATGCCGAATTATGGATGTCGGTAATTTTGTTTAATGTTTGTAATTTTGATAATTTACACATGTTTTACTTAAAAATCGATGTACGTAGTCACGATACTATTGTACTAAATGAATTACTTAATAAAATATAGGTACCTACATAATTATTTCCATAAAATCCAGTCTTGTCTTTTCGTGTGTTGTTTTTTCAACAAAGCCAAAAAAGCTATCCAATTTGATTCTAGGTGGAAAATTCATTTTTGATAAGAATGGCAAAGAGAGCTCTAACCTTTTTGGCGGTTTTAATTTAATTTCCAGTAGTTAACAGAAGAAAATCCAAATCCAAAAAGAAAACAAAATCTCCGCCAAAGAAATGTTGTCAGTCCATGGCGTGTTGACAAAAATAATAATTTGAAGAAAAAAAAAGGTTATAGCCACGGATGTCTTATGCAACAAAATATAGCTTTATTCTTGTGTTAAGAGAATATCTGTTTACCATAATAAATACTATTTATTGGCATAAACATATCTTATAATGATCATTGAATTGTGCATTTCCTTGATGAGAAAAGATAGGGCATCACAATTATTATTAAGTGCATAAATATCTTTTGTATAAGTTTCCGGATTGTTCAGGTTTGTACGGAAATATGAAATGTTCGAATTCTCAATTTTCGAACAATTTACGGGACGATCGTCGGTAAGTTATTTGCAAAATGTTCTTAAATAATTATCAAGTTAATACTTAATACATTCCTCCTTGAATGTTTAGATTGAAAATTTTATTTGCTGACTTTCAAAATATAACACTAACATTCATTTATAATCAAAATGACGCAACGTAAGATGTAAATGATATCAGCTGTCGATACGAACGTTTATGTTATCTCATTTATGGCAGAAAAAATATTAGTTGGTTGCCAATTTTAAGAATGGGTTTATCTAAGCTGTCAATGGATTGGGCATCTCGAAAGATGCTTTATAGCTTTTATGCAATTGTATACCTATGTAACATGTATACTATATGTATCACATATTATATAATTAAACAATGCGGAAATGGAATGAACCCGCCAGCGGGTTTACAAATATTTCTGGCAATGATATGAAAAATCTTCCTCTAATAAAAATATGGCAAACCTCTAATAAAATCGGCAACATAGTAATACCACTTTGAATATATTGATTTTCTTAGTGTTGGACACTTAGCTAAATTTAGATGAATATTGTGCCAATTTTTTCAACGTAAACAACAAAAAAATACATTAATATTGTGTGACATATTCTGTAGAAGTGTGACAAGCTTGTTGCGCTTACATAGTTTATGTTTCTTTAAATTATTTCTTAATTAATTTTACCTTGTTCTGTGTGATACTAAGGTGTCATATCTAAACATGTTGGTGTTGTGATATTATGAAAAGTACAATATTGAACCTATTGAAATAATAAATATTGCATAATTATTATTATTACCAATATCATATTGAAGTGTCTCAGTATATAATGCAAATATCTATAAATGTAATACGAATTTATCCAGTCTACAAACCCTAAAAAGTAAAATTACGTGATTGAATCGACATCGATAAACAACTCACTCACTAATACCTACATAAAAATAGCAGACGTCAGAATTTATTAGCAAATTAAACTTTTATCATTTTATATAAATATTTATAATTTTCTATTAACAATATTTTTATTAGATATTTTATTCTAATTACGCGTTATATATTTATAATAATAATAATAATAATAAATGATTATTATTGCATTCAGTGTCTTGCACAAAGTTGTACGAGAGAGATAACGTTTTAGAAAATATTTTTTTCTGTACATAACCGAGCAAAACAAAATTTCATTGAGCTTTATAAACAGGCAGGATAAAAAAGACTAATTATAATATACTTATTTTTTTTAATAAGAAATAATGAATGACTAATAATATTTTATGCCTCTAATGTAATATTCATTTCCTGTGGGGAATTTTGAGAGATAGCAAGGATTAACCCATATTTTTTTAAATTCTCTTTCATTTTTTTCCTTATCCATTAGTATACAGTAGGTAATGTCAGAAATCGGAATGTATGAAGGGCCCAGAATCCGTGCGAAGGTGAAAAATTAAAATTTTGGAATATCTTTAATGGTTTAGTCTGAGCACCCTGTTAACTTTGTAGGAGAGATATTTATGTCATTATAATGCCCTGTTTTTCTCATTGTAGAAATCAACATGTTATGATCATAAATAATAAAATAATATGTGTATTAATATAAGATATTGCGAACAGTTTCGTTAGAAAATGAAAATAAAGCCATATTTAGATCCATCAGATAGATGTCTGTGATACAGCATTTTTTTCAGTTATTATTGTTTAAATAGGTGCATTATTTAATAAACAAATAACATGTAGGTATCTTATGGTGGTGTCAAAATTATCCCAAAGTCCATTTTCCTCATTCAATGTGGTATCTTTATTTACGCAGATAATAAAATTACCCAATTTTACTAGCGGAACCAACTGTCTCGCCAGACATAAGATTTTGGGTTGGCGATGAAAAACTTAAATGTTATAATAATATTACGATTTAACTTGGGGTGATTGATTACTTACTGTAATAGGTATTTAGGATGGTAGCACGGTTTTTGCTTTAGGGTATTTCACTCTGTCAGTTCGACATGATTTTTTTTTCTGATTTGTCACTTTTGTGATAATCGTTTTATTTTTCGGACATTTGAGGCTGATAGTTTCCAAGTCGGAAACCTCCATATTCCGTTAGAAAATCGCAAAAAAATCACCAAGCACATTTAGCTATTAGCCACTATCGAAGGTAGTTATTCATATTTTTGTATCGAAGTATTATAATTTTTACAATAAGTTTGTTGTAATTGTTATAATATACAGTTTTGACTCTTTAGAGTCTTAAGACGGCAAACTTATTGTAAAAATTATAATACTTCAATACAAACATACGATAAACTATGCCGATAGCAGTCTTGTGTATAGAATAGATGCGCAGAATCAAGAAAAATATTTAAAAAAAAAAATTGAGGTACCTAACCGACTTATTAATTAATAGCCTGATTTAAATTGTGAGGTAATAAAATATTAATTTTGTTTTTCAATTGCTCTAGAATAGAACCTAATGGGACATATACTTAAATGAATAAATCTAAAAAGGGAAATGAAAAATTGATCTTCACAACATTATTGTAATAAGAGCTGTGAAATTAAATGGAATTAATAACGATTGATTCGGTTTTAAAATGTTCGGCATTATGGTTAATACTCCCACCTTCTAGATACATCTAGCAGAAAATACGAAAGCTTACAATTTGAAACTAAAAATAATTACAAAATAAAAAGAACTTTTTATATACAACGTTTTTAAATTTTCTGTTGAATCATATAAACTTGACTTACTAGCTTAAACGATCAAAAAAATTTGTACATGATAGAAATAATACTGAAATGTCATTTTGATTTCCATAGTAACGCACGTATATATTAATAATTAAGTTGCTAGGACCATCCGCTTAGCAACCAATAATGGTGTCGAAATAACTTTTCATACAAAACAGAATTCACTGAAAATGAATTCAATTCTACTTAAAGATGGCTAAAAGTATTTTTTTTAAAAATGCATTGGCATCGTGTTCTGATATATTCTAAAAGTTTCAAATGTCAAGCTAGTCGGGAAGTTAGTTAAAATCGATTGCAAGATTTGTACCGGACAAATAAGAATACGAGCTAAGAAAAACGTTGTAAAACAACATTTTTTTTAATGCTAAAACAGATTGGTACGTAGGTATTTATTATTTAAAATTCTAAAATGTAAATTCTCGATAAAAAAATGTTTCAGATTTCTTCAGAAGCTTCGTATTTTTCCGCTAGGTGGAGTAGGTATTCGCTTTCCACTATCTTAAGGGGGAGGGGCATGCCAGCAGAGAACCTAGCGGAAAAATACGAAGCTTGCAATTTGAGGTTTTTTTTTGATAATTTACAATTTCAATTGTAAATTATCAAAAAAATGTCTCAAATTGCAAGGTTCGTATTTTTCCGCTAGGTGCCTCTGGTAGGTTTCACCTTAAGTCTTAAATTTTGTTGTTCAGTGAAGAGTGAATAATCCTGAAGGACAACAGAATAATTAAAATAAAACACACAGTTTACATTTTTATGCATAATTATTATATTTAAATTCTTTATGTAGTTACAAAAACACAACAATAAACATTCATTTCATGAAGCTGTTTAACTTATTTTCTTGAATAAGTTAACAGTAACAGTAATTTTACTCATGCTATCACATTACAAGAAATAAATATAACATACAAATAAAATGCTAATGAGGTCATAGTGTCTCTTATACCCATGTAATAAAAACAATTAATGATATTCAAAATACAAGGTAGATATTCTAGTACGAAAATAAAATAGACTACATACTTAGTTCAACATACACAATATTATAATATTTTATATTATATAAATTACTGAAAAACTGAACATCAAACAACGTTAATCATCATTAGAACTACCATAAATAATATAACAAACTTTATATTTCTTAAAGCATTATGTATCATTGGGCCCAATAGGTTTTGATTCCTTCAATTTTGGTTTCTATTCTACGAGTCACCGCTACTAGTAGATATATTTTAGAAAGTTTATCTGTTAGTGTGTGTATTAGAATGTATACAGGGAGATAAATAACTAAAAAGGATGAATAGATCCTGCTCGATTTAGGTGTCTCATCGGAGAGTGGACTAGTCAGAATTGATAGTGATAAACATGTTTTACATTAGTACTGCTTATATTAATCCACTTTAAACAAAATTGTTACACAGAGCACACAATAATATTATATTGTGCGTTATTAGAAAACATTGATTATTTTGTATCACAACATGTACTATTTTATTATCGTAGCATGCAATACAAAATTGGCTTCTGGGTTGGTCCCCAAAAACAATTTTTCAATACCCATCGAAATTATCGTACCTTTTTTAATTATTTGTCCACCCCCTATAATCATTAATTAATTTCAGTATTCTCTTACTGCTCAAAGTCAGTTAAATCATAAATTATGAGTTTTGTTTTGCAATACATGGTATAGCCAAACCTATGAATTGAGTGTTGCCTCATGCAATCATTCATTATCATTATCATTAGTATCCTGGCTTTCTCCAACAAAAAAATTATACAAAAAGTGATTTAATCTTTATATTTTCATTATACGTATTTTTAGTCATATATTATATTGTATGTTCACAATCATACATACGTTCCTGTGAATAAATTTGGTAATATTATGTACTACCAATTTCATTGATATATCTTAATACCTACAATAGAACCTCAATTATCTGGATGAATAGGGGATGAAGATAGTTCATATAGTAATGTGATATATGGATAACCAAAAATATTTTTACTACATGAATAAACCTTTTTTCATATTATATGAACACAGTTTAAAAAAATTAACAATCGTTAATGCCGACAATTAAATTTCTAGTCAGATTTGGATAACCGAAACTCTACTGTGATCAAAAATATCGAAGGATTCGATTTTGTAAATTTTAAAACTCATTAGAATAATTCTGCGTGCGAAAGGAAAAGGGTGGTAAATCTTAAAAATCGAAAAATCAGTTAAATATACCAAATGAACCATAATATAATACAAATGAGTATAAGGATGAGTTGAATCAATGGCTTTGAATTAATAAATTCCACACAGAAACATTGGAGTTCCCATACTAAATGGTCCAAAAATCAAACTTTTTTTGGCTCTTCTATAAAGTAGAGATTTTATTAGACAACGCCATTTTTTTTCGCACAGAGAATTAATTATCCATGATAAAAAACAAAATAAGACATAAAAATGTATACATAGATCCGACAACATAATATTTTTAGACTGTATAAAATATTATAACTTTAGTAGCTAATACAGCTTATATGTTTTTAACTGTTAATATATCACGTAAAATAAAAGAATATTTTTAGTACATACTGTCTGTCTAAGCAAACGAACCTAGTAGTAAATAAATTATTTGGTTTAAATATGTAAGTAGGTACTTACTTTAAATTCAGTTTTAATTTTAATTGATAACATAAAATATTCAGAATATTCAATAAGCATGTTTTCAACAAGTCAGTGAATAATAAAGAACTATTATAATCAGTGCTGGGATTCATTCAGTAGGTACATACAATTTATTACGCTCATCAAACTGTTCTTATAGTCACAATAATTATTATTAACAATGCTATCAGAAACTATTTATTAACCAATTTGCTATAAATTCTCTTAGATGCTAGAATTTTTTGCTATTTCACAGCTAAATAGATTTTATATCGCAGCATTCCCTTACTGAACCCGACCCTCGAAAATTTCACTCATCACTCATCAATGGAGTTGGGAAAACCCCTAGACGAGTGAATTACTCTATCATATAAACAAGTCTGGTATATGAATACGTGTATTAATTAAGGCGCTAAGTACCAAAATAATAAAAACTGACATTTTTATAGAAAAATGTTCTACATACCAACGCCAATAACTTCAACTATAGTCTAAGTGCCTCAAGCAAGTCAAAAAAATACAGCAAAATAATTAAACCTGTCGACGTTGTAAGTCCGTTGGCGTGTTTTATTTATAATGGTGTAAGTATCACTGCAGTGGTCAACGGCATTCAATATAAAATAGCTGACGATGGTGTGTTGACACTTGCGAGTTCTTAATACCTAAAATTATAGAAGCTGCCGCGATTGCTTCACACTGTAAAACTACATTTTTCAAAAGGTCTGCTTCATGAAATTTTACTGCAATGACTCGGTATTTTGTAACTACAGGCAATACTACTTTTTGGTACTTAGAGCCTTATTTAATACACGTATTCATATGTTAATACAAAATATAGTATGCCTTAAGCATCCGTTGCTGTTTAGGTCTGCTCACTGACTGACTGAAGACAATATTTTGTACCCTTGATTTTATATTACAGACTGCAGTTTTACAGGTGGATGATTGACTTCCAGTGGGTCTATTCTATACTTATCGACCGCTAAAGTGATAAATATAATCAAACTTAGGGTAGGTTTGTATCAAAGTATTAGCACTTATTGTAACAATTACAATAAGTTGGATGTAATTGTTGCAATAAGTGCTATATTTTAACAGCACGTCTCTTTGCTGTGCTAAAATTTAGAGCGAGAGAGACAGTTTTGACTGATTAGATGGCTAACTGATCGTTACAATTATAATAATCTCAATACAAAATGTATATAATAAATACTATCATTTTATCACTTTAGCGGTCGATAGTCGCCTTTTGTATAGAATAGACCCGCAGGAGAAGATTGGAGTTATCAATATACATTGACATAGGTATATTTCACTTATTTATGGTGTGAAGTGTTTTACAGTTTTTTTTTTCAAGGATTTGATTGACTTAACCGTATTAAGTAAATACTTTCAACGTAAGAAAATACATTTCTAAGATTTTTGAATCCCATCACTAACTATATTGTTACATTAATTTGTAATTAAGTAGGTTCTTATATAAATATATTTTAATAAAATGTATGTAAAAAAGTAACGATCAAATATGTACCTATACCATTTAAATAATAAACAATTATTTATAAATATTTATCAATAGTTACATATAATCTTTAGTGAATTATAAGATATCATAATCATCACATACCTATTTATTAAGATAGATATGATTAATTTGGATCATACTATGAATGTATATTAATGTGCAGAATGATCTACTTTCGTTTCCGATCCTGTGTACACTTTGGGCAATACCATTTTCCCTTCGGTTTGATAGTAAGACCGACACAAGCAAAGTGGAACCACTCGATAGGACAATCCGGATTATCACATCCGATCATCTCTCCGTAAGACACCTGATGACAAAGGCAATAAGTCGGTTCGTTCGGGTCGACAGGCATGTCCAGCACGTCACTAGGATGGCCAATTCCCGATGATAAATCTTCGCTATCATCTTGATCTTTGACACCCCCAGTTCCTGTCCCGATACCTTTCCTTTGGTGTTTCTTCTTACCGCTCCCGCCTCTCACAGTGCCCGTATCGTCTTCACTCGAAGCACCGGAACGCTTCTTTTTCCCGGGGCCGACGCCTCCGGTTTTGTCGCCTCCTTTAATTTTCTTCCGGCCTTTTTTGCTGCCCGTGGGATTCGATTCCTGCTCTGCTGCGGCCGCTTGTTGAGCAGCTCTCGAATTCTTAGCTTTGTCTTGTATTTCGGCATCGAAAATTGCCAAATCCGAGTCCAACCGTCTTATATGTTTGTCGACAAGCTCGTAAGTTTGAATTGCAAGTTGAACTTTGTCGTCGCAGTACTCTTTGGCTTTGTTGAATAAACTTTGAATCGAATCAATTTTATCTTTCTTGGTGTCAGTGTCCATGGAAGGTATATTTGGTAAAAATCCATTAGCATTTAAATCAATGATTTTCATCAGATTATGGGCCCTGTCATCAAGGTCTCGCATCAATTTGAAATTTCGCTGCAATTCTATAGGTAAATGTTGTAAACTGTCAAGATAATGCTCTAAATACAACGCCGACGTCATGTTGTACTTAATCTTTAAACCAAACTACAAAAGTATAATATTAGTCTCTGCAAACTACTGCAATGTAAGCAATCTACCTTGAGATGTAGTGGCACAATATTGAAATTAATCCTTAATAATTCTCTAATAATTTACATCTTAATAATACACGCACATAATGTCGCACCTTGTCAAAATAATCTCTCGAAACAATAGTACTTTTGCTAGTAAATGCCCAATTTATGAACCTATAAGACTACATTATTACAACAATGAACAAATGTCAAACTTCTGTCAAACCAAACGAATAATAAAATTCACAATTCCATATTGTGGATACATAAAATATTTATTATGTCGATGACCTACTAATAAAGAGTTCAAATATCCTGCTTGTCTAAAGACATTCATTCTCTAACATTAGTGATTATTATTAATAAATCGAGATCTCCTAATTAAATGAATGCATGCATAAATAATCAATTCTTTTGAAAATATTATGTCAAATTTATATAATTTTATATTACGAGTAAGTAATTATGTACGGTAACAAAAATTATTAATAAAAATATATATTTGCGATAGCGCTTCTGTCTGACTATAATATGTTTTCTAAACTAGGTAGCTTATTAGGTAGTACTACAGGATATTTTAAATATAATGATCTTGGTAAAAGAAATATGATAATATAATATTACATTTCAATGTCATTAAAAAATAAATACTTTATTATTCAGTAGATATATTCTTATAAAAAATATTTTTAATTTATATTAATATTATAATTTTAATGTTTGTCGGTCACCGATTTCAGAGACTAGGTACTTTTATGAACACGTTGTTCAAAATGTTTACATTTTTGACATAACAAAACAAGACTAAAATAATTATTCACCAAATGCCATTTTGAATTTTTGTCTGTGTGATCAATCGTTCGTGTTCCATTTATTCGTCGTTTTTATAACTTATATAATCAAAAGTAGATCGAAAACATTTATGCGGATTTAATTATTGTTTCGAATAACTTAATACAAAAGCTAATGCACAATGACGTCCGCCCTATATTTAGAACATTATCTGGACAGTTTACAACATTTGCCTATAGAATTACAAAGAAATTTTAAACTCATGAGAGACCTCGACGATCGAGCTTACGGCTTGATGCAGGTAATCGATTCAATGGCTGCCGAATTTTTACCGAATATTTCTACAACTGACGCAGACGCTAATAAAGAGAAAGTTAACGAAATACAAGGACTTTTCAATAAGGCGAAAGAGTACGGCGACGATAAAGTCCAGTTAGCTATTCAGACGTACGAATTGGTAGATAAGCATATTAGAAGACTGGACTCTGACTTGGCCAGATTTGAAGCTGAAATTCAGGATAAAGCTCTTAACTCTCGCGCCGCCCAGCAAGCGGCGGCGGCAGACCAAGAATCGAATACTCCCACCGTTAAAAAGGGTCGAAAAAAAGTGAAAGGGGCAGAAAAGACGGGAGTCACCGGACCTGTCAAAAAGAAACGTCTAGGAAATAGCAGCGAAGAGGAGAACGAAGGAAATGCGGCGGCCACTAGAACGGGAGCTTCCGCTAAAAAGAAACAATCGAAGAAAACTATCAGCACGGGCGTCGGAGGCGTTAAAGATCAAGACGACAGCGAGGACTTGTCTTCGGGGATTGCCCATCCTAGCGACGTCTTGGACATGCCTGTCGATCCCAACGAACCCACATATTGCCTTTGTCACCAAGTGTCTTACGGAGAGATGATCGGGTGTGATAATCCGGATTGTCCCATAGAGTGGTTCCACTTTGCATGCGTCGGCCTCACCATTAAACCCAAGGGGAAGTGGTATTGTCCAAAGTGCACGCAAGATCGCAAGCGGAAATAAAATATTAAATCTATTTGACTGTTATCTAAATAAGTCTGAATATGAAGTAATGTAGTAATGCAACACCGCACAGCTATTATCTATTATCGTTGGTGTTATAAAATTACCTCAATTACTGGAAATAAATGAAGTGTTATTAATATGTTTTTTGACATCTAAAATTACTTAAGTAGGTCCTATATTGAAAGTAATTTTATTTTTCAATTTGTATTATTTACTATCGATCCTTAAAATAGACCTTGCTTATTTACGTTTCCTTGCAAAAATGTATTCAAATCCTCTTGCTTATTTTATAAAATTATAATATTATCATTGATTATACTTAATTAATTTGAGCATAATTTCATTTCACATGTTTTTATTGTTTTTTGTGTAATAGTGCCGGAGATACCCGCATGAGCTTTTATAACTTTTAATTTTAGACCAAACCCAACCTAATTTATAATCTTAGTGCGATAATGATGCATTGAAATGTATGGAAATTTCAAATTAACAATTATTTCATCTAAAAGCATCTACGACGATAGAAAAGGGTATTTAATAATAATTGTATACATGGAATAAACTGTTTTCGTAAAAATATTATAAAAGCTCATGCGGGCATCTGCGGTATATTTACCGTTTTTTGGTTTAGGTAACTAGTTATATTATTATTATCACGATACTCATTAAAAAGACTGGACATTAAATTTAATGTATTACCTACTGTATGAATGTTGATGTAAAACATTGATCTAATTACTAACTATTAAGAGAAATTCAACTAAAGAAAACTACTATGGTAGTGTACAAATCTATCATTGTGACTGCACGAGTGTATTGAATCAACACATTCGCGGACACAACGTCTATAGACGTCGTATTTTGTGGGATGTGATATGACTAGACGTCCAGTACTGTGAAACGGAATACGACACTACGTTTATAGAAGTTGTATTTTGGATTACAACAATATATTCCTTGCTACTTGTGTCACAGTGCGAACATATTTCCATTAGATAGTGTCTAATCTTAAGACTTATCTCATTTCTATATATCTAAATCGAAAATTTAAAAAAAATATTTTTAATAATATGTGTCATATCACTAACATGACGTTTTAGCTCACATGTGTCCGCGAATGTGTTAAGATTGTCTGGAATTTTATTGACATCATTAATTCAGATACTTACTCAATGCGGTGCAGGGTTTTCTTCTTGGTCTTCAATATATCCAAACTAGACACTAGACAGTAGGAGGTAGGGGGTAGGGGGTACCTATATAAAAGTAATATAATTGTACAATATTTATTTTGTCAATGAACTACTCAACCCAAATTGTGACTCGGTAGATACATAGTTTATTTACTCTGAAATCATTTATATAACATTTTAACGATGGCGATTTAACATAATGCCCACCAAAAAATGGAAAGCATGGGGACTGAGGTTGGACAAGGGGCTCTAAATCTCAAGCCGATATTTTATACTTTTAACAAAAAATATAAGTCAAAAATAAATCGCACAGAAATCTGAAATACAATTGAATGGAAAGCTAAAAATGTGATCTAGAAATTAATTTTGAGCAGAAAAAAATTGAAATCGGAGAAAATTTTGGAACTGAGAGCTAAAAAAAGGTCTCGGCTTTGATTTTAAATGACACTGCTGCTTGCCTTATGTTGTTTTCCATAAATAATAAAATTGCTTACAAAAAAATTAAAGAATATCTTATAAATATGCAGTTTGTATATTGCATGAGTCGGTGGTGAAGGGTGGAGGTAGGCTGTTAACAGCCCACATGCAGGTCAAAATGGAGGTTTTATGGTATTTTCAAAGCATAACCTTGGAATTCCTTAAATCTTGTAGATAATCTATTTATATTATTTTGAAGCCTTATTATCCTTTATATTTATTTTAAACATTTGATGACTGCATTAAGTATTTTTATTACATAAAATAGTATTCTTTTAAACCTCTCGATCTAATGTTTTAGAATATAGTCATATTTCAGTACATCCATGTGCAGTGGTGTTAGGATTTTTTAGGTTTAATAATTTTTAAATGCATTTACAAAAACATTAGTAAAATTAATGTTAACATTATATAGTGAAATATTTACGATAAAAAACTATATTTTATAATCTCTGTGATCCCAAATTTGACAAGAATTGGGCATTATATTATTCAAAAAATGGGCCCGATTAACACATTTGAAGATAATTCTAAAGATACTGATTATAAGCTATGTTTTGACCATTCAAATGTGATAAACATCCTACGAATAATGATTGTTTTATAATAATTATTGACCTAAGAATAAGGTCGTATTTTTTTGAAATACGCCATTTCCATTGGCATTTCCCAGTGGTTAAGCTACAACATACGGCCGTAGCCATAAATTGACAAACGATAAATGAAGTAGGGAGTAAGATCATGTTAACGCGTGTGTTTGAACATGTACCTAACCGAAAAAAATCGTTTTTTTTTTTAACGGTACATATTCAAACACGCGCGTTAACATGATCTTACTCCCTACTTCATGTATTGTTAGTCAATTTATAAGTATGAATGTAAAAGTGTGCACAAATCATCCAAAATATACCAAAACTATTATGGTTTGATTTAGGCAGAGTTTAATTGATTTTTAAAAACTAACCAATACCATATTATGTAAATTGTAGTCTTGGTTCAATAAAAACATACGTATGACTGACAAAGTTTAATGTACACTATTTATGGTGGATGTTAACAGCCTACCTCGACCCTTCGTTACTGGTATGCGTTTAAATAATTGTGTTATTTATTTATTTATACAATTTATATAGCATCATTTACTCACATTTTGATACAATGAAGTGTACTTGTTTTGTGGCATGTCAAATACTATTTATAGCTGCCAATTTATTTTCTAAAACACAAGTAGGTATATTATGATGTTTTTGAATTATATTTATTATAAAATGCCATACTATATTATTTACCTTTTTAAATATAAGGTATTTATTTGTTTGAAAATCAAATATGTAATCAGCCACACTGTTTCTTATATTTTTTTTATTAGGTTTAACTTGTTTTTGTAAAATATTTATTCCTTTTCAATACATATATTAAATAATCTGATAATAAATAAACATGTTTTTACTTTCAACTGACATAATGTCTCCCAATTATTGTGATATGCATTAAGGGGGTACATGCTCGGCGTAAGTCAAAATGGAGCTTTATTGCATTTTCAAACCATGATCCTAGACATTCCTTAAACGTTGTAGATAATCTCTATCTCTATATATATAAAAATCTCGTGTCACGATGTTTGTGGTTGAACTCCTCCGAAATGGCTCGACCGATTTTTATGATTTTTTTTTATGTATATTTGTTAGGTATGAGAATAGGTCAACAAGTATATTTCATACCGCTAGGTGATTAGGGTATCTCTATCCAGAAAGCTTTTCTTTGATTTTTTTGACAATTTTTTTTTTGTATTTTTTTTATTATTTTGCATAAAAAAATACCTATAACCCCAAATTTTCACTCTCCTACCCCCACCCTCCCATTTTTAAATCGCGATTTTATTATTTTTGTATGAACAAATTTAACCGTCGTTCGTATTTCAAACAGAACGAAATTATTTATGTTGTTGAATGACAGATGGCGCTACGTCCGAGAAGAATTCAAGAGAAGCGTCGCGTCATTTTGACATTTCATTCGGCATATCACAACGCAGTGCGTGCAAAATTTTGTACGATTTATTTTAATTTATCTATTTTTATGTGCGTGTATTATAGTGCACAATGCCAACAAGACGCAAGGGGGGCCATTTGGGCCGTCGAACGAATAAAGCAACAAACATGCGAAATAGTAGAGCAGAAAGAACAGACGAACAAATCCAACAAGTTAACAAAACCGTGCGTGTAAGCATGTCGCAATTGCGTGCATCTCAATCACAAGAGGCACGAGCTGAACGAAATCAACAACGACAATTGGAACGGAGCCAAGCGCGCCGGTTCGTAGTTAACACACGCAGAGCAAATGACCGACAACGCCAACAAGTACATCGAACATTTACATCTGCTTCGTTCCTTCGTCTCGCATTCGAGTACGAGCCAGATATTGAATATTCCGCTCATCCGAAAGTGCTGATTGGTGCTATGGACAAAGAATGTCCCCATTGTCATGCGCTCAAATTCAAACATGAGTCAGCCGGGATGTGTTGCGCATCAGGAAAAGTGCAACTACCAGAAATTGAGATACCACCAGAACCATTGAACGGCTTGCTCATCGGCACGGTTCCAGATTCAAACCTGTTCCTGAAGTCCATTCGCACATTCAATTCATGCTTCCAAATGACTTCGTCCGGAGCAACAGAAATAGTTCACAATACTGCGGCAAGTGGTCAACAATTCCATTCTACGTTCAAAATCAAAGGCCAAGTATACCACAAAGTAGGCTCATTGCTGCCAATGCCAAACGAACCACATACATTTTTACAAATCTACTTCATGGGCGCGGTGGTGAGGACATCAATCATGTGGATGCACGTTGCGGCTACAATAGCCTCAATTCGCCTAATGCCAGGCGCATCGTCGGCAAACTGGACGCCCTATTGAATGAGCACAATGATTTATTGAAATTCTTCAAAGCACACATGCACGAATTGCCAAGTGACAATCACGCTATTGTCATCAATCCTGATAAAACACCAGCTGGAGAGCACGTGCGTCGTTTCAATGCGCCTGTTATTGACGACATTGCTGGAATCATGGTTGGCGACCGCACATCGACGCGAGAAATCGTGATTCGAAGAAGAAACAATAATCTGGAGTTCATCGCTGACACACACCGTTCATACGACGCTCTCCAATATCCGCTAATTTTCTGGAAGGGACAAGACGGATATTGCATAAACATTAAACAACGAGATCCTGTCGCAGGTAATTCATTCATTATGAACATCATTACTCATTTTGAATTGAGAAAATGAAAAGTTGGTGTTTTTTTTGTTTTTATCGGCGGTCATCGTCTACAGTGCTCCATTCCTCTTTATGTCATAGATCCCATCCTCACACACTTACGATACATTCGTTATTTTTTATTTAACAACCAAAATATTCACTAGAAATAATTTATATGGCAGAACAACGTTTGCTGGGTCAGCTAGTCTATTTATATAATTTTGAAGCCTTTTTATCCTTTATATTTATTTTAAACATTTGATGACTGCATAAAGTATTTTTATTACATAAAATAGTATTCTTTTAAACCTCTCGCTCTAACGTTTTAGAATATAGTCATATTTAGGTACATGAATGTGCAGTGGTGTTAAGATTTTTTACATTTATTAATTTTTAAACGCATTTATAAAACCATTAGTATAATTTATGACGAGATAATTTTTGTAAAATATTTACGATAAAAAATTATATTGATAATCTCTGTGATCCCTAATTTGACAAGAATTAGGCATTTTACTATTCAAAAAATCGGCAAGATTAACACATTTGAATATAATTCTAAAGATACTAATTATAAGCTATGTATTTGACCATTCAAGTTTGATAAACATCCTACGAATATTGATTGCTTTATAATAATTGTTGACCTAGGAATAAGGTACTGTTTATTTGAAATACGCCATTTCTTTTGGCATTCCCCAGTGGTTAAGCTACAATATACGGCCGTAGCCATAAATTGACAAACTATAATTAAAGTAGGGAGTAAAATTATGTTAACGCGCGTGTTTGAAGTAAAGTGTTTGAGTAAAGTGGATATGAGAGGTGACTCAGAATGTTTTTTGTCTAATCAATATGGCATCAACCTCAACGATCTCATAAAAAAAACAAGTGAAGAAATTACACAGTTTACGAATTGTACAATGTCCGTTGTTGGCAGCCTAGAGCGGAAAGTTATGCAAAAATCACGAAGTGAAGAAGTGTATTTTAATGTGGTTCATTCAAAACCGATCATCTGGACAACCGATATATTATATTATGGTCCATTATTATGTGAAAAAGTGAGATTTTTTTAACACAAGATTGAATGGAGATTGAAACTTCAAAACAAATTCGGGTTGGCTAGAAAATTTAAAGGGCGACATGGTATTAGAGAAGTGGAAATTCACGGGGATAAGCTTTCAGCTGACATACCTTCATCAAACACTTTTATACACACGTTAAAGGTGTTTTTTGAGAAAGAAAATATGACAATGAGTTTATCTATAATGCTGATGAAGCAGGTTTAAATGGGAAAAAAACCAGCCAACAAATCTTTAGCATCAAGATGTGAAAATACTGTACCGGGGTACAAATTGCGATGCAAACGATCCTGGATTCCAAATTTTGAATGAGGTGAAAGATCTTGGCATAATTTTTTAACTTGCACATCAGCTATTTTCCTTTTGATAATTCTTCAAATGATTATTTTCCAACTGCATTTCTTCAAGGCATGCTCGCTTTTCACTATCTTGAATGGATCACTTCTGCTCTTGAGAGATGGTTTCCAATCTTGACGTCCTGAAGAGTTTGAATTTATATGCACCCGTCAATTAGTTACACGGTCGCAGCCATGAACTCTTCTGGCTCAGAACGGTTTTCTCGTGTCAGGTCGCACTTTTAGCGAGGACTTCGAGACTCATCAATGCACTCCCAGATTTTCAGTGTATTTTGTTTTAAAATTTCATTTTATTGTTTATATTTTTATTTAACTTGCTTGATTATATAACTTCTAGTTTTCTTTTTTAAATTTAAATGTCATTATGTGTCATATATTCATGTTGTGAACGTCCTGAATTTTGATTTGTTATATACACAATACAAATCAGTTGGTTAGTGAAATGCAGACCCAGGCATCACACCAATGATAGACATAAACATGTATTTTCAAATAGATATTGATTTATAACAAACTTTTCAGGTTTTATGGATATTGATATTATTTTTAACATAAACTCAGCCAGATATTATAAATCAAATCAAATTTATTTATTTTACATATAATGAACATAACAAATTATAAATTCAAAGCGTTCACGACATGACATAAAATAAGTGTTAATAATTTTTAAAAATAGAAGTACAGAGAAGTGTGAGTTAATAATACAATAAGTAATAAAATAAGAAATAAAATAACAAAATAATAAAATAAAAGTAGATGGAAGCACACAGAGTGAACTTTGATAGACCCTATCTTAAAAACCTATAAAACAACGTCCACCTAAATTCACCCTCACGTAAGTGGAATATATCAATATCCGAAGCGATTTCATTAAACATGGTTATTGCCCTCCCAATTGGCATTACTAAAGGCAGGTTAGTTCTGCACCGTGGGAGAACAAACAACGGATGCACTCGATTCCTAAGGTAATTATCATAGACACACAAGCCAACACCACCAAGAATGGCAGAGTTCACATTTACGCCGCGTATAAGTCTGAAAAAATATGTAGCTAAATAAAGATCCCTTCTAAATTTTAAACTACAGTATGTAAGCATCCCTAAGAGAAAATCAGTCGGATAGAGCCACGGATAATATCCATACAGCTGAAAGTAAAGGAGTCTCAAAAATTTCTTTTGGACTCTCCACCATAAGGCCGTACTTCAACTGATGCGGGGCCCAAACGATAGACCCACTCTCAAGTCTGCTTCTAACTAAGGAGTTATAGAGAATTTTTAGTACCGTAACATCCGAAAAGACCCGGGAAGCACGCAAGACAAAGCCCAACATCTTTAGCACCTTTTTACAAATGGTATCTATATGACCACTAAACGTCAGTATACTGTCAAACGTAATTCCAAGATCACTTACAGATGATTTTCGCGAGAGAACTCTGCCATGCATCGAATACTGGAAAAACAATACTTGTGAGGCTTTAGTAAACAATAAAACATTGCATTTATCAATATTGAAGTCCAGTTTGTTACGCCTGCCCCAATCTAATATAATATTATCTATATCAAGTTGGAGTTGACGACAATCGTCCAAGGTGACAACTTCCATGAACAGTTTCAAGTCATCAGCCAACAACAAAAACATAGCCTTTTTAATTACCAATCCTATGTCATTTATAAAAATTGTGAACAGCAATGGAGCCAAGTTTGAGCCCTGAGGCACACCAGAAAATGTTTCAAATGTCTGTGACTGATAAAGGCCGTACAATACGTATTGTTGACAATTCTTAAAATAACTCCCGAATAACCTGAGAAATCGATCAGACAATCCAATTAGTTGGAGTTTTTCCATTAAAATATCGTGATCGACTCTGTCAAATGCCTTCGAGAAATCATTGTAAGAACAGTCAACCTGGCTGCCTCTATCTAGTACTGACAACACATAAGTTTGTTTAAGTTGAAGGATGATAATGGGAGATTGGATAGTGGATCACAGCCCACTTGAAGTGGGATATGCCTGACTGAGAATACTGAGAGGTTGAATAAAATAAGTTAGACAGCACGAGAAAATAAGCTAGTTGGCAGAATAAATTGTGGATTTTCTCGTGATTTAAAACAAATGATCAGAAACCAGTATTTCAAAAAATTAATCAAATCTCATGAGAATAATTTATTTTTCGTGACTATTAAATGAAAATGTCAATGAAAAATTAATGAGGTACCTACCTATGAAATTTGGTTATTGCTATAATAAATATTGTATGTTACATTTGATTTTTTTGATAGGATTTAAAGTCGAAAACGCCAGTACATAATATTTTGATTACCAAGCCAATTGGATGTAACATTCTAGCTATTTTTTGAGAAATATGAAACTGTTTGTGGTTTAAAAAATGCTAGATCCAGATTCTGCAAGATAGATACATACCTATTCAAAAATTCAAGATCTAGGAAGACTATCACTCAGCTCAGCGTCAAAGATCATTCAGCCCCTTACGCAAGTGCCTCCTAGTCTTATTTAAGTCACAGCACACTACATATCCAAATTATATTTTTTTTATCATCCTATCATTTCTAGGAAATTTGAGGATAGATATATACAGCAGCCACTCCTTGAAAATTCGCAATTCTTAGAGGTATTTTCTGCTTGAGCGTCCATACCTCCTTGCCACAAAAAGGGATTGGAAGGACATACCAGCAAACTATAAGCAGTCTCGGATCTAGGTTCAGGTCGCAATTGCTAAGTAGGTATCTTATTTCATTTCTTGAGACTGGTCCCAATTCTTGTCTTATCGGCCCATGTCCCTAAATATTTATTGAAAATAGCCATACAAATTGAGCGTAGTTATACACAAAGCAGCCAAGCCACAATTTTGAAAAAAATGAGTTATTGTGATTTTCATAATCTCACACGTTTGTTTTACGTTCTGCACTAATCAGCCAAGGTGCTGTTATATAAAGGGGGTCTAACAGGGTAGTGCATGCATACCGCACGACACTGTATCCTGATAGTGTCGCATAGCCTCTCCTACTAAATTCCTATCTCTACCTCCACGTGGTGACCCTGGAAACCTGAGCAACTACACCTAAGATCAGGTAGTCAACCCTAGAAATGGCCCTCCGAAAAGGGGGTTGGGCGTGGGGCTAACAACCTCACCCCGTAAAAAACACATTGTTACGAAACCACAACAACAGCCTCTGAAACCGGACACTAAACTCAGACAACCTGGCAAACGCTTTAAGGAAATACGATTTGGAACATGGAATACATTATCACTCTATCGACCAGGAGCACTTAAACTCCTTACAGAACAACTCATAAAATACCAATGTGATATTATGGCCCTACAGGAGATGCGATGGATAGGTCAAGGAGTAATGGAGAAACGAGACTGCACTATACTCTATAGCTGCCATGATAGTGAACATCACTTTGGGACTGGATTCATCGTAAGCAAACGAGTGAAACATTTAATTATTGGGTTCGAACCAGTCAACCCAAGGATCATGCGACTGCGAATTAAAGGAAGTTTCTTCAATTACTCATTTATAAGTGTACAGTGTAAGTGTAGTATGCCCCTACAGAGGATAAGTCGGATGAGGAAAAAGAGGACTTCTATGATGCATTAGAAAGCACGTACAACAGTTGCCCAAATCACGATGTGAAAATAATACTCGGTGATCTAAATGCCAAAATAGGACGGGAGGAGATCTACACTGCCATTGTCGGAAAACATAGTCTAACACAATGAAAGTAATGACAATGGTACCCGACTAATTAACTGTGCAGCGTTACTAAATATGGCTATTGGTAGTACAATATTTCCCCGTAAAGATATATATAAGGGAACTTGGAAATCCCCGGATGGGTGCACAATAAACCAAATAGACCATATTTTGATAGACAACAGGCACAGATCGGATCTAATGAGCGTCCGGACATGCAGAGGAGCTAATGTAGACTCGGACCATTTCCTAGTGTGTGGAAAAGTTAGAGCAAAGATCTCAAACACCAAAAAGGAAATAGGAGCAACAGCAAAACCCTTTGACACAGAGAAACTGAAGATTCCCCAGGAACTGGCTCGGTACCAGGAGAGCTTGAACACTCACCTGAGTGACAATGTTGAGGTTGGAGACCATGAAGAGGTGAATCAACACTGGGAAGAGTGCAAGACTGCCATAGTATCCTCAGCTAATGATACCTTAGGACGCCGAAAAACAGGTGAACGATCAGAATGGTTTGACGAAGATTGCCGCGAAGTCACTACGAGAAAGAATGAGGCTTACTTAATGATGCTACAGAAGAAAACACGGGCATCAGACGATGAGTATAAAAAGCGCCGGTGTGACGAAAAGAAACTACACAAGAGAAAGAAACGTGATTATTTAAAAAAGGAAATGATCCTACTCCAAGAACACTATAAAGCCCAAGAAAGTCGGCTGTTCTATAGAATGATAATAATGTTAGGAAATGTTTTAAACCTCGTATCACAATGTGCAAGGATGACAATGGCATGATGATACTCACAGAAAAGCACCGTATTCTTGCCCAGTGGGTGGGTTTTTTTGATCAACATTTAAATACCCCCCACAATGATACCGGCAACACTAACATTAATACTCATGACCAGGAATCAGTACAAAGTGGCATGGATGATAACGAAGAACCACCGACATTAAATGAGGTAAAAGGTGCCATGTCAAGGTTAAAAACAAACAAATCGCCTGGAATAGATAACCTACAGAGTGAATTAATAAAATGTGGGGGAGAAAGCCTGCTCAAACATTTACATAGCCTAATCCACCAAGTATGGACTGCAGAAAAGATGCCAGAGGAGTGGAAGGATGGGCTGATTTGTCCCCTGCACAAGAAAGGAGACCAACTAGAATGTAGTAACTACAGAGGAGTGACACTCCTTAACTCTGCATATAAACTGTTGTCGATTCTGATATTCCAGCGGCTGGAACCCATTGTAGAAGGAATACTCGGGCACTACCAAGGAGGCTTTCGACGAGGGAGATCATGTGTTACTCAAATATTCACTCTAAGGCAGATTCTAGAAAAGACCACTGAATTCAATATTAACACGTATTACATGTTCATCGATTTTAAGGCAGTGATACACCCCTGTTACAGGCGGGCTTCTCCCGGTGTAAAATAATCATTTAGTAGCTCAAGTCGAAACGTAACCCTGACCTCTAGAAACGGCTTCATAAAACATCTAATCTGATTCCTTGCTCAACCACGTAAGTATTTTTTATTTATAAGTAAGGGCCTTCGTCCGGTGTGTGAAAATGACATATTGGGCGGAGGTGTAATTAAGATAAATTTAATTTAATTTAAAAAGTATAAATGATGATGGATGAAAGCGATAATTTTAAGACTAAATATAAGTATTTAAATATAATAAATTTTGCCGCGCTTGTCGGCAACGTCTAAATTTCGACGCGCCTGCGCCAGGGTCAGGCTCGTGATTCGCCGAATCAAAGATCACGCGATAAAATTTGGCCAATCACGAGAGTCCTTTTTGCTGGAATGGCGTGCGTACGCGAAGTTTGAAAAAGAAAAAAGTAATTAGTAAGCGTCCCCTTTCCGATAGGATAGGACCTGCGAAACTTATTGTTAAAGCAAAATATGTAAACGTTTAAAGAAAATGTAAAATATAAACAATATCACGTTACGAGCACGAAGGACTGTGTTTTATTTACACTCCAATCGTTTATATCTTTTTTTTTGTGAATCCGGGGTTCGATGGACACCTGAGCTAGCCGCTGGAACCCCGGGTATCTCAAATGGCGCCCTGGCAACATGAGGCGTGAAGAATCGCATTAATTCTTCCGAACCCGCGAAATAAAATTTACGCCCGCGAACGCTAAATAAAAGTTTATGATCCAGGAGCCGGAACAACCATGAAATGGTTAACTAAAAAGCGGACTCCGATGTGACCCTTATCGAAGAAGAAGTGCTGTCTCCAACATCAAACCGGGAGAGCCCTCTGGTGTTCGAAGACAGTCCACATACGGAGCTGACCGCGCCTAGCGTCGTGCTGGAGACCGTAGCACCAGCGCGTCTCCAGTACGACGAATGGCTGCACAAATCCCACCTATGGAGACCAGACACATCATCGACGGTATCCAGCGAGGAGGGCTCGTAGAGGCCACGGCCCACTCGCGACGAAAAACGGCGAGCAAAATGCCGATTTTCCTAGGGTATCACTAACATGTCGTGTACCCTAGTCGACCACGGGATGTTCGGTGAGGAGAGAAAAAGGAAACGCGAGGCCAGGGAGCCTCACAAGAGGGCTGAAAAGGCGCGCAAGCTGAGATGAATCGAAGCTGTGCGGGCGCAGGCTCGACCACGAGGAGATGAAGCAGGACCAGTCGCCAACCCTCGAGTCAAGGGTGAACGCCGAGTTGCTGTTGGAAGTGAAATGTGTAGATTATACGAATAAAACATCCGGAAATTCTTCTAATTACGGATACAAAGTTAATTAAGGACCAACTTTCTGAGCCTTGTAATCTTAAGTTCATTAGTACGAAAAATGTACATTCTAGTTTTAAAAATAACGCTTCGCAAAGTGACGCCAATTCTTTCCGTTCAAATAAAGTAAATATGAATGAATTAGAAAAACATTAACATTGAAAATCGCAAACAATTTTATAAACGGGAAAGAAAGGATATTCTACAGTAGCGCGAAACCTGTTTCAAAGTTACGCCGTGTTAATAATTTGAATCCAAAGAGAAACGAAGAAAATAGTATACGACCGTCACTACTATTTCTTTACAAATTACCAATCGTAAATTTAACACAGCGAAAACGGAACGGGAATAATACGGCATCACTCGACGAAGTGTATATTATAGTTGATAAGTGAAATTTTAATAATAAGTTAAAATTAGGTATAAGAGGATGAAAGTTGAGATTGTATGCTTGTGATAAAAAAAAAAAAAATGTTAATAATAAAACGTGAGAGGCACCGCAAATCGGCGCGCCTTTGGAATCGGATGACATGAGACTTAACGCGATAACGCCGGGATCGGGCGCGTAAAACGAAACAACAATTTTTTTTTTTTAAATAAAACGGGTTTCACTAAAAATAAAGTTAATTACACAGTTTTAAGTTTACTGATTCAGTAAATAAATATAATGAGAGGGTGGAATATTTCAATTTTTAATATCAATGTTATTTATACAGTCAATACAATGTTGCAAAATATTTATGGGTATTAGGGTAAAATATTAAATGTGATAGTAAGTACCATAAGTACAATGGGAAGATTTTATATAAAATTAGTAGCTATTTAATGTATGGGGTAGGAGTAATTAATAAAGTAAATTCGAATAAATTTAAAGTACAGGAAGTCTAATGAACGAATAAATTACTAAAGAAAGAGAAAGAATAAATACAGATGAAGATAATTTGGAAGCACAAAGGGAGCCACCTCTCGAAGTAAGCGCATCCAAAGGCAGCGTAGCCGAAAATTCATGATACCAAAGCTTGATGGTGTGGAGAGTGCGCACTCTCCTTTCTCGCGCAGGTTCATGGAGAGACTAGGGACGTGATGCCTGAAAGATATCGTGAAACAACAAGAGGTACCTCCGAAGTGTAACCATCTATAAAAAAAAGAAAGGGAAAAGGATACTTATTGTGAAAATCCATCCTAGTACCTGTGAGAAAGCCGTGCCGCCGTCAACGAGCCTGGCCGTTGTACCGCTATACGATGCCTTGCCCGCAGTAATAGGAACAGATGGAGACACAGTACCTGTCCATCTATGAGGTGATACTCCAGAGACCAGCAGATCAGTGGAAAACTTTCCACAGAAAGATATCCGCTGCTCGGAACGAGCCTGGCTCAATAGTAACGCCACTACCACGCCCTGGTTGCAAAGGCAGACGACGCCAAACGAGGTACGCTCCTATTGCACCAGAAGAAGAAAAACATAACACGAAATAATAATTCCGAACGAGGGCCAAACCTCTACAAATGTAGCCTCTCGGAATACAAAAAAAACTGGACAGCCCAAGAGTCGAAGACTGCAGCTCCACGACCCCTCCGCTGACCAGTATAAAAGAACGAGAAGAATAACAAAAACATTACGAAAACAAAATAAACGCACGACATTACAGGAGAAAAATAAAATAATAATAAATTATGACAAATGATAATAAGAAAGGAAAATAAATCAAACTCTGACTTATTCAGGAGCATTGCTTTGAGCAGGAAAATAGTAATCAAAATAAATATCGAAACAATACGTAAAGTTAGTTGTTTTTTTTTTTTGTTAGAATAGTTAGATTGTAGTTGAATTTTTTTATAAACTGTTATCATGCCATGTACTTAACGGATGAACAAGGAATTGGTTGGGTGGCCGATGAGATCAGGGCGTACCTTTCGACTTTAATCCAGATGGGGCGAATTGATACACCCCTGTTACAGGCGGGCTTCTCCCGGTGTAAAATAATCATTTAGTAGCTCAAGTCGAAACGTAACCCTGACCTCTAGAAACGGCTTCATAAAACATCTAATCTGATTCCTTGCTCAACCACGTAAGTATTTTTTATTTATAAGTAAGGGCCTTCGTCCGGTGTGTGAAAATGACATATTGGGCGGAGGTGTAATTAAGATAAATTTAATTTAATTTAAAAAGTATAAATGATGATGGATGAAAGCGATAATTTTAAGACTAAATATAAGTATTTAAATATAATAAATTTTGCCGCGCTTGTCGGCAACGTCTAAATTTCGACGCGCCTGCGCCAGGGTCAGGCTCGTGATTCGCCGAATCAAAGATCACGCGATAAAATTTGGCCAATCACGAGAGTCCTTTTTGCTGGAATGGCGTGGGTACGCGAAGTTTGAAAAAGAAAAAAGTAATTAGTAAGCGTCCCCTTTCCGATAGGATAGGACCTGCGAAACTTATTGTTAAAGCAAAATATGTAAACGTTTAAAGAAAATGTAAAATATAAACAATATCACGTAACGAGCACGAAGGACTGTGTTTTATTTACACTCCAATCGTTTATATCTTTTTTTGTGAATCCGGGGTTCGATGGACACCTGAGCTAGCCGCTGGATCCCCGGGTATCTCAGCAGCTTATGATAGCATTAATCGATACCGGTTATACGAAGCAATGCGAGAATTTGAAATTCCGACGAAAATAATTAAACTTGTAGAGATGACAATGACACCAGTACAATGCCAGGTGAAGTTTCAAGCGGAAATATCCGAGGCATTTATATCACTGAATGGCCTAAGGCAAGGTGACGCTCTGGCATGCCTTCTCTTCAATATTGCGCTAGAAAAGGCGATACGTTATGCAAAGATTGATGCCCGTGGCAGCGGCACGATATTTACTAAGCCTGTGCAGCTGCTGGCGTATGCCGATGATATCGACATCATTGCCATATCAGAAGTGGCGCTGAAAAAGGCATTCACAGCACTAGAAGCCTCTGCCAAAAGAATGGGTTTACAAATAAACGAGGCAAAAACTAAATACATGCCTGTCTATGTCACACCACGAGAAGTCGCACCAAAGTTTGATACGGTCGACAGTTTCAAATACCTTGGATCTCTTGTAACTCGACATAATGATATTACAGAAGAAATCAACAAGAGAATCATGTCTGCGAATAAATGCTACTTTGGTCTGTTTAGACATTTTAAGTCCCGCTTACTATCTCGCCGAACTAAAAGCACTCTTTACAAGACACTTGTAAAGCCAGGGCTCAACTACGCATCGGAAACCTGGACATTAACTCTGCGAAATGAACGAGCCCTGAACATCTTTGAAAGAAAAATTCTACGCCGTATATATGGACCGATCAGGGATGGCACCAATTGGAGGAGAAGATATAATGCTGAGCTCTACGGGCTGTACGAAGATTATAGCGCAGTTCAATCAATTAAGATTGGGAGACTGCGATGCCTAGGTCATGTGCACTGTATGAATGACAATGAACTGGCAAAGAGAGTGATGTCCAGCAATCCAATAGGACGTAGAAGAAGAGGGAGGCCAAAGATTCGCTGTTAGATGGAGCTGCCAGTGACTGCTGTATTCTGGGGGTACCAAATTGGAAAGCGGCCACACTGGATAGGGACAGGTGGAGGGAGCTGTTGGAGGAGGCCAGGACCCACACCGGGTTGTCGCTCCCCTGATGATGATGATGATGCTGTTATATAAAAATCTCATATAAATGCGTTTTAAAGATTTTGCAAATCGCAGAATGACATTTTCGATTTGCATAAAGCCGAAAATTGCTGCTGTCATATAAATGCATTCTAAAAATATGCCATATTCGTTCTGCAAAAAGCAGCCAAATGATAATATTATGTAATTACCTAATTATTAAAATCCTGACTGTAAACTGTGTTTCTCTACATCAATTAATAAACATTATTTTCTCAGTTACATTATTTATAATTTTCATTTTAATATATATAATATAATATATAGATATTTCACATAGAAAATATTGCCAGGCAGCTAAATATTAATGTATAATTTACAAGTTTTTCGAATTATTTTCAGAATTTTGAAATTCCCATAATACTTGAATATCTAAGAAGGTTTTTTTTAAGAAAATATATGCAAAAATAACAATTTTTCTTACAAAAATAAGAGTTGGCTGCATTCAAAAATGAACATTCTAAAAAACCCGTTTTGCACAAAACAGTCTGGACTGCTAAAACACCAAAATTTCATAGATTATGTGCTTTTATCTCTTTATAAGTTATATAATATCTATCATTCAAAAGGTATAAATAGTATACAGAGGCTTTGTGGATTTAAAGAAACACACTTTACATAAAAGTGCTTCTATCTCTGTTTGAGGTTTGTGGCTTGGCTGCTTTGCGTATAACTACGTAATATTATACGTCTCCGTCGAACAGTGATAAATAAAGTCGAAAAGTGACAAATGCAAGAAATTTGCAGTTGAGTAGACGTTTGAATCATACCGTACGTAATATGTTGCAGCCAGTGACGGCTCTTCTAATACCATGCAAGTGCAACTACTGCCGGCATTTTCTAAGACATCGCTAAACTTTTCATTGTTAGTAAGTAAAACATGTAGCATTATTATGAACCATACACCTTTCATACATCATACCGTGCGCAAAATGATTCTGATCCAAATACGATTTTCAGTTTGCATAGGACCACTCTCCACTCTGAGGTCATTATAAAACCACTTAGACGGTGGTTTAGAGAGGCGCCGGAACTCACTATTCATTAATCTATCAAATACGCAGTCATTAATAAATTGAGGGCTCTAGAAACGCCAGTTCTTATTTTTTTTTTTAAATGTTGGCAATATATTAGGACCGGTTTCGTCCGCCTCAGTGGGACATTTTCAACTTTTCAACTTGAAAATGTCCCACTGAGGCGGACGAAACCGGTTCTAATATATTAATTAAAAGTGGAATAAGTACTACAAAAAAATTGTGTTTTATTAAATAAAAACAACAATACAATGCAGTTCCACCATGAATTGACAGTTAACAAAATAAAAGAAATGTAAGCAAATTAATAAAAATGTCTTAAATATACTTCTTTTAGAGTTATAATTTCTAAAAAATGTATTATAAAATGTTATATATTATTAGTATATAAATAATAATTATAAATACTTTTTTCAGAAATTGTACCTATAAGAAAGATAATATTATGAGACATTTTTAATGAACCGCCAACATTTTACTGCTATTTTTGTTTCTAAACCCCTCAAATACATTCAATATAATAAAAAAACACAACGACAATACAGGAGTAGTAGGACGTAACTGAAAACTAAAGAAGGAAAATATTATAACAGAAAAAAATACTTTTAATAACATATTATAAATACATTAGAAATAAACAGAGTTCGAATGAAGTTTGATTTACAATACACATACGTACCCACATGATGCTAGTTCATTTTATATTTTCTTATAAATTAATAAATAATTACAAGATAAAAAGAACTTTTTATATACTTACCACGTTCTTAAATTTTCTGTTGAATCATATTATAATGTATTAATAAATACTTTTTTTTGTAATTGATTGAAATACTGAATAAATATAGAATACTGAAATGTCATTTTGACATTTCATATTGATTTCCATAGTAACGCATGTATATATTAATAATTTAGTTGCTAGGACTGGACACACAAGAAAAAATGTGTACTGGACAAACAAGAATACGAGCTAATAAAAACATGGTAAATTGAGAAAGATTTAAAAAAAAAATACTGCTTTGCACTTTCAACAAAATGATCTACCATGACCTCATACGTTTTAAACAGTTTCATATTTGGCTGACTAATTGCTAATCTGAAGCAGAAAGACCATAAATCATTTGTGGCTGTTTTGAGTTACGATATCACGCACTCTAAAAAAAAATCGGTGTGTGTACTTATATACGCGCATTAGAAGTTATACTTCTTTGGCGTAACAAAACAAAATAAGCCATTACCTGAGTCTATTAATATTACAGTGGATTAGGTTGATGAAAACGTATGCTATTCATCTGTGTCTCATATAGCACATGATAATAATTGTAAAAAATACACTCTGATCTGTTTTCCCAAACGCGCCAAAAGAAGTATAACTTCAAAAATACTCTTTCTGCCTGTGTTAACGTTGTATTTCTATGTACAGGAGGACCTCGACTTTCGCACATAATTGGTTCCTGAAAAGGTGTGCGAATGTTGAATGTTCGAAAGTAGAGGGAAGTAAAAAAAAAATTAAATAGTGTGTATTTTGAAATATTATAAGATGTTTAAGAGACATGTTTAAGTGGGGTTTGCGGGTGTTACCCTTAAAAAGTTCTTCTTTATTTTAAATAAAATATTTTAAATGGTAAATCATTAAATTTACAATATTGCTTAACTGCTGGCACGAAATATAAAGTGAACCAATCTTTTAATATTAACGCAGTAAACCCAGGCTTTCTTATTTGATTACTGGAAGCAATTCTTTATCCTTCCCTTTCAATGCTCTGGGATTCTCTGGTTGATAAATTAACATTGGCATCAATTTTAAATCACCAGCCAAGTTTCCACCAAGAAGCAATGTCAATCGGTTTTTAGAAGGTTTATGCCCAGGGGCAACTGATTCTTCCTTAGATAAGAATGTACGACAAGGCATTTTTTTCCAAAATAAACCTGTGTCATCTACATTAAATATTTGGCTAAAGGAATATTCTCCATCTTCAATAATTTTGGATAATGAGGAAATAAACTCTTTTGCAGCATCTTTATCCGCATTAGCCGATTCTCCAGTGAATTTAATATAAACCAACCGTTACTTGCTTGAAAAATCGTGTTAGAATCTTCTTTTAATCTAGCCTTCCAATCTTTGTGCAAACTAAGAGCCTTCGCTTGAATAATTGAAATATTCAGAGGGACATTTTTTTGATGTTGGTCGTCGATCCATGATGACAAATATTTTTCCATTTCATCCATAACTATGCCGTGTCTTTTGGAAACAACCTTTAAAGATATATTTCCACAATTTTTAACATATTCCTTAATTTTATTTTTACTTTTCAAAATTGAACATATCGTAGTAGACCTGTTTGTATCATACGAACGTCGATTGAAGCAAAAGATTCACTGCAATCAGAAAGTCATGTGAAGTTTATAAATCCTTGATTTCTCTTTGTTCGTATCAACACTGCAGTTTTTCCGTTTCTCACTCGTGTTTATAAATTTTTAGGGTGAAAAATTTCAAATGAATAAAATTAGCAAAACGCACAACATGACACGCCCGCACGCGCTCCTGCGCAAGAATAAACCTATCCTAGCTAGCTCACAAGCAAAGTGACGGGTGCGAGCAGGATGCAAGTGACGCAAGAAATGCACTTGCTTGTGAGCGAGCGAGAAGGGGATATCTTAACCCCACGGCCAGCGCGACGTTTTAAAAAAACGATTTTTTTTTTAAATGTGCGAAATAGCGAATTGTGCGAAAGTCGAACGTTCGTAAGTCGAGGTCCGCCTGTATACCAGTTGCAGAGATATGAACTTGAAAAAAGTAGTAATTATTATTTTTTTGCATTTTAACCTGTAAGAAAATAGTAACTTGAATTATTACTCCATTTTATCAGTTGACAATATTGAACTGCATACATGTAAAATAATTGTATAATGAATTACAACTTTATTCTGCGGCAAAATGTTCAGTCATCGGTGTATCGTTTGTATTTTATTCTGATAATTGCAGTGGCCAGAACAAAAATAGAGTAGTTTTCTGTACGTACTCTTATGCTGCGAGGGTTTTAAAAGTTAATATTACCTACCCACAATTTTTTGGAGGTAGGCCATACACAAAACGAAGGGGATTCAATGCATGCCCTTATTGAAAAGAGAAAAAGAAATCAAATTATATATCTGCCGCGACAATGGGTTGCTCTAGTCCAAGGTTGGCGAACCTTTTTGCATATGCGTGCCAACATTTCCCAAAAAATATTTTTCGACTGTCTGTGCCAGAGTCGGCTCATTTTTATAGGAAAATATTTTCACCGCGAGCCGCAGATTGGTCAATTTTTCGCAGTCGATTCGTTTTTTTAGGAAAATATTTTCGCCGCGGGCCGCAGGTTTCACAATTTTCTCATATGTTGTTATTTTTTTATATGTAGGTAAGTATAATATTCATTTGTAAGCCTTTTTTAAAGTTTTATTGGTTTTCGTTCGCGTGTCATGCAAATTCATCTCGTGCCATAGGTTCGCCACCCCTGCTCCAATCAGATGTGCAAAAAAAACGGAAAACCATATTGTGATTGAAATGAACCAAAACAATATATATAATTTTAAGCACCTTTTGCACACTTTTGTTTTTTTTGCATGCTAAATTTCTGTGTGGATGTCGAAATCATGATTTACTTTACTATTTTAAATCACATTAACCCCTACTACCAGAAAAAAACAATCTCATATAATATAATATGTAAACACTAAATTATTGATTATTCGATATTTTTTAAAAATTCACATGTGCAATGCTAACATCCGTGAAGTGTTTTTCTAATCTAAAACTTTTTTATAATTTTCGAATGAATAACCCAAGATTTTATTCACCTTCTGAGGAAGTTAGATGTTCACTTGAGCTATCTTCTTTTTATAGAAGGTAAACCATTGCGCACTACCAGAAAATGCTATTCTGAAAACCACTGGCCGCCACTGGTTGGGAAGCTCTGCCTTACGGGATATAATAAAATCTCATCAACTTAGATACATATTATGTATGATACAATACTATTATATAAAGTTGGTAGTAATAACATCAATCGCTTAATTTTTGAATAGGTAAATTGATGTGTAGTATTATGTATCCTGTTATCAATAATGTAAATGGCCTTGATATCATAAATCATGCCAACCTCTGTTCAAGGGCCACTTCTTCCCAATTCCTTGCCAAATAACCTCTCAACGTTTAGTCAAAGCCAACTGTTTTCAGCGAAAGATTCGCAGGTCGAGCCTTGTAAATTCAGGTTTTGGGATCAATGAGAGATTATGAAGAGTGATGAAATGTATTTATATTTCTATGTTTGAAACAGGGTTTTATGATACATAAATTCATATATAAAAAATGCCAATTTAACGGCGGTAGCCAAAATAACAAAAAGAATTTCTTAAATTAATATATTTTCTTCACTTATTACTATTCTTACACATAAGTAGTACAGTAGTACATGTACACGCTAAAATATTGATAGCAGATCCACCAATAACGATTATTGGTGATGCACACAAATCGGGAACAAAAAATAAATGAAAACCAATTAAAAATAAAAAATTATTCTGATTTAATAAAATGAATTCAGTTTTGGAGTAAAATCATTTACATATTCAGTGATAATTGTATACTATATTATTAATTTAATGTTTGAATATTTTTTAATATTATCAATGCCTAACTACAGTATGTTTTTTTCTCTATCGACGATATTCCTATAAAAAATAAATGCCAAATTGTATTATCGTACAACTCTCTCGATCGATATATTCGGTCAACGGAAATAAAGTGTACCATTGTGTCCATTGTGGCCTTTTACAAAATAAAATTAATTGAACACTCAAAGTTAATAATTGGACTGATTGCTGAATACAAACTCACTTTACTCCACAGATTCGTTGCATTTTAAATGTAGGGCCGACGTTTACTGAAAAACAATGTCTCAGGCCTGTTTTATACAAGCCTATGTGAGTTTTATTATGAATATAAAAATTCTAAAGAGAAAACTTTTTTTCCAATATTGTTAAAAGTGGCTATCGCCAAATCTTACATCATGAAAGTGAATATATGCTGTAATTTGATATTGATTTTTTTCTAATTGTATTGAATCTTAAAAATAATGATTATTCGAATTGTAGGTACATAACATAATAAAACAAATATTAACACTCGACACTATCTTTTATAAAAATATTCTCTGGGAAAACTGACAATGCACCGTCTATAAAATGTGTTCAGCTTTTAATCACATTAAAAAAGCAAAAAGCAACAAATGGTAAGACTACAAAAATGTAAAATACACATAATGAAGAAAGAAATTTCAATAAAAAAATATATTTCATAATATCTACTAGCTTCAATTCAAATCTTTAGTAGACCATAAGCATTATTATATTATTATTACACACCTAACATTTGGAAAAAAGTAATGCTTATTAATAACTAGATAAATTTGGCATTCAGTAATATGTATATATTTTTTCAGTTTAACTCAAGTGGATAATATTTTGTGTTAAAACATAAAATTTAGACAGGGTTTTGCGAAATGCAAACCATAGAATGGTCTGTTGATAAATCAGTTTCCCAAAATACAATACTACTTTATATCATCGATTAAAATGAACATTAAAAACTAAATAATGTAATATCCATTGTCAATTCTCTGCTAGTGTCCCTCTCATAAGTATGTATTCATTTCGTTCATGAGAGTATTAGAATTGATAATAAAATACGACTCGGCATAAAATATCTTGTAATAAATACACTCTTCACATAAATAACTCCCGCTCCTCCGTTGAGTATACAAAATATTGTTATACCGAAATAAAAATAAGATATTGCAATATAAATTTTGAGGCAGTAACAATTCGTTGCTTGTCGACCTTTGCATTTAAAAATCTCATCAATTCACATAGCAATAAAGCAATAATTTTAATATTATAATTATTTAATAGACATAATATGTACGCTGATGTACTACCATAATAAAGGCTACCTTCGCTTTCTGTCTTAAAGAATTAGCACATACATAATATAATACAGAATTTTATAAATTGTCCAACTAAAATAAAACTAAATCATGGGTCTATCCAGTTATTCTAATGAACAAAACAATAAATAGTCTAATATAACCAGCTTACTATGTATGTATATTATTATGTTATATTATTAACAATAGGACATTGATGTCTTATCTGTTTGCCTTTTTAGTTGTTTAATCCCAAACAGGTCAAAGTTTTGAGGTATCGGACTTAAGAATAATAAAGATATTTATGTAATATATGTATTTCAAAGAGAAATAATGTTTGTATTTACAAGATGTTTTAACATTACTTTTAAATGCTAAAATGGAATATTCATATTCTCCATTCGGTGACACCTTTAAATCCTCAAAGTCAATATATTCCAAACATTGTAATGTCCAAATGTTGCAGTCATAGAATTACATTCGACTATCATTAATTTTAATGATACCTGGTAAGAAAATTATCAATGAAATATGACACATCACAACATAATGTATAAATAACTAATCTTTTTTGGGAGAAAAAATTATCATTCAAAGTAGGTTTTATGTACCCTTAATTATAATGTTATTCCAAATTGTGTTTATATACATATTATTATTGGAGTATGTTTAATTGAGGTACAACAGTTCTACCAATGTGTCTGTTCTATATATTATAGTATTTGATTGATTTGGTAATTTTTATCCAATTTGATAACAAGTATTAATCTCTTGTAATTATGACTTATGTGATATTCATTGATTACATTTTACTCGATCTGAAAGTTCACATGTCCTATCCTGTCACAAATATAATCAATTTTCTTTATTTACAAAATAATATATTGGATGTTACAAACAATACTGAGGTTGATAAATTTTGATTGATACAAATACAATATTAGATAAAGAGCAGGACGCGACAAGCGAACCGCCTGCAGAGGAAATCAAATATTACATAACTTCGATTAATATTAGTTCGAAAGCGATCGATATATTATATCACGTATCAATCGCATCTATTCTAGTTCTCAATTATTGCGGTTAATTTACATCTGCGATCGTTTGATTCCGCAACAAACGGTCGGAGCATCATAGCCGGGCTCCATTCTTGACTGTCGCTCCAGAAAATCCTCTAAACCTAAATGAAATGCTTTACACTTGAAGTATGCGAGGGGCGCGGGAATGGACCCCTGAAAATCGAACGTCTGTATCCCTTCATTTGAAAATCCGCCATGCCACCATTCTGTAGGAAGATTTTCCCGCCTCTCTCTGAAGGGACTGTTTTCAAACAAGGGTTTCATACTTCTCAAAAAGATCATCGTCATCGGCATCGGATGCCCTGCGAGGCGTGGCACGCTCAGAGGAGGCCGGGCGGCGGAGCGACGCCTCATCAAAGCGCACGCGTTGGTTGGATCCACTCCCGCGACTCCTCCGCTCATCAGCCGACTCACAGTCTGACCTGCCAAAATCGTCATCGGCCGCACTCTGACTCTTGGAGCGCACTTTGGGTCGGGCGAGGGTGTCGTAGGCCGCAGGACGGTGGCGCAGGGCAGGGGGAGCGCCCACCGAAGTTTGCCTCCGAAAACGGTCGGCCTGGGGAGCAATCTCAGTAAGGGTACGACCTTTTGTAACGGAGCCGTTCCGCTTGGAACGACAGTCCATGGTGGCATACGAGGGTCTGCCGCCGAAGATCTTGCCATGTGGTTCAGTGGCGGGCTCACTAATGCTGTCGCACTTGTCGTTGAACCGTTTGATCACGTTGGACACGGAATTCTCATCGTCGTGCTTGGGATCGGGTCGACTCTGTACTGGCTTAAGTTTCATATCAGCCGGTTGGGTTTTAAAATTTACCCCTTCTTTTTGCCGAAATTGAGGCGCGAGAGGGTTAGGCGAGGGCGCGACGGTCCCATCTCGCCGAGCATCTCGAGGTGCCGGAGGACAGTCTCGCCTTTCGAAATCGGCCGACGGACTCTTTTCAAAACGGCGACGAGGACGCGGCTCAGGGGAGGGCACGGCCGCTGTCCTCTCAGCAGACGGATTGTTTTTGTGCTTTTCAATAATTGGAGGGGCAGGTGGGGCGGGCGATGGCGCCCGGGGACTTTCAAAACTGCTCATGGGCTTGCGGTCGCCAAATCCGGTGGCACCAACAGCCTCCCTCCGAATTATGACCTGGGTGTCGTTTGGTTTGGAAAATGATGAAGGCCGGTCAGATCTCTGCCAACGGTCACGTTGGGAATTACAGTTCCGATTGAAGTTCTGAATGACCTCAGAGACGGCAACAGGCTGCACGTCAATGAACGGATTAACAGCAGGGGCGATTCGAGTTATGTCAGGAGAGCGACGCCCCCCACCGATGACGTCTGGATCCGTTCGGGCAATTGATTCAGTGGACGGGATATCTGCAACAGGTAGAACAGCTTCCCGAGCGGGAGCATTCTGAATGCTCGCCACCCCGCGAGACGGTGGAACCGGTCCCGTTCTAACTGGATCTTTTTCTTTTAAATCATCAACAGGGACGGAGACGGAGTCGGTTGACGCTTTGACTGCCGGGGAGGCATTTCGAGCGCTGATCCCGCTGGATGAATTTTTGCGATCGACTTCTTGGATTTTAGGACGGCCCCCGTCGGAATCGCGATCGGCAGCCTTATCGGTGAGGGCACGGGCATCAGCAGAGGGGGCGCGGCGCGGCTCGGGCGTCCGCCTCTTGGCGCCGTGGCCCTTGGGTTTGATGGCGGAGTCGGAACGGTGTCACGCGGTCGATGCGTCGGGTTCGGCCCACCCGTCCGAGTCACCCTCTGACTCGCTGGCACTGTCCGATTCACTGAACTCCACGGCCACACGCCTCGCTAAAATGCTTGCAACGTCATGCAGTGCCGCTCCCCCCCCTGCCGCGCCTGTACCGCTTGTCTCGCTGGCTCGCGACCCATTCGTTTTCTCTACTTTGCGCAGCTTTATACCTGTGGACAGAAATTATTTATTATTGCATTAATTCAATGCCAGTAAATATTTCCAAAATTCACCTAATAATGTTTAATTTGTGTAATTGTGTCTCCTTTCAATTGATAGAATATGGAATAAATGTGAGAGTACTACATAGCTCATAGTTACGTATCAATGAAACTTATATAACTTATGCCAGGGATGGCGAACCTATGGCACGTGAATATTTCATTTTGTATCAAAATACTATTTTATATATTATACCTATTTAACCTAACATATTTAAGTACCTATTTAAAAAAATGTTTTTTTTTATGAAAAAGTTTTACAAATAAATACCTATACACTTAAATATTATAACACTTGTATTAAAAAAATGTAAATATATAATTGCACAGGTCGGTCCTTAGGATCGGGCAATTAAAAATGAAAATATTCAATCAACAAACCTTATGAAATTAATTATCGGCGGTCATTCAAATATAATAGCTGCTTGTTATTTTGACTCAAACATAATCTCTAAAAATGGAAAACCGTTCAGCGATGAAGAATATAACATGAAAGAAGAGTGGTTCAAATGCGCGTCCACGATCTCTTTGAGAATTTTGAAAACAAGACAAAAATATTATTTGTGAAATTTTGGCACGCGTTCGTAAAAAGATTTGCCATCCCTGACTTAGGCTGAGAATAAGTACCTACTTGATATATATTTCATAACTAATCAATAACCTTGTATGTATTAATGAAGATTTGAATATTACTTGACAACATTACAGATAATTAGAAATATGTTATTATGTTAATCAAAATTTCAATAGCGAATTGTTGAAATAGCCTCTTAACTTGTTCTGTTTAAAAGTTTCTTGAGATACATCATTTTATCATACAAAGGCTGGTATTTTCATCTCTTTCATTTTTCGGCATGTCTCGAAAAGAATAATGTCTAGCACAAAAAGCAGTGTATCGTGATGACCAAGCACCGACACAGCTATAAATATATTAAATCTCCATTGTTATCCTTTTAGGTGGCAGGGCAGCACTAATGCTTGCGCTTAAAACATTTTGAAGTAAATTGCTTTGCTTGTTCAACCATACATCGGAGATAAATTTTATATATCCAATCAACTAAGACATTCAATTATAAATATTTTTATTAATTGATTTTAAATATTATAACTAATATGATGGTTTAAAAAAATATGGAAAATGCAGATGAGTCCATTGGCGCATGCAAAAGTGCACGCACTGGGTTGGGAATACCTGATTTAGTTCCATACAATTTCCATAGTTCCAATGAAAAAATCATATACCTCAAACAGCCTACATAATATATGGCCGGCCGCTCATTATAAAAGATTTTCGTTCTTTTTTAAGACTTTTTATAAAAAAAAAGTATACAGTAAAAAATACTTTGACATATTTTTGACATAGGGAAAATAATATACAGTTGAGCTCGGTTATTACGATCACGGTTATAGCGAGATCTCAGATGTAACGAGGAAACATTCGTTGATATTTTAGTTTATGATTTTCTCCTTACATTTGTTCACTTATATAACGAGCTACTTATTGGGTATACCGAGCTAAAATATCCTCAAAAATTTTCTCAAAACTGTTAATGTGTCGATAGTTTAAAAACATTTCGACACTAAGCAATAAAATCCGACAGGATGCCGCCGGGTTCGGATTACGTTTATGACAAGTGTCTAAGTACCTAATTGGTGTTTTCGCCGACAATATTGAAAAAGTATCCACGAAATGGTTGAAATTTCATGTAAAAAATCCAAGCTGAAGTAAGTAGGTACCTACCAGCGTTCATTACAATAAACAACTTCTTTTGTAGTTATGAATGCTATGCTTGTTTCGTGGAAAAATTCTAATAGTGCATTTTTGTTTGAATTGCGACTTTTTGTGTCATGTGACTACTGCTCATTTAAAAATACCTATTCTCTGATAAAACGAGTAACGCTTATAACGAGCAAATTCAGTCGGTCCCATCTTCCTTATAAAGTTCGTATCATTGAACCTGAACTGAACGAATCAAATGGCACCGTTGGATTTATTTGATTTGGAACCGTTTGGTAGAATGTCCACGGAAACGCTTTTCTGACAAGTAATTAGTGTTGCTAGTACTTAAAATTAATTCATAATATATTAGTCTCTAAAACAGAAACATATATTTTATTGAAACGTCAACTTGTTACGAAATTCTAACCTCCTATCGTGGTCTACAATAATACAAATTTAACAAACAGCCGTATTTATTCATTTTAAATACACAAAATATAAAGAATGCTTCATAAATAGGTAGCCATTTAGTTAATTTATAAGATTTATAGGTATGACGAGTTTTTAAAAATTACTTTTGATTAGAGCTTTTCATAATTGACGACTTGTTCATGTCGACAGTATGATATTGTGACTTAGACGACAATCGAACAAATATTAAATTCGTTAGGTTATTAGATTATTTAGTTAAATAATAAAGATCATTCCGGGTTGATTTAACACAGTTTGTAGTTTAGAATCTCCGTTACAAAATATAAATAAAATGAAAATAAATTCTTTGTCTGACATAATAATTATAGTGGTAATGATATTAAATCGAACTCTTTGCATAGAAAATATGGCTGGATTTTGAGATAATAAGACCAAAAGCGGCGTCTTGTTAGCGTATGGTTACTTATGAATAATAGGTATTAATTATTAATCTACAATATACATAATTCAAGTGAACTCCTATGGTGTAAATATCTAACATATTAATATGAACACCTCACGATATATAAATGCCGAATAATGCTTATCAACACTTTGACAGATTGCCATTAGTCTATGGATCGTCCGAATTGGTTTGACGTTTCATGTCAAACCATTTCTGATGGTCCGAGAACGGTTTGATTTTCAATGATACACTGAACCAAACGTCAAATCTCAAACGATTTCCGGTCAACTACAATTTGTATGTATATTGTCTATGGTTTAATTTGATTTGTTTCGTTCAGGTTGAAAGAAACGAACCTATAATAAACAAGTTCCCCTGTATTGTGTCCATAAAAATATATGCATAAAAAAAATCAGGTAACTACTTAAACCACTGGAGATGGAAATACTAGGGCCAGAAAAAGCAGATCAATAACAAGTCATGAATACCTGCCTCTCATAATTTAAAAAAAGTCACCTAGACAAGAACTACTACACCGGCTCAAAGGACTTGTCAAAAGCGCTTTCTCAATTTAGACAACACATAAAAAATCTTTTCAAAAGATTCAGCATTTACTTGCTGGTAATTTATGACATAAAAGGCATGAATAACCCTGCTTCAAATTGATCCCGATTAAGAAAACATTTACTTATGTAATGTAAACGTAATTTTGAAATACCTACATAAGGAATCGATCCTATGGAAATAATTCATTTTGCTAACATTTCAGAGATCTTGGCCGTGTAAAGGGAGGTATCAGCGTATTTGTATTAGAGATGAAAATTAGCATATCATGTAACATGGGAAAAAGTCAATTCATTCAAAATAATCTGCAAACTCACCATCTCGGATAGCCTTCAGAAGATCGTCACGCGGGTCAACCATAGGAGCGGGAGGTGGAGGCGCAGCCTTGAGCTGCTTTCCGAAAGCGGGAGAGCGTACATCTCCATTGGCCACAGGAGGGGGAGGCGGAGGAGTGTGGTCCTCGGGGGGTGGCGGAGGCAGCGGAGGAGGGGGTGGTGGTGCAGGGGGTGAGAGGGGAGGCGGAGGTGTAGACGAGTGGGGCTGGCGAGCCGCGTGGGGGTGAGGCGGCGAAGCAGGCGGCGGAGGCGGGGGAGGGAGGGCGTCCCTGGCAGGGGTTGATCGTCGAGAGGGCGTTCCGGGGGCGGGGGGTGAAAAGGTGCCGGGTGGGGCAGGTGGAGGTCCGGCGGGCCTCTGCTGTTGACCACTGCGCCGAGGAGTTCCCCCTCCGGAGTAGAGACTTTCGGATGAAAGCGGTCCAGTCCCATACAATGGCTCATCTCCTATAAAATCAACACCAGTCCATTAGACTAAAATTCTATTAAAAAGCCATCAATTCATCAGGGTGCATTAATTGCAAAATAATCCGTGATATGCCGCCGATAACGCAAATGTACACCACATGCTATTATATGGCATAATTTTCTTCTGTATTAAATCAAAACTAATCGCAATTCTTACCATTATTTTCATACTGGAAATAATTACACATTTTGTATGCTTTTATTTTCAAATGGGAGCTCAATTTTCAGTTTTTTTTTTAACATATCCAATTAGGTTCTGAACAAATGAAAGAAAGAAATGAGTCATTTTGAAAAAGGGATGTTAAGCTTGATGTTAGTGCAAACTTGTCAACGTCTCCATGAAACTACAAATATTCTTCTGCAGAATGAAAATAATCTTGTCACATTGCAATTAATAATGTCTTGGCAGTCTAATTATTAGTCTAATATTATTATGATATAGTATATAGTAACTATAAAAAAACTTACGATTGCTGGTTTTATTTCTTTGATATTTGTTTGACTAGGCTATTTAATAACTAAATGAAAAGTCATGAGTATAGAGAGTAGTCATTACATACAGTAGAACCTCTATTATCCAGACTTTCGATTATCCGGATATTTCAAAATAAACACAAATTTAACAAAGTGCACGTGGTGGATGACGTCATGCAATAGAGGCGCACAAGTGAGTGTATTATCATTAAAATACAAAGTGGATATAAGCAATGCTTTGAAAAGAAGTGACTCACGATGTTTTATGTCTAATAAATATGGTGTCGGCACCTCAACATTCTCGGAGATAAAAAAAAACAAAGTGAAATAATGTCTGAGGATGACAGTGTAGAGCAGCTTAAAGATTCAGATTCAAAAGTGATCATCTGGACAGCCTGGGTAATTATTATGTGAAAAAGCGAGATTTTTTCACACAAGATTGAATGGAGATTCATACTTCTAAGCATGCTTGGGTTGGGTCGAAAAATTAAAGGGTGACATGGTATTAGAGAACTATAAATTCACGGGGAAAAGCTTTCAGCTGTTAGCATTGAGACGTGAAAATACTGCACTGGTGTACAAAACCAGCAAAGAACATGTCACCATAATAGTGTGTACCAATGCAACAGGCAGACACAAATTCCCGCTGTTTTTCATTGGGAAATTGAAGAATCCCAGATAATATTTAAAATTGAAGCTATAATATGTATCAATAAAAATTGTTCATACTAAATGTACTTTTCTTTCCCTGTTAATTGTGATCAAAGTTTCACTATTGGTTCCTCCTACAGTCCAGTGGTTTCCAAACTTTATGTTACTATGCCCATATTTAATAAAAAAATTCTTGGCAGCCTCCCTTATTTAAAATGTATAAAAATTTCATGAAAAATAATGTAATTCTGTACACAAAGCAATAAAGGATTAAAGGTTAAACTTTTCGCGACCCCCTTTTTAGAAACCGCTTTCTTACACTGTAATTGATATCTATTTTTTACTTTATATGGATGGTTTCAGAATTTATTAAAATATTTTTTCCTAACCGTGTGAATTGAAGTTGGTGGGTGTGGACTGATGAGGCTGTGACAGATGTGACAATTCAATGGAGTTGGGCCGGGCCGCCATGTTGTCTCTTCCGTCCACCATAGACATCATTCCTGAAAATATATTAAGCACATTATTATTTAGAAAAATGCGCCCCGGTTACAACACAAATTAACACGGAGGAAAACAAAACAGAGTACCATCGCCACTGTGGACTTTTCCCGATGACAACTAAGAAGAAATAAGAGAACAATATTTTCTATACAACATTTTGTGTATGTAACTTTACATAAAAATTGTCAATATCTACTAGAAACTACAGACATGTTATGTTGAACATTAATGAGCAAATCTCATGTAAAGTTTTTGAAGATTCCTCACCTGAATTTTGATGCATGTAAGGGGGAGGATCGTGAGCGTAAGGCGGAGGGTCGTGCATTTGCTGATGTTGTAGGTGCATGGCAGCGTTCACATTGTTGCCAATATTATTGGCGCCCGCGGAAGGCATAAGGTGCTCTCCTCTGATAATGGCTTTCTGTCTCTGTCGTTCTCTAGTACACGGAGGAGCTCGCACACGTTGTTTGCGCCGTCCTGCATCACCAGCACCACCAGCTCCACCCCGGGGACGCATCTGAAATGCATTGTAATTATTGTAATTAAATTTTATGACTTGATGAAATGAGTTAATTGAGTTAGCATGAGTTAGCTTGATGAAATGAGGTCGACCCAACATTTTTTTTTCAACAAAGATTAATTAAAAAAAAAATCAAATTACTTTTAATCCAATCTGTTAATAGACTGCAGGTTAAACCATTTTAGATATTTAAAATCATTCACAAGGTCAAATGAGCTGACTTGAACACAATGATGCACAAACTACAGCACAAAATAACAAATACTTCACCAAATTTTTCATTGAATATAACAAAATTCTAATTTCCTGTGTACCAAGATCTATCACATATGTACGCAATGCAGAGTGGAGTAACTAATACATATGTAACTACTAAATTAAAAATAATAAAATGTATGTCTCCTCTAGATAATATATCATTATTTATCCACTTTTATCCACTATGACCCATTTTCAGTGTTGTTGGTAATTAAATTTTTTGTGATTTACAGTCGAACTCGGTTATTACGATCAAGGACATGGCGAGATCTCGGATGTAATGAGGAAACATTCGTTGACATTTTAGTTTATGATTTTCTCCTTACATTTATTCACTTTTACAACGAGCCACTTATCGGATATACCGAGCAAAAATATTGTCAAAAATTTCCTTAAAACTGTTAAGGTGACGCATCAGTGAAACGCCAAATAATTTTTAACTGTAGGCGCGACGAACTTTTGGACTCGCTCGCATTCATTGAGAGAATGTCGAGCCAGAAACACGTCACTTTGCTGCGTGATGGCGACGGGCCAATTAATTCTAAAATCGTGTAAAGATGACTAAAAACGTTACCCATTTACTTTAAAAAGAAAACATGTCAATGAATATATTATTATTGTTACTAATAGAACAATAAACAGAACATAAAATGGACGTATGTTGGATTTATATGACAAATAATATTTCGTTTGACAGGCGTCATTTTCACCCGCGACCCGCAATCCGCGCATCGCCTAGCAACGATCTTTTTAGACCGTGCCTCAACTAATGCACGGCCTTAATGTGTCGATAGTTTAAAAACATTTTCGACCCTAAGCAATAAAATCCGACCGTAGACCTATGCTGCTGGGATCGGATTACGTTTATGACAAGTGTCTAAGTACCTAATTGGTGTTTTCGCTGACATTATTGAAAAAGTATCCAAGCATATGGTTGAAACTTCATGTAAAAAATCCAAGCCGAAGTCAGTAGGTACCTACCAGCGTTCATTACAATAAACAACTTCTTTTGTAGTTATGAATGCTATGCTTGTTTCGGGGAAAAATTCTAATTGTGTATTTTTGTTTGAATTGCGACTTTTTATGTTATGTGACTGCTCATTTAAAAATACCTATTCTCTGATAAAAAGAGTAACGCTTATAATGAGCAAATTCAGTCGGTCCCATCTTCCTCGTAATAACCAAGTTCGACTGTATTTAAATCAAATGAACTGATATATGATTTTTTTCTATTACAACTTATTGTTTAAAAAAAATATGATTGAATATGATGAATTTAGATATCGATTTTCTTTACTTGAATGAAATCGATCTTGTTGCAAGAATCCAACATCCTCACACTGACCAACATCAACTGACCTTTTTCCCCCGGTCGTGTTGTATTCTTTCAGTATCTTGTAGCATCTCCTGTCTCCAGAGCTCGAAGAAGTATCCGGGATCGGTGTAGAACTTGAGGCCATCCCGTCCGTCGTCCCGATACGGGTTGAGCTTGTCAAGGGGCGGCGGTCTCTCGCACGATGCATATGTCTCCAGCATGGCCGTCGGCATCGTCCCTCTCGAGAAGATCTGCTGATCGAACTGCGCAGAGCTCTTGAACGCCTTCCGCATTTGTATATCTTGAAGGGTCACTGAAATACAAAATGACAATGGATATAAATTTGGGACACTATGTTTAGTCATATTCGTGTACTACGCGCCATGTAGTAAATTTTCGGTCACATAACGGGTAGCTGATGTGATCTTTTTTCTAACCAAAATCCCGGAGTTTAGTCTCATGCCTACTCAAATACCACAAAAACTTATTACAATATAAGCAAAATATTGTTTTGCTAAACTGACAAACAAGGGTTAAGGTTCATAATTGGTTGACATCTTAGCATTTGGCCCTCAGTCAATGTATATATACGTTGACCCTTGTAGTCCAGTGGGTAAGGCGCTGGCTTTTCATCCAGGGGCTCCGGGTTCGACTCCCAGTGAGGTTCACAATATAATAGATTATATATATAATGTATGTGATATTCTCTGTCTGAGCGTTTGTGATTGTTTCACTTCTATTACTAAGTACCCTACTGTTTCACTACACTATTGTCATTGGACCTCATGGCCTATTGTAGTGTTAAAAAGAATATATATTATATTACACTAGTGACTAGGGTTACCAAACATCCTTAACCCTTTGCCGTCCTAAGTTTTTTATTCTTCCAGGACATGCAGCTCTACATTACCTAAACAAGACATGACCATTACAGCAATGAGTATTTCATCACCCCATCACTCGCTTTGGTGTATTCATTGAAGAATTCAGTAGCTTAATTTACACTAGAAATTACATAGAATGTAATTCGAGACTGACCTTCCTCAGCCGTGGAGTCGAGATGTTCGACCTTGACGGCGAGCCGGTCAAGTCGGGCCTGCAGATGAGAAGCCCGCGCCGCCATCCCGCCCGCCTCCCTCGCCAGCTCCCCAAACAGATCCTCAGCATGCCGAGACAGGGATGACAATTGTCTGCCAGAAAATAAATATTATGAGCCTTCAACAAACATAATAGGTATTCAGGTTATGAATTGATTTCTTTATGTTGCGGATAGCTGAGTAAAAAAATTAATTCCAATTTGGATGGCATGGGAATTTTAATCCAAGGTAGGTCTACAACTGTCTCTTTCTCAAGCTTCCGACCTCCTCCTTGTGTGTAAAACTAAACTAATACCCTTGTACATATACTTTTGTGAAAACCAAAGAGTAAAGAGTGATTATGATTCAAGCATTGTAAGCATCGTGTTGAGTACCTTATAAGGATCTGGTCAAATTATAAATCTATTATGTTGATTATAACATCTTTTGTCATAGGTAGGTACTATAAATTTGAAAATACTTTACGCTTAAGACACAATGGGAGGTCACTTTGATACTATTCAGGTGCCCAAATGCAATCCACGCCAGTTTGGTTCTGCAAGCAATCTAGTGATATATGATAATAATATTCCACTTTTACTCACATAGGGAACCGTACCAGATAGATCAGTGGCGGAGACTCCATACTAGACGATTATTTAATACTCACTAAAAAATACTTTTAATTGCCTATTGATGTATTTAAACTTCATTATTGTATATTCTACAAAAAAATATAATTCCCCAACGACAGCTGTCTGTAGATATGTTTGATTGTTGACATAATCATAAATCATAAACACAATCTAGCAAAGCCAAAGGCAGCGAGTAATTTGGTACAGTTCACGCATGAAACACATACAAATGATTACACACGTATTACAAAAAACACAATATGTATACAATGTCAAAACCTGAGGCTATAGGTATAAAAGTCTAAAATGTTTTGTATATTATATTATATTCATTAATTTCTTCACGCTGGATCCGATCCGAAACGGTCGCTTTAACAAAACGCTGAACCAGAGATAGTAGAATTTTCTAGCAAGAGTTCAAATCGCGGTTGAGCATTACTTTTTTATATCTATAATAGTGCTTGTTGTCTTTTTTTGTGAAGAATCTATTATATAAAGGTAAAATATAATCGTAGTGGATTTTTGGGTTTCCACCGTATGTCCTTCTTCCTTCTTTACTCGACGTTTCGGGCTCGTTGCAGAGGCCATTATCAAGAGATGATATGTTTTATGATGAAAATGTAGTGTAGGTATGTGAATGTAAACGTTGCTCTAAGAATGTCAAAAGGAATCCGATTAGCTAAGAGCAAACGTTGCTCAGAGTAATCTGTCAATCGTTACGACCAGGGATACCGGCTCGAATATTGAATTTTGATGATAGTGCCAGAAGCCATGACGTTTTTAACCGTAATCCATCATCCCTATCAATATTTTCAGGGTTTCTATGGATATCAATGACCTCCTTTACCAATCGTGCGAAATATCCTTTATTCCGACCCAATATCTTGGTTTCAAAGTCAAATTTGTGTCCTGTATCCATCAAGTGCTCGGCAATTGCCGACATCGTGTAATGTTTAAGTCGGTATGCCCTCTCGTGTTCACTCACATGCTTCTTTACTGTTCTGGAAACCCAAAAATCTACTACGATAAAAAACAACCGTGAAAGCCTCAAACATTATGTAAAATATAATATTTTTTGTTCAGAACTGAAGAACAAAATTCAAGTCCTATAAATATGGCTGTAGAACATTCTTTCATTTACCGACCAGTCTACCTAGGTTCAACTGCATCCTTTGTCACTGAGATAGATAGTATATTTTTATAGACAATGAATGCCACACTACTCCTTTGTATCTTGGACCGAGTGCCAGAAACAAGCACTTGTGGTTATGTTCCGGTGGCAGCCACTCATGGTTACAACAAGTAGCATTAACATTTACCTGCAATGGCAGCCGGTCAGTATGTGTGATTGGAGAGATCGGTGGCAGCGTAGAGATACAGACCAAGTGACTGATCGATGCTGTATATTTAATGTTATGTATAAACATTCATAACAAATAGTATGAGAAATGCAGTCTGCAGAGTGCGGCAAGCAAAGGTTAGCCATAGTCAATGGGTGTGTTGTGTGTGACCTGACAAGAAGTAGTGTGATTGTACCTGACAGTGTTGGCAAGGGTTCCATTGGTGACGGCCTCAAGTTCACTGGGCACCAGCAGGTGGGCGGGCAGTGCTCCTCGCGCTACGTGGACCGGCGCTACAGCTCGCTTGGGCAGCGGCATCTTGCCGCCTGCCTCAAAACCTCTCCTGCTTCAACGACTCCCTTCAACGCCGGTGCCGCATTTTCGCCATGCCTGCAACAATGCGAAGAACAATATGTTAGATATAACAGTTATTATTAATACCATCACCATATCTAGATAACATTAACATCAATAATTATTTATTATCTGTATTGCCACATTACAAATGTTGGCATATTCGATAAACCACATTTAGAGCCAACTAATTTATTAATAAGATAGTAGCTTCATAAAAAAAAAACAGTTTCTTTTATAATAAATTGTAAATATAACATGGTGAATCATTTTTGATGTGAAATCGTAAAAAAATAATTTCACGAAGATTTTTCTTTTTGCATTTCAACGATTTCAATAACATCACAAGAAAACGATTTTTTCACATCTGGCCGGGAAATGCAAACTGCGCGACTGACAACCAAAAGACACCACTATCGGAAGTTGTTTTTTTGTTGTTTTCAGGAACAATTATTATTATTTCATATTCTGTAGTTATAATAATAGAATAATACGTGAAGTCTACCAGGATATACACAATAATTTTCTAAATAGATAAAGAGACATTTAAAATGTAACCCAATAATTCTTATCATGAAAAAAATAATGCAAAAAGGATTTCAAGTTATACACATTTATATTTTTTATAGAAATCGATGTTTTTTAAAATAGATATAAAAAATATTAAAACTATGAATTAGTCAAAAATCTAAACGGCGAAAATTTGAAAACTTAATAAATATAATGTAATAATAATATGTGACCCTGCAACGAATTCACATTTTTTTACAATTGTAAGTTTATCTTAGAATTAAAAAAAAAAAATCTTTTTAATGTTTTCAGATACATAATTATTGTAAATATAGTTGAAATTGTAAATTATCAAAAAAAATCTCAAATTGCAAGCTTTGTATTTTTCCGCTAGGTTCTCTGCTGGCATGCCTCTCCCCCTTAAATGTAGAATAACGACAGTAAGGTGGGAGAAGTATTTCGTCAATAATAATCAAATCATCACACGTAAAAATAAATAAAACATAAAAATGATGCTGCGTCATTTTATTAAGCATCCAAGGTTATTTTATTGATAAGATGCGGTTAAAAATGGGACATCACGTCATGATAAACAATCTTTGCTCTTCATTCATGGTGCGTATTATACGGATTAAATTTTCTGTGTTTAATTCGGAAAACATTTTACTGTCGAACACCGGCGGCAACGGTGCTTTCTCAAAAATATGCACTTAAACTTTAAACAAAGAAAACGACGCACGAAATCTTAACTAGCGGATACGTAAATGGCAAACGTAGGTACGTACATACTTCTACTTAAAATGCATAATATTTGCACAACCGCAAACATAAAACCTAAAGAAACAAAAAAAAATGATTGAGCAAAAAGAGACACTGACTTCAAAATATCGCGCCGGTTCAAAGTGAATAATGTTTCTATTTAGACTTTGGGTTATCGCCGTATGCAAATTTCCACGACAACATCCACAATGAGATCGAAACGTACGAAATGGGGGAGGTTATTACACTTGGTGATAGCACAATTACTAGAAAATATTAACACCTAGGCACTATCGCCAAATAAAAAGATAAGAAAAATTATTCGCCGTATAAGGATATTGAAACAATCAGTGGGTCTATTCTATGCTTATCGACCGCTAAAGTGATAAAGTGATAAATATTATCAAACTTAGGGTAGGTTTGTATCAAAATATTAACACTTATTGTAACAATTACACGAAGCTGGTTTTTATTGTTGCAATAAGTGCTATATTTTAACAGCACCTATCTTGCTGCTGTTAAAATATCCCACTTATTGCAACAATAAAAACCAGCTTCGTGTAATTGTTACAATAAGTGCTAATATTTTGATACAAACCTACCCTAAGTTTGATACTATTTATCAATTTAGTGTTCGATAAGTATAGAATAGACCCACAGGGACGGCAAAAATTTATTGGAAGATTCACAATGCTTCTTAGAAGAGTTTTATGGCAGATTGCAGTGCAGTTCGATCAATTAAAATCGGGAGACTGCACTGGCCAGGTCATGTAATTAACCGGCTAACCGAGAATGTGTCTAGCAATCCAATAGGATTAGACCAAAGATGTATTCCAAAAATGTGTTTGCTAAGTGGAGTTATAAACGGTAGAGTGGTGTCATTGTTAATCGAACACCGTTTCAAAGTGATTTCGGCGTAGCCGGAATATGTCCATCATGGCCCCACACCCTGATGCGTGCCCCCAGGCCAGGATCTTTGGTAGGCCTCCTACCTATCACTAAGATCAAAGTCAGTATGGCGTTGTACAGTAACGTTTTCCAAATGGTGTTCGAGGTAAAATTAAGAGTATTTAGTATATTTTTAGTGATTTCTTGTATTTTTAATACATCCGCAATTATTAAATTGTCGAGTATGGACACACATCAAAAATTGCGTTGCATAACTACATGTTTTAAAACCATAATTAACATTTGAAGCAAATTAGCGCCGCATGCGACTTTTTTACTATTAGGGTAAATTTGTGATGTGTGTGTATCTCACTTATCTGGTTGACCCAACACACCGGGCCCCTAGGCTAGAGCCCTATCTCCACTCTTGTGGGGGCCATGATGTCCTTCCTCTACCAAACTGGAAAGCGACCACTGTAAATAGGGACAGGTGGAAAGAGTTGTTGTAGAGAGCCAGGATTCAACCCGGGTTGTAGCGCTACTGCAAATGATGAGATATTTATTATTGGCATTTTTTTAATAAATCACTAGTGTTTCCAGTTCTCACGTATATTTAAGCGGTCACTAGGTAGGTGGCGTTCTCACCGATGGCAAATTAACCTGATTTTCTTGTGGAAATTGAACAAGAAATTATTTTACCGCTTAACGAGACACGCAACCCTGAAGACTAATTTTATTTTAACTAATTTTCAGGTCGGGAGCAACAGTAAACTACAGAGAAAGAATCCAACCAGGAACAGTACAATAATAATCAACCTATGTACTTATCTTACCAAGTAATGATTGTTTAATTCCTTTTAAAATAATATTACTATACGATACATTTCAGTAACATTTTGGACTGCCAACGAAGCATATTAATATTATTATCTAAAAGTTTAAAGGTGGTAAAGGCACGTTATCTTATAGATAAATTCAACAAATGTAAGTAAATCATACTGATTAAGCAAGTATCATTATCTATTACCAGGTAGATAGATAATATATAGTTTAAATATTAAAGTAAACAGTGAATTGATAAATACTACCATAACATAGAATAGAAAAGATTAAAAGTAATGATAGTAACATTTTTGCGCTTTAGGGCCGGAGTGCTGTGTGAAGGTCAAAAATGAAGAATTTGGGGAATCTTTGTGAGCTTAACCTAGATAATCTGTAGAGTTTGTAGAAAAAACGTATGTAACATTATGATAAACTAGTCTATTTTCATACCAAGTTAACATTAAATGACCACATAAGACATATTAATACCGTACGTTATTTGTATTGCTTCAAAATAACACGGATGTCACTCGGAGTAATTCCATAAACAAGGCGGTATCTACAATAATTGTTGACACATTGCGTCTTACTTGATTCTAATTGCATCCCATTAGAATGTCCAATTAGACTTTTTTATCCAATTGGAGATTCTAATGTGATGCATTTGGAAGCAAGTAAGACGTGTTAAATGAGCCAACAATAATTATTATTGTAAATAACCACCTTGTTTATGGAATTGCTCTGAGTGATATCCGTGTTATTTTGAAGCAATAAAGATAACGGAAACGCGTTAACGTGTTAACTATTTAGAATAGCCCTTCTGATGTCAGTGGTTATAGCACTTTTTCAAATTATTATTTTGTCAACACGTATTATATCTTCAATCTCATCAAAGTGATAACAAAAACCGGTAAAAGTCGGTTATGTCATATGTGGAATACAGCGGCAAACACATTTTGAAAATACCCGATATACCGGATTATTTGTTAGTTTAGGTTAGGTTTGGTTAGGTTAACTTAACAAATAATCCAGCATATCGGCTATTTTCATAATGTGTTTGCCGCTGTATTCCACATAGCCGACTTGTACCCAAAAACCATATGTACCTACCTACATAGATACATACAATACGCTCAAAACAAAATACATTCAACGAACGAAAAAGCAATAAGGGTATTATGTATTGCATTCCCTTGTTGATATAACTTTAATCTTAATAATTAGTACCTCGTAAGTACGTATTACATAGGAAAGTAAACCCGCGACTGATCAGAAATATGCACGCAAATGTGAGGTAATGTCACTGATGAAGTAAATATGTACATTGCATGCAAAACGTGATCAGAATTACCGATGCCTTAATTCTGTTCGACACGTTTTCCCTGTAACATGTGAACACTATTGAAGTGAAAACATTTTTTCGCTCCAATGTTATAAATATCTACGTACCTAATCAATTTATCGACTGTATCTAAATGGGTACGCACTGCACAGTAAATATTACTGCCGTGAAGAAGTTTTGATCGGTCGGCGGAATAGTCGGGGAAGTAAAATGGAGGTGGAGAAGGTGATGAATGATGATGCCAGATTGGAGTGACGCAAGACGCTTCCGATCGACCGGTGACATAATACTTAGTAACTACCTATTTATCTATTAGCTATCTAATATCATATTATAATCACTGGCCTCGCGATAATAGTGAAGTGAATGTCTGGGGCCGACAATAAGGACCTTTACACACAGAAATCCGAATTTAGCAATGAGTGACTTTATAGTAGGTAGGTATTCTGCAACTTCATTCGACAAACTGCAATATTATGCCGTAACCCACAAAATTTTGTGTTTTACCCATTACGGTGAGAAATTATTTTGCACTGCACATTATTATGTGCAAAATATCGTAACTACTTTTTGTCTAGTGAGTCTATAAGTAAAAACTAATCTTCATAATTCACAATTGTTTAAATAGGCGGCTCTCGTGGTGCAGTGGGTAAGGCGCTGGCCTTCCACCCTAGAGTTCTGGGTTCGACCCGGTGAGGACACAATATCTATGTGTTTTTCTCAAAGCCTGGGTGTTTGTGATTATTCAAAATTACTAACAACCATCTTGTACGAAAAAGCAAGGACATGGTTATTAATAATTCAAAAAAAAATGTTTAAATAAAATAAAAATTACTACTCTCGATCTCAAGCGGAGCGCACGGGCCTCCCTATCCCCTATATATAATATATAGGGGACATAATATTATTATGTCCCATCAAGTACTTGGCAGCTTGGCTTGGATATCAAACACACATTTAAAAACAACGTGTACCTACCTACATTTTGGCAGATACGAAATTCGAACTCGCACAGCATAAAAGGCGTATGCTTTGCCAACTACTTTACCGTGGGGCTATACGAATCCAACAATTTTAATAGATTATAATCAACTGCAAAAATAAAAAATAAATATAAAAAGATCCGTTTGCTATCACATTATCAAACATTCATATGACATTTGTTTGCCCCCCCTAAAAAAAATAATTGATCTGTTGTCTGTTGAATGACAGGAGTAGGTACTTATTAAACGTGAAAGAATATAACGACAGAAAAGAAAATTATGCAAATTTCACCAAAACATCTTGATTCAAGGCACAGCATGGAAATTCACTATAATAATCGCGTCGATCACACGACATGCACATAAGAATAGACTCGTGTAAATCTAAAAAATTTGTATAGTCAGTTGCAATATAATATGACTAAATTGAGATTATGACGGGTAAACCATTTACATCTTTATTTCCTCACCCAGTTGCGTGAAAGCCATTTTACCATGAAGAAGCCCGAGTGACCTCGTCGTATCACTTTATTCGTATTGCACCACTAAGGCCTACCACAGGAGTGAGAGAACGAAATGTGAATCCCCGCGCTTTAAACTAAGGCGCACTTCCTCTTACCATCGCGCAGCAGCCTCTTTACACAGTAAAATAATAGTTTGACCGATATGAGATTGAATTTCTACAATCATGTTTCAGTTTATCTTGTTTGTGTAAATTTGCATTTTCTTATATAAACATGGTGAAGAGACAGCAACATTCCAACATGACAGATGCATACCTTCAGGATTCCCTGAAGCTGGCACGCACCCAATACACGCCTGATATGCACCAGATGGTGAACGAAATGCAGAACTAAGGCGTCACACTAACAACGGAGGTACGCGGTTATTTTCAAGTAGGTACAGATTGATTTAAACTACGACTTTGTCAAGTTTCGCGGAAGCAATTATCATTATTGTTAATAACATATTTTTACCATAAGCTCAGACAAATGCAATAGTTGCGGTTCAAAAACGACAGTGGGAGAGTGTGGTAGATCACTGCGGCATAGCCTACAATCAGTGGTTTCCAAACGTTATGTTACTACGCCTCCCTTTAAAAAAATCTTGGCGCTTCCCCCCTTTATTTCATTAAATAATACAGACACCTTTTTAAATAGCCAAAAATGTACTACTTAATACAACAACAAAAAACTTAATTAATTGTTTTTCATGCGATGGATGTGCTTGTTTCTTAGCACAAAGTGCTCTTTTTCTACTAAACGGGGTCGATTTTTGGATTTCATTGCAGCTAATGCAGAAAATCCCGTTTCGCATAAAAATATGATGCTACGAATGGTATAGCAGTACCTACTTTACTTTACTTACAACTTGCATTGCTTTTCTTGGCAAAGTATTTATATTATTTCTTCACTTCGATTCGATCAAAATTGAACTAGGGTTTTTGTTTCAATCAATTATCGCATGATAATTCGATATTTTTTTTCCTTTTCAATAGTGTAGTCAATTCAAATTCATCATCGTTCATTAACAAATGGATTCTATCATGGGCCCCAGATACTGAAGCGGGCCCACCTACCTATCGCTGAGGTTAAGGGCAGTGTGGTGCTCTACAGTAGTGTTTCCTAAATTATACACAGGAGTTATCATTAAAGTACCTATAGCAATCACCATATAGGTATCACATCAAATTGCAATGCACAACTACAAATTTAAAATTTTTAATAGTCTTGAAACAAAGTAGCGCCGCTGGCGACTTTTTGAAAACTATTGGATTCAATTTGTGATGTCTGTTATGCCCGGGCCCCAGGCTGTTTATAAACTATGCATTTGCAAACTGCAAACTGCAAACCTGTGGCTACATTTGAGTTAAACTTTTCGCGCCTCCCAGTTTGGAAATCGCTGGCCTACATTAAAGTTGGACGTGCCTGTAATAAGCTATCATCGATATGTGTATAAACTAAGAATAATACGCATCTAGCATATAAACGTAATTTCTATCGATATTCGCTTCGACCCAGTACCAGGTACCTACATGTAATATAACAGAACGAAAGTGCATAATTAGCATACGAGTAGAAAATGCGCAACGCGTGAAATAATAGATAGGTACCAACAAATAAAATTCACCTTGCTCAACATAAACAGGTCGGCCCCGATAATAAATAGGTAAGTAAATACAAAAAAACTAGATTCAGGTTTTATGACAGCAAAGGAAAGAAAGCTTGTCAAATAATATCATATCACATAACTGGGAGACTAGCCCGCATGTGCAAAATTGTCCGATGGAAATGTGTTCTGGCTCATTGGATCGTACATACATAGGTAATAGATTCAGAGGTCAAATCAATTATGTTTACAGACCGCTACGCCCACATATAAATAGTTTTGGCCGTTTGAGAACATTGATTCATTGACAATATGAAGATAAAGATTATATTGTATAATTGATAGTCCTAACATTAAAAGAACGTTATTAGTAGTAATTTAATAATAATATGTAATGGTGGATGAACCACGTGATAATAGTAATTGTATACTTATACGTCGTACCTACGCACATTTATGTTTTCTAGTAAGTATTTACCTAGAACAATGTAGTGTGATCTTGATCTATCTTTTTATATTACAAACCATATAAGATAGATGAATCAAGCAGTTTCCTTCACTCAGCATAACCCAAACATAAATATAAAAACAATACGATGCTAAGTATAGTATTATAGTTACAACGTAATATATCGCTTGTAATAATTTTATACCGGAATAAATATTAATATGTACAAGTAATATTTTTAAAATATGTATGACGCAACAATTAGCTGGTAGGTAGGTACATTATTTTTAGTTGATCATATTTTATTGTGATTATTAAAATGATGATCAATCCGTTAAATGCAAAAGGAGCGAAGTCCAACAAATAAATAGGATGGCGGTAGAAAATAAATATTTTCATGAGTCACGACACCAGGATTTTCCTATTACCATTCATTGCCATAATATTTTCCTACGTATGCGATACCTGTACGATGGAAATACATAATATTATGTATATGTTGACCAATCTTTTTCTTTGCAATCTTTTTTTTAGTTTTTGTAGTTTCCCCGAATGTCATTAAACCAATTGCCAGGAAGAAATTCTTTGATAAGCACTAATTTTTTTCGTGATTTGCGTTTTTTTATGCGTGATTTTTCCACGAGCCCATTTTCCATCAAGCGACGCCCGTTGATCAATACTTTTAATAATCTCTGTAAATCCTATTTATTTGAGAGTTCTTCCAACAAAATTTTACCTTGTAGATGATGGTTTCTTAACCGGTGGTGCGCGAAGATTTTTGGGTGGGCCGCAAAATTTTTCTGCAGTTCAAAAATAGTGTAAATATAAATATTTATTATTTTATTCCAATGTTGACGATCCGCAAAATATTTTTTGATTTTTTTTGTAGTCCGCGGATGTAAAAAGGTTAAGAAACATTGTTGTAGATGACAGAATCGATGCTGATTGAAAGTGTAAAAACCAACTGTAGGTACCTATATCACTGTGCATGTATGTATTTCGCATCTCCTCTTCAAAAAACAAGGTTTAAACGAATAACATGATTTCAATTGCAACAAAAAATGAATGCATCGAGCGAATCGTTATGAAATAAGGAAGTGTTTCGTGATTAGATTATTTTAGAAGGACGATGACGATGCTGCGGCAAAAGTGCACTCAGTACCTACTCGTCAACAATGAATGTCCAATGATAAGCAATGAATGAATCACAGTATTATGAACGTGAGGACAGAAACTAACTTACTGAATGGTACAAGTTAGACATTGTAGGAAAACACAAGAGGAGATAATGATTATTTGCAACTTTCCGTAGAAATGGTACTGACAAGACCGTAGAAAGCACTTTATGTTTTACTTTAAGGGGGTACATGCTCGTCGAAGGTCAAAATTGAGTGTTTATTGTATTTTCAAACCATGATACTGGACACTCCTTAAACGTTGTAGATAATCTATTTATATAATTTTGAAGCCTTATTAATCTTATTATCCTTTATAGTTATTTTAAACATTTGATGACTGCATAAAGTATTTTTGTTACATAAAATAGTATTCTTTTAAACCTCTCGCTCTAATGTTTTAGAATATAGTCATATTTCGGTACATAACTGTGCAGTGGTGTTAAGATTTTTTACATTTATTAATTTTTAAACGCATTTATGAAACCATTAGTATAATTTATTACGAGATAATTTTTGTAAAATATTCACGATAAAAAATTATATTGATAATCTCTGTGATCCCAAATTTGACAAGAATTAGGCATTTTATTATTCAAAAAATCGGCAAGATTAACACATTTGAAGATGATTCTAAAGATACTTATTATAAGCTATGTCTTTGACCATTCAAGTGTGATAAACATCTTATGAATAATGATTGCTTTATAATAATTATCGACCTAAGAATAAGGTAGTGTTTTTTTGAAATACGCCATTTCTTTTGTCATTCCCCAGTGGTTAAGCTACAACATACAGCCGTAGCCATAAATTGACAAACTATAATTGAAGTAGGGATTAAAATGATATTGACGCGCGTGTTCCTAACCGATTTTGTTTTTATTTTTTTTTAAACGGTACATGTTCAAACACGCGCGTCAATATCATTTTACTCCCTACTTCAATTATAGTTTGTCAATTTATGGCTACGGCCGTATGTTGTAGCTTAACCACTGGGGAATGACAAAAGAAATGGCGTATTTCAAAAAAACACTACCTTATTCTTAGGTCAATAATTATTATAAAGCAATCATTATTCATAAGATGTTTATCACACTTGAATGGTCAAAGACATAGCTTATAATAAGTATCTTTAGAATCATCTTCAAATGTGTTAATCTTGCCGATTTTTTGAATAATAAAATGCCTAATTCTTGTCAAATTTGGGATCACAGAGATTATCAATATAATTTTTTATCGTGAATATTTTACAAAAATTATCTCGTAATAAATTATACTAATGGTTTTATAAATGCGTTTAAAAATTAATAAATGTAAAAAATCTTAACACCAATGCACAGTTATGTACCGAAATATGACTATATTCTAAAACATTAGAGCGAGAGGTTTAAAAGAATACTATTTTATGTAACAAAAATACTTTATGCAGTCATCAAATGTTTAAAATAACTATAAAGGATAATAAAGCTTCAAAATTATATAAATAGATTATCTACAACGTTTAAGGAGTGTCCAGGATCATGGTTTGAAAATACAATATAAACTCAATTTTGACCTTCGACGAGCATGTCCCCCTTAAGTAAGTTTGCAATATTCTAAACTCTAGCATAGAATGCCATAAAAAATACAATTCAAATTATAAAATATTCACAATATTAATTCCAGATCCTTGTTGAAGAAACCTTTACTAAACGGAGTCGAAATATATCAAAATTAAGTTGAAAAAAATATTAATGGACCAAGGTTTACTTTTACCGTGAGCTACACGCCATTTCACATTGCGGATTCACTTGTGCTGACTATTATCGCCCTTATCACTAAAAAACCACAAACATGACAATACAATAATAGATTCACTCAAACAATGAATTCCATAAATATGTAGATATTGTTGTATTAATTCAGCGATTCCCAACCGCGTTCCGCGAGCAGCGGCGGCTCCTCTAACACCATGCATGTGCGCTGCACTGCTTTTTCCTAAACATCACTCAATGTGCAACAATGCTATTCATAAGTCATCACTCGTTTATCGCAATTTAATCCATGTAAATTTATACCAAAAGCATATACTCAGTAAACAGTCACCGAATTCGTGCGCTCGTCGGAACGCACAAATATGGATCTTAGTTTGCCGTTCATATTACATTGGGTAATAACAGTTCAAGCCGACACGTGAAAACGATAAATAACTCATGAATACACAAAATTTTATGACCATTAGGGACGCAGCTCAAAAGTTACGCGGAAAAATGTAGTAACTGAGATTTAGCAGGATTGATGAAAAAATAGATTTTTTTTATTTAAATCTCATATAAATTCATTGAAAATAGGCTGATATTGAATACAAATTGATTATCAACATAAATATTTTGGATCGATCCTTTATTCTTTCTATATTTGCAAATATTTGAATATAATTTATAAAAAATTAAAATCTTAGTTACCATGTTCTTTCTCATAGTGAGTGAATATGTATAACATAATGTCATATTTTTAACAATGCAGGCATTTTGCTGGAGTTTTATTGCTTTTTGTAGACGAAGAAACTGACGATTTGTCGAGAGTCGAAAAATACGTACCTACCTATTCAAAACAATCGATAGTTTTGTTTTTTTAATATTTTCTTCAAATATTATTTCTTACATACAATTCAGTATGATTTCTGCGGTCGTCGTTATAGTCGGATTTTTAGGTGTTTTGTCACGTTATTTCGATAGTTTTGTTCATAAAAATAAATTCATAACAATATATATACTTATTGTTTAATCAGGGAAGTGTATGTATTTTAAAATGATAAATTTTGAATAAAAGATTTATAATACTTAATACTTATAATTATAGTTCAATCAGTGAAGTGTATGTGTTTTAAAATGATGTCGGTAAACGTAGACTTTATCAATAATAATAATAAGAGTCAGAATAAAAAAAAGATGGTCCGATGACATCTGTGGAAATTGAAAAGTGTTTTTCAACCATTAAAAGAATTAAATCGTCTTTCAGAAATACTTACCATGAATCAGGACTGAATTAACATGTCTACCTGTGTTAAGCATTGAGAAAAAACTTTTACAAACAGTTAAAGGCTTTAATGAGAAGTGATTGAGGTGTTCGCTAAACTGAAACAACGCTGAATTGATATGCTTTTTAAATAAGGTAAGAAAATTTTGAGTGCACCCCCAATGAAAGCAATTTTGGAAACCACCGGCCGCCACTGTCCGCGAGATCTGTCAGGGGCTTGCGAGAATTCGGAAAATCTTACCCAAAGGTACCTAGGTACCTACATTTTAAATCCTTTTTGCGAATACGCTAAAAGTACGCACGTGACCCACATTTAAGAATTGGAGTATTTAAATTTGAGCTTGCTTAGGGCGCTTAGGCTAATATATTGCATCAAAGTCATTGTTGAACTAGGGCGAATTCTACATGAAAAGATAATTTTTTCAGACAGGCATATGAAGGAATAAAAAATGACGAATTCAATTGTATGAAAAACTGTTGTAATAGGTAGGTATATATTTTAAATACACTAATTATTATTGTTTACTTACCCTACCGGCAGTGAGAGACATTGCTTCGTAGGGCATGGATAGGGCAAGTCAATGAATTGATGGATGCCGGTTCGAGTTCCTCTGGGCGTCATATTTTTTTTCAAAACCATTTTTTACAGTAGGTGTTCTGAGGTGTTTTCACATTAAGTATGTTTAATATAAGAATGTTACATTCTCAACTCTTGTGAATTATTCGTTGAATAAAAAAAATGGTTTAGTAAAATATTATACAGTTAAGAATGTACATACATTAAAGTGAAAAAAAAAATACACAAGGGATTGACGAATAATGGGGAACTAAATTTTAGATCGTTAATATCGATTCTGTATCAATGTTCAATCGAAATAATGGGATGAGCGCGCCGTGAATACGATGCAAGTAAGCAGGGGCGTCGCGACGCAGAGGGACGTCCTGACTCCCGAAGTGATTCAGACGCCTCTCAGACTGGCAATAAAATAACAATTCAATTTCCAATAGTGGAATTCCTGGAACATGTTTGCCCCTTCAAAATAAATTCCACTTACCATCCCCGGCAGCGTGCATCTTTAGATTGTATGCAATCGATTTCTTCGAAATACAAACATCGAAATGTTTTGCTGCGAAGGTGAAAGAATAAATATAACAAGTTTAGCATGAATACATAGGTCAATATAGGTGTATCACTAAAAATAACAAAAATCACTAATTGGAATGTCTGGAAAATGGAGTTGGAATGAACGTACTGCGGATCTCAATCTAACCTACTGTTCTTCAAGGCACGACAGATTCCGGCGTCCTCGAAGGCCGCTAAATACCTACCATCCCCAGCGTGTATACGGCGGATGCTCGTATGACATGGAAAAACGCAACAAGATTGACGGACGACAAAGATTTTAGGAGGCGTCGCATGGTATTCATATGATAGTCTATCATATTTGTCAATCGTCTTTTATAGTACTTTCGGTTGAGTCTTCAATCGTCAGAAATCGACTGACTCTTTTTTTTTTAATTCATTTTATTAAATAGCTTTTTGTAATATGTAATCGATGTGTGCATAAAATCCCACATAACATTTGACTGCATTTTGCTATCGTCTTTGCTTTGCGTCAAGTCGTCTGTGGACACTTCATACGTGCGCTTTTTATACACCAACAGAAACAATACGTATATTAAAGCAACGTGCTGTGCTTGCGTATAAATTCTCATTCTTGAGGTAGGTACCTAAATGCAATTTAGTAAATTATACATTTAAACCATAAGGCCACATTCGGTGATATTGATTTTCAAAATGCCCGTGTAATAAAATAAAATTATTGATTAGTTTATTAATGAAACGGTTGCGTGTCAAAGTGGCATTAGGAATATATACATTTGTCAAATAATATACGATATGAATATAGTCAAGAAAGAGTAGCCATCGTAGGCAATATCTATCTATATTCATTAAACAACGTCTACATTTCTTCGCTTTATGACTAAATCTATTATAGTAAGTTCTCGTTATAAACCTCAAATATAATATGAATCTAGTTTATATACTACACAGAGTTTGTCCGGAATTCAAAGGCTCAAGAGTGCTGTTTTTTTTTTACTGAAGATTCATTAGCTAAAATTTGGATCAAACTATTTTGAGGTGCTGTGTGGTTTAATTCACGAGATACAAACATTTGAAGTTTACCATACATTATCAAAATTTGGATTAAAACCGCGTTGACACGGTCCAAGTACGATCCAAGTACACTTGGACCGAGTGCCATCCAAGTGACAGCTTCATACTAATTATTCCTATCCAAGCTAACTTGGATGAGTAGGACGCGGTCCAAGTAGCTTGGATAGGAATAATTAGTATGAAGATGTCTCATACGAGTGCATTCGGTCCAAGTGTACTTGGATCGTACTTGGACCGTGTCAACGCGCTTTTATGAAAGTATATCGATAATCGGTAACCTTGGTTACGGAACAACAAAATTGTCTGATGTAATTATTCGACATAAAAAATGTATCGCTTTGAATGATATTTAGAAGAGGTTAGAGAAGAAAACCCTTAAATGGAGACAGGCAGACAAGATAGTTCTTAGAGTCGATGAATGAATATAATAATGATATAATGATACTCGAGGATATAAAATGACCGAAAGGTCGCCCAGAAGTATTGACGAAATATTGGCGATAATACTAGTATTACTGCGATGTATGAAGTTAATTTTTCAACTGCATGGATATTATGTTTATGAAAAAAATGGTATGAGCAGACAGGTTTCTATGATCAGAATAATTTACGAGGGCCCCCCTTAATTGATAAATCAATAAATAGTGACAACTGATTACAACGTAACATAATATTACAATACAAATTTTGAAAATAAAGCGTCGCAATGGCCGTTGTTACATAAATAGTGGAATATTTAGTTTTCCTCTGATAATGCTATGGTCCAAGTCCCTATTGTTCTCCAACATTAGTTCGGACAGGGGACGCGAAATAATTCAGACGAGGTAAGCTAACAAGGCGGTTTCATTATCAAAATGGCGTCACGTGACCCGGGACCGCGTCGGCTCCCTACATCTCTTTTACGGTTCCCTAGGGATAGCGAATGACGTCATTGTTGATACTCTATTATGACGGGGCATTACCTCCTATCTTGGCAGGAAATTTAATTCGCAACGGTCGGGCTGCATCTCGCGATACTGTTATATCTGCCGAAACATTCGTGGTGTGGGTATTCCATCAAATTTGTTAAAATAAAATCTATTGACACTGTCAAGTGTAATGCCACCAAATATATAACACATTATCATCGCGAATGATTTAATTATTATAAGTACATATTAATTAAAACTTAATAATTATAGTTTTGACAATCTACAAACATTATTTAGTCACTTCTTATAGCTATGCAATATATCAGTAAAAACCGCAATGTGGATAATATGCCATTTATGGATTGGTATTCTAATTTAAGTACCCGTTAC